>NC_135346.1:15776214-18276214 GCF_023851605.1 Tamandua tetradactyla
ATGAGATTAGGAAATTTGCCCAAGATTTCACAGCTAGTAAGTGGTGGAGACAGGATTCAAACCCACGTAGTCTGGCTCCATGGTCTGTGCTCTTAAACACTGTGCAACGTATTGATAGGTAGTTCACCTCCTTTCCTTACATTTTTTGTATTGGCTTCTTTCTTGCAGGATATAAGTGTGCTCTAATATTTGACATCTTACACACACACACAATTTCCTTTGTTCTTGTGCCCTGTCTTAAACTACCATCCCATTTCTCTTTTCCCTATGCACATTCTTACTGAGCCTCCAAAGACTATCTTTTAACTGCTCTTTCCACTTCCTCTTTTAATTTGCTCTTGGACCCACCATCATCGAGCTCTGTCTCAACCACTCAATGGAAACTGCTCTGGCATGATGAAAATGACCATTTCCTTTTAATCCCTCCATATATTGATGTTTTTAATTATAACAAAAGAGGCTGTCTTGGGGGTGACTCTTAGGCCTAAATTTTAAGTAGACTTGACCTATCCTTTGTGGGGTTAAGTTTCGTATGAACAAACCCCAAGACTGGGGGCTCAGCCTATAGCTTTGGTTGTCCACACTGCTTGTGAGACTATCAAGAATTCAACTTGGGGAAGTTGAATTTCTCCCCATTCTCCCCATTGTTGAATTCTTATAGCAATTCCATGAGGAAATTACCATTATTAATTTTGCAGGTAAGGACACTAAGGCACAATGAGATTAGGAAATTTGCCCAAGATTTCACAGCTAGTAAGTGGTGGAGACAGGATTCAAACCCACATAGTCTGGCTCCATGGTCTGTGCTCTTAAACACTGTGCAACGTATTGATAGGTAGTTCACCTCCTTTTTATTAATATATTAATATAATAATATTAATATATTCCCTAATATGTAACTCTACTGGCATTGATGAAGTAACCTTCCTTGGTCATCTATTTTCATTCTTAAAACACAGTGCTGGATTCAACTTGCTAATGGATAGTACTTAAGACTTTGGATAGTTGGACTATTTCCTTAAAACACAGGGGAACATATGAAGTTCTTTCTAGTCCATTTACTTTTCTATTAATTTATAGGGCCTGGTTTCTTTGTACAAATAGTTTTATTCCCTGTGTCATTCATGTCCCTCCCCTTGGGGTGCATTTAAATGAACCAATTAAAAGGGAAATAAATGTGCTTTCTAATTATCACTGAAGTAGTCACATAGGGCCGTGCCTTCTCAGTGGGGCATGAATTTGAAAGCTAGAATAATCTGATTGGCTTTTACAGAAGGTTATTTTTTGAGTTGTAAGAAAATGCACGTTGGTAAGAAGAACATTCTTTCTAAAGAGAAACCAAAGAGTGATGCCCCGATGAATCCCAGAGTGATTCGATCAGTGAGTGGAAAAGTATTTGCAAAGCCTCCTTCGGGAAATGGTGAGAATGGGGAGAAATTCAACTTCCCCAAGTTGAATTCTTGATATTCTCACAAGCAGTATGGACAACCAAAGCTATAGGCTGAGCCCCCAGTCTTGGGGTTTGTTCATATGAAACTTAACCCCACAAAGGATAGGTCAAGTCTACTTAAAATTTAGGCCTAGGAGTCACCCCCAAGAGAGCCTCTTTTGTTGCTCAGATGTGGCCTCTCTCTCCAGCCAACACAACAAGCAATCTTACCACCCTCCCCCTGTCTACGTGGGACATGACTCCCAGGGGTGTGGACCTTCCTGGAAATGTGGGACAGAAATCCTAGAATGAGCTGAGACTCAGCATCAAGGGATTGAGAAAAACCCTAGAATGAGCTGAAACTGAGCATCCAGGGATTGAGAAAACCTCAACCAAAAGGGGGACGAATGAAATGAGACAAAGTGTCAATGGCTGAGAGATTTCAAACAGAGTCGAGAGGTTATCCTGGAGGTTATTCTTATGCAGTGAGTAGATATCACCTTGTTATTCAAGATGTAAGGGAGAGGCTGGAGGGAACTGCCTGAAAATGTAGAGCTGTGTTCCAGTAGCCATGTTTCTTGAGGATGATTGAATGATGATATAGCTTTCACAATGTGACTGTGTGATTGTGGAAACCTTGTTCTGATGCTCATTTTATCTACCTTGTCAACAGACGAGTAGAATATATGGAATAAAAATAAATAATAGGGGGAACAAATGTTAAAATAAATTTAGTTTGAAATGCTAGTGATCAGTGAAAGCAAGGGGTAAGGGGTATGGTAGGTATAATCTTTTTTTTTTTCTGTTTTCATTTTATTTCTTTTTCTATTGTCTTTTTATTTCTTTTTCTGAATGGATGCAAATGTTCTAAGAAATGATGAATATGCAACCAAGTGATGATATTGTGAATTACTGATTATCTATGTTAATTTTTATTTCATTTGTTAATTTTTTAATTAATAAATAAATTTAAAAAAAAAGAGAAACCAAAGAGTAATGATAATAATGATGGTTACAAAAGTAGAAGAAAGAAAGCAGTTATAATATTTTGAGGACTTACACTATGCTGTCACTGGGCCAAGCTTTATTGCATGTGTTGTTTAGTAGAATGTAAAGTCTGTGAGGGCAGAGCTGTGTGCACTGTGTTCATTGCTGTTGTGCTCACAACTTTATGAGGAAGGTCCTGCTATTATCTCCATTTTATAGATGAGCAAAATGAGGTTCAGAGAGGTGACATGACTTGCCCAGACTCACACAGAAAGATTCCAAGTTTGGTTGGTAGTTGGGCACTGATAAGGGTTAAACGTTGTGTTTAACAGATCCCCAAAATATAGCCAGCTGCCCCCTCCTCCCCCTCCGCCCTCCTCAATTTCCAGTTCTCCAGTCAAGCAAGTGACCTGCAGTTTGCAGTGTGAATTCATCCCCCATGCTGTTTGCTCTGTTTGGAATGTCTTGTACCGCTGGCCCTTTGAGGTTTCTCCAGGTGTCCCCTCTTCCTGTTCCTTTTACCATGCCCCTGCCTCCCCCAGGGAGCTGGGATGGGGGTTCTTCTGCCAGCTTCCCAGCGCCCGTGCTCATTTCTCTCATGGCCCTTGGCACCTGCAGTTCCTCCAGGTTTGGTTGTCTCCTGCAGAAGGCACAGAATAATTGTTTGCTTCCCATTGGAACCTGGAAGACTCGGGCCTTCTGAGTGATGTTTGTTAAGTGAACGAAGGATGAGAGTCTCTCCTGGCTCCCTGTATAACCTGAGCCAGGCCTGGTGACCGGCCAAGGTAGCTGGGCTCCTGTCTCCTCCCCTCCGCAGTGCTGGCGGGGTTGAGCTTCTGGCCTTTGACACTCTCACCATTCTCTGGCCCTCCAGGGAATCACCCATTATTTCAAAAAGTATCACACATTCCTCCAAAAGAAAATTACACTTAATGTACTTATTAGATGATTAAGCCATGCAGTTCACTGAACAGGAAGCAGAGGGCAGCTATTGCAAAATCAAGCTGCAGTCAAAACTTCCCAAATTTGGGGGTCACAGCTCTGGAAAATGCCATGAAATAAGTATATGAAAGTCTCTCTTCCAATTTTTCTTACTAGTTCTTAAAGAGAAAGCATATCCAAACAATCTTATTTCTCTCCTTGTGATAGATGCTGTGGCATTAAGCATGGCCAGAATAATCCAGCTCATCTGGGTAACCAGAGGATACATAGCTGATCAGGAGATTTTCTTTTCTTTTAGAAACAAAGATTTTTTTTTTCCTGTTGGGAAATAAATGAAAAAAAATTGAGAAGAATATATCCCACTGTTCACTTCAGAGAGATAATTTCTATGACGATATTGTCTAGCCTATAGAAAAGAAAAAGCCTTACTTGTGTATAGTGATAGGATAGGGATTTTGGTTCTCTCCACTATGTGCACATCCTTGTAAGATTTTGTTAGTATCTGCTATAAAATCCTGACTCTTTCCCTGAGACTGAAACAGCAGATCAGGATGAAATACAGATGCTACAATTATTAATGCAGTCAGTCATTGTTTCCTGGAAGTAAATGTTATCATGTGTGAGAAAGCAGCACTCACTCACTCGACTTCCGTGTGTGACAGGACTATGTCTGTCAGGGTCCCCAGTGCATTCTCAGCACTAAGCACAGTAGCTGGCTTCAAATTAAAGTTCAATAAATATATGTTGAGTGGATGAATGAATGAGTGAGTGAATAAGTGAATGACTGCATTCACCCCTCCAAGATTTCACACTATAACTAGCCCCCATACATATGTAATGTACACAATTTTTCCAGAATCCTATCCATTTTTAAAACCCAGCTCCAGTGCTACCTCCTCCATGGCATAAAAGAACTGTGAGAGCACAGGAGAGGGAGTATCTAACTCTGTCTTGGGTAAACAGGTAAGCCTTTATGGAGGAGGTGTGCCATGGCATTTGATCTGGATGGTAAAGAGGCAGAGAAGGTAGGGAGAGGACTGTCTGGGAGGAGAGAGGGGCACACGTGCAGGTGATGAGTTGGACAGGAGGCAAAAAGGCATATTGACACCCCTCTTGGCCTGCCCCAGTGTTCCGGAGATGAGAGGCTCAGGGGGCAATTACTGACCTCTCCGCAGCTCTCTGGGAGCTGAAGGGCCTCTATGCTCCCACTTGCCAGCATTCCAGGGCATCAGTCACTGAGCTGAGAATCCCCACCCACCCTGAATGTTGGGAGCATCTGTCCATTCTCTGTTCTTTTGTGCCCATAGGTCACAACCAGACCCACATCCTGCAAGAGCTGGGGAGGCTCTGCTTGTAACTTCAGAGGGTTCCTGTGTGAACATGTGACCTGCCTTCTAATGCCCCCATTGACCTCCGAGGAGCTCCTGAGGGTAGGGATGGCCTTTTACTCTCCTCTGGTGCTCCCCACACTGCGCAGTATAGGGCTCAAAGTCATTTCCTGGATGGATGAATACCTGAAACTTAACTCTCCATCCAAAATAACCCTAGATTGTTTCTGCATTCTTGGGACTCTCATCCCCACTAAATGTTCCGAGAATGAGTGCCTTGTTATCCCTTTTTACATTTGAGACGTTAAAATCCTGGTGACATGAGGGATAAGCTCTTGCTCAGTCTACCACTAGACACTAAATGGAGTGGGATGGTTCAGCAATCCACAGCTCGTCCGCACAAAGAGAATTAGCCTGGTCCCAAGAATGGCAAGATTAGGTGGACGCTCCAGATTCGTGGACAAAGCAATGTACCCAGGGATAACAATCGAATGTGAAGAAAGACCAAATGGCATGGTCAAAAACAAGCTTTTCAGCATCCAACATGCTGTAGAAAGGCCATCAGTATGTGATAACTTGGGGGCAATCACTCTCCTGAAACTCCTGCCAGGTTTATTGGTAGGAAAGGGGGAATTTGAGTGAGCTAGTGCTCAGAGCTTGTGTTTAAATGATCTTCCTTTCCTTCTAAACACAAGGAGGCTCCATTGCTGCTTAATGGCTCTACAAGTGGATACAATGAATAAGTTTTTTAATAGCTCAAAGAGGTTGAGATGTTAGGACAGATTTCATTTTGAGAGAGATAATGGACTTGGATTAGTGGCCTGCTTCCGCCATTCCAAGAAGGTGCTAACTCTGTCCCTTCTGCATTCAGTCCCTCCTTGCTGACCCACCGCTCAGGCTATTATCTCCTGTCTGATTCAGTGACTATCCCAGACTCCTGCAGCCTTGGGTTTCTCTCCTTGCTACTTATTTAAAACCCACGCCCCACAGTTTGGCTAGAGTGAGCTTTCCAGAATCAAACCTTGTCAGTATCCTTCCTAACTAATGCCTCCCAATCCCCTTCAGAATAAAATCGGACTTCCCCAATGTATGGGGCTGGGCCCCACATGTCCTTGTCCACTTTCCCTTCCCTTGTACCTCATCATATATCCATCTTCACCGTCCTCCTGTTCCCCAAACTGGCTTTGCCATTTTCAGCTCCTTTGTCTCTGCCAGTAATTGTCTTTCTTACCACCACTTGCCATTTCTTCCTCTGGCATGCATGACTTTTTTGCCTTCCAACTCTGTCACCTTCTCTGTGAATCCTTCTGTTGGCAGAATTAGCTACCCACTCTGTGTTCTCATAATCCCTAGACAAGCCCTAACAAGCATTTTTCTCACTGTGTTGAATTATTTACTCATTTCACTACCCAGTGATGCTAATAAGTGCAGCGACTGTGCCTGATTTCCTGTCAAAGGGTTCTCAGACATTAGCAGAGAACGTGGGACATAGAAGGAGATAAAGTCCTGCTGTCTCCACGCTTTTCTTTCTTCCTGATACCACCATTATCCCTCTCCTAACACCACATGACTTTTTTTTTTTAATTTAATTTTTTTTGGGGGGGTGCATGGTCCGGGAATCGAACCCGGGTCTCTCTCATGGAAGGCGAGCATTCTACCACCGAACCACCTGTGCACCCTCCACATAGCTTTTGTTTTATTTTGTCTTGTTTTGTTTTGTTTTGGCATCGGCAGGCACCGAGAACACCACATAACTTTTTAAAGCATTTTTTTTTTTTTTTTTGAGTGAGTAGTAAACTTTATTAAAGAGAGAAAGAGTACATGTTCAAGAGATAACGCTAGCATTGTTTCAGGAAGAGATAACTGTTGATGCTTGTGGCCAGCCCATCAGGTATCCAAAATTTATCTGTGGGCAGATGTGTAACAATTTTTACAACCCTTAACTTAGTTAAGGCTTTCCATTAACTAAGAGTTTACTTTAGGCCCATGATCTTACAAGCTTTTATGGTTTAGGGAGGTTTTGATAATTTGTGGACATTAGAAAAAATTTTTGCTCCATGAAGTTTGCAGCTGAAATTTGCAGTGTGTTACTTTCTTCGGAAACTACATAAGAAACTAGGGACTTGCAGTTGTGTATTACCTCTTTTTAAGAGCTGGATAGGAAAAGAGGGACTGAAGTTGTCCTATTCTATCTTTTTTTTTTTTTTTTTAATTTTTTTATTAATCAAAAAAAAAAGAAATTAACACAACATTTAGAAATCATTCCATTCTACAAATGCACTCAGTAATTCTGATGATAATTCAGTATCATCACATAGATGTATGATCATCATTTCTTAGTACATTTGCATCGATTTAGGAAAAGAACTAGCAAAACAGCAGAAAAAGATATAGAATGTTAATATAGAGAAGAGAATTAAAATAATAATACTAATAATATATATATATATATAAAAAGGAAAAAGAAAAAAACAAAAACAAAAGATACAAACACACAAACAAACAAACAAAAAACCATATTTCAGGTGCAGCTTCATTCAGTGTTCCAACATAGTTACATTACACTTAGGTATTATTGTGCTGTCCATTTTTGAGTTTTTGTATCTAGTCCTGTTGCACAGTCTGTATCCCTTCAGCTCCAATTGCCCATTATCTTACCCTGTTTCTAACTCCTGCTGGTCTCTGTTACCAATGATATATTCCAAGCTGATTCTCAAATGTCGGTTCACATCAGTGGGACCTTACAGTATTTGTCCTTTAGTTTTGGGCTAGACTCACTCAGCATAATGTTCTCTAGGTCCATCCATGTTATTACATGCTTCATAAGTTTATTCTGTCTTAAAGCTGCATAATATTCCATCGTAGGTATACGCCACAGTTTGTTTAGCCACTCGTCTGTTGATGAACATTTTGGCTGTTTCCATCTCTTTGCAATTGTAGATAATGCTGCTATAAACACTGGTGTGCAAATGTCCATCTGTGTCTTTGCCCTTAAGTCCCTTGAGTAGCTACCTAGCAGTGGTATTGCTGGGTCGTAATCCATTCTGCCATTCTATGTCTTTTGATTGGGAAATTCAGTCCATTAACTTTTAGTATTATTACTGTTTGGATAATATTTTCCTCTACCCTTTTGGCTTTTGTATTATATATATCATATCTGATTTTCCTTCTTTCTACACTTTACTCCATACCTCTCTCTTCTGTCTTTTCGTATCTGACTCTAGTGCTCCCTTTAGTATTTCTTGCAGAGCTGGTCTCTTGGTCACAAATTCTCTCAGTGACTTTTTGTCTATAAATGTTTTAATTTCTCCTTCATTTTTGAAGGACAATTTTGCTGGATATAGGAGTCTTGGTTGGCAGTTTTTCTCTTTTAGTAATTTAAATATATCATCCCACTGTCTTCTAGCTTCCATGGTTTCTGCTGAGAAATCTACACATAGTCTTATTGGGTTTCCCTTGTATGTGACAGATTGTTTTTCTCTTGCTGCTTTCAAGATCCTCTCTTTCTCTTTGACCTCTGACATTCTAACTAGTAAGTGTCTTGGAGAACGCCTATTTGGGTCTATTCTCTTTGGGGTGCGCTGCACTTCTTGGATCTGCAAATTTAGGTCTTTCATAAGAGTTGGGAAATTTTCAGTGATAATTTCTTCCATTAGTTTTTCTCCTCCTTTTCCCTTCTCTTCTCCTTCTGGGACACCCACAACACGTATATTTGTGCGCTTCATATTGTCATTCAGTTCCCTGATCCCCTGCTCAAGTTTTTCCATTCTTTTCCCTATAGTTTCTGTTTCTTTTTGGGATTCAGATGTTCCATCCTCCAGTTCACTAATTGTAGCTTCTGTCTCTTTAGATCTACCATTGTAGGTATCCATTGTTTTTTCCATTTTTTCTTCTTTGTCCTTCACTCCCATAAGTTCTGTGATTTGTTTTTTCAGATTTTCTATTTCTTCTTTTTGTTCAGCCCATGTCTTCTTCATGTCCTCCCTCAATTTATTGATTTGGTTTTTGAAGAATTTTTCCATTTCTGTTCGTATATTCAGCGTTAGTTGTCTCAGCTCCTGTATCTCATTTGAACTATTGGTTTGTTCCTTTGACTGGGCCATATCTTCAATTTTCCGAGCGTCATCCATTATTTTCTGCTGGTGTCTGGGCATTTGATCAGATTTCCCTGGGTGTGGGACCCAGCTGGTTGAAAGCTTTTTCTGTGAAATCTCTGGGCTCTGTTTTTCTTTTCCTGCCCAGTAGGTGGCGCTCGTGGCGCTCGTCTGTCTGCACGGCAGTCGGCCCGGGAAACCGCGCGTGGAGGTGGGGGTCGTTGGCCGCCGCGGCTTGGGAGAGTGCCGGTCCCAATTGCCCAGCTGGCCCGAAACGCCAAGCGTGATGGGAGGGCCCCGCTATCCAATGTTCCCAGTCAGACCGGGGAGCCACGTGCGTGGAGGGGACCCCAGTCACCAGCCGCCCCGGCCGGGAAACCGTGCGCCCCTTGGGTATCTCACTGCAGCAGATTCTCCCTGCCTGTTCAGCTGTTCCAGAATGGGGTATGCTGTCTTTTTGGTCTCTGTCGTGACTCCGGGAGCTGTTTCGTATTGTTTCTGTTTCTTTAGTTGCTTTTCTGGAGGAGGAACTAAGACCCGCGCGTCTTACTAAGCCGCCATCTTCTCCGGAAGTCGTTTTTTAAAGCATTTTTAATCAACATTTTCAGTACAATTTACGTTCAGTAGAATGTACTTTAAGTGTACAGTTGGAAGAGTTTGGCAAATGGATATACCAGTATAACCCTCAGCCCAATCTAGACGGGATGTTTCCATCACCCCAGAAAGTTCGCTCAGGTCCCTTTGTTGCTCTAGTCTTCCTCCCCCTCATCAAACATTGATCTGTTATCTATTATCTATCAGAAAGAGTTAGTTTTGCCATTTCTAGAACTTCATGTTAATGAAATCACTCGGGGTGTATATGCATCTCTTTTGCGTCTGTCTTCTCACACAAGCATCATGTTTGTTAGATTCATATATGTCGTTACGTGTATCATCAATTTGTTTCCTTTTATTGCTGAGTAGTATTCCATTTCATAAATACACTACAGTTTGTTTATCTATCCACCTGTTGATGCCCATTTGTCTTTTCCAGTTGGGGGCTATTATGAATAGAACTGCTATGTATTGTTGTAAAAGTCTCTTGTGGATGTATGTTTTTACTCTTAGGTAAAATACCCATGAGTAGAATAGTTGGATCATATGGTAAGTGCTTGTTTAACTTTCTAAAAAGCAGCCAAATTGTTCCTTAAATAATTTTTCCATTTTACAGTTCCACCAGCAATAGGCAATTTCTAGTTGCTCTACATTTTGTCAACACTTGATATTACCAGTCATTTTAATTGTAGTCATTTGAGGAGGTATGTAGTGGAATCTCCTTGTGAATGTAGTTTGCTTTCGCCATATTTTTACAAATCTTTCCATGTGTTTATTGTCCATTTGCGCATTTTTTGATTACCCTTCTTCAAATAATTTACCTATATTTTATTGGATTGTTTATCTTATTATGCACAATATTCTTATACAGTGTTTTCCCTGAGAGAGTTGGCCTTTTTTATGAAAAAATGCTCTAGGTATATTTTACAATGATTATCCTTCTCTTCCCTTCGCTGGAGCCATGAGACAATCTTTCTGGGATCTTTACCATGAGAACCTGGGGGAGATTCCTGGGGGTAAACCACCCAAAGTGGCAGCTGCCTAAGACTGTGGCCTCCAGGAATTGGTCACCTGCATGCTCATCTGTATCCCGGCACTTGCACTTCTTCAACATTGTAACTGAAATGTTCCTATCAGCCTGTCTCTCCAGACTTCAGGATGGAGGTTTGCTCTGAAACCTCAGTTCTCTGATGGGTCCAAGAAAAGTCATTGATGTTTAGTTTATTCAGTTTTTCTTGTTTTAAGGACAGGAGTGATGATTTCCAAGCTCACTACATGTTGGAGCTGAAACTAGTATTGATTTTTAAATTTCAATTTTCTATTATTTGTTGCTGGTATGTAGCAATTTAATTACTTTTTGCGTACTAACCTTGTATCCTATTACATTGCAAAATTCACCTGTACTTTCTAGTAAACTGTGGGTGTATTGTATGTGCATACATATGTCTTTTTTAGGATGTTAAACATTCATGTCATTTGCAGAATGGTAGTTTCTGTCTTTTATTTTCTAGTCCCCATTCCTTTCATTTTGTTTCCTGCTTTACTGCAGTGGTGAGGAACTCTAAAGTGTTAGCACACATCCTTTACTTGCTTCTAGTCTTAGAGGGAATCATTCAGGCTTCAATATTAAATATGATGTTAGCTGTAAGGTTTTTTTAAAAATAAATTCTCTTTATTAGTTGGGAGGTTTCCTTTGAATACTAGCTTGTTAAGTGTTTTTAAGATTAATCATGAATGGATTTTTATTGGCATAAAGTTATTTATACTATATCCTTGTTTTCACTTTATCATCTTATGATCTGTAGGAATGTCTCTGCTTTCATTTCTCAAATATGTAATTTTTCTTCTGTCTCTTCTTTTCCTTCATTAGCCTTGCTAGATGTTTATTAACTTATTGATCTTCTTAAGGAGTCAATTTTTGACTTTAATTTTCTCCATTAATTTTCCTTATCACTTACTCTCTTTCAGTTCCATTGATTTCTGCTTTGATTTTTATAATTTCTTTCCTTCTTAATGCATGTTTAATCTTCTCTTCTTTTGCTAGCTTCTTAAAATGGACCTTTACATTATTGTTTTTTTTAAAGCTTTCTTACTTTTTAACATAAGCATATAAAGCTATAAATTTCCCTTACAGTATTACGTTAGTTCTGTCCCTAAGATTTTAATATGAAGTTTTTTATCATTTATTTCAAAATATTTTCTGTTTTTCTTGTGATTTTTTCCCCCTTGATCCATGGGTTATTTAGAAATGTGTTATTTAATTTTTAAATAACAGATTTTTCTAGATGTCTTACTGTTAATTGATTTTTACTGTCATTCATGGCTTTTTAAATTGAGATAAAATTCATCATTTGAACTTTTTTTTGTAAATAGAGAAGTTGTAAGTTTAAAGAAAAATCATGCAGGTAGGTGAACCATTTTAAAGTATACTATTCAGTAATTTTCAGTGCAACCATTGCCATTAATTCCAGAACATTTCCATGACCCCCAAAAGAAACCTTGTATCCTACCAATTCCGTGCTTCCCTATCCCCTGCCAACTACTAAATTGCTTTCTGTCTCTATAGATTTACCTATTCATGGCATTTCATATAAATGGATATATGGTCTTTTGTGACTGCAATTTGTAATCTTTTTGACTGACTTTTTTTTTTTCTGGCATGGGCAGGCACTGGGAACCGAACCTGGGTCTCCAGCAAGGCAGGCGAGAACTGTACCACTGAGCCACCATTGCACAGTTCTTGACTGGCTTCTTTTACTTAGCAGAGTAGTTTCATCCGAATTGTAGCAAATATCAGTACTTCGTTCCTTTGCATTGTTGAATAATATTACATTATATGTGTATACCATATTTTATTTATCCATTCATCAGCTGCTGGGCATTTGGGTTGTTTCTACCTTTTGGCTATTGTGAATAAAGCAATGAACATTCAAGTACAAGTTTTTGTGTGATCTAATGCTTTCAAATTTCTTGGGTATATGACCTGGTAGTAGAACCTGATCATATGGTAATGCTATCTTTAATTTTTTGAAGAACTGTCAAACTGTATTTCACGTGGCTACACTACCAGCCACTGTATGAGCAATTTTAATTACTCCACATCCTTGCCAACATTTATTTTCCATTTTTTTTTAAGATTAGTATAGCCATCCTAATGGATGTAAAGTGGTATCTCATTGTGGCTTTGATTTGCATTTCTTTAATGACCAGTGATGTTGAGCCCTTTCCATGTGCTTATTGGCTATTTGTATATCTTCTTTGAAGAAATTTATATTAAAGTACGTTGCCCATTTTTAAATTATGGTCTTTTTTATTGGTGAATTGTAAGATTTATATAGTCTGGATAAATCAGAAAGATGATTTGCAAATATTTCTCCCTTTCTGTAAGTTGTGTTTTCATTTTCTTGGATAGTGTATTTTGAAGAACTCAAGTTTTGGATTTTGCTGAAGTTTAGTTAATCTTTTCTTTTTTCTTTTTTCTTTTGCTGCTTGTGCTTTTGGTGACATATATAAGAAACCATGGCCTATTCCAGTGTCGTGAAAGTTTACACCTTTATTTCCTTCTAAAAGCTTTATATTTTAGGCCTTACATACAGCTCTTTGATCCATTTTCAGTTAATTCTTTATATGATGTGAGATAGGTTCCAAATTCATTCTTTTGTATATGTATATCCACTTGTCCAAGCACTATTTCTTGAAAAGACTATTCTTTTCCATTGAATGGTCTTGATATGCTTGTTGAAAATCAGTTGACTATAGATAAATGGTTTTTCTTCTGGACTCTTAACTTTATTCCATTGATGTGTACGCATGTCCTTAAATCAGTATTCCACTGTTTTGATCACTTTAACTAAGTAGTAAGTTTTGCAATCAGGAAATGTGAGTTCTCTGACTTTGCTGTTCTTATTCAAAATTGTTTTGGCTATTTTGTTTTCCTTACATATTCATATGAATTTTAGAATAACCTTGACCGTATCTGAAAAAAGAAAGACTGTGGGAATTTTGGTAGGGATTGCATTGAGTCTGTAAATCAATTTGCGGAGTATTGACATGTTAACGATATCAGGTCTTCCAGTCCATGAACACAGATGTATTTCTGTTTATTTAGGTTTCTTTAATTTATTTCAACAGTGTCTTGTAATTTTCAGTATATAGGTCTTGTACTTCCTTCCATTCCTAATTCTTTTTTCTTTTGATGCTCTTGTAATTGGTAGTGTTTCCTTAATTTCATTTTCAGATTGTTCTTTGATAGCATGTGGAAATACCACTGATATTTATATATTTATCTTGTGTCATGAGACTTTGCTGAACTGTTTAATTCATTGTAATAGATTTTATTTGCATGTTTGTGGATTCTTTAGGGTGTTCTAAATATAAGATCGTGTCCTCTGTGAGTAGAGATAGTTTTGCTTCATCCTTTCCAATCTCAATGCCTTTTATTACTTTTTCCTGCCTAATTGCTATGGCTAGAACTTCTAGAACAATGTTGAAGAGAAGCAGTCAGAGTGAACATCTTTGTCTTGTTCCTGGTCTAAGGTGGAATGCTTTACTCTTTCACCATTAAGTATGTGATTAATTGTGGATTTGTAATAGATGTTCTTTTATCAGATTGAAATATTATGGATTTTGAATTTAACAGCATTTGTCTGAGGACATTCACTATAATATTTCAATCTTTTGTAATTTACTGAGAATTTTACAGCCCAGCTTATGATCTATCTTGGTAAATATTTCATAGAATACATGAAAGAAATGTGTATTTTGAAGTTTTTGAGAGTAGTGTCCTGTAAATCTTAACTAAGTCATGTTGGTTAGTAATGTTGTTCACTTTTTTTTATATCCTTACTGATATTTTGTATACCACTTTTATCAATTGTTGAGAGAAGGGTGACAGATTTCTATGTTTATAGGTTTCTCTTTTTTTTCTCTTTAATTCTGTCAGTTTGTATTTCCTTAACTTTGATGATTTTTAACCAGGTGCATACATATTTAGGATTATTATGCCTTTTGGGTGAATTACCCTTTTATCATGATATCACTTGCAATGAATGCTATCTTTCACGTGAATTTACCTCCTGCAGTATTATTTGTATTGAAAATTTCATCTAATATTGATGTAGGCACATCGGCCTTCTTATTATGATTACTGTTTGCATGCCATATCTTTTCCAATCATTTTACTTTCAATCTATTTATGTTGTTTTATTTTAAGTAAATGGACCATGAGTTTGTTTCTATCCAGAATCACCACTTGTCTTTTTTTTTTTTTTTTCCTGTATGGGCAGGCTCTGGAAATTGAACCTGGGTCTCCAGCATGGCAGGTGAGAATTCTGCCTGCTGAGCCACTGTTGCACCACCCGCACTGGTCTTTTAGTTAAAGTGTTTAGTTAATTTATATTCAGCATTAATATTGTTATTATTGTTCTTGGATTAAATTTACCTTAATCTTGCTATTTATTTTCTGTTTGTTCCCCATTTTTTGTTCCTTTGTTGCTCCTTTACTGCTTTCTTTTGAATGCTTTTTAGATTCCATTTTGTCTTTCTAATGACTATACCTCCTTATTTCAACTTTCAGTTTTTAGTGTTTTTTATAAGAATTATTATATGTGTCCCTAACTTATCACAATTTATTCAGAATCAGTAGAGTACCACTTCATGATCCACACTTGATATTTCATATTTTTTACTTCGTACTGATGGGAATTTTACATGATATTCTGACTTTCCACTTCATACTTCATAAATGTAATACTCTCATCACAATGTAATTCCATTTCCCAGCATACCTCTCCACTGTGCTGCTATTGTCGTATTGTTCACTGCTATGTCTATTATCAATTCATCTTATTTTTACTTGTTTAAATTTATTTTTGCTTTTAAAAGTTAGCTGTCTTGTAAGAAAGTTTTAAGAAGAAAATCAAAGCTTTTTATATTTATGCACTTATTTATAATTTGCACTGTCCTTTCCTGCCTGTACTTCCAAATTTTCGCTTAGTATGATTTTCCTTTAGCCTGAAGCACATTGTTTAGCATTTCTTCTAGTGCATGTCTGCTGATGCTGAATTTTCTCAGTTTGCATTTCTCTGAAGAAATTTTTATTTTAATTTTACTTTTGATAGCTTTTTTTTACTTGTTTATAGAATTCTAGGTTGATTTTTAATTTCCTCTCTGTCCTCTAATGATATTGTTTGTTGACTTATGGTTTCCATTATTTCTGATAAGAAGTCAGTAATCATTCAAATTATTATTTTCCTTTTTCCATTTTTTTTAATTTTAATTTTTTACCTCTCTGGCTGTTTTCAAGATTTTCTCCTTATTACTTGTGCTTACCTGTTGACTGTGATAAGCATAGATGTGATTTGTTTTTATATTTGAACTACTTGGGGTTTGCTGATCTTTTTGAATCTATAAGTTGATGTTAAAAGTCAAATTTAGGAAGATTTCAGCCATTATTCATTAAGATGTTTTTTTCTTCTAATTTTTCATTCTCTTTTCTTTTGTGATTTCTGTTACCCACAGAGACCACTTGATTTTGTCCCATAGGTTCCCTAGTCTCTCTTCACTTTTCTCAAATCATTTTCCTTTTGTTTTTCAGATTAGGTACTTTTTAATGGCTCTGTCCTTAAGTTTACTGAGTCATTTTCCTATCAATTCCAGTCTCTTGTTAAGCTTATCCAGGAAAAAATATTTATTTCATCATTGTACTTACGATTCTAAGATGTTTCAACTGTTTGTTAAAAATATGATTTTCATTTCTCTAACGAGAGCCCATATCTCTTCACTTATTAACTAATTCATATAATATTCCTTTAATTCTTTAAACATATTTTCATTTAGTTCTTTTTTTTATTATTTAAAGAAGTTGTGGATATGCAGAACAATCATACATAAAATTCAGGATTCGCAAATACCAATCCACTACCAATGCCTTGTGTTGGTGTGAAACATTTGTTACAATTGATGATAGCACATTTTTATAATTGTGCTATTAATTAAAGTCCATGGTTTAACTTAGGATTCGGTGTTGTATAATTCCATGGATTTTAAAAAATTTTTATGTTACCATATATACAGTCTAATATTTCCTCTTTTAATTATATTCACATACATATTTCAGTGCTGTTAATTACATTCACAATGTTGTGTTACTATTCCAAAACATTTCCATCAGTCCTAAGGAAATGTGTATATACTAAACCTTAACTTCACACTCCCTATCACCACCCTGTCCCAGTAACCTATATTCTAGATTCCAACTCTATGAGTTTACTTTTTCCAATTGTTTTAAAACAATGAGATCATATAATACTTGTCCTTTTGTGCCTGGTTTATTTCACTGAATACGATGTCTTCAAAGTTCCTCCATGTTGTTGGGTTATCAGGACTTCATTCCTTTTTACTGTGGCATAACAATCCATTGTATGTATATACCACATTTTCTTCATCCATTCATCGTTTGATAGTTTGGGTTATGTTTTAGTTTGCTGAAGCTGACAAAATGCAATATCCCAGAAATGGGTTGGCTTTTACAACGGGGATTTATTAACTTACAAATTTATGGTTTTTAGGCAGTGAAAATATCTAAATCAGAGCATCAATAGGACAATACCTGGACCCTGAAGGCAGGCTGTTGGCATCCAGGACAGCTGTGCACACGGGAAGGCACATGGTGCATATGCTGGTCTCTTCCTTCTCTCCTGGGTTTCATTGCTTCCACCTTATAGCTTCAGTAGCTTCCTCTTTGAGCTTCTGCATCTTTCTCTTTTTTATCTTCTGTCCCTCTTAGCTTCTATGTGTCCTTCTCTCTACACTTCACTGGGACCTTTTTTTCTTTTGTCTTTTATCCTCTTATAAAGGACCCCAGTAAGGGGATTAAGACCCATCATGAATGAGTGGGTCACATCTCAATCAAAATAACCTTATCAAAAGTTCCCAACTATTGTTGACAATAGTTCTACACTCAAAGGAATGGATCAAAAGAATAAGATCTTTTCTGGGATGCATACAGTTTCAAACCATCACAGATTGCTTATCTTCTGTCAGTTGTGAGTAATGCTGGTATGAACCTCTGTGTGAAAATATTTGTTTGAATCCCTAACTTCACTTCTTTTGGGTCTATACCTGGTAGTGGGATTGCTGGGTCAAAAGGTAGTTCTATACCTAGCTTTCTGAGGAACTGCAAAACATGTCTTCCACAATGTACCATCATTGCCTCCAACAATGAATGAGAGTTCCTATTTCTCCTCATCCTCTCCAAGACTTGTTATTTTTCATTTTTTTAATAGCAGCCATTCTAATGGGTGTGCAATGGTATCTCATTGTGGTTTTGATTTCATTTCCCTGATGGCTCATGATGTTGAGGATCTTTTCATGTGCTTTCTGGCCATTTGTTTATCTTCTCTGGAGACATGTCTATTCAAGTCTTTTGCCTATTTTTAAATTGGGTTGTTTGTCTTTTTTGTTGAAGAATTTTCTTTACTATTCTCAAATATTAATCAGTTATTGGGTATGTGGTTGCCAAATGTTTTCTCCCATTGTGTAGTTTGCCATTTTGCTTGCACGATAAAGAACTTTGAAGCCCCAAAGTTTTTAACTTCAATAAGGCCACATTTATCTATTTTTTCTCATTGTTTTTGCTTTAGGTGTAAAGTTTAAGAAATTATTGCCTACCGCAAGGTTGTGAAGATACTTCCCTACCTTTTCTTCTAGAAGTTTTATAGTTCTGGCTCTTACATTAATGTCTTTGATACATTTTGAGTTGATTTTTATATGTGGTATGAGGTAGCTGTTCCCCTTTTTATTGGCAGATGGAGATCAAGTTTTGTCAGCATCCAATTTGTTGAAGAGGCTGTTCTTTCTCAATTGAGTGTTCTTTGCCATCTTGTCAAAAATCAGTTGGCTGGGATGGTATGACAGTGGCTCAGCAGGCAGAATTCTTGCCTGCCATGCTGGAGACCCAGCTTCGATTCCTGGTGCTTGCCCATGCAAAAAAAAAAAAAAAAAAAAAAAAAAAAATCAATTGGCTGTAAATGTGAGGCTTGATTTCTTAACTCTCAATTCTATTCCATTAGTCTACATGTCTGTCCTTGTGCCAGTATCATGCTGTTTGATTACTGTTGCTCTGCAGTAAGTTTTAAGAATGGGAAGTGTGAGTTCTCTAAATTCATTCTATGTTTTCAAGATGGCTTCAGCAATTCAGGGCCCCTTATCCTTCCATACATATTTGATGATTGGCTTTTCCATTTCTGAAAATGAGGTTGATGGAATTTTGATTTGGATTGCACAGAATCTATAAATTGCTTCGGGTAGTATTAATATCTTAATGATATTTAGTTTTTTTCCAATCCATGAACATAGATTATCCTTTCATTTATTCAGGTCTTCTTTAATTTCTTTTAGCAATTTTTTTTGTAGTTTTCTGTTTACAAGTCCTTGCTGAGTTCATTTATTAGCTCTAGGAGCTTTGCTGTGGATTTTTCAGGATTTTCTGTATATAGGAACATAGCATCCACAAATAGGGACAGTTTTACTTCTTCTTTTCCAGTTTGGATGCCTTTTATTTCTTTTCTTGCCTAACTGTTCTGGCAAGAACTTCCAGGACAATGTAGCATGACAGTGGAGACAGTGGACATCCTTTCCCTAGAGGGAAAGCTTTCAGGCTTTCACCATCAAGTAGAATGTTAGCTGTGGGATTTTCATATATGCCCCTTATAATGTTGAGGAAGTTTCCTGGTGTTCTAAGTGTTCTTATCAAGAAGGCATGCTGGATTTTGTCAATGGTCTTTTCTGCATCAGTGGAGATGACACGTGGTTTCTCCCTTCATTTTGTTAATGTAGTATGTTACGTTAATCGATCTTCTTTTGGTGAACCAACCTTGCATACCATGGATAAATCCCACTTGATTATGGTGTATAATTCTTTCAGTATGCTCTTGGATTTGGTTTGCTAGTATTTTATTGAGACTTTTTATCATCTATATTCATAGGAGATGTTGGTCTGTAGTATTTTTTTCCTGTGGTATCTTTATTCAGGCTTTGGTATGAGGATGATGTTAGTCTTGTATAATGACTTAGGTAATGTTCTCTACTTTTCACGTTTTTGGAAGAGTTTGAGCAGAATGGAAATTAATTCTTCTCAGAATATTTGGTAGAATTCACCAGTGATTTGATTCCCCCGATTCAATCTCTTTACTAGTAATTGGTTTGTTACTAGTAATTGGTTTGTTGAGATCTATTTCTTCTTGAGCTACTGTAGGCAGTTTGTGTGTTTCTAAGAATTTGTCCATTTCTTCTGTAATGGCATAAAGTTGTTCATAATAACCTCTTATAGTCATTTTATTTCAGCAGGGTTGGTTATAATGTCTCCCTTTTCATTTCTGACTTTCATTTTTTCATATCCTCTCTTTTTTTTCTTTATCAGTCTAGATAAAGGTTTGTCAGTTTTATTGATCTTTTCAAAGAGCCACCTTTTGCTTTTGTTGATTCTCTCTATTGCTTTTTTTCTATTTACCTCTGCCTTAATTTTTATTTCCTTCCTTCTGCTCACTTTAGGTTTAATTCTCTCTTATTGTTTCCTTCCTTCTGCTCATTTTACATTTAATTTACTCTTTTAGTTTTGAAATTAGGTCTCTGATTTGAAGTTTTTTTATAATTATTTATTTTTTATTGTTATATATTACATATTCACATACTGTGTAATCATCTGAAGTGTGCAATTGATGGTTCACAATATCAGCATATAGCTTTGCATTTATCATCACAATCGACTTTTTCATCTTTTTTTGTGTGAAAAATAACATATATACAAAAAAGCAATAAATTTCAAAGCACATCACAACAATTAGTTGTAGAACAGATTTCAGAGTTTGGTATGGCTTACAATTCCACAATTTTAGATTTTTACTTGTAGCTGCTCTAAGATACTAGAGACTAAAAGAAATCTCACTATATTGATTCAGCACTTATACTCGTTTATTAAACCCTACCTTCTCTATATAATTCTACCATCACCTTTGATCTTTCTATCTCATTCTTTAGGGGTATTTGGGCTATGCCCATTCCAACTTTTTCATGTTAGAAGGCGCTGTCAATAATAAGCAGGGGGATGGAACTAGTTGATGTTCTGGAGAGGCTGGTGTCTCTGCATTTCAGGTTTTATCTGGTTCAGGGGCCCATCTGGAGGTAGTAGGGTTCTGGAAAGTTACGCTAGTACATGGAACTTTTGTAGAATCTTATATATTGCCCTGGATGTTCTTTAGGATTGGCAGGAATAGTTTCGGTTGGGGTTTGGCAGGCTATGATGTGTAGCAATGTCTAGCTGAAGCTTGCATAAGAGTGACCTCCAGAGCTTTCTTCTGTTTTAATGTAAGCATTTAGATCTATAAACTTCCCTCTCAGCATTGCCTTCAGTGCATTGCATAATTTTTGGTAAGTTCTATATTCATTTCCATTTTCCTCAATGTATTTCCTAATTTTGCTTCTGATTTCCTCTTTAATGCATTGGTTGTTTAGGAGTATGTTGTTTAATTTCCATATACTTGTGAATTTTCCATTTCTCCCTCTGTTGTTCATTTCTAACTTCATTCCATAATGGCCAGAGAATATATGTTGCATGATTTCAATATTTTTTAATTTATTGGGACTTGTTTTGTGACCAACATATAGTCTATCCTGGGTAAGGAACCATGTCTGCTCAAGAAGAATGTGTGTTCTGTTTTGGTTGCGTGATGTATGCATATATGTCTAGTTGGTTTAAGGTATCATTCAAATCTTATATTTCCTTATTGATCTTCTTACTAGGTATTCTGTTCATTACTGAGAATGGTATCTTAAATTCTCCTACTATTAATGTAGAACCATCAGTTTCTCCCTTCAAATATGTTGGTATTTTTTCATGTATGTTGAAGTTGTGCTGTTAGGTACATATATATTCATAATTGTTGCATATTCCTGTTAAATTGTCCCCTTTATCAATATACAGTGACCATTTTTTGTCATTCATTACTGTTTTTCACTAAACTCTGTTTTATCCAACGTTAGTGTTGGTTACTACATGCATGGTGTATTTTATTCTGTCCTTTTACCCTCAATTTCCTTATACTTTTCACTTTAAGGTGAGTCTCTTGAAGAGACATATAATTCATTTATGCTTTTTAATCATTCTGTCAATCTCTGCCTTTTGGCTGGGGAATTTATTCTATTTATATTTAAAGTTACTACTGATAATACATGACTTTCTTCTGCCAGTTTGCTATTTTGCCTTTTTAAGTTCTATACCTTTTTTTGTTGCCCACTTCCATTGAAGCCTATCTTATATTTATTTGCTTTTTTATGTCGTACCATATTGAGTGTCTTCTCATTTCTATCTGGGCATCCTTGTAGTTACCATGGTGTTAAAATTTAACATCTTAAATATATACAGTCAATATTTGTTTTGCTATCAACTTAACTTTTTTTTTTCCATTTGACCAAGATTTATTATTATTATTATTATTATTTTTAACGGAAAGAAAAAAAAAATTAACACAACATTTAGAAATCATACCATTCTACATATGCACTCAGTAATCCTTAACATCATCGCATAGATGCATGATCATCGTTTCTTAGTACATTTGCATCGGTTTAGAGGAACTAGCAACAAAACAGAAAAAGATATAAAATGTTAATATAGAGAAAAGAAAAAAAGTAGTAATAATAGTAAAAACAAAACAAAACAAAAAAAACCCCTATAGCTCAGATGCAGCTTCATTCAGTGTTTTAACATGATTACTTTACAATTAGGTATTATTGTGCTGTCCATTTTTGAGCTTTTGTATCTAGTCCTGTTGCACAGTCTGTATCCCTTCAGCTCCAATTACCCACTATCTTACCCTGTTTCTAACTCCTGCTGGACTCTGTTACCAATGACATATTTCAAGTTTATTCTCGAATGTCCGTTCACATCAGTGGGACCATACAGTATTTGTCCTTTAGTTTTTGGCTGGACTCACTATAATATTCTCTAGGTTCATCCATGTTATTACATGCTTCATAAGTTTATCTTGTCTTAAAGCTGCATAATATTCCATTGTATGTATATACCACAGTTTGTTTAGCCATTCTTCTGTTGATGGACATTTTGGCTGTTTCCATCTGTTCTAGTTTGCTAGCTGCCGGAATGCAACACACCAGAGACGGATTGGCTTTTAATAAAAGGGGATTTATTTTGTTGGTTCTTCAGAGGAAAGGCAGCTAACTTTCCACTGAGGTTCTTTCTTACGTGGAAGGCACAGGGTGGTCTCTGCTGGTCTTCTCTCCAGGCCCCTGGGTTCCAACAACTTTCCCCGGGGTGATTTCTTTCTCCATCTCCAAAGGCCTGGGCTGAGCTGCTAGTGCTGAGATGAGGAATGCTGAGCTGCTTAGGCTGTGCTACATTGCATTCTCTCATTTAAGCACCAGCCAATTAAGTCAAACTTCACTCATTGCAGCAGACATGCCTCCTAGCTGACTGCAGATGTAATTAGCAACAGATGAGGTTCACATACCATTGCCTTATGTCCGCAGCAACAAGACTAGGTATGCTCACCTGACCAAGTTGACAACTGAATCTAACTAACACACCATCTCTTTGCAATTGTAAATAACGCTGCTATAAACATTGGTGTGCAAATGTCCGTTTGTGTCTTTGCCCTTAAGTCCTTTGAGTAGATACCTAGCAATGGTATTGCTGGGTCATATGGCAATTCTATATTCAGCTTTTTGAGGAACCGCCAAACTGCCTTCCACAGTGGTTGCACCATTTGACATTCCCACCAACAGTGGATAAGTGTGCCTCTTTCTCCGCATCCTCTCCAGCACTTGTCATTTTCTGTTTTGTTGATAATGGCCATTCTGGTGGGTGTGAGATGATATCTCATTGTGGTTTTGATTTGCATTTCTCTAATGGCCAGGGACATTGAGCATCTCTTCATGTGCCTCTTGGCCATCCGTATTTCCTCTTCTGAGAGGTGTCTGTTCAAGTCTTTTTCCCATTTTGTAATTGGGTTGGCTGTCTTTTTGTTGTTGAGTTGAACAATCTCTTTATAAATTCTGGATACTAGACCTTTATCTGATATGTCATTTCCAAATATTATCTCCCATTGTGTAGGCTGTCTTTCTACTTTCTTGATGAAGTTCTTTGATGCACAAAAGTGTTTAATTTTGAGGAGCTCCCATTTCTTTCTTTCTTTCTTCAGTGCTCTTGCTTTAGGTTTAAGGTCCATAAAAACGCCTCCAGTTGTAAGATTCATAAGATATCTCCCTACATTTTCCTCTAACTGTTTTATGGTCTTAGACCTAATGTTTAGATCTTTGATCCATTTTGAGTTAACTTTTGTATAAGGTGTTAGATATGGGTCTTCTTTCATTCTTTTACATATGGATATCCAGTTCTCTAGGCACCATTTATTGAAGAGACTGTTCTGTCCCAGGTGAGTTGGCTTGACTGCCTTATCAAAGATCAAATTTCCATAGATGAGAGGGTCTATATCTGAGCACTCTATTCGATTCCATTGGTCGATATATCTATCTTTATGCCAATACCATGCTGTTTTGACCACTGTGGCTTCATAATATGCCTTAAAGTCCGGCAGCGTGAGACCTCCAGCTTCGTTTTTTTTCCTCAAGATGTTTTTAGCAATTCGGGGCACCCTGCCCTTCCAGATAAATTTGCTTATTGGTTTTTCTAATTCTGAAAAATAAGTTGTTGGGATTTTGATTGGTATTGCATTGAATCTGTAAATCAGTTTAGGTAGGATTGACATCTTAATTATATTTAGTCTTCCAATCCATGAACACAGTATGCCCTTCCATCTATTTAGGTCTTCTGTGATTTCTTTTAGCAGTTTTTTATAGTTTTCTTTATATAGGCTTTTTGTCTCTTTGGTTAAATTTATTCCTAGGTATTTTATTCTTTTAGTTGCAATTGTAAATGGGATTCATTTCTTGATTTCCCCCGCAGCTTGTTCATTACTAGTGTATAGAAAAGCTACAGATTTTTGAATGTTGATCTTGTAGCCTGCTACTTTGCTGTACTCATTTATTAGCTCTAGTAGTTTTGTTGTGGATTTTTCCAGGTTTTCCCGTATAGTATCATATCGTCTGCAAACAGTGATAGTTTTACTTCTTCCTTTCCAATTTTGATGCCTTGTATTTCTTTTTCTTGTCTAATTGCTTTGGCTAGAACCTCCAACACAATGTTGAATAATAGTGGTGATAGTGGACATCCTTGTCTTGTTCCTGATCTTAGGGGGAAAGTTTGCAATTTTTCCCCATTGAGGATGATATCAGCTGTGGGTTTTTCATATATTCCCTCTATCATTTTAAGGAAGTTCCCTTGTATTCCTATCTTTTGAAGTGTTTTCAACAGGAAAGGATGTTGAATCTTGTCAAATGCCTTCTCTGCATCAATTGAGATGATCATGTGATTTTTCTGCTTTGATTTGTTGATGTGGTGTATTACATTAATTGATTTTCTTATGTTGAACCATCCTTGCATACCTGGGATGAATCCTACTTGGTCATGATGTATAATTCTTTTAATGTGTTGTTGGATACGATTTGCTAGAATTTTATTGAAGATTTTTGCATCTATATTCATTAGAGAGATTGGTCTGTAGTTTTCTTTTTTTGTAATATCTTTGCCTGGTTTTGGTATGAGGATGATGTTGGCTTCATAGAATGAATTAGGTAGTTTTCCCTCCACTTCGATTATTTTGAAGCGTTTGAGGAGAGTTGGTACTAATTCTTTCTGGAATGTTTGATAGAATTCACATGTGAAGCCGTCTGGTCCTGGACTTTTCTTTTTAGGGAGCTTTTGAATGACTAATTCAATTTCTTTACTTGTGATTGGTTTGTTGAGGTCATCTATTTCTTCTTGAGTCAAAGTTGGTTGTTCATGTCTTTCCAGGAACCTGTCCATTTCATCTAAATTGTTGTATTTATTAGCGTAAAGTTGTTCATAGTATCCTGTTATTACCTCCTTTATTTCTGTGAGGTCAGTAGTTATGTCTCCTCTTCCATTTCTGATCTTATTTATTTGCATCCTCTCTCTTCTTCTTTTCGTCAGTCTTGATAAGGGCCCATCAATCTTATTGATTTTCTCATAGAACCAACTTCTGGTCTTATTGATTTTCTCTATTATTTTCATGTTTTCAATTTCATTTATTTCTGCTCTAATGTTTGTTATTTCTTTCCTTTTGCTTGCTTTGGGATTAGTTTCCTGTTCTTTCTCCAGTTCTTCCAAGTGAATAGTTAATTCCTGCATTTTTGCCTTTTCTTCTTTTCTGAAAAAGGCATTTAGGGCAATAAATTTCCCTCTTAGCACTGCCTTTGCTGCGTCCCATAAGTTTTGATATGTTGTGTTTTCATTTTCATTCGCCTCTAGGTATTTACTAATTTCTCTTGCAATTTCTTCTTTGACCCACTGGTTGTTTAAGAGTGTGTTGTTGAGCCTCCATGTATTTGTGAATTTTCTGGCACTCCGCCTATTATTGATTTCCAACTTCATTCCTTTATGATCCGAGAAAGTTCAACTTAACTTTGATAGCATGCACATATAGTTTTCCTATAGCCCTTTACCCCCGCACTATTTTTTTATACCTTTTACTATTTGTATCTTTTTTCATTGTATGTCCAAAACAAATGGATTTATCATTGCTTTTTATGCATTTGCATTTTAAGTCCTGTAGGAAGTAAGAAGTGGAGCTGCATACCAAACAATAAATTACAATAATACTGACATTTATAATTACCCAAATGGTTACCTTTACTGCAGGTCTTCATTTGTTTATGCTGCATTGAACCACTGCTTAGTGTCCTTCCCTTTCCATCTGAAGGACTCCCTTTAGCATTGCTTGTAGGGCCAGTCTCGTGCTGATGAACTCCCTCAGCTTTTGTTTATCTGAGAATGTCTTAATCTCTCCTTCATTTTTGAAAGCGAGTCTTGCCAGATATAAAATCCTTGGCCAGCAATTATTTTCCTTTAGCACTTAAATATTTCAACCCCCTGCCTTCTTGCCTCCATGGTTTCTGATGAGGCACTGACCTGAATCTAATTGGGACTCCTTTGTATGTAACACATTGTTTTTCTTTTGCAACATTCAGAATTTTCTCCTTGTCCATTACATTTGTTAGGTTAATCAGTATATGATGGGGTATAATTTTCTTCATGTTTGTCCTGTTTCTTGTTCATTGAGTTCTTGAATGTGCATATTAACATATTTTACTAAGTTTGGGAAATTATCTGTCATTATTTCTTTGAATAATTCCTTCTGTTCCTTACTCTCTTCTAGGATTCCCTTAATGTGTATATTGGTGTGCTTGCTGGTGTCCCATAGCTTCTTAGGCTCTTTTCCCTTTTAATATTTATTTTTTCTTTCTGCTCCTCAGCCTGACTAATTTCAAGTGCCTTGTCTTCAAGTTCACTGTTTCTTCATTCTGCCAGCTCCAATCTGCTCTTGAAACCCTCCTAGGCATTTTTCATTTCAGTTTTGTGGTCTTCAACCTCAGCAGTCTGTTTGGTTCCTTTTTAAAATTTCTATAGTTTACTTAGATTTTCATTTTGCTCATTCATTGCTTTCCTAATATCCTTTATTTCTTTTTCTGTACTTTCCTTCATCACCTTGAGTTTTTTTTTTTTTTTTTTTTTGGTAATCTGTATTGCAGGGTCACATTTCATTATTTTCCATGTGAATATCCATTATCGCAGCACCATTTTTGTTTGTTTGTTTTTGTTTGTCTTTGCTTGTTTGTTCTTTGAGAAGTGCGTGATCTGGAATCAAATCTGGGTCTCTTGTGTGGCAGGAGAGAATTCTACCACTGAGCTATCCTTGCACCCCATTTCTTGAGCATTTTTTTTCTTTCTTCTTTTTTCTATTTCTTTTCTTCTTGAGCCTTTTTAACATCATTTTTAAAAAAAGTTTTGTTTGGTATGTCCACATTCTTGTTTTCTTTGTTGGTATTTTCTGTGTTTTTATCCTCCTCCTTTGGATGGACCATCATTTCCTGTTTCTTTGTCTTGTACTGCTGCACACTGTACATTTTAATATTTAAAAATGTCAGCAATGGATCTGCTTACTGAGATGTCTGTTTCTTGGTTTCGTAACTAGGTACTGATAAGACAGATTTTCTTGCACTTCAGCCCCACCCCACGCCCCATCAGGAAGGTCTGCCCCAGGCACGTAGACTGGGTGAGGTTTCCCTTGTCTTCCAGGCCTCTGTCTTGTCCTGGGCTTTGTGGTCAGGTGTTTTGGAGTTCCCTTGTGTACAGGAATTTGGTTGTCTCCTCTGCTTCCCAGGAGACAGAAAATGGGTATTTGATGCCAAAAGGACTTTGTCCTTGACTCTCTGCCTCTATAGTATGTAACACTCCTTTCGTTGTCTCATGCTGCTTTGGACTAGAGGGCAAATCCCAGGAGGAGGGTCACCCCAGAGAAGAGTTTCCCAAATCAGGATTTCTCAGCCAAAACAGGGCCACAGACCCTTGAAGGGGCAGTGACTTGGTCCAAAGTGCTCTTGGTTGGGAGCTGGAAGGGCTCCAAGGCTTCTTTGCTAGTTCCCTGTAGCTGAACTTTCCTGGCCTGCCTAGCAAACACAGCCCTTCCGCTCACTGTCCCTCACAGCCCTGAGGAAGTGCTGCATCTTTAAATCTCCACCACCTCTGCCTCTGTCCAGGGAGGGTTGAAAATGGTGGTGGTGCTGCCTTTGTCTGGGGCAGGTTTCACAATAGCTTCCCTCAAAGCCAAACAAAATTTGTTAATCAAGACCTGTGATCAGCTGTTGACAAGAAGTAAACAGCACAGGCTCATGTGTCAGTTTTTTTTAATCCACCATTGAAAATGAATCATTAACAAACAATAACTAAAACCTGGTACAATTTATGATGGCTTTTAAAATTCCAAGTATTGAAGGGGTTTTGGAGGACCATAGACTGCTGGTGGGAAATGGGCTACACTGCAGGTCTAATTCCTTTCTCACAGAGTCTGCTGTTTCGATATCCAAATCTCACTTAATGCAGCTCAGTCTAATATCATCAGCCTGTTACAGTCAAGTGAAATCCTGAGTGATGAGTTGAATGAAAATGAAGGACTCAGAGTTGTCCAGCAGACCCTCTTTTGTCTGGTAAATCCCTACTGTTTGTTGACACTTTGATGATTTTTTCACACCTCCCTTTCTTCCCCCAGCAAGAAAAAGAGCTGTGATCAGTTATTAGCTGTGCCCAACCCTGTTCTTGGGGAGAAGGATTTTTATATCCCTTTCTGGGACCAGAAGCTAGCCAGGGAGTAGACTCCGCCGTGGCCTGCCCCTACCATGAGAGTGGGAGATGGGGGCTGGTAGCCACTGTGCAGAGAGAGCAATTTATAGTTACATACTGTATCTGCCTCTTCCTTGTGCTCTTCCATGGATGCTGCACAGTGCTCTTCTGGCCTCTGGAATTTCCAAATAGTTGTTTCAGAAAGTTCTTGACTGTTTAGTGGTTGTTTTTGTGGGAGGACTTAGTCCTGGAGCATCCTACTCCACCATCCTTCCCGGAAGTGATTATGACTGGGTTTATTTAATTCTTTAAACATTTTTGTTATCAATGCCTTAAAATCTTTGTCTGCTGAACCCACTATCTAGGCTCTCCTGGAGCTTTTACTGATAGTTTTTATTGATGATTTCTTTATTGAGTATGGGTCACATACTCCCGTTTTTTTCCCTTCTCTCCATTTCTCTCTCCATGGCCAGTAATTTTTATTTTGTACTGGATATTGTCAATGATTCATTCAACAGACTCTGGATTCTGTTATCTTCCTCTGAACAGTGTTAGTTTTTGTTCTACTAGACATTTCAATTACTGCCTGATCATCTTTAACCTCTGTAGCCTTGGTTTTATGCTTTATTTGGGATAGATCCATGAAAAGCCTGAGCTGTTTTCCTAGACCTCTAACTTGATAGGACTCATGCTTCAAACTTTGTTTCTCCTTCCAGGGCTTGTCAGGGCTTAGTATTAGGCTTTGTTAGGGTAGGTCTAGAGTAGACCTTATATTAGTGTAGAGTCTTTAAACCTCAGGCTCTGCCTTTCTGGTGTCTTGCTAGATATCTGAGATGTTTGAGATGTTAAGGCCATTTTCATGAGTTTTATTTCCTCAGGCTAGGCTGATCCTCCAATGTCCCCTAACATTGCTTGACCTCTATTGTCTGTGTTTTGATCTCGGCTCTTTAGCAGTTTTTATGCCTCGTATTGTCTACCCTGCAAAATCACGCCCAATCCCTCAGCCAAAGACTTGTGGGAAAATCCCACATAGGTTCTGGGAGGCCCTTTTGTACAGCTTCCACTGTCTGGTACTCTGCCTTGTAGATTTCTGTTGTTCCAGATGCCCTAAATTCTGATCTCTCTTTTATCAGTTCAGTGGGATCTTTGAGTTCTGTTGGACTCTAGTTCACTAGACAGTTTTCACGAAATTGTTCCACAGGCAGATGGCTAAGACAATCATAGGGGCATTTCATGAGTTTACTTTCCCTCAAGGATCATAGAATTTCACTGCCTGTTTGCCAATGCTGAGAACAGTTACCTCAGATATTTTTTCTGTTTTATTGTTGTTTTCAGTGGGGGCATTAATTCGGTATGAATTACTCCATCATAGCTAGAAACAAAAGTCCATATATAATAATAATTTTATATAAATCCTTCCCATCTTTCAAAGATCCTCTTAAATGCTAGTGCTGGTCAGAATTAATCTCTCCCCCATTAGATGTCCATTATGTTTTTCACTTTTGTTATCACCATGAAGTATGAATGATATGTTAGTCCTTAGGACCTTTTCTTGAATGGATGCCATCATCGTATTACAGTGAATGACTGGTGTTTTCTCGTATCTCAGGATTGGGGAAGATCTGTCAGAGTTTCTGGTTCTCCTTTCAAGATCAGTGACCAGCAGGATTCATTCCCACGTACAGCATGTCCATCTCCCCTACTAAAAGTAAACTTCTTGAAAAGTAACCTTCCTCCTCATTATGCCTGACACAATGATGATGATGTAGATGATGATATTAACAATATCAGCCATTTATTGAGTGTTTTCTATGTGCCAGGCATAATGCTAACCATTTTATTTAATGAACAAACATTTATATGGTGTTCACTGTCTGCCAATCATTAAGCATTTACAAAAATTAATATTTGTGAATTATCTTATTTAAGCCTTGAAAGAATCTGTGAGTTGCTTTATGATTATCTCAGTTTTAAAGATAAGGAAACTGAGGTTTGGGATAGTTAAGTGACTTTCCCAAATGTTCACACTTTTAGTCAGTTGCAGAGTGGAGCTAGTAGGTGATCATCTGATATGTGTTAAATTATATACAGTTTACAGCTTCTGTTTGGTAATGTTCTACTCCACCTTTGTGGGAAGTGATATTTGACCAAGGTACGTAATGTGCGTGCCCTCCTGTCTGGTACTACCAGCTGGCTGCATACTAGGCTGTGAACCAAAGCATTAGTGCCAGCACTGAAAACTGATGGAAAAGGAAGCCCTGGGTAGATTAATGGCTACCCTTCCACAGACGTCCACTGCTGGATGCTGAGCTGCCCGAGTGAGCTATGGCTGTTTGTGTTTGGACCTAGGAACCACAAAGGCCCAGTTCTTACTGTTTGTCTGCAATCACTGCTTCCAAAGTAGATTGCAAGCAGAAAGAACTACAGCCTTTTGAAATAGCCAGGAAAACTATGCTTTTCCAGGAAGATGGATCAGGTATAAGCAGGCAGTACACGCACATTAATTCAGGTTTTATGGAGTTATCAGATTCAATAAGACATTTCAGTATAATGAATCAAGAAAATCTCAGCACAGTATTTCTCCAAAGAACTTCATTCCCTCCCTGCCAGCAGGGAAAGGGGAGGGGAAAGCTCCTCTTGACAAAACAAACACTCCTGTGTTCCAAATTGGAGCAAGCTCAGAACGCAAAACACTTTTATGTAATGTAAAGTATTTTCCTATCCTACCAGTGAGAAAGAATATAATTTTTCTCCAGTAGAAGGAAGATCTTTCCTTTTCCTTATCCTCTGGCTTGTTATTTCTCCTCAATGCTGGAGGATTTTTAGAAGACACTTAGCTGATTTCTAGGGCTCCTGGCAAGTGAATGCATTTGCTTCCTGCAAGTGCCATTTTCCATGGGTTTGGCCAGACCTTGGTCCCTGCACGGTGGGGGGAGCATCCTGGTGCCATGCTGAATTTGAAAGCAGTACTAGACACACTGACAGCCCCTCCCCAGCACGGCGAGTGGACTAGTCATTAGCTATAATATTTCACATACCCAGACCAAGAGGGTGGCACACGCTTAATACCTGATATTGTCACAACAATCAAAGTAAGAAAGTCCTGATGTGTACACTGCTCTGTTACTGGGGTCAAGATGAGGAAATTTCATAGAGGAAGACACTGACTTGAAATGTGACTGGTTTTGGTTAAGGAGTCAAGTGGTTAACAAGCACTGGTTTTGGAGTCAGATGGGTTCTGTTCCTAATTTTGGCATCCATTAGCTGTGTGACCTTGGGCATAGGAATTAACCTTTCTGAGCTTCAATTTCTTTTTTTTTTTTTACATAGACATTTATAGGTTTTATATGCATGAAATATCTCTTGACAGGCCCACAAAAAATTAGTTAACCTGGTTGCCTCTGTATAAGGGTCTCAAGTCTGGAGGTAAGAGGTAGAAGAAAGTCTTACTTTTCATTCATACCCTTTTGTACTGTTTAGAATTTAATCATGTACATATATTTATTACCTTTTGTAATTAAAAAACACAGCAACAGCAAAAAATATGAGGGCAGGAGATAAAGGCATGGCTGGCCTAATGCCTCCTGGTCCAACTGCGTGTGTTAGGATCTTTTTTTTTTTTTTTATTAATAAAAAAAAAAAGAAATTAACACAACATTTAGAAATCATTCCATTCTACATATGCAATCATCACATAGATGTATGATCATCATTTCTTAGTACATTTGCATCGATTTAGGAAAAGAACTAGCAAAACAACAGAAAAAGATATAGAATGTTAATATAGAGAAAAAAATTAAAAAAATAATAATAAAAAATAAAAATATATATATAAAAAGGAAAAAGAAGAAAAAAACAAAAGACACAAACAAACAAACAACAAAAAAAACTATAGCTCAGATGCAGCTTCATTCAGTGTTTTAACATAATTACATTACAATTAGGTATTATTGTGCTGTCCATTTTTGAGTTTTTGTATCTAGTCCTGTTGCACAGTCTGTATCCCTTCAGCTCCAATTACCCATTATCTTACCCTGTTTCTAACTCCTGCTGGATTCTGTTACCAATGACATATTCCAAGTTTATTCTCGAATGTCGGTTCACATCAGTGGGACCATACAGTATTTGTCTTTTAGTTTTTGGCTAGACTCACTCAGCATAATGTTCTCTAGGTCCATCCATGTTATTACATGCTTCATAAGTTTATTCTGTCTTAAAGCTGCATAATATTCCATCGTATGTATATACCACAGTTTGTTAGCCACTCGTCTGTTGATGGACATTTTGGCTGTTTCCATCTCTTTGCAATTGTAAATAATGCTGCTATAAACATTGGTGTGCAAATGTTCGTTTGTGTCTTTGCCCTTAAGTCCTTTGAGTAGATACCTAGCAATGGTATTGCTGAGTCGTATGGCAATTCTATATTCAGTTTTTTGAGGAACTGCCAAACTGCCTTCCACAGTGGTTGCACCATTTGACAATCCCACCAACAGTGGATAAGTGTGCCTCTTTCTCCGCATCCTCTCCAGCACTTTTCATTTTCTGTTTTGTTGATAAGGGCCATTCTGGTGGGTGTAAGATGATATCTCATTGTGGTTTGAGCTTCAATTTCTTCACATGTAAAATGGGTATAATAGTATGATGGCTGAAAACATTAAGGAAGGAAATAATTCAGGTGTGGCTCTTATCATAGTATTACCAAAACTTAACAAAAGGACTCATAGAAGTTAATAATACTATAACCTGTTCTGTGGTCTTTACATACATCATTTCAGTCCATTCTTACAGCATCTCTCAAAAACGTTCCTCATTTTGCAGATGAGAAACCTGAAGTTCAGAGATTTTCTTACTCCAGGTCTTGAGCTAATAAGTTATCAGCAAAAGTTTGAACCTAGAGGTTATCCTGGAGGTTATTCTTATGCATCAAGTAGATATCATCTTGTTATTCAAGATGTAATGGAGAGGCTGGAGGGAACTGCCTGAAAATGTAGAGCTGTGTTCCAGTAGCCATGTTTCTTGAGGATGATTCAATAATGATACAGCTGTCACAATGTGACTGTGTGATTGTGAAAACCTTGTGTCTGATGCTCCTTTTATCTACCTTGTCAACAAAGGAGTAGAACATATGGAATAAAAATAAATAATAGGGGGAATAAATGCTAAAATAAATTTAGTTTGAAATGCTAGTGATCAATGAAAGTGAGGGGTGAGGGGTACAATAGGTATAATCTTTTTTTTTCTTTCCTGTGTTTGTTTTATTTCTTTTTCTATTGTCTTTTTATTTCTTTTTCTGAATGAAAGCAAATGTTCTAAGATATGAATATGCAACTAAGTGATGATATTGTGAATTACTGATAATGTATGTTGATGTTTTGTTTCTTAATTTTTTAATTAATAAATAAATTTTAAAAAAAGTTTGAACCTAGTTGTTGCTATAATACCTTTTAAATGCTGGAAGTAATGCTCCATAACCATGAAAATCCTGTGAATGCAGGACACGAGAGCAGAAAGTCATCTTGTCCAACCACCTGGACAGGAAGGTTGAATGTCAGCCTGCTGGATGTTTCACAAGCTTGTCTTCTAGGTAACTGATATCACCCATCTGCTATAAATGAGCTCTTTCAAAAGACACATCAAACAAACATGGAATTTATTGAGCAGTTACCACATGTTAAGTGAGGCCCTAAGAGCTCTCCCTCATTATCTCATTTAGTCTTCATAGCCCTATGAGACTACCATTACAAGTGTGAAAACTGACATCTTCAATGTTTATTGGGTCATGGTCACACAGCTAGAAAGCAGTATAGCCAGGATGCAAATCCAGGCCTATTGTGATGGTCAGATGCTTGTGTCAACTTGGTTAGCACTGGCCTGACTATTGCTGCAAGGATGTGTCATGACTTGTTGATAAACTGGAAAGTTGGTATATTAGGTCATCAGTTGGTTGATTTCATCTGTGGCTGGTTACATCTGTGATCACCTAAGGCATGTTGCCCATCAACAAGATAATCCAATCCGTTGAAAGCTTTTAAGGAAGGAGAGAAACTTTTTTCACTGCTTTTTCAGCCAGTGAGCTGCTCCTGTTGAGTTTGTCCAGACCCTTCAAGGAGCAGCCAGACTGCATTTTTCACATTTAGTTTGGAAAACTCTTCTGCTAAATATCCAAGTTCATCACTCTCAAATTCTGCCTTCCATCTACAAAGAATGCCTTCTTTCCAGTTTAGAACCACACGTTCCGGAAGAACCACCCCACTCTTGGTACCAAGCCGAATTAGGGTTCTCTAGAGAAACAAAACTAACAGGAGATATGTATAAATATGAGATTTATAAATGTGTCTCATGCAACTATGGGAATGGAAGAGTTCAGAATCTGTAGGGCAGGCTGGGAAGCTGGCAGCTGCAGTGAAGTGTCTGGGCAAGCTCCATAGGAGAGACTCATGGGCTGAAGAAGCAGTGAAAGAGTCTCTCTTTTTCCTTAAAAGCCTTCAACAGATCGGATTATCTTGTTGGTGAGAGACACACCTTTATTGATCACAGATTCACTCAACTGACTGATGACTTAATACACCAGCCTTCCAGTTTATCAACCAGTGACAAAACAACCTAACAGCTAAGGTCAGGCCAGTGCTTCCCTGACAAGACAACTGGCATCATCACTTGGCAAAGTTGACACCAGAACCGAACCATCAGGTCCACTCCTTGTCAACACAGCAGCTATACACATCACCTTGAAACATGCCTGATTTCCAAATAGAACACAATAACAAATATATGTTTTGCCTAACAATACTCAGCTGTCCTTTGTACTACTGGAAACGCACTACATCTATTCAGAATGTTTCCTCTATTAAAGGACCCCAGTAAACTAATCAAGACCCACATGGAATGGGCGGAGTTGCATCTCCATCCAATCAAAAGGCCACAGTGAAATTTAATAAAAAATTTCTGCCTTACAATATTGAATTAGAATTAAAATTAACAGCTGCTCCCATAAAATCAGATCAGGATTAAAGCATGGCTTTTCTGGAGTATAATACTTTCAGATCGGCATACTGGGTAGGGGGTTGAAATAAAATCTCTACTAGTAGAAATTGCATCGGGGAGGATTGTGAGTGACGTTGCTCAGAGGAACCAGCTATGCAAAGCAACTGTAGATGCTGTTGGGCATCATTTAAATTGAATGGGAAGTGTGCTGATCTGGGGCCTGACTAAAATGTTAAACCACTTTGCATGAACTGTATTCAAGGACAGGACTAAAATAAAAAGTTCAAAGCCAGCTGCAAGAGGAGGAAGACATCAGGTTGCTGCATCAGCTGATGGCACCCTGCCCTGGACTCAGCTCTGCCTTGCAGTTTTTCTGGCCCAATGGGCAGCTGCAGCAAGGCCAGGCAAGGATGTGAATGGGCAGCTTCAGGAGGCACCGAATCTGCAGGAGCGGCCCCTTCTTGCTGTCAGCCAGGAGCCACCCCTCCAACCAGAGTGAAGGTTTCTCTAGCTGTACCATATCTTAGCATATAATTATATTCGTGACCAATATTCAGACCTGAATGCCCTGCCAGTCTGAACACCTTGCAAACCAAGATACAGACCACCCAGTTTTGATGGCTCAGTCTGCAATGTCTGTGAAGACAGCTCCCACACAAAGAGTCAGTTTTTGGATGTTTCCTTGCCGTTTGTGGCTTTGACTTGATCAGTTCATTTATTCATTAACTCAGAAAATACTTACTTAACACCTACTGTCCAGATGCTTGAGGTACATCAGTGAATAAAACAGGCAACAACAGCAGCTCTTGTAGAAAATAATTCCAGCAATTTACATAATTGAGTCAGAGTGTAAAGTGGAAGGGGTGCCAGCTTTGGAGCTAGGCAGCTCTGGCTTCTAGTCAACTCCACTGCTTTTGAGTCATGTGGCCTATCCCTCCTAACCTTGTTTTTCTCATGGGTAAAACATGGTCCATAATTCCAGCTCAAAGAAATCTCGTGAAGCTTAGAACACTGGTGGAGGAATCAGTGGCTGGTACATGGAAGGTCCTCTCTAAATGCCACCTCTCCTACTCTTTCCTGGCAGTAGCTTCCTTTCCAACATGTGCCTCTACCCTCCAGCTGTGCTCAGCCAACTCCAAACCACTGTGCACCACACCCTCACTTTTTCCTGTGCTCCTGCACTATTAAAGCCTATCCATGCCTTTTCCTCAGGCTCTTAATTTCTACTACAATGAGGTAGGAACAATTAGCAAAAAGCAAGGGTGAGCTTGGTGTCAATGGGTAAGAAAGGATGCCAGTTGGTGTTGATCCATCCGTATAAATGGATCGAGTCCAGTCATCCTCCCCAAGCTTTGCTTGGTATTATAACAGGGATCTTTGCAGCCATGTCTCACCTTCAGAGGCATGACTCAGTCAGAAGGGACTTCATGCCTGTTGGACCATAGTTGGTCTAGAAGACTCCTCTGGAGGCCCTGCTACATACAGTCAAACCTTCCTTTGATTAAGTTGTGGTTTATTTTTATGTTTTTCAATGGTACAATATTATAATTAACTCTAAGAATACCCCCATCTCCACATGCAAATTAAAAGATCTGTCCCTTAGGTTGCTGCCTCAGAGGAGGCTTTCTTTGAATTTTTGTTTAAACTAAGGAGAAGCTTACACTAACCGGTTAATTCACCACTGACCCCCAGCACGGCGGAATACATGCAAGATGATAAGAATAAACCTTTGTCAGGAATTTCAGCTATCATTTTGTGGTTTTCAGGTGAGAGGTAGAGAGAAGAAGAAAATCTTTTTTCATTGTATTACCTTTGTAATAATGTCTTATCACTACAAATATAATATGTAAAGCATATCCATGATAGGAAACAGAGAATAAAAATAGGGAAATAAAATAGTTTCTAATTCCAAGACCCTATGATAAATGTTATAGACATTTTTTATAAATAACATAGTTATTGAAGCAGCTTGGTAATCTACTTTCTTATTTCTCAGCATGATCATCTTTCTTTGTTATTAGATACTTTCATGTAACACCAATATTAGTAGCTTCAAAGTGCTCCATTATATGGATCACTGTAGATCCCCCCATTTTTACATTTCCCTCTTTTGTATGGTCATCACTGACAACATTATGATGAGAATCTATATAGCTAATTCTTTGATCCCATCCATATTTATTTCTTTCGAATAACCTCCTAATGGCAAATGTTGGATCCAAAATTATGGCCAGGTTTCTATTAATTCTTGAATCTCTTTAACCAATATTTTTAAGCATCTTCTGTTTTCCAGGCAGCAGTAGGCATTGGGGAAAAAACACGTGAACAAGGCACATGGTTTTTATCCTTACAAAGCTTCCAGTCTCCTGAAATTGCCCAATTTATATTTCTGCCAAGAGAATATGGGAGTGTCTTTCATTCGGGAGGGAGGACCTATTATGAGTAGATCCTTCCACAATGCCTGTAAAAGGGTTTCCTGTGCATTTGTTGACTTGCAAAATAAATATTTTCTCAATTTTTCAACATTTTCCTATGTTAGAAACAGTAGCAAATTATAACTGTGCTTTGGGATGGCTGCTTACAAAATGATACTCTTTGACTGTACTTCTGGAACGGACCAGAGAGAATCATAGGCTCATTAAAATTGACAAACCTGTATTTTTATGCCTTAACTGGACATATCAAGCCTGATGTGTTCTTCATTTTAGCACCTCTGGTGTCTGGAGCAATCCAGATTTGGCTGTTCTGGTTGAATGTCATGGCATTTGTGTCCAAATAAATTTGGGTCTGAAATGGCTCAAATGGAAATATTTTTCCACACGGGGCAGGGGGCTGAACAAGATGGCTTTGAAATGGCCTTCTAGCCTTGCGTTTTCCTCTTTCTTTGACATTTTAAGGAGAGAAAGGGTCTTCCAAAAAAACACAAAATCTTTCAGTACTCAGATAAAAATTATTCTAAATCATTAACAAAGAAAGAAATCTATCTTCCCTCAATACAAAGAGATCCCAAAATGTCATAGTCACATCTGCAACACGGAAAATCTGAACCATTGAAAATCATGCATTAACTATGGTTATGAGATAGTCATCTCATCTCAGCAGCTAAAAATACACAGGGACAGTCAGAAATATTGCTTTTTTTTTTTTATATCCAGTGAGATAGCTTCATTTTTACTCCACAAAGAAAAAGGCTCCTTTGAACACTGAACGATATTAAATTTGCTGTTAACTCCCATTATGCTGCATTGTGTCTCATGGTTCCAGCCCTACCCCCGCCTTCCCACACCCTGCCCCTGCCTACTCCTTCCCTGGCCACTGTGCCTCTGACCACATCAGCGCCCAGCGTCCTTCCATGGTCCTCCTTCCTGGTTACCCCCAACCCACACCTCTTCTGGTCTCTCAGAGCACCTAAATCACCTTCCTTGGTGTCAGTTCAGGTTTATTTAATAGTTAACAAAATAAGTTAACTAAGTAAAGAGTACCTGATTGAATTGAAGCCAGCCTCCTGAATATGCAACTTTTGTGATGAGACAGTAAGAGACCAGCACATTTTCCTGCTGCTTGCAAGTAAGGCTCCAGGTGAAAGAACTGATACTGTAAAAAGAGATGCCAAGTGAGTAACCTGAACATCAGCAGTGAGAATAGTAAGGTGGGAGAAATAAGACCTGAAAGGATCATTTAATTTGGCAAAACAACACAAGCCTTTATAGCAGTTACTATAAAAGGTAACTATAACTCTCTATTTCCCTAAAACTCCTAATTCATGTTAGCTTAAATTGGAGCTGGTCACCTTCAAAGTACCCCTGAGGTGATTTTTCCCCCATAAGTTTGCCTATATCTGGATCGTTCAGTTATGCACATCAGTGAGATCATACACCTTCTTGGGACCTTGTTAAGATGCAGAGTCCCAGGCCCTACCCATTCACCATCTTCATTCAGGCGACCTGGAGGGGACCCAGGTAATCCTGATGCAGGCGTTCTAGGAATACAATGCCTGGACCTGGTGCAGGACTTCAGATATAATGCGGCTCTATTCTGATATAATGTGTGTGTGTGTGTGTGTGTGTGTGTGTGTGTGTGTGTGTGTATGTGTTTGTAATCAGATATAATATGAGCTGGACTTGAATTTGGTGAAATGAAGAGGTTTGGAAATCATGCTGAGATTTTAGCATAGTAGTCTTTACGATGTGTGATTGGAGGAATGTTCAGGCAAAAGAGGGGAAACCAATCTTCTTCTTATGCCATTTGACTAAATGGTGGAATATATCTGTTTTGATATTATGTGGAAGTTCTTTGGGTAATGAGGTGCAAACAGACAGTCAGTAAGCCAAGAATGCATGAATGATGGCTTTATTAGATAAAACGCCCTGGAGGGTGGGATGTCAGAGGGAAGAGTGAGGGTAGTAGAGGGGCCCACTGGGCTTACCCAACTGAGACTCCCATTAGGGTCTGTGGAGGAGGGGAGTTAGAAGCACGCGTGGGTCCTGGGCTCTTGTCTTCATTGTGACCCAGAGAGGAAGGGTAGGGCTTTCCTGGAGATATTGGGGATTGGATGTTTCAAACTATTTGGTCTAGCAAAAAGCAGAAACAGCAAGGGCCATCTGGACAAGTTGAGGGCAGCTTCTTACCATCCAAGCCATAGCTATAGACCTTGCTAGTACCTTATGGGGCACAGAAGGGCAAGGAACCATTGGAGAAGCAGCAGCAGGGGGCCCTCTGAGAAGCCGGGGGTGGCTCTTATCATGCTTATTAGTTGCTGCTATACCCACGGCAGGGCTAGTTGGAGCATTCACTCAAAAGTGGAAATTATGGCTAAGCTGGGTGGGGTAACAAGGCACCAAATCTAGTTTATTTTATTCCAGTACAATATCATCATGCAGAAAGGGAAGGGCTTGGTTCTGAGCTAATCAAAGACCTCAGCAGCCAAAAACATGCAGATACTTTGTTCTAGTTTGCTAGCTGCCAGAATACATATACCAGAAACAGACGGCTTTTGAAAGGGGGAATTTATTAAGTTGCAAATTTACAGTTCTGAAGGCATGAAGTGTCCCAATTAAAGCAAGTCTATAAAAATGTCCAATTTAAGGCACCAACAAGAGGTACCTTCCCTCAAGAAAGGCCGATGAAGTTCAGGGTTTCTCTTTCAACTGGAAAGGCACATGGCGAACATGGCAATGTCTGCTAGCTTCCTTTCCAGGCTTCTTGTTTCATGAAGCTCCCCTGGGGACATATTCCTTCTTCATTTCTGAAGGTCTCTGGCTGCGTGGGCTCTCGTGGTTCTCCTGGCTCTGAAGCTTTTTCAAAATGTTTCTTCTCTGAAAGGATTCCAGTAAACTAATCAAGCCCCACCTGGAATGGGTGGAGTCACATCTCCCTCTAATCAAAGGTTAATACACACAATTGGATGTGTCGCATCTCCGTGGAGATAATCTAATCAGGTTCCCAACGTCCAGTGCTGAATAGGAATTGGAAGAAAGAGGTGCCTCCACAAGATGGCTTTTCTTGGGTACATACTCCTTTCGAACCAGCACAAATGTCAGATAGGTTAGACATGGTAGGAGCAAATGAAGTTGAAATGAGTTACAGATATTGAAAACTTTAGATACTTGGCATGTGTGATGGTTTGGAGCTAAGTACCCCAGTAAAACATATTCTTAAACTTCATCCATTTCTATGACTGTGAACTCTTGTAAACGTGATCTTTTGATGAGGTTATTTCCGTGTGGCCCCGCTGAATCAGGATGACATTTAATCCCATTACCAGTGACCTTCTAGGGAAAACCACACAAGTGGAATAACCAGAAACTGGAAGTCAGCGGAACCTGGAAGAGAGCAAAGAAGCCACCATGTGCACTGCCAGGTGACAGAAAAGCCAAGGACCCAGGCTCACTGACAGCCGGTTCCAAACCACCAAGTCTTCTGGGAGGAAGCATCACCTTGAGTGATGATGCCTTGATTTTGGACATCTCCTAGCCTCAAAGCCATGAGCCAATCAATTCTCATAGTACTTGCTTTAGCAGCCAGGAAACTAAAACAAAGTGGATGTTTCCTTACCAATAAATCTTATTATAAAATAAAATTTGAGGAATGTTGGATAGCCTATTTAACTTAAAAAGTAAAGAAATTGCTTCATTTCTGGGCTGTTTCACCCTTTATGAATCCTTTGAATGGGCTCCTATCACCTTTAGGATGAAGTTCATACTTCCAGCCTGACATGAAAATGTTAGTAAACTGGCCCCTGCTTACCTGTCTGGCCTCCTAGCTCCATCTCCTCAGAGCTCTCTGCTCTCCCCACATGCTTTGTGCTCTGCTCCTTTCAACTGTTGGAAGTTCCCCAAACATACCATCCCGAAGAGCAAACCTTGCCCTATCCTGACCCCTTTCCCACACTACATTCCCTTTAAACTGCTTCATCAGATTTCCTGATCTTCTCAGCCACCTGGTTGAAGATCTGTATTTTTTTCTTAATTGCCCAAGATCTAAACATACTCTGAAATGGTTCCTAGGGCAGATTATTGCCCGTCTTCCCTTACTAGACTAACAACCTTCCTGAGCAGAGTATAACACAAATGGGTGGTGACATCACAATGCTTAGACTTTGGCAGATATTTAATAAATATTTGATAAATATTCTTAATGTGAAATACCAAGACCACTATGTTTCTTGGGTGGAATCAAGAATAGTGTGACCACAGAACTCAAATTTTAAGTCTTGGTTCCCTTCCTAATAATTTTCTCTGGAATGAGAAAGGATAGTGCATTAGTTTTCTAGAATAGCCACAACAAATTATAGAGATTTTGTTCACTCATTTGTATTCATTGATTGATTCATTCATTCATCAAATATTGATTGAGACCCTTTTTGAGTCAAGAGTTATGCTGGATCTTGGGAGGTGGGGGTGAATGTCCCCAATCTCATGGTAAGATATATAAGTAAATAATTACAGGGCTGTTTGGGGATTTGGGCTCTGAGGAAATTGTGGCACTGGGCATCATGGGGACAAAGATGAGGATGTAGGGACTCTGCTTGGGGAGGTTAGGGATGACCTTGGGGAGGTTAGAGACGACCTTGTAAAAACAGAAGTACACCAGGCAGACCAAAAGGCTGATAGATGGAGTGGAGGGCTGGCCAGTAGAGGGATTGGCTGTTAACAGTCTCAGAGGACATGGAGACTTCAAAGTTGGCTTCTCTGGTCATTAGTCTGATCAAAGCATAGGTGTACAGATGGGCGAGTGGAGAGAAGTGAACCTAAGATGGGGGGAATATCCTAGATCTGAAGGACTTTGCCTCCCAGGTTCACTGAGGCTACCAGGAGATGACGTCATTTTGAATTCTACTTCTATTGTGGTTCGTGTCCACATCAACACATAAATACATATAGAAATAAGATGCTGGAACATATGGATAATAAAAATGATGAGACTATGATTATGCTGTAGTGCATTTAAAATAACCTCATATCAAATTGACTGATTTTATCATTCCCTTCTCCTGCCACATGCCTTTGAGGAAGGGCATCTCAACAGCACCCCAAAGGTCTCCATTTCCCCAGACTTCCCCTTAAGCGCAGCTAAAACAGATGAATGTGCTTCTAATTGCCAAAGGCATCTTTGTTCTCTCTACAGAGTCAAGCTTCTTTCAATCCTTTGTGCTGTCATCTCACTCTATTAGACACTTTCTGTTGGGTGTGGATTTTGCCCTGATGGATTTCTTTAACAGGCCTTGCTGTTGCTTTTTATCTGAAAGAAAGGGCTGCAAGAATTCAATGGATTATTTATTAAATGGCCAGTCTTGCTTTAGAGACTTTTTTTTTTCATTCGAGTGTTTAATAATGATTCTCTTAGTGGATGCTCTCTGCATAAAAGAAGTTAAACTATTGAAGAAATGATTTAACCATTTTAAAACTAATACACTTTAGAATTCTGATATGAGATAAAGTAGACTTTTATTAACAAAGGGCAAATCTCCTATTGCACCTCCTGGGAGTGATAGCAAAAGCATGGCTTTTTCCAATAGAAAGACCTGCCTGACCTGGTGCTACAAAGGAGAAACATGTCTTTCAGTGTAAAGGTGATTTATTGCAAGTGCACTTTGCAAGGAACTGGAGGAATATTCCCCAAATCAGTTCAAAATGGGGATTTGAATGGGGTCTTTATAGGTAAAGGGAAGGGGGTAGGGATCAAAAATTAAGTAATGGCTGCATGATTTATTTTTGTCAGGTCAGCGAGGATGTTGGAACATTGTGAGGAGGGCATGGGCAGTTTCTCGATCTTGTGTTGTCTCAAGCACGTCTTGTTCCATGTTGGGGACCAGAGGCTAACCTAAGATAGCGATTGAGCCAACATGGCCACCCCGGCTAATGCAATGGCATCTATATAGTACAACAAAGTTCTTCACGGAAATAGGTTCCCGCCAGGACCTTCCCGCCGGCGCGAACTCCCCACCAATTATCTAACCAGCCCTTCCCGCCGGCGCGAACTCCCTCCTATCATAATGCCCCACATACCCTACTCCCTCCCCAAGCCGGTATATATACACCCCGCTTGCTTAATAAAATTTGCAGCTTGATCAGAATCCTGTCTTGCTGTCCTTCTTGCGTCTCTCTGTCCCATAGCCATTCTTCCCTCAGCAGGTGGCGGACCCCATTGACTGTCCTGCGGGTCGGAACAGTTCCAGCCTCAGGGATTAGATTTAGATATTGATGTGCAAACTCTTATGTGAAGGGTCTACATGACACTTTTCTTAACTGATCCTCATAAATGTCAAACTTTTGTCTTTTGAGGTGGAAGTCACTGAATCATTGGGCCACAGGTATCCTTGATGCTATTCTATTATCTTATTTCTGTAAGCAGCAATGAGAAGGTCTGGTTAATGTCCTGGGAACTAAGTACAAAGAGTAGACTGCTAAGCTCAGCTAGGTTTAGCATATTTCCCAGCTATCAGGAGGACAAAAGTAAGAGAGAAATTGGGAGTGTGATGATGTGGTCAACAGACCCAGGTGAAATTCATGCAGTACTCAATGTCCTGTCCATTAAATCTGGAAGGCTTTCCTTGCCCTCTGACCCTAAAGTAAAATAAGCAGGACCCAGAGAAAGATTTACATGAAAAGATTATTCCTCATATATGGCTTTTGGCCAGATCCTTGTGTAAATGAGCAAATACATACATGTTATTTATTCATAATATTAGCTAACGTGCTAAGCAGAGGGACAGTGTGAAACATCTTACAGGTTGTGTTAGTCAGGGTTCTCTAGAGAAACAGAACCAGCAGGAGAGATCTGTAAATATGAGATTTACGAAAGTGTCATACATAACTGTGGGAATGGAGGAGTCCAGAATCCGCAGGGCAGGCTGTGAAGCTGGAGGCTCCAGTGGAGACTCTGAACAAACTCCACAGGAGATGCTCACTGGATGAAGAAGCAGTGAGTTCTCTTCTCCCTTAATAGACTACAGATGATTGGATTATCTCTCTGTAGGAGACATGCCTTAGTTGATTGCAGATGTAATCAGCCACAGATACAATCAACTGACTGATGATTTAATACATCAGCCTTCTGGTTTATTAACTAGCCATGAAATATCCTTGTAACAATAGTCAGGCCAGTGCTTGCCTGACCAGACAACTGGGCATAATCATTTGGCCAAGTTGACACCAGAACCTAATCATCACAGACCATCCCTTGTCAGCTTGTCAGCTATATGCATTACTTTGAAACTTGCTTAATTTCAAAATAGAACACAATAACAGACATATGTTTCACCTAACAATATGCAACTGTACTGCATACAACTGGAAACATACTACCTCTCTCCAGAATAGGGTGCAAGTCCTTAAGTAACATTCACTCTTATACGTCATCTCTTATGACTTAAATACTATAACATAAACAGTACAACTTTTGTCATATGGTAAGAGGAAAATAGGGTATTTGCTTATGTACAAATGTAAACATACTCATAATGAAACAGGGAGGAAATATTTGTACAACGATAGTCCTTGATTCTGTAACTGGTCACATGGTCATCGTTAGTATTTATCACTACCTTTTTCTACTACCCTGTTCTAGTTTGCTAGCTACCAGCATGCAATATACCCGAAATGTAATGGCATTTAAAAAGGGGGACTTAAGAAATTGCAAGTTCATAGTTCTAAGGTTGTGAAAAATGTCCAAGTTAAAGCAAGATTATAGAAATGTCCAATCTAAGGCATCCAGGGAAAGATGCTTTTGTTTAAGAAGCCCGATGAAGTTCAGGGGTTTCTCTCTCAACGGGAAAGGCACATGGTGAACATGGTGACATCTGCTAGCTTTCTCTCTAAACTTCTTGTTTCATTATGCTCCCTCAGGGCATTTTCCTTCTTCATCTTCAAAGGTCTCTGGCTGTTTGCGCTCTCCTGGTTCTCATGGCTCTATTATCTCATGGCTCTCTCTAAAATGCTTCTTCCTTTACAGGATTCCAGTAAACTAATCAATACCCACCTGAAATGGGTGGAGTCATATCTCCCTCAAAGGTTAATACCCACAGTTGGGCAAGCCACATCTCTATGGAGATAATCTAATCAAGTTCTGAACATATGGTACTGAATAGGGATTTAAAGCAACAGTTGCTCCCACAAGAATGGATCAGGATTAAAACATGGCTTTTCTAGGGTACATAATCCTTTTAAACCAGCATATACCCATTCCATCTTCCCTTTACCCTTAGCAAACACTTCAGCTGGCCATACTTCTTTACCAGATGGGGTGACCCAGACCTTCATTCATGAAGTTCTGGGCCGGTGATAGTCCTGCCAATGGGTTATTGCAGTTTTCCATTGACGTTAATCACAGGGCATGGTACTACTAAGAGACTCCCTAGGGGATCTCCTGTACTCCAGGAAAACTCTTCTTTACCTCCATTGTGTAGTTGCAGTCCTATTTCCTCTTAATAGTCAGGAACAATCACCCCAGACAGAACAGTAATCCCCTTTCATGTCTGTTGATTCAGTGGCATGAGAAGCCCAAAGTGGCCACATGGCAGTCTTAATTTCAAGTTCAATGGAATCATTGTTATGTTTGCTGAAATGAGCACTCCTCCTTCTGGAACTAAGTCTTGTAGACCAGCAGAGCTTAAGGTTTCAGGCATAGGAAGCAAAAATTATCCTAATGGATCACTAGGGGTGATAGTGAGTGGTACCACTCCCATTTCCACCCCTTGATTTCTTGACCTGTGAATCCTGGCTATGGGAGTAACAGCACCATACAGTGGATGCTGATTCATAGTATACACAGTCTTTTGGAGTACACTACTCCAGCCTGCAAGGTATTGCCACCTAGTTGGCACCGTAATTGGGTCTTCAAAAGATCATTCTACCATTCTGTCAATCCAGTTGCTTCTGGATGATGGGGAACATGGTAAGACCAGAGAATTCCACGAGAATGTGTCCATTCCTCCACTTCTGAAGTGTGTTCCTGATCAGAAGCAGTGCTGTGTGGAATACCATGATGGTGGTAAAGCATTCTGTAAGTCCATGTATGGTAGTTTTTGTAGAAGCATTGTATGCAGGGAATGCAAACCCATATCTGAAGTATGTGTCTGTTCCAGTTAGAACAAATCAATGCCCCTTCCATGATGGAAGCGGTCCAGTGTAATCAACCTGCCATCAGGTAGCAGGCTGATCACCTCATCGAATGGTGCCATATTGGGGGCTGAGTGTGGGTCTCTGCTGATTGCAGATTGGACACTCAGCAGTGGCCATAGCCAGATCAGGCTTTGTGAGTGGAAGTCCATGTTGCTGAGCCCGTGCATAATCCACATCCCTATCACCTTGACCACTTTGTTCATGAGCACATTGGGAAATGGCAGGAGTGGATGCAGAAAGAGGATGACTTATATCCACAGGATGGGTCATCTTATCCACTTGATTAGTAAAACCTTCCTCTACTCAAGTCACCCTCTGGTGAGCATTCACATGAGACACAAATATCTTCATGTTCTTTGTCCACTCAGAAAGGTCTATCCACATACCTATTCTCCAGACCTCTTTGTCACCAATTTTCCAGTCATGCTTTTTCCAGGTCCTTGACCTCCTGCAAAACCATTCACAACAGCCCATGAATCAATATGCAAATGCACCTCTGGCCCGTTCTCCTTCCAAGCAAAATGAACAATGAGGTGCGCTGCTTGAAGTTCTGCCCACTGGGAGGATTTCCCCTCACCACTGTCCTTTAAGGACATCCCAGAATAGGGTTGTTGTGCTTCAGCTGTCCATTTCTGGGAGGTCCCTGCATATCATGCAGAACTGTCTGTAAACCAGGCCCGAGTTTTCTCTTCCTCAGTTAATGGAGTGTAAGGAACTCCTCCAGAGGCCATAGCTCCGGGTCTAGGAGAGAGAAAGTAATGTACCAGGAGCAGGGCCATGGGAGTTTGGGCCACCTCCTCATGTAACTTACTTGTGCCTTCAGGACCTGCTTGAGCCCTATTTCTAATAAACCATTTCCATTTTATGATGGAGTGCTGCTGTGCACACCCAACTTTATGGCTTGGTGGATCACACAACACCCAGCTCATGATAGGCAACTCAGGTCTCATGGTAACTTGGTAGCCCATGGTTAACCATTCAGTCTCTACTAAGGCCCAGTAGCAGGCTAAAAGCTGATCTTTAAAAGGAGAGTAGTTATCTGCAGTGGATGGTTAAGGCTTTGCTCTAAAATCCTAAGGGTCTGCATTGTAATTCTCCTATAGGGGCCTGTCAAAAGCTCTAGAAAGCATCCCTATTTACCGCTGATGCTTTCAGCACCATTGGATCTGATGGATCATATGGCCCAAGTGGCAGAGCTGCTTGGACAGCAGGGTGAATTTGTAGCAGAGCTCCTCTTGTTCTGATCCCCACTCAAAACTAATAGCTTTTCTGGTCACTCAGTAAATGGGACAGAGTAGCACACCCAAATGAAGAATATGTTGTCACCAATATCCAAAGAGACCAACTAGGTGCCTCTTTTTTGGTCGTAGGAGGGGCCAGATGCAACATCTTATCCTTCACCTTAGAAGGGATAGCTCAACATGCCCCATCCCACTGGAAACCTAGAAATTTCACTGAGGTGGAAGCCCCTGCATTTTTGTTGGATTTATTTCCCAACCCCTGACCTGCAAATGCCTTAGCAATAAGTCTAGAGTAGTTGCTACTTCTTGCTCACTAGGTCCAATCGGCATGATATCATCAATTTAATGGACCAGTGTGATGACAGCTATTGAGAAAAAAGCATTGGTCAGATCAATACCTGCATACCAATTACCAGGCAATGTATTGACTTGCTCAAGCAATGATACCACACCTGGGACAACAGCTGCAATTGGAGTCACCACCTGGTTAAGTTTACAATAATCCACTGTCATCCTCCAAGACCCATTTATTTTCAGCACAGGGCAAATAGGAGAGTTGAATGGTGATGTGGTGGGAATCACCACCCCTGCATCCTTCAAGTCCTTAAGAGTGGCACTAATCTCTGCAATCTCTCTAGATACAGTATTGTTTCTGATTCACTATTTTGCTAGGGAGAGGCAGTTCTAGTGGTTTCCACTTGGCCTTTCCTATTGTAATAGCCCTCATTCCATGAGTCAGAGAACCAACACTGGGATTCTGCCAGTTGCTGAGTATAGTTGATTCCAATTATGCATTCTGGAAGTAGGGAAATGACCACAGAATGGGTCCAGGGACCCATTGGACCTACTGTGAGATGGACCTGAGGTAAAACTCTATCGATCGCCTGACCTTCATAAGCCCCTACTCTGACTCATGGACCAGAGTGATGTTTTGGGTCTCCTGGAATTAGTGTCACTTCTGAGTGAGTATCTAGTAATCCCTGAAATAACTGATCATTTCCTTTTCCCCAGTGCACAGTCACCCTGGTAAAAGGCTGTAGGTCTCCTTGGGGAAGATTGGGAGGAAGGTGAATGGTGTATATTTTGGGCAGTGTAAAAGGGTCCTTCCTCAAAGATACCCAGGACTTGCCTCATTCAACGGGCTCTGGGTCTGTAAACTATCTCAAGTCTAATATTGATTGAGGAGCCATGATTCTCTGTTTTTGTAATTCAGATTAGACTTCTGTTCAATTGACCTAGAATTCTGCTTGTACAGATCGAACAAAACTAGTAGACTGTCCCTCAATTTTACTTCTATGATCTATGTACCTATGATCTACTAGCCAATGCTACAAGTCTCTGTGAGTCAGATTATTTTGACTGCTGCTTTGAGTCTGCTGTCCATTATGGTGGCCATGCCCACCTCATTCATGGAGATTCAGTGTTGCCACATGGCTTCTGCCAACTCGGGACCTGGTCATCCCTATTGTATTTAAGGATTCCAGCTCAGGGACAGCAGTTTCCACAGTAATATCTGACCTACAGAGAAGGACAACTACAGAGCTCTTCAGTGGTGATGGAGCTAGTCTTACAAATTTATTTTTCAAGGTTCTGGTGAAAGGTATGTCCTCTGAACATTCCTGGGGTATGTGAGCAGGTCTTCCATGAGAAATCCACTCTAACATTCCCATCTCTCTAAGCCTCTGGATCCCCTCATCTATTATACCAGGGCAGTTCTGGCATTTGACCTCAGGTAATGTCAGCCACCTTTGGATCCATGTTTTAGCCAACCACCTAAACAAACTGTTAATGCCCTTTCAGACCCCTCAAGCTATAACATTGAATGGAGAATCTCTGCTTAGTGGGCCCATATCAATAAATTCAGCTTGATCCAACTTTATATTCTTCCACCATTATCCTACATGCTTAATATCCATCCCCACACATATTCCCCTAATTTTTTTCTATATAAATTGAAAAACTTATGCAGTTCTTGTACCCCCTCACATTTTGGGGCCTATTGTGACTTTAATTATAGTTCTTGAAGAAAAGAGGGTTGGTGGGGGTGGGTCATGAAAAGAAATGGAAGTGTCTTTCAAGCCAGTTTCCTCAGGGTATTCCATTTCAGTTTCATCTGGTGAAACAGGATTAGTCTTTCCGGACAGAGGAGTAAGGGCTGTTTTCCCAGGGTGGGTGGGTACAGGGTTAGGAGGCAGTAAAGGGTTAATCTCCTTAGGTGGAGGTTGGATGGCAGACTCCTCAGGTCATTATACCTCTTAATTCCACAAAACTCCATAAAGTTGTGAAAAACATTATCACCCAGAGCCTTGCCTCATATAAGTGTACAATTAGAAGACTCTAATGGTGATAGTTTGAGTATCTCTTTTGGTAACTCACCGCATATGCTGTCAGTGCAATTTTGATTATTAGAAACAGAGTCATTAGTGCCTCTGAGTGTAGTCATAGTAGAAAACCAATTGTAAAAACCCATTTTTAAGATCATGTTTCTCAAGAACTACTCCTAGTACCAAGCTGTGTTAGTCAGGGTTCTCTAGGAAACAGAACCAATTGTCGAGATCTGAAATAATGAGATTTGTAAAGTTGTCTCATACAACCGTGGGAATGGAAGAGTCCAAAATCTGTAGGGCAAGCTGTGAAGCTGGTGGCAATGATGAAGGGTCTGGACGAATTTCCCAGGAGAGGCTTGCTGGCTGAAGAAACAGTGAAAGAATCTCTCTTCTTTTCCCTGAAAAGCCTTCAATTGATTGGATTATCTCATTGTGGGAGACATACTTTAGCTGATCACAGATTTAATAAGCCACAGGTGCAGTAAACTGAATGATGATTTAAAACACCAGCCTTCTAGTTTATCAACCAGCCACAAAATATCCTTGCAGCAACAGTCAGGCCAGTGCTTGCCTGACCAGACAACTGGGCATCATCATTTGGCCAAGTTGATGCCAGAATCTAACCATTACAAAGGTAATATTGCCTTGTCCTCTAAACAGCTTTATGGGGCAGGTGTAATTATTTTCCTTATTTTACAGATGGGCAGAGTGGTTGAGTAACTAGCCTAAGGTTTAACATCTTTGGGTAGTATCAAAGTCAGCAGTCAAATACTTGTCCATCTTTGAAGCCCTGGCTTTTAACAATGCAATGCAGCTTCCTGATATTTGTATTGATTTCTTGGAGGAAGCTAGGACTTCTGCCACTAATCGTCAGTCTTAACTGTTCTGATAGAAGACAGGAGTTTTAAAAAGAAAGGAATGAGTTTATTTAGTCAAAGACTTGAGTTCCTAACAACAACAACACAAGCACTAGCAATAATAATATTGGCACCATAAAGACTGCATGTTTGTTATAAACAAAAACAAAGCACTAATGTACAACTCCAGTCCTAAAATAATCATGTGTGGTACTGATCATGTAGCATTTTGCTGTTAACTCTGTGCTAGGACACTGGTGCAGGGAAAAGTTTCAGTCATTTCACTAAGGATGGAGAAAAACAGGAAGAAGATTAGAAATATGCCACCAAGTAAATTAGAGAGCCCTTTGAGAATGATAGCTTTTGTAAATAGAAAAAAAAAAAAAGAAATTGAGTTGTCTCCAGAGATTGAATCCTGTTTTTCTTAAGCTAAATGCTTTCAACATCTGAATTAAATTCGATAAAGCTTTTGATGATCTTGTAGTCAACATCTGGATATGACATTTTTTAAAACGGGCTATTCGGGCAAAGGCAGGTTGTAAAGACTTTCCCTGCCGTTATTTTCTTTTATTTTCCCTTTCATCATCATGTATTATTTTAGGTGACAACATTAATAGCAAGACCCCTTTGGCTACAAGGTTGTGCTATTTGACCACTTTGACTTAACTCCAGCTGATGATTCAATGTTAATTATTTTGTAAGTGCTGGCTGGGTTAGACACACCATCGCTATATATACACGTTCTCATTTTCATCAAGCTTCTCTTGCTGCCCCAAGAAAATGCCAGGCACTCTCCTGCCTCAGGGCCTTTGCACCTGGGATGCTCTAAGTCCAGATACCTGCATAGCTCCTTTCTTCATCAACTTCAGGCTTTTTTGCTCATATGTTGTCATCTCCATGGGGTCCTTCCTAACCACCCTGTTAAACTACAGCTCCCAGCACTCCCTACTTCTCTTTCCCTGATTTATTTTTTTCCCACAGCACTTACATCCTGCTGGCATATTTTGTGTTTTACTTATTTATTTGTTCAACATCAGTTTCCCCCCATGAAATGTAAGCTCTGTGAAGGTAGGGATTTTTTTGGTGTTATTCATCGCTGTGCCTGGAACTGTGCCTGACATAGAGTGAATCTTCAGTAAAAGTTTGTTACGTATTCTGTAGATAAAGGTTTCATGACTAGGAAGACCAGAATTACCTGTGTACTCATTATCATGCCATTTGCATGAGGGCAGGGACCGAGTATTGTTACTCACAGTTCCCCAGGGACCGGGTTAGGGCCGGCCACCTAGTGTAGTCAAGCAATATTTATTGATTGATTGACTGGATCAGAGCTCTTAGCAAAGTTACTAGGAAGATTTCTAAGTTTTTAAAGGTGAGAGAGAGAGGAGGAAGGAAAAAAAGTGAAAAGAATGAGAGAGAAAAAGGAATATTGGTATTTCAGAACTTATTCCCAGTCCACATTGCTTTTGCATATTATATGTAGTTTATTAGGTTAAAGCTACAGTTTCCAATGAAACTTGTAATTCCCCGAGAACAGATAATCATATTGTGAATAAAAATAGCTTATCATGAAAACTCATACCGACTCCTTATCAACTGCCTTTTCTACATCTCTGTTTTTCACCCTGAAGTGAAAGAATGTTTTGATGGTGTGACTCCTAAGTCTGGGCTGTACTAATCATATATTCCTGTCTAAAGACATGTTGGATTCATATATAACCCAGTAACCATTTACTCAGCAGAGAAAATAGGATTATACATGCCAGTTCATTCTTTGTGAACATAGGGACAAAAGAGACACTTCAGCTCTGCCATGAATGGAGAGGGCAAGGAATGGGTGGTATGTAGGTGAATTCTAATGATGAACAGGACACTGACATTTAGTAGTCAGTCGTGCCTGTTTATTAAAAAAGACTGGGAAAGCTAGAAAGTTATTCAAGATATGCTTCCAAAGCAGAAATAGACGTTGTTAGATTCAGAGGATCACGGTTTGACCCAGAATTAACTTTAAATGTTTTAAAGCACATTTCTGAACATGGAGACATATTAACCACCTATAAAATTTTAGAATTTGAAACTTGTGACCTTATATGCTTAAATTATCAAAAGTATTCAGGTATAAGATGATACAAGGAAGAAAATCACAGTCCATAAAAAGCTTAATTAGGTAAAGAATGGAAGGAAATTATATGGCAGAATATTAAGCTTAACCAGTAAGTAATTGGTTGGAAGGAGGAATCTTGGATAGGCCAAGAAAAAATGGACAATTAGGCTCATTCAAGACTGCACAAGACCTCTGTGCTTCATTAAATTATTGCAAAAATAATCACTGGCACTAACTCCCAGCCCATCCCTTAGGAGTGGTTTACTTCCTGCCCCTGATGGCAGACTTGGGCATTTGAAATGTAAGTGGAAGTGACATATGACATTTATGAGGAAAAGTGTTATGAAGCATCATGAGATTCTGCCATTTCTCTTTTTCTTCTGCCCTGAGATCTGAATGTTCCAGATAGGAACTGCTTCTTTAGCTTCTGTCCCAAAATGAATAGAATATGTAGCTAAGTTGCAGCCAATTCATGATGGACATAAAGATAAATCAGTGAATCAACCTTGGCTTTTGTAAATCACTAAGATTGGGGTCATTTGTTACTGCTGCACACTTAGTCTAAGCTGACAATAGAGTCTGTATATTTGTAAAGGCATTGAGAAAATTGCCTTCTGTTCTCAGAGGAGTGGTGACAACCTAAAGCACAGCAGAGAGTTCCAGGAATTTGAAGTTTCTCCAATGCATTGCCACACCGGAATTGCCTGAGGAGCCTGATAAGCATGTGCTTTCCCAGACCTCACCCCGGACTGTGAATCTGAATTGTTGGAGGTAGGACCTATGAATCTGCGTTTTTATATCGGTCCTCAGATGATTGTTGTCCAAATCCAAATCTCAGAACTGCTGGCCAAGATGTTTACCTAAGACTAAAATGTGTGAGTAAAGAGGCAGTAAACAAGAAATTAGAAAATTTACCTTTGGAAATTTTGAGATTGGACCTGCTACTCATTGGCTAGGGGTCCTGAGCTAATTGCTTCAGTACCTGAACTCACATTTCTCATGGGTTCAATGGTTTTGATGACACTCATTTTACCTATCACCCAGGACTATTGCGATATAATTATTTAAAGTGTATTGTAACTGAAAAACATGTTGCATCTTAAGATATCGTTAGTTTTGTCAAGATGGGGATGTGGGTGGGAGTGGGTGCAGCTTATTCCATGGTGACACTGGAAGCCTCTGAGATCATGAATTAAATCAAGATAGGAATCTGCATTTTGGCATTGGAAAGAAGGCTCACCCTCATCAATGCTAATTGTATTTTGCTCTTTTAATAACCAGAAGAAAAATGAATTAGAAATTATTCATGCTTTAGAAATGGCTTAATGTTTGGACCCCTTAAGATTTAAGCTGCAGAACTGAGAAGGCTGACACATATATTCTGTTTCAATTGAGAAACCCACATACTTGGAGAAGGCAGGAAGGAGAACCTGCCAAGTTGTTATTAGATAACTCAATGCAGGAAGGGTGAAAGCTCCTCAAAGCTCTTCCCATCCCTACTAAAATAGGGCATTTATGAGCACTTATTGGATACTAAGGATTAGGCTAAGTGTTTGAGGCTTCACAATATTCTCAGGAGATAGATATTATCAGCCACTTTTACAGATGATAAAACCGAAGCCTAGGAGAGTAGAGTGATTTCCCTAAGGTGAGGTTTCTAATGACTGATGGGGCCAGTATTTGAACTAAGTTTCTGCAGACTCGAGAGCAAAAGCTCTTAACCACTATGATTACTTTCTCTTTTCAAAATAGGTTTAGTTGTTGCGGGTGAGATGATAGGAACATATATGAGCATATATTGCTTTTAGAATCAGAAAAAAAGAAGTGATATTTGGAATCATTAAAACTTACCAGTCACTCACTAAGGGATTCTACCAGGCAAGAATAAACCAGAAACTAGATTATAATGAATTGTAACTCTTGTATGTGTCATTTTCTTACCCTACGTTTTAAAAAACTCAATGCAGAAATGTATGGCTTTTGCACAGCTGCCATTAGATTTGAATTAGGAAGTGGAAAGAAATAAAAATTGTAGTCCTCTAAGTTTTTTTTAAAAAATATCATAGAGATCAAAATACAGCTTTAATGATGGAAGAAAAGAAAAAACTATCCAGTAGAGCTTGCTTTTTTCCTCCTGAAAAATGCCCTTTTTAAAATGGATATCCTGTGTCTTCTTAAAATGCTATTCTTAATTTGCTCACCAAAATAACTCCACATAATGCCTTATTCAAGGAAGGTATGCCAAAGAAAGAATGTCCTTACAGTCAGGAGAGACAAATACTTACATTTATATTTTCAAATTGCAATGTACTGAATTATGGTTAAATACTTAAACATCTGATTATCTGGTATACAGGACCAGGTCACCAACTTGTCACTCATGAAATCATCCACCAGTGCATATCCCAGAGCACATTTTTAGCCTGCTCTGAAGCTCCACTTTCTTTCTAATTTGGATATGAAGAGGAAGTGCTTATAAGCTTATCATACAGTAGATACTACAGTATCTACTGTATGATAATGTAGAATCATTACTGTACTGTTTGATACAGTAGAATCAAACCCAGATCTCCCGCATGGAAGGCAAACATTCTACCACTGAACCACAAGTATGATTTTAAGACACAGGATGTCCATTCTAAAAGGGGTATAATTACATGGAAAAGAAATGTGAGCTCCATTGGATGTTTTTCTATTCCTTCATCACTGGAGCTGTGTCTAGATCCCTGTGGCTTGAAAACAAAAAATGAACCTTGAGGACTACAACACTTCATATTTCTTTTCACTTCTGGGTTGGTACCTGGTTAGCCAAGAGCTAGTGGAGAAAATTACACTATCTGGGAACTTGGTGCCATTATAAACTCTTGGTTTCAGCTTCAAAGGGGGCTTCACTGTGGACCTATCTTGGCTCCTCCTCTTCTCCTGATATCCTCAGGAGACCACTAAATCTCCTCCCCCCCCCTTAGTCCCCTTAGAAGATGACCTTCTGTTAAAAAGAAAATAGAAGGCATAAGAAAGGAGTTCCCACCCCTTTATCTGCAAAACCTTTTTGCCTTCCTTCTCTCAACCGCACTTGGGCTCTGGATCCTCTCCATTCCATAGGCTCAGGACCCATGTGCTATCTATTATTCACACTGTACCCTGTACCATCACTAAAAGCCATTTATTTGATCCTCCTTGGTGGCCCTTAAAAATGTTCTTTCTCCCATATTAAAAACAACTCTCCTTGAACCCTCCAGTTTCATTACTCTTCCTCTAATTTACTACACACCAACATAATGGACATTGATTTTGTTGAGGTAGCTACTGTAAGCTGGACTTTGAGGGAAATGTGCATCTTTAAGCCTTACTAAATTTATGTGGCAAGAACTGTGAGGCAGCATGGACTGCAATTTACATAAGATGTTTGTTAATATTTACTGAAACAACCCTTCCATTCTTAGAACTGAAATTAACAGGCATAAAAAATTAAATAATTGAAGGCTGCTAGCACTCCATCTTCATGCAAGGCATATCTTTCTCCACTTCTTCTCAATGCACATGTTCAATAGAAATTATCAGTTTGATCAAGAGGGAAATGTAAGAATTTAAGCTAAAGAATGGACAAGAAAACCCATGTCAGAGTACCTGGCGGGCAACCAGCTTGGATGCGAGAGTCAAGTTACACTTCTTTGGAGCTATTTTCCTATGGGCCAATGAAATCACTCCTTTGTACTTCTTTTCTAGACTGTTAAAAACTTACAGCTGGGGAATGGGGTTTATATCAGAATTCTGTACTTTCTGAATGATTTCCATGTAAACCCACAACTACTCTAATAAAAAAATAGCTTATAGCTAATTCAAGTAAAATAGTGCTAGTGAAACAAGTAAATAAACATGGAAAGAAAGCAAAACAAATCTTAGCACCAAAACAGAATTGCTTCTGGTTGTTTGGGACTATACATTAGATATATTCTGGTATTTTGTTCAATGGTGTAAGAAATATTGGATTCACATGTGTACTACATGGTTCCACAACACCTAGGGAGGTGTGAATTTCAGCCCTGCTCAAGTTCAGGGGTCTGAGCTTTACAAAGCCCACACCCTAGAGCTTAGTTGCAAAAACCCTTTCCTAACTGTTCTCCATTTGGGGGAAGCTGGTAGCTGGTAGGGCATGGTATAGATGGATGTTAGTAATTTGAGGCTGAGCTCCCATTCCACGTTGGAGAATTCTTTTGTTTATAGCTATCAATGTCAAAGACAGACTAAATGGTTTCCTAACACTTTTAGTATTGTTAATAGTAGTAATAAATCTGGATTTTATACTGACCTCTGTCCTAAATCACTTCACAAGCATAAAAAGAAATATAAACTTCCCACAAGGACTGCTTAACACAGTCAAAGGACATTTCCTATGAAATGAGAGGCACTTGCTGCTTAACAACCCATGGACACATTAGACAACAATTTAAGGCAGGAGTACCCAATTGTAACCAAAGGCAGAATTGATTTAAGCAGAATGCAATTACCTCAAACATTCCAGATCTCCATTTTACATCCCCTGTGAAGGGGCATTAAAAGGCATCCAGTTATGGCACAACTCTAAATTTGGGTTACATCCTGGGTTTTTTTGGGGGGGTGAAAAGCAGATGGATGCAAGTCCCAGTGCAGGAGAGCCTTTGCTTGACCTCAGAGCACAGGCTGTCTAGGTAAACACGGGAGCAGAGCGCCCTTCAATCAAGAAGTGCTTCTGTCAAAACCATGGGGTTTCTCTCTTTCAGCTGTGTTTCAGTTTGCTAGCTGCCGGAATGCAACACACCAGAGATGGATTGGCTTTTAATAAAAGGGGATTTATTTTGTTGGTTCTTCAGAGGAAAGGCAGCTAACTTTCCACTGAGGTTCTTTCTTCCGTGGAAGGCACAGGATGGTCTTTGCTGGTCTTCTTTCCAGGCCCCTGGGTTCCAACAACTTTCCCCAGGGTGACTTCTTTCTGCATCTCCAAAGGCCTGGGCTGAGCTGCCAGTGCTGAGATGAGGAATGCCGAGCTGCTTAGCTATCTCTCATTTAAGCACCAGCCAATTAAGTCAAACATCACCCATTGCAGCAGATACGCCTTCTAGCTGACTGCAGATGTAATTGGCAACAGATGAGGTTCACGTATCGTTGGCTTATGTCCACAGCAACAAGATTAGGTATGCTCACCTGGCCAAGTTGACAACTGAATCTAACTAACACATGTCCACCCCTTGTCAACTTGGCAAGTTCAAGCATCACTTTAAACAGGTGCAAAACTTCTCTTCTTGCTGTGGGCCTGTGAATCTCAAAACAAATTATCTGATGCCAATATGCAAAGGAGGATAAACACAGGATCCATAGGGAGAAACTGGAAGGAAAACCTGCAGGAAAACACCACTGGATTTCAAAGTCTGAAAGTCATTTATCCTTCAGCTGTAGAAAGTGGCAGTCCAACCCCTTCCAAGGGCCTATGCAGTGGCCCGCCTCTTTCCAAATCAACCTCGGGGAACACCGAGGAGACCACCTCTGGGCTCCACTCTCTCCAGGCATCAGGGCCACCCCTGGGCTCTCTGCCATTTCTGGGGCACACGCTCAACCCCTCCAAATGGTGGCAGCCAGGCTCTCCCAGTCCCCCAAGGAGCGTGCTACACCTTTTCCAAGGCCCGAGGCTGCACAACTCTTCCACTGCAATGAGAGGGGAGACTCATCCTTGCCCTTCAGGGTAAACTCACCCTCTCCATGTATATGGGTGGGTCCACTCTCTTGGCCGAGGTTTCTTGGCTTCAGACCCAAGCTTCCATGGTTCTCACTCTGCAAACTCCAATCTCTCCCTTTTGTGTCCTCCTTTGTCAAGATTGGCAGTGGTTCCATTTACACCAACAGTCTCTTCAAGCCCTCCAGGACTTCTCCATCAATCTCTTCACAGTTCCTCCAAAGTCTTCCCCTTAGCCATCCAAAACACCGTTCCAACATATCTGGCATTTGCAAACCACAGCAGCACCCCACTCTCCGTAAGCCCTGAGGATAAATGACTCTCAGACTTTGAAATCTAATGGACTTTGCCCTGCAGGTTTTCGAAACTGTATGGGTCCGGTGACCCCTGTGTTCCTTCCTCCCTATGGAAATGTGTATATGTATCCTATGACTGTTCCTCCTTTATATGTTGGCAGCAAATAACTTGTTATGAGTTTTCAAAGGTCCAGAGCAAATGGAGAGAATTTTGCCTTAGGACAGACCATGCCTGTAACTGACTTGATGAGATTTTATACTTTCTCTAATTTGGTACTTCATTGTATTGCTACTGAAAGGTTTAAGGTTTCTGATATTGTTATGAAATTAATGTATTTTGTATATGGAAAAAACATATCTTTTTTAGGGGTCAGAGGGTGGAATGTGCTGGTTTGAAAGGATGTATGCCCCCTAAGAAAAGCCAAGTTTTAATATAAATCCCATTTCCTAAAGGTAGAATAATCCCTATTCAATACTGTATGTTTGAAACTGTAATCAGATCATCTCCCTGAATGATGGGATTTAGTCAAGAGTGGTTGTTAAACTGGATTAAGGGACAACATGTCTCCACCCATTTGGGTGGGTCTTGATTGGTTTATTGGAGTCCTATAAAAGAGGAAATATTTTGAAGAATGAGAGATTCAGACAGAGCAGAACGATGTAGCCATGAGATGCAGAGTCCACAAGCCAGCAACCTTTGGAGATGAAGAAGGAAAATGCCTCCCAGGGAGCTTCATGAAGCCAGAAACCAGGAGAGAAAACTAGCAGATGACAACGCCATGTTCGCCATGTGCCCTTCCAGCTGAGAGGGAAGCCCTGACTGTGTTCACCACATGCCTTCTCACTTGAGAGAGAGACCCTGAACTTCATGGGCCTTCTTGAATCAAGGTATCTTTCCCTGGATGCCTGTGACTGGACATTTCTATAGACTTGTTGTAATTGGGACATTTTCTCGGCCTTAGAACTGTAAACTAGCAACTTATTAAATTCCCCTTTTAAAAAGCCATTCCGTTTCTGGTATATTGCATTCCAGCAGCTAGCAAACCAGAACAGATTTTGGTACCAGAGAGTGGGGTTCTGCTGCTGCAGTTTGCAAATACCAAACATGTTGGAACGGCTTTTTAAATGGATAAGGGGAAGAATCTGGAAGAGTCGTGAGAAGCTTGATAGAGAAGACCAACAGAGACCATCCTGTGCCTTCCATGTAAGAAAGAGCCTCAGTGGAAAGTTAGCTGCCTTTCCTCTGAAGAACCAACAAAATAAATCCCCTTTTATTAAAAGCCAATCCATCTCTGGTGTGTTGCATTCCGGCAGCTAGCAAACTAGAACAAGTTGCAAGGCTCTCCTTTCCTCCTTGTCTTGTTTTGCTGATCATTCTGAACAGAGACTCAATTTAACTCTCTTTCCCTTCTCCAAGAAGCATATTTTGCACATTTCTCAACAAATACAGTCCTGAGAAGCAGTCCATGAAAACAGCTCTAACTGTGAAATTGTTTACTGTCGCCTCCCTTTTGGAGAGCTTCATCATCTATCAACAAAGTAAAGGCCCGGAGAAGTCCTGTAGTAAAGATACTTGTTGCACTTTACTTAATCCAGTATTTTCCAAACTAATTTGATGATATTCCTTTCCCCCCTTTTGTGAAGCAAATACTAACATCTCACAAAACTTGTTCTCCAAGGAACACTCTTTTAGAAATGCTGTACGACGGAGTGTCTCACAGCTTGTGTTATAATCACTTCCAGATGTCCTCACCTATGGAATGAAGACTAGACTAGAAGCTTTCTGCAGTCCCTGTCAGTTCCAAAACTAAGTGTGTATGTAAGATAAAGTGCTGGAGGACATCATTTCAAGGTGACCCTGAGTCTATAAAGAAGGATTCTTCTCAATCTATACTTCCTAACAGAGTCTCCCTTGCCCTTAGGATTCTATTGTATTCCAGGTGTTTTTTTTACCTGCAAAAAGAAAACGTGAAACACTGTCATTAGTGAAGCCTAAGATTTACTGGGGAAGGGAGGAAGGGCTCTTCTATTACTTGGAAAACATGGGAACCAGAATTCACCTGCGAAGAGGATTTCTTTTACCTTCTCTCTCAGATTTTCATCTATCAGAACCCGAGATAGAAACATTAGACTTCATGGACTTCCTAAACTTACTAAATGATCTCAATATGCAACCTGAAATAATAATGAGTATAGAGCTGCAATTCTCATTTTGGTCTTATAACAACACATTTGATTCTGGTACATAACAAGTTAGCACACCAAGAGTATTTTGAGCTCTTCAGGAAAAAGAAGCAGAAATCCCTGTTTTTCCTTCGGATCCCTGGATTGTTTTGACATGTATATTCCAGAGGTTATTTGGGGACTCCAAAGGGATCTATCAGTCAAGGATAATGGAAGTGTTTGGACTGGGATGGATTGGGACTATCCATCTATTCAACAGATACGTATTGGGTGCTTCTGTCAGACCCAGTGCTTGGTGTAGAGGAGGGCAGAGGCGGGTACCGTTTCCTCTCCCGTGAGCTGGGAGTGTGTTGAGGGAAACACAGTAATCATAGAGCCATTTGCTGTCTGTGTGATTTCAAACTAAGATGAGGTCTCTAAAGGAAAGACAGCACATATTCAAGGAGCCTGACCTGGACCAACAGGTCAGGGGGTACTTATCTGAGGAAGTGACACCTGAGATCTGAAGGGTGAAAGAGAACTAAATGGGGTAGGGGAAGGGAGAAAACGTTCCAGGGAGGGGAATGTCCAAAGGCCCAATACCACAAGGGAGCAAAGGGAATTCACCAACTGAAAGCAGGCCAGTGTGTCTTGAGAATAAAGAGTAAAAAGGAATATGGTGAAAGGCATGCCTGAAAGAGTCAGCAGGGGTCACACCCCAGCAAAGACCTTGGTGAGAGTTTGGACTCTGTCCTAACAGCCATAAGAGATCACTGCAAGATTTTAAACAGTGTACAATTCAGATATTTTAAAAGTCAGTCTGTCTACTATGAAGGAAGTAGAATAGGGGGTTGGGGAGGAAGCAGGGAGGCTAGAAGACTTGTAATTGTCCCGGTGAGAGCTGGTGACAGCCAAGGGGTGGAAAATTTGATAGATTGGGTATGTGGAGAGAGATACAAGGTGTCAGGGCTGATGCCTAAAATGGTGCCTTAAATTAAGCATTTGATGACTTATGTAATAGTTTGTAGAGAATTTCTGCAACCAGGTCAGTATAATGCAATTATTGATGCTGAAACAGTAGTTCCCCTGCCCAGATTCCCTCCAACCTCTCTTACCATTTCTGCTCATCCAGTTTCCCCACACCCAACTGCTATGTCCAGTTTCTGAGGTTGCTTATAATATCTTACACCTGGGACTTTTTTCAGAGGCACAGAAAGTCAAAAGTCTGACTTCTTCCCGTAGACAGCCACTAAGGAGGTTCTGGCTTTTGAGGGTATGAGAAGGTCCAACCCCCTTGCTTCCATGGGAGACAAATGCCAAGATGTAATTTATACTCAGTGATTTATACCGGGTATCAGGCTGGCAAGTGTCTGGTTCTTTCTCTCTTTTCTGGCCTTTCATACCAACTCCTCCTCTTTCGGTGCTCTAGCCATGCTGGACTTTCAGTGTAATCTCCCTTCCCATGTGTATTTCCCTCTGAAACAACCTTCCTGTCTTCTTCGTCTTGTAACTCCGTCTCATTTCAGGCATCACTTCTTTGGGGAAGCCTTCCCTGAAGTGCTGCCTTTTGCAGCACCAGGCTCCCTTCCTTCAGAGTCCTTCCCTTCCTTTGTTAATAACATGTCATTATTTGACTGGTGTCTGTCTCCCACTGTGGTCTGATCTCCATGTGGGAACTCAAGAGTACATCCCAAGAGTTAACCAATCTACATCCACCTACTCAGATAACAAGGGAAAAGGGAGAACTGGTAAATGGTTACAAGTGTCATGACTCCAGACATGGAGAGCAAAAGGCATTGGGTGAACTATATTGATTTTCTTTTGCTTCAGTACAATTATAATCTGCTGGTTGCTGCTGGCATCAAGAAATACAGGAAAGGCACCGTTACACTCAGGTGCTGAAGTAATTTGATTATGCTGAATCTGCTTATGAAGCTATAAGATAAATCAGATCACGTTGCATATTCATTAAATAAAATGAAAGGGGAGCAAGAGACTGGATAAGTCTTTAGCAAAAAAACACTGACTCAGATCTTCTAATTAAACTATAGGAATATCAGCAAGCCCTATAAGTCCGAATGACCAAAGGGGGTTGCCAAAGAGAAACAGAACAGGTGTTTCAAATTACACTTAACAACCCCTCTTTTATCTATTTTCTCAGAATATCAATATGCTCCTTTAGTACTTCGTATTTCAATTCTTAGTTCTGAAGAGTAAAAATGCAAATATTGTATGGCTATAAAATTTTTTAATATTTGAATATGTGAAATTGATCCTAAATTGCCTTCAAAGCAGTTTATAAAATATTTTATCAGGACATATATTATCAATATATAATATTCTCCATTTGTTGAAAAACTTTATTTTTTCCCATTGGATTTTCTTGGCAGTCTTGTCAAAAATCAGTTGATTATAAATATGAGGGTCACAGAAGACCTTTTACAATGACAATCCATAAGGTTATTTCCATAGGGAAGTAGATTACAGGTAGAGCTGGGAGAATGGAGAAATGTACTTTGAATCTTTAAAATATTTATTCTAACAATAAGTTTTTTTACTCATCAGGAGAGGTACATCAACTGTCTTGTTTTCTAGTTAAATTTTTGAGCTAAAAAGAGTTATGTACTCATTGTAAATACAAATGATATAAACATGTAAAGACTGTCATTGTTAAAGGTTTGCTGTGACCCTCACATTTGTAGTCAATTCATTTTTCACAAGGATGCCAAGACAATTCAGTGAGAAAGTATAGTCTTTTCAACAAATGAAGGTAGAACAACTGGATATCCACATACAAAAGAATAACTTGGAACCCTTCCCTACATTCTACTCAAATGTTCTGGAAGTTCATTTTCCAGAAGTAAAGTTGTTCTGGAAGTTCTAGCCAAAAATTTAGTAAAGAAAAAGGGCTAAAAGACTTCTGATTGGAGAGGAAGAAGTAATACTATTTCTGTTCACAAGTGACACAATCCTCTGTATAGAAAACGTCAAAAAATCCACAAAAAAGCTACTAGTGAACGAAGTTGGATTGTAGGAAGATGGCGAAACAGGAAGCTCCAGGAATCAGTCCCTCCCCCAGAACAACTATTAAACAGACAGAAACTGTATGCATAAACTATTTTGCAGCTCCAGAGTAGAACAGAACACTACAGAATCCAGGGAAGAGTGGGGAAGAATAGGCTGGTAAATTACAGCAAATACCTGTAAATTGCTTTCTCCCTGTGGCAGTTCCCAACACCTACCTACCACTCTTGCAGCAGGCAGCTCTGGGTCTAACCCTTAACATAGCTTGCTGGTGTCAGAAAGGGACATAAAGATGCACTTCCCCTAGTGGGGTGAGCATGGACTAATCACTGACCATAGCTTTGGAGTAGCTACTTTGGACCACTGGGTGCCCAGTTCTGAGGATGGCCATGTTCCAGCCCTCCCCAGACACAGATAGTGGAGGAAACTTAAAGACAAGACACTTCCTCAGACTGTGGAGGAGAGATGAGGGCTGCATTTGAATTAGTAGGTCAAAAAAGTACAGCTTTGGGGAGATGTGGAAGTAGCCCCTGGCTCCCTCCTTGGCCCTTCCCTTATCCCCTCTCCAGGGGAGTTTGGAGCCCGTTGGTGTCCCCTTTGGGGATCCTTGACCCTGTTTTGGCCAGGAATGACTGACTTTGGAAAAATCCTCCCCAATGTACTCTCCTTCCCAGAATTTGCCATCCAGGAAAAAAACAGCCCGAGACAACCAAAGTGGTGTTAAGAAACACCTGAGGCAGATGGCCTAGGGCATAGGCTTAACTACTTTAAGACCCAGGTAGAACACCTGGGAGGGGTAGAAGCTCTGTCTCCTGGAACATGGAGGGTATATTCAAACTATTAAACAGGGGAACTTCCTAAGCCACTAGCAAGCACTAGCCGAGAGCAAAACACGACCCAAAAAAAGAGAAGGAAGACCCTGTACTTTGCATTAATCTTGGGTGGACCTTCCTAATAGGAAGGCTGGAAGTCAAGAAAATCTCTGTCATATCATCAACAGGTTACAAGCTCATGAATAGACATCTCAGGGAATAAATTCCTGAGATAACATTTTAAAATATTTAAATGTTTAGTGTGTACAAATGATTACAAGACAAAGGAACAGTAAATGATCACCCATTGAAAGGGAGAGGATAAAAATCCAGAAAACACCATGAAGAAGACCAGACTGTGAACATACTGGAAAAACACTTCTTAAAAAATGACTTTGATGTTGTGCTGGTTTGCAGCTGTTTTATACCCCAGAAAAGCAATTCTCCTAATCCTAATCCAGTCTCGAGGGGGTAGACCTATTGTTTGTGTGGGATATATTATTTATGTATTTATTTTTTGCATGGGCAGGCACTGGGAATCATACCCGGGTCTCTGGCATGGCAGACGAGAACTCTGCCTGCTGAGCCACTGTGGCCCTGGGTGGGTTATTTTGATTAGGTTTTTTCCTTTAAGGTGGTTCTTAATTATATACTGGAATCCTTAAAAAAAGCTGACAGAGCAGAGAGTTCAGACTTTGGAGATCAAGACAGAAATACCCTGATGCTAATCAAGGACTCACAGAAACAGTTAGAACCCAAAGAGAAGAAATCTCCGGCCCCAGAAAATGCTAAACTAAGAGATGAAACCCAGAGTTTGTCCCATAGCAGCTAAGTGAGGACCCACAGATACTTTGAGAGGAAATCACTGGAATCAGAAGCTGAAAGCAAAGGAACTGGGAATCAGAAATCAGGACCAGCAGATGCCTGCCTTATGACAGACAGCAGCCTTTCTTCAGAGTCAAGTTATCTGTCTCTGGATGCCTTAGTTTGGATATTTTTATGGCTTTAGAAATGTTAACTTGTAACAATAAATCCCTTTTACAAAAAAGTCAATCCATTGCTGGTATATTGCATTCTGACAGTGTTAACAAACCAAAACAGATGTGTTCAAGGAGACAAAGGAAAATACAGAGATAGAACAAAAGAATATCAGTGAAACAATGAATGAACAATATGAGAATCTCAATAAAGAGATAGAAATTTTTAAAGGAACCAAACAGAACTACTGGAGTTGAAGACCACAATAACTGAAATGAAAAATTCCCAGAAGGGTTTCCACAGAAGATTGGAGCTGAGAGAAGGAATAATCAGTGAACTTGAAGACAGGGCAATTGAAATGAGTCAGGCAAAGCATAAATAAAAGAACTGTAAAAATTACAGGCCAGTATATCTTATGAATATAGAAACAAAAATCCTCACAAAGTACTAGCTAAATGAATCCAACAGTACATTTTAAAAAATTACACAACATGATCAAGTGGATTTATCCTAGGTTTGTAAGGTTAATTAAACATAAGAAAATCAACTAATGTAATACACCACATTAATGGAATGAAGGGGATAACATAACGCATGATCACCTCACTTGATGCAGTAAAGACATTTGACAAAGTCCAGCACCCTTCTTATAAAAACACTTAGAAAACTTGGAATGGAAGGGAACTGTCTCAACATAATAAAGGATATATATTAAAAACCAACAGCTAATATCATATTTAATGATGAAGACTGAAAACTTTTCCTCTAAAATCTGGGAGGAGACAAGATGTCCATTGTCATCATTGTTATGCACTACTGAACTGGAAAGTTCTAGCCATAGAATTTATGTAAGAAAAGAAAATAGAAGGCATCAATATTGGGAAGGAAGAGGGAAAACTTTCATTATTTGCAGATGGCATGATCCTATATCAGAAAATCCTGAAAAATCAATAACAAGGCTCCTAAAATTAATGAATTCAGCAAAATGGCAGGATACCAAAACAAACATGCAAAACTCAGAAGTGTTTCTATATACTAGTAATGAACAATCAGAAGAAGAAATCAAGAAAAACACATTTATAATAGCAACTAAAAGAATCAAATATCTAGGACTAAATTTAACCAAGGATGTAAGGATTTATAGAAGAAAACTACAATCATTGCTAAAAGAAATGTAAAAGACCTGAATATATTGAGGGTCATTTCATGGTTATGGATTTGAATACTAAATATTAAGTGTCCATTCTACCTAAAGTTATTTACAGATTCAACCAAAACCTGATCCCAATCCCAATCCAACAACCTTCTCTACAGGAATAGAAAAGCTAGTCTTCAAATTTCTATGGCAATGTAAGATGAAAAGCCAAAGCCACGTTAAAAAAGAATGAGGTTGGAGAACTCACACTTTCTGATCTTAAAATTTTTTACAAAGCCACAGAAATCAAAACAGCATGGTTCTGGTATAAGAACAAATATATAGACCAATGGAATTTAATTGAAAGCTTAGGAATCGAGACCCTCACATTTATGGCCAACTGGTTTTTGATAAGGGGGCAAAGACTGTTCAATTGGGAAAGAGTAGTCTCTTCAACATATGGTTTTGGGAAAACTATCTCCATTTGCAAAAGAATGATGGTGGACCCCTACCTCATACCATATAGAAAAATCACACCCTAAATAAAACTCTTAGAAGAAAATTTAAGGAAGCATTTTATTACCTTGCACTAGCCAATGGTTTATTAGACTTTATGTCAAAAGCACAAGCAGGAAAAGATAAATGGGGCCTTATCAAAATGAAAAGAAGTTTTATTCCTCAACTGACTTTATCACAAAAGTAAAACAACTTACCTAAAAACTGGGGAAATATTCAGAACTCACATATCCAAAAACGGTTTAATATCCAGAATATAAAAAGAAATCCTTCACCTTAACAACAAAAGGACAAACCACCCAATTTAAAATTGGGCAAAATACTTGACATTTCTCCAGAAAAGACATAGAGATGGCCAAAAAGCACACAAAAAGATGATCAACATCATTAGCCATTAGGGAAATGCAAACCCAAACCACAATGAGATACTATTTTCAGATCCAAAAATAGACTGGCTATTAAAAAAAAATAGAAAATTACAAGGATTAGAGAAGATGTGACAAAATAAGAATGCTCATTCATTGCTAGGGGGGTTGTAAAATATGCAGCCACTGTAGAAGACAATGTGGCAGTTCTTCTAAAAGTTAAGTATAGATTTAACTTGTGACCTGGCAATCCCACATCTAAATTGAAAACAGGGACTTGAACAGATATTTGCACACTGATACTCATAGTGGCATTATTCACAACTGCCATAAGATGAAAGCAACCCAAGTGTTCATTAACTATAGTTAATAGTACAATTATGAAAAGGTGCTTTAACCAACTGTAACAATTGTACCACACCAATGCAAGATGTTAAGAATTTTACTAAAGCTGCTGGAATGCAAGGTACCAGAAATGGATCGGTTTTTACAAAGAGGATTTATTAGGTTACTATTTTAAAGTTCTAAGGCTTTGAAAATGTCCAAATTAAGGCACCAAAAAAGGATACCTTCTCAGAAGAAAGGCTGCTGGCATCTGGGGTTCCTCTGTCACATGGGAAGGCACATGATAATGTCTGCTGGTCCTTCAATCCTAAATGTCTCTGTGGGTATTTTCTTTCTCTCTGTTTCTCTCAACTCTCTCTCATAAAGGGCTTCAGGAAAGGATTAAGACCCACCTTGAATTGGGTGGGTTACATCTCCATGGAAAGAACATAATCAAAATGTCCCATCCATAGTAGGACTGCACCCCCAAGACTGGATTAAAAGAGTATGACTTTTCTGGGGTTTCAAATCAACACATCCCACCCTCTGAACCCCCAAAAGACATTCTTTTCAAATACAAAATGCGTTCATCCCATAAAAACATCACAAAGCCTTAAACCATTTCATTAACAATACAAATACAACACAAAGTAAAAAACAGTACAAAGTCTCATCAAAATCAGCTACAGGCATGTCTGTCCAAAGGCAAAACTCTCTGGCTGTAGAACTGTGAAACTCAGAACAAGTTATCTGCTTCCGGGATACAACATAGGGACAGTCATAGGATAAAGGTTCCCATTGCCAAAGGGAGAAATTGAAAGGAAAACAGAGGTCACCAGACCCAAACAGTTTCAAAAACCTGCAGGGCATAGTTCATTCAATTTTTAGAAACTTTTTTTATTGTGAATTATAACTTATATGCAGAAAAGTAATGCATTTCAAAGTATATTTTAACAAGTAATTATAGAACAAACATCAAAGTATGGCATGGGTTACAGTTCCACAATTTCAGATATTTCTTCTAGCTGTTCTCGTACACTGAAGACTAAAAAAGATATCAATATAGTGATTCAGGTGTCATACTCATTCATTACATCCTATCTTCTCTGTTACAACTCCTCCCTCTCATTTGATCTGTCTCTCAATCTTTGGGGATATTTGGGCAATGACCTTTCTAACTTGCTCATGTTGAGAAGGGATAGGGGGATACAACTGGTTAATGTTCCTGGAGAGACTGGTCCCTCTGGGTTTCAGGGGTTATCTAGCATAGGAAAAATCTGGAGGTTTTAGGTTTCTGAAAAATAAACTGAGTAAAACTATTATAGAGTCTGAAATAGAGCCCTGGGTATTCTTTAGGGTTTTTAGGAGCAGTGTTGGTTGGGGTTTGGCATACTGTGATGATTTGCAATACCTAGCTGAAGCTTGCATAAAAATAACTACAGAATAGTCTCTCAGCTCTAATTGAAATATTTTAGATACTGAAGCCTTATTTTGTCACATTTCTTTTCCCTCTTTTGGTTAAGAAGGTATGGTCAATCCTGCAATACAAGGGCCAGGCTCATTCCTGGGAGTCATGTCCCGCATTGACAGGGAGACTTACTCACCTGGAAGACACGTTCCATGTAGAGTGGAAAGTTATGAGTTTATTGCTTAGAGAGAGATGGGTGACATCTGAGCAACAAAAGTGGTTCTCTGGAAGTGAAATTTTTCCACAAATGCTATACAAATGGCCAGTGAGTACAGGAAGAAATGTTCAACATCATTAGCCATCAGGGAAGTATAGATCAAAGCCACAGTGAGATACCACAACCACGCCCACTAGGATGGCTACTATTTTAAAAATAAAAAGTGTTGGCAAGGATGTGAAATTGGAAGCCTCACACATTTGGGGAATGTAAATTGTACAGCATTTTGTAAAACAGCCTAGCAGTTCCTCTAAAGATAAAACAGAGTTACCATATGACCCGGCAAATCTAGTCCTAGTGTCCAAGAGGAATGGAAACATATGTCCACATAAAACCTTGTTCGTAAATGTTCATAGCAGCATTATTCATTTTAGCCCAAAAGTGGAAATAATCCACATGTCCGTCAATTGATGAACGGGTACATAAAATATTGTGTTTCCATACAGCTGAATAGTTTGTAGGCATTAAAAGGAAACAAAGTACTGATACATGCTACGATGTGGATGAACCTTGAAAATATTATATTAATGGTTACAAAGAAGCCAGTCACAGAGGACCACATATGTAGGAGTCCATTTGTATGAAATATCCAGAAAAGGCAAATTTATAGAGACAGAAAGCAGATGAGTCTTTGCCTAGGTCTGGGGGAAGGAGTTGAGGGAAATTGGGGAGTGATTGCTAATGAATGGGTGTGGGGTTTCTTTCTTTTTTTCTTTTTTTTTTTTTTTTTTTTTTTGGTATGGGTAGGTTCCAGGAAACGAAGTGTGGGGTTTCTTTTTTGAGTTGACAAAAATGTTCTAAAATTGATTGTGGTGATGTTTCTACAACTCTGTGAATATGCTAAACGCTAGTGAATTGTACATATTATGTGAGTGAATTGTATAGCATGTGACTTATACCATATTAAGTCTATTATAAAAAGTAGAAAAGTAGAAAAAAGTTTGTTTGCTGTATATCTTTACAGCCATTTTTCTGTGCTATACACATAGAGTTGCATTTATGTGCGTTTTACTGCAAAAACAGGGGCAATGCATAATCATTTATTGTTCCCAACTTGTTTTTATTCACTAACATGTTTGAGTTCATATATATACCTCTTGTTCTTTTAAATTGTTGCATTGAATTTCATTGGATGAATTTACCATAGCTTATTTAGCTATTCCCCTACTATTGACTATGTAGGTTGTTTTGATTTTTTTTTTCTGTTACAAAAAAATTCTGTCATAACCATTATTGCAAGTATAGATTTAAGTATATGTGCAGGAACTTCTGTAGGCTATACTTCCATCGGAGAGCTTGCCTGGTCAAAAGAGATATACATTATTAATTTGGTAGATGTTGCCAAACTCAAGGGTAGCTTTAGGGTGGCTCAGTTCAGCATCTCTCTTTCTGTCAGCATCTTGCGGTTAGCACCAACTGTTCTAGCACCCTTAACTCCTCTAGGAATGACACTTCACTGTTGTTTTTTTGCGTGTTTAATATAGGGCATAAATTTAGTTGGACATAAGACAAGACAGCTGTTAGCATTGTAAAGTGTAGCTGCTGCTGATCTTTCTAACACTCCTTAGAGAAATGTTTTATCTGCTTTAAAGTCTAGGCCTGTATTAGGAAAAGTGAGGTTAACATATCATGTTTTCTTTTATAAGTTTTGAGTGTTCCATATGTAGTCATATGTTCTTAGTTATCGACTCAATTTTATGTCTCATATTTGAAATATATTATTTCAGAGTATAGTATTTCATTTCCATTAAAAATATTTCTTTTGCTAAAAAATAATGCATGAAGGATGGAATAATTAAATAAATGAATGATATGGTCAATATAATAAAGACCCACCTTAGTGATGCATGGCAATACTTTGGAATTTTTATCTCAGGGTCCTATTTTGGGAAAGGAAATAGAAGGCAGCTGTCCTGCTGTCAACTTACCAAAGAATTTTGAAGGAAAAGGTAAGGTTTGAGGTCTTCAGGCATACACTGAAAATTTGTAGATGAAATTCAGGGTTTCCTTCTCTTATTAAATTGAAAGCGAGAAAGGGGCTTCAGAAATCTTGCCATTTTTTATATGAAGAAACCAGATCTCTGAGTGGTTCACTACTTGATTCAGGATTCTAGGTCCAGGAGGGGTTGCTGGACAAGGTTAGGGGCAGAGATCCCATTTTATGACTCTCAATTTTTTCCAGTTCCACAGCCTCACTTTAACCTTGGTTAGGTCTCTACAAAAGTTTATATAGATAATCATTTTCCCTATTTGTTTTAATTTAATTTAGCGATTGATTAATGTCAAAGTTTTTGAGTTGTGCACCAACTTTGGGTTAGAGATACAGAAATAGCAGAATAAAAATGCTGTAAAAGATTACATAAGGACTTCTAGTACCAGCCAACACAAAGTAAACCCACCACAGCCTATGGGCCCTACTGATTGGAGTAAAAAACTCTAGATAAAATGCAAAACGCAGTTACCCTAGGATTTGGAAAGCAAAAGCAGGCAGACTGGGGAGATGTTCTGAGACGCCATTAAGTGTTTGCTGCCTTGGCACATTTTGCCAGAGCCTCTGGCCTTTGCTCAGCCATTCACCCACTTCTGTTCCCTGGCCTTGATGTGTCTGTCACCTACGCCCAGCACACATCACCCAGAATCCACAGCCAGCCCTAAATGATAGGGTAGCTATCCCGCCATCCTCAGACCTCTAATCCCTTTCCCTTTTCATGCACGTTTGCCTTAAACTAACCAATCCTTGACTTCTGCGGGAAACCTACTAACCACTTCCCCTGGACCATAGTAAAGGCGCAAGTCCAGGGTCTTTCTCAGCCTGCTGGCGTGCTCCCCACCTGCTGGTTGAGCCCCTAAGCCCATTGCACTTCCCTGTTAGCCCATCTGTCAACCCTCCTCCTCTCCAGGGCTTGTAAGTAAGAAGGAAACTGTCTTATTTCATGCACTTTTGCTTCTGGCTTCCCATTTGAGCCATACCTAAGCTCCACCGGAACCCAGATTTTAAATCCTACTTAATCAATTCAGAACAGGAGGGGAGTTAAACTTGCAATAGTGACTTGCATAGGGCGAATTTCCCTTTTTTAATTTTTTTTGTTCTCATGGCTTTGATGTGAGAATGAGTTCCCAGCAGAGCTGCTTGTCAGAGGTGTCCGCAGATAAGCTCTTACAGAAACTTCCCTTTTCTGACCAGAGGAAGCAGAGAGAGGGCCCCTGTGATCCAAAGCAATTAATTTTTTCTTGTTCTCTCTCTCTATTTTCTCTCTCACTGATTGCCTCAGGGCAGGCCCCAATTGCACTCCTGCTTCTGGGGTGGTAGTTCAGGTAGTAAAAATTCTGAGAGAACCTCCATCTTTTGGTCAGAGGAATGCGATAAAAAAGCATCTCTGAGCAGAAGAATGTGGGGGCAATTACAGGGAGGAGAGCGCTGGAGCAGGGGCTTCCTTATGCCGTGTATGAACCTGCATAAGTGCTCGGCTCACTTCTGAGGTGAGCCTACCTGGGAGAAATGCAAAGTAGCACAGCAAAGGGTTTGAGGACTGAGCCTCGATACAAAAGATGGCTAATTACTTGAGAACTCTGAAATTGTAATTTAAAACACTACTCAAGTCCCTGACTAACCCTTAAGTAGCTGATTCTTAGCAACAGAGCAAAGCCTTTGAAAATCTAAAGTGACATGTGAACCACTGCTCATAGAAGATAGAGGCAGAAATTGTGATCTGAACCAATTCGGTAATTGCCTACTAAAACAACAGCAAAACTCAATATTCTCCAAAGGATCCCGAGATCTAGAATCTATGTCTATTAATAGTCAAAATATTCAATATGTTTGTAATACAATCCAAAATGCACAACATACCAAGATCCAGGAAAGTGTGATCAATTCTCAAAAGAAAAGGCAATCAGAAACCGACAACCTTGAGATGATCCAGATGTAGGAATTATCATAGAAAGATTTTTAGGGTTGGTATTGTATCTAAGCTCCATGAGGTAAAGTTAAATGCATTTGAAATTAATGGAAAGATAGAAGTTCTTACCTGAGAATTAGAAATTACGAAAAAGAATCAAATGGAAAATTCAGACCTGAAAAATACAATACAGTGTGTGAAATTTAAAAATTCACTGAGTGGGTTCAATAGTAGAAATGGCCAAGACAGTGGAAAGTCAGTGACGTTGGGGATAGGTAAAGAGAAATTATCCAATCTGAATAAAGAGGGAAAAAAAGAAAAATCTGTTCAGAGCCTCTTAAACTTGTAGAACATATCACAACTTCTAATATTAATGCCAGTGGTTCCCAGGAGATGACAAATAGATTGGTACAGTAAAATATTTGAGCAAGTACTGATCATAGACTCCCCAAATTTGGTGGAAGACATGAACTTACAGGTTGAATCAGTTCTTGCCACCTCTCTTTAACATGGTACTGGAGGTTCTAATCAATGCAGTAAGGCAAGAAAAATAAAAAGAAGACATCTTGATTGGAAAGGAGGAAATAAAATTTATTCACATATGACATAGGTTAATGAGATAGATAGATAATCCTAAGTGTCAGGTTTTAGACGGTAGCCGACTGAGAAATCAGAGAAACTGAGTTGGAGTTTAAAATTTTATTGTCCTGGGGCGAGGTTCCTGGTCTGGGTGCTCAGGGTGTGGGCCTGGGAAGTCGCCCCCCCAGGATCGGCGGGGTTAGATATAGGCTAGCTAGTGGGGGTGCTGACGATGCCTACAGGGCCTCCTGTGGTAAGTTAGGAGTTTCCTGCGCTTTAGGGCTGGGGGCATAGCTATGGGCCGTGGCCAGCGGGCATAACTACGGGGCTGTGTGCAGTGGGGGGTCCTTTGTTTGTCAGGGCAGGTCCTGATTGGCTGAGTTTGAACAGCTGTAAGCCCGGATGTTCACGGGTTCGGGTGGGGGCCTTCCAGCCAGAGGCTACCAGGCCAGGCCTTACACGAAGGAATCTACAAAAATTCTCCTAAGACTAATATGTGAGTTTATCAAGGTCATAGGATTCAATATAAAAATGTACAGCTATATACAAGCAATGAGCAACTAAAACTAAATAAAATACATTACTATTTTCAAAATTACAAGAAAGTAAGCAATATTTAGGTATAAATCTGACCAAATATGTTAGGACTAATGCAATATTTAGAATATTAATATCATATTGCTTGCTAGTGCCATCAGATTTTTCTGTGGTCCCCCACATTGACATATATGAGTGAATTCTTTCCTTAATTAAAGAAATCTCAGTCTCTAAACTGTAGGTATTCATTTCTCTCTTTCTTTGAAAGTATAAAGCGTGGATACAAGGATACGTTTAAGTAAGCCAAACAGTTCTGGCAAGAACTAGAAGTTCTGCCTAGAATACGAAGGCTAAACACAGGCTGATCAGGTGAAGAAAGGGCCCCAACTGACCACCCAGACTCTGTTCTCTATTTCTGGGGATATAAAGTTTCTGGATGTTCATGTAATAAGGAAATGATATATGAGGCAGTAGGCAGCAGCTGAGCCTCTGCTCTTATTATGAGAGAAAATAGGACTGGGAACCAGGCCAAAATTTGAGGAACTTGGAGCTAGCAATTTGTGCCTTAAGGCAAACGTATCATTGGATTTCTGATTATACAAGGCAAGGAATGCCATTGTACAGTATTGAGGGAAAGGGATTGTTTTAATTTAGTAGGATTGCTGTTTATGGGTTTCTGCAGATTCCATGATACTGTCTTATGTGCTAAAGGGATATTTTATGGAATGAAAGACCTTAACATATAGCCCTATCAGAGCAGGAAATTCTAAGCCAGCCATGCAGGGTGAAAATTATCATGGCCGATGTTCAGACTTTACAAATACATGCATTTCCTTAGAGAAAAATTCCTACTAAAGCAGAAGAATGTGAAAGACTCAAATTTGATCACTGGAAGTAGTGATTGGACTGAAGCACAGAATAGCTAAAATTTCCTAGGACAGGTGAGTGCCTGTCTCTTCAGAGGAAGTGCCTCTTCATATTGAGATGTCCCCTTACTTGGCCCTTTTTGTCTCTTGTTCAAACTCTCCCAGGGATCTCGAACCAGATTAGGGAAGGGATGGTGGTGGAAGGGAAAGGAGGATGCAAACCAGGAACAAGGAAAGGAAATCAGTTTTTCATTGCCGCAGAGCAAATAAAACTATGACCAGTGTTGCCCAGTATCCGTAATTGATTTCATGTACTTTTGAAATTTCAGTGTTTATGGACACCCTTCTGAGTACTTCCATGTAATGTTTTTGCTGTTGGGTCACCCTGAGTCATCTACATTTCTCCACTCATATTTTTGAGAATGGAACATTCTGTTTATTAAATTCTGAGTATGTGCTCAATATGTCACTTCAGGTTGCCAACCTAAATTTCTGGGACAGGGTCACAGTTCCATTGCATTGAGGTAGGTGATACGGTCTACCTCTGATTTTCCATCTGGAAATTGATCACTCAAATCTCAAAACTCACTCATAACCTTAACACTTAGACAACACGCTAATGGAATGTCTCAGTCCTGCAGGCTATTAGAATGGAAATGTGGAGCTAAAACAGAATGCCTCATTTGCAGAATATTTGTGATAGTATTTATTAGTTAAGCCACAATAGGGGAATAAGAATTGTCTCTAATGGATTCCATTTTGGATCACCAAGTCAACAAAACATTTTTCAAAGCAATTTATTTATTTATACAAAGATTAGAGCTGAAATTGTTTTTGAAGACCACTACTTAGACAGTGGGGAAAATATAGCAAAACATAGCTACAGTTTGTTCTAGATATAAACCTTGCAAAGGCCCTCATAGGGAAATTGATGCCAGGTCATATATACATATTTTTTAAACTAATCATTCCTTTGTTTTCTTTTCTTATTGAGATACAATTCACACACCATAATATTCCCATTTTTTGGAAACTGCTTTTATATGAATGTTCTTTTACTATACAGAGAAAAGACAAGAGGAAATATAAATCAGTGGACTTAATATTGTGATAAATCTTTGGAGCACAAATAAAAGTAAAGTAAAGATCTATTTAGGCTCAAGTTTTACTGAATGGAAAGGTGGGTATTGTAACTATCTTTGGGAGTAAGCTTAATGTTAAGCTTGTTTATTTTTTATTTTTTTATTTTTTAATTTATTAATTAAGAAAAATTAAGAACAAACAAAAACGTTAACATATCATTCTGTTCTACGTATATAATCAGTAATTCTCAATATCATCATAGTTGCATATTCATCATTTCTTAGAACATTTGCATCAATTCAGAAAAAGAAATAAAAAGACAACAGAAAAAGAAATAAAATGATAACAGAGGAAAAAAAAAGATTATACATACCATACCCCTTACCCGTCTCTCTCAGATCACATATTTTTAAAAAAGAAAGACAAAATAGAAAACTCACAGATTGTTAAGTGTACATTCTATGTAGCTCTGCATGTGGTGGAAGGGATGAGATGTGTACTTAAAGCATTTCATTCTTTTTCCATGTCAGTATCTCCTATTGAAGCATCATTTGTAGAATTTTTTGTTTGTTTGTTTTTTGGGGGAAATGTGTGGGCCAGGAATCGAACCTGGGTCTCCCATATGGCAGGTGCAAATTCTGCCACTGAACTACCTTTGCATCCCATCCAGTGACTTCTCAAATCCTTTTATCTCTTTAGTCATATTTTTCTTCATCTCTTTCTTAGGGTTACAGGGAACAGTTTGCTGAAGAGCACCATCTACTGGGTAGGCCATGAAAGAGCAGCTTCAGGAAGTTGTCAAAAAAGCTTTTTGACATCTTCCTGACTTTTTCCACAGGGCTGTTTGGAACTGGTTTGCATCCCCTTCATGTTTTGGCTGGGGAATACTGACCTGGGAAAGTCCTCTTTGGGGTGGCTCTCTTTCCAGAATTTACCCTCCAGGCAAAAGCAGCTAGTGGAAACAAAAGGGAAGTTAAAAACAAACAAACAAACTATAGGGGCAAAACAAAAACAAACAGCACAGATTAAGATTTCTAGAGAAGGAATAAAAGAAAATAAACTTTCTCCTGGGGGTGAAACAATTGCACAAATAGTGCAATCTTAAAAATTGCACCAAGGAACAAATCTCATCACTTAAATACAGACAATTCTGTAGCCCTAGAATAAGTTGAACCAAATGTCAAAAAACAGACAATACAAAACCAATCAACAATAAAAACTGAGGAAAGACGGAGAAACCGACTGTCAGAGTAAACTCATCAAGATAAATCAGATGCCTAGACTTCAGCAAATATCACAAACCATATTAAGAAACAGGAAGGCAGGGACTAGTCAAAGGAACAAATGAAAACATAGGAGTAGACATAGAATTTGGAACAACTAATCAAAGATGTTCAAAAAAATCTCCTAAATCAATTCAAGGAGATGAAGTAAAATATGGCTAAAGAGATAAAGGATATTAAGAAGATATTTGAAAGTTTGAAAAGAAACCTAACAAAATTATGGAAATGAAAGGCACAATAGAAGATTTTATTAAAAATACACTAGATACATGCAAAAGCAGATTTGAATATTCAGAAGAAAGAACCAGCAAACTAAAAGATAGGATAATTGAAATATTACAGACAGAAGAAAAGGTAGAGAAAAGAATGGAAAATTAGGCAGGGTGTCAGGGAATTGAATGACAACACAAAATTCACAAATATATGTATCATGGGTGTCCCAGATAGAAGAGAGAAGGAAAAAGGGCAGAAAGAATGTTTGAGGTAATAATGGCCCCAAATTTCCAGACTGTTATGAAAGACATCAATATACAGGTCCAAGAAGTACAACAAACTTCAGACAGAATAAAGCCTAATATACCTACCTGAAGACGCCTGCTAATCAGAATTTTATCTTTGGCCAAATGCCAAAGATAAAGAAAGCATCCTGAAAGCAGCAAGAGACAAGCGATTCATCACAAACAAGGAAACCACAGTAAGATTAAGGTCCAATTTCTCATAAGAAACCATGAAGGTAAGAAGGCAGTGGTATAATATATTTAAGGTACAGTAAGAGAAAAACTGTCAGTCAATAATTCTTTATCCAGCAAAACACTCCTTCAAAAATGAGGGAGAATTTAAAATATTTACAGATAAAATGAAACCGAGAGATTCATGAACAAGAGAGCTACCCTGCAAGAAATACTTCAGGGAGTTCTGCAGACTGAAAGGAAAATACAGGAGAAAGAGGCTTGGAAGAGAGTGTAAAAATGAAGATTATCCATAAAGGTAATTTACCCCTTACCAATAAAGGGGTAAAAAAGACAAAAACAAGATGTGTCATATAAATGAACTAAGGTGAAATGTTTGAAGTAAGTACTGCCTGTACAATAATACATTGAAAGCTAATGGATTAAACTCCCCAATTAAAAAACAGATTGGCAGAATGGATAAAAAACAGTATGAGCCATCTATGTACTGTATACAAGAGACTCATTTTAGATCTAAGGACACAAATAGATTGAAAGTGTAAAGTTAGAAAAATATATTTCACATAAACAATAACCAAACTAGCTGTTGTAGCTGTATTAATATTGGACAAAACAGACTTTAAATGCAAAACTTTTATAAGAGACAAAGACATTAGCAAGACTGACAAAGGAAAGAGAGAGAAGACAAATTAATAAAACTGGAAATGAGGGGGACCATTACTACTAACTGCACAGAAATAAAAAGGATTGTAAGAGGATACTATGAACAAATCTACGTCAATAAATTAGAGAACTTAGATGAAATGGACTTGGGCAAATTACCCTGATTCTAGAAGGAATAGAAGACCTCAACAACTAATTACATGTAAAGAGACCGAATCAGTCATCAAAAACCTCCCTACCAAGAAAAACCCTAGATGCATAGCTTCATATGTGAATTTTACCAATGAATTCCAAGAATTAATACCAATTCTGAAAAATAGCAAAAAATTGAAGAATACTCATTCAATGGGGGTAACATAACCCTAATAAAGCTGGATAAAGATACAAGAAAAAAACTACAGATCAATTTCTTTTATGAATATAGATGGCAAAATCCTCAAGAAATACTTGTAAGTTGAATCCAACAGCAAATTAAAAAATTAGACACCATAATTAAGTGTTTTTTTCCCCGAGGTATGCAAGGGTAGTTCAGCACAAGAAAATCAATTAATATAATACCCCGCATTAATGAATTGAAGAGAAAGAAACCACATGATCATCTCAATTTAGCAGAAAATGCAGTTGCCAAAATCCAGCATCCTGTCTTGATAAAAACACTTCAAAAGATAGGAATCAAAAGAAACTTCCTCAATATGATAAAGGGAATGTATAAATAACCTACAGTTAACACTGTACTCAGTGGTGAAAGACTGAAAGCTTTTCCTCTAAGACCTGAACAACAAGAATGCCCACTGTCATCACTATTATTCAATGTTATGCTAGAAGTTCTAGCTTGAGCAGTTATGCAAGGAAAAGAACTGAAAACAGGGATGTGAACATACATTTGTACACTGATGTTCACAGCAGCATTATTTATAGTTACCAAAAGGTGGAAGCAACCCAAGTGTCCATCAATGGATGAATGGATAAACAAAATGTGGTATATGCATACAGTGGAATATCATTCAGCTGTAAGAAGGAATGAAGTCCTGCATGAGACAACACAGATAAAGCTTGTGGACATTATGTTGAGTGAAATAAGCCAAACACAAAAGGACATACATTGTTTGATCTCACTGATGTCGGCTAAATATAAGCAAACTTATAGAGTTAGAATCTAGAAGATAGGTTATCAGGAGCTAGAATGTGGGTAGAGGATGGGTTTCTGATGCCTAATTTGTTCAGAATTTCTAATTAGGTTGAGTATAAACATTTGAAAATGGATAGTGGTGATGGGGGCATGTTATTATGAGTGTAATCGGCAGCACTGAATTAGGTGTGTGATTGTGTATGTTACTAGAAGGAAAGCTTGAGGATAAAATATGGGACTGTATAACAGAGAAGCCTATTGTGAATGATGACTGTGGTTAATAGTAGAAATATAAGACTGTTCTTTCATGAATTTTAACTAATTACATCACTATTATAAGAAGGTAACAGTAGGGTGGTATATGGGAAACATACATCTAATGTGACTGTGGACTCTAGGTAACGGTAATGTTTTAATAGTTTCCATCAGTTGTAAAAAGGTGCCACATCCATGCAAACTGTAAAAATAGGGGATATATGGGATTGTTGTGTTTTATGTAAACCTACAGCTTTTCTAATTAAAAAATAATAGCCACAGTAAAAGAAAACATGCTAAATGAAAGAAACCAGACACAAAATAATATTGTATGATTCCATTTATATAAAATGTAAATATGAATACATCTGTATAGATAGGATTAGATTAGTGGTTATGTAGGGCTGGAGAAGGCTCCAGGATTGAGAGGTGGCTATGAAATGGCATGGGGTTTTTCTTTTTGGAGTAATGAAAATATCCTAAAATTCACTGTGGAGATGAATGCACAACCTGTGATTATACTAAAAGCCATTCTATTTACACATTGGATGGTTTTTATGGTATGTGAATTTATCTCAATAAAACTGCTTTAAAAAATTAGCAGAAAGTAATGTCCTCAAAGATCTGGGGCTGGAAGTGTTGGAGGAGTTTTAAAGAACATATATTGTCATATAATGGAAGAGCCACGTGTCAGAGTTCGACTGAAATATGCCCATCCTTCAAGGAAACTGTACTACAGCTCCGACGTGGGTTTAATCTTAAAAACTGCAGTGACACGTATATTATCACCCATCAGCATATAAAAGCCAGATAAAGATGAAGCCACAGTGAAGAATCTGTCAAATATTCATTTAAAGATACACTGCTGTGTTTTGTGATCACAGCTTTATAATTGCTGTAATCCATCAGTTGAAAAATTTCATGAAAAATTTTAATAAATCATGACTAAGTCACAATTGATAAGCCATGAATAGCATTCTGGGCTATGCACTGAGTCCCACTAATTTATTAGCCCATTTATTTGCAATAGATTGAATTTCAAGCTTATTAGATCCTCTCCAAATAACAGTCAAGTGGCTTTTGGCAGAATTCTGTCCAGTGCTCAAATGGGGAAATCTCTCAAACTTTCTTCCAGGCTGAAGTAAGTTTGAGAGAGTTTACTTTGAAACTTTTGTCCTCTCTATCCTCTCTTAGAGATGTGAGGACCCGAGCTTACCCTGGAATGCTGTCATCATCCAGCTGGCTTGGGACGCACCCCTGACTTTGCCTCTTCCCCAGGCTACTGTGATTCTAAACACTGCATGCATTTTCAAGGTAGAAAGTCTTTTGGAATGACATTTTCAGAATTAACTAGAATGACTTACAGAAAATAGATTAGCTTTTAAAAATTATTTCTTTGGTTAAAAAAATTCAATCAAAAAGGAACCAAGAGGATAGGCCACTTTCTTTAGAAATAAATCTTCCGAACTGACTTCCTGATCAGAAATTTTGCTTTTTTTTTTTTAATCATTTGTTATTTCATAAGGTCAGATGTCCAATAAAATCATTCTTGGTTGATGAAGATCAATTTCCTTGATAAAATATGCTCCTCTGTTTTTCTCTTTGCTCCCGTTGGATCTATGCAGCTGGCGCATTCAAGAATGGAGTCAAATCTTAGAGGTATACATGTAACATGGGAGTTATGTTTTAAAATCAGTAAAGTTGGCTGATAAACACATGAAAAGACTCTCGAGACTCTCAATGTTACTGGCAATTCAAAAGAAAATTGGAATCAAAACCAAAATGAGATGGCTTCAAATATCTCACAGTGTCAGGGATGGTCAGGGGTACAAAGAAATGGGACGCACCAACCCCCTCACCTGCTCTCCCTTCTCCCAGAGAATGAAGAACCCCAGGCCGGTTGTCTGGACAGGAGAGTGAGATTGTGCAGGCAGTTCAGTGAAGCTAATACAACTGAGGATGAGAAAAGCCTGTGACCCAAATTCGGACACCCATGCACCGATCAAAGCAGGACGAGGATCTTTTCTCTACAGAACTGCTTGTTTCAGAAAAAACCTGGAATCAACCCAACTGTTCCTCAGTAGGGGAAAGGAGATACTTAAATATAGGAAAGGAGAAATTGCCTGTGGTGTATTCATAAAAATGAAATACAACAAAAAATGAAATGCAATGCAATGAAAAAGAAGAAATAGATCTCTTTGACCAAACGCTATAGATCTTAGAAAAAAATTAGGTTAAAAAAAGAAAATTGCCAAATGCAATGTATATTATAATATGTTTTATGTGAAAATATTATATATTGCTACTTAAAGCATATGGCATGGTTATGTACCAAATTTATTATTGGGGGGTAGAACGGAGCATAGTAGTGTAGTAGAGAACAAAGGAACAACAACTTTAATTTTAGAACTTTCTTCATAAAATCTGAAACAATTATGATAAAAGTGTTAGCATTTGTTTCTCTGAATGGCAGGTTATTGATGTTCATTATCCCTTGCCATATTCTGTATTTTAAATATTTCATCAGGCAATAATCATATGAAAACATAATCACAGCAGTTGAAAAATGCACAAAGGATGTAAACAGGGACTTCCTAATCTTGCATAAAGATATACAGATTTAAAAGATGTAAGTATTTCACATATGAGGCTCACAAAATTAAAATGAAGGGTAATGTTTAGGACTATAACAAGTATAAAGAAGTGTGGACTCTTGAAACCCACTTAAAATGAAAGAAAATGTTTTAGTAATGGGTGTGGTGATGGTAACACAATACTGTGGATGCAGTTAACAGTATTGTTATATAACTGAAATATATATCTGAATATGATTAAAGGGGAAAATGTTAGATTGAATATATTGTAACAGAATACAATTTTTTTAAAAAACTCTATGAATTTACACAAAAAGTGAACCCTGTGTTAAACCATGGACTTTAATTAATGGCACAGTTAGTAAAATGTGCTGTCATCCATTTTAACAGTTGTTCCACACCAATGCAAGTTGTTGGTGGGGTGGTGTTGGGAAATCCTGTATTTTGGGCATGATTGTTCTATAAACCCATGGCTTCGCTAATAAAGAAAAAACATTTGAAAAATAAAAAATGCTCCATTTCATAATAAGAGAAATGTATAGTAAAATACTCTGAAATACCATTGTACATTTACAACTCACTTGGTTGATGAGATTTGAGTAAATAGGCACTCATTATAAGAGTTATTATCTTATAATGTATTTTAGGAATATCTTATAATGTATTTTAGGAATGAAAAATGATACAATCCCTATACAAGGGAATATAGCAATACATAACACAATTACATCAAAATTTAACTTTTGGATTTAACTTCAGTAGTGGGGCAAACTTAGCTCTGGACTAAATGCTACTCTGGTCCCATCTAATAAAAGTAAAAAAAAAAGTAAAGGAATCTGATACAATGTTTCTGTAAAGCAATTTGGCTATATATTAATGATAGATAATAAATTAATGGGAATAGTAGATCGATACTTGAAATGCACAATCACTTTGATCTAACAATACTTATTTTAGAATTTATCTTATAAAATTACAAATGATGTGCTCAGAAATGTGTTGTGGTAGTTAGATTCAGTTGTTAACTTGGCTAGGTGAAGGTGCCTAGATCTATTGCTGTGGACATGCGCCACAGTGAATGGCATGTGAACCTCATCTGTTACTGATTACATCTGCAGTCAGCTAGGAGGCGTGCCTGCTGCAATGAATGATGTTTGACTTAATTGGCTGGTGCTTAAATGAGACAGCGCAATGTAGCACAGCCCAAGCAGCTCAGCATACCTCATCTCCGCACTCGCAGCTCAACCCAGGCCTTTGGAGATGCAGAAAGGAATCACCCCAGGGAAAGTTTTTGGAACCCAGAGGCCTGGAGAGAAGGCCAGCAGAGATCACCCTGTGCCTTCCCATGTAAGAAAGAACCTCAGTTGAAAGTTAGCTGCCTTTCCTCTAAAGAACTAATGAAATAAATCCCCTTTTATTAAAAGCCAATCCATCTCTGGTGTGTTGCATTCCAGCAGCTAGCAAGCTAGAACATGTGTCTATACAATTATACATACTTAGAAATGCAGAGAATATGTATTATGATACACACAGAAAGTGGTTTAATGTTTGCTTCTGAGAATTTAGATGGGATAAGGCATATCTAGGTTAAGAGGGTATTTTTCATTATATACATTCGTATATAACCTGATGCTTAAAAATTAAATGCATGTATTACTTTTGAAAAATCAGCTTATTGAGACATAATTCACATACCATAAAATTCATCCTTTTAAAGTATACAATTCAGTGGTTTTTAGTATATTACTGATTTGTGTAACCATCCCCACTCTATAATTTTGGAGCAATGTCATCCCTCTAAAAAGGAGATCCATACCCATTAGCAGTAATTGTCCATTTACCCCTACACCCAGTCCCAGACAACCGCTATTCTATTATCTAGCTCTAGGGATTTGCCTATTCTGTGCATTTCATATAAATGGAATCATACAATATGTGGCCTGGATTCAATTCTTGCATTTAGCATGATTCTTCCACTTTTCTTATTAGAAAAGTTGTAGGTTTACTGAAAAATCATACAGAAAATAGAGTCCACATATACCGCCTCCACAGTTTTTCCTATCATGAACATTTTGCATTAGTTGGTATCCTTGTTAAAATTGATGAAAGAATATCATTATAATTATACTATTAACTATAGTCCATGCTTTGCATTAGGTCATTGTTTGTGTTGTACAGTCCTATGGATTTCTAGTAACATATATACAACCTAGGATTTCCCCTTTAACCATATTCAAACATTTGATTTAGTGGTGTTATTTGCATTCACAGTGTTATGCCACCATCAGCAACACCCAGCACCAAAACTTTTCCATCACCTCTTAACCCCCTTTAGCGGTTGTGGTGGATTGAACTGTAGACCTCAGTTTGAACAAGTTCTCTGTTTTTGGTCCACGTTTTGATGAGTGTGGATCACTGTATCTCTTCACGATTCCTTTGCTGCATCCCATAAGTTTTAGTATGTTGTGTTTTCTGTTTTATTCATCTGAAGATATTTCCTAATGTCCCTTGTGATTTCTTTTTGAGCCATTTGTTGTTTAATAGTGTGCTGTTTAACTTCCACATGTATGCTTATTGATTTCTAGCTTCATTTCATAGTGGCCAGAGAAGATACAGTGCATGATTTCAATAGTTTTTAAATTTATTGAAACTTTTCTGTGACCTAAGACATGGTCTAATTTTGGAAATGATCCATGTACACTACAGAAGAATATGTGTTCTGCTGCTGTCGTACTTTTATTTCCTAGATGTTCTATTATTGAAAATGTTGTGGAGTCTCCTACTATTAAGGTAGAATTGTCCATTTTTCCCTTTAAATCTATCAATATTTGCTTCATACATTTTAGGGCTCTGCCATTAGGTGCATATATTTGTAATTGTTGTGCTTGTGTTGACCCATTTACCAGCATTTAATGAGCTTCTTTTTTCCTCATACCATTTTTGACTTAATGTCTATTTTATCTGATGTTAGTACAGATACTCCAGCTCACTTTTAGTTAGTATTTGTAAGGTATATATACTTTTTCCCTCCTGCCACTTTCAATCTGCTTGTGTCTTTGAATTTAAGGTGACTCTTTTGTAAAAAGCATATGGTTGGGTTATGCTTCTTTTTAAATAAATTATGCCAATCTCTTCTTTTTGACTGGAGAGTTTAATCCACTTACAGTCAAAGTAATGCAGGACTTTTCTTCTATCATTTTGCTATTTGGTTTTAGTAAGTCTTATACTTTTGTTGTTCCTTAATTCTTCCATTAATGTCTACATTTATATGTATTTGGTTTTTACACTGTACCATTTAGAGTCCCTACTCTTTTCTTTCTTTCTGTATTTTTGCATATATTTTCTTTGTGCTACCTTGGGGCTTACACTTATCATCCTAAATCCATGAAAGTCTTGTTTTATTTGATACCAATTTAACTTTAAGCACATACACCTACACTGTTGCTATCCCCCACTATCCCCCCACCATTTAGTTGTACTAGTTACAAATTATGTATTTATATGTTGGATATCCAAAACCATAGAGTCATCATTATTTTTTATGCATTTGTGCTTTAGAACCTGGAGTTACATACCAAAAACATGGAGTTACACACTGAAAAAAAAACAACTGGCATTTATGATTACCTGTGTGGTTACCTTGCCATAGGTCTTTAATTCTTTCTGGTGCTTTGATCCACAGTCTGTAGACCTTTCCTTTCCAAAGAACTCCCTATAAGGAGTTCTGTAAAGCAGAACTAGTGGTGAGAAACTCCCTAAGGTTTTGTTTATCTGGAATTGCCTTAACTGCTCTCTCATTTTAAATACAGTCTTGCTGTGTATAAAATTCTTTGTTGGCAACTTTTTCTTTCAGCACTTTAAATATTTCAACCCACTGCTTTCTTACCTTCATGGCTTTTGATGAGAAATTCAGCACTTATTCCTATTGGGACGCCCTTGTACGTAGCACATGGCTCTTCTTTTGCAGCGTTTCGAACTTTCTTCTTGTTCTTGACATTTGACAGTTTAACTATTATGTGTCTAGGCATGGTTTTCTTTGAGTTTATCCTGTTTGGGATTTGTTGAGATTCTTGAATGTGCTTATTCAGGTCTTTCGTTTAATTGGGAAGTTTTATGCCATTATTTCTTTAAATATTTTTCTGCCTCTTTTTCTTTTTCTTCTCCTTCTGGCACTGTCATAATGCATCTATTGGTATGCTTGATGGTGTCCCAAATATCTCTTAGGCTCTGTTCACTTTTTAAAAATTTTTTTCCTGTTGTCTCCCCAACTTGAATAATTTGAAGTGTCTTTTCTTCAAATGTACTTATTGTTTCTTCTCTGCTGTTGAAACACTCTAGGGAATTTTTTTTTTTTTTTTTTTTTTTTAATTTCAATCATTGTGGTCTTCAACTCCAGTATTTCTGTTTGGTTCCTTTTGAAAATTTCCATCTCTTTATTAAGTTTCTCATAATGTTCATTCATCATTTCCTAATATCCTTTAGTTCTTCCCCTCTGTTTTTGCTTTATATCTTTGAGCATATTGAGAATCATTTCTTAGACGTCTTTGTCCACTTTGTCCAAAGTCTGATGTTCATTGATTGTCTCTGAATTTCTATCTTATTCCTTCAGTTGGGCCATCATTTCCTGTTTCTTTGTTTGTCTTGTAACCATTTGTTTCGTACAAAGAATTTTAATATTTTAGTGTGTTAACTGTGGGATTTAGTTCCTAAGCTGTCTGTTCCTTAAGTTTGTATCCAGTTTGAAATATTGGTGATTTCACTGAGTGACAAGTTACTAACAAAAACAAGTAACCCCCTAAATCCTTTCACAGTCTTTGCAAATTGGCTCTGCATTGGCTGGTGTCTTCTTCAACTGTTAGCCCTCTGTATTAGTTTGTAAGCAGCCAAAATGCAATATACCAGAAATGGAATGGCTTTTAAAAAGAGAATTCAATAAATTAAAAGTGCACAGTTCAAGTTCCAAGAAAATGTCCACACTAAGACACCCAGAGAAAGATACCTTAATTCAAGAAAAGCTGATGGGTCTGGAACACCTGTGTCAGCTGGGAAGGCATGTAGCTGGCGTCTGCTGGTCCCTTGCTCCTGGGCTTCTTTGCTTTCAGCCTCTGTTCCTGTAGGGATTTCTCACTTTGCTTCTCTGGGCTGGCTTTCATCTCTTGGCTTCTCTTAGCTTTCTCCAGGTTCTGGTTTGCTTAACATCTCATGGTGATGTCTTCTAGGCTCTAAGCATCTCCAAACATCTGTGTCTCTGTTTTCTGAAGCAACTGTTTTCCAAGCACCTCCAACTTTTCTCTGTTGGCTCTGAGGTTTCTGTCATTTCTGGCCCTCTACAAAAATGCTTCCTCTTTTAAAGGATTCTAGAAAACTAATCAAGACCCACCTGAAATGGGTGGAGTCACATCTCTAGCTAATCAAAAGGTTACAGCCACAATTGGTTGTGCCACATCTCTGGGGAGATAATCAAAAGTTTCAACTTATAATGTTGAATCAGGATTAAAAGAAATGACTGCCCCCACAAGATAGGATCAGGATTAAAAGATGGCTTTTCTGTGGGTACATGATATTTTAAAACTGGCGCACCCTCTTGTCAAGAAGATCAGCCTGAGGCAAATGGCAAGTGCAGGGTCCTCTCCATCTTTTCTGATCCTGCCTCTGTCCTGTTCTTGTGCCTGCTTGGGGCACTAGGAATAGTCACCCATTTGCAGGAATTCAAATGCCTCCATTACTACCTATGAAATGGACATTCTCCCTCATCCAGTTGCTCTGTTATTTATCTTGAAGCAGGTAGTCCTTTGTCTCAGCTGCTTTGACTTGCTTCTTATACTGCTTTAGCTGTCTGTTAGTTGCTTTTGCCTGCCTGGAAAGTTGTGGGAGGGCAAGCCTGAGATGAATTTCTTGGGTCAGTGTTTCAGGCCATTATCTGATAGATTAGCACCCACATACAAGCTCCCAGCATGCACACAGAGGTTTCTCTAGTTCCTCAGAAGAGGGCCAGGGACCTATAATGGGAATGCAGTCTGGATCCATCATGCTGTGGGAAGGGCGAAGAGAGGAGCCAGCAATGGCACCGTAGTCTTTTCCTACCAGTTTTTTAAAGCTGTGCTATCTCTTCTTGAAACTTGCCCAGTTACTGCAATCCTAAATGTTTCTTGAAGTTTTTAGGAAGATGGCTTTGCCCATTTTTGCTGGTCGTTCAAATATTCTGTGGGACAGTGACACCCTAGAGAGTCTTATGCCACCATTTTGTTAAAAGGAACCCCTAGCAATATGGTTTTGAGATTCCTCCCATGTTATTAATACTTTTTTCTTTTTTATGCCTGTATAATATTTCCTTGTATGGACGTACTATATTTTGTTTATCCATTCAGCAGGATGGTGGAAATTTATTTTTTCCCATCTTTTGGCTAGTATGATTAATGCTGCTGTGAACATTTGTGTACAGATTTTCATGTGGGAATGTGTTTTTATTTCTCTTGGGTATATAACTAAGGAGTTGATTTGCTGAGTCATATGGTAACTCTGTATTTAACCTTTCAAGGAACTTCCAGACTGTTTTCCAAAATGGTTGTATCATTTTATATTCCCACCAGAAATGTATAAGTGGTTCAGTTTCTCTAAAACTTTGCAAACATTTACTATCCTATTGGGTGTGAAGTGGTATCTGATTGTGGTTTTAAAATAATTTTTAATTTTAATTTTTGTATGCTGTACAGTGGGCGTCACATTTCAGTTTTTCCCATGTGAATATGTCATTATTGCAGCACCATTTTTTAAATGTTCTTTTTTTTCTTTTTCTTTCTTTTTGGAGGGTATGGGCTGAGAAATTGAGCACAGGTTTCCCTCATGGCAGGTGAGAACTATACCACTGAACTACCCATGCACTCCTTCCTTGTGGTTTTGATTTGCCTTTCCCTAGTGGTTAATGATATTTACCATTTTTTATTTGTTTATTGACCATTTGCATAGCTTCTTTAGAGAAATATCTATTCGTATCTTTTTCCCCACTTTTAATTGTATTGTTTGTCTTTTTATTAAGTTGTCAGAGATTTTTGCATATCCTGGATAAAATCCCTTTCAGATAAATCAAATTTGAAAATATTTTCTCTGATTCCATGGGTTATATTTTTACTTTTTGATGGTGCCCTTTGATGCATAAAAAATTTTAGTTTTGATGATGTCCAATTTATCTATGTTTTTGTTGCTTATGCTTTCTTGTGTCATACCCAAGAGGCTTTGCTTAACCCAAGGTTATAAAAAAGTACTGCTCTGTTTATTTCTAAGAGTTTTTGTTCTTTCTATATGGGATCTATAATCCATTTTGAATTAGTTTTTTAAATGGTGTGAAGTCCAACTTCATTCTTTTGCAAATGTATGTTCAGTTGTCCTAGAAATGTTTATTGAAAGACTATTTCCCTATAAAATTATCTTACTATCCTTATCAAAATCAATTGACCTTAAGTGTAAGGGTTTATCCATTGATATACATGTTTATCCTTGAGTCAGTACCCTCTATTGATTACTATAAGCTTGCTTTAAAATAGGGAAATGTAAGTCCTCCAACTTTGTTCTTTTTCAATATTTTTTGGCTATTCTGGGTCCCTTGCATCTCGTTATGAATTTTAGGATATTCTTTTTGATTTCTGAAAAAATACCGGATGGAATTTTGATAGGGATTACACTGAATCTCTAACTTAATTTGGGAAGTTTTGCCATATTAACAATATAAAGTCTTATGATCCATGATCATAAGCTGTCTTTTCCTTTTCTTATGTCTTAATTTATTTCACTAATCTTTGTAGCTTTCAGCTTACACTTCATTTGTTAACTTTATTCCTAATTATTTTATTGTTTTGATAGCATTTTAAGTGATTTTTTTTCATAATTTTGTTTGCTTTGTTCATTGCTAGTATTTTAAAAAAGCAATTGAGTTTTTATATTGAAAAATATAAAGAGCTTACGTTCTGGAAACTTGTTGAATTTGTTTCTTCACTGTAATAGATTTTTGTGGATTCTTTTGCATTTTTATACACAAGAGTAAAATCAAGATCTGTGAATAGAGAGGGTTTTATTTCTTCCTTTCTATTCTGAATGCCTTTTATTTCCTTTTCTTGCCTAATCATCCTGTATAGAATCTCCAGTACAGTGCTGAATAGAAATGATGATAGTAGATCCCTGCCTTATTCCTGAATTTAGTTGAAAGGATTTCGGTCTTTCACTATTAAGTATAGTGTGGTTATTCAAGATATCCTTTATCAGGTTGGGGAATTTCTTTTCTATTCTTAGTTTTTTGAGTGTTTTTTATTAAGAAGGTATGTTGTATTTTGTCATCGTTTATATGATCATGTGATTTTTGTCCCTTATTCTATTAAATCGTGCTTTACGTTGATCGATTTTTGGATGTTAAGACAACCTTGCATTCCTGGGATAAATCCCACTAGATTATGGTGTATAACCCCTTTCATGTGTTGCTAGATTGTTTTGTTACTATTTTGTTAAAGGCTTTTGCATCCTTACTTAGTTTTTCTTTTCTAGTGATGGGTTTTCTGGTTTTGAAATTAGGGCAATACAAACTAGAAAAGTATTCCCAACTCTTATTTTTGGAAAAGTTTGTGAAGGATTACAGTTAATTCTTTTTTAATGGGTTTTATTGTAAAATATAACATATAAACAAAGCAAAGAAAGAAAAAAGCAATAATTTTTGAAGCACACTTCAACAAGCAGCTACAGAACAAATCCCAAAGTTTGTCATGGGCTATCATATAAATATTTGGTAGAATTCACCACAGAAAACATCTGGTTCTAAGGTTTTCTGTCAGAAGTTATTAATTACTAATTCAATCTCTTGTTATAGATGTGTTAAGATTTTCTGTTTCTTCTTATGTCAGTTATGGTAGATTGTGTCTCTCTAGGAAAATTCCCATTTCATCTATGTTATCTAATTTGTTGTCATGTAGTTTTACATATTATGCCTTATAATAATTTTTTTTGTCTTTGAGATTGGTGATTATGTTCTTTCTTTGATTCCTGATTAGTAATTTCAGTCTTCTTTCTTTTCTTTTTTTCCTTTGTTCAGTCTGGTTAAAAGATTGTCAATTTTGTTACTCTTTTCAAAGAACCAACTTTGGTTTCATTAATTTTCTCTTTAATTCTCTAATTTATTTATTCTCTGATCTTTTTATTTCTTTTCTTCTGCTTGCTTTAGGTTTAGTTTCTCTTTTTTTTCTACTTTCTAAGGTGGAATGTTTAGTTATTGATAGATGGTAGCTCTTTTGTTTTTTTTAATAAAGGCAGATATAGGTATAGATTTTCCTCTAAATATTGCTTTAGCTGGATACCATAATTTGTGTTGTGTTGTAATTTAATTTTCATTCTTCTCAAGGTATTTTCTAATTTCCCTTATGATTTCTTCTTTGACCCATTGGTTATTTAGATATGCATTATTTAATATCCATAAACCAATTTTCTGTTGCTGATTTATGTTATTGACTTCTAATTCAATTCCTTTGTGGTTATGGCATATTTGTTGTATGACTTCATTCCCTTCTAAATTTGTTAAGGCATGTATTATGGCCTGGCATATGGTCAATTCTGGAGAATGTACCACGCACAATTAAGAAAAACCTGTAGCCTGCTGTTGCTGGATGGAGTATTCTATAAATGTCTGTTAGATGTATTCATTTATAGTGTTTCTCATGTCTTCTACCTCCTTGTTGATCTTCTGTCTGATATTTGTACCCATTATTGAAAATGAGGTATTGAAGTTTCTAACTAATATTGTTGAATTTTCTCTCTCTCTTCAATTCTGTCAGTTTTGCTTCATGGGACTCTGTTTATGGTTATAATTGTTTATATATACATTTGCATTTGCTACATCATCTTAATGGATTGACTCTTTTATCATTATAATGCCCTTCCTTATCTCTGTTAACAAATTTTGTCTTTAAATCTGTTTTTATCTTATAATATTATAGAGCCTCTAATTGAATTCTGTTACTACTTGCATAGTATTCTTTTTATTTTCAACATATTTGTATCTTTGGCCCTCAAATGTGATTCTTATAGACAGCATATAGTTGGTCCTTTTTTTATCTGCATGGGCAGGCTTGGGGAATTGAGTCTGGGTCTCTGGAATGGCAGGCAAGAATTCTGCCATTGAGCCACCATTGCACTGCCCAGATAGCATATAGTTGGAGCATTTTAAAATATATATTCTGTAATTTGGGCAGAGAATTAAAAAAAATATTTGTAAAGTCCCCTTGAATGACTGGGGAGAAAGGAAGAAATATTAAGCTTCCCTACCTGGAGAATTCCTGATATTCTCGCAAGCAGTGGGGACAACCAACTTAATAGACTGAGCCCTAGATCTTGGTGATCACTCCCATGAAACTTATTCCTGCAAAGGAGAAGCTAAGCCTACTTATAATTATACCTAAGACTCACCCCCAGAGAACTTCTTTTGTTGCTCAGGTGTGGCCTCTCTCTCTAAGCCCATTTGGTAGGAGAGCTCACTGCCCTCTGCTTCTACGTGGGACATGTCTCCCAGGGGTGTAAATCTCCCTGACAATGTGGGACATGACTCCAGGGATGAGCCAGCATCCAGCATCATGGGACTGAGAAAGCCTTCCTGACCAAAAGGGGAAAGAGATAAATGAGACAACATGAAGTTTCAGTGGCTGAAATTTTAAATAGAGTTGAGAGGTTTTCCTGGAGATGATTCTTACGCATTATGTAGATATTCCTTTTTAGTTTTTAGTGTATTAGAATAACTAGAAGGAAATACATGAAACTGTTGAACTGTATTTCAGTAGCCTTGATTCTTGAAGATGATTGTATAAATACATAGCTTTTACAGTGTGACCATGCGATGTTCCCTTTATCCAGTGTATGGACAGATGAGTAAAAGACTAAGGAAAAAATACATAATAATAATAGGGAGGGATAAGGGGTAAAAAAAAAAGTTGGGTAGATTGCAATAGTAGTGATCAGTGAGAGGGAGGGATAAGGGGTATGGGATGGATGAAGTTTCTCTTTTTATTTCTTTTTCTGGAATGATGCAAATATTCTGAAGTGATCATTTATGCTATTGATACACAACTGTGTGATGAGATTTTGAGCCACTGTTGTATACTTTGGGTGGACTATATGGTGCGTGAAGATAGCTCAATAAAAGTATATTAAAAATTTTTTAAATTATATATATATTCTGCTAATCTCTGCTCTTTGATTGGAATGTTTAATTCACTTAAGTTTTATGTAATTACTGATGACTTTGTATTTCTGTTTGCTATTTTACTATGTGCTTTCTATGTCTTATGTCTTTTATTCCCTGTTTTTCTCCATTACTTACTTCTTGTGTGTTAAATGTACATTTTCTAGTGTACCATTTTAATTCACTTTTTATTTCTTTAACAAAATAATATCTATGCTTTATAATTTTTTATTTATGAATAATATTACATGTTTTAGTTATTTTCTTACTGGTTGCCTTGGTGATTATAAATGACATCTTAAAACAATCTAGTTTGGATTAATACCAGCTTAATGTTAATTTAAGTATACAAAAACTTTCCTTCAATATAGAGCTCTCTTCCCTGTCTTTGTGCTATTATTGTCATACAAATTATATCTTTATTTATTTTAAGCCATCGGCACAGTTTTATAATTACTTTTATGTAGTTGTCTTTTAAATTAGAAAAAGGAATTACTAACAAAAATACGGTTTTGCTGTGGTATGATCCTTACCATAAGTATTCTTTATTTCTTCGTGTGGATTGGAGTTACTGCTTGGTGTCCCTTCATCTCAGCCTGAAGCACTTCCTGAAGTATTTCTGGAGGCTAGTTCTTCTACTGATGAATTTTACTGGATATAGAATTCTTGGTTGAGACCCATTTTTGTCCACCACTTTGAATATGTCTTCCCTCTGCCTTTGTCCTCCCTACTTTCTGGTGGGAATTACATTGTTAATCTCACTGAGAATCTCTTGTATGTGATGGGTCATTTCTCTCTTGCTACTGTCAAGATTCTGTCTTTGTCTTTCGGCAGTTTAGCTATGATGCATATGTGGATCTCTCTGAGTTTATCATACTTTTAGTTCATTTGGCTTGCTGAATATTTAGATTAATGTTTTAAATCAAATATGGAATTTTTCAGCCATTATTTATTCAGTTATTCTTTCTGACATTTTTTCTCTCTTCTCTTCTTGTATAACTATTCCTATACATTTATTGGTACACTTGGAGTTGTCTCACATGTCTCAGATTCTGCTCATTTTCCTTCATTATTTTTTCTTTCCGTTCATTAGAATGGTTAATCTAAAGACCTATCTTCATATCCACTGATTCTTTCCTCAAACCATCAGGTTTGCCATTAAACTCCTTTAGTAAAATTTCATTCTAGTTATTATACTTCTAAACTGCACAATTGCCATTTAGTTATTTTTATAATTTCTGTCTATTTGTTGATATTCACTATTTGGTGAGACATTGTTCCCATACTTTCATTTGGCTCTTTGAGCATATTTATAATATCACATTTAAAGTAATTGTCTTTTACATCCAACTTCTGTGCTTCCTCAGGCATATTCCTGATTGGCTCACTATTTTCTCACATATGGGTCCTATTTTCCTATTTCTTTGCATGTCTAATGAGTTTAGTCAGAAACTGGACATTTTAAGTAACAAATATTGCTACTCTGGAAGCTGGATTTCCCCTTCCCTAGAGTTTTCTGTTGTTATTGAGGTTTATTTGTTTAGGGGCTTTGCTGGCTTAATTCTGTAAAGTCTGCAGTCTTTATTCTGTGGAGCCACCAAAGTTTCTGCTTGGTTAGCTCAATGATCAGTCAATGATTTGACAGTGATTTCTTTTTTTATTTCATTTTTTTAAACTTTTTTTTGTTGTATAGTATAACATATGTACAAATCAAAGAAATAAAAAAGCAATGGTTTTCAAAGCACTCTTCAACAAGTGGTTACAGGACAGATCCCAGAGTTTGTCATAGGCTACCATATGATCCTCTCAGGTTTTTCCTGCTAGCTGTTTCAGAATATAGGAAGCTAAAGGGCTTAAATATTTTTTATCATCACAATCGACTTTTTTTCCTTCTTTTTTTATGAGAAATAACATCTATACAAAAAAGCTATAAATTTCAGAGCACAGCACCACAGTTAGTTGTAGAACATATTTCAGAGTTTGACATGGGCTACAATTCCACAATTTTAGGTTTTTACTTCTAGCTGCTCTAAAATACTGGTGACTAAAAGAGATATCAATTTAATGATTCAGCAGTTGTATCATTTGTTAAATCCTATTTTCTCTGTATAACTCTACCATTACCTTTCCATCTCACTCTTTAGGGGTGTTTGGGCTATGGCCATTCTAAATTTTTCATATAAGAAGGGTCTGTCACTAATATGGGGTAGGGAGATGGAACTATCTGATGTTCTGGAGAGGCTGGGCCCTCTAGGTTTCAGGACTTATCTGCACCAGAGACCCATCTGGAGGTTCTAAGTTTCTGGGAAGTTACTCTAGTACATGGAAATCTTGTGGAATCTTATATGTTGCCCTAGGAATCTTATATATTGCCTTTAGGATTGTCTGGAATGGTCTTGGTTGGGAGTTGGCAGGTTATGATAGGTAGCAAGGTATAATTGAAGCTTGCTTAAGAGCAACCTCCAGAGTAGCCTCTCGACTCTATTTGAACTCTCTCCACCACTGATACTTTATTAGTTACACTTCTTTTTCCCCTTTTGCTCAGGATGGAGTTGTTGATCCCACAATGCCAGATCTGGAGTCATCCCTGGAAGTCATCTTCCATGTCGCCAGGGAGACTTTCACCCTTGGATGTCATGTCCCACATGGGGGACATGTATATAGGGGAGAAGGCAATGATTTCACTTGCAGAGTTGGGCTAAGAGAGACTGAAGCCACATCTAAGCAATAACAGAGGACCTCCAGGAGTAACTCTTAGGCATGCCTATGGGTAGTCTAAGCTTCTCCGCTACCTACATAAGCTTCACAAGAGTAAGCCTAATGATCGAGGGCATGGCCTGTTGGTTTGGGTGTGCCTTAATTTTGACATCAGGATTCCCTGATGGTAAGGCTTAATAGTTTCTATATTCTTTCTCCCTCCCCTTGGGGAACTTTGCCAATACTTTTTTTTGATTATCTGCTTAATATACTCTAGGATGTATCCAGGCATTACAATAATCTATACAGGATTAAAGGACCTCTTTCTTATTCTGTGCCCCCTGTGTTTCAGTTGTTCAAATGAGCTATGCAGATAGGTTGAATTAGATTATGCAGTACAGACTATTTCAGTTCCAGACCAAATAAACCTTTCTTCCATTGGTCTCACAGAGTATGTGTGGTTCTAAAATATACAGACTGTCTTCCTTACCCCTGTGTTCTGAATTACTTTAACTCCAACCTGTTCGACTTTGTTCTTGTCTCTAAATAATCAGGTGATATATGTAGAACAGCCTCTCAAAATCCAAAAATAATAATCATCACTCCAGACTTAATGTATCTGCTTTAAAAGCTAACAATCTAGGCCTTCATTTTCTTATAAGTGTTTTCTAAAGGTGACCATACCATTCTTGTTCTTTCGTTTCTGGCTTATTTTGTTTCATCAAATGCCCCACATGTTTATCAACATCATTGCATACCTCAACTTTGTTCCTCTTTGTAGCAGCACGACCTTCATTCATAAGTATATACCATCTTTCCCCAATCTGCTTCTCTGTCAGTGCATCCTTCAGCCACCTGCATTCATCGGGCATCATGTAGAGGGCCCAAAGTCCGCGGTTCATCAACATTCTCAATTTTCGATAATTTCATTGTTCCCAAGAGTAAGGAAACCAATACACACACCCTCACCAAATAGGAAATCTAAACCTCCTCTTAACTCTTGTTCCTTCTCCCATTATTTACTTCTGTTATTGCAGTGGTCATTCTGATGATTTCCTTTTGAACATAGCTCATAGTATGCAATAGCAGTTTTCTGCCTGTACACTGGACTTAAACAGTTCTTGTACAAGAATCATATCTTTGAAGTAATTCTCGCAAGAACTAATTCATATTTCTAGTGTTAATCAGTGGGACATGTAGGTCTATGCAACCCCTTTCAATCTTGTTCATCTTCAATATGGTAATATTACTTATAGACCCACTAGAGAACCACCTTCACTCCTATCTATTCCCTTACAGTGGAGTTCAACCTCATTAGCTAACAGTTCACCCATCTCTAGCTCTTATGTATCTCTAAGTCCCCTAACTTCTATATTATAAGCCTCTGATTATACCTTTATGCTGGTCATAAAGTGGAATCATACAGTATCTATCTTTTTGTGTCTGGCTAATTTCACTCAGCATTATGTCCTCAAGGCTCATCCATCTTGTCGTGGGCTTCAGGACATCATTTTGTCTCACTGCTGCATAATATTCCATCGTATGTATTACCACATGTTGTTGATATTATTCACTCATCTCTTGATGGGCATTTGGTTTGTTTCCATATTTTGACCATTGTGAATAATGCTGCTGTGAGCATCGGTGTGCAAATGTCTTTTTGTGTCATTGCTTTCAGCTCTTCTGGGTATATAATGCTATTGCTGGGTCATAGGGCAACTTGATATTTAGTTTCCTAAGGAACCGCCAAGCAGTCTTCCATAGTGGCTGCACCATTATACATTCCCACCAGCAGTGCGTAAGTGTCCCAGTTTCTCCACATCCTCTCCAACATTTGTAGTTTCCTGTTTATTTAATAGCAGCCATTCTTATAGATGTGAGGTGGTATCTCATTGTAGTCTTCATCTGCATTTCCCTTATAGGCAGTAAAAATGAGCATCTCTTCATGTGCTTTTGAGCCATTTATATTTGCTCTTCAGAAAAATGCCTATTCATATCTTTAGCCCATTTTAGGACCTTCTCAGTTTTTAAATTTTTTTCCTGGAAATGTGCACAGTCCTATGTATGTATATGGCCTTCTGGATTCCAAGGAATGTATTTCATCTTTTTAAACTCCCTATGGACATCTTATTCCACAGATTTTTCTTTTACTTTTTTGTTCAGTTTCTTCATTGTCTCAAAAGTGTTTCTGCCTATCACAGCTATGATGCTAAATGATTTCTGCTGATTGTTTTCCACAATTGCCTTGGCATACGGCTTTTCCCATCGAGCGAGCTCTGAGGCAGGGTCACATAAAGACAAACACTGTGAATGAGGAATTTTCAGGGAGCAGACAGTCAGGTCACATGGTGATTATCTCTGGATATGGGGCTTCTTGATGAGCTCCAAAACCCATTTTGTCCTCTCTATTGGCTGTTAGGCTGCTGATTTTTCAGCAGCTGTGGTTGCAAGCCTGCAGGTTTTCAAGGCTACTGTGGGTCTCAGACAGGGAGATGGGAATAATGCAGGATAAAACTGCACAAAACCTGCTGCCCTGAGATTCAGCATTTTTAAAAATAAATGCTCATCATATTGCTCCAAGCAGTTGGTTAATTTCCAGAGTCCTAAAAAATTAATTTTGACAATTCTTGTTAGTGTTTTGTTAATTTTATGAAGGAGTGGATTTTCAAAGATTCTTACTGTGCCATTCCAGAAGTACCTCTCTGTATGCATTACTTTGTAATATAAAAATACTTACTTAAAAATATTTTTACAGGATAATTAAGAACAATTTATAATAATGATCATCTGGGCACAACCTAAAGGTTCAAAAATTCTTTTTTTTTAAGGAAAGACAGAGAGAAGGAAGGAAGGATAGAAGGAAGGAAGGAAGGAAGAAAGGGAAACATTTTTAAACATTTTCTTGTTTTTTATTGTATTCTGTTTCTCCGTTTTTGTTACATGGGCTGGGGCCGGGAATCGAACCGAGGTCCTCCGGCATAGCAGGCAAGCACTTTGCCCGCTGAGCCACCGCGGCCCGCCCTCAAAAATTCTTTTAAAAAGAATGATACCTTCACAGCATCTGGAATATGTGTGTGTGTGTAGTGTGTGACTATAATATGTTAGATAATAAATGATAACTCTACATATTTTCTAGAAAAGAGACAGATAAATATATCCCAATATATTAATATTGGAGATTTTGAGAAGCATTGAATTATGGGTGATTTAATTATTCTTTTTAAAAGTTTTTTTTACTTTGTGGCTTTTAAAACAGTGAGTCAACGTGTTACCTAAGTTTTCTGTATAAAATATGTATTTTATCATTTAAAATATTATTAAGATATTTAAGATAAAATTTATTTCCCAGTTAAAAAAATACCTTCTCTCATACTTCAGTTCTTTTAGAATAAATGTTGTAAAGTTGCCAATCATCTGTAGGCCATACATTGACACATATCACTGTCTGATTGGAAATTTTCTACCTACATTGTTTCTTTGAAAACCTGGGTTAGAACAAAGGGAAAATAAAACCTGGCTATTGGGTAGAGCATATCACAATCTTGGTTTTGTTTAGTTTGGTTTCAGAGACAGTAATACCAATTCCCAGAACTACTTTTTGTTTTAGAATCTGCACAGATCACTGGGAATGTATAATTTCCCCATTGCTTAGCAACCATTCCATTATTTTCAGGAACTTGTTAAATGAATGAATGCATTTTGATGACAAGACAGCTTTATTCATGCCACGCTCTGGGCACTGTGTAATAATAAGAGATAACAAAATGAAATATTGCAAAGATCGTGTCCCCAGCCGTTTGTTCCCACAAAAACCCTCGGAGGAACTGGGTTGTAAAAGAAACATTTACACAAACAGTTTTTAAAAGCTAATAGAAAAAGTATATTGATTCTGAAATAATTCTACTGTATACACACACATTCACATTTTCTCTTTATCAGTTATTAGGTGAACTTCGCTGCATAAAATTCAAACAGAAGTGATTTTTTGGATGTCATTGTTTGACAGTTTCAAAACCCATAAAATGTCTCTGGTTCCCATTGTACTGAGTCACATCATTAACTCAGACCTGCATTTGAAAGTGACTGATGGATGATCAGAGTATAACAAATACCACACCATGGGTTGGCTTAAACAGTGAGACTTCATTGGCTCATGCTTTCATAGACTCATGCTTTCACGGGATCAAGGTGTTGGCAAAGCAGAATTTGCTCCCTGAAATCTGTACCATTCTGGAACTTGCTTGTCATAGTTTGGGGGGTTCTTTGGCTTGCATCTGTGTCCCCTGTCACATAGCAGTCTTTCTTTCTTTGTGTCTGTTCTTCCAGTTTCTGCTGCATTCCAGCTGCTGACTGCTGACCGTCTCTGCCTTCTGGCTTTCTTCTCTTGACAAGGCTGCCACTAATGTGGATTAAGACCCACCTTGAGTCAGTTGGGCCACACCCTAACTAAAAAGTACAGCTTCAAAACCTGTGCACAGTGGCTTCACAGCCAAAGTGAAGAGGTTACGATTAAGAACACATCTTTCGTTAGGGTCTATAATGCACTCTGTCGTCCACATCATATAGAACCAGTTTTTTGTAAGAAGCAAATGCTGCATGTTAATACCCACTAAAAGGAAATAACATGTCTAAATGATTATGGCTTAATTTATTTCCATTCTGGTTTGGTCTCTCAGAAAACCCCAAGAAAAATTTCGGTGTCTAAATTCCAGTAAAAATTTACTTTCCTCTCCCTGACCGATGTTTTTTTTTTTTTTATTATTATTAATTAAAGAAATTAACACAACATTTAGAAATCATTCCATTCTACATGTGCAATCAGTAATTCTTAACATCATCACATAGATGCATGGTCATCATTTCTTAGTACATTTGCATCGATTTAGGAAAAGAACTAGCAAAACAACAGAAAAAGATATAGAATGTTAATATAGAAAAAAAATAAAAATAATAATAGTAAAAAAAAAAAGACACAAACAAGCAAACAGACAAAAAAAACCTATAGCTCAGATGCAGCTTCATTCAGTGTTTTAACATGATTACTTTACAATTAGGTATTATTGTGCTGTCCATTTTTGAGTTTTTGTATCTAGTCCTGTTGCACAGTCTGTATCCCTTCAGCTCCAATTACCCATTATCTTACCGTGTTTCTAACTCCTGCTGGTCTCTGTTATCAGTGACATATTCCAAGTTTATTCTCGAATGTCGGTTCACATCAGTGGGACCATACAGTATTTGTCCTTTAGTTTTTGGCTAGACTCACTCAGCATAATGTTCTCTAGGTCCATCCATGTTATTACATGCTTCATAAGTTTATTCTGTCTTAAAGCTGCATAATATTCCATCGTATGTGTATACCACAGTTTGTTTAGCCACTCGTCTGTTGATGGACATTTTGGCTGTTTCCATCTCTTTGCAATTGTAAATATCGCTGCTATAAACATTGGTGTGCAAATGTCCATTTGTGTCTTTGCCCTTAAGTCCTTTGAGTAGATACCTAGCAATGGTATTGCTGGGTCGTATGGCAATTCTATATTCAGTTTTTTTAGGAACCGCCAAACTGCCTTCCACAGTGGTTGCACCATTTGACATTCCCACCACCAACAGTGGATAAGTGTGCCTCTTTCTCCACATCCTCTCCAGCACTTGTCATTTTCTGTTTTGTTGATAATGGCCATTCTGGTGGGTGTGAGATGATATCTCATTGTGGTTTTGATTTACATTTCTCTAATGGCCAGGGACATTGAGCATCTCTTCATGTGCCTTTTGGCCATTTGTATTTCCTCTTCTGGTAGGTGTCTGTTCAAGTCTTTTTCCCATTTTGTAATTGGGTTGGCTGCCTTTTTGTTGTTGAGTTGAACAATCTCTTTATAAATTCTGGATACTAGACCTTTATCTGATATGTCGTTTCCAAATATTGTCTCCCATTGTGTAGGCTGTCTTTCTACTTTCTTGATGAAGTTCTTTGATGCACAAAAGTGTTTAATTTTGAGGCGCTCCCATTTATTTATTTCTTTCTTCAGTGCTCTTGCTTTAGGTTTAAGGTCCATAAAACCGCCTCCAATTGTAAGTTTCATAAGATATCTCCCTACATTTTCCTCTAACTGTTTTATGGTCTTAGACCTAATGTTTAGATCTTTGATCCATTTTGAGTTAACTTTTGTATAGGGTGTGAGATATGGGTCTTCTTTCATTCTTTTGCATATGGATATCCAGTTCTCTAGGCACCATTTATTGAAGAGATTGTTCTGTCCCAGGTGAGTTGGCTTGACTGCCTTATCAAAGATCAAATGTCCATAGATGAGAGGGTCTATATCTGAGCACTCTATTCGATTCCATTGGTCGATATATCTATCTTTATGCCAGTACCATGCTGTTTTGACCACTGTGGCTTCATAATATGCCTTAAAGTCCGGCAGCGTGAGACCTCCAGCTTCGTTTGTTTTCCTCAAGATACTTTTAGCAATTTGGGGCACCCTGACCTTCCAAATAAATTTGCTTATTGGTTTTTCTATTTCTGAAAAATAAGTTGTTGGGATTTTGATTGATATTGCATTGAATCTGTAAATCAATTTAGGTAGGATTGACATCTTAACTATATTTAGTCTTCCAATCCATGAACACGGTATGCCCTTCCATCTATTTAGGTCTTCTGTGATTTATTTTAACAGTTTTTTGTAGTTTTCTTTGTATAGGTTTTTTGTCTCTTTAGTTAAATTTATTCCTAGGTATTTTATTCTTTTAGTTGCAATTGTAAATGGGATTCGTTTCTTGATTTCCCCGTCCGCTTGTTCATTGCTAGTGTATAGAAATGCTACAGATTTTTGAATGTTGATCTTGTAACCTGCTACTTTGCTGTACTCATTTATTAGCTCTAGTAGTTTTGTTGTGGATTTTTCCAGGTTTTCCACGTATAGTATCATATTGTCTGCAAACAGTGATAGTTTTACTTCTTCCTTTCCAATTTTGATGCCTTGTATTTCTTTTTCTTGTCTAATTGCTCTGGCTAGAACCTCCAACACGATGTTGAATAATAGTGGTGATAATGGACATCCTTGTCTTGTTCCTGATCTTAGGGGGAAGTTTTCAATTTTTCCCCATTGAGGATGATATCAGCTGTGGGTTTTTCATATATTCCCTCTATCATTTTAAGGAAGTTCCCTTGTATTCCTATCTTTTGAAGTGTTTTCAACAGGAAAGGATGTTGAATCTTGTCAAATGCCTTCTCTGCATCAATTGAGATGATCATGTGATTTTTCTGCTTTGATTTGTTGATATGGTATATTACATTAATTGATTTTCTTATGTTGAACCATCCTTGCATACCTGGGATGAATCCTACTTGGTCATGATGTATAATTCTTTTAATGTGTTGTTGGATTCGATTTGCTAGAATTTTGTTGAGGATTTTTGCATCTATATTCATTAGAGAGATTGGTCTGTAGTTTTCTTTTTTTGTAATATCTTTGCCTGGTTTTGGTATGAGGGTGATGTTGGCTTCATAGAATGAATTAGGTAGTTTTCCCTCCACTTCGATTTTTTTGAAGAGTTTGAGGAGAGTTGGTACTAATTCTTTCTGGAATGTTTGATAGAATTCACATGTGAAGCCGTCTGGTCCTGGACTTTTCTTTTTAGGAAGCTTTTGAATGACTGATTCAATTTCTTTACTTGTGATTGGTTTGTTGAGGTCATCTATTTCTTCTTGAGTCAAAGTTGGTTGTTCATGTCTTTCCAGGAACCCATCCATTTCATCTAAATTGTTGTATTTATTAGCGTAAAGTTGTTCATAGTATCCTGTTATCACCTCCTTTATTTCTGTGAGGTCAGTGGTTATGTCTCCTCTTCCATTTCTGATCTTATTTATTTGCATCCTCTCTCTTCTTCTTTTTGTCAATCTTGCTAAGGGCCCATCAATCTTATTGATTTTCTCATAGAACCAACTTCTGGTTTTATTGATTTTCTCAATTGTTTTCATGTTCTCAATTTCATTTATTTCTGCTCTAATCTTTGTTATTTCTTTCCTTTTGCTTGCTTTGGGGTTAGTTTGCTGTTCTTTCTCCAGTTCTTCCAAGTGGACAGTTAATTCCTGAATTTTTGCCCTTCTTTTTTGATATAGGCATTTAGGACAATAAATTTCCCTCTTAGTACTGCCTTTGCTGCATCCCATAAGTTTTGACATGTTGTGTTTTCATTTTCATTTGCCTTGAGATATTTACTGATTTCTCCTGTAATTTCTTCCTTGACCCACTGGTTGTTTAAGAGTGTGTTGTTGAACCTCCACATATTTGTGAATTTTCTGGCGCTTTGCCTATTATTGGTTTCCAACTTCATTCCCTTATGATCTGAGGAAGTGTTTTGTATGATTTCAATCTTTTTAAATTTGTTGAGACTTGCTTTGTGACCCAGCATATGGTCTATTTTTGAGAATGATCCATGAGCACTTGAAAAAAAGGTGTATCCTGCTGTTGTAGGGTGTAATGTCCTATAAATGTCTGTTAAGTCTAGCTCATTTATTGTAATATTCAAATTCTCTGTTTCTTTATTGATCCTCTGTCTAGATGTTCTGTCCATTGATGAGAGTGGGGAATTGAAGTCTCCAACTATTATGGTAGATGTGTCTATTTCCCTTTTCAGTGTTTGCAGTGTTTGCCTCATGTATTTTCCCCTGTTCAAATTTTTCCATTCTTTTCCCTATAGTTTCTGTTTCTTTTTGGAATTCAGATGTTCCATCCTCCATTTCACTAATTCTAGCTTCTGTCTCTTTAAATCTACCATTGTAGGTATCCATTGTTTTTTCCATCTTTTCTACTTTGTCCTTCACTCTCATAAGTTCTGTGATTTGTTTTTCAGTTTTTCTATTTCTTCTTTTTGTTCAGCCCATGTCTTCTTCATGCCCTCCCTCAATATCGATTTGGTTTTTGAAGAGGTTTTCCATTTCTGTTCATATATTCAGCATTAGTTGTCTCAGCTCCTGTATCTCATTTGAACTATTGGTTTGTTCCTTTGACTGGGCCATATCTTCAATTCTCTGAGCGTGATCTGTTATCTTCTGCTGGCATCTGGGCATTTAATCAGATTTCCCTGGGTGTGAGACCCAGCAAGTTGTATTTTCTGTGAAATCTCTGGGATCTGTTTTTCTTATCCTTCCCAGTAGGTGGCGCTCGTGGCGCTCATCTGTCTGCGGGTCCCACCAGTAAAAGATGCTGTGGCTCCTTTAACTTTGGAAAACTCTCGCTGTAGGGGGGGGTCGCTAGCCGAAGTGGCTTGGGGGAGTGCCAATCCGAATCTCCCAGCCGGCCCGGGGATCCGCGCGCGGGGAGGGTCGCCGGCCTCTGCGGCTTGGGGGAGCGCCTGTCCAAATTTCCCAGCCGGCCCGGGGCGCCAAGCATGGTGGGGGGCGCCGGCCTCCGCGACTTGGGGGAGCGCCTGTCCAAATTTCCCAGTCAGCCCGGGGCGCCAAGCGTGGTGGGGGGGGGCGCCAGCCGCCGTGGCTTGGGGAAATGCCTATCCACCGTTCCCAGCCAGACTGGGAAGCCACGTGTTTGGAAGGGACCCCGGTCGCCGTTCTCCGCAGCTTGGGGATCTCCGATCCAATTCTCCCAGCTGGTCTGGGGGGCCGTGCGTGGAGGGGGGCGCCAGCCGCCGCGGCTTGAGGGGACCACCTGTCCAATTCCCCCAGCCGGCCCGGGAAGGAGGGTGGGAGGGACTCCGGCCGCCTGCCGCCCCGGCTCGGGGAAGCCCGCGCCCCTCGGCGATCTCACCTGAGTGGGTTCTCCCAGCCAGTCAGCCGTTCCAGAATGGGGTACGCTGTCTTCTTGGTCTCTGTCGTGGCTCTGGGAGCTGTTTTGTATCGTCTCTACTTCCCTAGTAGCTGTTCTGGAGGAGGAACTAAGACCCGCGCGTCTTACTAAGCTGCCATCTTCTCCGGAAGTCCCTGACCGATGTTTTTCCCTCTTAATCATGCTGAGGAAATATATACAAACACATATCCACGAAAACACATACTGAATGACACTGAAAACAAATGTCAAGCCTAAAATGTACTGATTTATAGGATTATATCATTTACAATGAACATGATTAAATAATGAAATTTTGGAACTTTAAACATATTCTTAGGCTTATAGTCATAGAGCAGGGCAGGACTTTATAGTCCCTCTACCTAGTTCCTTCTCTTCAGGCCAGAAAGGTTTAAGACTTGCCCAATGTAGAATCAACATGGAATTGACGTCTGCTACTTCCATTCATGCTCTTCTGACTCCTTATCTCACTCTTCTTGCCCTAAATTTAAGCTCAATATTAAGACTAATTTTAAATTTTGTAGGTAAAATTTTTCTATAAAAGTCTGAACAATACAGTAATATAGAGAGTAAAAATGGAATGTATCTCTTTGGTTCCCCCACATATGAAATTTTTATGTATGCATATAGCTCTGCATTTGGTACTTAAGAAAATAACAAAAATCTGCGTTCCTATTAGATGGCTCAACTCAGGTCAAACAATTAAAGCCCCTACGATGGGTCTGCAGGCGTCACCATTCGGGACGTAAGGCGGCGTGGGTGTGTGAGGTGTATGTGCTAGACCTCGTCTTCAGTGAACTTACAGTCTGTTTCGGGAGACAGTGTATACTCAGGATCACAAATGCTGCACAGAAATAATGCCAAGTTCAACAAGAGTATTAACTAACTCGGAGAACAATAAGTCTATCTGCGAAGGCTTCATGAAGGAAGTGGAATTCTAGCTGGGCCTTGTAAGATGAGTAAGATTTAGAGAAGTAAAGAGGAAAAATAAAAACTCAGAGATTAATTTGAATTTTAATTTGCATACTATCTTCCCAAGAGGATTCTAGAGTGGTTTATAATAAGATAAGCTATGCAACCTCTCTGTGCCTTACTTAGTTTTACCTTGGTCGTAATGGGGTAATGAAAATGAAACCACCTTCATGGGGTTATTGTAAAGAGTAAATGAAACACTGTGTCTAAACAGCTTAGAACAGTGCCTGGTAAAACATAAGGGTTCGATCAGTATTTACTGCTTATACTGCTGTTTCAGAGATTGAAGCACAGTGCACATCGGCTTGTCAAAGGTTTCATTTATGCCTATCCTCCACCCTGAGAACAACGGAACTGAGTTTGGTTTGATGAAGCACATTCCTCAGAAACTGTATTCTCAAGGATGGCGTTACTCAAACTATTTGCCATGGAGGACTTGTTTCCACCCCACCTCCCATCCCCCCAGTGCATTGTGGATGGATACTTTTGTAAAATATAATAAAATGAGTATTAGAAACATAAAATAGAAAAGACATACAAATTAAGCCCCCATTTTTTGTTATTCGACTATATAGACATAAATTTACTCAGTCATATTTCTGTAAAAGTTTCTAAATGCCCATTGTCCATTCTGTACTGACTTTGTCTCTGATGGTAACATCAGTGGTCCTCATTTTGGATACAAGACCTTTAATTCCAGTAGCTACCATCATTTGATGGATCAAGCTGATGCATCACAATCAAATTCCATGCTGTTGCTCATAAATGAACAAGCACCCTCTTCCCTGCTCCATTTTCTTCTGACTCTTTCCTTGGGCTTCCTTTCTGCTAGCTAGAGGTCAAAGCACCTGAAGATAGAGGTGACTGCTGACAGATAAAGAATGAACAAATCAAGGTTGATAGCCAACTGCTTTGAGGAACATGGGGCACTGTTTCTTTAGTACCAGTTAAGTTTCCTCTGCCATTGAACTTGGAACTCAAAAACTCCTTTTCAACATATCCTGAATTCTCTTAGCTTAAAAGGTCAGATCCTTCAGAATGTAGAGATTACAGATACCCCAACTGAATATCAGAATGTAATCTATTGACTATTCACACTATTAAAACCCAAGGAGCTGGGCCCTGACCCACTGACTGCTCTGGCCTGAGGTACCTCAACTGGCCACCTGGTGGGCTTGGACTCAAGTCTTCCTTGTATCCCATCCCCAGTAATGTCCTTGCCTAGACTCGTGGCTACCCATGTTTCTAGCTCTAACAAGCCTTTTTTCAGGTGCACTAATTAAAACAAACCTTGCCATTCCCATTTTCCAATGGCAGAAATATCCTTGAGTCAAGAGTGACTCAAAAACTCATTATTACTTTTACAAGAGCAGACCCCAAAAATCGATCCATTCCTTTTTAGAGAAACAACACTTGAGTGCATTCATAATGTGAGCAAGGAAACATGTCTTTAATAAGTAAAACATTAATGATCAAAATGGTGGAACCGGGGAGGGGGTATTTCAGTACAGCAGAGAGGGTGGAAGTGACTCCAGAGGTGTCAAACCCTGCCAATTAAAATATATCCTAAATTGGGCTGCTTATGAAACACTTTAGCCTTAAGTTTAAAGTACAAGCTCAATGTTCCTTTGTTGTTGTTGCTTTTTTGGCCTTTTCCTCCCTTAAATTTATTTTTAAGCCATTTGTGTTATAAAATATTATATACATACAGAAAAATTGGCAAAATATGCATACACATATACATTTATAACAAATTATTATAAAGCAAACCACATGCAACTACCTTCTAAGAAATAGAATATTCTACTCCAACAAGTAAAACATTGCCAGCACCTCAGACACCTCTGCAATGCCTTTTCCCATGACAACAACTTCCCTTCCCCTTTCCACCTTCATGACTTTTATGTTAAACGCTTCCTTGTTTTACTTTATAATTTTATCATCTCTAAGCACTATAGTTTAGTTTAAATAAATTCCCCCTTTTAAAAGCCATTCCTTTTCTGGTATATTGCATTCTGGTAGCTAGCAAACTAGAATATTATGTCAAAATAAAAAAGTTTGCCTGCCATGCAAGAAGACCCAGGTTCAATTCCTGGTGCCTGCCCATGTAAAAAAAAAATAAATTGAAGCTTAAATAAATTGAGTCATGTCTGGTTTCCTAAGCACAGCTTTCATCTATGGGTTCATTAGTTCTCATTGCTGTATGGTATTTCATTGCATGGATAAACCCAGTTATGTAATCAAGCACCTGATGGTGAGCACTTGGATTATTTTTAGTGTAGGGCCACTTCAAATAACGACGCCATGTAATTTCATTTGATGCATGTGTGCTTGCATTTCTTTTGGGCATATACTCAGGAATAGAATTGCTGGATCATATAATAAGTGAATCTTCAATGTTAGTAAATATTGTTAATGATTTTACAAAGTGGTTGCCTCAGTTTATACTCTCATGAAAAGTACAGGATAATTCTCTTCTTAACCTTTTTTTAATTTTAAACTTTAAAAAAAAATTTTTTTTTTTTACATGGGCAGGCACCAGGAATTGAACTTGGGTCCTCTTGCATGGCAGGCAAACTTTTTTATTTTGACATAATATTCTAGTTTGCTAGCTGCCAGAATGCAATATACCAGAAAAGGAATGGCTTTTAAAAGGGGGAATTTAATAGGTTGCTAGTTTACAGTTCTAAGACTGAGAAAATGTCCCAGTTAAAACAAGTCTATAGAAATGTCCTATCTAAGGCATCCAGGGAAAGATACCTTAAGTCAAGATGGCCGATGAAGTTCAGGGTTTCTCTCTCAAGTGGAAGGGCACATGACGAACACAGTCAGAGTTTCTCTCTCATCTGGAAAGGCACTTGGTGAACATGGTCAGGGTTCCTCTCTCATCTGGAAGGGCACATGGCAAACATGGTGTCATCTGCTAGCTTCTTCTCCTGGCTTCCTGTTTCATGAAGCTCCCTGGGAGGCATTTTCCTTCTTCATCTCCAAAGGTCAGTGACTGGTGGGCTCTGGTTCTCATGGCTATGTCGTTTTGCTCTACTCTCTCTGAATCTCTCTTTTATTCTCCAAAATGTTTCCCCTTTTATAGGACTCCAGAAACTTATCAAGATCCACCCAAATGGGTGGAGACATGTTGTCACCTAATCCAGCTTAACAACCACTCTTGATTAAATCACATCTCCAGGGAGATGATCTGATTACAGTTTCAAACATACAGTATTGAACAGGGATTATTCTGCCTTTATAAAATGGAATTTTGGTCAAGACATGGCTTTTCTAGGGTACATACATCCTTTCAAACCAGCACACATACTTCCAAACTTACAAAACAGTGTAAAAAAAAAAATACAAACTCTAACAGATAACGCCAACAAACCCCTATACCTCCACATATTCAGATCCACCAGTTTTCTCACAATTGCCTTATCATTCTGCCTATCCATTAATCTATCAATCCATCTATCCACCTATCTGTCCTTCTATTTCTCCATCCATTTTTGGAACACATGAATGTAGGTTGTGTATATCTTTCTCCTTGAGCACTCAGTACTGCCATATGCATTCCCTAAAAACAAAGATATTCACTTAGGTATCCACCTTAAGTGCAGTTATCAAGTTCAAGAGATTTAACATTGATATAAAGCTTGTAGTTTTTATTCCAATTTTTTCATATATCTCAGTAATGTCCATTTTAGCCTTCTCTCCTCCCTGGTTAGATCCTGTCCAGGATATGGTATTGCCTTTAATCATCATTGCCTCTTTAGTTGCTCTTTCTCTTTTTCTATTATGGAAAAATATATGTAACATAAACTTTCCATCTCAGCCAGTCCCAAGCATAACACTCAGTAGGATTAATCACATTCACTGTGTTGGGATACCTTACCACCTTCTAATACTAAAACTTTCCCATGTCACCAAATAAATCTCCATTACCCCAATCCCTGTCACTGGCAACCCGTACTCTAACTCTGTGAGTGTGCACATTCTCCAATATTTTTTTTGTAGATACCATGGGGCTTAACTTTGATATCCTAGATCTATACCAATCTTGTTTGCTTTGATACCAGCATACACGAACTATGTTTTATACCCTTCCTGTCCACCCATCTTTATGGAGTTCTTGTCACAAATTATATATTTATATATCATGAATCCAAAACCACTGATTTATCATGACATTTTATGCATTTGCCTTTTAGATCCCATAGGAAGTAAAAAAATGGAGTAACAAACTGAAAAATATAATAATAGTACTGGCATTTGTATTTACCTCTATGGTCAGCCTTCCTGGAGATCTTTATTTCTTCATATAGCTTCAATCTATTGCCTATTATCCTTTCTTTTCAACCTGCAGAACTCTTTTTAGCATCTTTAGTGGTAATCAACTTTCTTAGTTTTTGTTTCTCTGAGAATATTTTAATATTTCCCTCCTTTTTAAATTCAATTTTATTAAGATATATATTCAAAGACCATATTATCATCCACAGTGTAAAATCAGTTGTTCACAATATTATCATAAAGCTGTGCTTTCATCATCACAACTGATTTTGAACATTTTCATGACTCCAAAAAAGTAAACATAAGAATAAAAATAAAAGTAAAAAGAACACCCAAAACATTCCATCCCCCATCCCCCCACCCCCCTTTATTTATTTATTTTTGTCCTTTTTCCGTACACCTCTGTCCATACACTGGATAAAGAGAGTGTCAGTCACAAGGTTTTCATAATCACACAGTCACAACTTAGAACTATATAGTTATACAATCACTTTCAAAAATCTAGGCTGTTGGATGACAGTTCAACCGTTGAAGGCATTTCCTCTATCTACTCCAAAACAGCCAAGATTGAAAAGGGATATCTGTATACTACATAAGAATAACCTTCAGAATGACCTCTCGACTCTATTTGAAATCTTTCAGCCACTGAAATATATTTTGTTTCATTTCTTTTCCCCCTTTTGGCCAGAAGACTTTCTCAGTCCCACAATGCCAGGGCCAGGCTCATCCCCAGGAGTCCTGTCCCATATTGCCAGGGAGATTTACACATCTGGGAATCATGTCCCATACATGGGGGAAGGCAGTACATTCACCTGCATAGCTGGCTTAGAGAGAGAGGCCACATCTGAGCAGCAAGAGGTTATTTGGGGGTGACTCTTAGGCATAATCCTAAGCAGGCTTAACTTCTTTGCAGGAATAAGTATCATAAAAGCAAGCCCCCAAATCAAGGGCTTGGCCTATTAAATTGGCAGTCTCCAATGCTTGTGAGATTATCAGGTCTTCTCCAAGTGGGAAGGTTTAATATTTCTGTCTTATACCCCAGTCCCTGAAGGGGACATTGCAAATATTTTTTTTAACTTCAGCCCAGATTATTCTGGGATATACGGGGCATCACACCAACCTGTACAAACCAATAAGATCTCACTCCCTATTCAATGTTCCATGTAATTATGGTGTTCAAATAAGCTGACTACACAAGTCAAATTAGATAGTGTGCTACCAAAAATATAAATTTTGCACCAAATAAACATCCCTTTCTTTGGTCTCACACAGAAGCTGAAGTTTTAAAATATGATATTATCCTTTACTCTTTAAATGCAATTTTATTAAGATATATATTCTTATATTCTTAGTCCTACCCAGCTCTGCTTCATTCATATCTCTAATTGAAGTCTGATCACTTTTTTAGTGTTTTTAAAAGTTGTTGTGTGGGGTAATGCTGACTTTCATAGCTGCAGAACTGTAGCTCTGAGTCTCAGGTGTCACGTAAATGCCCAAAGTTCCAAGGAACGACTAGGTTATACACAAATAGCTCAGCAACTCAGAATTTAGAAATAACTATTACAATTCTGGAATAGATGTGACTGCTATAAAAGCTTACAATCTATGAACCTTTACAATAGGTTTCGCCTGATAATCTCTGCTCTCAAATTCAATTTTCAGATTTTGCATATTATAGTTAGTCCATATTAGTGAGGTGTTACAGTAGTTGTCTTTTGGCGTGTAGCTTATTTCTCTCAACATACTGTCCTCAAGTTTCATTCACTTAAGTTGCTTGCCTCACTTTGTTCCTTCTTGTAGCCACCACTAAGTAGGTCCATTGTATGTATACACCACTAGTCTCCCATTCCATTCCTCAGTCAGTGTACTCTTAGGACACCTCCATCCTAGGCACATTGCAAACACTGTCAATATAAAGACCACTGTGCAATTATCCATTCACGTCTCTGTTTCTCCAAGTATAGACCTTGCTAGTGGGTTTCAGGATCATATGGCAACCCTAGCCTCCTGTGGAACCACCAGCCTGCCCTCCAGAGGGACTGCTTCATTCTATATCCCTACCAACAGTGAATAGGTTCGTTTCCCTCTCTATATTTTCTCCAGCACTTGTTTTGTGCTGTTCATTTTTTAACAGTTTTATTCATACATCAGACAATCCAGCCAAAGTAATAAAAATCAGTGGTTCCCGGTATAATTACATAGCCATACCTTCACCATCACAATCTATATGTAGACATTTCCATTTCTTCCACAAAAAGTTCCATACCTCTTCCCTATAACCCCCACCTGTTGACATTTAGTTTTGGCATAATGTGTGTTACGTTCCGTGGAAGCATATTACAATGTCACTATTAACTGTAGACCCTAGCTTGCATTGATTGTATTTCTTCCCTGTATACCATCCCACTTTCAACACCTTGAAATGTTGACATTCATTTGTTTTCTCTCATGCAAAAACATTCTTGTATTTGTACATTGAATCACCATCATTGTTCATTCCGGGCATTGCTAAGTTATACAGCCCCAGTCTTTATCCTTTATTTTCTGTCTGGTGTCATACATGACCCAGCCCTCCCCCCTCAACCATACTCATACTCAGCTTTGTTCAGGGTACTTAAAATATTGTGCTGCCATCAGAGAGTATTGTGTTATCCATTTCTGGGTCTTTACAGTCAGTCCTGTTGTACAATCTGCATTTCTTCAGCACCAATTGCCCAATCTCTACCCTGTTTCTATCACCTGATAACCTGTGTTCTCAACGTTAGTTCTCTCATTAATGTTAGTTTAGATTAGTGAGACCATACAGTATTTGTCCTTTTGTTTCCGGCTAATTTCACTCAGCATAATGTCCTCAAGATTCATCTACATTGTTACATGCTTCATGACTTTATTCTGTCTTACAGCTGCATAATATTCCATCATATGTACATAGCACAGTTTGTTTAGCCACTCTTTCATTGGATGGACATTTATACTGTTTCCATCTCTTGGCAATCGTAAATAATGCCACTATAAACATTGGTGTGCAAATGTCCATTCATGTCCTTGCTTTCCGTTCCACTCAATATATACCTAGTAATGGGGTTGCTGGATCATGTGGCAATTCTATACTTAGCTTCCTGAGGAACTGCCAGAGTGCTTTCCAGAGCAGTTGCACCATTCTGCATTCCTACCAATAATGGATAAGTATGCCTCTTTCTACACATCCTCTAAGCACTTGTAGTTTTCTGTTGTTTTTTTTTGTCATGGTCATTATAGTAGGTATGAGATGATATCTCTTTGTGGTTCTGATTTGCATTTCCCTAATAGCCAATGAGGTTTAGCATCTCTTCATGTTTTTGAGCCACTTGTATTTCCTCTTGAATAAGTATCTGTCCATGTCTTTTGCCCATTTTTAAATTGTGTTGTTTATCTTTTTATTGTGAGTTGTAAAATCTCTTTATATATTCTGGAAATTAAACCCTTATCTGATATGTGATTTCCAAATATTATCTCCCATTGTGTAGGCTGCCTTTTTACTTTCCTGACAAAGTCCTTTGATACACAAAAGTGTTTAATTTTGAGGCGATCCCAATTATCTATTCTTTTTCATTGCTCACACTTTGGGTGTAAAGTCTAGGAAACCACCTCCTATCATAAGATCTATAAGATATTTCCCTGCATTTTTCTTCTAGCAGTTTTATGGTCTTAACTCTAATGTTTAGGTCTTTGATCCATTTTGAGTTAATTTTTGTATAGGGTGTGAGATATGGATCCTCTTTCATTCTTTTGTGTATAGATATCTAGTTCTCCAAACACCATTTATTGAAGATGCTGCTCTGTCCCAGATGAGTTGGCTTGAGCATTTTGTCAGAGATCTATTGTCCATAGATGAGAAGATCTATTTCTGAACACTCAATTTAATTCCATTCATCACTTTATCTATCTTTATGCCAGTACCATGCTGTTTTGACCACTGTAGCTTTGTAATGTGCTTTAAAGTCAGGTGGTATGACACCTTCCACTTCATTCCTCTTTCTCAAGATATTTTTAGCTGTTTGGGACACCCTGCCCTTCCAAATAAATTTGGCTGTTTTTCTATTTCTGCAAAGTAAGTTTTGGAATTTTAATTGGCATTGCATTGAATCTATAAATCAATTTGGGTAGAATTGATATTTTAACTATATTTAGTCTTCCAGGCCATGAACACAGTATGTCCTTCCATTTATTTAGGTCTTCTTTGATTCCTTTTAGCAATTTCTTGTAGGTTTCTACATTTAGGTCTTTTGAGGCCTTAGTTAAATTTATTCTTAAATATTGTATTTATTTGGTAGCTAGTGTATATGGGTTTCTTTTTACTTCCTCCTTAGATTGCTCATTACTAGTGTATAGAAACACAACTGATTTTTGGGTATTGATCTTGTGACCTGCCACTTTGCTGTACTCATTTATTGGCTCCAGTAGCTTTGCTGTAGATTTTTTTTTGGGTGTGGGGGGGGAATTTTTGACATACAGTATCATGTCATCTGAAAACAGTGAAATTTTAATTTCTTCCTTTCCATTTTAGATAGCTTTTATTTCTTTTTCTTGTTTAATTGCTTTAGCTAGAACTTCCAGCACAATACTGAATAACAATGTTGACAGTGGGAATCCTTGTCTTATTCCTGATCTTAGAGGGAAAGTGTTCAGTCTTTCCCCATTGAGTATGATGTTAGCTGTGGGTTTTTCATGTATTCCCTTTATCATGTTGAAGAAGTTCCCTTCTCTTCCTACCCTCTGAAGTGTTTTCATCAAGAAAGGATATTGAATTTTGTCAAATGCCTTTTCTGCATCAATTGAGATGATTATGTGGTTTTTCTGCTTTGAGTTATTGATGTGGTGAATTACATTAATTGATTTTCTTGTTTTGAACCAGCTTTGCATACCTGCAGTAAATCCCACTTGGTTATGGTGTATAGTTCTTCAGTGTGCTGCTGGATTTGATTTGCAAGTATTTTGTTGAGTACTTTTTCCATCCTTATTCATTAAAGAGATTGGTCTATAATTTTCTTTTCTTGAAGTATCTTGTCTGGCTGTGGTATTAGGGTGATGTTGGCTTCATAAATGAGTTAGGTAGCTTTCCCTCCCCTTCAGTTTTTTTGAAGAGTTTCAGTAGGATTGATAATAATTCTTTCTTGAATGTTTGGTAGAATTCACATGTGAAGCCATCTGGTCCTGATGGATTCACATGTGAAGCCATCTGGTTTCTTTTCTGAGAGCTGCTTGATGACTTATTCAGTCTCATCACTTGTGATTGGTTTGCTGAGGTTGTCTTTATCTTCTCGAGTCAATGTTGGTTGTTCATGCTTTTCTGGGAAGTTGTCTACCTTGTCTATATTGTCTAGTTTATTACCATATAATTGTTCATAGTATCCTTCTCATTATCTCCTTTATTTCTGCAGAGTCAGTAGTTATGTTTTCTTCCTCATTTCTGGTTTTACTTATTTACATCATTTCTTTTTTTGTCAGTTTAGCTAAGGGTCCTCTGGTTTTACTGATTTTCTCAAAGAACCACTTTCTGGTTTTGTTTATTCTCTCTATTGCTTTCATGTTCTCACTTTCATTTATTTTTGCTCTAATCTTTGTTATTTCTTTCCTTCTGTTTGCTTTGGGGTTAGTTTGCTGTTCTTTATCTAGTTCCTCCAGGGGAATAGTTAATTCCTCAATTTTTACTTTTTCTTCTTTTTTATATAAGCATTTAGGGCAATAAATTTCTCTGTCAGCACCATCTTTGCTGCATCCCATAAGTTTTGATATGTTGTGTTTTCTTTTTCATTTGGCCCAAGATATTTTCTGTTTTCTCTTGTAATTTCTTCTTTGACCCACTGGTTGTTTAAGAGTGTGTTTTTTAGACTCCGTATGTTTGTGAATTTTCTGACTGTCCACCTGTTAGTGATTTCCAACTTCATTCCATTGTGATCTGAGAAAGTGTTTTTTATAATTTAAATCTTTTAAAATTTATTGAGACTTACTTTGTCACCCAATATGTGGTCTATCCTGAGAAATGATCCATGAACTCTTGAGAAAAATGTGTATCCTGCTATTATAGGATGTAATGTTCTGTAAATGTCTGTTAAGTCTAGTTTATCATATTATTCAAAATCTCTGTTTCCTTTTTGATCATCTGTCTAGATGTTCTGTCCATTGATGAATGTGGTGTATTGAAGTCTCCAACTATTATTGTAGAGGTGTCTACTTCTCCCTTCAGTGTCATCAGTGTGTGCCTCATGTATTTGGGGGCACTCTAACTCAGTGCATAAATATTTATGAATGTTATGTCTTCTTGATGAATTGTTCCTTTTATTAATGGATAGTGTCCTTATTTGTCTCTTTTAATTATTTTACATTTGAAGTCTAATTTGTTGGATATTAGTATAGTTATCCCTCCACTTTTCTAGTTTTGTTTGCATGAAATATCTTTTTACAACCTTTCACTTTCAACCCATTTTTGACCATGAGTCTCTTGTAGACAGCGTATAGATGGGTCCTGTTTTTTAATCCATTTTGCTAGTCTGGTCTTTTTTATTGGAGAGTTTAGTCCATTAACATTTAATGTTGTTACTGTAAAAGCAGTACTATCTTCTACCATTTTGTCTTTCATATTTTATGTTACCTTTTTTTCTCTCTCTTTTTATCCTAACTAATAGTCTTCATTTCCACACTTTCCTCCAGACCTCTTCTGTCTTTTTCTTTATGCCTGTAGTACTCCCTTTATTATTTCTTGTAGAGCAGGTCTCTTGTTCATGAACTCTCTCAGAGTATGTTTACCTGTAAATATTTTAAACTTCCCCTCATTTCCCCCTCCCCCATTTTTGAAGGAGAGTTTTGCCAGATATAGAAGTCTTGGTTGGCAGTTTTTCTCTTTCTTAAGTCCCCTGACTCAAGCAACTTGACTTACCTGCTCCTCAGAGTTCCATGAGCAACCTGCTACACAAAGGACAAGTTTTGGTATGACAAGTCCTTCAGGCCACCACCAGACAGATTGGGCCAGACATGTACATGCTTCCAGTATGCCCACAAGATTTGCTATGCTACCTCCAGAACTGGAACCAAGGATCCATTCTGGGAGTGTTGGCCAGCACTGTGCCTAGTAGGAAAGGGAAAAAGACAAAGGCCTCTTGTGATACTAATTCTTTTAAAGTAGTCTTTGTTCTTGATTCCATACTCACCCTGTTATTACAGTCCTTTATCTGTTTTCTGGAGCTTTGAGAAATATATTTCTGCCAGTTCTTGCTGGTTGTTCAAAGTTTCAATGAGGGGACGCAGCCCTGATATGTTTTGCTTTGCCATCTTGGTCAGGGTGGGGCCCTCTTCTTAACTTTTAAGAGAAGAAAGTAGGCTTTTTATTATGTTAACATATATTTAGCTTTGTGAAATCTGTACATTTGATTATTGCTTAAAAAAAGGTAAATTTCATGGACTATGTTTCTACAGATGGGCTTATTGGTGTGCTTAGGAAGTGCTTTGGTCTTGACATTGACAGATATGGGCTCAAACCCTGGCTTTGCCATTAATTTGCTGTGTGACATTAAGGCAAGTCATTTAATACTCCCAATTCTGTTTTCTCATCAGAAAAACAGTGATGACAGTAGTCCTTAAGTCTTAGGATTGTTGAGTTTATTTAATGGGATAACACATTGAAAGTTGCTTAGTATATTATCTGACATATAGTAAAACTTCAGAATAATAGTTGCTATTATCTTAACATTATTATTATTATTATTTTATTATTTAGTATTCAGAATTTCCTGCCAATCACAATAGTTAGAAAGACTAGGAAGTTGAAAGATATATTTGGCCATCTGGATTTATGTATTTTCCAATAATACACAACTTCAGGAAATAGTCTCAGAAAAAGAGAATTGTGAGGATGTTTATGAAGTAATGCTATATTTTGCTTAAATAGTATCAGCCAAATGAATAGATGTTTATCAAAAGAGTGCTTTCCAAGTCACCTTGTCAGTTCTACATTTTCTGGCACCTCGGAGACAACTCTGAGCTCTCTACCACCTGACCAGGAAGCCAAAGTGCTCTGCAGCCTTCATTCCAGGGGCAGCTGCCTGGTATGCAACTGGCTTCTGAGACCACAGCTGTGGTAGCTGCCTGGTAGCCACGTCCAGTTGGGCCTCTGTTTACCATGGCTCTGGGATGCAGCTGCCAAGAGCTTCCCCTAGATGACCATGGTGGCTAGCAGCCAGCAATGCTGAGAAATAGGAGTCATAGAATCCAGGACACAGGGTGGAAGTTATTGTAAAATATCTTGCAGTGAATGAATAGGAAGGCAGCCAATGCAATTTTGTGCTGGGTTTGACTGATCCCACAGCAGCTTCTCTCCAGCACCTGCTCCTTTTGTTCACTCTTCCAGGAAGATGGCCAGCAGCATCCAGAAGACTGCATGTTCTAGAAGCAGGGTTCTGACAGCCTCTGTATGATAGACTCCTTATGGTTCTATAATGCAAACCCTGGGATGGAAGGAGGTGTGTGACATCACAAAGGGGCAGGGGCAGACTAACTGAACCAGAATCTGCATTTTTAACAAGACCCCCAGTTGATTCCTGTACACATTAGAGTTTGAGAAACACTAGGTTAAGCAATCACCTACATAAAAATTGAAATAGAATAGAATACAGTAGAAGTAAAATACAAGAGTGGAAAGAAAGTAGAATAGAAAATATCACTGGGCTCCTTAATAATAACTGTACAAATCACAAAAACACTGTGACCAAGTTCAGTTAACAGAGAGAGGGAGAGATAATTAGGGATCCATGAGGATGAATCTTCTGTTCCATGTATATGTATACTAACATTGTAATATTTGTGATATAAAAAGTATATGTGAGTTGTGTTAAAAGATAGAAAGCTGATTTACGCCAATAATGATTTATTGGTTTAGATATGGGCACACGAAACTACACTAGCAAAGGAGTAGTCTTCTTTGGGGAGAGCTTTTGAGAATTTTTCTCATTCTTTAAAAAAAGCAAGGCAGGTTCTTTGTCCACAAGGAAGTGTCCAGCCCTGCTCTTGTTGGGGGAAGGAGGTTTGAGTGGATTATAGGGTCTAATTTTCAGGACCCACCTGTTGACGTGATGTCAATGTCCTTTTGAGGTCAGATTTTCCTACTCATGACTTCTTTTTTCTAGAGCAGTGATATATTAGAAAAGATTCAAGAGTCTGTTGTGCTGGGACTTTGATTCTTGGATAGCCAGAAATCTGAATGAGAGTACATATACGGGCCCAAGTGCACGAGCGCGTGCACACACACACACACACACACACACACACAGTGAGTCTAAATAGGGTTTTATGGATGTTGCATTAGAGAAGCTGTTCTAATAATTCTTGGAATCACTCGACATTATTCACTCTTTTTGTGCTACATGCCAAATTTCTCCACTTTAGTCGATTTTTTGTTTAAAATATCCCCTTCTGTCTCCCCCTTTAAGTCTTATTGCCTGTATTTCTTTGTTTTGCAAAGATCTCCCATTCCAATCAATCCTCCATAGAACTGTTAATTTACTAGTATTAAAGCAATTCTTTTATCATACCATTCACTGCTCAAAACTGCTTCCATTTACATATGCAGCAATACCCAGACTTCTCACGACTCATCAGTGGTTTGTTTCCTACTGAGTCTTCTTGTCCAGTTAAATTGGTGGGCTCATTGTCCCTGTAACATGCTGCACCCTTTGCTCTTCCATAGCTCACTCTCCAGCACCATTTGCTTTCTTCCTTCCCTTTTCTTTGGTTAACCCCAGAATTGTCAAAGTGTGGTATGTATAACATTATACAATCAGGTGGTAGACCTAATCATTTAACTTTATTTTGTGCGTTTTAAAAGTAGGTATTATATGTATTAGGGAATAAACAAATTGTCACATTGCATCAATGACCTCATGGATATTTTTACCTGGGAAGGTCTATAGTAGGCAGTGCCATGGTACCCCATTTTTACAGATTGCATGATTATAGCTGTTCTGCAAAATCAGGATATGAATGGGGTGGTCCCACCCTCCAGGCCACATGGATTATTTCAGGAATGGAAACATGGCACAATTCAGCCCAATGAGAAGAGATCTACCAGGGACTTTGAGAGAAAGTGTTCCTCACTTTTAAGAGTCAACCATTAGAAGTGACACCCTCTCTTTCTCTGAATGTAGAGGCAACAGACATGATATGATACCATCACCTTGGTACCATAAGGGAAGAAGGAAGATTGAGGACCAAGTCAGCTCACAGCAGAGAACAGAGTTCAAAGAGGTTTGTATTACACAATTCTAACTTGACTTTCACTTACATGAGCCAGTGCATTTACTACCATTCAAGCCAGTTTAGGTTGGGTTTTCTGTCAATTGAGCCTAAAGCGTCCTAACTAATCCATATGGATAACACATGTTGCTAATACAGCTCCATGCTTCTTCAACTATTCTTTTAACCTGATGGTCCTAGTAGAAAAAATGGTAATAATTTTAATATGCCAGGTAAATGGATAAGATTATTTATGCACAGAATTAACTGGCCCTGGGGCTTTTGGCTACAGTCTCTCTCCAGAGGGCTGAGAGACCTCTGTCCTGGAACTTGTAACCCATTTGCAGTGAGGGTCACAGCCCAGTGACCAGAAGGCTCTGATACCATGATCCATATCTATGTTTTTGCTTTGTTTTTTTTTTCTGAAATGTGTGAAAATTTAACTTCCGGAAGCTGTCATTCATTAGAAAGTGAAATATAAATATATTAGAGTTGGACTTTTGTCCTGTGTTTTGATTCTTATGTTGGGCCCATTAGAGAGATGTGATTAAAAATACGACCTTTACAGTGTAAAGGGGAGCCTGAGCTGGACTGTGAGTGCAAGTGGTGGCTGGAATTTGAACTGTTGCACTGGGAGCCAAATCCACAGACCACCGTACTCTGGCAAGTTTCCTGGGAGGCAGGAGAAACCCAAACAGTTTCTGCTTTATTCTGATAATCCTGAGCTTTCACATAGAAGGGTCCTGACCAGTTATTAAGGTTTTGAGAAGAGTGTCAACACTTTCCTGATGAAACCTTCTGTGAGGTCATATGCTGAATTGAAAATGGCTTTGCAAATTGGCGTACTTATATTCATTTTGTCAAACTTAAAGATAGCTCATAAGATAGGTTTACAGACAACGAAGTGAACATGATGATACCAAACTGGAGCTTAGGGTTTGTGGCTCAGGTAATGAGTTGGGATTTCTTAATTGTGCAGACAACCTGATGATGAAGCTTTACTGAAAGTCCACTAAAAATACTTTGAATGTTATGAAAAGCACTTGGAAAACTTGAGATAAACTTTTCAAAATTATTTTCTAAATGAGATATTGTTGGTAAGTTAATTTGAAAAAAAAACCACTTTCTCTTAATTTGAAGACATTAGCAAATATCATAAAAAGAAAGAAACAGTCTGAAGCATCCTTCAGATTTTTTTTTGCATGGGCAGGTTCTGGGAATCGAACCTGGATGTCCAGCATGGCAGGGGAGAATTCTGCCTGCTGAGCCACTGTGGCCTGCCCCAGGTATATTTTGAAGTAAAAATTTTGGGGGAAAAAATCATTTTGTTTAAGAATTATTTCTCAGGATCCAATTCATGATTCCATATCCGTGCGAGTTAGAATTTAGTTAAATAATAACTAAACACCAAAACCATTTTATCGATGATGATGAACTTCTCTTCTAAAACTCATTGGCTTTGATCACCTACTTTACTCCTGATTAATTACAAACATTTCCATTCTTCTTGCTTAGAAATTTATTTTTGAGTGTGTAACTCTACAAATTGATTTTATTGATTATTACTCATTATATTGTTTTATTTTTAGATTTCATTTTTAATTAGATGACATGGTTTTGCTTTATTGTACTTATGGTTTTTCTAATTATGATAGAGATGTATGGTTTTATTCATGAATGCTTTTTAGTAAATAAAGTGAGTTGGTTTAAAGGAAAACAGGTAGAAAATGGTACGTACTATATACAGATACAGCCCAAATTGTGTTATGTAGATAACTGAGGCTTTGGAAACACCGCTATAGTTGGATATTTCAGTCATAGCTGGGGTAAATTTTCCCTGTGGAAGCCCACATCAATTTCTGCCTTTCTATAGAATTCCTGATTGCCTTTGTCTTTTTTGTGCACCATTCTTAGAAAGCTCCTGGTTTTACTCTTCCAGTTAATGACAGACATCCCACTTATGGCATAGATGTGAATGTCCCTAATAAACCAGAAGCATACCAAACTCAGGGCAGTGGATGCTGTCTGGCATTGGTATAGGCAATGAGAGGTGCATCGCTTCAGTGAATTTATAAATAGTAATAAGGCCAGTTGAAATTCAGTCCGCTTTTTATCATCATCTTGGGCCAACATACGGAACAATGCCAGTGATAAAATTCTCTGCTGCAAAAAAATATTTTGTTGGTCCAAGTTCTAAACAATTGCTGTGATTAATATTGCATTTTAATAATATATATATATGTATGCTTCAAATGAGCACATCTTAATTATTTATCCTTTAATAAACATTGTATTAGACATGAAATAACTTGGCGAACTCCTGGTTATACAGTTAGCCTCCAACACTTGTAGACTGAGCTATAGGCTTTTATTTCAAGATTAATATAGTTCATGTTCATAGTTACAACTTCATAATGGTTTGGCATCATTTGCACTTGCTTCGGGTGCAGTTCATGTCTCCAGCTGTGTGGCACTACATATTCATGCATTTAAATAGTTGATTTGAAATGAACAGTGCTAGCACAATGATAGCAAATTACTTCAGCTCTACCATTCCATGTGACCACTTGGGGTTTTTATGCTTAAAAACTTAAATCAGTGAAATATGAGAACTGAGAGTTGCAATATTGTTGTTTAGCTAGTGCAAATTTTAGTTCATACTTGGAATCATTGACTGAATTTGAGTAATATCTTTAAAATCAAAATGGTTATTTAAAATTATTTGTTTTAAAACTAAAAAAACACATCAAGAATAGGATGATTATTTCTGTTTATGTGTGATTACTTCTGAAAATAATTATATTGGATAGAAAAGGGATGTATTTAAAATGATCAAATGTGTGGTTGAAAGTCAAGAACTATTCACTAAAAAAGGTGAATTTTGCTTTATGTAAATCATACCTCAATTTAAAAGACTAAAGGATCCACTCTGGGTGTCAAATAAGCAGGCAAATCTGGAAGGCTAGCAATGAGCAACTGGAATAATATCATGTGTTTCCATAGCATTTTAGAACTAGGAGAGCTCTTAGAGAGTCTCTAACACTTTCATTTAACCATTGAGGAAAATGAGTCATGGAGAATGAGTGAAGCTTGCCTGGAGACATAACTAATTAGCAGTGAAACTAAAACAGCAAATCAGGGCTCATTGCCCATAGCCCAGTACTCTTTCCCCATCATTCCACTTCCATAAAATAACAAAATGTTCATATTTGAAGCAAGCCACATGCTGAATTTTTTAGAATGTGCTGGTCAAAAGAAGACCAAAAATTGAGTAAGGCATACCTGAGAGAAATGTATCCTCTCTCAGCTACAGAGATATTTCATTCTGGAAAATAGATATGGTCCCAAATAACTGTGAATGGATTCACCATTCCTGGAGAATATGATATTTAAAGAAATCCCATTTAGAATTATTTTGTATGCATAAATTGTTTTTGGAATATGCATGATTGCTTTCTATAAATTTTAGAGTTTTTACATGTAGCTTGTTTCATATGCCACCAGTTCTTAGTCAGAAGAATTTGGCTAGAACAGCTCACGGCCATTTAGGAAAAATGCTATTTGGATCCATATTATTAAAGGTAAATTGACTTCAGCTGTTGTGACAGATAACCCTGATTCTCAATAATTTTGCACAGTAAAGTTTGTTTCTTTCTTGTGTCATAGTCCGATGTGGGTTGAGATGGAATGTAATTTAGGAACCCAGGCTCCACCCTCCTCTAGGTCCTAGAACTCTAGAGTTCACCAGAACATGGAGAAGAAGAGAGAGTAATGCATTAGAAATAAGGGATCAAGTGAAAATGGCACTTACCTCTTCACTTTCTATTGGCCAGAACGTAGTCACAGGGTAGACCAGCTTCAGGAAGCAGGGGCAAGCTTCATGCCAAGGAAGTAAAGATTCATAATGTTGGTGACCACTAACTTTTTCTACCCATTTCTAACTGAATGGCATCTGCACAGTAGCCAAATTAGCAAATCTTTATCTCCTCTGGCAAGGTATTGTGGTGGAGGAGTGAGAGCTGTAGTGCATATTTACCACGAGAATGTTCTAGTGACCATGACATCCTGTTCATATTTCCCTTTTCAAAGTGACAGGACTAGGATCCAACAGTATCACTAAAGGGTTCCTCTTCAGAGAGAGAATCAGGGCCTCAGATAGGGCACAGCCCTTGAGCACTGGGTCTGGGTTATACATTTCCAGACATGATTAAAGTCAAGAATCAGGCTTAAAGGATAGGAGAACCTTATGGATCCTCAGAGTTGAAAAGTTCAAAGAAGGTGCAATCTCGTCTGAGTTTTCCTAAGACTTCCCACAGTCAGAGGCTCTGAATAGCCTGCATTTGCTCAGGTTGAAATCTCCCTGAATATACTGTGGTTCTGTTTTCTATTCAGAGTATTTCTTTTGTCAAACATGTTTCCTCCCCCTACAGCTTGAAAACAAAAGTCTAAGGAAAAATTCAGAATGGCTTTGCAATGAGAGATCAAGGTAAGCAGCATTCATTGATAAAGGATGAAAGTTGAGATGATATAAGAATGCATTTTACCCCCTCTTACTATTAAGGGCCCCAGCGGCTGCACTTTGAAACTCATCATAGGTTTGTGCCAAGGCACAAGCTGCTCCCAGCCAGCAATTTAGTGTGGTGAGGATAATAAAGCAGATTCATTCCTGGGAGACATGAGACTCTTTAAAGAAAGCAACCTTTGGCCGAAGGATGATTCCAATTCAGTGTCTTTTTTGAATTTTCTTTTGACTTCACAGCACACTAAGAGCCTTCCACTCCATCTTCTCTTCCTCTCTCTTACCTGCAGCCCAACTATTATTACATTCTGATGACTCCCTAGTCTATCCCAATTTTTCCCTATTTCCTTTCATATGGAAAATGTCCTAAAAAAATCGTTGTGTATCCAACTTGGTACCTTCTTCTTGGAAGACGAAGACTAATAGAAAAGCTGAAGCTTAATAATATCACATCAACCATCATAAGCAATGAAAACACATATGCATTTATATACCACAAAATTCCACAAAGGTCAGCTCTAGTAATCTTCCACAGCCAAGAAGAACCCAGGAAGAGGGATATTGGAAAGATCCTGGGGCTTAGGGTATTAAGTAGCATCTGTCTAGGGGAGCCTGAATTCTGTCCCTGGAAGTCTTTAAGAGAAGAATATATACAGAAAACAAGAGCAAGTAGGTAAAAATTTACTGCTTTATTTATTTATTTTTATTATTTGTTGGCTCATACCTAAATGGAAAGCTGGACTGGCTGGAAATAGGCTGGACTTGAGCATTCAATCTAGCCTAAAAACTTACAGACTCATCAAAATCCTTAGCTCAAACCCAAATTCTGGAAGCTACCCACTCTCTAGCTAGACACATGGGGCAGGGGATAAAGGGGCAAGTCCTAAGGTTCTGGTTGCAACAGACCGAGGCTTAAACCAAAGTTCCACATCTTGTGATTTAATAAATTCCTTCATCTTTCTGAACTTCAATTACCTTATCTGTAAAATGGGGATAATAACCATACATGATAGGGTTGCTGTGAAGATTGGATGGGATAAGACATAGAAAGTGCCCAGTACCAGTGGTAAAAGGAGAGTGTGCAATGAATGTTGACCCATTACTATGATAGGTGAAGAAGAGAGGGGAATCCAGGAAAGAGGGCAACAACATTGGAGGTGTATGTGGAGTTAAGAGAGGGGACCAGTTAACTGGAGGTAAGAATGCACTTTGCAGGGTCCTGGGAATCAGGACAGGTGATGTAATGGGTCTGGATAAAACAGAGCCATGCAAGACTGGCTGATATTCTTCTAACTTGCTGCAGAAAGAAATAAGACAGGGTTTCTAATAAAGAGTGGCAGTTGGGGATGGGCATTTAAATACTTAAATCCTGGGAACAGTAGGGTAAAAGCATTCAGCTGGACATATCTTATAGGAAATGAGGCTACGTTCTTCCTCCTCTAAGGGTCACACACTCAGGATCAACAGCATGGAAGAGAAGATTACATTTCCTCATCTCAAACAATCAAGGATGCTATTAGGGAAACATTCAGAAGGCCAAGCATAAGGTTTGCCCATTGCAATACCAATTGCTTGCAGAATTGGGTTAATGTCCCATAGCTACAGTTGCATTTGCAGGTAAGATAAAAAGGCAAGGAAATTAAATGCAAAGTGATAGTGTGGAGTTTTATTGAAAAAGCTATTTGCCAACAATTTCCAATTTACATTTTTTAATCAATCACAACAAACCCAGATAAAAGGCATTTGGCCTCTAATTTGTCTTCCTGTACCATCACAAAATGACTATTCTACTTACTGAGCTCTTTAATCTTTACCCACATTTCCTACCCCCCAATATACTTCCAAGTCTGTTTGACTCTTAAGACCTACACAGATTTAAATTGCTATGCCATTTTCATATGAAACTAAATACTCTTAGATCCCTATGGTCTTTTCCCTCCATTGGTTTATTCTTGACCTCATCCAAACTCAATATGCATGGCTTTTTTTTTTTGGTTTTCCCTGGAAAATAAAAGTGTATGTGATACGGCTCACTGGGATTTAATCACAGCAAACATGATTGTTGGATTACAGACTCACAGTTTGATTTTAAATAGCCTTGTGAATAAGCACCCCCTGAGATTCATTCCGGTTAAGGATCACAGGCAATAAATTGGCCAGCCTCATGTTGTTTTACCAAGCATTAATCACAGTTGCCCAGGGTCTCGTCTAGTGGAAAGAATAAGATCTTCAAACCCATGACTCTGCTGCTTCTGGAATGTTCTGACTCAGCAATTCTAAGTCAGCTTGATGGCTCTAGAAAGCTCTGCCTTGTGGCTAAACTTGAGGTTCAGACTTCTTTCCTGCCTATCCCAGGCTAAAGCCAGGCTGCTGTGACAAACACCAGACTATAGGTTGGCTTTAATAACAAGCATTATTGGCCCATGGTTTCAGAGGCTAGAAGACCAAAACCGGGTGTCAGCAAGACCATGCTCTCTCTGCAAAGACTGTAGGATTCTGTTGCTGGCTTGCTGTAATCCTTGGAGTTCTTGGCTGCATTCTCTACCTCTCCTCACATGATGACCTCTGTTTCCTTATGTGTCTTCTCTTCCAATTTCCACTGACTTCCAGCTTCTTCCTGTGGACTTCTCTGATTAACTGCATCAGAGTGTCTTCTGTTTGTAAAGGACTCCAGTATACAAATTAAAGCCCACCCTGATTCAGTCGGGCCATACCTTAAGTAATAATACATCTTCAAAGGTCATATTTACACGGGTGGGGCAAGACAGCAGTGTAGTGAGGAGCTGAATTTAGTTCATCCTCTATTGCAGTTAGTATATAGCTAGGAACTGTATGGAACAACTCTTTGGGGACCTCAATGACCAGACACATATCGTACACCAGTCTGGAATGATGGAACAGCCGAGGACCCACATAGAAATGTGAGTTGTCCAAGCTGTGGAGGCTGGTGCCTCTCCCCCATGGGCATAGCAGGCTGATTCCCTGAGGGAATGAGAAGCTCCCCTTGGCCTACAGGGACCAGCCACTCCACTGGGTGCCAGGAGTAGCTGTCTCCCTCCACCATGACAGGGATAGGGCAGCGCAGAGAATAGCTGTCCTGCTGGGTGCCAAGAATAGCCACCCCAACAGGTGCAGTAGCCACCCTGCCCAGCACAGAGAATAGCAGCCCTGCGGGGTTCTGATAGAAGCCCTCCCTGGGCCCACACCATCTTGCTTAGCTGTCCACCACAGTCAGGGAGAGGTGGGGCTGTGGGGAAGAGGTGGTTCAAGAATGCCATCTATTGGTGATACTCAAGTTGATCTGCATCCCTTCCATGAGATCTGGGCCTCTAGTTTGGTGTTTGGTGAGTAATTACTGACAAACCAGGAGCGAAAGAGGGCCATCAAAAAACTTAGACAAGTCGAGGAAATCAACTTGCAAAGTAACCTCATCAAGATAAACAAGTGCACCAACCACAATAGAAAATCACAAAGTACCTGAAGATTTAGGCATATATGGCCCAGCCAAATGACCAAATTAGAATAGCAGGAGGGGCACAGAATCTGGAACAACTAATTAAGAATGCTCATAATGACATAAAGGATATCAAGAAGACACTGGAGGAACAAAGATAAGAATTTAAAAGAATAAATTGAACAATAGCTAATCTCAGAGATAAAGGTTACTGTAGAACAAATTAAAAATACACCAGAGATGATAAAAAACAAAAGAAAGAAAAATAATTTTAAAAAGGGAAAGAAAAAAGAAACAAAAACAAGAAGAAGAAGAAAAAAAAAATACACCAGAGAGACACAACAGCAGATTTGAAGAAGCGGAAAAAAGTATACGTGAGCTAAAAGACAGGATGATGAAATTCAAATACACTAAAGATCAAATAGCACGAGAGATGGAAAAAAATGGAAGAGGATTTCAGGCAAATGATGGACAACACGAAGAGCACAAATATGAGAAAAGTAAAGGGCTAGAAAGGTTAGTTGAAGAGATAATTGGGGAAAACTTCCCAAATCTCATAAAAGACATAAATATGCAAATCAAAGAAGCCCAACAAACCCCAAATAGAATAAATCCAGATAGACATACTCTAAGACATATACTAATCAGACTGCCACATGTTGAAGAGACATCCCAAAAGCAGCAAGAAAAAAGTGATCCACTACATACAACGGAAACCACATAAGACAGTTTGTACTACTCAGCTGGCACCATGGAGGCAAGAAGGCAGTGGTATGATATATTTAAGATCCTAAACAAGAAAGAATTACAGCCAAGAATTCTTTATTCAGACAAGTTGTCCTTTAAATTGAGGGAGGATTAAATCTCAGACAAACACAGGCTGAGAGAATTTGTCAATAAGAGACCTGCCCTATGAGAAATTCTAAAGGGAATTCTGACAACTGAAAAAATAGACAGGAGAGTGAGGTCTGGAAAAGGGAACAGAACTGAAGAGTATTAGTAAGGGTAACTTAAAGGATGAAAGGAGAGAGAAGGAAAGAATATATAGATCTGAAAAATAAAAACTAAAGGGATGTTATGGTAGATTGGAGAGCTTCCTTTATAGGAAAAACATTGAATGTTAATGGACTAAACTCACCAATTTAAAGATATCAATTGACAGAATATGAATAAAAATATGATCCATCTATATGCTGTTACAAGAGACTCATCTCAGACAGAAGGATATAAATAGACTGAAAGTGAAAGGATAAAGATCTATGCAAGCTGTAACCAAATGAAAGCAGGAGTAACTATCAGTAGCTATATCACATAAAATAGACTTTATATGTAAGGATTTCATAAGTCACAAGGAAAGACATTACATATTAATAAAAGGGAAAATTCACCAAGAAGAAATAACAATTATAAATATTTATGCTCCCAATCAAGGAGCTCCAAAATACATGAGGTGAACGTTGGCAAAACTGAAGGGAGCTATAAACTTTCAACAATAATAGTAGAAGACATCAATACACCACCCTCCTCTCTAGATAGAACAACCAAACAGAGGCTCAACAAAGAAACAGAGAACCTGGTGTGTTAAATGAATTGGACCTGACAGACATATTTAGATCCCTATACCCCAAAACACCAGCATATACATTCTTTCTAGTTTTCATGGAATATTTTCCCAGATAGATCATATGCTGGGACACAAAATAAGTCCTTATACATTTAGTAAGATTGAAATTTTTCAAAGCACTTTCTCTGACCACACAGAATGAAGCTGGAATAACTACCAAAGAACCAGAACTTTCACAAATATGTGGGAATTAAACAACAACTCTAAATCAGTGGGTCAAAGAAAAAATTTGTAAAGAAATAAGCAAATATCTGGAGACAAATGAAAATGGGAACACAACATATCAGAATTTGTGGGATGTGGCAACGGCAATGCTGAGAGGGGTAACTATTGCCCTAAATGCCTATTAAAAAAAAAAAAGAGCAAAAATTGAGGAGTTAACTGCTCACCTGGGGGAACTAGAGAAAGAACAGCAAACTAACCCCAAAACAAATAGAATAAGAGAAATAACAAAGATTAAAGTAGAAATAAATGAACTGGAGAACAAAAAATACCATAGAAAGAATCAACAAAACCAAAAGCTGGTTCTTTGAGAAAGTCAAAACCGATGGACCTCTAGCTAGGTTGACAAAGAAAATAGAGACACAAATAAAATAAGAAATGAGAGTAGGGTTGTTGCTATGGATCCTAAAGAAATTCTTAATGTAATATCCAGGTACATCCCAGACTGATAATTAAAAAGTATTTGTAGAGTATCTTCTAGGACTGGAAAAAAAACATGGGACTATTAAATTTCTCCATCTGGGAAACACCTGGCACTCTCTCAAACATTAGGGACTCCCAAGAAAATAGGCCAAACCCTTGATTTTGGGATTGCCCATGCAAAACTCATTTCTATAGCAGAGAAGCCAAGACTACTAAGAGTTGCTCCCAGGAAACTTATTTTACTGCTCAGATGTGGCCCCTCTCTCTCTAAACCCAACTCTGCAAGGAAAATTGTTATCCTCCCCCCTGTGTGGGATAGGACATCCAGGGCTGAAAGTCTCCCTGAAAGCATGGGACATGATTCCCAGGGATGAGCCTGGCCCTGGCAACATGGGATCAACAATGTCTTCCAGACCAAAAGGGGGAAAAGAAATGTAACAAAATAATGTATCAATGGCCTAAGAGATTTCAAATGGAGCCAAGAGGCTATTCTGGAGGCCACTCTTATGCCCATAGGAATTAAGATTCAGATTAAGAACATGTCTTTTGGAGTGTACATACTTCCTTACTACTTCCTTCTCTGCAATCAGGGAAACTCTGGAGCCAAGGGAACAACAGAGGAAGGCTATCCATGGATTCCTTACTCAACACAGCAGCTGACAAAAGAGACATCAGAATCGATGCAGAATGTTGTAGGAATCCACAGCATGCACCAGAAGAGTTTAGATCTAAGCATGTACAGTATTGCTCAATAATTTGTTTTCCAAACACTGATGAGAAAGGAAGGAGTTGTACAGGTTGGGACATTGTGATTACTACAAAGCGCATATAACTTTCTTTTTTAAATTGCAAGCAGGCTTTCATCCCTAAGGAGCCCGCAACTTGATCTGTTTTCTAAATCTGCCCAAGGCTGCTTGTGGCTTCTCTGAGGTTTATCAAGGGCATTCTACAGCATCAAGAGCCCCCAGCAGAGAAAATACGTGGTCAGGAACTACTAGTGCTAGGAGAGGAAACGACACACAGAGAAAACAGAAGTGCATGGAAAATAAGAATAAGTAGGGAGAGAGGGGAGAAAAAGATTAATATCAGGAAAGGGTAAGGAAGGGACATCCTGTGATGTCCCATGGCCACACTCTTGCTTGTATTGCCTCCAAAATTGAATGGAAGTAGAGACCTACATCCCCAAGTTTCCAGGAACATTTTTATGACGGATCATCTTTTTTATTTCCAGGAACATTTTTATGACAGATCATCTTTTTTATTTCCAGGCTGTGGCTTTTAAATTCGGATTTATAAAACATGGCCATTGAAAGGAAAGAACATAAAAATAAACGCTTCCAAGTTACAATCAACTTCTGGTCCTGATGAGTGTATTGAATATAGCTTATTTTTGAGAGCAAGTGAGTTATGTACATTTCAATAGATGGTATTGGCTCTAGTGATTTTTTTCTCTAAATTAATTATGGCCACCAGGGATATCTTGACACTAACTTTTGCTGTGTTCATATTTAGTTGTTCTCAGGTGATATGTGACCATTATTTTGCAGACATTTTTAAATGCTTTTAAAGTTTTAGGAAATAGGTCCCTAGTAGGATTGAGCTATTACAAGCATTTAATCACTGGCATTTTTGGTTTTAATCCAATAGATGCCATTTAAAGAAAACATTTTCTGAATTCTAGTTAATCGAGGCATAGTGAGAAAAGTTATGATCCATGACAGATGTATTTTTTAAATACTTGAGGTGGAAATTAGTTGTCTTAGTTTCCTGGCTGCTATGACAGAAAGGGATTGGCTTAAACATTGGGAATTTATTGTCTTGGGTCTCAGAGGTTAGAAGGCTTGCTTCCTGCAGAGGTTAGGAACATTCTGGCTGGCTGGCAGTCCTTGCATTCCTTGGCTTTCCTATCACATGGCGATGTCCTTTCCTTTATTTTCTGCGTTCTGGGTTGCTTAGGCTTCCAACTCAGCTCTTCCCCATGGCTTTTGTCCTATAAGGCCTCAGTAATAGGATTAAGACCCCTCTCATTCAGTTGATCACACCGTCACTAAAAATAATATCTTCAAAAGGTCCTATTTACAATGCGCTCACACCCACAGGAATGAATTAAGATTAAGAACGTGGTTTTTTTCTGGGGTACATAACTCAATCTGCCACATTTGTCAGAGGCCAGGATTAGAAGTGCAACATGTGATAATAGATTGATAGTGTTATAAACTGTCATTAATGCAATGGAAGTATTTGTACTAATTCACAATACTTTTTATATTTATTGGCTTCTTCATCACTTCCTATTTTAAATAAAGAAACAATGTGTCAAGGATTATTTTCCTCAATATATCCCTCCCTGTTTACTGGACTCTCCTCCATCTCCTCTTGTTCTTCCATGTTCTCTCCTCCTAAAAGCCAAAAATTGCTAAGATAGTGAAATAAAATATAGAATTTGTGTCTAAACAGACTAAAATGTTGTGTTCATTTTTTTCCATTCCCTAAATTGTCCAATTTCATCAGACAATGACCTCAATCTAGCCTAGAATAACAAAGGCAATTATCAGTTCATCTGCCACATGAATAGGTCCTAATTTTACTCTGCCAAGCACCTCGTTAGCCCTTTGTTGGATTCTTCTATTTTCTTTCTCTATGTGAGAGAACATGCCAATACAAGTAGCTGAACCGCTAACTGGGAGATAAATGAAGAGCCAAACAAGGAAAACAGACTCAGACTTTCCAGTTTTCTGTGAACAAGAACAACCCATTCTGATCACAGAAAATGAGCATCACTTAACATTTGACAAAGTATTGTCTGCAGAAGACTTTAGCACGGTAACCCTGGGCTGCAGAGCACAAAGCATCCAAATCAGTCCATTTTGTGGTCATTGGTCACATTGTGTACCATATGATGCTTATCAAATGCCTACTATGTGTATGATCTGTAGCGACACATCATCACTGCAATGTGCAATTGACCTCATCATTGCTGAAGAAGGTTTAGATAAAATCCAATCACCCTTTCCAATTCAGAAAGTAGCTAAGAAACAAGATTAAGTAGAAATGTAATTCTTTCCCCATGTTCAGAGACTATTTATACAAGTATCCATTTGAATGGGATATAACACACATCAGACCTAGTTCTGATGCTCCAGGAATTTGCGCTTCATCTCATGCCATGGTGATGCGTCTTAACAGACACATGTTCAATTGGGTATAGATACTTGCTCAACTGACTAAAGAGCCAAAGAAGACACTAGAGAGAAAACGAAGTTAAAAGTATCCTTCCAAGTCAGACATGTATTAATCACAGATAGACCCACCAGACAATTTGCCCTTTGACTAATGAATTAGGAAGGATGAATGCCCTTTGGATGGATGTTCATGAATCTCAAATGCCAGAAAATGGCAGGATGGCAAATAATAACCCTCCTGTGATGGTTAAGTTCATGTGTCAACTTGGCCGGATTATGGTGTCCAGTTGTTTGACACATACAAGCAAGCTCTGGTCTGACTGCTACTGTGAGGATATTTCATGTACTTAAATCATCAATGAGCTGATTGCATCTATGGCTGATTGTACCTACAATCAACTAAGGAGATTACCTTCAGCAATGAGAGAAGTCTCATCCAATCAGTTGAAGGTCTTAATAAGAGGAACAATGATTTCAGCAGTCAGAAGAGAGATTTTCCATCTCTACTTTAGTCAGCCAGCTTCTCATGGGGAATTCACTGAAAATCTTTGTCAGAATTCACAGCTTGTGGGCTGCCCTATGGAATTTAGACTTGCCCATCACCACAGTTGCATGAGACAATTCTTTTAAAAAACCTCATAATATTTACATATATATATCCTGTTGGTTCTGTTTCCCTAGAGAACCCTGATTAATACACCTACCTTTATAGAAATACACAAAACTTACAAGTCATCAAAATTTCCCCACCAGGATTTCTAGACTTGCAGGGGCTTTGCTAAATATTAAAATATATTCAAGGCTTATTGAGAAATCACTATTAGCCTGGTACTCTCCCAAAGACTTTACAAGCATTAATCTCATTTAAATCATCCAACTCTGTGATATAGTTTGTAATTAATTCCATTTTACAGAAGGGAAAACAGAGGCACAGAGAGTTAAATAACTTGGCGAGGGTCACACAGCTATGAGGCAGTAGAGTCAAAGCACTCTGCCATCTAAGCCTATGCTCTTATCTCTGCTTTGCTATTACAGAATGGTTGTATACTCTGGATAAATTTCCTGGCTTCTTAACCTGAAAAGAAAAACTATGCAAAGCTCTGTACATAGACTGTAGGCCTCACTCGGAAATATCTCCTAATATTGTTCCCTTCAACTTTGCCAGAATGTAAATGAGAGAGAATAACCTGGAAGAACCATATCCTTGCATCATTTGTGGAAATGTGATCAAAGGCATTTGTTCTCTGCAATTCACCAGTCTAATAAAAGACTTATGCAATTCATTTCTTAATATTTTTACTAATTAATCTGTAGGTAGTTTAACAGAGTGGTAAGAGCCCAGCTTCAGGAGTCAGCCTACCTGGGTTAAACACCGGCCCTCTCCCTGACAGCTAACCTACCTGATCCTCAGTTTCTTTTCTGTAAAATAATGGTAATAACAGTTCCCACCTCATACAATTGTTCTGAGAATTAAAATAAAGCACTTGGAAGAGTGCTAGGCATAGAGTAAGCTCTTTAAAAGTCATTAGCTGTTAAGATTATTGACTGACTTAGGTTTTCAATAAGTGCAATTCTACAAATTGTTACCTAAAATTCTTGGGTCCAGGTTTATTTAGGAATACAGAAATTTTTAGATTTTTAGAAAGGTAAAAAGTGTCTGGGACAGCACACCATAATGAAATACCGAAATATTTCTGTACTGATATGTATGGCTGCCTACTCTAAGTGGGAAAAGTAGAGACAATAAGAAACCTCATGTCAGGTTTTTGCAACCAAGTGAGTTTGTCGGGCACTACGAATAAACAGATCTACTTTTAAACTTGTTGCATTTCAGAAGTGTGGATGAGACCCTGGATGTTAAACTACAGAGCTAAGTGGGCATCGGATCCCTACTCCCGGCTTCAACCATCTTCTCCCTGAAATGAATCCCTTATCAGTGTTCCAGCACTCCATCTTCCCTGCGTGCCCAGCTGCAAGAAGGACAACTCCCTGGAGCATCCTGCTGGTACTTCAGACCTATCTCAAGGTCTTCTTCCCCACCAGACCTGTTTCTCACTCATATCTCCTCTCTCAATTGATGGCATCCTAGTTTTCCAGTAACCTTGGAATCCCCTTTCCAGCTAGGCACTGCTCAGTTGTATTGCTGGTGCTTCCCCGCTCTCGAAGTCCCCTCCCATGTCTGTCCACACTGGCGGGGGGTGTTCGCTTTATTGCTGTTGGTCATCCGACTTACCACCTGACACGTGCTGCTAGCTCAGCTGCTCCCCAGTGCACCTCAGAGCAGGTTCCTCCACCCTTCAGAAACCTCTATGGCTTTCATGACCGAGTCCCAACTTTCCAGCTGGCACTTAAAAGTCTTTGACATCTCCCCTCAGCTTCCCTTTGCTCTCCGCCACATCTAACAGGGCTGTGTGTCTCCTGCCCTTTGCCGCTGACTCCGTGCGTTCCTCTGTACCACATGCCCTCTCCCCCTTTTGCAATCTTACTCATCCTTTAGAGACAAGGCCGAATGCTGCTCTTTCTTGAAGACGGCTTCAGTTGTTGCAGCAGGAAGTGATCCTTTCATCCCATGAAGCACTTCAGCTTGTTTTTCTTCTATCCCAGCTCCCTGTTGTTGATGGTACTTTTAGGGAGGCTGCATAGCCCCGCAGTCAGAAGTCCAGGCATGCTGCCCAGATCCAAATCCTGCCCCTAGCCCTTGCCCATGGGAGGCCTTGAGCAGACACTTAAACCACTTCATAAGCCTCAGTTTCCTCATCTGTAAACTCGGGGCTTCTAAAATTACCTCCCTCGCCAGGTTGTTTTTAGAGGATCCAATGGTGTACTGTATGTAAGCCATTTAGCAGCGTGCCTGGGACACCAGAAGTACTCTGCCAATGTTTGATGTGATTTTCACTGTTTCTATTTTTCTGTATGTTATACCGTAAGGTCCCTGGTAGGAATGAAGGAACATGTCTAGTTCATTGTTCAAATCCTCACAATCCTTTCGGTGCTTTTAAAAGGGGTTCTTATTCCTTCGTTCTCTACCTTAATATTTAAGTTGTCTTTTTTGGAGTGTGTGTCTCAGCAGCTCAAAAAAATTAGAAGGTATAATCAAAGTAAGAAGGTCCAGTTCACAGGATATTATCTTAGTATTTTTGTTTAAATACACAAGAATCACAACCACTTAAGTGAAATCTGGGGAAAAAAAATCTATACCCATCACTGCTCCCGAGGAATAAATCAGTTTGCAAATGAGAGAAGGACCATCTGGCAGAGGCAATGGGAAGCTTCACTAAGTCTGCTAAGCCCCAGATACTAGGTCAATAACAGGGTGATTTGATTTGAGCGCTTTAAGTATGCATAATTACACTGTGTAATCCAAGTAAACCTTTGACTGCTTTGAGGTGCTCTCTGCGGTCCTTCCAGCTGCCATTCCAGATGTTTCCCCTCGTCTCGAGGTGGCTCTGCTGGGTTAAAGCAGCCACCACACTGGAGGGTGTGCTGACAGCTGTGGCAGTGTAGTCGGGACTCCTTGCTGGAACCATTCCTGGGACAGGATCCTTGTGGGTGTGCCCCCTTCCTGGGCTGTCCCGGAGAGGCTCCAGTGCACGGTGTGTGGCTTCTCTTACCTATTGCTCAGATTTGGGAACCCCAGGGAGGAGCAGCGTCACTGGCAGCTGTGAGCAACCTGACTTGAGGCACACTTGTCAGAGAGGCCCCTCCAACCAGATCCCCGAACTCCTGTCATAACAAGCCAAAGAGATAAAAGCCTTTCCTGTCACTGGAATTTGATGCCTGCATGACTGATCCCTCTGCCACAGCCATGCAATGTGGGATTAGGTCAGCATCTGCAGTAGCTATGGGATAGGCTGCTGGGTAGATGAGGGCAGAGGTATGATAGAAACCAAAGTAAAGAAAAAACTGCGTCTAATCCAAATGATCAGATCCAAAGGGAAATGCACCTTTTACAGGTACAGGGCCTCAGGCATCCAGTTGAGTTGCATCGTGAAACCTACCACATCATAGGTAGAGCAGAAGGCATCTGACTTCATCATCATCCCCAGTCCTGGAGCTGGACGCTGCCAGGTCTCCCTTCAGGAGCCCAAGCTGGACACACTGGGGGCCCAGACATGCAGTCCTGAATGTGTGGGGCTTTTGCTGGGCGTTTTCCTCACTCATAATCCATTCCATTTTCCTCACTCATATTCCATTCCAAAGAGCTCTCCAATTTCTGCTGGGGCAACTACAGCATCTCACAGTGTGCAGTCCTGTGGTGGTGGCAAATCCACGGCATGTGCCCATCCATTTTGCAGTTGAATATTCTAAGCCAGATGCTTTAGCTTTAGCTTTTGCTTTGATCCTGAAGCATCTCCATATCCTTCCAGCAGATTTCCTTTCTGCTGGAGCTTGCCAGGGTAGGTTTCTACGGCTTTCAACCAAAGAACCCACACTCAGACCCCATCTGACCTGACGGGCATCTGACAGGAGGTGTCTGACCTTGGCCTTTCTACAAACACTGTCTCCATCCCTTCTAGACAGACTTCCCTGGAGAGCTGCCAGGGATAAGAAAACTAGACAGAAACAGATTTAAGTGAATCAGCCAGTGAGCCAGTTGCAGGCAGTTTGAGGCATAGTCTGGCCCTATGTCTTGAAGCAGAGGCTCTGATTAGCTGGAACTATGAGGGAAGGGTGGGTTGAGCTAACTAGATCCCCTGAAGACTCACAAAACTAAACATCCAAACTGAGTTGTTGTTTTTAGTTGAAAACTTCTGAAATTTACTAATATGTTTTAAATTTCCTTATCAATCTATAAATCCAGTGATGTCCTTGCAGACATTTATTTTTGGAGGTTTTTTTTTTTCCATTTCTTCTTTGCTTTCTGAATAGTCTCACATTTGTCACCAGTGAAAGTATGCCTGAACATTGCATCCTTTTAATTTTCTATTGGCTTAGAAACAAGAAAATTGGACTGGTTAAACTTAAGTATAAAAATAAGGATGAAGAGGTCTTTGCTTGTGATTAAAATTCTTAAATTTTAGGGCATGGACCTTGTAACAACAACCTTTTCTACTAGAGAATGAGTTTTCTATTGTATTCTGAAACAACGAGATTGTCAGAGCTGAATTCCAGGCATAGAAAGTATTGCTATGCTGAGGAATGAATATCATTTTTTCTTAGCTGATTTTTCCTCCTCCCTTGAATTGTTAACCATCTGAACCAAAATCACTCAAGAGAAATCACTGTGTTCTTTCTGGACATATATAGCAGAGACATGACAACTGTATCAGTTAAGCTTTGCTATGTAACAAGCCACTCTAAAGCTTAGAAGTTTAAAAGAACAATCTTTGTTTATGAGTCTGTGGGTCAAAATTTAGAAGCAGGCTCAGCTGGGGTGGCTTATTCCTGCTCCACTTTGTGTCATCTGGAACTTCAGCTGGGACCCTGGGATAGCTGGGGAGCTGACCCCCTCACACCTCATGGTACCCATCCTCCAAGAGGCTCAGGCTTCTTTCCATGGGCCCCACGAGAGGTTTGGATATCATGAGTGCCACTTGAAGCCTACTCAGAAGTCTCGCATTGTCAGCTCTGCTGCATTTTGTTTGTCAAAGCAAGTCACAAAACCAGTCCAGACCTAAGGAGTGGGGAAACAGACTGCAATTCTTGATTGGAAAGATCACAAAGAATTTGTGGCTTTTCCATCTCCCCCAGCAGGCAATCCCCAAATTCATTATATTATAAAGGACTAAATAGGCATAACATCTTTTCCTTGCCCTCTCCAGCCTCTCATTATTTGATTAGTGTTTGTGAATTAGCAAAGTGCTTTCACAATCATCTTGCATTTATCCACATGACAAACTTTTGAAGCATGTCACCCCCTGTTTTCAGAAAAGAGATTGGAAGCCTATAGAGGTTAATGGCTTATTTAAGGACCCACAACTATAAAAGAGGGAAGCCCTAATTCCGGTGCTTGCCCCCTACCTCCTCTTATGCAGAACTCCATTTATTTCAAGAGCAGTTGATCAGCTTAATTATTATCAGGCCAGGATCAGAATTGAAACTAGTTCCCTTCCCCAAGCTTCGGATCACTGACTCAAAGCTACCTGTTGAAGATGAGCACAGTGTTTGTCGGGGATACACTTCTTCTTTACTGCATAAATACAATGACACATTCCAGACGTGTTTCCCAGAGGGCTGTTTATGTCTGTAACTAGACCACTTTCACTGCAAGCAGAAGTATCTCTAGCTGTTACATCTCACAAAAGAAAGGCATCAAAATAGACTCTTCTCTCTAAAAAGGTAGCATCAGATTGGGAACTTTTATTGTTTCTAAGCATATATAGTGACATTCTCCAAGCCTTCAAAAATCTACTTATCCCCTTAAATAGAATATGCATGCCATGGTTTTCTAGCACAGCTGAAGGTTTGCATTCAGCTGAAAACATGTTTGAGCTGTCAAGTACTCATCTTGGAGGAAAAAAACAGTTCTCAACCTCTTGAGAATCTCAAAAAGTTACAAGGCAATGATTTAAAAATGACATATACATAAATTAAATCATAGAAAGAGCCACCACATTGAACCAAAATTTCAAGAATTTGCAGAGGGATCAGAGATCATTATTGCCAACTGAGAAAGAATGTAAGTCAGCCTTAAAATGATTACATTGATACATTATTTATTTACCTACTGCATTTCTGTGCTTCTCTGAATTTTCCATCTTAAATGACAAGGAATCGGAAGGCAGGGCTCTTGGAAAATCATTAATTTTTACACCATGTAGTACTTGGCAGAATTCTGTCACTGATACTGCTTTTGATGCCTTACATTTTTATTGTATGGAGCATTCTTATTTCTCTCTTTATGCTCAACTCTGTGAAGAAAGCAGGGCAAATTCTCCAGTGGATGAGTGAAATTCAGACCCTGATGCCAAGGTCACAAATCTAGTCAGGTCAGAGGTAAAACCAAAACTTATATTATGATTTCTTCCACCTATCATATTCTTGACTTTTAAAAAATAAGTAATAGTTTATTGGTTTTATTCTTAATATAAAATAAATAAATGCACATCTAAAGAAAAATCTAAACAAGAAAACAACAGTTTTCTAAAATCCCACCATCGGCAATAACCACCACCAATTGGCTCTATTTCCTTTTGTTCCTTAACGCTACTGACATTATATGTATATACAGGTTTTATCCTAGTTTTGGTTTGTTTGTTTATTTGCTTACCCTTAAACAAAAACATTTTCCAATGTTGTTACAAAAACTTTGAAAACACAGCTATAAAATGCAGCAATGACTTTATGTCATATGCCTTTCCATAATTCATGTACTCAATGCCCTATCTTTTGATAGTTAATATCTAATTTTTTTGCTACAGTAAATAACAATGGGATAAAAAGTATATATATATATATATATATATATATATATACACACTCTTTTTTTATTCCTGGGTTTTTCCATAGGACTATATTCTTATGGGAGTATATGATCAAAAGCCATTTTGATTTTTAAGGCACTGGACATTTCTTGAATATTAAATCTCTCCATTAAATGAAGAAGAAATAATCTCATTACTAAGAGAAATGTAGACTGTATGAGAGAACAGCACAACAGTAAACAACAGGGTCTCCCTGCTAGAAGTTGTGTTTTTAAGAGAGCTAGGCACATGTTCTATGTTTGGTAGCTTCGTCTCACAATAGAATATCCATAGGGATTGATAATAGCTACTTTAATGGGTTTTACACTCTTACTGCTGCTCTCTACATCCCTGTCCGAAGATTCTGCCACTGCCTTGTAGAGATGAGACACTGTTAAGGCAGATCATTATTATAGTAAAGACTTTCTCTGCTCTTCCATCAGTCATAATTCTTCCACTATTTCTTTGCTCATTGTTTTGTTAGATGCTATTTAAACGTTTTCTTCTTTGGGGAATATTGTTGTCTGTACCCTGCCTACTATAAGATTGCACAGCTGATAGTTCATTCTCTCTTCTCTTACTTTTCCAAAGGGGAAAATTCTTCAGTTTATCTCAACTGGAGAAAAGCAGGGATCACTGAATAAAAAGGAACACTGACTTTACGATAAATGCTGCTCTATGGTTTGTAACTTCGGGTGACTCCTTCCCTTCTCCCCATCTTCCCTCCTTACCATAGCTGTTGATTAAGCCAATGTCATGTGGGGGTCAGTCTGTGTTCTGGACCCTGAGGATAGACCGCTGAGGAACACACGTGGCCCAGCTTTAGGAGGTGACACTTTAGTGAAGGTTAGAGGTGAATAACTAATTAAAACAAGGATAGTGAAGGATAGCATATAGTAGAGGGATTTGAATTTAAACATGTCTGCAAAGGCCTGCATAATGAACTGGCATTAATGTTGAAACTTGAAAGACTAAGATAAATTATCCAGATCAGAGTGAGTAAGGGAAGGTAGAAATAGCCATGTAAGAGGCAGTGCTCCGGCAGAGAATTTAAATTTCATCGTTATTTAACTTAGGAAACTTGTAATGAAAAGAAAATTCTTTAAACTAAAAAATGATATCTACAAAAAAACCTACTGAAAACATATTTAATAATTAACTGTTAATACTTTCCTTTTGTGATTACGAACAAGACCAGGATGCTTGCTACCACTACTTCTGCTTGAAATTGTATTTGAGGTCCTTTATAGTGAATAAAGCAAGAAAAAGAAATTTTAAATATAGGCATTGAAGAGCAGGCAACGATGGCTCAGAATTCTCACCTGCCATGCTGGAGACCCAGGTTTGATGCCCAGAGACTGCCAATGCCAAAAAAAAAAAAAGGGGAATTGGAAAGGAAGACATAAAACTATCAATATTTGAAGATGCTGTATTATTATGTATGAAGAAAATCCAAAAGGAGCACCTAGTATCCACTTAGAATTAATTATAAATTCAGCAATATCGTGTAGTGTCAATATATTAAAAATTTGTATTTAATATCCTAACACGAGAAAGAAAATGAAAACTTAAATATCATACACAATAGCTTCAGAACTATCAAATACTTACATAACTAAAATGATATAAATTACATGACTTCTATACTGAAAGTTAGAAAATGCCATTCAAACAAATTTTAACCATTTTCGTGAATTGAGAGACTCAATATTGTAAAGATTTAATTCTCCCTTAATTGATTTATACTCTAATAAAGCACTAATCAATATCCCAGAATGCTTTTTTGTGGAAATCAAGAAACTGGTTCTCCAAATAAAAATCACAAGTTAATACTATACATCCACCAGAATATTTAAAACTTTGAAATATGAAAGTGGCAAATATTTATCCAGGATATGATGGAACTGGAACTCTTTTTTTTTTTTAAACATTGCCATTGGGAAGGTAATTGGTAAAACCATTTTCCAAACTGTCGTTATCTGTTAAAATTGAACATGTACAGAGAATGTAATGGTGGTTCAGTGGTAGAATTCTCATCTGCCATGTGGGAGACCCGGATTCGATTCCCGGCCCATGTACTTCCCCAAACCAAACCAAACAAACAAACAAACAAACAAACAAAATTCAGTAAAAATGGTGCTGCAATAAGGGGATACTCACACGGAAAAAGAATAAAATATGACCCCGCCATACAGCGTACAAAAAAAAAGGACTATATGCATATTTTATGAACAGCAATTCCATTCCTAGGTATATATTCCTACAGAAAAATGCTTACACATATGCATTTAGAGGTTTATACAACATTGTATCCAATAGCATAAAATCTCTAAATTGGAAATAACTCAAATATCCATCAAGTCTACAGTGGATAAATAAATTGAGGTATATTCACAAATCAAATATCATTCAGCAATGAAAATGAATGAACTACCCCTGCATGTGGCAATTTGATAAATCAGACCAATGTAATGTTGAGTGAAAGAAATCAAGAGCAAACTAATGCATATTGCATAATTTCATTTACGTGAAGTTGAAAAACAGGATAAAGTGACCTATGGTGTTAGAAGTCTATACAGCAGCTATCTTTTAGGAGAAAGGATTGGATGGGGAACATGCGAAGGTCTTCTGGAGTACTGGTAATATACTATTCTATTTTATGGATATGTTCATTTTGTGAGAATTATTTAAACTATATATTGGGAATTACATGAATGTTATACTTTATGTAAAAGTTATTAAAAATTATAGGATGCAAGTAAAGCCAAATTCAGAACAATTTATAGCCCTAATTGCATACATAGAAGTGAAGATGAAATAACAATGAGCTAATATCCATCTCAAAAAATTAGGAAAGTAAATTCAAAGAAAGTAAAAGGAAGAAAATCATAAAAGTAAGATAATAAATTAATGACGTACAAAGAGCAAATATCTAACAGATAGGATAGAAAAGCCAGAAGTTTGTTTAGGATTAGCAAAACTGATAAGCCTCTGGAAAGACTAACCAAGGTAAACAGGGAGACAGTATAAATAACTCATGTCAGTAATGAGACAGGGGACGTGAATTAATATTCTGCAGATAGCAAATATATAAAGGAAATTATGACAACCTTATGTCAATAAATTTGAAAATTTATATGAAATGGGCAATTAGTAGAAAAACTTATTAAAAAATAGAACCAAGAATAAATAGAAAGTTGAATACTCCTATAACTATTTGAAAGAATTGAACCCATAATTTAAAACTTTCCCACAAAGAAAACATCTAAGGAAGGAATAATGCCATACTTTTGCGAAATCAGAGATTAGAAAAAGAGGAAGCAGCCTCTAGTTATTAAAGAAGCAGAACAACCTTGTTACCTAAGCCAAATAAGGACATTAAATAAAAGGCCAGTGCCATAGTTTTATAGGCCAGTCCCCACATGTATAGAGAGGAAAAAGTCTCAAACAAAACAGTATTAGTTCTAGTCTAGCAATATACAAAAAAGGTTACTAAATCGTGACTGTGAGTGATATAATGAAACAAATTCAAGTTCTTTTAACACTTGAAAATCAATCAATTTCATTTGCTTTGTTAACAGAATAATCATATGACCATGACAAAATATATTTTTAATATTTTTGTAAAAGTCAGCAACCATTCATGATTTTTAAAAAAACTCTTGATAAACTAGCAATTGAAAGGAACTTTCTTAATTAGATCCCAGGTAGCTGCAAAAACCCAAAGAAAATATACTTAATTAGTAATGGTGAAGTCTTTCCCTTTGAATCTAAGAATAAAATGCTCACTGCTACCACTTCTCTTCAGTCTTGAATGGGGGACCTGGTAAAGCAAAAAAGCAAAAAAAGGAAATAAAGGGATTAGAGTGAGTTTAGTAAGTTGTTAGATACAAAGTCATTATAGACAAAAATCAATTATACTCTTATTTACTAGGAACAGTTAGAACATATAATTACAAATATGCATATGCCATTTATAATATTATAAAAAAATCAAACACCAAAGAAGAATATTCCTCTCAAAAGATGTGTATAACTTCTGTGCAGAAAACATATAATACCATTTAAAAATTAAAGATCTAAATAAAAGGAGACACAGTCCATGTTCGTGGATTGGAAAACTTAATTGTAAATATTTCAGTTTTCATCAAATTTATCTATAGATTTAATGCAACTCTAATTAAGAGCCCATCAACATTTTTGTTTTTGTGGATACTGACAAACTTAATTCTACAATTCATTAGGAGATTCAAAAAAAGTTAAGAATAATGAGATAATTTTAAAGAGAAGAACAAAATTGGGCAGAATCACTTCCAGATCTCAAGACTTAGTATTAAGCTACATTTATTAAGACAGTATAGTATTGGCACAAGAGCTGAATACAGTCTAAAAACAGATCCTATCGATACTGATTTATGACAAAGATGGCCTTACAGATGAGTTAGAAAAGAAGTTTTTCAATAAATAGTGCTGGGTCAATTGAAATAAATGTGGGTAAAGAAAGGAACTTAACCTGATCACACACAAAAATTAATTCCAGATGTTTGTAGAGACAAATATAAAAGATAAATTAAGCTTCTGGAAGAAACCATGGGGGCTCTTCATGACCTTGAACTAGGAAAGAATGTCTTAAATAGAAACAAAAGATTAATAAATCGAACCACATTAAAATAATAAACTTCAATTTCATAAAATTCCCCATTATGAGAGTGAAAAGGCAAGCCACAGAGTGGGTGAAGATATGTGCAACACATAACCAACAAAGGATATATCCTGCAAAGCAATTATAGGAAAGCAGAACCCAATAAAAATATGGGCAAGAAACTTAAAAAACAATTCAGAAAAAGGTTGTCTCAATGGCCAATAAATGCGATGCCTTTAACATAATGGATAATTTTGGAAATGCTTATTAAAACGACAATGAGATACATGTCCACTAGAATTATAAAAATTGAAAACACACACACATATATATATATATATATTTTTTTGCTAGGTGTTGGCAAGGATGTGAAATAGCAAGTACCCAGTAAGCTCACCACTAAACTTGCATAAGAATGTATTTATAATAACGCTAAACTGGAAACAGCACAAAATGTCCATATGCTATAATATAGAGAAATAAGTGGCAGTATATTAATAAAGGAATACTATATATCATTGAAACAGAATAAACCAGAGCTTCACACAATAACTTGGATGAATTTCACATAGTATTTAATAATTTATTAGTAATTATTTATTTATTAATAATTTATTAATAATTTAATAATAATTTAAATTTCACATAGTATTTAATGACCTATATGTAACTCAAAGTAATGTATACTATATGTTTTCATTTGTATTAAAGTTAACAGGAGAAATTAGATTATAGTATTTGGGGATGCATACATACATAGGAACAAATCTTTAAAAGGAAAAGAAAAAATTATGTAAAAGAATGCAGTTATCTTTTTGGGGTGCAGGATATTGCTTTGGAGAGTGCATGTGAAGGAATTGTTTGGAGTTGGCATTTTCTTTTTCATTATCTGGATTACACTAGTGTTTGCTTTATAGTACCTGATATTTTATATGTCTTTTTGTATGTGCGTAATATTTGGTATGAATGTTACATTTCATAATTTGAAAAAAGCTTCTGAAATAGAGAAAAAATGCCCACTTAAAAAATGAGGCTTGAGAAATAGGAAGACATCTAATTGTAGAGGACCTGGTGGAAGCTGTTTACTAGTGCAATGGAAACAGGTGATGAATTTAATCAGGAAAATGATGTGATCAGATTTGCATTTTCAAAAATTGGCTCTGGTTACTGCAGAGATGGATGGCTGCTGGTGCGTGGTGAATGTCAGGGTTGGGAGGAGGAGTGAGAGGCATAGCTGAGGGTGGAAAACTGTCGAGGAGTCTGTGGTAGTCCTCCAGGCCCCTGCTTCCTTCAGAGCTTTACATCTGTTCCCTCTACCTGGAATACTCTGTGTAAGTTTTTCTCTTAGTTACTCCAACTTGCCTTTCAACCGACAGCTCAATTTTTGCTTCCTCTGGGAAGCCTACTCTATCTCCCTTCCCATTAAACCTCACTATTACTATACTTCATAGAATTTACTGCCTCATTGTGGCATTTATCACTTTTGAAATTTGAGTTTATTTGAATGTTACTTGGCTAGTGAAACCCACTGGATTGAATCTGATTTTTACACATGGAGGAATTGTGATGGTTAAGTCCTGGTGTAAAACTTGGCCAAGTGATGATGCCCAGTTGTCTGGTCAGGCAAGCACTGGCCTGACCGTTGCTGCAAGGATATTTTGTGGCTGGTTGATAAACTGGAAGGTTGGTGTATTAAATCATCAGTCAGTTGATTGTGTTTGTGGCTGATTACATCTGAAATCAACTAAGGTGCATCTCCCACCAACAAGATAATCCAATCAGTTAACGACTTTTATGGAAGAAGTGAGCCTATTTCACTGCTTCTTCAGCAAACGAGCCTCTCCTGTGGAATTCATCCAGACCCTTCATCAGAGCCGCCATCTTCACAGCCTGCCCTGTGGATTTTGAACTCTTCCATTCCCACGGTTGCGTGAGGCATCTTTACAGATATCTCCTGTTGATTCTGTTCCTCTAAAGAACCCTGACTAATACAGGTATCCCTAGTGCTTGGCATAGAGGTGTTCAGTTATTTTGTTCACTGAATAAATAAATGAATAAAGAAATGGATGGGTGAATGTGATGCTGTATTAGGATCAAAGTAGAAGTCAGAGGTCAGAGAAGGGTGGCAAGGAAGGTGCTTGAGGCTATAAAAGGGCAATATGAGACATCCTTGTGGGGACGGAAATGTTGAGTATATTGATTCTGTCAATGTCAATATGCTGGTTGTGACATTGGATTATAGTTTTGCAAGTTATTACCATCTGGAGAAACTGGGTAAAGTGTACACAGGATCTCTTTGTATTATTTCTTACAATGATATGTGAATCTAAAATTATCTCAAAATAACAAGTTTAATTAAAAAAAACAGAAGTAATGTTCAACCCATGGAACTTACCTAAAACTCTTTCCTGCCCACTAAACCAAAGATGAAGAAGGATGCACACAATTTAATATAGTGCTTGGTAGAATTCCTTACTAGATGATGAGGGAAACAATGCACATCTACATGCTCCTTTGTAAAGCGTGACTGGGAAAAACCCACATGGGCAACTTTTGAAAGATGCAGAGGGCATCAGTTTTGAATGGAGTGTTCCATAAACTTTCAAAGCTATAGTCTGGGATGAAGATGATACACCTTCTCTAGTTGTAGTCTGGTATTGCTGTCCTTGAAGATATCAGCCCACCATTCAGATCTATCCTGGAGGAGAATATCTTCTCCTCATGCTCTCTCTTCAGGAGAAGTTTGTAAATCTGATGGAATTGACTGTTAGTAGGCTCCGGTTGGAAAGTTTCCTGCAACCTACAAAACAGAGGGTACTTTCCATTGATTTATAGACCTTAGAGAAGAGAACTTCAAGACATGAGTTGTATCTGGGCATTGGCCTCACAGGAGGGAAAAATTACTGGAAAAACTCTATGGTGAGAAAACTATTTTGGTCAGAAAAGATAGTAGTACATGGAACACATTAGAGGAGAAAGATCCTATCAATCCTATTGATTGATAGATATCCTATCATTTATGTGACAAAGATAGATCCTATCTTTTTCCATTAAATGATCTTCCTTTAAAAACATTAGGCTTTTCTTCTCTCTAGGTTTGTGGTAATAGTTGTGGGAGAATTCCTTTTGGATTGGGACAGTGTCTGGTTCATATAACTGGGCATGTTGCTTTTCTAACAAAGACAACTCTGCCTTCAGTTCTTATAAACTGTATTTTATTTTATTTTATTTTATTTTTTTATTAATTAAAAAAAGAATTAACAAAACAATTAGAAATCATTCCAATCTACATGTACAATCAGTAATTCTTAATAACATCACATAGTTGCATATTCATCATTTCTTAGTACATTTGCATCGATTTAGAAAAAGAAATAAAAAGACAACAGAATAAGAATTAAAACAATAATAGAAAGAAAAAAAAACAAAAAAACAAAAACAAAAAACCTATACCTCACATGCAGCTTCATTCAGTGTTTTAACATAATTGCATTACAATTGGGTAGTATTGTGCTGTCCATTTCTGAGTTTTTATATCCAGTCCCGTTGTACAGTCTGTATCCCTTCATCTCCAATTATCCCTTCTCTTTTTTTTTTTTTTTTTTAATTAACGGAAAAAAAGAAATTAACCCAACATTTAGAGATCATACCATTCTACACATGCAATCATTAATTCTTAACATCATCACATAGATGCATGATCATCATTTCTTAGTACATTTGCATTGGTTTAGAAGAACTAGCAACATAACCGAAAAAGATATAGAATGTTAATATAGAGAAAAAAATAAAAGTAATAATAGTAAAATCAAAACAAAACAAAACAAAACAAAACAAAAACCTATAGCTCAGATGCAGCTTCATTCAGTGTTTTAACATGATTACTTTACAATTAGGTATTATTGTGCTGTCCATTTTTGAGTTTTTGTATCTAGTCCTGTTGCACAGTCTGTATCCCTTCAGCTTCAATTACCCATTGTCTTACCCTGTTTCTAACTCCTGCTGAACTCTGTTACCAATGACATATTTCAAGTTTATTCTCGAATGTCCGTTCACATCAGTGGGACCATACAGTATTTGTCCTTTAGTTTTTGGCTGGATTCACTCAGCATAATATTCTCTAGGTCCATCCATGTTATTACATGGTTCATAAGTTTATCTTGTCTTAATGCTGCATAATATTCCATCGTATGTATATACCACAGTTTGTTTAGCCACTCTTCTGTTGATGGAGATTTTGGCTGTTTCCATCTCTTTGCAATTGTAAATAATGCTGCTATAAACATTGGTGTGCAAATGTCCGTTTGTGTCTTTGCCCTTAAGTCCTTTGAGTAGATACCTAGCAATGGTATTGCTGGGTCGTATGGCAATTCTATATTCAGCTTTTTGAGGAACCGCCAAACTGCCTTCCACAGTGGTTGCACCCTTTGACATTCCCACCAACAGTGGATAAGTGTGCCTCTTTCTCCGCATCCTCTCCAGCACTTGTCATTTTCTGTTTTGTTGATAATGGCCATTCTGGTGGGTGTGAGATGATATCTCATTGTGGTTTTGATTTGCATTTCTCTAATGGCCAGGGACATTGAGCATCTCTTCATGTGCCTCTTGGCCATCCGTATTTCCTCTTCTGAGAGGTGTCTGTTCAAGTCTTTTTCCCATTTTGTAATTGGGTTGGCTGTCTTTTTGTTGTTGAGATGAACAATCTCTTTATAAATTCTGGATACTAGACCTTTATCTGATATATCATTTCCAAATATTGTCTCCCATTGTGAAGGCTGTCTTTCTACTTTCTTGATGAAGTTCTTTGATGCACAAAAGTGTTTAATTTTGAGGAGTTCCCATTTATTTATTTCCTTCTTCAGTGCTCTTGCTTTAGGTTTAAGGTCCATAAAACCGCCTCCAGTTGTAAGATCCATAAGATATCTCCCAACATTTTCCTCTAACTGTTTTATGGTCTTAGACCTAATGTTTAGATCTTTGATCCATTTTGAGTTAACTTTTGTATAGGGTGTGAGAGATGGGTCTTCTTTCATTCTTTTGCATATGGATATCCAGTTCTCTAGGCACCATTTATTGAAGAGACTGCTCTGTCCCAGGTGAGTTGGCTTGACTGCCTTATCAAAGATCAAATGTCCATAGATGAGAGGGTCTATATCTGAGCACTCTATTCGATTCCATTGGTCGATATATCTATCTTTATGCCAATACCATGCTGTTTTGACCACTGTGGCTTCATAATATGCCTTAAAGTCAGGCAGCGCGAGACCTCCAGCTTCGCTTTTTTTCCTCAAGATGTTTTTAGCAATTCGGGGCACCCTGCCCTTCCAGATAAATTTGCTTATTGGTTTTTCTATTTCTGAAAAATAAGTTGTTGGGATTTTGATTGGTATTGCATTGAATCTGTAAATCAATTTAGGTAGTATTGACATCTTAACTATATTTAGTCTTCCAATCCATGAACACGGTATGCCCTTCCATCTATTTAGGTCTTCTGTGATTTCTTTTAGCAGTTTTTTGTAGTTTTCTTTATATAGGTTTTTTGTCTCTTTAGTTAAATTTATTCCTAGGTATTTTATTCTTTTAGTTGCAATTGTAAATGGGATTCGTTTCTTGATTTCCCCCTCAGCTTGTTCATTACTAGTGTATAGAAATGCTACAGATTTTTGAATGTTGATCTTGTAACCTGCTACTTTGCTGTACTCATTTATTAGCTCTAGTAGTTTTGTTGTGGATTTTTCCGGGTTTTCGACGTATAGTATCATATCGTCTGCAAACAGTGATAGTTTTACTTCTTCCTTTCCAATTTTGATGCCTTGTATTTCTTTTTCTTGTCTAATTGCTCTGGCTAGAACCTCCAACACAATGTTGAATAATAGTGGTGATAGTGGACATCCTTGTCTTGTTCCTGATCTTAGGGGGAAAGTTTTCAATTTTTCCCCATTGAGGATGATATTAGCTGTGGGTTTTTCATATATTCCCTCTATCATTTTAAGGAAGTTCCCTTGTATTCCTATCTTTTGGAGTGTTTTCAGCAGGAAAGGATGTTGAATCTTGTCGAATGCCTTCTCTGCATCAATTGAGATGATCATGTGATTTTTCTGCTTTGATTTGTTGATATGGTGTATTACATTAATTGATTTTCTTATGTTGAACCATCCTTGCATACCTGGGATGAATCCTACTTGGTCATGATGTATAATTCTTTTAATGTGTTGTCGGATACGATTTGCTAGAATTTTATTGAGGATTTTTGCATCTGTATTCATTAGAGAGATTGGTCTGTAGTTTTCTTTTTTTGTAATATCTTTGCCTGGTTTTGGTATGAGGGTGATGTTGGCTTCATAGAATGAATTAGGTAGTTTTCCCTCCACTTCGATTTTTTTGAAGAGTTTGAAGAGAATTGGTACTAATTCTTTCTGGAACGTTTGGTAGACTTCAGATGTGAAGCCATCTGGTCCTGGACTTTTCTTTTTAGGAAGCTTTTGAATGACTAATTCAATTTCTTTACTTGTGATTGGTTTGTTGAGGTCATCTATGTCTTCTTGAGTCAAAGTTGGTTGTTCATGTCTTTCCAGGAACCCGTCCATTTCCTCTAAATTGTTGTATTTATTAGCGTAAAGTTGTTCATAGTATCCTGTTATTACCTCCTTTATTTCTGTGAGGTCAGTAGTTATGTCTCCTCTTCCATTTCTGATCTTATTTATTTGCATCCTCTCTCTTCTTCTTTTTGTCAATCTTGCTAAGGGCCCATCAATCTTATTGATTTTCTCATAGAACCAACTTCTGGCCTTATTGATTTTCTCTATTGATTTCATGTTTTCAATTTCATTTATTTGTGCTCTAATCTTTGTTATTTCTTTCCTTTTGCTTGCTTTGGGGTTAGTTTGCTGTTCTTTCCCCAGTTCTTCCAAATGGATAGTTAATTCCTGAATTTTTGCCTTTTCTTCTTTTCTGATATAGGCATTTAGAGCAATAAATTTCCCTCTTAGCACTGCCTTTGCTGCGTCCCATAAGTTTTGATATGTTGTGTTTTCATTTTCATTCGCCTCGAGGTATTTGCTAATTTCTCTTGCAATTTCTTCTTTGACCCAGTCGTTGTTTAGGAGTGTGTTGTTGAGCCTCCACGTATTTGTGAATTTTCTGGCACTCTGCCTATTATTGATTTCCAACATCATTCCTTTATGGTCCGAGAAAGTGTTGTGTAAGATTTCAATCTTTTTAAATTTGTTAAGACTTGCTTTGTGACCCAGCATATGGTCTATCTTTGAGAATGATCCATGAGCACTTGAGAAAAAGGTGTATCCTGCTGTTGTGAGATGTAATGTCCTATAAATGTCTATTAAGTCTAGTTCATTTATAGTAATATTCAGATTCTCTATTTCTTTGTTGATCCTCTGTCTAGATGTTCTGTCCCTTGATGAGAGTGGTGAGTTGAAGTCTCCAACTATTATGGTATATGAGTCTATTTCCCTTTTCAGTGTTTGCAGTATATTCCTCACGTATTTTGGGGCATTCTGATTCGGTGCGTAAATATTTATGATTGTTATGTCTTCTTGTTTAATTGTTCCTTTTATTAGTATATAGTGTCCTTCTTTGTCTCTTTTAACTGTTTTACATTTGAAGTCTAATTTGTTGGATATTAGTATAGCCACTCCTGCTCTTTTCTGGTTGTTATTTGCATGAAATATCTTTTCCCAACCTTTCACTTTCAACCTATGTTTATCTTTGGGTCTAAGATGTGTTTCCTGTAGACAGCATATAGAAGGATCCTGTTTTTTAATCCATTCTGCCAATCTATGTCTTTTGATTGGGGAATTCAGTCCATTGACATTTAGTGTTATTACTGTTTGGATAATATTTTCCTCTAACATTGTGCCTTTTGTATTATATATATCATATCTGATTTTCCTTCTTTCTACACTCTTTTCCATATCTCTCTCTTCTGTCTTTTTGTATCTGACTCTAGTGCTCCCTTTAGTATTTCTTGCAGAGCTGGTCTCTTGGTCACAAATTCTTTCAGTGACTTTTTGTCTGAGAATGTTTTAATTTCTCCCTCATTTTTGAAGGATAATTTTGCTGGATATAGGAGTCTTGGTTGGCAGTTTTTCTCTTTTAGTATTTTAAATATATCATCCCACTGTCTTCTAGCTTCCATGGTTTCTGCTGAGAAATCTACACAAAGTCTTATTGGGTTTCCCTTGTATGTAATGGATTGTTTTTCTCTTGCTGCTTTCAAGATCTTCTCTTTCTCTTTGACCTCTGACATTCTAACTAGTAAGTGTCTTGGAGAACGCCTATTTGGGTCTAATCTCTTTGGGGTGCGCTGCACTTCTTGGATCTGTAATTTTAGGTCTTTCATAAGAGTTGGGAAATTTTCAGTGATAATTTCTTCCATTAGTTTTTCTCCTCCTTTTCCCTTCTCTTCTCCTTCTGGGACACCCACAACACGTATATTTGTGCAGTTCATATTGTCCTTGAGTTCCCTGATACCCTGTTCAAATTTTTCCATTCTTTTCCCGATAGTTTCTGTTTCTTTTTGGAATTCAGATGTTCCATCCTCCAAATCACTAATTCTATCTTCTGTCTCTTTAAATCTATCATTGTAGCTATCCATTATTTTTTCTATGTTTGCTACTTTATCCTTCACTTCCATAAATTCTGCGATTTGTTTTTTCAGTTTTTCTATTTCTTCTTTATGTTCAGCCCATGTCCTCTTCATGTCCTCCCTCAATTTATCGATTTCATTTTTGAAGAGGTTTTCCATTTCTGTTCGTATATTCAGCATTAGTTGTCTCAGCTCTTGTGTCTCATTTGAGCTATTGGTTTGTTCCTTTGACTGAGCCATATTCTCAATCTTTTGAGCGTGGACAGTTATCTTCTGCTGCTGGCGTCTGGGCATTTATTCAGATTTCTCTTGGTGTTGGACCCAGCAAGGTTGTAATATTTTTCTGTGAAATCTCTGGGTTCTGTTTTTCTTATCCTGCCCAGTAGGTGGCGCTCGTGGCACACGTTTGTCTGCGGGTCCCACCAGTAAAAGGTGCTGTGGGACCTTAAACTTTGGAAAACTCTCGCCGTCCTGGGGGTTCGCTATCCGAAGCGGCTTGAGCCGGCCCGGGGTCCGAACGCAGGGAGGGTGTCCGAACGCAGGGAGGGTTGCTGGTCGCCGCAGCCAGGGAAAGAGCCCGTCCGAATTTCCTAGTCGGCCCTGGGCAACAAGCGTGGCGGGAGGGCGCCAGTGGCAGCGGCCCGCCTGAGAGAGTGCACGTTCCCCGGGAGTCACGGGGTCACCGTTCTCCGCGGTCTGGGGGTTTCCGATCCAATTCTCTCAGTTGGTCCGGGGGCTGCGCGTGGTGTGGGCGCCAGTCGCCTTGGTTTCAGGGGACCACCTCTCCAATTCTCCCAGCCGGCCCGGGAAGGGGGAAGGGAGTAACTCCGGCCGCTTGCCACCCCGCCCGGTAAGGCCTGCGCACCTCGGCGATCTCACCCGAGCTGCTTCTCTCAGCCAGCCAGCCGTTCCAGGATGGGGTACGCTGTCTTTTTTATCTCTGTTGTGGCTTTGGGCGCTTTCTGTATCGTTTCTACTCCCCTAGTAGGTGTCCTGGAGAAGAAACAGTGGCTGCATAGTCAACAACTCAGCTGAGAATTGTTTTCCTCTGGGTTTACACTCACAACAAGATAAGCACTGAGTAAGCAAAATGGTGATGCTTTCATCAAATTCCACACTCAGAGGTTCTTTATCAGTTTGGAAAAGGTAGCATTTTCATGGAGGACTCTCCTTTAATGCAGTTTAAAGTGTGATCATCTGTCACGCTGGAGACCTGGGTTCAATTCCTGGTGTCTGCCTGTGCAAAAAAAACACGCACATGGCCCAAGTACTCCACGAGCTATGGGCGCCTCCTCCGTGGGTCATAAACTGTATTTTAAAGAAAAAACTTATTTGTGGCTTACTCATACAGTTCTTTGAGTACTCATTTTGATTTTCTCCTAACTCATTCATACCTTGGCTCTTCTTTTCTTCTTTTTCTCTGATTACTTCTTGCCCATAGACTTTTCAGAACAAAATAACCCTGGAATTACATATTACAGCTGCTCAATAATTGCAAGCCTGGTGCTTGAATGCTTCACACAATGGCTTGGTCTGAAAACAAGACCCCCTTCAGATGATCTCTGCTGGAGATATTTAGCAGACAGATGTGAATACAGTCATCTTGGATAATGACTTTTGTAAAAGTTAATTCAAAGGCTGTTGGATAAGAGTGGCCAAAATTCCACTGTTCACAAATGCACTTGCAAATGAGAATAACAGAAAACAGCACACATGGAAGCAACATTTGATTAATGATGAAATGTAAAAAAAGGTCTGTGGTAAGGTCAAACCTTGTTTGGCAACCTGATTACTGAGAAATAAGAGGTAGTTAACATGCTACTGGATTGAAAGTCTGGCTGAGAAGTAACTGGCCATTCTCTCAGCACAATTGTCGAAGCAGTAATGAAACCAGTGAGATGAGTAGCGAGATCAACATGGATCTTCTAGACGAAGAAGTCACAAGAAAATGAACAATCTCATATGGAGGTGAGACTTCACATTTTTCTGCAAATTCACAGAGGTTCTGTTCATTGCAGCTAATAGGTAATGTGTTAATAATCATAAAGTTGAGCTCTATGTAAATTATCTCCTTGTTTAACAAGGTACTTTAGATGAGGTGACCGGGAGGCAAAGCATCACTGAGAAAAAGACTTGGAAGGTAGTGTTAGGGATGGAGAGGAAAGATTTCAGAGGTCAAGTTATCTATGCTTTTCCTGAAAGCATAGATTTTTCTTGAACATCTCAAGCAGAAGTTATGGTCAAGGCCATAATATAATACTACTTCTGCTGCTATTACTATTACTACTCTCATTTTACAGTTGAGGAAATAGAAGCTCAAAGATGTTAACTAAATTGGGCAAGGCTTAAAATGTAAAGCAGATATATTCAGGAAATATTTATTATACATGTACTATATACCAACCATCATTCTAGGTTCGCAGGTCAGATTGCTGCTGAAGACAGCCAAAACTCCTGTTCTCATGGAAATTACACTCCAGGTCTACCTGTGGGGAAGAGGGAAAGTGGAAATAGAAAGTAAAAAATTAAATAAATAATATCAGGTCATTCCGAAGTTCTAGGATAAAAATAAAAGACAGCACTGTGCTTTGCTTATTGGAATTGCTGCTTTACACCGAGTGTCCTGGGAAACCCTCTGAGGTTGTGACATCTAGTCTAGACCTGGAGGGTAGGAGAGAGCGAAGACCTCTGAGGCTGTGACATCTAGTCTAGACCTGGAGGGCAGGAGAGAGCGAAGACCTTGAGTAAGAACATTCCAGGCAAAGTAACCAATGTCTACAAAGACCCCAAGACAGGAATAATTGGGGCATGTTCAAGGAATTAAAGAAAACAAACAAAAACTATTGCGTCGGAGCGACAGAAATTGAAGGGGAACATGAAAGGAGATGAGGTTGGTGCAGGTCACAACAGGCATTTGTGGGACAGTATAGATTATGCATATTTTATTTTAAGTGTAAATTGGAAGCCATTGAAGGGTTTCAATTGGGGGTGATCTTTTTTTAATAGTAAGTGGATTCTGACTTCTATGGAGAGAATGCACTGTGAAGTGCAAGACTGGAGTGGAGTGACATGAGAGAAATGGAAGAGTAGGGGCATCTGACAGTGCTCCCCTCCATAAAAGCAAGTATTAATAATACTGTCAACATTTTTAGAACTCTGGAAATTAACCAAAGGCTTACAGCAATCTGGGGAGCATTTATTCAAGAAAAAGGACAGATTCTCAGTAAGAACAGTGATCTTGATGATGTTGTAACTTGCTCTATTCCCGTCTCCCCCTCCCCTGCTCCACAGTAGCCTCAAAAACCAACAGCCTATGATTACACTAAAACTCAGCAGACCTGGAGGGGTCGGGATGGGGTCAGAGCTCCTTCAGAGCACTGTTCACAGAGGATTGTCAATATTTGATGAATGGTGGTTCCTTGGAAGACCTCACTTGCAAGGCTGTTTTTATTAGACCTGACTCGGAGCTCACACAGAACAAACAGCCTTTCCTCCAGAAGCATTTCTGGAGAACAGTTAAAGGCAATTGTTGAACATTTCAGCTGCCTGAGACGGTGGGTAGCAGTTGGAGCAAAAAATAAACTAACCTAAGTCTTAAAAGGAAAAGTTAGGAAATTAGATGTCTCTAAGCATCTTGAAAAACCCCAAGGTATTCATGGGAATTACATTCACAATGTTGTGCTATAGTCACTATCATCTATTATCAAGGCTTTTTTTTTTTTGTCACCCCAAATAGAAATTCTATATTAGTTAAGTATTAACTCCCCATAACCTACAACCACAGGGGCCCCTGGTAATCTGTATTCTAATTTCTGACTCCATGAATTTCCTTATTCTAAGTCTTTCAAATCAGTGAGATAATACAATTTTTTGTCTTCCCTTTTTCCTCCTTATTTGTCATGCATTGTATCATTGAATATTTTCATTGATGTCTTCAAAGTTCATCAACATTGTCACATGTACCAGAACTTCATTCCTTTTTACAGCTCAGTAATGTTCTCTTGTATGCATGCAACCGTTTTGTTTATTCATTCCTCATTTGATAGACACTAGGGTTTCTTCCATCTTTTGGCAATGAATAATGCTGTACAAATATATGTTCAGTTCTGATTTCAATGCCAGGTCATATGGTAATTTTATTCTTAACTTTCTGAGGAACCACCAACTGTAACTGTTTTCCATATCACTTGTACTATTTTACATTCCCCACCACAGTGAGCACATATTACTATTTTTACATATTCTCTCCAACACCTGTAATTTTCTATTTTAAAAAAAATAGTAGCAAAAAAAAAAAAAAGTAGCCATGGGGGTGCAAGGACAGTTCAGTGGTAGAATTCTGGCCTGCCATACAGGAGACCCGGGTTCAATTCTCGGCCCATGCACTTCCCCAAAACAAGAACAGCAACAAAATTCAACAAATGGTGCTGCAATAATGCAATAGTCACATGGAAAAAAGAATGAAATGTGACCCCCACCATACAGCATACAAAAAATATATAGCCATTCTAGTGTGTAGGAAATGGTGTCTCATTGTGGTTTTGATTTGTATTTCCCTAATGGTGAATGATGTTGCCATCTTTTCATGGGCTTGTTGGCCATTTGTATATCTTCTTTAGAGAAATATGTAAAGTTGTAGAAACTGTTACCTAATATAAGGTCCTGAAGATGCTTCCCTATACTTTCTTCTAGAGTTTTATTGTTTTGGCTCTTCTATGTAGGTAGTTGATTGTGTGTATGTAGTGTGAAGTAGGGGATCTCCATTTAAGATCCAGTTTTCCCAGCACCATTTGTTGAAAAGACTATTCTTTCTCTTTTGTCCCCTTGTCGAAAGTCAGTTGGCCATAAATGTAAGGATTGATTTCTGAACTCTCAATTTGATTACATTTGTCTATATGTCCATCCTGCTGCCAATACCATACTGTTTTGATTACTGTGGCTTTGGAATAAATTTTAAGTTAGTGAAGTATGAGTCATACAACTTTGTTCTTTTTTTTTTTTTTATTTTCCAAGAGGCTTTGCCTATTGAGTCACTTTAGCCTTCCATATAATTTGGTGATTGGCTTTTCCACTTCTGCAAAGAAGTTGTTGTAATTTTGATTGGGATTGCATTGACTCTGTAAAAAATTTTGGATAGAATTGACATCTTAATAAGATTTAATCTTCCAATTCAAGGACACAGAATGTCCTTCCATTTATTTAAGTCTTCTTTAATTTCTCTTAGCAGTGATTTGTAGTTTTCCTCTTATGTGTCATTTACATCCTTGGTTAGGTTTATTCCTAGATATTTGATTCTTTTAGTTGCTACTGTAAATGGATTTTTTTTTTTCTGGATGTCTTCTTCCAGTTGTTCATTGCTAATGTATAGAAACACTACTAATTTGGAGATGTTGGTCTTGTACCCCACCACTTTGCTGAATCCATTTACTAGCTCTAGGTGCGTTGGGTGAGGTTTTTTTTTTTAGGATTTTCTGTATGCAGGATCATGTCATCTGCAAATAGGGCAAGTTTTACTTCTTCCCTTACAATTTGGATGACTTTTATTTCTTTTTCTGGCCGAATTCCTCTGGCTAGAATTTCAAGTATGATATTGGGTAACAGTGATGACAGTGGGCCTCTTTCTCTTGCTCCTAATCTTAAAGGAAAAGCTTTCAGTCATTCACCATTGAATATGACGTTAGTTGTGGGGTTTTTTTATATGTGCTTTCTCATGTTGAGGATGTTTTCTTCTATTCCTACTTTACTAGTATTATTTTTTCAGAAAGTCGTCCTGGTGGAACTGTAACCCATACCAAGCTCTGAAATCTGTTCTATAACTACTTGTTACAATATACTTTGAAATTTATTGCATATGCATATATATATATATATATATATGCATATGCAATATATATATTATATATATATATATATATATATATATATATATATAATGTATTTCATAATAAAAAATGTTTTTTAAAAAAGCAGCACTGGATTTTGTCAGATGCCTGTTCTGCATCAATTGAGATGATCATGTGTGTTTTTTACTTCATTCTGTTAATGTGGTATGTTACATTAACTGATTTTCTTATGTTGAACCATCCTTGCATACCTGGGATAAATTGTACTTAATCATGGTATGTAATTCATTTAATGTGCTGTTGAATTTGGTTTGCTAGTATTTTGTTGAGGATTTTTGCGTCTTTATTCATAAGGAATATTGGCCTGTAATTTTTTTTTTCTTGTGGTATCCTTATCTGTCTTTGGTATTAGGATGATGTTGGTCTCAGAATAAGTTAGGGAGGAATTCTCTCCCCTTCAATTTTTTTTCCATGGGAAAGCTTCAGTAGGATTGATGTTAATCAGTCTTGGAACATTTGGTAAAATTCACCAGTGAAACCATCTGGTCCTGAGCTTTTCTTTGTTGGAAGATTTTTGATTACTGATCCAATCTCTTTACTTGTAGTTGGTCTGTTGAGGTCTTCTCTTTCTTCTAGAGTCAATGTAATTGGTTTCCTGATCTCTAGGAATTTATCCATTTCATCTAAGTAATCTAATTTTTGGTATACAGTTCTTCATACTATCCTTTTATCCTTTTTATTTCTGTGGAATATGTAATATTGTCCCCCCTTTCATTTCTGATTTTCATTGTTTGAGTCCTTTGTTTTTCTCTTTCAGTGTTGCTAAAGGTTTATCAATTTTATTGATTTTTTTCAAGGAACTAACTACTGATTTTGTTAATTCTGTTTTTCTAATTCTCCATTTCATTTTTCTCCAATCTAATGTTTGCTATTTCATTCTGCTCTTTTTAACTTAAATTTGCTCATCTTTTTCTAAATTTTTCAGTTATGAAATTATGCCTCTGATTTGAGATATTTCTTCTTTTTGAATGTAAGCATTTAGAGCTCTACATTTTCTTCTCAGCCCTGCCTTTAATTCATTTCACAATTTTTGGTATCTTCTGTTTTCATTTTCTTTCACTTCAGGATATTTCCTAGTTTCCCTTGTGATTTCTTCTTTGACCTTTTGGTTGTTTAAGATTATGTTGTTTAATTTCCCCGTATTTGTAAATTTTACAGTGTTCACTCTGTTATTGATTTCTAAGAGCCTTCTACTGTTGTGGTCAGAAAGAGACATATAATTTCAATATTTTCAAATTTATCAAGATTTGTTTTGTGACCTACCATATGGTCTGTCCTGGAGAATGACTCATTTGCACTGGAGAAGAATGTGTGCTATGTTGCTGTGGATGAAATGTTCTATAAGAGTCTGTTATGTTCAGTTCGTTTATAGTATCATTCCCATCTTCTCTTTCCTTATTTATCTTCTGTCTAGATGTGCTATCTGTTCCTGAAAGTGGTATTGGTATGTTGAAGTCTTCTGTTGTTAATGTAGCATGGTCTATTTCTCCCTCAAATCTGTCTATATTTATTTCATATGTTTTGGCTCTGCCATTAGGTATATATATTTTTATAATTGTTATGTATTCATTTTGAATTGATCATTTTATCAGTATATAGTGGTGTCTTTTTTTTTTTGCTCATAATCCTTTTTTACTTAAAGTCTATTTTATCTGATATTAGTAGGGCTACCTGAGCTCTCTTTTGATTACCATTTGCATGATATATTTTTTCCATCCTTTAAATTTCAACTTACTTATGTCTTTTAATTTGAGTCTCCTGTAATAGCATACAGTTGGGTCATGCTTTAATATTCATTCTCTGACTTTTAACTGAAGAATTTAATGTATTTACACTTAACATTACTTATAAAAAACAGGACTTTCTTTAGATGTTTTGCTATTGTCAGTCTTATACCTTTTTTGTGCCTTCATTTTTCCAATCAAATCTACTCTCATATTTATTTAATATTTTGCATATGTCATTTTGTGTCTCTTCTCATTTCCTTCAGTATTTTTTTTCAATATTCTTCTTATGATTACTGTGGGGCTTAAATTTAACCTCTTACATCCATAACAACCATGTTTAATTTTATACCAGCTCAACTTTATTACCATGTGCGCTGTTCCTGTGCCTTTCTGTCTCCCACCTTTTTATTGTATAATTGTTATAAATTATATCTTTTTACATTGTATATGCAAAACCATACATTAATCATTACTTTGTATGCATTTCCATTTTAGAATCTTTACTGGAGGCTTTATTCTTTTATGCTGCTTCCATCCTGTCTAGTGTCCTTTCCTTTGAGGCTGGAAAACTCCTTCAGCACTGCTTGTATGGCAGGCTGCATGGTGATAAACTTACTCCATTTTTGTTTATTTGGGAATGTCTTAATCTCACCATCATTTTTAAAGTCAGTCTCCCCAGATGTAAAATTCTTGTTTGCAACTGTTTTCTTTCATTCTTTTGAATATTTCATCCTACTGTCTTTTTTTCTTCCATGGTTTCTGGTATTGAAGCCCCCTTGTACATAACACACTGCTTTTCACTTGCAGCTTTGAGAACTCTGCCTCGTCCTTGTAGGCAGTTTGACTATACGGTGTCCAGGCTTTGTTCTCTTTAAGTTTATCCTATTTGCAGTTTGTCTGGCTTCTGAATATGTATATTAATATCTTTCATTAAAATTGGGTTTTTTTTTCCCTATGATTTCTTTGTAACTCTTTCCATCCCCTTCTCTCTTTCTCTTCCTTCTGGCACTCCCATAATGCATATATTTGTATTTGATGGTGTTCCAGGTCCTTATGCTCTAGTCCCTTTCTTTCATTCTTTGTTCTTTCTTCAGAGCCTGAAATATTTCAACTGCCTTTGCTTTCTTGTTCATTTTTTCTTTCTTCTGCCAGCTACAATCTGCTGTTAAAACTCACTAGGGACTTTATTTCAGGTATTGTGGCCTTCTACTCCCATGTTTCCATTTTATAATTTCCCTTTATAGGGATTTTCATAGTGTTCATTAATCGATTTCTTGATAAACTTTAGTCCTTTCTCTGTGTTTTTCTTTATCTCTTTGAGCACATTGAGGATCATTTTTAATGTCTTTGTGCAGTATGTCCAAAGTAGTCCCATTGTTGATTTCTGAATTTTTATATTTTTCTATTGGATGGGCCAGCATTTCCTCTTTCTTTGTTTGTCTTGTAATCTTTTGTTGCACAGCATATATTTTAATATATTATAGTTAACTTTGGGATTTAGTCCTTGAGCTGTCTATTCCGTTAGTTTGTATCCAATTAGTGAAATGATGGAAATTTACTTTAGTGTCAGGAGCTAACATAAACAAACCAATGCAAAAACAGCATTCATAGTATTTGACATTGTGTCTGATTGGCTGGTCCTCTCCTTCAGTGTTTAATCCTCCTATTAAGAAGATCAGCCTGAAGCGATAGTGAAGTACAGGGTCCCTCCATCTTTCCTGAACCTGCCTCTTTTCCTGGGATTGTGCTCATCCATGGCCTTAGGAATTACCCATTCACAGGAATCCAAATGTCCACTGCACACCCTGTGAAATAGACACCTGTCCCCTGCCTCCCACTCTGAGGTGTTCTATTGTTTGTCTTAAAATAGGGTGCTTGACTTAAGTGTTTCTTACATTTCTTTAGCTCTCTGAAAGCTGCTTCTGTCTCCAGGACAAGTACTAGAAGGGTGAGCTAGAGACAAGTTTCCTGTTTCCATCTTTCAGTCTGCCACCCAAAAGATTAACTTCAATATGTGGCATCCCAGTATCCACGTGAGGGTTACTCTCCTCCCTCCAGAACAGGGCCAGAAACACAAAATGGGAACGCTGGCTGGCTGTGCGGGGGAGGGCGAGACAAGGGCTAGCAAAAGGGCCACAAGATTCTCCTACTGCTTTTAATGCTGCATTTTCTTGTTTCAGCACTTACCCAGTTTCTACTGCAGTCCTGGAGTTTTGAGGAAGATGACTCTGGCAGTTTTTATGAGTTGTTCAAAGATTCTGCTGGAGTACTGCTCCCTAGACTATCTTATGCTGCCATCTTTGTTGACAGGAAGAGCCATACAGGAATTTTTGTTATTTTTAAACTTTTAATTTTGAAATACTTTCAAACTTGCAGAAAGTTTCAAAGCTGTATCTATCACTCTGTCATTCCATCTGCCTGTTTATTAATCCATCTTCTGAACACTTAAGTACTAAGCTGCATGTATAATGCTACCTGAGCCCTTAATACTGCCATGTTCGTTTCCTAAAAATAAGATCAGTCACTTGTGTATCTGCTTTAAGTGCAACTATCAAGTTCAAGAAATTTAACACTGATATAAAATTACAGTCTATTTTCCATCTTTTTCAAATGTCCCAAAAATGTCGTCTTGAGCCTTTTCTCCTCCATGTCTATGATCATGTCTATGATCATGTATTGCCTTTAATTGTTATAGTCTCTTTAGTTGCACTTTCTTCTTTTTTTTATTGCGGGAACATGTATACAACATAAACATACCCATCTCAACCATATTGAGATATTAATGTCTTAACGTGTTACTGTTGTCATTTAGACTCTGAGGTGTCTGTTCCTTAAGCTTGTATCCAGCTAACGTATGACAGAGTTTCCCTTCAATGTCAGGAGCTATGAAAAAAAAAAGAATGAAGAAAAAAATACCATTCCCAGTCTTTGCAGATGGACCTGTGTGAATGCTGCAAGTTCTCTCCTTCAGGGCTTATTGATATAAAGACTTTAGAGAATAGTTCAAGGCCAGTTCATAGGGGCCTCCCTGATTCTGTCTGTACGAGTCTTGTCTTAGGCATGCATGTGTGATCCTAAGAATTTCCCTGTATACATGGACAAAATGTCCCCTCCACTCTATAAAACAGTTTCCTCATGGTCCCAGACATTGCACTTTCTGTCCTGTAGCCAGCAATCCCTTGTCTCCGGCAGCATGACTGAACTTCTCTCCCATGGGAGAGTTCCATGAGCTGCCTTCTATGTGCAGGGCAAGTTCTGGATGACAAGTCCCTCAGGCCACCACCAGACAGATTGGGTCAGTCACGCATGCTCTCAGTACGTGCATGAGGGTTACTGTGCTCCTGGAGCTGGAACCAGGGTCCATGCACTGGAAGCCCAGGCTGTCTCCATGCTGAGCCATTTGGGAGGGGGGGGGGACAGCCAGGGCAACAGGGGATTCCACTGCTTTTAAGTAGTCTTTTTCTTGATTTGGCACTCACTCTGTTACTGCAATCCTTTAACTATTTTCCCAAATTTTGAGAAAAATAGTTCTGCCAATTCTTGATTGTTGCTTAAGGTTTCTGTGGGAGGACAGTGCCCTGAAGCATCTCACTCACCATCTTCATCAGGGTGGGGCCGCCATGCAGTAACAGAAGAGGGTTTTTGGTTCTTGTTGTTGTTTGTTTGTTTTATTGCTTATTTAAATTTACCAGCATGATTAACAGTCACTTTGCTTGCTTTTAAATATTGCATCCCACTCCTTCGTTCTGGTTTGATTTCCTTCCAGCTGAAGTCCCTCTTTACTAGTGTTTACATGAAATATCTGTGAATGGTTAACTCATTGTCTGTCTGCTTTATTTTTGTCCTCACCATTGAGTGATATTTATGTTACAAATCATAATAAAATTCTAGATTCACATGTATTTTCTTCCAGCACTCTAAAAATATTATTCTATTGTCTATTGGCCTATATCATCGCTGATAAGAAATTTGTTGATGATATATTTATCAATTCTTCTGAGAAAATTCGTTTTCTTTCTCTGTGGTCCCATTATAAATTTTGTTTTGTTTTGTTTCATTGTTGTTGTTCTGTTGTTTCAGGATATTTGTGTGGATTCATCATTATTTATCTTTGGGGAATCTAGTATATTTTTTCACTTGGAGAGGTTATAACCTTGTCCAATTTTAATATAGTTAAACTACTTATCTTTTGAAACAGTGGCTTTCCCCACTTTTTCTATTCTCTATTACTGAGACTCCTATTGTATACCCTAATTTGTTTCTCTGTATTCCATGTTTCTATCTCACATAATATTTCTGTCTATTTAACAAAATGTGTGACATTCTAGGTAATTTTTTCAAATCTATCTCATTCATTAGTTCTTTTTTCATTTGTATCAAATCTGTAATTTTACTCATTCAATATACTTTGAATTTTAATTAGTATAAATTTTTGTTTTTGGAAGTTCTATTTTTTTGCCTAAATATAACAGCCTAAACTTTTTTTCATAGTATCCTATTCTGTCATTTTCTTTTGCCATCATATTTAGTAGAATTGTTTTATTTGTTGTAGTTCCATCTACCTTGGCTTGTGACCATTTCTCAGAACTCTCTCACATCAACTCTATCCATCAAATTATTAGAATTTGTCTGGCAAAAAAATTCTATCAGTGTTTCAGAAATCATTTCAAATACAATTTCTTCTGAGAAACTTCATTTGGATTCCTAGCTTAGGCATAAATACACTCCATTTATCCTTCAACAGCTTAATTTGTAACTCTATTTGATTTTTGATCCATTGAATAAATATAGATTGAGTGTCTTTATGTACCTAGCATTGTACTTAGTGTAGTTATCACCTTTTCTGTCTCACTCTCTTGACTAGGGGTTCACTATGGAAAAGAGTCTTAGTGAATTGTCCTAGTGGCCTCTACAGTGCTTTGTATCTAGTTCTAAATGACATTTATTGAATTTGTACTGGCTGGCTGAAGGTTTAGTATCCATTGCATGCCATACTTCCATCAACCACATTCAGATATCCTTATGGCCAGTAATGGCTTTCTGGATAATAAAATCAATGGCTAGCAATGCTAAATGCCTTCTTAAGAATATTTAAGGAGGGTAGTTATCTCTGATGTTCATAGGAATTCTGTAAACGCTATGAGTTGTCAGTCCTTTTTTATAATTAAGGAAACAGAACACAGTGTCTAGTTCAAGGACATGTCGTAGTAAGTGTTTTACAGGTGGGTTTTGAACTGAAGCCTGTAGTACTATTCCCACAGTATGCTAAGTAAGTACTGAAATATGGCCTTACTTGTACTTAGGAAGGCTATTTTGTGCAAACAAGATACTAAGGGAATGCCTGTCCCAATCTGCTAAAAATAATAAATAAATAAATAAATAAATAAATAAATAAATAAATAAATAAATAAATAAAAGAACCTCTGAGGGCAGCTCCAGGTAAGTGTAGCTGTCCTTGAGAGATGCCTGTGAAAAGCCCTCTGACAATAGCCACTGCCTCTTGTGGACAGCAAACCTTTGTATCCCCATACTGAGAGCCATGTAAGACCTTCCAAAATTATTTTTTTTCCCCTTCTGACAGCTTTTGTACCCTTTAGCAACCAAAGCTTATTTTTTATTGAACTAGACCCTAGTAATTTCCAGACTAAGTGGATTTTAGAATTTCTGGAAGTCTGACCTGTTTGGAAAAAAATGCATAGCCTACATGTGGCCACAGAGGGAATCTTCTTGTAAAGCAAATTGCACTCTAAATATTGAAGTACCATTTTCACAGCTAATGCAGTTTTTACGGATGGATTAGTTTCCAGATTTGGTTGACATTAGCAGTCATGTAAGTTCTTGTTCATTTCAAAAAGCACATTTCTTTGAGTTTGAAATGAACCAATGTTAGAAATAAATGTATAAATGTTCTGAGTGGAAATGTGAATTATGACGTCTCTAGCATCACTTGTCCTATGTGTGGATTTACAAAGAAAAAGCATCTTGGAATTCCTTGGGTGTGGGGGAAGAGGAAAGGATATACTTGCCTGAACTTTGGCATCCCTTTAAAGAAGTCCCTGTACTTCCAGGCACTCCTTTTACAGGAGGGAAACTTGGTTTTCTTCATCCTTTTGCTCCAGATGGTCTGAGAAGCTTTGTCCACTGTGCAAGTTCCTCAATGCCCAGAACAGGAAACTCAGTAAAGGTGTCATCCCGGCACTGAAATGAATTCATCCTGGCTTGAAGGAAAGTCCTAAGAGGAGGAGTGGAGAAGGTAAGATAGAGTAGAACAAGAAAATAAATACGGAAGAAGGAGAAGGAGTATCAGACCTGACTTGAGGTTACAATAATAATGGCTCCTGTTTCTTGAGCTCTTATTATCCCTGGGACTCTGGGTGCTCTCCTTTAAGACAGAGGTCCTAGAACTAACCTCCCATCTCTAAGGTTTGCCCTGGGTCTCTGTTGCTTTAAGTTCAGCTCCTTGTAATCTTACAATTCAGTACCCTAGAGAAGAAATGGATGAGACGATTATTTGGGAATCTTTCAATGAAACTCAGAACATATTGGAAAATATTCTTGATTCATCTAGTCTAACAGTGGATAGTCAACAAATGTTTGTTAAAATGATGGATAAACATCCATCAACATCTGTCCAGTAGTTGAACGGAGGGATATATATAGAGATTGCTGGTGCTAAACATCAACTATTAATAATTGTATCTGAAAGTTATTTATAATTCCTTTGTGCTGAATTCAGTACTAAGTGATTTATGTTCAGTATGCTATGGAATCTTCATGGCAACTTTTAAATTTAAACATTGTTTTGTAAATGAAGCAATCAAGACATGGAGAGGTTAACTATTTCAAGAGTCCCAAGACACCTTAAACTCAAGGATAGCAGAGATGGCTGTGATGCACAAAAGGGATATCCAGGCAACTTTAAGTCCTGGACCAGCAGCCTGACTGCCCTGCGATGCATGTTTTAGCATGAAAAGGGCAGCTCCTGTCCGTGATAGGCCCTCAGTGCTTTGTGAGTTTGCTTTCTTCAGCTCCTCAACTTCCTTCTTTCCTAATAAAGGGTGCTGTTTGGTGATAGAACAAGCTGATAATTTCAAACACACTTGATAGTTCTAGATATTTCCTACCTGAACATATAGCACTATACTGAATTAACCATTCAGCCTGCACTAGAAAGCATGGAGCCCATTAGTATGAAACTATGCTTATGCACCTGATTTCACCCAGAACCCCTTGCCCTCACAGCACTGTAGATTAACTTCCCATGGCTTTACTTGGTTTTCAGTGGGCCTGAATGGAGTTCATCAAAGTTTCTCTTCACTAAAGACCCCATACTTAAGGATGTTATGTCATATTTATATTTATATTGCATTTGTATTTATAGCCAATGTGATATTTCCATCAACCCTCTGCAACAGCTCTCAGCATCCCACTTTGAAAATGAATTTAATTATTCCAAACAGGCCCATCAAAGCAAATTGAAAAATTTTACTCTGATCCAGGCACTATCCCAGGTACTGCTTTTTCCTATAAATTCCAGTCTGTCCATCTTCTGACTTGCCTTCAAGCTCTTGGGTTTATACCTTACTTTCAATACTGACTTCTGGCCTCCTGACAGTGATATCTTGGACTGCTTCTGGCATCTTGGACATCAATGTTCCTATAGAGTTTTGATATTTTGTCCTCCAAAAATAATAATATGTGACATGTGCTGAGCATCAACCATATGCCAGGCACTGTACAAAATGTGTTATATTCATTTCTCTGTTGCTGCTGAAGAAATTGTGGCACTAGGAGTTTAAAGAGTTTAAGTTGCTTCTCAAGGTTCCATACCCTTAAGTAGAAGAGCAAGATTTTGCATCCATGTAGCCCATCTCCAAAAACATACTTTTAACCTCTCTATATGCAATCTCCCATGTAATTATGGTGCCCACTTCCCAGGGATGCTGTGAGAATTAAATGACATACTTCAGGCACCGAGCAGTGCACATAGGAAACACTTATTTCATTATATTAAGTAAAATTAAAAAGTTGTATGACTCTTCTAGTGTGGTTTGATGCACATACTATAGCACATAACAGTCAAACAGGGACAAATATGGATGCATTGACAATCCCATACCTGTTTTTTTTTTTCCCCCACAAGCAAAGGGATTTATTCAGACACCAGCATGGTGAGGGTCTGAAGTCAGACTTCAGCCTACTTGGGGAAACAATGGAGGATCTTGTATATCTGAGGAAGTGGGCGAGGAGATAGGTGATGCAAGTTTTTGGTGTGTGGGGGAAGTTGGGAAATTAGCCACTCTTCACTGGTGGGGTTTAAAAATCAAGCACTGCTGCAGTCAGGCAGGGCTGCAACTGCCAGAAGATGGCTATCATAGGAATGCAGCTGCCAGAGGGAGAGTGTAGGATCAATTATGGGGCTACTGTGTGGGAATATTCATTAGGGGCCAGTCACATCATGGGGGAAAGAGTCTTGCCTAACATCCCAGACTTTGGTTATATACAGAAAGAAAAGAAATGGGTAGGGAGGGGCTGGTGGATTAGGTTAGGGAGGGAGAGCAAGGAAAGTGGGCGATGTGGTTCATTCTGGCTGCTTCCTGCTGGAGAAGGGCACTGTATGTAAGGAATGGGCAGTTTATGGCATAGATCTAAGAGAACTAACTGTATGGTTCAGGAGCTGGCATAGGCTTGAAGTGATGTTAAAGCCCTGAGAAGAAGTCTGGTGGCTGATGAGGCTGTTGGTGATACTGAAGGAGCATCACACCATGAGAAAAGCTTGTAACCTGGGAAGAAATAAACTGGTGGAGAAGCTGTATCAGTATTGGGACAAATAGGAGGATGAGGATAAAAATAATAAAAGGGGTAATGAATGGCCCTAGCCATGTCCACAGAGAATGGGTCCATTGGGTGGTGTGTGAGTTTCCTAAATTTTCAACCTTGGCAGCTGAATTTAAGATATTTTTGATAGAGGCTTGAACCTGTCCTGATTGGCATAAAAGCAACACATTTCTTGGAGAAAAGCACAAATGCCCTGTTTCTCGGCTTTCAGGAGGTCTAGTTCCCTTTAAGTTTGAAAAACTACACTAGCTAGGGATTCTATTTGATCCTGGAGTTCTGCTAGAGCAGTTGTGGTTTCTCTAAAGGTCTTAGCTATTTCTTTTGAAAGTTTCTGTTGTAATCCTAACTGGAGCTACCAGAAGTGGCAGCCACAAGACCAGCTATTGAAGATCGTGCAATAGCAAGAGGAATGAAGACTGCCATTTTGCAGGCGTAGCTTTGTTGGCAAATGGGACAGGGAACCGTAGTGTTTTCCCAAGCAGCTTTGATGTCAAGAGTGACTTTTCCTAGGGAAGGGCAAAAAAAGCCTTTTTCCCACATATCCAATAGACTCCTTGCGAGGGATTTAGTTTTGCTGAGAATTTTCCCGTTATTAACGTTACTGGGGGATCAGGGTTTGTTTTATGGGATAGAAAGGATTGTCCTAAATTGGAGAAGACTGGGGCTGCCAGGTTGATGGTGGGGATTGAGGATAAGACCTGATGAGGGGCAATGAAAGTTGTCGTTGAGACTTGCTGTACTTTATGGAAAATTGCTCCTTGTTTTGGAGCCCAAAGGAGCTGGAGGGTGCCATTGCTTGGGGTCATTTTCTGTCTAGTTACGATAATACAGTTTCCGTGATTATTAAGGAGCCAGCTGGAAAACTTTTGAGCTGTAAGACAGCTATCGCAAAAGGCTATTGTTTCTGTATTAAGGGTGAAGAGCGGTTTTGGAGGATTTTCCTTGGGGCGAAGGATGAAATTAGTAGTCCCACCTTGCCGGCCTGGGCTGTAGAGGCCATTTAGATCAGTTGATGTATTGCACTGTGACGCTTTTTGGACCCGGAAGGTTTTTTCACATTGGTGGGGGGTTAGCTGCCCCACCATGTTGCTATTAGACAGATCACTAAGAATACAAAATGAAGAAGAGATTTGGTCAACGTTGTTGAGGAGAGTGAAGATGGGTCCTATGGGGGAAAAGAATGAGCTGTTGACTTTGAGGGGTTCAATTTGATCTTTCCATCCCATAGTGTTTTGTTCTAGAGTGTGGACTGTGCTTGTGCCCCAGTTGTAGGAATGCCCATACGAGCCAGCAAGGAGTACTGGGAGAGTGGCCAAGAATCTGGGGTGGGGGTGGGGGTTGGGGGGGCGTGTTCTCCATCCCCAGCTGCAGGTAGTGACAGAGAGCCAGCACGGGTGGGTGATATTGGGAAGAGAGGTTGTTTTATTCATAAGGTCATAAGACGAGAGGGCACGAGGAGTAGTGTGATGAGGTGTTGCAGGGTGTGGACTAGAGTGAGTATGAGTGTGTGGTGTAGCTCATGCATGTTATTATAGAGTGGGCAGGAAGAGGCTGAAATTGTAAAAATAGATTTGTAAAGGTGTGTAATCCTGTAAGTCACCCTGTAGCCAGAGGTTCAGGATAAATTTTAAAAGTTATGAGTGATTAATAGGAGGTGGATGATAGGTGATGTTGACAAATTATTTTGAGGAAGGAATGAAGGGATGTGTGTGAAATGTTATTCATGGAGAGTGCCACCAAATAAAGGAGTTATTACACACAGGACAAGGGGGCGGACTTCTTCAAGGAATGATGAAAGGATGAGAGAGAGTAGGAAGAGAAAAGCTAGCAGGGAGAGGGTTACTATGCTAATTTGGGTTAGAGATGGCATTTAGGAATTTAGCTGGGTGGTGGTATCTCACCTAGAAGTTTCTGGATTTGTAATTTAAGGTCCCCTTGATTTTTGCAGGGATAACTCGGTGATAGCTGAGAGTTTGTTGATTGCGAGTCTGGTTGTTGCTTGCTGTTCTCTGGGCCTGGGGCAGTTTTAACCTGCAGCTGCTGTTGTAACCCTGGGCTCAACTGTGTTGATGGAAATGGCTGGGGCTTCTGACCCCAGGCAGCCTCAATCTTCGGTGGCTAATCCCAGAAGTTGTGGGAGGCAAAACTCAAGCTCAGGCCCGTGTCCTGAGGAGCTCTGGTCACATGGGGAGAGTTGGAGCCTGCTCTTGGGCTGGAGGCCTAAGGTCAGTCTGACATCCAGTGACCCTTGACTCCACATGCTGGACAAGGTCCCAGCAGAGCCCAGGGATTAGGGTAGGCCTTTGCCCAGTGTCCCTCTTTGCCACCCTTGAAGCAGTGTCCTGGTGGAAGATGGCTGGAGGTGGCAGCTGCTATCCTTTCGGCTATCTTGGATAGCAGCTGAAGATGTGAAGTTTTGGGAGGAAACACCAATATGCCCATGCTCCAAATGCAGAGAAGACTGGGGAAGGTGGTTGTTTTGGCCCCGACAATCCCATGTCTAAGAAGAGTAGAACAATGTGTGGCACTGGATGCTAAGGAACTGAGGACCGGTGGGGAATTGTCTCTTTAGGTGAGAAAGACCAGCAGCAGCTGTTCCCAACTCCAGCCACCTTCAGGAGACCCTTTCCTGGTTGTATCTAGATCCTGTAGGCACAGGCCCTGCTCTGTCACCACAGCTGGTCCCTAATGTGTGCTTGGCCTGAGTAGCCTCCTCAGGTGGCCTCCCAAATCCCAGTCCCCTTCCCATGCAAATGAATGACTCTGCTAGGCAGGGAGTCAAGTAGCTCTTTGGCTCAGCCTGTGAGAACAGCATTTGTTGTCAGGGACTTGTCTGTGTGGAAGCCTCATCCTACAGCTACCCACTAAAACCTCAAGGTTTCACTTCTGCTTTTACAAAGATTTTATTTTTATTTGTTTTCAGTTTTAGAATCCCCAGGAGCTGTTTTAAGGAACAGTTCCTGGAAAGTGGAAAATATTTCACTTCTTTGTAGCCAAGGGAATTTGGAGAATACATTGTGAACATTTTCTGGTCCAAAAATGCTCTGCTTTCTCCGTGTTTTGTTTAGTAGGCGATCCTCATCTGCATAGCCTTCCTGGCCAAGGGGAAATCTCATTACCTTGGATAGCAGAAGGAATCCTAAGCACTACACCAGGACCCAGACTTTCCCAAGATGCCATCTGATGCCATTGAGCAGAGCGTAACAAATCCCAATGTTGGTGTCATGATAAAAAGGGAGATTTTCTAAAGGAAAGTGCTTAAGGCTCTTCCTGCAGGTATCTAGATCAATGATCTAGAGCAGAGTTTGGATTGGATTTGCTTTCCCCAGATCCAAAGACGATCTCCCATAATATGCCAGGAAGCCAGGGTCCAGGAAGGAATTTTCCAGTGACACATCTTTGTGGCAACATATGCAGGGTGGTGGGTGAGTTTTCTCCTGTCCCCAGATGGCTCCTTGGCCATGGACCTGCTTCCTAGGCTCTCCAATGATAGGGCCCACGTTTGGGCAATGCCACCCTACTGCAGGGTAAATCTCTTTTCCTGAAGGGCTGTTGCAGTGCTCTCTCCCTGCCAAGGGAATCATAGTTCCTGGATTAGGTAGCTGACAGCAAGATCCTGAGGAGACAGATAGAAACAGGTGAAGTGCAATTTGAGGAGGAAGAGGAAATAAAGAAAAGTTGACATTCATTTACATTATTTATTCAGAAAATACTTATTGGGACTCTACTATGTGCTGGATTTGCTGAAGGCATTGAACACCCTGGGCTGGGGATGGGGGTGGGGGCTGACCCAACATTGAGTGATCTCTTTCAGAAAGGATTATTATTATTATTATTATTAAAATTTATTTATTATTATTATTTAAAATATTATTATTATTAAAAAGTTATTCCAGGTGGGAATCATTATCAAGACCTGATTGGGCAAATGGTATGGACTATGGTACTGCAGCTAAATTGGGCTGCTATTTTAAGCAAAAAAAATATGCCCCAATGCTTGGTGCAAAAGTGGAACACTACCTATGAAAATAAGTCCTCCAGAAAAGAAGAGTTCCCAGGACAAATTCAGCCAGGTTTTGATGTTGAACCTGCTAAGAATAATGAGGAGAGAGGAGGTAAGTGGGAAAAATAAGATAATCATTTCTAGAGAAGGGTATGTAGAAACAGAGGAAAAAACTGTTTTCTCCACTCAAATGTAACAAGAGAAAGAAATCCTCAGATCGATCATGATAAAAAGTGGTCCAAGATGGAATGGAGATTGTAAGTGACAGAAATTGGTTTTCTGATAATCGTACATCCATTCTGGACTCAGAGGCAGAGCCAAAACCCGAGCTGTTGTTCCATATTCTCTGCTCGGTAAATTCCTCTCCCTTTCCTTGAAGTTTCTCTTACTGAGCTTTTGTTGGCAAGGGTGGGCTATGCTTTTCTGTACAGATCTGAACACTGCTAGCCAGCCAGAGTGTGGATTGAGTCAGCATGCCTCCCGTCAGATGCCAAGGAACCCCAGACAACAGGAATGAGTCCAAGCTGATGGAAAATAAAGCAAAATAAACCACTTCACAACTGAGCACTGTTTGCTCACACATGCTTTGAGGGAGGAAATCATGCAAAATTATCTTTTTTTTTTTGGAGATTCCATTTAATTTCCTCCAGGACAGCAAAGGAACCTGGTGAGGATGGATCATCCTTAGAACTTCCTCAACACAGACATGCATCCAGTTATCTGTAGGCAGGCTAAGGAAGGATTATGGGGAGAGATACCCATTTGATGCAGCCTGATGCAGAAATGTTCTCTAGCTTCTGACACTTTGCCCAGGTGGTTTCAGGTCTTATAAATCAAGGCATATTCCTAACAGGACTTTTGTCTCTCTCATTTTGAATAGTGACATTCAAATCACTGTAAGAATTCTTTGTATGAGAGGTGGGAATGGATTTAGAAAGCTGTTTCTTCATGGACCAGGAGCCCAGGCTGTCTTCCAATTTTGCTAAATGAAGTTTCCCCTCAGGCTGACACTTCATTATTATTCCAGCTTGCTCCTTGAGGCTAAGAGATGTGCATTTGCATGGGGAAAAGTTGAGGAGCACCCTAGCCGATCAAAAATTGCTATTGTGGTTGCAGCAGCCTCAGCAGGGCCATGACTAGGGGAAGTGCAGTTAGTGAGGCACCTGGGGTGCACAGAAGTCACCATTCTTAGGGTCATGTAAGCGCAGAGTCAGCCCCGGGAGGGAGGGCCTTCTTAAATTTTGCACCCCAGATGTCTCACTTGCCTCACCCTAGTCTGGGGGCAGGAGCCAGTAGAGGGCTGTGTCCCAGTGCTCCATCCATAAACACCCGGGCAGTCTTGATATTTTACACAACTAGATCATCATTTATCCAGGAGATGTTTTCTTGAATATCATTCACAAATGTTACATTTTTATTAAGAGATTTCATCTGTTTCTTATAATCTTCCATTGGCAAAGGGCCCAACAATGTTTGGTTTATATTTTCATTAATATGTCATGCAAAGAACAATAAAGATACTGCAGGAGGCTTGCTTGCTTTGAATAAACAGATGAAAAAAGTAATCCTGGGTATTAATGATCACCGCCCAAATTTACTTATTTTACAAGTATGTTTTCATATATTTTGATTTTTCTACAAGTTGGAACCATCTGTGATGAGTTTGGATTCCCGAAAGTCACTGACTGTCCCAGAAACCAATCAGGAGGCTAAAGAAAACAACAGTGAACATCAAATTGAAAGCTTTTTAGTATTGGGATTTCATCACTGCCCGTTCATCTTGCATAAGCTCTAGTTCAAGACAATACACTGTGTTTAAATATTCTGAAGTATCAGATCTTGGGTTCTAAGGATTGGATTAATAAGAGCCTATTATTACCCACTGGGATAAATGGATTTATTTGAATGTCCTGATTTAGTACCTTACCAAACAAGGTCATCCCCATCAATCTCCAAAACAGAGAGGTCAAATACTTTTGTTTTTATCTTTTGACAAATTATGATATTACTTTTAGCCAATAAAATCCAAAATTCAAGGCATTTGTCAGGTGATGGCTAACAGAAGATGCCTTCCATGTCACTTTATCCTAAATTTGACAAGTTCTGGTATCTATGAGTCATTGCTACGTTCTATGACAATATCACTAAATATCTAAGAGGGATGTTACTTATTATGTGATCAGCTCTATCAACATTTTCCTGACTGTTTCTATCACTTTTGTGCTAAAAACGTCCTTCTCTGTTTACATCATTTGTTATTTTAATTTTTGGTTGAAAATACATTTAACTCTTATTTTAGTGTGATTAATTTTTGTGGATGGTTCAAAGTAAAGATCTAACTTTATTTTTCTGTGATTAAATGATTTAACTGATACTATTTAATTTAGAGTTTCTCAAGCTTTTTAAACCCAACTGAGGACATGGGAAAAAGCATTAGCATGCTAACTGTAAAAAGTTAGATATTATAACAATTTGGTATGGATTTGACCCCTATTCATTTCTGTTGCTCTATATCAATTTGATCCACACATAAAGTTATACATTATGCATTCATTGATTATGCATTATATGTTCTATTTATGCATAAAAGACTAGAAAATACACCTAATTATTAGTAGTTACCTCTTTGCGTGATAGAATTATAGTCAATTTTTATTGCTTTCTTTATACTTTTCTGGGTGTCCTGAATATCCTCAATGAAAATTTTTATTTTCATAATAAAGTAAAAGGAAGATAAAAATTAAATTGTTTTGCCTATTTTATTAGCAAAGTTAAAAATATGCATACTCAGGAGGACTTAGTAGCAGCAGCAGCTAAGTTTCTCAATCTCTCTGACTCCCCACATAAAATTAAAGCAAATGTACAGGCAAACCATGGCCAACATTTACAGCAAAGCTAGGTGATAAGGTATCCCCACAAATCCTAAAATAAAAGTGGGTAGGGACAGTAACCACAATATCTTCATGGTATTGGGATTTTTGTGAAAGAAGAAGAATAAACCAACAGAGCAGCATCTGATCTAAGAATAGAACCCCCCAATTACCAATAGATATTGACTGGAAAGCACCCTGGGCTAATTTTGAGAACAGCTGCTAAATCCTGGAGGGTTTTACTCTTGCCAATATTGGGTAATTACAAGGAGCCTGCAGTAAAAAGTTTTGAGGAGGAGGCAGCAGTCCAGCCCCTCTGAATTCTCCCTCTGAAACTGACCAGCTGGAGTTCCACCTAGGACGCAGACCCACACTGAGGAGTCACTGCTGGGAGTGGAATAAAAACTGAGTGGATGTGGACAATGTACAAAAGGAAAGACAGACTGGAGGAGGGGATTGGAGCCAGGACACCTCAGGAAGCAGGCTACCCTATTTGCGAACATTGCAAAAGAACAGAAGAGGGAACTCTGCAAAATTATAAAAGCTATTCTGAACCATGCCTCATTATAAAAGTTCAGGGAATCAACTCCGCACATGAAAAATGAGCACCAGAAATGTGGAGGTCAAATCTGTGCCAAATAATTATAAGAAAAAAAGAAAATAAGGAGCAGAATAACATCTCTACAGAGAATGAAAGCATGCCCAAAAGATAGGTTCTCAAAATAGAACAAAACTGTCACCAACGATTTCAAAACAAACTAAGAGATTAAGAAAGTGATACAAAATGAATCAGAATTAGAAAAACCCAGATATGAGGTAAAAACACATAGGGAAGAATTAGAAATAATATTAAAATTGTGGCCTCAAATACATTTTTTCCAACACTATGATTAAAGAGAAATAGATATAAGGACCAATAAAGAGAATTAAATAGATAGTTAATTGTAGAACTAAAACTCACTAAACTATGAGGGAGAGCGTATGGTATACAATGCCTGTGTGGTAGGACAGTGTAGATAGAGTGCAACTCCAGTGAACATGGGAGAATGTGGAGAGCATATGCAGAATAATTTTAATGTTTTCAGTAATCGTGTTACACCAACATTAGTTGGTATCAATATTATTATTCCAGTACTGTTGAGTATGTAATATATGAAAAGCAAATGAGTATTTATGGAAAATGCTCATACTACCACCCCTCATGTCCAGGAGAACCAAGATTCTTGGTGTGAAAGAAAGTAGATACATATGTAATAAAAGTTAAGTAAAAGTACAACAAGCTTAAACTTGAATTGTAAGTAGCAAAGTGATCTCATGAAGTATGTTGGTTTTTAAGTGTGTGTGTATTTCCTAGCTCTGTGTACTAATGAAAAGTCCTGGAAACCACGATAAACTTAGCAGTAATGAGCATCTCTAGCACCCAGATTGTGGTGCTGAATGAATTTTCCAACTAAAATAAACACGGAATGGAATGATTTCTAAATGTTGTGTTAGTTCATTTTTTTTTAATTAATAAAATAAATAAATAAATAAATAAAATAAACACGGGCTTCTTAAAGACCCAGCTGATTTCAGGTCTGAGGCAGGAAGTCTCAGATGAGAATGGAACCTCTTCTCACAGGCAAAGGGGATTGCAAGAAAGCTCTCAGTACCTGCTAGGGTCAGAACAAAAGGACTCAGGAAACAACTAGAAGAGGCTCCTGCTGGCTAAGGATGAGACCGTTGTTGTTTCAGTAATGTAAAAATCACAATGGATTGAAACCTGTCAAATATGTTTCAATACATGAGTTTATAACATTAAAAATGTCACCTTCTGGGAATGATAGGGGAAACTTCATTATCTTAAAATCTGGTTAATAAATGAAAAGAATGAAGAAGCATTTTACTGCCTTTCTTTTATGAACTGTACCACAAGTAATCAAGCAGAAAAAGGCAAGTATCTTTTTATAAAATACTGTACAAAATAAACTATTATAGGCTCATACAGAATATTTCACTGCCCTAAAAATCCCCTGTGCTCCATCTCTTCATCTCTCCCCCTCCTCTGGCAACCACTGATCTTCTACTATTACCATAGTTTTATTTTTTCCAGAATGTCATATGGTTGAAAGCATATAGTATGTAGCCTTTTCAGATTGCTAAGACATCCTTAGCAATGTGCATTTAAGATTCATATATTCTTTTATGGTTTGATAGATCATTTCTTTTTATCACTGAATAGTACCCCATTGTATGGCTATAATACAGGTTGTTTATCCATTCACCTATTGAAGGACACCTTGGTTGCTTCCAGTATTTGTCTATTATGAATAAAGCTACTATAAGCATTTATGTGGAGGCTTTTGTGAACGTAACTTTTTTTAATGCAATTTTATTGAAATATATTCACATACTATATAATTGCATACGTACATTTTCAAGTCATTAAGTAAATTCCTAGGCCTGTGATTGCTGGATTGTACAGCAAGACTATGTTTAACTTGGTTAGAAACTACCAAAGTATCTCCCAAAGTGGCTGTACCATTTTGCTTTTGGTGCTGTGCTTTTAATTTCAAATTCCAGTAGTTCATTCCTGGTACGTATGAAAGTAATTGACCTTTTGTATATTACCCTTGTATTCTGCAACCTTACTACTCTTGGTAGTTCCAAGAATTTTGTTGTTGTTGTTTTTGATTCTTTGAGGTTTTCTACATATACAATCATATCATCTGTGTGTAAAAAGTTTTATTTCTTCCTTCTCAATCTGTGTACCTTTAATTTCCTTTTCTTGTTGTATTGCATTATCTAGGACTTCCAGTACAGTGCTGAATATGAGCAGTGAAAAGAGACATCCTTTTGTTTTGACCCTAGTAGGCTAACATTAAGTATAATGTTAAGTGTAGACTTTTGGCAGATGTTCTTTCTCAAGTTGAGGAAATTCATTTCTATTCCTACTTGCTGAGAGTTTTTATCATGAATATGTGTTAGAATTTTTTGAATGATTTTCTGTATCTATTGATATGATTATATGAATTTTCTTCTTTAGCCTATTGATATGAGGGATTACATTAATTGATTTTCAAATGTTGAACCAGCCTTTCATATGTAGAATAAATACCACTTTTGGTTATGGTATACAATTCTTTTTAAACACAGATGGGTTTCATTTGCTAAAATTTTGTTTAGGATTTTTTATATTCATAAGAGATGTTGGTCAGAAGATTGATCAGGTACTCACACCCTATTTGTGGAAGTATATGTTGGTACTATTTTTTAGAGAGAAATTAGGCAGGATATCTTAAGCTTAAAAAATGTAGAGTTTTTGTCACATGCCCTGTAGAAATCAAATCTAAGGAAATTATAAAAATTTGTGTAGAAATATTTACAATGTATCACTTCAAGTAGTTAAAAATGAGGTTATATAATGTCTAAAAGTAAAGTAAGGGTGGGCCACGGTGGCTCAGTGGCAGAATACTTAAGTGCTGTCATGGTTAGGGACAGGTGTCAACTTGGCCAAGTTGTGGTACCTGTTCATCTGATTGGGCAAACGCTGGCCTGTCTGTTGCAATGAGGACATTTCATAGGATTAGGTCATGATCACGTCAGCTACATCCACAGCTGATTCCATTTGTAATCAGCCAAAGGGGAGTGTCTTCTGCAATTAGTGATGCTAAATCCAATCATGGGAAGCCTTTTAAGGAGAACTCAGAGGAGACAGATTCTATTCCTGCTTTGGCTGGTGAGCCTCTCCTGTGGAGTTCGTCCAGGCCATCCATTGGAGTCATCAGCTTCGCAGCCTGCCCTGTGGATTTTGGACTCTGCATTCCTATGGTCACGTGAGACACTTTCATAAATTTTATATTTGCAAGTGTTCCCTGTTGATTCTGTTTCTCTAGAGAACCCTAACTAATACATCTTGGTACCAGGAGTGGTTCTTAAGGAACAGAATCTTAAAAATGGGTTTTTATGAATGGTTTTCTACTCTGACTGGGCTCAGAGACACTAAGGACTTTGATTCCCATAATCAGAATGACACTCCCAAACCATGGACTGAGTTGGCAAAGGAGATAGTCAAAATATCATCATTCGATTCTCCTAATGCTTCGCTTGTACGAAGCCAGACTCTGGGGGATAATGTTTTTGACAGCTTTACAGAGTTTTGTAGAAATAAGAGTTATAGAGATGTTGGTTGGTTGTTGTTAGATACACTGTCTACATTAAAGGGTGAAAGGGATGGGCTTAAGGCTTCAAACAAGAAGCTTAAGTGCCGTCTGAAAGATGTAGAGGTTTCTATGAGTATCCTGAAGGAAAATTTTATTTCCTGTAGCCGTAGACTTGAAATCTCTGAAAATCAGACTCAGAATCTTATTGTTAGAGTAGCGACTTTACAACATAAACTGAAATCTCAGTCTTGCATGGTGTCTGCCGTTAAAGTGAGGTCATTGATTGGAAAGGAGTGGGACCCTGAAAAATGGGATGGTGACATATGGATTGATAATGATGTTGGGGGTGAGGTTGAAACCCTAGACCATGCTGAGCCTTCTTTAGATAACCCTGTAATAGTCTGCCCTGAGGACATAGCTGCCCCACCTCCAGCCTGCCTTGAGGAATTGGCCACCCAACCTCCTCCTGAAGGGATTAGCCCTAGAGTTATTAATCCTGTTTCACCAGATGAAACTGCAAATGAAAGCCCTGAAGCAAATGGCTTGGAAGATATTTCTAATTCTTTTCATGACCCACCCCCACCACCCCTCATTTCTTCTAGACCTATAACTAGACTAAAGTCCCAACAGGCCCCTAAAGGTGAGGTACAAAGTATCACACATGAGGAGGTACGTTATACTCCAAAAGAACTGTGTGAGTTTTCCAATTTATATAGACAGAAACCAGGGGAATATGTGTGGCAATGGATTTTAAGAGTGTGGGATAATGGTGGGAGGAATATAAGGCTGAATCAGGCTGAATTTATTGATATGGGACCACTAAGCAGAGATTCTGCATTCAATGTTATAGCTAGAACAGTTAGAAAAGGTGTTAACAGCTTGTTTGGGTGGTTGGTTGAAACATGGATCAAAAGGTGGCCATCATTACCTGAGGTTGAAATGCCAGAACTGCCCTGGTATAATGTAGATGAGGGGATCCAGAGGCTTAGAGATTGGGATGTTAGAGTGGATTTATCATGCAAAGCCTGCTCTTACACCCCAGGAATGCCCAGAGGATGCACCTTTTACCAGAACAGTGAGAAATAAATTTGTGAGACTAGCACCATCATCCCTCAAGAGCTCTGTGGTTGCACTTCTCTGTAGGTCAGATATTACTGTAGGAACTGCTGTCACTGAGCTGGAATCCTTAAACACAATGGGGATGACAGGATCCCGAGTTGGCAGAAGCCAGGTGGCAGCACTTAATCACCAAAGACAGGGTAGACGTGGGTATTATAATAGACAACAAACTCAAAGGAGGCATCAAAATTATATGACACGCAGAGATTTGTGGCATTGGCTAGTAAATCATGGGGTGCCTAGAAATACAATAGAAGGGCAGCCTACTAAATTCTTGTTGGAGCTGTATAAACAAAAGAGTTCTAGGTCAAGGGAACAGAAGTCTAACCTGAATTACAAAAACACAGAGTCACGGCCCCTTAACCAATTTCCAGACTTGAAACAGTTTACAGACCCTGAGCCCCTTGAATGAAGGGGAGGCCAGGTCCCTATGGGGAAGAAACCTGTTACACTGCCACAAATTTATACTGTTAACCTTCCTCTAAGTCTTCCCCAAGGAGACCGACGGCCTTTTACCAGGGTAACTGTGCATTGGGGAAAAGGAAATGATCAGATATTTCGGGGATTATTAGACACTGGTTCAGAAGTGACATTAATTCCAGGGGACCCAAAACGTCACTCTGGGCCACCAGTCAGAGTGGGGGCTTATGGAGGCCAGGTGATCAATGGAGTTTTAGCTCAGGTCCATCTCACAGTGGGTCCAGTGGGCCCCCGGACCCATCCTGTAGTTATTTCCCCAGTTCCAGAATGTATAATTGGAATAGACATACTGAGCAACTGGCAGAATCCCCACGTTGGTTCTCTAACTCGTGCAGTGAGGGCTATTATTGTGGGAAAGGCCAAGTGGAAGCCACTAGAACTGCCCCTACCAAGCAAAATAGTAAATCAAAAGCAATACCGTATTCCTGGAGGGATTGCAGAGATTACAGCCACTCTTAAGGACTTGAAAGATGCAGGGGTGGTGATTCCCACCACATCCCCGTTCAACTCTCCTATTTGGCCTGTGCAGAAAACAGATGGGTCTTGGAGAATGAGAGTGGATTATCGTAAACTCAACCAGGTGGTAACTCCAATTGCAGCTGCTGTTCCAGATGTAGTATCATTGCTTGAGCAAATCAATACATCCCCTGGTACCTGGTATGCAGCTATTGATCTGGCAAATGCTTTTTTCTCAATAGCTATTAGTAAGGACCACCAGAAACAGTTTGCTTTCAGCTGGCAAGGTCAGCAATATACTTTCACTTTCCTACCTCAGGGGTATATCAACTCTCCAGCCCTATGTCATAATCTTGTTCGCAGAGACCTTGATCGTTTCTCCCTCCCACAAGACATCACACTGGTCCATTATATTGATGATATCATGTTGATTGGACCTAGTGAGCAAGAAGTAGCAACTACTCTAGATTTACTGGTAAGGCATTTGCGTGTCAGAGGATGGGAGATAAATCCAACAAAAATACAGGGGCCTTCCACCTCTGTAAAATTTTTAGGTGTCCAGTGGTGTGGGGCATGTCAAGATATCCCTTCTAAGGTGAAGGATAAATTGCTGCATCTGGCCCCTCCCACATCCAAAAAAGAGGCACAATGCCTAGTTGGTCTTTTTGGATTTTGGCGACAACATATTCCTCATTTGGGTGTGCTACTCCGGCCCATTTATCGAGTGACCAGAAAAGCTGCTAATTTTGAGTGGGGACCTGAACAAGAGGAGGCTCTGCGACAGGTCCAGGCTGCTGTGCAAGCTGCTCTGCCACTTGGGCCATATGATCCAGCAGATCCAATGGTGCTGGAAGTGTCAGTGGCAAATAGAGATGCTGTCTGGAGCCTTTGGCAGGCCCCTATAGGAGAATCACAACGCAGACCCTTAGGATTTTGGAGCAAAGCCTTACCATCTGCTGCAGATAACTATTCTCCTTTTGAGAAACAGCTTTTGGCCTGCTACTGGGCCTTAGTAGAGACTGAATGCTTAACCATGGGCCACCAAGTTACCATGAGACCTGAGTTGCCTATCATGAGTTGGGTGTTGTCTGACCCACCAAGCCATAAAGTTGGGCGTGTACAGCAGCACTCTATTGTAAAGTGGAAATGGTATATACGAGATAGAGCCAGAGCAGGTCCTGAAGGCACAAGTAAGTTACATGAAGAAGTGGCACAAATGCCCATGGTTTCCACTCCTGCTGCCACATTACCTTCTCCTTCCCAGACCAGAGCTATGGCCTCTTGGGGTGTTCCTTACAGTGAATTGACTGAGGAAGAGAAAACTCGGGCCTGGTTTACAGATGGTTCAGCACGATATGCAGGTGCCACCCGAAAGTGGACAGCTGCAGCATTACAACCCCTTTCTGGGGTGTCCTTGAAGGACAGTGGTGAGGGGAAATCCTCCCAGTGGGCAGAACTTCGAGCAGTGCACCTGGTTGCTCATTTTGCTTGGAAGGAAAACTGGCCAGAGGTGCGTTTGTATACTGACTCATGGGCTGTTGCTAATGGTTTGGCTGGATGGTCAGGGACTTGGAAAGACCATAATTGGAAAATTGGTGACAAAGAGGTCTGGGGAAGAAGTATGTGGACAGACCTTTCTGAGTGGGCTAAAAACATGAAGATATTTGTGTCCCATGTGAATGCACACCAGAGGGTGACTTCAGCAGAGGAAGATTTTAATAATCAAGTGGATAAGATGACCCGTTCTATGGATACCAGTCAGCCTCTTTCCCCAGCAACTCCTGTTATTGCCCAATGGGCTCATGAACAAAGTGGTCATGGTGGTAGGGATGGAGGTTATGCATGGGCTCAGCAACATGGACTTCCACTCACCAAGGCTGACCTGGCTACAGCCACTGCTGAGTGCCCAATCTGCCAGCAGCAGAGACCCACACTCAGCCCCCAATATGGCACCATTCCCCGAGGTGACCAGCCAGCTACATGGTGGCAGGTTGATTACATTGGACCACTCCCTTCATGGAAGGGGCAGCAATTTGTTCTAACTGGAATAGACACATACTCTGGATATGGGTTTGCTTTCCCTGCACGCAATGCTTCTGCCAAAACTACTATTCGTGGGCTTACAGAATGCCTTATCCATCGTCATGGTATTCCACATAGCATTGCTTCGGATCAAGGAACACACTTCACAGCAAATGAAGTGCGGGAATGGGCACATGCTCATGGAATTCTCTGGTCTTACCATGTTCCCCATCATCCAGAAGCTGCTGGATTGATAGAATGGTGGAATGGCCTTTTGAAAACTCAATTACGGTGCCAACTAGGTGGCAAAAACTTGAAAGACTGGGGTAATGTTCTCCAGGAAGCTGTGTATGCTCTGAATCAGCATCCACTGTATGGTGCTGTTTCTCCCGTAGCCAGGATCCATGGGTCCAGGAACCAAGGGGTGGAAATGGGTGTGGTGCCACTCACTATTACTCCTAGTGATCCACTAGGAAAATTTTTGCTTCCTGTCCCTACTACCCTGAGTTCTGCTGGTCTACAGGTTTTAGTTCCAAAACGGGGTGTGCTTTCTCCAGGAGAAACAACAGTGATACCACTGAACTGGAAGTTAAGATTGCCACCTGGCCACTTTGGGCTACTTATGCCTCTGGATCAACACACCAAGAAGGGGATTACATTATTGTCTGGGGTAATTGACCCTGACTATCAGAAGGAAGTAGGACTGCAACTACATAATGGAGGTAAAGAAGAGTTTTCTTGGAATATAGGAGATCCCCTGGGGCGTCTATTAGTACTACCATGCCCTGTGATTAAAATCAATGGAAAACTGCAACAACACAATCCAGGCAGGACCACTAATGGCTCTGAGACTTCAGGAATGAAGGTTTGGGTCACCCCACCAGGCAAAGAACCACAGCCAGCTGAAGTGCTTGCTGAGGGGAAAGGGAACATGGAATGGGTCGTGGAAGAAGGTAGTGATAAATATGAACTTCGACCACGTGATCAGTTACAGAAATGAGGACTGTAATGCTGTTTTGTTTGTGTTATACTATTTAAGTTGTAAGATATCAAGTTTAAGAATGAATGTTGCCCAAGGATTTGCACGCTATTCTGGAGAGATTTAATGTGTTTCCAGTTATATGCAGGACAGTTGAGTATTGTCAGGTAAAAGAAAAAATGTGTGCTTATTTGTTTTCATTTGGAAATTAAGTATGGTCTAAGGTGATATATATATATATATATGTGCCAAGTTGACAAGGGGTGGACTGTCATGGTTAGGGACAGGTGTCAACTTGGCCAAGTTGTGGTACCTGTTCATCTGATTGGGCAAGCGCTGGCCTGTCTGTTGCAATGAGGACATTTCATAGGATTAGGTCATGATCACGTCAGCTACATCCACAGCTGATTCCATTTGTAATCAGCCAAAGGGGAGTGTCTTCTGCAATTAGTGATGCTAAATCCAATCATGGGAAGCCTTTTAAGGAGGACTCAGAGGAGACAGATTCTATTCCTGCTTTGGCTGGTGAGCCTCTCCTGTGGAGTTCATCCAGGCCATCCATTGGAGTCATCAGCTTCGCAGCCTGCCCTGTGGATTTTGGACTCTGCATTCCTATGGTCACGTGAGACACTTTCATAAATTTTATATTTGCAAGTGTTCCCTGTTGATTCTGTTTCTCTAGAGAACCCTAACTAATACAAGTGCCCTGCCGGTGCCTGCCCATGCAAAAAAAAAAAAAAAAAAGTAAAGTAAAAGGCTATAGTAGCAAGTACTAAATTAAAAAACACTGAAAAATTATAACAAGCTTAAATGCTTAAAATACATGCCATTGTGTTCTGTTATCTCTAAAAAGCAAGAAACAAATGAGTGTTAAATATGGTTATACATATGAATGGTAAAAAAAATGAAACAACTGGGAGAAAGTACAGCAATACAAACTACATGACTTTGTGACAGCAGATGTCCGAGAACCGTTCTCTGAACAGCCCGTGAGAAGTGAGAGTCCCTCTGCAGAATCATGAGCCCTCACCTCCATGTGGACCGTGCCTACAAAACACATTCTATAGTCCAAATATTCTTTCAATGGGTGAGGAAAAGAGTCTTAATATTTCTTAAAAGGAGGGATAAAAGGAAATGCCATCACTGTTTCAAATAATAATTTAGTTATCATCACCACCACCATCGTCATCATCATCTTTGATTATGTGCTTGTCAGAGATGGACTCATCAATCGCAGAGACCCTGGGGCAGCTTCCACATCACACTAGAACACACATATGAGAATTTTAGTCTCATCTGCAAGACTGTAAGCTCCAAGGGGCTGCCTCTGTATCTGCCCTGCCTTGGTCCCTTCTGGCACCCTGGCTCCCAGCCCAGAGACTGGCACAGAGAGAGCACCTGATTAATAGTTATTGAATGGGATGAGCAAATATTACCATAATGAATGAGCTCCCAGGAAACAAAGTCTCCAGTTCTTAAGCCTTCCTTCTCTAATGAGAATTGGATTGAAATTATTTATACGAAAGAATGCTACACATCCTCTACCAGCATGTTGGGGTGTTATTCATATGTGGGAAACCTACAGTTTCAATACTATTCACCATTTATTGTATCCTAGAATGTAAAGACCTTGTGCTGAGCCGTTCATACTCATTATATCTAATACTTAAGGCATGTTGCCTCACTATTTTGCAAATATGAAAACTGACTCTCCGGGAATTTAAGTGACTGGGGCAAGACCACATAGCTGGAAACTGCCAAGCCAAGTGACTGTTATTTCCATAGCTCACATGCAGGATTAAGGGTCAAATTAAGAATCAAGAATTAAGGACCTCTAATTGTCCTCAGTATCCCTAAAGAAGAAAATAAATAGATATATTATCAAGAGACAGTGAGCCCAAGTGCGTGGGACACTCAGTTCCCAAATACTCCATTTAGTTTTCTCAGTTTCACTTGCAAAGGAAATAAGGAAGAATGGAGTTCTTCAATGAGATACCTTAATTGTATCTTAAGGGAATACAAAACCTTGGTGTCACAGATAAGATTGGCCTTTTTTAACCTGTTGAAATTTCTTGAACAGATGAAATGCAAAGACTTCTGAGGGGAATGGGGCCTCAGAGATTTTTCTGATTTTTGATAAATTTTCATCACATGGAGATTCACTAATGGAAACAGAGAGAAGAATGAGCTGTTAGTAAATGTAATAATGGAAATGAGAGTTAGCAAAAATAAAGCACAATCCAAATGGTTATCAATTTTAACATTTCATCTGTAAATGTACAGACATAAAAGTTTAATTTAGTTAAATGGAATTTAAAGGATGATTTATGTTCTTAGTATTAATCATTTAGGAGAACTGGTTATTAATAAGAAATTGAAATGCTTTCACAAATGGGATTCAAAACTTACAATGAAAGTAAAAAAATTAAAATAAAAGAACTGGTTGTTAACTAATATTCAGCCACAGAATAATAATAAATGTATTTCAAGAGTTTTATACATGCTGATATGTTTAGAGGGATTTTAAAGTCCTTACTTTTGTAAGAAATTATTGTACCATGCTGAAACAGATTGTGTTCTGGGTATCTCAGGCAAAGTTGAATAATATTAAAATTTTTTTTGCAAGATTCTGATTCTTATTCAAATTTTGAAGGTTATAGGCTACTGGTTTTCAATCCTGCTACATATTAGAATCACTTTGACAGCTTAAGAAACCAATTCATTCTGAGTCTCTATCCCAGACTAATTAAACCTGAACCTTTGGAAATGTGGCTTGAGCGTCGGTTTTTAAAAACGCTCCCTGGGTGATTTTACTGTGCTGCCAGTTTTGAGAATCACTATTTTGGACAGTCAAGAGTAAGACTGTAAACCTGGTAAGAGTAAGACCCATGCACAGCTTATTGACCCTGTTCCTGACATATAATAGGTGCTCAATAAAGACTTTTTGAATGAATTAGGTAATTTAATAATCCTGTAGCATATCTGTAACTAGGAAAGCCTACCAGTGCTTCTCACTCCATAATGTCATTCTGAGAATTGCTCCTACTCAGTGATATCTTATTCTCACATCTCCTTGAACATTTGTTCAAATCATATTTTCTAATCCATAATCTAAAAAATTGAAAGGTGTTTTGGAACAGGACCAAGTTTGAATGTGCCTATTCTTGTCACCTGTGGGAACCAGCTCTTTGTCTGGTCATCATTATAAACTGTCGCTGAGCACCTTAGAGTGGTTGGGACAATGCTCTGGTCCTTGCCTGCCGAGCCATACGTCCACAAGTTTTTGATGGTGATCTGCCATAAGGCATATTTCACATCAGAACCAGTGGTTCCATACATCTAAATCTGAAACAAAGGTTAACACTTGAGATAACCTCTGATGCATTCGCTTCTGTTTTTTCATTGAAAACATTACTAAAAACTCACTAAATTGATTTCATGACCCACTAGGAGATTTCCACCCAGTTTGAAAAACACTGCAGTAACTGGGCAAAAAACAGCATGGCCAAGGCAAAGTTGCCATGCCTGTCTAGCCGTGGAAAAGAAAACATTTACAGTGATTATAATAAACTCATAATATCCTGACTTATTACAGTTACCATGATGTGTGTATTATAGGTCACTGTCTATTTCTTGCAACATGAATGTATGGTTCATATGGGCAGGAATTCCATCTGCCTTTACATCACTGTACCACTGACAAGGTATACATCTAGAGCCTGGCTCATATTAAAAATTCAGCAAATACTCATTAGACTGATGAACCCATAAATGATTGACTCTTTCTATAATGTTTTCTCAGACACAATTACAGTATATGACATTTTCATTTATTTTCCAAATAGCTTTCATTTCCAAAGTCCTTGTCCAATTTTCATCTTCTTGAATATCCAATCATATCGCTATTATTTTTAAAGGAATTATTAAAGGAATCCTATGACATATTTAGTGGAAAATATGATAGAGCTCCCAGATCTCATTGTAGGATAAAAAATAAATATTTGCACTAAAGTCTGTGGGTGTGAAACAAGAATAATATCCCTGTGAACTAAGAGAGAGAAAGATCTATCTTCAGAAGGTATTTCTAGGAAGAGCAATTTCTACATATTGTGGCAGGAAAGGAGACAATCTTGAAAAGAAGGAAGCCTTCAAAACAGAATTCTGGGAGCTAGAGACAGTGAATGTCAACAAGACCACCAAATTACAGGAAGGTCTGAGCCTATGAGGGAGAAATTTGGAAAAAGAAAAAATAAGCAGTAATAAGCACATGATGAGAAAAATGAAGCAATAGAGAGCTCCTGGGCAGAGGACCTGGGGACAAGAATGCAACCCAGGGAAAGGGAGAGAAAAGGAAAGGGTGAGAACTATGGCAACAGATGTTTACCCACTGTGTGAGTCTGAAACTATTGTGTAGCCCAGAAAAGCCATGTTCTTTAATCCTCATTCAATATTGTTGGATCTTTTTGATTAAGTTGTTTTCATGGAGATGTGACCCACCTAATTGTGGGCGGGACCTTTTGATAAGGTGGTTTCCATGGGGATGTATCGCCACCCATTCAAATAGGGTTGCTTACGGGAGTGCTTTAAGAGGGAATCATTTTGGAAAAAGCTTAAGGGCCAAACAAGAGAGACATTTGGAGATGCAGAAAGAAAACAGCCCCATGTAAGCTTTATGAAATGAGAAGCCAGGAGAGAAAGCTAGCAGATATCCCTATGTGCTTTCCCACCTGACAGGGGTATTCAGAAGCCAGAGACCCCAGCAGCCACCAGCCACATTCCTTCCCAGTTGACAGAGGTGTTCCAGATGGCATCAGCCTTTCTTGAGTGCAGGTAACCTCTTACTGGTGTCTTAATTTGGACATTTTCATGGTCTTAGAATTGTAAACTTTCAACTTAAATTCCCCTTTTAAAAGTCTTTCCATTTCTTGTATATTGTATTCCAGTAGCATTTGCAAACTAAAACACCCACATATCACAGAAATTATGCAGGTCTAGATAAGCTTGTTCTCATGGAGCTCTGTGACTTGTAAGTTTCACTTCAAAGATTTGTTGCATTCAGAGATTTACAGCCCAAGCTTCCAGTACTAATCGAGGAAAAAATCTATTCATTCACTTAGTCAATGAATATTGATTGAAAAACTATGAATATTCAATCAAAATGTCAATCAACTTTGCCTTATACAAATACTAGTAATAGAATAAGCAGTATAGTAGACACAGTCCCTGTCCTTATGCAATTTCTAGTCTAATGAAGGATTTAGACATATATTATTAATCAATTCATTATACACAAATTAGTTATTTATTACAATTTTAAGTTACAGAGGAGACAGCTAATGGTACTGTAAAAGGGTATGGCATGGGGAGCTAAACACTCAAGCTATGATCTAAATAATGGATGAAGAATAGCTAACTGGGGCATTCCACGTAACAAGGACAGTATCTGCAAAGACCCTGTGGCAGAGGAAGTATGGCTAGAGTACAGCAAGTAAGAGAGAATCACTAGGGAAGTGGGCAGGGCCTGGATCTATACAATCTTGTGGAATATGCTAAGGATCTGATGTTTCATCCTGATAGAAATGGGAAGCCATTCAAGGATTTTGAACAGTTCAGAGGGATAGTGTAGGGAGAGATGAGGGGGGATATTGAATGTGATTGTATCTGTCTTGGATTGGTCCTGCAGTGAGTGTTTCAGCAGGATGGCTGTGAGTTATTATCAGCATCTTATTCTAATGTTGTTCTGTTAGTCAAAAGCTTTAGGTCTGTTATAGAATGATCCCAAAATCTGCCCAATTTATTGTGCAGAGAATTACTGCAATTTAAACTATTTCTTAGTAGAGGATGATTTAAAAAGAAAAGACCTTGTCAATCTGTTACCTAAAGAAAATGTCCTTCAGAGAGAGACCTGCCTTATTCCTGGGCCTGTAACTCATGTACTCCAGTAATGATTTCCAGTAAATCGGCTTAAATCCCCATCATATCTCCCTTTTAATCCTCAGCTCCTTCCTTACATATTAAGCTTAGGGAGGCACAAATCCCCTCACTTATTAAGAAAAACCCATAGCACCATAACCTGAGAGTGTTCATCTGTATAGGAGGGCAGCTAAATGCCTCTTTGCGAAATTTTGATGGAAATGGATCTTCACTTTACAGATGAAGAAAAAGAGCCAGTAGCCTTCAGACTCTAACAAGATCCCAGCTCTCCAAGGAACCCTGTCTAGACAGTTGGATGCATTCTTCTTGGTCTTTTATACTGATTTTAAGATTAGATCACATTTCAATCTGATTATGAACTGTGCTTATTTAAAAAGTGTAGGTGTGAGAAATCTGAACCTGTATAGAAAGATCTGAGTTTAGCCACCAGGTCCAACTATGAGGGAAGTTTGGGAGAACTTCTGGAAACATTTCTTAAGCAGCGACTGTGTGCTAGGCACTATGCAGAAGCTTTAGAGGTGCCATCTCATTTTACCATTATAACTATCCTGCGAGGTACATACTATTAATACCTCCATTGTACAGATGGGGGAATTGAGGCTGAGAGGTTACTTGACTTGCCCGGGAATGTGATAGAGTTAGGATATGCAGCTAACAACTATACAACTCAAAAGCCTCTTCTTTTAATTCCAATACAATACACAATACACTGAAGTTAATTGTAGTAATGTGTAAGTACCAGACCATTTTTTGATAGGTTAATAGAATTGTCCTATAGTAAAAGCTTAATACCTCAGGATGGCATCTAGGAAAGATATTGACTTGAGCTTAGAAGTTGAACCCCTCCCTTTTCATCCTATCAGCTGATTAAAAGCATCAAAATAATAAAAAAAATATAGAGAGGGAAGAAAATCTGCATCAACATCAGAAACTAGAGATGGTGCCATCCCCAAATCAGAAACTTGCAGGACTTCCTGATATGGCACTAAAATTGTATGATAAAGTAGGCGTGGTCTTGAGGTAACTATGCTGAAGTGAATCTGCAGAACCCTAAGAGCTTCCACGTTGGAGCTGTGTTGGGAGAGGAGTGGGGTGAGACTGCAGGCCAAAGGATCTCCCTCTGGACCCCTCCTGCACTGCAGATCAATCAACAGCTTGCAGTCAGTGCAGCAGGTATAGCCCCATCAAAGAAAACACACTGGGGAGGCAGATGGCATATTGAGAGGCAATTTATAAACAGCTGAGTGAGTTCAGTTTTTTTCTGTCCATCTATGATGCAAAGAAGATAACAAAATGTTACCTACAGCAAATATATCAATAAGACCATGCAATTCATTCAGAATAAAAATTGGTTCTAAGTAAGACAGATAGCCTGTTTCCAAGGAATGGAGCTTGTATTTGTTTTTTTTAACATTAGGAATGAATAGAAAAGAGACTATTGTATTTGTGTGCGGAAGGAAAATGGTGCAGTATTTTACTGGTCACCGAAGGGTAGAAATTTGCTCTCATCATTTCCTTTTTTGCTATGTGTGTAAATTCCACTGCCCCCACTACTGTGCTGTATCCTCCACTCCATGTAAGTATGAAATAGTTAAATTGCAAAGTTTAAAAGTCCATTCTTCCATGAAGCCATTATTTATCTCACCCAAACAATAAAAGGCCAAAATCGTAAGTGTTCAGTTTGATAAGTTTTGACAATTGTACAAACTTATGTAATTACGAGTCAAAACAAGATATAGGATATTTACAACATTCCAGAAAATTCCCTAATGTAATCTCCAATTTTTAGCTCCCCTAACCCCACCAGAGACAATAACTTTCTGAGTTATTTCACCATATATCAGTTTTCTCTGTCCTTGTATTTAATTTAAATGGAATACAATACATATTTTATGTTCCTTTGTCTCTTTTCATTGCTGAGTAATACTTTATTTCATGACATTTGTTTATCAATTCTCTTGTTAATGGGTTTACCCCAATTTTTTTGTCTATTATGAATAAGGCTGCTATGAACACCCTTGTACTAATATTTTTTGTGGACATGCATTTTCATTATTCTCGGATATATATCTAGGAGTGGAATTTCCAAGTCATAGGGTAGAAATATGTTTCGTTTTAATAAGAAACTGACAAACAGTTTTCTAAGATTGTTGTATCATGGTATGCTATACCAGCAATGTATAGTGGTCTGTTTGTTCCACATCTTTGCCAACCTTTTATATTCTCAGTCTTTTTTTAAACAAAAATTTATGCACTCTAGTGTGTGTGAAATGGTACCTCATAATAGTTTTAATTTACATTTCTCTGATGACCAATAACATTGAGCACCTTTTAGCCATTTGTTTACCTTTTGTGAAGTTGGAGTCTTCTATTTTTTTCCTGGGTTGCTTTTTTATTTTGGGCATAAGTCATTTATCATATATATTGCTAGGAATATTTCTCCTAGTCTGTGGCTTGTGTACTCACTTACCTGATGTGGTATTTTGATGAGCAGAAAATTTTGAAATAGATAAAGTCTAATTTATCTTGATAAGTGTTTTTTGCATGTTCTGGCTAAGAAACCTACTCCAAATCACAAAGATATTCTCTCCTGTTTTATTCTAGAAACATTGTGGCTCTAGCTTTTAGGTTTAGGTGTATAATCTGGCTCAAATAGGTTGTTGTGTAGGATGTGAATAGGGGCCCAAGATTCCTTTTTATTCCATATAGATATCCCGTTATTCCAGTATTTGTTTTACTTCAAAGGCTTTCCTTTCCCCATTGACTTATGTCGGTTGAAATTCAATTGCACATGTTTGTGTGGGTCTCTATCTGGATTTTCCATGTTCTTCCATTGATCTGTTTGTCCGTCCTTACACGTCAGTACCACACTGTCTCAAATACTGTAGCTTTCTGAAATCAGAGAGTGCAGATTCTCCAATCTTGTTCTTCTGTTTCTAGATTATTTTGTATTATAGGTCCCTTGAATTTGCATATACATTTTAGAATTTATAAATTAATTCATTACTTTTTTCAACAAAGTCTTCGGGATTTTGATTGAGACAATGTTTTATCTACAACTCAATTTGGAGAGAATGGAAACCTTAATAATCTTGCAGCTTCCAATTCATGAAAATGACATATCTCCATTTATTTATAGTGTTTTGCAATTTTCAGTGTAGAGGTCTTACATTTCTGTAATTAGGTTTATTCTAAGACATCTTATTTTTTTTCTTGCTAATGTAAATTGAATTTTATTTTCCAATTGTTTATTGCCAGAATATTGTAAATACAATTGATCCATCTCTTTTGAAGCTCTGTTATTAGGTGTGCACATATGATGATGGTTACATTTTCTCAATGAATTTTTCCTTTTGTTAATATGAAACACTCTTATTTTTCTCCAGTAATACTCCTTGTCCTTAAGACTACGTATCTAATATAGTATTGCCATACAAGATTTCTCACGCCTCATGTTTGCATGGTGTGACTTTTTGAACCTTTTTATTTTCAATCTGTCTTTATAATTAAAGTATATTTCTTATAAACAGCATATGGTTGGATTTTGCTTTTTTATCCAGTCTGACAATGCCTGCCTTTTGCATATGATGCTAATCCATTTACAACTAAAGTAATAATCAATGTGTTTGGATATCTTGGCATTTGTCACATCTGCTCTTAGTTCCTCTCTGCTTCTGTTCCTGTCTTCTGTATAAATCATATATTTTTCGATATTTCTTTTTATTCTCTCTATTGACTTTTTTAGCTATGTCTTTTCTGTTACGTTTTTAGGTGGTTACGATAGCAATTTCCACAGACTACCTTCAAATAATTTTATGGCAATCACAAACATTTTAAGGATGTTACAGCATTACCGTTCCATTTACTCCATCCTGATCTTTCTGCTCCTTTTGTCATAAATTTTGCTTCTATTTATGTTGTAAACCCCCTAATGTATTGTTATTGGTTAAGCAGTGGTATCTTTTAAATACATTTTAAAATGAGGAAAAGTTCATAGTCTTTAAGGTATTCACCTATAAATGAAAGTGAATAGAAATAAAATACATAAATACATTTTACTTTTGCATATTATTATTAATTGTTATTAATTAATAGTGATGCATTTGGGGCTTGTATTATTACATACTTGGAATTACAACATCTTATTTTTATTCATCACATTAAAGATGTCCTGATGTCTCTGAGTAATTTTTAACTTAAACTGCTAACAATGAAGAGACGAATGCTAGGGGTAAAGAATACGCGCCTGTGAAGGAAGGGGCTTCTGTATGCTGGCGGGTAGCCTTCCATGTGACACTCTATGTAGAAAATATCATTCTCCACTCTGACGTGGGAATGCCTCAGTTTTCCTTCTCCCAGAACCACAGGAAGCTCTTTGTCAAGGTTCAGGGGCCTCTTTCTACTCTGGAGGAGAGTTATACCATCTGAATTTTAGTATCACGTGGATCCGTGTAAGAAATCATAAATGAGCCCTGTACAACTTCTGTCATTTATTCTTTGTAAAGAACAAAGGAAAGTGGGAAAAAGAGAAGAGGCAAAGAGCCAGATGTTCTCAAAATAGAGTGTTCTGGTTTAAAGGAGTGACAATCTTACTGCCGAAAATACGGGGCCTCGGTGAAGTTGGAGAGGTATTTTTGGTGGGTAGCTTTGGAGCACAGGCATGCGGATGAGGTGATTTTCAGAGGTTCGCTCTGTCATATGAAGCAGCCACCCAGACTGCCCATCCCTTAGCCTGAGGCCCTGAAGGCAGAAATGAGGATGAAGGTGCATTGTCCAAAGCGTGGGCATCTGGGTGTTTGCTAAGGCAGTGCTTTGCCAGCAGCCATCTGTCAATGCTTCATATTCCCCAGATGTCACCCTGATATTGGCTGTTCCCTCTCTGAAGTGACATTCCCATTTGAGGAAGCCCTAGGGCCTGCAATGTCAGTCAGGACCCTACTGCCTGAATTAAAAGCATGTCACTAAATTCAAAATGAGACTGACTTGTGGTAAGTGCCTTATCTAAATTTTTCCATGCGTAGTGCTTTAAGAGTTGACAGATGTGAATGCACTATCTATCAGTGGTATTCTGAGTATAATTATCTTAACTGATGAACCTCGATTTTGAATATAAAATCTCATTAGAATATGCCATTATGCAGTGATCATCATGGTCTGACAGAGTCGACAGGCATCCGCATATCATCTTTCCAAATATAGGTTGAAATGGCAAATATCTACAGTGAATTATGCTCAGGAAGTATTGACAGGGATTTGTTTTACACAAATGGGTGACACTTGGAGTGAACATTCTCAGGCAGAATGCACAGTAAATTGAGGAAAATTAAATAGTCTTTGAGCCTGCATGTCCATTGTCATCAGTTAGGAATTTGGGGTTGTAAGAAAGAGAAAAAAAATGCTCAAACAGATTTAAGCTAAAAATTGGAGTGGAGAGGGCATGTCTTGGCTTATATAATTGAAAGATCCAGAAATATTTGTGTCCACCCAAGGTCTAATACGAAAACTCAAATGTTGTAGCCAGAACCTTATTTTTCTCTTTTCTGCTTTGTCGGTAGTTTTGACTTCACCCTCAGGTTCCCAGCATTGCCCTGTTCTCGTTCCCGGCCCTCTTTTCCTGTTCACACACGGCTGCTGCATGCTGGAAGCTAAAGCCTTGACCCACGCTATCCAAGGGAAGGGTAAGAACTGCCTTGATGATTCCCGCACAAACCCTTTGATGTGTTGCTGGTTTGGAGCTGTTACACACCCCACAAAAGGCAATGTTTTGTTTTTTTTTAATCCATCCCTGTGGGGGCAGACCTAATGTGGACAGGACATTTGATTCGACTGAGATGTGACCCATCCCTTTCAGGGTGGACCTTAATCCCTTTATTGGGGTCTTTTATGAGGATAAGAGAGAGAAAACACCCAGAGAAATTTGGAGAGAGCCTTTGAAACCAGAACCCAGGAGAGAAGGATCAGCAGTCATCACCATGTGCCTTCCTGTGTGATGGGAACCCGGATGCCAGCAACCTTTCTTCAGAGAAGGTATCTTTCTCTTGATGCCTTAATTTAGACATTTTCATGGCCTTAGAATTGTAAATTGGTAACCTAACACATCCCCACTGAAAAAGCCAATCTATTTCTGGTATATTGCTTTCTGGCAGCTTTAGCAAACTGAAACAGATGCCTTCACTCTAAGTCACTCAGTTCTACTCATGTGTCTCTCCTGATCCAATCATGGTGGCTATGAGGCGAGCCATTGATGGTCTTAAATCGATCAGGTCCTGACCATGGAATTTAGGTGGGTCCACCACACCTGAATTAGTGGAGAGACAACCCTGGCCTGGCATATATTAGCATTTTGCTAATACTTTCTAGGGATGGTGACTCAAGCAGCCAAAGTTACATCACATTCAGCCCTTTCCTTGTTCAGTAAACCCCAGGCTTTGGGATTTTTCTTATTACAAAACTGATGCTTCAATTCAGGGCACCTAAAAGTATCGTCCTTCCTTAACAGATGCCTCTCGCTTTTGCATTTTAATTTTTTAAATTATTATTTGCAAATACTCTATACCCCTCAAGCAAACTTGACCCCTATCCCCTAGTAACCTCTAACCTACTTTCTGGCCCTACATATTTGTGAATTCTAAACATCTCTTATAAGGTGATATTATACAAGATTTGTCCTTCCATATCTTGCTTATTTCACTAAGCAAAATGTTTTCAAGTTTCATTCATGTCATAGCAGGTCTCAGAACTTCATTCCTTCTTATGGCTGAGTTCATTGTGTTTATATTCCACATTTTGTTCATCCATTCATTTGTTGATGGACATTTGGGTTGTTCCACCTTTGGGCTATGGTGAATAATGCTGCTATAAATATTGATGTTCAGGTATCTGTTTGAGACCCTCTTTTCACTTTCCTTGGGAATGGAATTGCCAGGTTCTATGGTAATCTTATATTTAACTTTTTGAGAATCTACTGCATTGTTTTCCTTTCCCTCTGGTTGGGGCAATTTTTCCTTTTAGGTATAGAAGTACCTCTAACTTAAAGTTCTCTAAAATTAAACAATGTAGGTTTCATTTTAGAACAGATAGTCATTTCAACTATCTGGGCATTCTAATCAGAAATGACCTGTCTACAAGCTGCAGAATTGTTTGAATCATCATTGTCACGTCATGATCATTATTTTCACTACAGAGACTGTCCTGAGCACATCACATACATACTCTGTTCCACTCTAATCTTGGAAGTCGCCTCTGTCCTTTCTAAATCCTATACACATTTCAAGGTCCGCTGCCTTGAATCTTTTCCCTTCAGGAAGCCTTTCACATCACCCTAAGCCTCAGGAATATTTTCTTCAGATCACATTGTTTTGTCTAAATTATTTATTCTGCTCTGCCTTGTTGTGACTTCCCAACTGGGTTGTTAGGTGCTCAAGTGCAGGGACCTTGGCTCCTGCCTTTCTGTATTCCCAGAGCTTAACACTGTGGCTTCGAGCATCAGAGTGTCAATACCTATCGATGATCCTTTAAGACTGTGGCACTTTCATTCCTCGAAAGAAATCAGGAAACCTTTGCGTCTGCGTCTACATAATCGGAAACATATAAATGTGCAGAAAGCTTTTCTGCAGGCCACCCCTCAGTGACCTTTACTGAGCACTTGCAAGTTAGTTCTGCAAAATTACACTTCTCTGAACACTTTTCACCCTAAAACTGAAGACTTAGGACCAGAAATGTTTCCCTTAGCAGTTCTGCTTTCAGCCCCATCCACTGTAATGGGACTGGGATACGCATTTGTCATGTCTGAGCTTTTTGAGAAGTAGAGCAACTTGGCATAAAGCAGAAAGATCATAGGCTTGGAATCATACAGACGTGAGTTTCAACTCCAGATCTGCCTCTTATCAGCAGTATTACCTGGTGGAAATTATTTAATGTTTCTAAGCATTAGTATTTTCCCCTGCAAAATGGGAAATACAATCCCTATATCCAGTAGTTGAGGCAATACACTTTCATGATGAGGAAAAAAAAAACAGACCCAGACTAATTAATGCACTAGGGGTAAAAAGCAACTTCTATCATCAGACCATTAACTCTGTTGTCTCTCCCTCCTTCTTTTCTGCTCTCCAAAACTATCTCAAGATTCCAGCCACTTAAAGCACCCAGTATATGTGCAGGGTAGTGTGATCATAGCATACGTCAGCAACAAAAGGAATCTGTTATAATTTATGGTTGCATTTAATTGATGATATATAGGGCAACTTCTGATTGAAGAAAGAGTCTTGGCTACTATTCATAAATAATAATGTTTCCATAACAGAAGAAGAGAGAGAAGGCTCGGTGTCCTGCCTAGGGAGATGGAACTATCTGATGTTCTGGAGAGGCTGGACTAGGTTTCAAGACTTATCCGGACCAGGGACCCATCTGGAAGTTGTAGGTTTCTGGAATATATTTTACTTTTTGACCTTCTGAGTTCTGATCATTTTTATGAGTTCCTTAATTGGCTCTGTAGGGCAAAGTTTCTATTGCCCAGGCGTGATTCACGGCTAAGACAAGGCCAGTACCAGGAGAAGGTCAGCTGGCTCCAAGGCCAGTCCTCATGAAGAGGAGAGGCACATTCTTCATTACTTTGTAATGAGGAGGAATGGCGATGGAAACAAGCACAGATCTCATCACAGTTACAAATAAAAGCACACATGCTGAAGCTGGGATCATTGCATTCCACAATGCCATTTTGGTTCTGCATCCCAGGATGAACTCTTTTGAGATTCCACTAGGTTGCCATATCACCAGTGGCCAGTGTGCCTTGAAAGTGGCCAAAATATGCTCTGAGGAGGCCTCTGGGTAGGCCCGCTACAGTGAAGGCACCGTGCACTACGTGCTACTTCCCAGCCATGATTTTGAACTAACATTTTTCTAAGAGTTGCATTTGTGTTCAGCAGGCCAAAGACAATTTCCATCATTCTGACATGTCTGGGTAATCAGAAACATATAAATGTGCAGAGATGACCTGACCCCTATCCAACATTCTGCTGCCAGAACAAAAGGATGAATTCCATGCTAGGCTTTCATTAGGTTGTGAGCTCCTAGTGCACAGAGATTCCTTTTCCTCATCTCTGTGTTCAACACTTGGTTTCCTGCCTGGCACACAGTAGGTAGACGAGATCAGATGACTAAATAAACCTGTGAGGGAGGACCTCAGTGGAAAGTGGAATATTGGGGCCAATGGCACAATTCAATTTTCTTTCCTGGGGATCACAGCAGATTCTGTCTAAGTTTTTTTCCATGATTTTCCACATCACTGGGGTGATGCATCATTGTAAGAATATTGTAAGAGTTCAGAGTGCGTGAATAGATAAATGTTCATATTATCATCTTCAGTGGAAGAAAAAAAAAACAGTTGACATAATTAAATATCAGTAGGATCCCAGGACCTGTCCTCCCACAAACATACACGTGTGCATAGAAAAACTCCTGGGAGCAACAAACCGAAATATTAATAGCTTTAAATCTCTGAATAATGGCATTGCAGTTTATTTTTCATTCTTTTCTTTATTCTCTTCAAAATGTCTACAATGGGCCACGGTGGCTCAGCAGGCAGGAATTCTTGCCTGCGATGCCAGAGGACTCGGGTTTGATTCCCGGTGCCTGTCCATGCTAAAAAAAAAAAAATGTCTACAATGATTATGTGTTCATTTTATCATAATAAAAATATTTTAAGACAATACTGCACACCTGTGTATGCGTTTCCCTGGATTATTTTCATCATATTCCATGTGCAGCTCAACAATAATCTCATCTCCCCAAATGGGATCACGCTCCTGGAGTGTAGATACATTGCCTCCTAAAGGTACTGTTGAGATGAAGCCAAATGGAATCAGGGTGGGCCTTTCTCCAGTATGACTAGAGTCCTTCTAAGCAAAGGAAATTTGGATGCAGTAGAAGCCACAGGAGGAGACAGGAAGAGGTGGATCGCCACGTATGTGACAGAGATGGAGAATGACTGCCAGCAGGCCACTCACTGCAGGATCCCTGCAGGCTGCTGAGAAGGCACCGCCTGCTGAGACCTTGCTTCTGGACTTCCAGCTGCCAATACACTCCTGCGGTTGAAGCCAACAAGTTTGAGGAATTTTGTTATAACCGCCCTTGCAAACTAATAGAGAATCCTTCCCCAAATAACTTAGGAAGGAGGAAACAAGGTTTTCCTCTGCATGTTAAACTTTAAATCAAAGTAATGAAGAACATGCCTCTCCTGGCACGTTGAGGACTGGCCTTGGAGCCAGCTGAACTTCTCCTGGTATTGGCCTTGTCTTAGCCGTGAATCATGCCTGGGCAATAGAAACTTTGCCCTACAGAGCCAATTAAGGAACTCATAAAAATGATTAGAACTCAGAAGGTCAAAAAGTAAAATATATTCCAGAAACCTACAACTTCCAGATGGGTCCCTGGTCCAGATAAGTCCTGAAACCTAGTCCAGCCTCTCCAGAACATCAGATAGTTCCATCTCCCTACCCCATATTAGTGACAGACCCTTCCAATATGACAAATTTAGAACTGCCATAGCCCAAACACTCCTAAAGAGAGGGATGGAAAGATCAAAGATGATAATGGAGTTATACAAAGAATATTGGATTTAACAAATGAGTTTGAATGCTGAATCATTAAATTGATATTTCTTTTAGACTCTAGTATTTTAGAACTGCTAGAAATAAATAAAATTGTGGAATTGTAACCCATGCCAAACTCTTAAATATGTTCTACAACTAATTGTGGCACTGTGCTTTGAAATTTATAGCTCTTTTGAATATATATGTTATTTTTCACACACACAAAAAGGAAAACAGTTGATTGTGAATGTAAAAAAATATTTAAGCCCTATATCCTCCTATATTCTAGAGCAGCTAGAAGGAAAAATATGAGAGGATTATATGGTAGCCCATGACAAACTCTGGGATCAGTTCTGTAGCTACTTGTTGAAGAGTGCTTTGATAAAAAACTTTGCTTTTTTATTTCTTTGTTTTGAATATATGTTATACTATACAATTTAAAAAGTTAAAAATAAAAAAAAGTAAAATACATGCATTTTTATGTGAAGAAGCAAGCTTCTTACAGGGATTGCTTATCAATATGGTTTCCTGGTGAGCTCTGGAAACTTTCTTTCCATTTGTGATATTAAAAAAGAAACAGAGCTCCAGCAGAAAGTCTTGCCTCTTTTTCTTTTCATTCTAAGGTGAATTCTAAGATAGGCATTTTCTAGTAAATATTCTTGCTTGCAATAATTGCTTCCCTGACATCCTGATATAATGCTGCCATTTCCTTTCATCTATGTTGTATATGTTTCAATATCTGACCAGTCAAGCCATTGTAACAAGAGACACAAAAAGAAATTACTTGGCTGATTTCCTGAGATGTTAGAATAGATGCTATCATTTATAGCCACAGGTTAGGAGAAATGTCTTAAAAGGGCAGGAAAATCTGTCCCTGGAACATTATCTGTTTTACTGCCACGGGATGGGATATGAACACTATCCCGAATTGTGTTTTCATCCACCGAGTGACTTGGCTTTTAGTCTTGAGTGATAATGACAAACACAGGTACTCAGTGAATTACTGTCGATCATCATACAGAAAACCCAAAATGCAATTTGGAACAGGAAAAAGAAATTCAAGCAAAAGAGAAATTGCCCCTGCTACTTTGGGGCCATTAGTTATAGCTTTATGTCTCCATTAAAATAAACCTCTGCCCCCATGATGAGAGGAGCAGGGGACCATCCAGCAAAACTCTGAATTCATTGAGCTCCTACTTTGTCCCAACATAAGCCTCAAGGGCTCCCCTCTCTTGGCAGCTATTAGTCCTTTTGGAGCTGATCAGGTTTTCAATAAAAGATTTACTTGACAGATTTGTTATGCCTAAACAGCAAGGTGATTTTCTTGATACAGTCAAATAATGGGTCAATTAAGCAAACCTATCATTTGTGCCAAATGTCTGATCAGCATTTATTTAAATTTGTATCAGTTCTTTCATTTCTAAATATTTACCAAGTGCTTAGTTTACAGCAGATGATGTTTCAGGCCCTGGAATTTCAGTGGTAAAAAAGAAGATAAACTTCCTGCCCTCATGGTATATACATGTTAGTTGGGAAAGAACCTCAGTAAGTGAACAAAAAAATTTTAAAAAGAAAGAAAGAAGGAAAAGAGAAAAAAAAGAGAGCGAGAATAATGGTTAGAGGGAGGGAAAGAGAGAAAGAAGTAATAGCAACCATGAAGGAAACAAATAAGGGATAAGAATATATGTATGCAAGTGATAGCATTTAGGTATCTCACCCTCAACTCTTTGGTCAGAAAAACATGTAAATTAGAGCCACACGCTTTTAAAGGTGTGAGGCAGAGCTTAAAACATGATTTCCTGAGATTAAAAACATGATTTCACTGATGATTATATGTGGGGCTCTGCTGTAATCCTAACAGAATTGTAACATGGACACAAGCCTCCCTGCCCCTTTGCAGTAGAAAACAAGTTCTGAATTCCTATTTTAACCCCCTTGATGAGTCATAATTGATATTATAATATGAATCATTCTGGAAAGTCCTGCAAACCCTGTTTAATCTGCTAAGAATTTCCCAAATTTATTTACTGTGCCAGTTTGAAAGGATTTATGTACCCTAGAAAAATGATGTTTTAATCCTAATCAATCTTGTGAGAGCAACAATTTCTTCTAGTTCCTACTCAATACTAAAGGTTGGAAACCACAGAGATGTGACTCAATCAACTGTGTATTAAACTGGATTAGATGGAGACGCGTCTTCCCCCATTCTACATGGGTCTTGATTCGTTTGCTGGAATCCTATAAAAGAGGAGACATTTCGGAGATAGTCCCTTTTGAGAATGAGGAGAGAGCCACAGAACCACGACAGAAGGACAAGAGAACCACAGAGTCCACCAGCCAGCGACCTTTAGAGATGAAGGACAATGTCTCCCAGGGAGCTTCATGAAGCAAGAGGGCTGGAAAGAAGGCCAGCACGTGCCGCCATGTTTGCCATGTGCCTTTCCAGCTGAGAGAGAAATGCTGAGCGCCATCGTCCTGGATGCCTTAGATTGGGCATTTCTATAGACTTATTTTAATTTGAACAATTTCACAGCCTTAGAACTATAAACAGCAACTTATTAAATTCCCCCTTTTAAAGGCCATTCCATTTCTAGTATATTGCATTCCAGCAGCTAGCAAACTAGAACATTTACATATGGAGATTTTTTTCTTGCCCTATGAACCTCCCACCTTGCTTGTATTCTGTTGGTTATCACATGATAGGATGGTGCATGAAAGAAGCATCATTAAGCGAAAGGCATTATGTACCTGGACAATCAGCCCTGCTGTAGGGTGACAAGAAGGTAATATAAAAGCAGAACCTATTCCCTAGAAATTTATAATCTCAGTATGAATCAATATAGTCCACTAGCATGTGTTCTGTGTTAGTCTTAGGAATTGAGAGAGAAGTAAAGAACTGTCTTTGTCATCAAGAAGAAACAGTATAATAGGGAAAGCATTTGCTTATAAATTAAAATTTATAGTTCAATACTACTTGCTATAATGGAGGCAAAGGCACAGGGTATCAGGGGAGCACAGAGCAGGAGCACCTGGTCAAGCCTGAAGGAGCCAGAAAGGGTACCATGGAGGACTTCCTGGAGGAGGTGACAGGAATAATACATAGAACATTAGCAGGAGAATAATCCATGAACATTCATGACCAAGAACTTTCTCTATGGAAGAAAAGTCATGGGGCACTTGTACAGAGGTGGATTTCAGAGGTGAAATAGTAGAACATGGGCAGGATTTTGAAAGAAGTGAGGTAATAATAAATAATATTATTTGTCATTTATTATTAATTGGCAATTAAGCACCTATTCTGTCAAACACTTTAATACAGAACTTTATTTGCTCCTCCCAACAGCCCTCTAATATTGGCGGCACTGTTGCATTAGTCCAAAGTTGAGGAAAATGAGCCTTGAGAGTTGAAAGGACTTGCTCGAGGTCCCCTAATAGTCAGAATTTCCCCCGGGTCTGAAGCTGATGTCCTCACTGTGCACCACAGTGCTGAACTGGTTACAGTATCTAACACAGTGCTTGATGACTATGCGGCTGGCTTGTTGAGCACCATGACTGTGTGGCTGACTTGTAGAGAATGGTGACTATGTGGCTGACTTGTAGAGCATGGTGACTGTGTGGCTGACCTATTGAGCACGATACTGTGTGGCTGACCTGTAGAGAACGGTGACTGTGTGGCTGACTTGTTGAGCGCGGTGACTGTGTGGCTGACTTGTTGAGCATGGTGACTGTGTGGCTGACTTGTAGAATGCGGTGACTGTGTGGCTGACTTGTTGAACACAGTGACTGTGTGGCTGACTTGTAGAACGCGGTGACTGTGTGGCTGACTTGTAGAGTGTGGTGACTGTGTGGCTGACTTGTAGAGTGTGGTGACTGTGTGGCTGACTTGTTGAGTGCGGTGACTGTGTGGCTGACCTGTAAAGCGCGGTGACTGTGTGGCTGACTTGTAGAGCGCGGTGACTGTGTGGCTGACCTGTAGAGCACGGTGACTGTGTGGCTGACTTGTTGAGCATGGTGACTGTGTGGCTGACTTGTAGAATGCGGTAACTGTGTGGCTGACTTGTAGAGAACGGTGACTGTGTGGCTGACTTGTAGAGAACGGTGACTGTGTGGCTGACTTGTAGAGAACGGTGACTGTGTGGCTGACTTGTTGAGTGCGGCGACTGTGTGGCTGACTTGTTGAGTGCGGTGACTGTGGCTGACTTGTTGAGCGTGGTGACTGTGTGGCTGACTTGTAGAGCGTGGTGACTGTGTGGCTGACTTGTTGAGCATGGTGACTGTGTGGCTGACTTGTTGAGCACGGTGACTGTGTGGCTGACTTATAGAGAACGGTGACTGTGTGGCTGACTTGTAGAGAACAGTGACTGTGTGGCTGACTTGTTGAGTGCGGCGACTGTGTGGCTGACTTGTAGAGTGCGGTGACTGTGGCTGACTTGTTGAACATGGTGACTGTGTGGCTGACTTGTTGAGCGCGGTGACTGTGTGGCTGACTTATAGAGAACGGTGACTGTGTGGCTGACTTGTAGAGAACAGTGACTGTGTGGCTGACTTGTTGAGTGCGGCGACTGTGTGGCTGACTTGTAGAGTGTGGTGACTGTGGCTGACTTGTTGAGCATGGTGACTGTGTGGCTGACTTGTAGAGCGTGGTGACTGTGTGGCTGACTTGTTGAGCATGGTGACTGTGTGGCTGACTTGTAGAGCCCATTTTGAGTTATACGAAAGATACTAAGAAATACTCATTACACACAAAACAGCTTTTGATGGAACATGCTTAACTATGATCCCTTTGGAATCCTAAAACCCAGAGATTTGATGATAAAATGAAGAAATATTCAATAATTCTATATGAATCATAACTGTTTCAGGCCTGTGTGGCATAACGGTACCACAGGACATTTTATTTTATGTTCAAAGTTTATGTCACATTTATAAATGTTCCTCTTCTCAGGGCTGCTACATCTGAAAAATGAAAGTTAAATGTAGAACTTAGGATCCTTTGTATCCTTGGCTAGCCGGACACAAGGGAACAAGGAAGACTGTGGACCTGAGAGAGCATTCTTTAGTTCAAGTCCAGGTTGTGGTATTGGTATTACCTGCACTTGTGAGCTCCTACCTTTGGAGGAATAGCATTTACAGGTGGAAACTCAGTGTCATCGATTCTTGAGAGTTTTCTCCTTACATTGTCAAGATAAAGAAGAGGTCTGGCTCCTGTTATGTCTGAAAGAAAAACTTGATTAGGGTCTATTTTTATCATGTTTTGCAAAAAAGTCATGCTTTTTATTTATAAGTCCTCATTTTACTGTTTCACCAAAAGTATTTTTTTAAGTTACACTTGCTACAGAGACTCAAAAATGTCAAATATATACCAAAAATCCTAAATATCTTATGAAATTATTAATTACGTTCCACACTAGAGGTTTTGATGCTGGTTTAATTCTTTGGATTAGGAGATACGAACGTGAATGGTTAAGATACCCTGTATGAATGTGGGGCACACTGGCATGTGGTTTGCCTTTTCGCAGCATACAAATGTCTTGATGGGTTTACTTTGGAAATGGATTCCTTTCAAGTCTAAAGCCTTGTATTTGCGGGAGGGTTGTGGAGCAGGATGCAGGGCAAGGGGTAGGGCTGGACAGTGTGGTGAAGCACTCAGCACAGGTGCAGGCGCAGGTTGGGGATGCTCCGCTGGTGCCTGTGAGCCTGGGCGCCCAGCGCCGGGAGGATGTAGCTGTGCGGGTGCACTGGCCTAGGAGGCGCGGTGGTGGTGTGCGTTGCTCTAGGGCGCGGGCCCTTTGCGCACATGCGCAGAGCCGTGACAGCGGGACAGCATTATGCTTTTATGGGCTGGGAGCAGATGGGACTGGGCTGCTCAAGTCAGCGCTTTCCCAGAGCTAGGGGGGCATGGCTGGGGAGCCATGTGCATGTCCCCGTGTGCAGCGTTCAGGGCGTAGGGTGGGGCTGTGCGACTGCATGGGCTGGGGCGGATGTAGCCTGGGCATGGAGGTTAGTTCCTACAGCCTTTACATGCTGGTGACCACCTGCAGGGGACAGATATGGGGAGGTAGTGCTGGGGAGGAGCACAGGAGAGGTGGGTGGGGCTGCACTTGGGGTGGGGTATGTGTCCAGGGGTTGGCTGGGTGGGGGCACTTGGAGCGTGAAGAGCAGGGACGGGTGATGGGGTTCTGGGGTGTGGGGTGAGTCGCAGGCCGTGGGGCTGCTCTGGTGAGGTAGCGTGTTTAAGGAATGTGGCCTGGCTTACTTCCTAGTCTCCATCTCCTCATCCCTGCCCTGCTGAGGGCTCCCGGCTTCCGCTTTAGGCTATTTGCACCTGCCGGGTGGTCTCTGGTTCTCTGCTTCTCAGTTCCTCAGCTTTTGCAAGCAGGGCCAGCATATGTGGTGCAGAAAACTCTCCCAGGTCACTTACACTCAGGAGTCAACATCTCAGTTGCCCTCCAATCCCTTTAGCTGTTCCTTGGGGCAGGGGTGAACTTGATCTGTCCTATTCAGCCATCCCGGAACCTCTCGGTTTGCCTTTTAATGCTACCTATAGAAGTAGCTATCAGAATATTTAAATGGAAATGTCAGAGGGATGGGTTTTAACCCCTCTCTCTAGAGCCTTGGTTTCCTCATATGTAATACTGGGTAAGGTAGGTGGAAAAAAATATAAGTAGATGAACGACACTTTTTCCCCTTCTTTAATTCAAACCTGGACTCCTCCCTCAGGGCCTGCTTCTCTTGCAGCTCTGTCCAGAGGTAATTAATTCCCTCTCCATCACATTCTCCTGGGTCCACATTTGGAGTGTGCAGCTTCTTTTCCACTGTCATTCCCAAACCACTTTCTCCCATTTACCTGGCCGACAGACATCAAACAAACAAGCATCTCCATTGAACCCCATGACCTTCAGATTCCCCACCTTTTGCTTCTCAGCTGCCCCTCACCACCATCACTCTTCCCCCATTTATCAAAGATGTTGGCATGAGGCTTATTGTCGATCTCTCCGATTAGAGCTCTCCTATATCCTGTGTGACTTTAACCACACAGACAGCCCATCCAGCAGCCTGGCTCCTCATTTCCTCTACTTCTTCACCTTCAATGTCTTTGCCACTCTACCTCAGATTTACAATCTGTTCCTTATCATCATCTAAATTTCCACCTCTCAAACATTGTGAATTCATTAACAGTGAACCCTATTGTAAATGATGGACTGTAGTTAATAGTACAATTATAAAAATGGTCTTTCATGAATTGTAACAAATGTACCACACTAATGCAAGGAATTGACAATAGGATCGTATGGTGGTTTGGAACTGTATGTAGCGTCAGAAAAGCATGTTCTTAAAATTAATCCATTCCTGTGGATATGAACCTATTGCAAGTTGGACTTTTGATGAGGCTTCCCTCAGTTAAGGTTTGACCCACTTGTTTCAGGATGGGTCCTAATCCTGCTTGAGTCCTTTAAAAAAGGGATAGATACACAGAGAGAGAGAAAACCACAGAGGCAAGAAGCTGAAATCAACAAAACTAGGAAGAGAAGAGAGAGACCAGCAGACACTGCCATGTGCCTTGCCATGTGACAGAGGAGCCAAGGATCACTGGCAGCCAGACTTCAAGAAGAAGGTGTCACCTTAATGATACCTTGATTTGGACATTTACCTGGCCTCAAAACTGTGCGTGAATAAATTCCCATTGTTTAACCTGACCCATTTTATGGTATTTGCTTTCAGCAGTCTAGGAAACAACAACAGTGCATTTAGCCTGCATCTGAAGATTAGGAGAAATCTAGGTCCAGCAAAGGGAAAGAAGTAGATCATTCCAAGAAGGAGAAGGAGGAGGTGGAAGAGAAAGAAAAGGGTGCATGTATAAAGGCCCAGGGATAGGCAATGGGGAATATTAAAAAGTAGGTCAGTGAGCATAGAATACAGAGAACACAGGACAACAGAGAGCTAGGACCCCAAGTGTGCAGTCATTTCCTATAGCTCTCTGCAGAGAGTCCTCTGCTCAGAGAGGCTTCCTCATCTTCTTTCTAAGTTAGTGCTTGCTGGTTACTCCCTCAGACATTGTGCTGCTTACTATATCTTCATAACACTAATTACCCTCTGAATTTAAATCTCTATGTTTTATATTTTTACATTGCTTATATCTCCCTACTAGAAGATATGTTCTGTGAGGCAGGGACTTTGTTTTGTTCATCACTTTATACCTGGTGCTTTGAATAGAGTATGAATTCAATAAATATTTTTCAAGTAGTAAGTAAATAAATCCATGAATAATAAACACAAGAAGGACCTTTTAAGGCATGTTAAAGATTTTGATCTTCAACCTGAGAGCAGGAAGGAGGCATGGTAAGTTTATATTTTGAAACTATTTGGCAATTGGAGACAAAGGAAAAATTATGGTCACAGATTAAGACTGTGCCAGTGGAAAGAGAAAAGTGCAAAGATTTTGGAGTTGAGAGAGCTCGCTGATATATTGGAAAGGTGAGGAATAGGGAGGTCAAGTCCAGCTCCTGGGATCCTGGCGTATGTAATTGGATGGGTGAAGTTGCTATTCACTAAGACAGAGGACACTAGAAAGGGACTAAATTGGGCATTTTGGATATGTTGAGATCTATGAACCCAGAATCATCCAAATGGAGATTTCATGTGGGTAGTTGGATCTATGTGTTGGAAGGTAGCTGAAGATTTATATTAATGTGCCATTCTGTGTAGATAATAATTAAAGACATGCACATGGATGATGCAGCCTAAATAGAATTTATAGAGTAAAATGAGTATGGAGTGAAAAATACAGGGAGCCTATGATTAATCCTTGGATAATTCCAGTAGTTAATGACCTAAAGAGGGAATAGGCAGAGATGTTGGAGGAATGTAAGGAAGATGTCATGTCAAAAAAAGAACCAAATGAAAAAAGTGTTTCAAGAAGGGAAGAAGTGAATACCAAGATATGCCATTGAGGTCAAATAATGAAGTGCTGAAAGATGGCTATTAGATTTATAAACATGTTGTTTATTGGTTGTCATATCAAACACTGCATTGTAAGCTTTATGAAAAGATCAGAAATCAGTTTGGAGTGGGGTGAGGAGTATTAGGTGAGAAAATGGACGCAGGAAGTAAAGTTAACTCTTTGAAGAAGCTTTCAATTAAAAGACTGGAGGGATAAATAGAAGGATTTTCTATGGTCCATGTCAAGTCCCTGAGAGTATGGAAGAGGGCATGAGAAGAGGAGAGGATGGGGGCAGTTGTCAATAGGTGTTGGAAAGCTGAAGGCATTTTTCATGTGATGGTTCACTTTTCTCTGAGGCAGAAGTTGGAGTCAACTACCAAGAGGAGGTAGGATAGAAAATACGATGTCAGAAGTCAGATAATGAAGTAGGGTAGAGAAAGTGTGAGATAATAGTTGTTATCCATCAGAAGCACAGCAGGATTAAGGAAATGTTGAAATTCCACTTAATTGGATGATGCTTCATTTTTATTGGAACATTTTGTCTTACTGCATGATTTTGCCCAGTCCTGCACAGTTGCACATGGCAGACATAGAGAAAAAAGGCATAGTTTAGTTCCTTCTGAATTGAATATTCTGCCAGATAGGTGTTTAGAAAAGACAGAGGGCAAAGAGTTTTTGAATAGTGAGAAGAGAGTTAATGAAATGATGATGGAAGGGAAACTGGACATAGAGAAATCCAAAGGAAGGAAAAGAGATTTCAGTGTAATTGAAAAAGAATAGCCGTAATTGTGGGTGAACAGGTAAGAGAGAAGTGATGGTAGGGTGGGGGAGGTGGGGTGCTTGAATATACAATTTTTTCATTAGAAAAGTAGATTTATAGAAAAATAATCCATAAAATCTAGAGTTCCCAGCTGCCACCTGTTTTAGTTTCCTAGGCTGCTGAGAGCAAATACCATAAAATGGGTCAGGTTAAACAATGGGCATTTATTTGCTCACAGTTTTGAGGCCAGGAAAATGTCCAAACCAAGGCATCATCAAGGTGATGCTTTCTTCTTGAAGATTGGCTGCCGGAAATCCTTGACTCCACTGTCACATGGCAAGGCATTTGGCAGCATCTGCTGGTCTCTCCCTTCTCTTCATAGTTTCCTTGATTTCAGCTTCTTGCTTCTGTGACTTTCTCTCTCTCTTTCTCTGCCTGAATTTAATTCAGAACTCCAGAAATAGGGTTAAGACCATCCTGACTAAGGTAGGTTAGATCTTAACTGAAGTCACCTCATCAAAAGGTCCTACTTACATGGATTTACATCCACAGGAATGAATTAACTTTAAGAACATGTTTTTCTGGGGTTCATGCAGCTTCAATCCACCACACTCACTTCCTTAGGAAACTCTTTCCTTCCCCACACTTCAAGCACAAGTCAAACTCTGTTATTCTGTATTCATATTGACCATGCCCTATCTCCATTTTATTAGTTGAGTTTTGCATTGTATAGGAGAGGAGAATTTTTAATACTTTTATTAGAATATTTACTATTATTTCTATTTTAATTAGTATTAAATTTATTAAAAATGAAATTTATAAACCTAGTTTCTCTTAAGCTATAATTTCAATTGGTGAATCATGTTCTTTTACTGAAAAATCTAGTTACTTTTTGTATTAGAAGAAATATTTCGTTTGTTATTTGATTAATGTTCAATCCCCCTGTAAATTGAACAGATTAAATTCTCTATAACTGTTTAATATTGCCTTCTTATATAATTAATCATAGGTTCTTAGATGTTTCAAATTACAATTATGAATGTAATAGACCTGATTCTCCCAGGGCACCCCAAACGGCTAAGAAAGCAGGAGTTATTTCTAAGCTTCTCAGGGTACAAAGATACTTTCCCAACTAAGGAGAACAGAATTGCCATCTGCTGAGTCACTGCTTCTAAGACATGGCATCCTGATGGATTTGGCTACATGTCTAGAATAATTCTACCTGAGCCTCAGATTTAAAAGCTGAGCCCTGTTTTATAGCCAGGCTCTATCTCCTTTCCCAATTTTAAATAGCACTGTAACCTCTTTCAGAGCTTGTACTGCCTGACTTGAGTTGATTCTATTCACCACACCCAGATCAAAATTAACCCTTTTCCTATCATATGGAAAATTTCTACCCTCATTTTATTTTAGCATCTTCTCTCTACCTCATACCACCATAATTCTATAGTCTTTTAATTCTATATAGCATTATTGCAGTTTTAATTTTATATTTAATTGCTTGTTTATTTGATTATTATCTCTCTCTCACTAGATTATAAATTTCCTTATGGCCAAGACTATGTCTGCTTTTTGCTACTATATGTTACAGGGTAGGTGTGTGATAAATTTATGAATAAACTAAAGAAGAATGAATAATTGTCCAGGAAAGCAATGGTATCCATTGAAATATAAGAGAACTGTATGTAATGAGCATACAATGAGCCTATTATATTTCCGTGGTCTCCAAATCTGGAGAAAATTCCCTTGCAATTTTCAAAAATCATCATATAGGTAATACACAGGTAATTATCAGAGAGTATGACCTCACAACAAAAACATGGCCAAAGGAAATATTTAATGGCCCTCTGAGAAATAAGCAAAACACCAAAACATATGGATTAGGGTAGATAGGTGCAACGTCAAGGATGGAAAATATTCCAGGCTGTCAATGTTGTTTGATATATCAACAAGAGCCTGCCACCCAATCTAAATACTTACCATGGGTGATATTGACATTACCCATCCTAGCAAGGTCTAGAGGAAAAGGTAGCCAAAGACACCTGGTCTGGTCTCTCTGGACACTATATCCCTACTGTGGAGAAAACATCCAACTTCAGACATATCCCTGCAGAGGAAATGGCATATGGCTTTGTGAGCCAAAGAACTGGAATTATAGAATACTCTACATGCTTCCTCACCCCTTATTCCCTACCAGCCCTATCCTCTCTTCACCTGCCACCGTTTAGCCATCCTGCAGGCCTTAGCTCCAACATCACTGCCTCCAAGCTTTTCCCAACTCCCCTTCTGCTCTGGGCTCCCATAGCATCTTATACTTTTTTTTTTTTTTTTTTTTTTTTTTTTTAAAGAGAGAGGGAGGAAGGGAAGGAAAGACAGAGAGAAGGAAGGAAGGATGGAAGGAAGGAAGGGAGGAAGAAAGGGAAACATCTTTAAACGTTTTCTTGTTTTATTGTATTTTGTTTGTTTGTTTGTTTTTTACATGGGCTGGGGCCGGGAATCAAACCGAGGTCCTCCGGCATGGCAGGCAAGCACTTTGCCCGCTAAGCCACCGCGGCCCGCCGCATCTTATACTTTTGATACCACATTATACAAGTTCCACCTTGCTTCATACTAACATCTCCTTCTTTTCATTCTTCAATAAATTGTTTATTAATTACATGATAGCAAGGGTTCTATTTGCTGTGTCTATCATTCATTCATTGTACCTTGCCCAAAGCCAGACTCATGGAATCTGTTCAATAGGTAGTTACTGAATGAATGAATTGTTATGATCCCTTGAGCAGGAAACTACTTCCTGCTTGTCACTGGTCTTCATATACAGTGCTGGTGCACAGGGAAAAGGGGGCAGGTCAGAAAAGGAACTTCTAATTTTTGCACTTGGCAAACGTGGGTCCATTTCTGGAAGAGATGTCAGGTTTGAGCCAGGCCATATCTGGAGCCACTTTCCTGAGTCTTGTCAGCAGCCTCCTTTAAGCAAACGCCCTCTCCATCTGGATCTCTCCCTATCCCCAAGCTTTGCTTTTGGAACATTCATATATGAGAAGAGAAATGATTCAAGACTCTACTTGAAGGCAATCCCATTCTAAAATAAATGAGCAAGCAAATGATAAAAAGCAGTTTGCACAAAGCGTGCATTCATCTGAGGTGCCCTGACATTAGATTTTTATTCAATTTAATTGTAGCTGTGTAGCTTATTTAGCTATTGAATATTATGATCTAAATTTATTCTACATTGAATCTGCAAAGAGTTTAACCTATGATGTAAAAAACAATTTACTGGATTCATCCCAGGAAACTCTTTTCCCCTTAGATGAAATATCATACAGGGCTTTATATTATTATTATTTTCTTCCCCAGAACCCTTACGTTCAACAAAAATGAAACTGGAAGCAAATGTGGCAGGGGCTCTCACTGCTGTCTTGGGAGGGTGGTGCTTGAGGGAGGAAGTGTTTTCCACTCGGGGCCAAGCCTTGTCTTTACATTACATTATTCAGGGCTTATCTTCCACATTGAGCAGCTGGTAAAGAAGGAATCAAAAGGTATCAGTGCTCTCAGACACCATTTGAAAACTTTTGTACCTCCTGTAGTATTGTAAGAATGGACCTTGGCTATAGTCACTTTCTCTTTTGCTAATGATTTGAGCAATAATTACCATTAATGCATGGTTTCATTGTGCCAGACCCTGTGCTAAACCCGTGCAATGACGTTGTAAGTTTGGCATTCACGGTGTCACCTTCTGAGGTCTAGTGACGTTCAATAACTTATCTAAAGTCACAGAAAAAGGGCTTGGCAGAGTCAGGACTTCAGCTCATGTCTATCTGATCCCCAAGTTCACGTTCTTCACCACTGTGGTATATGGGGTTCCACAAAAGCAAGCTCAATATTATTACACTAGCTGATCTGGTTAACATGGCCATTGCCACCGTCCTGTCCCAGGTGCCTGTGGCTTCTGTAGCTCTTTGAGGACACAGTCTCCGCTAGGGACATGTCAGCGACCAGCACTGCAGGACAGCCACCATCAGAACCAGGAGGTATATACAAGAAATGCCTCCCAGGCAAACCAGAGACAAGAACCACTCCAAACTAACCAGGGGGATACTGCAGACTTTGCTTTCCAGGTTAAGGGTTCTGATCAGCTTAAGGGTAAGGAAGATACACACGTGATAGAACATGTCAGGGAGAAATAGAGCAGTTACCATGATTGTGAGGCGGGCAGTTTGTGGTGTTCAGTAGACATAAAACAGGTAGCATTTAGTAAACACATAGGCAATCACGTGTAATCCGTGTGCATTATTTCCGTCCTCCATGCGGTTTCAGTCTTCCCTACGACAAGTATTTACTGAGTGTTTACTTTGTGGAAGGCTCTGTACTAGATGCTGCAGAAAGTTTTCCTTCTATTTAAACATCCATTATGGTTCTCAGGTGATAAAGGAATTAAATACAAACGGTGATGACCAAACAATGACAATGGGATCCATGTCAGTTTCCCCCAGAGCCAGGTCCCCAGCCTCCCTGGTGAGGCAGGGTCAGGCCACGCTGTGGGCCAGCAGCTCTGAGTTTGGTCACACAGAAGAGGTGGCATTGCAAAGTCCTTGCCAGGACACAAGTCTACCCTCTGAGTGAAGATTTGGGAGAAAGAAAAAAAGGTTGCTATATAACATGCAGCTGTTTAATTGAGCACTCTCCAAAGGCATTTTCTATGTGTCTTGAGAAGCACCTTAGGATTTAAGGAAAGATACTCTGAATTTGCATTTTTTTCCTTTTTTGGTCTTCTAAAACAGAACTTCTTATATAAGATCAATTGAAGTTCAGGGTTTTTTTTCTCAGATCTATGTGTCTTTAAAATATATAACATCCTCCCTCCACCTCTGGAGACTTTGGCCAGTGCCTTCTTTTCAAACTTCCAAGATTTATTTGCACATAAAATATATGATGTAATAGCTAAAATTTTACTGAGGACTTACTATGTGCCAGCCCCTGTGATAAGCGTTTTTACAGATACTATCTCAGGTCAGTTTTCTTTATATGTCCATTTTACAGATGAAGATATCTGAGGCTTAGAAGGTTTAGATAACTTATGCAAGTAAGTGACAGAGATGGAATCAAGACCAGGCCTTACTTCAACATCCTTGACCTAACACGATTATCATATTCAACAAATAAATTATTAAGTGGGTTCTGTGTGCTGGGCGCTCACCCAGACACTGGGGATGCAGAGGGGAACAACACAGACAGAGCTCCTGTTGGAGGGGTTTCTTCCCTTGGGAGGGACAATAAGCAAACAAATATGGAATAGAATATCAGGGAGTACCAGTATACGGGCAGTGTGGTCCCACATGGATGTGTGCATGTTCACATGTGTGCGTATTTGTTAGAGATGTGCCTAGAAAGACGTCTAGAAGTATGCATACTCTAAGGGTGATTAGCTCCGTGTGGTCAGATCTTTATATTCTTTGTTACCTCTTTTTAAAATTTTTCAGATATTCTACAGTGGCTGTATATTTCTGATGCAATCAGATGAAACACATAAATATTATTAAAAAAAAAAAATCCTGACAAACCACATACGGTTTAGACCCTCCCCCCCTTACCCTCTTTCGTTTCAGTTCTTTTACATTATAAAAGAAGCATAGTTTGTTGTTGTTTTTTTTTTTCAGTCATAGCATGTCTGAAATATTTATTCCTCCTCCGGAACCCTGAGGGCTTCCTCTGTTGCAAGCGGTCCTGAGTTTGTGCACACTGGAATCTCCTAAGCCGAGCTTCAGAGGCTGGACCAGGGCCTTGCTCCAGACCAGCTAAAGCAGAGACTCTGGGCTGGGGTCTGGAGGTCAGTGTTGTATTTTAAAGCCCCCCAGGTGACTCTGCTATGCAGCCAAGGTTGAGACTCCCTGGACAAAAGGCTCCCTCCCCCTGCTCCTCAGAGCCCCCGGACTCATTTCCTGGGGAGCCACCAGGGCCGAGAGCAGCTCAGGCATCCTCAGCCCACGCCTTCCACTCATCTCGCAGTGTCTGGGGTGCCCAGGGGAGAGGAGGAAGGCAATGGGCGAGAGCAGGTGCCCTGAGCCATGGTGGGAGAGGGCAGATCCTGAGCCCTCCAGTGCCTGGCTCCACCCCCCACCCCTCCCTCCTGACCTACTTACTGAGGACACATGGTGCAAGGGACTCGGGGCTGGAGGACAAGCCGGAATTCTTAACAAAAGCCAAACTGTGCAAATAGGGGGGAGAGGACATGCTCCATCTCCGCAGAGTGCTCACTGTTCTGGAACGCGGCACTCACAGGTCACAGCTCGGGGCCTCTGTCTTTGCAGCACTCTCAGGCTGAAATGTCCATTATGCCAACTGTCTTCTTCCCTAGGGTTTGAATTCTACTCATCCTGTAAGGCCACACTCTGTGAAGTCTTCTGACCTTGCCCTCCTCGGACCGGACGAGCTGTTCTCCCCTGCTCCCTTGGCACCCGCCCACGGGAGTTGGTTCGCACCATTAATGCAGCACTTAGCACACCCCACACTGCTTCTCCTGCTGCTTTGTGAGGTGTCCCTCTCCCGGGCCAGGCAGGGCAGACCTCGAGGGCAGCCCCACATCCCGGTCCATCACCGTGCTTGCAGTGCCCCCTCCATTCCTGGCAGACCTTGGAGTCAGACAGAACCAGGCTCAATCCTGCTCTGTTCCTGAAGGCTGATTAAGTGGGGAAGCCCACCAGTCTCTCGCTACTTACCTGAGAATGGGTTAGAAATGCAGACTCTCAGGTCCCGCCCGGTACCAGAATCTGCGGTTAGCAAGATCTACAGGTGATTCGTGTGCACGTTAAAGTTTGAGAAGTGCCAATAGTCTCTTCAGCCCTCAAGTTCCTCAGTTGTGAAGAGGGGATGATAACTGATCACTTACAGGGTTGTGTGAGGCTGGAACAAAGCAATAGGCTCCCAGTGTCTCCTGTAGTGCATAGCAGGAGAAGATATTTTCATGGTTTCCTGCACTAAATGTCTCTCTGGAAGGGGGTCAGAAGTCTGCAGTGGCCCACATTAGGAGGCCTGGAGTCTGCCACGGTGAGTCCTGGGGCACTGTAGTTGAACAGGCATAGCAACCCACCAAGGGGGGAAAGAGGGGACCGAAAGACAGAGTCTCCATCCTGGCACAGGCTTTAGTAGGGCCTGTGGTTTCCATCCTGCTTTTTAAGGGACATTGATCCCTGCAAAGTGTGGGCTGACCTGTAACATGCCTGGGCTCCCAGAGCAGGGTGTGGGTGTCAAAGCCCACCACCACCCGACCATCCCTCCCCCGCTTCATGAAGTTCATTGTCTGAACTGAGCTAAATTCCCTTTAGGCTCTCACAGGGCTCCAGGCAACTGCTGCATGACTAAGCTCCGGAAGAGAAAAGTGTGGGCCATTTGGATTGGGCATCTTTTTTGTTTTAACTAGACATTATTGCTGACTAATAATTCCATCCAACACAAGGAATATAGCACTTCATCACATATATGTGAAGACTTATTTTTTTCATCTGCATTTCTTTTTTTTTCCCATGGGTGGGCACCGGGAATCGAACCCGGGTCTCTGGCATGGCAGGCGAGAGCTCTGCCTGCTGAGCCACTGTGGCCTGCCCTACCATTTCATTTTATATTGGTTTATTTAATATTTGAGAATCACAATAGGACTTTGTGCAGAGATTGGTTCTGAGAATAGTACTAGTGTTTCAGCAAGATATTTGAGGAAACTGCTGTCATACAGTGATGTCTCTTCCCCTTGGAATTCCTTGACTCAGCAGTCAGTTGGAAAGAGAGGGTCCATGTGTCTCTGGCCTACAAGCTAACTCTTTCTGGGGCAGGAGAGGACAGACACATCTTCATGTTTATCAAGACTCTACTGTCATCAGATCCTGCCAGCAGATAAGGGCAGATAGCAATGGTATCCACTGAGTGACACCAGCTTTAGTTTCTAACCTTCAGGCCTTGCTCCCAACATATTGGATCAGGGTTGCTCCTATAGTTACTCTTTGGGAGACTGTCTTAGTTTGCTAAGGCTGCTATAGCAAACTACCACAGAATAACAAGAACTTAATTTTCTATAGTTTTACAGGCCAGGAGGCAAAACCAAGATGTCAGCAGGATTGTGCTTCCTTTCCTGTCTGTAGTGCTCTGCTGGTGCCTTGCTGGCAGTCCATAATTCAATCTCAGCTCCATCTCTGGGTCACTTCTTTTCCCATCTATCTCCTCCTGTCTCCAAACTTCCTCTGCTTATAAGGATTCCAGTCATATTGGAGTAAGGGCCATCGTGATTGGTTTGGCCTCATCTTAACAGAATCTTCAAAGACCCTATGTACAAATATGTTCACATCCACAGGAGCAGTCTTTGTGGGTGATGGTTAAATCCACAACAGACAAGTTGGAAAAGACTCACCTGGAAGCCACCAGAAGCCCCTGTGGAGGACACAGATACACAAAGGCAAGAGGCAGGCAAGTCCTTCAGTGACATGGCCTGACGTTGGGTCGGTCCAGGACTGAGATCTGGAGACTCCGGGTTGCAGGCAGGCATTTGGGCAGGGCTATAGGCCAGCTGCTGAGGAGAGACCCAGGACACGCGGGTTATAGACTGGACATGTCAATAAGATGGTAGACCAGGGTGCAGGGGACAACCGGGCACTGTTCTTAGAGCAGGCCCAGCCCCAGGGGCATGTGTGTGTGTGAAGATCCGCTTTCCAGGACATTATAATCTAATAGCAGAGATTAGACTCACAGCTAGAAAGAGTTCAGATAAATGTCGTTGTTGCTGGATTCGGCCTCCATTCTCAGTCACAGCATGGAGGAGGCAGAGAATGAATGAAACCAGAAAGATCAAGTGGTGAACACTTTTACAAAAGCATCACTGAGGATAAATGACATATAATAGACTGAACATACTGAAAGTGGACAATTTTATGCATTTTGTCATATTTATACACCAGTGAAATCTGTACCACAAACAAGGTAATGAGCATAGCTATCATCCCCAAAGATTTCCTTTGGAAATCCTCCCTACTGTCCTCCCTTATCCCCCAACTCCAGCGCAACCACTGTCACTGGACATAGCCTGCTGGATGTCACCTTGCATAGAAGTAGGCATGTGCAGCTTTTGGATCATTGCCTTAGAGACCAAGTTCCCTTTCTCCTCTTCCAGTGGACAGTCAGCTTTAGCTCTGCAGATAAAGACTACACCTTAGGAGATGGCAGAGCATCATGGTGAAAGGAACCTGGGTTTCCAGATGACCTCAGACATCACAGCAGCCCAGGCCTGTCTGCTCCCCTGTGGAGTTTTGGAGTCTCTTTGTTATTCTCACTTAGCTTTATAGAACAGATAGCCCCAGATCTGCCTTTCAACCAAGCCAGACACAAACCAGTGTTGAAGGGCACAACCCAAAAGGACTTCCCTGCTGTAGGTTTTTCTCTTTGTATATGGTTCAATGACACATAATTCATGAAAACAGGCCTAATTAGATGTGGCCATGGGAGTCTGTTGTGAGCAGGCTTCTGTCACCATAATGACCCACAGATTTTTATGATACTGGACCTCCCCAGATAGGATGGGCATATTTAATAAACACAAGTATAAATATAGGATAACCAGTTCAATTTGAATTTCAAATAAACAATGAATAATTTGTTAGTATAAGTAATATCCCGTGTAATATGTGGGACACAATTATACAAAAAAATTCTCTGTTTGCCTGAAATATAAATTTGTTTGGGAACCCGTGTTTTATCTGGAAAACCTATCCCAAGTTCCCCCAAGATCTGGCCACCATTTCCTAGATCAAGGGTTAGGAAACTTTGGCTGTAAAGGCACAGATAGTAAATATCTTAGTTTTGTGGGTTTTAGTCTCTGTTGTAGTTACTAAGCTGTACCACAGTGGTGCAAAAGTAGCTATAGACAATATACACATGAATGAGTGTGACTGTATTCCAATAAAACTTTATTTACAAAAGCAGGAGGGCTGCACGACTTGACCTGCAGACCATAGTTTGTGGACCAGTCTTAAATCATTGGCTCTCAGAGTATGGTTCTAGGATCAACACCTGAAAACTTAATAGAAATGGAAATTCCGAGCTCTACTCCAGACCTACTGACTCAGAAGCTCTAGGGATAGGACTCAGCAATCTGAGTCCTAGAAAATCCTGATGCATACTAAGGTTTAAGAACCACTGTCCTAGAGCCTGACCGGGCGTCAGAATCATCTGGAGAACTTAAAGTACAGGCACCTGTGCCCCATCAGACCTTCCAAATCAGAAGTTCAACTTGGGAGTTGGAGGTGGGCTAGGCAAGCTGGCTCTGTCTATTTTCACATTTCCCCAGGCAACTCTGACACCCAGCCAGGGCTGAGGATATTTACAATGAGTGCTCAATGAATATTAGCTCTAGGACTTATCAGGTTTTAAGATTTCAGAACATGAATGTAAAAGAGTTAAACTCCTCAAATTAACAGAGTCCTTCCATGTCCTGAGTTTCCACAGAAATAAGGTTAAGCATAAAGGTGGAAGTAGGTTCAAATTAGAAATATAAAAAACATCCATTATGCAAAGGTTCTTTTACTTTGCCCGGAAACTAAAATTGCATTTACTAAATCCTATTAACCACACTACCAAGATGCCATCCCGGAAGGCAGTTTGTTAGACTAATGCTCACTCCTCCTTTTCCTCTGGGAAGGAAAACTAACATAAAGCAATTAATACAGAGTAATACAGTGCAGTTCTTTACTACAAAGGATATTGTTCTACAAAAAGAGAAATAATTAAATCGGCCATCCATATTTCCTTTTGGCTAGTTCCCTCTCCTCAAACCCCCAAATACTTCCGGCCCTGACAAACAATAAATGCATCAAAATGTCATAAGCATAGAGAAGGAAAACATGAAAATTCATTAAATGCCTATTCACTCATGAAACAGCCTCAATTAAGGTCTTAGATGCTATTATATCTTTCTTATAGTTATTAGTTCCTTTAATTTTATTTTGAACAATTGGGCAGAGAATATTGCTCTGTTTTCCCCTCTGGAAATTAGAATTACTGATTAATTGGCAAAATGAAATGTCCCTTTCAGTAGAGAGGTTGATGCAAAGAACAGGAAGGAGAAGTACCTCAGTCTATCCCAAATGAAAAGCAAAAAAGCAAGAAAAAACCTGGGCAGCGAGGGAGACGTCCACTCCCTTGTCTGCCTTCTGAAGTTTTACTTTCAACATTCCATCAATCAGAGCAGGTAAATAAAATATCAGGAACTTGGCCCCAAGTTAATTTAGCAGCTCTGAACTCACAGACAGGGAAGAGAAAGGCCCCAAGACTGCAAACCGGTTTGGCAATACTTTACCTAGTGCCATAAAGTGGCTCATAACTGTTAAATTGAAAAGGAAGGAAGGACAAGGAATTCTTTCAAACAGCTATAGATTCCTTCCCAAATTCTCCTTTTTAAAAATATCTCATGTGGGCTACTTTTCTCTTGAAAATCCAGTGATCAGAAAGGAATGGATAATGTGAAGGATATACTTGAAAGGTTTAGGAGGTGAAAGGGTGAGAAAGAAGAAAGGTACACCAGGAAATTTAAAGTTGGGGGGGGGTTATTTCTGTGCTCCCGGGCAGAACTCACCAAGCCCAAGATGGAGGAAGGTGAGTGCGCACATAGGCTTCGTCGTGGGCAGCTTTTAAGGATGGAGGTCAGGTGACGTCCGGAAGGGGCAGTTCATTAGTTCCTGAAGTCAGGTTGCGAGGGGCAACACAGCCTCCGCAGCTCCAGTTGCAGTGCCCTTCCCCGTTCCCCCGACCTAACAATTCTCACAACTTAAATTTGAGAATAAACCAGATATGGCCATCCATGGAGAAAAGGTGCCCACCTTTGTAAATGAAGGCTGTATTTGTGAATCTCTTCCAGTAGGAAATTTCTGAGAAATTTTTTTACCAGTTGATTGGCCGGGGTTAATGCAGGTATCATTTAACAGTTGATCTGCTTAAAAATGAACCCAGTATCTAGCAAAGGGCCAGTACATGGGATGCAATAAATTTTTGTTAACAAGTGACCAAAATGTTGACCGTGGTTTCATTCTTACAGTCTGCCATGTGCCATGTGTGTTTGGTTCCAAGTGCTTCACATACTTCAACTAATTTATTTCTCACAAGAAGCCTGTGAGGCAGATATCATCTTCCTCAATAGGTAAGAATGTTGAAGAGCAGAAAAAGCATGTAGTTTGTCCTCAGGTGGCACAGCTGCTTAGTGAGCTAATAAGGATTTGAACTCTGATCCTCTAGCTTCAAGGCTTGACTACCTTACATTTCTTCCTTTGTTCAGTTTCTATCCTGAGCAGACAGTAGCTGATAATAATAAATTACATTTTTCATTAACTTTTATTTATCCCAGTTCACTTCTTCCTACCTCAACAAAGATAATCATCATAAATGATTTCCAAAATGTTGAAGTTGGGAAATGTCTAAATCAGTGCAGAAAGACCTTCATACTCAGGTGCTAGTAATTCATTCTAGACTTCAGAGTCTACCTAATTCTCATGGGGTCTAGACACAGAATAGTGGCCAAGAGCAGGGGCTCTGAGATAAGACAAATCCAGACTCTGCCACTTACAACTAAATAATTTGGGAAAAGACTCATTTTCCTCATTTGTAAAGTGGGGTTAATAATTGTGGGAGTTAGGTTCAGGTGTCACCTTGGCCAGGTGATGGTGCCTAGTTCTGCTGCTGTGGACTTGAATCATTAGCATGTGAAACTCATATCTGGCTGATGACATCTGCAGTTGGCTAAGAGGTGAGTATCTTCTGCAATGAGTGATGTTTAATTTAATTAGCTGGAGGCTTAAAAATGAGAGGTCAGAAGAGTGCGCAGTGCAGTTCAGCCTAAGCAGCCCAGCGTGCCTCCTCTCAGCGCTCATAGCTCAGCCCAGACATTTGAAGATGCAGAAAGGAATCAGCCCAGGGAAAGCCGCTGGAACCCAGAAGCAAGGAGAGAAGGTAGGGAGACGTCACCCTGTGCCTTCCTGTGTACGAGAGAACCTCAGATGGTTAGCTGCCTTTCCTCTGAAGAAGTATAAGTCTTAAACTAAATAAATCCTCTTTTATTAAAATCCAGTCCATCTCTGGTGTGTTGTATTCTGGCAGCTTTGGCAGCCTAAAATGATAATGGTGTCTATTTATGGGGTTATTGGGATAATAACATGAAACATCTCTGGAAAATTCCTGGCACATAATAAGCATTCATGAATTTTATTTCCTCTTCCTGCTTTTCTTCTGGTCCTGTTTGTCTCGGCTTCTTGGCTCCTATTTGGTAAACACGGCAGACAGGTATGTTCAGCCTAACCAGGACGTGCACCAATTGGAGCAAAGGTAGCCCCTGGCCTCTGCCACCATCCTGTGTCTGCAGCATTGTAACAAAGATGTTATCTCATTCACCTTCCAATATGTTGTTCCGTTTAAAACACTGTCATATAAATCCTTTCTGCCGGCTTTTTTTTTTTTAGTAGAGAATCTCCAAATATTTCCTCTTCTTTCATTTCTGTCAGCAAGAGGAATAGACTAAAGAAACTGCAGCCAAAGAAAACACCAGGGAAGACATGTACATCACTCAAAAATAGAAAGAACCTTTTCCATCCTAGAGCCCCTGTGATCGTCCTTGAAAGTTCTCTCAAGAAAGAAAAAAAGAAAAAGCACCTTTTTCATTAAAGCAGGAGCGCTTCCCACATCCTGGCAGCCAGGTACAGAGTGGGCATATGCTTCAGGGCCAGTAGTATGGGGCGGGGAGCAGCCCGAGACAGGGGGCCCACCTGAAAGCTTCTCTTGTTCCTGGAAGTTGTCCACCCCCTCCAGACCTGATCTCCAGGCCCCTTGGAGACCACAGAAATCACAGAAATGTGGGCCTCGCTCAGCTGCCCTGGGAGCAGCTGTGAGGTCCACCTGGCGTGGCTAGTTGAAGACCCGGCCTAGCCTCGGGGCTTCTCCCGTGATGGGGTCACTGTTACCACGTGACTTCACTCTCGTTTTTCCACCAAAGGCTCTTCCCTCTTTTTGTCCAAGAAGAGGCCAAAGGGAGATTTTGAGCATCTGGTGGTAAGGTTTTCTTTGGGGAAAGACGATAACGATTGTGAGTAATCTTTATATCCTCATGTATGAGTACTCCCACGTGCCTGGCATGGGCAGGTGGGGCTCCCAGCACTTTATATACACCATCGCGAGATATCGGGATTACAGTCTTCGTTCTGCAGAGGAAGAAATACAGGCTTAGAGGGGTTAGGTTCCTTTCCCAGGGACACACAGCCAGTAGTCAGTGTCCCCAGATCGGTTTTTGTTTGTTTTTCAGTGAATATGCATGAAGTCCTAAGGGGGGGAAGCAGAGGTATGACCCCGTAGCCGCTGTCCTGTCTTCCTACCTGGGAATGGCTCACAGTTTCACCTGGAGGTCCCTACCGGCTCTGACAGTTCAGAGAAAAGTTTTCCCACAAGTATTGGACTTGAGAACTTCCATGGCAGGTAAGATCACACATGCTGTCTTCGTTCCTGAGTATAATGTGTACAGAGTGAAATAACAGAATCATTTTAAAACTTCTCCCTTGCGTGTTGTGTGGGGAGGGCACAGAAACGTCAGTCACACTGTTTGAAAAGGTCTTTATCATGAAGGTTGAGCATTGGGAGGAAGGTGGAAATGCAGTGGTGGAAACTAAGGCAAATACAGAAGATCAGAGAGCTCACACCAGCCAGAGCCTTACTTTGGGGGAAATTCTCTTCTCACTGGTCACTAACATGATCTGTCCATGAAATGGAAATGAAAGACTTTTGAGGAACGTACAGTACATCCAGGAGCCTAGACTATTGAGACAGACAAAGTGACAGCAAGTAGGAAAGGATTTCACCTACTTTTGTGTAAGGTCCCGGACTCTGCAAGCAGATGGCAGCCTTTTATGAGCAGGTTGATTAAATCTTCTCCATTATTGCCCACATCTGATCAGGACAGGCTTAGGCACCAGAGAGGGATAGACCAGAGGAGGCACCAAACGGATATCACTTAATGTTAAATAATAATAAAATATGAATATTAACATTCTGTTATGTTTGAGAACCATTTTACTTTTTTCAAAGAGCCACCCATAAGTAGTTAAGGGGTTCAGTCATATCTCGAAAGGAACCCCAGAGTCTAATGGTGTCACAGGAGCTGGGTTGCATTTCCTAATGTTGCCTGCGCAACAGGCAACACCTTCCATGTACACCTTCCATGGCAATCGGCAGGTTAAACGACCGTCACTTTTGACAACACCCCCTGCAGCTCTGTACCGCCACCACCTAGCACAGGCCTGCCATGCACAAAGGAATCATTGTGTGTGGATGGTTGAATTAAATTGAATTCCCCTCCTGATGAGACTCCCTGGCTATCCCAGATTCCTAATAAATCACTAATACTAAGCAGTCATCATCAATACTCCTGGTGTGTACCTTATTGATTTCTCTGAACCCTGCCCTTGAGCTGCAGCAGGTGACAAAGGCTTCTGATCATTCCCCTCCCAGGATGTGTTACCTTTTCTAAATTTCCTTTGACAAGGTCCCTCCACGCTTGGATTCCACCATCTGTTAGGTGTCTGTGAGGCTCCATTAATGTCCCATCACTAGGCAGGTCTGGCTGGGTGAGAAGTGAGAATTTCTAATTAACATTAGGCAAATATATGTAATTCTATCCTGGATGCATGACTTGACTTCTCAGTGGCCTCATGACAGAGCTGGAGCCATATGACATTTTGCATCCAGATGGGCATATGTCCCTGGAGCCTCTCCAGAAGGTAACATTGCTAGCCCAGCAGCAGACCTCGTGCCCCTCCATTCAGTCCTTGGCAGTTCTCTCCATTTCTCTGTAGTGTGACTTTCTGGGAAGAGACTGAAAGGCAGAGTAGGAAAGGGGTTCTGATTTTCCTTGCACTGAGTTTGAGACTCTCCCGGAATGGAGACTCTCCTTTGCATTGCTTTTTGTTTAACCTCTGCCACTGCCATTGACCACTCTGATTTGGTGGGACTACAAGGGACCCTGAATATCTAGAAGAGGGGTTGGGAGATGACAACAAAATATAAAAAGAAATGAATCTGGAAATAATGAGCTAAAATTTGTTTAAAATAGTAATAAGATGTGTATCATCATGCCACATATATGTTGGGTACTTGGCATTTGCAGACTTGACATATGTGCATGTTTGAGGTACATTTGTGAAGACAGCATTGTTACAATTCACTGTGCACTTACCACATCCAAGCCAGGGGCCAAGAGTCAAGGAGCAATTCAGTGTCACTTAAGTATGGGCCAGTTAAATGGAATTAGCAAAGATTCCCCAAGAGCCCCTGACGTGTGGTCAGGAGAAGTGAGACTTGATTTGAAACTTTAAGGAAGGGAATTTTAATCATCTAAAGAAAGAAAGGGATGAGGTAGGCAGGAGCAAGTGTGAGCAAAAGCCCAGGGACTGGGAATAAATAGGACAGGTTGAGGCCTGAGAGGCCCCTGGAGTGACTCAACTGTCCAGTGGACATGGGTCTTTGGCCACCTGGGCACTGCATTTGTACCTTCTTTAGAATCCCCGAGGTTAAAATGGAAGGAGTCTCAGAGACTACACAGGGCCACCCCCTCCTCCCCTAGGATGTGAGGTGGAAAATGCAATGCTTATGAGCCCCAACTCGAGGATCGGACCGACTGCAGTTCAGTTCCTGATCCAGCCACTTATGTGGTACGAAAGTGAGCAATTACTCCCTCTCTATGGTCCTCCTCTCTCTCAGAGCATGGTGTAGGGATTAAATGAGGTGACACGTGTAGAGTAGTCCATGGAGTGCCTGGTTAATGGCTCAATAAATGATTGTTGTCGTTGAATTTACTGACACAGTAACTGAGACTTAAAGAAGTTAAATTACAAGGTCACACAAATTAGAGCCTTTGCCAGGACTAGAACCCAGGACTCCTGAGAGCTAGCCAGACATTCCATTTCAGAAGAAATAGAATTTGTGATGGGAAATGGAAGGGCTTCGGTGTCAGAGGGTTCCACCTAGGAATGATATTACTGGGCAAATTATCTAATTTCTCTGGGTTTCACCTTCCTCACCTGTAAAGTTGCCTCATAATACTGTGAGGATCAAACGAAACAACACATGGAGAGGCTTAGCAGAGAGCCAGGTACAGTAGCAAGTGCTTGGTATGTGGATTATTTATCACTCCATCTTTGGACAAGTAGACAGAATTTCTCTGGCCCAGGTGCAGCATGTTGTGAGAAGTGAGGTCTCAGATTCGCTATTTGACAGAAGGTTCTTCGTAGCTTTCTGGAGAGCCCACAAAGGTGGCAAAACTAAATGAGTATCTCCACTGCCTGAGAAACCTGCAACCTCGTGCATCCCCCTTGAAAGATCCAAGTAAGCATCCATCTCATGGAGACAGCAGAGCTTTCCTGACAAAGGACTCTGAAAATTGCCACTCTGACTTGCCAGAGCCTATGTGCCAGCCAGAGTCCTTGAGATTTATACATAGAAGAAGGGAGAAATGTAGCCATCCTTTTATACAGCTGCTCCATGCTTCCCTGGGCCGTAGCAGGCTCCATGATGGGATCCACCTCCTCCTACCTTTTCATTTTGGCTAATATTTCCACCTGTTCAGTTGTGAAGAAGCCAAATCAACACAACAGGCATTTATTGAGCACCTTCTATATACCAGTTGCTGTGCTTGACTATATATCCTTATTTCCCCAGCTCGAGTGGTTAGCTAGGGAGGTTCCACGATTTCCTCAAAGACGCCAGCCTGGACCATGAGGGATTATTAGTTACTTGACTAATAACAACTATTCAGTAAACATCCGAAATGTTCCAGGCAGTGAGCTAAAGTACTTTATGTGCATTGTTTCAATGAATCCTCCCAACAGTCTAATTAAGTAGGACCTATTATGTATGAGGCTCAGAGAAGTAAAATAGCTTAAGGCCATGGAATGAATAACAGGTGAAATTGGGTGTGAACTGACATCTTGTTCCAGAGTACATAGAATTAGCCAGGTCAGAAAGGCTAGGTGAACCAGGGTAAAAAGCAAAGGCCAGGAATGGGTCCTTTCTGCTCTTGATCAGATATGGGATTCCCTGGGAAACATCAGGGCCAAATGGTCCATGCCACTTAGCCTTCTGGAAGGGGACTTGTGGCAGGCAACAGGGGAGGAAGGAATCTGAGGGTGACAGCTTTTGCTCCAGGAACTTTCTACTGGCCTCTGTGTTCTTTCAAACTCCATCTGGGTCATCTCCACCTGCTCGGCTCTCTTCTGCTGCTTCCTGGCCCACTGACCTTGTGCAAGTTCCTTATGATCTTTGAGCTTTGGTTTGGTTCTCTGTAGGAGGGGATGGTATTGCCTGATGCTTGCAGAGCCATGAGGATAAAATGAGTTAACACATGAAAAATCCCTGACTCAATATCTGCCACATAGTGAGGACTCAGTGAATCTGAGATTGCTCTACACCCTAAGAAGTTGCTAGACTATATTCTCTTAATTTAAAGACCCCTGGTTGGCCTCTGAGCCAGGACTTACTGCCATCGTTCCCGCCCTCCTGGTATTGGGCAGAGACCTGATGCATTCATTTAACATGATAATGCTGGTTCTGGTTTCAGACTGTCTGGGGTCAAATTCTAACTCTGCCACTTACCACCTGTGTGATCTTGAGCCACAGTCCCCTAAAAAAGGGAATAATAGTAGAACCTACACCATAAGGTTGTTGTAAAGATTAAACAAAATAATCCATGCAAAGCAACTGACAAAGGGTCTGGCACATCATAAACACTCAATAAGTATTAGACATAAAAAATAACAGCTACAAAATAATGTTGTGCAACATCTTCTCCATGTCAGACCCAGTACTAGATGCTGGGAACATGTATAGTGAGTGAGGCAGACCTGGTCCCAGCCCTCCTGGAGCCCACAGGGTCCAGTGAAGAAGACCAACGAACCAATAACCAAGAAGTGTCTCATATTGCGAATCTGGATATGGTCTAGGGAGGAAATGAATGTGGTTTGGTAATAAGGACCTACTTTGTGAAGGTCAAGGAAGATTATAGAGTCTGGAAAATTCCACTTACTATAGTTCCCCTCTTGGAAATTCATAGCATTCATTAACATTTCAAAGGCTCTGAGAAGCCTTTGATAAAGAAACCTGTTTAATTTTGTTTAACCCAGGTTTTTCCAAATTGTTTGACTCTAGACTATGTTTCTCTGCCGAATGCCTTTTTATCATATTTTCCAAATTAATGTCCTGATGAGCACATTTGGAAAACCTGAACTAAGTTACTATTTCTCTGTAATTAGCTGTTCTTGGCAGCCCCAGGGAGGAATCTTTGGTTTGGTTGTTCTTCAGACTATAATGACAATACTGTTGGTGAAAATGGGTTTCCAGGTGTCACATTCATCTTGATTTCCTTCATTGGTATTGATTCCTTCTCTTTCCTTGAACTTCTTTGTTAGTACATTTCTTCATGTCTTTTTGTTAGCAAACTAGCTTTCACTCTTTTTGAAGAGGATAAAAAAAAGATCCTTTTTAAGGGTAAATCAATTCAAATGAGATGTGAGGTGGGCAGCACAGCATGGAGACTTGACAGCATTTTCCTGGAGCCAGCTCGAGGCATCTGTACCTGTTGTGGTGAGAGTAAATGTCCTCTTTAGAATTCAGAAGTGACAATGAGGTTAAGCCAGCTGGCAGAGAGTTCCTGGGCATTACCTCATCAGCACCAGCAGGTAAGAAGAGCAAGAGAAACATAAAGACCTGTAAACCTTGCTGTGACTCTCCAAAATAAATAAGGCTAATCCACAGCCTCTAAATTACTGGAGTAGAACATACAGAAAGCAAAGGAAGTCCTTGGGCACACAAGAAAATGGTCTTGTGCACAAAATGTTCTATACTTCAAGCTTGAGAGGGAACCAAAAATTCTACCCATTGGGAGGCACAATGCAAATATTTCCTGAAATTAAATTGCAAATTAAATTGCGAGCTTGAGAGTCAGATGGACCTGCATTTGTATCCCAACTTGTGTACCCCACTTATTTAACTTCTCCAAGCCTCAGTTTCCTTATCCGTAAGGTGAGAATATTGCCACAAACCTCACATGAGAATTAAGTGGGATGGCGGCAATAGTAGAAGGGTATTTTTAAATATCCTTTGCCTCCTCTGTTCCCTCTGAGCTACTTCAGCTATTGATACCTTAGGACGTTATTTGCCAGGTTAGTCCCAGCAGAGAGTTGTGGTGGTGTGTGAGGAGAGGGTGCTTGGTAGAAGAGGAAATGGAAACATGAATTGGAAACTATGAGAGAGCTCAGAAATATCTGGAATGTAGGAATCCCAGGACCTGCAGACTGCTAGCTGCCAGCAATAAAGTGGGGGAGGGCCTTGGAGACAGGCAGAAAAAGAAGTACTAAGCCGTGTATGGAAGGAACCCAGGGAAAATGTTGGCTCCCTGACATCATTGCTCGGAGGAAAATGTGGGCCTGCAATGCACAGCGAGTGCCAAGAATCAGTTGTGTGACTCTGGCAAAGATGTTCTGCTTGATGACCCAGGTGGCCACCTGGTCAACAGCAATATTCCTGTCTTTCTCCCGCTTGAGGAGTCCATCATGTGTGCACAGGACCAGGCTTAAAAAGATCATCTCACTTAACACCCTCATCCCACAGGGAGGGAAACTGAAGAGCGGGAGAATGGCCATGCTACTCAGTGGGGACAGCATGATCAGAGAAACCAGTTTTTAACCTTCAGTTCATTTTTTTTTTCCACTAGACCCTGGAGAACACAACAAGGCAAAACAACCCTAAAGCTTCCCTATAAAGCTTTTGCTTTGGGAACTAGAAATGTTCCAATAACTGTCATGACAATTGGTCCATTTGAACCTAAGTACTAAGAAGCCATCTAAAAGGCATCTTTCATTTTCCCCCCTTGCTCCCTCTTTCTCTTGCCTTCCTGAAACATGATGATGGTCCACGACCAGCTCTTAACCATGAGGATACCTCAAGAATGAGAGCCAAGTGCCAAGTGCCAAGGATGCAGAGCAGAAAAACAAAAGGAGGCTGGGTCTTCAAACTCATCATAGAGCCACCATAACAACCTGGACTGTCCAACTCTGGGCTTATTTTACATGAGAAGAAAATCTCAATCTTATCACAGCAACAACAAATGCTGATGTTGGACAAGCTGAGCTTCAAGTCTCATCTTTGTGTGACTTAAAATGGCCTAGTTAATTTCTCTGCAACTTCTGTTTTTTCATAACCAGAAAGAAAGACACCAATGTGTCATTTAGTAGATACTTTGTACTAGGAGCTATGATACCAACTTTATACTCATCATAGAGTAGGAATCCCCTCCCTTGTTTACATAAGAAAACTGAGGATGAGTGAGTAATTTGAGTAAGGAGATAGGCATGGCAGGAATACCAGCCTGGGAGTGTTGGATTGGGGAGGCCTATGTTCTTAATCATGGCCATATAAAATGGGCAAGATAATATCTACTTCACAAGTGGCACATAAAAGGCACTCATTAAATGGAGCTGCCAATAATTATTAGTCGAGTTCTATTTCTTTAGTTTTATTTCATTTTATTTTTTTTGGTTTCATTCATTCTATTGCTCTACCAGACCTAGCAGAAGCCTGTGGACAAAAAGGAACAATCCCAAGAACTGAAGATGAGAAGGTTCTTCCCTGTGCTGTTCCTGACAGTGGTCAATTATTTATAGATGAGAATTAGACGCCACTACTTCCTATGTATCTAGTGGTGTCTCAGAATGGACCCTAAACTGGGAAAGGAGGAGATGTGTTCTAGTGCCAGATGTATTCGTAACTCATTATATGCCCCTAGGCAAATCAGTTCCATTTTCTGGATCATAGTTCTCCCCTCTATAAAATGAAATTATTGGATTGGGTCATCTCTAAGGTTCCCTTCCACCCGCTCCTCTGATAACTTCAAACCCACACAGATGAACTCATAGAGTATTCATTTCAATGAAGTCTTTCAGAGTCATTTCAAGAGCTATCATTCCTCATAACATGTTAGTTTTAGCATCTTATCACCAAGTCATTTTTTTTCCTTAAGAAATACACTGCAGTTTCTTTAAAAAAATTCTTTTTAAGACATTAGAATGAGGACAATTTACAAAGTCAGTCTCAATGATCTTCAAATATGACTTCCATTTCAAATTATGTTTTGTTCAGGCTGATATTAAAAATGAGTCAGTATTTCCTGAATAACAATGAACAAGGTTCTTACAAGCCTTCAGGATAAAGGAAGAGCAGCCTCAATTACATGTGAGTTCTTGGGCATCCGTGAAATCACTTGAGCAGTCCGGAGAGCTGTTCTGTTAAAGGGGCACCCATACTCTTTGTGACCCTCTATGAATTCCTGGACTCCAAGGCTCCCAGGACATCAGCAATGGACATGACTGGGCTCAGATACAGTTCGGGGGAAGATACTTCTTCAGGAGATTGGAAGGAATTTGGTATTATATTCTCAGCACCCAGCCCTATGTGTCCATCAGTACCCGGATGACAGAACAAGAACTCCTGAGCACAGAGAGGAAACATGGGGAGGAGCCCCCTAATGACCAGCCACTTGTCGGCTGTGACTTCCTTGTCACTGTAAGAAGGCAGATGGTTAGGCAAGCCTTAGTGATGATGTTGAAGGGGCCTTCCGTAAGGTAGAGGAATGATCTGATTGAGTTTCACCTTCCCTTCTATTGTGGTTCTTGTCTAGAATTGCTGGAAGGACCTTGGCTTAGTCCTTCACTTTTTCTTGGCTAAATCACGCATAAGCATTAATTTTAAAGATTTCTATGGGGCAATCATGACGTCATTTTCCACTGGGATTTAACTGCTCAATGTTGCTGTTATTTTAGACTCAGAGATTATACTTCCTGTTCCATCCAACGTCACAGCAGCCCGGAATATGATCTCTGACTTGCTGAACGTCTCACAGAACCTCAGTACAAGATTCCTGTCCCAAGCCTGCATGCTCACTAATGCAATCCACACATTCATTGGAAAGAGACAGCAGGTTCTGGGGGCAGAGAACAATGGGTGTGATTTGGTTTTCTATCATTCATTCTCTGTTTTATTTTCTGAACACTGCCAAGTGCTAGCATAGGGAGTAGAGCATTAGAAGTCTATGCTCCTGGCCCTGATTCAGCAGCATTTTACCAACAATGATACTGGGGCTTTGTCTCAATATAAGCAAAGCAATTAAAATGTTGTTATAGTGCTTTCATTGAGGCATGGGCTCTTCCCTCTAGAAGCTTATAGTTTAGAAAAAAGGACAAGAATCTAACATATGAAGCTGTTAGAGGGCCATGTTACAGAGAACATATTCTGTGTCTAGTGAAAGATAGATACAGAATGATGAGAAAGTTCTCTATAGAATCTCAGAAGGAGATCATGACACAAGTGAAAATATCATCTGGTTGTCCTTTTCGCTTTATCTTTGCTCCCTAAATGGTTTATCTTCTTGGAAAATTCTTCAATTTTGAGCAAAAGCTAAATCTCACTATTCAGGAGATGCTCCCACTGAGAAATGTGCATGTAAAAGTGTATAAACACAGGAGAACACAGTCAGGAAATGAAGATCTGGGGACAGGAACAGAGGTTGCACAAGAGTATCTATAGATAATTTTTTTGATTTTTATCTTCTGTTCATTTGCCACACTGAACACTTCTTGACGTAAAAGCCTGAACTTTTTTTATTGCCCCACAAAGTTAATTTACCAGGTAAAACAAAACAAAGCAAATAAACAGAAATACCAACACACAGGGATTGTTAAACCCCAGAGGTTATGAAGAGTAAAGGTTCATGGCCAGCCTTGCCTCTCCAATGTGTGTTTTTAGTGCCATGTATTTCCACATTGCCTGTTGTTCCACCTTCAGATTCTCATGTATCTCCCTGTGGACATTAAGCTAGAGAAAAGATTCTCCTCAATAGGCTCACATGAGGGAAAAGAAAAACAGGAAAAAAATATTTTCTTTGTGGCAAATGGTCCATCAGAGTCTTACATTTCTCTCTTCAAACAGTTCGTTCATTTTGGTTGTATATTAGTTTGGCTGTCAGATTACACACAGTAAAATGGCAGCTGATAGAAATGAAAAATGATTTCTCATGACATTCATGGGAATTGCTTCCTACCTCCTCATTGCCATGGAACCCTATCGTCTGGCAAAGTCATGGATTAATTTTTTAGGAAAAAGGCTCTAGCACTTACAGCTTCCAAGGCGGACAGGGAAGTTTTTAGATGGTCAAAGAGAGTACATCCCCTTCTTAGAGGAGGTGAATTATTTGACTTTAGATGAAAGGTAAATGAGTGTATTTGTGCTTCCTGCCCACCCCACACCCTGGAACAGCCCGCTTCAGGGAAGTTGGGTTCTACAGAGCAAATACACTTACCCAGAATTGTTTACTGTTTTTCCAGGGTGAAAAGGGAAGAAAGAGGTCAACTCCTCAATGCTTATGGGCTTTTAATAGGTTTAGTTCATCCATTGGAGAAACACAGACCAATGGCTGTTACCCAATGAACCAGGTAATTCCCTCTTCCTCCATGGGAAGGAATGAGAAAGGGTGGGGCAAGAGGCTAGGAATATATCCTGTGGGAGACTCAAGAAGTGAGATATGAGCTTCCCCCTGATCCCCTGTACTGTGTTGCAAAGAAGACATCACAGCTATAAAATCTCACAAAATGATCTAATATTTTAGAATTATAATTTGAAACTCTCAGTGTCCCCCAATCCCCACATTGCAAGCGTCCAGTCTCTTGCCATCTGAGGTCTGCCTCAGGCTGGCCTTGACCTTCTTTTCAGTCTTGCTTCTCACTGATCCCACTCGAATCCTCTCTCCCCAGCAATAGCACCCTCCTGTTGTCCTCCGACTCGCTAAGGTACTCCTTCTTCTGTGTTTTTGCTTGCAAAGTTTCACTGCCTTCCATTTTCCCCTCCATGTGTCTAAACCATCCGATCCTTGAGGATCATTTCAAGGCCCATCTTCTTCAAGATATGGTCCTGACATGCCCCCCTTCATTTCTGCCACCCCCGCTGTCTACAGGGTTACATTAGGCTGCAATTTCTGTAGCCTTGTACTCTGACCCTTGTTTCTACATCTATCTTGCTACCCAGTTAGGTATGAGCCCTTGAACAGAAGCGACTTTGACTACTCATATAACTATGGATGATTCCAGGACCTAGCATCATGTACTGGGCTTGCCATGGGTGTGCAGGTTTTAATGAGATACCCACAGCTTTGATACATCATTCTGAAATGTCTCTCTTACTACACATGCATATACTGCTGTCCCTGTGTCACCTGGCTACCCATCACACTCCAAGTTACTGGATATTCCAGAACAAGCAGTATTATTCCCTCGAGCTTCCTGTCTTTGTATTCCTAATGAGAGGATTACAATAATTTGACACCAAAATGTCATCTCTAGGAAGCATGCTCAGCTCAGACCAAGTGCAGGGAAAGGAAAGCCAACTGCTTGAATTGATGAGAAACTCGTGCAAAGTTGACCCCCATTTGGCTCAAGTTCCTGCTTTGTAACTGCTCTTCCTTCAGCCCTCTGGTGAGCCTGAGTGTGGGGGGGTTGGGGGGTCCCTGATTCCAGTCCGCAAAAGCCATGAAACACGGGCCTGGCCCTGTTTGGGTCCTGGGCTACAAGTACGGGAGCCTGGGTCCTGGTTCTGTTGCAACCTTGCAGTTCGACTTGGAGCGAGTCCCTTCCTCTTTGGGACTCAGTTTACTCATCTGTAAAATGAGTTTACCAGATGAGCTACTAACAAAGGTCCCCCTGAGCTCTAAATTTATGAATAGCATGATGTCACTCAGTCTACTTTGTTTGCCTCTGTCTGTCTACTTTATCCGGGATCAAACTTAATCAATAGTCAGTGAATCCATTTCTTTCCAGGAGGACCATGAGCTCCACATTCGTACTTGCTCTGAACCTCCCTGACCCACTCTCTTCAGGACCTGATTAGGAGTATAGATACCAATGGCAGTCAGATCTGCCTTATACCAAGTCTGCCTTGTGTATTTCTAAAATAACCTCCTCTGCCTTCTTCCATTCAGGATGAATTCTGCCTTGGGTATGTCTAAAACAGAGATCTGATCATGCAATTTCCCTACTTTTGAAAGCCTCAGGTTTCATGAATCTAAGTTCCTTTGAGGTTTTATAACCTTCAGGGTTCTCCATAACAGGCCCACATGAGAGGCCACGTAAGGAACCTCCCAAGAATCCTTGCCTTTCGGGGTAGTCTCTTCCTAACCCATACATCCTACACAGCAACCATAATGGGCCATCTGTAATGCTATCTTTTACTCTTATAAGGTTGAAAATTCAAATGCATTGAAAAAAACGAGCATAAATCTTTGTTACTGGGTATGCAATGCATAAAAATGTAATTTGCGACATGAACAACGTAAAAGGGAGGGATAGATGGATATAGGTGCTGTGTATGTGTAAGTTTTTGAAGTTACATTGGAATCCACACAAACTAAATTGTAATAGATTTATTATATAAAATGAAATCCTCTATGATTATCATAAAAAAGATATTAAAAAAAAATCTACCCAAAAGGAAAAGCTAAGTGATTCAAAATGCATTGAATCTACGGATAATTTAGGAAGAACTGATGTCTTTACATTATCATGTCTTTAAATCCATGAATTTGATAAATATTTCAATTTGATCTCTATTCATTTTGATGTCCATTAACATGATACCAAAATGTTTTATAGAACTTTACTCATTTTTTTCCTAAGATTTATACCTAAATCATTTTTTGCTTTATGTGTTGTTGTTGCTTTTTTTTACTGTTTAAACATTTTTGTATTATATTTTTATTTTGTAATAATTTCAGTATCACAGAAAAATTGCAAAGGTAGTATAGAGAGTTTGTATAGGTACCCAGCTTCCCCCATTGCTAATATCTTACATTAGTATGGTACATTTGTCAAAATTAAGAAACTGACATTGGCATATTACTATTAACTAAACTCTGGACTTGATTTGGATTTCATCAGTTTTTCCATTAATGTCAATTTTCTGTGTCAGGACCAAATCCAGAGTACCACATTGCATTTGGTTGTTATGTCTACTTAGTCTCCTCCGATTGGTGACAATTTCTCAAGCTTTCCTTGTTTCTTATCACCTTGAAAGTTTTGAGGAGTACAGTCCAAATATCCTGTGGAAGTTCCCCAAACTGGGTTTGACTAATAGTTTTCTTTTGATTAGACAGGCGTTATGAATTTGGGAAAAGAATATCACAGCAGTGAAATCCCATTTTATTAGGAGGTACATACTCTTCACGTGACAGCGTTGGCAATGTCAACCTTCACCACCGGTTTAAGCTAGTGTTTGCCGGGTGTCTCCATTATATACGTCCACTTTTCTCTTTCTTTATATATGAATCACTAGGTCTGAATTACTTTCAAGGGGGCAGTTTAGAAATTAAGCACTAAATTCCAGAAATAGTGTCTTTTAAAATTGTATTTTTGAATGGTTTATTGCCAGTATTTTAAAATACAATTAATTTTTGTATTTTGTCCTTGTAGCTAGCAACCTTGCAAATTCATTTATTAATCCTAATAATTCCTAAATACAAAATCATACCTACTATGAAAAATGAAAATTTTACTTCTTCCTTTCCAATACTTACACGTTTATATTTTTCTACCGACTTATTACAGACTAGAATTTCCAGTATATTGTGGAATAGATGTAGTCATAGTGAGCATCCTTGTCTCATTCTCAATCTCAGAGAGAAAGCTTTCAACATTTTACCATTAAGCATATAGATATCCTTTGTGATATTAAGAAAGTTCTCTTATTCCTATTTTCCTGAGAGTTTTTATTATGAAGAGGAATTCAATTCTAATAAATCCTTTGTTACATTTATAAAAATGATTATATGATTTTTCCTTTTTATTTTGTGAAGATGGTAAAATATACTGATCAATTTGAAATTTGAAATCAGTCTTGGATTCCTCGAATAAACTTGATCAAGATATATTATCTTTTTTGTATATTGCTGTATTTGACTGGCTAACACTTTGTTTAGAATTTTTGTAGTTGTGTTCATGACTTTTTCTAGCCTCATTAAGTGAGTTGGCAAGTGCCCCTTCATCTTATATTGACTTAGAGTTTGCTTAAAATTATCTTATTCATTCCTTAAATGTTTGGTAGAATTCACCCTAGGAACCAACTGAATATGGCTTTTTCTCTGGGGAAAGTGCTTAACTATGGATTAAGTTTCAGTAAAGGAATATTTGGATTTGTATTTTCATTAAAGGAATATTTGGATTTCTTTTTCTTCTTCTGTCGGTTTTGAAAATTCTTATTTTTCTAGGAATTTAACTATTCTGCCTAAACTTTCAAATCTATTTGCATACATTTGCACCTAATAGCCTTAAATTGTGATGCTTGTTTTTTCATTCCTGATGTTGGTTATTTGTGTCTGCTATCTATAGTATTATTATTTTTTGAGGTTATGATTATTTTATTGAGGCTTTAACTTTATGACTGTTCTGGTTTGCTAGCTGCCAGAATGCAATATACCAGAAATGGGATGGCTTTTAAAAAGAGGAATTTAATGAGTTCCTAGTTTACAGTTATAAGGCCGAGAAAATGTCCCAATTAAAACAAGTCTATAGAAATGTTCAATCAAAGGCATCCAGGGAAAGATACCTTGGTTCAAGAAGTCCGATGAAGTTCAGGATTTCTCTCTCATCTGGAAGGGCACATGGTGAACACAGCATCATCTGCTAGCTTTCTCTCCTGGCTTTCTGTTTCATGAAGCTTCCCAGGAGGCGTTTTCCTTCTTCATCTCTAAAGGTCGCTGGCTGGTGGACTCGGCTTCTTGTGGTTATGTCATTCTGCTCTGCTCTCTCTGAATCTCTCTCATTCTCCAAAATGTTTCCTCCTTTATAGGACTTCAGAAACTAATCAAGACCCACCCAAATGGGTGGAGACATGCCTCCAGCTAATCCAGCTTAACAACCACCCTTGATTAAATCACACCCCCAGGGAGACGATGTAATTACAGTTGCAAACATACAGTACTGAATAGGGATTAGAAGAAACGGCTGCCTGTACAAAATGGGATTAGCATTAAAACATGGCTTTTCTAGGGTACGGACATCATTTCAAACCAGCATAATGGCCCACTAATAGCTCAAGGATCAGTTACATTCCTGAATACTGAAAACAGTGCTTAAAAGAGATTTTGTTTGTTATTCTTTTTTTTATTGTGAAAAATAAGATATATACAAAAAAATAAATTTCAAAGCACATTACAACAATTAGTTATAGAACAGATTTCAGGGTTTGGTGTGGATTACAATTCCACAATTTTAGGTTTTTCTTTTTAGCTGCTCCAAGATACTGAAAACTAAAAGAAATATCAATATAACGATCAACAGTCATACTCATTTGTTAAATCCTATTTTCTCAGTTACACTCCGCCCTCTCCTTTCATCTTTCTCCCAATCTTTAGGGGTATTTGGGCTATGCCCATTCTAGCTTTTTCACATTGGAAAGGGCTGTTGATAATATGGTATAGGGGAATGGAACTAGTTGATGTTCTGGAGAGGCTGGCCCCTTTGGGTTTTAGGACTTTTCTGGCCTAGGAACCCATCTGAAGGTTGTAGGTTACTTGATTTGTCTTGTTAGAGTTTATCTAGTTTAGAACAATTTCACTGAATATTTAAAAAATCACATTAAATGTGAATGCAAAGGCACACAACCAGAGTCAGCGAGTCTGAGGTGAGATGTTATTCCATTTTCAGAAGACCTTTGCCTGTATTGATGTTGGTGCTCTCTATTAAATTGATTTCTGCTGTCTTTATTGATTCTTTTCTTTTTTTTTTCACTCTCTTGGATTTAATTTACTTTTCTTTTTCTAATGTTTTAAGAAGAATGCATAGATCATTGATAGAAACCCTTTCTTTTTTTTTTTTTTTTGCTGTGTGTGTGTGTTTTTTTTTTTTTTAACATGGGCAGGTACCGGGAAATGAACCCAGGTCTCCGGTAACGCAAGAAGTCTGCCTGCTGAGCCACCGTGGCCCGCCCCTTTCTTTTCTTTTACTTATTTGCATTTCAGAACAAAATTCCTCTTTTTTTTCTCTTTTTTTTATTAATTAAAAAAAATTAACAAACAAAGAAAACAATAAGATATCATTCCATTCTACATATATAATCAGTAATTTTGAATATCATCACATAGTTGCATATTCATCATTTCTTAGAACATTTGCATCGATTTAGAAAAAGAAAAAGACAACAGAAAAAGAAATAAAACAATAATAGAGAAAAAAAGTTATACATACCATACCCCTTACCCCTCACTTTCATTTACCACTAGCATTTCAAACTAAATTTATTTTAACGTTTGTTCCCCCTATTATTTATTTTTATTCCATATGTTCTACTCTTTTGTTGATATGGTAGATAAAAGGAGCATCAGACACAAGGTTTTCACATTCACAGAGTCACACTGTGAAAGCTATATCATTCAGTCATCATCAAGAAACATGGCTACTAAAAAAAAAAAAGAAAAGAAACATGGCTACTGGAACACAGCTCTACGTTTTCAGACAGTTCCCTCCAGCCTCTCCATTACATCCTGAACAAGGTGATATCTACTTAATGTGTAAAAATAACCTCCAGGATAACCTCTTGACTCTGTTTGGAATCTCTCAGCCATTGACACTTAGTCTGGTTTCACTCTTCCCCCTTTTGGTTGAGAAGGTTCTCTCAATCCCTTGATGTTAATTCTCTGCTCATTCTAGGGTTTTTCTCAGTCCCTTGATGCTGAGTCTCAGCTCATTCCAGGATCTCTGTCCCACGTTGCCAGGAAGGTCCACACCCCTGGGAGTCATGTCTCATGCAGAGAGTGCAATTTTACTGAGATGTATTCACATACCATATAATCATCCAAAATATACGATCAGTGAGTCATAGTATTATCATCGAGCTGTGCATTCATCACCGTAATCAATTTTAGAACGTTTTCATTACTACAAAAAAAATTAAAAGAACACACAAAATATCCCATACCCATTATCCCACCCCAGTATTTATTTATTTATTTATTTATTTATTTGTCTTTACTTTCTTACTCATGTGCCCAAACACTGGATAAAAGAAATGTCAGTCACAAGCTTTCACAATCTCACAGTGTTTTAGTTAGGGTTCTCTAGAGAAACAGAATCAACAGGAAATATTTTATAAATATAAAATTTATAGAAATGTCTCACATAACCATGGGAATGTAGAGTCCAAATCCATAGGGTAGGCAGTAAAGCCTCTGTGGGACATGACTCCAGGTAGGAACTTAGTCCTGGCAGGACTCTGATGTAGGGTCTGTACAAGCTCCACAGGAGAGGCTCACCAGCTGAAGCAGGAAGAGAGCCTGTCTCTTCTGAATCCTCCTTAAAAGGCCTCCAGTGATTAGATTAAACATCACTCATTGCAGAAGACATGCCCCTTGGCTGATTACAAATGGAATCAGCTGTGGATGCAGCTATGTGATCATGATTTAATTCTATGAAATGTCCTCATAGCAACAGACAGGCCAGCACTTTCCCAACCAGGCAAACAGGTACCACCCCCTGGCCAAGTTGACACATGAACCTGACCATGACACACAGTGTGCCAGTTGAAGGTATTATGTACCCTAGAAAAACCATATACTTTAATCCTGATTCAATATTAATAGGGTGATGTCCTTTTGATTAGATTATCACCATGAAGATGTAGCATGCCCAATTGTGGTTGTGGCCTTTTGGTTAGATGGAAATGTGACTTCACCATTCAGGGTGGGTCTTGATTAGTTTACTGAAGTCCTTTAAAAGAAGAAACATTTTGAAGACGCTGTTTGAAGAAACCAGTAGAGAAAGCTATTAGATGTCACCATGTGCCTTCCCAGCTGTGCAGAAGCCATAGACCCCAGCAGATGCCAGCCATGTGACTGCCCAGCTGAGAGAGGTGTTCTGGACAGCATCAGCCTTTTTTTGAGAAAGGTAACCTCATATTTGTGCCTTAAATTTTGACATTTCCACAGCCTTAGAATTGTAATTTGCATTAAATTCCCTTTTAAAAAGCCATTCCAAATCTGGTATATTGCATTCCAGCAGCTTAACAAACTAGTACACACAGTCATACCATATTATATAGTTATGCAATCATTTTCATAAATCAAGGCTATTGGATAACAGTTCAACAGTTTCAGGTATTTCCTTCTAGCTATTCTAATATGCTAGAAACTAGAAAAGAATATCTATACAGTGCATAAGAATAACCTCCAAAATGACCTCTTGACTATTAGAAATCTCTTGGCCACCAAAACTTTATTTTGTTTCATTTCTTTTCCCCTTTTTGGTTCAGAAGCTTTCTCACTCCTACATTGCCAGGACTAAGTTCCTACCTGGAGTCATGTCCCACATTGCCAGAGAGACTTACACCCCTGGGAGTCATGTCCCACATAGGGGGGATGGTAGTGAGTTTATTTGCAGAGTTGGGTTAGAGAGAGAGGTCACATCTGAGCAACAAAAGAGGCTCTCCGGGGGTGATGCTTAGGCATAGTAAAAATAGATTTAGCTTCTCCTTTGCAGGAATAAGTTTCATAAGGGCTAGTTCCAAGATTGAGTGTTGATTTATTAAATTGGTAGTCCCTAATGCTTGCTAGAATACCAGGAATTCCCCAGATGGGGAGGTTTAATATTTCTAAATTTTTTCCAGGCTCCCAAGGGAACTTTGCATGCACCTTAATATTTTCTGCCCAAATTACTCTAGGATGTATTGGGGTATTACATTAATCTGTACAAAATAACAAGATTTCATTCCCTATTCAAGGTTCTGTGTAATTACGTTGTTTGAATAAACTGACCATACAGGTTAAATTAGATAGGGTGCTACAGAAAATATAAATTCTGTACCAAATAAACATCTTTTCCTTTGGTCTTACATAGAAATTGAAGTTTTAAAACACAGTCGAAATCATCCTTTACTCTGCATTCTGATTTACCTTAGTCCTAACCAGATCAGCTTCATTCATATCTCTAATTGAAGTCTGATCTTTTTTCCACCTTCTTTAACAGTTGCTGTATGGGATAATGCCTAACTTTCATAGCTGTAGAAATCTATCTCTGAGTCTCAGGTATCACACAGATACCCAAAGTTCCAGGGAGCTACGAGGTTATACACAAAGAGCAAAGTGACTCAGAATTTAGAAATAACAGTTAAAATTTAGGAATAGATGTCACTGCTATAAGAGATTACAATCTAGCAACCTTTAAAATAAGCCTTACTGAACATTCTGCATTTCTTAATCATGCTCTCTCCCCCTGATAACCTATGCTTTTGAATTCAGTTCTCAGAGTTTGCATATTATAATTAGACCATATGAGTAAGGCAGTATGTCTTTTGGTCTTTGGCTTTCTTCACTCAACATAATGTCCCTAAGGCTCATTCACCTAGTTGCATGCTGCACAACTTCATTCCTTGAAGCACACTTTTAACTTCATCTTACAACTCTGATATGTTTTATTTTCGTTATTAGTAAGTTCAGATATTTTCAAATTTCTATTGTAAGTTCCTCATTGATACATAGTTTATCAATGTGTTCTTAATTTTGAAACATATGGGAATTTTTAGGTCTCACCCCCTCCCCCAAACACATATACACATGCTCATGCATCCGCATATGCATATATACACACCTTAAGTAACTTCCCTCAGTTTTCTATTTGGTCCCATTGGGAGGGCTGGTGAGAAATACTTATCCATTCTCAGAAGTAGACCCCACCCTCGCCTTTATTTCTCAAAACTACATGGAGACTTACTTTTCCCTGAAGCTTTCCCTAATTATCCCCACTCCATTCTCTTCCCTTAGCATATCCTATCCTCTTCCATACAGCTCATACCAGCGCCTTTATTTCTGACAATTCAGTTTATGTTCTTGCTTCTTTTCTGCTCGTGTTTGTACTCCCTCCCACCACTCCTTATGCTAAAGACATTGTATTTCAATTCACCCGTGTCTTACCTCAGCACCTTACACACAGGAGGACACTCCAAGAGTGTATTCCTGTCCCTGGCTAAGAGGTTAGCCTGCCACCAGCTGACCCCTGGAGTGTGCACCAGTCCCTCCCTGGTTGGCAGGGATGATGCTTGTCTTACCCCACAGGCCTGTGACTGACTTCAGCGTGGGTAGTAATTACCCTATCAGATACACAGCTGCCATCACATCAGAGTAGAAGTGCTTGCGTTCCCACCTGAGCTTTCTCCTCATATGTCAGATGCTCCGGCTTTGTTTTCCAGGTCAGGAGTCCCAGAGAGCACTGGAGCCAGATGAGTCTATGTCAGGCCCGGGCCCTCCAGGAGCCCAGACGAAGCACCTGAGGAAAGCCTGTTGGCTCAAGCTCCTATCGCAGTTGTTTAGAGAAAAAAAATGAGGGTACTTGGGAGTGATTTAATTATATAGATTGCAACGACTTGCTCTGTTATTGACTTTATATTTCCAGGAGTCTTTAAAGTGATTATTCTTGGAATAGGCAACCACTATCACATTGATTTTCATGAAGTTGATGGTATCTGGAGAGTAGCCAATCCTGCTGCGCAGAAAATACTTGGAAGTGAAGTGACAGACCCTTTTTACTGAGTCTTTGACAGGGGAATGTGGAGTGAGCAAAGTAGCTGGCTCCAAGCGGATGGCTTGAAACCTAGCCAGCATGGTCCACCTAGGTTCCCCTTCCTCCACATGCAAACCCAGGTTTGTCCTTGGTACTGGACCCATTTGGTTTTCTCCCCACCTTCCCCATCCCAGGGGATTTTGGGGGCTTGGAGGGAGGGAGTGCCAGCACTTCTTTTTTTTCTTTTTTTTGGCATGGGTAGGCATCAGGAATTGAACCCGGGTCTCCGGCATGGCAAGCAAGATTCTGCCTGCTGAGCCACCATGGCCCACCCACATTTTAATATAAAAGATGATCATATTGTCTATCGTTGAGTTTATATTTGCACATGAAAAGAAATATATATACATAAAAATACTATAATATGAGCAGTGACTGTATTTTTTGTAGAAAGAACATGGATTGTTATAATTTTCCACAATTACTTTTAAATTCAGAAATATATTGCTATAGCCAAAAAGAATTTTAAAAAGAAATATATTCTCTGGCTCAGTGTTTTCACTTCTAGTATTCTATCTTAGAAAAATAATTTGAAACTCAGAAAATATATTTATGTACAAAAATGATGATATGATACACTAAATAGTATACTTTTAAAATTATCTAAATATCCAGTAATAGAATATGCAATTAAATACACTTTGATGCATGTATTAGTTTGCTAATACTTCCAGAAAGCAATATACCAGAAATGGAATGGCTTTTAAAAATGGAATTTAGTAGTTACAAGTTTATAGTTCTAAGGCCATGAAAATGTCCAAATAAGGCAACAACAAGAGATACTCTTCACTCAAGAAAGGCTGATGCCATCTGGCACGCCTCTATCAGCTGGAAAGGTATGAGGCTGGCATCTGCTGGTCCGTTATCCCAGTTCCATTGCTTCCAGCTTCTGATGCCAGTGGTTTACTATCTAAGCATCTGGGAACTTCCACTTAGTTTCTCTGGGATGCAGCTTTGGGTTCTGGTTTGCTTAGCTTCTCATGGGAAGTCACATGGCATGTGTGCTGTGCTCCAAGCATCTCCGAACATCTGTGTCTCTGTCAACAATGAAGCAACTGTTCCCCAAATGTCTGCATTGGCTCTGAGTTTTCTTCAAAATGTTTCCCCTTTAAAAGGATGCAGTAAACTAATCAATGGGTGGAGTCACATCTCCAACTAATCAAAAGGTCACAACCACAATTGGGAGCATCACATCTCCATGAAGATAATCTAATCAAAAGTTTCTGTCATGCAGTATTGAATCAGGATTAAAAGAAATGGCTGCCTCCACAAGATTCGATCAGGATTAAAAAATGGTTTTTCTAGGGTATGTAATAACTTCACACCAGCACAGTACATTTACAATGTACTATATTATGCAGAATATACTAATACTTTCGTAGAGGGTCTTAATGATTTGGGGGAAAGCAGAGTGCATATTGTAAAAAGAAAAATGCAAGTAAAAATTTCATTTGCTATATAATCTCAATTCTTTAAAATATACATAGAAATGTTTTCAGTTGTTAGCTTTGGATGGTGGAATCCCAGGTAACTTTTCTTTCTCATATTTTTTCTTTTCTTTTTATTTTATCCACATTTCCTTTTGTGAACATGTATTACACATACAAACACACATTCACTGAAAAATTCACTTCAGAAGGAACTTTGAAATCTGGGAGTGACAAATTTGCTTATTTAAATTTTGAGGAGAATTGAGGTTTAAGCAAATAAATTCATGTATTTTCTCTCTAAATTAATGTATAAATACTCATGCATTATTGAACCAATATCCAGAACAATTTCACCAATATTTGAAAATCATGTTAAATATGAATGCAAAAGCACACAACTGAAATAAGCCAGAGGGTCTGAGGTCAGATGTTATTCCATTTTCAGAAACTCATACTCTGGTATGTGCATTAATCAGCTTCTTTCTCTAAACCCCTTTCTCCTTGATTAACCTTAGAGGACGGGTTCACCCTGGCCTATTTTACTTGGAGAACTCGGCCCAATTTAATGAATTTATATATTGGGAGAGTCTTGGAGGAAGGTTGGAATTTATAATTCACTATGGGTTTGGGGTTATCTGTATATTTCTCACAGTGCCAACAAACCATCACTGTGGCAGACATCATTCTATGTATATAACCGGCTCTGGAACACTAAATGCAGGGCATCTCTGGGGGTTATTCTCCAAAGCATGTTCACATAGCATTCTAGTGGACAGCACCTCCCTTTTCTCCTTCCACTAAAGCTTCGTAATTCATTTGGGTTGAGTGACTTATAGTAACCAGAGATTGGAATGAGTCACTATAGATATCAGAGGAGGGAAAGAAGATGGCTGAGAATGTGGAGAAACGTGACAGGCGTTTCCCAAATCAGATTCTATAATCCTTAAAATAATTTTTAAGAAAATAAAATCACTTCTTTAATAGAATTCTCCTGATTCTACCGTTATGGGAAATGGTGATCAAACCAGTAGTGTGTATTACTAATATTATATTGTGATGTGCTAAATTTGAATTGGAACAATGGGTTTAAAGCAGGTCCATTAGTCTGGCTGGGTAAATTGTTTAAGTGGTTGCCCATTGTGGTTGTATGATATGTAAAGATTTAATTATGCTGAGCCTTGTCCCCACCTCCCCCCGCCAAAGAAACAAAGGGTCAAATTGGTTTAAAAGAAAGCATATGTTAGTCAGAATGACTAATCTATACTGCAGTAATATAAACATCCCCAAGTATCAGCCTAACAAAAACAAATTTTTATTCAGTTACATCAGTCTGACATGGATTGAGGGCTTTCTTGCTTGACTTTCCTCCAGGCAGTGACTCAGGGGTCCAGGCCACTTCTACTCTGCTACTCTGCCACCTTGGAGTCCTTTGCTTATGGCTGTGAATTAGTCACATGATCCTCCAAAAACTGATGCATAGCCTCTGCCAGGCAGTAAGTTAATTGTTGCATCCTAGCTGGAAAAGTTTTCTCCCATCAGAGGGCTCGTACATCTTAGTGCCTCGTGGAATTCTAAGTCCCCCAAGGAGAAAAATCTGTCTACTGGTTCAGTGAGTTCCTAACATCAAACTCCGTGATCCCTTCAACCATATCTCACTTTGCTCAGTTTGCCTTTAAACTTACACATACATTTATACATTATTCTGAGACGTGTCTTCTGTTATTCCAGCTTCATTGAGACTTGAGACATCCACCTCTGCAGCTTTGTTCATCTGGCTCCCTTCTGCCGTAATAGTCCCTCCACTCTAATGCCAACCTTTACTTGTTGAAATCCTTACTTTCTCTTAAGATATATATCAAATGGTGCCACTTTCATGAAGCCTCCTCTGAATCTGTCAACTAAGCGTTCATTCATTCATTCATGAAACAGATATTTAATGTTATTTATTGACCACCTTTAAGTGCTTAGTCCCTGTAGGAAGAGCTTTAAACAAAATAGGCAAAGTCTCTGATCTTTATTTTCTAGTTGGAGGGATAGGAAGAAATGAGTTGTTTTTTTTTAGGTGTATCCTTAAATCCTTAAATTTGTGATCTTTTTTTTTTTTTTTTTTTTTTTAAAGGAAAGACAGAGAGAAGGAAGGAAGGATAGAAGGAAGGAAGGGAAACATCTTTAAACATTTTCTTGTTTTATTGTATTCTGTTTCTCCGTTTTTGTTACATGGGCTGGGGCCGGGAATCGAACCGAGGTCCTCCGGCATAGCAGGCAAGCACTTTGCCCGCTGAGCCACCGCGGCCCGCCCAATTTGTGATCTTTTAAATAATAAAATTTTTAAAACTTCCTTAACAGAAGTCTACTCACTCACTATTACAAGTAGTGATTAAATCAGTACTGCATATTACAGTGCAGTATTATATTGTGATGTGCCAAATTTGAAATTGGAATATAGGTTTTAAGCAGAGCCATAGTCTGGTTGGTTAAATTATTTAAGTAGTTGTCCATTATGATTATAGTATATATGAAAATTTAATCAAAGATGGGTTCCCCACCTCCAAAAAAGAAACAAAGAATAAAATTTGTACCACTGATAAGGTACTTTTCATAATTTACATGATATTTATATTGCATTTATCTTCTGGCCCAATCTGTTCCTCTATGAGCTCTTTGAGAGCAGAAGCCGTATTTTATTTCTTAAATTGAAATATCTTTAAGGTTTTAACTTTTAATTGTTGTATTTCATTAAATAGCTAATGCCTAGCATGGTGCCTGATCTTTAGTAGTTGTTTGATAAATAGAAATTCTTAACTTACTGATCATGTACACACAGAGTAAGTGTTCAAAATGCTTCTGGTGAATTGAAAAGAATTGAATTGACTAGACATCATCAGAAGTAACTCGCAATGTTAAAAACAGAGAGTTTCCACATGTCTGGTATGACAGTGAATCAGTCTCTGTGTAGCTTCTCTCTAGCCAATAGCACATTAAAAGCCATCTCCACTTTGTCTACAAGTCACTCTGAGCACACAGCCAACCTGAAGGGTTTTCTTGCAATCCAAGTTAATGTCTTCACGTAACTCACTATCAAGGGCTCATATTTAGAAGAACAAGATAAAAGATATTCTCCTAAAGACCATGACATCTTGTCAGAGACCGAATATAGAGCAGGCTGGACTGTTGTAGCTATTTAACAATATATTCCTGACCAATTTCTGGGATGGCGGATGTGGAAGGCTATGCTGGAATTAACGCCCTTGCTTTTGCAAGGGAAATTTTGGAAGGTTATATCATTATTATTTATTCAGTAATCATTCTGCACCAGCAGAGTGATGGGAGCAAAACCCTTGACATGTTTTATTTCATTCAATCTTCTAACCACTGTATTAGGTAGATTCTATTAATACCTCCATTATATATGTAGGGAAGCTGAGGTTTCAAGAAGTTAAGAAATGTGTCAAGGTTACAGAGCTGAAAATGCCGTTTTGGATGTGCAAATCAACTCCAGAGCCCACGTGGAACTCAAGTTCACACACAATTCAGAGGACCTTTTGTCTGGCCCGGAACCCACATAACCACCTGACTGCCTGGTGCTTTAGCACTTACAAAACATTCTCATACCTACCAACGCACTTGAAATTCATCAATGTCCTGAGGCCATGTAGGGCAGGGTGGAGTAGCTCCTTCAGGGGTAACCACCCAGACCGTACTTCTTTCTCTAAGACTTGGCCCTTACCTAAAGTTTTGGGGTCCTGTGACCATGATTATAGTGTATGGATTCTCTCCTTTGGCCAACATTTGCTGACCAAACCATGGGTGAACATTTGCCTAAAGTATATGCAATTACAATCCCCCCTGGATGTTTGGAATTGACACATGGGATTGCTAATCATGAGGAGGAGATATAGGTCCAAGGTCAAAGGTGACTGCTTCCTGCTTTGTTCATGGAGGAGCCAAGAAATCCTGTCTATGGAAACAAGAATAAAGAGACACAACAGAGAAACAGACAAGAAACCAAACAGGCTTGGAGCGGTTGCAAGAGTAACTGGCTTTCATAAGATCAGATGCTCCCATACCTGGGACTTGTGAGGCTGCTTCATACTTTCTTCCTTGAATTCCATGAGATAACCCCTTTTTGTCCAGTGAATACCCTTGCTTCAGCCTTGTGTAGGACAGTATGAATAGGTTTGTTATTTGTAACTTATAGAGTCTTCACCACAGTGTAGATTCAGGGAGGTGAGTAACTTTTCCTAGTTCTCACAGGTATAAATGCCAAAGTGAAAAGGGTCATCCACTCCCAATCCAGTGATCTTTCTGCCTTAGCAAGCTACCTCACTAGGCATTGCAATTCTAACTAATATTTTCATTGTTTCTCACCTGGATCCAAAACTATCAAATATGGGAAAAACTTATAAGCTTTCTGAAACATAGTCATGTCTTACGCATTCTAGCAGTCTGGCCCTGCTTCTGTCTCTGACGGTGATGACATTTCCCAGGATTCCCTTCCTCAGGTTGTTCCACACTTGAGCCAAGAGAAGGACTCCTGTGAGATTTTGGACAGAAAAGTGAAGCCGAGATCAAAGCAGTCAGGCATGACGATGAACAGGTGTAGAGGTGCCTGATGAACTTCATCCAGTTTTTTTTCTCCTGTTGTACGTATAGTTCACCTTTCCAACTGCTGTTGATCAACATTAGCCTCAGGCCGAGTACCAGGTCCTTGACTGCAGGCAACAGAGATGGAAAATTCCTAAGAGACAACAGATTCCACAGAGGCAGGAGTCTCCCAGACCTCTCTCCAAGGATTTCCCATTTTGCCAGCCAGATTCAGTTTCTCATATTTTCCTGCAAGCTTGACTTTTCCATTCAAACTAATGCATAATACAGGTGTGGCTAGTGATTATTTCTCTGAGTCCCCAGTGCCTACTTCAAGATCTTTACTTGCCTACATCTGACATACCTAAAAGCAGTAATTCTTCCATAACCAATTCTTTTTGTTATTATATTTGTATGGCTCTGTTTTCCTGACTCACATGCACATGAAATGGAAATGATAATAAAAAGTAAATAATAATAAGAATACCACCGTCTACAATATACCTAATGCTTATTATGCTACAGCCTCATGCTAGGTCTCTGTATGCATTACCTTGTGATTATCTATATTCACTCCTAATGAAACCATTTCTGAGTTAAGGAGGTCATTCTTTTAGCAGATAAATGGGCTGGTTTTGTAAAAAAGTAATGATGAAAAAACACTTGTGAAGTGATTTTCTCAAACTCAGAGAGCTTTGGTGCTGAGGGACCTGCCTCTTTAATTGCTCTCCTTAGTGCTCTTGTCTCTCCAGAGGATTATTTTTATGAGCCATTAGTGAATTAACTCACATGATGATGTGTATCTCTCAATTGCTGCAACTGGAAGGCATTAATCAGCACCCTTAAAAGATGTCTTACCAGGTATGTTCTTGGCAAAGGAGTTAGTATTTCATCCAGCCCCACTACCATAAGAAAAAGGCTACAAACTTCATTTCACAACTTAAAAAAATCTCTTTTCCTTTTTAACAATCACTCTTCAACTCCAGCTCCACAAGCTGTGTGATAAATATTTTATGTCAAAAGCTAGGCTTGCAAAGGGCAAGGGTTGTCATCATTCCCCAAGGGTGTCCACAAATGGTTCATTCAAGGATGATGAAGCTATTGGTGCCATCATTATCAATTAGTTGTGATTAGTTTAATAGCCATGCCAGGCTGTGTCCTTCGCATACCAACAATCTCTGGAGAAGCTGAAAGTCTCCATGGGGTTGTATGTCACTAGATACCATGACACTATGTGCAACTCTTTTTCATTCATCCGCTGTGGTTAGTCACATTGTGTAAACCAACAGAACTTTAAATGATGCCTGCAAAAAACTGTCCATTTCCCCACAAGTGGGTGCTATGCTTACCTGAACATTCCACTTGGGAAGCTAAAGAGCATAACTGTAAGAACATCTAACCTCCTCTCCCCACACAGGACAGAGGGATGTGGGGACCTGGCTCAGGACATTCATAAGGAACTACATATAATTATAGTTCTAAGAGGGACCAATGATTCCAAAAGAGGGTCCCCATGACCCCTCTTGAGGGAATATTGTAATGAAGTATCCACTGCTCCTGCAAATAAGTCCTTGACACTATTCCTTGATCACTATAGGCCCCTCACCCCACAAAGTAGCCCTTTAATTCACACAAAGATAATAGTCAATAAATTGGCAGATACATGAATGGCAAATTGTAAAAAGTTTACAAGAATCTGCATGTGAGAGGACTGACGTTTTTCTTGAAGGGGGAGTAACTTTGATCCCAGCATGGCAATCAGCAGAGTTTTGAGAGCCTTGGGTTTCTGTTTATAACCCTTGTGTTCCAGTGAAAGCTCTTCTATCCATGTGTACCAGTGAAAATATGACATCCAAAACTTCCTTTATTCAGAGATATGGAGGGATGGCTGCAGAGTCCAACTGAGTCATTAATCAGATTTTCTGATATCAATCAACCAATCAATCTAAAGATAGGCATATTTTTAGATAGAGAGATGTGGGTTTGGCTGGCAGCACCATGGCCTTACCCACACCAATGCAATCTGTAGAACACCTCCCTGAGATTAAATGTTGAGCATGTGGCCACAAGATCCACTAATCCACCTATTGAATATGGGTCTTACCTCATTATCCAACCCTCTAACCAAGCAAACTCCCAAAGCATAGCATTCCCATTTTTCTTGACCTTGGTGTTTTCTACAAATATATATGGTTGAAATAAAAAGTGGCAATAATAATGGATGATGATGGGGGTGGTGATGGTGAGCATTGAAGGAGTGCTTACTATATGTCAGGCCCCCTTTTAAATAAATTAATTTTAAAAAATTAGTCTCCATGTAGTAGGGAATATTTTTACCACTTTAAAGTAGAAATAGATGGGTCTTAGATTAAATATCTAAGGTTAGTTGGAGTTTATTTTGCTTACTTGGTTAACCTTGTGCTTTTGAGGCATGTGCCTTTACTTTCTCCCATTGTTATGACCAATTGAGAATCAGTTCTTTCTACCATAGTCTTATAGAACACCTATTTTGTATCTCTTTCATAACCCATAAGATAAATGAATTGACATTTATTAAATGCTATTCCAGTTTTCCTCTGTGTAATTTAAATTGCTTCCTTAGGCCATTCTGATCAATAATCCAGTAAACATATTTTTAGAGACATAAAGATTAGCAGCATTATTTATAACAGCAACCACAGAAATGTACATATGATGCTATCTTAGAGTGTTTACTCATCACATTTCTAAAATTGAAGTTATCTGAACAGAATCAGTAAGAGAGAAGAAAAATAAAATGTACAAAATTAAGGTGAGTTTTGGAATGGCACATGTTGATTTTGTGACGAGTGGGGGCTGTGTCAGGGAAGGGTCATTTTCTGGTTTCTTTCTCTCCAGTGGACAACACATATGAACAGGACTGGAGAATCTTGCCAGCCCATGTTTCACGCCTTTTCTTCTCCACTGATCATAAGATGGGGACAACGGTGTCAGCCCCCAATAGTAAGAAGGTGCTGGTTTAAGAAGAGAAAGCGTGGAAAGCGTGTGCATAGCATGGCAATGCAATACCAAGGGGGAGTTCAGGGTTGGTTGTCCCCGCAGTATTTCGCAAGCAATGTGATTTCCAACCCAGCTTCCACTCCCATCCCCGTGCCTGCCCCAGACCTCTGGTATTCAGAGAAGTAATAGGTCTCAGGACCTTCTTAGCTTTGGGCTGGGTGTTACTGTACAACTAAACCTTAGGAAACTGAGTAATCAAAAATCTTCCAGGTGTACATGCTGGTCAATAGCAAGGCTGTTCCTGTTTTGGGCAAGATCAGACCATGCCTAGTACAACTCTGAGAATGGTGAGTCTTGAGGCCTTTCCTCACGGCTTAGCCAAGCCAGGTCTGGTGTGTTTTTGGCCTGCCCCAATCACTGCTGGATACTGCCTCATTTAATAACGTCTTGCTGCAGGGCAAGCCTTCAACTGGTCTTGAAGAACAAGGCCTTAGGCCTCAAGGAACCATCCCACTGGATGACTAGAGAGTTTGACCAACTCTTTTAGGTTTCCTCTATTTCTCCTAAGTCATCTCAGAGATGTTTATTAGCAGATTTATTGCACTGTGCTACTTTTATTTCAACTGGATTATGTGAGTTAATCTTTGAATTTAGGAAGCAAATGGTTTTTATGCAAATTTTTTCCCTAAGGCTCCTTAGACAATCAATAAGCCAATATTTTCTTTGCTCCAAAGTACAAGAATAATGATTTTCATGCAAAATGCATTAGCTTCATTGGGCCTATTTCCTATTTTCACGATACATTCTGTTATAAACATATACCTAAAGGCTTTTGGGCAAAAGCATCCTTTACTTCTCTACTCACTAGGAATTTTTCAGATCATCTATAATATTCAATTGACTTTCAACCTGCCAGAAGAATAAATGGAGGAAGTGAGTTTGCTCTGGGAGAGTATTGGAGTTGAAGAACTAATGAGAGATTGACTGAGTACAAGAAAGTTTCCTTGTACTCTAACAGTGGCATGGAACCGAACAGAGCTGGATTTCAATCCCTGCTGTGGCACTTAACTGGCTGTGTGACCTGAAGAGGTTTCCTAACCTTTCTGAAATTCAGATCTTTCAACAATAGGGTTGGTGGTACTTAGATCATAGCATTAGTTAGTGAAAAGAGTTTATGAATTTATACAAAGGTGCCTAGTACTGAGCTCAGAACATACTAAGTACTCATTATAAAGTAGCTTTTAGTAATACAGAGGACTCTAGAAAGGGGACTTGCCAGTCTTGTAGACTGTTACTGATTGAGATCCTGACATCAGGACTTGTGTTTGGATTTACAATTGCAGGAAATTAAAATAGCTTTCCACAAGGCATTGAATGGGTCACTGAAGTCACAGCACAATCGGTTATTTTAACATAGAAAACTGTACCACAAAATAGTTTTGGCTTTATACCTTTCCTTGGCTAATCTTAAATCATTTCTAATACAACTATCTGGAGAGCGCCTTATCGGAATAGATATCTGTTATACATTCTTCCAGTCTGTGTGTGTGCATTTGTATATGTGGATGTATGTACATGGTTGTAATAGTATATAAAATCAAATGAGATAATAGCATGTATAATATATTGTGCCCTTTTTTTCATTTTGAATTTTTTCCATACCAGTAGAGGTTATTCCACCTACATGTTTTAATAGCTGTAGGGTATAAACATTGACTTCATCAATTGTTGGTAATTTATTTACACTTTTTAAATATTTTAAATGGCATTTTGATAAAGATCTTGAAACACATATTTGTGTATACATTGCTTTTATATTCTTATAAAAATTTCTGATGTAGAAGTTTTGCATCAAGGGATATGTACTTTTATTTTTTTTATTTTTTATTTTTTTATTAACAGAAAGAAAGAAAAAAAGAAAAAATAAAACTAAAAAAAGAAATTAACACAACATTTAGAAATCATATCATTCTACATATGCACTCAGTAATTCTTAACATCATCACATAGATGCATGATCATCGTTTCTTAGTACATTTGCATCGGTTTAGAGGAACTAGCAACACAACAGAAAAAGATATAAAATGTTAATATAGAGAAAAGAAATAAAAGTAGTAATGATAGTAAAAAACAACAACAAAAAAACCCTATAGCTCAGATGCAGCTTCATTCAGTGTTTTAACATGTTACTTTACAATTAGGTATTATTGTGCTGTCCATTTTTGAGTTTTTGTATCTAGTCCTGTTGCACAGTCTGTATCCCTTCCACTCCAATTACCCATTATCTTACCCTGTTTCTAACTCCTGCTGAACTCTGTTACCAATGACATATTTCAAGTATATTCTCGAATGTCCGTTCACATCAGTGGGACCATACAGTATTTGTCCTTTAGTTTTTGGCTGGACTCACTCAGCATAATATTCTCTAGGTCCATCCATGTTATTACATGCCTCATAAGTTTATCTTGTCTTAAAGCTGCATAATATTCCATCGTACGTATATACCACAGTTTATTTAGCCATTCTTCTGTTGATGGACATTTTGGCTGTTTCCATCTCTTTGCAATTGTAAATAACGCTGCTATAAACATTGGTGTGCAAATGTCCATTTGTGTCTTTGCCCTTAAGTCCTTTGAGTAGATACCTAGCAATGGTATTGCTGGGTCGTATGGCAATTCTATATTCAGCTTTTTGAGGAACCGCCAAACTGCCTTCCACAGTGGTTGCACCCTTTGACATTCCCACCAACAGTGGATAAGTGTGCCTCTTTCTCCGCATCCTCTCCAGCACTTGTCATTTTCTGTTTTGTTGATAATGGCCATTCTGGTGGGTGTGAGATGATATCTCATTGTGGTTTTGATTTGCATTTCTCTAATGGCCAGGGACATTGAGCATCTCTTCATGTGCCTCTTGGCCATCCGTATTTCCTCTTCTGGTAGGTGTCTGTTCAAGTCTTTTTCCCATTTTGTAATTGGGTTGGCTGTCTTTTTGTTGTTGAGTTGAACAATCTCTATATATTCTGGATACTAGACCTTTATCTGATATGTCATTTCCAAATATTATCTCCCATTGTGTAGGCTGTCTTTCTACTTTCTTGATGAAGTTCTTTGATGCACAAAAGTGTTTAATTTTGAGGAACTCCCATTTATTTATTTCTTTCTTCAGTTCTCTTGCTTTAGGTTTAAGGTCCATAAAACCACCTCCAGTTGTAAGATTCATAAGATATCTCCCTACATTTTCCTCTAACTGTTTTATGGTCTTAGACCTAATGTTTAGATCTTTGATCCATTTTCAGTTAACTTTTGTATAAGGTGTGAGATGCAGGTCTTCTTTCATTCTTTTACATATGGATATCCAGTCTCTAGGCACCATTTATTGAAGAGACTGTTCTGTCCCAGGTGAGTTGGCTTGACTGCCTTATCAAAGATCAAATGTCCATAGATGAGAGGGTCTATATCTGAGCACTCTATTCGATTCCATTGGTCGATATATCTATCTTTATGCCAATACCATGCTGTTTTGACCACTGTGGCTTCATAATATGCCTTAAAGTCCGGCATCGTGAGACCTCCAGCTTCGTTCTTTTTCGTCAAGATGTTTTTAGCAATTCGAGGCACCCTGCCCTTCCAGATAAATTTGCTTATTGGTTTTTCTAATTCTGAAAAATAAGTTGTTGGGATTTTGATTGGTATTGCATTGAATCTGTAGATCAGTTTAGGTAGGATTGACATCTTAATTATATTTAGTCTTCCAATCCATGAACACGGTATGCCCTTCCATCTATTTAGGTCTTCTGTGATTTCTTTTAGCAGTTTTTTGTAGTTTTCTTTATATAGGTTTTTTGTCTCTTTGGCTAAATTTATTCCTAGGTATTTTATTCTTTTAGTTGCAATTGTAAATGGGATTCGTTTCTTGATTTCCGCCTCAGCTTGTTCATTACTAGTGTATAGAAAAGCTACAGATTTTTGAATGTTGATCTTGTAGCCTGCTACTTTGCTGTACTCATTTATTAGCTCTAGTAGTTTTGTTGTGGATTTTTCCGGATTTTCTACATATAGTATCATATCGTCTGCAAACAGTGATAGTTTTACTTCTTCCTTTCCAATTTTGATGCCTTGTATTTCTTTTTCTTGTCTAATTGCTTTGGCTAGAACTTCTAACACAATGTTAAATAATAGTGGTGATAGTGGACATCCTTGTCTTGTTCCTGATCTTAGGGGGAAAGTTTTCAATTTTTCCCCATTGAGGATGATAATAGCTGTGGGTTTTTCATATATTCCCTCTATCATTTTAAGGAAGTTCCCTTGTATTCCTATCTTTTGAAGTGTTTTCAACAGGAAAGGATGTTGAATCTTGTCAAATGCCTTCTCTGCATCAATTGAGATGATCATGTGATTTTTCTGCTTTGATTTGTTGATGTGGTGTATTACATTAATTGATTTTCTTATGTTGAACCATCCTTGCATACCTGGGATGAATCCTACTTGGTCATGATGTATAATTCTTTTAATGTGTTGTTGGATATGATTTGCTAGAATTTTATTGAGGATTTTTGCATCTGTATTCATTAGAGAGATTGGTCTGTAGTTTTCTTTTTTTGTAATATCTTTGCCTGGTTTTGGTATGAGGGTGATGTTGGCTTCATAGAATGAATTAGGTAGTTTTCCCTCCACTTCGATTTTTTTGAAGAGTTTGAGGAGAGTTGGTACTAATTTCTTCTGGAATGTTTGATAGAATTCACATGTGAAGCCGTCTGGTCCTGGACTTTTCTTTTTAGGGAGCTTTTGAATGACTAATTCAATCTTTTTACTTGTGATTAGTTTGTTGAGGTCATCTATTTCTTCTTGAGTCAAAGTTGGTTGTTCATGTCTTTCCAGGAACCCGTCCATTTCATCTAAATTGTTGTATTTATTAGCGTAAAGTTGTTCATAGTATCCTGTTATTACCTCCTTTATTTCTGTGAGGTCAGTAGTTATGTCTCCTCTTCCATTTCTGATCTTATTTATTTGCATCCTCTCTCTTCTTCTTTTTGTCAATCTTGCTAAGGGCCCATCAATCTTATTGATTTTCTCATAGAACCAACTTCTGTTCTTATTGATTTTCTCTATTGTGTTCATGTTTTCAATTTCATTTATTTCTGCTCTAATCTTTGTTATTTCTTTCCTTTTGCTTGCTTTGGGATTAGTTTGCTGTTCTTTCTCCAGTTCTTCCAAGTGGACAGTTAATTCCTGCATTTTTGCCTTTTCTTCTTTTCTGATAAAGGCATTTAGGGCAATAAATTTCCCTCTTAGCACTGCCTTTGCTGCGTCCCATAAGTTTTGATATGTTGTGTTTTCATTTTCATTCGCCTCGAGGTATTTACTAATTTCTCTTGCAATTTCTTCTTTGACCCACTTGTTGTTTAAGAGTGTGTTGTTGAGCCTCCATGTATTTGTGAATTTTCTGGCACTCTGCCTATTATTGATTTCCAACTTCATTCCTTTATGATCCGAGAAAGTGTTGTGTATGATTTCAATCTTTTTAAATTTGTTAAGACTTGCTTTGTGACCCAGCATATGGTCTATCTTTGAGAATGATCCATGAGCACTTGAAAAAAAGGTGTATCCTGCTGTTGTGGGATGTAATGTCCTATAGATGTCTGTTAAGTCTAGCTCATTTATAGTAATATTCAGATTCTCTATTTCTTTATTGATCCTCTGTCTAGATGTTCTGTCCATTGATGAGAGTGGTGAATTGAAGTCTCCAACTATTATGGTATATGTGTCTATTTCCCTTTTCAGTGTTTGCAGTGTATTCCTCACGTATTTTGGGGCATTCTGGTTTGGTGCGTAAATATTTATGATTGTTATGTCTTCTTGTTTAATTGTTCCTTTTATTAGTAGATAGTGTCCTTCTTTGTCTCTTTTAACTGTTTTACATTTGAAGTCTAATTCGTTGGATATTAGTATAGCCACTCCTGCTCTTTTCTGGTTGTTATTTGCATGAAATATCTTTTCCCAACCTCTCACTTTCAACCTATATTTATCTTTGGGTCTAAGATGCATTTCCTGTAGACAGCGTATAGAAGGATCCTGTTTTTTAATCCATTCTGCCAGTCTATGTCTTTTTTTTTTATTTTTTTTATTTTTTTATTAACGGAAAGAAAAAAAAAAGAAATTAACACTTTTTTTTAATTTTTTTTATTTTTATTTTTTTATTAACGGAAAGAAAAAAAAAAAGAAATTAACAGCAGTCTATGTCTTTTGATTGGGAAATTCAGTCCATTAACATTTATAGTTATTACTGTTTGGATAATATTTTCCTCTACCATTTTGTCTTTTGTATTATATATATCATATCTGACTTTCCTTCTTTCTACACTCTTCTCCATATCTCTCTCTTCTGTCTTTTTGTATCTGACTCTAGTGCTCCCTTTAGTATTTCTTGCAGAGCTGGTCTCTTGGTCACAAATTCTCTCAGTGACTTTTTGTCTGAGAATGTTTTAATTTCTCCCTCATTTTTGAAGGACAATTTTGCTGGATATAGGAGTCTTGGTTGGCAGTTTTTCTCTTTTAGTAACTTAAATATATCATCCGACTGTCTTCTAACTTCCATGGTTTCTGCTGAGAAATCTACACATAGTCTTATTGGGTTTCCCTTGTATGTGATGGATTGCTTCTTTTTCGCTGCTTTCAAGATCCTCTCTTTCTCTTTGACCTCTGACATTCTAACTAATAAGTGTCTTGGGGAACGCCTATTTGGGTCTAATCTGTTTGGGGTGCGCTGCACTTCTTGGATCTGTAATTTTAGGTCTTTCATAAGAGTTGGGAAATTTTCAGTGATAATTTCCATTAGTTTTTCTCCTCCTTTTCCCTTCTCTTCTCCTTCTGGGACACCCACAACACGTATATTTGTGCGGTTCATATTGTCCTTGAGTTCCCTGATACCCTGTTCGAATTTTTCCATTCTTTTCTGGATAGTTTCTGTTTCTTTTTGGAATTCAGATGTTTCATCCTCCAAATCACTAATTCTATCTTCTTTCTCTTTAAATCTATCATTGTAGGTATCCATTGTTTTTTCCATCTTTTCTACTTTATCCTTCACTTCCATAAGCTCTGTGATTTCTTTTTTCAGTTTTTCTATTTCTTCTTTATGTTCAGCCCATGTCTTCTTCATGTCCTCCCTCAATTTATCGATTTCGTTTTTGAAGAGGTTTTCCATTTCTGTTCGTATATTCAGCATTAGTTGTTTCAGCTCCTGTATCTCATTTGAACTATTGGTTTGTTCGTTTGACTGGGCCATATGTTCAATTTTCTGAGCGTGATCCGTTATCTTCTGCTGGCGTCTGGGCATTTAGTCAGATTTCCCTGGGTGTTCGACCCCACAGGTTGTAAGATTTTTCTGTGAAATCTCTGGGTTCTGTTTTTCTTATCCTGCCCAGTAGGTGGCGCTCGTGGCACACGTTTGTCTACGGGATCCACTAGTAAAAGTTGCTGTGGGTCCTTTAACTCTGGAAAACTCTCGCCGTAGGGGAGGTTTGGCAGCCGAAGCGTCTTGGAAGAGTGCCAGCCGGCCCGGGGGTCCGAACGCGGGGAGGGTCGCCGGCCACCGCAGCACGTGAGAGCGCCCGACCAAATTTCCTAGTCGGCCCGGGGTGCCAAGCGTGGCGGAAGGGTGCCAGCTGTCGCAGCCCGGGAGAGTGCACTGTTCCCAGGCGGACCGGGGAGTCACGTGTTTGGAAGGGACCCCCTGGTCACCATTCTCCGCAGTCTGGGGATTTCTGACCCAACTCTTTCAGTTGGTCTGGGGGCCTCGCGTGGTGGGGACGCCAGCCACCGTGGCCTGAGGGGACCGCCTGCCCAATTCTGCCAGCTGGCCTGGGAAGGAGGAAGGGAGGGACTCCGGCCGCTTGCCGTCCTGCCCAGGAAAGCCCGCGTCCCTCGGTGTTCTCACCGGAGCTGGTTCTCCCAGACAGTCAGCCGTTCCAGGATGGGGTACGCTGTACCTTTGATCTCTGTCGTGGCTCCGGGAGCTGCTCTGTATTGTCTCCACTCCCCCAGTAGCTGTTCTGGAGGAGGAAAGGTGAGGGCGGCAAGGCTGTCGAGGCTGGTGGCGGAGGAGCCAGTGAAGGCGAGGGAAGAGGGCACCGTGGTGGTTGGAGAGCCGCCGGAGCAGGAGGGGTAAGAGGGGAGAAGGAGGGCGGGCGGGTCGGCTGCTGCGGGGCGTGGGCGCCGCGCGGCGGGCCGGCGGAGAAAGAGAGGGGAGGAGGAGGGCGGGCGGGTCAGCTGCTGCGGGGCGTGGGCGCCGCACAGCGGGCCGGCGGAGAAAGAGAGGGATATGTACTTTTTATAGGACTTTTGTTGCCCCTTGTCTAAGTTTCCTTCAGAAATTCTGGACCAATTGGCACTCCCGCCAGCAGAGTTCTGGTCTCCCCTCACCATTGCCAACCAAGGTATTTTCATTTGAAAAATACTTCCCAATGCAATAGACGAAATGGCACCTCACTCTTCTTTGGATTTATGTGTCTATGAACATTTTCATACATGTATTAGATTTTCTTCTTTAGTGACTTGCCTTTTTAAAATGTTTTCTTTATTAAAGAACTGATGAGCTGTGGAATGAAGATAGGAATGTTAAGTCCTCTTAAAATATTCTGTTGGATTTCACAACTAAAAGTAAACTAAATGTAACAGCAATAATTGACAACTGTTTCTTCACAGCAGGAGCTGCACCCAGTCGAACCCAATGAACCCTGGATGTGCCAAGGGTATCACGGAGTCTGATGATGACGAGAACAAGGTTTTCCCATGGTAAGCATGATGTTAATTAAGAATCGTATGCCCGTTTAGGACTCTCATGAGACTTTAAAAGGAAAGCCCTTCCATTAAATATATGGTTTATTATAGCTCACTTAAGAATGCTGCTGGACCAATTTCCAGAATTTTTCAGTTAACTGGAAAGACATTTTCCAAAGTCATGCTTACAGAATACTAAATTAATATTCATACAAAGAAACTCAGAAGATCAAGGATTACAGAGGTCAATATTATATCATATCTGTTCTATTTTATGGTAGGTGCACATCAAAATCTGTTAAATACATGGCGGTTATGGTGATCTCTATGTTTAAGTTGCCCCAAGGCTTAATATTCAAAATAAAAACCCTGGACGGAAGCCCCTTCTGTAAAGCAGTGTGCTGAGGACAGCAGACAGAACACACCCAAGTCCAGATGTCATTAAGGGATAAACGTTCATCCCTACTGAGACAAAACGATGTAAAATGACAAGTCATGGTGTGTGTGTGTGTGTAAGTGTTTACGGGAGCACGTGGGAAAACTCATGACTGTCAGGTGAAACTCATCACCCACCCATCAGCCACCTGTCCTGAGCCCTCCTCATGTGTGAGAGGCAGTGCAGTGAGAGCTTAGACTTCAGAGCCTGACCCATGGGTTTGGTTATGGCCTGTGCTACTTACCGGTCCCATACCCTTAAGAAAAATTACCTAAGAAAAGGTCGTCAATTTCTTTCTCAGTAAAAAGCATAGCAGCTGAAGTAGCCACGTGGATAAAATGAGATAATCGTGCAAAGAATTCAGTGCAGCAGCGCAGTACTGTGAGCGCTCATGGTCACCAGTGTGACAGAAGCTCTTCCAAAGAGCGCGAGTCCCCAGTTACAAGGAATTCCGATTCTGAACTTACCTTGGAAAGGAGGGCAAAAGAACGACAGTGATTTGCACTGTTTATTTATAACATAAAATTGCTAGACACCTCTATAAATGTTTACCTCAACTCCTTTCTGTTGCTGCCACCTGGTTCTCAGACAAAACAAGCATGTGTATACCTACTTAAATTTCCACTTAAAAATATCAAAAAGCTACTTTCCTATTTCATTAAGAAATTTTTTTCATCCATAAAATACAGGATTCTCATACACTACCCTATTCTTAACACTTTGCATTGATGTAGTGCATTTGTCATAATGATGAAAGCACATTTGGAAAACTGTATATTCCATGGTTTAACTTAGGGTTCACTGTTTATGTTGTCCAGTTTCATGTTGTTGTTTTTTAAATTAAATTTTAGTAACATTTGTACAACCTAACATTTCTCCTTTTAACTACATTCAAATATCTAATTCCGTGCTGTTAATTACAGTCACAGTGTTGTGCAGTCACCACCGCCATCCATTACCAAAGCTTTTCCATCATCCCAAATAGAAGCTCTGTACATTTCAAGCCCTAACTTTCCGTTTACTACCCCTACCCCATTCCCTGGCGACCTACATGCTAGATTTTGACTCTGTGAGGTTGCTTATTCTAATTATTTCATATCAGCAAGAGCATACAATATTTGTCCTGTTGTATCTGCTTTATTTCACTTAACATTATGTCTTCAAGGTTCATCCATGTTGTCATATGCATCTGGACTTCATTTCTTTTTATTGCTGAATAATTTGCCATAGTATGTATACTTCACATTTTTTGGACACTTTGGCTGCTGCCATCTTTTGGCGATTGTGAATAATGCTGCTCTGAACATTGGGCAACTACCTGTTCGAGTCCCTGCTTTCAATTCTTGGGGGTATATACCTAGTAGTGAGATTGACGGGTCACATGGTAATTCTATACTTAGCTTCCTGAGAAACTGCCAAACTGTCATCCACAGCCACTGCTCCATTTTAACAGCTGCATGAGAAAGAGACAATTTCTGATGGAACAAAGGTGCTCCTTGGGCTCTGCTGAGGACGAAACCAGAGTATTTTGCACACATAGGGCAGGCTGTGGGTATTCTGTGCCCCTGACGAGCGCTTAGTGCCAGTTATGAGGCAGCTCAGAGCTGAACCAATTTCTTCTTCACTGATACAAATAGTCCAGACTAACATAGGTATCAGCCCCTTCTTTTAAGCTATAAAAAAAGAGTAGATAACAAAATTAGGAATTTTTCATGCTGTCTTCATTTTAATTATAAAAATAAAACTACTTAAAAATGCAAGAAAGAAACATAGAAAAGAAGTTAAAATCACTGCAGTTTACTACCCATAGATCATTGATCAGTTATTGGTATATATTCTTCTAGACTTATATATTAAAAATATGAGGTCATATCTTAGAATTTCCCCACTTGCTAGAATATGAATATATGCCCGTAGGAATATTTTATATAAAACATAATTGTAATGGTTACATAATATTTCCTTGTAATGATGCCTTTACTTAATTCAATCTATCTCTTATATCTATGCACATAGCTTGTTTCTAATTTGTTTAATCTTATAAACAACTAAGTGATGAACAACAGCCTTATAGCTACATCTACAGGCACGTCCAAGGCTATACCCTCAGAAAGAAGTAAAATTGGGAGTTAATGGGTATGCAGAGTTCCAGAGCCTTTGATATGTTTTGCCTGGGAAGTTTGCACCAGTCTGTACTCCACCAGCAGCATATACGATTCGGTTCAGTGGCAGTAGATAAATCATGGCTAGTCTAAGTCAATTGTGGTAATGTCATATCTCGCATGGCAAGGTTCAGTCATGGGCACAGGATATTATATGACCAACAATACCTGAAGGGAAGTCCTTGAGGGCATCTGGAATATGGGTTTCTGTTTGATGAAAAGAGACAGGAGATCCTAGAAGGAGCTGCTGCCTTATAGAGTGACCACAAAGGGGCACGCATGGAGGCCAAGGACCTGTGTGTATGCAGGATGGCCGAGGCAAAGGACGAGGGAACGGAGGTCCTTGTCAGCCTTGTTGAGTCAAATTAACCACATGCAACCAACTCCAGACAAGATTCTTCCTTCCTTTCCTTTTTTCATTAGAGAAGTTGTGGGTTTACAGACCAATCATACATAAAACACAGAATTCCCTATACTACCATACCCAACACCTTGCATTAGCGTGGAATGTTTATTAAAATTGATGATAGCACTTTTTTTTAGTAATTTTACTAATTTTTTAACAGTAGTTAGTTTTGTTACAATTGATAAAAATTATCAAAATACTACTATTAACTATTGTCCATAGTCTACATTAGGTTTATTTTTTCCATATACTATCCTATTATTGACACTGTGTATCAGCGTCCATTTGTTGTAATTCATAAAAGAACATTCTTATACTATTAACTATAGTGCTTTGTGTATAATAGGGGTCACTGTATAATACAGTCCTATGTTTTATCTTTTCATTTTTATTCTAGTAACATACATGACTTAAGCTTTCCCCATTTAGCCGCATTTACTTATATAATTCAGTTGTCAATTACACTCATAATAATGTGCTGCTATCACCACTATACATTTCCAAACCTTTGCAATCAACCTAAATAGAAATTCTGCACAAATTAAGCATCAACTCTCCATTCTCTTACATATACTATCCCCTAGTAACTGATATTCTAGATACTAACTCTATTAGTTTGCTTATTACAATTAGTTCATATCAGTGAGGTCATACAGTATTTGTCATTTTGTGTCTGAATTATTTCACTTAGCATAATGTCCTAAAGGTTCATCCATGTTGTTGCATACAGCAGACTTCATTCCTTTTTATGGTGGAATAATATTCCATTGTATGCCTATGCTACATTTTGTTTATCCATTTATCCGTTGCTGGACACTTGGATTGCATCCATCTTTTGGTAATTGTGAATAATGCCTCTAGGAACATCAGTGTGCAAATATCTGTTTGAGTCCCTGCATTCAATTCTTCTGGGTTTATATCCACATGGCAGGAATAATGGGACATATGGTAATTCTATACTTGGCTTCCCAAGGAACTGCCGAACTGTCCTCCACAGAGGCTGTGCCATTGTATATTCCTACCAACAATGAATAAGTGTTCCTATTTCTCCACATCCTCTCTAACCCTTGTAGTTTTCTTTTTTTTTTTTTTAATAGTAGCCATTCTAATGGGTGTGGAATAATATCTCATTGTGGTTTTGATTTGCATTTCCCTAATAGCTAGTGAAGATATGCATCTGTTTATATGCTTTTCAACCATTTGTATATCCTCTTTGGAGAACTACCTATTCAAGTCTTTTGCCAGTTTTTAAATTGGGTTGTTTACCTTTTTATTGCTGAGTTGTAGGATTCCTTTATGTATTCTGGATATTAAACCCTTATCAGATAAGAGGTTTAAAAATATTTCTCCAAGTAAGCTATCTTTTCACCTTTGTAACATAGTTTTTTGGTGCACAAAAGCTTTACATTATGAGGGGGTCCCATTTATTTATTTTGTCTTTCATTGCTTGTGTTCTGGTTGTAGAGTTCAAGAAACCATTGTCCATCACAAGATCCAAAAGATGCTCCCCTACATTTTCTTCTAGGAATTTTATAGTTTGGATGTAGGACTTTAAACCATTTTGGGTTAATTTTTGTAAATGGTGTGAGGTAGGGGTCCTTTTTTATTCTTTTGCATATGGATAGCTAGTTCTCCCAGCACCATTTGTTGAAGAGATTATTTTTTTCCCAATTGAATGGACTCTGCAGCTTTGTCAAAAATCAATTGACCATAGATGTGATGGTCTATTCCTGAGCACTCAATTCAATTCCATTAGTCTATCTTTGTGCCAATACCATGCAATTTTGACTGCTATAGGTTTAGGATATGCTTTAAAATCAGGGAGTTTAAGTCTCCCAACTTTGTTCTTTTTCAGATGTTTTTGGCTATTCAGAGACCATTACCCTTACAAATGATTTTGATAACTGTCTTTCCCATTTCTGCAAAGAAGGTTGTTGGAATTTTATTGGTATTGCATTATTGAATCTGTAAATCATTTTGGATAGAATTATTAATGATATTTAGTCTTCCAATCCATGATCACAGAATATCCTTCTATTTATTTAGGTCTTCTTTGAATATTTCAGCAATATTTTGTTGCTTTCTGTGTACCAGTTCTTTACATCCTTGATTAAACTTATTTCTAGATTTTTTTTTTATTTGCCATGGTAAATAGAATTTTTTTCTTGACTTCCTCCTCAGATTGCTCATTACTGGTATATAAAAACACTACTGATTTTTGCATGTTGATCTTGTACCCTGCCACTTTGCTGAATTTGTTTATTAGCTCTAGTAGCTTTGTTGCAGGTATTTCTGTACTTTCAATGTATGGCATCATGTCATCTGCAAGTAGTAAAAGTTTCACTTCTTCCTTTCCAATTTGGATGCCCTTTCATTATTTTTCTTGCCTAACTGCTCTGGCTAGAACTTCCAGTACAATATTGAATAATAGTGGTGACAGTGGACGTCCTTGTCTTGTTTCAGGTTTTAGAAGGAAAGCTTTCAGTCTTTCATCATCGAGTATGATGTTAATTGTGGCTTTCTCATATATGTGCTTTTCATGTTGAGGAAGTTTCCTTCTATTCCTGTCTCTCAAAGTGTTTTTATCAAGAAGGGATGCTAAATTTTGTCAAATGCCTTCTCTGCCTCAATGAAGATGATCATGAAGTTTTTTTCTCTTCATTTTGTTAATGTAATTATTGCACATTGACAATTAACAATAAAATCAATTATTACATTAATTGATTTTCTTATGTTGAACCACCCTTGCATATCTGGGATAAAACTCACTTCATCATGGCGTATACTTCTTTAAATATGCTGCTTGGATTCAATTTGCAAGTATTTTGTTGAGGATTTTACATTTGTATTCTTAAGAAAAATTGGTATGTAATTTTCCTGTCTTCTTGTATTTTAATCTGGCTTTGGTATTATGGTGATGCTGGCCTCATAGAATGATCTACATAGTGTTCCTTTCTCTTCAATTTTTTGGAAGAGTTTGAGGAGGATTGGTATCAATTCTTCTTGGAATGATGGTAGAATTCACCTGTGAACCATCTGGTCCTGGGCTTTTCTTTGCTGGGAGGTTTTCAATGACAGTTTCAATCTCTTGTTAACTTGTTGGTCTACTGAGGTCTATTTCTTCAAGAGTCTGTACAGGTTATTTACGTGTTTCTAGGAATTTGTCCATTTCTTCTAGGTTATCTTATTTTTTGGCACACTGTTGTTCATAGTATCCTCTTATGATCCTTTTTATTTCTGTGGGGTTAGCGATAATGATCCTCCTCTCATTTTAATTTTTTTTGTATACTGTATAGAGGGGGTCACATTTCATTCTTTTTCCATATGACTATCTCGTTATTGTAGCACCATTTGTTTAATTTTTGTTTCTTTACTTTCTTTCTTTGCTTGTTTATTTGTTTTCAGAAGTGCACAGGCTGGAAATCAAACCCAGGTCTCCTGCATGGCAGGCGAGAATTCTACCACTGAACTACCGTTGCACCCCCTCATTTTAATTTTATTTATTTGCATGTTTTCTCTTTATTACTTTGTCAATCTAGCTAAGGGTTTGCCAGTTGTATTGACCTTTTCCAAGATGCAACTTTTGTTTGTTTGTTTGTTTTTTTTAACTCTCTCAGTTGTTTTTTTTATTCTCAATTTCACTTATTTCTGCTGTAATCTTTGTTGTTTCTTCCTGCCTATTTGCTTTGGGATGAATTTACTGTTCTTTTTCTAGTTCCTCCAGGTGTGCAATTTAGGCCTTTGATTTTAGTTCTTTCTTCTTTTAAATGTTAAGTGTTTAGGGCTGTAAATTTCCCTCTCAGCACTGCTTTTGCTGTATCCCACCAATTTTTATATGTTGTGTTCTTGTTTTCATTCATCTCAAAATATATACTGACTGATTTCCCTTGCAATTTCTTTTTTGGCCCATTAATTGTTTAAGAGTTTGTTATTTAACTTCCATGTATTTGTGGATTTTCCAGTTCTCCACCTGTTACTGATTTCCAGCTTCATTCCATTATGGTCAGAGAAGATGCTGTTTATACTTTCAATCTTTTAAAATATATTTAGTGTTTTGTGACCCACCATGTGGCCTCTCCTGGAAAATGATGCATATGCACTTGAGAAGAATATATATTCTGCTGTTTTGGGGTACAATGTTCTGTTTATGTCTGTTACATCTAATTTCTTTATCATATTATTCAAGTTCTCTGTTTCCTGATTGATCTTCTGTCTAGAGGTCATATCTATAAGAGTGGTATATGGATGTCTCCAACTATTGTTATAGAGGTGCTTGCCTCGTGTTTTGTGGCATTGTGGTAGCGACATGTTTATGATTGTTATTTCTTCTTGGCGTATTGCCCTTTTTACAATATATAGTGTCCTTCTTTGTCCCTTATAATTCTGCTTGACTTAAAATCGAATTTGTCCTATAATAGGATAGCTGCCCCAGCTCTTTTTTTTTTTTTTTTTGGTTACTATTTCCAACCTTTCACTTTCAACATATTTACATATTTGTTTCATTGGGTCTAAGGTGAGTCTCTTATAAACAACATATTGTTGGATGATGCTTTTTCTTTTTTACCCATTCTGCCATTCTGATTGGGGAGTTTATTCCATTAACATTCAGTATTACTCCTATAAAGGCAGTATTTACTTCAGCCATTTTGATCTTTGGTTTTTAATAGGTAATTTTTTCTTTTTCTTTTCCTTTATTCCAAACTCCTTTTCCATATAATTGATCTTTTATGATGCATCATTTGATCCCCTCCTTATTTCTGTTTCTGTATATATTTTAAATAGTTTCATTGTGGTTACCCTGGGATTTATATTACACAACCTACATCTATAATCTACTAATTTGAAAAGATGGCAATTTAGCTTTAGTAGCCTACATGTTCTCTGCTCCCTCTGTTTCCCCTCTGTTTCTCCTCTATGTTGTTTTCGTTCCACTTTACCACTTTATATTTTGCACGTCCATTAGAAATATATCTTTTTCTTGTTCAAGTGTATTCTGACTCTTATAGGAATTAAACAGTGAGCTGCATATTGAAGATAGAGTATTATTGGATTCTTCATTTACCCCTTTAGTTACCCTTACTGATAGTCTTCACTTCTACACACTACTCCAAGCCACTTTCTCTCCTCTCTTTTTCTTTCAGTCTGCAGAACTTCCTTTAGTAATTCTTGCAGGGCAATTCTCTTGATGAACTTTCTCAGTTTCTATTTATCTGTGAATATTTTAAACTATCCCACATTTTGAAGGACAGTTTTGCCAGATAAAGAATTTTTGACTGGCAGTTTTTCTCTTTTGGTACTTTAAATGTATCACACCATTGCCTTCTCGCCTCCATGGTTTCTGATGAGAAATCAGTACTTAATCTTATTGAGAATCCTTTGCTGCTTTCAAAATCCCCACTATATCATCAATATTTGACATTCTGATTAGTATGTGCCTCGGAATAGGTCTGTTAGTATTTATTCTGTTTGGAGTACATTGCTCTTCTTGGACATGTATATTTATGCTTTTCATAAGAGTTGGGAAATTTTTAGCCATTATTTCCTCAAATATTCTTTCTGCCCCCTTTCCCATCTCCTCTCCTGGGACCCCCATAAGGCATATGTGTTTGTGTTTCATATTGTCATTCAGATCCCTGAGATACTGCTCTTTTTTTTTTTCTTTTCTCTATCTCTTTTTCTGACTGTACAATTTTGATTTGTCCTGTCTTCTAGTTTACTGATTCATTTTTCTCCCTGTCCAAATCTGTTGTTTGCCTCTAGTGTATTTTAAATCTCTACTATTGCTCAGGCCCATAATTTCTGTTATGTATCTTTTTATAACTTAAAATTAGTTTTTACATTCATACATTAATATCCTTTATCTCTTTAGTGATATTTTCCTTCATCTCTTTGAATTGGTTTAGATTTGTTTGAACATCTGTGATTAGTTTTTCCAAATTATGTGTCTCCTCTAAGGTTTTAATATGTTCCCTTGACTGACCCATATCTTCCTGTTTCTTAGTGTGACTTATAATTTTTTTCTGATGTCTAACATCTGATTATCTTGATGAGTTAACTCTGAAGTTCAGTTTCTCCCTCTTGCCTAGAGTTTTATTATTGATTAGCTTTGTTTTAAGTGTCTTTTTTTATTCTTGATCCAACTTATTATAGACTTTTAGAATAGCCCGGGGGTAAGTGATCAGATTTTCTCAACTCTTTTTCATCTGATTCTTGCCCAGTGTGCTGGTTTGAAACTGTTGTGTACCCTAGAAAAGCCATGTTCTTTAATGCTCATTCAGTATTGGTTGGTGGGATCTTTTTGATTAAGTTGTTTCCATGGAGATATGATCCACCCACTTGTGGGTGAGGGCTTTTGATTAGGTGGTTTCCGTGGATATGTGTCTCTACCCATTCAAGGTGGGTGCCTTACTAGAGTCCTTTAACAGGGAATCATTTTGGAGAAAGTTTCAGAGCCCACACAACCAGAGACCTTTGCAGATGCAGAAAGAAAATACCCCCCCTGCCCCAGGAAGCCGATTGAAGAAGCTGGCAGAGAAAGCTAGCGGATGTTGCTGTGTGCCTTCCCAGCTGAGAGAGAAACTCAGAACTTCATCTGCCCTTTCTTTGGAATTAAGGTATCTTTCTCTGGATGCCTTAGTTTGGACATTTCTATGACCTTAGAACTGTAAATTTGCAACTTAATAAATTCCCTTTTTAAAGGCCATTCCATTTCTGGTATGTTGCATTCTGGCAACTTTAGCAAACTAATACAGCCTGAATATGTTGTACAAGTTTTTAAATTGCACTTTTTGTGTAACTCTTTTTACCTCCAGGAAAAAAAAATGTCTTTTCCTCTGTTCCTTCTCTGGGGATCTTAATCTGTTCTGCTTTTGTTTGTTCAGAAGTTTCTTCCCAGGTTCTGTGATTTGTCAAAATTCTCTCCCTTACTCAGTACCCCATTTTCCTGATTAATTTTAGTCCTGGGACTCTCCTGTATTAACGCAGTTAATTTAATTCTCCCTTCCACTTTTTCTGTTTCATCCCCATTAGGGTAACTCATCCCAGGGAGCCAGATAGGGTCAATCCAGAAAGGAGGGTCATTTTATAAAAGTCCATTTTGCACTTAGGTGGTCCAGCCAATATAAACTGGATTGAGTGAGTGCAGCCCTTTCTAGCCACAGTTTTACCATGGTCTCACTTTTTTTTTTTTATCCTCTCCTGAGGAAGGAAGGCACACACAGCACTCTTCAGTTCCACCCTGGATCTCTGGTCTTGGGTGCCTGTGCCTGGATATGAGTGGGGTTCTAACTCGCTGTGGGCTGTAAAGTCTTTGTCTCCAGTGGGCAATGGGTGGAATCTGGGCCACTATCTCTGAGCACTCTCAAGCTTCATAGGACCAAGTGAGGGAGAGGGAGTGAACCATTGGTTTGGGGCAGAAGTTTCCTACCTGATATTTTTCTCTTTCTTTGATTCAGCATTTGTAGAGTCCTTCTCTAATCTCTGCCATCCTCCAGAGTTCTAAGCAAGTGGGATTTGTCCTTTATTCACTGACTCTCTGGGGAGGTTTTTCAGGAAATATCTTACGTCACCATGTTTATGATGTTCTATTCAAGACTCTTGTGTGAGGTAATAAGGGTCATTATTATAGTTAAGCCACTTTTAGTCAGGTTTTCTGTAACTTCTGGTGAAAAAACATCTTACCTAATCTACTGGGTAATAAACAAAAATGATACATAATGATTTTAATCTTTATTTCCATGATTACAGTGAATTTGAACCTTTTTAAAAATGTCCACTTATGCTGTTTCTTTTGTGAACAGCCTTCTATGCCCATTGTCCGTTTTCTACAGGGGTATTGCTTTCAAACTGATTTATAAAAATATTTTTATATTTAAAATATTAACCCTCCATTGCAAATGCTATACATATTTTCCTTACTTCCGAACTTTCTGATATGTTGAACTTTTAAATTTTTCTGAACTTGCATATGAATTTCTTTTTTTCCTGGTTCCTTCATTTGCTTAGTAGGTACTTTGTTCTAGTTCTTTCATAGCTTTCTGGCTTTACATTAATTATTTAATCTACATTTTAATGAATAATAGGAAATAAAGGTCTAAGTTTTTAAAATATTTAGGCCAATTCTTACACTATTATGGAAAAGGATGTAGTTTTCCCCATTGAGTCATCAAAGTACTGTTATCTATATTACATACTATACCTGAGCCTGTTTTGAAGTATCCTTTTTTTCATGAATACTTATCTGTTTTTCTCTTATACCATTATCTATTTCTTTAGCAATTATAATTCCTCAATATGTTTTGCTATCAAGCAGCACAAGCCCCACTTCAGTGTTCTCTTGTATTATTTCTTCGTTTATTCTCACTGATTTCTTTCATAAGAGACTAAACCATCTTCCAAAGTGGCCATACTATCGTGTATTCCCACCAACAATGAATGAAAGTTTCTGTTGCTCCATGCAATAGAATGGAGCATTGGTGTTGTCAGTGTTTTTGGATTTTGGCCATTCTAGTAGGTGTATAGTAGTATTTCATTGCTGTTTTAATTTGCAATTCTCTAATGACAATATGATATCTTTTCATATGCTTATTTATCTATATAATTTCTTTGATGAAATGTTTTTCAGATCTTTTTCCCATTTTTCATATGGCTTGTTTGTTTTCTTATTGTTGAGTTTTAAGCAGTCCTTGAACATTTTGGATACATGTTCCTTATCAGATATGTGTTTTGCAAATATTTCCTCCAAGTATGTGGCTTGTCTTTTCATTCTCTTCACAGTGTCTTTCTTAGAGCAGGTTTTAATATTAATGAAGTCCAACTTATTTTTTTCTTTCATGGATAAATTTTTGGTGTTGTATCTAAAAAGTAACAGCTAAATACAAGGTAACCTAGATTTTCTCCTATGTAATTTTCTAGAAAATTTATAGTTTTGCTGTTTATATTTAGGTCTATCATCCCTTTCAAGTTCAGTTCTATTAATGGTGTAAATTCTGTATCTAGGTGATTTTTTTTTTTTTTTTTGCCTTGGGACATTCCATTGTTTCAGCACCATTTGTTGGAAGGTCTATCCTTTCTCCATTCAATTGCCTTTGCTTCTTTGTCAAAGATCAAGTAATTATATTTATGTAGGTCTGTTTCTGGGCTCTTTATTCTGTTCTGTTAATCTATTTGCCTATTCTTTTGTCAATGCTATATTGTATTAATCACCTTCCCTTTATAATAAGTCTTGAAGTCAGGTGCTGTCAGCTTTTGTTCTTCAATATTGTGTTGCTGTTTTGAGTTTTTGCCTTTCTACATAAACTTTAGAATCAGTTTGTCAGTATCTACAAAGTAACTGTCTTAGATTTTGATAGGCATTGCATTGAATCTCTAGATCAAGCTGGGGAGAACTGACATCTTGACAACATTGAGTCTTCCTATCAATGAATCTGGAATATTTCTCTACTTATTTAGCTCCTCTTTGAGGCATTTCATTTTCTCAGTGCTAATGTGAATGGTGGTATGATTTTAATTACAATTTTCACCTGTTCATTTCTGGTATATAAGAAACCAATTGACTTTTGGATATTGATCATGTATAATGCAACATTGCTATAATCACTTGGGATTATTTTTTGATTCTTTGAGATATTGTTCATAGACATTGATGATATCTGTGAACAAAAGTTTTGTTTTTTCCTTCTCAAACTATGTATCTTTTATTTCTTTTTCTCGCCGTTCTGAATTTCTAGGATTTCCAGTATGCTATTAAACAGGAGTGGTGAGAGTTAACATTCTTGTTTTGTTCCCACTTTTAGGGGGAAAATGATCTAGTATCTCAGTCTCACCATTAAGTATAATGTTAGTCCTAAGTTTTTGTATATATTCTTTATCAAGTTGGATTTATTTTTCTACATATGGTTTTCAAGTTGTTTTAAAATCCCTCCCCACATTCTATCAGATATTTTTATAATTGCATTTAAATTAAAAACAATTTAAAGAGAATTAACAGCTATGTAGAATAGAGTCTTCCTTTTCAGGAACACACTTCATCTGTCAAATCCTTTGTCTTATTTGATTTTCTCAATATTAAAAAGAAATTTCTGCACATAGTTCCTATCTATTACTTTTTACTTAAATGATTAGATTTTTATGAAAGTGATGAGTTTTCCTCTATGGGCATGCAAGAAACAACCATTGATTTTATTTATTTATTTATTTATTTACAACCATTGATCCTTAAAAATTTTATCCTCCAGATGTCAGTAGCAGTTTTTTAGCCCTAAATATAGTCAGTTAATTATGCAGTTCTCAATTTTCAAAAATATTGCTGTATGTTCGACAGGAGCAGTATCAATGTAGACACACTTTCATTGGTGCCCTTGGTACTATGATCTCTCTGCTAATGCCATGGTGATCCAGTCTCATTTTAGAAGGAAGGAAAGGTAATAATATCATCTAGTAAACCTAAAATTCTCTCAAAGGTTGGGCAGGTTAAGATTATCATACTAATTATTAGATAAATGCAGCATCTCCCTTTTACATACTTAACCTCAAATAAATATAATGTAAACAAAACTATGTTTACTAAATTCCTTTAAAAATATTTATAAATCAACCTCCCAATTGGCATTATTTACATAAAAATAAGACTATTTCACAGCACAAGATAGAAGACCCTTCTAAAAAAGCTGCTTTCTTGGGATAGACTCAACTATATTTTTTTAAAGTGAGCTCCGTGAAACTAAAATTAGTATTACTCCTATCTGCTCTGAAGTTTTAAAGTTTTATGATACCCACATTATAAATTCTAAGAGTGTAGGTACAAAATAACCTCGTTCTTTTTTATTTTGAAAATTTTTTTATTGTGAAAAATAACAAATATACAAAAGAGCAATAATTTTCCAAGTACATTTTAATAAGCAGTTGTACCACAGATTTTAAAGTTTGGTATGGGTTACAGTTCCATGATGTGTCATTTTTTCTTCTAACTCCTCCAAGACACTAGAGACCAAAAGAAATATCAATATGTTGTTTCAGCAGTCGTATTCATTTGTTAAATTCTATCTCCTCTATTATACTCTTCCTTCTCTTTTTTGTGTGAAAAATAACATACCTACGTATATATATACATATATATATACATACATATTTTGTATATGTATATATATACAAAAAAGCAATAAATTTAAAAGTACATTGCAACAATTAGTTGAAGAATAGATTTCAGAATTTGGTATGGGTTACAATTTCGCAATTTTAGGTTTTTATTTCTAGCTGCTCTAAGGTACAGGAGACTAAAAGAAATATCAGTATACTAATTCAGCTCTCATACTCATTTGTTAAACCAGACCTTCTCTGTACAACTCCACCGTTACCTTTGATCTTTCTCCCACTCTTAAGTGATATTTGGACTATGCCATTCTAACTTTTTCATGTTGGAAGGGGCTGTTGATAATAAGGGATGGGGGATGGAACTAGTTGACATTCTGGAGAGGCTGGCCCCACTAGGTTTCAGGACTTATTTGGTCCAGGGACTCATCTGGAGGTTGTAGGTTTTTGGAAAGTTACCCTCGTGCATGGAACCTTTGTAGAATCTTATGTGATGCCCTAGGTGTACTTTAGGATTGGCTGAAATGGTTTTGTTTGGGATTTGACAAGTTATGATAGTCACAATATCTGACAAAAGCTTGCGTAAGAGTGACTTCCAGAGTAGCCTCTCAACTCTATTTGACCTCTCTCAGCTACTGAAACCTTATATGTTATACTTTTCCCCCATTTGGTCAGGATGGCATTGTTGATCCCACAATGCCAGGGCCGGACTCATCCATGGGGGTCATTTCCTATGCCTCCAGGGAGACTTTCACCCCTCTATGTCATGTCCCACATAGAGGCTAAGGGCAATAATTTCACTTGCAGAGTTGGGCTTTGAGAGAGAGAGGCCATATCTGAGCAACAAAAGTGGTCCTCTGGAGGTGACTCTTAGGCATACCTATTGGTATAGTAAACTTCTTCACTATGTACATAAACTTCACAAGAGTAAGCCTAAAGATCAAGGGCTTGATCTATTGATTTTGGTGTCCTTAATGTTTGACACAGTATCTGGGGTAAGTTTAATAGTCCAATATTGTTTCTCCCATCCCTCAAGGGAATTTCCCAATACTTTTTGATTATCTGCTTACTATATCCTGGGATGTATCCAGGCATTACATTAAGCTATACAGGATTAAAGGCCCTCAGTCTTATCTTGGGCTCCCTGTGTTTGGATTGTTTAAATATTCTATCCAGACAGGTTGAGTTAGATTATGTGCTACAGAAAATTTAGGTTCTGGACAAAATAAGCCTTTCTTCCTTTGGTCTGAAAGAGTAGGTGAAGTTCTAAAATACAGGCAGTGTCTTCCTTACCCCTGTATTCTGAATTACCTTAATCCTGACCTGATTGGCTCTGGTTTTATCTCTAAATACCAGGTTATACATCTATTAAACAGCCTCTCAAAATCCAGAAATAACAATTACCATTCTGGACTAAATGTGACTGCTATAAGAACTTATAATCTAGGCCCTAGTTTTCTTATGAGTATTTTCTAAATGAAATCATACAGTATTTGCTCTTTTGTTTCTGGCTTATTTTGCCTCACCAAATGTCCTACATATTCGTTCACGTTGTTGCATGCCTCACAACTTCATTCTGTTTTGTGGCAGCACAATATTCCACCGTAAGTATCCACCATCGTTAGCCAATCTACTTCTCAGTCAGTGCGTCTTTCAGCCACCTCCAACTACTCAGCCTCATGTGTAACACCCAAACTCAACAGTTCATCAATTTTAGATAATTTCATCGTTCCCAAGAGAAAGAGAGCGAATAAACACACCCTCCCCAAATAGAAAGCCCAAACCTCCCTCTAACTCTTGACCCTCCCCCCATTAGGTACCCCTGGTATTGCTGCAATACTGTTCATATTTTCCTGTTAAACCTAGCCCATAGCATGCAATATTATTTTCCCCCTATACCCCCAAATTATACACTCTTTGTTCAAGATTCATACCTTTGCAGTAATTCATGAAAGAACTTATTTATATTTGTAATGTTAATTAGTGGGACACATAAATCTATACAACCCTTTTCAATTATGTTCACCTTCGATATGGTAATATTACTTTTAGACCCACTAGTGAACCGCTTTCACTTCTATCTATTTGCTTACATTTAAGTTCAACTTCATTAGCTAATCATACAACCCATCTCAAGCTTCTGTCTACCTCTGGGTCCCCTATTCTGTATTAAAAGCCTCTGATTTTACCTTTACCAAGGTCATAAAAGTGGAATCATGTAGTATCTATCCTTTTGTGTCTGGCTTAATTCACTCAGCCTATGTCCTCAGGGTCATCCATCTTGTCTTACTGTTGCATAATGTACCATCGTATGTATATACCACATTTTGTTAATCCACTCGTCTGTTGATGGGCACTTGGACTGTTTCCATCTTTGAGGGATTGTGAATTCTACTGTTGTGAACATCGGTATGCAGATATCTGTTTATGTCACTGCTTTCAGCTCTTCTGGTACATACCAAGTAGTAGTATTGCTGGGTTATAGGACAACTCAATATTTAATTTTCTATGGAACCACCAGGCTGTCTTCCACAGTGCAGCCAGCCTCATTCTTATATGCATACACAAACATAGTCCTCTCCTCCCTACAGCTTGGAGCACATAGTAGGTCTTTAAAGCTTATTTACCAGCTTGACTTTTCTCAGTTTAGTAAGCCTGTTTTTCTCTTACAACATTTATGGAATCATGTTCCTCCTTCTCTATGCAGGTCAGTGTGTTTAAAATCTCATTCTTTCTAAAGATAATAAAATTAGCATTTTTCCCCTGGAAATAACCGAGAGAAGATTTTTCAGTTTATATTTGTCAATTACTTTAAAATTCTAGGAATCCAACTCTGTCTTTTCCTGAGATTTTTAATAATTTTTCCTTATTTTTTTTAACCCAAATTATCAGTTAGATCAGTAGGATCAACCCACATGCCCACTAGTAGAATTTTATAATCCTCTGTGCCCAGATATCAAGATAACAGGTTTGAGTTGACTGGTGATGATGATTCAAGTGGAAGATAATTCAGTATCTCACTTTGCTGGCCAGACAAACATATGATGGCTGATTTTCCAAATGCTCACTTACTAGGGGAGAATGTGGTGGTCATGTTGACATTCAGCTTAATACTGTATTTTTTTCTCATTACAAATGGTACTAGCTAAAGTTCTCTAGAGAAACAGAATCAGTAGGAGATATCTGTAAATATAAAATTTATAAAAGCATCTCACACAACTGTGGGGATGTAAGAGTCCAAGGTCTGTAGGACAGACCGCGAGCTGGCAGCTCCAGTGAAGGTTCTTACTGAACTCTCAGGAGAGGCTGGCTGGCTGAAGCAGGAAGAGTGATTATCTCTTCTGAGTCTTCCTTAAAAGCCTTCCATGATTAGATTAAGCATCACTCTTTGCAGGAGACACTCCCCTTAGCAGATTGTAAATGCAATCAGCTGTGAATGCAGCCAACATGGTCATGATTTAAGTCTATGAAATGTCCTCACAGCAACAGATGGGCCAGTGCTTACCCAACCAGACAACCGGGCACCACCACCTGGCCAAGTCAACACAAAACAAACCTGATGGTCAGGTTTGACCATCAGGTTTTGTTTATAAACGAATTAATAAATTACTGTTTGGTTTTTATTAAATAACCATTTATAGACCAAGTTTGAATCCAGCAACATCATCAGTGCTCTCAGTTTTGAGAGTTAGTCAGCTGAGGATGTATGGATTTTGGACTATCTGCCCACACCTGGGAAGTACTTGGAACACCTTTCTGAGAGGAGGCTGGCAGGGAAGGCCTCAGGGCCTGACATATTGGCTCTTTCAGTGGTCTTAGAGCATCACAGCCTCTTTTTCTCTGTAAGAAAGGTGAGACAGGATGGCAAATGGATTAGGAATATAGACTTTGGGGTTAGACTAGCCTGGGTCAGACAAACTTGAGAGCGGTGTAGACTTAATTCAGTTGCTTATCTTCTTTGAGCCACCATTGCCTCAGATGCAAAGTGAAGAAAATAAATTCAACAGGTAAGAACCATTGGTTGCAAGTGTCAGAAAACACAACTTATCTGGCAAAATACATACGTCCGTACATGCTTACTTAAATAAGAATATATTCACTCACAAAGAACCCTGAAGTAGGACTAGCTGCAGGCAGTCGACTCTGGAAATTCAGTTGAGGCCATCTGAGCAACTCTATCTATTGGCTCTGTTTTCCATGAGACTGCATCCTCGAGCTTGATGTGGCAGCTGTCAGCAGATTCATCTATGCCTAAACCTCCCAGGTTCATGTCCAGTGGGTGAAAACGAAGGTTTCTGCCTCTCTCTGAGCAATCTCAGTAAGTGTCTCATTGTAAACCCTCCTCTTAGATGCTCATTCACTCCTCAAAAACCATAACCAGGGAAATAGAATGTTCTAATAGTCTCGGGCCACCTGAGCTGAGAATAGGAAAGAACATGGTGTCCAGAGGAATATTGGAGGGCTAATACCAGAAGAAGGAGCAAGGGATAGGCCAGAGTCAAAAAAAAGAACTGTCTGGTATAGTAATACCTGCTTTGTAGTTCTTAAATGAGACAATCCTGGCAAATTACCTAGCATGACTTGGCACATAGTAAGGACTCAATAAATGGTAACTAATAAGTAAGTAAATACTTTTTAGAATGAGCTGAATTCTCTCTTTAAGATAAGTATTTTCTTGTCAAGAGCATCATCTCCCAAGGGAACAAAGGGTGATTTGATGCCAGTTTTACCCCCAAAGCCTAAATGGGAATAAAGGTCTTGGAATCTTGAGCCTTCCCAAGGTTGAATTCCTGCAAAGCTAGGATCAGGACAAACACAGAAAGAAAAGGGGAAGGAATTATGGGGAAGGGAGGGTACAGTCTCACTCCTGGCACATGAAGAGAACTGGATTTGAATCCTTATTTTGAAGTCAGTCCTTTCTCCACTCTGACCCTCAGTTTTTTCATCTGTATATCATCATCTCATTCAGTCCTCACAACCATCCTCCAAAGATAGGTACTATTATAATGTGTTTACTTTACAGATGAGGAACCTGAGGCTCAGAGAGGTTACCTACCTGGGTCAGGATCTCACAGATGACAAGATGGGGTTCAATTTATGTCTCTAATTGGCTTTTCATCCTGACTCACAGCCACGCAATTATTTTTAGTATGATGCAACTGTGAATGTGCTGGGACAGTTGTAGATGACTAGTTACTTCTCCCATACCTAGCTATCTCCAGTCTACACTGACACACACATTATACTTACTCCTCCTTTTCACATACCACTTGGTCCTAACTTCTTCCACATGACAGAGACAACCGTGGAAATCAGAACCTCCCATTTTGCCTTCCCGCACAACCAGGTTCTTGGTAGCCTCCTGGGAAAAGGGGCCTCAGTGAGCACTCACATCCACTTTCTCTGTACCGTGTCCACAGGGTCAGGTTTGCTTGCCTACTCTTGAAGGGCCACTTTGTATCTCAAACTTTGATACCCCAACTGTAATCACCTGGGGAGCTTTAAAAATGGTGGCATCTGGGTCTTGTCCCAAGAATCATGAGGAAATTGATCTGGGATATGTCCTGCGCTTTGGGGTTTTCAAAAGCTCCTCAGGTGACTCTAATGTGCCACAAACTTGCCAACCTGGCTCTTGCCAACTGAGCATCAGTTTCCTCATCTGGTAAGGATGGTTTCACTTCATCTAACCTGATTTTATTTTCAGGTGTTGTTTATACAAACACATACAATATATCAGTTTAGACACATACAAAGTGGAAATCCAGATTCATCACAGTTTCATAAGAGTCTCACGAACACACACTCCTTCATGTGCATGCACACACACACACACACACACACACACAATCTGTCTTTTAGCTGCCGAATTCCTATTATTACATTGTCCTTCACCACTGGGCTCTTGAATGGCATGTGTTTAGGTATAAAATTGCTCTGCCCTGTCTCATACTATTTATACTAATCTCTCCAGCTGTTGAAGCTATCATTTCGTAAACCTTATTATAATATGAAGGGTTCTTCTAAAAATAGTGTTTTTATCTTCTAAAGTCTGTGCTAGCTGGGACTCTAAAATACACACAGCTCCTATACAAGTACAGTAAAGGTTTTTTTAAAAAAACAACATTTCTCTCTGTTTTATACTTGCTGATATTTCTGGGAAGCATCCCCCACCTCATAGTGCCAGGAGGGTATTCAGAGTTTGAGTTTTCACGTTCACAGGTAAAATACCAGCGGCGTGACATAAAGGCGGGCTTGTGAGAGTAGTCAGCCACTCCCAGTAAAGTGACCAGCTTGTACCTTCTAGAAGCCCAGTCTCTTTTTGTGAGTAAAGACTCTGAAATGCAGTTGGTTCTAGGAGGAGCTGAAGCAGTGGTGGATGGGCTGATGAGGGAGGTGAGGCAGCCACACAGCCAGACCTCAGGGCTCACCTACTCATCCCTCCCGCTCACATCTACTGAACACTTCTCTTAGCCCCTGCCAAGCCCAGGAGCTACCAGGAATCTGTGCAGATGGGGCCCCTGCCCTTATGGTGCCCACATCTGTTTAAGACTGCTAACGCTGTCGGAATGCAATGCACCAGAAATGGGCTGGCTTTTACAAAGGGGATTTATTAAGTAACAAGTTTACAGTTCTGAGGCTATAAAAATGTCCAACTTAAGGCATCAACAAGAGGACACCTTTATATTTCTTACTAAACTTAACTGATTTCTTAAATAGGATATATTTGAAGCATCAGCATATCTTTATTTTTATTATATTTTATGTAAGTATCATCGCTGCTCAGTTAATATAACCTAACCTGCTATTTAGCCTATTTTTTTTTTTGTATGCTGTCTGGTGGGGGTCACATTTCATTCTTTTTCCATGTGAGTATCCCATTATTGCAGCACCATTTGTTGAATTTTTGTTTGTTTTTCCTTTCTTTGTTTTGCTTGTTTGTTTTTTGGGAAGTGGATGGGCCGGGAATTGAACCTGGTTATCCCACATGGCAATTCTACCTTGTGAATTGTGAATAGGGGTGCTGAACTACCCTTGCACCCCTAGTGAAGTTATATTTAAGAGAAATTTTGAGAATGTTCTTATAATACTAGCTTATTTTATCAGTAAGCTTGTATAAATTTAGGGGAAGATACCCAAGCAGAATAAAGTCACATTTGTTCAATTTAGAAATTTATATGAAATTCCTTTTATTGGCAGTTTAAAACAGCTCTGTTTTCATAATATCCTAAAATTATGAACAACCTTAAAAGTGCAATGCTTTTTTTTAAAGTACATTGACTTTTACTATTTAGAATTTAAGAAATTCTAATATCTGTATCTTTAGATTTTTTTCCTTCCTTGCTTTAATTTTAAATTAGTTTATGAAACATTGTACAAACAGGCTTTACTATGATTACTTAGATTTTTTTTAATATGCTTATGGATAAGCTAATTAATACCTATTTTAGGTGGTTAAGGTTTCTGTACGTTAATTATAAAAATATTTGTATCTTCATATTTTCCTGAAATCAGGAAAAATTTAGTAACATAGGTCATTACTATAGCAATTTAGATATTCATAAGAACATTCTACTTGATATTTTGAGAACATTCACAGTTTTAATAGCTGATCAAATGGTATCTAAGTTAATGTTTAATACTTAAAATTTAAAAATTTGCTATCTGAATTTGTAGATTTTTTCCTTGTTGCCCTAATTTTAAATTGGTTTATGAAACTTATGCCACAAACACAGGCTTTACAATGATTATATGGATACTGTATTTAAATATGCCTATGGCTACGATAACTAAGATACCCTTTTTTGGTGGTTCTAAGTGTATTGTTTGTTTTCTTAAATAAATAACAAAAAGTACATTGACTTTCAAGTTCTAGAAAATATAATGCAAATGTTTAAATTGCCCCAAGACTAAATTCAGGAAAACTTTTCCATAGTTCATTTTATTTACTGAAATCTGGCAATTAGCTCTCATTCTATTACTCCTAAGACTATTCATATTTTAATAATGATCTGACTACTATGGTTATCATTGCAAAGCTATTATTGGAAAAAATAATTTTAACAAACATGGCCTCTTCCCCAGTACTTTTTATGCCTACCATTTCTAATTTCAGGCCTAGTAGAAAAGTTTTAGATGAGGGTGGTGAGATTTACCCCTGCCCTTCTTTTAATTATTTCTAATTATTAGATCTATTTCACTTAAAGCTGTGACGTGGACAATTGGAAAAAGTCTTTGCCTTTTCCCTGAGGAAAAGCCCTCTGGTAGAGGTCCTTCCTTAAGGAAATTCCAGGGGCAGTTTCTTTCTAATGCACAGGTTTGTTTCAAAAACTAAAGCTTTAAACCTTGATGCCCAGAGGGCTTTTTTTTTTTTTTTTAAATTTTTCTCTGGGACGTCAGGAGTACTAATTTATGCATATAAAAGCATATTCATTTTATTCAATTCCAATAGAGATTTTTAAATTTTTGTTGTTAATTTGCTATAACTATCTGAAGATATGAGAATGTACATTGAATATGCAGGCAAACACAGTAGGAAGTTAGTTATACAAAAAACAGAAATACCGATATACTTTTGAGAGGGACAAATAAAGGATTTAATATTCATTATGTTATCCCATTTCTGCCCTTTTGCAGAACAATTATGGAGCCATTTTCAGGCTATTTCTTCCCTGATCTTACATTATATTGAGGCCAAATTATGTAACAGAAATAAACTTTTTTCTCATAAGCTCATATCTAAAATATTTTCAATTTTCAATAGAGCTCAAAGGTTCCTATTTTAAAGGATTTTATTTTTTTGCAGTCAGTAACCAGTTAGGAACATTTCAGCAATACAAATTCAGGAAGATACCAAGTTTACTGGTATCTTCCTGGAAGATACAAATTTAAACAGACACTTAGCAATATTATAGTTAAGTAACACACCAACTAACAATTAAACAGGCATTAAATGCTTAACATATGGATTAACAATGAATCAAGCATTAAATACTTATTATACCTAGGGAACATGTGGGCTCACAGATAAACTGGCCTACTAATTTCAATTAATTGTTGAATTACTCATTTTCCAGAAGTATACTCAGGCGGCAAACTCTGGTCAGGGATTCAAACCCCACAGAGAATGGCAGTCAGACAACAGAACAGTGTAGAGGGCAGAGTAAAGGGGATTGTTCTGGAAGTGGAACCAGGCCTCAAGGCCAGCTTCAGGAGGACTCGAACCCCCACAATAACTCCCTGATCTACTTTGACCCTGAAGACCCACTCACTCAGCCCGATGTCCAGACTTGGAACTGAAAACATTTCCTCTCCTTGAAGCTTTTTAAGGTACCAAAAGGGGCTGGAGTACAGTCGAAACAGAGAAAAACTTGATTGCTGAGACTAAATACAGTCCAGTGGCTACAAAAGGCTCAGCCCCCAGGCAGTTTCACTTCTGGGGTCACCAAATTGTTGCTGGACAAAAGTGGTGAATTCTTTTGCCTGATGAACTCAAATGCCCAATTCCTGAGACACCAGGGTTTCAAAGAGAGAAAAAATTTACTGCCAGGCAGGAAGCAGGAGATCAGATAGCCTATTGGCCCCAACATCTGCCTCCCCAAAGTACAGTAATTCTGATAGTTTTACAGTATAAAAAGTTGGACAGGTTTTAGAATAATGAGCACAGTGGTCCCAGATGATGTAATTAGAGGTTAGTTAATTATTGAGCATGTACAGATTGATTATGTGCTTAGTCACAGGAACATATGTAAGAAAATGATGGCCTTAATGTGATGATGGGCATGATTTTTAGTATTTAAAAAATTAAGGTATAGGTCACTTAGAGGTTAAAACCTAAGCTATTGCACATGTCAGGTGGGCCCGTGTTGGTTAGATCCAGTTTCAATTATCAAGACAACTTTGGATTTGGGATGGGTTAGCTCTGAACTGACCCATGGCCCTTCATTAATAGAGATTAGGGGCTGTCTTTAGTGATCACAAGTCAAGAAACTGCGTAAGTGGGTACAAGTGAAGGTCAGTCACAAGGTTTTTACAATCACAAGGGCACAAGATAAAGGCTATACAGTCATTATCAGAGATCAAGGCAGCTGGATTACAATTCAGAGATTTCAGGTATTTCCCTCTGTCTACTCCAATATGCCAGAAAGTAAAAAGGAGTATTTATATAATGATTCAATAATCATAAATCATCCCTTAACTCCTAACTCCTTGGTTACCATTGTCTTCAAGAAACCACTGCCCTGATTTGCGCTTGATGCACTGTTGTAGTACGCGTCTCTGTTGTAGTATGCGTTAAATGGAGCTACTTTCATTTGCATTCGTCTCCAAAGTACGTCTGCCTTTTCATTTCCTACTATCCCCTGGATTATCAACCACATGGGACCACTCTCTCTTTGGGGACTGTGGCTTCTGATCTCCTATCACTTGTCCTTGCCCATCTTACTCTTGTCTTTGAAATTGGTCCCTGCCTAGCAGAACTGAGTGAGTTTTCCCTTCTCTGAATGACAACTGCATATTCCTCATGATATTTATTATCTGGCCTTAATAGTTGTCTTTTCCATCCATCAAACTTACAAATTCCACAAGGGCTTCTTTGACATTGCTGCTCCTTCAGCAAAATAGATAGAAAAGTTCATCTTTTGGGGGTGCAAGGGTAGTTCAATGGTAGATTTCTTGCCTGCCATGTGGGAGACCTGGGTTCAATTCCCAGTTGATGCACTTGCCCAAAACATACAAACAAGCAAAAAAAAAACAAACAAACAAAATCAAACAAACAAAAATTCAACAAATGGTGCTTCCATAATGGGATACTCACATGGAAAAATAATGAAATGTGACCTGCCATACAGCATACAAAAAAGAAAAGTTCATCTTCCCTCAGTTCAGAAAAGGGTGTGGTTTTGAAGGTCTGAGTATGTTACTTTGGCTTGAGGTACCCCCCACCCACAGCAAATGCACACATAGGAAGTAAACTGCTTTAAGTTCTTTGAGGAGCTTGGATAATGTTAGAGGGAGGAGTGTCTCCAGGGGATGGAAGAAGAGAAGAGGTTGGAGAGGTTAACAATTCCACATTTTGCAGGTGGTGGGTCCTGTTCTGCTCCTGTATGTGGGCAGCTCTCAAGAGGGGGAAATGCCATGGCTCATGCCACCATGAACTGCCTCCCTTGGCACAGGCATGGTGTTCCCAGCATCCCAATAAAGCACTCCAGTCTATGCAGTGAATTTCAATGCGCTGACTATGATGACCTAAAGGGGAGAAGACTTTCCTAAGTTTTCTGAATTCTATGAGTTTCTTTGAACTTTGCTTTAAAACTAGGGAGCCGGGAGGGAGTGTGGCAAGCCTCCCATTAATAGTAACCAATAGCAAACCAGGCTTTATTGGATAAAGGAAAACTGAAGGAGCATTTCTTATACTCAAAATACTGTGGAGAAAATTCATAGTTGCTACAGGTGCAAAGCAAGCTGGAGATTTCCTCCAACTAGAGGTCCTCCATCCACCTGAAGACAGTAATGGAGCCACTGGCTGGGCTTTCTTCTCCTGAATTCAAATGGCCTCCTCTATAGATGCCTTAGATGGCCTGGGATTAGCCAAACCCAGCCCTCCGCTTCCTTATGTGTGAATGAGAGATTTGGAATATTGGAATTCCCAGGGACCCTTCCTAGTCCAAAGCTCTAAGCACCTCATATTGGCAAAAGTCACCCAGGGATTTATGGCTGCCTCCATTTGCTGTGACTGTCCATCTTACTCCACAGGTCAGACACACTGAGGACATTTGGACACCAACACCTGAAAATGTCATCCTTCTTTGGCTCATCCTCAGAGAACATTATCAGTTTAGCAGAAGATCAGAGCTGAGAAATGCCTCTAGTCTTTAGGTGCAGATACCTAATTTCTTGTCCTGCTTTGATACTTCTAGCACTTGTCCTGCCAGCCAGTATTTCCTATTAAAGGAAGAGAGAGTGTTGGGGAATGAATCATGTCCTCCACAAGAGACATGTTCACGTCCTAATCCTGGGTCCTGTGGGTGTGAACCCAGATGTAAACAGGATCTCTCACTATGCTATTAGTTAATGACCAAACTGAATCAGGGTAGGTCTTAATCCAATATGATTGAAGTCCTTATAAACAAAGGAAATTGAGTACAAAAGAAGAAGCCAGAGAAGGAGAGAGAGATTGCCATGTGATAGAAACAGAGATGAATCTGGAAACTGAGGAACCCTAACGATTGCTCTCAAGTCAGCCCCAGAATGCTATATTCTCTGGGAGAAAGCATAATCCGGTGGTTCTTTGATCTCGGATTTTATTGTGATTAGGCTCTGGTGTCAGTTTGGCCAGGTGATGTGCCCAGCTGTCTGGTCAGGCAAGTACTGGCCTGATTGTTCGCCTGCAAGGATATTTCATGGCTGGTTGATAAACAAGAAGGCTGGGGTATTAAATCACCAGTCAGTTGATTGCAGCTGTGGCTAATTACATCTACAATCAATTAAGGAATGTCTCCCATAAATGAGATAATGCAATCCATTGAAGGCTATTAAGGAAGAAGAGAGACTTTTTCATTGCATCTTCAGCCATGAAGCCTCTCCTGTGGAGTTCATCGAGGTACTTCATCAGAGCTGCCAGCTTCACAGCCTGCTCTATGGATTTTTGACTCTCCATTCCCATGGTTGCATGAGACACCTGTATAAATCTCATATTTACAGATCTCTCCTGTTGGTTCTGTTTCTCTAGAGAACCCTGACTAATACAGACTTCTAACATCCAAAAGTGTGATATAATCAATTCTTGTTATTTAAGCTCAGCACTTGGTGGAATTTGTCATAGCAGCCCTAGCACACTAAGAGAGAGGGCTACAGAGAATATATGTTTTTTCTCAGCCAGTAGAGCTGTATTTGTAATTCCACACCCCCACTCCATCAATTGCTTAATTCTAAAGGCCCTTTCTGCCTTTGGTGAAGTGAAAGTAGAAGGGAACCAGTTCCATTTTTACCTGTTCTGCTTGCAGATGGCTAGAAATTCATAGTGTGAGCCAACTTTTGGTTGACTCATTCCCACAGAAGGGAACCATGAGGCTGTTATTCCATGCCGCCTTCTCCAGATCCCTGATGGGTTGCAGGCTCCCCAGTTTTGTAGACTAGTGTTAAGTGGGCATATTCATAAATCATCAGCAGATTGTTAGCTGATGCAAAAAAGCATCCCTGATGAAGTGCTCAGAAAGCATAACAGTGGCTTCCAGATAGCAAGGTTTTTAACACGATAGCCTCTGGTTGTCAGTTTTGCAAGTACCTTTCCCAGGACCAGGCACATCACAGCTCTTAAATGTCAAAGAAAAGGAGATCAGTGCCACCCTAGACTTAACCTGGAAAACATCTAAAGGCAGTTGATGACCTTGGGGCTGTATTCCCCAAAACTGTTTACAGGCCCGGTTGGTCCTATCTTCCTCCACATGCAAGCTCAATTCAAAAACAAATTATTAAAAAACTGAAAACACCAAATGTGATGAAGATTTGGAACAAGAGAAACTCATTCATTTTTGATGAAAATGTAAAATGGTACAACAACCACTTGACTGTCAGTTTCTTATGAAACTGAACAAAACATCTACCCTTTGATCCACTCTTAGGTCTTTACCCAAAAGAAATGAAAACATGTCCATACCAGGACGTTGATCCAAATGTATATATCAGCCCAAGTGACCATCAATAGAAAAATGTATAAACAAACTTTAGTACATTTGTACAATGCAATAGTACAGAGCAATAAAAAGGAACAAAATATTAATACATGCAATGACATGAATAACTCTCAAAAGTATTTTGCTAAGTGAAAGAAGCCTTACACAAAAGAATACATACTGCATAATTCCATGTATATGAAATTCTGTCACAGGCAAAACTGATTTATTGTAGGAAACTTGAAGCAGTGGTTGTCTCTGAAGGACATGAGGCATGGACTGAGTAAAGTCAGAGGGAATGAATGTGTCTGAAAGCTACTGGAATGTGATATATCAGAACTGGAATGGCTTTTAAAAAGGGGAATTTAGTAAGTTATATGTTTATAATTTTAAGCCTATAAAAATGTCCAATCTAAGGCATCCAGGGGAAGATACCTTAATTCAAGGAAGGTTGACAGGCACAGAACACCTGTGTCAGCTGAGTGGTCATGTGACTGGCATCTACTGGTCCCTTGCTCCTGGGCTCCACTGCTTTCAGCCTCTGTTCCTGTGGGGGTTCCTCATTTTGCTTGCCCCTGGCTGGCCTTCATCTCTTGGCTTCTTTTGGCTCTCTCAAGGATCTGGCTTGCTTAACATCTCATGGTGATGTCTGCTGGGCTCCAAGCATCTCCAAACATCCATGTCTCTGTTCTCCAAAGTGTCGACATCTGGTCAGCTCTGCTCTGAAGTTTCTTGTCAGCTCTGTCGTTTCTGAGGTTTCTCCAAAATGTTTCCCCTTTTAAGGCTCTAGTAATCTAATCAAGACTACCTAGAGTGGGTGGAGTCACATCTCCATCCAATCAAAACATTACACCCACGATTGGGCACATCACATCTCTGTGGAGATAATCTAATCAAAAGTTTCCACCCTGAAATATTGAGTCACAATTAGAAGAAGCAGCTGCCTCTACAAAACTGAATCACGATTAAAACATGGCTTTTCTGGGGTACATGGTATTTTCAGACTGGCACAGGGAAGTTTCTGGGGTGATAGCAATGCTCTATATCTCAGTAGGGGGTGTGTAACACAGATGGAGGCATTTGTCAATATTCAGAAAATGTATATTTAAGACAGGTGCATTTCACTGTATGTGAATTTTACATCTGAAGAAAAAAATGGTAAACAAACAATTATTTACATGCTGAAGTATTTAGGGGAAGTGTGCTGTTGTCTTCAATTTACTTTGAAATTCAAAAGACAAGTTGATCAATCGATGGACAGAGAGATAGATTGATAGATATCTGACAAAGCAAGTATAATAGAGTATTAATGCTAGAATTTAGGCAGTAGGTTTATAGGTACACACTGCAAAATTCTTTCAACTTTGATGTACGTTTGAAAACTTTCATAATAAAATGCTGGGGAAAAAACTAATTATGTGCTTAGAAATGAGTGGTGTTACAAAGGGGAAAGTATTGCTTCTAACGTTATTGAGCTTATAGTTTAGTTAGGAAAACTATGAATAGGGAAATACTAAATGGTATTAAATCATGCATTGGATGCTTAAATGTGGCAAATGCTATGCCTGCTATTTATAACTTAATCCTGACTTGCCCAGGGTCCCACATGAATGGAACAGTATGAAAACCTGTATATCAGAATGCAGTGACCTGATGCAGCGCCAGGCACAGAGCCCTCAACTTCGTCCCAGCTCTGCAACCCCTAGGAGGGTCATTTCCTTTCTGGGCCTCAGTTCTTCATCTATAAGAATGAGGGGTTGTCGAAGCTCACTCTTCCAGTGCTAACAGTCTATGGTCTAAAGAGATGGAGCTTTTAAATTTGTATCAATTATTGCACTTATCATTGCCTTATGATGGGAAACAGGGAAGGGACATCTTATTTCTGGTTCCCTGATTCCTGGGTTGCTACTTGTTTGGTAAAAAGTTTCTCCCAATGCAAATATGCCCTGTAGATTCCTTCCAAATGCAAGGCCTCAAAGAGCAGGAATATAATTGCAATGGAATCTTTGGTTTTGAATTTGCACATTAGCCAGGGAAAACAACATTTTCTTGTGCTTAGACTAATACTTCACATTATGAATTGAATACTCAATCAATTCAACCCAGCAGCGTCCCTCTGGACAATCATTCAGAGGCATGCCATGGCTTCCTTGAACTTGCAGAAAGGTTGGCATGGGGATTTCATTCAGGCAGGCCACATGCTTGCAGTGAAGCTGAGTGTGTGGCTAAGCAATCTGGATGTGTGGATAAAAATGTCACACATGACCAGGACAGATTCGCTGCAAGCCTGTGGGGATAACAGTGCTTTCCTTTTATTCTACTCAGGCCTCAGTTCTCTGAAGATTGGTGAAAGAGGATATAAGATGATGGCTGATGTGGGGGATATTCACTGAGAACAAAAACATGTTATGCTTCCGAGACATCTTTCTGGGGGGACATTAAAATCCGGTTTTGAAAGCTTGGGAGAGAAAAGACAGAAAGTACCAATTGCCTATAGATGCCCACCTTCCTCTGCCTGAGAAAATACAGCCAGTTACTCATTACCAATTCCATGTTTTTACCCAGCAAGAGGAATGGGCTCGCTCTATCCCAAGGTTTCTCAACAGAGGCACTATTGATATGTTGGGCCAGATAATTCTTTGTTTTGCGGACTGTTCTGGGTGTGCATTGCAGACTATTTAGCAACATCCTTCACCTCTCCCTCTAGATGCTAGTAATACCTTCCTAGTTCTCTCAACCCAAACTGTCTCCAAACATTGTTAAATGTCTCCTGGGGAGCAAATTCTCCTCCAGTTGATGAGAGGACTCTAAGCCATCCCCACTCCCTTAAGCAGCCCCCCTTGGTGACCAAGCTAAGCATTCATAGGAAGGCTGGGAGGAGGGAAGGGGCCTATGGCCCACCACCCTGACTTCAGATGGTAGTGAAGAAAGCTCAGCCCTCCACCGAATACCTTCATATGGCCACCCACTTTTATAATTAATACTATTATGTGATATAATTCCCTGAGGTCTGATTGAAGTGGTGAGCTGTATTCCCCAGGCTCTTTTTCCCCCTTGTGATAGCCTCCTATAAGGCTCCCAGTAGCATCTGTGGGAGGACCAGGTGTCTCACACATGCTTGCAGGCACATCGGTAGGCCACTGCATATTAACCGCCACATTCCATCAGCCCCTTTTGCTGGGTACCACCAAATCCAGTGAATACCACTGTCTTTTCCAGACCTCTCTGCCACCCCCTGCCAGGCAAGCCTCTTCCTTTCCATCAACAACCAGCATTTCCCACATACCGTTGCCACCACTTCCACCAAGCCTACATGGGGATTGCCGCCATCATTCTGGAGTTCTCAAGATGCCAGAGCCGAGTGAATGTTTTTACCTCTTTATGGTGCTGCATGTCCTAAAGGGCTTCGTTTGGTTTGTTTTTTAGCATTACAGCACTTTCTACATTTCCTGAGAGCATCCTCTCTCCCTAAAACCCAGACATAAATTCACAAAATGAGGTTGAGCCCAGGATGCATCGTGGTAGCCACGATGGGCTCACACCACCACTCCATTCCAATATTAAGACTTTGCAACTGAGTGACACTGATGAAACCTGACTACCCTTGCCTTTGGAATGAGTGCTCTCCCTTGAGGGTCTTCAGTTCCTCATGCAAATAGACTTTTATCTGTTTGTCCCTCCTGTACCCCAGTGTACTGTGATGCTCAGACCCCATTTTAATTATATTAAAACAGTTGTGAGCTCAGGAATGCAGCCTTATAGCCTTGCTGAGAATCTGCTGTGAGTTAATCATGACACTGAATTAAGTTCCCACGTAGGATATGCCCAAGCAGATTCATAAATCTCACCTCTTCAGCATGCATGAGGAATCTCTATTCTTTATTTAGAAGGGACAGTTTTCATATGCCATCTAATATTTATGAGTTAATTTTAATCCCACAATAAAACAAAATGCAGTATCTAACCAGAAAACACTAGTAATCCTTCCATAATGCATCCTGTTGGCATGCTGTTAATTTCATTCTAATCACACAGTCTTATTACTGAAACACTGGGATCTGTGTGGCAACTATTCAAAGTGCCAGAACTTGAGGGGGCTGGGGAAAACAGCCAAAAAAATCCAGCGTGAATTCAGGAAGAAAACAGTACTGGGAATTGTAGCAACTGGTTGCCAATACCTCTTAAAGTTTAGAGGGGCATCCGCAAGGTTAAAGAGGCATTAGAAGCTCTTAGAACATTCCCCTGATTTGAGAGAAAAAGTGGTTTTTCCTGTAGGCCTAGTACTTTCATTGGACTCACCTAGAGAATGGGTTCTCTAAAACCAACATTTGCAGTAGTAGTAAAGAGGGGTTTGTGAGGATATAATGAGATAATGCAAGAAAAGCACTTAGCACGGTCCCTGATACATGGCTTAGTAAACTGTTGTTTAAAAACAAAACAAAATTTTCTACTTCTTTTGGAATTTACAATGAGGATGGTCTGATATGGGAGAAAGAGTCTGGGCTTTGGAGACCTATGATTGTGACCTAGTGATACTAGTTTACAGTTCTGTGACCCCTCCCCCACCCCCAACTTACATTACCCTCAGCATCTCATCTTCCTCAGCTGTACAACTGAGACGTCATTTCCTATTCCAGAAAAATGTTATGAAGATTAAATGAGACCTTAAAATGTTTGGTGCTAGGATCAACAGCAGCAGCATGTAGCAGTAGTAATACTTAACATTTATTAATTACCAACTGTATGCCACTTTGCTTAATGTTCTAAGCAGTTGCTTTTATTAGATTTGATTGATGAGGAAAGTGAAACACTGACAGATTAAGTGACTTGCCCAATGTCAAATGACTAAGAAATACTCATTTTGCATTGTAGCCAGATCAATTTGATGCTAACGCCCATGAACTTAATCACTGTGCCATCTGACATGTCCCCTTGTTTCAGGACTTTCTCCAGTAACGTCAGTGGCTCAATATTAGAAAATCCAGATGGGAAGCAGACCGAGGATAGGGATGGATGAGGCAGTAAGTAAGGATTAAGGGTGCCAGAGATTGCTCTGTGAGATGGCTACAAACAAGAGGGTATATGTATGGGGGAAGGGGAGGGGTGTTAGGAAACTGACATGAAGCCAAAAGGTTGGGATGGACTGGAGAAACTGAATAAGTAAGCTGAGAGATTAGATGGTGAGGTGAAGGTCCCAGCGATCCGCCCAAGAGGTCTCTTCTGCAGACAGCTGCCACTTCCAAAGACTCTTAAGAGAAAAATGGAGTGTGCCCCTGTGTTGTGATAATACTACATTCTACCATTTCTATGATATTTGCAGTCATGAAGTCAGCCAGGAATAAGAAAATCAGAGTAATTCCAGCACCACTCACATGTATATATAAAGATCTTTCTCTAACATTTTCAGGGTTGAAGATATTAAAAGCATAGGAAAATAGAGTCAGTAGGATCAGGGTCACAGAAAACGCTGTGTATGCCCTTATACAACTTTCATATCCATCAGTACAAAATAATAAGACATTTATTTAGGAGGCTATCAACCTTATTTAACACTTTTTAAGGTTATAGTAGCTGAGACTATACAATTAATGTTTGCTTCATGGAAAAAAATTAATATTACCCTTCTTTGCAGTTTCATTTTGCTTTGTTATAAATATCAATTTTTTTCTTTTGAATTTTCAGTCCAAAAATTTTTTTGATTAGATGACTCAGAATTCTTGACTGTCATCTCACTGGTCTCACTGAGGTCCCAGAGACTGAGCCTTAAGCACATGCCATCAGTATCCTCTTACAGATTTGTGCATCCCAGCCCTCTCTTCTCAAAGGATCACAGGGTGTAGCTCTGAGCTTCAGTTTCCCTCAGTGTTTTTTTCCCTCCCAAAGCTTCACCATAAACGCCTCCGTTCCACTTCTCTATTCTCTCTTTCCAAGCCCTAATTTCTTCTTTTTCATGACTATGCCTAATAGGAGTGACACATATACTATAACAGAAGTACTTGTGGATGTATAAAAATCAACTCAAATAAAACTGTGTGCCCTAGTATTTTAAGCATAGATATACCTTTAGTTGGGAAGGATTACAACTCAGTGCTTTAGAGTGAATTAGAAGCACTTCCATGTTCTTTTTGGAAAAATCATTTCTTTACCAATTCAGCTCTAGGAATGTCTGGTGACATTTTTCTTGGTTAATGCTCTGAAGATCAATTTTACTCAGTTATCTTACAGTGGCAACTAATAAAGACTAAAACAACATGTTCACTAGACTTATGTATGACCTTGATGGATGTGGCACTGTTAATACACACAAAAGATTGATGTGTATTAAATTGTCCTTTGATGCCAGTTGAAATAATGAGAGTGGATGTTTTGCCTGCTAATTCACTGGAAATATTTAAATGATAACCAGTGTTGGAGAACATTTTCTAGTGGGCACAGACACATAACCATTGTGCTCATAAATTGGTACCACCTTCCTGGAAAGAGAGTTGGCAAGATTAAAGAGCTTGTAATCTTGTTTTCATATGCATCAAGCAATTTCTCGTATTTATTTATTCTGGGCGGAGATAATACTGGGAGCCTGATGCTTTCACCACACATTTTAAAATCGCCCTTATAGTCTACTTCAGGCTAGGATGTCAATGATGTGAGTCTGTTCCTACCGGCAGCTCTTCTGTGGGCATTCTGGCAACACTGGGCTTTTGAAACTGTAATGCTGAAGGCAGCCATAGACTGTGGTTAACCCGCCAAAGTCAATGCTCCCTGGAAAGCCTCTTGACAGCAAGGAAAGACTTTGGCCACTCACTGTTCATTTAAACAGCAACAGAGAACATAGATCTAATTTACTCTTTGGAATAAAAACCTAAAAGAATAATGTGTTTCAATGCTGGGATGGAAAGAAATGGTCCAAGAGAGCAAAACAGATGTACGAGCAAAAGGGCAGGACGGCAGCAGACTTTATGTAACTGTTGGCTTTGAGAACTAGGATGAGTAGCTTAGGGGATAGCTGGCATTATAAGTGACTCGAGTTTTAAGGCAGTCAGACTATTGGAATAAAGATAATTTAAACAAAAAGTCTCACTGAACTTGCAAATATGCTAAGATTGGGAAAGGAATATCCTGGCTATATCTGTCTGTAATTATAATTTTTGTAAGGAAGAATGAATTCAAATTTTACTTGGGTAATAAAAACATCCTAACATAAAAATGTAGAACAAATGTTAACATAGTAAAAGTATAATTTCAAATTCCCAAAATACATATATTTTGTTCCCATTCGCCTATAATTTTATCGAGTTCTGTTAATGTGTCAAGGACTCTGCTAAAATATGCATTGTGCACTTCATGTTAACAAGAATGATGTGAAAAAGGCTGATTTTTGTTTTTTTAAGTAACAAAATATTTGTTTCATCTTCAGACAATTAAAACCCCACCTGATTTTCTGAGCAGGCACCTCCCCCACGCCTGGCGCTCTGTTCCACCGTCGGCTCCACCATGCAGACCCAGGGGCTGCCCCGGAAGTAGAGGCACAGTGGCTGCCCCGGAAATAGAAGCAGAGCAGCTTCCGGGCCCACAAACCCTGGAGAACCACGAACCGCAGGAACCAGTGCTCCTCCTTGGTCAAGTCTTGCTTGTCCATGGCCAGACGCTGGCACAGCTTGGAGGGGCTGCTATGTAACTCACAGCCTTGAGGGATGCGCCAGCTGCTTCGCTACAGCACGCGTTAAAGCTGCCACATGGTGCGTGGAGATTGTTTTTATCACTATTTTCACATACGAAAACTGAGACTTGGAGAAGTTATGTTCTTGCCCAAAGTCATACATTAAAGAGTGGGTAAGTCAAAACTTAGGCCCGTATCTTTGACACTAGAACCACCATGTTACAGAACTGCATCTTCTTGCAGAATAGAAATTGCATTTTCTGGAGTCTGTGCTGTGAAAATAGAAATTCAGACGAAGATTTATATACATGTATGTGCATTGCAACATTATTTACAATAGCTAAAGATTGGGTGTGTGTTTAAATAAATAATGATATATTCTTGTGATAGATCCTTGTGCAGCTTTGAAAAATGTTTTCAAACTTAAAATATTTAATATCTAAAGGACAAGTATTTGCCAAAATAGGGTATTTTTTTAAAAAATGGAATGGAAGAATGCACGTAGAGCAAGATTTCACTTTGTGACAATATATTATATGAATGAGAAACTGGAAGGAAACCAGCATGTCTGATTCTTCCTTCTTTGCTTTGTCCAGAGAGATGAAGGGAGATTTACAACCGCCTTGTATAAAGGATTTTGGAATCATTATTTGTCCATTATTAAGGTTGGGTGTAGGGGCAGAAAGGAAGAGGACAATAATAGATGTTGATTAAAAAGGCCGAAACATTCAGAAGACATTAGGTAGAATCTTTTAGCTATCAGGGATTGTAAAATCCTGAAATTAGATGCTGCTGAGACAGGGATTTCCATACCTGGCAATTTCCAAAGAGAAACTTTTCCTGGCTAGCTTAACCAGAGGGACCTGGATTCCATAACCCCTGGGGAGTATGGTGTAGTCTTAAAATATTAACCATGGTTATAGAAAAAACCATTTGTTGTTATGCCGCCTTCATGTCACCTCAGTGGCCCTTGTGTTCCTCAGCTCCCTTTTTCTGTCCCAGATAATCTGGAAACATACTAACTGCAGATTCTGGCTGTTTGCATTTTACAGAAACATTTTAAGAGAAACTGATCATTAGATTTACTCTGAGTTGCTTAACTTGCTCACGACTTACAATCTTAATGTATTTACAGAAACAATGATGAAGCCTGCTTTCTTTCTCTAGAATATTGAAAAAAGTTTAAAGATATATTAGTATTTTTTCAGAAAACAAATAGTCTTCATTTAAATGTTTTAAGGTATGTAGCAGTTTGATTTATGTTTTTAAAAGATATAAATTATCATATTATTTGTTCCCAGACCAAGAGGATAGCATGTGAAATAAAGTAGGAAAAATATACCAGGCATTATCAAAATGTAGAAAAATGTATATGCTTTCAAAACTAAAAGCAATCTTAGAAATGGTATAGCAATGAAATATATAGTCCAATTTAGCTAAGCATGCTTTGAGTGAATACTGTAAAATTCCTCAATGCAATATAGTTTGAAGAAAACAAGTTGAGAAGAACCTTGATATGTTGAATTTAAACCACAGGCTGTCTCAGTTAAGATGCTTTTAAGTGGAAGAAATATTAACTCATTTCAGATTGACTTTTAAAATAGTAAATTAATTATATTGCATAACAGAAAGTCAGATAGTAAGGCAGGATTCAGGGTTGGTGGGGTCAGGGGCACAATGAGACTGTCATGAAACCATGGCTTTTTTATGTCCTTACAGCTTCCTTCTTTTTTGAAAAAATATTTTTATTGAGAAATCTTCATACACATACAGTCCATCCACAGTATAAAACCAGTGGCTCACAATATCATCACATAGTTGTATATTCATCACTGTATCATTTTTAGAACATTTGCAGCACTCCAAAAAAAAGAAATAAAAAGAAAAAATTCATATATTCCATACCCCTTACTCCTCCCTTTCTTTGACCACTAGTATTTCAATCTACCTACTGTTTTTTTTTATACCTTATCCCCATCTGTTATTTATCTATTTATTTTTACTTTTTTTTTTTTTTTTTTACTCATCTGCCCATATCCTGGATAAAAGAAGCATCAGACACAAGGTTTTCACAAACACACTATAATCACAGTGTAAAAGCTATATAGTTATGCAGTCTTCTTTGGAATCAAGGCTACTAGTACACAGTTCAACAGTTTCAGGTACTTCCTTCTAGCCACTCTAAAGCTAAACCATAAACTAAACCATAAACTACAAAGGAATATCTATATGATGCATAAGAATAACCTCCAAGATAAACTCTTGACTCTGTTTGAAATCTCTCAGCCACTGAAACTTCATTTTGTCTCATTTCTCTCATCCCTCTTTTGGTCAAGAAGACTTTCTTAATCCCATGATGCTGATCCCACTCATCCCAGGAGTCCTGTCTTCAATTCTCCAAGTTTGTACATTATAGTTAGTCCATATGAAGGAGGCATGATAATATCTGTCTTTTTGTCTTTGACATTTTGTTCAGCATACTGCCTTCAGGGTTTATTTACCTAGTTGCATATCTCACAACTTCTTTCTTTCTTGCAGCCACTCAGCAATACACCACAGTTCCCCCTTCCATTCCTCAGTGGTTGTGCTCTTAGACTACTTCCATCCATTGTGCATCTCGACCACTGCTGCCATAAACACCAGTGTGCAAATGTCCATTTGTGTCTCCATACCTTACAGTGGGGTTGTAGGATCATATGGCAACTCCAGCCCCAGCGTCCTGTGAAACCACCACACTGGCTTCCAGAGGGTCTGCACCTCTCATCTTCCCTACCAACAGTGAATAGGTACATCTCTTTCTCCACATTTTCTCTAACACTTGTTTCTCTCTTCATTTTTAAATAGTTTATTCACACATCATACAATCCAACCTAATAGCCATGCCTTTGCCATCATATCTATTTGAAGACATTTTCTTTTCTTCTGCAAATAATCCACACCCTTCCCCATAGTCCCTGCTTGTTGACATTTAGTTTTGGGATAATGCCTTTGTTACATTCAGTGGAAGCGTATTACAATGTTACTGTTGTCTGTAGACCTTAACTTGCATTGACTGTATTTGTTCCCTTTATACCATCCCATTTTCAACACCTTGCAATGTTGCCATTCATCTTTCCTCCCCATGCAAAAATGTTTTTGTATTTGTATATGTAATCACCATCATTATCCATTCTACACATTCCTAAGTTATACATCATGATCAAAAAATTCCAATAAATTCCAAATAGAATAAATCCGATTAGGCCTTCCCCAAGACACATACTAATCAGTCTGTCAAATATTGAAGAGAAGCAGAAAATCCTGGAAAGTGACAAGAGAAAAACTATCTACTACGTACAAGGGTAGCCACATAAGACTGAGTTCAGACTACACAGCTGGCACTATGGAGGTGAGAAGGCAGCGGCAAGATATATTTAAGATCCTGAAAGAGAAAGACTTCTAGCCAAGAATTCTGTACCCAGCCAAGTTGTCCTTCAAAACTGAGGGAGAGATTAAAATTTTCACAGACAAACTAATCTGAAAGAAATTGTCAACAAGAGAAATAAATTTTGTTTATTCAAATAAATAAAATAAATTTTATTATTCAAATGCAGCCTTTTGAAATAAATTTGGCTGTTGGTTTTTCTATTTCTGCAAAGTAAATTGTATTAATTCCATAAATCAGTTTGGGTAGAATTGATATCTTAACTATATTTAGTTTTGTAGTCGATGAGCACAGTTTATGTAGGTACGTTTATTTAGGTCTTCTGTGATTTCATTTAGAAATTTCTTATAGTTTCCATGTATCCTTAGTTAAATTTATTCCCAAATATTTTATTCTTTTGGCTGCTCATTACTAGTGTGTAGAAACACTACTGATTTTTGGTGTTAATCTTATACCCTACCAGTTTGAGTACCATGTTGTTGTACTCATTTATTAGCTCTAGTAGCTTTGTTGTAGATTTTTTGGGATTTTCGACATATGGTATCATATCATCTGCAAGCAGTGAGAGTTTTACTTCTTCCTTTCCAATTTGAATGCCTTTTATTCTTTCTCTTGTTGAATTGCTCTGGCTAGAACTTTCAGCATATTGAATAACAATAATGACAGTGGGCTTTTCATATATTCCCTTTATTATGTTGAAGAAGTTCCCTTCTATTCCTTTCCTATCCTTTAAAGTGTTTTCACCAGGAAAGGATGTTGAATTTTGTCAAATGCCTTTTCTGCATTAACCAAGATGATTATGTGGTTTTTCACTTTGACTTATTGATATGGTATAGTACATTAATTGATTTTCTCTTGTTGCACCACCCTTGTATACCTGGAATAACTACTTCTTGGCCATGGTGTATAATTATTTTAATGTGCTGCTGGATTCTATTTTCAAGTATTTTCTTTTTTTTTTACATGGGCAGGGACCGGGAATCGAACCCGGGTCCTCTGGCATGGCAGGCAAGCATTCTTGCCTGCTGAGCCACCATGGCCCGCCCGCAAGTATTTTCTTGAGGATTTTTGCATCTGCACTCATTAAAAAGATTGGTCTGTAGTTTTCTTTTCTTGTAGTATCTTTGTCTGGCTTTGGTATTAGGGTGATGTGGCTTTATAGAATGAGCTAGGTAGCTTTCCCTCCTCATCACTTTTTTGAAGAATTTGAGCAGGACAGATAGTAATTCTTTTTGAATGTTTGGTAGACTTCACATGTGAAACCATCTGGTCCTGAGCTTTTCTGTTTCGGGGAGTGTGTTAGTTTGCAAGCTGCCAGCATGTGATATACCAGAATTGGAATGGCATTTAAAAAGGGGAATTTAATAAGTTGCAAGTTTACAGTTGTAAGACCATGAAAATATCCAAATTAATGAATCAACAAGAGGTTACTTTCACTCAAGAAAGGGCAATGAAGTTCAGGGTTCTCTTTCACCTGGGAGGGCACATGGCAACGTTGGCTAGCTTTCTCTCCTAGATTCCTGTTTCATGAAACTCCTCTGGGAGCATTTTCCTTCTTCATCTCTAAAGGTTTCTGGCTCTATGGGCTCTGATGGTTCTGATTGCTCTAAAGGTTTTTCCAAAATGGTTCCCTCTTAAAAGGCTCCAGTAAGCTACCCCACCTTGAATGGGTAGAGACACATCTCCATGGAGACCATCTATTCAAAAGTTACCACCCACAATTGGGTGGGTCATATCTTCATGGAAACAATAAAAAAGATTCTACCCAGCAATTTTGAATGAGGATTAAAGGACATGGCTTTTCTGGGGTATGTAATAGCTTCAAACTGGCACAGGGACCTCCTTGATTACTGTTTCAATCTCTTTACTTGTGATTGGTTTGTTAAGGTCACCTGTTTCTTCTCAAGTCAGTGTTGGTTGTTCATGCCTTTCTAGGAAGTTGTCCATTGCATCTGTGTTGTCTAGTTTATCAGCATATAGTTGTTCATAATATCCTCTCATTACCTCCTTTATTTCTGTGGTGTCAGTGGTTTATGTCCCATCTCTCATTTCTAATTTTATTTATTTGCATCTTCTCTCCCCCCACACCTTTTTTTTTTTTTTGTCAGCCTAACTAAGGGACAATCAATTTTATTATTTTTCAAAGAACCAACTTCTGGTTTTATTAATTTTCTCGATTGTTTTCATATTCTCAATTTCATTTATTTCTGTTTTAATTGTTGTTATATCCTCCCTTTTGTTTGCTTTGGGGTTAGTTTGCTCTTCTTTCTCTAGTTCTTCCAGGTGATCCATTAATTCCTCGATTTTTACTCCTTCTTCTTTTTAAATATAGGCATTTAAGGGAGTAGATTTCCCTCTCAGCACTGTCTTTGCAGTGTCCGAGAAATTTTGATATGTTGTTTTTTCATTTTCATTTGCTTTGAGGTATTTACTGATCTCTCTTTTAATTTCTTCCTTGACCCCCTGGTTGTTTAAGAGTGTGTTGTTTAGCCTCCATATATTTGTAATTTTTCTGGGCCTCTGCCTGTTATTGATTTTGACCTTCATTCTATTATTATATGAGAAAGTGTTTTGTGTTATTTGAATCCTTTTAAAATTCCTGAGATTTGCTTTATGACCCAGCATGTAATCTAGCCTTGAGAATAATCCATGAGCACGTGAGAAAAATGTGCATCCTGCTGTAGTGGGGTGAAATGTTATGTAAGTGTCTGTTAAGTCTAGTTCATTTATCATATTATTCAAAATCTCTTGTTACCTTATTGATCTTCTGTCAGGATGTTCTATCTATTGGTGAGAGTGGAGAATTGAAGTCTCTAGTTATTACAGTAGAGGTATGTACTTCTCTCTTCAGTGTTGTCACTGTGTGCCTCATAATTTGGGGCACTCTGGCTCAGTGCATAAATATTTATGGCTGTTATGTCTTTTTGTTGTATTGTTCTCTTCTTTGTCCCTTAATTGTTTTTCATTTGAAGTCTAATTTGCCACATATTAATATAGCTATCCCTGCTCTTTTCTGGTTGTTGTTTGCATGAAATAGCTTTTTCCAGTCTTTCAATTTTAACCTATTTTTGTCTTTGGATCTAAAGTGGGTCTCCTGTAGACAGCATATAGATAGGTCCTGTTTTTAAATCAGTTCTGCTGGTCCATGTCTTTTGATTGAGGAGTTTAATCCATTAACATTTAATGTTATTACTGTAAAGGCAGTACTTTCTTCTACCATTTTGTCTTTTGGATTTTATACGCCATATCTAATATTTTTTCTCTGTTTACTTTATTGGTAGTCTTCATTTTTATGCTCTTCTCCAGGCCTCTCTTCTGTATTTTCTTCTCTGCTTATTGTGCACCCTTTAGTATTTCTTGTAGAACTGGTCTCTTAATCATAAATTCTCTCAACAACTGTTTGAAAATATTTTAATCTGCCCCTTGTTTTTGAGGAACAGTTTTGCTGGGCGCAGAATTCTTGTTTGGCAGTTTTTCTCTTTCAGCATCTTAAATATATCATACTACTGCTTTCTTGTCTCCATGGTTTCTACTAAGAAATCCACACATAGGCTTGTTGAGTTTCCCTTGTATGTAATGGATTGCTTTTCTCTTGCTCCTTTCACGATTCTCTCTTTGTCTTTGATATTTGACAGTCTGGTTAGTAAGTGTCTTGGTATAGGCTTATTCAGATCTATTCTGTTTGGGGTATGCTACACTTCTTGGATCTCTGATTTTGTCTTTCAAGAGAGGCAGGAAATTTTCAGTGATTATTGCCTCCATTTGTTTTCTGCTACTTTTCCCTTCTCTTCTCCTTCTGGGATACCCATAAAACGTATATTAGTGCTATATTAGTGCTATATTCACGATGTCATTCAGTTCCCTGAAATCCTGCTCATATTTTTCCATTCTTTTCCCTAAGTTTTCTTTTGTGTGTTGAATTCCAGATGTTCAGGCCTTTAGTACACTAATCCTTTCTTGTGCTTCTTCAAATCCATTGTTGTAGGTCTCCATTGTTTTTTCATCTCTTCTATTGTGCCTTTCATTACTATAAGTTCTGCTATTTTTTTCAGGATTCCAAGTTCTTCTTTATTTTTGCCCAATGTCTTCTTTATATCCTCCCTCAACTCACTGATTTGGTGAGATTTTCCCTGTCTGTTCAAATATCCTGAATTACTTGTTTCAACTTCTGTGTCACATTTGAACTGTTGGTTTGTTCTTTTGTGCCATATCTTACATTTTCTTAGTATGACTTGTTATTTTTTTGCTGGCATCTAGGCATTTGATTTCCTTAATTACTTACTCTGGGGAATGTTTTCACTTTTTTACCTAGGGTTTTCTTGTTGTGTTGCTTTGTTCTCTATCTGTTCTTTGGAATTCAGTTCAACTTATTCTAGACCTCTAGCATAGGTTCTGTTTTACTTATCAGAATTTTTAAATTCTTGTTTTTCTATTTCTTGTCCTGCCTATATGGAACATTTTTCTTTTTGAGAGGGTCTCCTTAGAAATGATTGATCCCAGCCACATTTTCCCAGACTATACAGGCCCATGTCTCAAGAACAGAGAGTAACCAGAATCAAGTTTCCTTGAGAGTGAGACCCAGCAGGTTGTCAAACTCTCTTTTGAAGCCTCTGTACTATGCTTTTCCTATCCTGCCCAGCATGTGGTATTTGTCTGTGTGCAGCTTCCTACCAGCATAAAGTGATGCAGTGCCTTTAATTTCAGCAGGCTCTCTCTGCCAGGGAAGGTAGTAATTGGGCTTTGTTTTCCAGCCCCTGGGGTCTGAGGTACCTGAGGTGCCTGAAAGAAGGCCTCCACCAGAGCTGGGCCCTACCCCTCCTTTTCTTGGAGAAGATATGCCTTTTAGGGAATTAACCTTTATCACCTGACTGGTTACTTTTTCTCTCAGGCATGCCTTAATACCCTTGCCTGGGTCAGTGGGGATCCTGAGAATGCTTGCAGTTCTTTCTAATGAGATGTTAAGAAGTTGAAAAAAAAAAATGCCTTTTCAGAACCTGACTTTTGCTCCCTGGGTGTGCCAAACAAGAGCTGGAGTTGGTATGTGACTCTATGTGTTCCTTGGCTCTATATGCCCTCTTTTCTTTGGGACAAGCCCTTTTCCAGTATTTTCTGCTGTCTGACTCAAAGAACCTCTTATTTTTTTCCATCTGCAGGTGTGAAAAGTCCTGGTTCCTTTAGTGCTTACTCCAGGTTTATCTGTGTTTGGGGCCTGTTTTCAGTAGTCAAAATTGTTCATTAATTCCATAATTTGAAAATTGCTATTAGTCTCCCCTGGGGGAACCAGCCTCCTGTGCCTGTGGGGGAGGAGGGCCTCTGTGGCATAGGAGACTTACAGTGCCGCATGGGGTCTCAGCCATTCCACACATTCTGGACTGATATACTATGTCTCTAGTCACTGACATCCCCCAAACAACTGTTCTTGAGTTATTTATTAGTTGCTCTGGAAGGCGAACTAAATCCCACACCTCACTATATTGCCATCTTGCCCCTCCTTCTACAGCTTCCTGTGTCACAGGTCCTGTGATGGCTTCCAGCTATACCTGGACAATGTGCTTTTCTGTTCATATGCAGTAGGAGCGTGAACTCCCCCAAAGCATGGAATATAAATTCTTCCCTTCTACCTGATGGACAAAATTAATTTATGTGTTCACTCTTGAACTACAATAGTTGCCAAGGACATGCCATGTACTTGTTTGTTAACTAATCCAAATGTGCCCCTTGGCTTGGAGGATGGAATCCACACTTGGTGTGTGATGTGTGGGGAAAGGTGGATAACTGAACAGAATTGGGGTTCTGTTAGGATGGAAAAGGAGGGAAATGAATAATGAGCAAGCAAGTAATAGTATTCACCACAATCACCTCTTTGGCTCCCAATGTATATACATACTAATTTTTCTACACTTGCACTTTCAACAGGTCTGGCACATATGTGCAATACTCTCTTTCTAAGTCTCAACCAACCAATATATGCTGCTCCAGTCTCAGGATCACTGGTGATCCTTTCTATAGCTCTGAACAGTCTCATGACACATGGCCAGGGAGGGATCTGAATATTATGGGCCCTGAAACTTATACAATTTTGAAAGGTCTATTTGGAAAAAATAATATCAAATTATAAACGCAAAATTATGCTTAAAAGGAAAAATGTACTAAGAGGTGAGCAAAGACTATGAAGACATAGTCTTTGCTCACCTCTTGATATGCAATTGTTTCAGAATTTAAATTTCTGTGGAGAGAATAGATAATATACACTTTCAGTTTTTAATTATTATTGATTGTTTAGAAAAAGTACTTTCAATTTCACAATTCTTTTTTTTTTTTTAATTTGTAATGCCATAGTTGTGACATCATCTGAAGTTTTTTACTCAGGTAGAGCTTTCTGCTTGGAAGCAAACCCTAGGAAGATTCCAGCTCTTGGATCTTATAGTACAGGGACTCAGACTGCAGCTTCCACAGCAGCCAATTCAACTTTGCTTGTCCTTCCACCCTTAGTTCTCCTTGCCCCACCACTTTTAACTTGGGGTAAAGAAGATGACCAGATAGTGATGAATCCTGGATTGTCTTGACCTTCAGGCAGGGACCAGTGCAGCCTCTCATTCAGATATTTCTCCTTTGAGTTAAATATAGGCTCCAGATGCTCGAATCGGGTCCACCTGAAGCAGGTATCCCTAGGGACTAGGTGGATGTGGAGATAGAGCTGAGAGCTCACTGACCCTACCAGAAGCAACAGGATCATGCCTGAGTGTAGAAAGTAAAACTCCAGACTAGATACTGCTCTGTCCTCCAGCTGCTGCATTCTCCCAGAACCCCCAAGAAGTACATAATGAGTCTTGGAAGGGGCCTGTGTAAGTGAGGGACCCTGACTCAAAAACTTCATTAACTACACAGTAAGCTACTTTTGCCTGTGGCTAAAAGATGTTTTTAAATTCACAAACCAATCCTTATTCAATGGTGAAGAATGAATGGGTTAATAATCATAAATATTTTTACTCAGAAGGAAGAGAGAAGAAACAACCCACAGTGGCCGTAGGTACTAGTATATCCTCATGGGGAGGCACTGCTCTCTTTTTTTTTTGGGGGGGGGGGGTGCATGGTCTGGGAATTGAACCCATGTCTCCTACGTGTAAGGTGAGCATTCTACCACTGAACCACCCGTGCCCCTGGTATGCACTGCTTTTACAGTCCACATCCTGATGTTACAAATTCCAGGGTCAAGGGATTATTTTAGAGATTAGGAGTATAGGGCATTGTCAGCCATCCAAAAGCTTTCTTTGACAGTAGAGCTCCCTTGTAAATTTTGTAGCATCCAGTCTGTTTGGTCAGTAATTGAGTAAACACTAAAATATCCAAAGTTAAACATCTCATGTGCTACTATATTTTATTCATAAACTTCATAAATTTTATCTTCTTCATCTTGAATCACTTCAAAACAGTGGCCTCTTATGGAAAATAACAACAGTAATCCTCTCCTTGACCCCAAGTTTTATCTCAGTGGATATGATAGTATCCTCTGTCAGACAGGTAATACTCAAGAGAACGTGGTTGAGGGAGGCCTGTGACAATAGGCACATCCTTATCTCTACTATTATTTCTTTCTAAGTCTTCTCCCTCTTCTGTGTCTAACTATGTTTAGCTTGGGGTAGAGAATTCAGCTTTCTGACCTTAAACATCTCCAAATTCAGTCAACTTGAATTTTCAAGCACAAGCAATAACAGGTTCTTCAACCTCATAGACATTAGGGGTAGGACAGACTGTGAATAGTACTTTGGTATGATTCAGAAATTTGTCGTGGGCAATTATATTAGGATTACTTTGGGCTACAAATAACAGAACAATCAGGCTAAAAGTAGAAATTTGCTGTTTATTACAAATGTTTTGAGGCAAATGATTCCTGTGTTGATTCTGAGGACTAATTATGTCAGGACTGTTGGCCTTTCACTCAGGGTGGCAAGGTGTTTACTAAAGCTACAAGTGACATATCCTTAAGTAACAGCATCTTATGCAAACAATAAGGGAGTTAGTGTAGAGGGAGACCTCCCACCTGTAATTTTCTTTTATTCTGAAATAAAATCTTTTTGAGAAGTTGCCCCAGCAGATAACCCCCCTTGTCTCACTGGCCAGAACTGGGTCACATACCCACCTTGGAGCAACACCAGTAGGGAAATGGGATTGTCTTGACTGGCTTAAACCAGTCATCCCGGGGATGATGTCTTTCCTGAGCCTACTGCTGCCCACCTGCTGCCAGTACAAAATAAGGTTCTGTTTGCAGGGAAATGCAAAGATAGCTGAGGAAAAGGTATCTGCCACAGAGCAGTAGAAAGAGAAATACATGAAAAGTGAAGAAGGCAGTACCCAGTAAAATGTCAGATGTTGGGGGAGTCATTTCTGCAAATATACAAGGTAAAGCTTTGAGATCTACTTGTAGTTTCTCATCCACTGGATGGGAGGTTTTTGCCTAAGACATAGACTGCAGAGAAGAAAAATAACCCAACAAGAAAGGGAGAGGACAGAGCAAAGGAGTAGATTAAGAAACAAAAAAACAGGGAAAGAAAAGGGAAAATTGGAAAAGATAGGGAGAAAAAAATAATTTTTTTCCTAGTCATCAGGACTAGGAGAAAGTCATCAGTTTCTCCTGATTAATAATATATACATAAATATTATGAGGTTTCTTATATGAATTGGCTCATGTAACCATGGGGATTGGCAAGTCCACATTCTGTAGGGCGGGCCTCAAGTTGGAAACTCCAGGGAAGGTTTTGATGAAATCCCCCTGGAAAAGCTGGCTGGCTAAAGTAGAGATAGAAATTCTTTCTGACTGCTGAAATCATCAGTTTTCTCTTTAAGACCTTCAGCTGATTGGATGAGATGTCTCTCATTACTAGACAATTTCCTATGTTGATTGTAGATGTAAAAAGCCTTAGATGCAACTAACTGACTGTTGATTTAAATATACAAAATATTCTCACACTAATAATAAAGTCAATGCTTGCTTAATCACACACCCTGGATACCATAGCCTAGCCGAGTTGACATGTGAACTTAGCCATCAAAATCTACTCCTTGTCAATCTGGCACCCATATACATTTCCTTAAACCATACTTAACTTCTAAATAAAGACAGTAACAGTCATACATTCACATGACATAATTCGGCTGCACTGTGTACCACAAACATGTCCTAACTCTTTCCCCAGAAGATGATGCAAGTCCTTGGCTAATGATCACTTTTAAATTTGATATCCTGGAACTTAAATACTATAACATAAATTTAATACTACTTATGTTATATGATAGGGAGAGAAGATAGGGATATTTGCTTTATGTATATATAAATACATAAAGATATTTGCTTTATGTATATATAAAACATTAATAACAAAATAAGAAAGAAATACTCATGCCCATTACAGTCTTCATTCTGCCAGTAGTTACATGGGCATAGCTTGTATTAATGACTACTTTCTTCCACTACCTATTCCATATTCTCTTAATCCTCAGCAAGTACCTCAACTGGTCTTGGTTCCTTGCCTGGTGATACAACCCAAACTTTCATTCCTGAAGTTCCTGGGCCATTAGTAGTCCTGCCTGGATTGAGTTATTATAGTTTTGCATTGACTTTAACCAAAGGGCATGGTAGCACTAAGAGACTCCCTAAGAGAACTCTTGTATTCCAGGCAAACTCTTCTTTATCCCCATTGTGTAATAGCAGTCCCATTTCCTCTTAATAATCAGAGTCAGTCACCTCAGCCAGTACAGTAATTCCCTTCTGTGTTTGTTGGAGGCAGGAGGAGCTCAAAGTGGCCAGGTAGCAGTTTTAACTTCCAATTCAATGGAATCATTATTGCTTCTCCTGGTTGCAGCACTCCTGAGTTCTTTTCGAACTAAGATCTGTAAACCAGCAGAGCTTAAGGTTGTGGGCACAGGAAGCAAAATTTTCCTAGAGAATCACTAGGGGTAATAGTGAGTGGTGCCACTCCCATTTCTACCTCTTAATTCCTGGACCCGTGAATCCTACTACTGGGAAAAGTAGCACCATATATTAGACACTGATTTACATATATATACAGCCTCCTGGGGAACATTGCCCGAGTCCTGCAAAGTATTGCCACCCAGTTGGCAATGTAATTAAGGCTGTTCCATAATTCTGTTAATCTAGCTGCTTCAGGATGATGGGGAGCATGGTAATACCAGTGAATTCCATGAAGAGCATGTGACAATCCCTGCACTTCATTTGCAGTAAAGTGGGTTACTTGATCAGAAGCAATGCTGTGCAGTATACCATGAGGGTGGGTAAGATATTCTCTAAATTCACTGGTGGTAGTTTTGGCAGAAGCTTTTTGTATAGGGAAGGTAAGTTTGTATCCAAAGTATGTATCTATTCTAGTAAGAACAGACATTGCCACTTGCATGGTGGAAGTGATCCGGTGCAATCAACCTGCTGCCAGTAGCAGACTGATCACCTTAGGGAAGAATGGTGCCATATTGGAGACTGAGTGTTGCTCTCTGCTGCTGGCAGATTTTGGCATTCGACAGTGACTGTAGTCAGGTCAGCTTTGGTAAATGGAAGTTCATGTTGCTGAGCCGATGAATATCGTCTGCTTTTACTAGCATGGCCACCTTGTTCCTGAGCCCATTGAGCACTGACAGGAGTGATTGAGGAAAGAAGCTGACTGTTATCCACAGAACGCCTCAGTCTATCTACTTGATTATTAAAATCTTTACTCTTCTAAAGTCACCCCTGGTGAGAATTCACATGGGAAACGTGTATCTTCGTGTTTTTCACCCGTTCACAAAGGTCCATCCACATACCTCTTCCCACTGGCCTCTTTGTTACCAGTTTTTAAGTCATCTTCTTTCAAAGTTTCTGACCACTCAGCCAAACCATTGCTCATAGCCATGAATCAGTCTTCAAATGCACCTCCAGCCATTTCTCCACCCAGGCAAAATGAACAACCAGGTACACTGCTCAAATTCTGCCCACTGGGAGGATCTCCCTTTACCACTGTCCTTCATGAATGTCCCATTCTGTAGTGATACAGTTGTCCACTTTAGAATGGTATCCGTGTATCATGCAGAACTGTCTGTAAACCAGGCCCAAGTTTTTTATTCTTCAGCCAGCTAATTACAGGGACCTCCCAACAAGGCCATAGCTGCTGCTGGCTGAAAGAGAAAAGGTAATGTGGCAGGAGTGGGGCCATAGGAATTTAGGTGACTTCCTTATGTAGCTTACTTGTACCTTTAGGGCCTGCTTGAGCTCTGTTTTGTATACTTCCATTTGATAATGATGTGCAAGTATGCACACCCAAATTTATAGCTTTGTGGGTCAGACAACACCCAGTTTATGATGAGCAGTTCAGGTCTCATGGTAGCTTGATGGCCCATGGTTAAACCTTCAGTGTCTGTTAGGCCCAGTAGCAGGCCAAAAACTGTTTCTCAAAAGGAGAGTAGTTGTCTGTAGATGACGGCAGGATTTTGCTTCAAAATTCTAAGGGTCTGAACTGTGATTCCCTCAAAGGGGCCTGTCAAAGTCTCCAAACAGCATCTCTGCCTCTGAAATGTTCAGCACCATTGGATATGCTGGGTCATGTGGCCTAAGAAGCAGAGCAGCTTACATGGTGGCCTGGACCTTTCACAGAACATCCTCTTCTTCTGGTCCCCTTTCAAAACAAACAGCTTTTTGGGTTATTCAGTAAATGGGCCAGAGTAGCACACCCAAATGTGAAATATGTTGCCTCCAAAATCCAAAGGCAACTAACTAGGCATTATGCTTCTTCTTTGGTTGTAGGAAGGGCCGAAGACAACAGCTCATTATTCACTTAGAAGGAATATCTTGGCATGCCTTATACCACTGAATGCCTAGAAATTTTACTGAGGGGGAAGGCCCCTGAAGTTTTGAAGTTTTGTTGGATTTATCTTCCATCCTCTGACATGCAAATGCCTTACCAATAAATAAATCTGGATAATTGCTAATTCTTGCTCACTAGATACAATGAGCATAATGTGATCCATATAATGGATCTGTGTGGTGTCTTGTGGAAGGAAAAAGCATTCAAAGTCCCTTTGATATGGGCCTTGAGTGTTGATAGACCCCTGAGATAGAACAGCGAAGGTGTACTGATGGCCTTGCCAATTAATAGCATACTGTTTCTGGTGGTCTTTACTAACAGCTATCAAGAAAAAAGCACTTGCCAGATCAATAGGTGCACACCAGGTACCAGGGGATATGCTCATTTTCTCAAGCAATGGTACCATATCTGTCCCAGTTGGAGTCATCATCTGTTTATGTTATGGTAAAAACTTAGTCATCCTCCAAGATCCATCTGTTTCCTGCATAGGTCAAATAGAGTTAAGTGAGGATTTGATGGGAAGCAACCTCCCCTGCATCCTTCAAGTCTTTGATGGTGGCTCTAATTGTCACAATCCCTCTAAGAATGTGATACTGCTTTCGACTTACTATTTTACCAAGTGGAGGCAGCTGTAGTGGCTTCCACTTTGCTTTTCCTGCCATAATAGTTCTCACTTTCCAAATCAGGGAACCAATGTGGGGATTCTATCAGTTGCTGAGTATGTCTATTCCAATTATGTATTCTGGGACTGGGGAAATAACTGCCAAATGGCTTCAGGGATACAGTGAATTCACTGAGTAGACCTGAGCTAAAACTTTATTGATCACTTGACCTCCATAAGCTGTAGACTACTGGTGGACCACAGTGACATTTTGGGTCCCTTGACATTAATGTCATTTCTGAGCTGATATCTAATAATTTCTGAAATGTCTAATCATTTCCTTTTTCACAATGCACAGTCACCCTAGTAAAAGGCTAAGAGGAAGATTACAAGTATAAACTTCAGCAGCATAGCAGGGTTCTTCCCTAAGGATACTGGCTTTCCCTTCATTCAAGGGATTCTGAGCCTGTGAACCATATCAAGTCTGGAAATTGATTGAGGGGTCATGACTCTTTGTTTTTGTGATTCAAATTACAGTTTTGTTCACTGGATCTAGAATTCTCTTGCTTATACAGATCAAGTAAGAATTTGGTGGACTATCCATCTGTTCATTTCTAGGACCCCTTGATCAACTAGCCAATGCCATAGGTCTCTGTGAGTCAGAATGTTCTGATTATGCGTTGACTCTCCTGTCCATTATGGTGGCCATAGCCACCTTGTCTTTGGTAATTAAATGCTATCACTTGCTTCTGTAACCTGGGATCTCATCATTCCCAGTGTGCTTAAGGACTGAAGTTCAGTAACAGTAATTCCCACAGTAATATTTGATCTACAGAGAAGAGCAACCACAGAGCTCCTCAAGAATGATGGAGCTGCTTTCAAAATACCTTACAGTCCTGTGAAAAGTATATCCCGTAGACATCCTTAGGGCAGGTGAGCACGTCTTACAGGATATATCCACTCTAATATTCTAATCTCTCTAAACCTTTGGATACCATCTTCTACATTACACCAGGATGGTTCTAAAATTTTGAATTCAGGTAATGTAGGTCACCTCTTGGACCATGCTTCTGTCAGTCACCTGAATGCAAACTGTTAGAACCCTTTCAAATACCTCAAGCCACAACATGAATCCAGATATGGGCTTCGTGAGCCCATTATCAATAAATTCAACCTGATCTAACTTTATGTTCCTTCCACTATTATCCCACATCCTTAATATTCACTCTTAAACATAGTTCCCTGATATCTGTCTATATAAATTGGACAAATCATGCAGTTCTTTTGGAATTTAATATACCTCCTCATGGATCACAATTTGTTTTTGATCTTTCAGGGTCTGTTGGGACTTTAGTCTAATTATAGCTGGGGGAAAAAGAGGGGTAGTAAGGATCATGAGAGGAATTCACAGTGTCTTGCAAACTAGTTAACTCCGGGTATTTCATTACAGTTTCATCTAGTGAACAGGCTTAATCTCTTCATATGGCAGTGTGGGAGCTGATTTCCTAAGGGAGAAGGTTATAGGTTTATCAAGTAAAGCAATGTTAATCTCTTCGGATGGAGGGCAGATAGCTGTTTCCTCAGGGAGACTGTCACAGGTTTATCTGTCAAAGAAGACTCAGCAGAACATATGGTTTCATTGTTCCCATCATCATCATCATCGGCCCATATATCCCCATTCTTATTTTCAGAATCCCATTCCTTCCCATCAGTGCCCTTTCTTGCAGACACCCGGCAAGATTGAGAATTCAGTTGATTAGTTATAATTCCACCATTCACACAGTGAGACTCTGGTTTTGTTTGTTTTTCAGAAATCTCAAGTCTGTAGCTATAAGAAATGAGTTTCTTTCAGGGCACATATGTCCTTCCTGAGGCATTTGAGCTGGAAATTTGAAGCCTTGAGCTGACATCTTTAATAACTGTATCTAGTGTGTTTAGAAACAACCAGCCAACATCTTTATACTGTTTAAGTTCGCAGAACTCTGTTAAGATACATTTTATATCAGATACAAAGGTAACAAACTTTGTCAAGGTATCAAAGTTTACCCAGAACTTTGCCTCTTATAAGCATATGAGTAGCAGTATCCAGTGGTGATATTTTGTTTATCTCTATTGCTCATTCACACCATGTACTGTCAATGCTATCTTGATCATTGGAAATCAAGTCATTAGTTGGATTTAATCTAATCATATTAGAGAACCAATTTCAAAAAACCTAGGGTGTAAACCTCCCTGGCAATGTGGGACAGAAATCCTAGAATGAGATGGGACTCATCCTAAAATTCTGTTTTCAAGAATACTCTTGGTAGCATAATGTCTATTTGTTAGGGTTCTCCAAGGAGACAGAACCAACAGGATATATACATACATATGTATGTTTATATGTATGTATGTAAATATGTGTAAATTTTAGTTGTTTTATTATAGGAATTGGCTCATATTTTGTGGGGATTGGCAAATCTGAATTCCATAGGGTAGGCTCAGTTTGAGAACACCAATGAAGTTTTCAGTGAATTCCCCTGGAAGAGCTGGCTTAAGTAGAGATAGAAATTCTTTCTAAAAGCTGAGCTACCAGTTTTCCCTTTATGACCTTTAACTGATGAATGAGACTTTTCTCATTGCTGAAGGTAGTCTCCTTTGTTGATTGTAAACATAATAAGCAATAGATGCAACCAAATGAGTTTCTTTCAGGGCACATGTAACAACTTTCATGTCCTTCCTGAGGCATTTGAGCTGGGAATTTGAAACCTGTTTTAAATCCATGAAATATCCTAACAGTAACAGTTGAGTCACAGCCTGCTTGACTAAACAACTGGACACTTTACCCTAAGCCAAGTTGACATATGAATTTGACCATCACAAAAGGGTATGAAGCATCTCAGTACTTTCTTCTGCAGAAGAGAGGTACAGTTGGAGTAGGGGATATATAGGGAAAGATTTGCCTGTGGGCATGGATCAATCAGGTCTTAGGGGCCTTTTCTTTCTTTCTTTCTTTCTTTTTTTTTTAAAATATTTTTATTGATAAACAACATACAAACACAAGCATTCTTACCATACAAACATTCCATACATTGTATACAATCAGTGGTTCACAATATCATCACATAATTGGGTATTCATCACCATGATCATTTTTTAGGACATTTACATCACTCCAGAAAAAGAAATAAAAAGAGAAAAGAAAAAAACTCACACATACCATACCCCTTACCCCTCCCTCTCAATGACTGCTAGTATTTCCATCTACCCAATTTATTTTAACATTTGTTTCTCCTATTATTTATTTTTAATCCATATTTTTTATTCATCTGTCCATACTGTAGATAAAAGGAGCATCAGACACAAGGTTTTTACAATCACACAGTCACATTTCCTAAGCTGTATCATTATACATCATCTTCAAGAAACATGGCTACTGGAACACAGTTGTATAGTTTCAGGTACTTCCCTCTAGCCTCTCTAATACACCTTAAACTAAAAAGGGGATATCTATAAAATGTGTAAGAATAACCTCCAGGATAACTTCTTGACTCTGTTTGGAATCTCTCGACCACTGATACTTTATTTTATCTCATTTTCTCTTCCCCCTTTCAGTGAAGAAGGTTTTCTCAGTTCCTTGATGCTGAGTCCCAGCTGGTTCTAGGATTTCTGTCCCATGTTGCCAGGGAGGTTTACACCCCTGGAGTCATGTCCCACATAGAGAGGGGGAGGGCGGTGAATTTGCTTGCCGTGTTGGCTAAGAGAGAGAGGCCACATCTGAGCAACAAAAAAGGTTCTCTGGGGATGACTCTTAGGCCTAACTTTAAGTAGGCTTAGTCTATCCTTTGTGGGGATAAGTTTCATATGAACAAACCCCAACATTGAGAGACGGCTTGGCCTATTAATTTGGTTGCTCCCATTGCTTGCTAGAATATCAGGAATTCTCCAAATGGGGAAGTTGAATTTTCCCCCTTTCTTGCCATTCCCCCAAGGGGACTTTGCAAATACTTCTTTATTCACTATTCAAATCAATCGTCTATCTTTCCTTCTGGTTTCATTTGTACCCCCAGCCCTCCTCCCTCTATCATTCTTAGATTCAGCTTCATTCAGTGTACTAACACTATTGTGCTACAACCAGGTAGTATTGTGCTATCCATTTCTGAATTTTTACAATCAGTCCTGTTGTACTGTCTGTATCCCTTCAGCTCCAATTACCCCAAATCTTCCCTGTTTCTGTCTCCTGATAGCCTCTGCTCTTAATCAGAATTCTCCAAGTTCATTCATTAATTTAGTTCATGCCAGTGAGACCATACAGTATTTGTCCTTTTGTTTCTGATAACTCAGCATAATGTCCTTAAGGTCCATCCATGTTGTTACATGCTTCATACCTTTATTCTGTCTTATAGCTGTGTAATATTCCATTGTATGTATATACCACAGTTTGTTTAGCCACTTGTCTGTTGATGGCCATTTGGGCTGTTTCCATCTCTTGGCAGTTGTAAATAATGCTGGTATAAACGTTGATGTGCAAATGTCCGTTTGTGTCCTTGCCCTCATGTCCTCTGAATAGCAATGGTATTGCCAGATCATATGGCAATTCTATACTTAGCTTCCTGAGAAACTGCCAAACTACTTCCACAGCAGTTGTACCATTTTACATTCCCACCAACAGTGAGTAAGTGTGCCTCTTTCTCCACATCCTCTCCAGCACTTGTAGTTTTCTGTTTTATTGATAATGGCATATAGGGCCTTTTTTAAGAAGAACAAAAATTTTTACAAATACAAAGCTAGATATGAAAGTAAATATTTATTTAGAATGAGAAAAGAAATCCAAATAAATTACAAATTTTAAAAAAGTGACAAAATCCTAGAAAAATCACGTCATTTTTATCAGTTACTGGCCGACACATCTCTTTAATCATTTTCCCTTCATCTTTGGCTTTATAATCTTTGATCACTTCTTCCTATGACAGTTTTGTTATTTTTTCATCAAAATCATAGAAAGACAATTAAGTCTTCTAGCATATTTTGTAAAAAAAAAAGTGCTTTTTATTATTGATAGCTGAGATACATAAAATATAACTTCGTACACAGATGTCGTGTTTGTAATACTGTTCTGGATTTGTTCCCTAAAAATGTAAGCATTCAAATAAATTGTTCTTCAAGCAGTTTGATTCAGCAAAGAGAAAAAATTGTATGGAGCAATTATAAGTACATTACTGGGTGTATTCTTAACAGAAGTGAAGTTCTTTTGACGAAGTGTCAATGAGAACCAAATCCTCCGTGTAGAATGTTACAGATGTCGTGAAGAACAGTTTCTGAGTTGGCGTCTGGCTCTGTACCTTTAAATCTTGGTTCTCCTGCAGTCTCTACATGCTCCTAGTGTTGGACACCCATAGCTTGTACCTATCTTGGAATCCTGCACCTTTGTTGTCATGAGACCAACGAGTAAGTAGAGTGGGTGGCAGCTGGGTGCCTGGATACCATTCTTAAACAAAATGGCTAGTAATCATGATACATGGAAATGATGGCAAACTCCATAAATTTATTCTACTAAACCCTAACTAAATGTGGTTAGAATCAACTTCTCCTTAGCCAGATCCAGAAAAATTTTTCCTACTGCTCTGGTACCAACTGAAACAAAAAGAAAAATGATAGAGAGAAAGTTGGCCTGGAAAGTGCAATCTTAACCAATTGTCATTAAAAATCTTGCTTTTTCAAGTTTTATAAAAACATATGACCTTGAGAACACATTGCTAGGCCCCCTCACAGGATCTAAATCATAAGCTTCATTTGTTTCAGTTAAATCCACCTCTACCTGGAAGGAAGGAACATAAGATATGAATGGATTCATGTGGATAATGAATAAAAATTCATGTTCTTAATGGACCAGTCTTGCCACCAATTTAGGACTTAAATGCCCCTCACTGACCAAGGCAAGGTACCAGACTGCTGACCTGTCAAATCCTTGCAATTCCTTTTTCATCAAGTGTTTCCTGAACCCCAGAACAAAGCTGACCTCTCTTCCCTTCCTTTGATTCATCATTGTACCCATATCAGCCTCTCCTGAGCACCTATGGAAACCATTTACTTACTGTTTGGACTCTTTCACTTCCGTGAGATATTTGAAGGCATAGCTACATCCCCAGTGCCTAGCCTGGGGCCCAGCATAAAGGAAGAGGCTCTGGAAATATGTTTGAAAGGAAGCTTGGAGCTAATATGTGCTGATGTTGAGATGCATAATAATATAATCATTATTAATAATTACAAAAGTAATCGTTGTTGCTAGTTTTGACCATTCGCTATATGGCAAACCACTTGACAGTCATTGTCTCATTTAATCCTCACAGTAGCCTCATGAAGTAAGTGGAATTATCACTTCTGCTTTATAGATGAGAGAAAAGAAGCTCAGAGAGTTGATGTAGTCACATAGCTATTAAGAAGAACCAGGATTCCAACGTAGGTTTATATAACTTCCCAGGGTAGTAAAACAAAATTGATCTCCTATGCTAAAATCACCAAAGCTGACCCTGTGGATGATAACAGTCTAGGAAAGTCAACCTACTTTTCTAGGTTCATAGTCTAATTGCTTAGGAAACTTTTTCCCTCTATTTTAGAAGTAACATCTGTAGCCATTTCCAGGTAGCTACTCTCAAACCATGAGAGGGGGTATAAGATCCAGAATCTAATTTTATTCCTGGACCAACTCCATCCTCTTTGTTGAGAAGAGAGGAAGGAGTTACAGAGAGAGGAGGACACGTCTCAGAATTACAAAAGGAATTTGTTGTAGGTCCAGGTCTCCACTTTTCATCCCCGTGGTCTTCACCCCGCATTGGGTGGCTGCCCCACTCGCAGTGTTCTACTCTTTTGTTGGAGTGTAAGAGTCATTAGAAGGTATTCTCCAGGAGCTACCATGCTTTAGGCAGGTGTTCTTTACTGATTGAAAAATTAGGTCTTTCTGTAAAGACTACACTCAGCATTCCTTCTAGCAACCTTTTTACCCTATAATTCATCTAAATATAGTAAATATGTAATATACGTATGCTTAGTAGACAGGTCTGTATAAACATATCAACTTGCTGAATTATGCTTTTACTTCCTGCTCTTCTTTTCTCTTTCAGGGAAAACAGTCTGTTATATCTGTAATTTTGTGGTGATTCACAGTCAGTCAGTCAGTCAGTCAGTCACATTAAATCTGTCAGTGGCAGAAACTATATATTATAACTGTTGAAAACTGAACTTGGAAGAAATAGTTTTCTTCTTGGAGTGCTCCAACTCAATTTGCATCAGAAAAATATAAAATCAATTTGTGTTAAAAAAAAATCAATTTGGGTTATAAAGGAATGAAATACACCTAACCCGAACTAGTGTGTAGTAAATATACCATTGAAGCCTCAAGTTGTGTGTTACTAGAAATGAGCATGCGACTGATGAAACCTGAAACTCACAACCTGGCCAGCAGCCCAAGGCTGCCTCTTATGCCTCTAAGGCCTTTGAGGAGCCAGACTTCCCCTCCAGTTCCCAAGTCCTTACCTTATGCAGCAAGGCCTTTGTGATCTATATCCTGTATTCAGGGAATCATCTAGAGCCTTTCTGTTTGGATGTTATGGTGGAAGTTCTTCAGGTGATGAGACACAAACACAAAGAGCTGATGGGCCAAAAGTGCATGAAAGGACAAACTTATTAGATCAAAAAAAGCCTGAAAGAGGAGAGGGGAGAATGAGGGAGGTGGAGGGGCCTTGGGCTTTTGCTAGGCTCCTGCAAGGGTCCATGGCGGGGGTGGAGAGGAAACAATATGGGTCCCGTGCTCTTGCCTTTATTGTGACCTAGAAAGGAGGTAGTCTCCTTTGTTGGGGCTTTCGGGCAGATCCTGGGGATTGGCAGCTTTAAACTATATTGTGCAAAAAGAAGAAGCTGTAAGGGCCATTTGGAGAAGTTGGGGGCAGCTCTTGACATCCAAAGGTATGAAGGGACAAGGCCTTCCTAGTTGCAATTACACCCAGGGAAGGTCTAACTCAGGTGGTTGCTTGAAAGAGGAACTTAACTAAGCAGGCAAGATGACTAGGTACCAAATGTATCATTATTTTATGCCATTACATTTTGTCCCTTTTATTTATGGTATTCCTTCTCATATTTCATGTCAGAGCCACTGGAAAAGTTACAGAAGGTCATTCTAAACTGAAGGAAAAGTATGCAAAGGCCTTGAAGAAGGAATTTCCAGTGGCTTCAAAGAAGGCACAGTTATGCATTTGGGTTCCTGGGTTAAATACTATTGAGTTCAAATCCTGCCTCCTTCAGTTATTAGCTGTCCAACCTTGAGTTTATCATTTGGGCGCCTCCATCTGTTTATGGAGTTGGAAGGGTTAAATGAGATAAAATATGTAAATTGCCTGATGTGGTGCCTGGTACATAGTGTAAATACTTGATAGTGTGTAGGGGTGGGAGGAAAGTGTTAGCTTATCTGCTGATGGCATAATTCCTCTTGGAGAAAAGAAATATTTTGGTCCGTTTGGTTTGTGGAAAGGACATGGCTAGAATGGGACAGGAATGAGACAGAGAACTAGCTGAAGTTCTCTGTATAGGAAATAAATGGGGATTGGGAAGATTGGGTCTGGCAGGCTGTGGGTAGAGACAGGAGAGTCTATAAATAGAAAGAGAGGGGTATAATAGCAAGGTGGGAGGTCAGAGCTCCAGATGAAGGGATCGTGTTTCTCTTAGCAGGAGTGAACAGTTGACTTTATTCACTTTTACAATTTTCATTATTTTATTTATTTATTTATTTATCTATTTATTTATTATTTTTTGCATGGACAGGCACCAAGAATCGAACCCAGGTCTCTGGCATAGCAGGCAAGAACTCTGCCTGCTGAGCCCTCATAGCCCAGTATACAATTTTCATTATTTTAATGGTTTAAAAATATTAGACAAGATATTTATGGGAATTTATTTGAACACTTTACCATTATAGATTGGGCAGCATCCAAACTGAATGTGGAAAGGAGCTCCACTGTGGGGACACATAGGGGGAGCTTATATAAGGCTTATATAGAAAGGGGCAAATGTGGAAGCAAGTGAGGAAATACTCTGATTGGTTGACATTTAGTTTCCATTTTACATAGGGGCTCTTATAAAATGGGGAGCAGCTATACATTGATTAATATGGTATGCTTTACATCTCTGCTGTACCAAACTGATTTTATCACCTAGAGTTGCCCATCTGCAGTTCTGTAGGGTGCCTTCCATTTTCTCAGAAGGTACCTGCAGATAAATTGTTTTGGTCTTCTAAAAAATCTTTCCTTCCAGTGCAGGCAGCCATTTTTTTTTAATTAACTTGTTCAATTAATGCTCTCTCTCTTTCCTAAAAATAGTACATTTGTACAAGTTAAAAAATTAATTTTCTAAGTGGAATTGTTTGTACAATGTTTAAATAAACTGTTTATTCTAGAATGGTTTCAGATTTATAGAAAAAATCACAAAGGTAATAAAAGTTCCCATATTCTCCATGCCATTTTCTTTGCTATTTCATATTTTGCATTAGTGTGGTACATTTGTCATGATTAATGAGTCAAAATCAATACATTATTATTCACTAAAGTCCACATTGTATTCAAATGTCCTTAGTTTTACCTAATATCATTTTTCTGTTCCAGGACACACATTGCGTTTATTCACCATGTCTTCTCAAGTTCCTCTCAGACTTCCCTTATTTTTCATGACTTTGACACTTTTGAAGAGCAGTGATCTGGTTTTTGTAGAATGTCCTTCAACTGGGATTCAGTTGATGTTTTTCTCATAATTTGGCTGAGATTATATGTTTTTGCTAGAAAGACCATAGAGGTAAAGTGCCTTTTTCATCACACCATATCAAGGGCACCTGTGACCAGTATGACTTATCGTTGCTGATATGTACCCTGACCACGTGGCTGAAGTAGTGTTTGAGAGTACAAACCATAAAGTTACTCTTTTCTCCTTTTCCATCTGGTATTCTTTAGAACAAAGGTGTAGTTCGTGCTTAAGAAGTAAAGAGTTATGTTCCACCTCCTTGAGAATAGAGAATTTACATAAAGTATTTGAAATTATTCTGCCTGGAAGATTAGTTTGTTCTCCCACATTTATTTATTTAATCATTTATTTGAATTAGTAAAGACTCACGAATATTTATTTTAAATGTTGTTATAATTTCATATTGCTTCCTTTATTTTGTTGCTTATGAAATTATTACAATTTTAACCATTGGGAGCTCTTTTATTTGGCTCTTGTGTCTCTCTTAATATATTCATCATCATTTTCTTTTTTTTTTTTTTTTGGTCCTTTCCTATTTTCTGGCACTATAATGTATTCTAGGCTCATCTTTTATATTTCCTCTCCAAGTCTTACAGTCAGTCACCTCTCCAAAAGATCTCAGTTCCTTTTATTGAAGAATGTTATTAGAAACCAGAATCTGGGTATTCACTGTGCTCATTGCTACTGGAGTGGTAGCATTGAGAACCTATCATTGCTCATTGGTACTGGAGTGGTAGAGCTTCTAGGCTCTGTCAGCTAACAGAGCAAGGAAATGTATTTGTACATACTAACCTAAGTATATGCACATATCAGATTAGTTTATATGAAGCAGAAGTTGCTAAAGCCAGTTTCTGATAAGAATGCTTAAATGGTAATTTTGACAAATTGCTGGGTTTAAGGGTAGACTAAATTGAGAGTAAAAACTCCTAGAGAGAACTGGATATGCATATCCAGAAGAATTAAATAGGACCCTTACCATTAACTCAAAATGGATCAAAGACCTAAATATGAGACAGTACCATAAAACTCCTAGCAGACAATGTAGGAAAACATCTTCAAGATCTGGTGATAAGTGGTAGGTTCTTAAACTTAAATCCGAAGCACAAGCAGTGAAAGAAAAAAACAGATAAATGGGATCTCCTCAAAATTGAATACTTCTGTGCTTTGAAAGACTATGTCAAAAGGGTGAAAAGACAGCTGACTCTAAAGGGAGAACATATTTAGAAACCATATATCTGATAAGGATTTGATGTCCAGGATATATAAAGAAAGCTACTACTCAACAGTAAAAAGAAACAACCCAATTTTAAAAATTGGCAAAAGACTTGAATAGACATTTTTCCAAAGAGGGAGTACAAATAGCTAAAAAGCATGTGAAAAGATGCTTATCTTCACTAGCTATTAGGAAATACAAATAAAAACTTCAATGAGGTATCATTTCACACCCACTAGAATGGCCACTATTAAACTACCGGAAACTGTAAGTGTTGGAGAGGATGTGGAGAAATAGGGACACTTATTCACTGCTGGTAGGAATATAAAATCATAACAGCCACTGTGGAAGAGGATTTTGTTTCCCACAGAAAGCGAAATATAAAGTTGTCCTATGATATAGCAACCCTAGTATACTCAGAATATATCAGAAGAACTGAAAACAGGGATGCAAAAAGACATTTGCACAGTGATCTTCATAGCTGCACTATTCACAGTTGCCAAAAGAAAAAACAATCCATGTCCATCAACTGATGAATGGATAAATAAAATGTGATATATACATATGATGAATTATTATTTGGCCATAAGAAGGAATGAAGTTCTAAAGCACACAACAACTTGGATGAGGACATTATATAGCATGAAATAGGCTAGTCACACAAAGGGGTACACATTGTATGATGTCATTAATATGAAGTAATCATACAATGTGGAAGTTTCAAGTTGTGTGTACCCCACAGAAGATCATGTTCTTTTAATCCATTCCTGTGGGTATAGACCTCATGCAGGTAGGACATTTTGATTAGGTTATTGCATTTGAGATGAGGTGGATCTTAATATTCTTTCTGGAGTTCAGAAAGAGTAAGACAGAAAAAAAGGCCCAGAGAAGCACATAGTAAAAAGATGGAAAAGCTAGAAACTAAAGCAATGAAACCTAGGAGAGAAGCGCCAACAGATGCCACCATGTACCTTCCCAAGTGATAGAGGAGCCCAAATTTCCAGCAGACATTCTTCTGAAATAAGGTATCATCCTGGTGATGCCTTAATTTGGACATTTTTTCATGGCTTCAGAACTGTAAACCGTTAAGTTAATGAATTCCCATTGTAAAAGTCAAACCATTTCTGGCATATTGCATTCTGGCAGCTTTAGCAAACTTAATCATACTGTATAAATGCATAGGTAGAATCTGGATTACCAGGAGATAGAATGAGGCTAGAGAATGGGTAGTGGTTGTTTGAAATGTGCAGAATTTTCAACTAGGTTGAATTTAAATTAGTGGAAATGGATAGAGGTGATGGTAGCACACTACTCTGAGCAAAATTAACAATGCTGAATTGTGGGTGAAATAAGGGAGTGTGGTTGATAAGGGAAGTTTAGAGTCATCTATGTCAAAAGGAAAGCTAGAGGTTAAAACACGGGAATGTATAACTCAGTGAATCTTATGGTGAACTATAACTGTGATTAACAGTATAAATTTTTAAAAGTTCTTTTATAAACTGGAACAGATGAAGCATGCCATTGACCAGCTCATGAGTAGAATGGACATGGCCAAGGAAACAGTGAGCTTGAAGATGTTTCAGCAGAAACACATAAAACTGAAAAGCTAAGAGGAGCAGTGAAACAAATGAAACAAAATCTCTAAGAACTGTGGGGCAATTAAAAAAATCTGTCAGACACTTTTAGTGTCTCCTCTATAACAGAAGAATAACAGAGAAGAAGAATGATAGAAATAAGAAGAAATATTTGAAGTAATAATGGCTGAGAATTTTCCAGAATTAATGACTGACACCAAAGCAAATATCCAGAAAAGTCAGAGAACACCAAAGCAAATATCCAGGAAAGTCAGAGAACACCATGTATTAGATAAGTACCAAAAATTAACAGTGAGGCATGTGATATTCAGATTGCAGAAAATCAGAGACAAAGAGAAAGTCTTGAGAAAAGCCAAATGAAAAACCAATGCCTTAGCTATAGTGTAACAAGGATAAGAATTATACCTATAATAAGAATTATAAACAATGTAAGCAAGAGGGAGTGTTGAAAGAAGAAAACTGCTTAGAATTCTGTATCCAGCAAAATTATTTTTCAAAAGTGTTGGAGAAATAGACCTTCTGAGCCAAACAAATCTGAGAGAATTTGTCTCTAGTACATATACCCAGCAAGAAATATTAAAAGTTTTTCAGAGGGAAGGTGTTCTAGTTTGTAAGCTGCCAAAATGCAATATACCAGAACTTGAATGGCTTTTAAAAAAGGGATATTTAATAAGTTACAAGTTTACAGTTCTAAGGAAGGGAAAGTGTCTAAATTAAGGCTACCTTCACTCAAGAAAGGCCAATCTGTCATTTGGGAAGTCACATGGCTGGCATCTGCTGGTCCCTTCCTTGCTCCTGGACTTCATTGCTTTCAACCTCTGTTCTTGTGGGAGTTCCTTACATTGCTTTTCCGGGGCTGGCTTTCATGGTTCTCTCTAGGTTCTGGCTTGCTTAACATCTCATGGGAGGGCACAATGCAACCTCTGCTGATCTCCAAAAATCCATGTCTCTGTTCTCTCTGTTGGCTCTGAAGTTTCTGTTGGCTCTGTCCTTTCTGACTCTCTCCAAAATGTTTCCTCTTTTAAAGAATTCCAGTAATCAATTAAGACCACCTGGAATGGGTGGAGCCAAATCTCTACTAATCAAAGGTCATACCCACAACTGGGTGTGTCACATCTTCGTGGAGATAACCTAATCAAAAGTTTCCAACTTGCAGTATTGATTTAGGATTAAAAGAAAGGGCTGCCTCTGCAAGTATGACTCAGGATTTAAGCATAGGTTTTCTGGGGTACATAATACTTTCAAACCAGCACAGAAGGGAAATGATAAAGTTCAGAAATTTGGATCTACATAAAGAATGGAAGAACATCATAGAAAGAATGAATGAAGGTAAAATAAAATTATTTGTTTTTCTTATTCTTAATTGATCTAATATTTAACTGCTCAGTGCTATATTAGCAACAATATATTGTGTAAGTATAGCATGTAGATAAATGAATGGCAGCAATGTTACAAGGGTTGGGAGAATAGAATTAAGAATACTCTGTAATAAGGTACAAGCACGTCTCATAACATGATATTGTGTTATTTGAAAGCAAACTTATTTTAGTGGTAAATGTATATTGTAAATTTCAGGGAAATTACTACAGTTAAAAAAAAACAAGTATAATTGATATGCTAAGAGAGAAAATAAAATGGAATCATATAAAATGCTCAATTAAAACCAGAAAAGGCACATAAAAGGGAGAAGATAAAAAATAACAAATATAACAAATAAAGTGCAGTTACAAACATGGTAGTATATGTAATCACTTTAAATGTGAATGGTCTAAATATACTATTTAAAAGGCAGAGACTGGCAGAGTAGATTAAAAAACAAACCCAATTATGTAAAACACACTTTAAATATAAAGAAACGAGTAAATTAAAAGAAAAAGCAAGATATGCTTTTTTTTAAGAGAAAGATATGCTATGCTAACATTAACTCAAAGAAAGCTGGAGTAGCTATAATTATACCTGGCAAAGAAGACTTCAGAACAAGTTTACGTATCAGGGATGAAGAGGGGTCAATATTCCAAGGGTACATAATCCTTAACAATATAATCATCATAACAGGTCATCAGATATGTAAGGCAAAATTGGAAGGAGAAATGCACAACTCCACTATTATGTTGGAGACTTCAGTCCCTTCTACCAGAAGTTGATAGATCTAGGCAGGTAGTCACTAAGGCTACAGTTGAAGTGAAAAGCACCATCAGGTAACTGGATGAAATTGACATTTATAGAATACATCATTCAAAATGTTTGATTCCCAGTGCCTGCCCATGCAAGATAGATGGATGGATGGATGGATGGATGGATGGATGGATGGATGGATGGATGGATGGATGGATGGATGGATAGGTGGATAGATAGATAGGTGGATAGATATATAGGTGGATAGATAGATAGATAGATAGATAGATAGATAGATAGATAGATAGATAGATAGATAGATAGATAGGTAGGAAAGTAGGTAGGAAAGTAGATGATAGATAGATAGATAGGTTAAATAGAAAGAATACATCATCTAACAACAGGAGAAGACACATTCTTCTGAAGCTCAATTTTAAAGGCTTAAGTGAATTAGACATTTATTGTATAATCTCTCTTTTCTGACTGCAAAGTTTGAAATGTCAAGAAGATAACTGGTCACCAAAAAAGAGAAATAGCTTAAATGTACTGGGTACAGATGGTGCAAAATATTTCTTCATTTTTCCCTGATTTTCTTTGTAATATAGTCTAATTGGGAGAATGTCCAGAAGACCCTTTACTCCCTGTGTTCTCCACTTGCCCTGCCCTGAAATATTTCTGTCTTTTTATTCTATTGAACCAAGCCTTAGTCTTCTCCTTTGGACCCTCGGCTCCATCCAGGGTGTGCTGCAAGTTTTCTACAGTCACTTTGGTCCACCTTCTCAGTATCTACAGTGTGTCTGTTTAGTAGTATACATACCTCTTAGAACTTGTAATTCTTTTAAGCAAAGCCTCTGTCTCCTTATACTGTCTTATCACAGACACCCTCCGCACCATGGAGAAGGAGGCAAAGGAAAGGACAAACGAGGATGGAAGGAAACTCTCTCTTGCCACAGTAGCTGCTATTATTATCATTATCATTATTATTACTGGCACTTGAAACTGCCTTCTTCTTGAGAACTTTTCTGTCCCTGCTCCAGGACCTGGGTATCCCAACAGTGAGCCTTCTTTTCCTTGAAGTAACTTGAGTAAGTCTCTGGCCAGGACATGAGCTGATCTCCAATCCCTTTGAGCTTCTGTACACACATGAGGCAGGGTCTGCTTATGCTCTAGGAGGTGAGAAGGAAGCACCATCCTGGATGCAGCTATTTCTACTGATGCTAGAAAAATGTAGAGTTTAACACCCATCATTTCCAGTGATTTAACTTTTCATGAGAAATACTAGAGAAGGAAGGCAGTTTTGATGGGTTTCAGTTAAGAAGGACCTTACTGAATGGCATGTGATATAATGATTAGGAACATGTTCAGAACTGATTTAACAGCTCTGACTGCAGTTAAATCTGCATGGCCATCTCCCTTTGCTCCTGCACTTTCTACTCCATTCACAGATTGAAGGTTAGCTCCCCTGACTGAGGGGTGGCCTGGCCTAGAAGACTGGGGCCAGTCTGCCCTTCCAGCATCCCGTTTAAATGAGCCAACCTTGCACGTCAGAGGAGGATGAGCAATTCTACTTTCTATTCTAAAGGCCAACATAAACAGATGTCACTGTGCCAGTCCTTAGAAAAGGGGAACAGAATCAAAGCCCTTTTATCCAGTTTCTCAACATTAACATTTCAGATCCTTGAAGGCTGGGTGCCTTTGTTCATAAAAGGTCACAAGAAGTGCATGTTGACTCCAGTCAGCATTCTTAAGTGGTTTGGGGTCAGACCATTCCAGAAGGGAAGGCCTTTGAAACTCAACACCATTCCCTGACTAGAAACAAAGAAGAGGCAAAGAAGACTCACAGCTCAAAATTCTTTCTTTAATTACCCAGAATCAATCCCGTGCCACCAGCATGGACATTGAGCTCTGGTCTTGTGTCTGTCAAATACTTGGCAGGTGACACCTCACTCTTGGTGCCTCAGTTTTCCCATTGTGCAAAGTGAGTGGATGGACTAGACTAGAAGAATCACTCCCAATCTTGACTCCAGTTTGGAATTTACCTGGGAAACTTTGAATTCTCAATTTAATGAATACACATTCCTGGGCCCAGTTAGAGGCTAAGTCAGGATCTCTAGGGCTGTGTCCTGGAACCTTGTATACTTAAGGAGCTTCCTTTCTGATGCTGATGCAGCCAGCTGGGTACTCAGCAAAACCGTTTGAGAATGACTGAATCAAATGACCTCTAGATTGCTTTCTCTTGATTGCTTTTAAATATTTAATTATATTTTTTCTTTCAATGCAATTTTATTGAGATATATTAACATACCACAAAATCCATTCAAAGTATACAATTAAAGACTCACAGTATCATCACATAGTTGTGTACTTATCACTAGTCAATTTTAGAATATTTTCATTACCCCAAAAAACATAACAAAACAAAAACCCAAATCATTTCATACACTTTATCTCCCCCTATCATTGACCCCTGTCATAGGTATGGTACATTTGTAACTCTTGATCAAAGAATATGAAAATGTTATAGTCCATAGTTTGTAATAGGTGCATTTTCCTCCATACACCATTCTTTTTTTAACTCCTTGTAATAGTTTCAAACATTTGTTCTAGTTCATGAAAGAATTTTTTTATTATTTGTATTGTTGATCACAGTCATCATCCACCACAAGACTCATTGTGTTATATCGTTCCATACTTTAACCCTTAGCTTTCCTTTTGGTGATGTACATGTCTCTAATCTTCCCCCATCAACCGCATTCACACACAATTCAGCACTGCTCATTAGACTGACTGTAGTGTGCTACCATCATCATCTCTGCCACTGCCAAAAACATGTGAATTCACCTAGTTCTACACACTTTAAGCAACCATTACCCATTCTCTTGCCTTCTGCTATCTTCTGGTAACCTAAATTTTATGTCTATGAGTTTACTATTATAATTATTTCATATTAATGAGAGCATACAATATTTGTCCTTTTATGTCTATTTCACTCTACAAAATATCCTCAAGGTTCATCCATGTTGTTGCATGCTTCAGAACTTCATTCCTCTTATACCACATTTTATTTATCCATTTTTGTTTCTGGGATTATTACTTTTGCTTTTGTTTGCGTAATTGTAACCACATTAAAAATACAAATCTTCAACTTGCTTTTCATTTAATGTTATCTTATAAGCATTTTCCATGTTTTATGTATTTTTAATAAGTAGCATTTTCAAAAGAAAATGTAATCTGAAAGCGTAGATGTAACTTACTTTATGACTCCCTTTTTATATATTTTTATTTTTATTTACTTTTTTATTGTATAATATAACATATGTAAAGCAAAGAAATAAAAAAGCAATAGTTTTCAAAGCACTCTTCAACAAGCAGTTACAAGACACATTCCAGAGTTTGTCATGGACTACCATATCAGCCTCTCAGATATTTCCTTCTAGCTGCTCCAGAATATAGGAGGCTAGAAGGAAGAAATATTTTTATTATCACTATTGACTTTTTTTCTTCTTTTTTGTAAAAAAATAACATACATACAAAAAAGGAACAAATTTCAAAGCAAGCACAACAATTATCTGCAGAATATATTTCAGAGTTTGGTATGGGTTACCATTCCACAATTTTAGGTTTTTACTTCTAGCTGCTAGACTGAAAGAAATATCAATTTAATAATTCTGCAGCCATATTCATTTGTTAAATCCTACCTTCTCTGTATAACTCCACCATCACCCCTGATCTTTTTATCCCACTCTTTAGGGGTATTTGGGCTATGGCCATTCTAACTTTTTCATTTTGGAAGGGGCTATCAATAATATGGGGTAGGGAGATGAAACTATCTGATGTTCTGGAGAGGATGGACCTCTAGGTTTCAGTTCCTGGTCCAGAAACTCATCTGGAGGTTGTAAGTTTCAGGAAAGTTACCCTAGTGCATGGAACCCTTGTAGAATCTTATATATTGCCCTAGGTGTTCTTTAGGATTGACTGGAATGGTTTTGGTTGGGGGTTGGCAAGTTTGATAGGTAACAATGTCTAATCGAAGCTTGTGAAAGAGTGAACTCCAGAGGAGCCACTCAACTGTATTTGAACTCTCCCAGCCACTGATACTTTATTAGTTATATTGCTTTTCCCCCTTTTGGTCAGGATGGAATTGTTGATCCCATGGTGCTAGGGCCAGACTCATCTCTGGGAGACCTCTCCCACACCACAAGGGAGACTTTCACCTCTGGATGCCATGTCCCATGTGCAAGGGGTGGGAGGGCAATGATTTCACTTGCAGAGTTGGGCTTAGAGAGAGTGAGGCCACATCTGAGCAACAAAAGAGGTCCTCTAGAAGTAACTCTTAGGCATACCTATAGGTAGGCTAAGCTTCTCCACTACCTACATAAGCTTCACAAGAATAAGCCTCAAGATCAAGGGCTTGGCCTGTTGATTTGGGTGTCCCAAATGTTTGACACAGTATCAGGGGATTTCCTGATGGTAAAATTTAATAGTTCCAGATTTTTTCTCCCATCCCTCAAGGAACTTTACCAATACTTTTTGATTATCTGCTTACTATATTCTAGGAAGTATCCAGACATTACATTAAACTATACAGGATTAAAGGCCTTCATTCTTATTCTGGGCTCCCTGTGTTTCAGCTGTTCAAATGAGCTATCCAGACAGGTTGAGTTAGATTATGTGCTACAGAAAACTTAGGTTCCGGACAAAATAAACCCTTCTTCCTTTGGTCCCAAAGAGTAGGTGCGGTTCTAAAATATAGACAATTTCTTCCTTAATCCTGTGTTCTGAATTACTTTAACACTGATCTGATTGGCTTCATTCTTATCTCTAAATACCAGGTTATAGATATATAAAACAGCTTCTCAAAGTCTAGAACTAATAATTACCCCTTTGGACTAAATGTGTCTGTTATAGGAGCTTATAGTCTAGGCCCCTGTTTTCTTATAAGTATTTTCTAAAGGACATTGTACAATAATTGTTCTTTCGTTTCTGGCTTATTTTGCCTCCCCAAATGTGTGACTTCCTTTTAAATATTTCTTATGTGTTTTTTTTCTTTATTAGTGAATTTGTGGGTTTATAGAACAATCACGCATAAAATATGGGATTCCCATACACCACCCCACCACCAACACCTTGCATGGGTGTGGAACATTTGTTTCCATTGATAAAAGCACATTTTTATAAGTGTACTATTAACTGTAGTCCATGGTTTGACTGTGTATCATAATTCCATGGATTTAAAAAAATTTTTTTCTGTTACCATATATGCAATCTAACGTTTCAGCCTTTTAATCACACACACATATATAGTTCAGTGTTGTTAATTACATTCAGTGTTGTGCTGCTATCACCATGTCCATTACCGAAACCTTTCCATCATTCTGAAGAGGAACCCTGCGCATTTTAAGCCTTAACTTCCCATTCCCATGGTATATACATATATATAAAAGTATGTTCTGTGACTCCCTTTTATTGGACATTTTCTCTAAATGAATTGGGCTGTTTGCTTTGTTGCAGAGTCCCTCACTAGAGGGCTGTGAGAACAAAGGGTGAGCAAGCCATCCTCCTTCCCTGGTAATGTGGAACCCTGATAACCCATATTCTGCCCACACACTGTCCTACTTTGGCATTTGTACTAACTGAGGACCAATTCATAGAGTCAGAAGTGGTTACAAAAAGCTAGCACCCACTCTCCTCTCTTGGTCTTTGACTCCTTTGCCTGACAACCCTTTATTATTGCTGCTGATGGAACTCATTAGTGGGGAAGTTGATGGATCTTACCTAGAAAACGTCTGATCATTCCTAGTCAGTGAGTGCTCATTTGCTATGACTTGGTTAGCCTTTTTAAGGACTTCAATGAACTTTATTTTTAATTGGTGAAATCTCAGGTCTGGGAAGCTCATTCATCAACCCAGTCAGAGGTCCTGCAGGCTAAGTAAAATCAGAAAACTCAAGGCTGGCTTTTGGGCAGAGAGGCTGTCTAAGGACCAGAGGATCAAGGGCATCACTGCTCTTGCTAATCTTTTCCTTATAGATGGCATAAGTCAGAGAATCCTGCTAACTATGTATTTTCCAGAGAGGAAGCTGAGGTCTGGAGGGGAGATTCTTGTCCAGGGTCTCAAAGTGAGCATGTGGGAGAGCCTGTTGACCAGGCTGGGGTGCTTGCCCTTGACCTCCTGTTCCCCTACATCAAACTGGAGTACTGACCCAGGATGTCTGTACTTGCTCCTCAAGGATATTCCAAGATCTAGGAATGACCTCACTCCTCCATACAACAACCACTTTGACTTCAAGCCCTCACCAATCTAAAGTGCTACATTTATCCTTCCTTTTTTTCCCTCCCTCCTTTTTTCTCCTTCTATCCCTTCATTTGTCTGTCCCCTCCTTTCCTTCCTTCCTTTGTTGCTTTATTTCTTTCTTTCCTTCTTCCCAGCCTCTCACCCTCCCTCCGTCCTTTCCTCCCTTCCTTCCATAGAGTTTTCTGAATGTTAATCAAATGCTAGGCATTCTCCCAGGCACTGGAGATTCAAAGGTTCACCAACTAGTGGTAATAACAGGTCACCAATAAGCAGTTATACCCCCAGCTTGATAAATACTGTGATGGCACTGTGGGAGTAGGGAAAACACTAGAGCTAGACTTGCTTGGGTCATGACGAGGGGAGGGAGGACATTTCCTTCTGGAAGAGAGTACAAGCGCAAAATCCTGTAGGTAAAGAAACGCATGACACTTGGCCCAAGGACTGTATTTTACAAAAGTCTGTCTGTTTGGCCTAAGGACTGTACTTTACAAATGTGTCTGTTTTTTCAGTCATTACATATTTAGGGCCCAAAGAATGCACAAGGGAGTATGCTTGGGAGTGGAGGTGAGAATCGCAGCAAAACAAAAAGCTGTAGACAAAGTGGAAAGGCTACAGGTTCTAAATAACCTTAACCATAACCAGTAATTAAAACTTTATTTTGAGGGCAGTGGGGAGGGACACAAGGTGGACCCGAGAATGTCTGGGGACTGCAGAATAGAGAGTGGAATGGGAAACCAAAATCCAAGTGGGCCAAAAGCTGGGCTGTGGGGAAGACAGAAGTTGGAGAACATCTCTGATGGAGCCTCTCCATCACAGACTTCAGAGTTCTGAGGGGCTGCCCACTTACTGCTTCCAGTCTGCCCCAGAGAGTCCCCAAAGTAGACAGTGAAGCTACAGTTTCTGATGGCTAACCCTTAGTCTTCTGTAGCCACCCAATCAGTGCCACTGATTTCTTGGATCAACCAGTGGCTTCAATAATATAGACCTCTCTGTGCTTCTAGATGTTTAAAGCCCTCCTGCCTGTTGGTTCAGACTTAGAGAGTGCAGGTTCTTGAACATGGCTGGAGTGGAACATACGTATCCTTGGTGAGGATTAAGTGAATTTTTGCATCCCTAAATTCATTATTAAAGACCAGAAAAGAAAAACACTGTTGTTTTATTCTCTCTTGTTATCTAAATAAAACAGACTTCCATAGGATATGTCTTTAGAGGCTGTGGTCAATTTTTCTTTCATGTAAAAATCGTTTATACAGAATAGCTTAGATACCAATTCATACTTAAAAATTGTATTTTACTGTTATTTATTTCTTATTCTCCTGACCCAGAAATGCTGTTCAGTTGCATAGGTATGAGATGAAGGACAAGGGCCCTTTAGGAAATGCAAGTGGTATGATCCAATCTGAGATGGACGGGTGGGGTGGGAGATTCATCCCTCAGTTGGAATGTTGTCTCCTGGACTAGTGAGGGAGCTTGGTAAGTAGGAGGCATCTGCTCTCATAGAGAAGAGCTGAGACTCTGCACTTGGGGAAGCTGAGGGGGCCCACTTGAGCCTTGAATGGGAAGGGAGTCTACTTGGGTTGGAAAACACTGAAGACCTCTTTAAAGTGCAGTGTACCCAGGAGAGGGAACATATCAGCCAAACTCATTGACTGACACCTCAGCTCTTACTGTACCTAGTTAGGCAGGTATCCAGTCAGGCATTGAGGTGAGAGAATACAGGAGCAATAAGTTTTGTGGTGAAGTGTCAGACAAACTACAGAATAGAGCTTGTTCAGGTAAGGCACTGCTACAGAGGCCTCCAGGCAGCTAAGGGTGGGAGTGAGCACAAGCAGAGGACACCTGCAGCAAAGACTGGCTGGGATGGAGAGCAGAGGACACCTGCAGCAAAGATTAGCTGAGATGGAGAGCAGAGGACACCTGCAGCAAAGATTGGCTGGGATGGAGAGCAGATGAGAACTATTTGCCTTATCTGCCAACTGTATCCTGAAAGCCCCCAACATCCTTATCACTGGCCCCTTTGCTGCCCACAACATCTCCTTTATTGAAACTCAAATTGCACGGACAAGGAGAAGTTTGTTTCTTTGTTTTCGCTTCTGCTTTTGTTAAAAAGACAAATAGTGGCCCAGGTCTCTTTGTAGTGGGAACCGTCCATTGGGAGAGCTTGGATTTCAGTTTTTATAAAATCCTCCACACTTGGGTCATGGAGAAATCCTAGGTAATCTCATTGCATCCCACTCTCCAAAAAGATTACTGAACATTATCAATTAGTCTTTTAGTCTGCATTTGTTTCTAAAGATTTAATAGTGTCATTTCTTAGCTACACAGTCCAACTTCTATTTGTTCTCTAGATAACCTGGAACAATTGAGGCAAACAACTCAGAAATAAGAGGCAAAGAGAAGAGACCTGCAGTCAGTAAGTGGCTCTTTCACATTTGTTATTTTACAGTTTTACTCCTTGTTTTACAGCTGAGGAAGCTGACATTGAAAAGGGGGTAATGCAACCTAAAGAGATATGGCAGGCAGGATTCTAAAATGACCTCCAATGACTCTCCCCCTTGCATAATTCCTCCCTCTTGAGAGTGGAAGGAACCTGTGAATATGGCAGAATATCACTCCCATAACTAGGTTACCTTAAATGACAAAAGGGATCATGCAAATTTAGTGAAGGTTACTAAACAGTGGAGTCTGAGTTCATTGAAAGGGAAATTATCTGGGTGGGTGTGGCACTTGTGTTTTGAGGTCAAAGACATGGGGAGATTTGAAGCAGGAGAGAGATTATTTGTGATGGAATTACCTGTTGCTGGCTTTGAAGACAGAGGAGGCACATATGCAGTAGCCTCTAGGAGCTGAGAGCAGCCCCCAGCCAATAGCCAGCAAGAGAAAGGAGCCTCAGCACACTGTAATAGCCTGACCAGAGAAGGAAACCAGGAAGAGAAAAACCTCTCTTCCTCCAGTGTCCCTCCAACACCTTCTACTGACAAAGCTTGAGTCATGCCAGCTGACAAAGAAGAAATATTTAAAGCCATCATCTTCATTTGGCTGAGTTGGCACGAAACGGTAGGTTTGAAGCTGTGAGGTAATGCATTGAAAACTGGCACAGACTGATTGGATTTTATGGTAGATAGTGCCTGGAAAATGGGCTCATGATATGGAGAAAAATAATATTAGATTCCTATCTAAAATCACATCGAAAGGTGAACTCTAAAAAGGTTAAAGACTTAAACGTGAAAGGTAAAATTATGAATTCAATAGAAGAAAATATAGGAAGATATTTTTGTGACACAGGGGCAAGGAGGAAATATTCTTTAACTTCAAAAAATTATAATGAGGTAAAAAAAATTCATGGATTTGATTATAATAAAACCAGGTTTTTCAAGTCAGTGAAGGACCATATGAACAAAGTTAAGAGACAGATGACAAAATGGGAAACTATATTTGCTATATTTAAAATCATTAAGGGATTATTATCTACTGTGGGATCTGGCAAGCTTTTTCTGTAAAAGTAGTTAATATTTTAGACTTTCTGGTTGAGATGGCCTCTGACACAGCTATTCAACTCTGAGGTTATAGCAGGAAGTAAGCCATAAACAATATGTAAACGAATGGCTATAACTATGATCTAAAAAAGAAAAGAAAGGGGCCTCAGTCCTCTAACCACAAGGAACTAAATTCTGCTAAAATTCTGCAAACTTGTAAGAGGATACCGCACGTCCCTCCCCCATCCCAACACCAGAAAGAAATGCAGCCCAGCTGACACCTTCCCATTTCAACCTTGTAAAACCTTAAGCTGAAAAGCCAGCTCAACTGTACCTGGACTTCTGACCTATAGAACCCATGAGAAAGAAATGGGTGTTAGTTTAAATTTCTTAGTTTGTGTTAATTTATAACACAGCAGTAGAAATTGAGTATAGGAGGAACTGAGCAGAATTTAACCTTGAGGCTCTCTGGATGTAAGGCCAGGATCCTCCTGCTGCAGTAACTGCCTTTGCCTTTTGTGTCATTGGGGGACAGAATTAAATTCTATGAGTGTTGAGAACTATTTTGTGCCCAGCCCTGGACAAAGTGAGTGTTGAGAACTATTTCGTGTCCAGCCCTGGACGAAGCAGTGTGACTATAAGATGATTAAGATGTGCTGGCAGCCCTTGAGGGGCTCGCTGTCCAGCATGAAAGACAAACAAGTGGCACAAGTGTTAGTGAGAGAGAATGTGACACACACGGGCTTGTGCTGTGAGTGTGGGGGCCAGGGAAGGCTTGGAGGAAGATGGTTTCTGAGCTTTGACTTGAAGAAGGGGTGCTAAGCCATAGTAGACAAAGTGGGAAGAATATTCCAGAAAGGAAAACAGCGTGGGCAAAAACACAGATAAGACATGCACAACATATTTCAGGTTTCATAGGCAACCTGAGGTATCAGGTACATATAAGACAGGTGACAGATGGGGCTGGAAATGCAGATTAGACCAGACTGAGAGGGCTCCTTTAGGCCATGACATAGCATTTGGACCATTTAATCTAAGTGGTGATGATAACTTCCCTGTTTTGCCATCTCTGCTTGCCCAGGGATTCCATAAAGGCAACTTTCTGTCCAATATTCTACGTTGTCTTAATATTTATTAAAGTAAATGCTAAGACCTCAAAGTGGCTGTCATTCCTTTGCTTGACTCTTTTTTACTTCATTTAATCAGTGATTCGTTTCACAAACTGTTCTTTATTATTTATCCCTCTTACCCAGAGATGCTATTTTGTCTTATAGGGGTAAGATGAAGGACAAGGGCCGTTTAGGAAATGAAAATGGTAGGTCCCAATCTGAAGTGAAGGGATGGGGTTGAAACTTGTCCCTCAGTAGAAGTGGTGTCTCCTGACCCACTGAGGGAGTTCAGTAAGTAGATACTGCAGTACCCTCAGTAAGGCCTGAGTCTTACAGCAGAGGTCCAAATGAGGTCCTTGCCATCAAAGAACTCTCATTTTTCAGAGGTTGCATGATATCATTTTGTGATTGGGAAGTGTGGCATAGAGAGGGGCAGAGAGCAACTGTAGCAAGGATTCAGAAAGCATTTTCAGAAGGAGGAGAATGGAATTTGGCTACTGGGAAGAGAGGGAAGAAAAGGCCAGAAAACAGCAGTCTTCCATTTTCCAAAATATTCTGAAATTCTCTATGCCCAGGGGATCTTGCTGTTGCTTTTGATGAGTAGACATTAGGCTTCAGCTGGAGAATTTGTACACATTACCAGTACCAGTTCTTTGCTGGTGACTATAGTTAGGTTAATTTGATGCTCAGGGATGAGTTACCATTGATTTTTTGGCTTAAATATATAATCACTTCTTCCTTAAAATTTGGCAGTAATGACATCATCAGAGACAAAACATTTCAAGGGGCATGTAGAAAGGATTGTGTTTTTTACTTCATCAGAAATCTCTTCACTCTCAAGATTAAAACTTTACAAAGTCACTGTATAAAGAACAAACTTGGGGGGCAGGGGAGAGAATGGAATTGTTCTGTATATGATTACACTGGTGGTTTTCAGGGTGTATGACTGGGCCCAAATTCATCAAATTGTACTCTTTAAATGGGTACAATTTATTTTGCATAAACTATAACTCAGTAAAGTTTTTCAAAAAAAGTGAGGGATGGATCCCAAATGGATCAGATCACTTAGCTGATTATAGTTCTTCATTTTTCATTTATTTATTCACTCAGTAATTATACATCAGATTTTTGCTGTTCTCAACACTGGGGATACAGGCATGAATAAGGCAAAGTTCCTGCCATCTGGAACATCACTGTCTAACAGGTGGATAGACCTGTAAGTAGGTAAATGTAACAAAGGGCTATCACAAATGTAATAGAAGTGATTGTGGATTTAGGAGGGTGCAAAGGAAGATGTTATTTCTTCCTGGGAGACAAGAAACTGTCAAGGAAGGCTTCAAAGAAAAGATGACACTATAACAAGGTGTTGAAAGTATCAAGACATTCCTGGTGGAGGAAGCTACATTGAATAAAAGCATTAAGCAGTGTAGGCATATTTATCCTCATTTTACTTATCAGAAGGCTGAGGCTCATTCAGGTTAAAAGTTTGTCCATGATCGTGTTGATAGAAAAAGCTTCTACTGTATGCTAGTTATGTTTCTTGATGCTGGGAATACAGCAGGAAAACAAATTCAAATGCAAATGCAAGGCTTTTTCTCACTACTCAACACTACAAGCTCATCTTTTCAATTTAATAAATGATACCAAACACACCTATGCACAAGACATTTTGGGGAATACAGTGATGAATTAAAATATATATCAATGTAAATATAGGGAGAGAGAGTCTTTACAAATAACTAAGTGGTCCTTGAAACTTTGCCATCTTATCCTGAAAAAAAAAAAAGAAACAAAAATCCTTGCTTTATTGTTTGTTTTATTTTCCTATGACAAAGTGTGACCATTACAACTAAACCAGTCTTAGTGACCTTGTGCTTAGCTCTTGACCTAGGTTTTGTTTGATATGTTCTGATGAATAAAATAAAGTAAGCTGTGACTCAGAGGCACTTGAGGCCTGTTTTAGCATCACCAGTGGGGATTATTATGGTGAGCAGAAAAAAATAAACTGAACTAGAAAAAAAAAAATCTGAGTTTTGCAAATAGGTAAACCTACAATACCATATTTTGAATTTTCTGTAAGTGCATATGTGGTCCCTTTCAAGCAGGGAATTCTGGGTCTCCTTTTGGACAGGATCATGAGTGTGGGACCAGTGGGGCATGCTGGTCTGTTGTGCCATTTCTGGGTTAGGCCAAGATCACAACTGTCCTTCCGTGGCTCTGGGTCTGATTAAGAAGCAACTCAGATGTACACAGGTGGGAAGGGGCCTCTGTTCCTCGGTGGTTCAATTGGAAGAAGTCATAGCCAGCTGTTAGGAAAAGCCAAAGCAGGGGAAGTCGAAGACATGGGATGGGTGTGGGGGTACTGAGTGTCAGACTGGGAATGTGAAATGAAGTTGAACTGGGGCTGGGAGGATAGAGGAGCCTGGGGTCTGAGACTAGGTCAGCTCAGTAGGAGATAATTTAATCTGAGCAGTGTGTGAAATTTAGGGTCATCTTCAAGGGTGAACAGAACTTGTTAGGAAGTCAAAGCCAGCATCCATTACATATCCTAGGCCTGCTGAGAAAAGTCCCTTCCAGAGGATAGAAAGTTAGGGAAGCCAATCCCCTCTGTAACTCCCCTCCTTTTCCCTTCTCTGAGAGTTTCTCCCTCCTCTAGTCTTAAAGGTACAGTCATGTAAACCTAGTATCTGCTTTAGGTAGAGGTACTGACCCCCATTACAAAATCAAAAGACATCAAACAGTGTGCAGGGAAACCCAACGGAACCCACATCGTAACAGAGGAAATAACCTGCATTCATTACCTTGCGTGTGCTGAGCAGGGCTAAATGGAGCATCTCAGCCCCTTGTTGGCTCTAAGGGATATGCATTAGCAAGTGTCTTTGATCTCAAGAACATTTAAAATTTTCTGAGATTAGTCTTGAAGCAATCATTCATACAGAGGCATTGTAACATTGGCTGTGAAAATTGTAAACATGACCGATTGCATTAGCGTCAAGGATAAAAAGAACAGGACCAATGTCATGCATTGCCTCTCTCCTTCCTTCTGTTCTGTAGAGGTATCAGCCGAGCATCTCCATTTCCCAGAAGCTCAGCTAAATCCTAAGGATAATAAATAAGAAAATGTGTCCTTTCCCACATGGAACATACTCTTGGAGACAAACTTCTCGAAATACTGTGGCCATTCTGCTCCCATTTTTCTAGCTCTCCAAAAATCAGTTGGGAGGACCAGACTTATACTTATTTTGTATGTTCAGAATAGAAGCCAAAAATGGTCTTTTTTTAGGGACAATGTATAGGGATTATAAAGTCTGGATGATCATTCACATGACTGAGGAATGCCAGATACTTTAGCCATATTTTTTATTTTATGATTTTTTTTTTCTCTCCATGATGCCTTTTCTTTTGTCTAGAAGCAAATGTCCATGTAATTCCCCCATTTTAAAATGATAAGTGATTCAGCAGGATAAAGTAGTGGGCAGTTCTAGCTTTCTATTGAGTGATCTGACTCATCTTACCGATTTTAATAGCCTTTATTTGCAATGCCCTGTACCTGACCTTGAATATCAATGGAAGGAATTCTCTTATTAGTCAGAGTGTTTTCAGCTTAAGCCTGAAATGGTTGGCCTGATGATTCTGCAGGAAATCCCCCCCATCTCCGGTGCTGGGACTGGTGAGGGCATTCTTGAAAGAATAACTCTCTCTTCATTTCGTACAAACGTTTTCCCTCCCTTATACTTACAATTTCCTCACCCTATGTCAGTCATCACCTGCCAGGAACAGCACAAACCCATGTGCCCACCCCAGCTTTCCTCCCAGGGAACTCAGAGGTTTGCTGAGTGCAGCTTCCATTCAGGGTGGCATGTGGCTCCCCTGAGAGCCCGTGTACAACACCAGCCAGTCACTCTTTGCAGGGGGCAGCACCTCTCTATTAGGAGCACCGTCTTTGGCAGTGGAATGACTCAGAATTGAACCCTGACGCTGACATGTGCTAGACATGTGGTGTTAGGGACAATATTTGTGCCACTGAACCTGTTGCTTTGTGAGTAGAAATGAGAGAGCAAAAGAAATGCCCCCCTCCCCCCCTTTTACTTGTCAGCCTTTTGGCTAAGATCAAGTGTTAAAAAGAATGTCCCTATCATAAAACTGAGTTTGAAAACCATAAGTATGTATCGGGATATCTTTGAGGATAGAAAAGAATGGGACCATGCAGCCTCTTTTCTCCCTCCCATCCTGCACATATATTCAGTGCCCACCTCTGTGTGCCAGAGCAGAGCTAAATGCTAAGAGCATAACGGTAAGTAAGAAAGACCTGTTCTTCCTCCATGGAGCACACACCTAGGCAAGCATCTCAAGAAACACTTGGCCTAGCACGTTTTAGGTCTTCAAAACCGGGAGGTTATTGTTAACTTAAATATTATGTCTTGGAGACATAGCGTTCCTTTAGCTTTGTGTAAGTTCACTAGATTTCGTTTACCTTAGCTTGGTCTTAGCTGTCCTTCCCAGCTCCTTCCACTTTTGTAGTCAAGGAGAGAACAAGAACCATTTTTATTTTCTCTGTAATTAGCACAGTGTTCCCCATAAGAGCTCAAATGTTCATTATTTCACTAACTGCAATTATATTAACTAACTACAGTTAGCAAAATTCAACTTCCAGGAGATTTTTTTCTAAATAGTAGGCATGCTGAAAAATCACCTCTTACAGTTTGAGCTTTAGACAGAGAAATGAAAGGAAAAAGAAAGATCCTTGCCATTCCACAGTCTGCCGGGTGAGATGGATGGAAGCAGAATAATCCAAAGCAAATCCACAGATGGGCTACTACCAGCAGTGAGTGGACACAGAGAAGCATAGATGCTAAGAGAAATATAAGTTTTCCTGTTCTCATTAACACCTTATGTATACTTTTCTCATTTTGCTACTGTGAGAAACAACCGGATGAAGGTTTGCGAGGCAAAAAGGAAGTGAGCCCATGAATTATATTTGTTACTCAGTGTTGCCTGATGTAGATAATTTTAACAGCAGGTAGAAATAAGTGCTACTCAGTAAATTTAATCAATTGTAGTGACAAACCATCCTAAAAACAAAGAGGCTGCTCTTGGCAAACCTGCAGTTCCTTGGCAGTGGTGTTTACGCTCAACATTAGGTAATTATTTTGTATGTTCAGGATAGAAGCCAAAAATGGTCTTTTTTAGGGACAATATATAGGGATTCTTTTCTTTTCAAAGAAATGAGGCAGAAAAACTGAAAAAAGTAGCAGTTTCTCAAAGTGAATTTTCTTTTCCGTACTAGTTCAAGAAAATGGTGATAAAATGAGCAGAGTAAATTAATTGTGTTCCAAGATGAGAAATCTGGGCATCTCTGATGGTGGAGATCAGTTCATATGCCCTTTTTTGTTGTTAGGATCCTCATATAACTCTCAGATCACACATGCCCCCAACTCCCAACCAAGGCCCTCCTCTCCATAAAACAAATAGACCAAAACCACACCAGACACACTGCTCAGTTCTAGCAGGACTGTGATCTCAAGGAAAATCTGGAAGCTCACTTCTAGGCATTTTCTAATCTGAATTTGTTTTGTTTGTAATTCTTATCCACGTGGATGTATGTGCCACACAATTTATTGTGATTTCGCAGTGCCTGGGACCTGTGCAGCTACTGCTGCTGAGGGCAAGGCAGAGCCCAGCCTGGCCCCGTTTAAAGCCATGGACCTCTAATATCCATCCTCTGCATACCTCTCTGGCCTCTTTCTGCTCATTTTAAACTGATGTTGTCCCACACTATACTCAGCTGCTGTTGGTGGAAAGAAGGGAGGGAGAGAAGGAGAACGGGAAGAAAGAAGGGAAAAACGGAGGGTGGGGAAAGTTTGACAAAGAGAAATGGGGCCAAAGAGGGAGCAAGGCTTCGGGGAGTGGTGAGAACGGGAAAAAATTCAACTTCCCCAAGTTGAATTCTTGATATTCTCACAAACAGTATGGACAACCAAAGCTATAGGCAGAGCCCCCAGTCTTGGGGTTTGTTCATATGAAACTTAACCGCACAAAGGGTAAGTCAAGCCTACTTAAAATTAGGCCTAAGAGTCACCCCCAAGAGAGCCTCTTTTGTTGCTCAGATGTGGCGCCTCTCTCCAACCAACACAACGAGCAGTCTCACCACCCTACCCCTCTCTACGTGGGACATGACTCCCAGGGGTGTGGACCTTCCTGGCAATGTGGGACAGAGATCTTGGAATGAGCAGAGACTCAGCATCAGGGATTGAGAAAAACCCTAGAATGAGCTGAGACTTAGCATCAAGGGATTGAGAAAACCTTCTCGAACAAAAGAGGGAAGAGGGAAATGAGGCAAAGTGTCAATGGCTGAGAGATTCCAAACAGAATTCAGAGGTTATCCTGGAGGTTATTCTTATGCATCAAGTAGATATCATCTTGTTATTCAAGATGTAATGGAGAGGCTGGAGGGAACTGCCTGAAAATGTAGAGCTGTGTTCCAGTAGCCATGTTTCTTGAGGATGATTGAATAATGATACAGCTGTAACAATGTGACTGTGTGATTGTGAAAACCTTGTGTCTGATGCTCCTTTTATTTAACTTGTCAACAGACGAGTAGAACATATGGAATAAAAATGAATAATAGGGGGAAGAAATGTTAAAATAAATTTAGTTTGAAATGCTAGTGATCAATGAAGGCAAGGGATAAGGTATCATAGGTATAATTTTTTTTCTTTCCTGTGTTCGTTTCATTTCTTTTTCTATTATCTTTTTGTTTCTTTTTCTGAATTAATGCAAATGTTCTAAGAAATGATGAATACGCAACTAGGTGATGATATTGTGAATTACTGATTATGTATGTTTTATTTTGTTTCTTATTTTTTTAATTAATTAATAAATTTTAAAAAAAGAGGGAGGAAGGGAAGGCCGGAATAAGGGAAGGAGGGAGAAGTGAAGAAGGGAAAGGGGGAGGAAGAGAGAATCTCTTGACCTCAGGAAGCGTACACTCCTTCAGCAGTGCCGGGACAGAATGAAAACAGTTACCCAAGAAGACCTGGACAGAGAATGAAGGCGATTTGGGGTATTGTAGAGGCTGACAGCCTAAGTAGGGAGAGGCCTACAGGACCAAGTGCCCAGAGGCAGCTTCACAAAGGAAATAGAGATTCTGCCGTGTTCAAGGGGTGGCAAGAATCCCTTGAGTGAAGAAGGGAGTGCTGGGCATTTAGCAGTGAATGAGCTGAGTCCACTCTTAAGTCCACTCCCTGGAGAAACTCAAGGCTATAAGACAGCCCCACTTTGTAATAGCAAAAGATTGGAAATAAATATCCATCAAAAGGGAAATGGATCAGTAAATTGGGGTATGTTTATACACTGGGATTCTACACAGCTGTGAGCATGCATGAGCCGGAGCTATGTATAACAACATAAGTATATCTAGAAAACACAATGTAAAAAAGTACAAAAAGAAAGTTGCAAGTATATGAAACCATATTTATAAATTTTTAAAAGACAGAACAAGCCCATATATTGATACATATCTATGTAGTAAGAATATAGAAACGTGGATGAAAGAATTAACATCAATTTCAGATTTTCTTCAAAAAATATAATGGAAAAATCTGAAATATGTATGACAACACTCTTAATAATTTAAACAGGATAATGAGTACTTTTCTATGTGTTCACAATATTTCACAATAAAATGTTTTTGAAAGGGAGAGACTAGAAGTAAAGTCCTCTAGTATTTTCAAGACTAATTTGTTTGTATTTTTTACTCCTACAGATATTCAGATTACAAGATTGTCCCAGCAAGGGTCTTTGTCATGAGAACAGACACCTAATGTCATGTCTGGGTGAATATCCCCACTCTGTTGCCACACTGCTTGGGCACTTTGAAATTACCTGTGTCTTACTTGAGGCAGTAAGATAATTTGAGAATGTCAAGGAGTGTTTCAGCTCAGTACAAGCCTAACTGCAGGGTTGGGAGAGAGTCACTATTCAGAAAATTCTCTCTGCATTGTCACTGGGCTAGAGAACTGATAGGAATTAAGGAATATATAGGACCTTCTGATGTCTTCAAGGGCAGGGAGGAGCCTGCCTGAAGTTTCTTACAATTTTAAGAATAGACCAGTATAAAATGGATAGAAACAGTGAAGACAACAAAAATAAACATTTTCATTATTTGATATGCAGTCATTGAGTGGGTTTATGACTTAAAACCTGTTTACACTGTAATTATAAGATATACCTGTGGGAATCATAATTAGCGCTGTTCTTATTTGGTGAGTACTATTCAAAAGCAAAACTTAAAGTGAACTCTGTTATTCTTTATATGAACAATATTAAGGCAGCGTTGTTCCCTCAGTTTGAAACATTGCTTATTAAGATGGCTAGTTATGTCTGAGAAAGAATTTCAGTCCCCCAGGTTGAAATAAAAAAGCCTCTGTGGCTAAAACAGAGTTAATGAGAAAATTTTGTTTATACAAATACTATATTCACGGATATTTCTGGTGGCTTAGCATTTTATTGTATTTTGTATTAAAATGAAAGATCATTCATTTGCTGCTTGGTGAGAGTGGCATGGTGGTGTGGGATTTGTTTACTCTGCTGTGAGCTAGCATGTTGGTTTAGGGTAATTACTTAACTTCTCTGAGGCTCAGAATGCTGAACTACAAAATTAAGTTATCGAATTAGGAGACTAAAGCTCCTCCTAACTCAAGAATCCTGTGGTTTTAATTCCTTCCATATGCTGAATAATCTATCGGGTACTACAGGTAAATCCAGAAGCACATCAGCTATGAGTTATCTTCAGGAAGTTCAACTCTGATCATCTCAATCCCTTTCTCAAAAACTGTCCACTATTTGCCAGTCTCTCCTGAATAAAGTTCTGAGCATAATCTTAAAGGCTTTCTATGTTGGCAGAAAAAAAGAAGAAAAGACTATCTTAATCCTCAGGATTTGTAGGTGGGAAACAAAGTCACTTTCACTGTTGTACTTTCTAAAATAGCAATTGTTGCTAAGCCAGCGTCTCAGTAAAGATGTAAGGTTTTAAACAGATACAACCTCACCGTTCTACAGACCTCTAGACTCAGTGTCAGCTAGGGCTGAATGGAATCTGGGGTTCTGATTACTAGAAGTTGTGGCAGGGACTAGGGACCATTTCCCTCTCTTTCTGGGAGCACAACTAAACTAAATTCCCCAGCCTTCCTTGCAGGCCTGACCCATGAAAAATTCTTACCTGATCCTTAATTTTCTCTCTCCATCCATCTGCTTGCCTGATATTAATGCCCAGGGCAATTCTGGAAGAAGCCACATATTGAAGCTGTCAGAATATATGTAGCCTACGTCCCTGAATAAATACCTTTGTGTTCAACTGCAGAAATTTGAGGGATCGTTTGTTAAAGCAGCTAGTTTCATATGGAAGTTTCTGCCTGCATAGGGAAAAAAAAAAAGGCATTATTGATTACTTCATGGCATACAGTTAATAACAGCTTTTTAGGTTTCGCCTAATTTAGTTAGCTATCCACTTTGGTTCTGATGCCAGTTTCTTAGGTCTCTCTGAGTGAATGCTGAATAAATCATTGGATAAATAAACAGTGGCCCTGTCAGGAGTGGTGGTGAGTAAGATGGCGAAAACATCTTTGCTGGGCTTCCTGTCTGTTTCTGTCAGCTTAGAGCAGCTGCTGATTTACTTCTTAAGAAATGAGACATAAATTGTAACCCAGGAAAAGAACTTTCTAAGACAATTAACAGGAGGCCGAGAAAGGGATTGGCTGAGCCACAGCTGCTGCCCATCCATTTGGTAAGGGAACGGGAAATGGAAAGAAAGGACAGCCATTAAATTAGAAGGCAGGACAATAAAACAACCTAGAAGTGAGAAGGAGAGGCTGCTTCTCCCTAATTCTTGATTCTGTGAGGTAAGATTTGTCCAATTATAATTTTGGTAAAAGAAGAACTTTTCTTTTTTTTTTTTTTTTTTTTTTTTTTTTTTTTTTTTTTTTATTAACGGAAAGAAAAAAAAGAAATTAACACAACATTTAGAAATCATACCATTCTACATATGCACTCAGTAATTCTTAACATCATCACATAGATGCATGATCATTGTTTCTTAGTACATTTGCATCAGTTTAGAGGAACTAGCAACACAACAGAAAAAGATATAAAATGTTAATATAAAGAAAAGAAATAAAAGTAGTAGTAATAGTAAAAAACAACTACAACAAACAAACCAACAAGCAAACAAAAACAAAAAAAAAAAAAAACCCTATAGCTCAGATGCAGCTTCATTCAGTATTTTAACATGATTACTTTACAATTAGGTATTATTGTGCTGTCCATTTTTGAGTTTTTGTATCTAGTCCTGTTGCACAATCTGTATCCCTTCAGCTTCAATTACCCATTGTCTTACCCTGTTTCTAACTCCTGCTGAACTCTGTTACCAATGACATATTTCAAGTTTATTCTCGAATGTCCATTCACAACAGTGGGACCATACAGTATTTGTCCTTTAGTTTTTGGCTGGATTCACTCAGCATAATATTCTCTAGGTCCATCCATGTTATTACATGGTTCACAAGTTTATCTTGTCTTAAAGCTGCATAATATTCCATCGTATGTATATACCACAGTTTGTTTAGCCACTCTTCTGTTGATGGAGATTTTGGCTGTTTCCATCTCTTTGCAATTGTAAATAACGCTGCTATAAACATTGGTGTGCAAATGTCCGTTTGTGTCTTTGCCCTTAAGTCCTTTGAGTAGATACCTAGCAGTGGTATTGCTGGGTCGTATGGCAATTCTATATTCAGCTTTTTGAGGAACCGCCAAACTGCCTTCCACAGTGGTTGCACCCTTTGACATTCCCACCAACAGTGAATAAGTGTGCCTCTTTCTCCGCATCCTCTCCAGCACTTGTCATTTTCTGTTTTGTTGATAATGGCCATTCTGGTGGGTGTGAGATGATATCTCATTGTGGTTTTGATTTGCATTTCTATAATGGCCAGGGACATTGAGCATCTCTTCATGTGCCTCTTGGCCATCCGTAATTCTTCTTCTGGTAGGTGTCTGTTTAAGTCTTTTTCCCATTTTGTAATTGGGTTGGCTGTCTTTTTGTTGTTGAGTTGAATAATCTCTTTATAAATTCTGGATACTAGACCTTTATCTGATATGTCGTTTCCAAATATTGTCTCCCATTGTGTAGGCTGTCTTTCTACTTTCTTGATGAAGTTCTCTGATGCACAAAAGTGTTTAATTTTGAGGAGCTCCCATTTATTTATTTCCTTCTTCAGTGTTAAAGAAGAACTTTTCATGTGATTTAGGATCTCACAACTTTGTTGAGTGATTCATGAATCAGGCAGCATTCTATTCAGAAAGCAGAAGGGAGCTCCACCAAGGGAGTGGCTAAGGGAAGGTCACATAGAGCAAATGTGGAAGCAAGTGAGGAAATATTCTCATGTTAATAAGTTTCCATTTTACTTGGGTGGTCTTATGAACTGGGGAACAGGTGGTTGCTTAGGAATGAGGACTTTAGCTGGCATATGACTGAAGAAGTTAGCTAGAAATAACTGATTTGCTCTATTGAAATTTGGTTTTCTGGACAAGTTGAGCATTTACAGGAAATAGAAACTAGCTTAGGTTTTTGTTTTTTCTAGTACAGACCTTGACATGGGCATCCCCCTATTGAACCTACTAGATTTTATCAAAAGCATAACTCTTTAATATAGAATGAATAAGTGTCAAAGATTAACTTCTTTTAGTTTCCTTGGCTACTCAAGCAAATACTTGTGGGCTTAAACAGTGGAATTGTACTGGCTCATCGTTTGAGGCCAAGAGAATTCCAAAACTGAGGCGTCAGTAAGGCAGTGTTTTCTTCCCAAAGACTGGCATTCTGGGGCAGGCCACCAGTAATTCTTGGTCCTGGGCTCTTCTGTCACATGGCAGCCTTGGCTGGCCTCTCCCTTCTCTTCTGAATTTCACTGATGCTCAGATCCAGCTGTTTCCTCTCTGGCTTTCTCTTTTTCTGTCTGAATTTCATTCTGCTTGTAAAAGGACTCTCGTGATAGAATTGAGACCCATTATGATTGGGTTAGGCCACACCTTAATTGAAGTAACCTCCTCAAAAGGTCCTCCTTAAAATGGGCTTACACCCTCAGGAATGAATTAAGCTTAAGAACATGTTTTTCTAGGGTACATAGCTCCAAACCACCATACGCTCACTTAAAAGGGGAACCAATAACGTGGTAAAGCTGGTTGAAGAGAATTTTGAATGAAGTTCTGTAGTCCACCAGAAAAGACTTGAATTAAACCCAAAACTGGAATGTCCGACAGAGCAAAAAATGAAAGAATTATCCTTTTTGTTTGCCAGAGAGACATCTGCATATTATAATACCTTCACAGGGTCTAACTCCTTCATAGCAGAGCCAAACATTGTCATATCCCCTTAAATAATTAAATAATTCTTATAAGACTGTGAAACAGTCTTCTAGTATGCTAATGAAAGGACATGCAAACCACATTTTTTTTTTTTTGTCTTATGTCCAAGTTAGGGATAATTTTCCTTAATAGTCCTCCTTTTTTTTTTAAGCCCTCCTTTTTTAATCATAAATAATCTGTAACTTCAGATTATTCTTGACAAAAAAAGCTGCAGCATCTCTTTATGTTTTGGCCTAATTATTTACAAAGGTACAGCAAGAGGCAGTAATTAACTATATAATCCTCCTTAAGCAACTACTAAGACCAGAAAATTAGCTTCTACTGGAAATTTCTCTGAAGAATTTCAGATTGGGTTTTTAAGAGACTCAGTTATTTGCTCCCTTATCCTTGAGGCTGAATACTAGGCCCAAGAAACTCCACCAGATTTCACATGTAATGCCTATAAATTTTGATGAATTCTTCTCTCCTTGAAATTCTCCAAATTTAAGGTCCATGATCTGTATTTTAGTTTGCTAATGCTACCGAAATGCAGTATACCAGTAATAGAATGACTTTTATAAGGGGATTTATTAAGTTACAAATTTACAGCTCTGAGGCCTTAAAAATGTCCAAACTAAGGCATCCAGAGAAATATACCTTGACTCCAAAGAAAGACTAAATGGCACCTGAGTTTCCCAATCAGCTGGGGAGGCACATGGCTAGCATCTGGGGTCCTTGCTCCCAGGTCGTTCGTTTGTGCATCTGATTCCAGTGACTTCCTCTCAAAGCATCTGTGGACCTCACTTAGCTTTTCTGGGGTAACTGACTCTGGATTCTAGCTTTCTTTAGCATCTCATGGGAAGGCACGTGACAATGTCTGCTGGGCTCCTCTCCCAGCTTCTTGTTTCAAATGGCTCTTGCAAATCTTTCTGGTGTTTTTCTCTGCATCTCAAAAAAAAAGAAAAAGGGCTTGCTTATATACCTATCAGACATAAAATATTAAAAACTGATATTAAAAAAATCCTTATATTTTTCTCCTCTGTTAATTTAGATCTGTGTAATTAAGTTTTATTTCACTAGATCAGCAGCTTCTTTTGTGACATTGTCCACTTTTTTTTTTTTTTACATGGGCAGGCCCCGGGAATCAAACCCGGGTCCTCTGGCATGGCAGGCGAGCATTCTTGCCTGCTGAGCCACTGTGGCCTGCCCAAATTGTCCACTTCTGACCCAAAAAGAATCCTAGAAATTCTGAATAGCACCTTCATACAATCTGACAATTGTCTGAACAGTGTCAGCTTTGTGTTCTGAAGCTTTTAGCCATAAGTTTTTTTCTTGAAACATCAGTAGTTATTGGTACTGATAAAGTCCTTTCCAAAAGACTCTGAAACTGTCCTTCTTTGTCGAAGTTACAGATTCTAACCTGTGAACCTTCATAACAGCATCAGAATGGATACCTTCTTGAGATGAGACTATACCTGTGATAGTGATCTTTTTAAAGCAAACAGTAATATCAAAGTAGAGGAGAGTTAAATTCCCCTTCATAAAAATTTGTCCAGTATTTCCTCTGAGGGTAAGAACATTTTTATGGGCAGTTAGAAGACTGCTAAATCTCCAGGACCTCCTAAACCCTCTATAAATTATGCAATCTCTGAAGCATTTATTTTAATAACATTTTACCTGTCCAGAATTATTCTTTGATTTGACAACTCTTCCCATTTAGTTTTACAACTGTGTTTAGCTAATTAAGAAATGTGGTTCATACCAAACATACGTAATTATTTCTAGTATCCCTATTGTTATAAGATGAAAAGATAAATCTTTGTGGGTTTACTTGGTACCTCTTCGAAATTGAAAAGGATTTTATATGTAAAAGACATTCTAAGCATGTTTTTTCCCTAAGTTGTTTTCTGATTTTGCTGGAATGCAATATACCAGAAATGGATTGGCTTTTATAAAGGGATTTATTAAGTTACAGGTATATAGTTCTCAGGCCATAAATATATCCAACCCCTCTGGCAGTGGTCTTGTGAAAACTCAGAACAAGTTATCTGCTGCCAATGTACAAAGGAGGGACAGTCATAGGATACATGTTCCCATTGACATAGGGTGAGAGATTGGAAGGAAAACAGAGGTCATCAGACCCAAAAAGTTCCGAAAACTTGCATGGCAAACTCTACTCGTTTTCAGATCCTTAGGGCTTATCCTTGGGGCTTGATACAGCAGCAGTACTATCTTTGAGGCTTGATACAGCAGCAGTGCTATCCTTGGGGCTTGATAGAGCAGCAGTACTATCCTCTCTAAGGGCTTACATAGTAGCCCTCTTCTCTCCAAACACTGGGATGAGGGTTGCAACATGGGGAACTTTGAGACCACCTTGTTCTCAGCTCCATCCTCTCCAAGCATCTTGGTGGCATCTGGAGTCTCTGCTATCTCCAGGGTACATGCTCAACCACTTTCAGAAAAATGAGGCAGCAGCCAGGCATACCCCCCCCCCCCCACACACCTCACCCCCAATTCCAGATTTATGCGCTCCACCCTCCCAATGCCTGGGGCACCAAAACTCTTCCTGAACATCAAGATGGAAGGTCTGCCTTCTGCCTTTGGGGCAAATTCACCCTTTCCATGTGTATGGGTAGGACTACTCTCCTGGCCCAAGGTTTCCTTGCTCCAGACCTTAGCTTCCATGGTTCTGCCTCTGAAGTCATTTTTTTTCCTTCAGTTTGTCCCTTTTAGTCCAAACTGGCAGTGGTTCTGTTTATATAGATCTCTCAACACTCTTGTCAGTTTTCTGTGCAATATGTAGTGATCACACCCATTAGACAATGGAAGGTTCCACAAGACCCTTCTGGATAGCTCCAGTTCCAGTCCTGGCTTGAGTTCCATGTCTGGTTAAATCCTCACACGGGTCACTATTCTCTGGATTCTCCATTTCTGAAAGCCCAGAATATTCCAGATCATCAGTTTCTGGTGTCTTTATATGGAGAGTTCAGTTCTCAGCTTAACCCTTTCCTGTCACATTTCACTATAGGCTGCAAGGAGAAAGCAGGCTGCACGTTCCGCATTTAATTTGTAAATCTCTTTAGCTAAGTATCCCAGTTCGTGGCTTTTAAATTCTCCTTTTCATCTAACACTAGTACTTAATTTTTCCGAATTCTCTGCCAGTTTAAAACAAGGGTCACCTTCCTTCCAGTTTACAATGACATGTTCATCATTTCTCTCTAAAGCCTCATTGGAGGTATTTTTAGAGTCCACATTTCTGCCAACAGTCTGTTCACAGCAATTCAGACCCCCTTTTATGAAGCTTTTCATAAATCTTCCAGAATCTTCCCCTTATCCATTTAAAAAGCCATTTCAGCATATTTGGTATTTACAAACTGCAGCACCCCACTTCTCTGGTGTCAAAATCTGTTTAAGTTTGCTAACGCTAGCAGAATGTAATATACCAGAAATGGAAATGGAGTGGTTTTTATTTCTTTTATTTTTTTTTTTTTTACATGGGCAGGCACCGGGAATCGAACCCAGGTCTCAGGTATGACAGGTGAAAACTCTGCCTGCTGAGCCACTGTGGCCTGCCTTGGAGTGGTTTTTCTAAAAGGAATTTATTAAGTTACAAGCTTACAGTTCTAAGGCCATAAAAATGTCCAAACTAAGGTATCCAGGAAAAGATACTTTGATTCAGAAGAAAGGTCGATGTCTGTCACATGGGAAAGCACATGGCTAGTGTCTGCATCCTCTCCTGGTTTCAGATGACTCTCAGCTCCTCTGGATCCTTCTGGCTCTGGCTTGCTAAGCATCTCATGGGAAGGCACATGGCGACATCTGCTGGGCCCTGCATCTTCAAGCATCCATGTCTAGTCATCTGCTCTTTCTGTTGGTACTCCAAGCATCTCCTTTGGCACTCCAAGCATCTCCAAATAGCTATGTTTATTTGGAAACAATTACGCTTTCTCCAAAATGTCTCCCCTTTTAAAGGACTCCAGTAAACTAATCATGACTCACCTTGAATGGTAGAGTCATATCTCCATCTAATCATCAAAAAATCATACCCCGCTTGAGCCTATTAATTCTCCATGGAAGTAGCCTAATCAAAAGGCCTCACCCACAATCCAGCAGGTCAGTTTCCATGGGAACAATCTGTTCAAAAGTTCCACCCTAAGCAATAAGTCTGGCCCTGCAAGATTGGAACAGTGTTGAAAGAAAATGGCTTTTCTGATTTACAGAAATTTAACATTTTAAACAAGCACAGATGGCAAAACTAAAAGTTTAGGAGAGGCGATTGGGACACTTGATTAAAATCAGTAATATCATGGTGCCTGAGAAACAATAGCTTGGCTACTTATTAATCAGAGTGACAATATAGTAGGCCAGTGACAATTAATCAAAGTGACAATATAATATTTTGAATAAACATAGAAGAAGGTGACACAAATTCATGGAATCTTAGCTCTAAGAATCAGGGGCATGATAATGTCAGCATAAAACACTGAAAGTTATTGTGGTGAGAATTGGAATCCTTGCTGTCTGGACAGATAACACAGAATGTAAGGAATAACATGTTAGTCTCCCTTGCAAGAATGGACCAAATGCTCTAAGACCAATTTATCATCCTAACAGGGAACATCAAATTTTAGTTTTACATTAATATCAGCTTTAGTAGTTAAGAGTCTCAAGATTCTGCTACCTCTCCCCCTTTTTTTACAAACTTACGAATAAGCCCATGAAACTGAGAAACTGCCCAAATTTTTGCACACTTTTTGACTTTTCTTCACACTCATTATTTGTAGGTATTATAAACCAAACTGAGTATAATTTAATTTCTAAAAAAAAAAAAAAACTTCTACAACTGTCTATATCCACATTTTGTCTTTCATTACTCTTTCCACTTTCTGGAACAACCAGATATTTTACTTTAGGTCAAGATCACTCTCTTTTCTCTCAAGAGGCACATCCCATTATCTTGTAAACACAGGTGAATTTCTTTACCATTACTAGGATAGTCTCAGATATTTATAATAATTATAACTTTTAATCAAAGTAATTGCATTCTATTTTAAAGTGAGAATTGAGCATTAGGTAGGTAATTGAGAGCTACCCATCATACACAAGCATTTTAGAAGACCAAAAACCTTATGAGAACATACATTATCCCCCTACTGCCACCCGTGTACAATTTTTTAAATGTAATTTAATTGTGATATATTCATATACCATACAATCCATCCGAAGTATACAGTCAGTTGTTCACAACATCACATATTATGCAGTCATTGTCGTGATCATTTTTAGAACATTTGCCTTACTCCAGAAAAAGAAATAAAAAGAAAACTGAAAAACCCAAACATCCCTTTCCCTTACTCCTCCATCTTACTGACCACTAGTATGGCAGTTTATCCGATTTTAAGACTTACGATAGAGGTAAGTTAACAAAGACAATGTAAGTATTGATATATGATATACGTGTGTATATATAAAACAGCCAATATTAAATCTATACAAACATGTTCAACTGACTTTTTAAAAAATATATAGTTATACAATCATTATCAAAGATCAGGGCTCTTGGATTACATTTCAACAACTTTAGGTATTTCCTTTTGGACATTCTAAAGCACTAGACACTAAAAAGAAATATCTAAATTTTGGGTCAGTAGTCACAGTAATTTGTTAAATCCTAATTTCTCAATTATACCTCCTCCCTTTCATTTGATCTTTTTCTATCTCCAGGGATATCTGGGCAATGACCATTCTAATTTATTTTGTGCTGGAAAGGGGTGTTGCCCTTATAGGGTAGAGGAAGGAAACTGTTTGATGCTGGTACCTCTGGGTTTCAGGACTTATCTGGTCTAAGTTCAACCTGGAGGCCTTAAGTTTCTGAAAAAAAATAACATACTAAGAAAAACTTTGATAGACTTAGAGAGAGCCTAGGGAACTCCTGGGGATTTCAGGAATACTGTTGGTTAGGGCATGGCATATTGTGGTGGTTTGAAATATCTGGCTAAAGCTTTCATAAGAGTAACTCTTAGTCACTGAAACTTTTTGTTCCATTCTTTTCTCCCTTTTAGTCAAGAAGGTGTTCTCAATCCTACAATGTCAGGGCCAGGTTTATCCCTGGGAGTCATGTCCCACGTTGCCAGGGAGACTTACCTTGGGAGTCATGTCTCATGTAGGGAAGAGGGTAGTGAGTTTATTTGCAGAGTTCACTTAAAGAGACCACATCTGAGCAACAAAAGAGACTCTCTGGAGATGACTCTTAGGCTTAACTGCATACTTTGTCATTGCAGAAATAAGTTTCATAAGGGCAAGCCTCAAGATTGAGGGCTTGGCTTATGAAATTGGTATTCCCTAATGCTTGCAAGAATCAAAAATTCCCCAGGTGGGGAACTTCAGTAGTTCCACCTTTTCCCCCAGTCCGTAAAGGTGACTTTGCAAATACATTTTTATTTTCTGCCCCAAATACTCTAAATATATCCAGGTATTACATTTATTTGTATAGAATAATAAAATTTCATTCTCTATTCTAGGCCACATGCAATTAGGTTGTTTAAATAAACTGACTGTGCAGGTTACATTAGTCTGTTACAGAAAATATAAATTTAGGACAAAATAAACATCTCTTCCTTTAGTCTCATACAAAGTTGAAGCTTTAATATACAGACATATCATCCTTTACCCTGTGTTCTGATTTACGTTAATCCTAATCATGTCCATTTCATTCTTATCTCTAATTGGAGTCTGATCTTTTTATTTTTCAGTTTCTTTAACAGTTGCTATACAGAGTAGTGCTGACTTTCAGAGCTGTAGAACTCTAACTCTGAATCTCAGGTGTGCTGGTTTGAAAGGAAGTATGCCCCCTAAGAAAAGTCATGTTTTAATATAGATCCCATTTCATAAAGGTAGAATAATCTCTATTCAGTACTGTATGTTTGATGCTGTGATTGGATCATCTCCCTGGTTGATGTGATTTAGTCAAGAATGGTTGTTAAACTGGATTAAGGGACGACATGTCTCCATCCATTTGGGTGGGTCTTGATTAGTTTCTGAAGTCCTATAAAAGAAGAAATATTTTGGAGAATGAGAGATTCATAGAGAGCAGAGAATGCTGCAGCACCATGAAGCAGAGAGTCCACCAGCCAGTGACCTTTGGAGATGGAGGAAATGCCTCCCGGGGAACTTCATGAAACCGGAAGCCAGGAGAGAAAGCTAGCAGATGACACTGTATTCGCCATGTGCCCTTCCAGCCAAGAGAGAAGCCCTGACTGTGTTCGCCATGTGCCTTCTCACTTGAGAGAGAGACCCTGAACTTCATCGGCCTTCTTGAACCAAGGTATCTTTCCCTGGATGCCTTTGATTGGACATTTCTATAGACTTGTTTTAATTGGGACATTTTCTCGGCCTTAGAACTGTAAACTAGCAACTCATTAAATTCCCCTTGTTAAAAGCCATTCCATTTCTTGTATATTGCATTCTGGCAGCTAGCAAACTAGAACATCAGGTGACAGATACTCAGTGTTCCAGGGAACTACCAGGTTAAGCACAAAGAGCACAGCATCTTCAAGTTTAGAAATAACAGTTAAAACTCAGAAATAGATGTGACTGCTGTAAGAGTTTACAATCTGGGCACCTTTACAGTGAGCCTGATTTGAACATTCAATACTCCTTAATCATCAGTTGTCCAATCTTTGCCCACTTTCTATCCCCTGATAACCTGTGCAGGTGAATTCAGTTTTCAGAGTTTGCTCCTTAAAGTTAGTTTATATTAGTGAGACCATACATTATTTGTCCTTTTGTTTCTGGCTTATTTTACTCAGTATATTATCCTCAAGGTTCTTTTACTGGGTTGTATGCCACATGACTTCATTCCTTCTTGCAGCTGCTTAATATTCCATTGTATATATATATATATATACCATGTTTCACCCTCCTGTTCATCAATTCATCCATCAGTGTGCTCTTAGGCCACCTCCATCCATTGCAAATCATGAGTAATGTGCAAAAGTTCATGTCCCTGCTTTCACTTCTTCCAAGTCTTTGTTTAGTAACAGGGTTGCAAGATCATGTGGCAGCCCTATACCTAGTCTCCTATGGAATCACCACACTGTCTACAGAGGGGCTGCACCATTCTACTTCCCTACATAGAACAAATAAGTACAGCTCTCACTTCACATCTTCTCTAGCACTTGTATCCTTTGGTTTATTTTTTTAAACAGCTTTATTTATACACCATACAATGCATTCTAGGTGTACAATCAGTGGTTTCCAGTATAATCACATACTTATGCATTCACCAGTACATTCTATATGAGAACATTTCCATTTCTTCCACAAAGAGAGAAGAGGAGATAAGAAAAAAAAAAGAAAGAAAAAGAAACAACAATGAGCAATTCCATAACCCTCTATTATATCCCCCTGTTATTGACATTTAGCTTTGGTATATTGCCTTTGTTATATTTAATGAAAGAACACTGCAGTGTTACTGTTAATGATAGACTCTAGTTTGCATTAAATTTTATTTTATTATTTTTTTTAATCTTTTTTTTTTTTTTTACATGGGCAGGCACCGGGAATCGAACCCGGGTCCTCTGGCATGGCAGGCAAGCATTCTTGCCTGCTGAGCCACTGTGGCCTGCCCTGCATTAAATTTTATTTTTTCATATACCCTCCCATTTTTAACACCTTAAAATGATGATATTCAATTGTTCTTCCTCAAGTGAAAACTTTTGTATTTGTCCACCATCATTGTCCACTCTAAGTTTCTCTAAGTTATACAATCCCAGTTTTATTCTCTTTCCTTCCCATGTCACACTTGCCCCTAGCCTTCCTCTTTCAACTATACTCACATTCAGCTTTGTTCATTATACTTACAATGTTGTACAACCATCACATAATATTGTGCTGTCCTTTTCTGGATTTTTACTATCAATCATGCTGAACATTCTACACTCCTTCAGCATCAAGTGCCAGAACTATATCCTATATCTCGTGATACCCTGTGTTCTTAACTGTCAAAGTTCACTCATTAATGTTAGTTCATATTATTGAGAGACCATACAGTATTTGTCCTTTGATTTGTGGCTTATTTCACTCAACATAATATCCTCAAGTTCATCCACGTTGTTACATGCTTCATGACTTTATTCTGCCTTACAGCTGCATAATATTCCATCATACACACACACACACACACACACACACACACACACACACACAGTTTATCTACTTGTCTGTTGATGAACATTTGGGCTGTTTCCATCTCTTGGCAATCCTGAATAATGTTGCTATAAACATTGATGTGCAAATGTCTTTTTTCACATCATGAAATGACTGCTTTCAGTGTCTCTGAGTAAATATCTAGTAATGGAATTGCTGGATCATATGGCAATTCTATACTTAGTTTCCTGAGGAACCACCAGATTGCCTTCCAGAACGGTTCCATCATTCTACATTCTCACCAACAATGAATAAGTGTACCTATTTTTCCACATCCTCTCTAGAGCTTGTTGTTTTCTGTTTTTGTGATAATGGCCATTTTAGTAGATGTGGGATGATAGCTCATTGTGGTTTTGATTTGCATTTCCCTAATCGCTAGTTGAGTACTTTTTTTTTAGATGTTTTTGAGCCATTTGTATTTCCTTCTTGTAAAAGTATCTATCCATGTCTTTTGCCCATTTAAATTTTTTTCTTTTATGTTGTTGAGTTGTAGAATCTCTATAAATCCTGAATTCTAAACCCTTATCTGATATGTGTTTCCAAATATTGTGTCCCATTGTGTAGGCTGCCTTTTTACTTTCCTGACAAAGTCTTTTGAACTCGCATGCTTTTTATACTTTCTCAAAGTAGCAAAAAAGAAACACATCCATTAACATGAGCCAAAGATACAGTTACTCTATAATACATTAAAATAAGAAACAAACCTGTATGTATTTATATATACTATTTAGTCAGGGTTTTCCAGGGAAACAGAGCTGACAGAAGATACATATGTAACTGTTACAAGATTTATTATAGGACTTGGCTCATGGCCTGTGGGGATTGACTAAGTCTGAATTCCATACAACAGGCCAAAAGCTGAGAATTCCAATGAAAATTTCGATGAATTTTCCAGGAGAAGCTGCCTGGCTGAAGTAGATAGAAATTCTTTTTTGATTGCTGAAATCATCAAGTCTCCCTTTAAGGCCTCAACTGATTGGATGAGACTTCTCTCTGCTGCAGACAGTCTTGTTTGTTTATTGTAGACGTAGTCATTTGTAGATGCAGTCAATTGACTAATCATTTAACTCTATGAAATATCCTCTTTAACAACAAAGCCAGTGCTTGCTTGTCCAACAACTGGACATCACAACCTGGCCAAGTTGACACATATAACTTAACTAGCACATATATAAAAACTTTGCTCAGTAACCAAAGTTTCTATATGCTATCTTAGAAATTACCCAGGTGTCCTAAGGATATCCATTAACAGTCTCAATTTCATACTGGTGTAAGGTTTTTAAGCTAACAAGTGTCATGGGAACTATGTTCAAGCTGACAAGCTACAAACATAATTACTGTTGATGTAAATTGTATGTTAGAATTATAATTTAACTTTATTGAAAATTTTATATATTTCACAATCCTAAACATTATGCAGTAGTAATATTAGCTTATCTATTCAGTAAATCGGTATAAAAAGTTGAAGCTCAGATTTAGACCCTTTGTTCAAGACATACCCAAACTTTATTTTTAAAATGTACTCCACGTTGATAAAATCAGATGAAAGATATGTATAAGTATTATTAAAGCAAAATGATTAAACCAATCTGGTTTGTCAAAAAATTCACTTTGATTCCTTGAAGTTTGATTCTTATATAAAAATGCTTTTTAGCTACCATTGTCTGTATGAAGGATTTTATTGTAAGTCTGCCCATTTAAAATACTAGAATTTCAGTTTCTTTAATTTGGGGGAATTCTGGGAATATTAGATTTATGTAAATGCTTAAAACTTCTGTATGAATTAGAACACGGATATTTTAAGAGACATTGTAATCTAATTTATTAATACCCTTCAGGAGAAGGAAAATATTTCACACTCACAGTAAATAAAGGCTTTTGTTACTTACAGATACAAGCCAACAGGGAGCTTGCACTTTCAATTCTACAAACTCCCAATTCTACAAGCCACAGGTCAAGAATAGACCAAAACAAAACAAAGCAAAACAAAAAGTTACTAATCCAGATTTCAAAGAGCTTATTTCCAGAAAGGACAAAATATTTTCTTAGTTGATTTGAGCTCACAAATGATCAAATGGACAAATAAAAGTGATGAAGAGACTGGTCCTCTGGTTACTTCAACAGGGAAGAGACCCCCTGTCATTCTGGTAGCGATCGCCAAATGATCAGACCATGAAACCAGATCCAAAATCATTGCAATTAGCACAGCTTATTAAGCAGGGTTCTCTAAGAAAACAGTACTGACAAGAGATATCTGTAAATATGATGAGATTTTTGTGAGAATTGTATCATGTGACTGTGGGGATAGGCAAGTCCACATTCCGTAGAGCAGACCAAAAGTTGGGAACACTGATGAAGGTTTTTGATGAATTTCCCAGGAGAAGCTGGCAGGCTGAAGTAAAGATGGAAATTCTTTCTTCTGACTGTTGAAATCATCACTTCTCCTTTTAAAGTCTTCAGCTGATTGGATGAGATTTCTCCCATTAGTGAAGGCAGTCTCCTCAGTTGATTGAATATGTAATCCGATAGATATGATCAAGTTACTGATGATTTAAGTCCATGAAAAATCCTCACAATAACAACCAGACCAGTGCTAGCTTGTCCAAACAACTGGACTCCAGAACCTGGCCAAGTTGACCCATGAACTTAACCATCACAAGTGGAGAACAGCTGGTTGGCCATCAGTAGGTCAGAATCAGAAGTATAGTTGGCCTAGGAGACCAGAAATAAAAAAAACAAATAAACAAAACTCAGTTGGGAGAGAAAGTGAGAGAGGAAGAAGGTCAAAATTATGTTACTACTTGGGAGTCATTCCAGGAACCGAAGTAGCATGTATAATTGAAACAGCCCGTGAAGGACACATCCCAGGAAACACATAGCTACGATGGGTTATTCCGTTTAAAAATCTCATTAAAGCCTCTAAAACTGACAATTATCATTTTCAAAAGTTTAAAACAAATACAGAATGAACATTTGTCGAAGATTTGCTGAATTTGTTTTTTGAGTATCAGTAAACAATTTATTAAACAGGAAATAGCATCGCAAGTAATGGAGTCACCATTGTAATGATGATAATTAAACAGTGTTCTTTAGCTGACATCCATCTTGAGCATAAACAAAAGTTTACATGTTCAACAGAAGCATGTAGTATTATTCCACAAAGAATTAATCTTTGATCTCAATATAGGTAGTTAATATTCTTAAATACTACAAATAAAATCACTAGGATAGGTAAGATAAAAGTCATGATCTTAGTACTCAATTTGATTAGGTTATAATAAAAAATTAAGGGGCAGAAGGCAATTATTCTTCCTAGAAAATTTTTATATTAATTGATATAAACCTAATCAGATTAGGGATTTCAGGGCTGTGGAAATCCTTAATAATATATATATATATATTTTAAACTTTTTTATTGTATAGTATAACATATATACAAATCAAAGAAATAAAAAAGCAGTAGTTTTCAAAACACTCTTCGAAAAGTGGTTACAGGACAGATCCCAGAGTTTGTCATGGGCTACCATATGATCCATTTGTATTTTTCCTTCTAGCTGCTCCAGAATATAGGAGGCTAGAGGGCTTAAATACTTTTTTATCATCACATTCGACATTTTTTCCTTCTTTTTTTGTGAACAATAACATATATACAGAAAAGCTATAAATTTCCAAGCACAGCACCACAATTAGTTGTAGAACATATTTCAGACTTTGACATGGGTTACAATTTCATGACTTTAAATTTTACTTATAGCGGCTCTAAAATACTGGAGACTAAAAGAGATATCAGTTTAATGATTCAGCGTTCATATTCATTTGTTAAGTTCTTTCTTCAATGTATAATTCCACTATCACTTTTGATCTTTCCATACCTCTCATTAGGGTTGTTTGGGCTATGGCAATTCTAAATTTTTGATATTGGAATGTTACTAATATAGGGTAGGGAGATGGAACTGTCTGATGTTCTGGAGAGGCTGGGCTAAATTTCAGGACTTATCTGAACCAGGGACCCATCTGGAGGTTGTAGGTTTCTGGAAAGTTACTCTAGTGCCTGGAGTCCTTGTGAAATCTTATAAATTGCCCTAGGTGTTCTTTAGGATTGGCTGGAATGGTCCTGGTTGGGGGTTGGCAGGTTATGATAGGTAGCAGGGTCTACCTGAAACTTGCGTAAGAGCAACCTGCAGAGTAGCCTCTCGACTCTATTTGAACTCTCTCTGCCACTGATACTTTATTAATTACACTTCCTTTCTCCCTTTTGGTCAGGATGGAATCGTTGATCCCATGGTACCCGGTCTGGATTCATTCCTGGGTGTCTTCTCCTAAGTCGCCAGGGAGACTTTCACCCCTGGATATCCCATGTAGTGGGGAGGTCAATGACTTCACTTGCAGAGTTGGGCTTAGAGAGACTGAGGCCACATGTGAGCAACAACAGAGGTCCTCCAGAAATAATTCTTAGGCATGCCTATAGGTAGTCTAAGCTTCTGTGCTACCTACATAAACTTCACAAGAGTAAGCTTCATGTTTGAGGGCATGGCCTATTGATTTTGGTATCCCTAAAGTTTGACACAGTATCAGGGGATTCCCTGATGGTAAGGTTTAATAGTTTCATAGTCTTTCTCCCCTCCCTCAGGGGTCTTTGCCAATACTTTTTGGTTATCTGCTTAATATACTTTAGGATGCTTCCAGGCATTACAATAATCTATACAGGATTAAAGGAACTCTTTCTCATTCTGTGCTCTCTGTGTTTCATTTGTTCACATGAGCTATACAGATAGGTTGAATTAGATTATGCACTACAGAAAATTTCAGTTCCAGATCAAATAAACCTTTTTTTAAGAAATAAATTTTCTGTCTGTGAAAGGTTTAATAATGGCCCCCAAAGATGACCATGCCCTAGTCCCCCCTTACGTAAGGTAAGGAATATGTTACCTTACATGGCAAAAGGGACTTTGAAGATGGAACTTATGTTAAGAATCTTAAGATGGGGAGATCATCCTGGATTACGTCATTGGGCCCTGTGTAATCACATGAGTCCTTAAATATGGAAGAGAAAAGCATAAGAATGTGCAGAGAGATGTGACATAAGAAGGGCCTTATCCTTTGCACCTGACTTTGAAGATGGAAGAAGGTGACCAGGAGCCAAAGTATGTAGCAGACTCTACAAGCTTGAAATTGTCCACAGTTTACAGCCAGCAAGAAAATGGAGTCCCAAGTCCTACATCTACGAGGAACTGAATTCGGCCAATAACCTGAATGAGTAGAAAACATATTCTCCTGTAAAGCCTCCAAAAAGGAATGCAGTTTACCTACAACTCAATTGTAGTTTGGTGATTCCTGTACTGAACTTCTTTTTTAGTGTTCTCCAGAAAAACAGAATTGACTGGAGAAATATATATACATACACATAATATTTTATATTTTATACATTATATGTGTATTATATATTTTATCTAATATTATATATGCAGATATAAAGAGATTTTTTTTTAGTAGGAATTGGCTCATGCGACTATGGAGATTGACAAGTCCAAATTCCCTAGGTCACGCCATAAGTTGGGAGCTCAGTGGTGATGCTAAATTCCCCTGGGAGAAGCTGGCTGGCTAATGTAGAGATATAAATTATTCTTTCTGACTGTGCAACCCTCAGTACTCTTTTTAAGGTCTCTAACTGAATGGATGAGATTTCTCTAATTGCTGAAGGCAATCTCCTTTGTTCTTTGTAGATGTTACCCGCTGTAGAAGGATGTCAACTGATGCTTTACATCCAAGAAATCCCCTCACAGTTACAGTCAAGCCAGTGCTTACTTGACCAAACAGCTGGACACCATAACCTAGCCAAGTTAACTACGTGAACTTAACTATCACACCCTCTGACCTATAGAATGTAAAATGGTAAACTTGTGTTGTCTCACACCACTAAATTTGTATTGATTTGTTCTGGCAACAATAGAAAATTAGCACACTGAGGTGGAGATAAAACTTGTTCTCCTACAGAGCAATAAAACTGTAACCTTTCAGATGGTATTTTCTACCGGATAGATGTCTTCACTATGTATTTAGCTTCAGAGTCCAAAAACCATTGATAATAAATAGCACAATTGAACACAAGTTCATTACCCTAAACAATGAACTCATCTTTGGGTGAGTCTGTTACACAGTGCCCCCCTATGACACTGAAGAACATGCCATTCACATCTTTGCCTTATTTCCAACTCAATTTTTCTTAACAGGTGAGACCAGGAAGTAACATTTCATTTCATAGAATATAAGGTCCTTGGGGGCAGTTATCTTATTTGTTCCAATTAGTGTTTTATTACCAGAGCTTATTACAATGCCTGATACATAGGACGTACTTAATAAATGTTTATTGAATAATTCAATAAACCTCCCCAGTCTCATCTCTATTTCCTGCCATGAAATCTATGATTCAGCCACACGGAATTCCTTCCATTTCTTGCTCTGTCCCAGCATGACACTTTTAATTTTTTTGGCGTGGGCAGGCTCCGGGAATTGAACCAGGGTCTCTGGCATGGCAGGCAAGAATTCTGCCACTGAGCCACTGTTGCACTGCCCCCAGCATGATACTTTTGCATTTGCTTTTTGCTCTGCCGAGAACCCATACCTATCTTTGCTTGGCTAATGAGAAATGTTAGGTCTCGGCTTAGACAGCACCTCCTCTGGGAAGTAGTCTCTCGTGGTTCTTCTATTCCCACACATGCTGCTCTCCGCTCTCACAGCCTCTGCAGCACTTCACACATTGTGTTGTATTTGCCTTGTCTGTATCCCCCTCTATGGTCTAAGGCAGCAAAATGTAGTAGTTTAAGCATCAGCTCTGGAGTCGCACTGCAGGGGTTCCTTCTGGCTCTGTCATTGACGGGCTGTGTTATTCTAGGTAAATGAACCATCTTTCTGTGCCTGAATATTTATGTGTATAAAATAGGGCTAATACTAATACAGCTATTAATAGGGTTGTGGTGAGGATGAAACGTTAAGGGTTTAGAACAAAGTCTGGCATATAGTTAACATATAGTAAGCTACTGTTGTTCTGTAAATTCTTTGAAATTAGAACCACCATCTTGTTCACCATCATCCTTAGTTTCTGATACAGAATGCGTGACATCGAGTAAGCGCTCAGTATCCTTTGTCAGTTTGAGTTGAATTGTGATCCAATGAGGACCATCCTTGTGTAAGACCAGAATTGGAGATAAAAGAATAATATGTTGATAGTGGAGTAAGTTACGGAGAGAGGCTCCCAAATGTTGGGAAGTCAAAGTGCTAGCCCTGGTGCCCCCTGAAGCCTTCTGGGACATATGCCTCATTACACCACAGGTGCAAGCAGACTATTCCCAAAAGGACTATGGATTTCTCAGCAATGGCAGACCTTTCCCATCCCTACCTCACCAGCACACACACGCATACACACCATCACACACCTCTCTCTAATCCATCCCCAAGCTTCCTGGATGAGGTGATTCTCCAGTAGCCACTGAGAGCTACTACACTGACCCTTAGAAAATCCCAGCCTTCAAAATTCCCAACAGCTTGCTTAGGAAAATAAAAGAGCTGGCTATTGGTAAAAGAATGTAATGTCACTATTTTCCGTATTTTGTTATTGGAGTTGCTAGCTGAACCAGCATACTCCTTTTGGTGCATAGGCTAATAACTGTCCTCCTTCAACCCTTCTGCCATGGGTGGGGGTCGGGAAGCACCAGTCCAGCCAGGACCAGCGCAGAGCTGCCCACACAGCCTAGAGCCTACCAATGGCTGAATCAAACTCTCACTCCTTAAGGCATCTGCGTTCAGCCCCCACAGAGTGAATAGAGAACATAAATTAGGATAAAGGCACAGACAGTTTGCAAAAGTTACCCTGAGCCAGCGTGGAATTTGTACATGGACAGAAGCTATGAGATTTGGTTTGCATTTTTAAAGACTTGGTCTTATTACATGCTGACCTAGCACAGGCTACATCCAGATGAGCTGGTGGAGGCCTTGCTGATGATTGTCCATCCCCCCTTGTAGTTTCTGTTTGTCATTGAATAAGGTTTTACAACCATTACTCCGCAGTTAACATTCTGATGCTTTTATTACCTCTGTTACTGAGGAGCTGAAAATACTACATAAACATTAAAAAAAGTAATAAACTGTATCTCCCCATTATTATTATTTTACCTTTAAGATAAATGAGCCAGAAAAGGTGACATGAAATGCCAGAGGTCATGTGGTGTGGCAGCCACAGAGACCGGACGCCTGGTTCCAGACTTGTAAGACCGAGCACTGTGGGAACATTACGTCATCCAGTCGGCACAGTAATCTGCGAGTTGGCTACTATTATTCCTGTGATCATATAGATAATAGAAAATAATCTGCTCTCTTGCATGGTATGAGACTGGATTATGAGAGTAGATTTTTGATAGAAAATATAGTTAGATTTTTACCAGTCTGGATGACTGAGAAATCTGTGGCTATAGAATAGGCATTCAAAATGCTTAGCAATAACTGGGAAAGGTAGTTCCAAATGTCATCTCCAGGCTGATTTTTTCCTCTCATACCTCTGGGATAGTAGTGTGTTGCCATGTAAAGGGTCACTGTCCTAGAAGGTAGCTTGCCCAGAGGATGCAGCACTTCCAGAAATCACAGTACCAAGCTGTAAAGACATAAAGAAGTGCCGCTGTGACTCTAGGCACCTCCTGGCTGGAATAGGAAACAGCATTTTAGGGACATTACACTGCCATCACAAATAATAAGTTTGCATCATCCCTTTAAGAAATATAACCTTGACTCCATCTCAGGAAGGGATAGGAAATAGAGTTTTCAAACCTAATATCCTCCTAGCACTTCCCACTCTCCACAGCTCTACCCAGGTGGGTAGATAGGAGGGAAATACAAATGTTATAAATGGGACAAGTTGCACATTGATAAAATGAGAAGAATATAATTTTCCAGAAGTCTTCTTTCCTGACCTCCTTTCCTGGATTTCCCAGAGTTTCTCCCTGTTTCCTCTTTGCTCCCAGACATGCCTTGCTGGGTGGTGCCTAGAATGCAGGGGGCTTCTTGAGACAACATCTTAACCCAAAGGTAAAATGGTAACCAGAGAGTAGATATATTTCTGGGTTCCTGAACTAGCCTCACATAGGTAACTGCTAATAATAACTGTCTCTGGAATTTTTGTTTGTTTGTTTCATTGCTGCATTGGCTCCTTTAGATAGGGCCAGGAGGAGACAGCAGTTCTCAAAGAGAAGTATATATTAAAGCCAGCTCATATGCAATGCCTGCTCCTGTCCTAGAAGTCAGAGAAGTCTCCAAGGTGCCTCTTAGAAAAGCCCCACATCTGTCAGCCTGTTACCACAGAGATCAGAGGTTCTAGAATCATTGCCAGGCATAGACTAAGCATATTCACGACCGCATGTGAGTCCTGACTGCGGAGCAAGGGGACGTGGGATGACCACGACCATCAGTAACCCTGGGAAATAGAGAAGAAAAGCCAAGCCACAAGCCCTGAACTCTAAAGAGCTGTATGATGCAGAGCAGAAGTAAATGAAAAGACTTTGAAACACAACAGTTGTCTATGTGTAAAACCTTTGCGCTTAGCAATAGAATTAAAATCACATGAAAAAATGAGTCCTATTCATCAAAATAGTCCCCCTTGGCAGATTTGGTACTTCTTAAATGCTTCAAAATGTCTGACTCACTGTAGCTTCAAAATTACTTTCCAAAATTTTGATACATTCTTTGGAAATCTCCTTAGTGATACCAAATCTTTGTCTTTTGAGAATGGATTTGAATTTTGGGAAAGTAGCCAAAGTCATTAGAATCTAATATGATGGGTGAGCAAACTGAACGAACCTTAACACTCGCTGTCTGCCATGCCCCCACCCTGACATATATTGTGAAGTGATGAGGGTAAATTTCTTGTATGATTTCTGAAATGACCCTGAAGACCTTTTTAAAAGAAGAGTTGCTGAAAGATTTGTTTAGAGAAACCGGAGATCTTTGAAAACGTTATAGCCTTCCAAATCGACTACTTGAAAGTGGCTAACACTCCCTAGAGTATATAAGTCTGGGCAGGATTCATTAAATGAAATACAACCAATCTCCTCATGTCAGAGCCGCGATCTAATGTAGCATTTGCTTTGTTTGTTTTCACCTTTGAACACCTAACAAGAGACTCAGGCTCTGGAAATCCAAAACCTTCCAGAAAATGCCCTTCTCCCTACCTTCCTTCCACACACTTGAGAGAGAAACAGTGGATTTTGTCAGGGCCATTTGATGGTTTCTTTTTTCTACCAACAAGAACCCTTTTTTGTTTGATAATCTACTAATTAGCAACAGAGAGGCTTGGGTATTGGGTTTTTTGCCTCCCAGCTTTTTAAACTGAAAGTGTAAATTCTAGCTATGTATTCATCTAAATCAAATGTGACCATAAACACACAAAAAATAATTTGTAAAACACAAATATTAAGTCTATAAAAATCTTAAAATCATGTTTAAGATTCATGAAGGCCACGAGCGATTTTTAAAGAGGAGTGTCAAAGAAAATAGAGATGCTGAATACTGTAGCCACCTGTTCAGAATTGAGCAGAAGTAAATTTATGTGACTAGTTTGTTATATCTGTTAGATTCTGTTTTGTATATAACTAGAAAACAGCCAGCTCTGGAGGCGTCACTCACCACTAAATTTCCCAGGAGGACAAAAGTGTTTTGGGTTGCATGTGAAGCAGTTAGAAACCTCCACCTTGAGTGCCAGTCTAAACCTGCCACCTTGCCAACAGTAGCAGAGGCATGTTGGCTGAGCTGCTGTCCACTGTGGCTGAGGCTGAGGATATGTGGTCTGATGGTCGTGTGGATGCCCTGCGGGGTCTCCCACCTACCGTGAGGACAGGCTCAAAGAGCCAGGAGCCTTGGGGAGAACCTGGATTTCTGGGCACGTGTCCAGTCTCTCTGGGCAGAGTGTTCTATCTGAAGCCAGTCCTGGTGTCCTCTGATTTCCTCTCCCTGAGAATGGAGGTGCACAGTAGAGCCAGACTCCCTCTACACTGACCTCAAGTCTGCTATAGACTCATGGGTACAACACCCGCCTGTTATTGAGCAGGGGAAGACCTAAGAAGGAAAGTCAGGAGCCAGATTCAAACCCTAGACCCTCCGGATATGCCTTATTTCCCAAAAGCATCCTGAGGACACGTAGGCCCTGGAAGTTCCTTCCACCATGCCGAAGACACTCTTCTCTCCCCAACCTTTCTGACCTAAGAGCTAAGAGTCCTGTCCCTGAGCCCAGTTGAGGCAGAAAGGTATAAGCAGTGAAGCAAAAAGACAAGACACAGAAGGAAATGACAATGACAGTGAGAGTTTAATAGGAATTTTAAAGAGCAAATAAAAGAATTTATTGTGTTAATATTATCCAAAGGGACTTTGTAAAGAGACAATTAGAAAACTCAAGCTTGAACCAGATGAGTCAGCTGAAACCAAGCCCTTATTCTCTTTTCCTGCTTTTCTTTTGGGCTGTGGCTTAGATGCCCTTCCTCTAGGAAATATTCCCAACCTCCCATTAGTCCCTGAATTGGGTGCCTCCTCCCCCTGTTCTGAACTTCACTTTCTCCTCTCTTAGGCTGTGAACTGTAAGAGACTGTATTTCTGTAAACCCAAATAACTCAGCACCAAGGACAGAGCATGTGCTTAGTAAATGGTTGTCAAATGGATGGATGGGTGGATGGATGGACAAAATCTACACACAATTTGGCCAGGATTTAGCAGCTGCTGACTGCCTCCTATGTATGAGGCATTGTGCTAGGTACTAAAAATGCACTTGTGAACCAGAGATGGTTCCTGTCTCGAAGTGACTTTCAGTCTAATTTTATGAATTTAGGAGCCCCAACTCCTTTCCTTATCCCTCTTTGCCTGGAGAATTAGACCTTAGAGCCTCTTAGTATTTAGGATATAATTCCTCCCTCTTAAGCCAGCCTCCCTTGGTGGGAGTGAAGTACAGCTGTCAGCCTTTTGGCTCACTATTCAGAGGATCCTATGGCCAGCTTACCAGGCCATAGTATGACTCCTTCTTCCAGCCACTTACTCTCCTACTGACCTCCTTGTTCATGATCCAGTGCACAGATGCTTCTACTTTCCATCTCCCCAGATTGCATGCAAATTACATGGCACTAGTTTAGACAGACACCAGCTCTGCCAACCCTGACCCATGCCCTTCTGCAGAAGGAAATAATAATTGCATGTTACTAAATAGGTGCTATGGATCAGACAATTACTTTTCTAAGCCCACAACCAACTTGCAGGATAGGTATCACTACCCATTTCACAGAATAAAGAATTGAAGCCTTTAGAAGTTAGGCAGATTTGCTCAAGATCACACACGGGAGCCATAGCAGGTGCTTATCCTACTACACCAGGCTTTATGGGGTAACAGAGGGCTCTATTTTGAAAACCAGAGGGCCATTTGCTGAAATGGCCAAACCTAGATTCTTTGTGTTCTTACAAAAGGCTTTGGTTTTCCACTGTAGAGCTTCAGTCTTGCCTCTCAGGACTCAGAAGCCAGGGTAAAAAACAACAGATATCTGTCCGTGGAAGAGAACTGAGAGGGAGGAGCTCTGGCAGGCTTACCAGGGTAACGTCAAATTGCCAGTGAACCAGTGAGCAATGGCAAATACTTCACTCATGAACAGCTATAATCCAGCTGTGGCAGTATGCTGCCCGCCATGCAAATGAGATTCGGAAGGGCGGGCTGAGGTCATGGAGAAAGTGGGATTTATTCCCAGAGGGCATCAGGAGCTGATGTTAGGGTGTTGCAGAGACCTCAGATTTAGTCATTGCAGCTATGTGTCATGTGCCACCTCTGAGCCAGACTCTGAGCTGGATGCTGTGTTTTCAGCCATGGAATGGGCACATGCTCACAGGCTGCTGAAGTGGCATTTATACAAGTAAGCCCCATGCAGTATGCAAAGTACTGACATAGGGTTACATTCCATCCATACCTCTGCCAGTGTGGATAATAGCCCCTGCTCTCTGGGAGTTTACAGCTCTTATGGCCTGTATAAAATAAGGACACAGTTCAGTTGAACAAACTAAACACATGGAGCCTAGAATTGGGAATGAGGTCTTGGAATTTTGTATAGCTTAATATAATACCCAGATACATTCCAGGGTGTGTTAGGCAGATAATGAACAAGTATTGGCAAAGTCCCTTGAGGGACTAGAGAAAAATATGAAACTATTAAGCTTTCCCATCGGGGAAACTGCTGATACTCTTTCAAACATTAGGGACTCCCCAGTTAACAGGTCAAACTCTTGATCTTGAGGCTTGCTTTTGTGAAGCCTGTTTCTGTAGCAGAGAAGCTAAGTCTATCTGTAGTTATACCTTAGAGATACTTCCAGAAAACCTCTTTTGTTGCTCAGTTGTGACCCCTCTCTCTCTAAGCCCAACTCTGCAAGAAAAATCATTACCTTTCCACCTACATGGGACATGACATCCAGGGATGAAAATCTCCCTGACAAAGTAGGACATGACTCCCAGGGATAAGCCTGGCCCTGGCACCATGGGATTAACAATGCCTTCCTGACAAAAGAGAGAAAAGAAATGTAACAAAATAAGGTATCGTGGCTAAGAGAGTTCAGATAGAGTCAAGAGGCTATTCTGGAGGCTACTCTTAGGCTAGCTTCAACTAGATAGTACTAATTACCAACGTTTGTCAAACCACAACCAAAACCATCCCTGACACGCCTAAAGAACACCTAGAGCTTTTTTCTGAGATTCTACAAAAGTTTTACACACTAAGATTACTTTCCAGAAAACTTCAACCACCAAATGGGTTCTTAGGCCGGTTAAGTCCTGAAACCCAGAGGTGTCAGTCTCTCCAAGAACATCAGCTAGTTCCATCCCCATCCCACATTATCAACAGCCCTTTCCAACATGAGAAAGTTAGAACAAGCATAGCCCAAATACCCTAAAGGGGAATATCAAAAGAGGAGGAGGAGTTGTAATACAGAAGCTAGGCTTTAACAAATGAGTATAACTACTGAGTCATTATATTGATATTTATTTTTAGTTTTCAGTGTCTTAGAGAAGCTAGAAGAAAATGCCTGAAATTGTGGAACTGTAACCCAAACCAAACTTTGAAATCTGTTCTATAACTACTTGTTAAAATATACTTTGAAATTTACTGCTTTTTTTTAATATACAGTTCATAGTAAAAAATGTTTTAAGAAAAAACAAACAAGGGCATAAATACCTGCCAGCAAATGGCACTCATCATTCACTGAATATCTGTAGAGATCCTTGCTGGGGCTACAAGAAGATGAGGCTCACAAGATATAGCCCTTATTGCTAAGCAGCCTGTCTTTCAGGTATTATCACATGCATTTCACCAAAGAGAGAAAATACCTCTGGAAAGCTTGTTAGCTCACCTAGAGTCATAGGTGACTATAACTATGCAGTTGGTGTGTGACAGAGGAAGGATTTGAAGTGTTGACAGATCACAAAGCCTGTATCTTTCACAACACAAAGATGCGCAAAGAACTCTGAAATTGCCCTCTAAATTAATCTCAGTTATCTACATCCAGCTGTAAGCATTCCTTGCAGTTTAAAGAGATGGTTTGATACTAGGCAAGTGGCTTATTCATGAGCTGAAGTCAGGCCAGTTGCAGGTAAACCCAGAGGTATGATGTCCAGAATCTTTTCAAGGAAGGACTTAGCCCTCAGCTAGGGGAAGGCAGTCAGCAGAGGCCTGCAGCTGTCAGTGCCTTCAGAATCTGCCGCAGTGCAGAGAGCCACCTCTTCCTGGGCTCCATCCTTCCTGGGCAGCCTGGGTTGCCTGATCAAGGAAAGGGTTGAGGCCCCATCATTCTGGCCCAACCCAGGTTGAGTGACACTTGTTCCAGAGCTCCCCATCAGCTTGACTTTGTTGCTCCTACGCTGCAGTTTGACTTTTCCTGCTGTCCAATCCTACTTCCTCACCCTCCCTCCCACGGATTTTTAGACAGATTTTGGAGCACAGATGTTTATTGCATATTGCAGTATTGAACATCTTTAAAAGTTTGTATTGTGAGGAATGGGATGGGAAGCATGTATGTGATGCAAAGAAATGGCATAGCCCTTGCTTTGAAGATGCTCACCAGCAGGAATAAGGGGAGAGAGTGTGGGTGACATTATTCAAAAGCCCAGCTGCAGAAATAGAGCTCAGAGTAAAGTCCTCCACACTGTCCCTGAAAGCCAGCAGGGCCTGGAGGCTTTCATGAGTCCTTTCACATGACAGGACTCTTGGAGGGCTGGAGCCACATGAGTCCTTTCTGCCTCTGGACAAACTTCTTCCAACTGCTCTGCCGAATTTCTTTGCTCACAACCTTCTCTTCATCCATGCTGACATCATCCTGGTCTGAGCTGCCAGCATCTTTCCTAGACCCTTACATTGGCTTCATCTCTGGACACCTGTTCCCATTCACCACACCATACCCCAATAAACTCAAAATACAGACTATTATCATTCTCTCCACAGTTCAAAGTTCTTCATTGGTTTGATTCCTTTTAGAATAAAATCTAGCCCTCTTAACATGGTCTGTGATATCCTCCCTGGTCTGGACCTGGCCTCTGTTTCTGACCTTAGTCATTTGTTTAACAAATAATCATGAGGGTCTACCGCATGACAGGCTCCGTGCTAGGTGCTGGAGGTACAACAGTGAACAAAACCCAAGTTCATCCTTCCAGTGGCTTAGACTTCCGTGGGGAAAGGCAAACAATGCATAAGGAGATAAATAACACAGTGCCAGATAAGGATGAGTGTCATACAGGAAAATAGAAGGTTTCCAGGATGGTTAAGGAGGCTTCTGGAGGAGGCAGAGAAAGTAGAATGGTAAGAGGCATTGCTTGTAAGCTGATATTTCAGGAGAGGCGTAAAAATTTTAGAGAGGGAGCCATGTGGAACTCTGGTGTGGGGTTGGATAGAGGAGGAGTAGTATTCCAGCAGACAGAAGAGCAAGTATAAAGGCCCTGAGGTAGGAGCATGCTTGGCATATTTGAGGAAATGCAAGGTGATTGCTGGAGTAGAGTAAATGAGTAGGAGAGTTTAAGAATTATCAGGGCCAAATCATGTAGGGCCTTCTGGATCACTGTTTTAGTTTGCTAATGGTGCCAGAATGCAGTATAGCAGAAATGGACTGGCTTTTATAAAGGGGATTTATTTAGTTACCAATTTACAGTTCTTCAAAGGAAAGGCAGGTAGCTTTCATCTAAGTTCGTCTGTCACATGGGAAGACACACGGCGATATCTGCTGGGCTTCTCTCCCAGCTTCTGGCTTCAAACGGCTTTCCCTGGGGCAATTCCTTTCTGCATCTCCAGATGTCTGCCTCTGAGCCCAGGGCTGCATTGTGCTGAGCTGTGCTGAGCCCTAGTGAACTCTGCTGGGTTGTTTCTCTCCCTTCTGGCTTTTCCTTTTAAGCCTCACTCATTGCGGAAGGCACTCTCCTTAGCCAGCTGCAGATGTAAGCAGCTATAGATGAATTTCACATGCTGATAATTTAAGTCCCCAGCAACAGAACAATTGGGCACCATCACCTGGCTAGACTGACACCTCAACCTAATTACTAGACACTCTATGAACTTTATATTCTGAGACAGGAGCTGCAGGAGGATTGGAGCAGAGCAGTGCTGTGATCTGACTTACGTTTTTAGAAGGATCCTTCTGGCTGCTGGGAGACAGGGAGAGGGGAAGCAGGGAGGGTGGTGGAAGGCCACTGCATACCCCAGGGGAGAGGGTAAGGCTGGGACCAGGGTGGCACAGTGGCGGTAGGAAGAAGTGGTCAAAGTCTGAATGTCACCTTACATTCAGTACATCAAAGGCGTGTTAACTGGACTTGCTGATAGGTTGGACAAGGTGTGTGAGGGAAAGAGTCAAGAATAACTGTGAGATTTCAGTGAAAGAATGGAGTGTCCATTTACTGAGATGGGGAGATAGGGCAGGATTATAGAGAAATCAGTTCAGGCTTGACATTTCAACATCACCACTCCTTGACACTCGCTGTGCTCGCACTGATCATTTTCTAGAAAATGCAAGCTCATTTGACCTCAGGGCCTTTGCACTTGCTGTATTATATCCTCTCCCTGAGGTCCCTGCTCTGCCTAGGCAGTGGTGTATACCTTCTTCCTAGAGATCTCAACATGACTGTCACCTCCTCAGAACTTCCTGCCTATGTGCTGAAAGTAGCTTCTAATCCCTCCCACTCGCATGAACAATTCATTTCTTTGTAGGCGAACAATTCATTTCTTTGTAGGCTTTCTCACTATTCATAACTGTTCCATTCATGTATTTATCTGATCGTTTTTCCACCTTTAACACCAGTCTGTCAGCTTCATGAGAATAGGACCCATGTCTCCTTTGGTCCCTTGCTCCTAGCCCAGTGTCTGGCACAAAGCGGATGTTCAGTAAACATTTGTTGAATTAAGTTATCCTGGGGCTTGAGCCTTGTAAAGGAGGTGCCCCTAAACATTGGTCTCATGTGAGCAAGAGCAGGTGAAGATGGAACCAAAGGGCAGGGCAGGAACAGAGATGGGGCCTGGCAGGGGAGGGCCTTGGCAAGGCAAGCTCAAGAGTGAGAGCTGCGGCAGGAGCCACAGGGGAGGAGGTGAGGGTCAGAGTCAGGCAGGGGAGCCCAGGAAAGCAGAGGTGGGCAGGGCGTGGGTGTGCTGGCTTCTCTATTCTGCAGAAGGAAGCACACATTGCTTCTAGCAGGACCCGGGCAGGGAGCACCAAGAATGGAAATACCAACACCATCTGCCACAAAGCCTTTCCGAAAGCTCTGTCTCCAGGTGGCAGAGGGAGATGCAAGGGCCATAAATCAGAAGTAACTGCAGCTGTCATGCTCGAGGGTAATTCCCTGGCATTTTGTTAGGGACACCAGAGAAAGGAAATCCCTTTGGCTCTAGCCACCAGGGCCAGTTCACAGTGCGTTCCAACCCACCACCCCCTCCTCAACCTCTGCAACTGCAATCAAAGCATCTTCATTGATACGTCAGGGCTTCGAAAACCCTCACCTTAAACAGTGAGGAAGTAGCTACCCCACCCCCAAGGCCAAGGCCTAAAGGAAATACAGCTACTGAGAGAAAAAAAGAAATGCTCTGTACTCTCTCTTCCCATCGCCTCCAGCAACCGGGCATTTCTAGGTACCCCTGAAGCAGCCTTAGGCCCTTGTGGGTGGTGAAAGGGACTTCCCTCTGGGCCATTTCTTTTCCTGGGTTTTCAGCCCTCATGAACCTCGCAGGAGAGCCTTTCCCTGGGTCACCCTTCTTGGCTCTGAGGTGGCAGGGCCACTGCTACCTGAGCCCCAGCCTGGGCTCCTAGTCTAGTGGCCCCAGCCACACTCACTGATCGTTCACTGCCCTCCAGTGGCCATCCGGGTGCACTACACCTTGCCTGCTGAGCCCCCCGTTTGTTTACTTTTGGTATTTCCTTTAAACGTGATAGACACTGCATTCCTGCCATAAGACTAGCCCCTTCCCTGAGGCTGTACAGGACATGTGCCTGCCCTAAACATAGAATACTGTCCCCAGGAGGCAAAGTCATATCACACAGTAAACCCAGTGAGGCAGCATATGCTTTCATGGGAATATAAGATGAAGGGAGTTTCAAAAGGATGTGAATCCAGAGTTGCCTTAAAGTCTGGGATGCGTTGGGGTGTGTGAGTGGGAGAACTTCAGGAGGAAAAGGGGCAGTAGTAAAGGGAGAAGGTGGTAGGGCAGCTTGCAAGCCTAGAGCTCCTCTTCCCATGGGGAAGGGGTGAGGGGGTGGGGATGGGGCTGTGGTTGAATTTTCTTTCGAAGACCGAAGGATAGAAAACTTTCTGCTTCAATTCCCAACACTCACAAGGTAATGATACAAGAAGATGAATTTGACCTCTGAAGATGGGATTGGTTTGATAATAGATGTAAAAGAGAATCAGCCTCCAAGAAGAGACAAAGAAGGTTCCAGAAATTTTAAGCTTAAAAGGAACACTTCAGAGCTCTAGTCTGTCCAGCCCCTGAAGTACTCTGCTCATGAAAAAGGGAGGCACTGACTCTGTGCCCCTCCAAGGTGCCTTAGTGTGCACCATCTTATTTAATTCCCACAGCAGGCATGTAAATTTGTCCCCATTTCACAAATAGGGAAACCAAGGCTCAGCGTGGTTAAGTGTAAGGCCAAGCAGCCTTTCAAGTCCCCTCATGTATTCCACAGCAGTTGCCCTTAGTAACAACCACAGTTAACCATGTGTATGAATTTATAATCTACAAAGTGCTGGCATATGGTTTATTTTACTTACTCTTCACATCAATCCCATAAGAAGAAGGTATTATTTCCATTTTACAGGTGAGAAAACGAAACTTCATAGAAATAACTTCCTTCTGACTCATTATCTAGTCAGTGGCTGAGCTAAAATTCACAGATGTGTCTGATAACCCAGGACCTTCTCATGACACATTGGGAATCCCATTATATGTCCCTTACCCACATTTAAATCTGGGGACTGAGAGTCAGTTTTCCTCGTAAATATGTTGTGCTATCTCCCAGCCTGGGCTGGGTTTCACCTAAGCTCCTCCTCCCTATACCTCTGAGTCTGCCCTTGGCACAGCAAATCAAGGGCATGCACACACACACACAAACACACACACACAAACACACACATACAGCAAGTCAAGGACACGCACAGGTGCACAAGCCAAGGACACACACGCACAGACAGCGCGTCAAGGGCGTGCACACATGCACAGTCAAGGACATGCACACACATACACAACAAATCAAGGGCACACACACACCAAGGACGAGCGCCACATATGCTGCCCTCTCCACCCTAATAGGGAGATGTGATGTGGCTGAACTTACCTCTCTGTTTTGTTGCCTCTGTCCTTGGTTATTTCCATTCCCAGGTCCTGTGATGGGCAGTATTAGGAATAAATGTCCTCTGACCACAGTGAGTCCCCTAAATCCAAAGCTGTTGTCTGGGGGAACATGGAAAGAGTACATGGAAAGAATGATGAGTGCATGTTTTGTTGAAAAATCTCTACCTGAGATTTTCCCCTTGAGAATTCCTAGGAGTTTCCCTTGAGAATGCTTTCCTATGAACCTGATGATTTATGGGGGGCCATGTCTCTCCATTTGGAGGATGTCCTGTGAGGGAAAAACAACTCCCAATAGCAGGAGTGGTAGAAAGGTAAGACATCCAGAGATGAGATGTCAGTGGTTCCCACTCCCTAAGAGTGTGGACCGTAGGGTAGCTGACAGGAATGCAGGAGGCAGCACAGGAGGCAGCACAGTTCCAAAGCAGGTGCTCATGGCCATTGAGACTTCACCTGCTAAGCACTGGACATGCCCTATCCCACATAAATATCTCATAACCCAGTGAAGTAAGAATTTTTATATTCTCATTTACAGATGAGAAAACTGAGACTCAGTAAATTTTGGTCATTTGTACAAGGATTTGCAAGCCAGTTAGAGTCCCTCACCTCTGTTCATAATGACTCTTTGATATGGTAAGGAAGGGATATGGAACCCCAAAGCACTGACTCTCAAACTTAAAGTACATCAGCATCACCTTGAGGGCCCCACCCACAAAGCCTATAATTTCCTCTTGCATTTGGGGGTGAAAATGGGTTTGTTATGCCAGGGTGCTTCTTGAGCTACAATAGTAACAGTCCAGACACCTGATCTCTCCCTCTTGCAGGTTCCTGTGAAGGGGCCGCAGAGAGCTGGCCATTTGCAGTCTTCAGTCTTGTGGCACCCAGTAGGTTAATCCAACGGGCAGAGACAGGGCCGGTGTGGCAGGCTTGAAGGACTCCGTCTGACAAGCTGTGAGTGCTGGAGGCTGAGCTGAGGGAGAGACCACCCACTGGGAGTCCTGCATGATCTGAGGACAACCAGAGCAGCCTGATCTGGCCCCCGGTTTTTGTCCAAACCACAGAACTCTGAATTGTACATCCCTGGAGGTTTGGTTTCACCATCAAGAACCAGTTGGCTTGTTCTCCCTGCCACTCCCTGCCCGGGCACACAGCCTCCCCCACCCCATCCCACACACAGCTCAGCAAGAGACAACAACAACCTGCAGGAGAAGGAAAAGGAAGGAAGGACAGACAGCAGCCAGGGGTTGCTAATGGTAGATGCTCTGAAGACCTCATTCCTACATGTCCCGGGATGTGGTTCCCATCTGCTGAGATCTGACCGAGGTCGAGTTGCAGGTGGTGGCAAAAATTTAAAATACACAATGAAAGGACTGTTCCCATCCCTTCCCGTGCAGCTGCTTCTCTGTTCTCTGTTTAAGGTCAGGCTGACCCTCACCTCTTAATGTGGGCAAATGTAGATATACTGTATGCACAAGGAGTTGTCCAGCAAATTCACTTTCTAATGACTCCACACTTTGAATATTCGTTAATGGAGCAGGGCAAAATCAAGGAAGCAGGTCATTTGTGGGAGCTCTGTCTGAAAGCCTGTGTTCAAAAGTCATTACTATGCACAAGTCACATGTTATGATTCCAGGTCTGCCTGAGTGCTTCCAGGGTGAGTGGCAAATACAAGTACAGCAGTTGGGAGCATTGGCGGATCACATGGTGGGGTGACCGCCGGATTATAACACTCTCTCTTCCACTATCCCAGTGTAGAAAAGAAAAATATAAATGGTTTTCCAAACAGTGTTTTAGTATATGAAGTACGAGCTTATGCAAAACCAGCTATTTCGATTGAGAAGCAATAATCACAGTTTGTTTACTTTATGTTGGTTTAAGATTCACAGAATTATTTAATCAAGGTAAATACAAAGCAAAGGAAAGAAAAGAGAGAGAGAGAGAAACCTAGGTAGAAGAAAACGTAAGTAAAGCTGTATGTACGTCTTGTGGCAAAGCCCATCATTTTGTCAGTGCCGGTGCCCTCCAGTGTGCCAGTCATGCCGAGTGTGTTTGCCCAGGTGAAGAGGAAGCCCTTTTATGAACAAGGACAAGGACAGTCTTTCACAACCGACAACAAAATAGCTCCAGAGGAATTTTCCTTACCACTCTAGGCTTTTCCCTGGGGCGGGGGTTGGGGGGGTTGTCAGCTACAGAAAGCACCAGAAGGGTCAAGGCTCAGGAGGGGAGAGACATTGGGTACCTAGCAAGTCTCCCCTGTAGGGCCTGTCCAAGGGGCCCAGGGGGAAAGTGTAGATTCTAGATTTCCTAGGTTCCTGTGAGATTGTGAGGACCCAAGAAGATAATACTAATTCACTACCATGAAGCAGCCTCTTAGATCCATGGTTCTCAACCTTGGCTCAGATCAGAATTATCTGGTGTGCATTTTAAAGATCATAATGTCAGGCCACACTGCAGATCAATTAAATGAGAATTGCTGAGACCCAGGCCTCACTCTCCGGTTGATTCAATGTGCAGGCAAGGCTAAGAACCACTATCTACAAAGCAGTTCTTGAGCAGATTTCTTAGATTGTTGGCACACTTTGACCATCTGCTTTATGTCCATTGTCCATGCAGTCAGGTGAGACCTGGTTCCAGATCCCCCTCACTGCCCATCTCTGACACTCTGCATCCTTAACCAATTCCACTAATTTCTTCAAAATGGGCATGACCTGAACTCAAGTGATTTATACTTCCAAGAAACAATTGCATAAAATAATGAAAGTATTTCCCAGTTCTTCCTGTATATAATGTTTTTAGAAGACATTGACAATGACATTCTATCCAATTTCCTTAACCATTTATAAATGTCTTTGAAGTTCACTTTTGTGAAATGAACTTCAACAGGCCAAAGTTTTCTTCTCCCATTTTCAATGAGGTTCTTGATTTTATGCCTAGCCTCAAGAAAGGAAAAAACAAACGAAAAAAGAATCAGAAAAAAACTTTTTTAGAAGGTCTGCCACCTCTTCAAAGAATCTTTTTGGGGGGAGTACATGTGATAATGTCTCAATTCTGATTTTTTCCCCTAAGAAACAATTATACCGACAGACAAATCTTAGATAATTTTTTTCCTACTTCACCAACATTCTCATGTCCTATTTTTTTTAAAGTTCTTTTAGAAGTGCCTCTTCCAATCAAAGGAAGGCCATTTATTTCAGGGTCTATAAATAGCTGTAAGTCTTTAAGATTCTTCTAGCACATTGTATTCCTCTGACTCTCTGCAGTGTTGATTTTCCTCCCCGTTTTCTTAGTCCTGCACAGCCTGAAAAATGTTCCGCGGTGGGGAAAGCTATGAAAAATGTACCAAAACAAAAGGGCCCGTGCCAAGCACCCAGAAGGTACTTGATATTTATTTGAGAAATAAATGGAAAAATAGCAAAGTGCCTTTCCAGCCCAGGTAAATATTTAAGTGCCACTACTAGTCACACATTCCCAGATTTGTAATCATGTCACAATTCTGAAAAACCATCTAGAGAAAACTGTTACTAGAAATTTTGCCACTGGCCACTACCAGAAGGCAGAATATCCAGTCTCTTCTTCATCTCTTCTTTGAGTCACTAGAACAATCTTGGGGGAATTGTTTGGATTCAGAACCAAAGGAGAAATATTAAAATTATTTTGTGACTTTAGGACGTTGTTTATTGTCATTTGAGATCATCAGAATGTTTTCATATTTTTTTTCTCAGAATCAGTTTCTCTTATTTCTGCATTAATGCTTTTGTCGTAATCCCATCTTTTAAATCCCACATACCTCAGTATTATACGCTCAACCGTGGTTTACAAATCATCTCCTTACCTGGTCTTTAGGAGAAGCTAATGACTGAGTAAATTTCTTTTCAGAATTTAAATCAAAGAATGATTTGTTAATAGAGCTAACAGAGCATTAACCTCCAAGAATCACTGCTCCAATCTGTAATTGACTCATCCTGTTTCCATCCAAGTTTGATGCCCCATGGAAAGAGCCCTAGATTTTGGGAAGATTTGTGTTTCCACCTGTTCTCTCCTCTTTCATGAGGTGTATTATTTTTCAAAGAGGAGTAAGAGGGTTATTTCTGGAAATTTAGTTCTCATTTTGAATAATGTGGTGGGATTGGCTGTCTTCCTGATTGTGTTCATTGTTCACTTGTCTCAGTTTCCCCATAATGATCAGTCTTAGGGAGCCTAATCAATTTGGAGAGAACATAGATTAAAAATAGGTACAAGATTTGTCATCTACCTCTCAGCCAGATTGTTCCAACATGCCAATCTATCACAAGCCTTTTCAGCTAGTGTTTCCACTAGAATTTCCAATTGCCAGTTCCACTGGGATTTTTTCCTGCCGTTTTGTAGGAACTTAACACGTTTTTCTGATTCTCGTTTCTAAGAAAGATCTATCAAAAAATCAGGAAAATAGAAAATAAGTGTTAATTACTCTCCTTTGTGTAGTAAAGCTTACCTTAACAGAGAAACACATTACTGGTTTGAAGGAGTCCACTGACTTCAAATTGAAAGCAAGAGCAGGAAAAATTGACATGTAGAGTAAAAGGCTAAGGTTGACATTTTCAGAAACAATCTGATCAGTAAGTTTCACTTGTAGCTGTTGCTGTGTTTATAGATATGTGTTCACGGCCCTGTCTGCTGCTAATGGTGAGTCATTCTTGCAACTAAAAGGAATTTTAGTAAGTTTATACACACAAAAGTATACTTTATACAAATCCTGTAAGTGATGTTTCAAGAAATAACAAATTGTACAAACAAGTCCTTAAATTGGCAGTTTTTACATGTGTTTCTGTGTAGTGCCATTAATCTTCATAGGAAATCTGAATACCACATTATTGGAATACTACCAAATGTTTTCTGGCATTTTCCAGTATTTGGATATTGCTATAGGCTACAGTTCTTTGTAAACTTAAAATTTATTATGGATTAAACAATTTTTAGATATCCATAATAATGAGTAGAGTTTGAAGAATATTGGACGTGTTTTAAGAAAAACTTAATGATTTTGGAAATTCCAGAGAATTCCTGGGAATTCCAATTTCTTATTTCCAAATCCCAAGCATTCTCAGGAATATGAAAACACTGCTTTCAACTATTTCTCCTAAATTTCTCTTAATCTGGCACCCTTACCTCCACCTCTTACCTGAACTGCCGTCCCCTTTGGATTGGACTACTGAACCAGCCCCCTCACTGCTGCCCCTTGGTCCAACCTCTGTACTTGAACCAAAGGCATCTTATGGAAATGCAAATCTAAGCATTTCATCCCTCAGATAAGACATTATAATCACTGTCCATTACTTCTCCAACCCCCACCATATACCAGTCTCCTTTCTCCTGTGCTGGCCCTCTGTTATAACCCTTTTTTTTTTTTTTTTAATAATTTCCAAGATCTTGTCACAGCAGGCCTTAGCTGCTCTGCTCCATCTTCCTAAAATACTCTATCCACCCCCATCTTTGCCTTCTTCTCATTCTGTTCTCGGGTCAGTCAACATTTGCCCAAGGAAGACTTCCCTGACCTGACGCTTCTCCCATAAATTGTGTCTCCATTAAAGAATCTCAGAGCACTGTGTGGACCTCCCCTTCGCAGCACTGAGGACCTTCCCTGCAGAGTTGAAAGTTTCTACATATTGGATGATCAGCATTTGTCTTATTTGTGTCCTCTACAAGACTCCCTGCTCCATAAGAGCAGAAATAATAATGGTTTTTGCTCACTGTTTTATTTATAATCTATAGCACAATGCCAGATAATTTGTAGGCACTTGTTCTAGTTTGAAAGCTGCTGGAATGTGATATACCAGAAATGAAATGACTTTTCAGAAGGGGAATTTATTAAGTTACAAGTTTACAGCTCTAAGGCCATGAAAAATGTGCAAATAAAGGCAAGGCTGTAAAAATATCCAAATTAAGGCATCCAGGGAAAGATACCTTGGTTCAAGAAAGCCAATAATGTTTGGGGGTTCTCTCTCAGCTGGAAGGGCACATGGTGCTGTCTGCTAGCTTCCTCTTCAGGCTTCTTCAGTGGCTTTCCCGGGACAGTGATGCTCTGTTGGCTTTGTTGGTTCTGGTGGCTCTCTCCAAGTTCTGACTTACTTAACATCTCATGGCAGCATCCGCTTGGTTCCATGCATCTCCAAACATCCGTGTCTCTGTTCTCCACATGTCCACATCTGTGTCAGCTCTGTTGTGAAGTTTCTGTGGGCTCTGAGGCTTCTGCCGTTTCTGTCAGCTATGGCTTTCTCCAGAATGTTTCCTCCTTTAAAGGATTCCAGTATACTAATCAAGACCCACCTGGAATGGGTAGAGTCGCATCTCTATCTAATCAAAAAATCACATCCACAATTGGATGTGTCACATCTCCGTGAAGATCATCTAATCACACCCACAATTGGATGTCACATCTCTGTGCAGTTCATCTAATCAAATGATTAAAGTTGTAATTGAATCAGGATTAAAAGAAACGGTTACCCCAACGAGATTGAGTCAAGATTGAAACATGGCTTTTCTGGGGTACATAATACTTCCAAATTGGCACAGTGCCCAATGCCCAATTATAGATGAATGAATAGATTAATAAATGAATGAGAATGATATACTTAATCACTCTCATTCTATGATATTACAGACAGCATCACCCATACAACTGCCAAAGTACAAGATCTTACCCAGTGTCCCCTGGGCATTGTCCAAAGTGATTTTCTCTTCTGAGCTTGGCATTCACATATCTTTATCAACAATGCCTTCTCCCATCAGAGCTGTGAAACTGATTCTTGTAAACCCAAATTTTCCTATTTGAGCATGGAGAGGCTGCACATGAAGTTTGGAATTTCTTCTCTTCTGAAAAATCACCAAATGTATCAGATTACATAAAAATTCATTTAAATGGCTTGGCAGTAGCAACACCATTTGTGAGATAATGCACTTGAAAGTGTTTTCATAGAACACAAAGCATCACACAACAGTAGTATCTAACATTATTAAGTTAGCAAGCTGCAACTTAATAAGCACAAACCTGTCCACCTAAGTTTATATAACAGGGCCTGGGCTTAGCCTTGAGTCATCCTGAAGAGATCCTCTCTCTATCTGGGAACACCTTCTTTTCTGGTTTTCTCTTCTCTACTCTGGGTGCCCCATGTTCTAGTACTTAACTTCCTTAATCTAGCTCCTCATTCTACCTAGAGAAAATGAATTTTAGAATCAGACACACAGGGTTTTGAATTTTGGATTTGCTGCTTAAAATTCTTTGACCCTTGTCCAGTTTGGGCACATTTCTCAATCACTGTAAAATGGGAATGGTGATCTCTTCTTAAGAAGGTTGTTTTTGGGGGTTGAATGAAGCCATATGCTCAAGTAGCTTCCTTACTACCTGGTTTGTAGTTAATGTGAGATATGTATTAGATATATTAATTCTCTTCCATTTCCCTCCCTGAATGATGTTAAATAATTGAAAGACTCATCTTCACTAATAGGAGAGGGCACAAAGCAGGTTCCCTTTGGTAAGATAAATGGTGGGAATGTCAGACTGTGTCAGATGGCTATCAGCCCCTTAACAAAGAAAAGGTTAAAGGATTTGATCACCCAGAAGCTTACCAGCCTCTCTGAATGACCTGGGTAACCCAAAGATTGGAATGCACAAGAAAAGGATCTGACCTCTACCAAGCAAAGACTCTTGGTAAAGCTGAAAAAATGCAATATACCAGAAATGGTCTGGCTTTTACAGTGGGGATATATTAACTTATAAGTTAACAGTTCTGAGGCTGTGAAAATGTCCAAATCAAGGCATCAGTAGGTGATGCTTTCTCCCCAAAGAAAGACTGCTGGCAGTCCAGAGCTACTTTGTCACATGGAAAGGCACATGGCAATCATTTTCTGACCCTTCTGTCCTGAGTTTCATCATTTTCAGCTTCTGTTTACTTCTTTCTCAGTTTCTTTGGCTTTTCTCTTTGTCTTCTCTCTCTCAGCTTCTCTGTGTTTTTCTGTCTCAGCTTCTCTCTATCTTTTATCCTCTTAGAAAGGACTCCAGTAAGAGGATTAAGACCCATGCAGCTTAAGATCCTACACGCAATGAGTCTACACCCATAGGAATGGATTGGCTTTAAGAGCATGGTATTTACTGGGGTTCATAAAACTTCAAACCATCATAAGGACCATGATGATTTTCCAGATCTCAGAATTATGGTTTGGGTGACCTCACTGTCCTGGGTTTGAGTGGTCTACTGCAACTGAAACAGATGCATTCTGGGAACTTATCAGCAACAATCTGGGAATCAGTTGATGGCCTTCATGTTATTTATTCCATCAAACTAGAATTCATTCCAAGAAATTATCATTTTGGACCAAGACTTGAAATAGGGATGACCTTGTCGTAGGCTTTCTTGAGACAGTGCAAAATCGCCTCTGTCTGAGCCCCAGCTGATCCATCTACAGACTGAGTTAGGTTGGGCTTGGACAGTCAGAGGGCCCTCCTGAATCTTGCACCCTATTGGTCAATAGTACAAGTCTCTGCTCATGATCACTCATAACTTAGTGTCAAGGTACTTTTCCCTTGGTTTTAAATAAAAAACATCCCTGCTATATTTGAAACCTGTTCTTAAACCTCCTGCTGTTTTGACAGAGAAAGAAAAACTTCTCACTATTGCCGTCTCTGGAACTGTCCTTCCTCTGCTGTCTGGTTTCTTGCTTTATAACACATTTATGTCCCCAGTCTCAGCTCTGGGACCACCAGGGTGATGTTCATCAGCACAATGGATGTGAGACCATTCCCTGAGTGCTTTTATTGCATTCTCTACTCCATCACTTTAACACAGAATATTTGGGGCATGCTGTGCAAGTTTGTTTATTTCCACACTGAATCAGTACATCAGTTGAACCAGAAGAGTTGAGATCAGACACAAACGGGTTTGTTGGGGATGTACTCTTGTTCCTTGCAAAAGACATATTCAGGTCCCAACCCCTTATCCTGTGGCTATGAACCCATTTGTAGATAGGATCTTTGAAGATGTTAATTAAGGTGTGTCCAAACTGAATGAGGGTGGGCCTTACTCCAATATGGCTGAAGACCTTATAAAGGAAGAAAATTGGACACACAGAGAAGCCATGGGAGAAGCAAGAAACTGAAGGTCAGCAGAACTTGGGAAAGAAAGGAGGAGATGCAACTATGATAGAAAAGCCAAGGAACCTCAAGATTGTGAGTCAACCAGAAGGAGGAAGTAAGCCTCCTAGCTTCTGAGATCATGATCCAATAAATCACTTGTTAAGCCAGCCCACTGTATGATATTTGTTTTAGCAGCCAGAAAACTTATGCAGGCTCTAAGCTATAATAGCCTCATGTCGGGGGTTTTCCAGGATATTCTCAATTTCAGATTTTCCATTCTGTTTTGATTCCAGGAGTTCTAAATTGCAATTGTAAAAATAGTCACTGTAGTATTAGGAGCAGGAAAATGGCTGTGAAATTGACTTATGTCATAGATATAAATGATGAGGAAAATCTAAGCCTGGCAGGTCAGAGCAGGATCCACCTAGGCAGGAAGAAAGCATGTATTTAGAAGGAGGCTTTTCATTGTGATAACTCAAGAACAGCATGTGCATTTTCTCTTTGTGCGTGATTTTACTGCCCTCTAGTTGCCTCAGAGTGTTAATAAATTGCTGAACCTAAAATCCCTCCTCATGACTGACTATAGATTTTATAGTCATAGATCACAAAATATTAGATTTTAACAGAAAAAAAAATAGCATCTATTGAACACCATCAACTCTTTGTGTAGAGGGGAAACCAGAGACTGAAATGGAAAGGACTGACTCAACCTGACAAAATTAGAGACAGCACTACAGGATTAATCATTTCACTCATTCATTCACTTGTGGCATAATGTTTATTGTATAATAAAACAAATTACACTATTTCTTCCAAAAGTTTATTGTTTTTTCTGAAGCTGCACCTACCTGAGAGGAGAAATTGACACCTCACTGATTCCAGAGCACAAGTTCTTAATTCAAATTTTGCTCAAAACAACTTGATATTCCCTAGGAGAAAAGAAATAGTGGATCCTTCTTGCTCACAGCTGTATCGCAGATACCTCACACAGAGCTTGGCAAGTGTTAGACATTAAATCAATATTTGCTGAATAAATCAGTAAGTGAAAGGATGGCTGGAAAATTGATTGAAATATTAATTGCTGTTCTCATTGCTCATATTTTATTGAGATAGCAGAATTTATAAGGTACAGTCATGAAACCTGCTTGGTGAGCTAGTTTTCCTCCACACAGTGGTCAGAATCTAGGGTGGGTTGGTTCCATAAAATTTCTTTCATTTTCAAATGTTACAAAATGCCGTCTGGTCACCTTTTTTTTTTTTGCATGACCAGGCACCGGAAATCGAACCTCGGTCTCCTGCATGGCAGGCAAGAACTCTCACACTGAGTCACTGTGGCCCACCCACCTCTGGTCAAACTTTTTTTTTTAGAAATAAATAAAACTTTTTATTTAGAAATAGTTTCTAACTTACAATACAATAGCAAAAGTCATACAAAACCAATACAGAGAATTCAAGTATATCCCTGTCATGGTTAGGGACAGGCCTCAACTTGGCCAAGTTGTGGTACCTGTTCATCTGATTGGGCAAGCGCTGGCCTGTCTGTTGCAATGAGGACATTTCATAGGATTAGGTCATGATCACATCAGCTACATCCACAGCTGATTCCATTTGTAATCAGCCAAAGGGGAGTGTCTTCTGCAATTAGTGATGCTAAATGCAATCATGGGAAGCTTTTTAAGGAGGACTCAGAGGAGACAGGTTCCATTCCTGCTTTGGCTGGTGAGCCTCTCCTGTGGAGTTCGTCCAGGCCATCCATTGGAGTCATCGGCTTTGAAGCCTGCCCTGTGGATTTTGGACTCTGCATTCCTACGGTCACGTGAGACACTTTCATAAATTTTATATTTGCAAGTGTTCCCTGTTGATTCTGTTTCTCTAGAGAACCCTAACTAATACAATCCCCTACCCAGATTACCTAACTTTTAACATTTTTCTACTTTTGATATATCATTCTCTCTCCCCCCTGCCTCCTTCTCCCTGTCACTCTTCCACCGTTTCTCTCTCACTTTCTCCCTTCCCATCCCTCCCTCCTTCTCCTATCTACCTACCTATTTTCTAAACATTTTAGAGAAGGTTGCATATATCATGCTCCTTGGGACATTTTATATTCTCTTGTATATTTCTTAAGGACAATGATATTCACTTGTGTAACCTTATTAAGAATTGCTATCAAATTCAAAAAAATTTAACATTGATATAGAGCATACATTCTGTATTCTAATTTTAATAAGATTGTATGAATAATGCCCTTTTGTGACTTTTCTCTTCCATTATTAGATCCAGTGCAGGGTCATGTATTGAATTTAGTTGTCATTGTTTCTTTAGTCTTTCTCTCCTTTTCAGATGTGCAAACATATACAATATATAATTTCCCATCTCAGTCACTCTCAAACATACAATTCTTTGGAATTAATCACATCCACGGTGCTGTACTCCCCTCACCACCATCCATTCCCAGAATTTTTCTATGATCCCAAAACAAAAACAAAGTTCCCATTATGTATTACTCCTGAACCTCCTGCCCTGCCCCTGGCAGCCTGTACTACACTTTCTGTCTCTATGAATTTTCACATTCTAATTATTTCCTGTAAGTGGAATGATACAATAGCTGTCCTTTTGTGTCTGACATACTTCACTTAATGTAATGTCTGACTTGCTTCACTTAACATGATGGCTTTAGGGTTCATTTGTGTTGCAGCATTTATCAGAACTGGCAAAAAAAAAATTGGTTGGGACCCACCCCCTTCCAAAGGGCTTCACACTGGATTAGGCTAGCCGTCACAAAAAAGAATGAAAATCAACAGATAATTGCATTTAAATGATTTAACCCTAGACTAGGTGTCTACCAGAAGTAATAGTCCATCTTCTCTGGGGGAGAATAACCTTATCCAGAACCTCAAATGGTCTCTACAGTTTTTTTTAAATACAAATCTCATAATCAAAATAAACCAGATAGAATATATGATTCCCCCACATCAAATAGATAATAGAAACAGTCATGGGAAACCCATATGTTGGAATTATCCAATAGGAATTTTAATAAAGCCATGGTTAATGTGTTCAAAGAATTAAAAGACCAAATGGAGACTTATAGGAGATAACTTTAGAATAAGAAAAATAACAGAAATGCTAAAACTTAAAAAATACAGTAACTGAAATGAAGATTTGACACAGCTAAAAATAGAGTTAATAAACTGGAATATAGATCAGAAGAAAAGATTCAGATGAAGCTCAGTGAGAAAAAATAGTTAAAAATATATAAAATAGTATAGGAAACACATGTATGATTTGATTCTAAGAATTGAAATGGAATGAATTGGTTTGAAGCAATTTTTGAAGAATCAATAGAATTTCTAAAAACTGATCAAAGAAATCAAGCCAAACATCCGAGAAACTATGCACCTAAAGTAAGGAAAACCCAAACAAAACTACATCAGAGCATATCATAATGAAACTCAGGAAAATCAAGGGCAAAGGATCTGGAACATTGTCAAAAAAAGCATAGGCAAATAAATTCGCTCTAAAAATATTACACAGCAATGATGATGAACAATTATAATTACTTGCAATGGCATTTTTGAATCTCAAAACATAAAGTCAGACAAAGTAAATATTTTATGATTTCATAATTTATAACACAAAAAACAAAATAGGCAAAGATTTATTGTGATAAAAATGAGAATAGTACTTAAGTTTGGGAGAAGAATACTAGTGACTAGAAAGTGAGAGGTAAAAATGTGGTTAAATCTTTTAACAAAAAGACTGCATTAAGCAAAAATAATGCTGTCTTGTGGGATTTAAATATGTGTCTGTGTGTATAAGCAACAACACTTTCCCAATAGGCAAAAGAGGAATAAATGTTAAAGTGTTCTGTGGTCCTTACATTGTCAAAGAAACATAAAATATAAATAATAATTTATATAGAAAATTCTAAGCCATGATTTAATATCTAAGATGACAAATAATAGTAAAAGAATGTATAATGAACAAGCAAATATAGAAGAAAATAAAATATAAACTAAAAAGAAATGAAGACAGAAGAGAAGAAGAAGATTGTAGAATAATGGGAGAAATAGAAAACAAATAGAAATATGGTATATGTAAACCCAAATATATCCACAATCACATTAAATATGAATAAATGCTCCAATTGAATGACAAAGATTGTCAAACTAGGTGAAAAAAAGCCACAACTATTTGGTACTTACAAGAAACACTTTAAATGTAGAATACAAAGAGATTGAAAGTAAAAAGTTGTAAAAAGATAAACTATGTAAACACTATCCAAAGAAAGGCTAGTGTATCTACACTAATATCAGATTAATATCTGGTATACCTACACTAATAGACAAAGAAGATTTTAAGGCAAGAAGCACTACCATAGGCTACAGGAGGAGGTGGGACAAGATGGCAGTGAAGACAGGTGTGAGATTTAGTTTGTACTAAATAAATAGCCAGGAACTGTCTGGAACAATGGCTTGGTAGACTTCCGTGACTAGATGCACATCATATACCAACCTGGAATGGGTGGAAAGACCAAGCTCACAGCACAGAACTGTAAGTAAACTTCCATGCTGTGGAGGCTGGTGCCCCTCCTCCACTGGCATGGCAGCTGTCTGAGTCTCCCCCTGGAGGGACACAGATACTGTCTCTATTAGGAGCAAAGGAAAAACCTCAACTCAGCTCCAGTTGCAGATCTTATTAACAAATTTGGATTGCTAAATACAGCTGCTGAATGAGCTCCAAGAACATTTAAATCTACAGAGCAAAGATGAGAGAAACCAGATCTCCCCAGCAGCAAGAAGGTGAGGCCTTCAAAAAAAAGGGGCTTTTGAAGCTAGCTGAGCTCAGAATACTGGAAAAGGGCTGTGTCCCAAGAAAAGGGGCAGATACAGCCAGGTGCCAACTCCTGCTCTTGATTGGCAAACCCTGGGGACTAGGGACTGGATCTGAAAAGGATTGTTTTTCCTCCCACCCCACCCCCTTTTTTAAAATCTTTAAACATCCCATTTTAAAAAGCAGCAGACATTCTCAGTTTTTATCTCTTCCTGAGGCAAGGGTGGACTAAGGAATGCCTGAGAGACAAAGTAACTAATCAAGTGAAGGAGATAATTCTGTAAAGGTCATATCTTCCCCAAGAAGGGGGGTGGGGGCAGGGCTTACAGCAAATCGGGGCTCTCCTTCAGAGAATTTTGATCCCAGGGGTAGGGATATCAGCAGCAGTTTCAACCCAAAGCAGAGACCAACTTGTCTCAAACATGCAACAGTTTCAACCTACAAAAAGAGGAGCCCAGCCTGTCTCAAACACATTTCCCACAGCAGGAAAAGGGGGACTGCTTCAAAACCCGTAACTTTTCTAACATTCAGGGAACAGGGGGCTGAAGAGGGCTTCCCACTCCAAAAAAAGAGGAGGGGCAAAATCCAGCACAGATGGTGACTGTTATATAAATAATTCAGATCCCAGGGCCTAGAATAGAAAACAGGAACAGTTTAAGTCTGCCTTCCGACTCAGCCTTTGTTTCAAACATGCCCCTGACAGGGACAGGGTTTGAATTAAAGGCAGTGTACCACTCTACAGTGGTACGTTTGTCAGTGGGCTGACAAATGCCATCTGCTGGTTGGGCAGAACAGGAAAAGCACATAATTAAGAGGCTTCACAGCAAAGACTGGTACCCTGCTGGATCTCATCCCCAGGGAACCTTGATACTGATTGCACCCTCTTTATGAGTCCTGGGCCTGTCTTGTTTGGGAAAATTTGATTGGGGTCAGTCCTATCTGGGGAGACCCACCTCCCAGAGCCAGATCTCCAGGCAAAAGTTGCTACAGATAATGAAAGGAGTGTTAAAAGTATAGAGGCAAGGAAAAAAACAAAACAAAACAAACAGCAGTTGAACAGTCCCTGAGGAGAAGAGGGAAGAGAGTTTTCTCCTGAGAGTAAAACAACTGCAGTGCACACAAAAAGGGCAATTGCAGAAAACTTCTATATAGGTAGGGCAACAACTAGAAAAACAAGGGCTGAAAAATTCTGATCAGTTAAACACATGCTATGTCAGAGGTCTAGAATAAGTTGAACATAATTGTCAAAGAACAGGTAGAGAACAAAGCCATCCAACAAGAAAACACTAGGCAGAAGAGAGCAAACATCTTCTAAAATAAACTAATCAAGAAAAATCAGATGCTTAAACTCCACCAAAAATCATGACTCATACTAGAAAGCACAAAAATGTGGCCCAGTTAAAGGACAAACTAACACTTCCATAGAGATACAGGAGTTAAAACAATTAATTAAAGATATTCAAATAAATCTTCTAAATAAATACAAGTTGAAGGAAAATGTGCAAAGAGCTGAAGGATATAAAGAAGACATTGGGTGATCATAAAGAAAAACTTGAAAGCTTGCAAAAACAAACGACAGAACGTATGGGAATGAAAAATGCAATAGAAGAGATGAAAAACACAATGGAGACATACAACAGATTTGAAGAGGAAGAGGAAAGGATTCGTGAGATGAAGGGCAGGACATCTAAAATCCTACGCACAAGACAACGGATAGAGAAAATAATGGAAAAATATGAGCAGAGTCTCAGAGAATTGAATAACAACATGAAGCACACAAATTTATGTGTTATGAGTATCCCAGAAGAAAAAGGGAAGGGAAAAGGGGCAGAGAGAGTAATGGAGGAAATAATCACTGAAAAATTTCTCAACTCTTATGAAAGACATAAAATTACATGTCCAACAAGTGCAATGTACCCCAAACAGACTAGATCCAAATAGACCTATGCCAAGATTCTCCAATGTCAAAGACAAAGAGAATTCAGAAAGCAGCAAGACAAAAATGATCCATTACATACAAAGGAAACTCAGTAACTAAGTACAGATTTCTCAGCTGAAACCATGGAGGCAAAAAGGCAGTGGTATGATATATTTAAGATACTGAAAGAATGTTTTGCAGCAGCTAGGAGGAAATATCTGAAATAGTGGAATGGTAGCCCATAAGAAGCTCTGAAATCTGTTCTGTATCTACCTATTAAAGTGTACTTTGAAAATTATCATTTTTTTCCTTTTCTTTGTATATATGTTATATTTGACAATAAAAAATGTTTAGAAATTTAAAAATGAGGGAAAAAGGAAACTTAAAAAATAAGTTGAAAAAAAAGGCAGAGAAACAGTTCTAAGAGACTAAAGAGACATGGTAACTTAAATACGAAGTGATGTTCAGTTGTATTTGAGAATGAAATTAAATGCCAACAAAGGCAATATTGGCATTGGGACAGTTAGGAAATTTTGTGTATGGACTGTTTGTCACTGAATATTATCAAATTAAAGTTAAGTATCTTGGGTGTGATGATGGCATTATCAATATATAGAAAAGTGTTCTTATTTTACGTGATGAAATATTTAGAGATGAGGTATTGTGATGTCTATAATATACTATTAAATGATTCTGCTTAATGTAGATATTATTCCCCCATTTTAGAAATGAATGAACAATGTGCTAAGTGTTCACATTCAGCCATAAAAAAAAATAAGATACTGAAAAAGGAAAACTCCCAACCAAGAATTCTTTATCTGGCAAAACTTTCCACTTTTTAAAAAGGATACTGAAAAAGGAAAACTACCAACCAAGAATTCTGGATCTGGGAAAACTGTTCTTCAAAAACTGAAGGAAGTTAAAAATATTTACAGATAAATAGATACAGAGAGTTCATGGACAAGAGACTGCTCTACAAGAAATACTAAAGGAAGTGCTATAGGCAGTTAGGAAAAGATGGGAGAGACAGGTAAGGAAAAAGTGTAGAAATGAAAATAATCAGTAGGAGTAATTAAAAGAGTTAAAAAAGAGAAAAATAAAATATGATATATAAAATCCAGAAGATAAAATGGTTGAAGAAAGTACTGCCTTTACAGTAATGACATTAAATTTAATGGATTAAATTCTCAAATAAAAAAACTAGACTGATAGAATGGATAAAACAACAGCAAAAATAAAACAAAACAAAACAGGATCCATCTATATACCGTCTACATTTGGAGGGCAGGATATCTGAACTAGAGGGAAGGACATCTAAAATACTACATGCAAAACAACAGATAGGGAAAAGAATGGAACTCACTTTAGACCCAAGGACAAAAACATTGAAAGTGAAAGATGGGAGAAAGATATTTCATGCAAACAGCAATGAGAAAAGAGCTAGGGATAGCTATGCTGATAGACAAATTAGACTTCAAATATAAAATAATTAAAAGAGACAAAAAAGGACACTATTAATAGGAGAGATGGTTCAACAGTAAGACATAGCAATCATAAGTATCTATGCACCGAGCCAGATTGTCCAAAAATACATGATCCAAACACTGACAATACTGAAGAGAAAAGTAAACACTTATACAGTAGTAGTTGGAGACTTCAGCACAATACTCTTTTCAATGGTTAGACCATCTAGACAGAGAATCAATAAGGAAAAAGATATTTTGAATACAATAAATGAACTAGAGTTGCCAGACATTTACAGAACATTGCACCCAACAACAGCAGGATACACATTATTCTCAAGTGCTCATGGATCATTCTTCAGGATAAATCACATGTTGGGGCACAAAGCAGATTTCAGTAAATATGAGAATATCAAAATTATGCACAGCACTTTCTTGGGTCATAATGGAATGAAGTTGAAATCAGTTACAGGTGGAAGCATGGAAAATCCACGAATTTATGAAAGCTAAATAACACACTGTTAAACAACCAATACATGAAGGGAGAAATTACAAGACAAATAAGTAACTATCTTGAGGCAAATGAAAATTAGAACACAGCATTTCATAACTCAGGGGATGCAGCAAAGGCAGTACTGAAAGGGAAATGCATTTTGCTCTAAATGCCTGCATTGAAAAAGGAAGAGCAAAAATTGAGGAATTAACTGCTCATCTGGACGAGCTAGAGAAAGAGCCGCAAACTAACTCCAAAGCAAGCAGAAGGAAAGAAGTAACAAAGATTAGAGCAGAAGTAATTGAAAATGAGAACATGAAGACGATGGAGGTTGATCCTTTGAGAAAGTCAATAAAATAGATGGACCTGCAGCTAGGCTGAGAAAGAAACAAAGAGAGGATGCAAATAAATAAAATCAGAAATGGAAGGAGGGCACATAACTACTGTCCTCACAGAAATAAAGGAGATCGTGAGAGGATACGATGAACAACTATATGCTAACAAGCTAGAAAACTCAGACTAGATCAACAACTTCCTAGAAAAGCATGAACAACCAACATTGACTCAAGAAGAAATAGAAGACCTCAACAAATCAATCACAAATAAAGAGATTGAATCAGTCATAAAAAACACTCCCCCAAAATAAAAGTCCAACATGGCTTCACATGTGAATTCTACCACACATTCAAGATAGAATTAGCACCAGTCTGGCTCAAACGAGGAGAGAAAGCTATCAAACTCACTCTGTGAAGTCAACATCACCCTGATACCAAAGCCATGCAAAGATATAAGAAAAAGTTAAAGACCAATCTCTTTACTATAGATGTAAAAATCCTCAACAAAATACTTGCAAACCAAATCCAGTAGCACAGTAAAAGAAGTATACATCATAACCAAGTGGGTTTTATCCCAACGGTGGTTCAATATGAGAACTCATTTAATGTAAGATACCACATCAAATAAATTAAAGAGGAAAAAAACCACATGATGATTTTGGTTGATGCAGAAAAGGCATTTGACAAAATTCAGCATCCTTTCTTGATAAAAACACTTCAGAGGATAGGAATAGGAAGGAAACTTTCTCAACCTGATAAAGAGAATTTATGAAAAAATCCACAGATAACATCATAATAATTCGGAAAGATTGAAAGCTTTCCCTCGAAGATCAGGAACAAGACAAGGATGCCCATTATCACCATTGTTATTCAACATTGCTCTGGAAGTTCTAGCTAGAACAACTAGGCAAGAAAAAGAAATAAAAGATATCTAAGCTGGAAAGGAAGAAGTAAAACTTTTATTGTTTGCATATGACATGATCCTGTGTATAGAAAATCCTGAAAAATCTACAGTAAAGCTGCTAGATCTAATAAATGAGTACAGCAAAGTAACAGGATATAAGATCAACATGTGAAAATCATTTATGTTTCTGTACACCAGCAATGAGCAACCTAAGGAAGAAATCAAGAAAACTTACATTTACAATAGCAACCAAAAGAATCACATATTTAGGGATAAATTTAACTACAGAAATAAAAGGCCTATACACAGAAAACTACAAAACATTGCTAAAAGAAATCAAGGAAGACCTAAATAAATGGAAAGACATGCCATGTACATGGGTTAGAAGACTAAATGTAGTTAAGATGTCAATTCTACCCAAATTGATTTATAGATTCAATGCAATGCCAATAAAAATTCTAACAACAACTTACTTTACAGAAATAGAAATACCAGTAATTAAATTTATTTGGAAGAATAGGGTGCCCTGAATAACTAAAAATATCTTGAGAAAGAAAAATGAAGTGGGAAGGTCTCACACTACCTGACTTTAAAGCATATTACCGAGCTACAGTGGTCAAAACAGCATGGAACTGGCATAAAGGTAGGTATACTGATCAGTGGAATCTGTTCAGAGGTGGACCCTCACATCTATGGCCAATTGATCTTTGATAAGGCGGTCAAGTTAACTTTACTGGGACAGAGCACCCTGTTCAACAAATGGTGCTTGGAGAACTGGATATCCACATCTAAAAGAATGAAAAAAGTTAAGGGTATACCTTATACAAAAATTAACTCAAACTGGATCAAAAACCTAAACATTAGAGCTAAGACCATAAAAGTTTTAGAGGAAAATATCTTAAGGATCTTGTGATAGGTGGTGGTTTCTTAGACCTTATACCTAATGTGCAAACAATGAAAGAAGAACTAGAAAAATGGGATCCCCTGAAAATTGAATACATCTGTGCATCAGAGAACTTTGTCAAGATAGTAAAAATGCAGCCTATGCAATGGGAGACAATATTTGGAATCACATATCAGGTAAGGGTTTAATAACCAGAATACCCCTGCAACTCAACAACAAAAAGACAAAAACCAGAATACCCCTGCAACTCAACAACAAAAAGACAAAAAATCCAGTTAAAATATGGACAAAGGACATGGACAAATACTTTTCCAAAGAGGAAATACAAATGGCTCAAAAATATATGAAAAGATGCTCACCATCACTGGTTATTAGGGAAGTGCAAATCAAAGTCGCAATGAGATATCATCTTACACCTACTAGAATGGCCATTCTTTAAAAAGAAGAAAATGACACGTGCTGGAGAAAATGTGGAGAAATAGGCACACTTATTCACTGTTGAATAAGTGAATTCACTTATAATAAGTGTATATGTAACATGATGCACCCACTCTAGAAGACAGTTTGGCAGTTCCTCAGGAAGGTATGTATAGAATCGCCATATGATCCAGCCGTCCTATACTAATTATATGCTTGGAAGAACTGAAAGTACAGACCCAAACAGACATTTGCACACTGATGTTTGTAGCAACATTATTCATGGTTGCCAGGAGATGAAACAGCCCAAATGTCCATCAGCTGATGGTTGGATAAACTGTGGTATATACATATGATAGAATATTACACAGCTGTAAGAAGGAATAAAGTCATGACACATGCAACAATGTGGGTGAACTTTGAGGACAGTATATTGAGAAAAATAAGCCAGAAGCAAAAGGGCAAATATTGTATGGTCTCACTAATATAAACTAAGTATAAAAAACAAATTAGGAAATAGCAGTGAGAGAATCAGCATTTGATGCTGAAGCAATACAGCATGTTCGACAGAATTAGTTGTAAAGATTCGGAAATGGATAGCACTATAGTGTGTAATGATAGCACATTATAATGTAAGTATAACAAAGTTGAGCGAGGGTATGGTTGAAAGAGGAATGCCATTGGCATGTATTATACCAGAAGGAAAGATGGGGGTAAAACCTGGAACTTATAACTTAACAAAACTAGAGTGGACAATGATGATGATTAAATGTCGAAATATAAGAAAGTTTTTACATGAGGAGAGAACAAATGAGTGTCACCATTGTAAGGTGTTAAAAATGAGATGGTATATATATGGAGGGGGGATACAATTACCGCAAACTAGGATATTGATTAATTGTAACATTGTCATGATCTTTCATTACTTAGAACGGAGGCACCATATGTAAGCTCAAGAGGAGGGGGATATAAGGGAGGGGCATGGGATTCTTGCTATTGTTTCTTTTAATTTTTCCCCTCTTCTTTCTTTGCCAAAGAAATGGAAATGTTTTCATATAGATTATGGCGGTGAATACATACCTGTCATTATACTGGGGGATACTGATTATGCACTTAGGATGGATTGTATGGTATGTTGATAAAACTGTTTAAAATAAACAGAAAGATACAAATGCTGCAGAAGATGCAGTGAGAGATATACCTATTTACTGTTGGTGAGGAAGTAGAATTGTGCAGCCACTCTGGAGGGCAGTGTGGTGGTTCCACAGGAAGCTATGTACAGGGTTGCCATATGATTCTGCAGTCCCATTATTAGATATATACCTGGTAGAAATGAAAGAAGGAACATGAATAGAGAGTTGCACACTAGTGTTTATGGTGGCCTAAGGGTACACTGACTAGTGAACTGATGAACAGAAGGGTATAAACATGGTGTAAACATGCAATGGAATATTAAGCAGCTGCAGGAAGGAATGAAGTCACATGGCCTGCGACCCAGTGAATGAGCCTTGAGGATATTATGTTGAATGAAATAAGCGAACTGATGAACCAGGGGCAAACTGTGATGTATACATACAACAGAATATTGAGCAGCTGCAGGAAGGAATGAAATTGTGTGGTATGCAACTAGATTAATGATCTTGAGGATGTTATGTTGAGTGAAATAAGCCAGATACAAAAAGACAAATATTGTGTGGTCCTTCTGATATAAATTAACCATAATGAGCAAACTCTGAGAATGGAATTCTTGAGTAGAGGTTTTCAGGAAATAGTAAGTGGGCAGAGATCAGGCAATCGATGATTAAGGAGTATGGAATGTTCAGTAAGGCTCATTGTAAAGTTTCCTAGATTGTAAGCTCTTACAGCAGTCACATCTATTCCTGAGTTTTGTTATTTCTAAATTCAAAGATGCTGTGCTCTTTGTGTATATCTGGGTAGTTGCCTGGAACAATGGGTATCTGTGTTTGACCGGAGGCCCAGAGTTAGAGTTTTGCAGTTCTGAAAATCAGCATTACTCCATACAGAAACTATAAAAGAAGTTGAAGAAGAAATAAGACTTCAATTAGAGATAAGAACGAAATGAATCTGGGTAGGACTAAGGTGAATCAAAATACATGGTAAAGGACGATACTGACTGTCAATTTTAATACTTCAGTATCTGTGTGAGACCAAAGGAAGAGATGTTTATTTTGTCCAAAATTTAAATTTTCTGTAGCACACAATCTAATTTAACCTGTCTGGTCAGTTTATTTAAGCAATTTAAACATGTAACCTACAATAGGGAAAGAAATCTTGTTATTTTGTAAGGTTAGAGTAATACTCTGATACATTCCAGAATATTTGGGGCAGAAAATAAAAAAGTAATTTCAAAGTCCCCTTGAGTGACTGGGGAAAAATGTGGAACTATTATCTTCCCTACATGAGGAATTCCTGATATTTCCTCGGCCATTTGGGACTCCCAATTTAATAAGCCAAGCCCTCAATCTTGAGGCTTGACCTTATGAAACTTCTCTCCGCAATGACGAAGCTGAGCCTTTTTATAACTATGCCTGAGAGTCACCCCTGGAGAACCTCTTTTGTGGCTCAGATGTGGCCCCATCTCTCTCAGATGTGGCCAATTGTGATGGTCAGGTTCATGTGTCAACTTGGCCTGGTAATAGCGTCCAGTTGTGGTCATGCAAGCATGGGCCCATCTGTTGCTGTGAGGACATTTCTTGGACTTAAATCATGAGCATGTTGGCTGCATCCAAGGATGATTACATCTGCAATGAGCTAAGGGGAATGTCCCCTGCAATGAGTGATGCTTAAACTAGTCACCAGAAGGCTTTTAAGGAGGATTCAGAAGGGACAGTCCCTCTTTCTGTTTCAGCCAGCCAGCCTCTCCTGAGAGTTTATTGAGGACCTTCATTGGAGCTGCCAGCTTGTGGCCTGCCCTACAGATCTTGGACATGGGGTATAAGTCTCCCTTGCAACGTGAGACATGACACCCAGGAATGAACCTGGCCTTGGCTTCGTGGAATTGAGAATGCTTTCTTGACCAAAAGGGGGAGAAAATGGAACAAGATAAAGTTTCAGTGGCTGAGAGATTCCAGGTTAAGTCGAGAGATCATTCTGGAAGTTACTCTTATGAAAGCTTCAGCCAGATTATTGCACATTTCCACTCTCCCTAGCCTCAACCAACAATATTCCTGAAAACCCTAAAGAATACCCTTGATTCCATCTATAAATGTTTTACCTGTAAGTTTATTTTTCTCAGAAACTTAAGGCATCCCAATTGCTCCTATGCCAGATAAACCCTGAAACCCAGAGGTACCCGTCTCTAGGAACATCAACCAGTTTCATACCTCTGCCCCATAAGTCAACACCCCTTTGCAGCATGGAGAAGTTAAAATGGTCATTGCCCGATATTCCTGAAGATTTAAGAGTGATTAAATGAGAGGGAGGAGATGTAATGGAGAAATTCGGATTTAACAAGTGATTATGACTACTGACTCATTTTATAGATATTTCTTTTTAGTTTCTAATGTATTAGACCAGTTAGAAGGAAGTACTGTAAATTCTTGAGATGTAATCCAGTAACCCTGATCTTTGATAATGATTGTATAGCTGTGTAACAACAACAACAAAAAAGTTGGTTGCCTACGTATGTATGGATCTACTTCTGGAAGTTTCATTCTGTTCCACTGATCTATTTATCTATCTTTTGCAGTACTATACTTTCACTCTCTAAACTAACTTAACTTTATGATATGTCATTAAATTGGGTAGAATGCAATATTAGAGGGTCAGCAGGGGCGGATAAAGGGTATGGGATATTTGGGGTTTTCTTTTTTATTTCTTTTTTCTGGAGTAATGCAAATGTTCTAAGATTGACAATGGTGAGGAATAAACATGTGAGGATACTGTGAACCACTGATAGTACACTTTGGATGGATTGTATGGTGTATGAATATATCTCATTAAAATTGTATTTGAAAAAAACTGTGCAGTAAAGCAGGTAGAAAAAAAGAAATATTACTAAAGATCATGAAAGAAATTTCATAATGATAAATATTTCACTCAACTGGGAAGATATAAACATTCTAAGCATGTGTAGACATTATTATAGAGCCTGAAAATATATAAGCAAAAATTGACCGAGCTATAAAGGTTGACAGCTTAAAATTTTAGTGGGAGATTTTAACATACCTCTCTCAGGAATTGCTGTAACAAACAACAAAAATTGTAGATCTACAAGATTTGATCAAATTTGGCTTAATCAGCCAAAACTGTAGGATATACATTATTTTCAATAACACATAGATTATTTACCAAAATTGACCAAATTATGACATAAGGAAAACTCTAACAAATTCTAAAGGATTCAATAATTCAGAGTATAGTATTTGATTACAGTTACATTAAACTAGAAATGAATTTTAAAAGATAAATGAAAAATTCCCAAATATTTGGAAATTCAAAATACCCTTCTAAAAAATCATTAGAGAAGAAATCGCAAAGGAAAATAGAAAACCTTTTAAACTGAATTATAATAAAACTATGCCATATTAAAACTTGTGAAGTGTAACTAAAGCTACATCTACATAGATACAGTCTTTAAGACATATTTTTGAGATAGAAAGTCTTAAAACTAATAATCCTGGTATCTAGTTCTAATAGTTACATAAAGACGAGCAAATTTAAACCCAGAGAAAGTAGAAGGAAGGAAATAATAAAAGCAGAAATGAGTGAAAGAAAAAAAGCATAGAGCAGAATAGAATCAACTAAGTAAAGATTTGGTTTTTTAAATAAAATATATTAAATAAATTGATAAACAACTACAAGAATGACCCATAAAAAGTAAAAGAGAAAATATAAATATTATAATGAAAAGGGGATATACCACAAGAAATCCAAAGACATTATAGAAATATTAAGAGGCAAACAATAATTGCAATACAGGTAGAGTTTCTATTTGCTTTTCATATTTTAGGACTATCCTGCCTCAGGCCTTGGAGAGGGTGGAGCACATTCCTTAGGGATTGGGGAGATCCTGATTGCCACCATATAGAGGGATTGAGCATGTGCCCCAGAGATGGTAGAGAGCCTGGGGGGTAGCCTCAGTGTTTGGAGAGGGTGGAGCTGAGAAAAAGGTGGTCTCCCCAATGTCCCCCAAGGTTGCATTCAGAGTGAGGCGGGTTGCTGCATAGGCCCATGGAAAGAATGGGACTGCCACTTTCTAAAGCCCCAAAGATAAATGACTCTCAGACTTTGAAATCTAATGGAGTTTGCCCTGCACGTTTTTGAAACTCCTTGGGTCCTGTGACCCCTATATTACTTCCGATTCCTCCCTGTGGAAATGGGTGTGTGCATCCTATGACGGTTTCTCCTTTGTATCTTGGTGGCAGATAACTTGTCCTGAGTTTTACAGGTCCAGAGCCAGAGGAGAATTTTGCCTTAGAACAGACCATGCCTGTAACAGACTTTGATGACACTTTGTACTGGTTTTCACCTTGTATGATTACTGAAATGGCTTAAGGTTTTGTGATATCCTGATGGAATGAATGCATTTTGTATATGGGAAAAACATGTCTTTTTTAGGGTCCAAAGGGTGGAATGTGCTGGCTTGAAAGGATTTATGTACCCTAGAAAAGCCATGTGCTAATCTAATCCCATTTTGTAAAGACACCGCTTCTTCTAATACCTATGGAGCACTAATAGGTTGAAAGCTTGATTAGGTTATCTCCATGGGGATGTGACTCAATCAATTGTGGGTATTAAACTTGATTAGATGGAGACATGTCTCCACCCATTCCAGGTGGGTCTTGATTACTGGAATCCCTTAAAAGAGGAAGCATTTTGGAAAAGTTTTGAGCTTCCAAGAGGAATCTGCAGAGAATGGCTGCAGAATGAAGAGAGAACCACAGAGCCCATCAGCCAGTGCCTCTGGAAATGAAGAATAAGAACGCCCCCGGGGGGCTTTATGAAGCAAGAGGACTGGAAAGGGAGTTAGAAGATGTCTCCATGTTCGCATGTGCCTTTCCGGTTGAGAAAGAAACCCTGAACTTTATCAGCCTTTCTTGAGTGTAGGTAACCTCTTGTTGGTGCCTTAATTTGGACATTTTTATAGACTTGCTTTGATTGGGACATTGTCTTGGACTTAGAATTGTAAACTAGCAACTTATTAAATTCCCATTTTTAAAAGCCATTCCTTTTCTTGTATATTGCATTCTGGCAGCTAGCAAACTAGAGCAAGGACAATTCCTTTTCAAATGAAGTCATTGTGTGAACAGGATTTAAAGTCAGGGTTTGAGCTTGGAAATTGTCTTAGTTTGCGGGGCCTTCTATAACACAATCAAGGACTAGTTAGCTTAAACAACAGGAATTTATTTTCTCCAAGTTTTAGAAACTAGGAATCCAAAATCAGGGTGTTCTCAGGGCTGTGTTTTCTCTGTAGTCTGCAGCGTTCTGATAATGGCATAAACAGCCCATAGCTCAGTCCCCGCCATCACAGGACCATCTCTCTCCCTGTCTGTCTCCTCCTTCTGGGTCCAAATTCTCTTTGTTGATAAGGACTGCGGTCATATTGGATTAAGGCCCACCTTGACCCAGTTTGGCTTTACCTTAACTAGTAACATCTTCAAAAATCCCACTTACAAGTGATTGCCCATCCGCAGGCCTGGAGGTGATGGCTTGATTGTGTCCTTACAGGGCACGTGGTACAATCTGTAACAGAAACAGATTCTGTTACAAAGTAGTTTAGGAACTGTTTGACTGCTAATGGACAGTTGCCTCATTACAATTATATTTATATGCTTATGTTCTCATTCATTAAACTTTATTCTGTCAACATCTGGTCATGAACCTAAAAATTCATAGGTAAGAATTTATACATAATAAAGCTGAGTATCTTTAAAATAACTTCTTTCTGAGTTTGTATCTTGATCAGACAACAAGATTAAATTGCTTAATTCTCTCTACAAACATAGGAGAACCCCACTTCCCCGTGTGAAAACAATTGAAATGGTTATATAATGTGTTCAAGGACACATACCACACGTATTAACGCTTAGGGTCAGTTCAGAACCCACATATTTCTGACACCACATTCATTATTCTCTGTCCATTGCCTCATTTTTCTTTTCAATATTCAATATTTAATGAACAATTAAAGGTTCATTAAACCTTTGTTTAATGAAGTAGGATTTTTGTGGATGAAGTGGATAGACTTGAGTTTCTTACCTGATAGGATGGTAGCATGTTACCGCATGGGGCCTATGCAACAGTTCTACAGCAGACCCCTTCCCCGATCTTTCCTTTCAGCTCTCTCTGCAAAATGCATAGCTGATGCTTTCAGCAGAGCCATTGCTCTACGAGTGACTGAATTGAAAAAGCTGGAAAAAAATCAAACTGAGCAGATCTTAATGCTCTTAATTGTCACCAATTATAGTTACTTTTTTCTGTGGGATTAAAATCCTTTTTCATGAAAGGGCAAAGAAAGTTCAGCTGCCTTGTAGCACATCCCATACGTCTCTGTTGGGGTGGGTGGTTCTTTATATTCTCCTGCTGTGACTCCAGTGTGACTTTCATTACCTTTCCCTGTGGCAGTTGGTGACCACGGTGTTGAAATCACACACAGGAACCTGTGCTTTCAGTGTCTTCACTTTAAAATGAAAACAACCTGTGAGCCCTTTGAGGGCAGGGACAGTATCTTTTTAGCACAGCATTTAGCACTTAGTAGGTGATCATTATATGCCAGTTAGGGTAATTATTGAACTTTTACCATTACTCTTTTAAAACCTTTCTTGTTCTGTGCCTTCAAATATGAAGTAGTCTTTAAGCTTGAGGGAATTAAAATAAACATATTTTGAATGACCTAAGTAGAAATTTTACTTCCCACTTTGTAGGTGAGGAACCTGAGGCACTGAGATGCTTGGCCTAGAACGCAGAGTAGAACCATGACAGAAACCAAGCTAAATCATCAGGTATTATAAAATAACTTCCCACTCTGTGTCCTCCCACTGGACCTCTTCCTTCTTCAACTATTTCACATTCTTCCCCTCTTTCTCATCTTGCCATTTCAGGAATTCCTCCTTTCTCAAACCAGTGCTGAAGTTACTGGCAGGATGAGGTCAATGATGGAACGCAGGGACCAGTGTAAGAGCCCCTTTAATAAATGTCAGAGCAGGGACAGAAGTCAAGCACTGGGAAATCTCCTCCCATCTAAGTTCCGAAGTAGCATCTTTGCAATCCATGGGTCAAAAGAGAATGACCAGTGTCACTTTCTCTTGCCATCGGTGGTTAGCCCATTTGGCTCCTCAAAGGTCACAGGAGGCTCCTGGGGAGATATTGAGGAGTCAGGGAAAGAATTCAGACTTTGAAGGCTGGGACCTCTGCTAGGCACTCATCCAATGAACATTTACTGCAAGGCGCCACGCTAGGATTGGAGACCCTCACGGTGAGCAAGACAGACATGGCCCTGCCTTCATAGAGTTTACTGACGTATATCTAGAAGGTTTGACTTGAATGAATGAATTAAAACCTGGCTAATGTTTATGAGTGCTTACCATGTGCCAGACACTGTGCTAAATGCTTTCTGTACCTTCTTCGTAGGTGAGCTGGTAGGTAGAAGAACTAGAATCCAAACCATGCCCACATTTTTCTGACTGCAAAGCCTAAACTGATGAGAACAGAATATAGAAAAATACCAAGTCAAATATTGGCACTGAGTAGGCAACATGTTTGAGTGGAATGAATTTGAATTTAGAGATAGATAAATAATGTTTGAGTTCTGGCTCTGCTACCTCTGTCTGTGATGCTGGCTACAGGAGAGAGACTTTACAAAGGAAAATAGGCTTGAAGGGCTGGGCAGGTTCACTACTTGTCCTCAGCAGCCAGCAGGTAGCAGGTACTAGAAACTAATGACCAATTCAATGAATTAAAACATCCCGAGAAGCCAAACACTGTCACAAAAGCTTTGAAAATATTTTAAGGGGGGCTGACCTACAAGATACAAGTGGGGAAATTATATCCTGATGACTTCCTGTGACTTACTAACTAACAATACCATCTCCACTAAAAATAATGGCATGCTTCCATTTATTAAGACACTATTCTCTGTTCTTTACTACCACCCAATATAGAAGCTGTTATTTCTGTTTTATAAAGAAGAAAAACCTGCCTCAGAGAGCTTAAGTCTTTCCTCTAGCAGACTCTGCTTCTAGAGGCTCCTCCTCAGTCCAGGCTGGACCCTAATTTGGGTGGATTGAAACCTGCCATTTGAAGATGAGCTTAATGAGATTCAAAGGGCCCCTGGACCTGAAGACTGTTTAGTTTGGAAGCAGTCACAATTAAGATAACAGAAGAGTTCCAGTCAAATGCATATGCTCTCTCAGCCAAGCAGATCCTCTGCTAATTAGAAATGTATCTACATAATGGTGCACATGAAATTGGTTTGCTTGAGCTAAGGAGGACTGGCTTTTAGTAAATGGTCTACCCCTAAGCTGTACCAACACCTGTCCCAAAGGAGCTTGATGAGGGCAGATGGCTAGCTCTTGTCTTGGGTACTTGGCATTCCTTCCAATACCTCTAGTTCTCTGAAGAAACTTAGCAGTGATGTCTGTCCTTTGCTCTAACACAGGGTTTCTCAAACTCACACTACCACTGTTGACATTTTGGGCCAGAAAACTCTTTTTGTTGGGGAGCTTTCATGTGCATTGTAGGAATTTCAGCAACATCCTTGGCTTCTACCCACCTGAAGCCAGTGAGGTACCCCACCCCAGTTGTGACAAGCAAAAAATGTTTCTAGACATTGCCAAATGCCTTCTGGGGGTAAAATCATGCCCAGCTGAGAATCACTGCTCAAGCAAAGACCTCTTTGGGAGAAATTAATTAATTTAGGCACTAAGCCCTCCTTTTATGCTAGTAATTTCTCCTGCCTCTGCCAGTCTGGTGCACTGCTGATTCTATAATTCAGGAATGCCACACACATTAAATTAAACATGAGAGTAGTTCCTCTCCTGGCTTTTCTCACTGCCTTGCTTTACTGCATGTGGAAGCCACCCTGTGGACTCTAGGAAAACATTTGCAGTACATTATTCAATGATGTAAATGAATGAAGAGATATAAGCAGATGTTAGTAGTCGATGGTGAGTGCCCTGGCCTGAGAGACCACAAAAGGTGATCTGTGTGGTCCTGATGTTTGGAAAATCTACCACCTAGTGTCCTAAAGAATATTTCAGTGAAGGGACTTGGCAAGTGTGTCTCAGTGTGGTGTACCGCACTCTGGAATTTCTTGGCCATGGTAAATGGTCCCTAAGCTCCCACCCAGGGATCCCTAATCCTGTCCTTGTGGGATAGTATATAGGAGAGTCAGTTCACGAGTCAGGAAGCTGCCCTGCGACGGTGAGAAGCAAAACAGTGGAGCTATTATCAGTGGGTTGCAAGAAGGTCCCAGGCCGTAGCTGCAAGTTAGTGCCTAGCCGTAGCCATTCAAGGAATGCTCGTCGTGATTTTTGTTCTGGATATTACAAAGTAGGAAGCATGTTCTAGATCGGATAAGAAAGGAGTTTCCCAGTTAGCCATAGTTTCATAAAACAATGTTCAGCAATTTCTGAGTAAATTACATTTTAGAGTAACTTTTTTTGTTTTCCTGTTTTGCTTACTTTTGAATTTTACTTTGTAAACAAATTATGAAGGTAATATGTCTAGAAAAACATAGACACTACAGAGAAGTGTAATGGCCCAGAAAATGATCCAGATAATCATACTGTCCAGTGGCAAACAATTTTGTCATAATTTGTCAGGGTTATTTTTTTTAATTTTAATTATACAAGTAACACATCATATTAGTCACTGTCCCAGCAAAAACAGCAATACCAACAACAAAAACCATGCTATACTTGAAGATAATTTGAAGAGAATTTGATAAAGTTACTGTTTTTGAAGGAGTGAGCAGGGGTAAGGAAACCACTAGAAATTGGCACCCAGGGCCTGGTAATAGTGGGGTGCGTTACCACCCATAGCCCAGAGTGAGAAGGTGGGGTACAGTGGTCAGAATCCAGGAGAGACTGTGGGAGTGGGTATTCTGACAAGACGGGGGCATGTGAAACTGGGGGGAGGAGAATGAATACTTTCCCTTCCTGCCTGCCAGGGGGCCCCATTGGCCACATCCAACTTGAAACCACCCAACAAGGTTGCTCGTTGATGCAGGTTGCCTGCCTGGGTGCAGAAGAGTGTGGAGAATAGAGAGGAAATCTGGAGAAGCAAACAGAAAACATCCAGCCCAACAGGAATATGCACTCGTGCTTTAATAGGGAAACACTGAAGAGGTAACCATTGTTTTAAGCTTGGCATAGATCCTTCTAGACGTTTTTCTAGGTAGTTGCCTGTTTAATCTGTGCCATCATAAAATGTACCATTTTGTTCTGCCCGTATGTGTGTGTTTATGTGTTATACAAGTGGTATTAAATAGTCTGTATTATTAAGCAACTTGCTTTTTTACTCAACAATGTATCATGGATTCTTTCCTGTTAGTAGGTATAGATCTAAGGCATTATTTTGACCTCCCACCCCCACCCCCATTTGCTATTCCATGTGTGGTCAGTAGGAGAGCTAGCTCCCAGTATTCTAGTTCCCTTCTCTTTTTCTCCCCCCTAGCGCACAGTAGCATTGCAGTTTCCCACTCTATTACACTCGGGTGTGCCAGTGTGGCTTCCTTCGGTCAAGGAAATATAAACCCTAAGTGACACATGTTGCTTTCAGACGATAGCTTTAAGCACCATCGTGTGCTTCACCAACTCTCTCTTTTCCTCTGCCGCTAAGACTAGTGATATTCTAGACCAGTGCTGTCTAATAGAGATACAATGCAAGCAACATATATAACTTTACATTTTCCAGAAGCCACATACACACACACACACACACAAAAGCAGGTAAAATTAATTAATTTTAGTAAGATATTTTATGTAACCCAATATATCCAAACGTACTATAAGTATCAAATACCATCAGTGAGATATTTTTACACTTTTTAAATACTAAGTCTGAAATCCACAGTGTGGTTTATACTTACAGTAACTCTCAGTTTAGATTAGCCATATTTCAAGTGTTCAGAGTCACATGTGGATGGTAGCTGTGGTTGATACAGTAGTTGTACATGGATCTTTCTGTCTAGATCTTAAGGAAGACACAGATGTGAGTCCCCAGCTGATGTGCCATGGGCATATAGTGTGAATGAGAAATAAGCCTTTTTGTTAAGACTTCAAGATTTGGTTGTTGGTTGCTCCCATAGAATCGCCTGGTCTGTGCAGGCAGATACATGTATCATATGTTTTAGTTTTTCTTGTCTGCTCAAGTAAATACCATGAAATGATTCAATTAAACAATGACCTCGTGTTTTGAGCCTGGGATAAAGTCCAAATCAAGGTAACATCAAGGTGCTGCTTTCTTCCCAAAGTCTGTGGTGTCTAGGGCTGGCTGCTGGTGATCCTTGGACCTTAGCTTGTCACATGTTGAGGCACATGGCGGCATGTCCTGGTCTTTCCCTTCTCTTCTGGCTTCCATTGACGTTCAGCTTCTTGCTTCCTACTGAGGCTTTCTTGCTCTCCATCTGAATTTCATTCTGCTTATGAAGGACTCCAGTAATAGGATTAAGACCCATCCTGATGGAGGTGGGTCACACATTAACTGAAATACCCTCATCGAATGCTCATGCTTACAATGGGTTCATACCCACAGAAATGGATTTGGTGTCAGAACATGTTTTTCTGGGGTACCTATGGCTTCAGACCAGCACATCATACTTCATTTAATCATTTCTCTATGGATGGACATTCCTTTTCAATTTTTCACTGTTATAGCAACGTTTTGATTAATATTCTTATGCTCATCTCTTGGTTCATACAGTTTTCCTTGGGGTAATTGTTCAAAATAGAATCATATGTACCTTTTTAATTTAATAAATATACTTAAAAAGCTTCCCAGAGTGACTCTACATATTTCCACTTCTATCAGTAGTACATCAAAGTATCCATTTTTGCTATATTATTACTTGTACCTGATATCAATATATTTCATTTCAAAAAATTTTTTCTGTATGTTTCTATTTACATTTCTGAAATTATACTTGATGCAATGTATAACCTGTTCTTTTTAACATTATGAACATTTTGATCTAATTTAAAATTTTTATAAACCTTTATTTTAAATGGAAGCATAAGACCTAGTATAGTTATGCCAAGTTGATTTAACCATTTTAGTTTTTTTACATTTGCATTATTTATATATATAAGCATATATATATATATTCTTATATATATGTAACACCTAATGAACATCTTTTGTTCCTATATCTTTTTTCACATTTCAATTATTTTCCCTGAAGATAAATTCTGAAAGTGTGGTTATTGGACCAAAGGCACATGAATTTTGTTGAGATCTTGATATTTGCTAGTAAATTATTTTTTTCCCAAAAAGTTATATAAATTATTCTCCTTTAGGACAACTTCAGATTTTTGTATGACATATACTGAGCATTTCCCATGAGCGGGTGCTTTTAGATATGCTATCACATCCAGTACTCATAAGGGTCTATGAGGTGAGCAAAGGGGAAATAACCTGTCCAGGGTTATGTAGGTAAGAAGCAATGCTGATATTAGAACCCCGTTTCAGAGGGCAAAGTCAGGCTTTTTGTGCGTTTTAATATTTCACCCATCTCCTTTACACTTCCCTTGGTGAAAATAGCCCCTCCAAGGATTCTCATTTCAGCCCACTCTCCACAACTCTTAGCCCTGAATAATTAATTAATCTGGGCCTCCAAATCTAGAGAGCTATAGGAAAAACTTCAATCAATGCTCAAAAAAATGGGAATATCAAACTGTACCTTCAGGTTTCCAGGAGAGGGCACTGCTGGCCCATAATCTGTTTCAGATGAAACCAGATGAGCTCTCAAGAGGAGGCCCTGGCAATTTTTGAGATGGTTTTATTCAGAGAAACCTTCCACTGAAGGAATATTTAGCTGGTGTTTAGCATACAGAGGCATTTTCAAATGAGACTCATTGGGGTATATTCAGGTTATTTATCCACACAAACAACCTTTTCTCAAAATGAAAGGGGGACTATGGTAAAGTAAGACTTTGAACTGTTTTCAGTGGTTATTTCTTAGCACAGTTCTCGCTATTGTAGACAGCAGTCACATGCTGGTAGAAATAGGGCCAAAGGCAAATCTTCTGTTACTGATGAATAGAGTTGAGTGTGTCAGAAAAGATCACAGACAATCTCTCAAAATTTTTACGTTTTGTTCTTTGGGTACTGTTGACATACAGTAAACATCAGCTGAACACAGAGTGTCTGTGCTATCTGAAAATGCATTAGAGACATCCCTCCCCTGCCATGGCCTGAGCTTATTTCTTACCTGGACTATGGCACTAGTTTGCCAATTGATTTTCCAGCCATCATTGCCACATCTACGTCCCCATTCCCTCTCTACTGATACTCTGCGTGCTGCAGCCAGAATGTTATTTCTACAGACTGGATCTCGTCATTATCCCTTCTTCAAACCCACCAGTTGTTTCCCCATCATCTATTAAAAAAAGGCCTTCCAATGGCTTATACTACCCTTCGAAATCAAACCTATGCCCACTTTTCCCGGCTCCTTTAAATGCCACTCTTCACGTACCCCTTCTGAAACAGTGCTCTGATTACACTGAGTTTCTTATTCTTTGTTTGTTCTTTGCTGTCTTCACACCTCTGTATGTCCCGTTCCCTCTGCCTGGGAGGTTCTTCACCATTTTTTTCAACCTACCAAAATTCCTGACATTCTTCAGAACCCAGCTAACAGATGACCTCTTTCTGATGTCCTCCCCAAATCTTCAGATAGAGGCACTCTTCCACTGGTACTCCATAGATGTTTTTAGGTCTACACTGTGTTGCTGTTTCTTCATTTTATTTGTCCATCAGTACATCTGTACAGAAAGTCCTATAGGAAAGAGGCCATATCTCATTCATTATTTTATTCCTGAATCCAGGCATTTGCTTGGCATGTAATAGACCTTCAGTAAACCATCATTATTATTGTTATTATTATTATATGCATTTGAATAGATAAGTGTTTGTGAATTTCAATGTTTTGGCAACATGTCGTCAGCTTTGAGCCATCATTGATCACGGCTTTACAATTCACATTTAAGATGAAGCTTTTTTATGCTTATCTTTACTCTTTTTCTTCTGCATGATTTGATATGGGCAAAAGGGAAGGAGAAATCTGAGGCTAGATTTTGGCCAAGTCCAAAATAAGTTTCTTGAAAGAGATGGAATTTAAGTAAGAGGAGGGATTTCCAAGCATGTAAGAAGGCAAACCTTCTCCAAACACTTGGCAGAAGAAAGTAGAAAGACTAAAGTGAAGGGGGATGCAAGGATGCTTGAAAGCAAGTTTGTCATCCTGCAGGGGAGCAGAGATGGGAGAAAACAGGAATAAACTAGGAGAAAGAGAAGAAATATGTTTGGGCATTTATTCCTTCTCCTACAACTTCTTTTTCTGAACCCCTTCCCCCACCCACCAAGGGCAGGAATTGACATCAGTGAAAGACAGTTACCAAGTTTTTACGAACTCCCCACATTCTTTCAGGTGGTTATGAGTTCTAAGTGATCATTGTTTCTTAAAACGTAGAAATTCACTAAAGGGAAGATTTTTCTCTGAGAGATCTGTGAAGCTTGTCACTTCATAACTTACACTGTTTTAATAAATCTTGAATTTATTAAATGCTGGTCCTTTATCCACACAGAGAATAATAACCAATAGCTTCTATAACTGCAAGCCCACCATACGTGCACATACACAGATGGGGGTCTCCCCCATCCACTAGTCTATGTCGGGGCTGACTCCATTTTCACATTGATGGATGGAGCTTTAGGGTTGAGACAAACCATCTGTCTGCCAAATGGCATTTCTAGTGCTTCAATCACATCTCCAATAATCACTTCCCCTAAACACATTAGTGGGAAATGAAGTAAAAAAATAATTAAGTGTAACTATCCATTGCATTAGAAATTGATGATATCTACATTTCGTAAATTGCTCCAGAAAGATCTCTCATTGTTGCATAGAATTCATCCTAGTAAGAGAAGTGTTTAGGAATTCAGTTTGAGGGAAAGAAGTGAAGACTTTAAATGAAAAGGAAAGCTACTTGGAAAGATGGAGGAGACCAAAGATACTAGGGTGTTGAGGCTGGAGGGAGTAGTAAAAAGTGGGCACAGCCTCTGTGACTCAAGAGGATCATATGGACATTCTGATGCTTAGAATGCTGGCTTCTGACTTAAAATGAAGTGTTGTCATAGACTTGGATGCAACTTTTCTCGTATTTCCACTAACTCACCTTAAAGTGAATAACCTTTGTCCATCTTGAGTCACCTGGTTCATAAACACAATAAGAAAATGAAACGTTATCTCTCAACTGCACGGATACTGCTTTTTTGGCAAAGAGCTCCTTCGCTCCTACATTGCACTCTCCACAAACATTTTTTTATGCATTTTATATTATTCAGGGACATGAACAGAGAAAACAACTAAATAAGATGCATAGTGGGGAGGGTGATTGCAGATGTCTGTGTCGTGTATACACACACACGTGCACGCATGTGCAAGCAGTTTTTCCTTGGGATATTTTGTAGTTTTGGTTTTGGTTTTTTAAATCACAATCAAATTGCTTCATATAGATGTGAAAAGAGCTGTTGTGGTAGTAAAGCATACTTGGAATAATAGTTTGTCACATTTTCCATTTGTTTAGAATATGAAGGGCAGGTGGGTTGCCATTTCAGGTCAGAGAACCATACAGTTTGTGTGTCAACTGGAAAGAAGACATTGAGATGGGAACTCTGCGTATCATTTTGCTCTTTGAGAAGGAAACCTGACTAGTGTTCAAAGGGACCAAAGATAGATAATACATATAGCAGAATTTGTGGATAAAGTGCATCTTATTCAAGCACATGAGAGATAAAACATTGCGTGGGATCTATGATAATACTCTAGAGGATTGGTGGAAGGCTGTACTATTCTAAAGATGCAGAGGAATAGCAAATCTTTAAAGATAATTTACTACAGAAATCAGGAAAAAGTTTAGAAAATTATTTGGATATTTAATAAGATGCCAATTAATATGGCCTCCATGAAATAGAGACAGAAATTCACAAAAGATAGGATGAGCAAAAATGAAAAGGTAGTCTGATAAGATTGGAAGGGAAGAGATATAAAAATAAGGACTTCACATAAACTAAAAGACACAGAATTAAATCTACATGGGAAGCATTAGTAATCCTAAATTGCACAAAAATTCAATGATGCAGAGAAAAAAATTTTAAACATCTTTAATAGAGTGGCATAAATATAATGTAATTAATTGTAAATTATAAATATAAAATATGGCATTTACTTGAATTTTATATTTAAATACTAAATAATTTAATAAAATAATTAGAAAAGTGGGAGAGAAATATATAAATTATTGGTGTGATCATATGTGCTGGTTTGAAATGATGTGTGTACCCTAGAAAAGCCAAGTTTTTTTACTCCTAATCCCATTTTGTAAAGGCAGCCATTTCTTCTAATCCCTATTCAGCATTGTATGTTTGAAACTATAATTTGATCATCTCCCTGGAGATGTGATTTAATCAAGGTGGTTGTTAAGCTGGATTAGGTAGAGGTGTGTCTCCACCCATTTGGGTGGATCTTGATTAGTTTCTGAAGTCCTATAAAAGAGGAAACATTTTGGAGAACAGGAGATTCGGAGAGAGCAGAGAATGCTGCAGCACCACGAAGCAGAGTCCGCCAGCCAGCGACCTTGGGAGATGAAGAAGGAAAATGCCTCCCAGGGAGCTTCATGAAACAGGAAGCCAGGAGAGAAAGCTAGCAGATGATGCCGTGTTCGCCATGTGCCCTTCCAGCTGAGAGAGAAGTCCTGACTGTGTTCACCATGTGCCTTCTCACTTGAGAGAGAAACCCTGAACTTCATCAGCCTTCTTGAATCGAGGTATCTTTCTCTGGATGCCTTTAATTGGACATTTCTATAAGACTTGTTTTAATTGGGACATTTTCTCAGCCTTAGAACTGTCAACTAGCAACTTATTAAATTCCCCTTTTAAAAGACATTCTATTCCTGGTATATTGCACTCTGGCAGCTAGCAAACAAGAATTTCACCATAAGAATTTCTGGTGAAAACTTTAGAATCATTAGTACTGAATCAATAATCAAAAACATAATTGAAGAAAGTTCTGAGGAGTTGGTTCTTTTTAAAGAATTTTGGACTGTAATAGCAAGGTAATGGGGGTGAGAGGAGACATACCACATTCCCAAAGAGAATCAGTGGAAATGACCCATAGCTAGATACAAAGCTGAAATAAAATATTTTAATTGTAAGGAAAGAGAAAATAATTCTATATGTATCATTTTAGACAACCCACAAATACCCCCCCAAAAGCATGTGTCTGGCCGGCCCCAAACTTTTCCTGTTCATAACTAAATAAAGAAGATAAAATAGCAATAGTTTTGAAGAGAATACAATAGTTTTCAATAATTTATAGGTGAAAACAACAGGAAAGTACTCTCAGATATATTAGCATTAAGAAAATGTAGCACCTAGATTACTATTTTTTTTTTAAATCAATACTTAAAGAAATAGCATTCATTGTCAAAAAGGTTTACAAGTCAATTGGGATAGAAAGCATTGGAATTTCTTCTGCTATTCAATCATTGCCCTGAGGAAATAATTTAATGTGCTATGATTTATTGTACAAAGGTATTAATTGAAACATTATTTCTTTAGTCAAAAATTGTAAGTAAGCTAATATCTAACATTAGAAATATACAAATGATGGGTTATTCTTCATTCATTAAAGATGATGTAGGGAAGAATTTTAAAGATGTGAGAAAATATTTATGATACAAAGTTACCTGAAGAAAACAAGATAGAAATTTTTATATGGAATGATTTTTATTATGTAAAAAACACGTAGGAAAGTAGACTACAAGAAAATATAATCAGTGTTAACTGTGGCTGCTTTTAAGTAGGGGGATTGAGACTGAGGTTTATACTCTTTTGCAGTTTCTTAATTTTTCTAGGGAAACCTGGGAGGTGGAGCTGGAGAAGGCAGAAAGAATCATGGAATTTTAGAACTTGAAAAGAATTGAGAGATTATCTAGTGTGAGGGTAAAGTTCATGCGTCAGTTTTGCTAGGTTATGGCATCCATTTGTTTGGTCAAGCAGGACTGGCCTGATTTAAATCATAGTATTTTCATGGATTGAAATCATTAGTTAGTTGATTACATTTGGACTGATTGTATCTGTAATCAACAAAGGAGACTGCCTTCAGTAATGAGGGGAGTCTCCTCATCCAATAAGTTGAAAGTCTTAAAGGGAGACTGAAGATTTCAGTAGTCAGAAAGAAGAATTTCTAACTCTACCTAAGCCTGCCAGTTCTTCTGGGAATTCAACTTCACTTTCATATCAGGTTTCCAGTTTGTGGCCTGCCCTACAGAATTTGTACTTGCCAATCCCTATGGTCATGTTGGCCAATTCCTATAATAAATCTCTTAATATTTATATATTTGTGTATACATATTTCTCTGGAGAACTCCAACTAGTACACCTAATAATGTGATTCCCAACTATATGAAGCCATTTTCTAGAACTCTTTAAGCAATTTTTTAATGTTTCAAATAAGAATAACTGGCTACATTTATTATGTATTAACTGGGTGCTAAGCACTATTATCACTCTTTTTGAGTGATATCGTATATTTACTTATCAAAAGGATAAGTAAATATACGATATCAAAATTGAAAAATATCATATATTTACTTATCAGAAGGCCTGGGAACTACATCTCAGGTCTTTGAATATCTGTTAATATTTAATAGGCTTTCTAATACCCCAGTTTGTATGACCTAGAGTATTCTCAAAGAGCTAATGGTTGGAATATGTGGTTTTCACTCAAGTAGGCCATACTTTTTTCCCAGGAGGAGAATATGTGGATTTGTTGTACTGCAAAGCACTTGGAGCTTGTTGGAATTTGCTTTCAAATATGACTCAACAACTTCAAAGCTGTATGATTTTAGGCAAGTCAATTAACCTTTCTGAGTCTCTGTATTCACATAGAAATGTTATAAAAATTAAATTAGATGACATATGGAGTGCTGGCCGATTGCCTGGCATGTAGACCCATTTATAACTATTAATTTTCTCCATCCCTTCACAGTGTCTTCAGCTTCCACACTGATGATCCACTTGACACCTTAACCCTATAATCTGAAGGTGGGGAGCATTCTGTGCACATTTTCAAACACAGTGGAACTACGTTCACTTGTTCTGAAACTTGCTCCAAGTGCCCTCTTCTATTACATTTTCTGATTGAACACTGAGTACTGCAGTTCTTGGCAAGACTTTTAAGTGGCTTTCTGCTTATTTGCAATTCTGCCTCTGATTCAACCAATTTTCTTTGCCTCTCAAAATGCCAAGGGAAGCCCCTGTGGAGAACTCAAACAAGGCTGCTTAAACCATCAGGAACAGGCAGTGAGAAGCTACCTCATATAGAAGTAACTCCTATGCCAGACTGGCATCTATTTGGGCATTTTTGCTTTATTTGTTCTCTTGGGCTAAATCATGCAAGCCGATGGAGGAAGTAATATGCAGAGCTGACATCTTTCTTCAGCTTAATGGACAGGCCTCAGGATAAGGGCAAAGGAGAAAGATTGGACTGGAGCCATATTTGGCCCCTAAGAGCCCCTTCTCCTCATCTCCTCACTGACTGGTGTAAGCTATCACATCTCAGCAAGCTTCTGCTCACCCGACCCTCCCTTCAGGAATATTCTTCTATCCCCTTTGTGGTTTTCCAGGTGTGACTACCTGTTAGACTTCAGTTGCATTTTCTTCAGGAAGCATTTTCCCACTGCCCCAGCCTACTCCATTCCCTGCTTCCTCTGAACACCTGCTGGGTTATCTATCTCCCTTACTCAATTGTGTTTGAGAATTAAGACTCTGGAGTCAGACAGACCTGAATCTTAATCCTGACTCCTTTCTCATTAGCTCTGTGATCTTGAAAAAATGATTACTCTTTTACAAACATGTTTCCTCATTTGTAAAATGTATAAATACATGTCTCATATGATCGTTATGAAGATTAAATAAGATAATCCATAAATAACTCTTAGGGAAGTACCTAGCATATTAAGTGTTTAATAAACATCTTAAAGTCTTAACTGTAAGTTCCTGTAGGGCAAGATTAATCAACCATCCAACTAACCCTCCAACACTGATGACCCAGAGATCAATCAAACCCAGGTTTTACCCTCAAGGAGCTGGCAGATTTACCAGGTAGACAGAAATATAACCAAGGTTATTCTGATGTGATACATCTGAAAAGCTTTGGGTCTGCCAACTTGGAACCTGATCTTCCTCGGTGATGTGACCTTCAGGACAGCATTTTCATATGGCTCTTGGCTCCTCACTGAAGCCTCCTGATCTCAGAAAATAAGCTGGAAGCTATGGATACACAGAGTCCAGAATGATCTGTACTTTGTCCCACTTTCATTACCACAAGAGCCTCCTCTTTTGCTGCACAGGAAATGAAGCAATTTTTTTTAGCATAGGCTGCTAGAGCTTCCAGTATCTTTGCCAGGATTTGATTCCATCCAACCAATTATTCCAAGCTGGAGTTAGCAGAACAACTCTAGACATGATTGTAGAGTCATGCAGCAAATGTTGCAGGTCATTAGGTGCCCTCTCAGCACCTTCCACCCAGCAGCTCCATCTAAATAAGGACTGAGAAAAGTCCTGTCTTTGGAAGATTTTTCAGGGAAGTCAGTTCCATGGACTCCCCTTCCAATGAGATTAATCATAAAATCTGAAACTCTTTATACAAAACTATGCATGCAAAGAACTATAGAAATAGTGCCCAGTTAGCTTGAAGGATTACAGCAGCCTCTGAGTATAAACTTAGTCAGGGCTGTGATTCCCATATAAGCTAGCTGGCCCCTCTTGGATGCTCGCAGACCTAATGCTGATCAGACTACATGTGAACTTCAGGGTCTTCGTGATAATATGGGCAGCCTGAACAGTCCCCATAGCCAAAAATCAAAGGCTATATTCTGAATTGCCTTTGTCCGTTTGCACACAATGTTCTTTCCAAGTGGCATCCCTTGCCCACCTGGAAATTTCCAGGTGTTCTGCAAAGACATTGCTTATATGTAATTCTTCTCTGTGAAGTTCCACCTAATATACAGTCTGTCACCTGATGCCTCCAGGTGTTCTGCTCAATAGACAGTTTTGAGGTTCTTTCTTTGCTTAGATTTGTACATTTCACTACATTTTATTACTTGTGTACATGCCTATACTCTGTTAGACTTGAACAACTCAAGGGTAGGGATGTATCTTCTTCTCTATTCCAATGCTCAGGACAGAGTCGGAATCAAATGGTATGAATGAATAGGACCATATGAATAAATAGCAAAATGAGAATTCCAGTAACTCTAGTGAAGAATGGAAAAAATTGCTGTCGGCAGAGAACTAAGACGAACGGAAGAGGCTCTTGTGGTTTCCCAGGGTAGGCGATGAAATGGACAACTCCTGAGTGAGAGAGACATGACAACTCAATCCCTTATTGATTGTTTTTTGCAGAGATTAGCAGTTATTTTTTATTTGTTTGTTTTTTTGACATGGAGAGGCTCCAGGAATCGAACCCAGTCTGCAGCACAGCAGGCGAGAATTCTTCCTCTGTGCCACTGGTGCACCGCCCCAGCTTAGCAGCTATTTTATCTCCTGGCCACCTAGCTTTGCTTTTTTCTTCAAGGATACTTACAAAAAGGTAGAGGACCATGGTATACTGGTAAATGTTTACCAACCAGCTGTTTGATGTGTGCATGTAGGTATGCATACGCAAAAGTTTATTATAAATTTTGCTGATATAAAAAGGAGTATAGCACACAACTTGCAAATTATAATAATATATGCAAACTTCTTTATCATAAATTCTTCATCACTGGTTGATTGTAAAGAAGGGCTTCATGGATTTTTTGCCACATTCTAACATCTGCAGCCAACTTTTGGTTTCAGTTGACAAATAAGAGTAGTTTTAACATGAATGATAGCTGATAATTTACGTTAATGAGTAAGATGAAAATCAAACAGTGAAGACTTATATCAGAACTCCACTCATCTGTCATTGATGTGAATAATTTCTTTGCTGAATCAGATAATAGTTTTCTAATACTGGGAGAATACTTTCTCAAACTTTTGTACCATTCAGAATGTAATAGCTACAGACATGGCACACTTTTCACTTAATCTGCATTATTAACATTTTTCCATCACTTAAATCTGGGCAATCACTGTGATATAAATACACCTCTCATTGCCATTTTCAGTTTACCAATATGATGACGCGGAACATAAATTTGGGAAGAATTGCACAGTTTCAAACCCTTATATAGTATTTCCACCATACAGTTACAATGGATGTAAATAATCTTAAATCATAAATAATAGTAATATGTAGTAAAAATAATTGGGAAGTGGGCAGGCAAACTTCTCACCTGCCATGTACCTCCTGGGTTCAGTTCCTGGTGTCTGCCCATGTAAAAAAAAAAATTGGGAAGTGATTAATTTTTATTCTTATATTTGTTTTGGTATAATTTATTTCATTGTAAATTTACATAATTAAATTTTTAATATGGCTATGTTTAACGCCATCTTGAAATATTCCTGAAAATATAATAATCAGCTCTTTTGGGTAACAGTTTAAAACTTAACAGGTGTCTGTTCTGTGCATGTATGGTTTAGACAGGGCTTAGCTCAGAGATTTGGGAAGAGTTTATATGCAGAATTTGGGGCTCTCCCTCTCTGGCTTTCTCCTTTCTGGGACCCTCCACCCCTACTCCGCCATGTGCAAACTCAATTTCCAGCAACTGTGGCTGCCTCAAACTCAATACTCTGGCTTTTCAGACCTGAAAAATTATGGCGTTTCTATTGGTGTTTTAACAGCCCCACAAAGCACAGAGTTCAGCCTGCCTTCAAGCCAGAGGAAATAAAAAAATTGGAAACTCATATCATTCCTGTTTTCTAAGTGCTGTCTGTCCTCCAGAATCTGCCTGATTTTGTTCAGTCTGTGGTATCTTTGGTTCATTGCTTTTTTAGTATTTTGTGTGGTCTCATTGTTATCTGCAAGAGTGGAAGTAACATGAGCCTTTAGTGGGGGTCATTCTCAAGTCTCTTTCTTTTCTCCTATTCTCCTTGTGGGTCCTACCAAGAAGGAAGAATATTAATGTAGATTCCAGGACTTGTGGGCAGAATTGCTGTGAGTTAAAAGGTCGGTAGGTACATGGGCGTGGTTCTCTTTTTAGCTTCTCTGCCTGTGGCAGAAAGGCAAGCTGGCATAGGTCAGCTCCCTCAAGTGGACTGGGCCAGTTTCTACTCTCTCAGCTGAGGTCCAGGGCAGCTCGGCACTAGATACTTGGATCCAAACCCTTTTTCCCATTTCTCTTTCATTCTGGTTACTTCCTCCTAGACTTGAGGGGTTTGCATTAGATCAACCTTTGGTCTGTGGCTCTTTGGATCTACCTAGGTTAGGAGAAAGATGTTTACCAGGTCAGTAGAGTTCTCTGCTTTGGGTTTTGAGGCACAAGCAACAACTAACAGTATATTGGTTGGCTACATTTGTTGTATTCTGTTTTTTGCTAGGTATTGCCCTATATTTACCTCTCCCTCTTGGTCCTCAGCAAGATGAATGGTGATTATCAGGGCATCATTAAGGACTTCTCAAGTGATTAGCAACAATAATACCTAATAGAACCCCAAATTCACCATCAGTGCCAACTAGAGTTACCATTAATACATGTCAGGCATGTACCTTCTCTCAGAGTCCAGAGACCTGCCTGGGAAAGGATGTGGATAAGGAAGAGAAAGCTCCATCACCTGAAGCCTCCCGAAGCCACACAATGTTCAGGATACCTTTTGGGTTATGTGCAGAGCTCTGTTCGAACACTTGACCTACTGCACTTTAGTTGTCTCCTCTGCTAGAGTAGGAGATCCGCAGCATCTAAGAGTTCAGCTTTTTCTCCTTTTGACCTTGCCAGTCTCTTGGTAACACATTGCCCTATTTCTGTACTCAGACTTAGCATACCCAAAAAGCAGTTAGATTGGTTTTACCCACAAAGCTCAAAAGAAGCCTTCAGTACCATTCGGCATAATCCCTTTTCAATGCCCAGGAACCCCCATCTCTCAACTTGTCTGCCTGCCTACTTCACTGACACCTTTCCTCTTCTCTGTCTCAGGCTTGCTCTGTTCTCTGTACCAGTCATGGTCCCAGCAGAAAAGAAAGAGTACACGCAAGCTGGGTAATTTAAGGGGAATTTGCTAAAGAGCCTTTTTCCAAAGCTGTCATCAGGTTTAAAGAAAAAACCAGGGATGGTGCAGCACCCCAGCTAGGGACAGAAATGAATGTTACTGGAACCTGGAAAGGGAGCTCTATGGAGAAGGTCACCTGCTAGAAACAGTGGCCTATAGACAAGGGACAAGCAACCCAGCAGGAGGAAGGCAAAGAATAAAGTCCAACGTCATTCTCCTCCTGGCCTCTGATTTCCTGCAGGTGCATTCCACTGGCTGACCCTAAAAGAAAAGCAGAAGGTAGGCAAGGGAGTCCGCTATACAGAGAATTATACAAAAAGGTTAAACTCCTGAGCACACAGTAAGGTGATGAAGGGAAGTGGGGAATCCATCTAGAGAAGAAACAGAAGATCATCCAAAACACTGTCCATGTAGCTCTATTTTCTTTGCTTCTGACTCAGGGAACAGAAATCGAGGAATTTTTTTACTCCAAGGAAAGTAGTATAGTATAATAGACATTTTGAGGTTTAATCTGCTTATTTCATGTATGATGTTGAGCAAATCATTTCATCTGTATGCATCTCAATTTTCTTCTCTGCAAAATGATGATAATCTCTACTTTATCGGCCTGTTATGAGGCTGCTGGGATGGCTGTAAAGCACATAGGATATGGCCTGGAACACAGAAAGCCTCAATGAATGATGAATATCCTTACCAGGATATCACATCAATATTATCTCTTGCTTTAGCACTTTCATTCTCTCTGAGGAATTCTTCCTTTCCGTCAGCAAACATGCCTGGACATCCCTTTCCCTAATTTACTTCACAAAAACAAGTGCAGTCGTTGGCATTTTCTTACAGCCGACACTCCTGCAATGTCAGAACCTTGGTGTGGATGCAGCCTTGCTGTGGAATGCGGCAAGCCCTTCATTTGTGGTCAACCGCGGGGTCACGCCCCGCCAATTATCTCAGCCCTTTGCTTGGTTCAGACCACAGAAATTTAGGTGAAGGATGTATTGTTAGTTAGCAAAGGTAGCACCACCAAAATAAAAAGCAAGGTTTTATTGTGCTGAGTCTTTCATTCAGAAAGGGAACAAAAGGCAACTCTGGAAAAGACCTGGAGCTGTTGCTGCCTGTCTTTTCAAGTGGATAGTTATGTAGGTGGGTGTTTATGGTTTATGGGCCTTTTCCAGTTATATCCTGGCTGTGATCAATCCTCAGGCCCTTGGAGACAGGAAAGGTCCCTTACTGATGATGTGATAAGAAAGTGACATCCCTTAAGTAGACATCTAACTATCATCAGAATTAACAGCAAGTACATATACAAACTGTCAATTCCCAGATGCCCTTTAATGGGCCTTGAGTCAATGTAGGCTCATATAAATAAATATATCCAGAAGATCCCCAACTTTGGCCACATTCCTGTAATTAATTTTCTAAACAACCATTCTCCTGCCAATCGTAACTCCTCTCCCACTCTCCTTGCTATTTTCTTTGGCTAATATCTGTGTGCCAAAGCTTAAAGAATTCACACACAGTACAGGGCTGCTGACCACACCAGCCTCTTCCCTTTGTGCAAATAAGAGAAGATCGCTCGTTAGCCCTGAATGAACTAACTGGCAGAGAACTCAGAGCGTCAGATGAAGCCTGTCTATTTTCCTGCATCTGGCACTGTTACATCCTTGGGCAGTACTGTCTGAGAGCCATTATTTGTCTATCAACATAGACAAGGAAGAGAACATTAAAAGTGAGCTCTACCAACCCTTTCTTTTCTCCGTCTTGTCCTGTGCCTTGTGAATAGAATCTCAAGGTAGCACCTGGCACCTACCCCCAGGGCAACATGAAAAAAAAGACTTTTCTCTCCAGGGCTTGAAATATTCCAATTCATTCCTTTGGCTCCTGGCTGCTGAATCTACAGATGCTCTCCTATAGCAAGCTAATGTTTTCCAGGGCTCTGAGATGAGACTGCATCAGAGGCAGCATAGAGAGAATGGACATTCAATGCAACACAACCAGCATCTTCACAGAACTGTGTTCTAGGTGCTGAACTAAACATGGAAGAGATGAGTCAATAGGTCACAGCTCTGCCCTCAAGGGACATTTCAGCTAGTGTGAGAGACTCCTATGGACAATGAGGAAATTCAGGCTCAGGGTACGCTAGAAAGAAGTTGCCTGGGCTTATGTGACTGTGGTTCTACTAGACTATTTGTGTCCTACCTGGGGGATATATCTCCCAGATTCCTCATGAGACTGAATAAAAACCCAAATTCAGGGATGTCTTGATATAGGTCTCTTGTGTGATTTTTACCCTTGGCCTTTAGGGTCATACTGTTAATGGGGTTTCTTCTAGAGGGGTGGAAAACATTCATTGTCTGTTACCTGGAGAGAAGGTAATTCTGGGCAGGAAATGACCTGTAAGGTGAAAATTTACCCCTCACCCAAATTCCATATGGCCCAGACAGACTCTGAGGCAAGGAGGGTACTGATTTAGAGGGGAGTGGAAGGGGGATATGCTTAACCTTGCCACAAGGCGTCTGGAGTGAGTAAAAGAAACAGCTAGATGAGAAACCAAAGGATGAGTCTTGGTCTGACCAGTGGTTGAATGCCATTCTTCAATATTATACTATTCTCTCATAACCTTTGAAACTTTGGAAAGATTTAAAAGTTACAGTCTGGCCTATTTTGTACAGAAGATAGTGAAGGGGGGACTGATCCCCATCTTCCAGTGAAGTAGACAAGGCTGGAACCGACCCCTCTGGGGTCAAAGTGAAGCTGGGGAAAGAAGTATGGAAGACTTTACATGCTCAGACACAAGCTCCTGTGAGATGACCTGCTGGAGATCGAATCATGTCCCCCACAAAAATCTTGTGCCTGACCTATCCTCCGGTCCTGTGGGTGTAAATCCATTTATCAATAGGACTTTTTGAATATGCTATTATTAATTAAGGTGTCACCAAGCTGAATGAGGGTGGGCCTTAATCCAATATGGGTGAACTCCCTTAAGCAAAAGAAGTTGGACACAAGTAGAAGTCAAAAGTTAGAAACCAGACTTCCTGGAAGATGGCGGCTTAGTAAGACGCGCGGATCTTAGTTTCTTCTCCAGGACACCTACTAGGGAAGTAGAAACGATACAGAAAGTGCCCAAAGCCACAACAGAGATAAAAAAGACAGCGTACCCCATCCTGGAACGGCTGGCTGGCTGAGAGAAGCAGCTCGGGTGAGATCGCCGAGGCGCGCGGGCCTTACCAGGCGGGGTGGCAAGTGGCCGGAGTTACTCCCTTCCCCCTTCCCGGGCCGGCTGGGAGAATTGGAGAGGCGGTCCCCTGAAACCAAGACGGCTGGCGCCCACACCACGCACAGCCCCCGGACCAACTGAGAGAATTGGATCGGAAACCCCCAGGCCGCGGAGAACGGTGACGGGTGGGGGAGACCCCTTCCAAACCCGTGACTCCCGGGGAACGTGCACTCTCTCGGGCGGGCCGCTGCCGCTGGCGCCCTCCCGCCACGCTTGTTGCCCAGGGCCGACTAGGAAATTCGGACGGGCTCTTTCCCTGGCTGCGGCGACCAGCAACCCTCCCTGCATTCGGACCGCGGGCCGGCTCAAGCCGCTTCGGCTAGCGAACCCCCAGGACGGCGAGAGTTTTCCAAAGTTTAAGGTCCCACAGCACCTTTTACTGGTGGGACCCGCAGACAAACGTGTGCCACGAGCGCCACCTACTGGGCAGGATAAGAAAAACAGAACCCAGAGATTTCACAGAAAAATCTTCCAAACTTTTGGATCCAATACCCAGGAAATCTGTCTAAATGCGCAGACGCCAACAGAAGATAACAGATCACGCTCAAATAATTGAAAATATGGCCCAGTCAAAGGAACAAACCAATAGTTCAAATGAGATACAGGAGCTGAGACAACTAATGCTAAATATACGAACAGAAATGGAAAACCTCTTCAAAAACGAAATCGATAAATTGAGGGAGGACATGAGAAGACATGGGCTGAACATAAAGAAGAAATAGAAAAACTGAAAAAGCAAATCACAGAACTTATGGAAGTGAAGGACAAAGTAGAAAAGATAGAAAAAACAATGGATACCTACAATGATAGATTCAAAGAGACAGAAGATAGAATTAGTGATTTGGAGGATGGAACATCTGAATTCCAAAAAGAAACAGAAACTATTGGGAAAAGAATGGAAAAATTTGAACAGGGTATCAGGGAACTCAAGGACAATATGAACCGCACAAATATACGTGTTGTGGGTGTCCCAGAAGGAGAAGAGAAAGGAAAAGGAGGAGAAAAACTAATGGAAGAAATTTTCACTGAAAATTTCCCAACTCTTATGAAAGACCTAAAATTACAGATCCAAGAAGTGCAGCGCACCCCAAAGAGATTAGACCCAAATAGGCGTTCTCCAAGACACTTACTAGTTAGAATGTCAGAGGTCAAAGAGAAAGAGAGGATCTTGAAAGCAGCAAGAGAAAAACAATCCATCACATACAAGGGAAACCCAATAAGACTATGTGTAGATTTCTCAGCAGAAACCATGGAGGCTAGAAGACAGTGGGATGATATATTTAAATTACTAAAAGAGAAAAACTGCCAACCAAGACTCCTATATCCAGCAAAATTGTCCTTCAAAAATGAGGGAGAAATTAAAACATTCTCAGACAAAAAGTCACTGAGAGAATTTGTGACCAAGAGACCAGCTCTGCAAGAAATACTAAAGGGAGCACTAGAGTCAGAACCAAAAAGACAGAAGAGAGAGGTATGGAGAAGAGTGTAGAAAGAAGGAAAGTCAGATATGATATATATATAATACAAAAGGCAAAATGGCAGAGGAAAATATTATCCAAACAGTAATAACACTAAATGTTAATGGACTGAATTCCCCAATCAAAAGACATAGATTGGCAGAATGGATTAAAAAACAGGATCCTTCTATATGCTGTCTACAGGAAACACATCTTAGACCCAAAGATAAACATAGGTTGAAAGTGAAAGGTTGGGAAAAGATATTTCATGCAAATAACAACCAGAAAAGAGCAGGAGTGGCTATACTAATATCCAACAAGTTAGACTTCAAATGTAAAACAGTTAAAAGAGACAAAGAAGGACATTATATACTAATAAAAGGAACAATTAAACAAGAAGACATAACAATCATAAATATTTACGTACCGAACCAGAATGCCCCAAAATACGTGAGGAATACACTGCAAACACTGAAAAGGGAAATAGACACAAATACCATAATAGTTGGAGACTTCAATTCCCCACTCTCATCAATGGACAGAACATCTAGACAGAGGATCAATAAAGAAATAGAGAATCTGAATATTACTATAAATGAGCTAGACTTAACAGACATTTATAGGACATTACATCCCACAACAGCAGGATACACCTTTTTCTCAAGTGCTCATGGATCATTCTCAAAGATAGACCATATGCTGGGTCACAAAGCAAGTCTACAAATTTAAAAAGATTGAAATCATACACAACACTTTCTCGGATCATAAAGGAATGAAGTTGGAAATCAATAATAGGCAGAATGCCAGAAAATTCACAAATACCTGGAGGCTCAACAACACACTCTTAAACAACGAGTGGGTCAAGGAAGAAATTGCAAGAGAAATTAGTAAATACCTCGAGGCAAATGAAAATGAAAACACAACATATCAAAACTTATGGGATGCAGCAAAGGCAGTGCTACGAGGGAAATTTATTGCCCTAAATGCCTATATCAGAAAAGAAGAAAAGGCAAAAATGCAAGAATTAACTGTTCAATTGGAAGAACTGGAGAAAGAACAGCAAACTAATCCCAAAGCAAGCAAAAGGAAAGAAATAACAAAGATCAGAGCAGAAATAAATGAAATTGAAAATATGAAAACAGTAGAGAAAATCAATAAGACCAGAAGTTGGTTCTATGAGAAAATCAATAAGATTGATGGGCCCTTATCAAGATTGACAAAAAGAAGAAGAGAGAGGATGCAAATAAATAAGATCAGAAATGGAAGAGGAGACATAACTACTGACCTCACAGAAATAAAGGAGGTAATAACAGGATACTATGCACAACTTTACGCTAATAAGTACAACAATTTAGAGGAAATGGACGGGTTCCTGGAAAGACATGAACAACCAACTTTGACTCAAGAAGACATAGATGACCTCAACAAACCAATCACAAGTAAAGAAATTGAATCAGTCATTCAAAAGCTTCCTAAAAAGAAAAGTCCAGGACCAGATGGCTTCACATGTGAATTCTACCAAACGTTCCAGAAAGAATTAGTACCAATTCTCTTCAAACTCTTCAAAAAAATCGAAGTGGAGGGAAAACTACCTAATTCATTCTATGAAGCCAACATCACCCTCATACCAAAACCAGGCAAAGATATTACAAAAATAGAAAACTACAGACCAATCTCTCTAATGAATACAGATGCAAAAATCCTCAATAAAATTCTAGCAAATCGTATCCAACAACACATTAAAAGAATTATACATCATGACCAAGTAGGATTCATCCCAGGTATGCAAGGATGGTTCAACATAAGAAAATCAATTAATGTAATACACCATATCAACAAATCAAAGCAGAAAAATCACATGATCATCTCAATTGATGCAGAGAAGGCATTTGACAAGATTCAACATCCTTTCCTGTTGAAAACACTTCAAAAGATAGGAATACAAGGGAACTTCCTTAAAATGATAGAGGGAATATATGAAAAACCCACAGCTAATATCATCCTCAATGGGGAAAAATTGAAAACTTTCCCCCTAAGATCAGGAACAAGACAAGGATGTCCACTATCACCACTATTATTCAACATTGTGTTGGAGGTTCTAGCCAGAGCAATTAGACAAGAAAAAGAAATACAAGGCATCAAAATTGGAAAGGAAGAAGTAAAACTATCACTGTTTGCAGACGATATGATACTATACGTCGAAAACCCGGAAAAATCCACAACAAAACTACTAGAGCTAATAAATGAGTACAGCAAAGTAGCAGGTTACAAGATCAACATTCAAAAATCTGTAGCATTTCTATACACTAGTAATGAACAAGCTGAGGGGGAAATCAAGAAACGAATCCCATTTACAATTGCAACTAAAAGAATAAAATACCTAGGAATAAATTTAACTAAAGAGACAAAAAACCTATATAAAGAAAACTACAAAAAACTGCTAAAAGAAATCACAGAAGACCTAAATAGATGGAAGGGCATACCGTGTTCATGGATTGGAAGACTAAATATAGTTAAGATGTCAATCCTACCTAAATTGATTTACAGATTCAATGCAATACCAATCAAAATCCCAACAACGTATTTTTCAGAAATAGAAAAACCAATAAGCAAATTTATCTGGAAGGGCAGGGTGCCCCGAATTGCTAAAAACATCTTGAGGAAAAAAAACGAAGCTGGAGGTCTCGCGCTGCCTGACTTTAAGGCATATTATGAAGCCACAGTGGTCAAAACAGCATGGTATTGGCATAAAGATAGATATATCGACCAATGGAATCGAATAGAGTGCTCAGATATAGACCCTCTCATCTATGGACATTTGATCTTTGATAAGGCAGTCAAGCCAACTCACCTGGGACAGAGCAGTCTCTTCAATAAATGGTGCCTAGAGAACTGGATATCCATATGCAAAAGAATGAAAGAAGACCCATCTCTCACACCCTATACAAAAGTTAACTCAAAATGGATCAAAGATCTAAACATTAGGTCTAAGACCATAAAACAGTTAGAGGAAAATGTTGGGAGATATCTTATGGATCTTACAACTGGAGGCGGTTTTATGGACCTTAAACCTAAAGCAAGAGCACTGAAGAAGGAAATAAATAAATGGGAACTCCTCAAAATTAAACACTTTTGTGCATCAAAGAACTTCATCAAGAAAGTAGAAAGACAGCCTTCACAATGGGAGACAATATTTGGAAATGATATATCAGATAAAGGTCTAGTATCCAGAATTTATAAAGAGATTGTTCATCTCAACAACAAAAAGACAGCCAACCCAATTACAAAATGGGAAAAAGACTTGAACAGACACCTCTCAGAAGAGGAAATACGGATGGCCAAGAGGCACATGAAGAGATGCTCAATGTCCCTGGCCATTAGAGAAATGCAAATCAAAACCACAATGAGATATCATCTCACACCCACCAGAATGGCCATTATCAACAAAACAGATAATGACAAGTGCTGGAGAGGATGCGGAGAAAGAGGCACACTTATCCACTGTTGGTGGGAATGTCAAATGGTGCAACCACTGTGGAAGGCAGTTTGGCGCTTCCTCAAAAAGCTGAATATAGAATTGCCATATGACCCAGCAATACCATTGCTAGGTATCTACTCAAAGGACTTAAGGGCAAAGACACAAACGGACATTTGCACACCAATGTTTATAGCAGCATTATTTACAATTGCAAAGAGATGGAAACAGCCAAAATCTCCATCAACAGAAGAGTGGCTAAACAAACTGTGGTATATACATACGATGGAATGTTATGCAGCTATAAGACAAGATAAACTTATGAACCATGTAATAACATGGATGGACCTAGAGAATATTATGCTGAGTGAATCCAGCCAAAAACTAAAGGACAAATACTGTATGGTCCCACTGATGTGAACGGACATTCGAGAATAAACTTGAAATATGTCATTGGTAACAGAGTTCAGCAGGAGTTAGAAACAGGGTAAGACAATGGGTAATTGAAGCTGAAGGGATACAGACTGTGCAACAGGACTAGATACAAAAACTCAAAAATGGACAGCACAATAATACCTAATTGTTAAGTAATCATGTTAAAACACTGAATGAAGCTACATCTGAGCTATAGGTTTTTGTTTTGTTTTGTTTTGTTTTGATTTTACTATTATTACTTTTATTTTTTTCTCTATATTAACATTCTATATCTTTTTCGGTTATGTTGCTAGTTCTTCTAAACCAATGCAAATGTACTAAGAAATGATGATCATGCATCTATGTGATGATGTTAAGAATTAATGATTGCATATGTAGAATGGTATGATCTCTAAATGTTGGGTTAATTTCTTTTTTTCCGTTAATTAAAAAAAAAAAAAAAGAGAAGGGATAATTGGAGATGAAGGGATACAGACTGTGCAACGGGACTGGATGTGGAGACTCAGAAATGGACAGCACAATACTACCCAATTGTAATGCAATTATGTTAAAACACTGAATGAAGCTGCATGTGAGGTATAGGTTTTTTGTTTTTGTTTTTTTTGTTTTTTTCTTTCTATTATTGTTTTAATTCTTATTCTGTTGTCTTTTTATTTCTTTTTCTAAATCGATGCAAATGTACTAAGAAATGATGAATATGCAACTATGTGATGTTATTAAGAATCACTGATTGTACATGTAGATTGGAATGAAAAAAAAAAAAAGTTAGAAACCAGAGAATGAGGTATATCATCATGTGACAGGGACCCCAAGAATTGTGACAAGCCAGCAGTAGGACATTAGAATCCCAAGGAGAAGGCCTGACTGTTGAGACCTTTATCTTGGACTTCTAGCCTCTAAATCTGAGATAATAATTGCTACTGTTTAAGTCAACTGTTTGTGTGGTATTTGTCATAGCACCCCTGGCAAACTAAGACATGGCCCTGAGAGACTTGCAAGCATCAGCCAGGGTATATGTAGAAGGGACTAGTTCCTAACCAAAGAAATCAATAGAGGCCATGTCATTATGCAAGTTAAACAAATGAATAGTCAATTTAATGGAATGATAAATTCTGTGTCGGAGGTCAGCCCAGGAATGAGGAGAACACAAATATGTGTTAAGTAGCTCAGAGCAGAGCAGTATGGCTGAATGGTTAAGAATGGTTCAAAGAATAGATTCTGCTCATTAGTCAGACCTTGAAGTCATCATTGTGACTGGCCAAGTTGAGCTAGTGCTATCCATTTGGAAAGCACTCAACTAAATTTGTAGCTCAGAATTCCTGTTTGATCCCAGGGAAAACTGCTACACAGTAATGCTTTGAAAGAGTCCCCAAAAAAAACAGCTGCTGAATCTGGACTAAACTGGGGTGCATTGCCTCACTTTTCAAATTCTGGTGGCACACTAGTAACCTTCCTCTTGTTTTATAAATTGAAAGGGAAAAGCATTCAGAGGATAAGAAAATTATGCTGAACTATAGCCTGAACGAACAAAGAAATTAGCTGTTACATTACTATACTTGACAACATGACAAGGGGATTTTGAGAGTGGAGCTATCCTTGCTGAGACAGGCAGCTTAAAGAAGAATCTAACAATGCTGTAATAAACCGTTTCCTAATTTGATTAAACTAAAGGCTCCCACTGCCTTAGAAAACTGTGCAGTATTCTTTCTCTTTCATCTCAGGGCCCTCTGCCATTCCGAGTGAGTGGGTGTAGATGTGATGTTGCAGGGTTCAACCACAGAGAATCTCCATTTGCCCTGATTAATTAGTCCTCTCTTGCCCTGGACCAATCGCCCATCAACTGTGGTTTGTGAGCAGGTCATTAACAGTGTTTACTGTGCAGGGATATTTAACTGGACCCTAATAGCTGCCTGGATCACAATACATCCCTGACACAAAGGCCAAGCAATAGGAAGTCAGCACCTGCACCATTCAGCTCTGGGAACCAAAACTCTCTGGTACTATTCATTATGGCATGTGGGAAATCTGCAGTGATAATTATGTCCAGAAGTGATGATGATGGAAGAACAATAGCTAATATTAATTATAGAGTGAAAACAGCTGACCTTAATTGAGTTCTTACTATGAATAAAGTACCGTTCTAAGCATATTATGTTATTTAATATACAAAAACCTCTGTGACTCTGAGATAGGTGCAGTTGTTAATTCCATTTTGCAGATGGGGAAACTGAGACCTGGCGAGTTTGAGTAACTTGTCACTCAGCTAGAAAAGTGTGGACTTAAGGACCCTAGGCAGTCTGACCCCGAGGGCCTTGTTCCTAATCACTGCAGTGCACTTCATCTGAAGTCTTTCGTTGCGGTTGGCTCAGCAGTGAGCCACAGGGCCCACAGGCTGACCCTGCAGTCTAGGGTCAATGCGGAATCCGCCTCCCATCCAGTCTGGGCGGGAGGTGGGGCTTCAACCTAAGGTCACATCTTCATCTGTGAAGCCCAATTCCTTATCCTGGTGTATGTGATTTTATAACTCACTCCTTGAAATACAATTGGGGTGTTCTGGAAATCAACTCAGGGCTCAGCAGCTTAAACTGAATTGACCCCTTATTTTGAATCTTTGTTTAAATTGAATCATATATTGAGTCAGTCTAAACACTTGAGGAATCTGGGTGGGACTATAGTCCAAGAGGCCAGGATCCCTACCTTTCTGGGTATGGTCGTTTTATCTGCTCTGTGTTGCAAATACATGACCAGGTATGGCTCCTGTTGTTGGAATGGTTCAACTGGGCAGCACTGCCTTACTACAGGAAAATTCAAAGTCCTAGTCTTTAGCTATACTATTTTTTGTGAGCTTCTGAATTTTAAATATTTGTGTGTGTACGTGTGTGTGTGTATGTGTGTATCTTATAGCATTCGATTGAGGCGAGCAAGGGAGGGTGTTACATACACATCCCAAAGCTGAAAGGTGTATAAAGTCTGGAAAGTGAGTATAATAATGGAATAAATCAGATGAGCATCTTTGAAAATGCCAGAGAACAGATTATGGGTGAGAGCAAGTTCTTACAAATTCCTACATACCCCTTATTTAAGAAAAAAAGCCTGGGAAGGAGTTAGACCAAGAGAAGTTAAACAGGGACAGGAGTGCAAGAAATTTGTTATGGATTGTTAGGTGTCAACAAGATATCCCTTTCCTTTGGACCACGTGAAGCACTGGTGATCCGCACAAGATACCGGGAAATGGAGAAATAAAACTGCTGTGTCTCCAGCAGCCCCTGTTGCTTTAGACAAGTTTCTGAGATCTGCGCGGAAGGCATCATGGCACGGAAGCTTCAGCTCGTGGGGTATGATGTTTCAGTTTCCTCCCCAGGGTGGGAGCGATGATTTCTTCAGGCCCTGAGATGTTTTGCCTTCCTCCACTACAAAGAGCAGAAGGATGCTGAGCCCTCAGAGATGATCAAATCACCAGGGGATGCAGATCCAGTATATTCCTCTTAGAGAGCCTGAGAGCTGTCTCCTACCCAGGGTTAAAGAACCAAAACTGAGATACAGAGTCCGTGGATGAAAAGACTAAGTGTTAAAATGTCGAAATTCTCCTAATTAATCTAAAAGTTCAATGAATTCCAAATCAAAAGCCCAACAAGATATTTCATGGAACCTGTCAAGCTAACTATAAAGTTTATATAGAAGGGAAACTTAAAAAAAAGAAGTAGAACATTCAAAAGAGAACATTGAAGGATGTACTTAGCTTAACATATTAAAGTATATGATAAAGGTAGAATAATTAAAACAGTTTGGTAGTTAAAACTGGATTAAAAATAGAGAGTACAGAAATGGTTCCATATATATATATATGAATTTAGCTTATGGAAAAGATGGAATTTCGCATGAATAGATAAAAATTTCACATGAATAGATAAATATATATATATATATATGAATTTAGCTTATGGGAAAGATGGAATTTCACATGAATAGATAAAAGTTGGGTTCTTTTTCTTTCAAATGGAGAGCTGGTTGCCACAGCATAATTGATTTAATAAACCCTCCTCCTCCAGCACTGAAATGGAGCTAAGCACTTGGGATTCAAGATAATAGTAATAGTAGATGAAAACGTCTCAGAATATTTTGATGATCTTGAAGAGGGTTAGATCTTCCTAGGTAGGTTACAAATGCCAGAAGTTAAAAAAAAAAGTGAACAGATGTGTGAAATAATTCAAATCACTGTATTACAGAAGGCATTAGCAGAGAAAGTATAAATTAAGCAACATATTTTCAACTTGCTGAATGTTTGGAAATTTTCATAATAAAATTTTGGGAAAAATAAGCAACAGTTTAAGAGAAATTATTTATAACAAAATTATAGACAGGATTAATATTCAGGCTATATAAAGAGGCTCCTATAAATGTCCTCAAAATATAAAATTGGCAAAGAATAGAAATAGACAACATAAAGAGAAATACCAATGGACTATGAACAAATAAAAAGTCATTTAACTTGACTAATAATCAGGGAAATAAAAAAATTAAATCAATTAGCTAACATTCTTAACTATAGGATTGGAAATGTTTAAACATACTGATTATATTCAGTGTTGTTATGGGAACAGGCACACTCAACCAAGTTTGTCTGGATTATGTGTTATAAGCCTTTTGGAGGGTAACTTGATGATTTTATCAAATTTTAAACGTGTGTACCCCTTAATCCAGAAATTCTATATCTCAAAAATTATTGTAAAGATATACATTTGTTCTGTAAGATTCATATATCAGAATGTTTGTTGCATTAGTGCTTGCCGTGGCAAAAACAATAGAAAAAGGCCAGTCGTTAAGAGAGTAAATAAATTGTTGATATACAAAAACCATTGTCATCAAAGAGAATGTGATAAATTTATATGTATTTGACACACAAAAAATGTTTCCAAGGCAGTTTTCTTTGTCAGTGAGAAAGGCCAGTCATAAAACAATTCATAGGGAATCATTCCTATTTTGTGAATGGAAAATAAAGCTATTTAGTCATATACATAAATGCATAGAAACACGAAAGGAAGGATAACTGTCACATCTCATCTCTTTTGGCCTTTCACTCGGCAATTCTGGCATTCTGATCCCTTTGAATATGCCAACCTGTTTCTCAACTAAGAACCTTTTTGCTTCCCTGGAACATTCTTCTGAATCTTCATGAGACTGCTTCCTCCTCATCCATGAAGTGTCAGGTTACACATGCAGTGGTCCTTATTCTATCATCCAACCCAGTCCCTGGTAACAATTTTCCTTCCCCTCTTCCTGAATGAAATTTTCCTGGCCAGGTGGTTTTGATAGGACCAATCCCATATCCACTTCTTGGAGTGGTTCATAATTGGCTAATCACTGTATTCTGTCTCCCTGGCCATAGCAATTGTTTCTGCAAACGGCCATGTTATCCTCACTAGTACAATGAAATTCAACTCCAGGACTATGGGTTACAGTGTTGGAGAAGTAATGGCTGGGAACGAGAAAAGTTGCAGTGCCAGGAGCTGTTGGAAGTCATCTTTCATGAAAACGGAGCTCAACTGAGAATGGAACCAGTTACAGGGTAACTAAGCCAAAAAGTCAAGAGATAATCCAGTTCCTTGGTGATGTCACTGAACCATTGGGTAATATTTGGCCTCCGGTTGTTTTGGTTGGTATTTCTGGGCTTTCTGACACTTGCAAAAGGATCACCACTACTCACATCTGAAGTAACCCTGTCTACCCCATGAAATGAATGAGTCAAAGTGAAGGATGACAGGAGACTTTCAAGTTTTGCTCTGTGTGCTTATGTATTGCTTGCATCTTTTGCCTAAAGCATATATGATATTTTACTTTAGTAGTGTTTAATAAAAAGGTAGGAAATAAAAGAATGAGAAAATATTCCTCCAAGTGTTACTAGAAATGATCTCTGATGGTAGATTAAGTTATGGTGGGTTCATTACTTCATATTTTAAAATGACTTTTCCAAAATTTCTACAGTGAACATAGATAATCTTGTAGTTTAAAACAAAGGAATTTTTTTGGTTTGTTTTATTTCTTATTTTTTTAATTTGCTTCTTTAAAACAAAGGAATATTTTTAAAACAAATTTGCTGAACTCAATAGTGAAGGGCCCTGAAGTTAAGAGATAGACATACTATTGTGGACAAACAAGAACAATGTCGTTCAAACACAGAAGAATTCAGAGTCTACCCGAAATAATTCCTCAGCTACTCAGGTGAAGGATAATCATGGATCCCTTCATAAAGAGGAACAGTAGTGGAGACTAGAAATTACTGAGGCTTCATTATAATTTGTTGCATTTAGCACTATGCAGTAAATCTTCTGTAGAGTCCTTACTAAGGAAGGTGGCAGCAATTGTGATATCTTCCAATCTGTTCTCTCCTTCTTCCTAAGTAATAAAGCTCCAGATTTTTTTTTTCCACATTGTAAAAGTTATGTGTTTATACAGTTATCTTCAAGAATCATAGTTACTGGAACATAGCTCAACAGTTTTAGGTACTTCCCTCCAGCTACTCCAATACACCATAAACTAAAAAGGGATATCTGTATAATGCATAAGAATAACCTTCAGGATAACCTCTCAACTCTGTTTGAAGTCTCTCAGCCACTGAAACTTTATTTTCTCTCATTTCTCTCTTCCCCTGTTTCATCAAGAAGACTTTCTCCATCTCTTGATGCCGGGTCCTGGCTCATTCTGGGATTTCTGTGCCACGTTGCCTGGGTGATTTACACCCCTGGGAGTCGTATACCATGTAGGAGGGAGGGCAGTGCGTTAGTGCGTTCACCTGCCAAGCTGGCTTAAAGAGAAAGGCCACATCTGAGCAACAAAAGGGATTCTCTGGGGGTGACTCTTAGACCTGATTTTAAGTAGGCTTAACCTATCTTTTGCAAAAATAAGTTTCATAGAGGGGAACCCCCAGATCAAGGGCTCAGCCTATTGATTTGGTTGTCCCCACTGTTTACTAGAATATCAGAAATTCTCCAAATGGGGAAGTTGAATATTCCCACCTTTCTCCCCATTACCCCACGGGGACTTTGCAAATACTTCTTTATTCACTGCCCAGATTATTCTGGGATATATTGGAAAACCCCGGATTTTTAACTGAATACATGACCTTCTAGAATAGAGCCAACATTTCTCAGCTTCCTTTGCATCTTGTGTGGCCATGTCAGAAGCTTTCTTCCCATTGACTAAAGTGAAGTGTTCTTAAAGGGATGGGACTTCACATCTGTCTTTCTTTTTCCTTCTTGCTGCCTGGAATGTGGTTAGGTTGACTAGAGTGAGGAGTCATTTTGAACCGTGAGCAGGAATCCATGTGTCAAGAATGTCAAGACAGGACAAAAAGAGCCCCAATCTCTGATGCCATGAAGTACCTTGCTAGCCCTGAACTGATCACATCCAGTATTATTTTACATGAGAGAGAAAGAAATTCGTATCTTGTTCAAGCTGTTATTATTGGGTTTGTAGCATACACAGTTGAAGCTATATCTGATATAGAGAGTAATCCCAGTCATTCTCAATAAATCCTGTTATTTTCTTCAGATAGTCCCAAGTTAATGAACCCTACTCAACATCGTGATACTTAGATACCTGTACCAGATAGACACCCCTGAATAATTTGATTAAAGTTCTTATGCCGAAAGTAAACAAAACTAAAGAAGCCCTGCCTCTATCTCTCACTGCCCTTTTATATAAATACACCCATGCACTCACGGACACATGCCTGCACATCACTTACAGAATTAGGTCCTAATTAGGTTATAAGCTTCTATTTTTAATGTATGTTCTCATTGTACCCTATATTTCCACTTACTTAATCTTTATCATAATTGTTCATTTAAACTCTCTTTTCTACTCCAGTCTATGAGCTTCTGGAAGGGAGGAATTCTGATTTTGAGTCTTATACTATTGTATCCTCAAAGCCTAGCATTGCGCTTGACACACAGCAGGTACTCAATAAATATTTGTTGAATTAATAAATAACCCCTTTCTCAAAGACAACATTGAAATGAATCAATAAATTAATAAATAAACAAATTAATATTCCGTATTCCAACAGACTAATTGGAGGAGGATAGGAAGTTCACAAGACAAAGTGTAGGTTATTTCATATGGATCCCCTTCTCCAAAGATATGGCATGTATCATTGTGTTTCCTCTAATTTACAATGAGAAGAGGTCAGCTGCTCTTTCTCATTTTTCAGGGGCATGAGCACAGTCTTCACCTGGTATTCTTTCTCTACCACAGATGCATGAGCTTTCAACAGAGGAAAAATAGGCAAGGAGCTGAGAGAAGCTTTTTACAGGGAGCAGTTATCAAGGGAGCTGTTTATTAAGGAAGATATTGGATTTTCATTTTTTATTTAAAACAAAAAAAGAAATTGAGCAAGCAAAGATAATGTGGAGTTTGGGTTCCACAAAATAGATAAACATGGAAGAAATAAATGCACCTCTTCTGTAAATACAGATAATGTATTGTGACTGCTGAAATCCAGTATCTCAGAATGAAATGGATATGAAAGGTTATCCATTCTAGTGAAATTATATTTTTATATAGGTCTGCAGGAGATAAGTTATCAGTACAGGGTTGTTTTTAGAAAGGGCTAAAGCTGGATGTGGATGATGGAAAGAGAAAAACCAAGTGGTAAGGACCGATGGAGCTGGTGGAAAAAGCTGGATAAAACCAGTCCTCTTGTCTTTGTCTTGATCTTCATGCCCTCCTCTGATAACTTTTGAATGTATTTCCAACAAAACAACCACTTTAGTGGGTGTTATAAAGAGTGCTTGAGAGGAGTGGGGCGAGATCACCCTAAAAATGTACAGAATCATCATCGCTGCTAGAATTGCGGTTCCCTCTGCATCTACCTGTCTCACAAATCCATGGACATCTGTTAATTGTTTAATTCATCATTACCAATCGTTGCCAGCATGTAGTAGATGAACAGTAAAAGTTTATTGAATTGAAAATATTAGATGCCCATTTTGCCACCTGGAAAGAAGAAGGTCATTTATATGAAAGCAATGGGTGGCTTTGGGAAATTGGAGAAAAGGCAAAATGTGTGAAATTGTCTTTTTATCTTTTGAATTGTTCCTTGGGATTTGTTGTGTGATTTTTGCCCTGTTTATTAAGTAAGATTGGAGACCCAGAGGCTCAGAAAGTAAATCTAGCATCGTTATTACTCCACGTTTAGAGGATCATTCTAGATCAGTGGTTTTCAGTCTGTGTCCCTTGGGAGGGGGCAGGTATATCAGAAGGTAGAACAGCAAAAAGTGGCTCCAGGTTTTTCTGATGTGTGAACTGGATGCTTTTGAGTAAGCTTTCTTGAGTTTTTGTGGTGACTGTTCTGTGCACAGCCCAATTTTCTGGGAATGTCCTCTATCTTAGTTTCTAGACTGCTATTCCAAATACCACCCAATGGGTTGGCTTAAACAACAGGAATTTATTGTCTCACAGTTTTGGAAGCTGGAAGGCTAGCATCCTCCCAGGGTCGGTGGCATTCTGGTGAACTGGCCATCCTTCTTGCCACGTGGCCATTTTCTCTCCTTTCTCTTCCAGGTTCCAACTGACTTCAGGCTTCTGGCTCCTGCTGAGGCTTTCTCCTTTATAAGGAATCCAGTAGCAGGATTAAGACCCATCCTGATTCCGTTGGTAATACCTTAATTAAAAATAACATCTTCAAAAGGTCCTATTTCCAGTGGGTTCATAGTCATGGGAATTGGGTTAAGATTAGGGACATTTTTTTTTCCGGAGCACACCACATCCTCCCTCCATCCATAACCTTTGAAAGGGCTGCTCAGCCATGCCAGTATCACATCAACTAGCTCTCAGTCCAATTCGTTGCTCAAACAAGGGTAAATCAAATTCTCTCTCCTGAGAATTTAAACTGCCACAGAGGTCGAAGCTGTCTTTTTAGGGCTCTGTAGTTGAAATGCCATGTAGAAAATTAGGGTTGGAGTCAGTGCCAGGAAAACTGACACAAAACACCAGCCAAAGTTAGAGAGGGCCTGAGTGAGCACAGGCAGCCCAGCTGTGAGTGAGAACAGAATGAACATTTACTTAAGAATTGGATGTGGGTGTGACGGACAAAGAGAAAAAATATCCAGACACTCAGATACGTGGATGCCATGCCTATATTCAAGGATTTGCCCAGGGTGACTCTCAGATTGTCTGCATATGATCTTAGACCAGTGCTAATTTGAGTGGTATCTATCCCTTGCTATCATTTCATCCTCAATTAGGATGCTTTTGTTTGATGAAAGCACTCCACTTTTAGATTAATATTTACTAGAGTGGGGGTATTTGCATGTGTACATGTGTGCATGTGTGTGTGTGTGTGTGTATGTATGTATATGTGTTACTATATCCATCTTCTGCCTCTAATAATTCCTTTGGTAGTCTATTCAGGCTTCTGTATATTCTCCACCAGAAAAGACACATGCTCATGACCAGATATTTCTATTTAAGTAACAGTTTTGAATTGAAGAGCTAGTTCTTTAAAAGCTGAGCTCCCTAAGTATGTGTTAAATAGGATTGATTTATAAACACATTTTTAGGAATGCTTTAACTAAAACAAGGTCACCCTACCCATGAATCCCATCCTTAGCTGTCTTTCTCTGGGCTGCTGCATCATTGCCTTTGCTTTCTGACATATTTATACTGTGAGGGATTTGGAAACTATCAAATGCAATCCTCTCTTTTAAAGATGAGGAAACTGAGGCCCAGAGAGGTTAAGTGGCCTCCTTACCCAAGGTTGCACAGTGATCTGGGGATAAAGTGAGACAAACTCAAGGGTCCTGAGCACCAAGCTCCATGACACTTGCCTTGCATTGAGCAGCCTCTTTATCTTGCCTGTCTTGGCTGGCTGAGTCTAAACTTAGATATACTTTATTTCTTTTCCAATGAAGTTTTTCCATATGGTCCTTTATATAATTGGAATTTGGCTAGGAGAGAAAATATATGCTAGTGTCAAGGGGTAAACCCTCCAACTGTTCCAAAATTAGTTTTCCACCTGCTACATCTTTCAACTGTAGAGCTGAGTAAATCTAGGACAAATGCTTTCACAAATCACTGGTGGGGTCTGCAAAGAAGAATGCTTCCAGACCCTCTGAGGCCTGGCTTAAGAATGCAAGTAGTTTTAGAAAAAGAGAAAGGCTGCCAATACTTTTCAAACAAATACTTTGTCCCCACTCAAAGTCTCTGACCTGCAAGCACAATATTAGCTCAAACAAACATGATCCACTCAGCTTCACCTGGCTTGCCATCTCAAATCCCCAGCCAGCAGCATTTCACATTTGAGTTGTAAGACTGTTTGAAGGTAGACAGCAAGACTGCAAAGGAACTAGAATAACAAGCCTAGGAGAGGTCAGAGAGTAAGTAAGGAGAGAGACTCTGCAATGGCCAGGAGCACTGGAGCACTGGACAAGAGTTCAAGAGAGCCAGGAAATCTGATCCCCACCCCCATCATTTCCTGCCCATGACACAGACAGCCCTGCCAGGCATCTGCTACTGTGAACTTCGGTGGGTGAAAGGACCAAAAGGAAGGAACTGAGGTCACCAAACAAAATTTATAAATCCTCGGCAAAACGAAGAAATGGAAGCTAATCAGCCATGCAAGGAACATAGGATCAGCCTTTAAACTCCTGCTTTGAGGCTTTGCCTTTCGAAGGGAAGCCAGCACTACCTGCAGTCACCCAAAGCCCCTCCTAGACCCACTGCACGTCGCTTTGTACAAATAGTAAAAACCACTATGTACTTGGCATTTACCCTACTGCTGTGCTGGGTCCTCCTTATATGCATTAGGTATTCATTAAGTCTTCCTCCAAAGCCTGTTAGGTAGGTTATAATTATTCCCATTTTTCAAATGAGGAAACAGAACTCTGCAAAGTTAAATAACTTTCCCAATTTACATGCCTATAAAGGAAAAAAGCCTAGATTTAAACCAAGGGCTCTCTGACCTTAGTCTGCATTTTTAATCATTACGTTGATTATCTCCTGCAACATGTTTGCTCTATAAGAACTTGCCAACCCTCTGGTAGCCATGCTTCGATGTCCCCAGAGTAATTCAGAGGGCTAAACCTTTCTGTGCAACTTGAAGGGCATTCATGATTTTCTGGAGGAGAACATTTCCTTTCTTCCTCTTTCCCTCCCTCCTTTTCTCTTTCCTTTCCTCTCTTCCTTCTTTCCTTCCCTTTATCCTCAAGAGGAGCACCCCATGACCCCCAACGATATTGTTGAAACCAAAATCTGGTTCCCTTAGTCAAATTCTTTCCTATTTGGGGGAAATAGGAATTCCCAACTCTTTCCTTATTAGGATGGAGAATTTACAGAATAGTATTAATGGTTGGTGAGCCTGGAAAGAAGACAGTAAGAGTTCTCTGTAAAGAAATACCCAGGAATCACAGAAGAAATAAATTCAAAATGGAGAGAAAGTCACTAAAGAAAGAAATCAGTCACTAAGAACTGGACAGGGGTGGGGGGCGGGGACTGTTAACAGGGACAAGAGGAGGGAAGCTTTCCCACTGCGAATAGGGTATAGTGGGTGGAGGTGTGCATGAAACGCCTTAGTTAACTTTCAGTTTACCAGCTGGCAGCACTCTTCTTTCAAGGCTTTGCAGCCCAGCCCAGGAGAATGGCTAGGTTGTCTTCTCTGCTTTCCCATTTTCTGTCCTTCTCAAGATAACCCATATTCCTGATTATATGTCCTTCCCAGTCTGCCTCCTGAGGCAGCTCAGATCCTCTGAGTCTAGCATGATTGATTTATCCAGGCCCTGGATAAGAAATCTTTTTAGTACAATGCGCCTCCCTCTTCATCACCACAAGAAAGTGTATGGGGGAATCACACATGGAAAAGAGCATTCCCAACGATATTCTAAGAATTAATGCCTTCTCACTGCTAGAGTGAACAGGGCAACTGAGAGACCAGATGTTTCAAGCCACGGTATTATGAAAACAGCCAGTGTCACTGAGGACCATCTCTTCCTCATTCCTGCGTTTCAGCTCCAACTGTCTTAACTAGAACAGACAAAAGCTTCATTAAAATATCATGTTGGGTGAGATGTAATTCTCAGAATAACATTAACATCAAACAAGCAGTTGGGAGATAGCATTGCTCCTATTGTGCAAGGGTGGGGGTGGTTTACAAAGTAAGCACTCTTCTTGCCAGTGGGATTTGGGAGTTGGGTGAAGGGAAAACAATTATGAATGAAGAGGCTCATGCTGTGAGGATAGAAGCTCCAGATCAAGTAAACTCAACCCTGTCTGGTCAGCCCTGTTCTCTAAATAGCTGGCTTTTCACAATGTAATTCTTTTTTTTAAACATAAATCTACTCATTACATCTTTTCTAAAATGAACTGTTCAGCAATTCTTCCATACAAATCAACCGTAAGTCCACTTTAAAAAAAAACTGCCAAATTAGATTTAGAGCCTGCCAGAGTAATCATTTCAATAGAAAGAATCAGTTTGTTGTGAGGCATTTTTGGAAATATCCCGAAGGAAAAAGATTTTTACAGGTAGTCCATTTGGTTTAGAATGGAGAACATGGCCTTGAATTAGATCTAACTTTTAATCCTGGCTCAATCACTAGCCAGCTGAGTACACTTGGAGTACTCAACCTTTCCGAGCCTCAGTTTCTTTGCTACAGAGAGTTCAAGATTGTGACTTTGGGTAAGTTACATAATCACTTTATTTTTTTGCATATTAAATGAAGATAATATTATTTACTGTTAGATCTCAGAGAAAGAATTCTGAGAACAAAAGGAACTCTTGGTGCAGAGCTCCCTCAACCCCCTCATCATCCTTGGCAGGTCCAAGCATCCAGATTTGAACCATTCACCATACTGGCTGGTATTGTATCCTCCACATGAATGAAGACACCCCAGATAACTAGAAATACCATCATAATCTGTCTCTGCTGTTAACACCCTCCACTGCCAGTGTCTCACCCTGCCTGATACGTGCAGCTGCACATCAAAGGAGAATAGTGTGTCAATACCTCAGCAATCTGTCATACCCTAAATCAACAAGTCCCCATCCAATCAGGGGACAACACACCACCTAGTGGGCACATGCCCCTCCTGGCATCACTCTCCCTATAAAACACAAGCCCCAGAACAAAGAGCGGGAGCCGTTTTTCTTTCCTTTCATTGCAGGTTCCACTGGCTCACGCCTGTCTGCTTTTTCCCTGCTCTCTCTCTTCAATAAATCTGTTAAAGCTTTGACTCACTGTCCTGTGTGGATTCCTTACTGATGCGTTTACCTTTTACATAAGCAGAATTGAGAGAATACATGTTGAATACCTAACTTACCATAACCACTAAGGGGCATCCCATTAAATACCTATTGTCTGTTTCTGTGTATTCTGCCTTGATCAGAAATGAAGTTGAGATGGCTTAACAAATACTTGCCATAAGCGTGATATACTTGCACAGAACTTGATGCTAAGCCTCCAACACTCAGTGCAAAAAAGGAAAACATTACCATTTATGTGATGCCTAATAGCCGCAGAGCAAATTACCACTGTTTTTTTTCTGTAACCCAAGGGAAGATATTAGTGGGCCAGAATATATTCTTCCATGGATCCAAAGACCCATAGGTTTTCCTGCACATGTTCTCAGATTCAATTCAGCCTCATACGTTATTAAACTCCTACTGTGTTCAAGAATCATAGTAGCAGAAGTAAGGAAAGACCCCATTTCTATCCATAAAGAACTACTTGTCCAGTGGCAGGTTGTATTATTATGCAAGCCTATAGGAAACTCTGATATAAGGCAGAACGAAATCATGTCTCCAGTTATTTAAAGGTTGAAAAGATGGATAAATCACTTGCAATAAAATACACAAACAACACACACCCATGTCCTGTCTCATGACCCAGGAACACATTTTTCACCAAGCAGTGCCTCCCTAAACCTCAACTCACCTCCTGTCATCAGACCAGTTTCTCAGAATAGCTGCCCAACTAGGGTAGTTTGGAGGATAAGAGGCTTTTTCCTGAGAAACATATTCTGAAGATTGCTATTTCCAAGCAAATAAAAATCTAGAAACTGAAGCAAGGAACAGCAAATGCTGGGAATACACTAATGGAAACAAAGGACACGATCTTGGCCCTGTATGAGTTAATACTCTAACAAGGAGACAGACATCAAACTATCAACACCAAAATGAATGTAAGCATGTTCTGTACTGACTTTCAGTTGTCCAAGGCGGCAGCATAAGCATAAGACACTCCAGTCTTTTGTTCCCCTGCAGCATCTTTGCACAACTACTAAAAACTGATAGAGCCATCTTTGTCAGAACTCTAGGAAAAAAGTTAAAGGGTTACAGTAATTGGGCAAGTGCCAAGTCAAGAAAACATGGCTTTTTAAAATGGTAGGAAAAGCTTGTGCTGCCCTTCCTGGCCTCCCATACCCCTTCCCCAGCATGATGTAGAGGTAGCCTGCATTCCCACTGTGGGTCTCTGGCCCTGTTCTGGAAGCAACAGAGTAACCCCTGTGTGCATAATGTGGTGCCCGTATGTTGCTGACAGTCTTTTGAGTGGTAGCCTGACAGACTGAACCAGCCAACCTCCCATAGCAGGTCCTGGAAGCAGAAGCAGTTTGGAGATAGCTAAAGCCGTGTAAGAAACAATTGAATTAAGTCTAAGTGGTTTGGGGCAAAGGATTACCTACTTTAAGTTATATAACAGAACCCTTGGGAGGGGAAGAAAGTCCATTTCATGGGAGTAGTGAAGGCATTCAAATTCTTGTAAACAGAGCAATTCCTAAGGCCACGAGCAAGCACAAGCTCAGGACAAGAAGCAGGTTACAGTCAGGCTCAGATAAGATGGAAAGGACCTGTCTTTTGTATTTGCCTCAGACTGACTTCTTGATAGGAGTGCTTAGCTCTGAAGGAGACCACCAGCCAATGCAGAGCCAATTTGCAAAGACTGTGAAAAGTGTTTTTTTTTTAATTTTTTTTTTTATTGCACTGTTCTGTTAGCTTTTGGCACTCAAGGAAATCTCTGTCATATTAATAACTAGCTACAGACTTACATAACAGACAATTAAGAAGGTAAATCCAAGATTAACACTTTAAAATATTAAAATTTACAGTATGCAACAAAAGATTAAAAGAAAAAGAAACAAGATATGATGGCCTCTCCAAAGTAACAAGATTAAAATTCAGAAATCATCAATGAATAAGACCAGACTTTAAACATACTGGGTAAAAACTTTAAAAAAATGATCCTCAGTGTGCTCAAGGAAATAAAAAGAAGCACAGAGAAATAACTAAAGGGTATCAGGAAAACAATGACTGAATAAAAATCACAATAAAAAGAGAAATTATAAAAGGGTACCAAAACAGAAATGCTGGAGTTGAAGGTCACAATAACTGAAATAAATGAAAAATTCCCTCAGGGATTTCAACAACAGATTGGAACTGGCAGAAGAAAGAATCGGAGACGTTTCAGATAAGAGAATTGAAATGATTCTGACTGAGGAGCAGAAAGAAAAAATAAACAGCCTAGCAGCCAGTGGGACACCATCAAGCATGCCAATATATCCAGTATGGGAATCCCAGAAGAAGAAGAGAGAGAGAGAAGACAGCAGAAGAAATATTCAAATAAATGCTGGCAGAAAGCTCCCCAAATTTAATGAAATAAATGGATATGTGCATTAAAGAAGCCCAACAAACTCCAAACAGGATAAAATCAAAGGGGACCATGCCCACAAAGATAGTACTCAGACTGTCAACTGCCAAGGACAAGCAGAGAGTTCTGAAAGCTACAAGAGAAAAGCAATATGTTATGTATGAGGGAGTCCTAATAAGATTAAGTTCCTATTACTCATCAGAAACCATGGAGGCAAAAAGGCAGTGGGAAGAAATACATAAAGTACTGAAAGAAAGCAACTGCCTACCAAGAATTTTATGTCAAGTGAGAAAGCCTTTCAGAAATGAGGAAGGAATTAAGACATTCCCAGATGAACAAAAGCTAAGGGAATTCATCTCTACTAGAACTGCCCTATTGGCGATGCTAGAGGGGGTTCTTCAAACGGAAAGGAGAGGACTCTAGACAGTGGGTCAAAGTGACATAGAGAAATAAAGACTGATAAAGATAACCATGGGAGTAATTATAAAGACCAGTTCAATTGCATTGCATTTTTTTTATGTAACTCCACTTTTTACTTCTTATACACTGTGAAGAGCAAATACATAAAAAGTAATGATGTCTATGCCTTTAGACAAGTGATGTAGAAGAAATAATATGTAACAACTACAACAAAAAGATGGGGAGATGGAGGGTTATAGGAACAGTGTATGTGTATGCTATTGAAGTTAATTTGGGATCAAATCAAAAGTGATTGTTATAGATCGGGGATGTTAAATTTTCACCATCCGCATGGTAACCACAAAGAAAATATCTGAACAATATATACAGAAGGAAATGAGAAGGAACTCAAAATGGTGCATTATACAAAATCAAATAAATATTAAAATAGGCATTAACAGAAGAATTGAGAGAGAGAAGGTATAAGACTTACAAAGACCAAATAGAAAAATGGCAAAAGAAAGTCCTATATTATCAGTAGTCATGTTAAATGTAAAGTTTGACTGGATTAAATTCTCCAGCCAAAAGACAGAGATTGGTAAAATGGATAAAAGCATATGACCCAACCATAAGATGTTTACAAGAGACTTACCTTAAAATCTAAGACACAAGTAGGTTAAAAGTGAAAGAATGGAAAGAAATACACCATTCAAATAGTAAACAAAAGAGAGCTAGGGTACTATACTAATATCAGATATAATAGACTCAAAGTAAAAATCTGTTATGAGGGAAAAAGGAGGTCATTATGTACTAATGAATGGGTCAATTTAACAAGAAGACATAACAATTATAAATATATATACACCTAATGGCAAAGCTCCAAAATAACAAACATATTGATAGATTTAAAGGGAGAAATAAATAGTTCTACATTGATTTATGAGACTTCAATTTACTACTTTCAATTATGGATAGAATATTTAGACAGAAGAATGATAAGAAAATGGAAAATATGAATGATATTATAAACCTTTACTTTCAGTACAAATTAAACAATGCAATATTAAACAACCAATGGCTTAAAGAAGAAATTACAGTGAAAATTAGGAAATATTTTGAAGCAAATTACAACAAAAATGCAACTTACAAAAACTTATGGTATGCAGCAAAGACAGTGTTAAGTAGAAAAGGTATTGTTCTAAATACTTACATTAAAAAAGAAGAGAAACCACAAATCAGAGACTTAATCACACAACTAGAGAATCTAGAAAAAAAAGAGCAAACTAAACCCAAAGCAGGCAGCAGGAAGGAAATTAAAAAAAAAAAAAAAAAAGATTTGTATGAAAAGGAGAATAAGAAAAAATAGAGAATCAATGAAACCAAGAGTTGGTTGTTTAAAAGGATTGATAAAATTGACAAAACTTTAGCTAGACTGACAAAGATCAAAAGAGAAAGAATGCAAATATCAAAATCAGAAATGAAAGGGGGACATTACTACCTACCCTACGGTGATAAAGGAAATTTTATAAGATTATACTGTAAACAGTCGTATGCCCCCAAATTAGATAACCTATATGAAGTGGACATATTTCTAGAAACATACCAACTGCCTACACTGACATTAGAAAAAATAGAATATACCAGCAGACCAATAACAAGTTGAATGAATAACCAAAAACTCCCAACACAGAAAAACCTAGGACCAGATGGCTACACTGGTAAATTTTATCAAACAGTCCAAGAAGAATTAACACCAGTCCTACTTAACCTATTCCAAAAAAAACTGAAGAGAATGAAATACTTCTTAACTCATTCTGAGAGGCCAACATCATCACCCTAATACCAAAGCCAGATAAATATACCATAAGAAGAGAAAACTATAGACCAATATCCCTTATGAACATGGATGTAAATTTCTCAACAAAGTGCTAGCAAACCAAATCCAGCAGCACATTAAAAGAATTATACACAGTGACCAAATGGGATTTATCCCCAATATACAAGGGTGATTTAACATAAGAAAATCAATTAATGTAATATAGTACATTAATAGAACACAGGGGAAAAAAAACCACATGATCATTTCAATTGATGCAGAAAAGGTATTTGACAAAATCAGCACCCCTTCTTGATAACAATACTTAAAAAACTAGGAATAGAGAAAAACTTCCTCAACATGATAAAGGGCATATATGAAAAACCCACAGCTAACATCATTCTCAATGGTGAATCATGAAAGACCTGAAACAAGACAAGGGTGCCAGCTGTCATCACTATTATTCACATAGTGTAGTGGAACTTCTAGCCAGAGCAACTAGGCCAGAAAAAGAAATAAAGGGCATCCAAATTGGAAGGGAAGAAGTAAAACTTTGCCTTTTCACAGATGACATAATCCTGTGTTTAGAAAATCCTGAAAATTCAAAATAAAATTACTAAAAAGCTAATCAGTTCAGCAAAGTGCTGGCGTCAGCAGTATTTCTATACCCTGACCATGAACAATCCAAAGAGAAAATCAAGAAAAAATTGAATTTATATAGCAACTGAAAGAACCAAGTATCTAGAGTAAATTTGACCAGTTTATACATGGAAAACTACAAAAACATTGCTAAACATAATCAAAGAAGACCTAAATAAATGGAAGGATATTTCTTGTTCATGGATTAGAAAATTAAGTATTTTTAAGATGTGAATTCTCCTCAAAGCATTTTTTTGATTCAAGCAATCCCAATCAAAATTCCAATAGTCTTCTTCGCAGAAATGGAAAAGCTAATCTTCAAACTTGTATGGAAAGCTAAGAGACTCTGAGCAGCAAAAACAGTCTTGGAAAGGAAGAACAAATTTAGAGGATCCACACTTCCTGATTTGAAAACGTATTACAAATCTACAGCAATCAAAACAGATATGCTGGCACAGGGCAAACATATAGGCAACGTAATTGAACTGAAAGTTCAGATATTAACCCAGACACATATGCCCAATTGATTTTTGGCAAGTGTACCAAGTCCACTTATTGGGGAAAGAATAATCTCTTCAATAAATGGTGTTGAGAAAATTGGATATCCATATTCAAAAATGAAGGTGGACCCCTACCTCATACCATATAAAAAATAATTCAAAGTGGATCAAACACTGAAATATAAGAACCAAAACTGTAAAACTTTTGAAAGGAAACAGCAAAGGAACTTCAAGACCTTGAGATAAGCAAAGGTTTCTTAGACTTCATACCAAAATCACAAGCAACAAAACAAAAAGTCGATAAATGGGACTTGTTAAATTTAAAAACTTTTGTGCATCAAAGGACTTCATGAAAATAAAATATCAGTGTATGGAATGGGACAGAATATTTGGAAACCATCTATCCAATGAGAGTTTAATTTTCAGAATATATAAAGAAATACTACAACTCAACAACAAAAAGACAACCCAATTTAAAAATGGGTGAAAGACTTGAATAGACATTTCTCGAAGGAAGATATGCAAATAAAAAGATGTCCAACATCATTAGCCATTAGAGAAATGCAAATCAAAACCACAATGAGATGCAGTTTCACACCCACTAGAATACTATTAAACATTGAAAATGACAAGTGTTGTAGAGGAAATGTAGAAATAGGAACACTCTTTCATTGTTGGTAGAAATGTAAAATACTGCCACCACTGAAAACATTTTGGCAGTTTCTCAAAAAGTGGTGTATAGAATAACCATAGGATCCAGCAATCATACTTCTGGATATATATCCCAAACAATTGAAAGCAAGGGACTCAAACAGATATTTGCATACCAATGTTCATAAAAGCATTATTCACAGTTGCCAAAAGATGGAAGCAATCCAAGTGTCCATCAACCAATGAATGAAAACACAAAATGTGATACATAAACATAATAGGATATTATTCATCTGTAAAAAAGAATGAAGTTCTGATACATGTGACAACATGGATGAACTTTGAAGAGATCATGTTGAGTGAAACAAGCCAGACAGAGAAGGACAAATACTGTATGCTCTCACTGATATGATATAATTAGAATAAGTAATAGAATCAGATATTAGAAAAGAGCCAGACACTAGAATACAGTTGGCCAGGAGCCAGGGTGGGATAGGGATTTGGGAGTTAATGCTAATTTGATAGTTTCTGTTTAGAATAATGGAAATGTTTTGGTAATGGTTGGTGGTGATTTTAGCCAACATTGAACATAATTAACAGCACTGAATTATATTTTTGAATGTAGTTGAAAGGGGAAATTTTAGGTTGTGTATGTGTTACTAGAATAAAAATTTAAAGAACGAACATAGGCCTGTTCAACACAAACAGTTCCTAATATAAACTATGGACTAAAGCTAATAGTATAATTTAATAATATTGTTTCATCAACTGTAACAAAGGTACCACACTAATACAAAGAATTAATAATAGGGAAAACTTTGTGTGTAACGAGGGTATATAGAAACGGTATTTTCTGCATGATTTTTCTGTTAACTTACACCTTTTTTAATAATAAAAATGTTCTGTGCTATGAGTGGATGATAAAAAGAATTGATCTTAATAGGGAGGTTAAGGAATTATCTTAAAGAAGTGATATTTAAGCTGAGATATGAAGGATGAGAAAATTTTATCTAAGTGAAGAGGGGCGAAAAGAGCTTTCCAGATGGAATAGACTGCATGCGCAAAGGTTCTGGAATGGTCGGAACTTTACTAGTACAAAGGTCAATGTGCAGGCTTTGGAAAGTGCAAGGGAGTGGAGGAAAATCTGTTGAGTTAGGGCACAGCAAGACCATGCAGGAACTTGTAAACTATGTTAAGTTTTGTCTTTATCCTAAGAGAAATGTGAAGCCATTTGAGAGTTTATAACTACTATGGAGTATGTATGTTTCATGCATCAGCAGCATGGACAATATCTGGAAACATGTTAGAAAGGCAGAATCTCAGACCCCATTCTACACCAACTGAATTAGAATCTGTATCCAGATGATTTGTATGCATATTAAGATTTGAGAATTACTGGCTTAGAATATTTTCAGGTAGTAAAGGAATTGCCACATGTGGAACATCAATTCAAGATACCTGTGTTATTATGTATGTGTGTTTGCATGTGTGTGTTTTTTTGCATATTAAAAAAGGACAAGTGAATGGTAGCACGTCATATCATTCCTAGTACACTCTCCTTGAGTACAATAACTTCATTTTCTGCTACCTCAGAGTACTTGGGATAGTACTAAAAATGTCTTAATTCATACCATACTCATGGTTTCTCTACCCATGGTGACAAATCCAAGGCCCTCAATCTCCAGGGAGTCACTTCCATGCTTCTGAGACATGTCTAATCAATCAAGCCCCTCTTTACCCTGAATTCATACATGCATGGCCTGAGAGTTTCTCCACGCAGTTCCCTAGTGCATACCAATAGATCTGAATTGATACACAAGATGGAATAAATTTGCAACCCCCATTTTCTTTGATCAAGTCATGGAAAAAAATCTCAGCAGCAACTGACATTTTAAAAGAAAATTATTAATAAAACCAATCAACATGCAATATGACCATTCTTTTTTTTCATCACATAGTTGTATATTCATCATCATGATCATCTCTTAGAACATTCGCATCAATTCAGAAAAAGAAATAAAAAGAAAACAGAAAAAAATTCATACATACCATGTCCCTTACCCCCCCCTTTCATTGATCACTAGCATTTCAATCTACTAAATTTATTTTAACATTTGTTCCCCCTATTATTTATTTATATTTAATCTGTGTATTTTACTCATCTGTCCATAAGGTAGATAAAAGAAGCATCAGACACAAGGTTTTCACAATCACGCAGTCTCAACAACTGACATTTTTGAAGCTTCAAATCCATTTGTGCAGGGCCTTCCTGGCATGTAAACCTAATTACTGGGAATACCTTTCCAGGAATGGAGCAGAATCATGTTCCCTTAGAGCTTGGCCACTGGAGGTGGTGATAGTTTCACAGCAAGCTCCCCAAACAAAAGAAGAAGAGTAAATACCAGCTCTGAGAGTTTGCTTCTCACAAAGGTATTGATGGTTCAGGAAAGAACAGCAGTCCTTCTTCTCTGGGGAAGAAATTATTTGTTCTTATTGAAACATCAGAGCTGCCTCTGAGTCTGCAAAGAAGGATGACTGAACACTGTTTAGAAAGATGACTTATCTTACCCCCACTGGGCAACTTCAACTACCACAAGCTTAGACAGAGATGGATTAGTTGTCAAACACCACAAAATTAATCCTGCATCCCTGAGCCAAGCAGGATTCCTGGTGGCACGAGTAGATAGCCTGATTTACCCTCATACTGTTTATAAAAGAACAGACAAATCTTCCTCTCCCGTGAAACACACGTAGAGGTGAATGATGAAGCTGGATTGAACAGCCACTGTGCAAGAACCAATATTTGGCCAGTTCTTTCAAGTACAAGCGTTCTTCTGGACACCCAGCTACACGTCTGAGTGAATGCACTTTATTAATCTGGGGTTATGCAGACTTGGCCTGGGTCAGCTTTTAGGTTGAATCCATTTAGTAGATTAAGAAAAGCTACCGGGCACTCTCATATTTGGATAACCTTGGAGTCTTAGTGGTAAGTGGGACAAGCAAGAACCACAGGACACAGCTTCAGTTCTCAATATCTTTGCCACGTAATTAGGTGACATCTTATTGGACATAGTCAAAGGCAGCAGACTGTAATAAACAGAGATATTGAACAATAGTAAGCAACCAGACAGAAGGGTTGGGAAAGTGAGAAAACAGCCAGGAAAGATCAGTGAGGGCTATAAGCACATGGGAAGAGAGATATTTGGGATGAATGTTGAGTTAAAAAGAAAAAAGAAGTTGGCTTGTTAACATAAATGAGACATAAATGTAGCTTTATTAAAAATATTTTAAAAAATCTTCATTGACACTATACCTCTTAGATCTAGAACACTCTTCCCAGGAAAAAGTTAAGGGTGGGCTAGGTTGGTAACTCCTGGAAGATGGGTCATTTAGCAGGAAAAGACTTCTTTCCAAACACCAGAATTCCCAAGTAACTTCTCTGCAATATTCAGAAATGTTCACTGTGGAACACAAAAAGGTAGCAACTAATTCCAGCTTTCATAACTAAGTAATATAGTTTCTGTATCCACCTAGGAGTTATTCCACCACAATTTGATTTTATTATTATATTTGGTTTTATTTTTGGCATGAAAACCCAAGTCTTTGTATGACCCAGTTCCATGAAACTGATTCGTATTTTGTTTCCCTTGCTAGCCCCTCTGGGGAAAGTATTTTGAAAAATATACCTGTTTGGGAGGCTGTGATTTTGCTAATCTACACAAAGCCAGTTGTTAAACAAGAGACATGTATTTGCATGTCTTTGCTTTGTATCCTCAACCTAAGTGTATAAATGTAAAATCTGCTTATGTAAGGCTTGATGAACAATAAGGAAAATGTCAGTTCCCTTAGACAGTTGGCCAAAGCAATCGTTGATAATTGGAGGCTTATAGTATGTAGCCTTTTCAGACTGGCATCTTTCCATAGCAATAAGCATTTAAGGTTTATCCATGCCTTTTTTTAGCTTAAGATTGAATAATATTCCATTATAAACAAACCACAGTTTGTTCCTCCATTCACCTGTTGAAGGATATCTTGGTCACTTTGAGTTTGGGGCAATTAAATCAATCTACTATAAACATTTCCTAAAGTTTTTCTGTGAATACAAGTTTTCAGATCAGTATGATAAGTAGTTAGGATTCTGATTGCTAACTTGTATGGTAAGCTGATGTTTGGCTTTGTAAGAAACTGCCAGATTGTCTTCCAAAGAGACAGAATTATTTATTATGCCCACCAGCACTGAACAAGAGGTGCTCTACATCATTACCAGCATTTGGTGTTGTCAAATCAGGTTTTAATTTTTGTTTTTAGTCATTCTAATAGGAATGTAGTTTGTTATCTCATTATTTTAATTTGCAGTTCCTAAGGGCAGATTATATTGAGCACCTTTTCTTTTTTCTTTTTAACTTTTTTTTGTTGTGTAGTATAACATATATACAAAGCAAAGGAATAAAAAAGCAATAGTTTTCAAAGCGCTCTTCAACAGGTAGTTAGTTATAGGATAGATCCCAGAATTTGTCATGGGCTACAATACAATCCTCTCATATTTTTTCTTCTAGCTGCTCCAGAATATAGAAGGCTAGAGGGCTTAAATATTTTTTTATCATCACAATTGACTTTTTTTCCTTCTTTTTTTGTGAACAATAACATGTATACAAAAAAGCTATAAATTTCAAAGCACAGCACCACAGTTAATTGTAGAACATAAATTACAGAGTTTGACATGGGTTATAATTCTACAATTTTAAGTTTTTACTTCTAGCTGTTCTAAAATACTGGGGACTAAAAGAGATATCAATTTAATGATTCATCCATATTCATTTGTTAAATCCTGTCTTCTCTATATAACTCCATCATCACCTTTGATCTTTCAGTCCCTCTGTTTTTTAGCTGTTTAGGCTATGGCCATTCTAAATTTTTCATATTGGAAGGGTCTGTCACTAATATGGGGTAAGGGGATAAAACTGTCTGATGTTCTGGAGAGACTGGGCTGGGTTTCAGGACTTATCTGGACTAGGACCCATCTGGAGGTTGTAGGTTTCTGGAAAGTTACTTTAGTGCATGGAACCCTTGTGGAATCTTATATATTGTCCTAGGTGTTCTTTAAGATTGGCTGGAATGGTCCTGGTTGGGAGTTGGCAGGTTATGATAGGTAGCAAGGTCTAACTGAAGCTTGCATAAGAGTGACCTCCAGAGTAACCTCTCGACTCTACTTGAACTCTCTGTGCCACTGATACTTTACTAGTTACACTTCTGTTTCCCCTTTTGGTCAGGATGGAATTGTTGATCCCACGATGCCAGGTCTGGATTCATCCCTGGGAGTCATCTCCCATGTCACCAGGGAGACTTTCACCCCTGTATGTCATGTCCCATGTAGGGGGGATGGCAATGATTTCACTTGCAGAGTTGGGCTTAGAGAGACTGAGGCCACATGTGAGCAACAAAAGAGGTCCTCCGGAAGTAACTCTTAGGCATGCTTATAGCTAGTCTAAGTTCTCTGCTACCTACATAAGCTTCACAAGTATAAGCCTCATGATCAAGGACATGACCTATTGATTTGGGTGTCCCTAACGTTTGACACAGTATCAGGGGATTCCATGATGGTAAGATTTAATAGTTCCATATTCTTTCTCCCATCCCTCAGGGGTCTTTGCCAATGCTTTTTGATTATCTGCTTAGTATATTCTAGGATGTTTCCAGGCACTACAATAATCTATACAGGATTAAAGGACCTCTTTCTAATTCTGGGCTCCCTGTGTTTCAGTTGTTCAAATGAGCTATACAGACAGGTTGAAATAGATTATGCACTACAGAAAATTTCCATTCCAAATCAAATAACCTTTCTTCCATTGGTCTCAAAGAGTATGTGTGGTTCTAAGATATAGACATTGTCTTCCTTAATCCTATGTTCTGAATTACTTTAACCCCAACCTGTTTGGCTTCATTCTTATCTCTAAATATCAGGTTATATGTATAAAACAGCCTCTAAAATCCAGAAATAATAATCAGCACTCTGGACTTAATGTGTCTGCTCTAAAAGCTTACAATCTAGGTCCCTGTTTTCTTATAAGTATTTTCTAAAGGTGACTACACCATTCTTGTTCTTTTGTTTCTGGCTTATTTTGTCTCACCAAATGCCCCACATGTTCATTCACATCATTGTATGCCTCACAACTTTGTTCCTTTTTGCAGCAGCACAACTTCGTTCATAAGTATACAACATTGTTCACCAATCCACTTCTCTGTCAGTGCATCCTTCAGCCGCCTGCATTCATTGGGCATCATGTATAGGGCCCAAAGTCCACAGTCCATCTACATTCTCAATTTTAGATAATTTCATTGTTCTCAAGAGAAAGAAAACCTATAAACATACTCTCTCCAAATAGGAAACCTAAACCTTCTCTTAACTCTTGTCCCTCCCCCCATTATTTACCTCTGCTGTTGTTGCATTGAAGTCTTCTACTATTATTGTTGAAACATCTATCACTCCCTTCAGTTTTGCCAACGTCTGTCTCATGTACTTTGGAGCTTCTTGATTGGGAACATAAACGTTTATGATTGTTATATCTTCTTGGTGAATTGACCCTTTAATTAGTATATATTGTCCTTCTTTGTCTCTTATGATGCCTTTACATTTAAAGTCTATTTTGTCCGATATTAGTATAGCTACTTCTGCCTTCTTTTGGTTACAATTTGCATGGAAAATCTTTTTCCATCCTTTCACTTTCAATCTATTTATATCCTTTGTCTAAGATGAGTCTGTTGTAAACAGCATACAGCTGGATTATGTTTCTTAATCCATTCTGCCAATCTGTATCTTTTAATTGGTAAATTTAGTTCATTAACATTCAACGTTATTGCTGGAAAGGTGTTTCTTAAATCCACCGTCTTATCTTTTTTATTTATTTGTCAGATCTATATATTCTTTTCCCTCTGTCTCTTTGTATCCTTTAAATTACCCTTAGTGGTACTCTTCAATTTTGTGCCCTCCTCCAGACCTCCCTCCCTCTCCTGTCTTTTTCTCTTGGCCAGCAGAACTCCTTTTAATATTTCTTATAGGACCAGTCTCTTGTTGACAGATTCTTTCAGGACTTCTTTGTCTGTGAAAACTTTAATCTCTCCCTCAGTTTTGAAGGACAATTTTAGCTGAAAGTCTTTCTCTTTCAGGATCTTTAATATATCATACCACTGCCTTCTCGCCTCCAGGGTGCTAGTTGCGTAGTCTGAACTCAGTCTTATTTGGCTTCCCTTTTGTGTAGTAGATTGTTATTATCTTTCCACTTTCAGGATTTTCTGCTTCTCCTCAACATTTGACAACTGATTAGTATGTGTCTTAGGGAAGGCCCATTTGGATTTATTCTGTTTGGAATTCATTGGGCTTCTTTGACTTGTATATTTATATCCTTTATGGGGATTTTGAAGTTTTCCCCCATTATATCCTCAACTACTCTTCCTAGCCCCTTACTTCTCTCTTCTCCTTCTGGGACCCCATTGATTCTTACATTTGTGCACTTTGTTTTGTCTGTCATTTCTCAGGGATTCAATTCAAATTTTTTCATCTTTTTTGCCATTTGCTGTTTTGAGTCTTCAAAGTCAGTTATCCTATCTTCTGTATCACTTATTCTTTCTTCTGTCTCTTCAAATATGGTGTTGTGTGTCTCTAGTATGTTTTTTATTTGGTCAACAGAGTCTTTAATCTCTGTGATATCTGCTATTTTTGTATTTATTCTGTCAAATTCCTCTTAAAGCTCTTCTACTGTCTTCTTGATCCCCTTTATGTAATTTGCTATCCCACTTATTTTATTAAGTAGAGTTGTATGAACTTCTTTGATTAGTTGTTCTAATGTCTGTGTCTCCTCTGGTGTTTTAATCTGGTCATTAGGCAGGGCTATATCTGTCTGCATTGTGATATGCTTAGTGATCTTCTACTGTCTATGTGGCATGTAAATATCTTGATTGATTTCTTTGGGAGTTGATTTCTTTCAGTAGTCTAAGGCCTTGTGTTTGCAGAATAGTTGTACAGCAGGAAGCAGGGTACGGGGTGGGGCAGTCAGTGCAGTGATTTGTTTCAGGGCAGGTATAGGCACAGGTTTGGGATGTTACACTGATTCAAGCACCTTTTCATATATTATTTCACCATCTATTATGGATGGAGTATCTGTTCAGATCTTTTGCCCATTTTTGAATTGGGTTGATTGTTTTCTTATTGTTCAGTTATAAAATGTCTTTGTTCATTTTGGATGCAAGTGCTGTAACAGATACCTGCTTTGTAATATTTTCTCCCAGAGTGTGAATCAGAGTTTTGATTCATTTAACAGGTACCTTTCATAGAGCATAATGTTTTAATTTTAATGAAGTCCAGTTGATCCCATTTTTATTTCATGCAGAAATTCTAGTTAGTGCAATAAGACAAGAAAAGGAAATAAAAGGTATAAAGCTTAGGAAGGAAAAATTAAAATTATCTTTGTTTACAAATGAAATGATTATCTATGTAGCAAATCTCAAAGCAGCAACAAAAAATTCCTGGAACTAATGAGCCATTATAACAAGGTGGAAGGATGCTAGGCTAATATACAAAAACAGTTACTTACATGCATGGTTATTCATGATAAGCCTACTATAATTCTTATTTTTTTTCCTTTAAAACTATGGTGGTTTTTCCTCTGACTTCTTTCAAGATTTTCTCTTCCTTTTTGGTTTTCTGTAGTTTGAATATGATATACTGGGTTGTAGTGTGTTTTTTTTTACATTTATTTTGCTTGGTCCTCTCTGAACTTCCTGGATCTGTGATTTGATATATATCTCAGCCTTTATTATTTAAAATATTTCTTCTGCTCCATTCTCTTTTTTCTCCTTGTGCTATTCCAATTAAGCATATGTTACACATTTTATACTTGTCCCTGGTTCTTGGATATTCTATTATGTTTTTTCCTTTTGTTTTTATATTTCAGATTTAGAAGTTTGGGCAATTTTCAAGCTCATTGATTTTTCCTTGTCTGTGTCCAATTTATTGATGCACCTTTTAAAGTTATTCTTCATTGCTGTTGCAGTGTGTCTGATTACTAATATTTCCTTTTAAATCTTTTTTAGTTTCCATCTCTCTGCTTCCATTCATTATCCATCTGGTCTCACATTTTTCCTACCTTTACAATTAGAGCACTTAGCATGTTAATCATGAATATTTTAAACTCCCAGTTTAATAATTCAAATATCTGTGTCATATCTGGTTGTGATGCTTTGTCTCTTCAGACTGCATTTTTTTTGCTATTTAGTACGCTTGGTAATTTTTGTTAAAACTAGACATGATATATCAGTTCATAGAAGCTGAGGTAAACAGGCCATTAGTGTGAAGTTTCATGCCTGGCTAGGATTTGGGCTGGTTTAGTGTTTGCTTTTTAAGCTGTATATGCCAGGAGCTTCAAATTCCTCTAGTATACTTGATTTGTGTGTGTATGTGTGTGTGTTTACCCCTGTTCTCTTTGCATTTCCCTAAGAAATCCTTCTTAAGTGAGTCTATTCCTAATAGCTATTAGCCACTGTTATTATATTGCACTACTGTTGATGTGTTGGGAAGTGCTCTATAATCTTGTAATTAAATTGTAGTCTTTGATTAGGTCTGTCTCTATGGGCTGTGACCTTCACAAAGTGTTTCTTTCCCCCAACTCTTAGATTAGAGGGGGCTGGAGTTGTATACTTGCCTTCTTCCTTTTACAGAGTGAAATAAAACTCCTGTAAAGTCTTCTCTCACTCAGTAGTAAGCCTTTGCTATGGGAATGCTCTGGGCATATTTCACAATGGTTACTTTTCCTCTCCCTCTGCCAGAGTCAGGAGGTGACTTTTCTTGCCTCTTCACTGTGAGTACCTGGTGGGTTGCTGGTGGGAAGATCCACAAAAGTGTGGGGCCCGTAAAACTATGACACTCAGGAGTTTCTAACTCTCAATCTAGTCCACACAGCCTCCAGCAATTCATCAAAATTATCATTTAAATGTCCTTATCTGTTTATGGTTCCAGGTGCTTCTGCTTTACGTCATAGTGTGGTTTTCTGCATTCACCTGCCTTTCCAGATTTTGAGAGTGGGAAGTGGTTTACCCTACAACCTCAGTTTTCTCTGATGGGTCCAAGAAATGTTACTGATTTTCTGTTTGTTTAGCTTTTATAGTTGTTATTGTAAGAATGGGAGTGATGACTTCTGAGCTGTTTATGTTGGAGATGAAAGTGGAAAACCTTGAGAGAATGAGGCAAGGAAGTGAGTCTCAAGTGAGATGTGAATTTAGAACTTTAAGTTTTAGGCTCAAAAAGGATTTTCAGCTGTTCCCTACTTTTCACTCATCGAATGAAGGAGGCTGTACCAATACAGTAGAAGATTTTAATGTTCAGTGGCAAAGATGGTCAGATATCCATTTGAGGTAATTTAGGGTAACTTGAAGTCAAAGAATGCAGATTTTGTTGGTGTTAGTCAGGTGTGGTATGAAGAGAAAGAATGAACTGCTGATGGCATATATTTCATATATGTGTGAGTATTCTAGCAGATACACCAAAGCTGCGAAGTGTACCTTGCCCATTTGATAGCAGGTTTCTTACATCTTTCTTTTATTAGGCCGAAAATTGTATTCACTTATTATTAGTGTTTGCCACATTTGCTTTATTTTTACTCTATATGAAGATAGCTACTTTTTTATGAACCATTTGAAAGTTATTTGCAGACATCTAAATACTTCTGTAATCTCTCTCCTAAAAATGACATTCTCCTACCTAATTACAATATAATTATCAAACTCCACAACTTTAATAAATATTCAGTATGATTTTCTAATATCTAAACCACTTCAAATTTCCCCAATAGCCCCCTCAAAAGTCATGTAAAGTTTTGATCCTTTGCCCAGTCAAAAGTCATGATCTACATTTAATTGCCATCTGTTTTTAGTTTTACCTTAACCTAGAATAGTTGATAATTCCAAAGCTTTTCTTTTTTTTTTCGCTTGTTATTTTGGTCTTTAATGATATTAACATTTTTGAAGACTCCGGACTATTTTTACTTTCAGAGTGTTCCTTAGTCTGGATTGTCCAGTTGTTTTCCAGTGATTAGATTCAGGTTAAACATTCTGGCAGGAGCAAAACGTTTTTTGTGTCCTTTTTTTTTTTTTATAAACGGAAAGAAAAAAAAAAGAAATTAACACAACATTTAGAAATCATACCATTCTACATATGCACTCAGTAATTCTTAACATCATCACATAGATGCATGATCATTGTTTCTTAGTACATTTGCATCGGTTTAGAGGAACTAGCAACACAACAGAAAAAGATATAAAATGTTAATATAAAGAAAAGAAATAAAAGTAGTAGTAATAGTAAAAAACAACAACAAACAAACCAACAAGCAAACAAAAACAAAAAAAACCCTATAGCTCAGATGCAGCTTCATTCAGTATTTTAACATGATTACTTTACAATTAGGTATTATTGTGCTGTCCATTTTTGAGTTTTTGTATCTAGTCCTGTTGCACAGTCTGTATCCCTTCAGCTTCAATTACCCATTGTCTTACCCTGTTTCTAACTCCTGCTGAACTCTGTTACCAATGACATATTTCAAGTTTATTCTCGAATGTCCGTTCACATCAGTGGGACCATACAGTATTTGTCCTTTAGTTTTTGGCTGGATTCACTCAGCATAATATTCTCTAGGTCCATCCATGTTATTACATGGTTCATAAGTTTATCTTGTCTTAAAGCTGCATAATATTCCATCGTATGTATATACCACAGTTTGTTTAGCCACTCTTCTGTTGATGGAGATTTTGGCTGTTTCCATCTCTTTGCAATTGTAAATAACGCTGCTATAAACATTGGTGTGCAAATGTCCGTTTGTGTCTTTGCCCTTAAGTCCTTTGAGTAGATACCTAGCAATGGTATTGCTGGGTCGTATGGCAATTCTATATTCAGCTTTTTGAGGAACCGCCAAACTGCCTTCCACAGTGGTTGCACCCTTTGACATTCCCACCAACAGTGGATAAGTGTGCCTCTTTCTCTGCATCCTCTCCAGCACTTGTCATTTTCTGTTTTGTTGATAATGGCCATTCTGGTGGGTGTGAGATGATATCTCATTGTGGTTTTGATTTGCATTTCTCTAATGGCCAGGGACATTGAGCATCTCTTCATGTGCCTCTTGGCCATCCGTATTTCTTCTTCTGGTAGGTGTCTGTTTAAGTCTTTTTCCCATTTTGTAATTGGGTTGGCTGTCTTTTTGTTGTTGAGTTGAATAATCTCTTTATAAATTCTGGATACTAGACCTTTATCTGATATGTCGTTTCCAAATATTGTCTCCCATTGTGTAGGCTGTCTTTCTACTTTCTTGATGAAGTTCTCTGATGCACAAAAGTGTTTAATTTTGAGGAGCTCCCATTTATTTATTTCCTTCTTCAGTGTTCTTGCTTTAGGTTTAAGGTCCATAAAACCACCTCCAGTTGTAAGATCCATAAGATATCTCCCAACATTTTCCTCTATCTGTTTTATGGTCTTAGACCTAATGTTTAGATCTTTGATCCATTTTGAGTTAACTTTTGTATAGGGTGTGAGAGATGGGTCTTTTTTCATTCTTTTGCATATGGATATCCAGTTCTCTAGGCACCATTTATTGAAGAGACTGCTCTGTCCCAGGTGAGTTGGCTTGACTGCCTTATCAAAGATCAAATGTCCATAGATGAGAGGGTCTATATCTGAGCACTCTATTCGATTCCATTGGTCGATATATCTATCTTTATGCCAATACCATGCTGTTTTGACCACTGTGGCTTCATAATATGCCTTAAAGTCAGGTAGCGCGAGACCTCCAGCTTCGTTTTTTTTCCTCAAGATGTTTTTAGCAATTCGGGGCACCCTGCCCTTCCAGATAAATTTGCTTATTGGTTTTTCTATTTCTGAAAAATAAGTTGTTGGGATTTTGATTGGTATTGCATTGAATCTGTAAATCAATTTAGGTAGGATTGACATCTTAACTATATTTAGTCTTCCAATCCATGAACACGGTATGCCCTTCCATCTATTTAGGTCTTCTGTGATTTCTTTTAACAGTTTTTTGTAGTTTTCTTTATATAGGTTTTTTGTCTCTTTGGTTAAATTTATTCCTAGGTATTTTATTCTTTTAGTTGCGATTGTAAATGGGATTCGTTTCTTGATTTCCGCCTCAGCTTGTTCATTACTAGTGTATAGAAAAGCTACAGATTTTTGAATGTTGATCTTGTAGCCTGCTACTTTGCTGTACTCATTTATTAGCTCTAGTTTTGTGTCCTTTTAAGAAATCATTTCAGGGGACATGTGATGTCAGTGTTATCCACCATTGGTGGCATTAAGTTTGGTCACTTAATTAAGATGCTATCTACTAGGATTCCCCTTTTTAAAGGAATCTTTTCAATTCTGTAATTAATTAATAATTGACGGGGAAACATTTTGAGGTGTTATGAGTACTGTTCCCTAACCTTCTTTCCCTCAGCAGTTCAGATAGGCATTGATATTTCTTTTCTAACTCTGCTATTACTCTGTGGTTATAAAATGGGTCCCTCACTATGTGGATAAACCTTAGTTTATTCAACCAATCTTCTATGAATAGGAATTTAGTTCATTTCTAGTATATTGGTATACTAAATCACTTTGTCCATGTGACTATTCATTTTTGGTATTGTTGGGGCCAGTCATGAGGATAAATTTCCAGAAGTGTGAATGCTATGTGAAAAGTTCTCTCAGTGCTTTTTTTGCTCCCTCAACATGAACACTTAGACTTAGTTTTAAGGGCAGACTTTTTATATTGTGGAGAGGTAGGGCAGAATGTGAGAACACTTTATGTATGGAAAATGGCAAGTTTGAGGTCATGAGTAACAGAACTCTTGGATTTAAAAGTTTAGCTTATCTGTAGGTAGAATTTCATTTGTTTAGATTTTACTTATCAGAAGGCAGGCCTAAAACTGGGAGTTCTAAGGAAATTTGATTTATTCTCACTCTGAATCTCAAAACAACAGCAGCAAAACAAAGACAAATTGCTAGGGACTAACAGGGCTGTCACAATGCCAATGACAAAGGGTACTGCTTATATAAGAACACAGTTTGAATAGTGTCCTCCCAGAGTTTTGGAACACGACAGTCCTGGGAACTTGGACAACAGAGGGGAGAGGCTCATTCAAATCATTGTCACTTGGGTACTAAAGAGAAGAGTAACGAATAGACTGGAGAAGTCAGAAACATCTGGTCAGCAACAACAGCTAACATCTGTCTTGGAAAGATTGTATAGATTCAACTCAGTTCAACTCAGATTTGTTTGGCGCACACTGTACACAAAGGCTTTGGAGGCTAGAGAGAAAACAAATACTAGCAGGTACCTACTGTTTTTGCCACAGATGGTAATGTTCATTATGTCAGATCATAACAAGTTTGTAGGTTTGGTAATGTTAATATCCCCATTGGATAGATGGGGAAACTGAGATTCAGGGTGTTGCACGGATGTCAGATGAACCTACTTTCAAATCTCAGTCCTGCTATTTACTTGGTGTGTAATCTTGGGTAATTCAGTTAACTGGAGACTGTTGCCACCACTATAAAAAGGGGAGGATAATAAAAACGCAGGCGACATCATTGAGAGCAGCGATTCTCAAAATGTGGTCCTCAGGCCAGCAACAGCATCACTTGGGAAATGCATAGTCTTGGGCCACACCTTAGAAACAGAACTTCTGGGGGGTTGGGACTGGCAATCTATGTTTTAACAAGGTACACTCAGGCTTGAGGAAGGTTGGTTGGTATAGAGATTGAGAGCATGGCTTCTGGGGCCTGACTACAGTTTGAGTTTGAATCCTAGCTCTGCTCAGCTTTTCAGCTGCATGACCTTAGTTACTTAATCTCTATTTCATCTCCCTGTGTATCAGTTCACTCATTTGTAATGTGGAATTAATAATAGTATCTACTTAGTTGAAATCATTGTAAGGTTTGAGTTATCAATGTATGTAAAATACTTTAGAGCCTGGCACGTAGTATTATAGTGAGTCTTTTATAACTGTTTGTTAAACAGAATGAACAAAAATAAGAGTTGTGGAAATTTAGATAATGTAAGCAAATTGTGCTTGGCACATTGTAAGGGCTCAACAAATGTTAACAATTATTATCATTAGTAGCAGTAATGTCATAATAACTTGTTCTGAAGTCCAGAGCCAGTAAGGGACAGTACCAGGACTGATGTGAAATCTGTCCATTTCTAATGGCATAACCTCACCATAGATTACACAGTATCCTGCATGAACACAGTCTCTACCTCTAAAGAAAATAAACAGCAACTTCATACTTAAAGAGGTGGGGGTTATGGCAGAGATAGACCCAGGAGCTGTGGGTAATTGCAGGCAGAGCTACAAGAAACTGTTGGACTCTGTTGGCATCAATATGGAAGAAGCTTTGGAGGGAGGAGAGGTTGGTGACCTGCTGGGTCAGAATTGAAAGGGACACACCATTTCAGCTGGAAATACTCAAAACATCATTATTTTGAAATTGCTGAGCAAATTCAATGGCTGGTGGTGCTGTGTTAATGTGTTAATAATAATTCTGTGGTTAGAGACAAGCCTGGGCTGTTAGCACTCAACGCCACTTAAATTTTAAAGAGTCATTTTATGGAAAGTTTTAATTAGCTCTGGATTGTAACTAACATTCTCTTTTAAAACTGTTGTGGGCGTTTGATTAGGCCTGGGTTCCAGTGGCTGGAAATTAGAGCTGCATTTTATTCATTGCTTTTGAATCCAAGACAGTTTATCCTTTCCAGGCCTTGGCTTGAGCTCTGTGTAGCCGGGCACTGTACCTGCTGGAGAATTAGACCTCTGTGTCCCCACATTTTCTGTGCAAAAGGAGAAAGGAAATGGTACCCTTCAAGGATGGGGGTGACACCACAGGCTTGTCTGATTCGTGACTGTAGTCTCTTCCTCCCTCCTGCCTCAGCCTGCACGCTTCCTTCTATAGTCCAGATGCCCTGCCTGGCCCTCTCCTAAGAATAACTGTACATTCCCATTTCATGCTCTTCCCTTCTACCTCCTTTCTAAAATCCTACCTAGACATGCAGGCACAGCTCTGGTTGCCTTTCTCTTTTGCAGCTTGGTGCAGTAGAACTGACACGAAGAGGGCTGTGATGAACTTAGGTTTGCAAACTGGCTTTGTCATCTATAAAGTATATGCCTTAGGTTTCCTGAGCACTCATACTCAGTTTTCTCATCTCTAAAATGGGGATAAAATACCTAAGTGTCACTGTGAGGATTATTCTCAAATTATTTTATGGTGTCCTACCTCAACCCCAAGGGCAAGGATCTAGCTGAATTCTTTGAAGTTCCCCTCCCTCCTCTCCCCACCTAGTTCCTTTCATGGTGATCAGATTTTCCTGTTGACTGGTGGACCTGCAGGATCTGAGCACACTTGTTAAATGATGGATTTGGGGCTACTGCAAGTTACCCAGGCTCATCATGGAGGAGTATAAAATGGTTCCAGTGGTGTAGCAGCACCTAAGTAGAAAGAAAGTAGAAAGGAAAACGATCAACCAAATTTGAAATCTGCAGCCAAAGTGGCAGAAGCCTAGGTATGTAGACTGGTTTGTGCAGTCCCTGCCACTTTGGGTGTTATTTGAGGCTCAGGGAGGTTTGCAAAAAGTCAACGGATTTAAAGAAGATAAAATGAATTTCACCTGGACCTGTGATTGGGCCACTAACAGCAGAGAGCCAAACAAAGAAGTAAGCAAGTGGAAATCAGTGAAGCAGGGAATATTACAGTGTCAGGCAGTTATCCTGAAGAGGATTCTAGGATGTGGCAGAGCAGAAAGAAGGAAAAAGCAGGATGGAGTCAGAAAAAGGTGGGTAGTATTAAAGCCCTCCTTAGGGGGCCTCTTTGAAGAAGCTGGCTGGGGCTGTGTGCTGGCAGGGGCAGTCCTGAATTTCTTCCCATACAGTGAGTGTATCACCTCTTTCCTCAACTGTGTGTCTTTCTGCCTCCTTCTGGCCATTTGCTATTTTAAATGGAGTCTTCTTTCCCATTGGGCTATGAGGTTGCCTTAAGCTCCAGCTTTGTAGAGACTAGATTCTGGATCTCTGCCCTATGCCTAGACCATAGAAAGGAAGCTAAGTGGGAATCTGAAAAGAATATGTTCTTTGGGATTAGCCAGACTCGAGTTTGAACTCAGGATCCAGCATCTACCAACCAGTAGATATTGGACAAGTCACTTTACTTCTTTGTGCTTCAGTTTCTTCCAGTACTGAGAATTCTCTGCTAGGCAGATATAGCAGATTGCATGCTCAATGAATGGTAGCTATTTGGTACTCAATTACATTGGTGACTCTGGGAAGGTCTTGGCCTAGAAGATCCAGTGAATTGTTCAGGGAGTGACAAATTAACCCTGAGGGAGTATCTTCTCTTTTTTTGTAGCTAATTTAGTCCAACCATATTTAGCTAATTCAATTAGTTCTTATTCACCAATGGATAAATTGTCCCTATCATAGACTAAACCATGCAGCTAATATGGTGTTTAGATAGATTGATTAACAAAGCCCTAATTGAATCTCAATAAATGAACTAAACCAGAAGTCTATAGGAAGATTAGCTAGGAGTCCAGAAATGACCAGTGGCACTATTCAATTACCTAATTCATTCAGCAGTATTCAACAAATATTTTTTGTGTGTCTACTTTATGCATGCCAGAGCTAAGGCCGCCTTCCTTAATCAGCGTTGTTGGATATTAAGGGACTACCAAGTCATCCATAGTTAGTATGAGAGGAATTTGGCTAGGAAGGATGACAACTGTGAGGTCAGAGCTAGTACGGGAATTTTAAGGCAAGTCAGGTGACAGAGCCAAGTTGAGAAAGGGACCAGAAGTCAGAGCCAACAAGCTACAAAGAGTCAATAAGGTCTCCAAACCAAAAGGTCCAGAGGTAGTCAGAGCTGAGGAATAAAGCCTGGAATCAGAGAAATAGGGACCTCAGGGTGATTAGAGCGAAACCAATATCTGTGTGTATGTTGGGGTGTGAATGCTGAAATGGAAAATGGAGGGAAGCACGAACATAAAGCCTTCTTTTGTAGATTGGATGGGGAAAGGTATATTCATGCAGGTTTGGATGAGTCAATGGGATTTACAAGGACCAAAGAGACCACAGATTTGTTAGGATCAATATAAGAGTTCCATTCTGGAATCAAATATGAATAATTGACTTTACAACTGTGAAACTGTCCTTCCTACTAAGAGTAGGTAACTGCATGGATGAGCAAATATGTGTTTATTTTCTTTGATTTTAATTGTAGTCTCAGCTCTGAGCCTGTGTCACCTAACTTTACTGCATGCCATATTTTCTGAGCAGAGCTATCTCACACACTTGCTCAGCTTGCAAAGTTGGATTCTCTTTGATTGTGTGTCTTTTCAGTTTGCACAAAAGAAATACATAGGCTAGACAAAGTCTCAACTCAAAGTCTCCCTTACTGTCAATTTAAATTAGGCTCATCATCCATTTCCCAATGTAAGTATTTATTGGTCTAATACCTAATTATGGCACTCTGTCCCCTTTGGCAAGTATGGCTTAAAACAGAGATGGAACAAGTGACCGCGTCTTACCCGAAAGGTTTTAAACAAATCCTTGATCACCCTTCTCCACTCTCATCAAAATATAGCTCAGGCACTTTTTCCTCCACTTCTGTTATCAGGCATTCTTTTGTGTTGTGTTTCAGCCCTCCAGTGGATTTGCTTTAGTGTTAGCTGACAGAGCCTATTTCACCTGCCCGGGACCCTTAAATCTCAGGTTCTCAGTCCTGCCTTAGAGAGATATCTGCTGTTTAAAGGAAATAATTCATTATTTAATACCAAATTGCTCTCTGTTTTCAGTTCCAAAAAAGGTTCCAGAAAATTGCCAGTTTAAGGAGGTCCCAATAAAAGTTCCATGGGAAAATTAAAATATTCTCCAGAAATATGTCTCAGAATCCAATTGGGTCCTGAATATGTTCAGAATTGTTTTTTGACATTTGAACTCAATGTAGTTAATTTGGAATGTGCTTGGTCAGGAATGAAATCGCACTCCTGAAATGCTAATTTAATTCAGGGAGCTGATAGGATCCTAGGAAAAGGTTTAGAGAAGGTCCAGAGCCCTCTAATTGTTATAGTCTTTCTGAGTTTCTCTCTTCTCATGTAAAAGGGAGATAACTTTCCTTCTTGAGTCCCATTTTAGAAAGCCTTTTAAATTACAGATTGGTTTCCTTCCTAATCACATTTACACCCAAACTAGAGGGAAGGTTGAGGGAGGAAGGTCATTAATTTGCAGTGAAATTAGTGACTTTCTCATCTGGCTTCGGCTCTGAAGGTTACACCACCCCAGCAGAAGCTTCTATAGAGGAGCATTTGTATGCTTCCTCTATCAAAGATTTTTAGTTACCAGCCATTATTTAATATTATAAAATGAGAATGAACTTGCTCTTCTAAATCATCTGTTGTGTAAGCTTTGAGAAATAGAAACACTAGCAGCAAAATATTTTCTTAGTGGTTCTACATAGTGGATGAGCATTTGGAAGTCACTCACCATGAATTTTAACCCTTTGCTTTGAGTTAGAAGATAATCCTTGCACAAAGCATTTGTTGATTTCTTTCTTTTAGCTAATTATTTGTTGCCCCCATGACTGTTCCCTCTCATTGAGAGAAAACCATTATTACAATTCTCAGCTCATCAACTTCTAATCTAAATTCCTAAAATGTATTTTTAGAACAAGGATTCTTAGAAGTAGCTTTCTGATATTTTTGGATATTAGAATTTAGAGCATTTTTTTTTCTTAATCAAATGCACAATGGCAGCATTGTGCCCTTAATTTCAAGATGACTCATTAAAAACTCCTATCTTGATACATAATTATCAAGAGTCAAAGTGGTCATGATTATCCAAGCCTAATAGTTAAATCCTATGTTTGATGAACTTTTGAAATAAGATGCCATTATCATATAAAATCTCAATCATCCATGATAATGAAGTTTTCAATTAATTCTTTTGTTCTTCACAAAAAGATTAATAAAGCTAGTTCATAATTTGTTAAGGTACCAACATCTGCAAGAGGCATACATATAAACCATATGTAATTAATCTCTTCCAAAGGGAGCAAGAAGCAGATCTAGGCATATGCTCTATAGACAGCTAATATTTTCCTACAATAATTGCTCTTGCTAATTATCTCTTTGGAATTGATTACGTTTGCAATAAATTATTATCTTTATGATTATTGCTAGTTTCAGGAAATTGGTCATGTAATAAATGGTGGTTAGTCTAAATGACCTTGCACAGAGTTAGTGTATCACATTAAGTGGATAATTGCTGTGATCTGATCCTTGCCTTCCTAATAGCTTCTTCTGGTCCAACTGCTGCTTTAGAAATCTTGAGCACTGAGGCTGAATCCTGAATCCTACACTTATTAAGACTATATGGAACTTATCGGATGAGCATCAGGTTTGTCAGGAATATCACCCTGGACATTATCACAACTTTGACTAAGTTAATTGCAACCTTTTTATATATGTATATATACAAAAAGTCCCTGCTTTTATGGAGACGACATATGTATATCTAATATGTTAATGGTAATAACTGCTATGAAAGAAGGAAAGCAGATATTGTGGGGTTAGGGGATTGCGTATAATCGACTAGGCCAATGGTAGCAGAGGCTGTAGGGAAGCATGTGAGTGTCATGGACACAGAGTTAGCAGGAATGAGGTATTAGAATGGCCCCAACAGACATAGATGCCACCAGGATGCAAGCTGTAGCTTTTAATTTTTTTTTCCAGGGGTGGATGTTTGGTTTAATTTTTTTAAACCACTTAACCAGTTTAATATAATTTTTAAATAGAAGTTGTAGGTTTACAGAAAAATCATGCTGAAAATACAGATTTCACATATAGCCACCCCCATTGTTAACATTTTGCATTAGTGTTTTTCCTTTGTTACTGTTGATAAGAGGAATTACTATAATTGTGTTATTAATTATAGTCCATAGTTTACTACTCACTGTAATCCACAGTTTACATTACTGTTCACTCTTTGTATTATACAGTCCTTTTTTTATTCTATCAACATATATACCACCTAAAATTTTAACCACATTCAGATATATAATTCCATGTTGTTAATTACATTCGCAATGTTGTGTTACCATCACCACTATTCTATTACCAAAATTTGTGGTCTTTAACTGTTTCAGGGTGGTAAACCATTGTGGAACCAAAGACTGATAGGCACGTCATTTGCCTGTAAGACCTACAGCTAAAAAGGCAATGACCTAAGGCAATATTTGGTCATTTTCCTTATGAAAATAAACTCTCCTAATGTTCACAAGTTTCAGAATCAAGATCTTCCTTCATACTTTAAATTCATTTTTCATGATGTTTTAACCTTAGTTGCAAAAATAATTAGGGATTAGATGCTTAAACTCTGTTAATTATTGATAGATACCAAGATGTATTAGTTAGGGTTCTCTAGAGAAACAGAATCAACAGGGAACACTTGCAAGTATAAAATTTATGAAAGTGTCTCACGTGACCGTAGGAACGCAGAGTCCAAAATCCACAGGGCAGGCTGCGAAGCCGATGACTCCAATGGATGGCCTGGATGAACTCCACAGGAGAGGCTCACCAGCCAAAGCAGGAATGCAACCTGTCTCCTCTGAGTCCTCCTTAAAAGGCTTCCCATGATTGCATTTAGCATCACTAATTGCAGAAGACACTCCCCTTTGGCTGATTACAAATGGAATCAGCTGTGGATGTAGCTGACGTGATCATGACCTAATCCTATGAAATGTCCTCATTGCAACAGACAGGCCAGCGCTTGCCCAATCAGATGAACAGGTACCACAACTTGGCCAAGTTGACACCTGTCCCTAACCATGACAGTCCACCCCTTGTCAACTTGGCACCTATATATATATATATCACCTTAGACCATACTTAATTTCCAAATGAAAACAAATAAGCACACATTTTTTCTTTTACTTGACAATACTCAACTGTCCTGCATATAACTGGAAATAGTAAATCTCTCCAGAATAGGGTGCAAATCCTTGGGCAACATTCATTCTTAAACTTGATATCTTACAACTTAAATAGTATAACACAAACAAAACAGCATTACAGTCCTCGTTTCTGTAACTGATCACGTGGTCGAAGTTCATATTTATCACTACCTTCTTCCACTACCCATTCCATGTTCCCTTTCCCCTCAGCAAGCACTTCAGCTGGCCGTGGTTCTTTGCCTGGTGGGGTGACCCAAACCTTCATTCCTGAAGTCTCAGAGCCATTAGTGGTCCTGCCTGGATTGTGTTGTTGCAGTTTTCCATCGATTTTAATCACAGGGCATGGTAGTACTAATAGACGCCCCAGGGGATCTCCTATATTCCAAGAAAACTCTTCTTTACCTCCATTATGTAGTTGCAGTCCTACTTCTTTCTGATAGTCAGGGTCAGTTACCCCAGACAATAATGTAATCCCCTTCTTGGTGTGTTGATCCAGAGGCATAAGTAGCCCAAAGTAGCCAGGTGGCAATCTTAACTTCCAGTTCAGTGGTATCACTGTTGTTTCTCCTGGAGAAAGCACACCCCGTTTTGGAACTAAAACCTGTAGACCAGCAGAACTCAGGGTAGCAGGAACAGGAAGCAGAAATTTTCCTAGTGGATCACTAGGAGTAATAGTGAGTGGCACCACACCCGTTTCCACCCCTTGGTTCCTGGACCCATGGATCCTGGCTACGGGAGAAACAGCACCATACAGCAGACGCTGATTCAGAGCATACACAGCTTCCTGGAGAACATTACCCCAGCCTTTCAAGTTTTTGCCACCTAGTTGGCACCGTAATTGAGTTTTCAAAAGGCCATTCCACTGTTCTATCAATCCAGCTGCTTCTGGATGATGGGGAACATGGTAAGACCAGAGAATTCCATGAGCATGTGCCCATTCCCGCACTTCATTTGCTGTGAAGTGTGTTCCTTGATCCGAAGCAATGCTATGTGGAATACCATGATGATGGATAAGGCATTCTGTAAGCCTACAGATAGTAGTTTTGGCAGAAGCATTGCGTGCAGGGAAAGCAAACCCATATCCAGAGTATGTGTCTATTCCAGTTAGAACAAATCGCTGCCCCTTCCATGAAGGGAGTGGTCCAATGTAATCAACCTGCCACCATGTAGCTGGCTGGTCACCTCGGGGAATGGTGCCATATCGGGGGCTGAGTGTGGGTCTCTGCTGCTGGCAGATTGGGCACTCAGCAGTGGCTGTAGCCAGGTCAGCCTTGGTGAGTGGAAGTCCATGTTGCTGAGCCCATGCATAACCTCCATCCCTACCACCATGACCACTTTGTTCATGAGCCCATTGGGCAATAACAGGAGTTGCTGGGGAAAGAGGCTGACTGGTATCCATAGAACGGGTCATCTTATCCACTTGATTATTAAAATCTTCCTCTGCTGAAGTCACCCTCTGGTGTGCATTCACATGGGACACAAATATCTTCATGTTTTTAGCCCACTCAGAAAGGTCTATCCACATACTTCTTCCCCAGACCTCTTTGTCACCAATTTTCCAATTATGGTCTTTCCAAGTCCCTGACCATCCAGCCAAACCATTAGCAACAGACTATGAGTCAGTATACAAATGTACCTCTGGCCAGTTTTCCTTCCAAGCAAAATGAACAACCAGGTGCACTGCTCGAAGTTCTGCCCACTGGGAGGATTTCCCCTCACCACTGTCCTTCAAGGACACCCCAGAAAGGGGTTGTAATGCTGCAGCTGTCCACTTTCGGGTGGTACCTGCATATCGTGCTGAACCATCTGTAAACCAGGCCCGAGTTTTCTCTTCCTCAGTCAATTCACTGTAAGGAACTCCCCAAGAGGCCATAGCTCTGGTCTGGGAAAGAGAAGGTAATGTGGCAGCAGGAGTGGAAACCATGGGCATTTGTGCCACTTCTTCATGTAACTTACTTGTGCCTTCAGGACCTGCTCTGGCTCTATCTCGTATATACCATTTCCACTTTACAATAGAGTGCTGCTGTGCATGCCCAACTTTATGGCTTGGTGGGTCAGACAACACCCAACTCATGATAGGCAACTCAGGTCTCATGGTAACTTGGTGGCCCATGGTTAAGCATTCAGTCTTTACTAAGGCCCAGTAGCAGGCCAAAAGCTGTTTCTCAAAAGGAGAGTAGTTATCTGCAGCAGATGGTAAGGCTTTGCTCCAAAATCCTAAGGGTCTGTGTTGTGATTCTCTTATAGGGGCCTGCCAAAGGCTCCAGACAGCATCTCTATTTGCCACTGACACTTCCAGCACCATTGGATCTGCTGGATCATATGGCCCAAGTGGCAGAGCAGCTTGTACAGCAGCCTGGACCTGTCGCAGAGCCTCCTCTTGTTCAGGTCCCCCCTCAAAATTAGCAGCTTTTCTAGTCACTCGATAAATGGGCCTGAGTAGCACACCCAAATGAGGAATATGTTGTCGCCAAAATCCAAAACGACCAACTAGGCATTGTGCCTCTTTTTTGGTTATGGGAGGGGCCAGATGCAGCAATTTATCCTTCACCTTAGAAGGGATATCTTGACATGCCCCACACCACTGGACACCTAGAAATTTTACTGAGGTGGAAGGCCCCTGTATTTTTGTTGGATTTATCTCCCATCCTCTGACACACAAATGCCTTACCAGTAAATCTAGAGTAGTTGCTACTTCTTGCTCACTAGGTCCAATCAACATGATATCATCAATATAATGGACCAGTGTGATGTCTTGTGGGAGGGAGAAATGATCAAGTTCTCTGTGAACAAGATTATGACATAGGGCTGGAGAGTTGATATACCCCTGAGGTAGGAAAGTGAAAGTATATTGCTGACCTTGCCAGCTGAAAGCAAACTGTTTCTGGTGGTCCTTACTAATAGCTATTGAGAAAAAAGCATTTGCCAGATCAATAGCTGCATACCAGGTACCAGGGGATGTATTGATTTGCTCAAGCAATGATACTACATCTGGAACAGCAGCTGCAATTGGAGTTACCACGTGGTTGAGTTTACGATAATCCACTGTCATTCTCCAAGACCCATCTGTTTTCTGCACAGGCCAAATAGGAGAGTTGAATGGGGATGTGGTGGGAATCACCACCCCTGCATCTTTCAAGTCCTTAAGAGTGGCAGTAATCTCTGCAATCCCTCCAGGAATATGGTATTGCTTTTGATTTACTATTTTGCTTGGTAGGGGCAGTTCTAGTGGCTTCCACTTGGCCTTTCCCACCATAATAGCCCTCACTGCACGAGTTAGAGAACTAACGTGGGGATTCTGCCAGTTGCTCAGTATGTCTATGCCAATTATGCATTCCGGAACTGGGAAAATAACTACAGGATGGGTCCGGGGGCCCACTGGACCCACTGTGAGACGGACCTGAGCTAAAACTCCATTGATCACCTGGCCTCCATAAGCCCCCACTCTGACTGGTGGTCCAGAGTGACGTTTGGGTCCCCTGGAATTAATGTCACTTCTGAACCAGTGTCTAATAATCCCCGAAATATCTGATCATTTCCTTTTCCCCAGTGCACAGTTACCCTGGTAAAAGGCCGTCGGTCTCCCGGGGAAGACTTAGAGGAAGGTTAACAGTATAAATTTGTGGCAGTGTAACAGGTTTCTCCCCCATAGGGACCTGGCCTCCCCTTCATTCAAGGGGCTCAGGGTCTGTAAACTGATTCAAGTCTGGAAATTGATTAAGGGGCCGTGACTCTGTGTTTTTGTAATTCAGGTTAGACTTCTGTTCCCTTGACCTAGAACTCTTTTGTTTATACAGCTCCAACAAGAATTTAGTAGACTGCCCTTCTATTGTATTTCTAGGCACCCCATGATTTACTAGCCAATGCCACAAATCTCTGCGTGTCATATAATTTTGATGCCTCCTTTGAGTTTGTTGTCTATTATAATACCCGTGTCTGCCCTGTCTTTGGTGATTAAGTGCTGCCACCTGGCTTCTGCCAACTCGGGATCCTGTCATCCCCATTGTGTTTAAGGATTCCAGCTCAGTGACAGCAGTTCCTACAGTAATATCTGACCTACAGAGAAGTGCAACCACAGAGCTCTTGAGGGATGATGGTGCTAGTCTCACAAATTATTTCTCACTGTTCTGGTAAAAGGTGCATCCTCTGGACATTCCTGGGGTGTAAGAGCAGGCTTTGCATGATAAATCCACTCTAACATCTCAATCTCTCTAAGCCTCTGGATCCCCTCATCTACATTATACCAGGGCAGTTCTGGCATTTCAACCTCAGGTAATGTTGGCCACCTTTTGATCCATGTTTCAACCAACCCCCCAAAAAAGCTGTTAACACCTTTTCTAACTGCTCGAGCTATAACATTGAATGCAGAATCTCTGCTTAGTGGGCCCATATCAATAAATTCAGCCTGATCCAGCCTTATATTCCTCCCACCATTATCCCACACTCTTAAAATCCATTGCCACACATATTCCCCTGGTTTCTGTCTATATAAATTGGAAAACTCACACAGTTCTTTTGGAGTATAACGTACCTCCTCATGTGTGATACTTTGTACCTCACCTTTAGGGGCCTGTTGGGACTTTAGTCTAGTTATAGGTCTAGAAGAAATGAGGGGTTGTGGGGGTGGGTCATGAAAAGAATTAGAAATATCTTCCAAGCCATTTGCTTCAGGGCTTTCATTTGCAGTTTCATCTGGTGAAACAGGATTAATAACTCTAGGGCTAATCCCTTCAGGAGGAGGTTGGGTGGCCAATTCCTCAAGGCAGGCTGGAGGTGGGGCGGCTATGTCCTCAGGGCAGACTATTACAGGGTTATCTAGAGAAGGCTCAGCATGGTCTATGGTTTCAACCTCATCCCCAACATCATTATCAATCCATATGTCACCATCCCATTTTTCAGGGTCCCACTCCTTTCCAATCAATGACCTCACTTTAACGGCAGACACCATGCAAGACTGAGATTTCAGTTTACGTTGTAAAGTTGCTACTCTAACAATAAGATTCTGAGTCTGACTTTCAGAGATCTCAAGTCTACGGCTACAGGAAATAAAATTTTCCTTCAGGATACTCATAGAAACCTCTACATCTTTCAGACGGCACTTAAGCTTCTTGTTTGAAGCCTTAAGCCCATCCCTTTCACCCTTTAATGTAGACAGTGTATCTAACAACAACCAACCAACATCTCTATAACTCTTATTTCTACAAAACTCTGTAAAGGTGTCAAAAACATTATCCCCCATAGCCTGGCTTCGTACAAGCGAAGCATTAGGAGAATCGAATGATGATATTTTGACTATCTCCTTTGCCAACTCAGTCCATGGATTGGGAGTGTCATTCTGATTACGGGAATCAGAGTCCTTAGTGTCTCTGAGCCCAGTCAGAGTAGAAAACCATTCATAAAAACCCATTTTTAAGATTCTGTTCCTTAAGAACCACTCCTGGTACCAAGATGTATTAGTTAGGGTTCTCTAGAGAAACAGAACCAACAGGGAACACTTGCAAATATAAAATTTATGAAAGTGTCTCACGTGACCATAGGAATGCAGAGTCCAAAATCCACAGGGCAGGCTGCGAAGCCGATGACTCCAATGGATGGCCTGGATGAACTCCACAGGAGAGGCTCACCAGCCAAAGCAGGAATGCAACCTGTCTCCTCTGAGTCCTCCTTAAAAGGCTTCCCATGATTGCATTTAGCATCACTAATTGCAGAAGACACTCCCCTTTGGCTGATTACAAATGGAATCAGCTGTGGATGTAGCTGACGTGATCATGACCTAATCCTATGAAATGTCCTCATTGCAACAGACAGGCCAGCGCTTGCCCAATCAGATGAACAGGTACCACAACTTGGCCAAGTTGACACCTGTCCCTAACCATGACAACCAGTGAGAGAAATTGTTTGTCAAAAAGTACATTTCACATAGCTAGCAGTATATAGGGAGTATCTGCTGTATGCAATCCCTGCAGTAGGCTTAGGAGGCTGCTAAGCAACTCCTTATGTTCTGGTTAGGGAAGCAACTCATGGAATAATCAATACAAATGAGGTATAAACTAAATGTCTGGATATACCCTCAGCAAAAATGAGCCTAGGATCCTTAATTCTTCTTAGGTTCTACTTTTCAGCCCTAATATATCTCTTCCGTAAACATGTTAACCATTCATCATGCTAGACCCTCCTGACATAGTTATGAATAAGGCATCCATTTTCCCTGGGTGAGGGATATCTAATCGGTAATGACAGTACAGTATACTATGGGTGTCATGGTCAGGTTCATGTGTCAATTTGGCCAGGTGATGGTACCTGTTTGTCTGGTTGGGCAATGCTGGCCTGTCTTTTGTTATGAGGACATTTCATAGAATTAAATCATGACCACATCAGATACATCCATAGCTGATTCCATTTGTAATCAGCCAAAGGGAGTGTCTTCTTTAATGAGTGATGCTTCATCTAATGACTGGAAGCCTTTTAAGGAAGATTCAGAAGAGACAGGCTCTCTTCCTGCTTTGGCCGGCGAGCCCCTCCTATGGAGTTTGTCCGAGACCCTCCATTGGAGTCATCAGCTTCACAGCCTACCCTGCAGATTTGGGGCTCTATGTTCCCACGGTTATGCGAGACACTTTTATTAATTTTATATTTGCCAGTGTTCCCTGTTGATTCTGTTTCTCTAGAGAACCCTAACTAATGCAACTTGGTACCAAGAGTGGTTCTTAAGAAACAAAATCTTAAAAATGGGTTTTTATGGTTTTCTAAACTGACTGGACTCAGAGGCACTAAGGACTCTGATTCCCATAATCAGAATGACATTGTCAATCCATGGAGTGAGTTGGCAAAAGAGGTACTCAAAATATCACCATTTGATTCTCCTAATGCTTCACTTATAGGAAGCCAGGATCTGGGGGATAATGTTCTTGACACCTTTAGGTAGTTTTGTGGAAATAGTAACTGTAGAGATGTTGGCTAGTTGTTGTTAGATACACTGTATACATTAATGAGTGAAAGGGATGGGCTTAAGGCTTCAAACAAAAAGCTTAAGTGCCGTCTGACAGATGTCAACGTTTCTGTGAGTGTCCTGAAGGAAAGTCTTATTTCTTGTAGCCATAGACTTGAGATCTCTGAAAATCAGACTTAGAATCTTATTGTTAGAGTAGCAACCATACAACATAAACTGAAATCTCAATCTGGCATGGTGTCTGCTGTTAAAGTGAGGGTATTGATTGGAAAGGAGTGCGACCCTGAAAAATGGGATGGTGACATATGGATTGATAATGATGTCGGTGGAGAGGTTGAAACCCTAGGTCATGCTGAGTCTTCTCTAGATAACCCTGTAATAGTCTTCCGTGAGGACATAGCTGCCCCAACTCCAGTCTGTCTTGAGGAGTTGGCCACCAAACCTCCACCTTAAGGGATTATTAGCTCTAGAGTGAATTAGCTCTAGAGTTCATCTGGTGAACAATCCTGTTTCACCAGATGAAACTGCAAATGAAGGCCCTGAAGCAAATGGCTTGGAAGATACTTCTAATTCTTTTCATGACCCACCCCCACCACCCCTCATTTCTTCCAGACCTATAACTAGACTAAAGTCCCGAAAGCCCCTAAAGGTGAGGTACAAATTATCACACATGAGGAGGTACGTTATACTCCAAAAGAACTGTGTGAGTTTTCCAATTTATATTGACAAGAAATCAGGGGAATATGTGTGGCAATGAATTTTAAGTGTGTGGGATAATGATGGGAGGAGTATAAGGCTGGATCAGGCTGAATTTGTTGATATGGACCCACTAAGCAGAGATTCTGCATTCAGTGTTATAGCTCACGGAGTTAGAAAAGGCATTAGCAGTTTGTTTGGATGGTTGGCTGAAACATGGATCAAAAGATGGCTAACATTACCTGAGGTTGAAATGCCAGAACTGCCCTGGTGTAATGTAGATGAGGAGATTCAGAGGCTTAGAGAGATTGGAATGTTGGAGTGGATTTATCATGCAAAGGCTGCTCTTATACCCCAGGAATGTCCGGAGGATGCACCGTTTACCAGAACAGTGAGAAATAAATTTGTGAGACTAATTCCATCATCCCTGAAGAGCTCTGTAGTTGCACTTCTATGTAAGTCAGATATTACTGTAGGAATGGCTGTTACTGAGCTGGAATCCTTAAACACAATGGGGATGATGGGATTCCGAGTTGTCAGAAGCCAGGTGGCAGAATTTAATTGCCAAAGACAGGGTGGATGTGGCAATTATAATAGACAGCAAACTCAAAGTAGGAGCCAAAATAATCTGACTTGCAGAGATTTGTGGCCCTGGCTACTAAATCATAGAGTACATAGGAATACAATAGATGGGCAGACTACTGAATTCTTATTTCAGCTGTATAAACAAAACAGTTCTAGGTCAAGTGAATAGAAGTCTAACTTGAATTACAAAAAGACAAAGTCATGGCCCCTTAATCAATTTCCAGACTTGACACAGTTTACAGACCCAGAGCCCCTTGAATGAAGGGGAGGCCAAGTCCGTTTGGAGGAGAACCCTGTTACACTGCCGCAAATCTATACTGTTAATCTTCCTCCAAGCCTTCCCCAAGGAGACTGACGGCCTTTTACCAGGGTAACTGTGCATTGCGAAAAAGGAAATGATCAGATATTTCAGGGATTATTAGACACTGGTTCAGAAGTGACATTAATTCCAGGGGACCCAAAATATCACTCTGGTCCACCAGGCAGGGTGGGGGCTTATGGAAGGTCTGTCTCACAGTGGGTCCAGTGGGGCCCCGGACCCATTCTGTAGTTATTTCCCCAGTTCCAGAATGCATAATTGGAATAGACATAATGAGCAACTGGCAGAATCCCCACATTGACTCTCTAACTCATGCAGTGAGAGCTATGATAGTGGGAAAGGCCAAGTGGAAGCCACTAGAACTGCCCCTACCTAGCAAAATAGTAAATCAGAAGCAATACCGGATTCCTTGAGGAATTGCAGAGATTACTGCCACTCTTAAGGACTTGAAGGATGTAAGGGTGGTGATTCCCATCTCATCCCCATTCACCTCTCCTGTTTGGCCTATACAGAAAACAGATAAATCTTGGAGGATGACAGTGGATTATCATAAGCTCAACCAGGTGGTAACTCCAATTGCAGCTGCTATTCCAGATGTATTATTTCTTGAGCAAATCAGTGCATCCTCTGGTACCTGGTATGCAGCTATTGATCTGGTGTTCTAGTTTGCTAGTTGCTGGAATGCAATATACCAGAAACGGAATGGCTTTTAAAAAGGAGAATTTAGTAAGTTGCTAGTTTACAGTTTTAAGGCCGAGAAAATGTCCCAGTTACAAGTCTATGGAAATGTCCAATCAGAGGCATCCAGGAAAAGATACCTTGGTACAAGAAGGCCGATGAAGTTCAGGGTTTCTCTCTCAAGTGGAAGGCACATGGTGAACATAGTCATAGTTTCTCTCTCATCTGGAAAGGCACATGCTGAATACAGTCAGGGTTCCTCTCTCATTTGGAAGGACACCTGGCGAACATGGCATCATCTGCTAGCTTCTTCTTTCCTGGCTTCTGGTTTCATGAAGCTCCCCAGGAGGCGTTTTCCTTCTTCATCTCTAAAGGTTGCTGGCGCATGGACTTTCTGCTTTGTAGTGCCACAGCATTCTCTGCTCTCTCTGAATCTCTTTCTTTCTCCAAAATGTTTCCTCTTTTATAGGACTCTAGAAACTTATCAAGATCCCTCCAAATGGATGGAGACACGTCGTCACCTAATCCAGCTTAACAACCACTCTTGATTAAATTACATCTCCAGGGAGATGAACTGATTACAGTTTCAAACATACAGTATTGAATAGGGATTATTCTTCCTTTTTGAAACGGAATTTAGATTAAAACATGGCTTTTCTAGGGGACATACATCCTTTCAAACCAGCATATTCCACCATCTGGACCCTAAAAAAAGACTTTTCCCCATATACAAAATACATTCATTCCATAACAATATCAGAGAACCTTAAACCATTTCAGTAGCAATATACATAAAATACAAAGTTAGAAACATGCAAACTCCTATCAAAGTTAGTTACAGGCATGGTCTAAGGCAAAATTAAACTCTGGCTTTGGACCTTTGAAAACTGATAAAAAATTATTTCCTGCCAACATACAAAGAAGAAACAGTCATGGGGTACATATATGCATTTCCATACAGAGGAGAGAACACAGGGTCACTGTACCCATACAGTTTTGAAGACCCGCAGGGTGGAGTCCATTAGATTTCAAAGTCTGAGAGTCATTTATCTTCAGGGCTTCTGAAAGCAGCAGTCCCACGCTTTCCAAGGGCCTATGCAGTGGCTTGCCTCTCTCCAAATGCAACCTTGGGGGACACTGAGGAGACCACCTTTTTCTTGGCTCCACCCTTTCCAAGCATTGGGGATGCACCCAGGCTCTCTGACATCTTTGGGGCACATACTTAATCCCTCCGTGAAGTGGCAGCCAGGTTCTCCCCAAACCCCAAGGAATGTGTTTCACTCTCTCCAAGGCCTGAAGCAGCATGATTCTTCCACTGCAATGAGGTGGGAGGCTCACCCTCTGCCTTTGGGGCAAACTCACCCTCTCTATGGGCTTGGGTGGGTCCACTCTCCTGACCCAAGACTTCTTGACTTCCACCTCAGCCTCCGCGGTTTTGCCTCTGAAGTTATTTTTCCTCTAAGTCCCTTCTCTGTCCCTCTCAGTCCTGAATGGCAGTGGTTCTTTTTATACAGATCCCACAACACTCTCATTGCTTTCTACATAGTAGCCTTGGATCATGCCCATCAGATACAAGGAGTTTCCACAAATCCTTCCTGGATAACTCCATGTCCAATCTTGACTTTCTCTGAAATGGCTGGCTGATTCCACATTTGGTTAAATCCTCACCTGAGGCACTATTCTCTGGGGTCTCCCTTCCTGGAAGCCCAGAATTTTCCAGGACATCAATTTCTGGTTTCTTTGTACTCAAGAGTTCAGTTTTCAGCTTATCTCTCTCCTGTTGCATTTCACTATAAGCTGTGAGGAGAAACCAGGCTATGCTTTCGGCATTAAATTTGGAGATCTCTTCTGCTAAATATCCAAGTTCATGGCTTTTAAAATCTGCCTTCCAGCCAAAGCCACTCGTCAATTTTGCCAGATTATCTGCCATTTTAAAACAAGGATCACCTTCCTTCCAGTTTGCAATAACATGTGTTTCATTTCTGTATAAGGTCTCATCAGAGGTATCTTTAGAGTCCACATTTCTACCAACAGTCTCTTCAAAGCATTCTAGGCCTTCTTTATTGAGCTCCTAACAACTCTTTGAGAATCTTCCCCTTATCCATTTAAAAAGCTGTTCCAACATGTTTGGTATTTGCAAAGTGCAGCAGCACCCCACTCTCCAGTACCAAAATCTATTCTAGTTTGCTAGCTGCTGGAATGCAATATACCAGAAATGGAATGGCTTTTAAAAAGGAGAATTTAATAAGTCGCTAGTTTACAGTTCTAAGGCTGAGAAAATATCCCAATTACAACAAGTCTATAGAAATGTCCAATCAGAGGCATCCAGGAAAAGATACCTTGGTACAAGAAGGCCGATGAAGTTCAGGGTTTCTCTCTCAAGTGGAAGGGCACATGGTAAACACAGTCAGAGTTTCTCTGTCATCTGGAAAGGCGCATGCTGAACACAGGGTTCCTCTCTCATCTGGAAGGGCACATGGTGAAAACGGCATCATCTGCTAGCTTCTTCTCTCCTGGCTTCTGGTTTCATGAAGCTCCCCAGGAGGTGTTTTCCTTCTTCATCTCTAAAGGTTGCTGGCACATGGACTCTCTGCTTCATGGTGCCACAGCATTCTCTGCTCTCTCTGAATCTCTTTCTTTCTCCAAAATGTTTCCTCTTTTATAGGACTCTAGAAACTTATCAAGATCCCTCCAAATGGGTGGAGACACATCATCACCTAATCCAATTTAACAACCATTCTTGATTAAATCACATCTCCAGGGAGATGAACTGATTACAGTTTCAAACATACAGTATTGAATAGGGATTATTCTTCCTTTATGAAATGGGATTTAGATTGAAACATGGCTTTTCTAGGGGACATACATCCTTTCAAACGAGCACATCTGGCAGATGCTTTGTTCTCAATAGCTGTTAGTAAGGACCATGAGAAACAGTTTGCTTTCAGCTGGCAAGGTCAGCAATATACTTTCACTGTCCTAACTCAGGGGTATATCAACTCTCCAGCCCTATGTCATAATCTTGTACGCAGGGACCTTGATCATTTCTCCTGCCCACAAGACATCACACCGGTCCATTATATTGATGATATCATGTTGATAGGACCTAGTGAGCAAGAAGTAGCATCTACTCTAGACTTACTGATAAGGCATTTGTATGTCAGAGGATGGGAGATAAATCCAACAAAAATACAGCGGCCTTCTACCTCAGTGAAATTTCTAGGTGTCCAGTAGTGTGCGGCATGTCGAGATATCCCTTCTAAGGTGAAGGATAAATTGCTGCATCTGGTCCCTCCTACAACCGAAAAAGAGGCACAATGCCTAGTTGGTCTTTTTGGATTTTGGCGACAATGTATTCCTCATTTGGGTGTGCTACTCCGGCCCTTTTCTCAAGTGACAGAAAAACTGCTAATTTTGAGTGGGGACCTGAACAAGAGGAGGCTCTGCGACAGGTCCAGGCTGCTGTACAAGCTGCTCTGCTACTTAAGCCATATGATCCAGCAGATCCAATGGTGCTGGAAGTGTCAGTGGCAAATAGAGATGCTACTGGAGCCTTTGGCAGGCCCCTATAGGAGAATCATAAGGCAAACACTTTGGATTTTGGAGCCAAGCCTTACCGTCTGCTGCAGATAACTACTGTCCTTTTGAGAAACAGCTTTTGGCCTGCTACTGGGCCTTAGTAGAGACTGAGTGCTTAACCATGAGCCACCAAAGTTACCAGGAGCCGTGAGTTGCCTATCATGAGCTAGGTGTTGTCTGACCCACCAAGCCATAAATGGGGCATGCGCAGCAGCACTCTGTTGTGAAATGGAAAAGGTATATACGAGATAGGGCCAGAGCAGGTCCTGAAGGCACAAGTAAGTTACATGAGGAAGTGGCCCAAGTGCCCTTGGTCTCCACTCCTGCCACAATATCTTCTGTTTTGCAGACCAGAGCTATGGCCTCTTGGGGAGTTCCTTACAGTGAATTGACTGAGAAAGAGAAAACTCAGGCCTGCTTTATGGGTGGTTCAGCATGATATGCAGGTACCACCCAGAAGTGGACAGCTGCAGCACTATAACCCCTTTCTGGGGTGTCCTTGAAGGACAGTGGTGAGGGGAAATCCTCCCAGTGGGCAGAACTTCGAGCAATGCACCTGGTTGTTCATTTTGCTTGGAAGGAAAACTGGCCAGAGGTGTGTTTGTATACTGACTCATGGGCTGTTGCTAATGGTTTGGCTGGATGGTCAGGGATTTGGAAAGACCACAATTGGAAAGTCGGTGACAAAGATATCTGGGGAAGAAGTATGTGGATAGACCTTTCTGAGTGGGCTAAAAGCATGAACATGTTTGTGTCCCATGTGAATGTGCACCAGAGGGTGACTTCAGCAGAGGAAGGTTTAACTAATCAAGTGGATAAGATGACCTGTTTTGTGGATACCAGTCAGCCTCTTTCCCCAGCAACTCCTGTCATTGCCCAATGGGCTCAAGAACAAAGTGGCCATGGTGGTAGGGATGGAGGTTATGCATGGGCTCAGCAGCATGGACTTCCACTCACCAAGGCTGACCTGGCTGCAGCCACTGCTGAATGCCCAATCTATCAGCAGCAAAGACCCACATTCAGCCCCTGAGGTGACACCATTCCCCAAGGTGACCAGCCAGCTACATGGTGGCAGGTTAATTACATTGGACTGCTCCCTTCTTGGAAGGGATAGCAATTTGTTCTAACTGGAATAGACACATATTCTGGATATGGGTTTGCTTTCCCTGCATACAGTGCTTCTGCCAAAACTACCATCTGTGAGCTTACAGAATGCCTTATCCATCATCATGGTATTCCACACAGCATTGCTTCTGATCAGGGAACACACTTCACAGCAAATGAAGTGTGGGTATGGGCACATGGTCATGGAATTCTCTGCTCTTACCATGTTCCCCATCATCCAGAAGCAGCTGGATTGATAGAAGGGTGGATTGGCCTTTTGAAAACTCAATTACAGTTCCAACTAGGTGGCATTACCTTGAAGGGCTGGGTTAATGTTCTCTAAAAAGCTGTCTATGCTCTGAATCAGCGTCCGCTGTATTGTGCTGTTTCTCCCATAGGCAGGATCCATGGTTCCAGGAACCAAGGGATGGAAGTGGGAGTGGCACCACTCACTATTACCCGTAGTGATCCACTAGGAAAATTTTTGCTTCCTGTCTTTGTGACCCTGAGCTCTGCTGGTCTACAAGTTTTAGTTCCAAAAGGGGGAGTGCTTCCACCAGAAGAAACAACTATGATTCCATTGAACTGGAATATAAGACTGCCACCTGGTCACTTTGGGCTACTCATGCCCTGGATCAACAAGCCAAGAGGGGATTACATTACTGGCCTGGGTGATTGGCCCTGACATTCCGGGGCAAATAGACTGTAACTAAACAATGGAAGTAAAGAAGAGTTTTCCTGGAATATAGGAGATCCCCTAGGGCACCTTTTAGTACTACTGTGCCCTGTGATTAAAATCAATGGAAAACTATAACAACCCAATCCAGGCAGGACTACTAATGGCTCTGAAAGTTCAGGGATGAAGGTTTGGGTCACCCCACCAGGCAAAGAACCATGGCCAGCTGAAGTGCTTGCTGATATAAAGGGAGCATAGAATGGGTAGTGGAAGAAGGTAGTGATAAATATGAGCCATGGCCATGTGATCAGTTACAGAAATGAGGACTGTAATGCTGTTTTGTTCTGTTATACTAGTTAAGTTGTAAGACATCAGGTTTAAGAATGAATGTTACCCAAGGACTTACACCCTATTCTGGAGAGATTTAATGTGTTTCCAGTTATATGCAGGACAGTTGAGTATTGTTAGGTGAGGAAAAAAAATGTGTCTTTTACTGTTTTTTATTTAGAAATTAGGTATGGTTTAAGGTGATGAATATAGCTGCCAAGTTGACAGGGGGTGGACTATCAAGGTCAGGTTCATGTGTCAACTTGACCAAGTAGTGATACCTCTTTGGTTGGGCAAGTGCTGGCCTGTCTGTTGCTATGAGGATATTTCATAGAATTAGATTATGATCAGGTCAACTGCATCCACAGCTGATTCCATTTGTAATCAGCCAAAAGGAGTGTCTTCTGCAATGAATGATGCTCAGCCTAATCACTGGAAGCCTTTTAAGGAGGATTCAGAAGAGACACGCTCTCTTCCTGCTTTGGCTGGCAAGCCTCTCCTGTGGAGTTCATCCAGATGCTCTGTCGTAGTCATCAGTTTCACAGCCTGCCCTGCAGATTTTGGACTCTGTGTTCCTGCGGTCATGTGAGACACTTGTATAAATTTTATATTTACAAATATTTCCTCTTGATTCTCTTTCTCTAGTGAGCCCTAACTAATACAACTGGTTATGGTATGGGAAGACATGGAACTATAGAACCAAAGAGTGGGGCACCTAACCCAGCAAAGCATTAGGGAAGACTGCCTGGAATAAGTGACGTACAAGTGGAAGTCTGAATGATGAATAGGATTTAAAGGAATGCAAGATGAGCTGACTGAGGTAAGACAGAGAGAGAATCTCCTAGGTTCCAACCAGTACACACTTTGAAGACAATAATGGGCATTAGTTCTGTATAGTTGGAGCACAAAGAGCAGAAAGTAGCTGAATCTGAAGAGATAAGAAGTTTGCATTTTAAGCTAAGGGCGAAGGGGAGCCATTACAAGGCATTTGCAGGAGAGTGACATAATCAGATGTGCATTTAAAAACACACTATGATAGCAATGTAGATTATGGATTAAAGGAGAGCAGGAGAGATCCATAAAGATGCTAGAAATGAAGTCTAGAACTAAGAATGGGCCTTCTCCAGTTATTCTCCCTTTTCCATGTTCCCTGCTAGTAAAAGCTACTTTGAGAAACCAGTCAATAATTCAATGCTGTTTTCAGTTATTCTGGAGCAATAATGTAATCTATTTCATATGAAAAAAAAATGCTATTTGCCATAGTTGAAGGATGCTCCATTGGTAATTCTCTGGGAGAAATTACTCAGTGTGCTAAAATTTAAATACCCACAGAGTAAAAACAAAGGCAGCTAATAAGAAATGTGTCATTGAAATTGAGCAGAAGCTAGAAAAGTCTCATTTCTTCTTCTTTTTATCTTTTCAAAAGCATGGCTCCACAGCAATTTACCAGTGCTATCGTTCATCCTTTGTATCATTAGCATTTGGGAAAATGCCTGAAACTGTCACCAAGAGACAAGCAACATGAAAAAACTAGAAATGCAGTTTGGCAAAATTAGAAAATAAAACTCTTAAAGAGGAGGATTGAATGTTTCATTAAACATAAAAATGATACTTAAAAAAAAATCCCTCCTGACTTCAAAAGTTGTTGGCTACTGAAATGTCATCATCAATTAGGCCTTTTTGCATGATCCGTGGTGCAAAGCCAATTACCCTGATAGTCTCTGTCCTCAGAACACCAAGTCCACTGATGTAGGCAGACAGAGCAAGGGCCAATTCTGAGCCACACGTATGTTAAATCAGGTACTGCTGGCAATCATCTATTCATTCATTATTTCATGCAGTACACAACATACAAAAGGCAGGGGTGGGGGTAGGGTGAGTGCCAGGACAAGTGAATGTGTGTCATGCCCATAAAAAGCTTAGTTATAGCTGATAGGAGTGTTAAGCCATGGTTTTGCATATGTTACATGTCTTCTTTGGCAGTAAAAACCCTTTTTGAGATACCCTTGGTCTCTCTAACAGCTTTCTTCCAACTCTGCTGTAATTGGCCAATTTTAGGTCTCCCACCCAAGAGTAGTCTGACACCATTTGTGAAGAGAGGAGCTACTATCTGTGCTAATCTACTTCAAACACTGTCTTCTCTGAGCTGGTGCTCAACACATAGCACATGATCAGTAATTCTGGTTGAACTAAATAGCATATATTGCCCAGGTGTTAGGAACAAAAAATAAACTTAAAATCTCTCATATTAAACATTTGGATTGAGTCCTGTTTACAATGGCTTTCCTTATTCCAAGATTATAAAATATATACCTAAACCCAAAGCATTGTGCAAAGTAAGTCAATGACGATTCTGTTTTGAAGAGCCAATCATTTCTACAAGGTTGGTGTCCATATAGGCGTGCATTTTGATGTAGTAGGAAGAAAATCAACACTATTAACAAAAGTGGACAAATGATATAAAGATAGACATATAGATCAAAGTAATAGAATTGAGAGTCCAGAAATAAACCCATACATCTATGATAATTGATCTTTGATAATGGTGCCAAGACTATTCAATGGGGTAGACTTGTCTCTTCAAGAAATAGTGGCTGGATGACTGGATACCCACATACAAAGAATGAATGTGGATCTTCTAAGACACACCATATACAATAATTGACTCAAAATGGATAAAAGACTTAAATGTAAGAGCTAAAACTATAAAATTCTTAGAAGAAAACATTGATGCAAATTTTCATTACCCTAGGTTTAGCAATGGCTTCCAAGAGAGGACGCAAAAACATGAGCAACAACAACACAAACAGATAAATTAGACTTTACCAAAATCAAAAACTTTTATAAAATATTTCTATTGAGAAATAGCCACACACATATAGTTCAACCATATTATATAATCTGTGGTTCACAATATCAACACATAGTTATATACTCACTGTGATCATTTTTAGAACATGTGCATCAATCCAGCAAAAGAAATAAAACAGCAACAAAAAAGAACTCATACATCTCATATCCTGTCATGGTCAGCTTCATGTGTCAAGTTGGCCAAGTGCTGTACCTGTTAGGTTGGGCAAGTGCTGGCCTGTCTGTTGCAATGAGGACATTTCATAGAATTAGATCATGATCACATCCGCTGTATCCACAGCTGATTCCATTTGTAATCAGCCAAGAGGAGTATCTTCTACAATGAGTGATGCTCAGCCTAATCACTGGAAGCCTTTTAAGGAGGATTCAGAAGAGACAGGCTCTCTTCCTGCTTCTGCTGGTGAGCCTCTCTTGTGGAATTCATCCAGACCCTCCATCAGAATCGTCGGCTTCACAGCCTGCCCTGCAGATTTTGGCTCTGCGTTCCCACGGCCACATGAGACACTTTTATAAATTTTATATTTGCCAGTGTTCCCTGTTGATTCTGTTCCTCTAGAGAACCCTAACTAATACATCTTGGTACCAGGAGTGGTTCTTAAGAAACAGAATCTTAAAAATGGGTTTTATGAATAGTTTTCTACTCTGACTGGGCTCAAAGTCACTAAGGACTCTGATCCTCATAATCAGAATGACACTCCCAATCCATGGAGTGAGTTGGCAGAAGAAATAGTCAAAATATCACCATTCGATTCTCCTAATGCTTCACTTGAACAAAGTCAGGCTCTGGGGGATAATGTTTTTGACACCTTTATGGAGTTTTGTGGAAATAGTAATTATAGAGATATTGGTTGGTTATTGTTAGGTACACTGGCTGCATTAAGGAGTGAAAGGGATGGGCTTAAAGCTTCAAATGAGAAGCTTAAGCGCCATCTGACAGATGTAGACATTTCTATGAGAATCTTGAAGGAAAATCTTATTTTCCTTAGACTTGAGATCTCTGAAAATCAGACTGAGAATCTTATTGTTATAGTAGCAACTTTACAGCATAAACTGAAATCTCAATGTTGCATGGTGTCTGCCGTTAAAGTGAGGGCATTGATTGGAAAGGAGTGGGAGCCTGAAAAATGGAATGGTGACATATGGATTGATAATGATGTCAGGGGTGAGGTTGAAACCCTAGGTCATGCTGAGTGTTCTCTAGATAACTCTGTATTACTTTGCCGTGAGGACATAGCCACCCCACCTCTAGCCTGCCTTGAGGAGTTGGCCACCCAACCTAGAGTGATTAGCCCTAGAGTGATTAATCCTGTTTCACCAGATGAAACTGCAAGTGAAGGCCCTGAAGCAAATGGCTTGGAAGATACTTCTAATTCTTTTCATGACCCACCCCCACAACCTCTCATTTCTTCCAGACCTATTACTAGACTAAAGTCCCGACAGGCCCCTAAAGGTGAGGTACAAATTACCACACATGAGGAGGTACGTTATACTCCAAAAGAAATGTGTGAGTTTTCCAATTTATATTGACATAAATCAGGGGACTATGTGTGGCAATGGATTTTAAGATTGTGGGATTATGGTGGGAGGAATATAAGGCTGGATCAGGCTGAATTTATTGATATGGCCCCACTAAGCGGAGATTCTCTATTCAGTGTTACAGCTTGAGGGATTAGAAAAGATATTAACAGTTTGTTTGGATGGTTGGTTGAAACATGGAATAAAGGTGGCCAACATTACCTGAGGTTGAAATGCCAGAACTGCCCTGATATAATGTAGATGAGGGTATCCAGGGGCTTAGACAGATTGTATGTTAGAGTGGATTTATCATGCAAAGGCTGCTCTTACACCCCAGGAATGTCCGGAGGATGCACCTTTTACCAGAACAGTGAGAAATAATTTGTGAGACTAGTGCCATCGTCCCTGAAGAGCTCTGTAGTTGCACTTCTCTGTAGGTCAGATATTACTGTAGGAACTGCTGTCACTGAGCTGGAATCCTTAAACACAATGGGGATGACGGGATTCCGAGTTGTCAGAAGCCAGGTGGCAGCACTTAATCACCAAAGACAAGGTAGACATGGTTATTATAATAGACAGCATACTCAAAGCAGGCGTCAAAATTATATGACTCGCAGAGATTTGTAGCATTGGCTAGTGAATCATAGGGTACCTAGAAATACAGTAGAAGGGCAGTCTGCTGAATTATTGTTTGAGCTGTATAAACAAAAGAGTTCTAGGTCAAGTGAACAGAAGTCTAACCTGAATTACAAAAAGACAGAGTCATGGCCCCTTAATCAATTTCCAGACTTGACACAGTTTATAGACCCAGAGCCCCTTGAATGAAGGGGTGGCCAGGTCCCTTTTGGGAAGAACTCTGTTACACTGCCACACATTTATACTGTTAATCTTCCTCCAAGCCTTCCCCAAGGAGACTGACAGCCTTTTATCAGGGTAGCTGTGCATTGGGAAAAAGGAAATGATTAGATATTTCAGGGATTATTAGACACTACTTCAGAAGCGACATTAATTCCAGGGGACCCAAAGCATCATTCTGGTCCACCAGTCAGTGTGGAGGCTTATGGAAGCCAGGTGATTGATGAAGTTTTAGCTAACATCCGTCTCACAGTGGGTCCAGTGGGTCCCTGGACTCATTCTGTAGTTATTTCCCCAGTTCCAGAATGTATGATTGGTATAGACATACTGAGCAACTGGCAGAATCCCCACATTGGCTCTCTAACTCGTGCAGTGAAGGCTATGATGCTGGGAAAGGCCAAGTGGAAGCCACTATAACTGCCTCTACCTAGCAAAATAGTAAATCCGAATCAATACCAGATTCCTGGAGGGATTGTAGAGATTACTGCCACTGTTAAGAATTTGAAGGATGCAGGGGTGGTGATTCCCACCACGTCCCATTCAACTTTCCTATTTGGCCTGTGCAGAAAACAGATGGGTCTTGGAGGATGACAGTGGATTATCAGAAGCCCAACCAGGTGGTAACTCCAATTGTAGCTGCTGTTCCAGATGTGGTATCATTCCTTGAGCAAATCAGTGCATCCCTTGGTACCTGGTATGCAGCTATCGATCTGGCTAATGCTTTTTTCTCAATAGTTATTAGTAAGGAGTACTAGAAACAGTTTGCTTTCAGCTGGCAAGGTCAGCAATATACTTTCACTGTCCTACCTCAGGGGTATATCAACACTCCAGCCCTATGTCATAATCTTGTATGCAGGGACCTTGATTATTTCTCCCGCCCACAAGACATCACACTGGTCCATTATATTGATGATATCATGTTGATAGGACCTAGTGAGCAAGAAGTAGCATCTACTCTAGACTTACTGATAAGGCATTTGTATGTCAGAGGATGGGAGATAAATCCAACAAAAATACAGTGGCCTTCTACCTCAGTGAAATTTCTAGGTGTCCAGTAGTGTGCGGCATGTCGAGATATCCCTTCTAAGGTGAAGGATAAATTGCTGCATCTGGTCCCTCCTACAACCAAAAAAGAGGCACAATGCCTAGTTGGTCCCTTTGGATTTTGGCGACCATGTATTCCTCATTTGGGTGTGCTACTCCAGCCCTTTTTTTCGAGTGACAGAAAAACTGCTAATTTTGAGTGGGGACCTGAATAAGAGGAGGCTCTGCGACAGGTCCAGGCTGCTGTACAAGCTGCTCTGCTACTTGAGCCATATGATCCAGCAGATCCAATGGTGCTGGAAGTGTCAGTGGCAAATAGAGATGCTATCTGGAGCCTTTGGCAGGCCCCTATAGAAGAATCATAAGGCAAATACTTTGGATTTTGGAGCAAAGCCTTACCGTCTGCTGCAGATAACTACTGTCCTTTTGAGAAACAGCTTTTGGCCTGCTACTGGGCCTTAGTAGAGATTGAGCACTTAACCATGAGCCACCAAAGTTACCAGGAGCCGAGAGTTGCCTATCATGAGCTAGGTGTTGTCTGACCCACCAAGCCATAAATGGGGCATGCGCAGCAGCACTCTGTTGTGAAATGGAAAAGGTATATACGAGATAGGGCCAGAGCAGGTCCTGAAGGCACAAGTAAGTTACATGAGGAAGTGGCCCAAGTGCCCTTGGTCTCCACTCCTGCCACATTATCTTGTTTTGCAGACCAGAGCTATGGCCTCTTGGGGAGTTCCTTACAGTGAATTGACTGAGAAAGAGAAAACTCAGGCCTGCTTTATGGGTGGTTCAGCATGATATGCAGGTACCACCCAGAAGTGGACAGCTGCAGCACTATAACCCCTTTCTGGGGTGTCCTTGAAGGACAGTGGTGAGGGGAAATCCTCCCAGTGGGCAGAACTTCGAGCAATGCACCTGGTTGTTCATTTTGCTTGGAAGGAAAACTGGCCAGAGGTGTGTTTGTATACTGACTCATGGGCTGTTGCTAATGGTTTGGCTGCATGGTCAGGGATTTGGAAAGACCACAATTGGAAAGTCGGTGACAAAGATATCTGGGGAAGAAGTATGTGGATAGACCTTTCTGAGTGGGCTAAAAGCATGAACATGTTTGTGTCCCATGTGAATGTGCACCAGAGGGTGACTTCAGCAGAGGAAGGTTTTACTAATCAAGTGGATAAGATGACCTGTTTTGTGGATACCAGTCAGCCTCTTTCCCCAGCAACTCCTGTCATTACCCAATGGGCTCAAGAACAAAGTGGCCATGGTGGTAGGGATGGAGGTTATGCATGGGCTCAGCAGCATGGACTTCCACTCACCAAGGCTGACCTGGCTGCAGCCACTGCTGAATGCCCAATCTATCAGCAGCAAAGACCCACATTCAGCCTCTGAGGTGACACCATTCCCCAAGGTGACCAGCCAGCTACATGGTGGCAGGTTAATTACATTGGACTGCTCCCTTCTTGGAAGGGATAGCAATTTGTTCTAACTGGAATAGACACATATTCTGGATATGGGTTTGCTTTCCCTGCATACAGTGCTTCTGCCAAAACTACCATCCATGGGTTTACAGAATGCCTTATCCATCGTCATGCTTTTCCACATAGCATTGCTTCTGATCAAGGAACACACTTCACAGGCTACTCATGCCCCTGGATCAACAATCCAAGAAGGGGAATGCATTATTGTCTGGGGTGATTGACCCTGTCAGGGGAAAATAGGACTACAACTATACAATGGAGGTAAAGAAGACTTTTCTTGGAATATAAGAGATCCCCTAGGGCGCCTTTTAGTACTACCACGCCCTGTGATTAAAATCAATGGCAAACTGCAACAACCCAATGCAACAAACTACCAATGGCTCTGAAACTTCAGGAATGAAAGTTTGGGTCACCCCACCAGGCAGAGACCAACGGCCAGCTGAAGTGCTTGCTTAGGGTAAAGGGAACATGGAATGGGTAAGTAGGTAGTGATAAATATGAACTACAACCACATGATCAGTTACAGAAACGAAGACTGTGATGCTGTTTTGTTCATGTTATACTATTTAAGTTGTAAAACATCAAATTTAAGAATGAATATTACCCAAGGACTTGCGCCCTATTCTGGAGGGAGTTACTGTGTTTCCAGTTGTATACAAGACAGTTGAGTGTTGTTAGGTGAAAGAAAAAAATGTATGTTTTAATGTTTTTTATTTAGAAATTAGGTATGGTTTAAGGTGATATATATAGCTGCCGAGTTGACAAGGGGTGGATTTTCATGGTCAGCTTCATGTGTCAACTTGGCCAAGTGGTGGTATCTGTTTGTCTGGTTGGGAAAGTGCTGGCGTGTCTGTTGCAATGAGGACATTTCATAGAATTAGATCATGATCAGGTCAGCTGCATCCACAGCTGATTCCATTTGTAATCAGCCAAAAGGAGTGTCTTCTGCAATGAATGATGCTCAGCCTAATCACTGGAAGCCTTTTAAGGAGGATTCAGAAGAGACACGCTCTCTTCCTGCTTTGGCTGGTGAGCCTCTCCTGTGGAGTTCGTCCAGACCCTCTATTGGAATCATTGGTTTCACAGCCTGCCCTGCGGATTTTGGACTCTGCGTTCCTGCGGTCATATGAGACACTTTTATAAATTTTATATTTGCCAGTGTTCCCTGTTTATTCTGTTTCTCTAGGGAATGCTAACTAATACATATCCCTTTCCCTTTCTTCTCAATGACCCGCAGTATTTCAATCTACCCAATTTTTGCCCTTTATCTCCCCCATTATTTATTTGTTTTAATCTTTATTATTGTTATTATTATTATTTTTTACTCATCTGTCCATGCCCTGGATAAAAGGAGTATCAGACCCAGGGTTTTCCCAATCACACAGTCACATTGCAAAAGCTATATAGTTATACAGTGTTCTTCAAAAATTAAGGCTGTGGAACACAGTTCAACAGTTTCAGGTATTTCCCTCTAGCCACTCCAATACACCATAAACAAAAAAGGGATTATCTATATAATGAGTAAGAATAACTTCCAGGATTACCTCTTGACTCTGTTTGAAATCTTTCAGCCACTGAGACTTTATTTTATTTCAGTTCTCGCTTCCCACTTTGCATTTCAGGACTCATCTGGCCCAGGAACCCATCTAGAGGTTATAGGCTTCTAGAAAGTTACCCTAGTGCATGGAACCTTTGTAGAATCTTATATAATGCCCCAGGTGTTCTTTAGTATTGGCAGGAATGGTTTTGGTTGGGGGTTGGCAAATTATGGTAGGTACCAATGTCTAACTGAAGCTTGCATAAGAGTGACCTTCAGCGTAGCCTCTTGACTCTATTTGTACTCTCCCAGCCACTGATAATTTATTACACTTCTTCTCCCAATCTGGTCAGGATGACATTGTTGATCCCATGGTGCCTTGACCAGGCTCATCCATGGGAGTCATCTCCCACACTGCCAGGGTCATGTCCTTTGCAGGGGGGAAGACAATGGTTTCGCTTGCAGAATTGGCTTAGAGAGAGAGAGAGGCCACATCTGAGAAACAAAAGAAGTCCTCTGGAAGTAACTCTTAGGCGTACCTATAGGTAGGCTAAGCCTCTCTGCTACATAAATACGCTTCACAAGAGCAAGCCTCAAGATCAAGGACTTGGCCTATTGATTTGGGTGTCCCTAATGTTTGACACAGTATCAGGGGTTTCCATCGTGGTAACATTTAATATTTCAAAATGGCAAAAATTTTAAAAGTATGCTAAAGGAAATAGATTCTGGCATTTGTTGTGTTGGGAAAAATCTTTCTGGGTCACAATTTGGCAATACAGTTCAAAGTTGAACCTAGTAATCTTTTGACCTAATAATTCCACACTTAGCAGTTTATCCTACAGAGTAATAAAAAAATAAATTATGACTAATGCTTACTGCACATTTATTGTGTACGAAGCACTGGGCCAAGCAATTTACCTGCTCTATATCATTAAACCTCCCCGCAGCAGTCCTATGAGACAGGTACTGCTATTGCCCCCTTTTTTATGTTTGGTTGAGGAAATTGAGGGTCACCCAACTAGTAGGTAGTTAGAAAATTAAATACTTGCTTCCTGTTAACTATTTTTTTTATTTTGGATAAAAATAGAAACAACTTAAGAATCTAATTACATTGTGAACTTGATTAACAGCACTGAATTATATATTTGGGGCTGAAAGGGTTTTTTTTAGATTGTATATATGTTACTAAAATAATTTTTTTTTTAAAGTCTGATAGGAATTTGTTAAACTATACAGTTATAAAATAGAATTTATTAATTTACACAGTTATAAAATGAAATTCAGCCATTTATACTGAAAACAATATTTCTTGACAGATGTCTGTAATATATTAAGCATGAAAATATTTCTTGACAGATGTCTGTAATATATTAAGCATGAAAATAGGTTGTGAGTATATAAAATCTCATATTTTTTTTAAAAATAAGTATCTAAATATTTGCCTGTGTATACCCAGACTCATTTTTTACAGTCCAAAGTATAAACACTAAAATATTAATATGACATGTCTGGAATATGGAATTTTCTTTTTTTGTTGTTGCTTTTTATTTTTTCGACTTTGGACACATTTTTTTTTTTTAATATATAATTTTCCTCCTACCCCTGATACCTTTTTTAAAACAAGACCAATTAAAATGTGTTAATTATCTCAAGTGGAAAATAGATCCCAGGGCAGTACACTTAGTGGACAATAAGGCAAAGCAGGCAGGCTCAGAGAAGCAGGTAATTGGACTTTCTAAATATTTTCTTGTCTAGCAGTGAGAAAAGTTTGAAGTGCACAGCAGAAAGAGATTGTAGAGCTCTGTCACTTTATAAAAAGCACAAGAAGGAGGCTCTCTGAAGCTGAATTGTTTAGTCATTTGCCCAAGTTCCTCCAAATGGAATAGAGATTGAACTTGGGGCCAAAGGGGCCCATGGATAGAATTCTGGGGTTACATGAACTTGAATGGGAGAAAGCTATCTTTGTTTTTACTAATATCTAGCCTACAGGTTAGAATTTCCCTCATTTATGAAAGTAGGCTAGAAAGCACCTATATTTTCATATCACGTTACAGATGTTTATATTATTTGCCTCCAGCCTTCTAAGATACTCCTTGAGGCCTCTTGCCCTGAGGCCAAAACATGGCTACAGAGAGTCTGGTTAGGAGAGTGTGCAACCAGCGACTGGCCCATAGCAGGCATTGTACTGTGTGTCTGTTGTCTTCTCTCCTCCCTTGCCACTTTGTATGGCCAACATCCCTGTTTATAAGCCAGTTAAAAAATAAGTTAGTAATTGCCTTTAAAAAAAAATTTTTTTTTCACCACTGTCATCTGTTTAACCAGATTCAATGGGGCTGCTTTCCACCTGACAAATGTGTGAACAGATTACCCATTCAGACATCTGCTGAGTATGGACCAGGTACAAAGTACAGGTGTGGTCCTTGGAGGCACAGAACAGACTGTTGTCACCTGTCCTCAAGCAGATCACTCTCCAACAGGAGAGAGAGAGGTGTTTACAGTGTTTACAAATCTTTTTTTGGCATGGGCAGGCACCGGGAATCGAACCTGGGTCTCTGGCATGGCAGGCAAGAACTCTGCCTGCTGAGCCACCGTGGCCTGCCCTATACAGATCATTTTTAACAGAAGGTGGACAGTAGAGCATTGGAGCTTGATTTTTAAATGTGGTTGTGCACTTATTTCTGGAATTTCTGTGCTTGCCTACATTTTTCTTTGTCAAGGTTTGGCTTGTTTTTTGGTATTCTTGTGAAAAACAATAACATCCACAACAAGGTGCTAACTATCTTTTCTCCCCTATTGAATTTGTTTTTCTGCCCTTTTCACTGTTCTGTTCCCACACCTGCAACTGAGTAATAGTTAGCAGGTGCTCTCTAGTTATTTGTTGATGGATGAAGGTAGTAGATATGTTCTGGTTTTCAAAATACATCCATTGACTTATCTCAGTGGTGCCTAAGGTGTGATCCTAGAAACAGAGAGCTTATGAAAAATAGACTCCCGGGACTGACCCAGACCTATTGAATTAGAATCTCTGATTTAAGGACCCAGAAACCTGAACTTTAAACAAGTTTTCCCCCTCCGCTTTCCAGTCCACTTCCCCAGTTAAGTCATATGCACACAAAATATCAGAATTACTATCTTAAATGGGCTTCACAACCATCCTATAAACTAGGCTTATTATAGGTATTAGGAAAATGAACATAGGAAAGGTCAGTGGTTTTGTTTAAGATGATACATCTATAATGTGGCAGCTGGCAAGGGTATAATTCAGGGAAGTGGTGCTAGGCAGGGAGAGGAAATATAAAGAAAATCCTGAGAGCAAGAATCTGCGAATTCAGGCACTAAGAATGGAAGGTGTAAGATGGACATGGAAAGTAAAGTTTGGGGGCAGAATCTTGGCCAGAATAACTGCTGAAGTAAATGTAGGCAAGAGGAAGAGAAGGCTTGAGCAAGGCCAAGTGTTTTTGGTATGGAAAAGAGAAAGTAGTAATTATAATGGGAACCATCTACTCTGTGCCGGCTCCTCTTTCTTTAACAACAGGCCTGTTGACACTCACAACCCCCTGCAGTGTGTTCACGGCCATCTACATGGTGAGGGAACTGAGCCTCTGAAGTGTCAAGTTGGTTTGAGGTCACTCAGTGAAGAGATGCCCAGCACCAATCTGGGATAGATATTTCAGAGTCAAGACCAAAAAAACTCATTTCTGGGATGGGTGGGTGAGGCAGATAGAAGAGTTTTAAAGATAATCCCAAAAGATTAAGTCATGTTAACCATGGTGATGCCAAAATGAAGAGGCTAAGAAGAAATATTCTCTTGGCATGTTGAATTTAAGTAGAAAAGTGGAACTTGATTTTAGCTATAGATTTGGAGTCATCTGTAATGACACATTTATAGTCATAAGGGAGGAAGAGAACCATTCTCTATCCCCCAAGGATAAGAAAGATGATTTGAAAAATGTTCATATGTAAGGGAGAGTGGGAAGGAAGCAGAAACAAAGAAATGAAGGAAAAACCATAACCAGGACAGGGAAAGAGCATGGAGACTGCAGGATAATGGATGCAAAAATGGATTTCCAAAAGCGGCATGGGAGGTGGTCCAGGGTATGAGACACTCAGAAAGGTCAGGCGAGATGAAGACTGAGAAAAGGTCACTACACTTGCTGATAAGAATGTCATTGGTGACCTTTTAGAGAGCAGTTTTTGTTGATGCAGGGACAGAAGGCAGAGTAAGAAGTCGTGAGAAGGTCATTAGGAAATGGTGGCTGCAGATATACCCTGCTCTTCTCCCATCTGTGAATTTCGAGAGGGCTGAGACAGGAAGGCAACTTTAAAGAGGAAACTGGAACAGCTCCAAAGACAAAGAGACAGAGCCCGTAAAAAAAATGGAAAGGCAAGAGAAAAAGTTGTTTCATAGGCACAGAAGGGATTAAGATAGGAGGTACAAATAGATTTGTCCTCTGGAAGGAGAAGGTGATACTTCTTTCTGAGAAACTGTGCAGCTGGAGTCTGCTGGCCTGTAGAGATAGAAAAATCTGGATTTCTCAGGCTATGATCTAAACCAGAAGACATGGTCCTCCAAAAACACAGAAAGGTTAGGGAACCTATTATGTTCACGTTTTCAGTCTCGAAGATAAATCAGGATTTCATCACTTCTGTTTGGAGAATGTCTAGTCAGTCAAAGAAATATCATTGTTGAAGAAATAGACTGTATCTTCAGAAGCAGATACCGTTACTTGAATGCCTCTAAAAAGCTATAGCCTAGAAATCTTGCTGAATTTGCTTTTGCCATTAATAACAATTATTTAGTGACTGGCATTCTTAGACAGGTAGCACACTTAACGTTCTTTACAGAAAAGAAAAGAAAAAAAAACAAACAACCAAAACGTAAATCTCTCAAGTAGGTTAAATGTTTCCCATTCTCACCTGTCTGTTTTCCTTACTCATCAGGAAACCTAGCCAGCCTTTTACCTACAGATGTTGCAGAGGCAAACTTCAGCCAGGCTTATGTTAAACTGCTGCAAAGCCCCAAATTAATAAGACCTGACTGCCTAAGGCCACACGGCTGGCTGGGACTGAATGCCCTTAATTGCCCTGCCCCTGGGCTTAGAAAAGGGGGCCAGCTCATGTTACTATGTCTTGGTTAAGCCTCATCACTGATGAGATGCTTCTAGACATAAAATGTTCCAAACAGCCTGTTCCTGGGAAAATGCCTGTAGAAGCTCATAGGTAATAGCAGCTCACTCAGCTGAGCCCACCCATGAGAATTGAGATATTAAAGTTTGATATACCAGGGAAGCTGTTCTAACCCTGGGTCCGGCTTGCAGCTGCTGCCGTCCTTGCCCTCCCCTTGGGCACAGAACAAAGTTGCTCACAACCCCCCCCACTGCCCGCCCCAGTTCAGTGGCCTCCCGCTTGGCCTCTTGGTGTCTGGCAGCCCCCTGGCTGCACCCTTCTTCTCCCAGGGCTTCCGCACTAGGCTAGACTTCGGTTCAAATCTCAGCTATGCCATTTACCAGGGGTGTGATTTCAGGCTTACCCCGCATTTCTGAGCCTGGAAAATGGGAGCACCGGGCTATTGTGAGATGGAAGCAGGAGTGTTTATGAAGCACTTAGCCATGAGCTTAATATGTAATAGGCTGCAAGGACAGTGCTTCCTATTATAATTTAGTACTATTTGTTATTAGCTCTTAGGCAAGGCAATTTAATATTTCTAATTTTTTAGTTTTTTAATCTCAGATTCCGGTGATATATGCTCGTTAGAGCACGTCAAGTGATAAATGGAGTTGTGCAAAGAAAACCTTATTTCCCCCTCTTCTTCTGCAGGCTCATCTTCCACCCTCCCAGAAAGAACCACTACTAAGTTTGGTAGGTACCCTTTGCATGTTTCTCTCTACTCACACTACTAATATACACATGATATCAGGGACTTCTTTGTCTAAGTGTATTTTTTGTTGTTGTTTGACAAAAATGGGATCAGGCTGTCATCAAACTTACTCTTTTTACTTTCACAAGCATCTCTCTAGGCCAATATTACCAATAAACTTACTCCTGTGAAGAGCCACATGATGTTCTAAACAGCCTATTAATAATATAATAAGTGTATAATATCATGTTACCATAAGTTACTCAACTAGCTTCCTGTTGATAATCAGGTTAATTATAGTTTTGTTCTCTGGCACAAATATTATTATTATTATTTCATTATGGGCATTAAACTGGGCCTCCTATATTTTCACAATTTTGAGGGAAAACCAAAATCGGTGTCTCATAGTCTGCATTATTCTTTCTCCAGTTGTACCCATTTTTGTTCCTTCTCCCCTCCCCTCTTCCCTTCTCTCTCACACTCTCTCTCTCCTCGCCATACAAGTGCTTCTTAGAGCCCCCGTGATAAGCCCGGAAACAAGGGGACACTGAAGGTTTGTTTTCATTTCTGCATGTTATTGGGCCTGGCCTTCAGGGACACTGTAGTCATTTTATGACAAAGTATCAGTTGTAGGAAGACTTTGCAATCCCTAAGCAAAGGGTCTTATATAAATGAATTACAAGCCTGTGGTCTCCCTGCTCAGTGGACATGCTGTTCGGCCCCTGATGGGATCCTTCTGTTCCCTTAGTCTCCTCAGGAAAATCAGAAATATGAGCATCCCCTAAAGCAGAGGAAAGCTGTTTTTCACTCTGAATGTTTTACAATTTCTGCCATAGAATGCATTTCAGATCTCTAGGCTCAGATGTATATATTGTTTCGTGAGTTTAGATTCCCTCTTCTCCCCACACTCTTTGCCCCTGGCTGATGCAGGGATCGGTAATTTTAAGGTCAGAGATCCAAAGTCTTGGCCCGTCTTGCTCTCCAGTGTGGTGCCCGTAGGTGGCCAGTGCTGGGCACCCAGTGGCACGGGCAGGACCTGCCAGAGAGTGATGGGATTGGGGCTAAGAGCAAATATAGACATATAGGGCTGGAAAGAACTGGCTGAGACAAGCCCCCACCCAAGGAAACTAAATTTAGCCTAATTTAGTATATTCAGTTCGATCTATAGTACATTAATCAATGGTAGTTTAAAATTCTCTCTAGGTATTGAACCATATTTACAAATTTATAAACTGTCATTGTCTCAGAACTGCTCGTAGTTCAGCTGTTTTCTTCGAGACTTCCTCCACCCCAACTCACCCCAATGGTTCCAAGCTTCTTGAGGCTTCATATAGACATACAGGGCAGAAAGGGGGAGGGAGTCGGGAGACCCCTTCCCCACTCACTGGAACTGGAGGCATGGAAGTTTCCACCAGCCTTTGTTACCCTGTCTGCCTTGGCCTTTGCCCTGCTGGGCATCCTCAGTGCTGCCCATGTCCCAGTTCCCTTCCCTGCCCACCTCAGGCCCACAGGAAAATGCCACTCCAGCTTGGACTTGTAGGAGTCAGGGGCAAACACTGGGGCTTTCTTTTTCATTCTGCCACTCTGCTGTCACTGCTGCTTTGTTCACTTCCCAGAACCTGCTGCTTATGAGGCATTAGTTGAGAAGCAGGTACCAGAACCTATGTCCATAATCAATCTTGAGCTGCAGAGAACATTCTCTAGAAAGCACCTACAGGGTGCAAAACAGTACAGACATGTAGTCCTCCCTTGTTCTTCACTTTCCTCACATTTCCTCCTCTTACTTTCTCTGTCTTGGTGGAAAAAAACACCAAATTCTGCTTCATTTCTCCTTGGCGCAGTTTGGGAGAGTGTGGCCCCGAGAACTGTCTTTTTCATTTGGAAGATGAAGGCTGTAACCTCTTTGGTTCTCACCTGTCAGCTTTCTCTTTCCTGTTTAATTTGACACTTCGTGGAAGGGACCAGTGGAGAACCAGATAGAGTGGGGAGGTCAGGGGGAGAGGCATCTCTTGGTGACACTTCCCATTACCTTGTATTGTAATTCTGTATATGTAACTGGTTGCTTTATGTCTCTTACTCATATGCTGGGGTGTGTGTCCCATGGTGGCAGGGACTGTGCTGTTGTCCACTGTTAAATCCCCAACTCTTTGCGCATGACCTGCCATATCGAAGGTGCTCAGTTAGTATTTGCCGAAGCATGAAGGAGCCCTCAAATCAGTGCCCAGGGTGAGGTCCTAACAGTCCTCAGAGCTGAGTTCTCCCAACCCCAAGGGGGCTGACTAGTGCTCCTTGAAGTCCTCATTCAAGGGTGAGAATTGATGCTAGAGACCAGGGCAAGTAGAATGAGCAGTTGGGAGAGAAAGGATGAGGATCTGGGAAGCCAGGCATGACCTAGCAAGAGTAGAAGATGGATGACTGCCTGTGTGCTGTCTCCTGGACTGAAATGCCAAGTGTTTATGTCTGAGTATTAAGAACAAGACTCTTCGTCTCCCGGTGCAAGATCCCAGCTGTCACCAAAAGCCATTTTCTATACCTTAACCTGGGTTGAATTCGTAAAGGAGGGAGAGAACCGAATGTAAATCCCATCCACTTTGCTTTTCCATCTGAAAGGCTTTGTCTGTGTGCCAGTGTGCACGTGAGGGAAATCCACAAGTGCGGGGCTCTGTCTTCGTTTCTATACCAGCGTTTGTTATTCCCTGTTACATGTGGGAAGCAGCATAAAATAGTGTTTAAAAGTCTTTGAAATCCAAATTCTGCCAGTTGTTAAATATGTGATCTGTTACTTAAACTCTTTAAGCCTCAGTTTCCTTATCAGCAAAACAGGAGAACATGCTTATAATAAATGTTTGCAAATGTAACAGGCAGAAAGAAACTCTACCTCAACATTTGTCTCTTTTGGTTGGTATAAGAAACATTATGCCTCCCCAATTTCATTCATTCATTTGTAAACTCATTCATTCAGCACGTCTTTCTTGAGCCACCACAGTGTAGTTGCTAAGAGTGTAGATTCTGGAGCCCCACTGTCTGAGATACTGGCTGGGTCTCTTTAGGCAGTGACTTAAACACTCTATGCCCTCAGTCTCTCCATCTGCAAAAAGCAAGTGTACTAGCAGTGCCTACTGCATAGGGTGAGTATTAGTGAAGTTAATGCACGTAGAAGTTAGAAAGCACCCAACAACTGTTCGTCACTATTATGATTATGAGCCAGGCACAGAACTAGGGGCTGGGATAGAAGTAAAAATAAATACAATCCCTGACCTGACAAAGCTTACAACTCAAGAAAGATGGCTTACAAATAATTACAAGGATATAACTGTAATCTTGGTAAGTGCTAAGAAAGCAGTATAAAGGGGACAATGGGCAGATGCAACCGGGTCTTGACCTGAAATGGTTACAAAAGGCTCCCAAAGGGACCTTTCCAATGAAGTTACACAGTCAGGCTGGGTGCTAGAGAATTGGTGAGATGTGATCAGGCAAGAAGCAGAATTCTAGGTAGAGAGAAGAGCAAGTTCAATGTCCCTGGTGTGGACAGAAACATGTCATGTTACAGAAACTGAGATAAGGCTGGGTTTGTGGAGGGGGAGACAGAGGGTGACCAGCCTGGAGATGGAGGCAGACACCAGATGATGCAGGCCTTTGAAGGCAAAGGAAGAAATTTAGACTTGATCCAAGGAGCATCAAGAATCCATCAAGCGGTTTTAAGCAAAGGAGTGATGGGGCAACTTTCTTGCTGCCTTGTCCTATCTTCAGTGCCAAAAGATGAGACTAGGACATGGTCCTTTGGTCATTGAGCAATCTTATGCTCTCTTTCTACATAATCCGTTGGCTAAATAGTCTCTAAGCCAGAGAAAAATCAGGGAAAACTCTAAAGGCTGAACAGTTCGAGTTCTCAACCGTTCTGTCTGGCATTTCCTACAAGAGCACGCGTTTCTTGAGGAAAATGATGATACACGTTCTTCTTCTCTAATCATATGCTCAGCGCCTAACCCAGCATAAGGTGTGATAGAAATTGATCCACCCATAAATGGTGGGTGGTCAGAACCATCACCGATGTTGAAGTTGTTAGGAGCTCATCACACAAAACCCAGATCACTTTTCACCCTGGTCTTCATGGTTTTGGGGGTGGGGCTGAGGCAGAGGGTCTGCCTGTTGGCCTCCTCTTCTGACATTCTGGCACAGGAGTCAGAGTTTATTTCTTATTTTAGGAATCCGTGAGGTTCACAGAGACAAGATGCTGTGACACTGCTTGTTTTATTTCTGTATTTTTCCTTTAACAGCCATTTGTTCCCTCCTCTTGTACCTCTTTGAAAAGCCTCCAATTCCCAAGAAGAATTGAATACATTTGCATTACAATACCTTGCCTTCCCAGCCAAAGTGTCAGTGCTGGCCAAACCTTCCCTTGATCAACCGCCATGACTTCTATAGAGCATTTGGAATCATACAAGACTTGCTTTGCTATGCCTGAGAAATGTGTTTCAGGAAGAAAACATTGCATTCTCTGCATAACATATCGTAACTGTCAGGTAGTCTGTCCCTCTTAAGGAGAATTAACCATGGGCCCAAACTCTGTGCACTCTTCCCTGAACAGCAGCTAGTTTCTTGAGTACTGATTAAATACAAATGTAAAGTTTGAATAGACAAATAGAGGGCATCTTCCTCTTTGATGGCTGAATCACTATCATGCAAAGCTACTGCATGCCAGATTCCTCACAAGGTTTTTTTTTTTAAAGGAAAGAGAGAGAAGGAAGGAAGGAAGGAAGAAAGGGAAACATTTTTTAAACATTTTCTTGTTTTTTTTTTTTTTATTGTATTCTGTTTCTCCGTTTTTGTTACATGGGCTGGGGCCGGGAATCGAACCGAGGTCCTCCGGCATAGCAGGCAAGCACTTTGCCCGCTGAGCCACCGCGGCCCGCCCTCCTCACAAAGTTTTGTTTTACATTCTAAACACAAGCAGGTTCATGGAGCTGGCCATTCTGCCACCCACACGGGCTCCCATCCTGAAGCTTTCCCTGCATACGTGCTGCCCTCCTCTCTTCCACAATCCAGGGCCTTGAACCAAATGAAATAACCCTACCATTCAATTCAGATTCAGTTTAGGGAATATTTTGATTTTCTGGTTGAATAATTCTAGAAAAGATACAGGTTTAGTCCTGAGTCCAACTGGCTTATTGGATTTATATTTTTAAAAACAGCTTTGATTTGCTTCATACCTCACTTTAAAATAAACTGGGCTCAATGTAATTCAGGAAATGAATGTGACCTATTCCAGCTTTTTGTTCAGTGCTCAGTTCAACACCCTGCGCCCCACACATGAAGATAAATGTAATTCAGTTCTGAAAAATGAATCTTTCAGGGTCCTTGGCTGACTGTGCTTGGGATCCAAGGACAGTTGAAAAGGCTCAAGAAGCCCTTTTTAACAAAGAGTTGGTCTACAGCTGCTTTTAATACAAGCACTTTTATTTTTCAGCAATGACTGTACGATCAGACTCCCATAGACCATAAGCCCAGACTTTCAGACCACTAAAGAGAAGCCTAAGGGGTAGCACCTACCTTGGAAACTTGGCAGCTGATCAAAATTCTTCCAGGAAATAAAGAATTAACTTTGTCCCAACAAATCATGATAGGTTGAATGCTTCTCTGAACACCTTTCCTAGATCCTCCATAGTCTATAAATTCATTCTCCCTTTTGCTGTCCCTTGAACCAAACACCGGCCTAATGTTTGATAGATGCTTGCTGTGTGTGAATTGAATTAACTTCTGTGAAGCAAAAAAAAACACAAAAACCAAAACCACGCTGGACCGTGTTGAACAGGCAAAGATGACTTTACTCAGGGACTGCTATAGCAGAGAAGAGTAGAACTCGACTCCTTTGAAGCAAAGGACAGCTGGCTTTTTAAGATCTGGGAGTGGATTGGAGGGAAAGCCTTAGAAAATAGTAAGAGGGGATGATCATGGGGGTGGGTCAGTGACTTACTGAGGTAGCACTTTGGAGAGTTTGGTTCCACCAAGATGGGTGAGGCTTTATTGAAGCTGAGATTAGGACCACTTGGTTTGGAATGTTTCCCTTCACGGTAATTAGGCCACCTAATCACTGAAGTCTGTATGGGCTGGGAGAGAGGGGGCAGGAGATGAGGAGCTGCCAGGTTAACTTCTTATGCGCCTGGAGGGCACACAGTCCTGTGTGAGAGGGGGAGGGGAGGGCGAGGCTGGGGCAAGACTGATACTTAGAATGATTAGGGTCGGCCTGAAGTTGTCTTTATTCCTCTTTTTCCCATTTAGCCCAAGTTGATTTTCTCTGCCATCCCCTAGTTGTAAGAGTCATTTCAGGCTAGTCAGACTCAGGTAGGGGCATAAGGAGTATGAGAAAGAAAAACAGTCTTGGTCAATCCAAATCTTATTTTATATGTGTTAGGATTAGGTTTAATATACAGAAAGAAATCCCCAGAATAGGGACTTAAATGCATTGAAGTTGGTTTCTCTGTTGTGGAGGAAGTTCACAGGTAGATAGATGGTGCAGGCGGGCCTGGTATCTCCAAGATGATCGGGAGCCCAGCTTTCCTTCTGCTCTAGCTGAGGGGGGAGCCTCGTCCTCCCCCAAGGAAGTTAGTAAGAAGGTGTGCCTCCCCACTCTTCTTAAAAATGTATTATTCGTGAGATAAAGCACACACCCAGAAAAATGCACAAAAATACACGGCTCAATACATTATTATAAAAGCAAGCATATGGCCAATACCCAGGTTAAGAAATAGAATATTGCAGAATATTGTCAAGTGCCTTCAGAAGTTCCCTTCAGTTTCCTGCCTAATAACACTCTGCACAAAAAGGAAACTGTTATCCTGACTTTTACAGTTGTTCATCGCTTACTTTTCTTTATAGTTTCTTTAATTAGGTTTTATCTCCATATTCTACAGTTTAGTTTTGCCTATTTTTAAAACTTGTTCTAAGGGGAATCATACAGTATGTGCTGTTTTAGGTCTGATTTCTTCTGTTCAATATTATGTCTGTGATAGTCACCATATTCTAATGTGTAGAAATGGTTTGTTTTCAGTGTATAGCATTCTGGTAGGCAAACAGTGACCTCTCGTTGTACTTTATTATTATTATTTGCATGGGAAGGCTCTGGGAATTGAACCCAGATCTTTGGCATGGCAGGCAAGAGCTCTGCCACTCAGCCACCATTGCACCGCCCTCATTGTACTTTTAATTTGCATTTTCCTGATTTACTAATGTAGATAAGCACTTTTTCATATGGGTTTTGGCCATTGGATAACTTCTCTTGAGAATTACCTGCTCAAATCTTTTGTGCATTTTTAATTTGCATTTTCTGTCTTATTTATTTATAGGAACTCCTTTATATTCTGTTTAGTATTCGTTTGTCAGTTATGTGTGTTACAAATACCTTTCCCCACTCCATGGCCTGCCTTTTCATTCCCTTCACAGTGTCCTTTGGTTGACAGAAATTCTTTCTTTTAATATAGTCAAATTTATTAAGCTTTCATTCTATGGTAGTGTTTTTGGTGTCTGGTTAAGAAACCTTTCTGTACCCTGAGGAAATAAAGAAATTCTCCTATGTTATTTTCTAGAATCTTTATTAGTTTGCTTTTATATTTAGATCTATAATCTTCCTTGGATTGATTTCTATGAATGTGTGAGGTAAGGGGGCCAGGCTTTCCCCCCATTGGATATCTGGTAGTTTTAGTAACATTTATTCAAAAGACTATCCTCTGCAAATGTTCTAAAAATGATTATGGTGATGAATATACAGCTATGTGATGATATTGTAAACCATTGATTGCACACCATGTATGGACTGTGTGTGTGAAGATTTCTCAATAAGAATATTTTTTTAAAAAAGACCATCATTTCCTTACTGCCCTGCAGTGCCACCTTTTCTGAAGTGTTCATATGTGCTTGGAGCTCTCTGTTCTAGTCTATTGATCTGTTTGCCTCTTGGCTTCAATAACTCATTGTAGTAATTACTGTAGCTTTTATGGTAGACCCTGATATGTCCATTTGAGCATGTCCTGTCACCTTTTCTTCTCCAAGAGTATCTTGACTTTTCTTGCCCTTTTCTATTATATATAAATTTCAGATCTGTCAAGTTACACCTACCCCCTCCCCCTCCCCATCACACATATGGGAAGTAGATCAGCTTATAGAACTCAGCTCAATTTTCAAATAATTTTATTTCCTGAAATTGAATTAAAGAGGTCCTTGATCATTAGAGTCTCTAGGGGTCTAGCAGAAGCAAATATAAATCATCACTTAAGAAAGGTATCGTTTTCTTAGTTTACATATTATCTCTGTAATTTTTTATATATAAAATGAGCGGCATCGCATATCAAATAACCAGGTTCATGAGAAAATAAATAAGAATAAAAAGAAATAATAGACAATATGAAGATCAAACCAAATAGAAATATTGCTGCTGTCTCATTTCTCTCTCCTTTCTTTTGGGAACTTCAATCACACATCTGTTAAACCTTCTAACTACATTCCTTTTTATTCATACCTAATTGTGTTTTTTACCTTTTTGTCTCTCTGTACTCTATTCTGGGGATATTCTTTTCTCTATATTCCAGAATGAAAATCTTTAGCTTTGTCTGACCTTTTAAGCCCATTAATTTGGGTTCTTAAATTTAGATTTTTTAGCCTACATTTCTATTTGATTCTTTTTCAAATCTGTTATGTTATTTTTTTTATAATTACAGTTTTCCATCAAAATTTGCAAACTTTCCTATTTATCCTTGAACATAGTAAGCCTAAATAACTTTTAAGTCTGTCTCCATTATCGAGAGCTCTCCTGGGTCTTCATATTGTCTATTATTTCTTTTTATTCTCGTTTCCTCAGAAGTCTTTCCTTTCCTTTTATTAGAAGTGTTGTAAGTTTACAGAAAAATCATAAAGAAGATACACAGTTCCCATATACTCATGCATTATTAACATTTTGCTTTAGTGTGGTAACTTTGTTACTATCGATAAGAGAATACTATAATTGTATTAACTATAGCATTGTTTACATTTGGATTCACTGTGTTGTACAGTCCTGTTGTTTTTTAAAAAGATTTTATTATAGTACATATATACAACTTAAAATTACCCATTTTAACCAAATGCACACATATAATTCTATGGTGTCAACTAAATTCACATGGTATGCTACCATCACCACCACCCAGTACCAAGACTTTTCTATCCCTTTCATTTTTTTAATTTAATATTTTTTATTGTGAAGTATAACATATATACAAAAAAGCAATAAATTTAAAAATATATTTTAACAAGTGGTTAAAGAACAGATTCCGAAATTTGGTATGGATTACAGTTCCACAATTTCAGGTTTTTCTTTCTAGCTTTTCCAAGATGCTGGAGACTAAAAAGAAATATCAATATGATGATTTAGTAGTCAATCCTAACTTCTCTGTTATAACTCCATCTTCTCCTTTGATCCTTCTCTTATTCTTTAGGGATATTTGGGTTATGCCCTGTTCTAGTTTGCTAACTGCCAGAATGCAGTATGCCAGAATGCAGTATACCAGAAATGGAATGGCTTTTTTTAAAAAAGAAAATTTAATAACTTGCTAGTTTACAGTTCTAAGACCATGAAAGTGTCCAAATAAAGCAAGTCTTTGGAAACGTACAAATTAAGGCACCGACAAGAGGTTACCTTCACTCAAGAAAGACTGATGAAGTTCAGAGTACGTATTTCTTCTTCATCTCCAAAGGTCTCTGGCTATCTGGCTCTGTGGCTCTTGTGGCTGTCTTGCTGCTATCTCTTTTATTCCAAGATGTTTCCTCTTTTAAATGACTTAATAAAGTAATCAAGACCCACCTCTAATAGGTGGGGTCACATCGCCCCCTAATCCAAGGTTATACCCACAATTAGGTGTGCCACATCTTTACGGAGATAATCTAATCTAAAGATCCCAGCCTACATTATTGAATAGGGATTAAAAGAAACAGTCGCTCCCACAAGATTGGATCAGTATATAATCCTTTCAAGTCCGCACATCCCCGTTCTAACTTTTTTTTTATCACAATAGATTTTTTTTCGTGAAAAATAACATATATACAAAACAGTAAATTTCAAAGCACATTGCAACAATTAGTTGTAAAACGGATTTCAGAGTGTGGTATGAGTATGAGTTATGTTCTAGTTTGCTAGCTGCCAGAATGCAATATACCAGAAATGGGTTAAAAAAAAAAAAAGGAGAATTTATTAAGTTGATAGTTTACAGTTCTAAGGCCATGCAAATGTCCAAATTAAAGCAAATCCATGGAAATGTCCAAATTATACACCAATAAGAGGATACCTTCATTCAAGAAAGGCCGATGGAGTTCAGGGTTTCTCTGTCAACTGGAAAGGCACGTGGCGAACACATCAATGTCTGCTAGCTTTCTCTCCAGGCTTTTTGTTTCATGAAGCTCCCTCAAGAATGTATTCTTTCTTCATCTCCAAAGGTCTCTGGCTACATGGGCTCATGGTTCTCATTACCCTGTCATGGCTCTGCTTTCTCAGAATCTCAAGCCTTTTCCAAAATGCTTCCTCTCTAAAGGATTCCAGTAAAGTAATCAAGACCCAACTGGAATGGGTGGAGTCACATTTCCCTCTAATCCAAAGTTAATACCCACAATTGGGTGAGTCACATTTCTGTGGAGATAATCTAATCAAGCCCCCAACCTAGAGTGCTGCATAGGGATTAAAAGAAAGGTATTCCACAAAATTAGATTAGGATTAAATCATGACTTTTCTAGAGTACATAAATCTTTTCAACCTGGCACAGGTTCAAATTCCACAATTTTAGGATTTCACTTCTATCTTCTCTAAGATATTGGAGACTAAAAGAAATATCAGTATAGTGATTCAGCAGTCATACTCAATTTGTTAAACCCTACCTTCTCTGCTTAACTACCTTCTCTGCTTAACTCTGCCATCACTTTTGATCTTTCTCCCATTTTTTAGGGGTATTTGGGCTAGGCCCATTCTAACTTTTTCATATTAGGAGGGGCTGTTGATAATATGGAATAGAGAAATGGAAAACTAGTTGATGTTCTGCAGAGGTTGGCTCCTCTGCATTTCAGGGTTCATCTGGTCCAGAGACCCATCTGGAGGTTGTAGGCTTCTGGAAGGTTACCCTAGTGCATGAAGCCTTTGTAAAATCTTATATAATGCCCTAGGTGTTCTTTAGGATTGGCAGGAATGGTTTTGGTTGGGGTTGGCAGATTAGGGTAGGTAGCAATGTCTGACTGAAGCTTGCATAAGAGTGACTCCAGAGTAGCCTCTCAACTCTACTCGAACATTCTCAGCCACCGATACTTATTTATTACACTGCTTTTTCCCCTTTTCATCAGGATGCATTGTTGATCCCATGGTGCCAGGGCCAGGCTCATTCCTGGGGTTCATCTCCCATGCCGCCAGGGAGACTTTTACCTTGTTTGTCATGTCCTATGTAGGGGGACAGGCAATGATTTCACTTGCAGAGTTGGGTTTAGCAAGAGAGAAGCCATATCTGAGCAACAAAAGAGGTTCTCTGGAAGTAACTCTTAGGCATAACTATAGGTAGGCTAAGCTTCTCCACACATATATAAGCTTAACAAGAGCAAGCCTCAAGATCAAGGGTTTGGCCTATTGATTTGGGTGTCCCTAATATTTGACACAGTATCAGGGGTTTCCCTGGTGGTAAAGTTGAATAGTTCCATATTTTTTTTCTGATCCCTCAAGGCAGATTGCCAATACTTTTTGATTATCTTCTTAATATACTCTGGGATGTATCCAGACATTACATTAAGCCAGACAGGATTAAAGGCCCTCTTTCTTATTCTGGGCTCCCTCTGTTTGGATTGTTTAAATGACCTATCCATACAGGTTGCGTTTGATTATATGCTACAGAAGATTTAGGTTCTGGATGAAATAAACCTTTCTTTCTTTGGTCTCAAAGAGTAGATGCGGTTCTAAAATATAGACAATGTCATCCTTACCCCTGTATTCTGAATTACCTTAATTCCAACCTGATTAGCTTCATTCTTATCTCTAAATAGCAGGTTATACATATATAAGACAGCCTCTCAAAGTCTAGAAATAACAATTACCACTCTGGACTAAACATGACTGTTATAAGAGCTTACAATCTAGGCCCTTGTTTTTTTTTACAAGTAATTTCTAAATGAACCTTTTGTTTCTGGCTTATTTTGCTTCACCAAATGTCTCACAGATTCATTCAAAACGTTGGATGCCTCACAACTTCATTCATTTTTGTAGCAGCACAACATACGACCATATATATATATACACTATAGTTCACCATTCTGCTTCTCAGTTAGTACATTCTTCAGTTACCTCCATTTATAGGGCATCATGTATAATGTCCAAAGTCAGCAGTCCATCAAAACTCTCAATTTTAAATAATTTCATTGTTACTAAGAGAAAGATAGCCAATAAAAACACCCTCTCCAAACATAAAATCTAAACTTCCCCTTAACTCTTGTCCCTCACCCCATTATTTACCCCTAGTGTTGCTGTGGTACCATTAAACATAGCCCATAGCCTGGAATAGCAGTTTTCCCCCTATATCCAGAAATTATACACTCTTTGTACAAGAATCTTACCTTTGCAGTAGTTCATGTAAGAAGTTATTTGTATTTGTAGTGTTAATCAGTGGGACACATGGGTCAACACAACCTGCTTCAATCATGTTCACCTTCAATATGGTAATATTATTAGAGACCCACTAGTGAACCATCTTCACTTTTATTTATTCCCTTAATTTAAGTTCAACTTCATTAGCTAATTGTTCACCCCATCTCTAGCTTTGGTATATCTCTAGGTCCCCTATATTGTTTTATGAGCCTCTTATTTTACCTTTACCATGGTCATAAAAGTAGAATCATGCAATATCTATCCTTTTGTGTCTAGCTGTATTTCACTCAGCATTATGTCCTCAAGACTTATCCATCTTATCATGTGCTTCAGGACATCATTTCATCTTGCTGCTGCATAATGTTCCATCACATGTGTATATCACATTTTGTTAATCCATTCATCTGTTGATGGGTGCTTGGATTGTTTCTATCTTTTCGTGATTGTGAATAGTGCTGCTATGAACATCAGTGTGCAGATGTCTGTGTCACTGCTTTCAGCTCTTCTGGGTATATACAGAGTAGTGGTATTGCTGGGTCATAGAGCAACTCAATATTTAGTTTCCCAAGGAACCACCAAACTTTTTTCCATAGTGGCTGTACATTACTACCAGCAGTGCACATGTGTCCCAATTTCTCCACATCCTCTCTGACTTTTATAGTTTCCTGTTTGTTTAATAGCAGCCATTCTTATAGGTGTGAGGTGGTATCTCATTGTAGTCTTGATATGCGTTTCCCTTTTAGCAAATGAAAATGAACATCTTTTCATGTGCTTTTTAGCCATCTATATTTTGTTCTTCAGAAAAATGCCTATTCATATTTTAGCCCATTTTATAATTGGGTTGTTTGGTTTTTTGTTGAGCTATATGATTTCTTTATGTATGCTGGATATCAAACCTTTATCCAATGTTTGATTTCCAAATATTTTCTCCCATTGAGTTGGCTGCCTCTCCAACTTTTTGACAAAGTCTTTTGCGACACAAAAGCATTTGATTTTAAGGAGTTTCCATTTATCTATTTTTTATTTTGTTGCTTGTGCTTTGAGTGTAAAGTTTAGGAAGCTACCTCCTATTACTAGGTCTTGAAGATGTTTCCCTACATTTTCTTCTAGGGGCTTTATGGTACTGATTCTTAGATTTAGGTGTTTGATCCACTTTGAGCTAATTTTTTATAGGGTGTAAGGTAAGGGTCTTCTTTCATTTTTTAAATTATTGGTATCAGTTCTCCCATGCCCATTTATTGAAAGGACTATTTTGTCCTAGTTCAGTGGATTTGGGGGCCTTGTCTAAGATCATTTGACCTTGGACTTGTTGGTCTACTTCTGCACTCTCGATTCAGTTCCATTGGTCAATACTTCTTCATGCCCATACCATGCTATCTTGACCTCTGTAGCTTTATAATAAGTTTAAAAATCAGGAAATATTAATCCTTCCACTTCGTTCTTCTTCTTCTTTTTTTTTTTTTTTTTTTTTTGGATGCTTTTAGCTATTTTGTGCTTCTTTCCATTCCAGAGATGAATTTGGTAACTAGCTTTTCCAAGTCTTCAAAGTAGGTTGTTGACATTTTGATTGGTATTGCGTTGAATCTGTAGATCAGCTTGGGTAGAATTGACATCCTACTGCATTTAACCTTCCTATTCATGAGCAGGGAATGTCTTTCTACCTATTTAGATCTTCTTTGTTTCTTTTAGCAATGTTTTGTAGTTTTATGTGTGTAAATCTACCATCAATTTGTGCTAGTATTTGGTTGAGAAATTTTGCTTCTAAGTTCATTAGGGTGATTGGCCTGTAATTTTCCTTTCTTATAGCATCTTTACCTGGTTTTGGTATTAAAATGATATTAGCTTCAGGGTGGGCCATGGTGGCTCAGCAGGCAGTGTTTTCGCTTGCCATGCTGGAGACCTGTGTTCAATTCCCTGTGCCTGTCCATGCAAAAAAAAAAAAAAAAAAAAAATGAATGAATGAATGATATTAACTTCATAAAACAAGTTAGGTAGTGCTCTTTTTTCCTCATTTTTTTGGAAAAGTTTGAGCAGGATTGGTGTTAGTTCTTTTTGGAAGGTTTGATAAAATTCGCCTTGAAGCCATCTGGTCCTGGGCTTTACTTTGTAGGTAAATTTTTGATGATTGATTGGATCTCTTTACTTGTAATTGGTTTGTTGAGATCTTCTATTTCTTCCTGAGTCAGTGTAACTTTTTGTGTGTTTACAGGAATTTGTCCATTTCATCTAAGTTTTCTAGTTTGTTGGTGTATAGTTGTTCATAGTATCCTCTTACGATTTTTTTTTCACATCTGTGGTAATGATTTTGTTTATTTGCATCCTCTCTTTATTTTTTTCTTTGACAAGCTTGCTAGTGGTTCATTGATTTTCTCAAAGAACCAACTTTTGGTTTTATTATTCTTTCTATTGTTCTTTTGTTCTCCCATTCATTTAACTCTGCTTTAATCTTCATTATTTCTCTACTTCTGTTTGCTTTGGGGTTAGTTTGCTCTTCCTTCTCAAGTTCCTCCAGGTAAGCAATTAAGTCTTCAAGTTTTGCTCTTTCTTCTTCCTCTTTTTTTTTTTTTTTTAATTTGTTGTCTTTCGTCTTTTTTAAAATAGGTTTTTAGGGTAATAAATTTCCCTCTTGCCAAAGCCTTTGCCATATCCTGTAAGTTCTGGTATGTTGTATTCTTATTTTCATTAGTCTCCAGATAGCTATCAATTTCTCTAGCAATTTCTTCTTTGACCCACTGGTTGTTTAAGAGTATGTTATTTAATCTCCATTTATTTGTGAAGTTTCTCATTCTTTGGTGGTTATTGATTTCCACTTTCATTCCATTGTAATCAGAGAAAGTGCTTTGAATATTTTCAATCTTTTTGAATTTATAAAGACCTATTCTGTTCGCCAGCATATACAATCCATCCTGGAGGATTTTCCATGAGCATTAGAGAAGAATGTATATCCTGGTGTTTTAGAGTTAATAACCTATATATATCTGTTAGGTCTAATTCTTTTTGTCAGTTTGTTTAAGTTCTCTAATTCCTTTGATCCTCTGTCTGGTTGTTCTATCTATAGAGGAGAGTGGTGTATTGAAGTCTCCTCCTATTATTGTTGAAACATCTGTTGTTCCCTTCAGTTTTGCCAGTGTCTGTCTCACGTACTTTAGATCTCCTTGATTGGGAGAATCCCTTCATTTTTGTTAGTAGACTTCTTATTGAAGTAAAATATACATACAGAAGAGTGTATAATTCAAAACTGTGCAGCTTGATCGATTTTCAAAGTGACACCTGGTAACCAGCACCACTTCATGAAACAGAATATAAAAGCCCTTCTTGGAATCTCTTCTAGTTACTATTCCACCCTCCCAAAAGTAACCATCACCCTGACTTCTAAGCACCTAACTTAGTTTTGCCTTTTCTTTTTTGTCTTTATTTTATTACTCATGTGCCCATACACTGGATAAAGGCAATATTAGTCACAAGGTTTTCACAATCACACAGTCACACACAATAAAGCTATATAGTTATACAATAATTACCAAGAATCAAGGTTACTGGATTGCAGTTCAGGTTTCAGGTCTTTCCTTCTAGCTATTCGAATACACTAGAAACTAAAAAGGAATATCTAAATAATGCATAAGAATAGCTTCCAGAATGACCTCTCAACTCTATTTGAAATCTCTTAGGCACTGAAACTTTGTTTCATTTCTTACCCCCACTCCCTTTGGTCAAGAAGACTTTCTCCATCCCATGATGCAGGGCCAAGCAAATCCCTGGGAGTCAGGTCCCATGTAGCAGGAAGGGTAGTGAGTTTATTTGCAGAGTTGACTTAGAGAGAGAGGCCACATCCGAAATTTTGCCTGTTTTTGACCTATTTATTTACAGAGTCCTATGATATGTACTGGATTCTTTTACTTAACATTTTATTTGTGAGATTTATGTAGCTGTATGTCTTACATTCCATTGCTCATTGTGAATATATCACAATTTATTTTTACGTTCTACTGTTGGGCATTTGGATGGTGTTCTAGTTTGCTAGGCTGCTGAAAGCAGATACCATAAACTGGGTTGGCTTTTAGTGATGAGGATTTATTAGTTTACAAGTTTAAAGCTTTGAGGCCATGAAAATGTTCACATCAAGGCATTATCAAGATGAAAACTTTTTCCTGAAAAACAGATGCTGGTGATCCTCTGTCACATGGCAAGGCACAAAAAGGTGGTATCTGTTGGGCTCTCCCTTCTCTTCTGGGTTTTATTGCCTTCAGCTTCTTGCTTCCGTGGCTTTCTCTCTTTTTGTCCAAATTTTGTTCTCTTATAAAGGACTGAGTAAGAGGATTAAAACCCATCCTGAATTAAATGGGTCACATCTTAACTTAAGATCATACTCATCAAAAGATCTACGTACTCACATGGGTCCATACCCACAGGAATGGATTAATTTTAACAACATACTTTTCTGGGGTACATATAAATTCAAACCACAGGTGATTTCATTAAAAATTGCGTTGCTGTGAACATCCTTGAAATATCTTTTGGTGAACATAAGCATACATTTTTGTGGTGTATATACATATAGATTTGGATTTTCAGGTTATAGAGTATATATATGGTCAGCTTTGGTAGATGCTGTCATATAGTTTTTCAAGGTTGTTACACCAATTTGTACTCTCATGTCAGTATACTACTGTTCCAGTTTTGACTTATGAATCTGCCCAAATTTTATGTTTCTTCTTGGGTTAGTTTTAATAACTTGGGCCTTTCAAGGAATTTTTCCATTTTATCTAGATTGTTAAATTTATTGCCTAAAGTTGCCCATAATATTCACTTGTTATCCTTTTAATATCTGAAAGACCTATAGTAATGTCCTTCTTTTCATTCTCCTTTATTTCCTGATCAGTCTGGGTAGAAGTTGAACAATTTTATTCATCTTCTCAAAGAACTGTTCTAGTTTGCTAGCTGCTGGAATATGTTATACCAGAAACAGAACAGCTTTTAAAAAGGAGAATTCATTAAGTTCATTCATGCAGGTTTACAGTTCTAAACCTGTGAAAATGTCCACATTAAAGCTAGACCATAGACGTGTCCAAATTAAAGCACTAACAAGAGGTTGCCTTCACTCAGGAAAGGCTGATACTGTTGAGGGTTTCTCTCTCAACTGGAAGGGCACATGGTGAACAGGGCAGATCTGCTAGCTTTCTCTCCAGTCTTCTTGTTTTATGAAGCTCCCCCAGGGGTGTTTTCCTTCCTCATCTCCAAAGATCTCTGGCTGCAGGGGCTCTCACGGTTCTCATGGCTTTCTCACGGCTCTCTTGCTTCCACCAAAATGTTTCCTCTTTTAAAGGATTCCAGTAAACTAATCATGACCCACCTGGCATGAATGGAGTCACATCTCCCTCTAATCAAAGGGCTAACCACATCTCCGTGGTGATAATCTAGTCAACTTTCCAACCTATGGTGCTGAATAGGGATTAAAAGAAATGGCTGCCCGCACGAGATGGATCAGGATTAAAGCATGATTTTTCTAGGGAACATAATCCTTTTAAACTGGTACAACTACGTACATATATTTTTGTCTGTTGTTTTTCCATTTTTTATTTTATTCATTTCTTTTCTTGTCTTTCATTCCTTCTGCTTGCTTTGAGTTTAATATATTTTTCTTTTCTAATTTCTGAAGATGGAAGCTTAAAAGATCTTTAGATTTGAGTCTTTTCTTTTCTAATATAGCCTTTTATAGTTATGACATTCTTTGTAATCATTGATATAGTTGTGTGCTGGTTTGAAAGGATGTGTGTACCCTTGAAAAGCCATGTTTTAATCAAAATCCCATTTCGTAAAGGCAGAATAATCCTTATTCAATACTGTATGTAATTAGATCATCTCCCTGGAGAATGTAACCCAGTCAAAAGTGGCTGTTAAACTAGGTTAAGTGGAGATGTGTCTCCACACATTTGGGTGGGTCTTGATTGGTTTACTGGAGTCCTATAAAGAGGAAACATTTTGGAGAATGAGAGATTCAGAGAGAGCAGCACCACAAAGCAGAGAATCCACGAGCCAGCGACCTTTGGAGATGAAGAAGGAAAACCCCTCCTGGGGAGCTTCATGAAACCAGAAACCAGGAGAGAAAACTAGCAGATGATGCTGTGTTCACCATGTGCCCTTCCAACTGACAGAGAAACTCTGACTGTGTTTGCCATGTGCCCTTCCACTTGAGAGAGAAACTGTGAACGTCATTGGCCTTCTTGAACCAAGGTATCTTTCCCTGAATGCCTTTGATTAGACATTTCTATAGACTTGTTTTCACTGGGACATGTTCTCAGCCTTAGAACTGTAAACTAGCAACTTATTAAATTTCCCTTTTTAAAAAGCCATCCTGTCTCTAGTATATTGCATTCTGGCAGCTAGCAAACTAGAACAAGTTGCATTCCCCAAACTCTGGTATGTTGTATATTTATTATTATTATTTTCAAAATATTTTCTAATTTTTCATGTGATATATTATTTTTTTATTAGAGAAGTTCTGGGTTTACAGAAAAATCATACATAAAATGTAGGATCCCATATACCACTCTACCACCAGAGTCTTGCATTGGTGTGAAACACCTGTTACAACTGATAATAGCACTTTTTTGTAACTGTGCTATTGTTTTAACAGTAGTTACCTTTGTTAAAATTGATGAAAGATTACTAAAATAGTAGTATAATTATCGTCCATGGTTTACATAAGCCATATTTTCCCCATATGGTGCCGTATTATAAACACCTTATATTACTGCCATATATTTGTTATAATTCATGAAAGAACATTTTTAGACTTGTACTAGTAACAATAGTCCATTGTCTACAATAAGGTTCATGTATATACAGTCCTATGCTTTATTTTTTAATTTTTAATTTATTTTTTGAACAAAAGAGTATTTAGAATTATATTGTTTAATTTCCAAATATCAAGGATTTTCTTGTTTTTTATCTTTATTGCTTACTTTAAATATTTTATCTGTTTTCTCTCTCTCCCTTCTCCTTATCATATTTCAAATATGTATATATTTACTGTTTGCTATCATCTAACAGTTTATTTTTTGTAGATGGCTGTTTGTTTTTTTCAACCTCCTTTGATCTCTTCTTCACCTTGTATACTTTCTATTAGTCTATCAACAAGTTCATTTACTCTCTCCTCTGTCATGTTCATTTGACTATTATTAAGCCCATACCTTGAATTTTTTATTTCGGAAATTATATATTCTTCCTTTTAAATGATTTCTATGCTGAGATTTTTTTCACTGAAAACATATTTTGCTTTACTTCATTGAGAATGGTTATAATAGTTCCTTTACAGTATTTGCTATTAGCTCTAACATCTGGCTCATCTTAGGCTATAAGTGGCGAGGGAAAACCAGGTTGTACTTTCCACATTTAATTTAGAAATCTGTTCGGCTAAATACCCAAGTTCATGGCTTTTAAAATCCACCTTCCATCTAAAACTACTAGTTGATTTTGCTAAATTTTCTTCCACTTTTAAAAAGGATCACCTTCCAGTTTACAATAATATATGTATCATTTCTGTCTAAGGCCTTACCAGAAGTATTTTTAGAGTCCACATTTCTATTAAACGTGCCTCCTCAAGGCATTCTAGGCCTTCTCTATCAAATTCTTCACAACTCTTCCAGAATCTTCCCTTTATCCATTTAAAAAGCCATTCCAACATGTTTGATATTTGCAAACTGCAGCACCCAGCTTCTCTAGTATCAGAATCTGTTTTAGTTTTAAAGCTGCCAGAATGTAATGTACCAGAAATGGAACGGCTTTTAAAAGCCATTAAGTAGAAGTTTACAGTTCTAAGGTTGTAAAAATGTCCAAATTAAGGCACCAACAAGAGGTTGCCTTCACTCAAGAAAGGCTGATGTTATTCAGAACACGTTTGTTAGCTGGGAAGGCACATTAGTGATGTCTGCTAGCTTTCTCTCCTGGCTTGTTGTTTCATAAGGCTTCCCTGGGGGCATTTTCCTTCTTTACCTCCAAAGGTCTCTGGCTGTGTGGGCTTGTCAACTCTTTGTGGTCTGTTGGCACTGAAGCTTTTCCCCAAATGGCTCTATCTTAAAGGGCTCCAGTAAACAACCCCACCGTGATTGGGTAGAGACACATCTCCATGGAAACCAAATCATGAAAAGATCTCCAGTAAACAACCCCACCCACAATTGGATGGGTCACATCTCCAAGAAAACAATAAAAAAGATCCCACCCAGCCATATTGAATGAGGATTAAAGAACTTTGCTTTTCTGCAGTACACAGTAGTTTCAAACTGGCATACCTTTCTTTTGAAAATGTGCTCCACTTCTGTGGTTCTTTGAAAGTCAGGTAATTTCCTTTATTGTATCCTCTATGTTATGAATGTTAAGTTATGGGAATTATGGTATCTGTTATTTCAGTTATCCAATAATGAGTCTTGCTTCCTTGGTTTTAGCAGATAATTTTCTTGATTGTGTTGAACTGTAAATTCTATTTCTTAGGCAGCACCTCTAATCTTCATGCAGATCTTTGGTCTTTAACTGAGCTGGACTGAGTCTGTATCATGCTTGAATAGTTCAGGAATCATACAGAGATATGGCAAAACAGAGTTTGGGGAGCCCCTCATTGGTTCTTGCCCTTTTGAGACTCCCTCATTCTCTTCAGGATTCATGATTTCCCGTCTTCACTTTTCTGGTTCCCTAAGCCAGAAAGAATGTACTCCAGAATGTCCCAAGCTGCTTAGTTCCAAGCTAAAAGCCATGGAAATGGAAACTTATTAGATAGCTCCCTGGCTCCCTCCTCCAAACTAGTATACACTACCCATTTGTCTGCTACTTCTGTTCATTTTCCAGCACCTTCAGGCAATTTGTTTTTATTATATGCCTAGGTTTTAATAGTTGTTTTCTGCAAAATAAGCTTTGTCCATTGTACCCAGAAGTGGAAGTTGCTCCTTCAGAACTTCACCAGAGAAATGAGGAGAGATGGTCTGTCAGGCTCTAAATGGTTCTACTGCCCCACTTATTATAAATAGCTCACTAGTAAATTTCCTTTTTATGACATGGGGATATGGACAACAGAATCAGACCACCTCTTCTCCTATTTAGAGTGTCTAGACACATGGTTCTTCTGAGCATATGCCCTCAAAGTGGTACCAAGGTACATGACTGCCCTGAATGTATTCAGAAAGTTATCAATAGGTATGTTCAATAGGACTTGAATGAAGCCTGGCAATCAGAACGTAATGATCCATGAGAAGGAAACCTCCCTGATTCTTGTCACCATTGTTCTCCAGTAAGCACTGTGTATATGATCCTAGAGAACTCTGATACAAGAGAGTTAATCAGGAAGAAGTTGGAGGAAGACAGGAAGGACCCATCATGAAATCACAGTGGGAAATAAAAAATAGCATAAAAGCGATAGGAATTATTAAATACTGACTTACTGAGACAGCTGTGAAATAAATAAGGAGTGAATTGTGAGCAGATAAGGGGCCTACATCTCCCAAGGAGGGGAAAATTAGATGCTGAGTGTCCACCATGTTCTGGGGCTACCTGGGCTGCTTCATGGCCCCTGTTTTATAGAAATGGAAACTGAACCTGACAGAGTTTTTATCACTTACTCAAGGTTTCACAGCTAGAAAGTGGCAGAGTCAGGATGTGTATCATGGTCTGCTTGGCCTCAGAACAGGTAGGAATCAAGTCATGGGCAGAACTGTTTTTTGTTTTTTCAAAGAGAGAAAGAGTTCATTATTAAGGTATGTAGGAGAGTGTTCTAGCTTGCTAGCTGCTGGAATGAACATACCAGAGACAGATTGGCTTTTAATAAAAGGGGATTTATTTAGTTAGTTCTTCAGAGGAAAGGCAGCTAACTTTCATCTGAGGTTCTTTCTTACATGGGAAGGCACAGGGTAACTCTGCTGGCCTTCTCCAGGCCTCTGGGTTCCAACAACTTTCCCTGGTGTGATTCCTTTCTGCATCTCCAAAGGCCTGGGCTGAGCTGCGAATGTTGAGATGAGGTATGCTGAGCTGCTTTGGCTGTGCTACGTTGAGCTCTCTCATTTAAGCACCAGCCAATTAAATCAAACATCCTTCATTGCAGCAGGCATGCCTCCTAGCCAACTGCACATGTAATGAGCAGCAGGTGAGGTTCACATGCCAATGGCGCGTGTCCACAGCAACAGAACTAAGCACCTTCACCTGGCCAATATGACACCTGAATCTAAGTACCACAGAGAGCAAATGACCTAGAGGCCATCTGTCTTTCTGAACTGCAGTAATTCTGATAGTTTTATTAGAGAAAAGATGGGTAAGGTTTAGGATAAAGAACACAGAGTCCGCAATGATGTAATTAGAGGTGATCTAATTATTGAGCATGTGCAGATTGATCACATGTTTAGTCACAAGTAAGAAAATGGCAGAATGAGATATAGGTGACTTGCAGGTCAAAGTCCAAGCTACTGCACATGTCAGGCAGGCCTACCCTTGCTAGATTCAGTCTCAGCCATCAGGACAACCCTGGGCTTTGGGTGGGTCAGTTCTGGGCTGACCCAAGACCCTCCATTAATAAACATTAGGGGCTGTCTTTAGTGATTACAAGACTCTAAAGTTGAAAAACTGGATAACTGGGTTCAAATGAAGTTAGTCACAAGGTTTTGACAATCACAGGGGCAGAAGATAAGGGCTATACGATCACTATCAGAGATCAGTGCAGCTGGATTGCAATTTAGAGATTTCAGGAATTTTCCTCTGTCTACTCCAACATACCAGAAAGCAAAAAGGAATATCTATACAATGATTCAGTAATCAAAATCATCCCATAAATCCTGATTTCTTGGTTACCATTCCTCCCTCTGATTTGATAATTATCTTTCAATCTTGAGGGGTATCTGGTTGATGACTCTCTAACTGCTTCAAAGCTGAAAAAGGCATTGTTATTAAGGGGCAAAAGGATGATATGATGAAATTGATTGTTCTTGGAGAGTCTGGTATCTCTGGGTTTCAGAACTTCTCTGGTATTGGAACAATCTGAAGGTTTCAAGTCTCTGAAAAACAAACTTAATGAGTAAAATTTTATAGAGCACAGTATATCTTTCAGGATTTCCAGGAACATTGTTGGTTGGGGTTTGCCATACTGTGGCAGTTTGCAGTAGCTGGCTGAAACTTGCAAAGGGCTAACCTCCAGAATGACCTATCAACTCTATTTGATATCTCTTAGCCATTGAAACTATTTCTCTTCCCCCTTTTGGTCAGTTAATACATGATGCCAGGGCCGGGCTCATCCTTGGAACTTATGTCTCAGGGTGTTTTGTTATGTCCCATAATGCTAGGACCAGTTATGTGCTGTGATGCCAGGGCCAGGCTTATCCCCCAGTCAGATGTCCAGACATAGAACTGGAAATGGTTTCTCTCTTTGAAGCATTTTTAAGGCCACAAAGTTTCTAGAGTGCCATCAGAACAGAGAAACCATGGTTACTGAGCGTTTAGACTAAATTCAGCCTAGTTGCTGAAGAAGGCTCGGTTCCCTGGCTTACCTGCTCTGCTGGGGCTCCAGAGTTTTGGGCATTCATCACCAAATTGTTACCAGACAAAGGCCATGGATTCTTTTGCTCGACACACTCAATAACCAAATCCTGAGACACCAGGGTTTTAAAGACAGAAAGAGTTTATTATTACTAGGCATGTAGTAGGGGACAGATGACCTAGCGGTCCCAAATCTGTCTCATGGGGCAGAACTTTGAACCTTTCTCTGGACTACAGGTCTTAGGCTTTTCTGGGCCTCCAGGCTGTAATACGGACAAGACAGACAGTGGATCTTCATCATCCATTCAAGAAAACAAATTGTGAGGCAAAAGAGCCAGATTGACATTACTAAAAAATTAGCCATGAATTTCAATTTATCTAAGGGGAAAATCATTTGCACATTTCAATATTTTGATCATTAGTCACAACAAATTATTTGAGCTGCCACCTCATAACGTATATAGGCACGTCAGGGTGAAATCGCACAGGCCGGAGAAATATTGGCCTGGAGAAAGGGAAATGGGCCCTATTTGGATGCAGGGATGCCAGGAAAGAGAGCTGAATTGGACAGTTTTCTCTTGGGCCTGTTCAGCAGAGCAGCAAATGACAACCAACCAGAAGCCTGGTTTTTCCCCAGCTATGCCCAACCTCTGTCCACTCCTTGTATGTCTCCTTGCTGGCAGTCAGTCTGGCCTCTTAGAGCTATTGGTCTGCGAGAGAGTCATTGCCCATTGAGGAAGTCCATCCCCTCTCAAATCCATTTTCCCCAGCTCAGAGAGAGCCAATTGGGTTTCTCAGTTATCAAATTGTACCGTCATGAGCTTATATATACTTCTAAGAGGTAATATGGTATAAGTTTCCTTTCCATGGAAATGTCATATTGGCTCCTTTGGGGAGTGAATGGAATATTTAAAATACTCTTTCTGTCTCTGCAGCCCATTAAGAGGGATGCAAAGGTGAAATGTGACTTTGCTGAGGCTGAAATAGAAATGTGTGTTCTTTTTAAGCTCTGAGGCAGTTTGCTTCACAGATAGCCCCTCTGCCTAATCTTATATTATCCGCTTCTCTTACTACTTTTCTATCTGGATTTAAAGAGTACATAAATGGGCTAATGAAATTCTCTACTAATACACATCTTTGACACACATAAGCTAATTTTTGCAGTATATTTTAAACCTTCAAGGTTAACTAAATTAGCATTGCTTGTTTATTTTTTTAAATAAAAGCAAATTCCATATGTTGAGTGTTTAGTCACCTCACAAATACTGTATATATTAAGCCTTAATTTTTTATTACAAAAGTATATGTTCTCCTTATAAAAATTCAAACAATTTAAGTAAAGCCAAAATCCAGTTTTCTTTCCATCCCTGTCCTCCCTCAAGACTCTGATGTCCTACCCTAAAGTAACATCTTTTTCAGTTTGATGACTCCTTCCAGACTTTTCTAGGAATTCATGTACACATAGTCCTCGAAAAGAGATTGTGTTTGTATGTACGTTTTAATTTTATAAATGGAATCATCAATATGTTACGATTTACTTTTCATATGCAACAGTATGCTTTGAAGTTTCTTCCATGTTGGTAAGAGAGTTCTGGCTTGTTCTTTTCAACTCTTACTTCCTTTAAACACCAAACTTTGACTCTTCTCCAATGAATGCACAATTTTTTTCTTTTTCCTTTTGCTGTTACATACAAAGGTAAATTTCTGTATTCTTTATGGTATTTGATGTTTTTAACTTCGTTTCTAACAAGAGGATGCCACAAGTGTCAAAATCATCCAAGACAAGTGTGCAGGTTACACAGACACAAATTACAAAGCCTTCATCCTAGTAACAAATTATGGACAGGATTTTCTGTATTTTACTTCAGGGGTTGGTGAGGGAGGGAGTTGGAAGAAGGTAAAATACTGAAAACAATAGCTGTTGAAGTATCACTTCTGGGATCAGTTTCTATTTTTTTCAGACTATGAAGCCACGGGAAACACATGGTCGTTGCTTTCATTTTGGTTTCTGTGTGTTTTTAATTAGAAACTGAAGGACATCTCCCATAGAGATGCGGAAAACAAACTCTTCATTATGATGAGTTTGTTAGGGCTGTGGAGACTATTTCCTTTCAGACACTCCGTGAAATCGCAGCTTCCTGTGGACCCCATGAGCCCACAGGCCGTGCTGTGTGCGTGACGCTGCCCTCTCAGGGGCTGTGTCTTCCATAACTCACTTCTCTCCTGCGGACTTCAGACGGACAAAAGCCGAACTTGTTTAGTGAGAGATTTTATTATAAAATGGATTTATTCTCATATGGCATATTCAAGCATTATGGAAATTCATAAAAACAAAGTAAAAAGAATCTCCTCCTGTTTCTCTATACCAATGTTAGTTAAAATTTTGATAAACATCTTCCTGACAGTTTTCTCTCTCCCTATCCCACTCTGAGAAATATAATTTTATATAAATGTGATTATAGCACTCATACTTTTTATAACTAGCTTTTTTTGTTCAATATATTCTATATATCTTTTTTTGTTTTTTAACACTGCTAATACATGTGATTTGTCCTTACTATTGCTTAAATCATAATCAAATGGTGGCATGGTATATTTTTGCTATTCTTTCTTTCTTTCTTTCTTCCTTCCTTCCTTTCCTTCCTTTCCTTCCTTCTTTCCTTCCTTCTTTCCTTCCTTCCTTCCTTCCTTCCTTCCTTCCTTCCTTCCTTCCTTCCTTCTTTCCTCCCTTCCTTCCTTCCTTCCTTCCTTCCTTCCTTCTTTCTTTTCTTCCTTTCTTTCTTCCATTTATCCCTCAGATCTTTGCTTTTCAGCCTGTCCCACGGCAGGCATCATTCTAAACACTGAACACAACCAGCAAGGCACGTCCATGTGGGCCCTTAGGGATTTAGGCTCAGTAGGGACAACCAGTAAGAAATGACAACCCATAAGTCCTTTGGTGCCTAGTTTAGATAGTGGAATTAGGGACTTTCTATGCTAAGAAATTACAGGAGAATGAATGGGAGTTTGCAAGGCACCAGGAAAGGGAAAGGTATTTACATGGAGGGACAGCTTTTGAAAAGACCTGGCAGTTACAGTGATCCTGGCCATGCTAAGGAAATGCGTTTCTCATGTTCAGTTTCTTCAAGCTGGAGCACAGTGTTTTGGGGGCATGGGGACAGATGACCCTGGGGTTTGGGCAGTAACATTAGCCTTTCTCAGTGACCCTCAAAACTGAACCAGCCGTTATTTTCAAAGCATGAACATATTACACCTCTAAATCACCTAGTTAAACTTTAGACCTAGCCTGTTAGACTCAGACCTCTTCAAGTAAGAATTAGGAACCAGTTAGTTCCATCTATTTAGATATACTTTTTGGAAATTATAAATAAGACCAGTAACTTGCACAAGGGTGTTCAAAATGAGGCCGAGTACTTTAGAAAGAGCATGAATTGGTTCCTTTTCTGGCGCATGGTAATGTTTATTGAGTTGGCACCTACAGGGAAGAAATTGAGGATGGATGGGAATAATTTCCCTAATACCTGTGTCTCCATTGTTTAGATGAGCTGGTTTCATGAGGGGTGGGTAGAAAATGGAATAAATCCTACAAAAAATAGTAAGATTTGTCAAAGAAAAATTGTTCCAGACGATGTTGAACAGGTGAGGATGACTTTATCCGAGGACTGTTACCTTCAGCAGAGGAGAGAGTTCAGAAACCAAGTTTGAATTCAAGTCTGTCAAGACAAAGCAGGGTTTTTAAGGGTTAGGGTGAGCTAGGGGAAAAGCACTTGAGGATGCATGGGGATTGGTTTCTGGATGTGTGGCTGATTTACTAAGTTTGCAATTAGGACCGTTTGGTTCAGAATGTTTTCCTTTGTTGTGATGAGGCTACCTGGAGCTTGTAAGGACCTGGAGAGAGGAAGTAGCTAAAATACTCCCTGGTTAGATGCCTGCAGGGGGTCTGGATACTATAAGAGCTAAAGTGAGAGGGAGATTGGAAGCCTGTAGTCAGGAGAAATCTAAAGTTCGGTCAAGCTGTGGGGAAGTTAAGACAGTCTTGGTCAAATAATAATATAGAAATTCTTGAATACTAATATACTTTTGGCAGACAGGGTCAAAAGGAGGGGAATAAAAGTAAGCATCCAGGTAATGCTGGCTCAAGGTAAGGTGAGAGCAGCCAGTCAGTCCTAACAAATAGCTGAGGAGTATAAGCAGGTCTGGTATTAAGTAAGGTCACTGGTCAACCCAGAAGATTTGCAGTATCAGGGCCAGCCTGAACAAGAGAAACCACCACCTGAGAAAAAAAAAAAAAGAAGATAAAGCACAGCAACCCACTGTAGAGCATTTCACCCCAGGAAGCAGGTAAAATGCAGGAAGTGGGCTAAAGAGACAGGTTTATTCTTATGAGATAGAGGGAGGGCTGGGAAATGGCCCTGTGGTTCTAGCCTGCCTGTGCAAGCCTGCATAGGTGGGCCTGCAGGGCCATTAGAGGTCTGTGGGCTAATTATGTGTGCTCTTAGTCCTTGGACTGGAGGATCGAAGGCACTGGTTCTGCGGTAGACAAGCCAGCATTCTCATCTTGGCTTCATCCTTTACCTGTGATGTGTCCTTGGGTAAGTAACCTTGCCAAGTCTCTTTCTGCCTCTTTAAAATGGGCTGACTCCCCTACCTGAAATCTGTGATCCATAGGGCAGATGGAGGGAGTGTTGGCAATGGTGGTAGCACCCATTAGGGTAGAAAATGAGAGACAGGAGATAAAGAACTTACTCACAGAGGGTGTGTTTTTGTCTTTGATCTTCTCATTCAGATAGAAGGAGAAGGTGTAAGTAGGAATCAAGAGGTGCTAATCTCTGCAAAGGACAGCATTCCTCTCGCATCAATCACCTTTTGGAGGGGGAGGAGAAGTGGCCACAGCAATGAGGCATCCCCTCCCTCCAAAGCTGTACCTGGGCAGAGCAACTCCTTCAGGCTCCAGGCAGCCAAGAACTGCTGGGGTGGATCTACTGAGGGGTGGGGGTCCCACTGAGCACTCATTAGTGTTCAGACTACTGGGTTTAGGGACCAAGGGATAATTCATGAGATTCTGACCCAAAAAGACAGGGATAAAAGAGCTAATATAGGGAATCTCAAACTAAAAACAACAATTTATAATTTTAACATTGAAAAGTAGCTCCCTTTCGTCAAAGTGGCTTTGAATGGATATTTTTCTATCCCCAAAAAGGGGACTTCTGGCAAATGAAAGTAAAGCCATGGTTCAGTTGTTTTCTAAATTCTATAATTCCCTGAGCTTTCTTGTTAAAATACACACATCTCTCTCTGATGAGTAAGTATGTTGAATGCCTATCAGGATTCTTAGGTAACTTGGGTACCATCCAAAGCTCCAAAGGAAAAAAAAAATTGTTGATTGCTTTTGGAACCTAATAATCAGGTTGGAAGCAATCATTCCAAGTCAGTGAGAAAGGATTTGCAATGAATTACATTCCAATGAGAGATACTACAGGTAACTTTCACATTAGAGGGAAATGTTTATTTCCTGTATATTACACTGAGCAACAGAAAAGATAAATATCTGTGAGTCCATTGAGGCACATTTAAAATTCCCGTATACCCACTGTATAATCTGCTAAGCAATTTTCTCAATGTTTTGCATTTTTTTCCTAAACAAGTGATTACAATGATGTTTATTCTAGTCTGTGTGGATTTATTATTGGTGGTTATTTGTAGTTGTAATCTATCTATTGTTGGTTTTTTTTTTTGAGGGAATGGTAACAAATTAATAGAAATTATATATAAAGTTTTATACTAAATCTCTTCTGATTTTTTTTATCAAAATCAATTTGTTTTCTCCATTGACAAAACATACAAATCTACAGTCTCAAAAATTTTTTGTGAAACAATACTTTAATTAGGAAGTGTAAACTCTGCTTTCACAGTCATGGAAATGGGAAATCCTGGTTAATCAAATATACTAGTTAATAAAACATTGCCATACAAACAATACAACTAGAGTACAACAAAATGCACATCACTAATTACAAGGAGACACACATCTTTCTTTGATGTTAAGGAGGCACTTTGGGATCTTAGAATCCTTCTGAGTTCAGGATGGGCACCACCATTCCTAATTTCTTACTGTACAGAGATCTGTTAAAATGCCGTGCAGTAGAGAACTTTGATTAACCAAATACTGAATACCAGAGCTTGCCATACATTTTACTCATTTGCCATTTACTTATTCAGAGAGTGTTCAAAAGACTAAATGAGATGATATTTGCCTAACAAATGCATATATGATAGACTGGATGAAGAGGAAATGGGGATCTTAAAGACCACTTGTGAGGTTCCAGGATAAAGCTAGGATAGAAAGAAAGAGGGTTTAGATGAGAATGAGGCAGTAAAGGTGAAAAGGGAAGGATAAAAGTTGTTCAAAGAGCAACCGAAGAGAAGGGAAAGGAGTCTAAGATGCCCACATTTTAAGGCAGCAGGAAGATTTAGGTTGTGGATGATATAAGGCATTGGCTTATTATTTAAAGAGACTGATGGCATCCAGACAGACAGGACCCTAGATAGACAGGTAAACTGAGGCCCTTGCCAGGGAAGCAAGGTCAAGGTCAAGTACTTAGGGGCAGAAACTAGACTTACACTGTACCCTGTTTTGTCCCTATCAATGAGCTCTCCTACCTCCTCCTTCCAGGGAGAGCAGTGTCTCTTTGACTTCTCTGAAGATGAATGAGGTTTGGGACATGAAGACACAACTACATGAAAATAGCTTTCTTTTTTTTTTTTGCACGGGTAGGCGCTGGGAATCGAACCTGGGTCTCTGGCATGGCAGGTGAGAACTCTGCCTGCTGAGCCTCCGTGGCCTGAAAATAACAGAAAGCAGACCACAATGCCCCAGGTGTGCACTCTCACAAGCCCACAGAGTTGATTGTAGAACACATGGGTAGGTTCTAGAAAATGAGTTTTAAGAATTAAAATTATTGCGAATTTTTACTTTATTAATTTTTGATAGACAACACAATAACACAATGACACAGTAGCATTGTTTGAAACCTTGAAAGACTAAAAAGGTATAAATAAATAGTCACAGTGAGAAGTCTCCTTCCCAATCTTGTCCTTTGGCCAGTTATTACCCGGCCCATAGGTACCTACTTTTCTTAGTTTCTTCTAAGAAAAGAAATGCAGGTTTTTTCTGCATCTTCCAGAGTGTCTTTGTGATTACACAAGCAAATGTGAATATTCTTATTCTCCACCTTTTAATTACACAAAAATTAACATATTACACATAATTGTTCTACAACTTACCTTTTAAAAAAACAAATGAAAATATGTCTTGGCGAACTCCCACGTCAGTACAAAAAGAACCACCTTTTCTCCACTATAAAGCATTCTATGGGGTGGATGTAACATACTTTAATTAAATGGCCCTTATTGGTAGACATTTGGGTTTTCTCTACATCTCTAATCTCTTGTGTTAGAAAAAAATCCTTCAATGGCTGACGTGGTACATACACGAAGGGCTTGTGCATTTGCAATTTTGATAGATTGCCAGTTACCATCCTGAGAGCAATACCAAGTTACATTCGAGTCGGCAAAGTATGAGAGTACCTGATTCTTTACAGCCTCTATATCAGAGTGTGTTATCAAATTTTAGGACATTTGCCAATCTGATAGGTGAAAAATGATATTTCAGGGTGGTCTTAATTTGCATTTCTCTTAGGAGTGAGAGCGAGCATCTTTAAGATGCAAGAAAATGGAAATATATTGTAAAACTAAAATCAGATTTTAGTCTGATTACTAAAACTGACAGCACACAGCAACTGGCCCTGGAGGAGGGGACAACTGCCTCTATGGGGATCAGACAACCCCTAGCTACCCCTGCAAAACCTACCCTTGTGTTCTGTAGTCAGCCCTATAGATACCCTCCTGACACCTGCTACTGAGCACTTCATTTGGATTATTTCATTCAAATTTGCAGTACCCTTGAGTGGTAGGCACTGTTACCCCCATTTTCTCAATGAGGAAACAGGTTGAGAGAGGGTAACTTACCTAGGAGCTGGCAAGTGGCAGAGCCAGGGCTTGAACTCAGTTCTGGAGGCTTCGGGCACCCTGGATCTCTACTCTGCACTGCTTACAATGCCGCATGTATACGCAGAGTTTGAATTAGGTCATTTGTATGACGTTTGTCTCCCATTGGATTTATGCTCCTCTCCCTGGCCTAGCCATCTTCCAGTTCTGAGCCTGGTTTGAAAGCACACATTTTTTGTTGTTGTTAATGTAGCTGTGGTTCATTGCCCTTTTTCTGTAGAATTTTGAGATGCAGCAAGTTTATTCTCAAACAATCTCTCCCTCTCTGTAATTTGCCCTTTTCTGCTGGTATCCTGATAGAAGTCACTGTGTCTATAGGGAATTATAAATATTGATTTGTTTTCTCTCATACTTTTACAAATAAAAAGGTGAGAAGTGGAGCATTGGGTAATGATAATAAAAAAATCAAGATTCAAATGGAGAAAATTCATTCATTTTATCTTGGTTATATATGAACGATTAAGTCATGTGAGGAAAAGAATGTAATTCTAGTTGATTTTTAATCTCCTTATTAACCAAAAATGGACTTATCCAAAATTACCTAGAAAAGGGCCCTTCCCCCACCCCCAATTATTACATTAAAAAGAATGGAGAATCTGAAAGTTGATTCTGTAAATATGTTACATAGTCAGAGTGATTACTGGTTTTCACTAAAGTGGTTCTCACCCAGTTAGAATGGATTGGGAGCCCAATCAGCTGCAGTCATCCAAAAAGCTTTCACTAGACAATAAAATAGCTAAAGCATACATTGTCTCTCTCCTCTCCAGTCTCATAATTGTTTCTAAGTATCTGCCCTCTCTCCCTACAGGATCATAGCCACATTCAGAATCCTTTTCATGTTAACCCAGAATAGTGCTTCCAGAAACCTTTACTGCCTACTCAGTCTGGGCCTCTCAGTTCCTTCTAATGACCTGAAACTTTGGCATTGTTGTTGAAGGAAGGTGTAAGATTTATGAAAGCCAGGTCCTGTCCCCATAATGCCTGTACTAGCAGCAAATGAGTTTCAGAATCTTAAGTCATTGATGTCCTCAAAACCAAAGACCCAGTTAAGGCTATTTCTAATCAAAATGACCTAGGCAAATCAAATCACTTATCAATTGACATGAAAATGCACTTTTCAAGTGTCTAACATGCATTTTCAGTTGAGGGAACAAGAGAATTTCAAGAACTGCCACCCCATTCCTTGTCTGTTACCTCAGGCCAAAGAGCTTACCTTAAGGCTTGTGTTATCTGCCCTGGGTAGAGGTAGGTCAGGAAGGTTTAGCAGGAGAGAGGGAGTGGATAGAAGGCAGAGAGAAAGAACCCAGACACAGTTGCTTCTACTACGAACAACCTCCTGTTATTTTAAATGGTGGTTCACCACTTGGTTGCACATTGGAGTTACCTGGGGAGTTTAAAAAGATACTCATACCTGGGCACACACTTAGAAATTTTTATATGGGTGGTCTAAGCTGCAATCTTGGCATTGATTTGTTTAAAAACTCCTCAGGGGATTCTGGTATGCAGCTAAAGTTGATGACCTTTGCTTCGAATATAAGAAAAATAGGATCTGCAGTTATAGGTGCAATATGCCAAGTCTCTGGAACACACTTAACGACATCAGATGAGTCACAACAGGAAAGCCACTCTGAATTTGTGGTGGTTCCTCAACTCTCTCTCCTCAATGAAACCCTAAAACTGGTGAGGATGGGGATCATGTCCGATTTGGGGAATAGAGGGTACAGTGATATGCTAATATTTGTTGAATGTCTAACATGCGATTCATTCTACTGATGCTATTTTTAATCTTTTATCTTGGCAGAGATATTATAATCATGAACTATTTTATAAAGGTCTTTCTAACTTCTAAACCTTCATCCTGTCCAGTAAGTTGATAGTCACTGATCTCTGTGGCTAAATAATATTTGTTGATCTGATTTGTTTGTTGTTTCTTAACATTCACCCAAACATATGCATACTCACCTTGCATACATTCCGTCTTCCTCTAGGTTCCCTGGTCTCACCTAAATGAGGACAAGATGGAACACTGGAAGTGAAGTACTAACATTTCAACATGAAGACAATTTTCTAAATAGCACTTAATTTTGGACCAGTAGTTTGGAGCAACTGGAACTCTCACATACCATTGGTTAAAATGTGAAATGGTACAACCACTTAGAAAAAAAGTTTGATGATGTCCTAAAATATTTAGAGCATAAGACATATACCTACAATATGACCCAGCAATCCCATTCCTTGGTGTTTAACCAAGAGAAAGGAAAGCATATGTTCATACAAAGATTTGTACATAAATGTAAGTAACAATTTTATTCATAGTGCCCCCAAACTGAAAGCAGCCCAAATATCCATCAATAGGTGAATAGATAAAGAAATCTTGGTGTTCTAGTTTGCTAGCTGCAATATACCAGAATATACAGAAACAGAATGGTTTTTAAAAAGGGGAATTTAATAAATTGGTAGTTTACAGTTCTAAGGCCAAGAAAATGTCCCAGTTAACACAAGTCTATAGAAATGTCCAATCTAAGTCATCCAGGGAAAGATACCTTGGTTCAAGAAGGCCGATGAAGTTCAGGGTTTCTTTCTCAAGTGAGAAGGCACATAGTGGATACAGTCACGACTTCTCTCTCATCTGGAAAAGCACATGGTGAACAAGGTTAGGGTTCCTCTTTCATCTGGAAGGGCACATGGTGAGCATGGCATCATCTGCTAGCTTCTTCTCCTGGCTTCCTGTTTCATGAAGCTTCCCAGGAGGCATGTTCCTTCTTCATCTCCACAGGTCGCTGGCTGGTAAACTCTGCTTCTCATGTCTATGTCGTTCTGCTCTGCTCTCTCTGAATCTCCTTCATTCTCCAAAATGTTTCCTCTTTTATGGGACTCCAGAAACATACCAAGACCCACCCAAATGGGTGGGACATGTCACCTAATCCAGCTTAACAACCACTCTTGATTGGGTTACATCTCCAGGGACATGATCTAATTACAGATCCAAACATACAGTATTGAATGGGGATTTTTCTGCCTCTATGAAATGGGATTTTGATTAAAACATAGCTTTTCTAGGGGACATACATCCTTTCAAACCAGCATACATGGTATATACACACTAGGAGATACTACTCGGTAATAAAAAGGAGCATGTGGCTGAATTTCAAAATAATTATGCTGAGTGAAGGAAGCTAAGCCAAAAAAAGAAAACTGTATGATTTCCAGTTATATAAAATTCTAAAAAATGCAAATTGCTCTCTATTGACAGGGAGCAAATCAGTGCTTGGGAATGTTGGGAGAGGCACCAAGGGGATTACAAAGGGACATGAGGAAATTTAGGGGATGATGGATTTTTTCCTTCCTTGATTGTGGGTATGGTTTCATGGTCATTTAAGGATGTCAAAATGTATCACTTATGCCTTTTAATATGTGCAGTTTAGTGCATGTCTTAGGGTGACCAATTCTTCCTGGTTTGCCCAGGATTTTATTGGTTTTGGCACTGAATGTCCTGTATCCCAGGAAATACCCTCCATTCCAGGCAAACCAGGATAGTAGATAACCCTAATTATATCTTCATAAAGTTGTAACAAAAATTGAACTACCCCTTTCTAATAACTTTTATATTCAAATGATGAGGCCATTCTGTTTTTGATACTTTAATAAATGAATGGCTTTGATCCAGGTACTTAATTTGTGAAGTCTTAATTTTACCTTTATAATGAGATAAAGCATCTGCTCCAGAGGTTTAGCAAGGATTAAATGAGATAATGCTTATATAGTGCCCAGCAGAAGGCCTTGCTTATAGTCGTGGCTTAAAAAAACAGCAGTTTCCTCCCTTTTCCCTGGTCCTTGTTCATCTTTCTTTTATACTTGAATCTAGAAAATGACTGGTTTGAGTTTTACATAACACTTTCTAATTGAAGCTGGGCACTTAAAATTTTATTGCACAATAATTTCCTTGGGGACAGTGACAATTGCAGACTATCTCTAGTGCCCTAGGGTTTTTCAGTCCTCAGCAGATGATCTGGCTTCTCTCTTACTGAAATGGCAAGGACATCAGAATTGCTTCCAACCGTCTTCCTTGTCAACACTAATTGCTAAATTTTCCTCACCCCCTACCTTGCTATCCCATCTGCTTTAAACTAGCCCTCCTCCAGGTTGAGACCACTTTTGGCTCCCATCATGGGCATCAGTGGTTCCCACTGAACAGTCTCCAAGTTAACTCCATGAGAAACACCTGGTGTCTTTAGCTTCCTTTTCAAGGTTATAGAATCAGAATTTCATAGGTTGAGCCTGGAAATCTGAATTTTAATAATCTCCCCCAAGTAATTTTGATGTGACAATTTTTTTTATGATATCAAGGGATATCATAAAGTCCAAACTCCTCAGTAACTCATTGTTCTAGTTTGTAAGCTGCAGAATGCGATATACCTGAAATGGAATGCCTTTTAAAAGGGGAAATTTATTAAATTACAAGTTTACAGTTCTAAGGCTGTAAAAATGTCCAAATTAAGGCAAGGCTATGGTAATGTCCAAATTAAAGCATCCAGGGAAGATACCTTGGTTCAAGAAGGCCGATGATGTTCAGGGTTTCTCTCTCAGCTGTAAAAGAAAATGGCAACGTCTGCTAGCTTTCTCTCCAGGAATCTTCAATGACTTCCCTGGGGCTTTGTTTGTTCTGTTGGCTCTGTTGGTTCTGGTGGCTCTCCTGACTCTTTGCAAAATGGTTTCCTCTTGAAGGGCTCCAGTAAGCAGTCCCATCTTGAATGGGTGGAGACACATCTCCATGCAAACCATCTAATAAAAAGTTACCACCCACAGTTGGGAGGGTCACCTCTCCATGGAAACAATAAAAAAGATCCCATTCAGCAATATTGAATGGGGATTAAAGGACCTGGCTTTTCTGGGGCACACAACAGATTCAAACTGACACATTCATGAAAGCCTTGGGAAATCTGGCTCTATCATGCTTTTCTAGCCCACTTTCCTATCCCCCACTGGATCTCTCGGACAGGACTTTTTATCTTTCCTATAATATCCTCCACTTACATTATGCCATGGCTCAGAATTTTCTTTCTGCCTGGAATGACTTTTATTCCTTTGCCTGCTACAATTCTGTTCAAACTTTGAGGCTTGAACTGACTTTTAGCTCTTCCACAGAACTTGCCTGCATTCTCTTCCCCATCCTCCTTTGTTCTCTCTCTCCCCTGTCCAACCACTAGTTATAATTACCTGTGAGCTTTAGGGCCCTTTCCAGTGTAGTGTGTGTGTATATATATATATCTCAACTCTTGGCATTTCCAGTATGTCATCTCATGCTTGAATCTGATTGTTTCTCTCTAGGAAGACAAAGATTTTCCCCTGGTCCTAGCATGATGCTTGGCTCAGTAAGTGTTCAGTATTTATTGTATTAAATTTAACTTTCCAGCCCAAATGTCACTTCTGAACTCCAGTTTCCAGTGCTCCACAGTATATCCCAAGTTTTTAAAACAAAATATGTTCAAAGGAAGCTCTTAGATTTCCCCTGCAGATTGTGCTCTCCCACCCTTTCCTATCTCAATAATGGCATATCTGTCTGCCCAACTATTTACTCCAGTCAGAATGTTGGATATCACTTTTTACACCTCCAGATACTCAACTCCTCTAATCCGAATCAGGACCTGACAATTCCACCTCCAAAATAAGTCGTAAACCCTTCATTTTCTGCCCACCCATGTCTATGTTCATCACCAGCCATCATTATCTCCATGGTGAAATACCAGTTGGCTGTTGTTTTAGTTTGTTAATGCTGCCAGAAATGCAATATACCAGAAATGGGTTGGCTTTTATAAAAGGAATTTATCAAGCTACATGTTTACAGTTCTAGGCCATAAAAATGTCCAAACTAAGGCAACCAGGGAAAGATACCTTGCTTCAAGAAAGGTTGTGGGTTCAGATCACCTCTGTCATCTGGGAAAGCATAAGGCTGGCATCTGCTGATCCTTTGGCTTCTGGTTTCAAACACCTTCCCTGGGGGCATTTTCCTTTTGTATCCCCACATGTCTCTGCCTGTGTTGGCTTTGAAGTTTTTCCAAAGTGGTTCCCTCTTAAAGGACTCCAGTAAGCGGATTAAGACCCACCTTGAATAGGCAGAGTCATATCTCTATAGAAGCCACCTAATCAAAAGGTCCTACCCACAATTGGGTGGATCACCTCTCCATGGAAACAACTTAATAAAAATGATCCCATCCAAATAGTAGGTATGCCCCCGCATGATTGGGTTAGGATAAAGAACATGGCTTTTCTGGGGTATATAACAGTTTCAAACCAGCCCAGTCATATACACTTACTGTTGCCCCTCCCAGTTGATTCATTCTCCTACTGTAATCAGACTGAAGTTTATAACATGCCTAGCTATATCACTCCATCATTCAAAGCCTTTGATTTGCTACCCATTGTTCTAGATGTAAAGGTCATTCTCTTAAATATGATCCAGAAGGCTCGGCATGATCTAGCCTCTGCCTGAGCCTTCGAGCACTCTATTTTTACTTTCTCCTCTGCCCCATCAGCCCAATCCTGTTCTTTATTTTGGCCTTATGTCTTCTTTTTTCTCAGAGAATTTACCTGTAACATCCTCTCTGCCTAGAATGGTATTCCTGAATCCCAACCCCCCAGTTATTGGTCACCTACCACTCTTTTTTCAGCTTTAACTTAAATGTCATTTCCTCAGGGGACCTATCCTCCGTCCAGGTGTCGTAGGCCTCTTGCTTCCATTCTCATCACACCCTTGATTTTCCTTTGCCCATATTATAAGTGTGCTCACTAAATTGTAATATTTATTGGATACCTCTACGCCATTGGATTTCATCCTGATTGTATCCCTGGCTTCAAGCATATATTGCTCAATAAATAGCTGTTGAATGAATCAACGCCATCCAACCTGCCTGTATGGACCATCCTCATTTTCCAACCCCAAATTAAAAAAAAAAAAGCATGAATATATCTGCCACATAATTCTCCTCTCTTGAGCTGGCCTAAGCCAATCAATGTCACATGAACTAGGGAAGGGTGGCATAAGAAGGGGAGATATGGGTGTTGGCCCCTCATCACCATCTTGGTGAATCAGCCTATGTCCTCCAGTCTGTCTCCCCTGAGCTTCCACCATAGCTGGCAAAACAGTTTTGCAGCTTCTGTCCACCTAGCTGTAGTCTCCAGATTGAGGGCTGGGCATTAGGGAGGAAATTCTACCACTTTCTCTCTGCATATCCAGGCATATTGTCGTGGACCAAGGAGGGAAAAGGATTATTTTCTTGTGATGAATGCTGCATTTTATATGAAGTTCCTTAGACATTTAAGCAATCAGATTTATTCTACATGCAACAGTAGTTTCATTATATATAGCAAAAATCCTTCTAAATGTTAATGCAACATTGGCTCAAGAGCTTCATATTTGGAATGAATAAAAACAAGATATGGCCTCACATTAGTGAAAACTTTCTGAGCTCAGTTTGTTCTTTGTTGTAGCTTATTTTAGATAGAGGATAATTTTTCATAATTATAAAGAACACTGCCTTTGGAGTTTGAAAGACTTGGGTTCCAAAACTCACTTACTAACCAGATGACTTTAAATTATTTACTATTCGTGAGCCAACTTCGTAGGGCATTTGGAAGGATAACATGAGAGAACATATCTCAACTGATGAGTATATATTTAGTATGTATAGTATATAGTATAAAGTCAATAATCAATAAATGGTAATTATTAGCAATTATTAGCATTATACATTCCGTATCTTTCAGATTAGTAATAGAGTTTAACCTTGGGTCAAATTGAATCTTTCATTCAATAAATATTCCTTGCGCCCCTACTATGTATCAGGCAGTGTAGCTGGTTCTGGGTAATATTTTGGTTAATAAAATGGACATGATTCTATCCTTATGGTGCTTAAAGTCAAGTAGGAGACAGAAAACAAATAAGCCCCAATTAGTAAGTTACGCAATGTGATAAGTGCCAATAGGAAGTGCGCTGTGGAAGGAAGTGGTGGGAAGAACCTACCTAGATGAGGTAATGCGGTGAGTGGCAAATGGACAACTACAGCTGATAGAAGTCAGCTAGCTTATTCCTGCTCCAGCCCTGCAAGATGATATTCCAAGAGGCTTTGTTAAACACCTTGTTTATCCGGTAGGGTACTTTTCAAGTTTTCTGATTCTTTTAAAAGCCTAGCTTGAGTCTGATACCTTAACCTGATAAAAAATGGTGAGTGTGCAACACACACAACCTACAGGTTAATAGACAAAAACAAAAAAAAACTGTCTAAAATAAAATGTTTGCAGACTAAATACAGCAGCATCTGAAATGAGTAATCTACCACAACTGATTGGGTTTATTGCCAGATTCCAAAGGTGGATTGACATTAAGAAATCTCTAATCTAATCTATCTAATTTATCTTGTGAGTTGGTCAAAGGAAAAAGACTATCGTCTCTGAATAATGGGAAAAAAAATGCTTTCTTGATATTCATTATTCAGAATGAAACTTTCCATTACTGCTTATTGCTGTGGTTACTTTGCCTGAATTTCTAAGGCGTTTAGGTACAAAGCGTAATGAATAAAATAAGCAAATCCTGCAGGTTAGTCAAAAATGTCAGGAAGGGGACTGTAAACTGGCCATTTCTACCAGATTAGTTTAGGGTACATCAGTATCCCTTAAACTTCACCCCAACATAAGCACCATTTCTGCCAGATTCTTGCAGTCTGCTCAGCCTAAGCTCTGAGACATGAATAACAGGAAAACTCCCCAAAGGCCGTGGCCGGGCACTAGCGAGATGGTTTATACCAGCATGTAACTGACTGACAGCCTCCATTTCTGAAATTAATTACTTGTCTTCTGGAGTTAAATTTGCTGATGATCCTTCTCACGAAAAATATGAGTTCTTTACATAGCGAATGGCCTAATTAAATAAGAATAAAGGCAGAAAACTTCCAGACATAAATGAGATACATTTATTCCGTGCATGTGGTTGAATCTTTAATAATTTGAAATGTAGCAGTCTGTTCCCTCCTGGGATAGCGATGATATCTTGCTCATCCCTATATTTGCATCTATCTCCTTCTAATGTTTATTTATGTCTGTGGGGTAGAGGAGAGATACATTCCCTTCATTCTTTCCCTACTCCCCACTGCTCAATCTTCCAAATCCCAGAGGGGACAGAAGGAGGTAACTGAGTAAAAGAAAAAAATAAATCCAGCTGTCTCCTCCTCCCTGCTAAGTGTTCTTTCCTGCTTTCAACACTTGGCTCACTCATGGAAGAATACTTGTGTCCTTTGAACTGGGTTCTCAGGGGGCCAAGATATGGTATGCATTTCCCTGCATATAGCCACAGACATCACTGTTGTCTTACAATCAACCTTTTTTTTTTTGCATCCCTCCTCCTCCATTGATCAGATTGCAGAGCAGGTGCAAAGAGGTTTTGCTCTGTATGCAGGAAACTTGGAATGTCCATTGAGCATTCCTGTATCCCAGGCTTTGTATCAGGCACCCTTAGACCAAGATCAGCCCTTTTAATCATCATATTCACTGCATTAGGAGAACTGCCATAAAGGAACCCCTGGCCCTACCTCCTGTTAAGTAATTGAACTTAGGTGTTTGCCTTTGAAGCCAGTCCTCTTGGCACAGTTCTTTGCCCATGCCATGACCTGATGGTCAGGGGAGCTATTGCTGGCCAAGAATAGAGATAGTGCAGAGAAAGCCTGAGTTGATTTCCAAATGGCTGGGCTACTGTCAACTTCTATTCTCCCACACCTTCCCCTGCTGTCTTCTAAATCAGGACCTGGATCTACTAGAGAAGGGAGATAGTGAATGAAATCCAAGATGCCTCAAGCCCGTACAGCGCCCAAGGTTCCTCTTTGATGTATTTGGGGAGAGGGGAAAGAAGCAAAAGAAAGAGAATAATATTTCAACTAAGAATCTTTGGGTTGCAGTGTAGCTTGGTTAGGGTTTAATGATGAGAGGGGCTATCTCACAGAGCCCAAGGGCACAATAGTAGCTGACAGAGAATTACCAGAACATGGAACAAGAAACTGGACAGGGTCACTCCATCTCTTGTTCTGTGCCCTCTCTAAAGCTTCATTTTCTGTGCTCTTCATATACCAACTTGCTTTGACTCTTGAGTTCCCATACTCAAGGTACATATTGTGGTTCTAGCTTCCCAGAGGCTCCGGAGCTCTCTTTTAGTGCCATTTATACATCCCTAGGAGAGGGACTGTTTGAGCCAGCTTGAGTGAGCCTTCCATCTTGGGCCCAGTCTGCTGTGACCCAGAGAGGCCAGATCACAGAGAAAGCAGCAGTGGATTGGGACAGAGCATGCCACCCCCAAAGAAGTGATTAATACAGAAAGGGGAGAGGAAGATGCACAGGAGATGAGGAAGACACTGGGCAGCATTTGTTGAGTTCCCACTGGGTGTGTGACTTTGTTCTAGATACTCTGATGAATGCAAGAGAATGAGGCATGACCCTTTAAGGACCAAGTTGGAGGGACCAGAATAACCTAAAGGAGACAATTCCTAAGCAATAAAATAGTGCTTACTCAAGGACTGAATTGTGTGGTCTAGATACAGTGCTTTGGAAGTTCAGTGCACAGAAGAGTAGAGTCTGCAACAATAAAGAGGAACTCAGGTTTCCTGTCCAGGCAACTGCTAGTATTTACACACTTTACCTGATTCCAGCCTCTTAACAACCTCTCAACAACCCTGTGGGGGAAGTGCTCTCAGAACACTTCCTGGAGGATGGAGGGAAAGGGCACCCTAGTGACCTAACAGCATGAATAAGAGCTTAGAGGTAGAGAACATTGTGACTTGTGCAGGGAAGATTCAAGTGACTGGTCAAAGTGAAGCAGAAGATGCTTTGGAAGGGTGGAATTTGTGGGAAAGAAGTTGAACCAATTAATAAACTAATAAAATTGCCACCATTCATTTTTTCAATTTACTGCTTGATCACTAACACATTCCAGGCTCTGGAACTCCACATTAGGGTTGAAGAGATGAATGAGATGCAGCTTGAGCTTTGAGGAGGCCACAGTCTACTGGGCAGAGGAATAAATGATGGAAGCATCTGCCATTTCCATCCCACATTTCAAAGATTGAAATATAACCTGTACATTCTGGTTTCTTAGCTTAAGAGCCATGTTTGGCCAGGGCAAATAGGGAAGGCAGAGGATTAAATCCAGAACATAATTGTTGTAGGTCCTCTGTATCTCTCTTTTTAAAGGGCACCTAGGGAGATATTTAAAAGAGATAAATAATCTAACATTAGGGTGATCTGTTATCCCAAACAACAGAATGCCCAAAACACTAATCTATACTATCAACTATCCCTGATACTCCAAGAAAGTTGATACCATACCATTGGGCAGCAACTTTGTAATTCTGTTCATATAGAATAAATCTCATTTTTAATAAAAATGTATCTTTCAGATATACACAACGATTACCCAACAAATAGATTGGACCGTCTATTATATTGATATACACACAATCTTAGAAATTTGTCTCCAGTGCCCGGTTCACTATATGCCACCAGAATTTAGAGCTCCATAAAAATACTTTATAGTGTTCAGGCAACAATGTTCCTATTTCTTATGCAGATACATTGGAAATGTGGTTGGGGCTGTCATTCATTCCTGGCACTTAAATGTTTTTCACAAATAGTTGCTGCCTTCAGAAAGTATCACCAAATATAATGTTTTTAGTTGGTTCTTTGGTGATACATCAATAGACATTAAAATAAAAATTTGCCTGTACTGAGGTGCTATAGCCTTTTCAGAAGGTGTTCACAGGGAGCCAGAGGGTCTCCAAGGACCCATCAGTGGCAATAAGAAGTAGGCTGGGGGATTGTTACCTCTTAAAGGGTGGCTCTTTCTGTTGGCCAGTTCATCTGGATTGGGAAGGAGTGGACTCAGAATATTTTTATCAAGATGCACCCTCACCAGTGGGGACAACTAAATCAATAGGCTGAGCCCTCAATCTTGGGGTTTGTTCATATGAAACTTACCCCTGCAAAGGATAGACTAAGCCTACTTAAAATTAGGTCTAAGAGTCACCCCCCCAAAGAACCTCTTTTGTTGCTCAGATGTGGCCTCTCTCTCTCTTAACCAACATGACAAGCAAACTCACTGCCCTCCCCCTCTCTACATGGGACATGATTCCTAGGGGTGTAAACCTTCCTGGCAATGTGAGACAGAAATCCTAGAATGAGCTGGGACTCAGCATCAAGGGATTGAGGAAATCTTGACCAAAAGGGGGAAGACAGAAATGAGACAAAATAAAGTGTCAGTGGCTGAGAGAGTTCAAACAGAGTCAAGAGGTTATCCTGGAGATTATTCTAATGCATTCTATAGCTATCCCCTTTTTAGTTTAAGGTGTATTAGAGAGGCTGGAGGGAACTACCTGAGACTGTAGAGCTGTGTTCCAGTAGCCATGTTTCTTGAAGATGAATGTATAATGATACAGCTTTCACAGTGTGACTTTGTGATTGTGAAAACCTTGTGTCTGATGCTCCTTTTATTTACGCTATTGACAGATGGATAAAAAATATGGATTAAAAATAAGTATATAATAGGGGGAACAAATGTTAAAATAAACTGAGTAGATTGCAATACTAGTGAACGATGAAAGGGGGTGGTAAGGGGTATAGGAAAAAAATAGGGGGGACAAAGGTTAAAATCTATTGAGTAGATGGAAATACTAGTGATCAATGAGAGGGAGGGGTAAGGGGTATGGTATGTGAGTTTTTTAATTTTCTTTTTATTTCTTTTTCTGGAGTGATGCAAATGTTCTAAAAAATGATCATGGTGATGCATATACTACTATGTGATGATATTGTGAGCCACTGATTGTACACCATACATGGAATGTTTGTAAGTTAAGAATGTTCATGTTTGTATGTTGGTTTGGTTTGATAATACAAAATAAATTAAATTAAAAAAAAAGCAACAACAACAAAAAGATGCACCCTCACGTGTCCAGAAAAGGATCGTCATATCCCAGTGCCAGCATGGAAGGGAGGACCACCTGTCCAATAATGTGCAGGGGTGCTTTCCTTCAAGCAAACACATAGCCCATGCCATTATTTTCATAATAATCATAAATCATTATTTATGATGTGGTTGGGGAGGAGGAGGATATATAGATTCTGGAAAAGGATCCGTTTTTTATCTGTTTTAAATAAGGAGTTCTGATAGGACATTGAAAACAGATTTTTGCTTCCATAAATGAGATTTGCCCACCCAATTACATTGCTCGAGTGGGTTACGTATTTAGGGGCTTTTGACTCTTGTTTTTTAATAGTAGTAATAGTAGGAGTATTAAAATAGCATTAACACTCCTTCAAGTCTCCTTTCTTGCTTTGGTTTTCTCCATAACTCTCATCATCTGATATATTATTTATTTTATTGTTTGTTTTTTTGTTTCCCGTTCTCCCCTAGCATGTAAACCGCATGCAGGCAAGGACTTTTGTCTCTGTTTTTTCCACTACTTTATCCTCAGTGTCTAGAACATGTCTTGTTCAAGGCATGTACTTAAATATTTTTTGAATGGATGAAAAAGCAAACATTTTTTAAGTCTTGATATATCACTTACCTTATTTATTACAGTACTATGAGTAATAGTACCATTATTCCCATTTTTAACTTAAAATAACATACTTTTCCATATAAAGATTTAAAATAACACTAGTGCACAGATTATGACCTTTAGCTGCCATTTATCACAAAAGGAAAAACATTCTCTAGAGAGTTCTCGAGAGAAATGCTGATTTCAGATCTGGGGCAGAAAATGTACAAGATGAGCCTGGAACATCATATCATACCCCAAAGCAGGGAAGCTATCACAGACTACTTGGGCTGTGTGAAAGGTTTAAGGGGCTAACTTGAAGGGGCTTCCACTGGACAACGGTGGCACAATTTGAAATAAAAATAGCTGTAATAAATTGACTTACAGTGTTAAAATACCTTAGTTCGTAATGGTACTTTTAAAGAGCCTGATTAGTCCCCTTTGGAAATGCTGGGGAACATACTCTTTATTCTGAAACTGGTAAAGAAAATAATTTATACCTCTAGTTTCAGCTCAGAGATATAGAGAGCTAGAAATAGCATTGTTCCCAGACTTTTAAAAAGCTGGACAAACTGCAAATTAATGACTTTTCTTGCATTTTCAGGGAACTGAGTCAAGGGGTAAACAGCTACATAAAATCTGGTGTCAAAGACAAAATGCACTGGACAGTTAAGGAGATGATTTTATACAGGCTATTGCAAAAGGGAAAGCATCCCAGATCTAGAGACCAGCATCTATCTGCAGGGTGGTTCTGTCTTTAAGAGGGAGAGGAAGACAGGTTACAGGGGGTGATTTACAGATGGAATTGTTTTCCATAAGGGGAAGTCTCAGTCAGCTGAACTGGAAATGCTTATCTCTGTGTCTAGCTAGTGTTTAGTTAAATAAAATGGCTGTCTGCTTTGGACGTTGCCCGAAGGGCTTTTCCCAGAAGGGCTTTTCCAAAAGACAAAAGCAATTGACCAGCGGGGGTTTTCCAAGGAAATGGAAACTACCCTACAAGCTGGCTGATGAGCAACACCTGGTGATAAACTAGTTTCAGTCCTCTAGCGATAGCTTAGAATGGACGAGCATGCCATAGTAATCAGTATATCTCCCCACTTTGTAAGTCCCCTCCCATGTAAAATGGAAACTTAATGTCAGCCAATCAGAACATTTCCTCATTTCTGTGTCCACCCTATATGAAGTTTTCTTTCCACTCCATCAACATTGCTCCCTGTAACTTCCGAATGGGCTGCCATCTGATTCTTGGATCTCTCAATAAAGCTGTGAGAGCCTAAATTGCATGAGAAGTCTTTAGCACTAGTTTCAGGAGCACAGGCATTTCTAACGTTAGGTAATCATTCACGAGACACAGAGCAGGAAGTTTGTTCCAGGTGAAAGAGAAAGAAGGGTCTATTTCTGGCTTTATCAGCAGGCTCAGCAAAATGGGAAATGTCTATGCTTGGCCTTGTCCCAGGTAAATAAGGGAGTTATCAGAGTGGGCAGAAAGTTTTAGCTACATCATGTGAGGAAGGAAGATTCTTTACAGAAAACCATTTCCTGGAACACAAAACAGTGGGGAGATTTCTTAGCCATTGCTGTTTTTCAGGAGCACAAGATGTTACCTTCACTCAAGAAAGGCCAATGAAGTTTGGGGTTTCTTTCTCAGCTGGAAGGGCACGTGGCTGCATCTGCTAGCTTTCTCTCCCAGCTTCTTGTTTCAGGCACCTCCCCCAGAGGTGTTTTCTTCATCTCCAAAGGCCTCTGGCTGCATGGTCTCTAAAGCTTTTTCCAAAATGGTTCCCCCTTAAAGGTCCCCAGTGAGCAAGCCCACTTGAATGGACAGAGACACATCTCCATGGAAACCATCTAATCAAAAGTTACCACCCACAACTGGGTGGGTCATAGCTCTTGGAAACAATAAAAAAGATTCCACCCAGCAATATTGAATGAAGATTAAAGAACATGGCTTTTCTGGGGTACACAATAGATTTAAACAGACACAACTAGTATCTGAACTTGTCTTTTTCCCTCCAGTCTGAGTTGTTTTGCTCTGCAGTCCCATAGCTGCAAGATTAGTTTCCTGGAAGTCAGCACAGGGGAGGGAGTGGGTAGGGTATGTGGGAGGAGCAAAGCTGGCAGCTTGGTCAAGATAGCTCTGGTCAATGGCGAGTAGGCTAGAAGGTCTTACCTGTGGCTGAAAATATAGGCGTTGTTGTCCTTACTCTTTCTTTACTGTTTCCTCAGGGACAGTAAAGATACTGTTTCATTGTCATCTTCATCAAGTGTCGTACCAGATAAGACTTCTGATGTTAGCCTGAGACTTATTCATGTGTGATATTCTGCATGAGTTTTCGGATAGATTTTAGAGTTTTACATATATGCTTGATAATAACTTTCTTGGTACTCTTGGGTTTCTTTCAAACTGAGGATTCAGGCCCGTTTTCAGTTCTTGAATTTTCTTTCTTTCCATATTGTTATTCCTTCATTATCAAATCTCGCTATCTCCAGGATTCCTGTTAGATGCTTGTTGGTTTCTGAATCTAAGTTTCACAACTTTTAAATTATCTTGCTTCTTTTCCACCTTGTTGTCCATTTGAATTCTGGAAGAATTCCTGGATTCAGTCTTCCAGCTCACTAATTCTTTCTCTTTTTGGGAAAGAATTATTTGGCTTGTAGTCCACCTATCAGAGATATTTTCCCCAACTTTTTAAGTCCTTAATAAATAGCCTCTTTTCTTTTAAAAATTCTCTCTGATTATATTAATTACATATTTTAAAAGTCCTGTTCTGATGACCATATTAATTCTTTGTCCTCTGATTTAAATTCTCCAATAGATTGCGAGTTTGTGGCCTCTCCAATGGTGCTGAGTTTCCTCTAATATTGGATGATTTTTGACTGTGTTCTTCTTAATAGTTGAAATTTTCTGTTAAACTATCCAGCCCTGCACTAAGGATAGTGCACTTAGTAGATATTACTGTTTTTGATGTACCGTTAAGGTGAGAATGGGCAAGGGATGATTGAAAGATGGGTGGAGAAGTTGGCATTCTTTGCTTGAGCACTCCCTCTTCCTCCTGGTACTTTGAGCCACTGCGTAAGTACCATTCTGCCTCTTTAAACCCAGCTCCCACGCTTACTGACTCACACGTAAAATCCCAAATGAAATCCCACACCGAAGTCCCCAGAACTGCTGCTTCCTGTTTCTTGAGGAAGAGTTGGAATGATGGGGAAGATTTTATCTTCCTAGAGCACCTCAACTTAGCACGTGGATAATGACTTTTGAGTCACCTTCAGGTCCTGGCTTCTACTATCTTTCACACACACACGGTGTGGTAGTTTGGAGCTATGTAGCCCAGAAAAACATGCTCTTAGATTAGGTCCCTCCTTTTTAGGACCTTGTGATGATGTTACTTTGGTTAAACTGTGGCCCAGCTGAGTCAGAATATGTCTTAATCCTATTATCGAAGGCCTTATAGGGAAGGTCACTAAGAGAGAGAAAGCCAGAGAGAGCAGTCGAAGCTGATCATCAGCAGAGTCCAGATGAAAAGGGAGAAGTCAGAAGAGGCTGCCACGTGACAGAAAAGCCAAGGACCAAGAACCTCAGTCACCTGCACCAGGACACCACAGTCTTCTGGGAGAAAGTGTTGCCTTGATAATGCCTTGGTTTTGATTTCCTGAACACAAAACCACGAGCCACGAAGTTCCTGTTGTTCAAGCCAACCCATTGCATGATATTTGCTTTAGCAATGGGGAAACTAAAACACATGGGACACTTGATGTCATATCCAGCTTTTTATGATAGAATTTTCCTTCAAGGATTTCCTCCTAGTCCTGTTTCTATACCTAGTTTTTAAAGTGCAACTAATATATTTACTTATTTTGATCAGTTTCTGTCATTGCTTTCAGTTTGTTGTAGGAAGTAGAAGATTGTTATATATGTTTAGTCTACCATTTTGAAACTGGAAACTTTGTTCAAGTGTGGACCAAGGACCCTTGGAGACCCCCAAAACTTGTTCAGGAGGTCCACAAGCTCTTTCCTTTTCCAGCTGGTTATCTGTGTATGCTCTATTGTTTTCTTATACTTTAGCCAAAATAATATATTGCAACAGATTGAATATAGAAGCAGCTATGAGAATCCACCTGTATTATATTCAGTCAGACATTAAAATGTTGAACAATGCCATTCTTATTTTTGTTGGAATATAATTATTTTTCATAAAATGTTTTTGATATTAACATGCAATAGATTTCTTATTATTAAATTAATAAGGAAACTGTATACTTCTTAGTTTTAATTTCTAGTACAGCAAATACTGATAGATACAATAACCCAGGTAACAATAGCTTCTTGAAGTCCTTAATAATTTTGAAGAGGTTAAAGGGGTCTCAAGTCTAAAAAGTTTGAGGACTGCCATGTAAGTCTTATTTTAATGTTAGACCCCTTGCCCAACAGCTTCACCTACAAAGTGAAGCAATTTGACTCCACAGCCCATGCACGTAAGCACTGCATGTATTGTTCTGTATTGAAGCCATCTGCCTGTTATCCACAAGTGTAATTTTTCACTTTATGATTCTGCATTGCAGAGAAACTAACTGTTCTCATGCCACATAGAGCATGCAAGTGTGGGATGTGTGTGTGTGTGTGTGTGTGTGTGTGTGTGTGTGTGTGTATGTTTCTCTGTGCCCGTTATAAATTATTTCTTTTTTACCTTCATGTTTGGGATTGGGGAATTGGAAATTGAGTGTACTAACATCATATTTTTATAGATTCCTCAGTGTTTCACGTGCTTTGTTTTTCTCCACACAACTTTCTAGCCCCATAGGCTGTTTTTTTAATTAAATATTGAATACATACAAAATAATATATATATACTTATATATAGAGTATATAGAATAGCAATTAAACCAGATGGTAGATTTACACACGTAAAACATGTCTTCTAAGCCCCTTTCTGATCCCATCTCTTACCTTCTGCCACCTTGACATAAGTACTCTACTGAATGTGGCAGTTGTCATTCTGCTGCCTCTCTTTATCATTTTACCGTGTGTGAAGGCATCCTTAACTAAAATATTTCTTTGTTTTCCCTATTTATAAGCCATATATAGAAACAGTATGGGAATTATCCCACAAATTTATTTTTTTCTTACAATTTTTTGAGGTTTGCCTATGTTGATACGGAAAGCTATAGTTTCCCAGCACATGAATATACCACGATTTATTAATCTATTCTTCTACCAAAATGACATCTGGATTTTGCACAGGATTTTCTTTTTAACTAAGATAAACAAGTGATCATAGAAAATTCTTAACATTTTAATTGGAGATCATTGTAGATTCACATGCAGTAGTAAGAAAGAATACAAAAAGATCCCAAATAGCCTTCACCCAGTTTCCCTTAATGGTATATCATTGAATAACTGTAGTGCATAGCACAGGAAATTGACATTGATGCAATCCATAGACCTTATGTAGATTTCACCTGTTTTATAAGCACTTGTGAGAGTGTTTATTTCTAAGAAATTTTATCCCAAGTGTAGATTTGTGTAACCACCATCATAGTCACAATACTGAACGGTTCTAACACAAGAATCCTTCATGCTTCCCTTTTAAATGGCCACAGCCTTCTCGCTCCCTAACCCTCCCCAGCAACCTGTAAGGACCACTGATCTGTTCTCCATCTCTATAACTTTGTCATTTCAAGAATGTTATATAAATGGAATCATTCAATATATACACTTTTGAGGTTTTTTCCTACTCAGCACAATTCCCTTAAGATCCATCCAAGTTTTTGTGTGTATCATTACTTTGTTCCTTTTTATTGTTAAGTAGTAGTCTACAGTTTGTTTAATCATTCACTGCCAAAGACATTTGAGCTGTTTACCCTTTTAGACTCTTACAAATGAAGCTGCTATGATCATTCACGTACAGTGATTGTGGGAACATGAGTTTCAGTTCTCCTGGGATAAGTGCTCAAAATTGTAATTGCTGGGTCCTAATGGTAAGAAACTGCCAAACTGTTTTTTCCGGAGTGGATGTACCATTTCATCCTTCTGTCTGTGAACATTTTTGTATGTGTCTTTAGGTTCAGACATGCAGATCATCTCCCAGCTTTGCACCCGTGGGGGAATCGACCTCTGCCACATCGTGCCGAATTGCTTCCCGAAGTGGCCGCACCAATGTATTCAGTATGTAAGAGCTCTCATTACTTCTCATCCTCATCAATACTTGATAGTGTCTTACATTTTCATTTCTCAAATATTGGAAATATTGAATGATATCTCATGGTATTCTTTCACAGTTTTCTGAACATTTTTTCCTAACTTTGCCACTTTGTCTTCCTTGAGGTCTTGTCTAACTCATTTGTCCATGTTTCTCTTGGGTCACACGTCCTCTGCTTAGTGGTAATAAGTTCTGGATGTTAAAATTTTGTCAGAGATAAATATTAAAAATATCTTCTCTCTGTGGTTTGTTTTCTTGTGTGTGTGTGTGACCTTTACGGAGTCTTTTAAGAAATAAAAATGGTCAATTTCACTATAGACCTATATGTCAGTATTTTCCTTTATGGTTAATACTTTCATGTATATTCTCCTGTCTTATTTTCTGTAGGTTTTAGAGTCTGATCTGTTCGACTTTGAACTCTAATCCACCTGCAATTTGTTTTTTTAAGACCCTGGTGTAAAGTGGAAATCAATCCAAATTTATTTTTGTCTGTAGAGATACTTAGTTGTTCTGGCACTGTTATTGTATATAATCCTTCCATTAACAGTAATTGTTTTGTCAGTTCTGTCATATGTCAAATGTCCATCAAAGTGTGGCTCTGCATCAAGGCTGTGTTCTGTTATCTGTTATTGGGCCGATTACACAGTGTCTTAATGACTGTAATTCTATAATCTTGGTATTTGTGTGGCTAATCCCTTCTCCTGTCCCCAGCCTAGTTCTTCTTTTCCAGGAGTGTTCTGTCCATCCTTGACCCTTTGCTCTTTCATGTGAACGTTTTTAAATAGCTTGTCAAATATTATAAAAATTTGGAATGATTGAAATTATCCTGAAGCTATAGATCAATATGAGGAGAAATCTGTTCTAGGTTGTAGTCTCTTCCAACCCATGAATTATGGCGTTACTCCATTTATTAGGTCTTCTATTAATGTCTTTCAATAGGATTTAATACTATATTCCTCAAAAGTCTTAGATATCTTTTGATCACTTATTTCTAGGTAATATATATTTGGTTGCTGTCATAAATGGTGTGTTTATTGCATTTTATAGCAGTTTGCTATATAGAGAGACATAATTAAGCTGCTCTGTATTTATCACTTACTGATATACTTATCATTTTCTTATTTTGCAATTTGTTTGTGTGTTTTCTTTCATTAGAATGTAAGCTACACTAGGGCAGGGATTTTTTTTTCTGTTTTGTGCATTACTGTATCTCCAGCATCTAAAACAGTGCTCCACTTATAGTAGGTATTCAGTAAATATTTTTTGAATGAACGGGGTGAATTCTACTAATTCTAATAATTTACATTATAGATATGGTGAAGGGGAAGTTTCTATGCAACACAATCATATCATATACAACTAATGATTGCTTAAATTATTCTTTTAAGTCCATGCCTTTTTTTGTTGTCTTATTACTCAGGTTAGTTCCTTTCATATATTGTTAAATAGAATTGATAATGATGATATTCTTTTCTTGCTCCAGATTTTAGAATTAAAACTTAAATATTTCTTTATTATATGTGAAGTATATGTGTGAGGGTGTATACTTTTTATGGGAGGGGACTTTTGCTTTATCGCATTAAGAAAAATTTCTTTTATTCCTAGTTTGCTAATTAAAAATATTTTTAAAAACTGGATATTAAATTAACTGATATGTTTCTCTGCTTTTATTGACAAGGTCATATGGTTTTACACCTCCAATAAATTAGTATGGTGAAATGGATTAATAGAGTTTCTCATATTAAACCAACCTTGCATTTTTGGGATAAATTTCACCTAGTCCTGATGTATTATCTTGCGTATGTATTGTGTTGTTTGATTTGTCAGTTTTTTTTTTAAGGAATTTTACATGTATGTTCATGACTATGATTGGCCTGCAAGTTTTTACTTACTGTAATATTGGAAGGGTCTGTCACTAATATGGGGTAGGGAGATAGAACTATCTCTGATGCATTTGTAGTTTTTTTCTCATTTTCATTACTAATACTATATATCTGTGTTTACCTTATTCATGTTCTTGTTCAAAGTCAACTTGATGTCTTTCCAAAGAATCAATACTGATTGGACATTCTCTTTCTTTTTTTTTTTTGTATGCTGTATGGTGGGGGTCACATTTCATTCTTTTTCCTTGTGAGTATCCCTATGGCTGTATTACAGCACCATTTGTTACATTTTTGTTTGGTTGGTTGGTTCGTTTGCTTGCTTGCTTGTTTGGGAAGTGCCTGGGCTGGGAATCGAACCTGGATCTCCCACATGGCAGGTAAGAATTCTACCACCGAAATACCCTTGTACCCCTGGAAATTATTTTTTAACCTCTTTGTTTTAAATCTGGTCACTCAAATCATGATCCGCATACCTTTGCATGTCAGGATTTTTAATTCTAGGTTAATTTTTATAGCCCTACAAATGAGATAGTAATGCTTTGTTTTGTTTCCCACAATCAATGCTTGCTTAAATTTACCAACATATTTCTTTGTCTTTGGCTTCCTCATTCCTACCTCCACCTAAGACCTTTCTGAAATAATTTCCCTTATTCCTGAAGTGCTTATTTTAGAAGTTATTTCAGTGGAAGTCTCTTGGCAATAAACACTCCATTTTTGTAAAAACAAAACAAAATCTTATTTTGTATTTGTTCTTGAAGTTAGTTTCCCTGGGTATAAATTCTGGGTTGACAGTGCTTTTTCTTTTGGTGCTTTACAGATATTGTTCCACTGTCTTCTGTCTTCCAATTTTACTCTCCGAAGGCAACTGTCAGTCTAATTCAGTGGTTTTCAAAAAGTGGTCCCTAGACCGGCAAAATCAGTATCACTTTGGAACTTGTAAGAAATGCGGTTTTGGGAACCTCATTCTAGACCTAATGAATTAAAAGCCTGTGGGAGGAGCTCAGGAATATGTGTTTTTAAAAGTCCTATAGGTGACGCACTAAAATTTGCAAGCTGTTAATCTAGTCGTTATTCCTTTGAAAATAACTCAACTTTTGCAAATCAAAACCACAATGAGATATCATCTCACACCCACCAGAATGGCCATTATCAACAAAACAGAAAATGACAAGTGCTGGAGAGGATGCGGAGAAAGAGGCACACTTATCCACTGTTGGTGAATGTCAAATGGTGCAACCACTGTGGAAGGCAGTTTGGCGGTTCCTCAAAAAGCTGAATATAGAATTGCCAAATGACCCAGCAATACCATTGCTAGGCAACTACTCAAAGGACTTAAGGGCAAAGACACAAACGGACATTTGCACACCAATGTTTATAGCAGCGTTATTTACAATTGCAAAGAGATGGAAACAGCCAAAATGTCCATCAACAGAAGAGTGGCTAAACAAACTGTGGTATATACATACGATGGAATATTATGCAGCTTTAAGACAGGATAAACTTATGAAGCATGTAATAACATGGATGGACCTAGAGAATATTATGCTGAGTGAATCCAGCCAAAAACTAAAGGACAAATACTGTATGGTCCCACTGATGTGAACCGACATTGGAGAATAAACTTGGAATATGTCATTGGTAACAGAGTCCAGCAGGAGTTAGAAACAGGGTAAGATAATGGGTAATTGGAGCTGAAGGGATACAGACTGTGCAACAGAACTAGATACAAAAACTCAAAAATGGACAGCACAATAATACCTAATTGTAATCATGTTAAAACACTGAATGAAGCTGCATCTGAGCTATAGGTTTTTTTTTTTTTTACTATTATTATTACTTTTATTTCTTTTCTCTATATTAACATTCTATATCTTTTTCTGTTGTGTTGCTAGTTCTTCTAAACCGATGCGAATGTACTAAGAAACGATGATCATGCATCTATGTGATGATGTTAAGAATTACTGATTGCATATGTAGAATGGTATGATTTCTAAATGTTGGGTTAATTTCTTTTTTTCCGTTAATTAATAATAATAATAAAAAGATATGAGACTCTTGTGTCCATGAAGCAAGAACAAGATGCTATGAAATATTCAGAGAACCAAAAACTATGATAGCAGAAATTAAAAGTTCAATAGTAGGAAGAAGAAAGCTACCAGAAAGTAGAACAAAAAGACAAAAAGATGGAAAATTAAAAAGAAAACATAGAACATTATAAAAGCCCAGGAAGTCAAAGAATCAAGTAATAGAAAATCCAGAAAGAGAACGGAAAAATGGTCAAAGTAATAACTCAAGAAATTTCCCCATAATTGAAGGAAATGAAATTTCACATTGAAAGGCCCACAAAGTCCTAGAATAATGGATGAATACAGACTTACTTAAAGACACATAATTGTGAAATTCAGAATAATAGAAAAGTAGAGAACATCCTTAAAGCTTCATTTTTTTATACAGAGACTCGAGAAGCAGAATGGAACTGGTCTTCCCAATTGCAAATCAGAAAACTAGAAGGCAGCAGAGCAATGCCCTGAAAATTCTGAGCGAAAAAATGTTTAACCTAGAATTCCACACCCATACTATTGAAGGAATATCAGAGTAAAATAAAAATATCTCTACAAACGCAAGGTCTGAAAAACCTGTTTGGAAAAACCTTTCTCAAAAAACTACCAAAGAATATGTTCCACCAAAAACAAGAAAGTAAACCAAGAAATAGGAAGACAAGAGAAACAAACAAACAAACAAACAACAACAACAACAACAACAACAAAAACAGGTAATCTAACATAAAAGCGAGGCTTAGAGTCCCTAGGAAGATGATAGAGTCCCCAGGAAGACAGCACTGAAGCAGGTCTTGAGAACAATTAGGAGAGATTAGAATAGGTGGGAAGGTAGCAAGAGGGAGTTTTTCAAGAAGATAAGAAGATAGAACTTACTGTGGTTAATTAAGAGGGGATTTAGACAACTGGCAAAGAGTTTTGGATTGAATAACTGTAAGAAAAATAAAATTTTTGCAAGAAAGCAAAAAAAAAAATAACTCAACTTTTATTTTTGGCTGCTTTTAAGGTTTTGCCTTTGTTCTTGGTGAATTATGATGCGTCCAGAAATGGATTTATTTTTATGTATCTTAATTTGGGATTTCCTGGACTTCCTGAATCTAAGGATTGGGACTGTCACTAATGTTGGAAAATTGTAACCCATTACCTCCCCCCACACACTGTATGATCTCATTTATATGAAATACATATAATAAGCAAACTTCACAGAGACAGATGGACTTACAGGTTACCAGCGGCCATGGCGGTGGGGAGGGGGTAGTAGGTGGGGTAAAGGGGGAGTTATTGCTTAATGGGTACAGAGTTTCTGTTTGAGATGATGAAAAAAATTGAGGTATGGATGCTAGTGATGGTAGCACAATATTGTGAATTGAATTAATGCCACTGAATTGTATACTTGAAAGTGAGTAAAGTGAGAGGTTTTGAGTTATACATTTGGTACTCCCACAAACAATATTAAAAAAAAAAGATTAAAGTGAAAAAAACCTGTTCTATCCTCATTTTTCCACCTCTCTTCCTAAGAGGTAACTTGTGTGAGGACGGAGGAGGTATAACTGAGAAATTAGGATTTAATAAATAACTGTGACTACTGCCTCATTATATAGCTATTTCTTTTTAGTGTCTAGTATTTTAGATTAGCCAGAAGGAAATACCTGAAATTGTTGAACTGTAACCCAGCAGCCCTGGTCTTTGATAATGATTGTATAACTAGAATGAGGGAAAAAAGTCAGTTGCCCATGTTTGTTTGGCTCTACTTCTGGATGTTTTGTTCTGTTAACTAACACTGTCTTAGTTAATTCTACTATAAGTCTTAAAATTGGGTTCAGTGCAATACTAGTGGCCAATAAGAGGGAGAGGTAAGGAATATGGATGTTTAGAGTTTTCTTTTTTCCTTTTATTTCTTTTTTTGGAGTAATGCTAATGTTCTAAAAACGATCATGGGGATGAAAGCACAACTATGTGGCCCATTGATTGTATACTCTGGATGGATTGTATGATGTGTGAATATATCTCAGTAAAATTAATGTTACCAGTTTCTTGAACATCTCTGGAGAGAAATTGTAGGCATAAAGAGGTTTCTGAATTTGTGTCCATTCCCTACATAAATGGTAGCACATTCTACATATACAAGGTAACTCTTCAAGAGACTTCTTGAGTTAGCATACTATCTTTCCATCTTTATTAAAATTATTCAATCCATTGTTGTAAAGTGCAGCTGTGTTACTTTGTAGAATGTCACTCAGTTTTGTCTGTCTGGTGTTTTGTTATGATTAAATTAAGCTCTTTTGGCAGTATACCACAGAAAGGATGTCGTGTCTTTTTTAGAGGCTTCATATCAGGAGGCACCTCACGTCAGTCTGTGTTATTGTTGATGAAGCAAATTTTGAGCACTTGGTTAAGGTGGAGTCTGTTAGGTTTCTCCAATACAAATTTACCAGTTTTCCTCTTGTAATTAATAAGTAATCCATGGGTAGGTTCTTGGAGACAATACATAACCTTGTTCTTCATAAAGCATTCATTTCAAGAGTTTTACATCTACTGATGATTTTTGCCTGAATCAATTATTACTGTGATGATTAAAAACGGTATGTATTGGTTTTATTTTCACTGTTCTCAAACTCTGCTGAACCCTAGATCCAGGCTGGGTGAGTATCTCTGTGGAGTGCCTCTGGGGCCTGTCTCTGCCTCCTGAAGTCTTGCTTGCCATTCCCAGAATGCTCAACTTGCAGTCTCAGAGGAAAAGTGCATTCCCAGGAAGAGTGAGAAAGATTTGGGGCTTGGGATGATGATATCAGATACACTGGACTTGTTTCTATGCCCCCTCATCCTGGCTGCAGAGAAATAAAACAGTTGCTAGTGAGGTTGGTGGTATTTTGTGTAGCTTCCGTGCCTGAGAACTCAGTCATACCTTGAACTCAGTCGTACCTTGAACTCTTTCTTCTCAGAGATCTTGTGCCTTGTCCTGTATTTGTTCTAGGATTTTACCAAGTTCTCTTTTTCTTTGGACATGGAATCTAGCTCTTTCATTTTGAAACCAAATTTGGATTCTTGACTCTGAAACCCCAATTTCTTTAGCAAGTCGTTCTCTGGAATCAATCCAAGGGTGAGGGTTTTTCCTGGGTGCCTTGGTGAGAGTGCATAATTGGGAAGAGGTTGAGGAGGGATGGCACCGTCTGGCTTCTCTAACTTGAGTTTCTGCAGGGGGGGATCTTGCCTGTGGGCTTGGCTTCATCCTAAGGCCTGCTCAGGTTCTGTTCGCTGGAATGAGTGTGTAGCTCTTTGATTCTGAAACCAAATCTGGATTCTAGACTCTTCAGTGTTAATTTCTAAAGCACGTTTGTGTTTGGTGGCATAATGCGGGTCAGGTGTTTGGTTGAAAGTGTCTGTGAGGATTTTCAGCTGCTCCACTGTGAATTTGGTGTGACTGAGCCTTTGGCATGTAGCAGTGATCTCCCTCTTATTCACTGCAATTGCTATTGAATGAAATTGGGACTGGTAGTGTAATTTGTGGGGCTGAAAATGCAGAGCTACCTGTTCATCTGAAATTAAGAATTTCAGGTGGCGACAGCGGAGCATGAAACCCAGTGCAGTATCCTTCTAAGCGCAGGGCCTTCTGCAGCCTCGCATGGCACATACTATCCACCCAGAGACATTGTTGAAAGTCTGACTAATAGAACAGCCCTCTTGCAAAAACATGGATCTCCAACTCTGGACAGTAGCTACCCCCACTACAAATCAATCAAAATTGCCTAGAAACTAAAAGAAATCATGATTTGGAGAAGTTCCACCAGTGGAGCCCAGAGATAAGAATCGAGTAAAATCATTGCCTAATGACAAATATTGGCATGGCAAGTAAAAGAAGTGAGGGGAGAGTAGAAGGCAGCTCTGAGGTTGCATTTTCAGCAGAGTAGTTCCCCTTACCTCTTTAAATATTGCTTTTACTCTATTTTCTCAACTATTTTCTTTTGGGATTCCAATAAGGCTTATGTTGGAAATCCTCACTTTACCCTCCCTATCTTTGAATTACCCTTTCCCATATTTTCTTTATCTTGTTAATTTTACTATATTTACAGTCACTTTTAATATCATCTAATTCACTAATTATCTCATTAACTGTGCTTTACCTACTCAGTGTCCAGTTTCAGTCATTATTTGCTTCTAGAAGAGCTACTTCTAAAACATGCCTGGTTAGTTTGGATAGACTTATTTCTTCAATACTCATTTTTTTATTTTAAAAACTTATTTACACTTATTTTATATTTTATATCTCATAATTCCCATATCTGAAGCATTTGAGACAGTGGTTCTGTAGTTTATTTCTGCTGTCTCCCCTACAGATTGCCTCATTTCCCCATGCATTTAGTGATTTCTCATTTTGGACTCATTATCCTTGGAACTTTATTTATTGTAAGTGTTAGAGGCCTGAGTCTAAAGTGAATTTCCCCAAAGAGGAGTTGTGTTTGCTTCTTCTAGGGGCACATTCCATTTTGTTTTTCAGCTTGGGATTTTGGACCACACAGGTAATATGAACTCTGTCCTTAAACCCACTGAATTCAGATTGTGTTAGAGATTCTCATGGGAAAGGCTCTCTTTTCTTTCTTTTTTATTGTACCCTATAGAGAGCCAAAGCCAAGACTGTCATATTTACCTTCCCTTTCCTAAGGGAAATGACTGCAGTCATTGCCTTTTGAAGGCCTTTGCCTTCTTGGGGTCTCTGATGGCACCCACTTACTGCTGGGAGCTGGGCTTTGTTTCCTGTCCCTTGCATGGGTGGATTATCAAAATATAGCAATAGACAATCAAAATAGCAGAGACTGAGGGGGAAAAGGGTCATACCAGTATTAGCTTAACTCTCTGGATTTTTTCCTGCTGATTGAGGAATTGAAAAAAACTATCTTAGTGACTAACCTATCAAGAAAGTAAATCAGTTTTATCCAATATTTTGAGAAATGCTATACCAGGAGGATTTTCTCTGAGCATCTTGTCAGCCCTATTATTAGACCTTGAGGTCACTTGATTGTTTATCCTAACCCCTCTGACCTCACAGTCTTGTCACTGCACATACTCTTCATTATCCTGGCCCTAGAGTGACCATACTGGCCGCAGCATCCAGAGGTGGTTTGGGAATTTCACTTGGAGAAGGCAGGACCAGATGTATTTGAGTAACCTGTGGGGTTTTGTCTACAAGAGCCCAGACCTCATCTTGGCTTCCCAGCGTTTCTTTGCCTCAGATAACCTGGCAACCAGCTGAGAGGGGTGTTGTGAAGGTCCTGTCTCCTTTGTCCCTCCTACCTCACCTTGGGAGAGCTAGGCCCAGATGCCAGAAGGGAACCATAAGAGGAGATAGGCTGTGGTTCAGAAGCTGTGGGATGGAGGCAACGGTGCGGTGGGTGTCCTGGATCTGGTCCGATGTGACCCCAGAGGTGGGAAATTCCCTCCACTCACAGATCCTACAGTGGGGAAAAAACAAACAAAACAAAAAAAACAATGAATATAGTACAAAGTAGGAGCACAAAAATATTTGTGGAATGTATGAGTTTACAGAATTCTATCTGAGCCTTGGAACACACTGGAGGTTCTTGTTCATGATGGGCCCCAGTTCATTATTCTGTTCGCTTGTTCCTTTAAGATGAATTTGTATTGAGCATCCATCAGGTACTATGTTCTGTGCGAGCTGCACAAAAATATACTTGGTACTCGCCCTTAGGAGTTTACAGTTTATTTGGAGCGGGACACATTCCCTGGGCAGGCAGGCACTGAAAGGGCTGTGGTTGTGGTTTTGTGGGTTGATAGGGAAGGGTCAGACTGAGTTCTGCTCATGTGGCTCATAGACTTGGGAAAGAACAAAGCAATGCGTAACTCAGGTGCAAGGCATACTTTACTCTCTTGGGACTTTTAAAAAGGCTGAAGCGAGGAAAGTGATTAATGACCCTTGGGGCCCAGGAAAAGGGCTGCTTCTGATGGTTGAGGAGGACCAGAACGGGGGGTCAAATACGACCCCAAAACATGCCAGGGATGAGGCAGGCGCTTCAGCCGAGTACAGAAGTAGGGAAATAGAGAAGGTATTCCAGAAACAGAGGAAACTAATGTAGGATGGGTATAAAGCAGATTGAGAGAAGATTAAAATGGAAAAAGAGTTTAGGGTTTGTATTAGCTAGGTTTCTCTAGAGAGACAGAATCAATAGGAAATATCCGTAGATATAAAATTCATAAATGTGTCTTACATAATTGTGGGAATGTAGAGTCAAGAATCTGTAGGGCAGGCTGTGAAGCTGATGATGCCAATGGAGGGTCTGGATGAACTCCACAGGAGAGGCTCACTGACCAAAACCCGGAGAGAATCCTTCTGATGTCTCTTCTGAATCTTCCTTGAAAGGCATCTGGTGAATAGATTAAGCACTCGTCATTGCAGAAGACACACCCCTTGGCTGATTACAAATGGAATTAGCTGTGGATGCAATTGACATGATCATGATTTAATTCTATGAAATGTCCTCATAGCAACAGACTAGGCCAGCACTTGCCCAACCAGACAAACGGGTACCACCTGGCCAAGTTGACACATGAACCTGACCATGACAGGGTTGATGGTGCTAGGCCTTGTGTACATGAAGAAAAGCTGTGGAGTTTGTACATTATTTATCTATCCATTTTTGTACGCAAAAGGGAGCCCTCATCTTCGGACCAAAAACAGTCCAGGGTATTTTTATGTTAATTGAGGTTGTTGACCCAAAACAGACAGGTCAGACATTTTATGTTGGGGTAGGAGGATTTGGAGGAGTCCCTGGAGTTCCCCTGGGAGGGTTTGGTGGGGCTGGTTTCCAGGCAGGGTGGTGCTCCTGGCATCAGGAGTGGGGCTGTGTCCCATGGCCACCTGGCTGTGGCGTTATGTCTTGTCTGTGCATAGTCTGTTATTGTGGAAAGTGGCTTTGTTACTGTTGGTTGGCATTAGCCAGCTCTTACATCCTGGCCTGGTGCTCATCAACTATTTGTTCAAGAACTATTTGCTAAAGTACAAAATGACTCTGGAATTATTCTGCACAAAACTTCAAACAGCAGAATAAATAACCATTCCCCTCATTAATCCCTATAGAACAGCATCTCTTTGAGAGCTTTGCTTCTCCATAATGAAAATATGTCAGCACTGAATATATATGTTCATGCTGTTGGGACTGAATGGTGAAATGAATTGAATTCTCTACTTGGCCCCGAGTGAAATATGGGAGTTTGTGGTGAGCGAGGCACCAAGTGCTGTGAAGTTGAAATCTGGACTCTGAGAAGCCACGGGGCGGCTAAGATCAAGGGAGAGAAGGGAAAGAGAGGGCTGCATGTGATTAAAGTGTAAAGCAATTCTCCACAAAAAATTAATCTCGATTCACCTCCATTTATAAGAGAAAGCTAAGCTGCATGGTACAACACAGTGCTCAAGAAAAATGTCTGAGCTTTCTTTTTCTCAACCACGTGGAAATCAGCGGAAAGCCCAGGAGTGAGGTTTTGATGTATAGAAATGGTTCTATAAAAAGCAAAGATCACAGCTGCCAGTGAGTACCAAATCATGGGGCCTCAGAGGCCAGCAGGCCCCATCCATTCATTTCACAGGCAAGAAACCTGAGGCCCAGCAAGGGAAGGGACTTGCCTGAGGGAAACGCTGGGAGCTCCTGAAATTCGTATTCATGATAGCCTGTGCTGCAGAGTGGCTTATTCATTCGCCCTGAGCTTAGTCTGTCTAGCACTGTCTGTCCTTTCACTCTTTCTAGCAAAGAAATTGGGAGTTCTTTGAGGACTAGTTGTGATTTCCTGATCGCACAGTGCCCGGTACCTGAGAGCTAGTGTGAACTGATGTACTGTTCTTACCCATATTGTGGGTTCAGGGTGTCTGTTTTGTTTAGGTATTTGTATATTTATTTTTATTTACTTATCTGATCTATATGTATTTCTTCTTTTTTTTTAAAGTCAGGGCATATACACTCTAGCATAGGGATTTAGAACAAGGGCTTTGGAGACACCCATCCTAAGTTCAAACACTCACTCTGTCATTTGCGAGTTGTGTGACTTTGGACAAATTGCTTAACCTCTCTGTAAAATAGGAACAGGGATAGCATCAATCTCCAGAACTGTTGGGCGGCTTCCAGGAGAGAATGTAGATATAGGTAAGCAGCTTATACTCAGCCTTGGCATCAATTAATGGTGATGGGTAATGATAATTCCCTGTCATCCTGGCTCCCTTCTGCACCAGTTCCCCCAGAGTTGTAACTAGCAGAGGTTGTAGAGCATCCAGTTGAGACCCAACGTTCTCTAGCTGTTACAGCATTGTTGCTTTTCCTGGCTTGCAAAGATGGCTCCAATTAGTGTCTTCTTAACGGGAGAAGAGTGTGGACCGCTGATCAAACTGTTAGGTTGATGCCTTCTGCTTGTTTTTGAAATGGAATGTGGGTCACTGGGAAGTGAGGAAAGCTGCTCTAAGCAGGAGCCCCTGATCCCCAAGCCACAGAAACATCACCACCCACTTCTCTATTTTAAGCAATGGCCAGAATTTTCCATAGAATGTAAGACCTGAGTTTTCATTAGTTTGTCTTTTTTGACAGAATGTGATAAGCCATACAGCTTTTTAAAATCAGGCTTAGATTTATGTGAATATAGTTAAAATTTGTGAAAAGTAGAAAGAAAACACTTATGTATAATCAAATGGTTTCTAAGTCCTTACTAAAAAACAAAGAAAAATGATGAAGGGAGCCTATTTCCAGGATGGAACAGGAAATAGAGACAACAGAAGAATGGGGTTTCTCTTTGATTTCTGGGAGTGTGTATTACCAGCTGCTTCAATCCCAAGTCCTATGGTTGAAAAGACATGCAACTCATTTGGCACACTCAAACCATTTCTTGGCATCAGATTTGCCATTTGAATTTGTAACCTTCAAACCTGTGAAAAATAAAACTCATTGACATGGCGGATTAGTCATCAATGGTCCTATACAAAGACTGTGTTTCCATTAATATGAGACATCCGGGAAAGGCAAATCTATAGAAACAGAAGGTATTCTAGTTGGCAGTTGCCCAGGGATCAGGGTGGGAAAAGGGAAATACTATAGATGAGCATGAGTTTTCTATATGGGTTAATAGAAATATTCTGAAACTGGATTGTGGTGATGGTTGGCAAATATTTCAATTTACTAAAAGTTATTGACTTGTGTGCTTAAAATTGATAAATTTTATACTGAGTTTATACCCTTATAAGCCTGTTTTAAAAAATTCAACCCGTGTTCTTGCATTAACCATTCTTTCTCAGTCTTGCAAGTTCTTCCCTGAAGGTATTGACCAAATGCCATCCATTTGAAACTTTGAGTTGTATGTATGTTATCAAAAGAAAAGTTTTTTTTAAAAAAGTCACCCTTTTTATGTGGTCTTATTTTTATCATTCTAGGCAGAATGAACTGGAATGATGTCTCCTTTGTTCCTTTTACCATTTGCTTTTCCACATTATTCATTCAGCAGGCAGTACCTGCTCATCTAGCATGAGTTGGGCACTAAGGAATGGGAAAAAGTAGGATTAAAGGACATCTCTTAGTTTTGAAGGGCTCAGATTTGATGAGATAATTGGGCATGGACAGTTACATGGGGGGGACGAGTGCCAATTTGGGGATATACACATAATACTAGAGAAGAGAGGAGGAAGACATGATTTTGCTGGAGCACTGAGAAGGCTTTCCAGAGGAGGAATAATTGAGCAGAGAACCCAGGGAATTCCAGGTAAAGGAACCATCAACAGGGGTACAGAGGCTTGAAAAAGGTGGAAGTGCTTGGAAAAAATTAGAATTTGAGAAGTAAAGAATGTGAGGGGCCCAAGGAGAACAAAGGAATCCATTACAAAGGATCCTCTTTGCCAAGCCAAGTAAGGGCGTACCTTGTTTTACTGCACTTAGCTCTATCAGGCATCACAGATACTGCATTTTTTTTACAAATCAAAGGTTTATGGCAACGTTTGTTGAGCAATTCTATTGGTGCCATTTCCAACAGCATGTGCTCACTTTGTGTGTGTCACATTTTAATGTATGTACATTGTTTTTTAGACATGATGCTATTGCACACTTTATAGACTACGGTATGGTGTATATATAACTTTTATATGTAATGGGAAGCCAAAACTTTGCATGACTCACCTTATTGTGGTGTTCTGGAACCAAACCCAATATATCTCTGATGTATCCTTGTAGTTTGGATTTGGTCCTGAAGATGATGTGGGAAACCTTCAAAATTAAGTAGGGCAGTGACATAATCAGATTTGTTTTTTAGAATAAAGTGTTCTGGCAGCAGCAGTATGTAGGATGTATTGGAGCTGGGGAAGGATAAAAACAGGGTCACTAGTTACTCCTTGGACAGTTGAGAGATGGTGGCTATTATGGATTGAATTGTTGCCTGCGCGCTCCCCCCCCCCCCAAAAGATCTGCTCAAGTCCTAATTCCCAGTTACATGATTGTGATTGCATTTGAAAATAGGATCTTTGAAGTTATTAAGATTAAGCCAACTGGATGTGCTGGTTTGAAGCTTTTATGTACCCCAGAAAAGGCCATGCACTTTTAATCCATTCCTGTAGGGGCAGACCTATTGTAGGTGGGATCTTTTGATTAGGTTGTTTCAATTGAAATGTGACCCACCCAATTCAAGGTAGGTCTTAACCCTTTACTGGAGTCCTTTATGAGAGGATAAAAGGCAGAAAATGCTGAGAGTAGAGAAAAGCCCCGGAGATGCTAAGAAAGGACCCACAAAAGCTCAGAGAGGAGGCTACTAGAACCAAGAGCTGAAAGCAATGGAACCTGGGAGCAAAGGACCAGTAGACACTGGCCATATGCCTTGCTATCTGACAGAGGAACCTCAGATGCCAGCGGCCTTTCTTCATAGAAGGCTTCCTCCTGTTGATGTCTTAATTGGGACATTTTCATGGCCTTAGAATTGTAAATTTGTAAACAAATAAATCTCCATTGTAAAAGCCAACCCATTTCTGGAGTGTTGTATTCTGGCAGCTTTAGCAAACAGAAACACTGGATTACAGTGGGCCATAATCTAATATGGCAGGTGTCCTTATAAGTAGAGAAAATTGGACATAGACTAATAGATGACCACATGACAGAGGCAGAGACTGAATTAAGCCAAAGAACACTATGGGTCACTGGTATGCAGTCTTGAGAACCCTACAGACTTTGAAGAAACGTGTCCCTGCTGACACATTGATTTCAGACTTCCAGCCTTCCTGACTCTGAGACAATAAATTTCTGTTGTTATAAACTACCCAGTTTTTTTCCTTTGAACATCCAGTTTGTGGACAAAACCATGGGCAGTGGTGGTGGGATAGAGAGGAAAAGAGATATTTAGAAAGAGACATTGCCCAGGCTCAGTGATTATTAAAGGCTGAAGGTAGGGTGGGCTGAGGATGAATTCAAGGTTTTGCCTAGAGAAGGAAGTAGGTGGTAGTTTTATTCCTGGAGTCAAGGATGACAGAACTCATTTTGAGGAGGAAGATGATGGATTATTTTTAAATTAATTTTTAAATTATATAAGACACTATAGTGCATTATTTTATGTTAAAAACAAACAAACAAAAAAACAATTGGAAGGGTGCACATGGTTCATTGTAGAATGCGCGCCTTCCACAAGGGAAAAGGTTCCATTCCTGGTCCATGCACCTAAAACAACAACAACAACAAAAACAATTAGAGCCACCAGCCCTAATTTCAGTCCTTTACTTGGAGGTCACCACAGTTTCCAGTGCTGAGTGTGCTTTCAGGCCTTGATCTGAATATTTACATACTTACCTTGAGAAAATGCAAAATAGCCCTTTTCAGGTATCTAACTTACATATGCCATGCTCTATATATCATTTGCTATTTCCCCTCTACAACCAATATTTTAGACATTTTCCTCATACCCAGGCCTTTAAAATTACTTTGTGCGTTTAAACTGCTGCATAGTATTCCAGTCTCCATTGACAAACATTTAGTTTATTTTTTCTCCCAAATGTCCTGTTTATAAAAATGCTGCTGCACTGAATATACTTTAATACATATCTCCATAAACAAGTGTGGTTTTGGGGGGAGTAGTTACTGAGCAGTGGAATCATTGACCTAGAATGCATGCCCAGCCGTGACTGGTACTGCACACCACCCTCCACCTGGCTTTTCTGACTGTAGCGTGTACAAGAGTTCTCCTTTCCCCACGTTCTTTCAACACCTGATCTTATCAGGCTTTCTTTTATGACTGCAAACAATACATCATTTTTTTCAATTTGTGTTTCTCTGATCGTGTGTGAGGTAGGGCAACATTCTTTGGCTATTTGTTTGGCTTTGTTTTTATCGCTTGCTCCTTAGTTTGTTGGGCTATATTTTTCTTATGGGTCTCTAGTTTTTTTTTTTTAGTATACCCTAATCCTTCATTTGTTTTATGTTGACAATATTGTCTTTAGTCTCTTGTTTATCTTTTAAGTTTATGAAGAGAAATTTATTAGTCGTTTCCTTTATGGCTCTTGTTATGATTTGTTCAAGAAAAGTCTTGCTGACTCTTAAGTCCATAGGGATATTAGCTCTTTATTTTGTTCTATTGTTTTGACTTTTGAAAGTTTGAAATTGAGGTGTCAGTGGGAAATTCAAGTAGAATTGTCTAAGTGACAGGTGATGATTTCAGAGTGGAACAGAAATGACAACCTAACTTTTAAGATAATAATTCGGGGCTTCTCCAGAGTGATCTGAACAGTGAATAAAAAAGTATTTGCAAAGTTCCCTTGGGGGAATGATGAGAAAGGGGGAAAATTCAACTTCCCTTATGTGGAGAATTCCTTATATTCTCACAACCAGTGGGGACAACCAAAGCAATAGGCTGGGCCCTCAATCTTGGGGTTTGTTCATATGAAACTTATCCCCGCAAAGGATAGGCTAAGCCTAATTAAAATTAGGCCTAAGAGTCACCCCCACAGAACTTCTTTTGTTGCTCAGATGTGGCCTCTCTGTCTCAGCCAACAAGACAAGCAAACTCACTGCCCTCCCCTCTCTACGTGGGACATGATTCCCAGGGGTGTAAACCTTCCGGCAACGTGGGACAGAAATCCTAGAATGAGCTGGGACTCAGCATCAAGGGATTGAGAAAACCTTGTAGATCAAAAGGGGGAAGAGAGAAATGAGGCAAAATAGAGTGTCAGTGGCCGAGAGATTTCAAATAGAGTCGAGAGGTTATCCTGGAGGTTATTCTTACGCATTATATAGATATCACCTTTTTGTTAAGGTATATTGGAGAGGCTGGAGGGAAGTGCCTGAAAATGTAGAGCTGTGTTCCAGTAGCCATGTTTCTTGAAAATGATTGTATGATAGAGCTCTCGTATTGTGACTGTGTGATTGTGAAAACCTTGTGTCTGATGCGCCTTTTATCTACAGTATGGACAGATGAGTAAAACATATGGATTAAAAATAAATAATATGGGGAACAACTGTTAAAATAAATTTAGTAGATTGAAATGCTAAGGATCAATCAAAGGGAGTGGTAAGGGGTATGAAAAAAATAGGGGAAACAAAGGCTAAAATATATCGGGCAGATGGAAATACTAGCAGTCAGTGAGAGGGAGGGGTAAGGGGTATGGTATGTATTGTTTTTTTTTTTCTTTCTCTTTCTGAATTGATGCAAATGTTCTAAGAAATGATCATGGTGATGAATAAACAACTATATGATGGTATTGTGAGTTACTGATTATATACCAAGAATGGAATGATCATATGGTAAGAATGTTTATGTTTGTATGGTGTCATGTTCAAAAACAAAAAAATTCCGGGGCTTTTCAAGGTGGAAGAGGTAGTTGAAACCATGAGCATGGACAAGATTGTCCAGAGAAAGCATGTAAAGTTAAAAGTGGTTCAGGGACACAGTTCTGGGAAACACCAATCTTTGCAGAACTGGTTGAACTAAAGGGCTATACAGGAGACCTAAAAGAGAGATATAGGAAGAAAACCAGGGAATTCAGATAAAAGGGACCAAGAAAGGCAAGCCTTAACAAGGCTGGAGTGTCCACTAGCATCAACTATGACATTCAGCAACCTATACTGCAACAGTTATGTGTAGGTCTGTCTTTAAGGAGCTCATCTCTAAGGAAGGCAGACACCAGATTTGGGTCACCATTGTAGTCCTAGAACTGTACACAGCACCTGGCCCACAGTGGATTCATCCATCTACCATATACCTTTTGAACCTATTAACTTAGAAATCTATAAATCTACCTATTAATCTATAAAGCTTGTTAAATGAAGTAAATTTTGAAATTTTCCTTTTTCCTCAAATCAGCTTGGCAAAGCAACTTGTAAAACTAAGAATTTTGAGAAAGTACTGCAACCCTTTTACTCAGTGACATAACATCACTGCTGGAGAACTTGAGGCCAGGCCTCCTCATACCCAAGTCTTCCTTTAGTCCTGGGCTTTACTGGACTAAAGTAGTATCCATGATGGTGTGACTACAGGATAACTGTGGGGTTTGCTTGGCCTGTAAAACTTTTGATTTGAGAGGAATTTGGAGTGTGTCCAGGAACTCTTTAATGTATCCTTCACCTACCTCAGAACCTTCATGTTGGCCATTGTTCTCCTGACATTAGTTAATTTGTGAATTTATGAGGCACCTTTCCTTGAACCGTCAATCTCTAAATTGTCTGTAAAATCTAGTCCATGGGGTAAAGGAATGGAATTATTCATAAGGCAGTTCCATCTCAGCTTATGGTGAAATTACTCACTCAGGGTTTAATTAAGTCATAGATACACTGGTCCCAGCTTGGATAAAGGTGGAAAGGAAATAATTCCTGCTCCAAATTGGGTGCTTTCTGAGGTTTGACAAGCAGCTTGTGTGGTAATTCATGAGCTAAGGAAAGCTCAGAGTTCCTCTGAAGCAGAGAGAGAGATTTTTTTTTTTCCCTAGGCGAATAACTGGCTGGAGCGGGCAGGAGGGAAATCTGGGTAAGAAACAAGTAACAAAATTGGAGCCAGAAAGAGGGAAAAGAAGCAAAAAGAGGAGTCAGGTGGTACGGTTGCAGACTGAGTGGCCACAAGGCATGTAGGTGCCAGAGACAGGCCAGGCCATACCACCTGCAGTTTCACCTCCCTGCCCCGTTCAGAAGCCCTGATTGTGGGGTGTCTGTTGGGGGTTCCCTTTGTCTGCCATACTGTTCTCCAGTGATGGTGCATGGACATGACCAGGCTAGTTTCAAACGAAAACACAGACACTGAGATATTGCAGACAAATTAAAATTTATTGAGACAGACAGAAATGCACCTACTCAGGACTACAGTTAAGTATTTACTATTAACCAAAGAGTCATGTTCACATTCCAGGTAAGTCTACGTGGAAAAGCATTCAGAATTTACAAGGTTTTTCTACTTCACTATTTCATCTACAGTAGGGACAACAAACTGACACTCAGGATATGGTGGGCTGTCATTACAATGCTACACATTTAACAGGGACAAACATCAGTGACTTTGAGAAAAAGGTATAAAAAGACCAAAACCACCCACTGTAAAAGGACTCTTGGTTGTTAACTGTACAGTGTGGTCACAGTAAAAAACAAGGACTATGGATGGCATCCTGGGGAAGGAGGGGGCAGACCTGGACAGACACATTGCCATCTGTGCTGGGGGTGGGAAAACGGGCACAAAGAAGAGAAACTTATACAAAACCTCAAACTCAATGTAAGGTATTCCCATGCCTGTAATATTTGTGGAAAACAAAAGTCATTATTAGGCTAGACAAGCAACTATGATGGAAGAAAATTTGGGGATTTAAATTGGATGCCAAGGAAACAATATTAGATAAAAGAACCCTTCATGGAACAAGAATAAAACCATTCACTAAGGAGCTTCCACAAATGAGTTAGGAAGGATTCAACTCAATACCTGCCTCAGACAAGGGACTGGATTATCACAATACTATTTTTTTTAAACAAGATTTCATGTGTGCCCAGTCACTAAAACTAAAGAACTCCTGCTACAAAAGGAAAAAAAAAATTCTTCCAAGGACAAGATTACTCAAGATTCAATCTTTAGTACTTGTGAAAAGTACTAGAGACCTTTAAAAAACCAGTGTTAATGTTGTTCCATTGATTTTGGGTACCAGTCTCAGGAGGGTTTTTTATTTAATATTTTAATGAAATAAAACTTCTTGGAATATCTCTGAAAATGGCATCTCTTTACCTTACTGAGAGTTATCTAATGAGCACTCTTCTCTGTCATTAAGTTAATGCTTAGGATCTTTAAGAGTCATCTTAATTTGACACTTGTCATAAGATAATTAGGCAAATTAAAATCAGTGGTTCACTCTGTTCCTACAAGTTTCTCTAAGTGAAATCAATTTGTCGATTTTAATTTGTTCTCTTGTGTCTTTTCCAACCTCAGAGGAGGCAGTAACAATGGTTTTCTTTTGGTCTACGCTGAGATTTTTTTTTTAATATGTCTTGATTTTATATACTCTATTATAATTTTGCTGCATTCAAGCACTGCTTTTTAAATTGTGATTTCAAAGTTTTGCTCAAGTGAAAAAAACAAATTGAAACAGAGGGGTTATGGGTTGAGATCCCACCTCAGAGCTTGCCTGTGGTCTCCCTACAGGAAAAGTACACCTAGGACCTGACTGTACTCATGCCCATCAAGCCGAAGGAGTTAGCTACATCAGGTGTGCTCCTCTCCCATCTGAGACTGATTCTAGGGAATATTCCATTTAGTGCAATCAAGCACAAGGACTGGAAAATCCCAGTTTGAGGTTAGCTGTTGGTGAAGTATAAACAAATGGTCAATTTTGAGGAAGAGGTTTGGTCAGTGGCTGCTGTGATCATGGTTTGGCGGAATATCATTTTTGCCTGAGTTAACGTGGTCTTCTTGTGGAATGGGTGCAGCTCACGGGGGAGGCAAACACAATGCAGGCCAGAGACCCTTGCTTCGTAGGTGGTTAGGGCACCCAGGCAGGGAGTGACCAGGTGCGGCAGGGATTTACCGGCAGGAACCAAACTGAATAGGGCCACCTTGAAGACTATTCTTTGGTACTTGTACCTGGGTCAGCTTGATAGGGAGAAAAATCAATCCCAAAGGCAGATAACGATGATGACCCTACCAAATTTGAAACTAGGCCCCAATTATGAGTTAACTTAGAAAAAATGAATGTCGTAGTGAAGGACTTTCTCCATTACTATCTTAGGCGTGTAGTTGGAAGGGGGACGCAGGGTGAGGACTAAATCTTAAAAATCCAACCGTCACATCCTTGTGCTACTGTGAAGTTTTTTCCAGGCTTTCATCTGGGATTCTTCGCAAATGATGGATGGTACAGGTCTGTGTAGCTTTTGTACCCTCATGTTTTATGGATAGAAAAGGGGCAAAAGCAAGACATTGAGCTAAGAACCCTAAGTTTTCTTTTAAGGGAACACCTTCCCAGAGAGAAGGATGTGCCCATGCCTTAGAAAAAGCCCTTGAGTAGGGAAGGGAGGGACAGGTGCAAATGGGACAGCTTACAGCCCACGGAGGGCTCTGAGCTGAAACAAAAGAGATGGCTTGTGAAGCTACCCCTGTGGGAGTCGCATGGCTTCTGCGAGAAAAGTGATTTAGACAGACAGAGGCTCGTCTGAATCAAAAGGCTTCCAGTAACTCTGCTGATGCATAGAGAAGAATCCTCCTCAGCCTGCAGGCTACAAGTGCCAACTGTTAGTGTAAAAAAAAAAGACTTCAACATAAACTTCTTATTCCAAAAATTGTGTCCAGGTCTGGACAGGCTGACAAAATTATAATTGTTTTACAAATGAGCTTTAATAGATACCCAAACACTTGTTCTGAGAAGTATATGTACTTGTGTGTATGTGGGTGCCAGGCATACACACACACACACACACATGATCTCTTATAGAGATTTGTGCATGTAAAGCAAGAAGCATCCAGACACCATTTTTAAACAAAATGAATTCCCGAAGGGGACGGCTGAATTAAGGCTGTTGTTCGTAGGAAGCCAAATACAGTGATATGAAAAACTCATTTTTAGTAATAAACTCCAGGGGTGGTGGGTCAAGGTACAGGTGTGTGTTTTCCACGACATCTACAGGACACAAGAAAAGCACTTAGACACTGTAAGGCCGGGAACCATGCTGTAATAACCACCAGAGTGGGTAATCAGAAAGGGTCTTTGACGTTTAAGAGGGTAGGGGCTCCCTGCAACTGTCGGAATTCCACATAAACTACATGCTTCTCACTGGAGGGCAGGAGACTCGAATGAAGTCGGCCATTCCCCTGTCTACAATACCGAGCAAAATGCAACGCTCTCCCTCCCACACAACCGTCTTCACTATCAGAATGCTCTGGGAACAAGGAGTTGTCTTCCAAACCTCAGGTCAGGCACAGAGAGCAACGAAGGAGAGACCTTGGTGCCTCGGAGTCTCGGATACAGATGCAGGAATAGGAAGTGACTTGCAATTTTGTGCAAAACTCATGTCCTCCTCCTCGTGGGGACTACCAGATGTACCCGACCTCATCCTCTTTGTCATCGTCCTCGTCCTCGTCGTCCTCCGTCACTGCCCGCGTGTGCACCGTCAGCTTCCCCTCCTTGTCCTTGGGCCCCAGCTCCCGCTCGTCTTCAAGGTCATCCAGCAGGACCACAGAGCCACCACTGCCAAAATCCCCTGAAGTTTCCTGTTCCTCCTCTGAAACATATTAACAGCAAGAAAAGATTTGAGGTCAGTTTCTGTTCACACTTCAGGACCCATGTCTGGTGGTTTCCCTTGCAAGTGACCTAACTGTTGGGTAAAACCATGTAACTTACTTTCCAAGTGTGAGAACATCCCTACGGCTTCTAAAATAGAAATGGGGGATTAGTCTCCAGGGCATGGACCGGAAGCTTTCTTCTGCTATGAGCTCTAGAATTCTTGGGGCTACTTCTACTTGGGAGTTTTCTAATTCTCAGTGAAAAGCAATGGCAGCAAAAGTTGCTCTTTGCACTAATTACGCATCAAAAATTGTCATTCAACCCAGTGTCATGGGGATAAGTTCCTGCCACTTGGGAAGCCAGAACTGCATAGTTAATCTCCTGTGATTTCATTGTAATCATACTGAATTACATCTGAGAGCTCCCTCTCAAAATTCCTCTGCCCCTGGGCGGGCCGCGGTGGCTCAGCGGGCAAAGCGCTTGCCTGCTATGCCGGAGGACCTCGGTTCGATTCCCGGCCCCAGCCCATGTAACAAAAAACGGAAAAACAAAATACAATAAAACAAGAAAATGTTTAAAGATGTTTCCCTTTCTTCCTTCCTTCCTTCCTTCTATCCTTCCTTCCTTCTCTCTGTCTTTCCTTTAAAAAAAAAATTCCTCTGCCCGGATCCCTGTGCGGTGAGTACCCACAGCCCACTGGAGGTCAGCGTGGAACTGATGGGAGAAGGTCTTACTCACCACAGCTCACTGCACCCTGTTTCCTGGAGCCGGCCAGCTCATTCCCATATTTATCCACACACCAGCACTGCCCCGTGCTGCCGTGACATTGCGTGGCTTTATAATAGCCCTCCTTATTACACCGAGGTATAAATGCCCCTGTGGGAACAAAAGACCAACTTTGCTTATAGGAGCACAAACGAACTCAGTCAGTGCCCTGTACAGCAAGGAAAAGAGCTCACGCATCAGACAGGATACTTGCAGAACTAGCAGGAGAGAATGAATGAAGTTGGTCAATTTTTCCTTAGCCAAGATTACAAAGTTTTGGACCTAAATGCATTGAATTCTAAGGAGCTCAGTTTTCAAAGAGGGATAACAGCCAACATTTTACTGAATGCCTACTTATATTCCAGGGGCCAGTCTAAGCCATCCATATATACTTGTATATACTAACGTATACCTATTCACACCCTCTCTTATCCTTACGATTATGAGGTAGGGATCACTGTTACCTTATAACAAACAGGAAACTGGGGCACGGAAAGCTGAAATAATCTGCTTAAGGCCCTGTCAGGATGTATCCAGTTCAGGATTCAAATCCTTCAATCTGATTCCTAAATAGCTTCTCAACCCCCTGGGGGGAAGAACCTGTTCTGCTTTGTTTTTAACTTCAAATGGGTCACGGACTAATTCTTTACCCAACGGTATAAAATGGCTCGACATCTTGCCCTAATAAGGAGGTGATAGTAGCTTAGTGCTTTATTTGCATTATTTCATTTGACAATTCCTCTTTGCAATTCTGTTATGTTTTATTTTAAAGCTATGAGATTACCAATTGACATAAAATGGTAAAAGAACATTTCAGTGAGATAGAGCCCTCTTTGTTTTTAGAATTCAAAGCAAAGTATTTGCTTTTGCCAGATGTTAATTTTTTTTATAAAAAGAATATTTACCATCTTTTCATTTCAATTTTCTGTGGAATTATTTTAGGTAGAAATCTTTAAAATGCCAATGTATGCTCTGTCTCATAATAAGTAACTTTGGCTCATTTGCATATATATGTCACTATATCTGTGTTTCCTATTTATCATTTCCCCATTTTCTGCTTCCTGTTGAAATGATCAAGTTTTCTTTACTTCATGGTTTCCTTCTATAGGTTTAAACACTTTACATAGTTTCTAACTTTGTGGTTATCTTTAAATTTCTCTCTCTCACACACACACACATTGTGGGTATGGGCGTGTATTGATGCATATTGTGTGCTCATCTCCCGTGTGGGGTTTCTCCCGAGTGTGACCTAGCCATCAAACCTTCTACATTAACCTCATGGAGAGAGTACGCTAACACTGTGGATTCATATTCTCTCATTTTGGGAAAGTAGCCCTCTTTCTTCTCTTTTTTAAAAAGATTAATTACCTTTTATTTCTTGGAATGGGCCCTAGAAAGAAGGGTGGCGTGAGGGAAGAGAGTTCTACTATTTTGAACCTAGATTTTTTGACCCAAGCCGAGCTGACTGTAGGGTCCACTCTTTAAAACCTTTTTTTCTCAGTTTGAAATAATTTCAAACTTATAGGATAGTTGCAAAAGCAATACAAAACTAATACAAAGAACCCCAATATAATCCCTATCCAGGATTACCAGCTTTTAATATTCTGCCACATTTGTTATATCATTGTCTCTCTAATCAATTTTTAAACATTTGAGAGTAGGTTGCATACAGCACAATCCTTGAACACTCAATACTTCCATGCACAGTTCCTAAGAATAAGTATATTCACTGATATAACTTCACTAAGCACAGTTATCAAGTTCAAGAAATTTAATGGTGAGTATAAAACATAAATTTATATCCCATGATTTTTCAGTTGTCCCTATAATGTCCTTTTGGGCATTTACTCCTTCATTATTAGATATATTCCAGGATCATAATTGCATTTTATTGTCATTGTCTCATGTCCTTTTTTTCTAATTGTGGAAACAACACCCAAGCACACCATGCGGTGGGATCCATCACATTCGCAGTGCAGTCTTACCATCACCAGCATCTAATGCCAGAACTTTTCCCATGTCCTGAGTAAAACCCCTGTCCCCGTTGTGTATGAACTGCCATTCTTTTTCGCCTTGCTCCTGATAACTTGTATTGTACTTTCTATCTCTGTGAATTTTCACATTCTAGTTATTTCGTATAAGTGGAATCATACACTATCTGTCCCTTTGTGTCTGATTTATTTAATCCATGTGATGTCTTCAAAGTCCATCCATGTCGTGGCTTATTTCAGGAGTTAATTCCTTTTTAGATGAGTAATATTCCATTGTATACGTATACCATGTTTTGTTTATCCATTCAGCAGACGGACATTTGGTTGCTTCCATCTCTTGGTTATTGTGAATAATGCTGCTGTGAACACTGGTGTACAAATATCTGGATCTCTGCTTTCAGTACTTTTAGATATATACCTGGAAGTGGAATTGCTGGGCTATATATTTTGAGAAACTGCCAAACTGTTTTCCGTAGCCGCTACACCAATTTACATTCCCACCAAAAATGGACTGTTTCCTATTTTTGAGCATCTTTGCCAGCACTGCTTTTCGTTTAATATTTTTAACAATACACATTCTAGTGGGTGTGAGTTGAGGTCTCATGTGCTTTTCCTTAATGATACTGAGTTAATGATACTGAGCATCTTTTCATGTGCTTATTAGTAATTTCTGTATCTTTGGAGAAATGTCTATTCAAGTCCTTGGGGCAATTTTAAATTGGGTTGTTTGTATTGTTGTTGAGTTGAAGGAATTTTTTAAAACTTTTTTTTATTGTGAAATATAATACATATACAAAAGTGAAAAAAATTTCAAAGTACATTTTAACAGATAGTTATGGAACAGATTTCAAAGTTTGGTATGGGTTACAGTTCCACAATTTCAGCATTTTCTTTTTAGCTGCTCCAAGACACTGGAGACTAAAAGAAATCAATATAATGAATGATTCAACAGTCATACTCACTTGTTAAATCCTATCTTCTTTGTTATGGCTTCTCCTATGATCCTTCTCCCAATCTTTAGTGATATTTGGGCTATGCCCATTCTAACTTTTTCATGTTGGAAAGTGGTGTCAGTAATACAGGATGGGGGATGGAACTAGTTGATGTTCTTGGACAGGTTGTGCCCCTCTGAGTTTCAGGATTTATTTGCCTAAGGAACAATCAGGAGGTTATAGGTTTTTGGAAATTAAACTTAGCACATGAAACATTCGAAGGATCTCAGATAGAGTCCTAACAAGAATGATGTCAGTTGAACATTGGCAAACTGTGGCAATTAGCAGTATCTAACTGAAGCTTACATAGGAGCAGCCTACAAAATCACCTCTAGACTCTATTTGAACCCTCTTAGCCACTAATACAAAATTTTGTTACATTTTCCCCCCTTTTGGTCAGGAAGGCATTGTTGATCCCACGATGCCCGGGCCAGGCTTATCCCTGGAAATCATGTCCCACGTTGCCAGGGAGATTTTCACCCCTGGATATTATATCCTATGTAAGGGCAAGGGTAATGATTTTACTTGCAGAGTTGGGCTTAGAGAGATTGAGAGGCCATGTCTGAGTAACAAAAGAGGTTTTCTGGAATTAACTCTTAGGCATAATTATAGTGAGGCTTAGCTTCTCTGCTATAGAAATAAGTTTCATAAGAGCAAGCCTCAAGATCAAGGGCTTAACTTGGGAGTCTCTAATGATCCTCAGGTGGAAAAGTTTAAACATGTCATATTTTTTCTCCAGTTCCTCAAGGGACTTTGCCAATACTTTAAAATTATCTAACCAATATACTCTGGGATGTAGGCAGGTATTACATTAAGGTATATAGAATTACCAGCCCTTGTTCCCATTCTGTGCTCCATGTGTTTGGGTTGTTTAAATGCACCATTTAAGCAGGTTGAATTAAATTGTGTGCTACAGAAAATTTAGGTTTTGGACAAAATAAACCTCTCTTTTTTTGGTCTCATAGTGCCCTGTATTCTGATTTATTTTTGTCCCAACCAGATCGGCTTTCTTCTTATCTCTAATTGAACCCTGATCTCTTTTTCAGTTTCTTTAACAGTTGCTCATAGCAATGCTGACTCTCCCAGCTACAGAACTCCAACTGTGAGTCTTAGGTGTCACACAGGTACTCAGATTTCCAGGGAAATATTAGGTTATACCCATTCATCACAGGATCTCAGAATCTAGAAATAACACAACTTTGGACTAAATGTGACTGCTATACAATACACTATTCTCTTGTTTCTGGCTTATTTTGCACCACATAATGACTCCAAGGTTCATTTACTTTGTTGCATGCTTCATGACTTCTCTGTAGCCTCACAATATTCCATTGTATGTATATATTACAGTTCTCTTTTCTGCTTCTCAGGCAATGTATCCTTTGGCTACCTCCATCCATTGGGCATCATGGATAATGTCCCAAATAAATAATACATGTCTCCCAAGAATCCTCACTTAATTGTACAATCAACAACACTCTCAATTTTAGACAATAGTCATTGCCCCAAAGAGAAAAATAACAGGTAAATACACCCTTACCAAATAGCAACTCTAAACCTCCCCTGAACTCTTCTCCCCACCCCCACCAATTATTTTCTCCTGGTACTGATGTGGTACTGTTGATGTCTTCCTGCTAACTATAGTGCACAGTATGCTGTTTGTGTTTGTCAGCTGCCAGGATACGATATACCAGAACTGGAATGGTTTTCAAAAAGGGGAATTTAGTAAGTTACAAGTTTACAGTTCTAAGCCCACAAAAATGTCCAGTGAAGTCATCCAGACAAAGATACTTTAATTCAAGGAAGGTTGATGGGTACAGAACACCTGTCAGTTGGGAAGTCACGTGCTGGCATCTGCTGCTTCCCTGCTCCTGGGCTTTGAGGCTGTCTGCCTCCATTCCTATAGGGTTCCTCACTTTGCTTCTCTGGGGCTGGCTTGCTTAACATCTCATGGCAACATCTGCTGGGCTCCAAGCATCTCCAACCATCTGTGTCTCCGTTTTCCAAGTGTCAGCATTTGTGTCAGCTCTGCTCTGAAGTTTCAGCTCTGAGGTTTCAGTCTTTTCTGACTCTTTCTAAAATGTCTCCACTTTTAAAGGATTCCAGTAATCTAATCAAGACCCACCTGGAATGGGTGGAGTTGCATCTACATCTAATCAAAGATCACACCCACAATTAGGTCACATCATTAGATTAGCTAATCTAATCACATTCCAACCTACAGTGGTGAATCAAGACTAAAAGAAATGGCTCCCATGAGATTGTATCAGGATTAAAACATGGCTTTTCTGGAGTCCATAATTGTGCCCTTTTGAAAGGATGTATGTACCCTAGAAAAGCCATGCTTTATTCCTAATCCCATTTTGTAAAAGCAGCCGTTTCTTCTAATCCCCATTCAGTACTGTATGCTTGAAACTTTAATTAGATCATCTCCCTGGAGATGTGACTTAATCAAGAGTGGTTGTTAAGATGGATTAGGCGGAGATGTCTCCACTCATTCGGGTGGGTCTTAATTAGTTTACTGGAATCCTATAAAAGAGGAAACATTTTGGAGAAGGAGGAGATTCTGAGAGAGCAGAACAACATAGCTATGAGAAGCAGAGAGTCTACCAGCCAGTGACCTTTGGAGATGAAGAAGGAAAATGCCTCCCAGGTAGCTTCATGAAACAGGAAGCCAGGAGAGAAAGCTAGCAGATGACATGATGACATTGGCCTTCTTGAATCAAGGTATCTTTCCCTGGATGCCTTAGATTGGACATTATAGACTTGCATTAATTGGGACATTTCCATGGCCTGAAAACTGTTAACTTGTAATTTATTAAATTCCCTTTTTTAAAAGCTGTTGAGTTTCTGGTATATTGTATTCCAGCAGCTAACAAACTAGAACAATAATTCTTTCAAACTGGCACACAGGCAGTAGTAGTTTTCCTCCTGTACCCCTCTATTGTTGACTTTTTATACTAAAATCAGACCTTTGAACTAGGTCTGCAAGAACTTACTTCTTATATTTGTAGTATTAATCGGTGGGATTCATGGCTCTATAAAACTCCTTTCAATCATGCCACCTTCAATATGGCAATATTACTCCCATCCCCATTAATGAACTACAGCTATCCATTCCCTTTAATTTCAACCATTTCATTAGATAACCATTCACCCATCTCTAGCTTCTGTGTGTGTCTAAGTCCCCTATATTCTACATTATAAGCCTCTGATTTTACTTTACCAGGGTCATAAGAGCAAAATCATACGGTATCTTTCATTTTGTGTCGGCTTATTTCACTCAGCATTATATCCTCAAGGTTCATCCATCTTGTCATATGCTTCAGGATGTCATTTCACCTTCCTGCTATATAATAAATATTCCATTGTATGTATATACCACATTTTGTTTATCCACTCAATCCATGGAAGATTGTTTCTATCTTTTGGCAGTTGTGAATAGTGAACATAGGTATGGAATGAACATAGGTGTGGAAATGTCTGTGTGTGTCACTGCATTCAGCTCTTTGGGTATATACCAAGTAGTGTTATTGGTGAGTTACGGGACAACTCTATTTAGTTTTTTTATTAGGAACTGCCAAACTATCTTCCACAGCAGCTGTCCCATTATATATTCCCACCAACAGTAGATAAGTGTTCCAGTTTCTCCACATCCTCTCCAATATTTGTAGTTTCCTATTTGTTTAATAGCAGCTATTCTTACAGGTGTAAGGTGATGTCTTACTGTAGTCTTGATTTGCATTTCCATTATAGCTAATGAAGATGAGCATCTCTTTTGTGTGCTTTTTAGCCATTTATATTTGTTCTTTAGAAAATGTCTATTCATATCTTTTGCACATTTTAGAATTGGGTTTGGTCTTTTGTTGTTGAGTTGTATAGTTTCTTTATGTATTCAGGTTATCAAACCTTTATCTGTTATGTGGTTTCCAAATATTTTCTCACATTGGGTTGGCTGTCTCTTCACCTTTTTGACAAAGTCCTTTGAGGCATAGGAGCATTTGATCTTGAGGAGTTCCCATTTATCTATTGTTCGTTTTTCTGCTTGTGCTTTGGGTAAAAAATTTAAGAAGCTACCTCCTCTTACTAAGTCTTGAAGATGATTCCCTATATTTACTTCTAAGAGTTTTATGGTACTGGCTTTTTTATTTATGGCTGTGATTCACTTTAGTTTTTGTAAAAGTTGTAAGGTAAGCATCCTCTTTCATTCTTTTGGTTATTTATATCCAGTTCTTCCATACCCATTTATTGAAATGACTATTCTGACCCAGCTCAGTGGATTTGGGGGCCTTTTTCAAAGAACAGTTGGGCAAAGATTTCATGGGCTATCTCCACACTCTCAATTTGATTTCTTTATTCAATACTTTTATCTTTGTATCAGTACCATGCTGTTTTGACCACTGCGGCTTTATGGTAAGCTTTAAAATCAGGAAGTGTTAGTCCTCCTACCTCTCCTTTTTGATGATATCTTTAGCTATTTGAGGTCTCTTTCCCTTCCAAATAAATTTGATAGCTAGCTTTTCCAAGTCTTCAAAGTATGTTGTTGGAATTTTGATTGGTATTGCATTGACTCCATAGATCATTTTGAGTAGAATTTACATCTTAAATACATTTAACCTTCTTATCCATGAGCAGGGAATGTTTTTCCACCTATTTAGATCTTCTTTGACTTCCTTTTATCAATGTTTTGTAGTTTTCTATGTACAGGTCCTTTACATCCCTGTTAAGTTTATTCCTAGATACGTGATTCTTTTAGTTGCTATTTTGAAACCATTTTTTTTCCTTAATTGTTTTTTCAGGTCATTACTTGTGTATAGAAACATTACTGATTTTTGTACATTAGTTTTGTTTCCTACCACTGTACTGAATTTATAAGCTCAAATAGCTTTGTTGTAGATTTCAGGATTTTCCAGCTATAAGATCATGAAAGTTTTACTATTTTGTTTTCTATTTGGATGCCTATTATTTCTCTCTTCTGTCTCATCACTTCAGATAAAACTTTCAGAGCAATGTTTAATAATAGTGGTGACAATGGGCATTCTTGTCTCATTGCTGATCTTCGGGGGAATGCTTTCAGTCGCTCACCATTAAGTATGATGCTGGTTATGGCTTTTTCATATATGCCCTTTATCATGTTGAGGAAGCTTCCTTCAATTCCTACTGTTTTGAAGTGTTTTTATCAGAAAAGGATGCCGAATTTTGTCAAATGCTTTCTCAGCATCAATTGAGATGATCATGTAATTTTTCCCTTTTGATTTATGAATGTGCAGCATTACATTTCTTGATTTTCTTGTGTTGAAACACCTTTGTATTCCTGGTATAAACCCCACTTGGCTGTGATGTATAATTCTTTTAATGTTTTATTAGATTTGATTTGCTACTATTTTGTCGAGAATTTTTGCATCTACATTCCTTAGGGAGTATGGGCTACAATTTTCCTTTCTTGAAGCATCTTTAACCAGTTTTGGTGTTAGAGTGATGCTAGCTTTATAAAATCAGGTGGGTAATGTCCCTTTTTCCTCAAATTTTTTGAAGAGTTTGAGCAGGATTGTTGGTAAGTCTTTTTGGAATGTTTAATAAAATTCCCCTGTGAAGCCATCTGGCCCTGGGCTTTTCTTTGTAAGAAGATCTCTTGATAACTGATTGAATGTCTTTACTTGTAATTGGTTTGTTGAGATCTTTTCTTTCTTCCTGAGTCAGTATAGGTTGTTCCTGTGTTTCTAGGAATTTATCCATTTCATCTAAGTTGTCTAGTATCTTGGTATATAATTATTCACAGTATCCTCTTATGATTTTTTTTTCTTCAGGGTCCATGGTAATGACCATTTCTCATTTGTCATTTTATTTGCCTCCTCTCTCTTTTTTTTGTCAGCCTAGCTAAGAATTCATCAACTTTATATTCACAAAGAACCAACTTTTAGTTTCATTGATTCTGCTGTTTTTTGTGGTGGTGGTTGTTCTCCAATTCATTTATTTCTGCTTTAATCTTTATTTCTCTTCTTCTGTTTACTTTGGGGTTAGTGTGCTGTTCTTTCTATAGTTCCCCCAAGTGAGTAGTTAAGTCCTTGACTTTGGCTCCTTCTTCTTTTTCAGTATAGGCATTTTTTAGGGCAGTAAATTTCCCTCTTAGCACTGCCTTTGCTGCTTCCCATTGGTTTTGATATGTTGTATTCTTTTTCCATTTGTCTCCAGATATTTATTTACCAGCCTCTCTAGCAATTTCTTCTTTGACCCACCTATTAAAAGTATGTTATTTAATTTCCATATATTTGTGAAAACTCTGGTTCTTTAGTGGCTATTGATTTCCAGCTTCATTCCATTGTGGTCAGAGAAAGTACTTTGAATAATTTCAATATTTTAAAATTTATAAAGACTTGTTTTATGGCCCAGCACATGATCTATCCTGGAGAATGTTCCATGAGCACAAGAGAAGGATGTATAGCCTAATGTTTGGAGGTGTGACAAATCATATATGTCTGTTAGGTCTAATTCTTATCACATTGTTTAAGTTCTCTATTTATTTGTTTATCCTTTGTCTGGTTGTTCTGTCTATAGAGGAGAGAGGTATATTGAAGTCTCCCACTGTTATTGTTGAAACATCTATTGCTTTTCTCAGTTTTGCCAATGGTTGCCTCATATACTTTCGAGCTCCTTGATGAGGAACATAAACATTTACAACTTATTTCTTTTTGGTGAATTGTCCCTTTCATTAATATGCAGTGTCTGTCCTTGTCTGTTATGACATCTTTAAAGTCTTTTGTCCAGTATTCATTTAGCTACTCCTGCTTTCTTTTGATTACAGCTTGCATGAAACATATTTTCCATTCTTTCACTTTGAATCTATTTGTGTCCTTGGGTCTAAGAGGAGTCTTTTGTAAGCAGCATAAAGCTGGATATTTTTTATTCCATTCTGCCAATCTTTACCTTGTAACTGGTGACTATTTTAGTTTGTTAAAGCTGCCAGAATGCAATATACCAGAGATGGAATGGCTTTTAAAATGGGAACTTATTAAGTGGCAAGTTTACAGTTCCAAGGTTATAAAAATTTCCAAACTAAGGCATCCAGAGAAAGATACCTTGGTTCAAGAAAGGCCGATGTCGTTCAGGCTTCCTCTGTCAGCTGGGAAGACACATGGCGATGTCTTCTAGCTTTCTTTCCTGGCTTCTTATTTCATACAATTCCCCGGGGGTGTTTTCCTTCTGCATCTCCAAAGGTCTCTGACTGTGTGGGCTCTGCCCACACTGAAGCTTTTTTCAGAATGGTTCCCTCTTAAAGGGCTTCAATAAGCAATCCCATCTTGAATGGGTGAAGACACATCTCCATGGACACCTAATCAAACCACTTAATCAAAAGGTACCACCCATAATTGGGTAGGTCACATCTCCATGGAAACAATAAAAAAGATCCCACCCGACAATACTGAATGAGGGTACCCAACAGTTTCAAACTGGCACCTTACTCTAATGTTTAATACATTAACATTCAAAGTTATTACTTTAAAGGCAGTTGTTGAATCAACCAGTTATCCTTTGTTTTTTGTCAGATCTATATATTCCCTGCACTGGCACAGGGGAAGTAATTCTGCTGGCTTTTTGGTTCCCTACAGAGCTGCAAGGGAAGATCTCACAAGCTAAGTGCAGGAGAAGACTGAAGTGCAAGAGTGCCTACTCCTTTGGGACCTGCACTTTCCTGTGTGCCACTGCTTGTCCCCAGTGGGGTCACAACTGAGCACAGTCACCCTATTCTCTCAGTCCCAAATTCCTTGCTTTTTCATCCAGGACCTCCATATACAGTGTAGATAACCCTCTATGGTCACTCACACACTGGAACTGCTCCATGGTCTCATTTGTTCATCCCATCTCTCATTGTTTCACAGAGCAGGGGTGAACTTAGCCTATCCTATTCCAGATATTTGCCTTATTGCAGTGGTTGGGAACTGAACCTCCAGTGCCTCTGAGGTATGCACGTACACGGGAAATTACAAAACATTGCTGAAAGAATCAAAGAAGACCTAAATAAATGGAAGGAAATTCCATGTCATGGATCGGAAGACTAGTTAGTATCATTAATATGTCAGTGGTAGCCAAAGCGATTTACAGATATAATGCAATCCCAATCAGAATTCCAAGAGTCAATTGTCAGTTTCATGTGGAAAGGTAAGGGACTGCAAGCAGCCAAACCTAGTTTGAAAAAGAAGACAAGTTGGGTGTCTCACACTTCCTGATTATAAAATTTATTGCAAAGCTATAGTTATCAAATAATAAGATACTGGCAGAAGGACAGACCTATTTGAACCAATGGAGTAGAATTAAGAGTTCAGAAATAACTGCATCTATGGCCAATTGATGTTTTGACAAGGGTGTCAAATCCATTTAATGGGGAAAAGAATAATCTCTTCAACAAATCATACTAGTACAAATAGATATCCACATGGAAAAGAATGAATGCGGACTGCTGCCTTATACCATATACAAAAGTTAACTCAAAATGGATCAATGACTTAATTATAAGATCTAAACCTCTAAAATTCTTAAAAAAGTGAAGTATCTTCAGGACCTCACATTAGGCATTTGATTCTTAAAAACAATACCAAAAGTATGAGCAACAACAACAAAAATAGGTAAGTTGGACTTCTTCAAATTAAAAAAAAAATTACATTAAAAGTCATTATCAGGAAAGTAAAAAGACAACCAGCAGAATGGGAAAAAATATTTGAAAACCATATATCTGACAATGGCTTAATATCCAGAATATAGAAAGAATTTTTTCAGAGCTGAAAGCAGTGACTCAAACAGACATTTGCACACTGATATTTATAGCTGCATTATTTACAGTTGCCAAAAGATGGAAACGATCCAAGTGCCCATCGACAGATGAGTGGATAAACAAAGTGTGATACATAGATACAATGGAATATTATACAGCAGTAAGATGAAATGATGTCCTGAAGCACGTGAAAAGATGGATGAACCTTGAGGATATGATGCTGAGTGAATTAAGCCCAGGCACAAAAGGATAGATGCTGTATGATTTCGCCATTATGGCCCTGGTAAAGGAAAACTCAGAGGCTTATGATGTAGACCATAGGGGACCTAGAGATACACAGAAGCTAGAGATGGGTGAATGATTACCTTATGAGGTTGAACTTAAATGTAAGAGATTGTATAGACATGATGGTAATTCATTAGTGGGGTTATAAGCAACATTACCTTATTGAAGATGAACATGATTGAAAGAGGTTTTATAGAGCCATGGATCCCACCAATTAATACTGCAAATATAAAGTTCTTGTATGAACTACTTCAAAGGTCTCAGTTTTGTATAAGGAGTCAATAATAGAGGGGTACAGTGAGAAAACTACCATTGCATACTATGGCCTATAGTTAACAACAACAGTACCACATCAATACCAGGGGAAAATAATTGTGGGAAGGGGACAAGAGTTAAGGGAAGGTTTCAGTTACCTAAAATTGAGAGGGTTGTTGATTGTAAAATTAAGTGAGGATTCTTGGGAGATATGCATTGTTTATTTTGGACATCAGCCATGATGCCCAATGAATGGAGGTAGCCAAAGGGTACATTAACTGAGAAGCAGAAAGGAGAACTGTAGTGTATATATACATATACATATGATGGAATATTGAGCAGCTACAGAAAAGAGCAAAGTGGTGAGGCATGCAACAAAGTGAATGAACCTTGGGGACAGTATGTTGTGCTAATAAGCCAGAAACAAGAGAACAAATATTGTATTGTCTCTTGTAGAGAATATAAGAAAATTGGGGCCTAGATTGTAGGCTCTTATGGCAATCATATTTAGTCTGGAGTTGTGTTATTTCTAGATTCTGAGATGCTGTGCTATATGTGTATAACCTGTTATTTCCCTGAAAATTTGGGTACCTGTGTAACACCTAAGACTTAGAGTTGGAGTTCTGCAGCTCTGAAAGTCAGCATTGCTACAAACAACTGTTAAAGAAACTGAAAAAGAGATTAGGGTTCAATTAGAGATAAAAACAAAGCTGATCTGGTTGGGACCAAAGTAAATCAGAATACAGGGCAAAGGATGATATTGTCTGCATTTTAGAGCTTCACCTATTGTATCAGTCCAAAGGAAGAGAGATTTATTTTGTCCAAAACCTAAATTTTCTTAACATAATCTAAATCGACCTATCTGGATAGCTCATTTAAACCACCCGACACATGGAGCCCAGAATGGGAACCAGGGTTTGCAAATCTGTATAACCTAATCTAATACCTGGTACACCCCAGGGTATGTCTGGCAGATAATTAAAAATTATTGGCAAAGTCCCTTGAGGGAGTAGAGAAAAAATAGGTAACTATAAAACTTTCCTACCTGGGAAAGCCCTGAAACTCACTCCAACATTAGGGACTCTCACATTAACAGGCCAAGCCCTAGATCTTGAGGCTTGCTCTTATGAAACTTATTTCTGTAGCAGAGAAGCTAAGCTTAACTCTAACTATGCCTAAGAGATTCTTCCAGAAAACTCTTTTGTTGCTCAGATGTGGCCTCTCTGTCTCTAAGCCCAACTCTGCAAGGAAAATCATCTTTCCAGAGGATGAGTCTGGCCCTGGCACTGTGGGATCAACAACTAATTCCTGACCAAAAGGGGGGAAGAAGTGTCATAAAATAAGGCATCAATGGCTCAGAGAAGTCAAATAGAGTCATGAGGCTACTCTGGAGGCTACTCTTATGCAAGCTCTAGGTGAATATTGCTTATGGCCATGGATTGCCAAATTTCCACCAATATCAGTCCTGTTAACTCTTAAGAGCATGTAGGGCTCTACCTGAGACTTTATAAAAGTTTTATGCACCAAGTTTACTTTTCTGGACTTATAATTTCCAAAGGGTTCCTATGCCAGATAAATTCTGAAACCCAGATGGACCAGTCTCTCCAAGATTATCAACTAAATTATATCCCCTATCCTTTGGGATATCCCTTTTCAACATGAAAAAATCAGAATGGGCATTGCCTAATGATCCCTGTAGATTGGGAGAAGGATCAAAGGAGGAGGTGGAGGTATAACAGAGAAGATAGGATTTAACATATGAATATGACTGCTGAATCACTATATTGATACTTCTTTTGGCCTCCTATGTTTTGGAGCAGCTAGAAGGAAAAATCTGAAATCAATGGTAGCCCATGACACACTCTGAAATCTATTCTATAACAACCTGTTTTTGTACTTTGAAATTTATTGCTTTTTCTTTCTTTTCTTTGTATATATATATATATTTCACGATAATTAAAGAAATGATGCTGAAATTTGCCGAATGCCTTTTCTACATCAATTGATACAATTGTGTGTGTGTGTGTGTGTGTGTGTGTAACTACCCTTATATTCCTGAAGTAAATATCACTTGATCATGATGTATATATACTTCTTTTAATGTGCTGTTGGATTCCATTTGCTAGTATGTTGTAAAGGATTTCTGCATCGAAATTCATAGGGACATTGGTGTGTAATTTTCTTATGGTATCTTTATCTGATTTTGGTATTAAGGGGATGCTGACCTCACAGGATAAATTAGGAAGTCTTCCCTACTCTTCAGTTTCATGGAAGAGTTTGAGAAGGATTGGTACTAATCCTTCTTTGAATATTTGGTAAAATGCAACAGTGAAACTATCTGATCCTAGACTTTTCCTCATAGGGAGGTTTTTGATGGATTCAATCTTTTTACTTGTTACTGGTCAGTTGAGATCTTCTATTTTTTTCTGTGGCCAGTGTAGGGAATTTGTCCTTTTCTAGGAATTTGTCCTTGTCATTTGGGTTGTCTAATTTGTTGATATACAATTTTCCATAACATAAACTATTGATTTGTCATTACTTTTATGCATTTATATTTTATATCTTGTAAGAAGTAAAAATTGGAATACAGTTGTACAGCCATTTGTATTTACTCAGGTTATTACCTTTACTCTAGAGATCTTTATTTCTTCATGGAGCTTCAGTTGTCTAATGTCCTTTCCTTTCAACCTGAACAACTCCCCTTGGCATAGCGTGTAGGGCAGGTCTACATATATACTGCCTCAGCTTTTATTTATGTGTAATTTAATCTCTCTTACTTAGGAAAGAAAATTTTGCTAAGGATTCTTTTTCATTACTTTGGGACATGTTCAAACAGACATCAACATCTGCTCTTCTGAGGCTCCCCTGTACATGACACACTGCTTCTCTTCTGCAGTTCTCACTCTGTCTTTGGAATTTAACTGGGTGATGTTATAATGTGTTTCTGTGTGGGTCTATGCTGTTTGGAGTCATTGAAATTCCTGGTTGTGTATATTCATAGCTTTCATTAAATGGGACAGGTTTTTTGTCATTATTTCTTTAAATATTCTTTCTGCCCCATTCTTTCTTCTCCTTCTTGGATATCGGTATGTTTGATAGTGTTCCATGGTCTCTCATGCTTCGTTCACTTTTCTTTAAATTGTCTTTCTAATCCTCAATCTGAATCATCTCAGTTGTTCTCTTTTCAAGCTCACTGATTCTTCTGCCAACTTGAATCTGCTATTGAACCGCTTCAGGGAATTGTGCTCTGGTCAGTTCCTTTTTATGGTTTGTATCTCTTTATTGATATTCTGTTCATGTGTGTCTATCATTTTCCTGATTTCTTTTAATTATCTGAGCATATTTTAAGCTTTTAGCTCATAAATCCAGGGTTTGGTCCTCTTTATTGATACTTTTAGCCTCTCCTTTCTATGGGCCATAAGCCTCCTTTGCATGCCTTATAATTTTTTGTTGCAGATTGGATGTTTTTATATTTTAATGTTTTATTTCTAGAATTTAGTCACATAGACATCTATGGATGATTTTTTCTTTTTTTTGCTAGCTCCTAGCATTCAACTAAAAGTGCTTTCCTACTCTTTACAGATTGTTCTATATGAGTACCTAATGATGAGTTTAAACAACAGCCTGAAGTGAAAGTATAGGGTCCCACCCTCCTTTTATCAGCATGTAACTTGTCCTGCACATGTGCACATGGCCCTAGGCATTCCCGTTTACATGGATACAAAGTTATCCCTCTTCCCCTAAGAAACAGCTCTTCTTCCCATTCTGGGTGCTGCCCTCTAGGTCCCACATTGAGCATTACAGGTGCCTAAGCAGTCTAGCTGTCAAGGCAAAAGGGAAATTCTAGGTTGGTGAGCCTGTGACGAGTGTTGTGCGTTAGTCTTTCATGCTGCCACAGGGCAGGCTGTCACCCGTACCCTAACTCAGGAGCATAAGCAATAGCACATCACTGCTGGTCTGCATGGAGGAAAAGGAGCTCTTTCAGCAGCCCAAGGGGCTAAGAGACAGAGATATTTGTGAAAGGAAGAGAACAAGTAGAGAGTTCAGGAAATGCTGATCCTCCTTTTTGAGCTGCAAATGGAAAACAGCAGCCCTCAGTAGGAAAAAAAAAGAGAATACTGAGCTGAGCCCTCAGGTTGGTAAGAAGCAGGTACTATTATATTCGTAAGGTAATAGTATTACCATTTTTTATTAGTAGGCAGTAATTACAACTGATTCTAATTTGCTGTTGCTTGTTTTATTTGTTTTTTTTTTGTAAATCTGAATGCCCCTGAATATACAATTATATTAGATTACTCATGCCTGAGTAATCTCCGTATGTGGAGAGATGTGATAAACTTTAACACAAGTTGGGATTCATCGTGTGGTGCAAAGGTAGGCATTTCATCCATGTGATCTGGGAGAAAAATGGAAAATGAGACATTTTATCTCAGGCCATATACCTTACAGGGGTTTAATTACTAATGGATGATAGAAAAAATAAGATATGTGTGTCCAACGAAAATAAATTTTTAAAATATCATTATATAACTACCTGTGGACCTCTGGCACATTTCCCAAACCTAAAATAACATCACTTGTGGAAAGTTAAGCACAAGACCCAGCACTAGAAAAATCTTTGGAAGAGGGATCCAGCCACTATACCTTTAGATCTGAAAGTTGTCTTCTTATTTGAGAGAAGAACTGAGGCCCAGAGAGGTAAAAATTTTTCTTTCTTTCTGACTTAAATGGGGTGTTACGAGGAGCAGAAAGTTGTGAGGGGAGCAAGTGGGGAAAAAAATAATTTGAAAAGACAGAAGTGGGGTGTGCCCCTTCAGGTGACCTAAAAATCAGGAGGTGAAATGGCTAGAATTGTCCCACACGTCTGCAAGAAAACTCATCCCTTTCTCTGAAGTAAATAAACTTCTGAAATGGCAGGCTGCTTAGGGACTACACCTGCCTCTGAATGCTTAACAAGAATAATTCTGTTTTATCGTGGTGCAGATGTCAGCTCCCTTTTTAAAAAGCAAGCAAAGCCACAAGGACTCCTTTCTTCTGGAAACAAATGAGGTTTTACCAACATCTCAGTGACATTCTTGTCTGAATGCCAGGACATCACCTTTGTATGGAGAAAGGAGGCTTCTAGTTAAAAGGAAAAGCTTTGATGAGCCAGCACGTGTTACCTGCACCTTGGCCTCAGATTCACATGTCATAGAAAAAGCACATTCTCACAACCCACTTCTTCTGCTTTAACATTTGGACAAAGAGGAGAAATGTGCATCTCCCCTAGGGATTACATGAAGACAGAGAAATAGGTATGCTTAAGAGTATGCATTTGTTGATCCCTAGCTGATAAATCTCATATTCTTCCTGGGATGGATAAATTGATCTGGGCATCATAGGAAATGCTATAATTTATAGACTTTATAATTTTTAGAGCTGAAAGGGACATTTAAGAGCTCTTTTCAAATGGCCCTATTTGAAAGAAGGCAAAGCTTCAGTTCACTGGAGCCCGAGGTCAGGGAACAGTTAGCAGTGGAAGTGGTGCCGCATTCCAGTCCGGCTGACCTACCCCTGGTCCTGGGCTGACCTTTGGCTCTCTTCTTTCATGGGGCATGCAGCAGTTCTTCTCTTGGTGTCCAGCTGACTGGAATATCACCAGCTGCCTGCTTGAGCCCTGCCTGGGCTAGAAAGAGGCATTTCTTTCACGAAACACTGGTCCCTAATTGAATAACCATTGCCACGCTCAACATGGATGGTTTAATTAGTTGTTTAAACGAGTGGCAAGAAATAGTACTTACCCAATAGGCTTCTCCCCTTGCTCAGCTTCTGAATCCTGTTCATTTCGTTCTGACAAGGGAGACCTAAAAAATAATTTATGAAAGTCAGTTTCCAGATGGTGTGGGATATAATCTCCAATGATCGACTCCACTCTTGACGTGAAATGTAGACAATGACACACCTGGGAGTGGAATTACTCCATATGCTGTCACTATGCGGCAAAACAAATTTAGGCCTTCAGTGTCACTAATTAAAAAAAAAAAAAACAACCTCTTACCATGGGGTACTTAAAATAGGATTTAGGGGCTACTTGCATCATACAGGAATTTTTATTTTCTACTGCCAATACAAGTAAACAGCAGGTGTCTAATAAGTGGTTTGCTAACGTAGTTTTCCTTTATATCAGGAGGTAGATAATCAGCTAAGATTTCTGTGAGCTTGAGAAATGGGATCAGGGTTTATTAGTGGGCTAGTGTTCTGAATCCACAGACCAGACCAACTACCCAGAAGGTAACAGATACGTAATGTACCCCACATCTCGCTGCCGTGAAGACAGAAGATTAGAATGGCTGCTTTGGTCCCCATGGCTCACTGCCCTAGGAAAGGAAAACAGAAGCCTCGAGGAACAACTATTAAGACACAGAAGAGCTCTGGAGGCAGGGAGTATCGTAAGAGTGAGGCCTCCAATAAATCTTGGCTCTGCCTCCTCCCTGTCAAGTATTTTGTGCAAGTCTCTTTACCCCTCTCAGCCTCAAAGTCTTCAGTCACAAAACATGCTGTGCGGGACGCATCTTTTGTGAACCAACAGGAAACCACCACTGCTCGAGAAAAGGACAGATACGGTGAAAGGTACATGGCTAAGTAAGGTATATACGAGAGTGTGGCAGCACCGATAGGAAGGAATCAGAAGCAAACTCATAGTTAGAACCTAGAATATAGGTTGCCAAGGGCTGGTTTGGGGCTTGGGGATTAATGCTTAAATTGTACAGAATTTCTATTTGGGTTGATTGGAAAGTTCTGGAAATGGATGATGGTGAGGGTAGCACAGCATTGTGAGTGCAATTAACAGCAATGAATCATATAGGTGAGTTCAGTTGAAAGGAGAAACTTTAGGTCGCTTTTGTGCTACCTGAATAAAAAAAGATAAAACTCAGGACTGTACAACACAGTGAACTCCACTGTAAATGTTGGACTAGAGTTAAGTACAATTATGAAAGTGTTCTTTCATGAATTACAACAAATGTACCACACTAATGCAAGATGTTGATAATAGGATGGTATATAGGGAAAATATATACCCTAACATAAATTATGGACTATGGTTAATAGTACAGTTATACTGTTCTTTCATCAGTTAAGGTACCACACTAATGCAAAGTATTAATAATGTGGGGATGGTATATGGGAATGCTGTATTTTCTACATGATTTTTCTGTAATCCTACAACTTCTCTAATTTAAAAAAAAATGTTTTTAAGTGTGTGGTTAAGTTTTACCTTCCTAGAGAAGAAATAATTTCCATTTCCAAGCAAGTGACCTCACTAGTTCTTTAGAGTTTGACCAAGACTTGCCTTTGCAGATCTAGTGGGTCTGGGAGGTTCTGCTCTCTTCTTAGGGTCCTGCAGGCCTTGGCAGAGGTGGTGTCATTCTCAGGCGCCCCACCTGGGGCTTGCATTGCCTCCTTCTAGAGGCTTCCCACATGCAGGCCAACCCTCCGGGCACCCACTACAGCTAGCACCCTGTGGATTTCACAGTGCCACCTGGTTTTGCTCCTTATTCCCTGGAGAAACTGGTTGTAAAATGCATTTTGTTCACTTCTGGTTTTAAAATGCTTTCAGAATAAAGGGGAAAGATACCAACTGAAAACAACAAAGGAGAAACGAGCTCTCTCTGTGATGACTGAAGGTCACATTTGTCATGATACATAGCATTTATTGAATTCTTAGGATGTGTGAGGCAATGTTCTAGAACGTTGTCTCAACTAAATGCTCACAATAAGGTAGGTACAATTATTGTCCTGGTTTTTGCAAATGGAAATTCGTATCCTTATAACTACCCAGAAAGATAAAGAAAAAATCATGGCATTGAGAAGACTGTTGCCTCCTGAGAAAGGCAGGGAAATCAAGATCATTCATGTAAATGCTACAGCAGACAGTTTTAATATGAGGCGCGTATACTAATCCTTCTCCCAATTATCCAACAACAATTAAAAAACTCTACTGATTGAGAACGTTTGGTATATTGTATATAAAATACTTAGTATAATGACATGGAACAAATGTTCTTTTATAAATATCTGCTATCTTGCTGTTTTATTATTTTTCTTTTCTTGAGAGTTGGTCTATAAATTTTGTCAAATCTTAAAGCAAAACTCTCCATATTGAAAGATAAGGAAAAATGAATATCTACTCAGAAATGCTACAAGAAAAACAGTGGATAGGAACAAGACAAAACTCCAGATGAAGGCTTCATACATTTTTTTTTTGCTGCTGAGCAGATGAAAATAATTACTAAAGATTTCTCTAAAAAATTCAAAGAATATAATAAAAAAAAGTGTATCTCTGCATTGAACCCATCTTGCAGAGTCTAAGTTGCAAGGATGAAAACAACACAGAAAGAAGGAAATTGAGCAATTAAAGAAATAAAGGCCACATTCAAAGCAATAAAACTTATATGAAACACTCATATTATTCATGTCCCCGAGAAGAGACCAATCAAATGGAACAAAAAAATTTTCAAAGATATATTTAAGAAAGGTCCTGACAATATGATTAAAAAAAAAAGATTTAATTCTGGAGCTCATCTCAAGAGAAAGTGATGCAGATGGAACAAAACTGAGATATATCCTGAGAAATTAAATCTTGAAGGATGAAGAAAGAATCCTTTGGGTGTTTCCAGATAAATGATTACATCACTAATAAAAATTGGAGTGGTTTCACAATTTCCTGTACTGTATCAAATGCTAGCAGAAAAATGTTTAAAAATATCAGGAAAAGAAACGGCTTAACAATATTGTTCAAATACAAAGGAAATATAAATATTTTCAAACATTTAAGGAGTAATTCAGGGAATATAATTGCCATGAAAATTTTTGAAAAAGAAAATGCCTAAAAGTTAAGCAGCAATAAAACTAAAGACTAATATCAAAACCAATGAACAAATAACCCTACCACATGAAGTTAAAAGTGCTCTCAAGTAGTTCTTGGGTCATAAAGACACACAGAGCCATAACTGCAGAATACTACAAATGAAACATAATAAAAATACTAGATTCAATGCCAAGGGTGAACAACTAAAGGAGTGCTTTAGAGAAAATTTTTAGCCTCAAATACATAATAAGTGGGGAAGAGTAAATATGACATTCAACTTTCCTCGAAGTTTTAGGTGAAATAATAGAATAAATGAAATGTGAAAGCAAAGTAGACAAATCCCGGAGGTGGGGAGAGAGGTGGGTAAGGATCTAACAGGACAATAGGAGAAATCCCTCCCCTCTGCTGCCCTGGCCCTGTCACCTCACTTGAAGCATTAGTACTTATGCTCTGCCTCGCTCAGGCTCTGAGCTCTAAGGAACTCAGATGAGGACCACATGATTTTATATCAACTTAAAATCCTAAAGCTATTATTATGCTTAATGCTGAATCATTAAAAGCATTTTTAGTCAAGTAAAAAACATGGCTATTATTTAACATTGATTTGGTGGCACTAGCTGATATAAATAGAAGAGAGAAAGAAATGAGGTATAAAAATTGAAAAGGGAGAGAAATAATGATCACTATTTGCACATGATTTGATTGCACACCTGAAAAATCCAAGCAAGTTAACCAGAATCACTATTCTAAACAAAATGAGAATTTAGCAAGGCATCTAGGTACACAATAAATATTGAAACAACCACCAGTGAGGAAACTTAATGGGGAAAAAAAAATCTATCTCATTTACAGTGGCAACAACAATAGATACAAGGAAAGTGTGATATCTATAAGAACAAAACTTGCAAGTACCTCTTTACTGGTTGATAGGTCCTGTTCTAAGATAAAAGGATGCAATATTATATAACTATCAATTCTCCTGGAGTGACCTATTCTTGCCTGGTTCCAATAAAATACCAACAAGAATTTTTAAACATAAATTCTAAAGTTCAAAGAGGAAAAGAAGAATATAAGAGTATCCAAGAAAATTCTGGGAAAAAAGGAACAAAGGGAGGAGAGGATAGCCCTACCAGATTTTAAAACGTACTTTAAACAACTGTAATATAAACAGTTTGGAACTGGTTTATGAATAGTTAGATAAATAAGACAGAGTATTTAGGAATAGATGTAAATTCATAAAGAGAATATTTCAAATTGGAGGGAGAAAGGTTAGTCAATAAATGACAGAAGGGCAACTAGATAACTCTGTGGGAGTAAAGGCTGGGACCCTCCTTGTCCATATACCAAAATGAAACCCAGTGTGATATAAGATTTAAATAAACAACATCAACAACACATCCAAAAAGTACTGCAGAAAATAAGAGAATTGCTTTACCATCTTAAAGTGGAAATAACTTTTAGGTTAACAATAAGCTTTAAGGCTTCTAATATGCCATAAAATAAGACTGAGGAATTTGACTTTCTTAAAATTAAAAATTTATCTCTAGCAAAATTGCACAAAGTCAAAGTTGGGGATAAAAAATTGCAATACTTTTGACTGAAAACGTTCCAATGTCCTTAATATAGAGAGTTCCTACAAAGAAAACCAGGAGCCTAACAGAAATAAAAAATGTACAAAGAACATATAGACATTTCAAGGAAAAGCAAATTCATGTCTCAAGCATGTATTAAAAATGCCCAACCTAACTCCACAGTAAGAGAAATAAAATATAAGGAAATATAATTTCTTGCTCCTCAGTTTGGCAATGATTGAAGCAGGTATTCTTACTTTTTTTTTGGTGAAAGTATAAATTGGTACCTCTTTGGAGGCCAAATTGGCAATATTGCTCCAATTTTAAAATGAACATGCCCTTTGAACCATGATGTTGTTTCTCTGAATGCATCTCACTATAAACATAGACCCATGCATTTGCCCATCTTTTACTGAATGCCCTTTTGTCATGTCTACACTTTGTTTTTCTTCACCTCTCTGCATGCATTATCTGTACATACATACGTAATTAACTTTCACCATCAGTAGACGTCCTGCTCTCCTGGGGATGGGTTCTGCTGGCTTTATAGTATATGAGTCTGCATACCTGAGCCAGGCTGGCTAGAGTTTTCTGGGTACTGTGACTGAAATTCAGACACAAGGCAGTCTCTGCTGGTCCTATGAATTGTAGACCACCACCCTTAGGCACATGCCTCAGGAAGCTGAGACAGAGAAAGTGAAGCCAGACCATGCTGTCTACAGGGAGAGTCAGCAGTGGCCCCTGGATTTCTTAGTTCCTTGTCTTAATTCCTCCTGCAGGCTGATGCTCAGGTCTGACTTTGGGTATGTGTGAAGATACCCCTGTATCCTTTCCGTATATTCCACAATTCTTGAGTCTGTCTTTCTTATTAGCTCTACTTGTGTTTTACTGTTCACATTGAGAATCTCACCATGACCTTGGGAATTTATAGCCAAATGGTTTCTGTGCCCATTTTAAAGATGAAAACACTGAGGTATGATATGATTAAGGCACTTCCCCAAAGAGAAAAGCAGACCAAAATAAAGGATTCCTCAGATTTTCTAATCTACCATGCTAAAAGTAGAAATAAGGAGAAACAAACCTTGGTGCCTGCCATTAAATGGGATGAATTCTTTATTCTCTGGCTATTTCTTTCTGTCTGCGGATACTATCTGCCTCCCTAATAAAATGATACTTCCCAGCTCGAGGCCCCACCCTTCCTGCCACCTTACCTCCAGGCTTCTGGAAGCAGTAACACCACTCATTGTTAGAGAGCTTGCCGTCCTTGAAAGAGTCACAGGAGTTGAAGAGAGGCTGGATGCAGGGCTCATACTTATCCAGGTAGATAGCATTGATCTCCGACTGGTCCAGCAGGAGGTCATAGTTCATATCCAGCTTGTTGAACATCCAGCCCAGGGAGTCCTTGCAGATGGGCAGGATGCTGGTGTCGAACCCTGCCAAAGGAATGGCATGTCTCAGTCACTGCCAAGCCTTCCTTCTGCGCCCTGCTCACTCCCCAGCTTTCCTACTTCGAGGAGATGCCCAGTGCTCACCAGCCCCACCTCCCTGCGGTGGTTTCCTTCCCAGGGCACAGTCTCAGTGGCCTTCTGCTAGAATTAATCTTTAATTTTAGCTTTATTCTAATGGAACAATTTAAAATGCGCTAAAACAGAAGTCAGCGTTCGATGAAAATCTCATCTAAAGGGAAAAAGTCCCCAGTGTTAATTTGTCTGTAAGGTAAATATGAATTTTCATTTTTAGGTCTGTATGAAACTATGTATGCCCAAAAGGAAAAATACAAAACATGGTGAGTAAGAGGAATAACTTCTGTTCACAAAACCTATGCTTTTACATTTAGGAAAAACCCCAATTATTTGAAAAAAATAAAAACCAAAGAAAGCATGGCAATAAAATGAAACTACGTGGTATAATCCAGAAACACTGATTATATCTCAAAGGATTGTTAAAGCCAAGCAGTCTGAACTAATTAATGGCAAAACAAGCCAGGTACCTGCCTGCTCCCCTTCTTCTTTTCTGCAGTTCCCTAAAGACTTACATGACAAAGAATCCAAATCATCTCAGACAGTATTTTCTTATTTCTCTAGAGGGAAGAATAGTTTTCTTTTAGAATTCGTTGGTTCCACAATGGAAACTGTATATGCTGGGATAATAACTTGGCTTAATACTCGGTTATCACTTCTACTGTAGACAAACCTCAGAGAAGCCATTGCCAAAATCTAAAACTCTCCCTTCTTTCAGAATCAAAGGTGTTGTACAACCCCAGGTTACTTCACAAACTGGATTTCTAGGACTGGTTTTATATTCCCAGACTAATGATGATGACAGTTAACTTTTGTATGATATTGTTACTATGTCTAAAGCACCCTTCTAAGCACTTTCTAACTATCTCGCTGAATCTTTGCAACAGCCTGTGAAATGGCAGTATGTCATCTCTACTTTGCAGTTAAAAAAATAAGGCTGAAGACTTACATTACTTGCTCTGGGTCATACAGTTGTGGAACTGGGATTCAGACTCAGGGAGCCCATGCCTCCTGAGTCTACATTCTGTATCCCTCTTCTCCCTGGGTGCCTTCTGCCTTGTATGATCGTCTTGCCTTGAGAATGTCTAGTATGCCAGGTGGGGAAGGGCAGTGCAAGGGAGTGATCCAGTGTCTGTAATCTAGGGTTATGATGGGGTCGTTTGGGTGACCATCCACTTGATTGCTCACTCCTGGGGTTCTTACCCATAGGTCAGTCATCAAGTCTCCATGTGCAGGAGCCCTTGCTGTGTCAGCAGGATCTCGCTATAACAAAAGGCACTCACCGTTTTTAAAGCAGTGTCTTCACAGAAAGAGCCTAACTCTCCAAAAGCCAGTAAAATAAGTCCAGCACTTCCTCCTCCAGGGTCTCCTAGGATGCTGTGCCTCCCCTTCCTGTCGCTGCCTTAACTACACTTTTGAGAAAAAGACTACCTTAATTCCTTCAGGAGCTTCGGCCACTACAGGCACATAGCTAAGTGCTTAGTACAAATATTTGTTGAGAAAAGTCTTCTAGCTATTGCAGGGTTTACTCCTTTAAATATAAAAGTTTTCCATTTTTAAATTCATTCATTTTAATAGAAATCTAGCACATTCTGGAAAATGCACCTCCCCCCTTTCAGGGAAAGAGTCTATGAAACGTAAGGTAGCTTCTTCTTGGACGCAAGGTCATGAAGATGGCTAGTCCCCACGATGATGATGCTCTCAGGAGCTACTGAGTTACTGAAGTTAATTTACTCTGATACTAAATGGCTCCATATTTTTGCATAGAATTTTTACATAAAATGAATCAATTCTGTACAATATTGGCATTTTAATACATAGGAAAGAAGAATGTTACTGCTGACTGAAGGCCTAGATGAAGTGTCAACTGGTTGGGCAACAGTGAAAAGGTCAAGTCTTCTATATCTTCCCTTTTACAAGGTTCTAGATGAAGTGTACTGCATCTGCCATCTGTGGCTGGGGGCAGGGGGCACACAGCACCCTTCTAATTGGCCTCGAGCATGAGAGACCTCCTGTGTTTCATAGCTTCTGCTTCAGAACTCCTGGACTGAGGAACAGTCCCTCCCTCCTCTGGCCTGCTAGGCTAGCCAAGCATCACTCCTTTCCCTCCCCATCAATTCACAGGCTTCAGGACATCAAAACTAAAAGCCTCTTTGGGGACTCAATTTGCTTCTGGCCAAAGGCAGGTCTTTCCAAGGCTCCCCAGCTGTCTGTGGAAGAAGTCTCCCAGGACTGGAGGCTGTTAGGAGCAGTTCTCCTTACATAAATCTCTTTGTTGAAAACTTGCTCAGAAAGCCCAAGAGCCTAACTTTAGGCCATGTGTGAATTAACTGCTCACAAACTCCCAGAGAAACCTCCAGCAGGAATGAAAAGAAACCATCACTCACCACCATCCCCCAAAATACCAACCACTAAGGACCATTCTTTGGACATGTATATTCTAGGAGGTAAACGCCACCTTTCCCTTAAAGTAAAAGATCCAAACTTAGCATGGGCCCTCATATTTGCACTTTGATGGAGTTTCCCCATACTTTTAACTCAAGTGTTTAAACATAGCCATAATCACCATTCTCCACTGTATCCCAAGATGGCTATGGATAGCAAAGAATAACCAAAGATTAAGGAGACAATTTTAATTTGGCTGAAGACCACATGCTGGTTAAACTTTGGATCACAATTGCCAGTGTAACTTCTTCCAAGAGCATTACTTTCAGAAATTCTGTCCAAACAAGTAATAGCCTAGTGTGGAGGCAGGGATGAGGTGAAAATACACTCTGTTTTAAACAATTTGCTTTCATATTTTGACACAGAAATATAAAAATGGCTACCTAGAAAAGCTTGTTAATGAAGCTATATGTTTTGGAACAATTGTGTTCAGTAATCCATTATGCTGGTTGGCCACACACAGTATGGTGAAGTCTACCTATATCCACCTTGAGTGACAGAGATCCCATCAAAGTACAAATAGAAGAACTCACCCTGAGTTATCTCCCAACCTATAAAGCAGCTCTGAGGGGGAGCTTTCCCAATTTAGTAATTGAAGCCAATGAAGGCTCATTAAGGAAACTGCACTTGTCTGGGAGTTTCTGTGGAAACCGAAATGCAGTCTGACTGATGTATACAAAGATATATTGCCAAAGATGTTTGCTACAGTGTTGTTTATAATAGCTAAATAATAATAATAATCTAAATGCCACAAAATAAAAGTCTAATTAAATTACATTATATCCATTAGCCGTGATTCTTATAGCTATAACAAAGCAGAGCACTACTTATTGATGTGGAAAGATAGAGCATGTTGCTAAATGATGAAATCAGGTCACAAAACCATCTAATATATGATTCAAATTTTGTATATAAATGTATATACATACATATGTGTGTGTATGTATATATTTAAATATATACAAATATTTTTCCTTTATGATGAAAAAAACTAGAGGTATATATTATAACAGGTTTACAGTGCTTCAAATGGTGAGTTATAGATATTTTTGTATTCTTTTTCCTATATCCTTAATGTACTTTCCAAAATGTCTATAACAAACAGATAGCACTTTTGGTTTGTAATCAGAATTTTAAAATATTCAAGTTGTTGTATTTCCTGATTCTAAGATGTTACCCCCTCCTCCAAATGTGAACATTTCTGAAATTGGTACATATTTCACAATCAATGTGTACATTTAATGTAGTGCTTCTTTTTTTTCACTCCAAACTGCTATTGCCAAATCAATAATGTCTCTTAAGTAAGGAATTGTGGCATTTAAAAGGAAATAAGTTGGCAGAAGTAAAGTGGCCTTACTGCCTTGGGCTGTGTCAGAGCTGGTGGGCTTGATGACTCTATTGGCGTCCTCATGAAGCGCTCCAAACCAGTCTTTCAGCCGGGAAGCGAGGTTCCTCAGCTCCTTGTCTATGCAGGCTGGAGAAAAGCAGATGGAAGAAACAGTGAGTCTGTGGCTCTCTCCTCATTAGCTCCCTGCCTTCAATGTGTGATGCCTTTGCAAAGCGATGTCAAAACAAACCCCCCTCTCCAACCACAGTATAACTCCTGTCCCAGTCCGAAAGCACCCTAAAGAATGTGCTGTCACAAGCAACGAGTATGGCAGAAAGAGAGCCTGGTCTCCCAGAGCAAGCAGCCATCACTCAGAACTTGAATTTGGACTGCTTCTGAGCTCTGACAGCAAGCTGTTATGCTCAGAGTCGTACAGCATCTTCCAAAGATGGTCACAGATCCCTCTTATAACCAGATAGAACTTGCTATTGCAGTTTTGCCAGAGAAGATCACATTTTCCACTAAAGTCCTGCCAAGAGATTAACACCCAGAAAAAGCTAATGCTCTTAGGGAGAGGTTGCCTAGGACACCAGAAGATTCCAGTAATAGTGCACTCTCAATTTTGTTTCAGCCTAGGGTTTGGATTTGTGGAACTGGGCTATATTTCTGGTCTTTCTATAGACTTGTTCTTGACTTGCTACTATAGACAGAAGATGCTTTCTCCAGGGAAGGCCCCTCTCTATTTGCAGCCCATTTATAACTCTCCAGCCCATCTTTTAGGGTATGACAGAGTAGTCATTGGGGTAGACAAATACTCTCTGCTGAGAACAAGAGAAAAACCCAGGTAGGTAGGTAGGTAAATAGGTAGAGGCAGCTGTTTAAAGGCCTTACAGAATGATGGGGTAAGGAAAATGTGCAGGGAGAAACCCCAAAGAAGGAAAAACTGCAGAGAAAGGAGCTGATGCCTCAGCCCAGCATCTCCTACCCTCGGGGCTCATGCTGGTTCTGGGTACCGAGGATCCTGACAAAGGACTCAGCAGTGAGCCCCTACCAGGCGGCAGGAAAACAGCAGTGGGCTTAGAGGCCTGCAGCAATGGACGGGCTGACATTGAGACCTGAGCGGTCCAGATCCCATGAGTAAGAAGGAACCAAGACATGAGCCCCACCAGTGCGGCTTTTCCCAACTTCTGAAGCTGCCAGGCAGCTGGCAGAGCCGAGTCCTGACCCTCCTGTGGTGTGGAGGGGACGGAGGTCAGGACCTGCCACACAACACCCTGGCGTTCCAGCACAAGTCCTGGCGACGGGGACAGAGGGGGAGGCCTGCTCGCCGCGCTACGACCCAGGCTTGGCTCTGCGCGGGCCCTGACAGAGTTCAGGCGTGCAGCCCATCTGCCCCTCTCCCAGAGCACAGGGCGACTCCTCTCCGGAGGAAAATTATACCATACAGGTCCTCTCTATGCTTTTTGATATTTTTATTTTTAAAAATTTTATTGTGGTGATGTAACATAATATTTGCCATTTTAACCATTTTTTAAATGTACAGGTCAGCGGCATTGATTACGTTCATCGTATATGCAACCGTCACCATCATACATTACCCAAACTTTTCATCACCCCAAGTGGCAACTCTGCACCCATTAGGCAGTAACTCCCCATTTCCCCTTCCCCCAGGGCCTGGTAACCTGAAATCTAAGTGTTCTTTCTCTGAATTTGCCTCTTCTAGATATTTCATATGATTGGAATCATACAAGCTTTGCTATTTTTTTTAAATCATTTTTTAAAGTAGAGAAGTTGGGGGTTTACAGAAACAGCATGCATAAGATATAGGGTTCCCATATTATTAACACCTTGTATTGCTGTGGAACAGTTGCTGCAATTGATGAAAGCACATTTTTAATTGTACTATTAACTATAGGCCATGGTTCACTCAGGGCCCACTGTCTGCGTAGTGTACTTCCATGGGCTTTTAAAAAAATTTTTATTCTGTTACCATATAGACAATCTAACATTTCCCCTTTCGATCACATTCAGATAAATATCTCAGTGCTGTTAATTATGTTCAAATGTTGTGCTACCACCACACTCACTCATTACCAAAACATTTCCATCATTCCAGATAGGAACCCAGTACATTTTAAGCCTTAAATTCCCATTCCCCATTCCCATCCCATCCCATCCCCTGGTGACCTGTACTCCAGATTCTGGCTCTATGAGTTTACTTATTCTAATTATTTCATATCAGCGAGATAAACACAATAATATTTGTCCTTTTGTGTCAGGCTTATTTTACTCAACACGATGTCCTCAAGGTTCACCCATGTTGTCGCATGTGTCAGGACTTGGCTGTTCAAAGGGAAAGAGTGGAGCACAGCCTTGGATGTCTGCATATCACGATGCACCTCCAGAAAGCTGGAGATCCCCCAATTTTTGCTAACTCCATCTAGTGCTGCCCAGTAGAACTTTCTGCTCTGATGGAAATATTCCACATCTCTGCTATCCTATATGGGAGAGATTATTTACACTTATGACTGTGGACCACTTGAAATATGGCTAGCACAACTAAGGAACAGAATATTAATTTTATTCCATTTTAGTTCATTTTAAATTAAATAGCCTCACGTGGCTAGCGGCAACTTCATTAGACAGCCCAAGAATTCATTTTTACCTATTTCCTATGTGACCAAAGTCAGTTTTTTTCCAATGTATTTGTCTTACTGGTTTTTCGAATGCTGTGATGTTTGCTCTAAGCTTACCTGGAAATCTTCTATTTAAAAACACTGGATTTGTATAGAATAACAACAGTAACAGTAACAAAAATCACAGCTTGCACATACTGAATACTTACCACATACCATACCCTTTGCAAACACTTTATACACACATTGGGTGATTACAGTCATGTAATGATGCTATTATCCTGGGTTTACAGATGAGGACACTGAAGCTCTGAGAGGTTAGTAAAGCTGGGAGTTAAGTCCAGGCAATGTGACTCAAGAACTGTTACACTCTGCTGTCTGCCAAGACATTTCTCAGTGCTATTTCCTGGCTGGTTTTCAAAGTACAGTCATCTTGCGGTTGTTAACAACTTAGATATAAACAATGGACAAAGAAATTGAATCCATGCTTTGCAGAGTTTAGAGTCTGGGTCCCGGCCTGGGATGAAGGCAACAGCCATGAGTGAAAGTGTCTGGGTTCCACAGATGTCCCCTCTAGTATGTCGATGGGGAAAGCGTTGCCCCTTCTGATGCTGGAGGCAGCAAAAGTTTGCTCTCCAAAAAGACATAAGCCAGGCAAAGGAAAGATGGGCTTGATTGAAGATATGGATTATAAAATTGAGCAGAGGAGACATGCTCTAACATGGATGGACTTTGAAAAGATTATCCTATGTGAAATTAACCAGATACATAAGAATATAGAAAGAAATCCCACAACTCAACAAAAAGGCAACCCAATTAAAATATGGGCAAAATACTTGAATAGACATTTTTCTAAAGAAGATATATAAATGGCCAACAACCACATTAAAAGATGTTCAACATCATTAACCATTAGGGAAATGCAAGTCAAAATCACAATGAGATACTGTTTCACACCCATAGAAAGGCCACTGTTAAGAGAATGGAAAATAACAAGTGTTGGAGAGAATGAGGAGAAATAGGAACATTCGCTCATTGTTGGTGAATATAAAATGGTGCAGCCACCGCAGAAGACAGTTTGGAGGTTCCTCTAGAATCTAAATATAGAATTACCTTATGACCTGTCAATCCCACTTCTCAGTATATACCCAGAAGAATGGAAAGCATGGACTCAAGCACATATTTGCATACCAATGTTCATAGCAGCATTATTCACAATTGCCAAACAATGGAAACCACCCAAGTGGTTCATCAACTGATGAATGGATAAACAAAAATATGGTCTATACATACAATGGAATATTATTTGGCCATCAAAAACAATGAAGTCCTGACATATGTGACACCATCTTTAAAGTTGGCTGGGAAAGAAGATAACACACTCCCCCAGCCCCTTCAGTCCAGGAACCAGCATCTCAGGCTAAGCCAAGCCCACTGAGAGAAGGGGAAGTAGTTGTTGATGAAGGCTGAGGTTCTTAGCCTTCTCTGCCCAGGTACTAAAACCAGTCCTCAGGAGCAGGCACGCCCCAAATATGTATTGGCTTCATCTCAGAGCTTCTGGAGGGATCTCGTGCTTACTTTTCTGATACTCCACAGCTTTTTTTTCTGAATGGAATGGGATATGGACCCTATAGTTGATCTCACATTTGAAAATGGAAAATTGATAGCATCTGTTTCTTCTCCATTGCCATGCATATCATATATTCTGAATGTTCTCCGAGCAGAGAAAATTGCTAAGTCAACTTGCAACAGAAATGAATCCCCATCTCCCGCTGCAGGATAAATTAGTCAGTCATGTTTAACTAAACCCTGGCAGATGTGCAGGTAATCTGTATCTTTAGAAGACTGCCAGATTTCCCCCAGGTTTTCCAAAGTACACAGGCTTTAGATGGCTGATGAAAGCAAGTACTGGAATCTTGAAAGAGTGACTCTCTCACTCAGGCAGGGACGAGTCCACAGGCAGGGTGCCACTGGTGTGGGTGCAAAGAGATCAGAAAGGCACAATGGAGAGAGGAAGCAGTCAATTACGCCCCTGTCCACTCATGGGGTCCTCAAACGAATGGTCCTGAGGAGGAGGAAGTCAGACACAGTATGCCTGGAGCTTGATACATCCCCAAAAATAATCGCAGAAGACAACCCTGCAGAGAGCTGTGTGTTTAGGCTCAGGATTGCAGCTACAGAAGACTGGCAATGAGCGAAAAGTGCTTGCATTCTAAGGTGCCTCTCACCACCCCAGGTCAATGTATGGACTGCAGATTATTCCTTTCAGACTTGGGGGCCCAAAGACCACATCCCACATACTCAGTTCCTTCCTGTGGGAAAAAAAAAGGAAAGCTGCTTCCACCTTCCATCCTGGCACTGCCCTGAATGGGGTCAACCCTGTGTCTCTTGGAGAGAGGGGCCTAACTGGCTCTCCACGTCTCCTGGGGAGGAGGGGGGCACTCAGGCCACCAGCAAGGGCCTCTTAGAGGAAAACAACTGGGCCAGCCTGGCAGGGTTTGGTTCATTCACCAAGACTAGGCCCTTTTCCCTCTGCTACCATGTTACCTTCCTGAGTGGATAAATAGCAGCCAGTCCTCTCTGTTCCTCCCATCTTCAATTATATTCTCTCCTGCCTTCCACCTAGGCTTTAACTCATTCTCCCGGTCATCTCTGCCCAGTGTCCTGCTTCTCCCCACAATGTTTTCCCAGTTGCCTTCCGGTTTTTATAGGCTGTCCCATGTTTTTCTCACGTGACCTCACTCTGCTTCAGTATGGCTGGTGTGACCGCAGCATCTCTGAGGCTCACCAAACCCTATCTGTGCCTCCTCCAGTGTTCAGAAGATGGCGCCCCAGACACTCATTTCCTTGGGGCATCACTTGGGGACTGTCCTGGCTTCCTCGGCCTTTCTCACCCAACCTGCACTTGGCCATAAAAAGTTCTCACAAGCCCTTCTGCTTCTCACATCCCAGTGCAGGTTACTACCCTCACCCCCCGCCAGGACATCCACGACAGGCTCTCCATGGCTCCCCCATCTGGCTCCCCACATCCTCAGATCCATTCAGCATCCAAAGTGATCTTTCTAAAGTGGACATCTGATCAAGACACTTGACTCCTCAAGCCACTTCAGAGGCTCCTGATGACTCTCCAGGTAAGCCCCAGTGCTGCAATGTGACCTGAGGGTCTGGAGGATATAACGGCCATGAATCTTGCAGACACTTTTCTATATTCTCTCTTCCCTGGCGCCTGTGCCCCAGCCTTACTGCCTCTCCTACCCACTCTTCTGCCTGTAACACACCTCTTCTCTTTGCCGTGCTCATGCTGACTTCTCCATCAGGCTTCAGCTTTATGGTCACCTCCTATTAGAAGGCTTTCCTGACCATCCGTCCAGGAGAGTCTTCCCCCTTTTATATGCCCCTGAGGCCCTGCTCCTCTGATGGCACGTGTCACATCTATCATTTCTCTTCCAAAGCCCCCCTCCCCCTGTGCATCATGGCAGCATAAACCAGGTCCTGAGTCTGTTTCAGCATCTATCACAGCCATTTCCTGGCAAGAAGAATATTCTCAATACATAATTATTGGCTGAGTATAATTGCTACCTTTGTAAACTTTAATTTTTCCATCTGCAAAATGGTAAAACACAGCTCACAGGCATACAGCAGGAACTTGATAAATTTCTATCCTGTTCTTTCCATATCATTCTCTTTAATAGGTTCGAATTTCATTGTCATGCTTTTTAAGACTGAGGATATGCCTGTGATCAAAAGAATAACATTTCTGCACTACTTTCACAGGTGGGTCAGTAGAGTCCGGTTGCAGTTTATGTCTGCCTTCTCCCGAGTCCATAAACTCTGTGCAGGTAGGGATCGGTCCCGTGTCCCCACACCTGTATTCCTGCCACATACCATATAGTCTGGTGTACAGCAGTTGTTCAAAATACATTTATCAAAAGAAGCATGAATGAATGAACACATTCCCAGAGTTGAATAGCTATTCACAGGCTGCCACAGGATTTGAATAAGAGACGCACATCGGAGTCCACAGGAGTCAGCTTGCTGGGCCATCCCTGTGCGCTGGATAAGCTCCTGGGATCGAATGGGCTTGTGGGCAACCAGCAGTAACTGATTTAATTGAGACACTTGGTCTATTCTATGAGCAGAAAACAATGAAAACATCAGGCTTCCACCTGTAAGAGCTGCTCTGCCAAGGCTGCAGGTGAGGCAGCTAGCTGGGCCCCACGGGACGAGGGCAGGCGCAGGAGGCTCTTGCCTTCATTAGCTTTGGCGAGAACAGCGGTTCTCCTGAAGGACTGAGCACAGCCTGCTGCCTTCCTGCTATGCTCCCAGACGCACGTGTCACTTGTGCAGCTACTGGGGCTTCATTAGAGAAAAGTCTAGTGCCATAGCACGTTACTATGTGAAAAAAAAGACAGCTCCCTCCCCTAAGAAAGCACAGCACTCGGGCAGAGAAGGGCCCAGGTAATTTGGTGCTCTCCCAATGTACTTTTCCTGTCTGTTTGGAAAATATAAACAAAATGCAATAAGCAAGTGTAAATAAGGTACTTGTGGCCTCCATGGAAGTTATATGGCCCTGGAAAGATCATTTGGATTGCTTTTTTCACATGGGCACTCTCCCCCCTCTCCCTCCCCAAGGCATGGAGCTTTAAGGGGCCTTAAGCTAGTCTGGATTTGAATGTAGGCAGTGTTCCAACCAAGCCTGGGATACATCATGAGTGACCCAGCTGATGCGGAAGGAGAAGGATGTACTGTCGCCAATTTCGTCTGGCAGAGAAGCTTACTGCCACCCTGTTGGGCTACAAGAGACAAGGGAGGATGCTCTAATCTATTAAGACTTTCTTACAGGCAGTTCAGACAGCCCAGATAGTAGCTACTGGAGAGAGAGAGGGACAGAGAGGGAGAGAGAGAGAGGAGATTGCATCCTAACCAAGTGAGTGTCGGTAGCCTGGCACCGCCTGCCCCCTGGCAGGGACACTCATCTTCCCTGGTCCTTCTAGCTCCCCTCAGACAAAGCCAGGAGCTGGAGGTTAACAGGTGAAAAGGCTTCAAAATAAGCAGTGATTTTAAAAGGAAAGAGACAGGAGCTAGGAAGTCTGAGCTTCTTTGAGAAGTGTTCCCAGAGGCTGCAACTAGCTTTCCAAGCTTGTCTAGCTTCTCAGTGACTCTGGGGACTGAATGACACTCAAAAGTTCTTTCAAGGGCTTGGACAGCAAAGAGGATGAAAGGGAAACAAGAGTTATTAAAAATATTAAGTCAATGGCATAAAGACTGGGAGTGGTGGCAGAAGATAGAAATTCTGTATATTGGTAAAAGAGCTAAAAAGTGAAAGACCAAAGTGTATGGGAGAAATGATCTGCATGTTAAATCTCCTAAACAACTAAAGCCACATTTGAACGCCCAATTGGGGACATCTGAAAATGGCCACTCTGGCACACAAGCGCTGTAGGACATCCGTAACCCTCTGCTAGGGAACCAATTACTGGTGCACCCTTGTAGCTCTTGGAATTTTTCAGCTAAGGAGCCAAAACAAAAAATTAACCCACCCGTCACCTGGAATGACTTCCCCCGCCAACCTCAGCCTCACCAATGCTTAGCTCAGAACTCTGGCAGAAACTAACAGGAAAACAACCTAATTAAACTTGAGTGCCTCACGTGCAATTAAAGAGGTGGGCCAGTCTTGAGCTTTCTTTGGGAGCAGACCAGGAGCCCTCTCAGAATGGAAACCTGGTGCTGGCACTTTCAAACTAATCTCCTTTCGTCCTCCTAGGGGCTATTGCGAATACTTAATCAGAGGGGTGCTGGATCAATGGACTTGGAATGTTTGCAATTAGCATCTCCTGTAAAAGGTCCAGCTGGGTCTTCTTTAGGGAAGAGACTATGCCCTGGGAGGCGGCTTCCCAGAGCCTGGATCCCGAGCAAACACAAGGATGCCTTCCTGAACCGCCTCGCCCGGTGCCCAGCCTCTTTCCTCCATACTGCCTTCCCACGCAGCTGGAAGCCATCGGGTACTAACTGCTTCTGAGTGCAGGACCATTGTTCCTCTTCACGAGCAGGAACAGCATCCCCCGTGTCGCTGAGTATTTGGCTCACCGCAGGTGCCCTGTGGCTTGGAGATTGTGCAGAAATTCTGGGATGTGTGCTGCACTCAATGGAGCTTGAGAGAGCGGGAGAATGAGCAAGTCTATGATTCCCATAGGAACGAGGGTAGTAATAAACTGGAATATAAATAGATGAGAGTTGATTCTGCTTAGCACAGTTTTAGAAGCAATAAACAGAGTCATTTTGCTTTAAAAGCATCCAAGGGGAGTCAGGGGAGAGTAACGAGGCTCTGGAGTCAGCTAGAGCTGAGCTTGCGTCCCAGCTCTGCCTGTGAGTGCAGACACATTACTTTTCCAGTCTTCAGTTTCCTCATCTGCAAGAACTAGCCCATAGGGTTGCGTTGAGGATTAAACTAGAACATACTTCAGCACAAGGTTTAGCATGTAGTTAGCACTCAGTGGCTACTGGCTATGATACCATTTGTTTGCAAACACAGGGCAGGCACACCGGTCAACCAGGTAGAAAAGTAAAGGAATCCAGAGTGTGCATATGGTATTTTCAGATGCAACGTCCACATGAAGCCCTCCTGCAAAATACTATTTTTCTTTCTTATATTTAAGAGAAGATTAGATGACAGCAAAAAGTAAGATTCAAACCCAGGTGTCCTAAGGTACAAGTTCCCTGATCTGCTTGGGGAAACCACAACTCTGCTCATCCATGGTCTCCCATTAGATGCCGCGCAGCCTCTTCCACCCACCGCATGCCTTCCCCGGCACGGGAAGGTTTTCGGTGCTGGGCGCTGGAGTTCAGTCTCCTGAGTCTTACCACCCTGCGTTTGAATTTTAGTTCTCAGTGCACGAGATGTTGTTCTTCAGGAGGCCACTGCTCTTTTCCGTACCTCTGTTTCTTAGCCTGTAAAATGGGGATACTAACTGTATCTACCTCATGGGGCTGCAGAGAGCAGCTATTGTGCTCTCCTCTGAGGGACTGCAGGAGCTGGTGGCACTTATCCTTGAGAGGTTAATAAGCTTCCAGCCATAAGCAATTTTAGTGCAGGAAATCACGACAGCGGCTTACTGCAGAGATTTTAAAATTAGATTCAAGGAGAAGCCCCTAATTAGAGATCATCTAACAGAGATTTGAGCAGGATTATGCCTGCTCAACTTAAATGTACCAATACATGTGTTATTACAATAATTCCAGTTTTAACTTTTTGGTGCCTAAATCAACAATATATATACGTGCTCTTATCCTCAGGGAACCTATTTTATGTAAAAACAGGCAGGAGCAAAGGAATTAGGGCCCAGTTATTCATGAGTGTGCTAATAAAGTCATTCTTAAAAAGCAGTCTTTGGAAGAGCTTAAAATACTGACATCAAACTTGGAGGAAGATGAGATAAACTAATTAATAGTACAACCTATAAGCTAAGAAGGATACAATTCTCTATTAAATCCATTAAGACTATTCCTGGTAACCTGATACCAGGAGGAGACTTTAATTATTCCCTTGATTCTAATGATAATCCTTCATCTGGAAAAGAAATTCATTTAGGACTTGCACAATATCTGAAAATGTGCAGCGGTGGAGTAACAATCCCCTACCCTCTGAATAATCTAGAGTTGGGGGGGGGGCATTAGCTAGATGAAACAAGCATTTTCTGATAAAATTCACAGCCTTTTATATACTCTGGGGTAAAAAAAAAAAATTCTATATATAAAATATTGATTAGAAATACCACTTCTTTCTTTAATAGTGTTTCCCAGCCAGTGGGTGTGCATTTCTCTATGTGGGAGACCTGGAGGAGATCAGCAGTGACTGCAGAAAAAGTGACATAATCAGTGGTTTTACTGAAGGATTTCACAGCCACCAGATTTGTTAAGGCGTCAATTAATAAAAACTAAGCTAGGGCAATGACAACTGTTGTGCTCTTGATCTATAATCAGCAATCTAGGGCCACGTATGGGAAACAGGCCCAAAATGGATTACTGAGACATCCCAGGTGGCCAGAGCCCTGGGAAAAGGGATGGGTTTGTGATGGCTGATCCCTGCATGGGCCATCAGAGAAGCCAGACTGGACTTCATCCCTGTTTGCCAGTCCTGGTGCCAGGAAGAGCCTGAAAGCCACTGCATTTTGTTAATATAGGGGTTCTGAGTGTCTGGTGGCAGTCAGGAGAGGCTTCCAGGAAGAGGCATGATGTTCAAATGTTACAAAGGCAGAAACATTCCAGGGGGGTCTTCAAAATAATGAAGAAGCCAATATGAATGAGTGAGTTTATACTTAGGATTAGTTTCACTCACATAAACCCCACCAACTTTAGCATGGTTAAATCTAACTCTTTATCACTGTTTGTGTGTGTCTGCATGTACATATATATACTGTATATCAGTTTATAAGATATTCTTATATCTCACACATTATATATGCATATATACTTTCCCAGGGACTTCTGACACAGGTAACACTGATTGTTCCAGGACTGACCTATAAGCCTACACCTGCAGGAGGTTTTAGTGACAGAAAACATGTTTTCCGGGGACACATGAGATGACTCCATTCCTAACTGACCATTTGCATCCAGTTTTACCTGTTCAAATTCAATGTCCAAAATCTAGGTATTATTAAATATAATTCTACTCTTTATGTTTTTCTTTACCTAAAGCATCCACATGTTCATGTGTGGTTTTACCTTTAAAGATAAAACACATTTATATTCTTATTTAATGGGACAGGGAGCCATAAAGGCTAGGTGAGGGAGCCTGAACGCCAAGCTCAGGGTGTGAGGTCTGATCCTGAGCACAGTGGGGAGCCTCGGGGTGTTGGGAACCAGGCAAGGCCGTTGATATCAGAGGGTGGGGGGAAGGCATCCGCGTACTTTCATTCAGAGATTAGGTGGCAGGCCAGATCCCCTTACCTCCTCCTCACCACTCCTCCCTCCCCCTGGTCCAGAGAGGATGGCGACAGGGGTTTATGGACTGAGTGGGAGGATGCTAGCACCACATCCTTTTTGTGACAAAGGTCCAGCAGCAGGCCCAGGGACCCTGAAGTCAGGGGTAAGGGAGTGGGGGGGCTGGGACGGAGAACTTCCAGTTGGAATTGAGATCAGAGCAGAAGGGAGATGCCTGGAGCAGAGGCAGGCTGGCATCTTACCTTCAGGCTCCTCATGGACAAACTGCTGAAATATCAGAATAAATAAAATGGGCAAAGGAAAAATTGTCTCTTGAAACAATAAGGGGCATGTTAGGCTATTCCAAATCCTGCCAGGTAGAGTATTTGACTCACTATTCTTTTCACCTTTCAGGTCATGAACTCACTCTAAATCTGTCTTCAAGCTGGAAGCCATGGGGCATGAATAAGTATAGTGACTTGGCATGAAAAGAATCAAGGCATCACCTGCTCTGGACTCAGAAGACCCCATGCCTGGCACAGAAATGAAATATTAGCTATTATTGTTTCTAAATCCAGTAATACCGCTATGTTTGGTTGAAATTGCTGTTTAGAGATCCAGTATCTAACATGGTACTATAAAGGATCTAGCAATTTCCCTCTTTTCTCCTAAATATCATTTATAAACAACAATATAAACAGAAAAAAAAACATTAACTTCATGTTCAGGAAAGGGAGAGATATAATCCACAGGCTTGAAAAATACAGCAGATGCCACCTGGATAGAAGTGAAGAGTAAAAGGTCTAGGGGGCCAATTATTAAAAACAAGAACAAAAAAATAGCAAAAATATGTTTCTAATAGGCACAGGGATCCTCCTGAAGTGATAGGTCAAAATTTCCTATTGAGCAACAACTAAGATATCTGGAGGAAAGGACAAAGTGCAAATTAAGCATTAAGCAGAAGCTGTTAAGGAACAAAATGCAAGGACAGTAGGAAAATAATGAGAGGGCCAAGGGACAGCAGATCTTAGAAAATGCCTACAAAATTAGACTTCCTTTAGGCAACGGGCTTACCCAAAATTCAACTTGCACAGAGCAATAGAATTGGATACAGTGTGAACCCAAATGATGGGAACAGCCCTCTTAGGCCTCATCTGTTTCCTAGAAACAGAAAAGACAGGACAACACAGAGGAGCCATTTTAGCAGGAAGCCATGTGTCTCTGGGGAAATCACTCAAGCAGAGAGCCTTTGGATTGTGAGGTCTGCCAACACATCCTGGTTTCTTTCCCACCCACAGCAATCTCTTAGAATAGCTAGGCCAGGAAGATCTGATTCATTTCCAATAGTAGTTAAAAAAAAAAAAAAAAAAGGAACTGTACATTGATGAAAAGACTTCAAAAGATGAAAAAAAATGTGAGAAAGAGCAGCAAAATGTACCATAGATTATTCAGCAGAAAAAAAGGGAAAGATATAAATAAAAAAAGTTTAATGCTATGAATTAAAATGAACCACCATATTTATAAAGAAAGACAATAAAGTAGTATACAAGAACTCAGAAAACTAATGAAGAGACAATTCCAGAGATAGCATAAGTATTTAAAAACCAGGAAAGCAGTAAACAGAAAAACCAAAATCACCATACAAACATTTAATCCAAAATTGGAAAAAAGCACAAGGGGGGACAGATACTGTGGAAAACACAGCAAAAAATAATGATGCTAGAAATGAGAAGAGTAAATAAAACTAAAATGATATAAAGTAGTTACAAAGGATCAGAGAGTAAATGACAGCTAGAGAAAACAGCCAAAGGAAATCCTACACGTACATAATTGAAACCTCTGAGGAAACAAAAGAAAACGATGGAACAGGACATTAAACCATTTCTGAAATAAAAGAAGAGTTGAATCTACATATTGAAAAGGCAGAATGTAAGCCAGGGAAAATTGACCCAAAATGGTCAATACTAAGATTTTTTCCTAATGAAGTTAGTGGATTTTAAAAATAAAGAAATAATGACTCAGTAGCAGAAAAGATATCCAAGTTACTTAGGAGAGAAGAAGGCTGCCCTCAGATTTCAGCACAGCAGTTTTCAGAGCCAGAAGCCAGTAGAACAATATTTGAAACATAGTCAAACAAGTAAGACAAACCAAGGATTTTATGTCCACCTGAGCTATTCTCCAAGAACAAATAAAACAAAAAACAGTCTTGAATGTACAGAAACAGGGAATATTGTCCCCATGAGCCCTTCCAGAGTAGCTTCTAGAGGCCTAATTTTAGCCAATCGTAGGGATCCCTTAGGAAATATATTTATTTATGAATGAACGGATATAGAGATTGGGGTGACAGATAGGAATACAATGTTATTTGACCTGACAATGAAGAAATGCTATTTGAGAAATGGAGAGGAAGGGAAGAAGGAAGAAGAAGATGCAAATGAGCACAAGTTTGCTTATTGTTTCATTTGCAATAGCTGGAGGTCAGATAAAAGCATTGATAGATAATAAATAAGGAATAGAAGCCTGAACATATTTAATAGAACACAGATAAACCCTAAGAGGATAATTAGTTCAACTACTTTCAAGAAGTAGAAGAAAGGGAGAAGGGGAGGGAAGATGGAAAAAGGGGAAGAGAGAGCAAGAAGGATTATGTTAACTTAATAAAATGGATAACATTTCTAAATAACAGAATAATTATACACACACATGCTCTCCCACACACAAAGATAATAGAGCATGTGGTGAAAATAAAACATAAAGGAAAATGAAACATTAAAAAATGGCAGAGTTGACAGGACTAAACGAATTTATGCCAAGAAATCTAAATGGGTTAAACTCACTTCTTAAAGATTCTGTTTTCAGACCAGGTCACAAAGTAAAGCCTAATTCCATACTGATTACATGTGACATGACAATGGCAAAGTGATCTGGAAAGGTAGCTGCTAGATAGGTTTTGACCCCCAAATTCTACTTTGGGTCTATGTAATATACAGATATACGCACATGTGAAATGACATACACAAGGTTAGTCAGTGCAGCATTGTGTGACACAGCGAAAGGCTGCAGACAAAATGCCTATGGTTCAATTAATTATAGTACCTCCACCCAATGAAAACTATACAGCTATTTATATATATGAAAGGATCTCCAAGATATATTAACTGAAAAGGGTACAGAACAGTGTGTATGATATGCTACATCTGTATACAAAGGAGGACAAGTAAGAATCTCTGTATTGGCATCTAGACACATCAAGCTCTTCAAGGATGGAAACACACACTCACGTGCCCACACACACACTAATAATAATAATGGCTTTTGTTTTGGGGGGAGGTGGAAGCTGGACAAATGATGGTCAGGAAACAGAGGCATAGTTGTTTCTGTATTCCTTTTAATAATTTTTTTTTTTGGCATGGGCAGGTACCGGGAGTCAAACCCGGGTCTCCGGCATGGCAGGCAAGAACTCTGTCACTGTGCCACCATTGCCTGCCTGTTCTAGTTTGCTAGCTGCCAGAATGCAACACACCAGAGATGGATTGGCTTTTAATAAAAGGGAATTTGTTTTGTTAGTTCTTCAGAGGAAAGGCAGCTAACTTTCATCTGAGGTTCTTTCTTACGTGGGAAGGCTCAGGGTGATCTCTGCTGGCCTCTCCAGGCCTCTGAGTTTCAACAGCTTTCCCCGGGGTGATTCCTTTCTGCATTTCCAAAGGCCTGGGCTGAGCTGCAAGCGCAGAGATGAGGTATACTGAGCTGCTTGGGCTGTGCTATGTTGAGTCTGTCATTTAAGCAACAGCCAATTAAATCAAACATCATTCATTGCAGCAGGCATGTCTCCTAGCCGACTGCAGATGTAATCAGCAACAGATGAGGTTCACATGCCATTGGCTCATGTCCACAGCAACAGAACTAGGTGCCTTCACCTGGCCAAGTTGACACCTGAACCTAGCTACCACACTGCCCTTTAATAATTTTTAAATAAGAGGTATTTTTAAATGCCTCTTCAAAAAAATTAATGTCTGTTTCTTTTCTGTCTCCCCCACCAAACCATGCACTACTTGAATGCAGAGACTGTGTGTCCTACTCAGAGCTTAAGGCACAAAGCAACACAGGGGGCTAGTCAGTATTTGTTGGATGAATGAATGAATGAACAAATGCAGTTCAGGGCCATTGCCCAGAGGAGGCAGAAAGCTTGAGTGAGATGACCTCAAGAGACTTGTTAGCTGTGTAACTCAAGACTTTGCACCAATCCATCAGTTTTACTGCCACATGCTAACATTTTTCTTTTTAGCCCAAAGGGAAAAAAAAATCCCTCAACACAGGATTTTTTAATCAACGCAATCTGTGTGCTGTTCTCCTTCCTGCCCTGTGACCTTGAGCAGGTCTAATTCAATTCCAGCATAGTCTGACTCAGACACTCTGGGGATACAGAGATGATGAAGACGTGGCCCTGGCCCAGTGCTCGGCACCCCCTCACTTTACATGTAGAAGGAGAGGACTCTCCTTCCATTGAGTTGGTGGAATTTTAAACAGGGAAGACATTCGTCATTTTCTTTCTCCAAGTGCCCTTTCCTGGAGAATCAAGGCCCAGTTCAAATATCTGTTTCAGATGTGAAATCTTCTCGCACCACCCACCCAGGAAAACTCTCTCTCCCCCTTCCCCTCCTTGGGGCATCCCCTGGGCCCTGTACTCGCAGCGCCCCTTTTCAGTGCTCTACAACAACCCGTTTTCTCTTCTGGACTCTGAGATCCAGCACAGCAAGGAGTCTGCAGAAGCCATATCTGGACCCACTTCCAGTGTCTGGCAGAGCACCTGGTCAGAAGTACGCATTGGTATACTTATGTGAAAGAAGCAAAGGAAAGAATATGAATGCTTTGAGTTTTGTGAAAGCACTGCCCCTGTCACCATACAGGAACCAAGAATAAACATGGTGAGCAGGTCAAATAAGAAAGTGGTCAGCATGCAACTTTGCAGGAAGGAGGAGAAATTATTTCTCACCACCAAGAGAAATAATTTCCAACCAACGAATGGACTGGGGTGGGGGCAGAGAAATAATTGTGTGCCAGACACTTTAATGTTGAGTATATGTAGATACATATTGTCTCAGTGAAGGTCGGAATGCCCTGGGAGGGTGAGAACCATTATCTCCATTTCACTTTTAAGAGCATCAGGGCCTAGGTAGGTTAGGGATCTGGCCACACCCTTGCACCACAATACACACAAACTTTAAGGACGAATCTGACCATTGAACCAAGGACCAAATAATTCACACCTACGCCCTTTTATTGTACCTGCCCTGACTTACTGTGGAAAGAACGACCTAATCCTCCTATCACCGTTTCCCTTCCCCAAGGAAAGGAGTGATCAGAAGGCCTGGCAAAGAGTTCAGGGTTCCAGAGGCTGAAGTGAGGTCTGTGTACTCACAGATTGCCCACAGAGCTGCTTTCCACCTCGATCTGAACTCGCCCTGCTAATACTCGAGACCTCAGCCCAGCTTGGCAGCAGCCTGGGGATTCCTGGGATCTCATTTCCATGTTTCTTTGTGTACTGTGATTGAGAGATGCTAGAACGACTCCGCACACCTGGCTTGTTTCAGCATTGGCTTCTCATTCCTGTCTGCATAGTTACCACTAAGTAATTTAGTTTATCTGTGTCTCTGCAAGCTTATTTAGAAACCATGAAATGCTGCTTACAGAAAATTAAGCTTCATTTCTTTAAGCATCAAGCCAATAGTGCAGGCAGGAGATGGTGATTTGGAGGTAACTGGCTTATGCATATGTAAACATGATGCATTTAGCAAATTATGTAGACTTCACACTTCAGAGCATTGAAAAAAGGAAGGTACCTTCCAAGGAAACTTTAGTGCAATAGAGTCATTCTGAAAGGAATGGTTTGTAAGAATAGTTCAACTCAGAAATGAATGGAAAATAATGGTTTTCAATGTGTCGCATGGGGTGGGCATAAGCAAGGATTTGAATGAGTCTAATTTTAAGTGGTATTTAAGGTGTCTCTAAGGACCCCAAGGAATTATAGCCCATACCGTACCTTGCAATTGAATTCATAATGTGATGTGGCTGTACATTTCAAAGCCTATTTCACTGTGACTCCTTACACTCCACACAATTTCCCAGCTTGTGTTATTTTTTCCCTCGGGCATAGAGAATTCTAGGCCCACCTTGAGTTTAGAAAGCACTGGAATAGCTAGCAGATTCCTGTAATCTGGTACAGCCCTTTCCCATTCTTCTGTGGGACCATTTGCCTCAGTCTCAGCAATACATTGCACTGAGAATGTAACTACAAGTGCCATTCCAGTAAAGTTGGCATGTAGACTTTAAAACTCCTGGGCAGCTCAGGTTAGAGTACTTGGACTTGAGCGGATTCTAATTTGCAGACCAAAGTAGAGGCAGTTTAGTTGTCTGCAGGTGCTGCATCCAAGGAGCCTGCTAGCTTGCAATGCTCAAACAGACAGCTGTCGACTGCAAAGGTCTCAGGTGCACCAGTGCAGCTCAGCTTAAGTTAACATCAGGTTTACCAGTATTAATGCGAGCAGTGATGAGATGTCCCTGAAGAACACTCGCTGTTGCCAGGAACCATACCTAGCACTTTACCTTTTTTTTTTTTCTATTTAACCTTAGTGGTAATCCATCAGCGTCACTGTTAGGATTTTTATGTTGCAGATACACAGACTGAAGCTTAGAGAGGTTAAGTCACTTTTTTTGGGTTGCCACTGACTTGATGCTTATCATATGACAGGCACTATCCACGCAAACGTGACCTCATCACGCTGCCTCTGTGAGGTAGGGATTTCAATTGGTACCCATTGTGTAGACCCTGAACCAGTAGGAAGCTACATGTCTCCATTGCTGGGAAATGAGGAAGAGCTGGGGGAAGAAGGGTCTTGGAATTGCAGCAGTCAGGCTGGACTCTGTACCCAATACTTCCCCTTTCCCTCCCTTCCATCCTTCCACCATGTTTGCACGCACCTGTGATCCTACTGACAGACTTATTAACCGTCACAGCAACTCTAGAGGCACCGTCACTACTGCCATGTTATACCGGGGAGCCTGGTGCTCGGAGGAGTCACATAACCCACTTAAAGTTCAGAAAAATGTTAAATAGCAGAATCAGGGTTTTCACTAAGGCTGTCTAACTCCCACACGCTGAGACAGGAGGCCATACATTAATTAATCCAATAATTAGAGACATAGTATTAGTGGCCCAGGAGCTAGTCTAGTTAAGATTCTGGCTCAGGATGAGGAAGAAACACTGAAAAGTATAACACTTCTGTAGGTTTTATATGAGCCTCGAGTAAAATAAGCACAGGCAGCAAAAATTTAGCTGTACTATTACAACTACACTGCTTAATACAGAAAAAAAACTGGAAACAAATGTCCAATAATAGGGATTAAATTATGATTCACAAGTATGTCGGAAAACTGAGACGCCATTAAAAATTATGACAAAGAAGGATATTATAACATAGAAAATGTTTACAACATATTTGAAAATAGATTAAGAAAGTATAAATGGTTTGATCCCACTCTGAAAAATCAAATGAGTAGAGTGTGTAGACTGAGAGAGAGTGACTGAAATAGAAGCAAAGAGGTGGAGAGGGAAAGGTATACAATAAAAGGTTAATGATGGGTCTATTATGTGGGTGAATGATAGTTACTAATTTTTCTTCTTTTGCCTGTTGTTTTTAAATTTTCCATAATTAACAGATATCCATAACTTTGTTTTTTTAGGCCTATGACTTTTATGTCAGTAAGGGTAAGACAGAAATAGTCCATGGAAGCTCAGGAAAGGCTGCTGGGGAACACAGCAGCATTTCCCAGAGTGTGGAGTGTGTAGCTATTCCCAGAAAAGAATTTCATGGTCAGATTCATTTGGCAAACATTCTTTCTTTGTTCTCTTGCATTGCAGAGTCTCATGTTAAACAGAGTTTGTTTAAATTGGTTTAACCTGGAGGTTCCCAAATTTAAATGACCACAGAACACTTTTTTTATGTATAGGACACCAATTAACATCTTGCAGCTCTGAGGAACCCAGTTTGGGAAATGGTTGTCGAGAGACGTTGACTTATCCCCCACATCTATACATAGCCTAAATGTCAACCTCTCACTCCCATGAATTTCATTTCTCTAAAACCTATGACGCTGACTACATTTTTCCTCATTATATCCCCTATAAATATTTTCAGAATTTAAATAAAAGCTGGAAAAATACTCTTACTCCTTTTAGGCAAGGAGCACCTGGATGTAATTATTTCAAGTCAAAATACTTTGTAAAGCATGGAACCCTTTTTTTTTTCACTGCTGTTATTGCTTACACTGTTCAATGGCATTATCACTAAGGGTCATGATTGTATTATTATTTTTTGGGTTTTTTTGGGGGGGCTAGATCAGCAAGCCTAAGTATTATACCAGGCTTGCCAGGTGGTGAGATCACATGGAGTAGGTGTGCAGAAGGGTAGGCGTGAGGCTCTGACTTTCTGGGTTCCTGGTCGAGCCCTCTTCCTTGACCGTGGTCCTAGGTGGGGTGTGACCTACATATATTGAGGTTCACAGGTAACCTCACTGAGTTTGTGGGTGAGGGTCTCAGGGCATAAAGACTTGGGGTCTTATTGGAAATATGGCCCCACACATAATTTACCAGCGAATTAAGCCCGCTGTGCCGAGATTGTATGTGTCCGAGGTAGAGGGAGAGGAGAGCAACACTCTTAGGTCTCTCAGATCTGTCCGGAAGAGGGACTTTGTGTGATGATATCCATGAGCTTATCACCCTTAATGACTTATTTACATAGCTAAGATCCATAAATCCAATTTTCTATTTCAAGGGATGTTAAAGTCCCGACAAGAGCAATTTCACAAGAGGGTCAGAATACATCATCTTTTATTTAGTTTGCTGTGCTTTTTAAATCCTGTGTAATGATGTGAAAATCCCTAATGGCTTAGACAGAAACCACCCATTTCTCTGATGGTTATTGTTGTGCCTTCAGTAAGGGAGTCACTGAGAAAGCTTGGCAAAGTGAACAGACAAAGGCCAAACTTATTTGGAGGTGGCTTCTCGAAGATGGATAGATTCTGCTCCTGTGAAATCAGACTGGAGCTGATTCAAAAAGCCTCTTTGGGTAAAAGTGAATTCTGAAAGGCTCATTTTTCCACTTTACAAGGAGACAGCTTAAGTAGCAGTGGAGAACAATTTGTAGCATGGTTATCACATTAGTCTTGGGAAAGGAGAATCAGTCTGCTTTTTAGAGAGGAGAGCAGAAATTCAGGCATTGTGTTGGTGACAGTCACTGTTTCAGAAAGAACCATGGATATTTTGAGTGTACATCTTCCTACAAGATTCTCCTCCCCAAAACAGCAGTCAGGGCCGTAGGAAATTGTGCTTGGGATACTGTCTCCTCCTTGCTAGTTTTCAACATGGAAGAAAATGGGGCCTGTTTATGGAATATACACACAAGCAAGCATAACAGAGTACAGACGGGAGTCCTGTCCCACCCCCTGCTCTCCAGCCCTCACAGGCTGATACTAGTTCTGGGCCCTGTGTGGGGTCAAACTCCCTGGAGGTATAGGGTAGGCGGTAGGGTGCACAGAATGGGACTGGTTTCTAACACCACAGAGGTTGGGGCACCATTTCAGAACACCCTGGCACAACATGCCACGGAGCCTCACAAGACATGGCTTTGGAGCAAACTCAGCCAGACAGGAGGGACATGGCAGGACAAGAAAAGACAAAGCACTCCAGGTCTTGGAACCCAGATTTGGAGTCTGAAGGATACTCTCACTGTATATGGATAGAGTTAGCAGGTCAACTTCACTGATGAAAAGGGAGAAAACTCAGGGCAGATAAAGTTATGCGATGAGGATGCAAATGCCACACTGGAACAAGGCCATTTTTTCATTGCAAAGTGATCCCCAAAACAAACCTCTGTGTATTCCTGCTCTGGACCTTTGCAAACAAGAACATTACCACCAAGCGGCTGTGTTCTCCTCGTGAGCTATTAGATGTCACTCATGTGAATCCTGGCAAAACTATTATTTCCACCTCACAGGCTGTCAAAGTGAACACGACATCCTGCAGCACCCCAAGCACGAGCCCAGCATGTGGTGGGTGTCTGATGAGCGGATTATTCCGAGAACTCTCCCTCTCTGCCCTACTACTTTCTTAGGACTCCTCACAAGTGGGGAATTGAATGGACAACACAGTCATATGTTCAAATAAAAAAACTCAAATAGTATTTCCAAAATGAGCAGACTTAGAAATTTGTCAGTAACAGGCTCATACAAAAAAGTAGGACCAGATTGCAAGGACTGGACAGGAATAGACAATTCAGCTTAACACCAACTGGTGTCCACAAGCTGTAGAAGGAAGGAATCACCTAGTTCATGTGCAATTTTGACCACAGAGGTCAGGTGTGCTTTCCTAACCTTCTAGAAAGAAACCAGCCAATCAACCAACTTCAGGGCTTTTAAGACTTAGGACAAGGAAAAACTGCTCAGGCACCAAACGAGGCTGCCCAGGAACCAAGCCATTTGCTGTATCATCACAGAAGGGGAGAATCGGAAATACTAGCATGTAACGGCCCCAGGTGGGCAGCGCTGTGAGGGTGCCGGCAAGGTGTGAGGAGGGGAACCCGAGAGGAGTAAAGAGAAGGAAGCCGAAGGAGGGGACTTGGTTTTGTGTCCAGGTGTTGAACCGATGTGCGGACCCCCGCGTGTGTGGGGTGCTGGAGAGCTGTGGCTCCTCCTGACAACCCTGGGCAAGACCGTGGGTCCCTAAATCTGCCTGTGGCGTAGACATACATCCCCTGTTCTTTGTAGCTGGCATCGCTGCCCAGGAGAAGCAAGGACTGGGGAAAGGGGATGTGCCTCATACCTCCGGTTCCCTGGTGGGGTCGGCCTGTGGCTGGAGTTCTCAAGCCTGCCTGCTGCTTCCCTGCTCTTCCCACCGCCTGCCAAGGAGTGGGGAGTGACACCGAGAGTCCACGTGGACTGGATAAGGCGACATGTGAGATGTCCGTTTTGAGTGTGTCTCCCTACCAGACCATAAGACCGTGGCATTGTAGACGGCATATATTTCTGACTCTCTTATGGCAGCAGCTTGGCATGGTAGGACCTTAACATATAGTTGCTACTGGTGATCATTTCAGAGAGGTTGAGACTGATATTCTTGCCCCTTTTTCTGAGCCAGAGTTCCAAGGGTAAAGTTTAAGTGATTTAAAAATGTTCCAAAAGAAAACTAGGATCAAATTTTGGGATTATATGATTTCCAATACCCAGCTATGTTTGTATGGAAATAAAAATTGGGCGAGAAGCTTCTTTAACAACTTAAAAATATGTTACAATATTACAAAGAATCTTCAGACAGAACCATGAAACAGAATATATAAGCACTCTATAAAAGTAATAACTTAATGAATGTTTTATGGAACATCATACTGGAATTACTCAACCAGGGACATCATTACATTTGTTATTTTAAAAGAAAAAATAGTAAAGTTAAAGCCTCATCCCAATCATCAATGTAAGTTTCACAGGGATTAAAGGCTTAATGTAAAAGCAATTAGCAGCCTAAATTATTAGAAGAATGAAGGACACTGTAATATTAAAGCAATAAAAGAAATAAATTAATAACATTGAGCATAAAAATAAAAGGCTTCTCTTGATTAGAAGACTTGCCATGCCCTCACACTATGGACCAGAGACCTGTGAACAAGCCACAGTGCCATTGATGTACCATCAAAACAAGTTCGGCCCGAATCTTCTGCAAATTACAGTTCAACCTAAAGACCTCAAAAGCCTACAGAGAAACCCCAGGTCAGCAATGGCCCAGAACAGTGATCTCAACTAGAAGCAACTTTGCCCCCCAAGGGACATTCAGTAATGTCTGGAGGTATTTTGGATTGTCACAGATGGTCCTACTGGCATCCAGGAAGTAGAGGCATGGGATGCTGCAAGTACCCTAAGATGCACCACAAAAGAGTTTTCCAACCCATAATGACAATAGTGCCCAGGTTCAGTAGCCCTGGACTGGAGGAGAAAAAGGCATAACTCTGTGGCATTCACAACTGACCGAGTGACGCTCATGGTGATATACAGAGGAAGAAACGGATACAGGGCCAAACTTTAGGATACTGGTGGAAAGTGGAAAAATCACTGGGTTAATTCCACTATAAAATGCATCCATCTTTATTTTGCATGCAGTTGTAGTCTGCTCCTTCCTTTTACTCTATCCACCTCCCTCAAATATCTCTTATGGTGATAATGAACAATTACAACCCTTGGGAAGGTATAATGACAGCTTATTAAATATATGGATAGAAGTGTACGGATCTCTAGACCCACAAAGGGATAACTGATGAGACAGAGCCACCTATGCCCCTCCTCAGTTGAAAACTAAAGAATATGTGTCCCCTCTCCTCCTTTTCCTTATGTACATCTGAAACTCCTTTCAGAGGTATATTTTGTTTGTTTTTTGTCTACTTATTGTCAAAAGATATATAAGGTATATAAGAATCTTATTTTTAATGTATATTTTACCTTGTTTACAATTATTGGTCTCCCTTTTTTCCAAATGTATGCCTGAATCAGTTTTAAAATGAAAAAACTTCAAAACAACCATGTTACTATAAACAATATTAAAAGACAAGTTAGAAAACAGTTTGAAAAAAGGCAGAGTCAATATTCTTAATATACAAAGAGTTCTTTCAAATCAATAGGAAACCCATTAAGAATGTAATTGAAAAATCGACAAAAGACATGAACAGCTACTCCAGAGAAAGAAGAGATACAAATAGCTAATAAACACACACTCACACACACACAAGTGTTCAACCTCAGTAGTAATAAAAAATGTAAACAGAAATAACAATGAAATACTACACCACACTTATAAAATTGGCAAACATTAAAATTATAACTGCTACTCATAGACTTGTGGGGTAGTATGAGAGTGTAAATGATCCAATCTTCCTGGAAATCATTTTAATGATGGGTAATTTTAAAAATAAATTACTGGCTTCTAATAATAAAGGCTATACCTGCTTGGGAGTAAAGTTTATAAAATACTGAAAACATAAAAATGAAAATCTGAATAGCCTATCATTTCAACACCTGAGAAACATAAACAATCCTTTAACATTTTCCCTGCTGTTTTATAGGGTGTTTATCTGAGTGTGTATACCACATACATACATGTATTGTACACACAGTTTGGTACCTTGCCCCTTCTCACTTACTATTGTATTATGAGTACATTCCTCTACCATTGCATTATCTTTAAAAGATGATAATTTATGGTTGTATAATATGACAGCATATGGATGTGTTTGTATAATTAACCATCCCCCCGCTATTGGACATGTAGGTTTTTCACTCTTTTATTTTTGGTCTGTTAAAGCAATGCTGTAAAGAACATTGTGCTGGTTTGAAAGGAAGTATGCCCCCTAGAAAAGCCATGTTTTAATCAAAATCCCATTTCATAAAGGTAGAATCATCCCTATTCAATACTGTATGTTTGAAACTGTAATCAGATCATCTCCCTGGATGATGTGATTTAGTCAAGAGTGGTTGTTAAACTGGATTAGGTGACGACATGTCTCCACCCATTTGGCTGGGTCTTGATTGGTTTCTGAAGTCCTATAAAAGAGGAAACATTTTGGAAAATGGGAGATTCAGAGAGAGCAGAGAAGAATGACACAGCCACGAGAAGCAGAGAGTCCACCAGCCAGTGACCTTTGGAGATGAAGAAGGAAAACTCCTCCTGGGGAGCTTCATGAAACAAGAAGCCAGGAGAGAAAGCTAGCAGATGACGCCTTGCTCACCAAGTGCCCTTCCAGCCGAGAGAGAAACTGTGACCGTGTTCACCATGTGCCTTCTTGGATGTAAGAGAGACCCTGAACTTCATCAGCCTTCTTGAACCAAGGTATGTTTCCCTGGATGCCTTAGATCGGACATTTCTGTAGACTTGTTTTAATTGGGACATTTTCATGGCCTTAGAACTGTAAACTAGCAACTTATTAAATTCCCCCTTTTAAAAGTCATTCTGTTTCTGGTATATTGCATTCTGGCAGCTAGCAAACTAAAACATCATTGTACTTTAACCTCTGTCTGAATCTTCAATGATTGATACTTCCCTAGGTTATTCCTAGAATGACAGATAATAAATGTATTTTCAGACAAACAAAAACTGCAACAACTTGTCACAACAGACCCTCATTATAGGAATTTCCAAAGCATATACTTCAGCAGAAGGAACATGACCCCATTAGAATTTCTGATGTTCAGAAAGTGACGAATGCCAAAGAAAAAAGCAAATATGTAGGGAGAAGTAAATAAATATTAACTACATAAAACAATAACCTCTTGGAAGTTAAAAAATATAGAATTCAAACACATATCAACAATACATTTTTTTTTTTTTTTTAAAGACAGAGAAGGAAGGAAGGATAGAAGGAAGGAAGGGAGGAAGAAAGGGAAACATCTTTAAACATTTTCTTGTTTTATTATATTTTGTTTGTTTGTTTGTTTTTTTTACATGGGCTGGGGCCGGGAATCGAACCGAGGTCCTCCGGCATAGCAGGCAAGCACTCTTGCCCGCTGAGCCACCGCGGCCCGCCCTCAACAATACATTTAAGAGCATGCTAGTGTCCTGAGGTCCTTTCCCATGCTGTCTGGAGGACGCAGAAGTACTAACTAATTCTAGACTCTGATAAGTATGCATATTAAAATTTTGGATTACTCATTATAGAACTAAAGTGATTAACTTCAAACCTGATGGGGAAAAAACAAATTAGAATTAGGAAAAAACAGTCCAAGAGAAGGAAAGAGAGAGACAAAAAGAAACATGGAAAAGGCAAAACAAATAAAAAGCAGAAGATATTAATAAGAAAGTTGAATTTCCATAAATAATTTGTGGCCTGAATGCTTTGGTGAGACATGGAAGATAACGGAAGATGAAAACAAAACCCAGCTATTTACTATTAACAGATGCCTAAAACGAAAGGATAAAGAAAGTTAAATACAAAATGATTAAAAAGATATACTTGGTACATACTAAGTAAAAACTACAGTAGCTTATTATTAGAAACTTCAAAATTCTAATATCAGGATTCTTTATTGGAATTTAAAGCAAAAACAGATTACAGTAAATAGAGTCAAAATACAAAGAGAAGAGGTTCAGATCAAGAGGTTGGCAAAGTCATTCAAAACATGTATGCATTTAACAATATAGCTTCAAAATTTATAAAGCAAAAATTGACAGAGGTACAGAAAAAATAACCTTCATCTTTATTCAATTAAGAGATTAAGAAATATCTATTACTGAGCAATAGACTAAGCAGAAAATAATCCATACAATTTTCAAGATTTCAACAATACAAACAATTGTCTTGAGGAAATGGAGATAAAACACACACACAAAACTAAACTGTACATAATGGACATATACTAAATACATACCAAGTTTGTCCTTTAAAACTACTAATAAACTTCTTAAGTCTTTGATGATACAAATAAAGGAAAAAGAGAAGCCCCACACACAAAAACAAAATCAGGAATGAAAACAGGATCATCAATATAGATGTTGCAGATACTGCAAAGATGAAGCTAAAAGAAAAAACGATGGACATTTCAATAAATGGCTTGGAGACCAATGGTTATTAGAAAAGTACTTAAAATTGGACACGTACCATATGTGACACTGTGTGTGTGTGTGTGTGTGTGTGTGTGTAATACATCTTCATGAATGAGAACTTCCCCTTGGTGTACTTCTAGCTCTTTCCCCTGGTAACCCAATAAGGTGGCACGCCAACTGCTTTGCTATGCTACACACGTATAGTAAAAATGACCCCTGGCTAGTAAATTGCGTCTAGATTGGGAAAGCTTGAAATCCTCACAGGAATGCATGGTTTTGGGCCTCCGAGTACAGTGAATCTTCTAACTGGCACCATCCCCATGGGGACCCGAGGAGCTACTGAGTAAGCGGCTGTTAGAAGAGGCCTCAGCTCATGTAGGGTGTGAGTCTTTCAAGGCAGCCCAGGCCAGCCTCATACGAATCTTGAGTCTTTGTCTTATCTCTGGGAGGCCAAACTAAGAAAGTACCTGAATGACTAGAAGTCTGGTTGCAAAGACTCTTGCAGAAGAGAAATGTTTAGTGCAGCCCTACTGAGGAGCTGTGGTTCCTGTGTCATATCCTTCTCAGTCGACTGGAACAAGGATTGTCTTGTGAGTCTGTACGTTTCATTGATCTAAAAAAGACCTCCTAGTTGGTTTTGCAATATACAAAAGTCATTCCAGGTGTTCTGCACATGTAACCATGAAAGGAAACATAATAAATCATTCAGAAGAAAATAGAATATCTTTGTGACTTCAAGGCAGAGAAGGATTTTTAAAGTAAAACCCCAAAAGTGCAAACAATAGGAAATGTTGGAATTTTGACAATATTAAAATGAGTAATTTCTAAGTATTAAAATATAGCATAAGTAGAGTATAAAGAAAAAGCCCAGAAACTCGGAGAGGGCATTTGAAGCACAGACACAGCTGAAGAAGATTTAGTATTCAGAACAGAATACTCCTATTAATAAATAAGGAAAAGGCAACTCAATTCAAAAATCGGCAAAAGACTGGAACAGGCATTTAATGAATTAGGAAACAATAATGACCAATAAATATAAGAAAAGATGCTCATAAAAGCCAAAGAAAACCACAGTAAGATACCATTTCACACACATCAGTTTGGCAAAAGTAAAACTAAAAATAAGAAACAGAAGGGAGGTGTTAGGATGTGAAATAACCAGAACTTACAGACTGATGATATGAGTGTATCAGTGAGTGTATCATTCACTGATGATATGAGTGTAAAATGGAACAATCACTGTGGAACACAATTAGGCATTTCTAGTAAAGTTAAAAATGAAATGAGTATTTGTTATACATTTCAGCAATTTCATTTCTAGGCCACCGCCCTAGAGAAAAACTTTGGCAAATATATACCTGGCGACATGTATAAGAATGCTAATAACAGTGTTGTTTTATGATAGGAAAAAAAAAAAGGGAAAGAGGATGTCCATCAAACAGCAGATTCTGTTACTGAATTGCTGGTGATTTACAATGTTGAAGACTCTGTAACAGTGAATGGGACTGACAGCCAGCTGTAAGCAACAGCAGCAAAAATAAATCTCATGAATGTAGCACCTGAGTAAAAATACGTGTAATTTCAACTACTAAAATGTTCTAAAATAAGCAAAACCATATGAGATATCATTAAGGGATACAAATATCTGTCCAACTAAAAAGGAAATTAATGGATCTCAGAGTGGGGAGGAAAGAATTTGGGACCAGGGAATAACACAAGGTGAATTCAAAGTTGATGGTCATGATCTACTTCTGAATGTTGCTGGTAGATGCACGGGTGTTGCTCATTATAATCTGTACATGTTTCACTGGTAAAGAGACTATCTACTTTATATTAAATAGAAATAATTCTAACAAATTAAAAATAATAAACCTGCCAGTTAGAGACGTTTATTCATGGAGGTGAGTCTGGCCCTGACCCTACCAACAACAGTAGGATGTCCGGGAGGGAACACCAGTCTGTGAATTAGAAAATGCCAACATGGGATGTGGTTATTCTACATAGATCACTCAGATCATTCTGGTTATATTCAACATCCCTGGCATTAGTCTAAAGTATTTATTCTTTGCTTAGGGGTGAAGAAGGAAATATTATCAGTTGATTGGTACTGCTGGAGACGCACCCTTGGTTTTCCTTTAAATACCCAAATGTCTCACTGAGAAAACAGCTATGGTGACTTGAAAGAGAAAGATCTATACTGACAGAAATGTTCGCTTGATGCAGAAGTTTTAACTCTAGAAGAAAAAAAAAATTACTGGAAGTAACCATGTGGCAGGTTATATTTTCCAAAGATGGCCAAAACGTCCTTATAAAGTGGCCCTGCCACAACTTACATAGCGAGGTGTGGTCTGAACTTGGACAGAGCTTTGTGACTGGGCCGACTCACAGAGAGCGAGGGAATGGCGCTCTGTGACTTCCGAGTCTAGATCCTAAGAGGTGATAGAGTATTGCTTCTGCTTGTCTGTCTGTCTGTCTCTCTCCCTCTTTGACCTTAGAATCCAGTTGCCAAACTGTGAGGAAGTCCAAGAGATGTCATATGGGGGCCTTCCTACAGCAAGTATCAAAGCCAAAACGTGAATGAGGGACCCTTCAGGATGGCCCCCGCCTAGTCCCCATCTGACTGCAGCCCAGTGAGGGACCCCAAGCACCAACCACCCAGCTGAGCCCTGTCAACCCACAGAACCATGACAAACACTAGCAATAAATGACTGTTGTATTTTATGCCACTAAATTAGAGTACGTTTTTGTACAAGAATACAGAACTGGAATAAATTAAGATTTTAAGCTCTCCGAGGCAAGTAGAGGAAAGACGATGTAGAATATTAACTTGATACCAGAAATCCAGGATTTGAAATGCAGCCCTGTCACTAGCTAGCTGTGTCACTGGTGATCCTCTGTGAGCCTCAGTTTCCCCAAGTGAAAAATTACAGATTAATATCAATTTATACCTTTCAGGGTTTTTAGAGTATGAGATTCGCTATCACATGAAAACCATAGTGTATACTGTGCACAGGAAACACTTAGCAAATGGTAGCTACTGATCCTTCTACTAAGGGCATTTGACCATCCCCTTCTGTGCCTGCTCCATCCCTCTGTGAGTCCTGGACAGAATTCTCTGCTGCTCATTGGCCAAGAACTCATCAACTGTCTCTGCAATGCTCTCATGAGAGGCCATTTGGTTCGACTCGTATGTCATTATTTTCGCTTCGTCTCCCATTCCTTAAAGATGGTCGTGGCTCCCAGACAGAGAAGCCCAGCAAGTAAGAGAAGCAGCTCAAGGTCATGGCCAAGAGCACAGACTCTGGAGCCTGATGACCTGAGTTTGAATCCTGGCTCCGAGTTCTAATCCTGGCTCTTGCTAACTTCATAATCTTGGATGATTTGTATAATTTCTGTGCCTCAATTTCTCCATCTAAAAGATGGAACTAATAGTGGTATCTACCTCATTGAGTTATTATGAGGATTAAATTAAAAGAATTAACATCTGTAGTGCTTAGAACCTTGACTGGCACACAGCATGCTCTTCATAAGCATTGGGAGCCCTTGGCCACTAAGTTACAGGGACATGAGACTTATTTTGGTAATGCAAGAAGTAGTCCTTAATAAAAACAGAAAGGTTGGCTTTATTCCCAACCAGCCACCCACCCGAGAGCAGGAACTGGGGTTTGCCCAGGGGACTGTGTGCCTCTCCAGTGACAGGTTAGAAAGAAAATCCTGGGGCCATTGCTTGACAGCCCCTTGGAACAGCTCTGAAGGCAGAGTGTGCTATGCTAGCAGCTGTACTTTTAAAGTCTGCAACACACGACAACAAGCGCTCCAAATAATTGACATGAAAAGTGTGACTCATATACCAGACAGTGCCTAGAAGAACAGTTTAGAAAATGAGAAACAAATTGTGCTACAGATGGAGAGAAGGTGCACTCACGAAGGCATCCTTTCTTCTGCATTGCAGAGCCCAGACTTGTTCAATACCCTAATTATAACACAGGAGAAAGAATGCCAGTTCTTTACCATCCTAAGTAACGCTCATCTGCTGTCCCTTTACCCTTTCTGCTTTCCTAGAAATGAAGGAGAACAGACCTGATGTGGCTCTTTTAAAGGCTTGTTCTACTCCAATAGCCTGAGTTATCGTTAGCAGGAAATGCTTCTATAGCACAATGCAAGTAAAGGTAGTAAAATTCACATAACCATAACAGGCTACATGGTGAAACTGAATCTAATTAGTAAGCATCAGGATGGTATTCCTTGCTAAGTTTAACACTTTCATTGTTTGCTATTTCAGGAAATCTGTAGAAAATTTCAGACCTGCAGCCTACCAGGGTGTACCTCCTATTAAGCCGCTTTATGTTAATAAGTTAGTGTCTCTGAAGTTCAAGTACCAGACAGCTCCCTAAATGACAAGAAAGCAAACTGTCTTTTAAGCAGCAAAATCCAGCAGTGCAGGTACTGCTGTCTGGATAAAGCTGGCACAGAATGAGAGAGTAGGACCAAGGGTGACCCGTCTAATTAAAATTATGTTCAGCTGCTGATCTGCCACATAAACGCATTCCATAAGTACTAAATTGTATCAGTTTACTGAAAAACAGTTACAATTGACTGCTCATTTCTTGTTAAATCCAACATTGATTTAAAGCTGAGATCTTGGAACTTCGCTGAGATTAATGAAATCTCTCTGGGTCTTTGGAATAAAAAGAGACTGACCTCCGACCCATAGAAATGTTTACGGTCTTAATGCACAGCATGGGAGAAAATGTCTCTGATCTACAATGTCAACACCTTAATCCTGAAAAACTAATGACTCTTGTTTTGTAGACCAATCCCTAGGAAGGGGGCCACCTGGCATGTAAGAGGAGATCCAGAAGCTAGGCAGGGAAAATAAAAAGATTGAATATTGGTCTCATGATATGTCAATCATCTCTACCATGCAGGTGAGATAAAACTGAGGGCATCACTGAGCTTGGAAGGAGGACCTTAACAGCAAGCCCAATAATAGTGAGAAAGAAACCTATACCTAAAGCATCTGCCGTGTGCTAATACACCTTCATCTCTATCACCCCCTTTCAATTAATTCATTCAACATTCAATTAGCAGACATTTCTTGCGCATCTATTATGTTCCAAGGGCTGTTCTACTTCTCCAGTTGTAAATAAAACATAACTCCTATTTTCAAAGACAAGAGGCACAAGAAGATAAAGAGGAAATTCCAAAACTCCACGAAAAGTGCTACAAAAGGGTACCGTGAGATAACTGTTGTTCCATTTCACAGATGTGGAAACAGGTTCAGTGAGGTCGCAGCTTTCCAGCAATGGAAGCAAGATTGCAATCCAACCCTGTCTGTCTTCAAAGCCTGTGATGTTTCCATACCATCATATAGCCTCCATCTAGCTGCAGGAGGGAGAAGAAACTAGGGGAGCAGGGGTGGAGGCATCTCCCCTTGGGACTACACGGCCAAAGGTTACTGGGCTCAGGGAGTAACCCATAAAAAAAAAAGTGAGGAAGCTGGCCTTGAATGGTGAAACAGCTGCTAAATGGGAGGATGAAATTCAGAGTAACATGCCCGCAGTGGTGAATTTCTACATACCTGAGGTCATCTAGCGCTCCAGGCAGGACTTAAGAGGGAGTGAGGTTGGCCTGGGAAAGAACCAGATAAAGAAGAAACATCTATGCTCAGTGTGGTAGGGACCAGGGCAGGAACCACATCCCAGCTCCACCAAGGACAGGCAAGAGAAGTCTACACTAAAATATAGGACTCGGCAACCAGCTTTCCTGACCCTGGGAATCCCCCGAGGCCTAGAGCAGGATGAATTCAAAGCTGCCTCCCAGTCGCTGGTCTGAGCAACCTCTCACCTGGCTCACGGGGAACAGAGAAGACCAGCAGCCTGAAAGTGCATCAGGGCATCCAGCCAAGTCTCTATGTCTAAATCACACAGAGTGCAAATTCTCTAATACCTAACACAGTACCTACCTGGTACACAGGAGGCATTTAATAAATATATTTTGAATGAAGAGATACATTCTTCACTTTGATAACATAAATTAACCTGTTTTACGACAATTACATTTCCTGAAGAACTCATACCCAGCTGACAAAATCTGGAATTCAGGTCAAGCTATGTGGAGGACAATGGTCACCAAAGGCTGCAGTGACAATGGCCAAAATTCCTAATGAGGGCTGCAGGGTTCCAGGGCCCCTCTTTCACAAACTTGAGATTTTTGACTTATGCTCATTCCATCTTTTTGCACTTGATTCTTTTATTAGTGTGTGTGTGTGTGTAAATACAAAGATGAATCACAGAAATAGCAGCCTCAGAGAAAATAGGCAGACATACCCCAATTTATACATATAACAGTCATGAGAAATAATAAGGCCAAAGTATAAAAAAGCTGTAGTGAGTTACCGATAGAGAAATCCTAAAGTGGAGTCTTTTGTAGAACCAATAACCCCTCTCTAGAATAGCGCTGTCCAAGACTTTCTGTGATGATGGCAATGTTCTGTATCTTAAAAATCCAGTATGGCACCACCTACCCTGTGTAGCTATTGAGTACCTGAAATGTGACTATGATGAGCAAGGGACTATACTTTAAGTCTTATTGAATTTCAATAGATTCAATAGCTATTAAATTTCAATAGCCACATGTGGCCAGTAACTATCATACTGGACAACATAGCTGCAGATTTACTGAATGGTTTGGTTAAAGGGTACATGAATAGAGTAGATCTGCCCAAGCATGGAGATGCTCCTTCTGATGATCCCTACTGCAGCCAGATTAGCTTACTAAGTGGCCTGTTCACCTGTGCTCTTCTCTCCTGCCCCATTACCCATGACCCCTTTTGTGCCCCTCACTCTCTCTAAAACGTGAGCAGGCAGGGAGCTTAACCTCACTGGAGATCTTGTGGCTATACTGCTGAAAAGCCTGCTGGGCAAGGAACTAAGGAAGACGCTGGGAGAAGTGGGTGTATATGAAGCAATGTTGTCCGAATGAACTTGTCACCCTTAAACTCCTGTCTCCTTCTGATTTCAGGAAGCCAACTTCTCCCATTTCCCCCAGAAATGCTGTGGCTGAAGGGTGGGAATTTTCTGCTTTGTGGTACCCACATCTCCTCTGTTCTTCTGTTTAAGTCAGGGTGACTGATACATCAAAGAGTCCAGTTGTCAAAGGAGACTTGTCAGAGTTCTGAATCCCCCTGTGGGATGCAAGTTGTTTCCCCAGGAACAGAGGTAAAAGGCTGAATGAGTGACAATTACACTGACAGGATGCAAGCTCTAAGGCCATGTGAAACAGAGTAGAAAAATAATCTTGGTTGGACTCTCTCTGGGAAAAATGCCATGTCCCAGAGGAAATGCAATTCATATCACTATCATCTGCTGATTCTAAATGACAGAATATAGCATCTGGCATAGGATGTGCACTGGAGAAGAAGGCTCCATCCAGCATTTTAACAAGAGGCTGGTGGCTTTGGGCATGTTCACAAACACATCTGATGGTCCCTTAGGGCAGCAGGTGGCCCTTGAGGTTGCTCCCAGCTCCCTGAGGACACCAAGTGACACTGTATGTACTGATAAGAATGTTTCCTTGCCCGTCACCACCCTTGGGGGTGAGTTTGATACCCCATACCATTGCTTCACGTAGAAAAGTTGCAGGTGGGTCATGGGGTAGAGGGAGTAGTGACCTACATACCTCTCCACCATCCACGCATCCAAAGGTTCTCTGGAAATGAGACTGACTTCAGAGGGGTGATTGACAGAATCAATACATAAGTGGACAGATAAAAAGGCTCTTGCAGAGACCTGACTCCGGAATGAGAGCAATTAGTGGTAACTAATAACCTGTTTAAAGGCATTGACACAACCAGACAAGCAACGTGTCAATCAGCAAAGGAAGTGGTCGATGTGGAACCAAGAAGAAACGAGAGCTTGAGAAGTAAGTACTGGCCACTGAAGCACTCCTGGAAGGAGATGGAATCTTAGTCTATGGCTGGTCATCTAAGTATGACCAACCCTGTATGAAGATTAGTAATCCCAAGCTGTCTAAACTGGGGGGTAGGGGGTGTGTTTTGTGGGTTAGGGGCTTTCTCCAATCAACTTGAATCCCCTTGCTCTGATTCCCTGATCACCTACAACCACTAATTATAATCCGGCTCTCGCAGACTTTGCCTAGAGGGAGAGAAGAGCTGGCTTATGGTCCGAGTTTCTACCTGTTGGATGGCTGCCCAGATCTGATAAGCTATCTTGTTTCTGGTTAATATCACAGTCTCTTGAGAGCTTAATGTGACCTCATCCGTGAGGGACTGACCATTCTCAAAGGGCAAATAACACCAAGTTTCAGATGCAAAGCTATATCCAAACATTCAGATTGTGGTAAATTCATGGACATATAAATTCCATTGTACCATCTTCTAGTTGTACACAACCAGTTGGTTTCACTAATGATAAATCTATATTATTTTACTATTAATAATTATAATAGCTATAATTTAGTGTCTACACCGTACCAGATACTGTAAATCACCTATTTTTGGGGGGGGGTGGATTTTAATTGCACTTAATATGTGAACTGAAGATTAAATTTAGGGAAATAACATTTGTATTTTTTTTTTAGCTTAACCATGGGCATATTTAAATAAAGCATCTATATAATCAGTATAAAGCCTGTGTTTGAGCAGTAAGGCTCATAAATCAATTTAAAATTAAGGCAACAAGGAAAAAGTCTATAAATTCAGACAGCAAAGTTCTTAAATTCTAAGTGTTAACTTAGATATCATTTGATCAGCTGTCAAAAACATGAATGTTCTCAAAATATCAAGTAGAAAGTTCTTACAAATATCTGCATTTTGCTATAGCAATGACCTATGTTACTAAGTATTTTACTGATTCCAGGAAAATATGAAGATACAAATGTTTTTACAACTTAGATATGAAAATCGTAACCACCTAAAATGATTATCTTAATTACTTTATCCACAGGCATATTAAAATAAAAAACTAAATAATCATTGTAAAGCCTGTTTGTACAATATGTTTCATAAACAAATTTAAAATTAAAGCAAGGAAGGAAAAAGAATCTATGGATACAGATATCAGTTTCTTAAGTTCTAAATATTAAACACTATCTTAAATACCATTTGTGTAAATCACCATATTGACTAGTGTTCAAAACAGCCCTCCTGAGGTACTATGTGTTTATCCTTTTTAAACAGTGGAGAGCTGAGAATCAGCGAAGGTAAGTAACTTGCCCAAGACTTTCTAAGGGGAAGAGCTGGGATCAGACCTTGGTTCTGTCTGGATCTCGTGCACAACCAACGTCAGCTGTAATTTTCAAATTTGGTTTGGCAGAGGGTACTCCAAGAGATAAGCTAGAGACCAAGAGGGAACAGTCCATTAGCTTCTATAGAAAAGGTACTAGATTAGGAGGTTTGGTTTTGTTTTCTGAAAGTTAAATTTGTCTTGTTTTGTGCTGAAATTTGCCTCCCAAAGAAAGTATGTGAGAAGAGAAGGGAAATGTGCACTCAGAAACAAGATGAGTTGGAAAGCTTCTGCTATGTCATGAAACCAACAAGCACTTTCTATAAATCAAAAATGTACTCTTTTGAAGTTGGACTTGTGTTCTGAAGGATTTTCTTTAATGAGTTAAAAAAACTGTATCATCAACTTCTGTCCTTTAGACCAAAATTCTTGACAGCTGAACTCATATACACCGTGAGCGCTTAAATATATACATATAGGTTAGAATGATGGGTCAATGGATGAGTAGATGAAGTGCTACTATCCTGCTGTTCTAGTTTGCTAGCTGCCGGAATGCAATATATCAGAAACAGAACGGCTTTTAACAAGGGGAATTTAATAGGTTGCTAGTTTCTAAGGCTGAGAAAATGTCCCAATTAAAACAAATCTGTAGAAATATCCAATCTAAGGTATCCAGGAAAGATACCTTGGTTCAAGAAGGCCGATGAAGTTCAGGGTTTCTCTCTCATCTGAAAGGACATATGGTGAACACGGCGCCATCTGCTAGCCTCTTCTCTCCTGGCTTCCGGTTTCATGAAGCTCCCTGGGAGGTGTTTTCCTTCTTCATCTCCAAAGGTCACTGGCTCGTGGACTTTGCTTCGTGGTGCTGCAGCATTCTGTCCTCTCTCTGAATCTCATTTATTCTCCAAAGAATTTCCTCTTTTATAGGATTCCAGAAACTTACAAAGACCCAGCCAAATGGGTGGAGACATGTCATCACCTAATCCAGTTTAACAACCACTCTTGATTGAATCACATCTCCAGAGAGATGATCTGATTAAGTTTCAAACATACAGTATTGAGTAGGGATTATTCTGCCTTTATGAAATGGGATTTAGATTAAAACATGGCTCTTCTAGGGGAGATACATCCTTTCAAACCAACACATCTGCCATTCCTCATGATAATAGACATTAGCTGGTGACCCTACAGTTATCTAACTACTGCTTTATGATTTATTTAGCATTTATTCCACAAATATTTATTTTTGAACAAATGACAGTTTAAAGAGCTGATCCAAGGTGACTCAACACAGTTTAAGGAACCATCAGTGACTATGCCTCAGCAGTTCAGGCTAGAGCAGAGATGTTTAACGTGGCCTCTAAACACAAAGGACACAAGCAGGCAATTTACAAAAAAATCACAGATGGCCAGACAGAAAAGAAAAAAATGTTCAATCTCACTAGTAATTGAAGAAATACAAACAAAAATAAAAATAATTTGGGGTAGGAGGAGGGTGGCTAGCAAATAGGAATCATTATAAAAATATTGCGTATTTTTAACTCAGGATTGGAAAGGATGTCGGCAAATGATCAGTATGTGGGAGTATAAGTTGGTATACTTTTTGGAGATAAGTGGCAGTCTAGACCAAAAGACCTGAAAAGACCAAAAAAGATCTTTCACCAGTAGTTTTACTCTCTTTATCATATCAAAGATGTGTACAAAAACGTATGCATAAGGAAGTTTATTTAGAATTGTTTAGACTAGAAAAAGAAAACAACTTAAAGCTAGGGACTGGTTAAATACACCATACATCATATGCCAGAAGGCTACATAGCCATCAAAAACCAATTTCTAAAAACAATATTCAAGGCTATGGGGAAAGTTTTTGATTTATCAGGTTTCATAGTACTACCTGGAAAATTATTCCAGTTTTGTTTAAAATATACATATTTTTCTCTATTTTATTTCCTATAGTTCCCAAATGTTTAAAAATTAATACATATTATGTTACAGTTTTATTTTGAAAATAGCATATGTCTCATCTCAAAAATAAAACTGACGCTGACTTCTCATACTGGTGTGGAACTTTATATCATTTCTTAATTCTCCTTTTATTCCCCACAGTAACTGTGATCACCATTTCTCCAGATATAAATATTTCCCAGTGGGAAAACTTAGCAGATACCATATGTTTTTAATTCTCATCCTTCCCAGATAGTTTTTTAAAATTATAATATATACAGTGACCAAGACTTTAGTTTAGTTAGCATTTTCCTCCAGAATCAAAAAGCACATTTTTTCCTTGTAAATTATACATGGCATAATTACAAGACAGGTCGTGTTTGGGGTCTCATTTCAAAGTGATTTCATTTTCAAGCAGTCCTCTAAATAAACATAAAACACTTACCACCTCCACCGTGAACCACCGGGAATTAACAAACTCTATTTTTATAATTTTTTTCCTTTGAGGGGCAGTGCATGGTCTGGGAATCGAACTCAGGTCTCCCGCACAAAAGGTGAGCATTCTACCACTGGACGGACCCTATTTTTAAAGGGTACTTTTAACTACCTGAAAGGGTCATATCAAGTTCTCAAAGCTTTCCTTTATCTCAGAAAAATTCTTTTTATCAAAGTCATAAGATCAGAACTTCAGAGAATGGTAAAAAATGACTATAGCAAAAACAATTAAATGCAGAGAGAACAAGCTTAGCTTTGGGGTGAGATGCCAAAAAGGAGTTTAGAATGTAACATTAAATATCCATACACATCATGATATTTTCCAGCCGAGAATACCTTTTTCTTTAGCTTTCTATCTGTCTCCCTAAACTCAAGCAAAACTTGTCAGTGACCTGAAACACAGTAGGCGCTTAATAAATGTCTACGGAGTAGCTGTGAGTACCATTGAGAAACAAACGAACAACAGTGGGGTTTTATTCCAGAAGAAAAGTCCCCACATGCCAGGTGCTTTCAGGGACTGACAAAGGGAAGAGAGGATTTCAAGGTCTGGAAACAACTTCAACAGGGAATTGGAGGCAGTGAGTTAATGGGTGTGACTATGACAAGGGGAGGGACAGTTGTGGCCCAAGTAGTGGTCTAAAAAGATTAATCTGGAGGTGGGTGAGGGGAGTAGAAAGGAGAAAAGGATAGGCAAGAAAACGTGGGCGCAAGCCACGGCGGTGGTGGAGGCGACAGGCGCTGCCCGTGGAAAGCGGGGGGTGACTTCGTATGAACAGAAGCCACGCACTAGCTCGATGGGAAAAATGCTTGTACTCGCGAGAAAATCAAGGAAGGAAAAGCCAGCACAATTAGGTGGAGAAGCCCAGCAATCAGCTAAGGAAAAGGGCGAAGAGTTTTCAGAAGAAAGGAAATGGTCAACATCCCCAAATGCTACACAGAGGCCAAAGAGAAAGAAGAAAATACTCTGGGATTTAGCCATCAGGATTGCTGTGGTGGGGGCTGATGAAACAGGGAAAAAGGGGTGCGTGCCCCACGTGTCCCTCAACAGATGAGCTGATAAAACACGGCATATCCACGCAATAATCTTCAGTTCTGAAACTTGCTGCAATACAGATGTGCCTTGAAAACACTATGCTGAGTGAAAGAAGCCAGGCACAGAAGGATAAATATTGCCTGATTCCACTTGTATGAAATATCGAGGATTAACACACTTTTAGAGACAGAAAGTAGATTAGAAGGTACCAGGGACCAGGAGGAGGAGGAGGAGGAGGGGAGGGGAGGGGGAGGGGAGGGGAGGGGAGGAGGAGGGGGAGGAGGAGGCAAAGGGGAGCTTAATGGGGCAGAGCTTCTTTTGGGGTGATGAGAAGGGGGGCAAAGGAAAGTCAAGCAGTTCACGGGGGACCCCCTCCCTGTGCCTAGGGGGGACGGACGGCAGGTCCTGGGAGCCGAGTCAGTGAGCTCAGCCCTCACAGGCTCCACGCAGCAGGGTCTGAGAAAGCCCACCTGCGGGGGGCTGAGGGTGGGCAGGGGGCAGGGGCGGGCCTGGCAGGACCGAGGCAGGTGAGGAGGTGGGCTCACCCCGGTGTGAAGTGGCTGCAGGAAGGTGTGAGGTAGGAGGTCAGGAGGTAGGAATTCTCACACGGGGCAGAGGGGCTGGGTGAGGTGGGAGGAAGGAGCAACTGGCAATCCCTGAGAAAAGCTCTGAGGCTCACAGGGCCAGGGAGGTGGACACACTAAGAAGTCACAGCATCAGCCAGGCTCTGAAATCCAGGAGAGAGGACCACAGTCTCAGGCCCAGGAGATGGCCATGCCACCACGTGCCCCCACGTTTGTATGCCTCTGTATCTGATGACCTAGCAAATTCCTGCTTATTGTCTGATTAATTGCCCCTCCTGCAAAGAAATGCACCCACGTCTCCTTTGCATATGGGCTCTGCCCCGCCCCCACTCCCCGGGCTTCACCTTACAGGCAGTCTTACAGCTTCTCAAATGCATTAAGGCACCTCCCACTGGTGGCCTCCGCACTTCTCCCTTGGCACTTTTTCCTTTAAGCACTTACTTACCCTTCCCACCACAGATCAGATGTCCCTTTCCGATGGAAGCCCTCCTTCCGTGACCCCACCCAGACAAGTTCAGGTTCAGCTACCCTTCACAGTACCTTGCTCTTCAGGGCTTTTCTTATATATTTATCACATCATAATCATGCATTATGTTTTCTAATCTTGCCATGGCTGTCATCTCTCCCACTAGACTGTAAGCTCCAAGAGGGCAGGGTCTTTTTTTTATTTTTTTAACTCAGGAATGCACCCTAGCTCCTAGCAGAGTGCCTCGCCCTGAGTAGGCACTCAGGAAGTACCTGCTAAATGAACAGCAGACGGATGAGCTGTGAGTTGTTCTCTGATTGTTTATGTGCAGCTGGCAGGCATAGCACAGAAAAATCAGATGGGACAAAAGGATATCCCAGACGCAGGCTGGCACAGCCTTTAGCGGAGAGGGCTCTGGCTGCTCCCAGAAGGACTGGGCTGCTGCAGAGCTGCCCCTGCACGTGTCCTTCCTTAAAACATGCCTCTGCCCCAGGAGGGAGGCTGGCAGCAGCTCCTCTGGCCCTGAGCCTGGCGGGCAAAGGACGGCCACAGGTTAGCACCGGAATTTAAATCAGGCCAAATGATTGCTATTTCTGCAGGTGTCCAGGCTGTGGCTTCTTCCTTTCCCTTCATGGAAGGAGTAGCAGAAGGAAGTGAGGAACCCGGCAGCCTCACGCAGCAGGACCATAGCCGGCTGCCCGTCACCCACCACAGCTCTGCCAGCCAGCGGCAGTGCCAGTCTGAATCAGAGAACCCCTGGGAAGGTACAGGAGCTTCACACCTTCCAGAAAGTCACTTTCAAGTAAAGAGCCCTGTTTATGCAGCACAGACACCTCTCCTCCGGGCAGCTGCTCTTCTAGAAGAAACCCATAAATGGGGAGAAAGAGGGAAGTCTGGAACAGGGCGAATGCCGATGGGGGAGGTGCAAGCCTGGGCCTAGGCCCTCTGCTCTGGAGCACCCCTTGCTGCCGCCCTGTTCCGTTTACTGCCCCTCAGGGGAGGGGACTTTTCCAGGGCCTGTGTGGTCGGCACAGTCCCGAGGTCACGGAAACCCAGGCCCTCCCCATGTCACATGAACGACTCCTAACCAGGCTTTGCGGGGATCATGCCTAACCCCGGGTGGGGCCCTGAGAACATCCCCCTCCGCTGTGCCTAGCTGGGTGCCCATTTCATCTTCTCTCTTGGCTAAGGCAGACAAGGGAGGTGAGGCTCACTCTGAAAGGGGAGCCCACCTGCGAGGATGGGGCAGGGCTGCCTTTTCTCTCTGCTCCGACACCTTCAGACGCTGCACTACACTGGGGATTCCCCCAGGAACAGGTCGGATGTGGAGCTGCCCTGGGGATCTCGCTGTAAGGACGAGAGATGGCAAAAAGGGGAAGGCACTGCTGAGAGTGCACCCCGAGGCAGAAGGGAGAGAAGGCTCGGCTTCCAGAGGAAATCGGAAGCCCCTGGCAGCAGAAAAGAGCTGAACGTCCACTGGGCACTGGCCCACGCCATTTTCTTTTCTAACTAACCCTTATCCATCCAGCAACCCCGAGTAGAGGCTGACCACACAGTCCCAGGTTTCTCTGCCTTGTCTGGGGCAATGCTTTGCCACAAACAGCATTACTGGAGAAATCGTTTATGGGGAAGGAGTAGTCACGGGAAAGAAACCTGGAGACTCCATCTCTCTCGTCCAGGAAGCCCTCTCTATCCCTCCAGGAGGCCCCACAGCCCTGGTGGTCCCTGCGCTGCCCCGAGGCTAAGCTTTTTGGGAATCTGCGTCATGCACACTTACTGAGCAAGACATTTAAAACACTATTGATTTCTCTCCCTACGAGGAGAGGTGAGACAGTGATAGACACGGTGAGTAGTTAGCCACAACCAGTGACACCCCTGCACTCCCACTCGAAGTTATTTCTCTTCCAGATCTCCAGCCCGGCACCCTGGGGGGGTACCCTGGGGGAGCGCCCTGCGATGGAGGCAGCCACCAGACCCTGCATGTGCTCTGGCTCCGAGAGCACCAGTTAGAGGGGTAAGTCCCTTTTCAATGAGACAATGAAAAATAAAGCTGATTTCAGACTGTGCACTTGCTTGCAAGGAATCTTTCTCTCCCATTTAGGGAGAAAGACAGGAGTCTGCCCATCCCCTGAGCCTGGGCCAGGAGGAGCCCGTGGCCAGTGGCAAGGCAGCGAGGACAGAGTTTTCCAGCACTTACTAGATGCTGGGAGTGGGATGAGGTGCCAGGGATGTGGAGGTGCGTAAAAGCACAGCCCCTGCCCTTGTGTGGTTGGCCGAGTGTGGGTGCGGCGTGTGTGTACCACGTGCAGTGCGTGTGTGCCACACGTGCTCTGCTAGATACCCTGGAACTGCAGCTCCCCAGGAGCAAGCCCTTCCTCTGCCTTCTTCGTGGCTGGGCTCCAGCAGTAGCACCCTGTCCTTCTCATCCATAGCAGGTGCTCCGAGAACATTCCCTGAATCCATTTCAGTATTAGCTAGGGAACGTAATAGCTTCCTTAATGGAAAAGTCCCAACATCACAGTGGTTTAATAGTAAAAAAGTGTGTAGCTATCTGCTGCCCCCTCTGATTAAGACAAGGGAGGAGCAAAATAATCACGCGTGCACTCTCTGGACTCATTCACAGATTTTCCTACCCCTTAAACTCATAGGTGTCTCTGGCCTAAAAACAAGCTGGACTAATACCTAAGTGTGCACCAGAAATAACAGACGTAGAAATGAAGTTCCAGAAAGCAGGCAGTCACAACACGTGAGGTTGAGGGTGGAGGCACCGGGAGAGGAGGCGGTCACTGCCCACGTGGGCGGCGGGCTGCCTGGGGCTGCAGTGACACAGTCCCGCGATCACATGGACGGGAGCTGGGGCAGAGGCCACATCAGGTCGGTGAGGGACACCAGACCTTCCTACCTAGCTGCAAGCGGGCTCCTCCCTCGGTGGGGCCTTTTCTTGCTATTATGAGGGAGCACTGGCCTGGAGCCTTTGGGACGGGGTTGAAGGAAGAAAAGCCACTGAACTGAGGCTCTTCCCATGTGACATGGAGAGGGTGAGTTAGTGTGCGCAGCAACTCCAGATTCGCACTTCTGGCCACCAAACCCCAGGACATGTGGAGGGTCTCACTGGATGCCCGATAGCTCCAGGCAGAAATCTGCACCTCTGAGGCCACCCCCGGAACTTGCCTGGATTCAGGATGCTGGTATCTGGCAGGAAAGAAGCAATTAGAGACCATGCCCTGAAGCAGGCTGGGGAAGAGGTGCCGATCACAGCACAGCGTTCTGTCCTTTTCCTCCTCCTCCTGCGGACACCTGCTGAGTGCCAAGGTGGTTCAGAGTGGCTGGATGGTTTGGAGTGAGCACGGGAAAAATGGAACAGGGGGATTCAAGAAGCAGAGAAGCAAGAAGACAGGAGGGGAAAGAGAATATCTACTTAATGCCAGAACAAACAATGGCAAGGGGTTTGCAGCAGTTTTGATTCACTCTCTGGCTCCCATCGCTTTTCAGAAAAACTGTGTTTTTGTGATGGGGATGACAGTGAGAAGAGCCAATGAAAGAGCCTGTGGGTCAGTCAAGGCTGTTTGTAATCAGATAAATACGATTATTTTGGCTTTCTTAAAAATTAATAATTACATCTCATATTGCTTATTTTTATATTTATTATTAAGCTTAAGAAACTATGACTCTGCACCCTAGCAGGCATAAGCACTATGAGAGTAGAAATTGTGTTTCTGTGTCCATCAACATGTTTTGTATATGGTAGGAATCAAGAAGTGCTTGCTAATATTGATTTAATATAAGGGGCTAACGACAGAGGGTGGCAAGGATGTTGTCACATGGACTTCCTATTACAGGTAACAATGAAAATGGGATGATGACATAATAAGTGTCATTTATTATGATGCTGTACCTCAGGCCCCATTCCAAGCACTTTTCTGTCATTAATTCATCTGAACCTCAAAACAACTCCATGAGGAGGTATTATTGTTTGCATCTCCTTTTCTCCAAAGGTTAAAGGATTTGCAAAATGTTGTCAACCAGTAGATGTCTAAATTGAACGTGGGTCTAGCTGAATCCAAGAGCAGGATTTTTCACTGCTCTGCTTTTTGGCCTGCCATGCCAGGACTTTTGCAACAGGGACAATTCTGCCCACCTCGGGAGCCTGGGGAGGGCAGGTGCAAGCCTGAGGCAGAAGCAGACAAACAAATTATGGATGTTGACCCTAAGGCGCTCAACTGCCAGGTCCAATGCTGACGACTCATTGAATACTTGACTTTCACAGTTACTACTTCTCCTCAATACTACTCCACCCCGTACACTGACCTTTACAGAAGACTGAGCTGGAGGATGCAATTTCAGAGCACAGACCCTCACCTGCCACCTGTCCGGCTCCCCCACAAACCCAGCGCATCCCATGCAGCGGGTTCCACAGCTCCCTGGGGCAGGGCCCACTCCCTCAGCTGGCAAGGCTTTGGTAAGAACGGCCCAGAGAGAGCAGCAGTACTGGCATCAGGGCCCTGAGATGATCTGGCCCATAAGCCCTTTGCTGCTGGTAGCTCCTATGGAGCCATTGCCTCAGTCTACATGAAAAGAACAGTGAAGCCACTCAATGGGGACGTCGGCCCCTGCCTTCCAGGCCCAGGGCAATGCTGCACATTCACAGGGGTATGAGTGGCTGGCTCACCACCTGAACAGCTTCCCTCCCATGCCAGACTTCCTCAGGCCAGGTTAGGACCAAATACTCTATCCCCTCTATCCCACAAGGTAAGCCATTCATTGTTTCCATACTTTGAACAGGAATAAGACCAGCTGCTAGTCTGGGTTTGCCAAAGATGCCTTCCAGGAGAGCTTCTCCAAAGGTTAATGTGGAGTTGCCATACAGAGTTAGATTTTCACTTGGGTTTCTGCCACTCCTCCTGCACTTGTTCCTCTGCTCTAGCCGAGTCCAGCTGCTGCTCGGTGCCTGCTGAGCACTGGTGCCCACACAAACTGGGCTCTAAGCCCGAAGCAAAAGGACTAACAGTACTGATTGGCTTCCAGCTGATGTGAGCCGCCCAGCAATCCAAGAAGGTGGGAAGGACGGTGCTTCATGAGGGCTTGGACAACTGTTCTAATGCTTCCTGATGAGTTCCAGCTACTGCCAGTCCAGACTGGGCATATGCCTCCTTGCCCTGGCCCTGCATTTTGGCTGGAAATTTCATCACAAAACATCTATATGTCTTGCAGAGAGGAGACAAATGCTGGAGGTTGTTACCAAGCATATCTGGGAGTGAGGGAGGGCAGATGGAGAGAACTTTCTGCAAATATAGATTCCCCAAATGCACAAAGGATGGATAATTCCTGAGGCAGTCACCAAATCCAAAATTGCCAGACCACACCAGCACATAAAAATGACCTAGAAAAGTTTTTACACCGGCTAGAGCCTTAACTGAAACCCTTTTATGAACTGCTTTTCTTGATTCTGCCTGCTGCCATCAGTGTTCTCATTCTCATCTAACTCTCAGGTCCTACATACCCCAAACTCTATTTTTTAGGTAAGAACCACCCATTTCACAAACCTCTTCACATCTTTTCACAGCAATCGTCAGCACTAGGAAGTGGTTTTCTTTTGAGAACTATAACAAGTGTTCTAGAGAGAGGCTGAGGCATGAGATTCCACTGAGCTGGCCACACTCAACCATCTCACTCGCTGGCCCAGAGAGCTCCTGCCCCATCCTTCCTGCCAGTCCAAAAATGATATTACTGACAGCCCCTTCCAATATGAAAAAGGTAGAATGGGCATAGGTCAAATACCCCTAAAGAGTGGGAGAAAGATCAAAGGTGATGGAGGAGTTATGTAGGATTTAACAAACGAGTATGACTGTTGAATCATTATATTGTTATTTCTTTTAGTCTCCAGTACCTTAGAGCCACTAGAAGTAAACACCTAAAATTATAGAATTGTAACCCATTCCAAACTCTGAAATTCATTCTACAATTAATGGTTGCGCTGTGCTTTGAAATTTATTGCTTTTTTTGTATATTCGTTATTTTTCCAAAAAAAAAGGAAAAAGGCGATTGTGATGATAAAAAAATATTTATTCCTTCTCACCTCCAATTTTCTGGAGTAGCTAGAAGGAAAAATCTGAGATGATGGTATGGTAGCCCATGACAAACTCTGGGATCTGTCCAGTAACTACTTGTTGAAAAGTGCTTTGAAAACAATTGCTTTTTTCTTTCTTCTCTTTTTATATATGTTATATTATACAATAAAATGTTTTAAAAAATGATAAATGAGGGCCTATGATGTGCTTGGCCAGCCTTGGATTTGTGGCAAAATAAATCCTATATGACATACATGTTTCAGGTTTCAGGCAAAAAAGGCTGGAAATCAAAACCACTTCCTTTCCTTAATTTTTTTTTATATTACAGTTTTTAATGCTTGTAAAAAAAAAAAAGCATTGTAGTACAATAGAGAATACAAAGTTGGAGGACTCATATTACCCAATTTCAAGATCTACTATGAAGTTACAATAATCAGTGCAGCATGACTGGCCAAAAAAATAGACACGTAGCTCAACAGAACAGAATAAAGAGATCTGAAATGATCCACACAAAGTCAATTGAGTTTTGAAAAAGGTGCGAAGGTAATTCAATAGGGAAAGGACAGTCTTTTTAACAAATGGTGCTGGACAACTGGTAATCCATATGCAAAAAAACGAACCTAGATACATACTTACACCTAATATAAAAACTAACTCAAAGCAGATAATACACCTAAATACAAGTTACAAAGCTCTAACACTCATAGAAGAAAACACAGGACAAAATCTAAATGTCCTTAGTTTGGGGATGAGTTTTTTTATACAACACGAAAAGCTCAATCCATGGGGAAAAAAAAATAGATAATGTGGATTTTGCTAAAATTAATTTTTTTGTGTGCTGCAAATGACTTTATTAAGAAAATAAGAAACCAAGTCATAGACTAGGAGAATACATCCATAAAACATGTATCAGTTAAGGGACTTGTATCCAAAATGCAAATACTCTTAAAACCCAACCATAGGAAAACAAACACCCAATTAAAATATGTAAAATCTGAGTAGACACCTCAACCAAAGAAGATACACAGATGGAAAACAGCCTATGAAAAGATTCTCAGTCATTTGTCAGTAGAAAACTGCAAACTAAAACAACAAGCAAATACCACCACAATATCACATGTTAAGAGTATCTAAAATCTAAAAAAAGGCAACACAAATTGATGGCTAGGACACAGAGGAAAAGAAACTCATTTTTTAATGGTTGGAATGCAAAATGGTACAGCCACTTTGGAAGAGAGTTTGACAGTTCCTTAGAAAGCTAAATAAAGTCTTATCATACATTCCAGTAATCACAATCATAAGTATTTACCCAACTTATTTGAAAACTTATGTCAACACAAAAACCTGCATGCAAATGTTTATGGGATGCTTATATCAAATTACCTAAAACTGGAAGCAACCAAGATGTCCTTTAATAGATGAACAAATAAACAAATGATTGGACATCTATACAATGGAACATTACTCAGTGACAGAGAGGATAAGCTATCAAGCCACACACACACAAAAGGGATGGATCTTCAATGCATATTGCTAAGTGAAAGAAGTCAGTCTGAAAAAGCTACATACTGGACAATTCCTCTTATGTTACATCTGGGAAAGGAAAACTCTAGATAAAGAGAATAATAGTTGCTGGGGTTTTGAGGTGGGTGAGGCAGGCTGCAGATTGGAAAAATTAAACACAGGAGATTCTTTTAGGGTGGTGAAACCATTTTGTCTGATACTGTAATGGTGAACATATGACTGTATAGTTTATCAAAACCCATAAGAGTTTTAAAGCTTAGAGAATGAATCTTAATGTATGCAAATCTGAAAAATCATTTAGGAGATTGGTGGAATCCCAGTATGGAATGCAGAATGTAACAAATCAACCAACTGTAATACAAATATATGAAATAACCTCACTGAGCTCAGTGGGAGAAAACAGTGCTAACATAAGTAACTTTGGGAACAAATGGAGTGTATAAAACTAAAGGCAAAAGGAACTGCACATTAGCAATACAACAATCTAGTTGATAAATTGTTCCCCATGAGGGAAGAAATTAAAAATTCAGATACTGTTATATGTACATATTAGAATTGAACAATTAAGTAAATGGATGGTAGATGGTGGGTTCCAGGTTGCTAGAGTGGGAATTTACAGATAAGCAAGGGGAGGAAGCTAGAATGATCCATGTGGTAATAGATTAAGAGTTGGAGATACCATTAGGAACTCGGTTAACTACAGATGGTTACGTACAGGGATATTTGTGGATACATGAATGTACAGGGTTCAGTACACACATACATGCCTTGGTCTGCCGGTTGAGGGCTTAGACAGAACGACACCCCAGCAGCAATGAGAACACATAGTGCCTGCACCTCGGATTCTACTGCCATTCTCCATTAAACGGAGCCAGGGCTCTCCGGAGAAATGGCTGATTCTAGGACTGGGGCAGGAAACACATAAGAGGAGCCTGGGGCCCCTTTGTAGAGCCAGAAATTAAGGACGCGCCTCCCAAAAATAAAATAAACTTACATTGATGGAGTTGTCTCAAAGGGTTGCAGGAGCCAAAGGATAGAGCTCCCAATGGCCAAATACAGAACAATTTGAGCAACAAAATAAATCACTATGGGATTATAACCTGAAGCGTAAAATAAATATCTATGAGTCAATACTGATATAAAAGGTTGAATAAATAAATAATTGGGGGGCGGGTGCAAGGATAGTTCAGTGGTAGAATTCTCATTTGCCATGTGAGAGACCTGGGTTCAATCCCTGGCCCATGTACTTTCCAAACAAATAAAGAAACCAATGAAAACAAACAAACAAAATTCAACAAATAGTGCCGCAATAATGGGATACCAACATATAAAGAGAATGAAATGTGACCCCCACCATATAGCATACAAACAGATAGATGGATGGATGGATAACTGGGAATAAAGAGACAGTTTTCCCTTGCAGAAGAATTCCAAGCAAATGATACAGATACTCCACCCTTAAGGAGGGTGCAGTGGTTGGGAGCTGCATGTACCCTAGAAAGGCATGTTCTTGAACTTCCTCCCTTCCTGTGAGTATGAACCCCTGCAAGAAGGACCTTTTGATGAGGTCACTTCAGGGAAGGAGGGGCCCAGCTCAGTGAGGATGGGTTTTAATCCTATTACTGGGGACGTTTCTAAGTGGAATGAAATTCAGTCCTAGAGAGAGAAAGCCACGAAGGGAGCAGCCTGTGCTCAATCTCAACGGGATCCCAAAGGGAGACTCGAGGGCGCTGCCAGGTGCCTTGTCGTGCACAGCAGAGCCAAGGACAAGAGGCTCACCAAGAGCCAGCCCTAGAATGCCACAGTCTTTGGGGAGAGAGAATCGCTTTGATGATGCCTTGATTTGGACTTTCTCTTAGCCTCAAAACCATGAGCCAATAAATTCCCATTGTCTAAGCCAAACCATTGCATCGTATTGTTGGAGCAGCTCAAGAATTTAAAACAGAGGGGAGTATAGACCCCTATTCAATTACATGTAGGAGACCAGGGTTCGATTCCCAGACCACACACCCCCTCAATAAAACAAAAAAACCTACTCAAAGTATGGATTTCAAATAGTGACTTCCTTCCAAAGAGTACAGTATGGAAATGGAGGGGGAGGAGGAGCTTGACAGTGGAGAAACCTGACAAGTCAGCAGGGGGGGCCAAGGTCAGCCTCAGGGGTGAAGCCTGTTGATAGTGTTAACCCCTGACTTAAAGTCAGGACAGCGGCCACTGCCCCTCTCAGGTGCTCCTCCAAAATCAAGAGCTTCAGTCTAACCATGAGGCAAATCCCAAATGAGGCACATTCTACAAAACACCTGACTAGCATTCCTCAAAACTCTCAAGATCATCAAAACAAGACACGTCTGAGAGGAGCCTAAGGAGACATGATGACTAAATGCAATGTGGAATCCTGGGGCAGAAAAAGGACATTAGGTAAAAAACAAGAAAATATGAATAAAGTACAGACTTTAAGTAATTATGCTATATCAATATTGGTTCATTAAGTGCCAAAAATGTACGGACTAACGTAAGATATGAATAACAGGGGAAGCTGGGCGTGGGATGCTCTAAGCACAAAAAAATGACCAAGAGGTGAGTGAGGCAAGGAAGCGAGGAGAGGCTTCTCTGCAGGGGTGAGCATTCAGCAGGTAAACCACAGAGGAGCGAGCTGTGCGCAGGCCTTCACAGCTCCCATTCACATTTACCCCCCGCAACATTAAAAATTATCACACCCTGGGCTTCTTAGTAAAAGAAGTATGATCATTTACACTATTCTAGAAGTTTTCACTAAAACATTAAGATGCAAAAAAAAAAAATTAATATATGTAAAGACGGTAGAGGGAAGTGCATAAAAGTCCAGGAGTTACACTGATGTGGGTTCAAATCCTGGCTCTGCCATTTACTGGTGGTGTGATTTGAGCAATCTGAATTAACAACGCTTCATTCAGTTCCTCCATCACTGGGTTTTAAGGAGGAATAAATGGAAATATACATATAATACACTGTGTCTAGCAATAGGGAGTAATCAATACATGGCAGCTATTTCTTACCACTTGCATTGAGGAGAGGAAGATAAAATGCCCATTAACTGCAGATGATTAAGTTTTCTACAGAAAATCTAAAATAATAAACTACGAAGCTATCAGTATTGAGATTTCCTATGTGAAAGGAAGAATTATTTTAATAAAAAATGGAAAACAGATTTCATTCACTCCAAAGAGACGAACATCAATTATCTAGACGCAGATGTAAAGAGAACTAGGGGGGGCCCCCCCATGAAAGGAAACTGCAGGCGCTGCCTCTGGGCCTTGTCTCGTCTCCAGGCGGGGTGCCTTCACCACAAACTCACCCACTGTTCCCCAATTACTTTGTAAATCCGAAAGGCTTCCTCAATCATTTGAAGCTTTCCACAGGATTATAAATATCATCTAGGAGAATGAATAGGTAAGAATAGCCATGAAAATTGTCAGGATATCTTGTTGTTAAAGGAAATGATGAATGACTGGGTAAAAATCATTGAGCAAGTTGTCTATTTAAAAAGGAAATAAAAACTATAGTTCCATTTCATATGATATCCCAAAATAAATATTAGACTGAGGACAACAGTATTTTTCAACTACAGGTCACAACCCATGAGTAGGCCATGAACATAACTTTCTAAAATATGAAGTACCGTAGCAGAGAACAGACAGAAACGGCATGCCATGCAGAGTAAGGGCGAGCACTGCTCCGTGGAAGTTGCGAGAACTGGCTCATGGGATAAACTATTCTGGTTTGAATGCCACTGGCCCTGTGCATCAAAAATGAAAAACCCGAGCTATGAAAGAACAAGATGAACATATAGGTGAAATTTTTATCTGGTCTCAGTGTGGGGAAGACATTTCTGAATGCACATTAAAGGCAAAATCTCTAAAAGAAAAGAATAATGACAGACTTGACTGGATAAAAACATCAAAACCTGCCTATCAGCAAATACCATTAAAAGGCAAATGAACAACTGGGAAAAAAATAAGTATCTATTATGCATGCATAGCCTTAATATGTAAAAGAATCATACCCTTAATATGATGATTATTGAGGAAAAAAACACCAAAAAAGGGAAATGATAGGGGATATGAGGCAAATTAAACAGTAGAATTACAAACAGCATATATATATATATATGAAAAACGTTAAACCTGTAGTGTAATCAATGTATTAAAATATCAAAATATGACAATCAGATAATTGCCTCCCAAGAGCCACTCTTCTGCTTTTCTTTAGTAATAAGAACCCTGATTTTTGGCTGGCTCATTTTTAGCTGACACCCAGTTAAAATATTTGCATTCCTCAGCCTCAAGGTGAGACTATGTGGCTGAAGTTTGATTATAAAGATGTAAAGGAAGAATTATACCCAATCTCATATAGGACTACTTGAAAGAAAATGCCTTTTTTTGGTATTCCTCTTTTCCTAATGACTGGGATATGGATGGAATGGCAAGAGCTCTGGCAGCCATCTTGGACCATGAGGTGGCATGCAGAAGTTGGCAGAGCAACAAGGCAGAAGGAACCTGCGTACCTGATGATGAAGAAGTTCCTGTACCAGCCCTGGACTTCCTACCAGTTGAATTACTTTATATGAGAATGAAATAAATCTTCTCTTGTTTAAGTCATTGTTACTTTGGTGCTGAACCAAATCCTAGCTAATTTAAATAACTTTTATTTAACCCACAAAGTAGAAAATTGCCTACCCAAAGCTGGTAAGAGTTCTCTGAATAAGGATTCTCATCCATTACTTGTGGTATACCTTTCCTGGAAAAAATTCTAACAGTATGTAACAAAAGTCTTATAATAGACATACCCTTATACCTGGAAATTCTATTGCTAGGAACGTGCCCTGTGAAAATGATAAGTATGCATACAAAATTAATACATAAAGATGTTCATGAAAGCAGTATTTGAATACTGAACATTTAGAGAGATGCTAATTGCTCAGTAATAAAAGACTGGTTATAAAAATCATAGTGCACATATATAATCAAATTAGGGAATCATTAAAAATCAAGTTTTACAAGAATAATTGATGATGATAGGGAAATATTATTAACTATTACTAAGGAAATAATAAAGATTTCAAAATAGTATGCATTTATATTGATTTGGAAGACTATGAGTAATTTAAAAATATTCTTTGTGTTCTTTAGTTATTTTTATATGTTTGATAATAAATATGCATTACTCCTACAGTTTTTTTAATGCTATTTAAATATTTTGCATATATCTACTATCTTTCACAACACACCTGTCTTCTCCAGCTGAGCAATTCCTTCTGCCACCTTCAAGCACAGAGCACTTCAGTAAACACGTCTCAGTGGTGCGCACCAGGTACATCCTTTCCCTCCCCTATCTGCAGTCTTTAAGAGATACGAAGATCACTTGATACACAACCATGCTGATAGGTCAGATGCTGCCTCTCCAGGCCAATCGAAGCCCCTAGCCTACTTTTCCAATGTACTTGCTCCCCAACACTCCGGCCATCTTGGGACAGTCTGAACGACACACCTGCAGTCATCGAGGGTTTCACCCCTCCCAAGATGCCAACGTGTCCTTGTCCCTGACTCTTTGGGAACTCCAGACCTCACACCAACATTGCCTCTCTCTAAGCAAATGGTCTTTGAAAGGGACGCAATCTGTGTCAACTAAAATATACGGTTAGCTGCAAACAACAGAAAACTTGATAGACAGCGGCTTATTCATGGGGTTTTATTTTGTGCATAAGAAGAAGTTTGGAGAGAGGCAGGCTTGATGATGGTCAGCTGCTCCATGACGTCCCCAGGGACCCAAGTTGTTTCTACACTTCGACCCAGTCCTCCTTCATCAGTGGACTTCCATCCTTAGGCTTGTCACCTTGTGGCCACAAAATGGTTGGTGCAGCTCCACACACACCCCTGTAGTGTGGAAGGGCAGCGCCCGCTGTGTGTCCCCATTTATCACGAAAGCAAAAGCTTTCTCAAACCTTGCCAGGAGATTGTTACTTGCATTGCATTGGCCAGAACTGAATCACAGGACCCACCGCAGCCATAAGAAAGGCTGGGGAAATGAAAATGTGGCTGGGCACATTCTTTCTCAAACAAAACCTGAATTAAATGAGTAGTGTGTGGAAACTTAGCAGCACTGACCACATGTTGACAAGGATGATTCTAGAGCTCCAAGCTCTTCTGGAAGGCAGTGTGCAGCCAGAGCACACAAACAGCAGCTCCAGGTTAATTGTGCACACGTGTGTGTGTGTGTGTGTGTGTGTGTGTGTGTGTGTGTTACCTCAAAAAAGAAGGAAGGAAACCAAGATTTATTGAGAACCTCTTTGAACCAGTACTTTCATGATTATCTCATCAAATTCCTTTCATTCTCATAATAACTTCTCAAGAGAGCTCTTATTCTCTCTGTTTGGACAGACAAGGAAACTGAGACTCAGAGAAGTTAAGTAACTTATCTCAAGTCACACAGCTAGTCAGTGCTGGGGCTGGGCTTCAATCCCATAACTGCCTGACTCCATAGCCCATGTATCTTCTAGTATACAACACTGCTTCTCAACAAGCTCCATTACTCGGAACTGAAAGGCAAATAGTGGAGCACAAGAAGTATAAATGAGTTTTCCTCCAAGTTTGAAGATACACATCTTAAAGACTCAGGTGGAGAGCAGTTTCTTGTGGAAAGAAAGGTGGATGGTGTGCTAGTGACCAGGACAGTGACCAGGACGGTGTGCCAGTGACCAGTCGTCAGCTGCTGCCCATGGACAAATAGGCCATAAACCAGGTGCACAGGGTCCAAAAGGACACAGCATTTTGTTGTGGTTCTCACAGAAAGCAACCCAGAGATATCAGATGTCAAGCTGAATCAGAAGTCTCTGAGTAAACTGAGAAGGTCTGTCTCTACTACGTGTAGAATAAACAACTCAATCAGGAAGTGGAAAGGTACCAAATTGAGCCTGGATATTTGTTTATTTAAATAGTTCCCTACTTAAATGTGTAACAGACATGATACAAGTTAATATTCACACTTGGTTGTGTCCATTCATTCAACAGACCCTATGCCAGGATTCTGTAGATAAATAAGTTAGACGCAATCCCTGCCTTCAAGAAGGTAACAGTCTAATGGGAATACGACGTTAGTATATCAGTATCCAAAATGTAAGAGTATACCTGTGCCTTGTCTCAACCACCGGAGGTGCAGTGTACTTCCTCTGACCACAGAGACAAACTGAACAAGGTGGCAGTGGGCCAAAATGAAAGCAACAAAAAAACCACTGGAGTCCTGGGTTTACACATAAAGAGACGGCCCAGTTCCAGGCAATCACTATCCTGAAACATAAATGAGCTCCATATGTAGATAAATGAAGAACACCTTAGTGACGTATTTGACCTCAGGGTTCTTGGCTTCTCACTTAGGGGAGAAATAGCACAGAACTTTAGCACTAACTAGGCACTTAATGAAAATGCTGGCTGGCTGGCTGGCTGGCTGGCTGGATGGATGGGTGGGTGGATGGATAAAGGAAGACACATTATTTATTACCTCCAGACTCAAATCACTGCCCTAAATTTTAGAAAACAAACTGTCTCTCAGGATATTGGTTTAAGCTTTACATTTTAAATAGGAACTTAGAAGCCTTCAGAGACAAGGTACATGAAATAGAAGTTCGGTGTTATTATAGTTCACTATATTTTACCTAAATAGGAAGTTCCTTGTTGGGCACAATGGAAAACACCTTTTAATCCAGTTAAGTCACAAGATAGAAATATGTATGATTCTCATGCCAGAGGCTCTCAACCTAAACGAGAACACATTCTCACTATCTAAAGATACCCTGTCCTTTGCCTAGAAATGTTCTCTGCATTCTCACAGAGACAGGAAACATTGATGTTGAACAGAATGTTCTATTCCAAAGGATAATACCCTGCTGCCATTGATGGCAGCAGAAATGGAAAACATTTTCTTCCTGAGACACCTTGAGTCCTTTTCCTAAGACAGGGAGGCAGTGTACAAGGAGAGAGAAGAACTTCTTGAGCCCAACTGGAATAAAGGAGGAGTCAGAAACACACATGGAACTTGGAATATAGCACTTAGACTTCAGCCAAAGATCAAGCCACAGAATGAATGATGTAAGGAATGCCAGAGCTTGGAGTCTGTGAATCACAGAGCTGCTTCTTTTAGGGACGTAATTCCCTCATAACGTCTACCTTTCCAAGGGCTGGAACCTCCAGAAGCTCAGGTACATGAAAGTGCTCAGAAAACTTGTAAGAGTATATACATTCCCTCAATTCATTCATTCTAAAAATGGTGGCACGTGGACTAATCTGTGTCATGCACCATGCTATGCACGGTGCACGCTCCACAGTCTGTAGGAAAAGCTAGAGCAGAAGACCTCAGGTAGACAGGACCACTCGGCACGTGAAGAAGCAACCAGAAGCCTGGCATGTGAAGCCAGCAATACCTGGGGAGGGGCACAACTGGGGGAAATACAGACACCAGGTCCTAGAGGCTGGCGAGAGTCAGCAGTACACCCATCCTGAAGGAACTGGGCCACAGCTGGGATCCAGGCTCAAACAAGGTCAAGGCTGTAAGGAAATCTGATGCTGCCCCCTCTAAGCAACTGTCCTGGGGCTCTGAAAACTCTCCCTGATGATTAGCCTGGCTTAGGACTCAGTCTCCTAAGATCTAAGATTGGGAGAGATATAGGAGTGGGTAGCCAGACCCCCTCAGGTTCCATAAGGTTAGTAATGCTCCCTCTCACCCCCGAAACAAAGAGAAGGTGTTTCCGTTTACTTGTCTTAAAGTCATTTTTGGCAAGTAATTACTTGTGTACTTTCTAGGTCCTGTGCACTGGAACTTGATCAGAATGCTGATCACCCCTCCCCCACCCACACACTGGCACTAATGTTTTAGTCTTTGACATTTAACTGCTAAACCTGCTTCACAACATCAACGCCCCTTACTCATCTGGTTTCTGAAGCTGGGCTGCACTCACATGGCTTCCTAGGATGGGACCTAGGGAACTCACTCAGTTGTTAAGCTTCCCCCTGGCCCGTGTATGATTTAAGCATGAGCCATTTAGGAGACTAGAGCTTGGACAAGGCTAGTCAGACCAAATAAACTGATACCCTCTAGCCCTGGGTGGGAGGGAACAGGCACCTGTAACTGCCTGTGGGACCCCCAGACAGAAAAGTAACAGGAGGGCTGATCAGTGTCCTTTACACACATCCTTTTACACGTAGCGTGTAGTCAAGTGTAAAGGACTCATCCCCAGTGAGATCCACTAATGCATTCTTGGGAAATCTGAAAGCAGGTTCTCAAATTCAGGAAACTCTCTTGTCATCTCTGTCTCCAATACCACTTGTGCTTCTGTCTCCTGGAGCTTCCTTTATTCCCTTTTTACCTCATTCTGGGTCTTCAAATAATGCGAATCACAAGCAGAATCCCTGCTGTGTAAGTAGGTCTGCCTTCTCTAGCCACAAAACTCCATCTTTCCAAACAAGAGGGACCCTGGAGAGTACTCTTCTAGAATTAGGAGAGCAAGACAAGGTATCGCCTTAATTACACCACCATATTCTGGAAACATCTCTCAGATTCCCCTCCAACCTGGATTTTGCAGGTGAAGAGTTCAGACGTTATTTAGTTTTTGTTTTAGCTGTGGTCACAATTGATCTGAATATCTATTTATATATAATCAACAATTGCTTATTCTTATCTGTGCCTGGCATTACAACATATCCCTCAAGTTAAATAGTTAAAGTGATACTCTGGCTCCCTTCATGTCTAATTGCAACTTTTGGCTGTGAAACAGAGAATCATTGTGACAATAACAATGATGACGATAATGAAGAAAAAGAAGAAGAAAAGGCTACACACACACACACACACACATATAAACTCTAACTATAGGCACCAGGCACACAGAGCTCACGCAATACTCACTACACCTGTTAAAGAGTGAGGACATACCTTCCCGCCCTGTCAAGGGCCCCAGCTCCCACTACAAATCTAAGATCTAGGAAATAGGCCCACCCCTCTCTTACAAGGAACTGGATTACAAGGTGGCAGCTGCTGGCTTTCTTCCAATCGTAATTTCAATTTATTTTTTATTGCAATGCTGTCTTTTCTTTTTGCAGCAGTAGATAGCATGGCGACAGAAGAGCAGTCAACTTCAGGACAGATTGCAAATGAATTTTACCTTGAAGAAACTAGGTTGGAAACTCGTGGCTATCAATAAGACGTAATATGGGTGGTGAATAATGATCTCAGGATGGTGTTTTGATACACATTAGAGAGCTAAATGTGCTTGCAGAAAGAAAGAGGAGAAAACAAGGGAATGTTAATTCTCTCACCCTGGAAAAACCCCACCACAGAGGGATGTGATATGACTGAAGGGCTGCAGTCTCCCGGCACTAAAAGCACAGTGAAATTTAATTTAAAATGTGTGATGCTCATGTGAGTGTGTATGGCACATGACTGTACAGAGAGATTTTCTTTTTCCAAAAGGAAGCCTGCCCTTTCAATGGAAAATCAATTTAGGTTAAGAAAAGTGTAGAATATAGGGGTAAGAGCACAGGATCTAGAAACAGCTTCAAATTCCTGTTCCGTCATTTATCACTGTATGGCCTTAAGCCAGTTACTGAACCATTCCAAATCTGAAATTTTCTCACCAGCAATGGGCATAACATTATTTGGTTGTTAGAGGAATTAAACAATGCATGTAAAGTGCTTATACTTCACACATAGCAAGCACTTTATACAGATTATCTCTTGCCCCAATATATCATTTTTTAACTATTTTAAACAGTGTAAATCATGGTACATTCATATCAAGAGCAGCCCTTTAAAAAGAACTGTAGTCATTCAATGTTTGACACCCACACCAAAGAACAGGTAATCCAATTATCTAAGAAATTAGAATGTGATAAATGCTACAGAGCAAACTAAAACAGAGGAGAGGGATAGGAAGTGCCAGCGAGGGGGTCCTGAGAAGACAACACTTGTGCAAAGCCTAAGAGGTGGCTGACGGAGTGACCGCGTGGGTGTCCGGGAGGACAATGGCCCAGGCTGAGGGGACAGCCAGTGCAAAGCCCTGAGGCAGCAGTGTGGTGAACCCCCTTGAGGGAGTCCCACAGGGGTGCCTAGAGCTGAGTGAGGAACAGAGTAGAAGACGGGACAGAGACATATTGGGGGCCAGACCACGTAGGGTCTTGCAGGTCTTTGAAAGATTTTTCATTTTTCTTCTTCACATGATGGGAAGCCACTGGAGAGGCTTGCACAAGGGATTACATGATCTGACTTACATTCTGCAGAATGACTTCGACTGCTACTCTGTTCAACAGAAAATGTGGGGGCAGAGAGCTCAATAAGGAAGCCAGTGAAATCATGCAATCAAGGGATGAGGACGTCCTGGATTACCAGGCTGGGAGTAGAAGCGGTTGTAAGATGTGGATATATGTGACGTCGAGCCAAAGTAATTTGCTGATCGATTACACGCGGCATGTGGAGAAAGAGAGGATTTTTTTTTGACTTAAGTAAATCGAAGTATGGAGCTACTGTTAATTAAGATGGCAAACACTGCAGGAAGAAGGAATGGATTTTGGGGGAGAGATCAGGAGTGTGATTTTGGACATGTTGAGTTTGAAATGCCTGTGGGACCTCTAAGTGGAGACGCTGAGAAATGGTTCTATGTCCAAGGTTACAAGTTCAAGGGGGCAGCTTAGCCAGGATAGCTGGTGATGGACAGATAGATAGACAGACAGACATAGATACACAGATAGATAAATGGATGGATAGAGCGATCGATAGGCTTACCGACACCCATATGGACAGATCTCTGTGTACTTACAAGAAAACATGTCTATGAAATATTTTAAAAAGGCAGGGAAAAATATTATGTGGACTACGATCTCAATTTTAGATGACTAAAGTTTAAAAGGTTAGTATATGTGCATAAAATAAATGGAGGTACATGCAACTAAATGCTAACAGAATTGGGAATATGAGGCACGTTTACCATAACATTTGGATTTCATAGAAGAATCTGTGCTCATTTGTGATTAATAAAAGGGGGGCGGGGAAGCATGCTGTTTGAGTGAACTATCAAAGCTGCTAAATTTCTAGCACAAAGCTCTGCCCCCTTTCTTTGGACCCAGGTTATGACCCGGGCCACCCTCTGCCTCAGTTTACCCTTCTTGCTCTTTCTACCTTTAGCTTCCTCCACTCAGATGCCACAAGAGAACGTGTGGTCTGCTTCCTCAGGGCTGCACGCACAGAAGACCCTGAACTCAGAGCCAAGATCAGTAGTTACCTCAGAGTCCTGACAAGTGAGTTTTTCTTTCTTGATGCAGTTGCCAATTTATTTCTCAAGCTTTCAGTTTTTTTGAGGTCATAATATTTAGAAAAACAAGGCCCTAAAAACTAAATGTTGCTTTATATGTTTAATCTCGGATCATAAATCCAGTCCTGAATAATAAATGAATGGAATCTGAATGGGGATATGAAAGGTTAACACGAACTGCTTTAAATTGCAGGTTTTCAAGCTTGAGGCCTTCACCCTGTTGCATAACAGGCACTAAAAAGAAGCCTCCTTTTCTGGATGCAAAGATAAATCTCCATTTTGCTGGAAGCCTCTGCAGCAAGATTCTTTTAGGGTTTTTTCCATTGAGACATTACAGCTGGGAGGAACTCCTCATCCCATCTCTTTCGCACCATCTCCTGTTCCCATTTAAACACATTTCCCCAACTCTACTTTTGATAAGTAATGGAATTAGACAACCGTCTGTCAACCCGGGACTTTTTTCCCCCAGAATCAGCCCTCAGGTTGAAAATACCATTTGAGAAAAGAAAATCATTTTAGACTATTTTTCTCCTGTTCCAAATAGCTCAGCTGGAGGGAAGTTGTTATTTCCTCTTTCGCATGCCCTGCCGGAAAAGATTCACAGCACTCTTTCCTTGCCTGCCTCAACTACACAAGCTCTCATCTGCCCCTAGTCCCCAGCACACGTCGGGCCAGGAGAGGGTAACGGTTCCAGAGACTTACCCAGGATTTCTTAGATTGCTTAGTAGGACCCGCATCCTCTCCCCAAATGCTAATCTCTGCCAAAAGAGGAGCCGTCCTCAGAGACAGACCTGTTCTCTTTGCTTCCTCCTTCAGAAATAAACTGGAGGAGGGGGGTAGGTAAGATTCTGTAGCAAGCCATTCAAAACAGTGCTGGTTCTGGGGAGTACAACGTCATTTTCTTCCTGACGTTGACACATCAAGATTCAGGCAAGTGACTTTCAGGCCCAGGAGAACTTAAATCTAATTTCCACCCCAAGTTCCCGCTGACTGTGCCGTGGGGCTTGCGCCCAAAGGCACTAGACTGTAGGTAGAGGCACCACCCCTCACCTGAACCCAGGCATGGGCCCACCATGTCACCTTAGATGAGTCTCCTTCTCTGCCGCTAAGTGGGGACCGAGCAATGATCATGGGTGGCCCAAATTTTCCTACAGGTGTAACTAATGTGGTACCCGCTACATGAAGCAGAAACACGGAGTCCTGTAGGGGAGGCTGAAGCCACTCAACCTTCCCCTGGTACTCGCGGGGACACCTGAGGCACCCCACGGTACCCAGAGCCCCTCAGTAAGGTATTACAGATGGTAAGCGGGGGCCTGCCTGGGCTGGTATCCCAAGATGGCAAAGTCCTCAGCTCAGCAATCTGGAAACCTCAAGTCTCTGTTCCAGATGATGGATCCAAAGCAGGGCTGCTAAACCCAGTCCAAGCGGGAAGGGTTTGCCCCCATAACAGAGGGGTGGTAAGGTAGGGGGGGAGGGTTGGACAGGAAGAAGTGTTATTAGCTTAAAAATATATCATAAAGACTAATTTTAAGAGATCTCAACTCCTCTAGGGAAATCAGGAAACTAATATCTTAGGCAGAACCTCACATTTTTCACTGAGGACTAAAGAAAAAGGAGCAGCAAAACCTTGGTGCCTAAAGAGTTAAGTTTATAGAAGAATTTAACTTCTATAAACTTCTATAAACAGCCAGCAACTTCCTGGCTGCACTGGCTACTGGATGGGGAATATACCAAACAAAACTCAGGCAGGGTCTTCCCTGGGACACTCAAGAAAGTACACAGGGCTCAGGCTTCAAACCGAGATTTTCATTTCATCACCTTCTTTTTATTTATTTTTCTGTTTTTCCTTTCCTTTTGTTTATTTACTTTTTTGACAATCATTACTTTATACCCTTGAGGTTGGACTGGCCTCCTAAAGATAAGAGACATAAGGCAATTATACCATGTGTTCAAGGTCATGAGGTGATTTAAAGGCTGATGGAAGGGTGAGAACAGTGGCAGAGTTCTCGCCTGTCATGCCAGAGAAAAAAAAATTACTTTTCTTTGATTTTCTTGAAACTTATAGCTGAGCCTTGATGTTCAAGCAGTGGGTGTGTCCTCACTGAAGAGACCTAAGAGAAGCAGAGCAGTCTAAGAGACTGGGAACCTAGAGAATGAGTCAGCTCCTACCCTATATGCCCTCCACTCTCCCACCCAGAACTGATCAAAGTTGGGGTAGAAGAGGTGAAATTTGGGGAAAAAGAACATGCGAAGGCAGGTAAGTCCCCAAGTGAGTCCCTGCTTCTGCTGGTTTGGAAGGATGTAAGTCCCCTAGAAAAGCCATGTTTTAATCAAAATCCCATTTCATAAAGATAGAATCATCCCTATTCAATAACTGTATGTTTGAAACTGTAATCAGATCGTCTCCCCGGAGATGTGATTTAATCAAGAGTGGTTGTTAAGCTGGATTAGGTGACGACATGTCTCCACCCATTTGGGTGGGTCTTGATAAGTTTCTGGAGTCCTATAAAAGAGGAAATATTTTGGAGAATGAAGGAGATTCGGAGAGAGCAGAGAATGCTGCAGCACCACGAAGCACCGAGTCCACCAACCAGTGACCTTTGGAGATGAAGAAGGAAAATGCCTCCCGGGAGCTTCATGAAACAGGAAGCCAGGAGAGAAAGCTAGCAGATGATGCAGTGTTTGCCATCTTCCAGCTGAGAGAGAAACCCTGACTGTGTTCGCCATGTGCCTTCTCACTTGAGAGAGAAATTCTGAACTTCATCAGCCTTCTTGAATCAAAGTATCTTTCCCTGGAAGCCTGTGATTGGACATTTCTATAGACTTGTTTAATTGGGATATTTTCTCTGCCTTAGAACTGTAAACTAGCAACTTATTAAATTCCCTTTTTAAAAGCCATTCCGTTTCTGGTATATTACATTCCGGCAGCTAGCAAACTAGAACACTGCTCACATACTTCTCCCTGTCTCTGACCCTCGTCTGGGTCCTGGACAGGGAAGGGGCATTTCTGAAACCCCAGACAGATGGAAAAGTCCCAGCAGCAAAGTTGTGTGTTTGGCTCTCAATATGCAATCCAATTCGAGGCAAGGCTCACACAAATGCCCTCTGCGTAGAAGAGAAAGTGTTGCAGGGCCCATCCAGGGAGAGAGGGCTTGGGACAGCGCCCTCCCCATGGGCTTCCTTGTCACCAGACATCGCAGAAGGACATCTTTAAGTTTCCTGTGCTTAGGAATGGCCATGAGGGGCTGGTAGGCCCAGGAGATCCTGACATGGAAGAAAGAAGACATAGTTTGACCTAAATGGACGTGGTGAGTGGCAGTCATGGTTGGATGCAGGGAGGATACATAACTGGAGACTGTGGGACCACATAAATGGATGTCAAAGAATGACAGACAATATCAGGAACCAGCTCCCACCAATACTGCAGCTCTCCCACAAGCCCCCACCCCACCCCTACTTCCTAGAATTTAGTCACAATTCTAAGGAGAAGAGAGAGAGAGAAAATCCTGGAAAATCTACTTTAAAATTTGAAATCACTGAATTGACAGAATGTACATAACATGACTACATTAATGTTTTCATTACCAGGTGGAACAGGGGGTCAAAACAGAGGTAAGTTTGAACGTGAAAATAGCGACAACAACGATAATGTCATCACAATTTGTGATTGTGAAACTCTGAAACACCACTTCTCCAGTAGATACAGAAACAAGATGGCCCTAGACAGCCTGGTGTTGGGTTTTATCTCAGAAAGGCAGAGAGACTGCCTTTACATGCCACTCCCCTGCCTGCAGGACGGAAGGGACCACTGCATGGCCACCCCGGCCACCTCCCTCCAGCTTCATAGCTAAGCAGCCCAAACCTTTCATTTTTACCTCTGGTCTCTCCCCCACATCCGCTGCCCCTACTCTTCATCCTAACTGCCAGTGCCCTCCCTACCTGACATAAACTTGTGAAGGCTTAATTGTCAAGTCACAGATGTTTAGCCTTACCTTGATTAATTGTGTCCAGGTAACATGCTACTCATTTGAATGTTCCATTTTGTAGAACAACCCTGGGGATTTAGCAATGCCCTCGCTGCCCATAACACATTCTTATCTTCCAAGGAAACACTGATCAAATCCATGTTAAACAGTTAAGCATTATACCCCACTGGGGAATTATGTCCTCCATTAGGATATTGTTGAATATTGTAATAAATGAAGCCAAGCCATTCAGTCTTATCATCAACAGGTACTTTTTCTGCCAGGCTTACTTGAAAACTCTACTGTAAGTCACAGCCTAGAAATTGGGTCATTAACAAAGAAGGTCAGTCTTAGAATCTCATGGAAAATCCTGTACCCGATTTAGGAACTAGTGGTACTTCAAACAGAAGACACCTTGGAACATGTTTCCAAGGTGATATTGCTTAGAAAACTGCCAGACAGTACCAGGGACTGAGTCAGGATTTCTAAAACTCTTTTTAAACCAGAAGCAGATGGTTTCATAGAAGCAATATGTTGACTTTTTTGCTTCAGTGGCACAAAAAGTCAATTATGTAGGACTGAAGGAACGTATGAAGGAAATACAATTTTGGTTATTTGTTTGAGTATCATTGGTATTATTTTTTAATCTTCTATTTTCCGATAGGTATATGTTGAACCCCTTTCTTTTTCTTCCTGGTATATCTCTCACCATTATTTTAGTAGTCTATGCTTTTGCAATCTGAAATGCAACATTTTAAGATGGTAATCTTGTTCTTATAGACTCCACAGAATTTGGGAACGACTCTTTTTTTCCTGAGTCTCCTTTTTAATGGCAATGTAGTTGTTTATATAGGTTCAAAAAGAATTTGCTCTAGTTTTTGCCTATGTATAACCAGACCAACAGATGGCACAGGCAAAGCCAAAACTCAGAACTGGATTTGTGAATTGATCTCATTTAATCAGGTATGGCGAGGCCACTATTAGGAAACCAGGACTGTTCTTCATTTGGAGAACCACAAGGCTCTCTCAGGAAACAGCTCTCTAACCTTCCTAATGACAAGCCAGAAAACCTTAGTGGGACTGGAGGCCCTCAAGCAATGACACAACCCCACTCCCCCATTTATAGATTCTACAGGGAAAACTGGTACAGACTGCTTTCTTGGTTTGGTTTCCGAGATTCAGAATAGAAGAGGAAATAAAAGCAATAAAAAATATATATGTGGAGTAACAGCGGCCACTGAAATTTCCAAGAAGATTCTTAAGAAATCTCCAGACAGAAGTTAATTTTCTGGACTTTGTAACTCCCTAACACTACATGACTTCACAGTTTCTGACCATACTATGAGGAGCCTTATGTAGAGTCATGAACATTTCTTGCTGTCACTATGTAAGTCAATCAGACCAAAATGCAATAGGACTGGTATTTCTGCAATCAAGAGTAGCCCTGAAATCAGTTGTGATCACAATGCTTTATGGTTTGCAATATCCATAGGCATCCTGAGTTAAACCTCACAAAGAGACTTTAAAAACAATATTCCTGAAGTTTCAGGAATAAATCGAGTTTCAGAGATCTTTACCTACTTGCCCTGGGAAATATGATGCAATGTATGAAGAGACAAATGGATAAACATTCATATGTAGTTCATTTTGTCCAACACAAATACTGGCCAACTTTAGAAGACATAAGCCCACATGTGTATGCATCCAATCACACTCACACACACATGCAATAATTAAATGGAAGAGCCAGCTACAAGCGAGTTCCACAGAAGCCAAATTCAGACTTCTATTCTGGGCCTTATTAAGAAAGTTCAAAAAAGGGTCTGAGACCAGTGAGACAATATTTACTTTCCCTATCAGAAAAACATCCAAAACGCCCAACTTCTCCTGCCACTGTCAGCCTTGAAGGAGAAATAGCTGCCCCTGGGGAGGTTATTCTCTTTTCATCTGTCCCCTGGCTCTGTGCCGTATTCCAAGCAGAATATATTAATAAAGAACTGCTTTTGGGGGCGATATTCTCTACCGCTGTGACATCTCTGTGCTCTCTGTTTTGAAATTTGGTCTTGAGAAGTTTAAAGGATTTGAGCGAGTAGAGTTCAAGGAATTCCAAGCTGTACCTCACGGCTTAGAAGCTGAAAACCCTGCCCTCCTCTCCCCACTGTTGCCCATCTGACCTCGCAAAGAACCCAGTATATATCTTGGCCTAATGGAATTCTTTTCCAAAACTTTTAGCTCTCCTTTTTCTTTTGAATGGTTCCTGAAGGCAATTTCGTTTAGGGTCCCTAAACAAGCTGGAGTAACTTGCCAAGTAAGCCCAATTCCCGACTTGAACCAGGAGAGTTCTCTATCAAATGTGGGGTTCCTGGCATCTCATAGAAGGCACGGCCAAGGTCAGCCCCTTCCCCGCCACCCACACCTCCTTTGGGGAGTTCCCTAACAGCCCCACCTACCATTCTTCTCTGCCTTGTGCTTTGGTGGCTCAGGCTCCACGAGACACGGACAGGGTCCATCACAAAGGGTGGTAAGGCTTTTGCCAGTTGAACAGGCATGGAACTCCAACTTGCACTGCAAGAGAGAGAGACAACAGGCCTTGAGAATGCAGCCACAACAGTCACCCACTCAGCCTCCTTCAGAAGCAGCCAATGCCCCTCCAACCACAGTTAGGTTCATAGGGACCAAGGACAAAGGGAGAAGCCCATCGCAGTTAAAGGTCTGAATTGCAGAACTTTAGCTAAGGAGTGGCTTTTTATTTGTTTCCCAGATGCACAGGATAACTTCTAAAAGTACTGGAGAAGCACTGCGCGGCTTACCTTCACGAGTGGTAAACTCAATTGCAACTATATGTAAAATGAAATTATCAATAGAAAGCTTAACATCTGTGGAGTCTTATGAGTTCCACAAAGCCCTCCCAGTTTACGGCAGAAGGTTTCTTCCACTCATTTCCTCCCGGTAGAGGGAGCTCTGCTGGTGTCCTTTCCTGGCCCGCTCACACTCTCTTCCTAGGAAGGAAGAGTAAATGGATTTGGCACCTTTGGATGGTGCATGTAAAGCCCTGCTCTTGGTTCCATCCTCCCAAGCCTAATTTCACACGGGGTCTTCTCCCCACCAGAGGATGCCTGTGGGTGTCTAACTAGCCTGTGCCTGGGTGGAGACTTAGTCCTGAGATTCTCTGTTAGAAGCCCAGGAGTAACGTCCTCTTATCAACTCCCTACCAGTAAAAAAGCTGATAGCCTAGCCACTTTATAAGAGCTCTTTACCTTTTCTTTAAAAGCAATTTTATTGAGATATAGTCACATCCCATACAACACACCCAAAGTGTACAACCAATAGTTTTTGGTATAATCACAGAGCTGTGTATTTATTACCACCACAATCGATTTCTGAACATTTTCAATACTCTGAAAACTCCATACCCCTTAGCTGTCACCTTTCAATCCCTCTATCCTTCCCTTACCTTACCTATATAACCAATAAAATTCTATCTCTATAAATAGATTCATATTTTATATAAATGAAATCATACAGTATGGAGTGCTTTATATCTGGTTTCTTTCACTCAGCATAATGGTATTTTTAATTATTATTGTTTTAATTAGAAAAAGTTGTAGGTTTATGGAAGAGTCTAGTAAAAATACAATGCCGTGTTGCCATACGCCTTCCATTGTGGATACTTTGCATTAGTGTGATATTTTTGTTAAAACTAATGAAAGAATATTAAAATATTACTGTTAACTATAGTTTATAGTTTACATTAGGTGTGTTTTCCCATATACCAGCCTAATATTAACACCTTATAATAGCCATACATTTGTTATAATTCATGCAACAACATCCTTATATTTTTACTATTAACCACTGTCCATTGTCCACAGCAGGGGTCACTGCTATACAGTCCCATTTTTATCTTCTAACTTTCCTGCAATTAACACACAGGACCCATAACTTCCCACTTGAACCATGTTCATAAACATAATTCAGCACTGTCAATTATACCCACAGTAATGTGATACCATGGCCATCATCCATTTCCATACACTTACAATCAGCCTAAATAAGAAATTCTGCACAAATTAAGCATCAGTTTCTGTTCTAGTTTGCTAGCTGTCGGAATGCAACACACCAGAGACGGATTGGCTTTTAATAAAAGGGGATTTATTTTGTTAGTTCTTCAGAGGAAAGGCAGCAAACTTTCCACTGAGGTTCTTTCTTACGTGGAAGGCACAGGATGATCTCTGCTGGTCTTCTCTCCAGGCCCCTGGGTTCCAACAATTTTCCCCAGGGTGACTTCTTTCTGCATCTCCAAAGGCCTGGGCTGAGCTACGAGTGCTGAGATGAGGAATGCCGAGCTGCTTAGGCTGTGCTACGTTGAACTCTCTCATTTAAGCACCAGCCAATTAAGTCAAACATCACTCATTGCAGTAGACACGCCTCCTAGCCAACTGCAGATGTAATTAGCAACAGATGAGGTTCATGTACCATTGGCTTGTGTCTGAAGCAACAGAACTCATGTTGCTCACCTGGCCAAGTTGACAACTGACTCGAACACAGTTTCCCATTCTCTACCTCCATTCTACCTCCTAGTAAGCTATATTCTATATTCTAACTTGATGCGTTTATTTATTATAATTATTTCATATCCATGAGCTTATACAATATTTGTTCCTTTGTGTCTAACTTATTTCACTTAAAATAATGTCCTCAATGGTCATCCATGTTGTCACAAACATCAGGACTTTATTTCTTCTAATAGCTGAATAATACTCTACCGTACGTATATACCACATTTTTTTACCCATTCATTGGTTCGTGGACACTTGGGCTGCTTCCATCTTCTGGCAATTGTGAATCGTATCATTATGAACATCAATGTGCAAATGTTTGCTCAAGTCCCTGCTTTAAGTTCTTCTGGGTATATAATTAGTAGCAGAATTGTCATATTATATGGAAATTCTATACTTAGTTTCCTGAGGAACTGCCAAACTGCCTTCCACGATGGCCTCATCCTTTTACATTCCCACCAGCAGTGAACAAGTGTTTCCATTTCGCCACAACTTCTTCGAAACTTGTAGTTTTCTGTTTTTCTTTAATAGAGACCATTCTAGTTGGTGTGAAATGATATCTCACTGTCATTTTGATTTGTATTTCCCTAATAGCTAATGATGTTAAGCATAAAAAATACTTTTTAGCCATTTCTATTTCCATTTTGGGAAAATGTCTATTCAAGTCTTTGGCCCATTTTTGTTTGGGTTATTTGCCTTTCTACTGTTGAGTTGTAAGATTTTTTTATATGTATATATATTCTGGATATCAGACCTTTATCAAGTACATGGTTTACAAATATTTTCTCACATTGAGTATGTTGCTTTTTCACTTTCTTGACAAAGTCCTTTGAAGCACAAAAGGTTTTAATTTTGAGGAGGTCCCATTTACCTATTTTTTTTTTCCATTGCTTGTGCTTTGGGCATAAAGTTTAAGAAACCATTGCCTATCACAAGATCTTGAAGATGCTTCCCTATATTTTCTTCTAAGAGTTTTATTGTCCTGTTCTTGTATTTGGGTTTTTGATCCATGTTGAGTTAATTTTTGTATAAGGTATGAGATAGGGGTCCTTTTTCATTTGTTTGCATGTAGGAATCCAGTTCTCCCAGCAATAGCTGTTGAAGAGTCTATTCCAGATCAGTTGCGTGGACTTAGCAGCCTTGTCAAATATCAGTTGGCCACAAATGTGAAAGCCTATTTCTGAACTCTTAATTCAATCCCACTGGTAAATGTATACACCCTTGTGTCAGTACCATGCTGTTTTGGCCTCTTTTAGCTTTATAACGTGCTTTAGGGTTAGGAAGCGTCGGTCCTCCAATTTTGTTCTTTTTCAAGGTGTTTTGGCTATCTGGAGCCTCTTACTCTTCCACTAGATTTCCCATTTCTGCAAAGAAGGTTGTTGGAATTTTGATTGGGACTAAGCTGAATCTGTAAATCAATTTGGGTAAAATTTGACATCTTAATGATATTTAGTCTTTCAATTCATGAACATGGACTGTCCTTCCACTTATTTAGATATTCTTCGATTTCTCTTAGCAATGTTTTGTAGTTTCCTGTGTACAAATCCTTTACATCCTTGGTTAAATTTATTCCTAGATATTTGATTCTTTCAGCTGTTGTTGTAAATGGAAATTTTTTCTTGATATCCTCTTCAGGTTGCCCATTACTAGTATATAGAAGCACTACTGATTTCTGCACACTCATTTTGTATCATGCTGTATCTGTTCTATTGCGTCTTTCGTTCACATAATTTGTTTCCGTTTATACTTTGAAATTCTCTTTATGCTCACTCAGTATCTTCTTAATATTCTTTATCTCTTTGGCCTTTTTTTCCTTCATCTCCTTGAACTGGTTTAGGAAACTGGTTTGAACAGTTCATTGCCTCTAGCTGCTTTTGCCTGGAGGGCAAATTCTGGGAGGAGGGTCACCCTGGAGAAGTTCCCAAATCAGTACTTCCCAGCCAAAACAGGGGCAGGGACACAAATCAGCTCCAAGGAGCCGTGGGAGAGGGTCAGGAAAAAAATCAAAAGCCTTTTTGATGACTCCCTGAAGCTGCGCTTTCCTAACCTTTCCAGTAGATGGTGCTCTTCAGCAAAGTGCTCCCTAGAGCCCTAAGGAGCCTCTGCCTCCTTTGCTGAAACCAGGGCCATGGCTTTCTCTGTCAGGGCAGGATGAAACAGCAGCTCAGAGCCAGGATCCCGTGATCCAAATTCACTGATCCAAAGCTGTGTTCAGTTTTCAGACTTGCCCCCACCTCCTCTTGGGGAAGAGGACCTCCATTTTCCTCTCTACCTATAGCAGCCAACTAGAGAACAGACCCCAGGAGCAGCCCACCTCGAGAGTGGGGCACAGCGCCAGCAGCCACTGTGAAGTCAGCTACTCACAGTTCTTCACTGCAGTTTCTTAACCTCTTTGTCCTGCCCTTCCCCAGAAGAGCTGTACAATGCTCCCTTGGCTTCTGGAGCCCCAGAACAGTTGTTTCAGACCATTCCTGCATGACCACTAGCTGTTCTTAGGAGGCATAAGTCCTGGACCTCCTAACTCTGCATCTTTCCCAGAACTTCCCCAGCTCTTTACTCTTAAGTCTCAATGGATTCAGAATACAAATAGGAAATGGGATGGTATTTATAGGTTTAAAAGACCATAACAATTATCTGCATTTTTATTGTTTATTATAATTATAATATTATGGAGGAAGAAACAAATAACTTGCTAAAGATCATAAAACTCAAAGCTCTGACTTCAAGGAAAAGTACCTGCTGGTCCCACAATGCTGGCTCTGTTACAGTGATGGGGCTTCAGAGGACAGACATGCTGATGTGTGACTAATTAGGCACCTATGCTATTGGTCTGGATCTGCGCGATCTGAGAGTTTATTCCCATTTTGCCTGCAAAATTCTCAAGCTTTAGCCCTGTGTGTAATCAATCCTCTGCAAAGGCCCACAGGCCCCAGCATCACGCTTTGTGTCTGGTGGAGGTTCAAAGGAAGAGGAGACAGGCAAGATTCACCGGGTACCCACTGTGCATGGAGCTCTTATCAGGTGCCATGGGAATCTTTTAAAAGAAAAGAAAGAGGAGATACCGTTCTTGCCCTTGGAGAGCATAAACGCATACTTCTTAAAAGAGGCCACTAGCATTTGTAAAGCAACACACATGCATGCAGATGAACACTGGCTCATTGTGAGAGGATGAGCTCTTCAGTCCGCACGCTGATTACAGACAAAAGAAGGAGAGCTTTAACCCTGGCTCTAAATGTACCAGAGTCACTGTTACATAACTTCAACTGTCACCCAGTTCCTGGTCGCCCTTGCAGAGAGAGAGGGTAAGAAAATAAGCAGAGCAAGGCTACAGAGTGTTAGCTTCCTCTTGATGCCAAACTCTGTTTTGTACATATTTAAGTGTCTAGTATGTGCCCGGTGTGATAGCAGTGGTGGGACTGTATGAAAAGAAGTCTTGACCAAACCTCAAACATCAAGTGATTTACTGATGAAGCAAGAGAGCATCTTCCTAAAGCCACGCGGACGTCGCTATGAGATGAGGCAGGATAAATATGTGTGTGTGTGTGTGTGTGTGTGTGTGTGTGTGTGTGTGTGTGTGTGTGTGTAGTGGTGGGGCCTGTGCACAGCCCAAATGGACTGAAGATAAGCTTGGAGGAATGCAGAAAATCTAAGCTTCTTCTGAAAGAGTGCTGCAAACACGCATGTGTCCGGGGCTGCGGCCAGCCCCTTCTTGCTTCTCCTCCTCTGGGTTAACTTCTGGTAAAATCCTCAGTGATCAGCCTAGTGGTTCTCAAACGTATTATCAACAGAATCTCCAAAGCTAATTTAGTGGAAATACATATTTTTATATAAAGCCTCACCATACCATTATGGTAACTGCCTATCCAAATGAGTGATATATTGTAAGACTTTTCCTCCCACCCACCACCCCACATCTTTCAGCACATTCCCTAGAGGAGAATCTACCTTCCCTCCCCAGGGCATCACCCTTGGCCAGGGAACTTGCTCTGATCTGGGCTCACGAGCAGGAGGGACGCATGCCTGCTTTGAGCAGAAGCCTGAAGAGTCACTGCTTGTTTTCATCACCTCTCTTGCTCTTGAAGATGACATATCCCAGAGAAGGGCTGCTCCTTCAGCCTGGGACCCAGAAGGCAGAGGGCACAGAAGAGATAAGCCAATATGAAATAGCAACAGGAAGTAAATGTTTGCTGAGTAAGCTATTAGTGTTTGAGGAGCCTTTGTTATTACAGCACCAGTTTACAAAGGCTGACTAAGAATGCCTGACTTCCTATGAAACCATGAAGGACTCTGACAGTGGGATGTTTCATCCCTGGCATGGTATGATGCACATGTATACCTGGCCCACAGTAGGTGTTCCACAGGTGGCTGCTGCATGGTAAAGGAAGGAGGAAGGGGGGGGGGGGGTTGTCCACCATACTGCTCAAATCCTCTGCTCCAGTCGCCAGGAGCTCACTAACCTCCCTGCACAAGGAACCCAGGTGCTGGAATCTGGTGTCGGAGATGTAAATCTTGAGCCACCCTTTACTCACATCTGCTCTGAGAGTCCACTCTCGGAGCTCTACAGCCACCACTCTGCTCTTCAGCTTCCTCATCACACCAGCCCAGCGCTGAAGTCAGGGCTTTGTCTGTTTGCCTCCCAGATGCCCAGAACACCTTTTCCTCTGGGCGGCCTCTCCTTAACGAGGAGCTCTCAGGGACTGTAAATCCAGCAACTAAACCTTGGCTGGGCTGCAGCCTTCTGTCCCCTCTACCGCCCCTCTCCACCATCCCCGGAGGCTGCAGGCAGCTTCGCTGACCCCCAGGGGGAACCACCCCAAACGAGTCCTCATCTGCACCAGTGACAATCCCAAGTTTCAAGGACACAGATCTGCTTTTCACCTTCTAGGACAATACGTGGCATTTAAGTGAAGCTCAAAAGGCTATAATTCCATTTTTTATAAAACTCAAAATATACTATTCAGAGATATACAGATGGGGCAAAATCTATTTTACAAGGGGCAGTAAAGAATGGCAAATACCCTCAAGACAGGGGTTACCTCCAAGGGGGAGACAGCAGTGTGGGATCAGCTAGGAGCACACAGAAAACATTGTGAGAATAGGTAACGTTTTAGTCCACAAGTTGGAGGTTGAATTCAGAGGATTTGGTTTTATTACTAGGCTTGGTAAGTTATATAAATAGTACATATATTTTTATGTCTCAAATACAAGATAATAAAATATAAAGCAAATTATAGGTTTCCTTTGATATGACAACCAAGCTATAACAGCATGTCCGGCAGACCCGTCAGGAGGGGAAAGTGAGAGCATTACGAAGGACCCCGGGGAAGGTACAGCTGCACAGCTCGGAACCCAAACCTTACCGTGATTTCTGGGCAGAGGTGTCCTGACGGCTGCAACTCTGGCATCTCTCACAAATGCTTCCCTCCTCCAGCGCTTCTCTCATTCCCCCCCTTTGGAAGTTTGGACGGCCAGTCACTTCCCACCATCCTCTCCCTCAGGTTTTTCCCAGGCAAGAACAGAGGAGTAGCCAAAAGGTGATCCCAGCGCTTTGGACAGCTCTGCGCAGAGGGGCCCGATGGCTCGTGAGCTAAAGCTGGGTCGCCAGGTGACTGAGGCTGTGACACCGAACAGGGGCTTCGGCTCCTCTCCCAGCCCGCAGATAACAGGTCCCCAGGGAGGCACTAACCACAAGGGAAAAGAAGGCAGAGACCTGGTGGGCGCTTCCAAAAGCACCCCCTGGGCTGCTGGCAGGCAGGTTCTAGAGACACAAGGCAGCTCTCCTAGCGCTGCCTACGGGCCTTTGAAGAGAACTGGGGCAAGAGAGAAAGCGGCGGCCCAATCCCTTTCCAGTGCAGTGACTGTTCCTCACCAGGAACCTAGACATGATCCAAGAGATGTCAGCCTACCACCGATCAAAACAAACACACAATCTTCCTTGGGAAAGAGGCAGAAGGAGCTCAGAGCAGCTGAAAGTGCACCCTCCATGGGAAAGGAGGTGAAAGGATTGCCCTAAGGAGATGTGAAGAGGGAGAAATAAGTTGTCTCCCCAACACCACGGGACATCTCAGCTCCCTTCCAACCTCAGGACCAAAGGAATGCCGAGGGCTCAGAATTTCCACATGTTCTTGCTCACAATACACTCGAGACACGGGCTGAAAACCAACAAAATTCTGGATGGTCATTTCTTTGCAACAAAGTACTTGCTGAGATGGCAGCTGTCCCCTCCCTCGGCCCCTGGTTTTGCGTCCCCCTGCACCAGGATGCCGGCGGAGGCTGCAGAGCTCTGGGCTCCTGGCATCAGCTGTGGTCCCATCTAACAGCCGAGGGGCCGAAAAGCACAAAGCAAATTAAAAAGTGGCATGCTTGGGGACAGATAAAGGGACACTCTAATGCCCACTCTACGGGAAAGAAAAAGGTTTTGACAACAAAAGAAGAAGAGAGAGAGGAGTAAACAGAGCTTTGGGGTTGGGCGTGGGAGAGCCACCACTGCTAAGGCTTACAGCGGCCCCCACTGCGCCCAGGAACGGGGGCCCCACACCCCAAACCCCATCCAAAAGAGAGAGTTTCCAGGGGATGGAAGCCCAGGTTAGAGGTTTATAAAATACGGTACTTTGTACCAAGATGGCTCAATTCTCCTAGAAAGAAAACAAACAAAAACCAAGGAGCAGAAGCCCCGGGAGTGTGACTCCTTCCCAGAAAAGAAGAAATATGAAAAATGCAAGCTTTTACATTGATTGCATGATAAAGCAGTTAAATCATTAATTAGCTCTAACTATTCAAAAGAGGAGAGTTGAAGGTGAGAAGCTAGGAGATAATTAAAGGACTTTTGAACATCGTACTGGAACCCATACTCATATAAATATGAATATAAATCCCTGAAGCTTCTAGACACTTATCTGCTAGAGCAGAAATGTCTTCCCCGATCATGACAGAAACAGAGAAAGAGGGGGCGAACCTCAGAGTGCATGAATGGCAGAAATTTTCAAAACGTTGACCTACTTAGAAATAAACATGCTAGCAAATTTCCCAACCAATCTTTCTTTCCGTTTTGCATAACACGCCAATACATCCGAAATGAGTGAATGTTTTCCTTCAAATGGCCAGTAAATCTTTCTCTTCTATGGTTTGTAAAGCAAAACTAATAACCTCTCTCTGGTTCATTGCTCATGCAAGTCTCAACTGAGTACATTTGTCCACCACGCCATATTCTTGGTTTTGCTTCGCATGCTTTGGGTATTATTTTTAACATTTTATTTAAATTACTTTCTCCACTGTATTTCATCAACCTATCGTCTATTTTTAAACCAGACTGTTGACAATTCACAGCTGACAATTTTGTTCACAGTTGATGAATTCTGATTTGTTTTTATTCCCCCCAAATCACGTCATAGTAGAGGGGGAGATAATCTCACTGCTTTGCTGGCTTTAGTAACTGGGCGTGGAGTGGGCAGCTGTGGCCTGCGTGGGCCCGTGGGCACACATGGTCCCTGGATGAGGGAAGATTGACTTTCCGTCTCCACCCAGGCAGGATGTGGCTGACCTGGTGGTCATCTAGGTGAAGTGTGCTGAGTCACAGGAGAGGGGTCTTTGCTGTCCCTCAGAATCCTAACCAAACATACATTTGTGTGTTCCTTCTGGCATTCAGCAAATATTTACTGAGCCCCTGCTGTGAGCCAGGCCCTGCCCTAGGTTCTCAATCCATGGGTCAAAGAGCTTTCTCATGAAGTTTACATGGCAGGTGGTAATGAGGGCTATGGAGAAAGGCAAAGGAGAGTAAGCAAAAGAGAATAACAGGGAGGGGATGGGGTATGATATGGAGTGACTAAGAAAACTTCTAGTAAGATGACACCTGAACAGAGAACACAAGAAAGGGAGTTAAGTAGCTGTCTAGGGAAAGAGGGTTCCAGGCAAGGGGTCAGCAGTGCAAAGACCCTGCGGTCAAACATGTTGACAGCATTTGGAGAACAGCAGGGAAGCCAGTGTGACTGCACGGGACTGGAGGAAAGGAGGTGGAAGGGACCATGTGGGTCACATGGCAGGTTGACGTCCCTCGCAAGAGGGCTGGTGTGTGAGCCCGGCTCAGTCTTTAATCACACACACAAAATGTTCTGAGTGAAGAGCTCCAAAGGAGGTAGAACATGGCACTTTTTAAAACAAAGTCGCTAAAAATATGAAAAAGGAAAAGCTCTTTTCAGAAGAATGTCAGCTAAATAAATCTAGAAGGAACACTAGAATTAGATAATCACCAGTTTGCAACTCCCAGTGTAATAACCAAGTATGAAAGGATCATTTAAAGTTTGCTGAAAATACTGGGTGAAATGTTATTAGGGAAGGGGATATTCCCACAGTCTCAAAGAAACACCCTGCAGAATATGTAGTTATTACAAAGAGGAAAATGTACATTTTCAATAAAAATATCTGGCAGTCATTCCTCAACAAAGGGATCAAGTGATCCCATCTGGAACCACCAAAAGCAGGACAGACTTGCATTACGGGCCTCGCGAGGTGCTACAAGAAGAAGCCTGATGGCACCCAAGAACTACTGGTGCCCAAAGTACTTAACCTGAATCTATTTATTAGGAAGTAGACACATTCAAAATTGGGGCCATTTTATAAATAACTGCGCAATCTCTTCAAGAGAGGAAATTTCAATCAAACAAATAAATAACTTGTGGTGGGTGGGCCGTTGCTCTAGGTTATAAGAGAGTAAAGGGATTAAACGAATACAATGGGGGAAACTTGATCGGATCTTAAACAATAATAATAAGAAGCTGTATGAGGCATCTTTGGAAAACTGGAGAGACGCTAGAATGGGGTATGTATTACGTAATGTTAAGGAATTACTGTTTTTGTCATGTAATAAGTATTAAGGTTGTATAGGAGCACGGGTGTATAGGGATGAGACGTCACAATGTCTGTTAATTATCTCTAAATGTGTCATAGGAAAAACCATGCGGCAAAATGTTGTCTCAAATCTCTGTTACGTGTATATAAGCGTCATTGCATCATTCTTTAAACTCTCTCATATGTTTAATATTTTACATCAAATGCTAGGGGAAAAAAATGTGATTTGCTTTGCCCAGGGTGCTAGGAGAGCTCCTCCCAGGGGGCCCCCGGCATTTGCTCCCGGGCGCCCGGCCTCCTTCCGCCGTGAGCGCCCGTCCTGGAACGGCTTTTCCGCGGTTGGCCACTAGAGGGCAGCTCGCCGAGAGCCGCACCCGGGCCGTGCCATCCTCCGCGCCCAGGACCCCGCCCAGACCTCGCGGAGAGCAGCTCCTGTAAGGATGCGCTAAGCGGACGAGGGATTGGGGTTTTCCTGAAGCCCAGAGCCTCTTGAGTGACATAAGCAGCTAATACTGCGATCACAAGGCTAAACACCGGCCCAGGGAATGGCAGCAGCTTAGGTCTGGCAAGAGCACCCTTTTGTGTTACCTGTGGGGAAACTGAGGCTGGGAGAAGCCCGGCATCTTAGGTTATTCTCCGAAGTGGCTTCTTCACTCCCTCCTGACTCGCTGCCCTTGTCAGGTGCAGCAAACCGTTTGCCACGAGTAAGGGGCTCGACAGTGCAGCTCGTGTGCGCGAGGGCTCAGGTACGGGCTCCCCAGCGGGCACAGCACAGCCAGCGCCCGGCTCTGCGCGGGGGACGCCGGCGGGGAGCCCACGGAAAACGCTCCCTCTCTCCCGCGCCGGGGATGCGCGCGTCCCGACACAACCACCAGCAGACCCCGACGTGCCTCGGACTCGGGGGCCCTGCAGGCACCCAACGCGCCCAGCGGTGCCCAGCCTGCGCCTCGCGCCCCAGCAGCGCCGCCCGGCTCCCCACCGTGGCCACTCGCTGCCGGGCCTCTCGCCTGCAATCCCCGCTGCCTGGGGCGCTCTTAAGGCGGGATAACACTTATAGAAATTTTACATTTCTGTGGGGTTCCCAGCCCACCCCCCGGAATTGGGGGGTTGGGGGACAATGCAGACGAGGGAAGACTTGCGCTCCCAGGCCCTGCGTCCGGCCAGCCTCTCAGGTGGAGAGGTGGTGGACCCCAGCGAGGAAGGACCACCTGATGTGCACAGAAGAGGGGGACACGCAGAGGCGCGGCGAGCAGGGCCTGAAGCAGCAGAGCCGCAGACCAGGAAGGAAGGGCCTGCGCATGGCGCTGGGGTGGGTGGGGGCGCCTCCCTTCCACCCTCCGCAGCCCTGCAGGCGTCTGCTCAGATGTCACCTTCTCACCAAGGCCTTTCCTCAGCAGCCCTTTAAAGCTATAAAAGGCACTCCCCGTCCCCTCCCCTGTTCTGCCTCTTCCGTTTTCATAAAGCCTAATCATCTTCTACTGTACTGTATACATGCCTGGTGTTATTTACTGCTTTCTCTCTGCCTTCCCTGCTAGGATGTAGCCTCCGCGAGGACGGGGAGCTTTGTTTGGCTCACCACCATATCCAAAGTGCCTAGAACCTTGCTTGGAAAACAGCAGGCTCACAATACACAGCAGCTGAGCATAGGAACGAATGGAAGACAGCAAGGGCCTGTGTGCAGAGGTGGCTGGAAGCCTGCACCTCCACCAAGCCCCGATGTTTTGGCTTGAGAAAGAGCGCGTACCATAGGCAAGACCCCAGGGAAGAGGCATCAAATGATACAGGTCAAGGTTCCTGACAGCCCTGTAGGGTAGGGGATCCATGAAGAAATTAAACAGATTTACATAAAAATGGAGAGGCAAGCCATTTTGCGGCACCTGAGCGTGAGAGCCCATGTTCAGACTGGCTTCAGCCTTCCTCATTCCCTTCCGGGCTCCAGGTTTTCCTCCTCCAGGCAGGCTTCCTTGTGGCTCCTCCCTCAATGCCCAGAGAACCAACCCTTGCACTCATGCACCACACCACGCTTACCTGTTTACATGTCTGCTTCTTGAGGGAAATAAGTACCCCTGTCTAGAACCCAGCTCATTCCATACATTCGGTCAATATTTGTGTGTTTGTCAGATATGCTTTATGTAGCCCTATATAGGTGTCACATCGCAGATGTGTTGGTGCATTCATTTCACAGATTAAGAAACTGAAATCCAGACAAAGCAAATGACTCCCTGAAGGAGACAATGACAGGAAACGGCACACACAATTTTTAATTCAAATCCCTCAACTTTGCCCTGTCCAGTGGCGTATGTGGTGACGCAAAGACTTGAAAAAACAGCAAGACGGTGGGGCTGCCAGATGAAGAGGCAGAGGACACAGGAGAGGGATGGGGGCGGCTGTGCTGCCAGACCACATGGAGGAGAGGAAGCCTAGGGACTCTTTCTCCTGGACCGTGCCGGATGACACTGCCAGTGACAGCGACTTTATTCAAAGCTCCTGTAAATTGTTGCAATCAGTGAAATTACCTTACAGAAGAGAAGAAGATTAGCTAACAGGCCTGACGATGATGTAGGCACCTTCCTTCGCTGTTCAGAAAGCTGGTGGCACCCGGACTTAGCTAGCCTCCCCTGGGGACGTCACGGCCGCTGGTGCTCTGGGCTGACAAGCGTTGCCACCAGGCTTTCCCTGGCAGCGCGTCTCCACAGCAGGCAGCTCAGAGGCCCAGAAGACAGGCTGGTCCCTACGCTCAGGGCTCTGCACTTGATTCCCACCTGCTGATAAACTGGCTGAGAGCAAGAACCAGATGCTGTTTGCACTCACGTCTTCCAGGGCCAAGCATAAGCCTGACACCTAGAAAGTGGTAGAATGGCTTTGCTGGAACGGGTGAATTAGTGATTTTCCTGGCAACGAGAGCTTCGGGACTGCTGTTTCGACTTTACAGATGAGGGGAAACAAAGATAACAAAGAAGGAGAGAAACACACACATGAGAATGAAGAAAGAAGAGAGGAGTAAAGGAGGCATGGCAGAAGGACAGAATGGAAGAAAATTGAGAAGGATGAGAATGAGGAAGATACTCAAAGTGTAGGAAAAGTGCAAAACAGCAGGGAAGACTCCAGGCTAGGGAGGCGTGGGAACAGGACCTCGTTCTACGGCTCTGGCCCAGCCTGTCTGTGTGGGTTCAGATAGCTCAAGGGGAAGGGAAGAGAATGTTCTGAAGTGCTGGCACCTGCCTAATATAAAAACCGTCTCTGCTGCTATAAAGGCCCTTGAGACGCCTGCCTCTCAGTTGTCCCCGCTTGCCTGGGGGAGCCCCCACCCATGCTCAGCCACCTCTCCCAGCCACCTGTCCCCCACACCGCTTGGGGTGGTTTCCCCCACAGGCAGGAGTCCCAGGAGGTGGACGGCGAGTTGAGGTGGCTCCTAGTTTATTCCACGACTCTCCGGTCTCCAGCTGTGACGGTGGAAGGGGAGAGGCTGCCTGCCCAGTGGCTGTCAGCAGCTCTCACTGCAGACCCAGAAGGGGACCTGACACTTAGGGCTCCACCTCCAGAGGTGAGAGACTGAACAATCTGCATAATGCAGCCAAGCCTCAGTTTCCTTATCTCTAAAATAAAGATAATCCCTACCTCCAGTGGCTGAGAGCAGAATAAAACAGATAATGGACGTCTAGAGCTGGTAGCAGTCTGTCCTGGCACCCAGCAGACATGCAATAAATCTTAGTTCCTTCCTCCGAGCCTTCCCCAACCTCCTCCTGCCTCACTCCAGTCCCACCTTCCTCCAGCAGCTTCCCCATACCTGAGTGGACCTTTGTAAAATGCATACTTGTTTGTGACGCCCCAGCCCAGGTTACAACCATTTCTGGTTGGTTCCGGTCATCCTCAAATAAAAAATAAGCAAAACTTTTTGGCCCAGCTGAGAAGGTCCCTGATAACCTATGGCCCACAAACACCCCTACCCTTGCCCCTGTTTCTCTCTCAAGCACACGTCCACTCTGCTCCGGTTACAGACCCCAAGCGGAGACCCATGCTCCACCCAGATCTGCGCTGCCGCTGGGGTCAGCACGAGGAGCCCCTGCTCGGAACACCGTACCCTCTCTGCAGCCCCCCCGCGGAGCCTGTGGCTGGTGCCCCCAAGTGCCCACAGCACCTGTGCCCACCTCGGATGCTGACTCTTCCCCTGTGTTGGCAGTGATTGCTTTCTTACCTGCCTCTCTTATGAGCTCTCCAAAGATTATGTTTTAATTCATTTGTTTAGCCTCAGTGTAGCAAAGGAACCCACAAAGAGCAAATACAAAATCAGTGTTGGATGGATACATAGATGGATGAACAGATGGACACCAGTCCCACCCTAATGAATTCTGAAAAATTCTACACGACTGCCATTGTCATCTCAAGTCAAGTTGTCCAAAGCCACCCCACTCTAGGCTTCGATCGCCCCTCACAGTCAGGCAGATGCTAACTTGGATTGCCCCTCCCACTCCCCTATCCGACCCTCCCTGCTTACGGTGCAATCAGGCCAAAGGTCTCCAAATGCTCACCTCACAGGCCTTCGTTAAAACGCCATTCCAGGTTTTGGAGGCCCATCGCTGTCTGGTCCCAATTTTCCTTCTCTAACGACATTGTCCTGACTCGTCTACATGACCAGTCCTTCTCCCCAGGACTCCCCAGTCCTCTCCCCACCCTCACGTTCCTCTCATGTGAGTGTTTTTCGTTTCCCGCCCAAATCATCCTCACACAGGCCCACCCTCCTCTGAAAGACAGCCCTGACCCCTCCTGCACCTGCAGATCCCCCCGGCCTCCTGCACATTTCCACCCTACACCACCCCACCCCATACAGCCCCGGGTCAGCCCCGGGTCTACTTCTCATTTGTTCTTGTCTCCCCAGTATTTTCTTCCAATTATAATTTGGTTGCTGGACCTGTGGGCTGTCAGGTAATACCAGTAGGCACCCTTCACAGAGCTGATGCAAGTGCTCTGTATGTTTGCATCCTCCACAGGGCTTATAAATGGCTTATAAAGTCTTGTTGCTGTTCTGAGCAACTCTGTTCATAGTAAGCAGCTCCAAACTGGAAGCAATGCAAATGGTCATCAACAGGAGAACAGACAAATAAATTAGGATCGATAGAGAATAAACTTGGAATATGTCATTGGTAACAGAGACCATCAGGAGTTAGAAACAGGGTAAGATAATGGGTAACTGGAGCTGAAGGGATCCAGACTGTGCAACAGGACTAGATACAAAAACTCAAAAATGGACAGCACAATACTACCTAATTGTAATGTAATTATGTTAAAACACTGAATGAAGCTGCATCTGAGCTATAGTTTTTTTTTGTATTTTGTATTTTTATTTTTTTCTCTATATTATCATTTTATTCCTTTTTCTGTTGTCTTGCTATTTCTTTTTCTAAATCGATGCAAATGTACTAAGAAATGATGATCATACATCTATGTGATGATATTAAGAATTACTGATTGCATATGTAGAATGGAATGATTTCTAAATGTTGTGTTAGTTAATTTTTTTTAATTAATAAAAAAATTAGGATAGACATACAGTGGAATGTTGACAGCAAAAAGAAAAGAGAACTACTCATACAAATCATAACATGGATGAATCTCATAGACATTAAACTGAGCAAAGGTATCAGAGGTCATACTCTATGTTTCCATTTATATGAGGTTCAAAAACAAAAATAATCACTGGTGAGCAGAAGTCAGAATAGTGATGACCTGTGTGGGGTGGGGTATAGACTGAGACGGGAAATAAGAAAACCTTCTGGAGTGATGGAAATGTTTTTTTTTTAAACGCAATTTTATTGCAATACATTCACACACCATATAAACTATATGAAGTATACAATCACTGGCTCACAGTATCATCACACAGCTATGCATACATCCCCATGCTCAACTTTAGAACATTTTCATTACTCCAGAAAAGAAATAAAAAGAAAACACAAAACCCAAATCCTCCCATATCCCTTAGCTCCCCCTCTTATTGGCCCAAATTATTTGTGTAGTACATTTGTTACTGTTGATGAAAGATGTTACAATATTACTGTTCATTAGAGTCCATGGTTTACAAAACCATAGTTATAAGGTACATTTTCTCCCATATGCCCCTCCATCAACTCCTTGTAATCGTGTCAAACATTTGTTCTAGTTCACGAAAGAGCTTTTTATATTTGCACAGTTAATATTTGCACGGACACTGTCCACCACAAAGTTCACTTGTGCATTCCCATGTGTTCACCTCCTGCTTTCCTTCTGGTGACATACCTGACTCTAAGCTTCCCCGCCCCCACCACATGCACACACCATCAGCACCGTGAACTATTCCCACGGTGACAAGCTGCTGTCACCATCTATTTCCAAATGTTTGAGTTCAACAGAGTTAAACATTCGACACATGCCAAGCAACTGCTCCCCATCTTTAGCCTCACTCTATATCTTGGTGATCTATAGTCTATATTTTATGTCTATGGGCTTACATATTATAATTAATTCATATCAGTGAGATCATACAATATTTGCCGAAGGTCTTACTAATATATATACAATGTCCACTATAATTAGCCATGAACCAGGAATCGTGCTAAACATCTTACCTATCCTTTCTCCATTGATTTTTGCTCCAACCTCTGCCCAGTCAGAAGTACATGAGAGGAAACTGAGGCCCAGAAATGTCACTTGCACAGCGAAAGCCAGCTCTAGGCTGCAGAGCTACTGACCCTAAAGGTGATGCTCTTGTGAGGCTCATCAGATGGCCTCTGGCCAAGCTGCTGGCTGAGTTCAGAGCTGTGGGGACCTCCCTCCCCATTAGTCTGCGTGCCTGCAGGAACTCACTACTGCCTTCCAAGGAGAGCCAAGCACGTTTTCACCTCCAAGTGGCACAAACCGTGGGGCACTCTCTGTGAACTGTACCGAGGTGGGGTGCACCGAGGACTGCATCATCCTGTGTCTGGAAGGGTGCAGGGGTGGGGTCCCTCTCACGTGTCTCCTCAGGCCCCTGCCATGGTCCCGCTGGAATGTGAGCTCCATGAGGGCAAGGAGCTCAGTCTTTTGTGACATCAGAGGCGTGCCCAGCACAGAGCAGGCATCCTTTAGTTATTTGCTGAATGAAAGAACGAGATGGACTCCAATACCTCTGAAGCCCAGCCAGAACTCTTACCAAAGAGAGGAATTCCCTGCAGGGTTGAGGGAGGAAAACCACAGAAATTCTAAGTGGCTACAGCAAAGAGAGCACTTCACAGCCACCAGGGCAGGTGGGATGACTATGTCACTAATGAAGAGGAAGGTCAGAGGGGACGGAAGTCTACCTCTGACCCACGACCATTGCAAAGCAGGCCAGTAAAGTCCTCTTCCAAGACTTCAAACTAATGTTCTCCTGGCTCTCAACTCCAGATAATCCAAGCTTCATAGGTATTTCTCCTTCAGAGTTCAGACCATGGTGTTGCCAGCCCTCTGCCCCAGTGCTCTTCGCAGGAGGGCATTCCACCTCCTGACCTGAGCAGCTGCGCAGATCAGCTCCCTGCAGGCAGTGCAGGGCCTGGCACAGACCTGCCTCACATCCTCACTAACATTCTGTAAAGGGTGCGTTACTTATTCTTGGTCTCTGAAGTGGTGACTTCTCTTAGAATCTCTGCAAAAAAACACCTCTCTTCACCTACCTATGGAAATTTCATAGATAAGGGAGAATAAATGAAGACAGAGGAAGAGGAACAGCAGATTTTTTTAAGTGATACAGTCTATGCCCCATGTCCAGCTGCCCCAAAGAATGAGAAAACAGATGCCAGGTAAGCATATCCATTAACTCATTTTCCAAAGCTGACCTTTGCTAAGGTTGAAAAGAAAAAAAGCCATTAAAATTTCACCTTGGCCTGACTTAAGATAATCATCACGAGCCATTCAGCCTCTCTTAAGGTTGCTCTTCAGTCCAATTTCATCCCCTCCTCCCCTTTATTTGATCTAGAAAATACACCCTAAATGTCTTTCTGAGTAAAGCCTGTACATGTTCACAGGAGCCAACAAAAATGAAATTACAGCTCAAGGTGGCCGAAAATGCCAAAACAGACTTCTGACCAAACGTAACAAGATTAAGGTAATATTTTTAAAGTGAAACAGTAACTCAAACTTTGAATTACTGCCTGATTTTACTGCTTAGAGATGAAAGACCCTATAGTGCTGAACGGAAAATCCATATAACTCAAAGAGGATTTTCTTTGCTTGGCATCACCTCTGTGAAAAATACATTTAAGTAATAAAATGCCCTTGCAAGCGTCCATTCTCTGATGACAGAAGTGAGTTGTGAAATTGTGGCAAGGGCTTCACAAAGGCTGCCATCTGTCCTATCTTCTGATTGTACAGTTTCCCCCAACATGTCCCACCTCATTCCCCATCTGATGAAGCGAGAGTCCGCCTGGCCAGGTGCCCCATGACACTGCCCTGACTCTTCTACATGACCAGTCCTTCAACAACCCCTCTGCCTGGTGGCGGGTCCTATTACTTGCCCCAGGTTCATGCTGACCCCCTCCCTCCCTTTGTGCTTTCTCATGAGGCCAGAACTACGGTCTCAGTGACCATGAGAGGGTCACAACTTAGCAACAGGCAAACTCACAAGGCTGGGGGAGGTGTGGGCATCTGATGGTGGAGTGTAGGCTTCCAGGTAACTTGGAACATACAGAAAAAAGCAGATCTGTAGCTAGGAGGCCAGCCCATGGGGACAAAGGAAATGGAGAGACACACCCACCACTTGTAAGAAACTCAGTCTTGTGCTGAGATGCCAGGGACCTACCCAGGTAGGTGGGGAAGATTGTATCAATAGATCCAAGGGGTATGCAATTGATAAGGGTCCAGACACGAGGGGCAGAAAAGGGCACCCAACTCTAAGGAGGTGGGCTTTCGGGAACAAAAGCCCACTGGCAAATCCTTGTGAAGAATTCAGGTATGATGAGTTTAGGTGAGGGCACAAGAGAGTCTCTGAGCGTTGAGCAAACAGAACACAGGACATGCAGTTAGTGCAGCTTTTGAGGGTCAATGGGTCTTGGATCTCCATCCTGGCTGCGTGTCCTTGGGCACGGAATGGGGTCAGGAATCTCCCAGGGTCCGGGTGGGCCTCAACCTTCATAGGTCTAAGCAAAGAGGTGCAGCTTCAAAGATCTGGAGCTCATTACACATCAGTCCTTAGCTCTGAGCATCACACAAGCCTTCCTCTCCCCTCATTCCAAAGTTAGAACATGCACGCGCGTCTACCCCTACCCCGACCCCCACCCCCACCCACCTTCTACTTGCATGTTGGGATGTCAATCCATAACCTGTGTTAACTAGGCCAGAATTCATTAATGAAGGCCAACTGTGATCTCCAGGAAGCCAGCTGCTCTCCATCTAATATAATTTGTGTCTCGTACAGCTGAGTAATTTTTCAAACATCGTAACACCAAGCCTTGGGAGGGACCCCCATGAATGAAATGCAGCAGCCCCAGTCGTGAGGCGCTGGTTGCCGTGTGTGCGCCTGTTTCAGGGAGTCCGCGTGGCAGAGGCATAACGAGCACTCGTGTTGCGGCACCTTCATGTCATTACCACGGATAATTAGGCCCATCAATTATCTCCTTCCCTCATGTTGCCTTAGGAGGAGGCTGCTTGTGAGGCTCATGGGGAAGCTAATGCGTCAGCCACTCACATCCTTGGGAACTACACGGCTGACTTTTCAGACAGCAGAGTGGTTAAAGCAGAGGCTCGAGAATCCCCAACCTGAGTTCAAACACTCCCTGGCTCTAGCTTCACTGGCTATGGGAAAACTGTTTAAATTCCCCTATGTCCTAGTTTCCTGATCTGCAAAGTGGGGTGGGGGTGGGGTGGCGGGCATAATCGTGCCTTCCTCAATGGGCTGCCATAATCCTTATATCCAACTAATATTTACTAGGTACCTACCATGTGCCAGGCACTGCCCTAGGTCCTGGGGATACTGCAATGGAACAGAGCAGGCTGCTGCCCTTTTGGACTTACAGCCTAGAGAAGGAGGCCAGATATTAGAGGGAAAAAATCAACATTAAGTAAACTGATGTAGATAAAGGATTTGGCACAGAGCCAGGCACAGAGCTCAGGCTCTTTAAGTGAGAGCTGGAAAATGCGGGGCTGTTTGGACTACACATCTCCCACCATGCCAACCCACGAGGGAATGGGTACTCTTTTAGTCTTTGCCTTGAGGAAGCTGGGCTGGTTTCTGTCCTTCCGGTGGGGCAGGAGTAAATGATGAGACAATAAGAATCCCATTGGCTCAGGAATGGATTCAAAGTCCAGCTCTCACTTGCTCATTTCATGGCCTTGAGCAAGTTACTTAACACCCTGAGGTTCAGTTTATGCATCTATGAAATGGGGATAATAATGGTGCCTCCCTCCTTTGAGTTGTTAGAATTAGGACTGCGCTCAGGGGCAAATGCCTGGTGGAGGGTAAATGATCCTTCTGCTCTGTCTGCCTTCCCGCCCACCCCCATGCAGGCTCAGGAAGCTGCAGCAGCCATGGCATATCCATTCCACTTCTGAGACTGTGGCCAGGATGTCCAAATCACTTTGCTTGTCACCTAGCAAAGATGCCATAAACCATCCCCATAGGCTAAGCGCCCAGCAGGCAGGGCGTGCCTCAAAGCTGCAGCCTGGCCCTGGAAAGTGCAAGGGTGGGGCAGTTTCCCCACAACTCCCCATGTGAGCCAGTGGCAAGGATGGCTTCTCTTTCTTCCCCCCCAAGACTGTGAGCTCCTGGAGGGTAGGGGCTCCCTGCCCTGCCCTGCAGCTCCCTCTCAGTGCCTGGCATGTGGCTGGGTCATGGAAAATACCAGGGGGATGAAATCAAGTCGAAGCAGCATCACTTCAGGGAGAAGCTGGGAAGCCACTCTTGGAGAGGAACTCATCACTTTGATTTCCCCAGAAAAAGTCCACTGTAAGCAGCCTTCATGAAAAATCAATGCTCTGCTAAAGATTTTGTAGGGCCTAGAGGAAAAGGTTCTATCACAGGGCCTTTCAAACCTTAAAAACAGAAAATCTCTATTAGAGTCTCCATTCTCCAGCCAGAGTTTCTCTTTAGCATCTCACTGTCTCGTTCTCTCCTCCCCCCTCCCCATGCCAACCCCACTTCACTGGCCTCAGACAATTCTCTTCTGGATCCTCACACTTACAGCCCTCTGGGGAAGCAAAGAAGCCTCTTTGGGGTCCACCATCTGCAGAAGGCAAGGGGTTTGCACATAACATATAATTTTCCAGGCATACGTATATTCTGCATGCATAAAATTAGAATCAGAAGAAAGCAACAAAACGTGTTAAAATAAAAATAATAACATGTTCGTGCACCTAGAAGACTCCCAAGTACGTGATTCTAGCAGGAGGGACCTCCAGGACCCAGGTCGACCAGGCACTGAGATGAAATCCCCAGAGCCTCGAGGTCAGCTGCCCCCTCAGCCCCCTGCCCATCCATGGCTCCTGTGCACACGGGGCTGGCGCGCCACGATGGCACTGCGTGAAGCAGACCAAGTGGGAGCTGTCAGAGGGGACCCACAAACCAGTAGAAAGGAAAAAACGAGATGAAATTTAGGGCCATTACACCACGGTTCTGAGGCACTGGAGAGGCAAGAGCAGGAAAGTGACATTTCCCCAAGCAGGAGCTCAGCTGCAGCCCCATGATCCTGCTGACCACTGGCGGCGGGGTGGGTAAAGCTAGTGGCTCCCCGCTCCTGCCCCCCCCCCAGGAGGGAGGAGGCTGTGATAGAGATGGGCGGGGCAGATGGTTTTAGAGAAAGAGGCCAACACCCTGGTTGGCCCTGGAAACTGCTGCTCTCTTCGCCGGGGCGGAGGTGCACTTGCCTTCCACAAGGGAACAACGGAGGAGAGAACCAGGTCCAGGCTGGTGCCAAAGACGACGGCCAGCCCTTCCCATCCAGCCACGGCCCCAAGTGAGGGCCTCGGGATGACAATGACAGAGACGATGGGTCATGGAAAATACCAGAGCAGCTACAACAAGTAGGGCTTGCCCTCCATCCGTTCATCTGAGCCATCTCATCAACCTCTAGGCAAGCAGGCTTGGTTCCTAAAACACTGGCCAATTTGCTGGGTGGGTAATTGTATCCCACCATTGTTTCAGTTTACTTCCTCCCTTGACACCAATGTCCCTCCTTTCCTGCCCCCACGAAGGCAGAACCACTCCCAGGCTTGAGCCCAGCTCTGCTAGTGCCACTTGAGTCCTAGCTCTCCCATCTGTAGTCTGGGGATAATAAAAGGAATCCCTACATCCAGGGCTGCTAATTTAAGGCAAATTAAATTTAAAATGCTCGTCAAGTATTTAGCGCAGGGAATCCCTCTCCAGCCCCCCTTCTTTTTGGTCACCAAGAAGGGGCCTCATCTTCCTGTACACTCCCTGGGGAAATCTACTCCTCGCGGTCGAGACTCCAGAGCACCGCCAAGGAGACGGTCAGCTTCCGTCCAGGTGGAAGTCTAACACTTCCTTCCGCGCCTTCCAACATCTCGCCACGCAGCCCACGCCCTGCACGAAGCCCAGGGCTTCTCTCTGAGGGACACATTAAACCACTCCAATGCTGACAAGATGTCAAGCGCTTGTCTTCTCACTGCTGGCATGGATCCAGGGGTACTGCTGCAGGGCGGGTGTTCATGAACCTCGACGTGGGAGGTGCTGCAGTCCTGGTCACACGCGCCGCTCAGAGCCGAGCAGCAGCCAGCAGCCCCACGAGCACGCTGCCTTCTTCAGAGAAGCGGCCCAGACGTGAAGGCCCAGGCCCTGCTTTTGCTCTGGAAGTGGGCAAAATTGTTCTGCAGGGGCAGAGCCATCTACGAGGACCTGAGGAGAGGCCAGCTGGGAAGGGTTTGGCCAGGGCTCTGCACCCCCCACAGGACTGAGCACTCAGAGGGCACTGAGCGGGAACTCTCTCGTTCGCTCATTCCCTCCATCACCCTGCATCCCCTCGGTCATTCACTCATCAGATGGCTTCTTGAGCACCTGCCATGTCCTGCCCCTGCAGTGACGAGACCACAGCAGACCTGACTTCTGTGCTTCTGAAGCCGACATGCTAGTGGGCACGCTTCATTCTGAGTTTATCAACAAGGAAAAGAAAGTTTCTACCACACCTCTCTCTCAGGGAAGACACTTCACTAAGAACAGGCAGGCTTTCAAGGCACATAAGGGGTCGTTATTAGCTCCAATTTATAGATGAAAAAACTAAGACTCAGAACAATCTCAGGATTTGCCAAAGCGGGTAAAATTGAGACTTGACTAATGTCTTCTGAGTACTAATGAAATGCTTTTATTCCATAACAAGCTGTCATCTCCCCAGCTGCTGGGGAAATCCTTGTAGATATCTGTGGAAATGAATTAAATCAATACAATAAGGAGCCAATAGGAAAAGCTTCCTAAAGAGAATAGTGAAGGCAACAATGGGTGCGTGACTTTAGGAATTCACTAAATAGCACTGAATTGAGTATTTTAAATGGGTGAATTATCTTTCAATAATGCTGTTACCCACTAACCCCCAAAAAGGAGGGAAAGAGAAAACACACACACACATACAATATATATTTTTTCCTTTCTGTGTGTTCAATTGCAGCAGGACCAAAGGATGGAAGTGTCACAGGCGACCTTCCTTCTTCCCTAAAGGTGACAGTCACATCTGTAGGCTGCATAGGAGGGGGCACTGCTAGAGGCCTCGTCCCTCAGAGGCTCCCTGCTCTTTGCAAGCGGCAGCAGATACATCTGGATGTGCACTGTGTTTGTATGACCCCAGACAGGTCACTTCATCTCTCTGAGTTTCAGTGTCTTCCTCTGGAAAATGGGGTAACACCGTTGAGAGCTTTGGGGGATGTATTAAGTGAGCAAATAGAGGTAAAGCTCTTGACTTGGTTAGGTACTCAGTACATCGTAGCGATTTTATGGTTTTATTATTATTATGACTAGTATTATTAACATTGCTTGTGCGTCACGGAGGCTGAGAGGTGGGGGAGAGAGCCTTGTGGGGGGAGACCCTGAGGTCAGGTCAGCCTGGTGACATGGTGCAGGGTTCTGTGGGGAAGGGGCCGGGGAGACCAGGAGCAAAGACAGAGGCGAGGACAGAGGCGTAGACTCCCCCGTGGAGCCTGGCCTTGCTGGAAGGAGCATGAAGCAGAGACTGCGGATTCTCAAGCAAAGGAGAAGCACGGTTTCCACCAGGAGAAGAGGCCAGAAGAGCACTGAGAGTGTGGCAAGGATGAGGAGCGGAAGAAAGGGAGAGGGGCTGAAGCAGGGAGCCGGCACCAAGATGTAGGCCCAAAGAGAGGAGGAAAGGGTTGGCGCCCGATGGGCCAACAATCCCCACCTCGCCTGGCTTCCAGGTCCCCTCCTTGTCCCCGCTCATGAGTGTCAACATCATTCTCCTTCTGACCCAAATCAAAAGAAAGAAAACAAACATAAAACAAAACCAAAACCTTCAAAGCTAACTGGTCTCAAGAGCATCTAATTTCCAGGTTAACCACCGGGCTTAAGCCTGGTGGAAAAGGCAAGTAGAAATGCTGTCAGGCTCGACTGGAGGCACTGTCCTTCACAGCTGGCATGTAATTCCCAGGGCACGGCCGCTCTCTTCCTCCCCCCATGGGAGTGTCAGTGTGACCGCGAGTGCCTGGGGGCCCCGGACCTGAGAGCAAAGGGACATCAACAAGGTTCCTTCACCCCTAGGACCTGGGGAGCTGTGCAAGCTCTCTGGGACCCCTCAGTAGCCCAGCCAGGTCTGCTTGGGCTTGGAGTCGCCAAGAAAATCAGGGGCTGATCTTTAGGAGCTGCGTGGAACAGGTGAGGCTTTATAAGGAAATAGTCTACGTTAAACTCAAATGTCTCCTCAACTCTGAAACCAAGGCAAAAACAACACAAAAGACTACACTAATTTTTCAGTAATTCCTCCAAAATTCCAGTATTGGTTTCTCTGTAATGCACTATACACACGAAATAATATATTGATATACTAATAGGCTAAACTAACACAGGTCCCTCATGGCTTTTGGTTCATGTTAAGTTAATCTTAAAACATTATTATCGCATAATATCCTCAAGAGCAGAAGAGTCTCTCTGTGTCTTCTCCCTCTCTACACATACAGCTACTGAGCCAATATATGCTGCTGAGAATAATGATGTTTTGTGGCTGCGAAGTAAAGCTGGCATGAGCACTGGACAGAACAGGTTAGAGAGTGCCACGGGCTGTGACTGCCCATCCACAACAAAATGGCCACAGAAACCGAGAGCAAGCTCTCAGAAACTCATGTGCCTGAGCTTACCCTGTGTAGCCCTAGGTTTGGGGGCTTTGTAACTGCAAAACTCCACCGTGTGACTGATGTCGTGGAGCAAACTGTGTCACCCAAAAAGACATGTTCGAGTCCTAAGCCCTAGGCTTGCGAATGTGACCCTACTTGGAAATAGGACCCTGCAGGTGTTATCAGTTAAGATGAGGTCACACTGGATCATGGTGGGCCCTCAATCAATATGACAAGTGTCTTTACAAGGAAAAGAAATGTGGATTAGAGCCGGGAGAGGGAAGATGGCCATGGGACAGAGGCAGAGACCGAGCTATGCCACAAGCCATCCGCTGGAACCCTGCAGACTTCAGAGGAAGCACGGCCCTGCAGATACCCTACAGCATGTGGACTTCTTCCTCTAGAACCCTGGGACAATGAGTTCCTGTTCTTTGCAGCCACCTGGTCAGTGGTACTTTGTTATAGCAGCCACAGCAAACTAAGACAACCTGTACCACGTGAGAGAAGGGAGGTAAGGCAGGAATGCCAGAGGGCATTAAAGCACTGTCGGAGGCCACCACGGGCTGGACCTCTCCACACCCCAGATAACCAGGCGGGGTGGGAGCACCAGGTTCTTATCCCTGGATATAGACATTTTCACTTTCTAATTTGATTTGCAGCCAAACTTGGAGATGGTCCACCATTTAGAATAACAGAAACGAAAGTAATGTTTTCTCTAACAAAATGTGAAATCCCACACAAGACAAGCTGTTAGCTTTCAGATTCTATGTCAACGAAAAAGAGCTGAGCCTGCCTCAAGAACAATGAATTTTTTGCAAAATCGCAATTTTAAGTTAATCCACTGTGAACAAAATTGCTATGTAATTTCTAAACTTCTTGCAGAGAGCAATTAGCCAACAACCACATCCATGAGTTGTGACATAATGGAAGAATCCCTGCTCTCTATCTCAGAGTACTTTTCTCTTCCTTCAACTGCTAGAGAGGATTTCATTCTCTGAGCCCCCCGAACAGTCACACTTTCCTCTGTCTCTAGCCATACCCAGGTCTTAGCTTCTGGAGATGGCAGACATCAGATACACAAGTGTAGACAGCTTGGGGGACACTTGACCTTCCACTAAGTGGTGCTCACTGTCCTGCCAGCATAGGATAAGTGAGATGAGACCACCAACCCCTTGAGAGCAGGCGCTGACTTCAACCCATCTTCACACTCCCCTCTGTACAGCCAAGCCCGGGACTCAGAATATTAGCAAGTACTTTGTTGGCTGACGTTAACGAAGACTAGAATCTGTCAAGTTCAGTTACTAGGCAGAGTTCCATCCTGAAAGTTTGAAATACTTCCCAAATGCTCCATAGTCCTCGAACTGGGAGAGCAAAAGGGCCGAGGCACAAACAGAATAGACACATTTTGTAAAAGGAAAAACCCTTTGTTTCCCTGGGCTTTCAAGCCAGGGGCTCTGACCAGATGCCACTTGAGTGTCCTGAGACTCTCAGACACCTGTAATCACGAAGTGGCTTCTTCTTACAATACTCCCTGGCTCAGTTTCAAATTCCAGTCTAAATCCCCCCTCCCATACCCCTCTCCTTACATACTAATCCAGCCGTGGAACTGAGCCAACATCCAGGAGAAAAGGCAGCTAAGAGCAATGAAAACCAGGCCACAGGTTCTCTTTCTACCCCCTCTGTGTTCATTGGCAAAGAGGAGTAGAAGGGACACAAAGAGAATGGCATGGTGGAGTTGTAAACGGGGGTACAATGGGGTGCAACATCTAATAGATTAGATCATTCTTCATGGATTTGAGGACTCTGACTTCAAACCTTGCAGTCTATGGGCCATTTCCTCCAAACTCCCAAATACTATCTCTGTTCTACCCCATACCTTCCTTCCACCAACACTTATTGAACACCTAATGGCAGCCAGTAGGTACTGGGAATATAGAAGTAAAGGCTCCAGCAAAATCGTGTCAAGCCAGAACGAGAAGCCACTTCCAAGTGCAATACCAAAATGAAATAACAAATCCCTCACTAGAGCTGAATGAAGTTTGGATCCATTTCCTTCACGTAAACGACAGTGCTGGACAGCTGAATGCCCTGGGCTCAGGGAGAAGGCTTATGCTCATCTACTGAGAGTTGCGCCCACTGGCAGATGCTATGTTATGTCTTGGTTTCTGCATAGCGACAAATAAAATAACAGCCCTTTGGACAGCCACATTTACTTTGATCACTTCCCTTGGCCTCCAGGCTCTCTGAGGTTCAGGTTTCCTCGCCATCAGCCTGTTAGAGAATTACAGGTTAGCTGCCCCTCCAAATAGAGCCCTCCCTGGCAGGGGTCCTGAACTGTTCATCTCTGCCAGTCCCAAGCTGTTGACAAAGCCCAGTACCAAGGTACATACACAGTGGATAGTGAATTGAATTTTATTTGCCCCTTTCTCCAGGAATGAAAGCCACTAGCACGTGGAAGCTCACCTGTTCTCAAAGATCATTAATATATTTAGTCACAAAGCTTTTCCAGCCATGAAGACAGAAACAATTCCAAGAGTGCTTAATCATGTCAGTTCCTTGTGAACACAGTAAACTCACATTTCTGTTGTTTTCCTGGCAAGCCTTTCATGGGTCACTTCAAGCCCTTAATATTCTGGTCCCTTATGGGGCTTACTCCTGCTTAGCTTATTAAAGGTGAAGCTAAGCCTACTGATAATTATGCCTAAGAGTCAACCTGGAGAGCCTCTTTTGTTGCTCAGATGTGGCCTTTCTCTCTATGCCACCTTGGCAGATGAATTCACTGCCCTCCCTGCTAAGTGGAACATGACTCCAAGGGGTATAAATCTCCCTGGCAATGTGGGACATGACTCCTTGGGATGACCCAGGACCCAGTATCAAGGGAGTAAGAAAGACTTCTTGACCAAAAAAGAGGAAGACAGAAATGAGACAAAGTTTCAGTGGCTGAGAAATTTCAAACAGTCAAAAGTTTATCCTGGAGTTTATTCTTATCTATTATATAGATATCCCTTTTTAGTTTATGGTGTGTTGGAGGGGCTAGAAGGAAGTACCTGAAACTGTTGAGCTGTATTCCAGCAGCCTTGATTCTTAAAGAAGACTGTATAAAAATACAGCTTTTACAATGTGACCGTGCAATTGTGAAAACCTTGTGTCTGATGCTCCTTTTATCCAGAGTATGGATAGATGAGTAAGAAAAAAATAAGGATAATTAATTAATAAATAATAGGGGAAGATAAAGGATAAAAAATGGGTAGCTTGAAATACTGTAAGTCAACGATAGTGAGGAGGGGTAAGGAGTATGGGATGTATGAGTTCTTTATTTTCTTTTTATTACATTTTCTGGAGTAATGCAAATGTTCTAAAAATGATCACGGTGGATAATACACAACTACGTGATGATATTCCATTGGTTGTATAATATGGTTGGACAGTATGCGTGTGGATATTTCTCAATAACAATATATAAAAAAAAAGAGCCAGAAAAAAAATCTGGCCCCTGCTCACCTCTTTAGTTTCATCTTTTCGCCCCCTCACCCCCACCTAACCCACCTTTCAGTATGTAAGTATCTATTTAGTCATTTCTACATGCCAGACATTGTATAAGATGCTGGGGAGAAAATGGTGAGCAAAACTTAAAAATGATTTCTATTTCCAGGAATTCACAGTTTACTGAGATAAAAAAGACAGATACAAAATTAAACTGTAAGTGTGGCAAATGCCAAGAATAAAACATATGTGGTGTGGTTGGGATATATAACAAGGAGCTCTGACCCAGCCAGAGGCATGAGGGAAGGCATTCTGGAGGTGGTGATGTAGGGGCTGAGACCTGAATGGGTGGGGACTTTGCTACAGGCCTGTGAAGGGGAGGGAGGGGCATTCAGGGCTCTGTCCACCTCTGCTTCTCTGTCCAGGCCGCTCTCTTTGGCAGAACGTCCTTCATACTCTCTTATGCAGTCCAGTCATTACGTTCTCTGGAAGGCTTCCACGACTAAGCAGGTGAGGTCAGATGTCCTACAATGTGCCCACAAGATGCTCTGCAAACATCTGTCTTTAACAGGCTGTTTAACAGGTGGGTTTTCCCATCTCCCACTGGACTAGGAATCCTATGAGGGCAGGACTTTGTCTAATACATTATACATATCCAGTGCTCAGGCCCTAGAGAAGAACAACTGGCCAGTTCATTCCTGCTGAGTGGCAGGACAGGTGAGAGGATGCATGGGAGAAAGCAGTACTGGTCACTGTTGTCTGTCCCCCTGCCTCTTTCAGGTATGTGCTTGGGAAGTCCATGCTTGGCACCATGATGTGCTCTCCCTGTCTCCACGGGGACCCAGAAGGACAATCAGAAGAGACTGTCCTCCTCATGAGAAGGCTGATGAAGGGCAAGGTCTTCCCTCAGAGCGAGTCCCAAGAGATTCTGGACAGCTGGAAGCCCCACGTTCCACCCAGCAGCCACTCCGACACAGTCTGAGAACTCTTGAAAGTTCTCAAAGAAATGGCAATGCTCAGAGGCCGGATCATAGAGGACTTGGTAGAAAAGGGTAGGAATTTAGATTTTACTGTACAAGCTTTGGGAAATGATGAGTGTTCTAATGCTAACTTCGTTGCTCTGTGAGAATGGACTACAAGGAAGCATAACAGAAGCAGAGAGATAAGAGAGAAAGCCATGCATTGGTTCAAGGGCTGGAAGGTGGTGGCCTGTGCCAATATTGTGGGATTGGTAATGGTGACAGTGGCTGAAATTAGGATGCAGTGCAAAGGAAAAGATGCCCAGTCTTGTGTGGATTGAACTGTGTATCCTCTTAAAAAAATACATGCCCTTAATCTTAATCTGCATTCCTGAGGGTATGAACTCAGTTGTAAACAGGACCCTTTGAAGATAAAGCATCGGGTCAGATGTGGATTCTTGTTAGATCCTATTTAGGTATGGTCAAACTGAATGGGCAGGTCTTAATGCATATGACTGGAGGTCTTAGTGGGAGGAATTCAGATGCAGTCGGGAAGACACAGAAGCTAAAAGCCAATGGAAACGGGAAGAGCAGACCCAAGGAGACAGAGACTGCCACGTGGCAGGAGATGCACACCAAGGAACCCCAAGAACCGTGCAAGGCTGCATCGGAACATTTTGGGAAAAAAACATGGCCTTGATGATGCCTTGATTTGAGAATTTTGTCCTCTAAAACTGTGAGCCAATAAATTGTCCTCATTGAAGCCCACCCATTGTGTGGTACCTGCCACAGCAGCACAGAAAACTAGGGGAACTTGCTCGTGGACTGACTACAGGTAATGAGGAAAAGTGAGAAGTGAAGGATGACTCCAGGTTTTGAGCCTGAGTCACCTAGTCGAGAGTAGAGTCATGAGCAGATGGGGGAGGCTCTGGGGCTAGAGGAGGACCAGGGGCTCTGCTCTGGCCATGCTGAACATGAGCTGCCACTCAGACACCTGAGTGAATGGTCCTAGTGGGCCCTTCAAAAGCCACTGTACATAGGCACATACCTACTGTGTCTACTCACTGCTAGTAATTCCAAGAAACTCTAATACCCTCCATACTTCAAGTACAGAGAAAAGACTGAGCAGCTTGGGTTCAGACACATCTGGGTTCAAATTCAGCTCCATCACTTACAGCTGCATGATTTTACGCAAGGAACAACTTTTTTTGAGGTTCAGTTTCTTCACCTGTGAAATGAAATGAGAATGTTTGAGCCCAGGGTCATTGGGAGGCCCAGATATGATGGTGATCATCAAACACTCAGGCAACCCTCAGGAGAGTGAGCTCTGTGCCCCTGGGGAGGGCGGCATGATTTGCCAGACCCTGTCGGCAAGGACCGCTATCATGCCAGCTGTGGTTCTCCTTATTAGCTATTATTATCCTCAGGTTGATGGAAATTTTAAGAAGGAACAAAGCCCAAGAACTTCCAAAGCAATACAGTATTACTGCTTTGAGTGACTGAAATAGCAGGTCAAGAAAAATGACAGCTACGGGGATAAAAATGTGGATCTACAAAACATGCAATCAAGAAAACCTGTGAGCTGTGAAAACCAAGTAACCTCAGGAACCCTCACTCCCTCCCGGGGGGGGCAGCACCAATTTCCAACAGCACAGGAGACTCGAGGTGGGCGGGTGGGGAGGAGGAGGTCACTGTCACTGAGGGTTGGCTCACAGAGGAGACCAGACCATGGGAGGCTGTCAGCGCCCACAGCTCATGACGGATGTGCTTTGTTTACACGATGTAATAATGGGGTGGTATGGACAGGGGCTTCTCTGAGGGGACCACTTGGCCTGCCCCATCCCCAACCCCTGACTGTCTGCAGTGGTCCCTGAAATTGCTCAGTAATACGTGATATGCATTTCCCATGACTGGGCGCTCCACTCTTTCCAATGTCTATGATAAAACAATGGCCACTGCCCAAGACAACAAAACACGCGAAAAATAAACAACAGGTTTCTACAATGACCTCTTCTGAGAGAGGTCCCCGGGAGATGCCCCTACACAGAGGCAGTGATGGACTCACTTATCGTCCACATAATCTGAGCCCTCCACCCAGACTTCAGGAGACACTGTCCTTGGCCACACTTGACATCCGCTCACCAGCTTGGGAAAGAAATGGCCCACTCAGTGGAGGAATTAATGTAGATACAACTGCAAGAGGAACTACTCATTTCAACTCCTCAGGGGAAAGGCTTCTTTTGATACTTGAAAACAAATCATCACAGTAGCAAAGCACTAGCAAAGAAATGAAGAAGCAGCCCAAGCCATTTTTATTATTTGCCAAGCCAAGATTTATAGACCCTCAGTCTGCAGCCATTTCTTAAAAACTTTAAAACAGAGAATTACTTTAAAATATTTAAAATCCAATTTTCTTGCCAGTCCTACCCTCCCAGATTAGTTTGCTTTGGGGTAGTTCTGTCATACTGAATTTAGCATTGGGGTGGGGGGTGGTGCTTGACCGTCTGGACTTTGGAGTCTGTGTTAAAGCCCGGCTCCTTCACTTCTGAGCTGAAGGATCACAGTGGTATTAATATGAGTCTCTCTTTCTTCCTTATCTGTAGAAGGGATTAATACTAGTGCCCATCTCATGGGATTGGTGTGAAAACTGAGTAAGGTCACATCAGGTCATGTGCTCAGCACAGCACATGGCACAGACTAGGCACTCCATGTGGTCCGTGGGCACTGGTGTCCACGCAGGTGACACCCAACAGTGGTCAATTGGATATGAGGAGCTGGAGTGTGATGCCCAGGTACAGGGAGTGAAGCTGGCCCCTGCAGATGGGTTCCCTTTGTACTCCACCAGGGCCCTGTCTCAGAGACGTGTAGACCTGGGCTTGGAGACCCAGCAAAGCCCAAACACCTACTCACAAGCTCTAGAAAGTACAGCCAGCTCAGCCCACCTGTCTCAGCATCCTGTGCATGTGCCAAGTGCCTAAAAGGGGCTCAAGACGCATGCGGTGAATGAGTGAATAGTGGAGTGGGGACAGGGCAATGTCAGGGTGAGGCAGGTAGACCAGTGAGTGTGCAAGAAGCATTTCTACCTGCACCGCTGTGCGGGGTTCTAACCACCTCCCACTACCATCTCATGGTCCGTGTAGGATCTTCTGAAGTTAAGCCTACCCTGACGTCACGAATAGCACTGTAGCCACGCTTGGAATGAAAACTTGCTGGGTCCTAACACTCAACATGTGTTGGGTGAATGAACAAAAATAGGCAAAAGCACCATTTCATACCAGCAGCTTGAGCATCTACCTTGTTAGAAGCTACCAGGAGGGTCAATAACAAGTAAGAAAATGCTTGCTCCAGCCAGTGACTAATACGTGGAATGCCCTCGGCAAAAGGTACGTGGCATCATTGTCACTGCTGCCACCTCTACGGCTCAGAACATGGAGCAATCTCATCTGCTTGGGAGGAGAAAGACCCTGAAGAGAACAGACGGTGTGATGTAAAAGCCACATTGCTGGGGCCAGAGAGAGTTCTGGTTTTCTAGAAAAGGTCCCTCGGACTTCTTTGGGGGTCGAGGAGGGAGCAACTAATATCTACCGATGGCTTTCCCATGTGCCGGCTACTGTTCTAATAATTTAATATGTAACAACTTAACCCCTGCAAAAGCCCTATGAGGTGGATATTAACATGACTCCCATCTTGCAGACGAGGCATGGAGAGGTCGTAAAGCTTGCTGAAGGTGACATGGCCATCAGGCTCAGCTGAGAGTTAAGATGTGGTGCCCTGCTCCAGGGTGCAAGCTCTCAGCCAGTATGCTGATGTCGCCACCCATCCTCTGTTCTCCCAGCCCCTCGCCCTGCCCACATCTCACAGCCCTCACCTGCTGGCCCTATGTGTCACCGGGGGAGCTCCCCGGGAGCAGGCCCAGTGTCTGCCTGAGGGTGCTTCTAGTTACCCTGGAGAAGGGTCCCAAAGCAGAGCACCAGACAAGTCTGTGGCCTCTTCCAACTCTGGGCATCTGGAGGTCTGAGCTGGGAATCAGCGAATGGACTCTGAAGACCTGCTGAGTGGAAGACAGCAGCAGCCCCAGCCACACGGCCCTCAGAGGCACCATCTCCCTTGTTTCCTGCCACCTAAGGATTGGTGGCTTTGTCACTTCAGACACCGAGGCTACACCACATGTGTCATTCTTTTCACCTGCACTGAGCATAGATGTTGTCTCCCAGGATTTATGCGCTGCTTGTGGTTTCTTCTTGCTACACAATGAGCCCTGACTGTCCCTCCACCCAAGCAGAATTTCACTGAAAGACCACGGATGGGGTCCATGGGCCACCCTGACACCTGCCCTCCTCAGCCCTCCCTCCTGGCTGCTACCAGTCCCTCAGACCAGCCTTCCCAAAGAGGGGCAGAAGGCCTGATGACAAATGAAAGCCACACTCTTCACCCACATAGATTCCAACATCCAGAATATACTTCAAATACAAGGAATTCTCCAGGAAAGAAGAATACAGAGGAACTGGGTGTTCAGGCAATCTCTGGGTAACTCTGCATCTCTCTTTTTTTTTTTTTTTGCATGGGCAGGTACCAGGAATCGAACCTGGGTCTCTGGTGCAGCAGGTGAGAATTCTGCCACTGAGCCACTGTTTTACCACCCACTCTGCATCTTTTTTATCTTTCAGTTTTTCAGTGGAGAAATATTTGGAAAGTGTCAACTCTATTTCCTGATTTTACTCATCCTAGATGTGAGAACAAAGTGAGATCTTTCTAAACGATGGAAGATATCGGCATAAAAAGAGAGAAACTTGAAAACAAACATGGTTAATTGGAACAATGTGTTAATCCCCGGACACACTTTATAAGTCTCTTTTTAAAAACTTTTAAGCAATTTTACTGAGCTTTAATGACATATAATAAACTGTACTTATTTAAAGAATGTAATCTGACAAGTTTTGATAAGTAAATATCTTTATGTACATTTATATAAAAAATTTAAACATACCATATATAAATCTTCTGTATGAATATATAATATATATATATTTGCGAAACCATCAGCATAATATCCATCATCCCCCAAGTTACTCATGCTCCTTGCAACACTTTTCTTCTATTTCTCCTCCTCTCTTACTCCCGCCTTCCCAGACAACCACCATTTTCTAAAACTTTATATGAATGGACTCAAACAATGTAAACAACATTTTTGTCTGGCTTCTTTCACTCAGTACAAATATTTTAATATCCATTCATGTCACACACATCAACCGTTCATTCTTTTCAACTGCTGAGTAGTATCTTACTGTTTGGATATGTCATGTTTGTTTATTCATCACTTCCTGATGGATAAATTTGAGTAGTTTCAAGTTTGGGGCCCTTAAAAATAAAGTTCCTATGATCATTGTTTACAAGCCTTTCTGCATACGTATATTTTCATTTCTCTTGGGTAAATATCTAGAAGTGGAGTTGCTGCATCATATCGAATTTTTAAATCTCCAAACTGTTTTCCAAAGTGGTTGGACCATTTCACATTCCTACCAGGAATGTGTGAAAGCTCTGGTTCTTCCACATCTTTGCCAACATTTGGTATGATTATTCTTTTAGTAATTCTAATAAGTGTGTGGTAGTATTTCATTGTGGTTTGATTAGCATTTCCCCAATGACAATGTTATTGAATATCTATCCTTTTTATGCTTATTTATCATCCACATATCATCTTTGGTGAAGTTTGCCTTTTTTTAAAAAATCAAACTGTTTATTTATTATTGAGTTTAGAGAGTTCTTTATATTTTCTGGACACAAGTCCTTCATCAGGTATTTGATTTTTAAATGTTTTCTCCTTTGCTGTGACTTCTTTTTTCATTCTCTTAACAGCCTTTCAAAAAGCAGAACTGAAAAAAGTATCAACTGATTATTTTACAAATCATGCTCTTGACATTCTATCTACGAAATCTTTGTCTAACCTAAAGTCACAAAGATTTTCTCCTGTTTTTTCCTAGAAGTTTCACAGTTTTAGGCTTTATGTTTAGGTCTACAGTCTATATATTTTTATACTTTCAGAAATGCATCACTTTTATTTTTCCTAAATATAGGGTCCTTATAATATACATTCCTCCTCCTTCTTCTCTACTAACACTTATTTCATGTACTCAACATTTAGGGTTATAGGATTAACAAGAAATAGTTTCTGCTCTCAAGGAACTTTCATCATTTATCTGAATATTTATCTATTGGAATATACACCATGATCTCAGTTCAACAACGTTCAAAAAATCTTGCCATGTTTGCTTTGTCTCACTCTTTTTTCTTTGCTAAATATACCTTAGAGCAAACCCCTTATATTCTTCATAATACAACTCTAAAACTACATGCATATTTTTGTTACCTACCTACAATGCACTTATCACATCTCATTCCCAGTCCATCATCAGTTTTCCTCGTCTCAAAAACATCTTTTAAAAAAATTGGGTTGATTGGTTTCAATTCAAGTCCGGCCAACCAATAACACTTAGAAGCTATGCCTCAGGTCTCTTTTACCTAGCACATATCTACCCCATCTCTTCTCCAAGCAGAAACAGGGTCCATTTTATGGTCCCCCAAACACCTCACATTTGTCTACTTCTCTGTGGCCTCATTGAATATACTGTTCTACCCGTGAGCATCTTGTTAATCAAAGTTAGTGCTACTGGTGTGATTAGCTTTAGATTCAATTCCTTTTGGCCAGATTATTTCACATACCAACCAGACACACAGATTACTGTGCCCTTCCTGCCGCCAGCATCAGAGGACAAGCACCACCCAGCTGCCACCTGAGTGACCCTGAGAGTCATTAGAGGGCTCAGGTGCCCATCCCCTGATTCTTCTGCTATGAAGTTCTGATGAACTGCTTGTCTAACGATTCATCTGTCATTGATTATTGCCTACACCAGTTATACGGTTAGGGACTGAATATGGTGATTTCCTTAGTCTACCATTCCTTCCATATTTATTTACTCACTATAATACCTCTATAAAGAATCTTCCCTTATGGAATTGTATGGTTTGTACAAACAGAACAGATGTATATTTAATTATTTCCTTTTAATTATAAACTTTAGAATAAAGAGCTGGAGCCCTTGTTTCTTTCCCATGATGAAGGAGCTTACATACTTGTTTTCTTCATTAAAATGTTCTTTTAACGATTACATTTTTCACTTCTAGAAGTCTCAAATTAATCTGGTATTTTGGTGTAATATGTAATTTGATGAATAAGTTTTAAATTCACATATATATTTGGTGTTAATAAATTCCCTTCTTTATGCAAGCATTTTGAACATTTGAATTTATTTTATATTCTGTACCTGAAAAAAAAATACAACTTCTAAGTTCTTAGGAGTCTAACTCTGTTGTTTATTGTATATGCTGCCACTTGCTTGCGGTGGCTCATTTCCTTCATTAAAGAATTATGAGACATGTATGGCTGGGTTTTGAGGGAAATCCTGTGAAACCTGAGTTACAGGTTCAGTCCTCCAGACAGATTTTGCTTTTGCTTCTTCCAGACACCTGGAAGGTATCCACCCAGATTCACTTTAAGTCTGTTTATTAGTCTCAGATTTTCTAAATATATAAACACTATACATACGGGTCCTACACCTAGGCTGAAATGCACGTAACATGCCGCAGTACAGCTGAGCAACCGCTCCCTATCCTCACAGGTTTGTACCTGTGCCCTCATCAGATCTTCACACATGTTCTCTCTCACCTGCGCCTACCTGAGTAACTGCAGGCTCACGGTTACAAAGTGACTATAGGCAACTATTCTTCCCTCTCTAGCCAGATCTCATGCTGAGACTGACAAATGTTGCTGCCTTCTCAATTTGGCAGCAGGTGTATTTATTTTTTCAAAAATCAAGCCCCTTAACTCTGGGTTGGGGGGTATGTACATCTGAGCTCCAAACGCCTACCTGAAAGGACTAAAGTCACTGACTCTAATCCCCGTGTAACTGTTACACCAAAGCCTCTTGTTATATTGGCTAACGTCGCCCCCAGGGCCCTAGTCAGTATCCACTCTGGTTGTCAGCTCCTTTTTCTCTCCACCATCTCTGCCCCAAGCCAGAAGTAAGGTATTTCCCTTACTTCTTACAAGCACACCTATTTTCAAGGATGTTTACCAAATTTCTCAGAATTTTGCATCATACAGCTTTCAGGATATCTATTCTACCATATTGCTAGAGGTACACACGTACAGACAATTCCAAAGCCATGGAGCAAATGTCCCAGCAGAGGTAATAGCTGGTGCTGCGAGAGTTCAGAGGAAAGCAATGGCTGAACTGAGCAGGAAGGGATCAAGTAGAATCCACTGAGGAGATGGTGCTTAGGATGAATCTTAAAGTAAAAAACCGAGGAATATATATAGTTATTTCTTTTTTGGTGGCAGTAGATGTAGGTAAGAGAGGCTCAGTTCATTCCACCACATCATAGGACATCAAACCGTAAAAGAATTGCTGAGGACTGTATCATGTCCCCCACAAAGGCATGTTCAGGTCCCGAAGCCTGATCCTACTGGTGTGAGCCTCTCTGTAAATAGGGCTTGAAGATTTTACTACTTAACTGAACGTGGGTGGGCTCTATTCCAATATGGCTGAAGTCTTTATAAGTAAAGGAAACTGGACACAGAAGGAGAAGTTATGGGGACCAAAAAGAAGCTGGAAGTCAACAGAACCTAGAAGAGAAGGTGCTAACATGTGCACTGCCACATGACAGAAGAGCCAAGTAACCCCAAAGAGTGCCAGTCAGAAAAAACCTACCCCGTGAGGAGTAAGCCGTTTAGCCTCTGAAAATGTGAGTAAATAAATTCCTGCTGTTAAACCAAATGCTATTTGCCTTAATAGTCTGGATACCAAAACAAGACTGATGCATCCATACCCACCTCTATCTGTTCTTTCTCTGCTGCCATGGAAGTGGGTTTGCGTGTTCATTTGCTGTAAAGAGGTGCCGACTGGCTATGTCAGAGAGCTAACACCAGGTCATGGTGGAAGACAAAATGGGAGATATAGGAGATCTTGCCCAGAACCGTTTTTGGGATTTCCCTCCTGCATGAATCACAATATCATCTTTTGGTCTCTCTCCCAGGAGAAGAGAAAAAAAATAAAGTATCTGTGATAGTTAAGTTCAGGTGTCGAACTGGCCAGAAGATGATGCCCCGTTGTTCTTTTGCTGTGGACTTAAATCATCAGCATGTGAAACTCATCTATGGCTGATTACATCTGCAGCTGGAACAGGAGCATGCCTTCCGCCACAAGTGATGTTTAATTTAATTAGCTAGAGGCTTAAAAGAGAGAGGTCAGAAGAGAGCTCAGCAGCTCAGCATGCCTCGTCTCAGCACTCCAGTTCAGACTCAGATGGTTGGAGATGCAGAAAGGAATCACTCTGCTCCTGGGAAAGCCCTTTGAATCAAGAAACCAGAAGGGAGGCCCAGTCGTGCGCCTTCCCATGTGCCAGAAAGAGCCAGAGGAGAGCCAGCTGCCTTCCCTCTGAAGAGCTGTAAGTTTGTAACTAAACAAATCCCCTTATTAAAAACTGATCCATTTCTGATGTGTTACATTGTTAGCTTTAGCAAACTAAAATGGCATATGATCAATCTAGCCAGGTTCCTGGGTTGCTGTAGCACCCTAGTCTCCCATCTGCCCCCCCCCCCCACACACACACACACAACCTGCCTCTGGGAGGTTTAGATTTCAAAGCAGTCCTTAGTGCCTTTGCAGACACCTTGGGAAAGGTTGCTTTTGCAGACTCGGGGTCTCCTCCATATTTGAAGGTCTGCAGTTTCAAGCACCTTGCCAGACAGAACCCAGGAACTCGGTAAGGTCACCCTTGCCCAGAAGATAAGGCATTTCCATTCCATGTTTCATTACCGTATTTTATTACCCATATCTGGTGCCAAAGCAATGTTCTCCTGGAAAATGTTATGAAGAAGTCTGACTACTCATTTCAGCTGTATGTCAATGGGGAATATTTTGTTTGCCTCTTCTAAAGGAAAACAAAAATGACATGATCATGAACTTAATTAAAGCTGTTTGTAATGATTTAATTAGATTCATAGCACTGTGCATATTCATTCTGGCCAGGGACTTGTCTGTCTTTTAAAGAATTGGTAGGCAGAGAACTCACATGCTTTGCAATTTTACCTAATCCCTAATTTCATCTGTTGATGAGGTGAGGATGAGCAGCCCCATGTTCAGGTAATTGCTTTATCAAATGGCTTAATTGTGCATTCAACAGAACTGACAACAAGAAAGGTTATTCTTCCTGAATGTGTTTTTAACAAAAGCACTAACTAATTACAAGGCTTTCTACTCAGGGCATTGGAGAAAAAGAAATGAAAACCTATTCTTCAAATCTTGGCTAAATGCGTGTTTGCATATAGAACATAGAAATAAGTGGTAAAATAATTAGTTGAATCGCTTCCTTCTGCTCTAACTTCAGGACTAATCTGCACGTTGAAGCAGTCTGTATAAATTCTGTGAACACACTGTCACTGTGGACAGTGTTTGAACATCTGTGCTTTTTAAAAATGTCACAATAACCGTTTTGCCTGAAAGTTTATTCTCAGGAGCCAAAAGGATACCCTGGCATATTCTAAGAAAAAAAAAAATGATCAGTAGAACAGAGGGCAGATGTGCCCCACGATCAGTCAGAAGTATTAAAGCATGAGGCCAAAGCGTTTAAAAGAATTCTGAATCCAAATGACACGGATCTCCTTTATTTTAGATGAATGTTCTCTTTAGATAACTAACATGTCAGGTATAAAGACGTGTTTTCATACGCCCCTTTCAAATATGCTCCTCGATGCCAGCCATTCCTAGAAACACATCACGCCTTATTTAAGCTAGGGTTTCATACCACATATACTAGGCTCTCATTATTAAATGATGTTTGCGGAAAGGACGTTGACAATGAGTAAGACCTGGGAGGACAGGCCAAATTGGAGCCTCTGTGGTAAGGGATTTGCCCCCTCACCTCAAAGTGTTTGATCAAAGAAAAACTGTATCTAGTTAGATGCCACAGAGTAGTTCTCCGAAGCCATAAAGCCTCTATCACTGGTTTTTCTAAGCAACACAAAACCAAAAGAATAAAATGTAGTTCCTGAAACCCTCAGCAGGCTACGGGTGTGTGCTGTGTCCTGCCTGTAGAAGAATCTTTTCTTTCTCTCCTACCAGAGGAGCACCACGTGGGCAGAATGGGGGGAGGGGGGCTTCTTTTCTCCCCATGGTGCCGCACGGAAGGGAGCAGCCAATGGCCGGCCTAATTGCTTTGCTACTTTCATTTGGGTGCCATGATGTCTGCTGTAGCATGCTTAGCCTGCCGATGCACAAAATGTGCTATGCTGCTGCCAGCCTCCCACCTTCAATTTCCAATCATTTCATTTTTTGCTTAGTCAAAAGCGAGCCCCTCACCAATGAGCCACTTACAAGTGAAGATAATTCTCACCCCCCAGGTCGGGTAAAGGCAGGGCTATCCAAAAACACCCCTGAAAACACAGCCTCAATTTTGCCTAAAAGCAAAGGTGAGAAGCCACATATAAAACCCTCCATGCCTGTCATTGTCACGGGATTATAAAAGTTGGGGGGAGATTGAGACGACCCACTGAGCTTGAAGCCATCTTGAGAAATCCTAAAACATATATTCTCGAATTGCTTTAACCCTCAGAACAGCCTGTTCCTGGGAAATGCTTGCCAAAAGAGATTCTATTTGCCAAGAACTTTAAACATGACCTTTACTTGGTAGCAATTGTTGGAAACTATTAAGATGACTGAAAATTATATAATCCCAGCGAGAATATGCTGAAAGAAATGTCATCCCTGTAAAGCAAGCTCACTTATCACCCCTCCCTCACGTGTGCACACTCAGAGAACAGAAGAGAAACATTTTCTTCCACAGCAGTTCTTAATTCTGCATCTCTCTTCTGTGTCTAGACATAAATGAGCCATTTGCTAATTGTTTTACAGTGATTAAGGAAGTAAACGTTTGGGGGATGGCGTGTGAGAGCAGACAGTTGTGTGCCTGCTAGTTTTCCAGTTACCAGCAAACATGCTGATGCCAGAGAACACAGCTGCCTATCTGCGGCTCCCAAATATACTCAGCCCTCCAGGCAGAGGCCAGAGCACCCTGGCTTCTTGTTGGAAAATGCATGCTCATACCCTAACATCTGAACTTGAGAGAATTCAACCCAGTCCTGTCAAAGGTAGCCGGGCAGTGGGACACCTGCCAGAGAACAGACAGGATTTGGAGCAGTGGGAGACTTCCTCACCCGAGATTCCAGGACCTCGGCACTCCAAATTGCCTCACGTTTTCCAAAACTGCAAACCCACCTAAAAAAAGAAAACCCGACAGTGCCTACCTGAAGACTGGGCTGGCCAGAGAGCCCAGTCAGCAGCCTTCACCATCCTCTTCTTAGAGAGAATTAAAAGCTGGCACAAGCATTTGCAAGTCCAGCCAAGCCGAGGATGGTTAGGACAGCCTCCTGAGCGTGTAGCTGAAATGACTTTCTATTTGAAATTCTCTCACTAAGCCCAGCCATGAACTTCTTAAATGCCTCTTTAGACAGTTTTCTATCCATGTCTGCACCCACTATACTGACCCAGGCCTCACTTATGCTGCGCCTGGATGGTTCCTGCAGGCAGGTACTCTGCCCCCATCCCTGCCCTGACCCACCCCTCACCCTGAAGCTAGCACAAGTCAATTAAAAATACAAATCTTTAATAAGCTGCCTGAATGATCTTAGGGCAAAAGTCCAACCTCCTTTAGATAGTCTTCAAGGCCCTGCAAGATGTGGCTGCTGGTTACTTCTCTAGCCTCATTTCTTTACTCCCCCTCCCATCCCATAAGTGACCCAGCCACACTGACACTGTCACCAGCTCCTTTCGGGTACCATTCTTTCTTCATCTCTTCAGTCTTCTTTGATGGAATAAACTTCCCATCCCATCCCCCACTCTTACTCTGGTTGACTCCTCTCAGGCTTAAGATCTCAACTGAACCACCCCTTCCTCTAGAAGGACTGCTCACACCTCCGGAATGGCTGAAACCTGTTGTGGCCCTGTGAAATGAGAAACAAAGATGCGGACACTTGTTGCAATCTTTCAGCAACCCCTGCGGAATGACTCACACAGACACACAAGACACACGAGACAGACAAGATGACTGCAGCCCTGAAAAGCTCCAGCTGCTTTATTTTATATCATTTCTTACAGCTCTCTTGCTGACCAAGACTGTTTTTCAGTATATTACTCCTTTGCTCTCGTTACTTTCAATCTAGTCTCCTGGATATCTGGGTAGCAAAAAGGGAACATTCCATACTTTGTGTACGAAAGTTGGAACAAAACAAGTCTGTTTGCAGAACATGTTCTTCCCCTTCACCCCCAGATAAGGCTCATGGCCAGGAGCTCGCTGTTTGCAGCAGACCTCCTCAAGGCCACTCTGAAGCCAGTCACTCCCAATAAATTCCGCAGGTTTTCTATCAACCCTTGACTTCTACAAAACCGCCTGGCTCTATACTCCTGCAGTGGCTGAAAGCCCCTTACCTAAAGACCTAATCTAATGAAAGGAGGTTGTTTTTCAATTTGCCCACCTTCCTTGTAAGTTCCACAAGAACTGGGGCTCAGTCTACTCTGTCCTTTGCCAGAACCCTAGTATCTAGCACACTGAATGGCCCAGAGTAAGAACTCAATAAATACTTACTGAATTTCTGGGCAGTACTATTTCGGTTTTCCTGGCCCAGAGAATGCCACCTTATGGGCAACTAAGAAAGGACTAGACTGAGCCTTACTGCCTGGAAGCCGGGTCAAGGAAGATCTATATCAGACTCCTAAACCAGCTGCAGCACTGGTCTTCAAATGGTCAATTCCCAAGGCATACTTCTGTTCCTTATCTTTTATGGAGTATGTTTTATGGAGCCTGAATAATCATTTACTGCCATGCAACATCTTGGATCCTTTCGTCTCAAGACCACAAGTCCTCGTGCACTTTATCTTTGATCCTGGTGGAGTCACAGAGCTCTGAGTGGGGTCCCAGGTGCCAGGAACTGGAAAATTCCTCCTCCAAATAGAGGCTCCTAAATGCATCCCCCTAGTTCTAAGATCCTCAAACTATTCTGGTTGAGAAGCAGAAGGAAAGCTTATTTAATGGGACTCTGAGGACCGACACTCAGAACTAAGAATGGAATTGATGCTCGGACTCCCTCCTCCAGCTGCTCTTGACAGTTTCCCACCCATCTGGGAAGGGGTAGATAATTCACCTGGAGCACAGAGATTATTTATCACAGGGTGTGAGGTTTCCTAATGATGATGGGACTAGGGCTATAATATATTTTTGTTAAACTTATATGAGTACTTTTTATGAGTTTGACTTATGACATCAAATCACCTCCTGTTATCCATTCATTATGGTCTTACGTGCCCTTTGTTTCCTGATGTCAGTGACCCAAAAGGCCGTAACTCTAGGGCATGGGAAGTCATGTGTTCATTAATTCACTCAAGCATTCTTATTAACTGAGCATCTGCTGGTGATACCCAACAGTTTTTGTCTATGAGCCTAATAAGTCCTCTTGTACCTCAATAAATGGCCATGTATTTGGAGGGAAATAACTACAAACACCTCAAAACTAAAACATCTCCATTGGAAGCAAGCCTTGTTGAATGCCACGAGGTCCTTGGCCTTAGAGGTCTTGAACAATCGACACCACTTCTGACTGAGTCTTATTAATTCATTTCTTTAGAAAAGAGAAAATGCAAACTTTCCAAAGGGTCACACAGGACAGAAGACTTAGGAGACTCATGCCATGAACCAAAACCCACACCATATTTCAATGTAAAGCTGCCTCTCTCACCTCCCCTTCCCCTGTGTTTTAACTTTAAATAGAAGTGGGTAAATTACAGACATCCAGACAGGAGACTGTGGGTGTTTAACTCAGCCACTGTCCTGATGCACACCTGGGAGAAGTTACTTGATCTCTTTGGCCCTCAATACCCCAGGTGAAGGACAGGGAGAAGAATACTATGATTTCTGATAAGAAGGCTTCAAGTCTCTTTTTTTGTTCCAGGGTAAACGGAGGGAAAGAAAATGAGAGTTGAACAGGGCCAAGGACTCAGTCAGGTTGGCTGTGGGGATTCAGGACCCTTAAAGAACGGCTTCCAGGAGAACTGTGAGCAAAGCCTTTGAGGGTTTTGTCCAGAAGTGTTTGGAGATCATTCCTCTCCTCAGGAACCAGGAATCACTGTCAGTGACCCTTCCAGGTCCTCATCCGGCCTCTTAAGCTCTTTCCCAGGACCTGTAAGCAGACAACCTTCCCACACACAGAGATCAAACTCTGCTAGCCAGGCTGCAGGGGGTCTTGACCGTGGACATTTCCAGGGACAGCCCAGGGACAGCTGACAGCATTTGAGCCACATCCGACAGGTTACCAGTGCACCTTGGAGCTCAGGAGTCACAGGGAGCTGGCACTTTAAGCTCCTTCTGTGAACGAGAACTAGAGGCAAGAGGGCATGTTTTTGCTGGTGTTTGATGTACATGCAGCCACTCGCCCAAGCAGCCCTGACCACTCACTGGTGTTTCATGGCTTGTCTCCAATCTCGGGCCTCGCGACGAGGCGGTTCTCTCCAAAGCTGAAGGGAAGAATTTCAACTGCACAAACTTGATCTTCACAAAGAATTATGTCAGTGAACATCTAACACTTTCTGCAGATCCTAGGCTGGGTGTTTAGCTGAGCAATTTGCCCCAGGATTGGGGAGCTTTATTTTTCCCAATCAGTAAGCTTTCTCCATCCCACTCACTCAGATCCAAGGTGGGCTATGCAGCCTGGAATCTCCCTGCCCCTTCTCAGCTGGAGTCCTTGGGGACAGTTCCTGAGAGCCCCCAGTGCCCCATGTCCCATGCCTGGAGAAGATGGTGGTGGGCATGTCTCCCCTCTAGGATCTGCCTTCTTAAGGCAGGCATGGGCAAGAAGGCAATTATAATACCCATAAGCCTAAAATTTCCCTCCCAATTTTCTCACCTTCCACCTTTGGCTAATTGTCACCTCCTAAATCTATTCCTGACATCCTCCCAGCCTCAGTTTCCTAGGGACGTCATAAGAAAGTACCATAGACCGAGTGGTTGGAAACAACAGAAATGTATTGTCTCACGGATCTGGGGGCTGGAAGTCTAACACCAAGGCGTTGCAGGGCCCTGTTTCCTCTTAACACCTGTAGGGGAGAATTCTGCTGTGCTTCCAGCTTCCGGTGCTTCACCAGCAGTCCACGAGGCTCTCTGCCTGGCTGTTACACAGCCTCCTCCCCATGGCTGTGTCCAAATTTCCTCCTCTTATAAGACACCCATCATATGAGATTAAGGACCCACCCTACTGCTTCCTGACCTCATTTTAACTTGCCTAATCACATCTGTAATGACCCTATTTCCAAATAAGTTTCCATTCCTCAGTACTGGCGAACGGGAGTTCAGCATACCTTTCTGGAGCGTGCAATTTACTTCTCAGCATTTCCCTTCCCTCACGTCTCACACGCCTCTCCCTCCTCGCTGCAGCTCCGCAGGCATCCTCGCCATCCCTCACGCGCACGGTCCTGCTTTAGAAACTGGGCCCACGCTAGTTTCTCCATATGGAAGGCCCTACCCCCCACTGTGTGCCCTCTGAGCCAGCATCCCAGTTCAAGGTTCTCCGCTCAGAGGGGCCTTCCCTCACGTCCCAGCACGGCAGGCCCCTCTCCGCCATCGCCTCTCCCAGTCCCATTCTTCCTCTCCTTCTAACACGTACCACAATTTGGAATTCTGTGCTTACTTCTTTGGAAACTTATTTATTTCTGCCTCCCCTACCGGACTGTGACCTCCAGGTGAGCAGGGAGGGTGCCCACCTCGCTGTTCACGGTACTTTCTAGGTTTTGCACCGCACCGAAAATCTGTGAGCTCTCGGTAAGTAATTGTTAAATGGGAAAATGACTGAATGAACGATCCTTTCTATGATTATGGGGTAAGAAGGGGACAGACTCTGGTGGTCTTTGTTAGTAAAAATAAAGAGTTTGAGCTTAGTCCTTGCCTCAGAGGAAAGCTATGCATGCATTTTAAGTAGAGGAAGCACTGGAGCAGACTTTTACTACAGAAATATCCCGGAGGTAGGAAAAGGGGCAGCCTGGAGGCCGGGAGCCCTATTAGGAGGGGGCTATAAAAATCAAGGTCCCTCATGAGGGCAAGGACACAAACGGACATTTGCACACCAATGTTTAGAGCAGCATTATTTACAATTGCCAAGAGATGGAAACAGCCCAAATGTCCATCATCAGACGAGTGGCTAAACAAGCTGTGGTATATACATACGATGGAATATCATGCAACTGTAAGACAGAATAAAGTTATGAAGTATGTAACAACATGGATGGACCTTGAGGACATTATGCTGAGTGAGATTAGCCAGAAACAAAAGGACAAATACTGTATAGTCTCAGCGATATGAACTAACATTAATGAATGAACTTGGAGAATTTCAGTTAAGAACAGAGACCATCAGGAGACAGAAATAGGGTAGATATTGGGTAATTGGAGCAAAATGATACATATTGTGCAACAGGACTGATCGCAAAAATTCAGAAATGGACAGCACAATACTACCTAACTGTAATACAATAATGTTAGTACACTGAATGAAGCTGAATGTGAGAATGACAGAGGGAGGAGGGCTGGGGGCACATATGAAACCAGAAGGAAAGATATACTATAAAGACAGAGATGGTATAATCTAGGAATGCTTAGAGTGTACAATGATAGTGACTAAATGTACAAATTTGAAAATGTTTCTGCATGAGGAAGAACAAAGAAATGTCAATACTGCAGGGTGCTGAAAACAGATGGTCTTTCATATTTTAAAATTAAAAAAAAAAAAAATCAAGGTCCCTGCTCCTCAAAGTGTGGCCAGCACACCAGCAGCCTGGGGAGTATGGGGAGCTGGTTAGAAATGCAGAATCCCAGGCCCCACTCAGACCTGCTCTGTCAGAATCAGCCCCTCAGCAGGACCTGCGGGTGGTGTCTGCACACATTAAAGCTGGGGAAGCGCCGCCCTGGGTGAAGGACACGACCTGATCTGCCTCTGGGAGATGGGGAGCAGGGATGATTCATCAACGTCCCTCATAAACCCACTATTCCAGAAATGATTAGGGCGTCAGAAAGGCATCCTGTTGCAACAAATCTTCTCAAACTGTGATTCTATTTGGGATCAGAGAGAGGAGAGGAAAGGAGAAGAGTGAGCAGGGCTGAGCAAAGGTGGGCTGCAGGCTTTTGAGGCTGGATGTGCTGGCTATGAACGTGGGCAGAGAAATTCTGGTCCACACGGGAAGGTCTGCAGTGGGGAGGTAAGGATTACTGACTCTGAGCATGAAGAAGAGCCAACTTTTTTATTCCTACTATATTATGAGATTCCCTGGTGCCTAGCCCAGTGCCTGGCCCTGAAAGGGGCTCAGATGACACTAGTGGAATGAAGGAAGGAACTGGATTAAGCAATGATTATGCCACTGAGGTCCTAAAGCAGATTACATGCATCTGAATACAAGGCAGACAGCCTTCTGGTTTCCTGTTTTGGGAGATAAATGTGAAAAATCTGGGAGGAGAGAAATACTTTCAATGAATGAACATATACGACCCGTGCAATACAAAATTAATACAGGAGAGTGGCCCCAGCCTTGAAATCACCTGAATAAGCCTCTGAGGACAGCGGGCAGTGAGGATTCTCCCAGACCTGTGGGGTCTCCATGATGTTGGGGTCAGGATAACGGGGTGTCACAGGAGCTGTCAGTTGTCTGTGCAGCAGGAGAGGGACAGAGGGAACCCCAGTAGAGAGGCACAATCTCCTGAGCCCAGGGACCCAGGTGGCCAGGTGGTTTAGAAGTGACTGGGTGTCATCTACAGTAACGGTTTTCAAACTCCTATCAGTCGCAGACTCTATTCTGCAAATGAATCCTTAGCTACAAAACCAAGATGGATTAAAGTGGGGGCGCTCTGGCCGGAGGAGATGGGGAGGGTCACAGCCCGCCCTCTCATCCCCTCACCCCAACTCTTACAGAAAACCATTGAAACACAAGCCTACCCATTCATGTCTAGCACAGGGCTAGGCACCAAGCATTTGATTTATACCATTGAATGACACAGTGCAAAAGCAAGCTTGTTGATTCTGTGGTTTCCCTTTCGTCCATTCATTATCCCAATGAAATGCACCCATTCCCGGATACACGTGGACAACTGTATCCCAAGGGGGGCGTCTCGCCTCCTTCCTCCTCCTTGTACCCCAACAACCGCCTCCCTGCCTGTCTAAATTTCATTTGAGCTTTAGAGCCCAGATAAAACATTCTCTCTTTTGTGAAGCTTTTCATCATCCCTCCAGTAAGAATAAACAGACCCATTTTATCCTTGGCCTTTTTTCTGCAAAACCATTTTCTTTTCATTGGTTTGAATTAAAATGGCCTGTCACCATGTTTGCCTCCCCCATGAGAATGAACTCCCTCAGGCTCCCCTGAGAAAGGGACAGTGCCGGGGGTGTCCCTGTGGTCCTAGGACCTGGTGCATGGCTGGGCCCATTCCAGGTGAACGATACACACAGAGTAAATGTTGGCTTACACCTCCTCCTTTCACTGTGCATCCATGAACCATCGCCCTGGGCCTGGCTTGCTTGTTTGCTCCCCATTAGACAAGCTGTATTTTGCATCTTTTGAACAGCTTGTTATCTCACCTTCTCCAGGAAGCCCACCTAGATTAATTCAGGGTCAATTGCCCGCCCTCAGAATCATCCTTTCCCTTTAAGGTTTGACCAATGTGGTTACATGGATTTGCTTTTCTCTTTGGCCAGATCAGCCACCCTGAGTCTGTTCACAGGGCAGCTTCTCCAGCACCGGAGCCCACTAAACTTCGCAGGCCCCGGTTTTGGCACAGAGACTTGTCCGAACAAGCGCACATGGGGTTTTTGAGACAATGAAAAAAAAACTGACCTTGGAAGTGTAGGTGTGGCCGTCGGAGCCACACACCATGGCCGACTGGGCTGCAGGACAGGCCTTGCACTTGACCAGGTTTGAAGCTCCAACCCAGTATTTGTGGGCCACAGTCCCCTTCTTTTGCCTAAAGGTGAGAAAAAGAGATAAGTTAGTGGAAGGCTCAGTCCCCATGGAGCTTCCCTCCAGGTTTCTGGCATTGAAGGTCAAAAAATAAATGAAAGGGCTGGTCAAACAGGCTGAGGACCCGGGAGGGCCCCCAGCCAGTGCTCCTATTTGTTCAAAGTCATTAATGCAGGAATGGGGAGGATTTTCTCCAAAGCCTGGGTTCCGTCTACCAGACGGACTGAGGAAAACAATGTGGCCATTAAAAATGTCGTACAACATCACTTATCGGTGCAAAGACATTCGCAGCACATTATAAAAACCAATCAAGCCTGGGCGGCCTCATCAACTCCAGCCCCCAGTACTGGGTGTGGCACCCCAGGGCCTTGGGCTCCTCTCGGGCTGAGGACGCCGCAAGGCGCTGTTCCGCGTGGGCTGACACCCAGACAGCTCTGCAAAACAGTTAAGATAGAAATGCATCTCCAAACACAACCAAATGACTTTATCACAGCTGTGGAAAACTATCTCTGGATACATTTTAAAGCAATTTCAGTCCAGCTTCCAATTTGCCATTCGATAGAGGCTCTGAGATGATGTCACTTTCAACTGTTAAAATAATCAGAATTCTACTCTTTCATTCCAGCTTGCGTTTCCCCCATCCTAACCTTTGTCATAATGATAAATGGTGCTATTAGGATGGCTTGTGTCCGTGGAAGGAACCCCATCGCAGTACCATAAACCACTGAAATAAAGGCCTGCAGTGACGGCCACCCTTCCGCTTTGAGCCAGAGCCGCTTTCCTAGCAAACACATGGAATGAGTCATGGCAGGAGGCCGAGTTCCAGCTGGAGGACACACATCTCTGGGCTGCCCATTCATCAGACAACTATTGTGCCCTTGAAATGATTTGCACCTGCACTGCCAGTGGTTAATGTTTGGGTTCTGGAGTCAGGAAGCACAAGTTCAAACCTCAGTTCTGCCAATTACTCACTGTGTGACCTTGCATGGGCTATTTAACCTCTAAGTCTCAGTTTCCTCATCTGCACAATGGAGCAAAAGTAGACTCTACTTCAAATGGATGTTATGGGGATTAAATGCATGCCAAGTACTCAATATACCTCCTGGAAAACAGGAAGCAATCAAAATGGTAGCTGTGACTATAATATCATCTACCCCAATGGATGGGGTACAGAAGATGAAATTATTGCCACAGAAACGTAGCTTAAACATAAAGCCCTAGATTTGGGCTGGCATTTAATTCCGTCAGAAGTACTCACAGGGACATATCTCCAGCCCCTCAGGAATTCTGTTTTGGCATCAGAGGTAAGCAACCCTTTTCCAAATGAAGGACAGTGAGCAAGAAAGGGAGAGAGAGCAAAGAGTCCCTGCCAATTTTGTTTTTATCCTAACTCAAGCCTCCATTACCAATGTGGGGGAAGGGAGTGGGAGGGAAAGGCTGTATTTGGGGAAACACCCTTGATTCCCTATTTTTGTCATAGAGAATGGCCACCCACCACAACCCAACCTTTGGAGCCATTGGAGACACCAGGCTGGACAGGCTACGGGGCTGAGCCTGCTCTGACCAAAGAACCAGAGAAGTAAGTCTGATGAGATCCCTTTGGGATTACCTAGTCCAACTTGTTCATTTTACTAATGGGGGTGGAGGGTGGAGGGTGCTCAGACGAAAAGAACAAAAGAGTCTTGCCCAAACTCATTCAGATGGTTAGCAGCCAGGGCCCTGATGACATTCCCACAGCTGCAGAGAGGGCATGGGGTGGGAATTGGTTTTCTTCAGTTCATCTCATCTACACTTGGATCTCCAGCTTGAAAATCCTTTGGGAACGCCTACATGTCTGTCAGTGAGGCCCTCTCTCCAATGCCTCCTAGCTACCACAGCAGCTACCTACCTCATCTTTTCCTCTGTCTAGAAAAAAAATACCTTTTTCATTTTTAAATCACACAGGCACGAGGCCTCCTATTATCCTTTGTCAGACACATTTTAATCTCTCAAGGTTTGTTCTAGACTGTCACCAAAGGAAGGATGGTGGTGGGACCCACGCAGCAGAGGAGCAGGCTGTCAGCATGGGGTAAATGGTAGAGTGCATGATTCCTTCGGCAGAACACCTCGCATTTATCATCATTCACACAGCAGATTGTCTGACACTGATATTAAATCAGCAAGTACAGGCAGAAGTTCCAGCATCTGGGAGCCCCTCTCCAGAGTCGATTCCCATCAGGCATGACCACAACTAAGGCGATTCTTGGTATGAGTTCCAGAAAGGACCTAAGAAAGCCAGAGAGGACTGCTTTGCTGGGACAGATAAAAACATGTGAACCAATACTCCAGAGGAGGTAGGCCAAGGAGGCTTAGTCAAAGGCCGGGATAAAAGGAGTAAGCACGAAGCCAATGGCTTTGAGGGACAGATGGAACCTGCCATCAACTGACAGTCCATGACAAGTCATCCCTGTCTCTGGACCTGAACTTCACCAATAAGTTAAATTCACTACAGAGAGGCTGGCAGGTGCTGACTAAAGGGCCTAGTACGTCGTGAGTGGCACTATATCCTCGTTGGTTGGATGGATGGATAGATGAATGAATGGATGGATGGATGGACGGATGGATGGATCTCTATCTACTTACATTGCAGTGGTAACTCAGCAGTTATTCACAAAATCACAGAATGTCAGAACAACAACAACAAAAAACACCATGTTCTCACGATAACTCCCATGTTATCATGGGGTTCAGTCCAACAGTTTCATTTTATAAGTGGGAACTGGAGACACACAGGGAAAGTGACTTGCCTACAGTCACAGAGAAATCTGGTAAAGTTCACTTCATATACATCTGTCAAATTGAAGTTGTCCTGAAAATCACTGCCATGTCCTGGGACTATTTAAGTTCCTATTTTTCATTCCCAGGGCTAGGCTTTTTTCGCCCCATTTCCCTCCCCTCCACTGCCCCCCAGGACGGCATGTCCCACACATCCAGTGTCAGGTGGCCCTGTAGAGGCGCCTTTGTCCTGTCCGAGGCTGCTGGGGACTCCAGGTGCATAAGCCAAGCTATTCTGAGTTTTCTGAATTCTAATGAAACAAGCATACCTCTTAGATTTGAGCAAACCGGGATTCCTGACTGCATGAGGATCTAGTGGAAATGGTACCCAAATCTGTCTGTGGTCTCTGTCCAGAGGCCAAGCTATATGGGAAATGAAGACACAGACTAGAAAATCCTACAAATATGTATGAGCCCAAGGAAGCATAACTTACCCGGCTACTGTGTGTGTGTGTGTGTGTATGTTTCAGTCTCCACAATTCAGTGCAAATCATAAAAAATAACCAACCCAGTTGAGGCAAGGGACTAGGTTCTCTAACTCATGATTTTCAACACTTGAGTCAATGAAGAGTGAAATTTGATGAAGGTCCTGATGGGATTGCTATGCCCAGTGTCACAGACATTCATCAACTGAGATGGCACAGCAATTTAGATTGGGAGGCAGGTCCTGCCAGCCTTGCCATCAGCTGCTAAGTTCTAACTCGACCCCAGCCTTGCTGGTGCTGAGGGGCGCCCATACCTCCTACAGTACAGACTGACAGTGCAGGACAGAAAATCCCAACCTACAAGCACCCGCAGTGCAGAGGAGACCATCAGTTCATCATTGGTGTTTCTTATTCTTTTTTGCTCAACTGCTTATTTTAAAAAAATTTTTTAATCCTACCAAAATCCCCAGTATTTATATTTTTAGAGAAGAACAATGATGCTTCAGTACAAAGCTGATCACATGACTCCTTCGCTTAATACCTCCATCTGCTCCCCACCTCCTAGGGTACAATCTAAACTTCTAGTTTGGGTGTTAAACTGTCCCAGGCTACCTTAACAGGTTCACTGTCTGCTCTGTTCCCTTCCCAACACACACACACACACACACACACACACACACGCACACAAACACACACACTGACCACCTCCAGAGTTTTGCTCCAACCTCCCTTAGTGGTTAGCCAGAGTCCACCAAGGATCTCTGCACCACTGCACCACCACACAGATTTTTCCTCAATTTAATGCACCTTCACTGCCACCCATATTTCTCATCTCCAGCTTCCATTCCTCTCTGCCTAGGCTTTCTTCATGGCCTAGTTCAAATATCACCTCCCCCAGGATGTCTCCTGGGATTCCTCCACAGGCAGTCAGGCTGTCTTCCCACTCTGTCGCAGCCCTGTGGTCTCTTCTTCTCAGGCTCCCTGATTTACCTCTGGGGAAGCACCTTGATCAATCCAGTCCTAATTTAAGAGACTACTGTGATACCACAGGACATGAAATTTGCACAGGCTAACCACCTAGGGGCCCAGCCTGGACACCTCCCTTTCTCGGCCCTTACCACCTCCCCCAACTGCTCATCCTGTCAATTCTACCTCCAGCACCACAGCAGCCACTTACATGTCTCAGAGATACCATGAAAATTCAAGTCTATGTGACTTTACCAATGCTTCCATCTGCACAGCAAATATCTACTCCATGTTCAAGTTTCATGTCAATGGCCTTCCATGAAGTCTTTCCTGACCCTATAACCATCACCTCAAGTAAAGTTAACCACAACATTGTTTGCTCTAACATTATACCTTGTTCAGATTCAGCGGTGATACTGCCTCCTGTACAAAGCAGTTCTTCTGTGTCTTTACCACATCACTCTGTGCACTCCTCAAGGGTAATGCTCTAGTTTGCACAGTGCTGGAGTGTGACATACCAGAAATGGAAATGTCCAAATTAAAGCAAGGCTATAGAAATGTCCAATCTAAGGCATCCAGGGAAAGATGCCTTGGTTCAAGGAGGCTGATGACGTTCAGGGTTTTTTTCTCTTTCAACTGGAGACACATGGTGAACAAGGCATCCTCTGCTAGCTTTCTCTCCTGGCTTCTTGTTTCATGAAGATACCCCAGGGGCATTTTCTTTCTTCATCTCTGAAGGTCTCTAGCTGCGTGGGTGCTATGGTTCTCATGTCTCTTTCCAAAATGTTTCCTCTTTTAAAGGATACCAGTAAACTAATCAAGACCCACCTGGAATGGGTGGGGTCACATCTTCCTCCAATCAAAGGTTAATACCCACAACTGGCTGTGCCACATCTCCAAGGAGATAACCTAATCAGGCTTCCAGCCTACAGTACTGAACAGACGGAAAGAAACGGCTGTCTCTGCAAGATGGGTCAGGACTAAAACATGGCTTTTCTTGGGTGCTTAATCCTCTCAAACTGGCAAAGTTGGTAACTGGGCCTTAATCATTTTTGTGCTTTTGATGGCTGGAAAGATGGTGGACTCTCAGCACACTGGTTTGTCCAGTGAAATAAGTGAATTTATTAATTTGGATCTGTAGAACTTCTCCTTTTATTCCGGGAAGGTGTTGACACTAACTAGAAGACCAAAAATAGCCTGTTGTTTACGTGGAAAGAATTCAATAGATTTTCATTTCCAAAAAACCCTAGTTCAAGATTTTTCTAGCAAAAAATTCTAGAGAATATTGAGAAGTGGGTGGAGGGGCCACTGCTGTGCATCAAAGGGCTAAAGGGTCCCCACACGCCAGAAGTCACTGTTTTCCAGGTTGGGTGAGGACCTATGATGCAATGATTCCAAATGGTGGACCAAAATTAACCTTCAAGATTTGGGAATTCTCAGAAAGTTCTGAAATAAGTTTTCCTTTTCTCACAATGCTTTATTTATGTTTTTAAATAAATAGAAATATTGAGTTTGGTAGTATTTACAAAGAAATGCAGCCTAGACTAGTATTCAAACACCGGAAACTGTCAGTGGGTGTTATCGGATAGTATTCAAGTAACATAACATTTGGATCTCCTGCCAAGTTAACAAAGCCACCACCACGTGTCGGCATTGCCCATTTAAAGACTCACTTTGTGCAAGAACTATCCCTTGGAACACCACTCACAGGATTTCTTTTTATTTTTTTATTTTTTGTTTTACATAGCTATGTGCCACATATTTTTAAGAAGACAAACAATACACTTAGAACCACCAACAATGGGCATCTTCCTTAGCTTAACCATAAGCATATATAAAGTATCCAAATAATCATTGTAAAGCCTCTGTTTCACAGTAAGTTTTGTAAACCTATTTAAAAATTAAACAATTTGCACATCAAAGAACTTCATCAAGAAAGTAAAAAGACAGCCTACACAATGGGAGACAATATTTGGAAATGGCATATCAGACAAAGGTCTAGTATCCAGAATTTATAAAGAGATTGTTCAACTCAACAACAAAAAGACAGCCAATCCAATTACAAAATGGGAAAACGACTTGAACAGACACTTCTCAGAAGAGGAAGTACAAATGGCCAAAAGGCACATGAAGAGATGCTCAACTTCCCTGGCTATTAGAGAAATGCAAATCAAAACCACAATGAGATATCATCTCACACCCACCAGAATAGCCATTATCAATAAAACAGAAGATGACAAGTGCTGAAGAGGACTTGGAGAAAGAGGCACACTTATCCACTGTTGGTGGGAACATCAAATGGTACAACCGCTGTGGAAGGCAGTTTGGTGGTTCCTCAAAAAGCTGAATATAGAATTGCCATATAACCCGGCAATACCATTGCTAAGTATCTACTCAAAGGACATGAGGGCAAGGACACAAATGGATATTTGCACACCAATGTTTATAGCAGCATTATTTACAATTACAAAGAGATGGAAACAGCCAAAATGTCCATCAACAGACGAGTGGCTAAACAAACTGTGGTATATACATATGATGGAATATTATGCAGCTATAAGACAGAATAAAGTTATGAAGTATGTAACAACATGGATGGACCTTGAGAACATTATGCTGAGTGAGATTAGCCAAAAACAAAAGGATAAATACTGTATGGTCTCACTGATATGAACTGACATTAGTGAATAAACTTGGAATATTCAGTTGGTAACAGAGACCATCAGGAGATAGAAATAGGGTAAAATATTGCATAATTGGAGCTGAAGGGATACAGATTGTGCAACAGGACTAAATATAAAAACTCAGAAATGGACAGCACAATACTACCTAACTGTAATGCAATTATATTAAAACACTGAATGAAGCTGAATGTGAGAATGATAGAGGGAGGAAGGCTGGGGGCATAAATGAAATCAGAAAGAAAGATAGATGATAAAGATTGAGATGGCATAATCTAGGAATGCCTCGAGTGTATAATGATAGTGACTAAATGTACAAATTTTTAAAATGTTTTTGCATGAGGAAGAACAAAGGAATATCATTACTGCAGGGTGCTGAAAATAGATGGTAATTAATATTTTCAAATTTCAACTTACGTGTGAGACTAAAGCAAAAAATGTTTATTTGGTACAAAATTTATATTTTGACTAGTGCATTTCCTAATATAACTTATGTAGATAGCGTGGTTGAACACCATAAGTACATGGAACCTTGGGTAGGACATGAGATTTTGTTGGTTTGTCCAGAGTGATGCCCCAATGAATCCCAGAGTGATTTGATCAGTGAGTGGAAAAGTATTTGCAAAGTCCCCTTCAGGGAATGGTGAGAATGGGGGAAAATTCAACTTCCCCAACTTGAATTCTTGATATTCTCACAAGCAGTGTGGGTAACCAAAGCTATAGGCTGAGCTCCCAGTCTTGGGGGTTGTTCATATGAAACTTAACCCCACAAAGGATAGGTCAAGTCTACTTAAAATTTAGGCCTTAGAGTCACCACCCCCAAGAGAGCTTCTTTTGGTGCTCAGATGTGGCCTCTCTCTAAAAAAAAAAAAAAATAATAAGACAACAAGAGGTGGGCCATGTTGGCTCAGTGGCAGGGTTCTTGCCTGCCATGCCAGAGACCCGGGTTTGATTCCTGGTGCCTGCCCACGCAAAAAAAAAAAAAAAAAAAAAAAAACAATTAAGACAACAAAGAGAAAAATCTACATATTCAAATATCAAAGTTCTTAAATTCTAAGTATTAAACACTAACTTAGATACCTTTTGATCAGCTGTCAAAACTGTAAATGTTCTCAAAATATCAAGTAGAGGAACATACCACTTAAAGGATTTCTACAAAATAAACTATACAAGTAAATTTCTCAATATTCCCTTATTTACAAGAATGATTGATGTTGGCAGCAGACAGGATTATGAACACACTCTCTTAACATGGCAATAGGTACAAGCAAGGCTGGCCAGACTGTGACCACTTTTCTCTCAGGTCCTTCTGTCCCAGCTCCTGGAAGCGTCAACCTCAACCTTCAACTCCAGGTGTTTCCCACTCTTGTTTCCAACTTGACATCACTGAATTGCCTTGTACCAGGAGCACCTCTTACCTTCATGACTAAGTTTTAATTTTCACAGGAGAAAATTATATTTTGCGCTACTTTCCCTATTTTTTACCTGATTTTTCTCATAAGTCAGGACTTAGAAAAGCATCTAAATTTCTCAAGAAATTCCACGAAGGAATTCTTGCATGGAAACACTAAGTTCATGAGCGTGGTCTTCCAGGGACCCGGCCTGCTCCTCACTCAGATACCCCTACCCGTGCCAGCCAACGCAGCCTCAACTCCTGTCACTTCCCCACAGTCAACACCGAGCGGGTCTCTGATGATGTCAGCTGTGACCTAGCATTTTACTGGGGCCACGGGCCGAGTGGGGCCATGGACAGTGCCCACAGCTGGGAGCTGGCATGCAGAGACTTTCTGAGCAAAATGTTTAAGCAACATATACATGGACAGGTACAAATTTCTTGACAGCAACCTCACTGTATGAAATTCAAACAAACAATCTGCGTCTAAAATATTTTGATGATAGGACAGATGGAGGTAGCAGCTCACGTGTGTGTGTATTCATAGAATTGTTAGTTTTTTTTCTTTCAGTTATTGAAGGGCACTCATTTTACTCAATACAATATACCTTGTACCATGTCTGCATAATTTTAGATGGCACTGTTTTACTCTGTACATGAAGAGTTGGTAAAGGTATAAAGCAATTCCAGATAAATAAATAACAGCGGTAGCACTCAGTTTGTTTTACATGCCTACTATATGGCAGGCTAAATATCCCAAATGCACCACCTCCTTTTCTCACATACAAAGACCCTCTGAGGGTAGATGCTATGGTTATTCCCATTTTACAGATGGAAAAAACAAGACTCACGTAATGAGTCCCAGACATAGGACCTTCTTTTCTGCCCTATATCTGTTCTCTCATTGGGTTTCTAAGACAGACTTGTCAGCTCAGAGTAGAAAACCCACCCAAGAATAGTCTCTTTCTGGTAATAACAGTATTTGTTTACTGGCAGCCAGGATCACATGCATTTTATTTTCATGTTAATTTCGAACCGCCCATTCAAAAACAGGATGGAATTTGTTTGTAAAATCAAAATGAATTGCTTCTAAAGCAGGATGGAAGATACTCAGATAGTTGACATGGCAGCTATTTTGAATCAGAGACAAAACAATGAATGTTAGCTGAAATGAAAAACATAATAGCCATTGAAATAATCTGTCATGTCAAATGATGCTATAATTCCACTGTTGTTAGGGTTATTTGAGTCATTATACTAAGTCATAAAATTACACAAGAAGAGCATAATGGCCTGTGTAATTTACATCTGCTTTGAAGAGAGAGACAGGCTCTCATGCGAGACATTGTCCATCCTGCTATATATGGGCGAATGAGTCTCCTTTCTCTTCCAAATGAAGAAGATCCTATACACAAGAAGATCCTATACACAAGGCCAATTTTCCTACTAAATCGACGTCTAAAGAGAACTGCAGAAGGGACAGTGTCTGTGGAATGTCTTCTCTGCACCTAGGAGCATCCCAAGAACGACCGGGCACTCAGAGCGTACAGAAGATATGCTATTTATAGAAACATCACATTTAAAATTGCAGATAGACAATAATAACAGCAGCTAAGCATTTATTAAGCACTTACATTGTGCTGCTGCTTACTATTACTACTGCTAAGGCTATGGCTAACATGTTTAAGGCCTTACAATGTTACAGTCATTGTTTCAAGCCCTTTATAGAAATCATCTCGTTTATTCCTCCCAAGAGTCCCAAGAGGGAGAAAGGTTATGGTAGAGCACTTTTCTTCTTGTGGAAGAAGGAGTTCTGGGGATCTGTGAGGGGGAAGAAGTGGGGGAGGCTTCATGGGCAAAGCAGACCTGGGATGGGAAGGGTCCACCCTCATGAGACGAGCCCAGGTATCAGGACAGGGTAGCTGCCCACTCAGACTGGGGCGCCACCCACAGGAAGGCCAGTGTACTTAGGTGGCTTTGCACCATCCGGGTTGGTCTGGGTGAGGAGGACATGGTTCACATCGCATCCCAAAGCCCAGCCCAGGTCAAGGGTCAGACACATCAGGAGAGACTTGCAGACCCAAGAATAAGCAAAGTGTCATTAGCCCACCAGCATGCTTTTAAACCATCACCAGGCACCTTCTAAGGCACCTTCAAAGCCATTTAGAGTACATATTCTACAAGTCTTAGAGCAGAGCCAGTCTACCAAGGAGGCATGCACCTGGCACAGATGCCACTCCAGAAGCATGTTTGTCTGTCCAGGCGTACCCGAGTGTCAGCCTCTGGACTGGGGTTCGTTTCACCTCCATGACCTGCCATTCATCTCGGCTGTGCAATGGCCAAGGCAGCTGGAGAAACACACTCTTCATAGATGAGGAGGTTCAGTAACCCCAGGAGAGGGTTTCCAAAAACACTGTGTGTATGTGTGTTGATGAACTGAAAATGGAGTAAGTTTAAGGATATGAGGAAGGGAACATCTGTTTTTACACTCTTCACTCTGTCTCTGTCTTATAACCATCTTTTTTTTCTTTTTTGCATGGGCAGGCACTGGGAATCGAACCCGGGTCTCCGGTATGGCAGGAGAGAATTCTGCCACTCAGCCACCTTGGCCCGCCCATAATCATCTTTATTGGTCTAATTTTTTTTTTTTTTTAAATCTAAGAATGAAATAGATTTGAAGAATTTTAAAAGAAATCTCTGTTGCCAAACCCACACCTCTCTTCCAGCTCCACATTTCTCAGCAGTTTTTAAGGAAGCTCAGGCTGTGGGATGAGTGAACAGGAGAGATCTCCCAGGTGTAGGAAGAGGGGCCGAATAAAAGGCCCAGATAAAAGCTCCCTGGCCAGTCCTTGCAGGTTTCAGTGGAGACCTGGAAGTGGGATCACCCTCGTCTGAACCAGATTTTTGCTTTAATATATTTTGAGGGTCTAAGTAAAGGTTTCAACACTGAAGGTATAAACATTGCAAACATGGGAAGGATTCTAGATAGTCTACTTTGTCCACAAACACTATTCAATCCCGACTTTCTGCCATAAAACGGGCAAAAAATTCAAAGATAACGCTAGCATCGAATTAAATGAATATACTACATACATGTAACATGTAATTATTACATATAATTATCAAATTTAATTACGCCTAATGGCTGAATTTACTCTGAAGAGGGATTACTTTAGCTTTTTTATTCTCATTCACATCTCGAGGTACAAAAAAAACTTGCACAAACTGCTAACTTTTCCAAGAAAATCTCTAGGTGGCCAAAAACCTGCTGCTAATTTCGGGGCCACTCCACATGTGAGAGTGCCAGGAGCAATTTGTGTGGTTGAAGGACAAAAGGCAAGAAGAAAAGACAGTTCACAAACCCAGACCTTGGGAATTCCACACGTCTCTGGAAATTACTTGAATCAAGGGGTCCTTAAACTTGAAACCAAACAGCCTGTCCAGGGAGCCCAGTAAAACCTCCTTCTAGCCTGAGGGCCACAATGCCCTCAGAGCTTCCTGAAGAGATCTGGAAGATAGCAGGCTGCCGTGATCAGGTAAATTCCAGTAACTGATTGGAGATGCTGCCTCTGCAGTCACCTTTCATTAAGAGAGAGACAGGACAGTCAGTGGCACTGAGGGGCTCTGGGAGACGCAGACGGTGGGGTTTTGGCTCAAAATGCAGCTTGTTGAATCAACAGGGCCCCTGGGGTCTACACACACCAGTCCCAAGCAGAACTCTGCTTTGGTAACGAAAAGTGCCAAGCCAGCAGTGTCATAGCAAACTATTAGGGAAATGTAAACTAAGATTGAGCTTTCTCTATTCCCTTAGGATTACAGAGAGTGGTGTGCTCTGCTTTACAAATCCAGTTATTCCTAACGGGGACAGAAAAAACACAGTTACTTTCACCCACAGACCTTTGTCACTCCAGCCTGATTTCTTGTTTTGCTGCTCCTCTTTGTTCACTGGCCCCATTAACAGGCCCGTTTCTAGCCTGAGACCTGAGAGGAGATCTTTAGCAACGGACACACTAATTGGAAAAACTCAAATAATAATAAAGAATGCCCAGGACCTAGAGTTTAATTTGGCATCCTCTCCCTGAGCATTCATGATCCTGCCTCTTCACAGGGGGTGCCAGAGGAGTGCAGGGTTTTGCTAACACAGCTCTCGGCTGATTGTTTGCAAGCTTAGGTATGCACACAAGAGTGAGTGCCAGCACATGCAATTCCACATCAGCTGCGATGCTATAATCTTAGAAGACATTTGCTTGTGTTTCTTGGGGGCAATTAATTACTATGGGATGTGCGTGTAAGAGTGACAAAAAGTACCCACATTTATTTTCCAGTCACCAGCAGCAAAGCTCTCCATCCTGAGGGTTGCACGTGACCTGTCTTAGAAAGGAGTGAGACAGTAAAATGAGGCAGAAGTGGGTGGAGGGCAGTGGCGACACGGCTGTTTCCAGGATAGGGCCGAAGGCAGGTTGGAAGCTTTCAGACTTGGCATTCAATCACGCTGCACGTCATCATCCACAAACTGCCAACTCTGAGTCACCACCAAGGGCTTCTCCCCGGGCCGGGGAAGCTGAGCCTGTGAGAACGCTGCCTCCTGCCTTTCAAGGGCTGCATTCTGGCTGAATGTGCGATGCAGGCCTCAGCAGCCCTGTTCTTTCCCATCCTTCGGGCAGGAAGGGCAAGTCCCAGGAACCAGAAGGCAGCAGAGTCAGACCGAGAGAGACGACAGCCTGGCATCTGTAAGCCTTCCAGCCCTTAAGAATGAATTTAGGCAAGTCATAGCGGTGCCTTGGGGGACGAGGGTGGGGTGGGGTGGACAGCTGTGGCAAGTCATGCACGTGTTTGGATCATGATGGCTGGCAAAGCGGGCACCCGGTCTGTAGTTCTTTCCTTTATTCCTTCCTTAGGGCAGATCCGACCGCCATTCTGCAGTACTGAACGAGACCCCCAGTTCTGAGGGACTTGTGCAGGCAACAAGACAGTGGCACCTTATCCTCAACAAGGGCAAGCCTGAGGCCCCAGAAGATAACCGGCCTTCAGGGGTGTCCAGTTCCCCAGCACAGGGAGTTGGTGGGCAAAGGCATTCTAAAGAAGCAGGTCACCAGGGTGTGGGGTCTGGAGAATGTCTCCGAAGAAGAGGGGGCTACTTCTATATTCGACTGACACATTATCTTTAAGCACCTGTATCTCAAGTTTCCCTGTGAGCGTCACAGGCACTTTCCGAGTGTTCCCTACATGTCCAGGAATGTGGTAGTTTCTCTAGACACAACAACAGGAGAACAGACACACTGCTACCCCTGTGACATTAAGAGCCCTTACACCCTTATACTCGAAGCATCACTTTGCAACTTAGCTAATCCATCAGAGCGCTAAGTTAGATGCCTCACCCTGCATCCCAGCCCCTCTCCCAGCTTCACTAATCTATTCATCCATTAAATACGTCATGAACACCCACAGTGAGCTGAGGCCTGAGCCAGGCACCAAGGATGTGAAGAGAAACAGCTCCTGCCTCATGGGGCTCTCACTGTAGAAGGAAAACTGGGCACTGCATGCAAGTGGGACGAGCATAACAAGGAGGGGAGCGTGTACTTACTAAACAGGACAACTGATACCACCTAGTGCCTTAAAAAGAGCAGGGCCTTTTGCACATGAGTGAAGCCCAAGCAACTCTGTGAAGATCTGCCGAGGACCATTATGCCCTCTCGAGGCTCAGACAAGAGACTGACCGTCATGGAGCATCTACCGTGTGTCAGCACCATGCTCGGTGCTTTCCTAGGAATGGTACCATGACTCGGGTCTTAAAGCAATCATTCCAGAAGTAATCACACACAAGATGGGATTTGGGGCAACACCATCCTGGTTCCCCCTTTCTGCCACTTTACAGCTGTGCAGGTTGAACAGATCACCACACGTCTGAACCAGAGTGTTCTCACAGGCTTGGAAGTCACTTGTTAATACTGAGTAGATTCTAAATTTAGTAGCATCACTAGTGGTATTTACCAAATAAGTAATTTATTATTTATTATCCAATTACAGGTATTTATTTAGTAAATATCACTGCTAAATGCTACTGCTTCTTTGCCTTCCATCCCCTGACCCCCAGCAGTGGCTGCAAGTAATCCCTTCCTTCCTGGAACTTTAATTTTCTTTTACTAGGTTTTTCACTTTCTAGCTTAGATGACACACATCGTATCTTTGTCCTGCATCTCCTCGAACAGGCTGCAAGCTCGATGAGGAGGCCTTTAGGATCTCTGCCCACCGGCCCACGCTGAGACCCCACTAGCTTCTCTCACCCAGCACAAAATCTGGCTTAAAGAACATGTCATGGAAATTCAGTCCAATCTGAGCCACGTGCTTCCGTCACTCTCATGCCCAGAGCTGCCCAGGACCCCCCATCACACCTGGCCTGAGAGCCCAGCCTGCCCTGCCTCTTCGCAGCAATTCCTCCGAGTCGTCACGTCCCTGCGGCACAGGCCCTTCCCCTCTCCTCCTTGAGGACACCAAGCCCCAAGCCCCGCGGTCTCCTCCCTGGTTCAGGGTCATTGCAAAGGCTCTTCCCTCCACCGAGAACCATCCTCCCCACTCTCTGCCTGCCTGGCAGCTTCCTCCTTCACCTCCCAAGAGTTCTTCCCTGTTCAGTCAACCCACGGTTCCTTGCTCTATGGCTCCCTACTCTTACCTTCCTTAATGCTCATCATAATTTATTAGAGCTTAATTTATTTGTATCTGTCTTCTCCAAAAGACTCTATTCTCTACAAGGTGAACTATATCCATTCTCCACAGACTTCCAAACACAGAGCACAGTGTCTGGCATGGGAAAAGTACCCACATGTATTTACTGAATAAAAAAAATGGTCACACGCTCCAACCCCATCAGTGGCACGTGGGCAGTTTTCTGGGATTGAGTCCTGTGAAAATTATGACAGGAGGGACTCAGCCTCTGAAGCCCTTTGTCACTGTCGGTGTGTTCACAGGTGGCTCCCCTGGTACCTGTGAAGAGTAGGACTCCAACTCTAAGCCAGGGGAACCCCGCTGCTCAGCCCTCCACCTGGGAGTTCCCCACAGCCTTGGGCCTCCTCCTTCCATCAGGGGTTGCCAACTGGAGGCTGAGCTTGCAGGTCAGCTGGAAGCAGGAGCCCAGCAGCTCCAGCTGTGGGTGATCAGGGCCAAGGCAGGCTGGAGGATGGCCTTTCGCTAGGCGGCAGTAAGGGCAGCATCTGCTTCGATGGTGCCATGGGAAGCATCATTTAAAAGAGTCTTGGAAAGGCACCAAGGCCTCTAAACTAATTAACTTTCATCTCTTCTGTCCCTCCGTGCATGGAGGGCCTTGCCCTCTGCCCACTTCCTGCACAAGGAACATTAAATACAGAACATTAGCTTGAGGAGATTCTATTTAAAACAGAAGTCCTTCTGAAGACAGCCCTGGATGTCCATCTAAATCATCTTGAGGCCATTTCTGGCCCCAGACCCTGCATGGTCAGTGCCCCAAATGGGCCCTACTTGGCAGCTGATGCCATAAAGAACGTCCTTCATGGTTCATTGGCTGAATTAATGTGATAGAGAATGGCTACACGGAAAACCTGTGAGGTGGGATCTTGATGAGTTTTGGCAGAGCAGAGAACATCAATGGTATATTTATTGATAACAAAGGAAGAGAAAAGAGGTTTAAATACATTAAAATAGGACTGAATGAAAGTGGAAAAATTCACTTTTGTAGAAGGAGATGCAATTTGTAGGGGGCTACCAGGGCCCTAGTCTACTCAGATACTACAAAGTGTCCCCCAGAAAGTGAGGGAGTTCAGCCCTCTGGGATGGGCAATTGAACACCTTCCCTGACTTAACCTTGTCTATTTCTGTTTCGGGACAAATGTGCAGATATGGTGACTCACACCTGTGTGTAACCCAGCAAGGCCTGATGATGGGCAGAAACCATACCTAGTCATTGTCTATTCAAAGTGGGCTCGCCCAGCTCAGCCTCCCCTTTCTCATCCACTTAAAACAGGTACATGAAATATGCCAACCTGTAAATTCCTTAACGGCAAAGACACTGATAAATACAGCCACTGCAGGCCTATCACCGCTGGCAGAGCCACGCAAAAGGGCAGGGGAGGGCAGGGCTCGGGATGCTTCCCAAGAGAGAGGCGAGGAAATGAGACAGAGGCTTTCACCCACGCCTGACCCTGCACACAGCCCCTCCCAGCTCCAAGACAGCTTCATAGCTCTCCAGCAATTCTGCATCTGGGCACACGGACGTCCTGGGGCTTCCATCGTAAAAAGAAATCTCAATCTCTTACAGACAGAACATGATGCAAAAGAAAAAGACAATGATACAGCGATTTGAAGCAAACTGGAAATACGAATTGCCCTCTCTGTAGCAGGGGGGCAAGAAACTTCTCCAGCAGTGCAGCTTCTGAGTGGGGAAATAATAACCTGCTAGAGGTGCTGGCGAGTGTTCCGGCAGGGCAGGGGCTGTGGTCCTGGAGAAGCAAACCCAGAAACTGCCCAGCCACAGCTCCCAAAGCTGCCCTTCCGCCAAGGTGGCCTTTGAACTGACTGGGAGATCTCCACGCCCCCATCTTCAGACACAACACTGCTATGGCCTCAGAAGGAGGGAATCAAAAAGAAGAACAGGCAGGGCCTGATAAATTGTACTGGCAGTCGTGCTTTTATTATTTTATTTTTTTAATGCATTTATAAAACTAGCTAGCGAGTGTGCCTTACAATGCAAGATCAGCCTCTCGCTGCCCCCGCCACGGCAAAATTGCACACAATTATTCACATCTCCATTATGAATCGCTTTTTACTTTCTGCTGCACTTGTCAGCAAGAGCATTTCATCAATACCCTCAGCTTCAAAGAAGAAAACAGAGGAACAGAGAAGTTTAATGGCTTGCTTGAGTTATAAAATCTTACTCAGGAAAAGCCCCCAAAATAGCCCAGTTCTTATCTTCAGGAGAGACACACAGTACTTCTGTTGTTTTAATAAAAAAAAAAAAAAAAAAGGCTTGTGGGTTTAAAGTAATTAAATATCTTTATGTTTAAGTGACTAGCAGTGTGAATAACTGCTTTTTGAAAAACCACAAATCTACAATTACTGCTTTTTGGCAGAGACAGGAGGAAACAGGTGCAACAGCAGGATCCATCACTTTGCCAGAGGCAGGAACTGAGAGAGAAGGCCCCGGCCTGAGCACGGTGGCCCTTAAAGGACCAGGGCACAGTGCCCGGTGCGCTGCAGGGCAAAGCAAACCAGTCCCCCGAGGGCTCGCATCCGCGACTGCAGCAGGAGAAGTGGCGGGGCGGGGGCAAAGGGCATTGGGTCTGGGGGACGGCTGACCTCCATTTCAGGTCCAAATCTGCCCCTTAGTGGCCCTGTGCTCTCAGGGGAGTTACAGAACCTCAATAGTCTCGTCTATAAAATGGGGATAGTACAGACTTAGCAGACTGTTGTGAAAAATCAGCAAAAAATCACCTCTGAAAAGCATGCAGCACTGTGAAATCTCTTCCTCGGAGCCCAGTGGCAGGTATTGGCAAAACAACAGAGCTGGGTGGTGGGTTTTCTTTTTATAAAGGTGAGTGACTCCGAAGTGTGCAAATCCCAAACTGAGCCATGTTAATCCCACAATCAGCGGCGCCCTGATTAGCACCCTACCCAGCCCCAGAGCATGGTAAATTCCCTGAGGTTAAAACAGAAGCCAAGGCAATGTGTGGACTCCTTAAAGAAATGGCTCCAGGTACATTAATTTCAAACCTTTGGTCACTGGCAATGCCTTGAGCTGTGAAATGCCAGGAAGCCAACCAGCAGTTACCTAGGAATTACCTGCCTTCCATGTGGCCGCATGTCTCCCAAACCACGGCAGATTATGTGTATGTATAATCAACTGGTTCAAAGCCCCTATAGCAGGAGGCAGTGCTTTGTTGTAAAACAAAACTGAGATGAAATAACCATCATCCTTTCAAATATCCTCTGAGAGTTTGGTATTTGAGGCACAGTCTGTGATGTACTTCTCCCTGACCTCAAACACTTTGATTCTTCTTTTTTCAAGTTCACATAAAAGACAGAAAACTCTCAGATTGGTCTACTGCACTGAGAGCCTCAGCCTGGATCTGAATTCTTGGCTGGTGCAGAGAATTAGTTGTTATTCCAGATAGTTAGGAAGCAGAGATAAAGGGCCATTACATTAGAGAGGCCCAGCCCACTGGGAAGTCAGGCTGTTGGCTCCTTATTTAAAAACAGATTAGTTCCCACTGCTCTCTGAAAGCTGTGAAGGGTGCATGCAGATATCGTAAGCTCCATCCCCGACATCCTTTCCTCCCATTCACAGCACACTTGCAGAATCTGGGAACATGGCTTGTCTGGGAGGCTTAAAACAAATGCTTCAATTTTCCATTCTCCAAATGAAAATCAATGCCAACAGAGAGGTAAAATCAATGTTCACTGCTCTGTGGGGAGGCCCCCCCATCTCCCGCCCACCCAGAACAATAAATCAGAACTAGCCATCCTGACTGGCAGAGAAGCCCTGGTAGCAGAGCCCTTTGCAGGACACATGTCTTCCTGTCCATCCCCTCTCCCCTAAGGGACAGACCTTGGAGAATATTTTCTTTACGGAGGCATTCAAGAATATATTTAAAAGCTAAGTTAAGCTTGGTTAAAAACACTTCTTACCCAAACAAACCCATCTGCCTGTGGGATTTTGGGTGTCTGGGACACAGAATCTAGCGTCACTTTTTCCCTAAGGATTCTTTTTACATAAGTCTTAAAGAATGCTCAGACTCACCAGCCACCACGACAGCTCCCTTCCCTCAGCAACCACTGCTCTGCCTTCTGTCACCATAGATTGGCTGCACTTTCTAGAGGTTCATGTAATTGGAATCAACATAATGCATAAACCCTCCCCTTTTGGTCTGTATTCTTTTACCCAGAAAAATTATTTAGGGATTCATCTATGTTGTCACATGTATCAGTAGCTCATTCCTTTTTATTGATAAATAGTAATCCATTGTGGGGATATAATACAATTGGCTTACAAATAAAGCTCCTGTGATCATTCAGGTCTGAGTCTCTGTATAGACATATGCTTTTTTTTCTCTTAGGGAATACCCAGAAGTAGAACTGCTAGGTCATTTGGTGAATGTTTAACATTTTGACCATCAAACTGTTTCCCAAAGAAGTTGCACCATTTGACATTCCCATTGGTAATGGATGAGAATTTCAGTTGCTCAACTTCCTTGCCTGCACTTGTATGGCCGGTCTTATATTTTAGCAATTCTCATGGCTGCTTTAATTTGCATTTCCCTAATGACTAGTGATACTAAGCATCTTTCCAAATGCTTATTTGCCATCTATATATCTTCTCTGATGAAGTATGTGTCCAAATTACCTATTCTTTAAAATAGATATTTGTCTTCTTGTTGGATTGTCAAAGTTCCTTACACATCCTAGATATAAACCTTTTGTCAGATAAATGTTTTGCAAATGTATCCTCCCAGTTGCCTTTTCATTTTAGTACCAGTGCCTTTTGAAAAACAGAAGTTTTAAATTTTGATGGAATCCAATTTATTGACTTTTTTCCATTTATAGTTATGTTTTTTGCATTCTACTTACGAAATTGTTGCCAAATCCAAGGCCACTAAGTATATCTTTCATATTTTATTCTATAAGTTTTGCTGTTTTAGCTCTTAAATTTAGGTCTATGGTCCATTTGAAGCTCATTTTTATATGAAGTATGTTGCACAGTCATTAAAATGATAGTCACAAAGTTTGCAGCATCACAAAAATACCCCTTTATAATATTAAAGGAAAAGCATCCAGTGCAAAGTATTATATACAGTATGGGCTCACTTGACAATCATATTTTGACAAAAACAAACCAACCCACAAAACCCACGACTAGAAGAAAAAATGGAAGGAAATATGCTGGAATATTTTAATCATTGTTTGTGGCCACTGCTTGCTTCCTATTTCTTTCTACTTTTGTATATTTTCACAATAAGCATCAACTATCATTACAACAAAAATAAGGGGAGGCTTACTGACTTTCAGGCAAAATCAAATACAAGCCAAAACACAAATATTACCCAATTAAAGGGGAAGCATTCTAGCAGGAGGAGGGCTGGCTGCCCTGCGTGGCACCCGCTGAAATTGCTTGTCCGTCTGCCTGCCCCGACGCTCTGCAGTCACAGACGTGTGTGTCAAACACTTCTCCGCTCCCTCAGTGTCCCTGGGTTAGGAAAGCTGATGAAATTCTCTGACTGGTGCACTCACTGCCCTTCCGTCTCGATCCCTTCTCAAAGCCAACCTAAGTATGGAGCCTCCTAATAAGCCCCAAAGCTGGCCCGGCAGCCTCTCCATATGTGTGCACTCCTGATTATCTGGCAGGCGGGATTTGCCTCTCCAGCTACTACAGAGGACAGATTTGCTGGCAGGATTGTCTACAGATGTTTCAGAGAAAGAAAGATTACTTTCCTGATTGATGAATCAATAGAGTTGTCAACAGGGTCTCCTGGTCAGAGAGGACCCCTGAAGTATACCGTGGAAAGACAGATGTTTCATCCAGGGACGTGTTCAAGATCATAGAAGAGCTGAGCATTAGCTGATGCTGTGGGCTGAGGAATTCAGCCCCCACGGGGGAGAGAAGGAAGGCTGAGGCACAGCTAACGTGTCTGCAGGGCCTCCCTCCTGCAGCCTGCCTCCCCAAGCCTGATGCCCGAGGGGGCACACCTCCCCAGCCCAAACCGCCTCTTTGAGGCTGTTTTGCCGGCGAGTGGGCACTATTACCACTATTACCAGAAAAGCAGCCATCTTCTTAGTTCTTACCTGCTATGAATCCCAAAGAGGGCAGCAGAAACAAAACTGGAGCCATCACACGCAAGCACAAAGCTTACTGTGGGTGGAATGGCAAAGCAGGCACGGGCAGACTCAGAAGCGGGACAGACAAGGCACTTGTAGTGAGTTATATTTTTCTCAGAAGGGTGCAACTTTGGGAATTTCCGACTGACATTCCAGAATGAATATGACAGAAACTACTCTCATGGATGTTTTAGGAATTATAGGAATAGCTGCCATTATTTGAACACCTTCTATGTGCCAGACCCCAGCGACACACTTTACACACACAATCACCTTACTGAACTCTCACACATACACACAGAATACATTAAGCAATGATTTGAAAATTTTAATACCTATAAATCTTCTCTGTAATAATTACTAGAGGAAGCATTCCAGCAAAATTGAGAAGAGTTGTGGAGTAAACGCTTTCATTAAATCCATTTTGCAGATAAGGAAGCACAAAACACACAGCTACAAAGTAGCCAACCAGGCAACTGAGCCCCTCTCAGTCTCAATGGGAAATCCATGCTCCTAGAGCCTCTCTATTTTGTGGTCACCAGGAGGCAAAGACTATGCTTTCAGCACAAGCAAAAACTGTGTGGTTCCAACATAGAAATATGGCATGGCCAGGAAAATGCCATTTATACCTGGCTGTGCCTGAATTCTAACACTTCTGTCTCAAACAGGTTTGAACTTAAAACTAAAAATCTCTTGTCTGGCACTTCCAGAAAGGTCTGTATTCTGAATTCCGGGATATAGTATAATTGGTAGCAATCATTTTACACATCTGTTTATCCATTCATCACTTTTCCTCAAAGGCTTAGTATATAAGGACTTTCCTGCCTGCCTTGTCACTCTTTTCTGTGCATACCTTCCATGGGAAGACTCCACAGGTTACCAGAAGCCTATTAGAAACATCTTTTAAGTTTTTTATTTGCATGTTTCTTACAAAAGCATGTTTGCCAAGCACTACAATGGTTCTGGGAAAAGGTGCCTGGCATGTAAATTAGAAAACTAGAAGCAATGCAAGGGGATCAGAGGGAGAGGAGAAGAAAGCCTCTTGCTGTAGGTGGAAGGTTACCAAGCACAGCTTCCAGAATGTGCTTTCCACTGAGTTGTGCAGGTCCCCTGACAGTGCTGGGAACAGCCAGCCCAGGCCATCAGAGCTTCTGGGCTGTGGCCAGAGACATGAAAGCCACTTTGAGGAACAGTTAATAAAGCTGAGGGAACTGAAGAGCCCTGGAAGGCTTCAGCTACCACTGATAAGGGTGGGACCGCAGGCAAGCTCAGAAACACGGCCCAGCCTCTCTGTCTCTTAGGCACTCCTGTCTATCCAGCACAGTCAGAAAGGGTCAGGGGAAATGTTCTCAGTCCTGTGTGAGGGCAAGAACCCTGTGACTGACCAAGGAGAGAACCTGAGAGATGACCTATTTTCTGCTATGTTACCTGCCACTACCCAGGGCGAAGATGCTGAAGCCAAGAGAGTGACAAGGACAGAGAAAATACGTCACAGGGCTCAAGAGGAAGGTGTGCCTTTGCCTGTGGACATTCCTTCAATTCCAAAATGTATTCAGCGTTTGCTCTGAAATGGCACCGGGCTGGGCACTGGGGGGTGGTAGTGATGGAGGCATGGAAGGGACTATCTTACACAAACACACAACAACACAAGACTGGAAAAGCAGACAGCTGAACAACCCAGAGCACACTCCCAAAGGATATTTGGATACTGTCAGCAAAAGAGACCACAGGGACGCAGAGAATGGAGAAATCGTGTGTGGCAGGAGAGGACAGGCTAATCTTTCAGCAGACTGTTTGAATAACAGAACCTTTTTTTGACATCGCACTACCCAGCAAACTCCATTTTCCTTAAGGCTAGGAATCTAGTCTCTTTTGTTTACCTCTGTGGCCTCCGTACCTAACACAAGTCTGGTACACAGTGGACACCCAGGAGATTTTTGTTGGAAGATAAATAACTAATGGGAAAGCATGGCCAGGTCAAATGAAGAGGCCAATATATCACAGCAATGGAAGATGGAAATGAGGATCCAGACAGTCCTGGGTTTGAATCTGGCTCTGCTTATCAGTAAATATGCAAGCAAATGAAGAACATCTCTCCCTGCCTCAGGTAACTCATTTGTAGGGAAAAAAAAAAATCAATTTCACAAAATGGCTGAAAGAATTTACAGATGCAATGCTGAGCGTGGTGCCTGGTACAAACTACAAACTCTGCAGATGATGCCTATTTTTACTACCTGGGAGAACACTCCAATCTGGGAGAAGAACAAAGTATATCAGTATACCTTACATATCTTATATCTTCATCCTGGAGAGAGATCAGGTGGATTTTTGTTTTTTGCACAGGCAGGCCCCGGGAATCGAACCTGGATCTCTGGCACGGCAGATGAGAGCTCTGTACTGAGCCACCACGGCCTGCCCAACAGGTGGATTTTTAAAAGTAACATTTAAAACAGTCCAGAGCGAAACGGTGCTGGAGACTAGGCTGCTGTCACAGGGGTCATGTTTAAAAGATGGAAGGGATGGGAGACTCTTCTATGTGCTGTCACTAAAAGAGGAGTGCTGACTTCTTTCTCTGCCGGGCTGTGATTTCAGAGGACGGCAGCTCCCAGCACATTCAAAGGAAATCATGCAGAAGATTGAAGGAACATGAAGCTACATCTCAAGAAAAAAAGGCCAAAGGGACAAGCAATATTTAGAATTCAAAAGCTTAGGAAAGAGGACTTCTGCTAGAGCAAGATGAAGGCACAAGATGCTCCAGGACTCCATTCCCCCACAGAAGTTTTGGACAGGTAGGAAAACTGGCAGAGTCATCTTCCTCAAACCTCCAGGAAACAACTAAAGGGTCGCAGTAACTGAGCGAATGCTGAATAAAGAAAACACAGCAGTGGAAGCTTGGGGTGCCTTGCTAGCTCCTTCCTTCTTCCCTCACACCCTCCCCAGTGCTCTTAGCCAGGTCCCTAGAGGCGTTCTGGAGAGAGCAGAGTAACTAACCTCTCTGCGCAGCTACGAAGGTAGCTGCATTTCAGTGCCAATCTGTATCGGGCGTTTACGTACTGAACTAGTGCACTCATCTCTAGATTTCCCTCCTAGAACCTGCCCTGCAAACAGAAGCAAACTGTGGACAGCTAAAGCAGCATAAAAACATTCAAATCGAAGAGGCCTAGGGCAAAGGATTAAGGGCTCGAAGACATACAATAGAGTACACAGAATTGGGGGTGGGTGGTGTCTATTGCATAGGGAGTAAAGGGGCATTTGGATTCCTGTAAATGAGGGAATTCTGAAGGGCATAGCACAAGACACAGTCTCAAAAAAGACAAAGAGGAAACTACACTTTGCCCTCAGGCTGATCTACTTTAGAGAAGGGCTAAACTCTGAATGAGAGCATCAGCCAACATATACAGTCAATTTGAAAAGACTGTGAAAGGTGTACTTTGCATTGGTTGGTTTGTTTTCTTAATGCTTGGCACTCAAGGAGTTCTCTGTCATATAATTACCTGGACACAAACTTAAGGAACAGAAAGCTCAGAGACTGAATCACAGAGTTAATACTCTAAAATATTAAAATTACAGTGTACTGATAAAGGTATACTTTATGAATGAAAATGAAAGAAACAGGAAATGATGACCCATCCAAAAGAATAAGGTAAACCTTCAGAAACCATCAATAAAGAATACAAGACTTTGGACATACAAAATGAAGACTTTAAAAAACTGATCCTCAATATGCTCAAAGAGCTAAAGGAAAACATGGAGAAAGAACTAAAGGATTACAAAGCTACAGTGGTCAAAACAGCATGGCACTTGCACTAGGACAGAAATACTGACCAAACGGAATAAAATGGAGAGTTCAGAAATAGACACTCATATTTATGATCAATTATTTTTGACAAGGCTTCCAAGTCCACTCAATTGGGAAAGAATATTCTTTTCAACAAATGATGTTGGAAAACAGGGTTGCATATGCAAAAGAACGAAAGGGGATCCCTATCTCACAACATGTACAAAAATTAACTCAAAATGGACCAAAGACTAAATATCAGTGCCAGGGCTATAAAACTTCTAGAAGAAAATGTAGGGAATCATTTTCAGGATCTTGTGTTATGCAATGGTTTCTTAGACTTTACACCGAAAGTACAAGCAACAAAATTTTAAAAAATAGACAAAAAGGGAGCTCCTCAAAATTAAATACTTTTTTGCAAAGGGCTTTGTCACACAAGTGAGAAGACAACCTATTCAATAGAAGAAAATATTTAGAAACCACATATCTGAATTTACAGATCCAGAAAACATACAGAAATCTTAGAAAATAGAGAGAAATCTTACAACTCAATGATAAAAAGGTAAACAACTCAATTAAGAAATGGGTTAAAGACTTGAAGAAGTATTTATCTTAAGAGGGTACACAAATGGTTAAAAAGCACATAAAAAAGATGTTCGGGCGGGCCGCGGTGGCTCAGCGGGCAAAGTGCTTGCCTGCTATGCCGGAGGACCTCGGTTTGATTCCCGGCCCCAGCCCATGTAACAAAAACGGAGAAACAGAATACAATAAAACAAGAAAATGTTTAAAAATGTTTCCCTTTCTTCCTTCCTTCCTTCCTTCTATCCTTCCTTCCTTCTCTCTGTCTTTCCTTTAAAAAAAAAAAAAAAAAAAAAAAAAAAGATGTTCAACATCACTAGCTAGTAGGGAAATGCAAATTAAAACCACAATGAGTTAACATTTCATACCCACTGGAATGGCTACTATTAAAACACAGAAAAATTACAGGTGTCGCAGAGGATGTGGAGAGTAGGAATATAAAATGGTACTGCAGCTGTGGAAGACAGTTTGGCAGTTCCTTAGGAAGCTAAATATAGAATTACCCATGACATGGCAATCTTCTGGTACATACCCCAAAGAACTGAAAGTAGGCACTTGACACAAAAATGTGGTATAAACATATGATGGAATATTATTCAGCTACAAAAAGGAATAACGTCATGATGCATGTGGAAACGTGGATAAATCTTTAGTACATTATGTTGAGTGAAATATGCCAGGCACAAAAGGGCAAATATTGCATGATCCCACTGATAGGAACTAATTGTAATAATCAAACTCACAGAGTCAGAATCTAGAAAATAGGTTACCAGGGGATAGACTGCGATAGAGAATGGGAAGCTGGTGCTTACTTTGTACAGAATTTCTATCTGGGTTGTTGTGAAGGTTTGGAAATGGATGGTGGTGCTGGTAACTATTGTAAGTATAATTAACGCTGCTGAATTATGTATGAGAGTGTAGTTGAAAGAGGAGGTTTTGGGTCATGTGTGTTACTAGAATGAAAGACGATGACCCGTGGGACTGAACAACACAGTAAACTCTGCTGTGGACAGTGAACTACAGCTAGAACATCATTATTACAAAGCATAGGTTTAGTATAGGTTCCAGAACAAATGAAAGAAACAGGAAATGATGACCCATCCAAAAGAAAAGGTAAACCTTCAGAAATCATCAATAAAGAATACAAGACTTTAGACATACAAAATGAAGACTTTAAAAAACTGATCTTCAATATGCTTAAAGAGCTAAAGGAAAACCTGGAGAAAGAACTAAAGGATTACAAAGCTACAGTGGTCAAAACAGCATGGTACTGGCACTAGGACAGAAATACTAGCATAAGAACATTATTTCATGAATTATAACAAATGTATGACACTAATACAAGGTATTGATAACAGGATGCCATATAGGAAAAATACGCCTAATGTGAACTATGGACTATATTTAATAGTACCATTTTAATATTCTTTCATCAATGGTAAAAAGGTACCACACTAATGTAAAGTATCAAAAATAGGAGGTTATATGTGAACACTGTATTTTTAAGTAACTTTTTCTGTAAACCTACAACTTCTCTAATTTAAAAAATAACTTAAAAAAAAACTAAAGGATATGAGATAAACAATGAATGAACAATATAAGAATAACAAGATACACACAGAAATTTTAAAAAGGAACCAAGCAGGAATACTGGGGTAGAAAACCACAATAACTGAAAGAAAAACTTCCCTACATAATTTAACAGCACAAGAGAGCTGGCAGAAGAAAGAATCAATGTACAGGAACGCAAGACAATTAAAATGATTCAAACGGAGGTACAGAAAGAAAAAATGATGAAAAAAGTAAACATAACCCAAGACACCACTGGGATATCATAAAGCATAATATAAATATTATAGGAATCTTAGAAGGAGAAGAAAGAGAGAAATGTGATATGCTGGTTTAGAGCTAAATACCCCAGAAAAACATGTTCTTATATTTAATCCATTTCTGTGGGTGTGAACTCTTTGTAAGTAGGATGTTTTGATGAGGTTACTTCAGTTAAAATATGATCCAGTACTAGGATTAAGACACATGCCCTCAATCAAGATAGATCTCAATTCTAGTACTGGATTCCTTCATGAGCAGAATGAAATTCAGACAGACAGAACGCCACAGAGGAACAGTCAGACACTGGATGTCAACAGACCCTGGAAGAGAAGGAAGAGGCCGCCATGTTCACTGCCGTGTGACAGAGGAGCCAAGGACCAAGGATTGCTGGCAGCCAGCGCCAGAATGCCAGACCTTGAGGAGCGGGCATTGCTTCGATGAGGCCTTGATTTGGACTTCTCCTAGCCTCCAAACCACAAGGAAATAAATTTCCATTGTTTAAACCAACTCAAAGCATGGTGTTGGCTTAACAAGCAAGGAAACTAAAACAGATTTTGGTACTAGGAAAGAATGGTGCTGCTATTTCAAATACTCAAAATGCAGAAATGGTTAACTGAGCAATCGGTAGAGGTTGGAAGAACTGTCAGGTGCTCGACAGAAAAGGCCTAGATTGCTTTGAAGAGACTGTTGGTAAAACTCTGGATGCTAAAAGTAGCTCTTATTTGGCCCTAAAAGAAAATGGTGGCTGTGTTACTGGAAACTGGAGGGATGACCCTGTTTTGAAGCAATAGAGAACTTGGGAAAATTGGGTTCTGATGTCAGATGGAAGGCAGGACTTGAAAGGATGAATATTTAGCTGAGGAGATTTCCAATCCAAGTGTGGGAAGTACAGCCTGGTTTCTCCTTGCAGCTTATAGTAAAATACAAAAGGAAGGGGATAAGCTGAAAACTCAACTCTTAAACACAAAGAAACCAGAAATGGATGTTTTGGAAAATTCTGAGCCTATCCAGATCGTGTGTTCTGAGATTAGGGCAGAAGAGGTCCATTAAGGAGTGACCTGAGCTCCCTGGAGATTAGGCTCCGTGTGAGGTTTAACTGAACGAGGGTCCATCAGCCACTTCAGGGGAAGTCGGGAACACTCACACACTGTTGGTGGGAATGTAAAACGGTGTAGCTGCCATGGAAAAGTTTGGTGGCTCCTCAGAAAGTTAGTATAGAATTCCTATATGACCTGGCAATGCCACTTACAGGGGTACATCCAAAAGAAATAAAAGCAGGGACTCGAACAGATATTTGCACACAAATGGTCACTGCTGCCTTATTCATAAATGCCAAAAGATGGAAGCCACCCAAACGGACATCAACAGATGAATAAATGAACAAAATGTCCACTGACAGATGAATGAATGGATCAAAAAAATGTAACATATACTTACAAAGGAAAATTATTCACACATAAGACGGACTAAACTTGCATAACATGCAACAAAATGGATGGACCTCGAAGTCATCTTGTTGAATGAAATAATGCAGAAATAAAAGGAGAAATATTGTATGGTCTCACTAACATGAGATAATTAGAATATGCAAATTCATAGAGTCAGAAACTAGAATGCAGGTTAGCAGGGACTGAGGTGGGGAAGGAAATGGAGAGTTAATGCTAGCACAGACATTCTTTTCGGGGGACAGAAAAATTTTGATAAAGGTTGGTAGTGATGGTAGCTCAACATTGCAGACATAATTAACACCACTGCATTATATATTTGAATGTAATTGAAAGGGGAAATTTTAAGTTGTATATATGTTACCAGAATAAAAACTTTAAAAAATCATAGAACTGGGGATTTAGAAAGCCTTTTTGACCAAAAGGGAGAAGAGAGAAATGAGACAGTTTCAGTGGCTAGGAGATTTCAGAGTTGAGAGGTTATCCTGGAGGTTATTCTCATGCATTATATAAATATCCCTTTTTAGTTTGTGGCGTATTGGAGTGGCTGGAGGGAAGTACCTGAAATGGTTGAGCAGTGTTACAGTAGCTTTGATTCTTGAAGAAGATTATATAATGATATAGCTTTTACAATGTGACCGTGTGACTGAGAAAACCTTGTGTCTGGTGCTTTTATCCAGGGTATGGACAGATGAGTAAAAAAATAAGGATAATAAATAAATAAATAATATGGAGTGGACAATGTGTAAAAAAATTGGGTAGATTGAAATACTAGGGTTCAATGAGAGGGACGGCTAAGGAGTATGGGATGTATAAGTTTTTTCTTTTTTCTTTTTATTTCTTTTTCTGGAGTGATGCAAATGTTCTAAAAATGATCATGGTGATAAATATACAACTAAGTGATGATATTGTGAGCCACCAATTGTATACCTTGGAAGGACTATATGTATGTGAAGAGTTCTCAATAATAATATTTTTTACAAAATCCATAGAACTGTACAATGCAAACAATAAACCCTAATGAAAACTACTGGCCACAGTTAACTTTTTTTTTTTTAATAAAGAAAAAGTTAAAAGAAAGCAAGACCAAGAGAAGAGATAGGACCCATTTTACATGGGTACCAGGAGGCTAACCTTAGGCCAATAGGGAAAAGTTAGAGGGAGGCAGATTTCAATGGGAATCTGAGTTTCAAAAAAGTCCCAGTGCAGGCAAGCAGTAGAACAAGTTTGGAACATAGATCTGCATCCGCATAATTCCAGTGCCCTGCTGCTCTCTCTACCTCTCAATTATAAAGGCGGAAAAGGGAGAAGAGCAGAACATGTATTGAAATCACCTTTCTCCCATCCCCACCCTATCAAACCTCATTCCTGACAGGCAGCCCATCCTGTCTGCGATTTCTTTCTTTCGTTTCTTTTGCAGGGCTGAAGGCAGAAGCAACCTGAATTCAAAGGCTCTTTCCATCATTTGTAAAAGCCCCAAACCATGAGATGGACAATGATGGGAATTGAGTGGGGATAAGAGACAAAGGCTTCCCAGGGTCCTGAAGAAGAGGGAAAGTCCTCAGTTGTGGTGGTGGTTTTGAACTGCATGTACCCCAGAAAAACATGTTCTTAAACTTAATCCATTCCTGGGGGTGTGAGCCCATTGTAAGTAGAACCTTTGCTGACGTTACTTCAATTAGGGTATGGCCCAACTCAACCACAGTGGGTCTTATTTCTATTACTGGAGTGCTTTAGAAGCAGAATGAAATTCAGACAGGAGAGGGAGACATGAGAGGGAGACATGGGAAGCAAGAAGCAAAAAGCCAGTGGAACTCAGAAGAGAACAGAGGGGCAAGAATTAGCCACCCAGTGCATTGCTACAGGCAGAGAAGCCCAGGACCAAAGTTTACTGGCAGCCAGGCCCAGAATGTGAGTTTTAGGGAAGAAAGCATCCCCTTGATGACACTTTGATTTGAACTTTTCCTAGTATTAAAACTGTGATTGGATAAATTCTCATCATTTAAACCAATCCCCTGCATGGTATATGCTTCAGCAGCAAAGGAACTAAAACAGCTGGGAAGAAGAGGATATCAGGTGCTATGCCCTAAGGACATAACAAGACAGGATCTCAAAGGCAATGGTGGCATGGTAGGCCTGGGGAGGCAGGACCCCAAACACCAAGGTGCCTAGTCCAGCAAACACCCCTGTACTCCATATAGGCATAGAAGTGGAGAGCCCCTGGCCTGCAAGGGATCTCAGGAGGTGAACCTGGAGAAGACATCTATGACAGCCAGTGGACTAAAGATTCAGTCCCTATTTTCCTAGCTACAAGTTTCCTGGATCACAAGGTCACTCCAGGAGGAGAAAGATCCCTAGTAATGACCAACAAAGGATTTTCTGATCATTTGCTCAGATGGGGGTTCAAACTAGGAATACCACTGATTTAAAAGAAATAAAGACATTAAGCTACTAGAGCTAATAAATGAGTACAGCAAAGTGGCAGGGTATAAGTTCAACATCACTAAACCAGTAGTGTTTCTATATATTATTAACGAGCATTCTGAGGAGGAACTAAGAATAAAGTTCATTTATAATAGCAATCAAGAGAATCAAGTATTTAGGAATAAATTTAACCAAGGACACAAAAGACCTATACCTAGAAAACTACAAGAAATTGCTAAAAAAAAAAAAAAAAAAAAAATCACAGAAGACCTAAATAAATGGGGAAGGACATAAGATGTTCATGTATTGGAAGACTAAATATCATTAAGTTTGATTCTATCCAAATTGATTTATAGATTCAATGCAATACCCATTAAAAATCCTAACAACTTACTTTGCAGAAATAGAAAAGCCAAAAACCAAGTTTATTTGGAAGGACAGATAGTCCCAAATAGCTAAAACTATCTTAAGAGGAATGAATTGGAAGGTCTCACACTACCTGACTTGAAAGCATAGTACAAAGCCACAGTAGTCAAAAAAGCACGGTACTGGCATAAAGATAGATGTAGTGAACAACAGAATCAAATCGAGTGTTCAGAAATAGACCCTCTCATCTATGGACAACTGATCTTTGATAACACAGTGAAGCCAACTCAACGGGGACAGAGCAGCCTCTTCAATAAGTAGTGTTTGCAGAACTGGATATCCATAGCCAAAAGAATGAAAGAGGACCCATATCTCACACCTTATACAAAAATGAACTCTAAATGGATCAAAGACCTAAGCATTAGAATTAAGACCATAAAACATCTAGAAGAAAATGTAGGGAAATATCTTATAGATCTTGTGACACCCAAAGTGTGAGCAATGAGAAAAGAAACAGATAAATGGGATCTCCTCAAAATTAAACACTTTAATGCTTCAAAGGACTTTGTCAGGCAAGTAAAAAGGCAGCCTATGCAATAGGAGACAATATTTGGAAACCATACATCAGATAAGGGTTAAATATCCAGACTATATAAAAAGGATTCTACAACTCAACAACAAAAAGACAAATAACCCAATTAAAAAATGGGAAAAAGACATGGATAGACACTTTTCAGGAGAGGAAATACAAACGTTTAAAAAAATATATGAAAAGATGCTCACCCTCACAAGCTGTTAGGGAAATGCAAATCAAACCCGCAATGAGTTATCTCATACCTACGAAAATGGCCATTATCAAAAAAACAGAAAACTACAAGTGCTGGAGAGGATGTGGAGAAAGAAGCACAATTATTCACTGCTGGTGGGAATGTAGAATGGTGCAACTGCTCTAGAAGGCATTTTGGCAGTTCCTCAGGAGGCTAAGTATAGAATTGCCATATGATCCAGAATCCCTTTACTATATTTGGAGAAACTGAAGACAAGGACACAAACTGACATTTGTACACTGATATTTATAGCAACACTGATGTTGTCAAGAGATGGAAACAGCCTAAATGTCCATCAACAGATGAGTGGCTAAACAAGCTGTGGTATATACATACGATGGAATGTTGTGCAGCTGTAAGATAATAAAGTCATGAAACGTGCAATAACATGACTGAAACTTGAGGATATTATGCTGACTGAAATTAGTCAGAAACAAAAGGACAAGTACTGTATGGTCTCAATAATATGAACTAACATTAATGAATGAACTTTGAGAGTTAAAGTTGAGAAAACAGAGGGTGGAGATCGGGCATTTGATGCTGAAAGACTACAGGCTGTGCAACAGGACTGATTGTAAAGATACAGAAATGGATAGCACAATACTATCTGATGGTAGTACAGTACTGTAAGTACCCTAAACAAAGCTGAGTGTATGGTTGAGGGAGGAGGGCAGGGGGCATGTATGCCAATAGAAGGAAAGACAGAGGATAAAGACTGGAACAGTATAACTTAGCAATGCCTAGAATGGACAATGAGGGTGAGTAAATGTACAAATATAAGAATGTCTTTGCATGAAGGAGTACAAATGAATGTCAACATTGCAAGGGGTTGAAAATGGATGGTATATAGGAAAAGGTACAATCAATGCAAATCAGGGTCAGTAGTTGACAGTAACCTTGTAATATGCTTCCATTGAATGTAAGAAAGGCAATATCCCAAAGCTAAATGTCAGTAAGAGGGGCATCTGGGGGAGGGGTATGGGATTTTTTGTGGAAGAAATGGAAACGTCTTCATTAGACTGTGGTAGTGAAGGCATGGCTATGTAATTATACTGGGAACCAGTGATTTTTTATTAAGGTTGGATTTGTATTAAGTCTGAATAAAACTGTTTAAAAATGAACACAGGGATACAAGTTCTGGAGAAAATGTAGAGAAAGAGATACACACAGTCACTGTTGGTAGGGAAGTAGAGTGGTGCAGCCCCTCTGGAGTACAGTGTGGCAGCTCTACAGAAGGCTAAGAACGGGGCTGCCATACGATCCTGCAACCCTGCAGTTAATGTATACTTGAAGGAACTGAGAGCGGGACATGGATGGACATTTGTACACTGGTGTTCATGACAGCAGGGCTCCGCTAGTTTGCAATGGATGGAAGTGGCCTAAGGGTACTTCAACTGAGAAATGGAAGGGGGAACTGTGGTGTATACATATGATGGACTACTGAATGGCTGCAAGAAGAAATGAAGTTGTGAGCATGCACCGATGACAGTATATTGAGTGAAATAAGGCAGAAATGAAAAGACAAATATTATAATGCCCCACTAATAGGGAATGACTATAATGTGCAAACTCTGAGAACTGAATTCAATTCTTGCAAGCTTTGGAAACTGCCAATTGCTTGGGCCAGGCCCTCAATCTTGGGACTTGCTCTTATGAAACTTAGTCCTACAGAGGAGAAGTAGAGCCTACTTATCATTATGCCTAAGAGTCACCCCAGAGAATTTCTTTCATTGCTCAGATGTGGCCTCTCTCTCTAAGCCATTTCCACAAGTGAACTCACTGCCCTCCCCCCATACATGGGACTGACTCCCAAGGGCGTAAATCTTCCTGGCAATGTGGGACATGACTCCTGCGGATGAACCTGACCTGGCAACGTTGGAGCAACAAAGACTTCTGGACCAAAAGGGGGAAGAGAAATGAAATAAAATAAAATTTCAGCAGCTGAGAGATTTCAAATAGAGTTGAGAGGCAATTCTGGAGGTCATTCTTATGCAGCATATAGATATCTCTTTTCAATTTGGGGGGGGTACTGAAAAAACTAGAGGGAAATGGCTGTAATTGTTGAACTGTAATGCAATAACCTTTATTCTTGAAGACGACTGAATAACTATAGAGGTTTTAAGGTGTGTTTGTGTGATTGTGGAAACACTTGCAACTGACATTCCCTTGATCCAGTGTATGGACAGGTGAGTAAGAAAAGCAAAAGACAATAAATAAGCAACAGGAAGGTACGGAGGGGTATTGGATGCTTTGGGTGTTCTGTTTTTACTCTTATTTTTCATTCTTATTCTTATTTTAAGGGGGAGTAATAAAAATGTTCAAAAATCAATTGTGATGATATATGCACAGCTATATAATGATACTGTGAACCATTTTTGGGGGTAATCATTGAATATATATATCTTGTTTTTAAAAAATTTAAAGAAACTGACATTCTTTTCACATCCGTGCTTGAGAATCAAGATCCACCCCCTAGCAGAACAGGTACAAAACGCACTGTGTAAAACAACACAAACTCTGCGTTGCTCCCCTTTCCACATCCCCCAGTCTGAGATTTGGCACTCCAAATGGGCCAGCTGGAGTGTGCCCTCCAGGCAGCTCCCTCCCAGCTTACCTGGGGAGCAGGTGCTTGCGGCTGACACAAATGGCAGTCTGGTAGTCCTGGGTCACACACACCTTGTGGAGGCTGCATTTCACCTTCAGACAGGGGTCCTTGGAGGGGTCAAGGGCTGGAGGGAGAGAAAACAAGAAAAGGACAGTTAGGACCTTCAGGGAAATTTTTACTACTACTCAAATGAAAGAGGTGGAAATAAACCAACCATATGTTTGCACTCTCTGCTGCTATCCTTGGCGGGTGGGAACTGGGATAGAGACCCAAGCCAGGGGCATTTTGTATCTACCGCACGTGTCCTACTGTAACATCATTCCTTTGTGCTTCAGTGAGCTTCAGCTTTTTCACCTCGGGCAAGAATGACTTTTCAAAATCCTTTAGAATCATATGTGATCTAATGACTAAGAGCTACCCTTTTCCTCTTGGGTTATTTGTCTGGCATTGCTTTTGAATGTCTTCATCCATGCCTAATTTTACTTATTTTCTATAACTCAAAAAGTCCTTGAGGACAGAGTTTTGTTTGTTTGTTTTGCTTCAGTTCAATAAACTAGGTATCGACTATGCACATAAGCCTATTGTCAGTTTTGTGAAGAACTTCGAGATGCACAAGCCAGCTTTTTTGCCCCAGAGAGTTAAAATGTAATAGGGGAATAAAAGCTTACACATAAATATTTATTGTGCAAGACAGAATTAGATAAAGGGTCGTGATGGGCATATAAGATGATAACAGAGCTCAAGAGGGAAAATAGAGATCAATTTCTGGGGCAAGGATTAGTGAAGCATTAATATGTGAACTGGATCCCAAAGGATGGGCAGGATTTTGAAAAGCCAAGACAGAACAGGCCATCCAGGCAGGAGAACCAGCCTGAGAAAGGCAGAGAGGTATGTTTGGGGAATCATAAATCATTCAACCTGACTATCGAGTGTGGTTTGTGGTTGGGAGTAATGACAGAGGGGAAAAGGTGATTCCGCCAAATAACTCCAGAAAGGGCCCTGAAGACAGCACTACATGTGAGGCCACATTTTCTAGACTAGGCTGAGAAGCTGGCCCGGGGCTAATCAGCACTCCGCAGGCTCATCATTGGCAGAGAAGAGGCTTCAAGGAATTCTCTGCAAAACAAAAGCAATCGTGCCACCTCCAGCTGCAGGGCCTAAAACCTATCAGACAGTAAATCTTTCATAACTGCTCATCATGGCCAGAGAAGGCAATGTTTTCTCATATTCTCCCCAAGCAAACATTTGGCTAAACAAATTGGCATCCCGAGCAGAGACAGCAAAATTGTGGTGAGAAATGCCACGGTCCCCTTAACTACGGGCTGTCTTGGCCATCGTGTCTTTTCCTGCACCTAGTGGGAGTCACGAGTCCTCCCATCCTGCTCATGCTAAGAATCTGCATACAGTTTTCTCCATACGGCTGCTGGGTTCCTCAAGGGATCTGCACACACAGCCTCAGAGGGCATCACCGCAGCTTGAACAGCTCTGGGCAGCTCATTCCACTGCTGCAGCATCTCAGCAGGGTGTGGAGCTGCTCATTATTGACAGGGACCAGGATGAGTTTTAGGCCCGTTGGGATGGCAAGACTCAGGTCCTGGCCCCAGGGGGACACCAGGCAGAGCCTCCTCTCCAAGGGACGTGCCCGGATGCCTGGAGCTTGACAGGGGCACCCAGATTACAAGATAACGAGCTCAAGGGATAGGATGCTCACTCCCCACTCGCACGCTGAGGGCTGCACACTGGGGTCCTGTGGCTGCCCTGAGTCCTTCCAAGCTGGGCTTTCCAGAACTTGTAGCAAGAGCTTTCGGGCCCCTAGAGGAAGCCTCGTGGTGCCTAAGCACATCCACGTGGGAAGCCAGGGAGTTGTTGCAGCGTCAGCCCAGTCTGGTCCCTCACTTCCAGGGCTACACCCTAGCCAGCTCTGACTTGCTTCCCCACAGTTGTCCAAAAGCCCCAAAGGCACATATCTACCCTCCAACTTGAGCAAACAATTAAGGATGATTACCAGATGAGCACTAATGACAAGCCCATGTTGTCCCCTTGCTGCCTTTTCTCACACTCGTGCTCGTTCCTACAACCAAGACACTTATGGTGCTGAAGAACTCTGGGCACCAGCAGCCCCAACCGCGGTTACCAGCCGAGACATTTTCCCAGTAGGTGCTAAGGGCCGCAGAGCTCTCTGGGTTTCCCCTTGAGTGGATTTCAGAGCCTGAGAATGAAACGTTGCTCTCAGATGATGGCTGTAAAAATCTGCAGTATTATACAACGGGCTTTGTGGCAAAGTACAGATTTTACGGTTAGCTTCCTTTTGCTTTTGCAACCAGCAGCCCAGACATGTCATGCCCACTTTGCCACCGGGTTGGTGGGAATGGGCAGTGTGGTCACAAGGGAAGCGAGTCAGCCGGACTAAGGGCAGAAGAGCAGAGTCGGGCTCTAAGGCTGCTAGACTGGAACCCTGGCTCTGCTGTGTACCCGCCTTTCCCACTCCAGCTTCCTCTCTGTAAGATGGCGCTGATAACCGTGCCTACAGCATTTGCTGGTTGTCCTGAGGGTCGACTGGGTGATCATTTAGAGTGCTTATATATTAAGCTACCTTCTATGTGCTTGTCACTGTTTTCGTGTTTGTATTTTGTTCCCAGAGTGAGTAATATACCCTCACAGTAACAAGAACCGTAGCTAAGACTCGCTAAGTGCTTCCCTCACCCAGGCAGTGAATTAAGCCCTCTAATTGGATTATCACAGTTAATCCTCACCTCTACCCAAAGAGGCAGCTGCTACTAACTGCCCATTTTACAATCAAGGTATTAGAAGCCAGGAGGTTGTGAGAGGTGCAGGGGCATCTGAGGCCTGCTCTGCTGACTCCGGAGCCCCAATTCCTTCCCACCCCCTGAGACCACCAGCACCAAAGCCACTGGGCGCTCTGAGATGCTGATTGAACACCATGGACTTTGAAGCCCCGGGCATATGCTTCAGGGTCTTCCTGATAGAGCCCAGGTGAGAGGCCCTCAGGGCAGGATAAGACATCCTGGGTAGAAGCAAGGGGCAGTCAGGGGGCTGGGACTGCGGGGGCTGGGCCCCCCCACCCGCCCCGGCACACACAGAGGCCCTGTCACCAGCCCAGTGGCCCCTGGCCCCGTGGATGGGGCGCCTGGCCCCTGGCAACTCTTTCCTGCTGCAGCAACCACCCAATGGACACAAACATCAGGAACAGCAGGTCTAGGGGCCGCCATTTCAACTCAGTCCGGATTTACATGCTGTTTCTGCAATCCTGCCAGCAGTCAGCCCACTACTGGGCTGATAACTGCTACCGCTCACCCTTCCTCTAATTCTTTACATTAACATTTCCTTAAGAAAAATCCAACCCAAAATTATTAATAAGTAAAAAATTGTCATTTAACTCTGTATACATACTTAACAATTTACTTACAGAAATCAATTCTGCTAAAAATTAGCTGCTGTGGTCTGAATATTTTAAACATGCCTGAGAATTTAGGGCACATGAACTTCACAGAATAACAGAACAGTAACAAATCAAGCTGTCGGTATTTATTTAATCACTACAATGCATTTTGTCTTTGAAAAACAGCAATCCTGGGATTGAAAGGGGATGGGGAGGGTAAAAAGAGTGTGTCATTTCCATTTAGGTGCAGGCCTCCCCCATAGGCTTTTGCTAACAGCCCCAAGGCTCACGGTGACACTCTTGAAAGGCTCCCATGCTGGACGGGACACACCAGCCGGCCGCGTGCGTGGCTTCACCTTCTACAGAGGACGATAAGAGATTAGAATGTGGTCTGTGCAGGTGGGAAGAGAGCTGAATATAGTGGCCAGACGGAGAAGCTTCCTTGTCCTGGGGTTCATGCTTTCTGGAAACTGTGCTCCAAGGCTCTTGGAGAGTCAAAATCAGCAGAGTCACAAACCGGGCCTGGGCTCTACTGGCCCGGACCCTGCCTGAGCCGCTGGGGGCCACAGCTCCGCACCTAGACCGCCTCGGGCTGACCCCAGCGCTCTCTGCCAGGCCTGTCCGCGTGGGCCTCACACCCACAGCAGGGGCTGCCCCTACACCACCACTGATACCACAGAGTCATTTCATCCACCTGCAGCCTCGAGGATGCTCAGACTGCTCTCAGACTATGATGACCCCCTCCTTCCCCGCACACGAACACGGTGTTTCCACTACTGATGGAAGCCCACCTGGATGGGCCCCACACTGCAACCACCATCATCATGCCCCTCCTTTACCCTCAGGCTCCAATGCACTCAGTGTGCCCACTGGCTCCCTGGCGAGGTGTGCTGGGGTGTGCCTCGGCTGTCTCCCTAGATGACCAACCAGCTCCTGTGGACAGAGGTGGCCCCTCCGCATGGTTAGCCTGGGGCCCTGCCCCCATCAGAGCCCAGAGGAAGCTGCCGACTGGCCAGGTGGAAACTGCAGCTCTGCAGGGGAGGAGGGGGCATGGGGAGTGGTCCTCCAGAGCTTCTCCCCGTGGGTCCCCACAGGCTGCCCTCCCTGTCTTCTGATGTCTTCCTGAGAGTAGCAGCCCTGGTACTCTCCAGCTTTTATTTTAGCCAGAAATGATCAACAAGCACTGGGCCAAAGACCAGCTAAGAGTGAGCTTGAAGCTCTCCCCTGTGCATTCTCCTGGTGCCCAATCATCTCTCTTCCACCTGCCTCATCTGGGTTGTTTACTAAAATGCAGATTCTTGGGCCCCAGCCCTATCACACTGAATGAAATCCTCTGAGCTGGGAGCCCAGACCAAGCACCCTGCAATGCCCACACACACTAGTACTTGAGAAGCACTTAAACAAATGCCTGACCAGGATAGCCCCTCAAAGTGTATAGGCCCTTCCAGAATAGTGACCCTGTGCTTCTGCCTGTTTCATATTTCCAGTATGTTCTGGCAGAGGGCTACGCAAAAGGCAGACGAGTACGGAATGTGGGGTGAGAGGATGCAGCAACCCCCAGGAGTTGGCCAAGCCCTGTGTCCCCTCTGTCTCTTTCATCACAATGCCTGGAGGACTTATTTGGATTTAAAAGGATAATGTACCTAGCACAGAGCAGATACCCACAGAAGGTGAATTTCATCTTTCCTGCCCATACACAGAAACCCATCAAGTGTCATGTGGCACATGACATTTGCCCAATGATTATTTCTTAAAATGATTTTTACAAAAAACTTTCTCAGGGAAAAATAGAAGAACGAATTAATTTAAAGAGAGATCTGCTGAGCTGTAAAGAATGGAATTCAAAAGCTAGTTAATTAAAGCTCCATATAAGTTGTTTTTTAATTAATTTTATTTTTTAAGCTGCCTGCTTGGTCTCAATTAAGATACTGATATTTAAATTATCTGAATTGTTTCTCAACTTGCTTTTCAGTTTGACGAGTTATTTTTTAATTGTCTACATTGATTTAAAAAGCCTGAATCAAGTCTTTTTTGCTGAAGTTGGGGACATCCTAAAGGCTAACTGACAAAGAGGTCATAACATCCATAACAGGAGAACAGGATACCACCGCTTCGGTGCTGAGATAAGAGGAAGGTTCCATCTTGTGAGACACACAGGGTAGTCACACCTGCTTGTGCTGATTCAATTAGTATTTGCAGAGCACACCCTTTGCAGACTGGGGGGCGGCACTTCCAGAGTGAACAAAATGGCCTTCCTGCTGCCCAGGAGCCTGCAGTTCAGGAGGGGAGCAGGCAACAGGAGAAGCAAGTTCTGAGCGCCATGGGAGACAGGTGAGGTACCAACCCAGCCTTTCATAGGGTCAGGTGAGACCTTCTGGAAGGACTGGCCTCTACTGAAAAGTGGGTTTAAGCCAACTAATTGTATGAGTAAGAATACACCAGATAAAGGAAAACTCTTTCTGGGAACAAATGAAGAAGTCTGGGGAATGGAAGCATTTCTCTGGGCTGGGGGCAGGCTGGAGCAGGGGTGGTGCATGATCAGGTTGGAGAGAATGGCAGCTCATCATCACGAAGGGCGACGAAACCACAGTGAAGACTCAGATACGACACAGAGGACTGCAGAGATCTGTGGCTTCCGAGTTCCATGGTGACCACCAACATGGGCAAACCTGGTGGCCTTCCACACACCCTTCCATGCCAAAGAACAGAGGCAGGGACAGGAAGAAAGACCCCTATGTATGGATTTTTCATGGAAAGTGGCACTTTAATAAGGACAGACATTCTGCACAATCTCATCCTGCAGCGAGAGGGAGTCAGAGCTAGAGAGCCCAGCGGTCAGCTCTCAGAGCCTCCCTCCCCTCCCTCCTTTGAGAGCTCCCCTTGTGCCTCTCTGGGGGGCGGTGAGCACCCAGGATTCTGGGAGGCAATAAGCCTCCTGCTGAGACCAATACACAGAAGGCTGATACTTGAGCAGCAGTATGCACCTGTCATCTACTTTGTGGACTCCCAGAAGCTTCTTCAGACAAAAGGTTGTGCAATTCACAAAAGTCGGCAAATCCATGCCTACCTGTTATCTCCCTGTTGCTTTTAAGCTGAGTTAAGCTCATGCTCATCTGAGGTTCATCTGCAAAGCAAAGACACTTCCAGTGATACATTAGGAGAGACTTAATGGGTGACTGACAAAGAAATTACTCCAAACTGCTAAAACCTCGTCAAGCTAAGATCCCAAACATTTATTACAGCTTGTCTTCCCCATGGTAACCAGTACTTGCATCTTGTATATCCTCTCTCCAGAGGGGTTTGTTTACTAGCTGATGACAGAACCTCTCAGAATATAAAATAAAAGACTCTGCCCATAGGATTTGGTTGGAGCCAGGGAAGAGTGGCAACTTTGAAAGCCTCCCTAGCCATTCTCAGCTTTACATTCAAGGGCTTGGCCAAGGTCTCTGAACAAAGGGGTCTCTGGCCAAGAGCCTAGAGAGGACAGCTGAGCAATAGAGGAGGCTGGACTTGTGTGCCCAAGCCTGGGGAGAGCAGTGGGGAAGGGACACGGGACAGATAAGGACAAGAGGCAAAGGATAAAAGGATGCCTGTGACCAAATACACCCCACCTGTGAGACACCTTTTTTTCCCCTTCAAACGTAGGACTCCTTTCTTTCTGTGTCAAAAACTATAAAATCCTCTCTGTTACATTATATATGGGGGAGTGGGGAGTGGGGGGTGTGCAGGTATAAATTGATAACAGCCTCTTGTGCAGGGCAATTTCTTAGCCTTCTGTGATGACAGTTGTTAAATACACGTGGACAGGTGTGGGGGGTTATTATACCATTCTCTCAACATTTTGGTACATGTGGAATTTTTCACAGTAAAAGGAAAGAAAAAACAAGATAGATGTCCTATGACCCAGCAAGCTAACATATTAGACAAAAATGCTCATCTTAATGGTCTATAATAAGGGAAAATTATAAACAACTTGAATGCCCATCTACAGGGAACTGGTTAACTTAATTGCAGGGCATCCATTTACGAAAGACGATGCAGCTATTTTAAAGGAGAAAGTAGATTTGTGTGCACTAGCATAGGTAGATGTTTATGACACATGAAGTAAAAACAGCAAGTTGAAGATGGGAAAAGAAGGTAAAGTAACTTCCCAACAACACACAGCCAATAAACAGTGAGGCAGAACAGAAATCCAGGTCTGTGCACTTCCAAAGGAACTGCTCTTTCCCTTTTCCATCCTGAAAACAGAAACCACCTTCACCTAACCAGCCCCAGCCTCCACTGCAGTCACACACCAGGGCCCTTGGCCCCTCCTGCCTGCCCCGTTTCCTGGGCTCTCCATGCAACAGTCCGAGGATGAACTCAGACTCCTCAAGCCTCTAGGCTGGCATCACTATTGCCCGTCACTGACCTGGTCTAGAAACACCACCCACACCAGCCACAGCCTCCCTCTGTTTCCTGAAGAAACAGTATCTTGTCTGTGCCATGGAGACAATGACAAGTCGGGACCATCAGCGGGGGCCAGAGCAAGTGCCCAATCCCGTGAGATCCTGGCACCTGCCTTTGAGATGTGGTCGTTAAGGATGTCCCACACCCGGCTGGAACTAATGAAAGTGCTGGGAAGAGTTTCCCAGCCCCGGCCCACGTGCTGAATGCGGCATTAGGAGCAACCGCTGATAAGTTTAACAGGACTAATTCCCACATCCTGATCATTAAGAAAGAAGGTGTTAGAAGGCGCCTACTACAGCAGCTGCGGAAATGTGCTCTATAAAATCACAGACCACGACATTTTATTAGCCTGGCCAGCCAATCCTTCCTTCTCAAAACGATCATCCCACACCTTCTCCTTCTCCCCAGCTGCGCCGGGATTGTGAAGACAAGGGCTCAGCCTCTTCCTCAGGATACTGGTTTTCATTTAAAGTCAGGAGGGAGGAAGAGAAGGAAAAAGGAGAGTAGAGGAGGGAAACTAAGTGGAAACGAAGGACAGGTGGGAGCATTTTATGACAGTGCATCGCCTAATCAAGGGACTGATGATGACAGTAACCTTCACCACCCCATAAAATAATGTATCTTATCCTTAATTTAATGGTGAGGAAACTGACACAGAAATGCTGAGTAACTTGTCTGTGATCACACAGCTGGTGAGGCTGGAATTCGGTCTAGGTGAGTCCCATGCCCAACCTGGTGCTCAGACCATTAGGTCACTTATGGCAATAGCTTTTGAGAAACTTACGATACCACCCATACGATCCCAGAAGGAACTTCTTATTGTAAGTAAACACTGCACCGTCAGAAATCCAAGCCAGATTGTTGGATATTCTAATAAGCTTGTATTACTTTTATAAGAACAATAAAAATCAGCATTTATTTTACAAGCGATGCTGATGCCTGGTGAAGTTAAGCTGCTCCCTGACTTAAGATACAGCAGGGACAGGCGGGCGTCACTGTGCTTGCTTCTGCAGCAGGGCGTGGCAAGCGTGCCTCTGGGCCACGCCATGGGTGGTGCATCCATGCTGCCCCGCAGTGACCCGGGACCGGACAGCACGGACCACTGAGGCACAGGCCACTATCCACACAGAAGTGCTGACCCCCTCATCCATCGAAATGGCCAGAATTTATTAAAAATGTTATAATAGCACAGGCTTTTGGGTTCTATTTCATTGTAATCAGTATTCATTATTCATAAGACATTTATGAACAAAGGAGACAAAATTACTTAAAACACAAAAGAATCAGTTCTATAAACTGGGAAAATAAAAGGGCATAAAAAGCATAATAAAAATCAAATATTTCCAGGAAAAACGTATACTTAAAAGACTGCTGTGGCTCATAAAGTCTACCTTTTGTATCTGTGCTTTGCTTTAATGCAATCAAAACTCCTGTAAAATACAGAGCTGTTTCCAAACTAATGGCATCTGGGAACTAACTCCTTTGGTGTCAATGAACATGATTCTGACATTATTCAGCAGCCATGATTATTTACCAGGATGGAGAAACTCAGGTATGCCAGAAATTTCCAAAATCTTTACTACTGCCTCAAAGTTAAGAGTCCAGGGGTTGAAATCAGAGAGACGTGGGCTGGACAGGCACCGCCATGCCACTTCCTGCCTGTGCAGTCTCGGGAGGCTACTCAGCGCCTTAGAATGCAGCACAGAGACAGCCCCACTTCACCGGGGGCTGGGATGTGACGAGATGACGCATGAAAGCTGCCGAGCACAGTGTCTGGCACAAGTACAAGTTCGGCTGCCATTCTCATCACTCTCACCGGCTCTGTGTAGCTTGGTCCTAAAATACAGAAAGTTTACGTTCACCAAGGACAAAGGACCCCAGACATCTCCGAGCCCCAAGGTCTTGGAATTGTAATTCAGGTCAACCCTTCCCCTCTCAAAATGGAAGACTCAGTTTCATGAGGAGAAACATTAAAACTTCTTTTTGAACATCAAGCTCAGGGTCTACTTAATCCAGGAAACTTTTGCTGGTTTCCCAGATTCACGTCCACTGCTGAAATCACCAGGTGACAGCTGAGTTGTTCATGTATCTCTAGCAGAGCAGTGTTCTGTCTGTTCCCTCCTAAAGATTATAAGGCCTGGGGATGAAGGACGAAAATCTTCTTTCCAAATTCTGTGCACAAAAGCATACAACAAAACCTTATAACACAAACCTACAGGGTCAAACTTTTCTTTTTCAAGAGGAGATCCTTGGATTCTGAAACGTCTTTATTGGAGAGTCTTGGAGTTTGAATGCTAAGGTACCCTGAAGCCTACATTCCAGCAGCAGCAGTAAAAAGCTAAGAAAAAAGCCCAGTTAAGGAGAAAGAGTCTGGTAAATATGGTTGATGCAAGCAGAGAAAGCTTGAATCCAGGGAAGTTATTTACTATGGAGTATGCTGGGGACAAATGCACACTCAGGGTTCAGCAAGGTAGTCTGGTATATAGACTGGTGCTCTCTAATCCTTGGCCTCAGGCTGCCCATCTGACTGCTCTCTGCTTGGCAGGTGCAGGTGTAAACTGAAACCAGAACAGTGAAGTCAGCAGGGAAAGCCTGCCCCAGATTGGAGGCAGGGACACTCAGCTAACCTCTCAGAGCCTCAAATGAAGCTGCCACTTTCATAGTGTGGCATCTGTGGAGCAGAACCCTGGGGCAGAGCTCTACGAGGCAGCACGGCGGCCGGTCACTGCTGCCTCCCTGAAGAGTCCAAAAAACACCCAAGGAGAGGAAATCGGCAGTCCTGTGCCACATGAATCTAACAGAGCCTGCCCCAACCCCTCCTCCTGTTTCCACCATCTCATCTAACCATTGCTTTTCAGACTGGGCATGGTGGCCAAGGAGAATGCAAATCTACACTGACTCGGCCTAAAGCATCTATTTTTCTAGATGTTAGATGATTATGAACTTGTATAAGAGACACTTCAAGAACGTAGGTGCTCTCACTAGGTCCTGTCCCCTGAATCTCAGAGTAGGCATTTACTCTTAATTGTCCTTAGGGGCTCTTTGGTAGAAAAGTTGGAGAAGTATTGAGCGTTTACTAAGTTTAAAAGGTCCTACAGTGAAGCTGAGAGCTCTCTAGGGTACTTATATCTAAGATGGAAAATCAATACCAGTAAAACTACATACAAAGGGCCTTCATAAGCAAATTTTTCACTCTTGGGGACCAGGAAGCAGCTCCAGTTAAAGCCAGTGTGTTAGTCAGGGTTCTCTAGAGAAGCAGCACTAATAGGAGCTAACTGTAAATATGGGATTTATAGAAATGCCTCATGCAACTGTGAGGGTGCAAGAATCCAAAATCCACAGAGCACGCCGTGAGGCTGGCTACTCCGACAGATGTCCTTGACGAACTCTACAGGAGAGGCCCGGCTGGTTGAAGAAGTGAAAATTCTCTCTCCTCCTTTAAAAGTCTCCAACTGATTTGATTAAATTCAACTGACTGATTTAAAGGCACCCCCTTAGTTGATTATAGATGTGATCAGCCACAGATGCAATCAACTGACTGATGATTAAAACACCAGCCTACTGGTTTATCAACCAGCCACAAAATATCCCTGCAGTAATGGCTAAGTCAGTGCATGCCTGACCAGACAGCTGGGCGCCATCGCCTGGCCAAGCTGACAGCTGAACCCAACCATCACAGTCAATTTATCAAAAATGCATGCTGGGGGAGCCGGGGGACGCAGTGCGAGGGTAGTTTGGTGGTAGAATTCTCGCCTATTATGCAGGAGACCCAGGTTCGATTGCCAGCCCCTGCACTTCCCAAATAACAAACAAACAAAAGCAAAAATGCAATAAATGGTGCTGCAATAACGGGATACTCACATCGAGAAAGAATGAAATATGACTCCTACCTTACAGCATACAAAAAAAAATGTATGTCCTATCCCCTGGCACAGAGTCCCCATGTCATCTGTTCCCAGGGATCTCAATTCCACTGGTGAAAAGGTTCCAGGGATTTTCGGAGAACTGACCTTGCATGGTACAAAGGTTTTTTTCAGAGCCTTCTATGTGCCAAGCATTAGGCAAGGTATATAAGTGTCCCTAAACATTTGTGACTCCCCAGGTATGAATATCAAAATTAAAGCTGTTATTACTTTCATCGCTCCCGCTGTTAATTTTTCAGAAACACTTGGCTCTGGATTTATAAATGGGTAATTGGAGACTATTCATTTCCAAGGCCTTTCTTTCTCCAATTAGGGCAGATTCATTTCTGCTTCCCTGGGATGGTTCCCAAGGTTATTAAGTTCCATTCCTTTACTGATAACGTCGAAGCAATCATGACAAAACTTGTGCTGATTGGAGCTGGGGTTTCTTGAGGCATCTTCTAAGCTATTAGATACCGCCCCAAGCTGAGAGAAGAACGATTGCATCTTCCACTGTAGAGTTTGGTAAGTGCTGTATCATTTAAGTCTTGTAAATTCTTGTTCCCTGTTTCTTATGTCTCACGCTGTTCAATCATTGTTAAAATACTCTGCCACATGCATCCAAATAAGCAAAGCAATTTGCAGTCCTAATCTTCCCTGAAACCTGCTCTCTTTCCTGCCTGTTTTTCCACCAATGTGACACTCAGTGGCCAGTTACCTCCCTTACATTAATCTAAGATAAGCTCTGGACTGCTAAATAAAACATAAATCTGGTCTTAACTCCACAGAGAAGGCAGATGCAACAAGAAATCATGGGTAAGTAACTATGGGTTTCCGAAGACAAACACTGAACAAACACAATGAGTGAAATTTTTCCTTTTTGTTCTTTAGCAATGAGCACTGAGCACCCAGCAGGTAAGACAGTAAAGGGAAATAATCATCTCTGGATAGGAAAATAGCTGCAAAGTTCTTTCTACTGAAGGAGAGGAGCTGATTTCCAGTAGTTATGTTTGTTTTCACTAATGTTATGGATTCCAAATTCAATTTTTTAAAAGACCTTCTTGAATGTCTTCCTCAGTCTGGCTTCACACTTCCCTGCCAGAATTTAGTTCTCAATCCCTGCTTGTCTTCCCCTCATACTCCAACATTTACCTGGCTTCAGTTACAGACCCTCCAACATGTGGCATGTTTTCATGAGTCTAGACCTGTACTGTCCAATACAGACTATCGTTCTGTTTTAGCTTCCCAGCTGCTAAAGCAGATACCATAAAATGACTTGCCGCAGCAACAGGAATTTAGTAGCTTTCATTTCAGAGGCTATAAGGCTTGCTTCCTCCCTGGGTCAGTATCTTCCGTGTGTCTGGCCATCTTCAGGGTTTCTGGACTTTTCCATTACATGACAATGCACATGGCAGCACCTTTTCCTTTCTTTTCCAACTTCCATTAATTCTCAGCTTCCAGCAGCTCTTTGTGGCTTCTCCTCTTGAGTCTAATTTCCTTTGTGTGTAAAGTCAGCCATAGCGGACTGAGACCTACCCGTACTCATTTGGCACAGCTTAACTAATAGTATCTTCAAAAGTCCTACTGACAAATGTGATCGCACCCACAGGGCCAGGGGTTGGGACCTGAATGTGCATTTTGTGGGGACACAATGCAGTCAGTCCCCAACACATTCCATTCTCACAACCACCTTATATGGTCAATACTTGACAGATGAAGACACAAAATTGGAACTCACCAAAGATCATGGAACGAGTAAGTGGCCCCGCAGGAATGTGACTCCACGTCTGTCTAAATCCAGTAGAAAATAAGCACCAGGAGACCAGAGACGGTGAGTACCTCCCCCCTGCACTGCTTATGCCCCTCACCTAAAGCAGTGTCTGCTCTGATGGGGGCTCATACATTGTTAAATAAAAAGATGATGGACTCTAGGCCTATGGGACTAACCACTACTCTACCCTGGTCTGTGAGGTCAGGGGCCAAATTCTGTTCATTTCTGAATCTCAACTCCCTTGTGTCTGCTCCAAGGGACCTGCTGAATGACAGTGCTGAACAAACATTCTGTGCAAGTGGCATCTCTGGACAGATCTGGGAAAATAGGGTTCTGGGCCACGAAGATTCAGAGCTCCAAGTATCTCCAGACCAACATGCTCACTTTTTACATAGAGAAGACTACAGTTCTTCAATTTAGCAAACATTTGCATAGCTCCTTTTACATGCCAAGCACTATTACAAGCCCTGGGTTTTCCGAGATGGGTAGGACAAAGTCCTCACTCTTAAGGAACTTATGTTTTAGTAGAGGAAGGAAAAGAAAGAAAGAAATGGGTGGGAGAGTTGAAAGAAAAGAAGAAATGAAGAAGGGAAGGAGGAAAGGGAAAAAACATTAGATGGTAATAAGAGCTCAGAAGCATTTGTCAAAAAGTGATGCAACAGGGAGTGCCTCGGTGGTCATTTTGGATTAAATGATCAGGGAAAAGCTCTCCGAGGAGGTAACTTTTAAGTTGTCATCTGAAAAAAGCAATCAGCCCTATGAAGAGCAATTGAGGGATATTCCAGGTAGAGGGAACAGCCACTGCAAAGGCTCCAAGGCCCCTGAAAAGTTGGAGAAAGGGACAGGCATTGACAGAGTTCAGAACTTTTCCCAGGACACACTGCCAGTGATTAGAACCAGGACTTAATCTCTAGAAGGACCAATTCTCTTATTTGCATCCTTAGAGAAATGAGTCTCAAGATATCTGGTCAACATAATGAGGTATATAACTGAGGCGCTGCTCTAGGCCTGGACTCACCATCACAAACTCCACCCCACCATGGCTGTCCAGTGCTCAGCTTCAGGACTGTCAGCTGGCCACTGTGCAGGCTGCCATCGCTAAAGGTGCATAGGCTGCAGAGAACCCAAACTGCAGGCCTCCTGGACATGGCCTTTGCTCATATAAGCAAATCTACAAGATGTGGGATATGGCCCATATGGAAAGGCCAAAGGAGCATGAACTTAGAGCTGCAGACAGACCCAGCTCTACACCTCAGCTCAGTGCCTTGGCGCTGTGTGATTATGGACAAGTTATAGAGCCTCTCTGAGCTGTTAAGGGGAATAGCAGGTAACATCTATCGAACTTATATGGTGGCTAAGAGGACTAGGTAAGACAATGTGCCGAACACTTAACATTGATCTTAGCAAGTCCTTAATAAATATCAGTTCCAGCTCCTTTTTACATGATTCCACTTAAACAGCCCTTACAGATGCACAAATCCTAACTGGACCTCTTTTTTTCTCCAGGTTTCTCTACCAAGGCCAGACACAGTCCTGAAATCATCTTGCCTTTAATCTCCACTTCCTAGGAGACCTCCTTTGAGCTGTGTCTATTGCCATACTGGCCCTGCCCCTGCACAGCAATCCTCACGCCCACCCACGCTCCCTGCCTGGACCGTCCCCAGCACCCTGCCTCAGGAACCCATGCCCCCATTCAGCCTTCTATCACAGCCGAGGCAAACAACATGGGGAATGGGGAATGGATGGTTTTATGCTCTCTACTCAATGAAGTAAAACTGGAAACAGACACCTGGACCTCATAAATGTGAGAAAAGCGAGAAAGGAGAAGAAAAATGATGAAATAAAGGAGATTCCCATGTTCCCCAATACTCCTTGCTAATGCTAATGTGTAACAGAGATTTTTGGCAACAGATCCCACCGGCTGGGGCTAAACTCACCATCAGGCCTTTTGTGCTCCTGAAAAAAAAGCAAATGAGAGGATGCATTTCTGTGTAATCCAAACAGTACCCATTTCATGCCCAGTCATTTTTCAAACAGGCAACAAATCCCCCTGGTGGGTTCCTTCCTTTGACAAATAAAAACTCCATCTGGTTTCTCTGTGGGTCCTGTCCAACTGACAGGGGTAAGAGACCTTGCTGGCAATTCACAATCCCCATCACAAGGGCAGACTCGCTGGGCCATCTCTCTGCTGCTATACAAGCTTTCCTCATTAGAAGCCAAGTCAAAATTCAGAATTTTGAACTCAGACTTCTGAAGCAGGGCATTGATTTTTACCTGGTCTCTAAATAGCAAGTTGACAACTTTTTTTTTTCAGTCTAAGTTCACTACTGCTTCGAGTGATGGGCATTAAAAGATGGAGTGTGACAATTTTGTAACTTCAGCAGATAGAGTGGAAATTCCTGAAAAAAAGAATCACAGACTAAAGGACCACAGGAGCGCATGGTACCTCCTGGGTGGGGCACTGTGGAAGCAGCAGGAATGTCTCTGGACTCTGAAAAGTGGGGAGGGCCAGGAGCAGAACAGCCCCCAAGTATCGCTGCAAAAACAAAGTGACACACTGGGCATGGGCTGCTGGATCAGCTGGCAGTGCCCGGCGTTCCTTTACAGGGTCACAGATACCATTCTAACCTATGCCTTTTGTCCCCAGGCATTTGCATATTCATCTCCTGGGGGATATTTCCTTATGGGAGCACATCTTCTCAGCAACCCCTCTTTCTTAAAGGGAAATCAATAGGATTTCAGAGCTGACTCTCAAAAAGTCTGCTATCCAATAATTCACTTATTTGTTAGGCACAGACCTTCCATAGGCACCTCCTAGGTGTCGGCACCATTTTAGGTACTGAACCTATTTGTTAAACTAAGGAGGTCCAGTCCCCGTATGTGAAGTCTGTTCGAGCTCTCAGGCTCTGAGCCCTTTCTATGTGCCAAGCACATATGATTTCGATCCTTATGGCAACCCTGGGAGCTGCTGTTCCCATCATCCAATCCACAGTTTACAGCCCAGATAGCAGAGGATCTTGCTAAGGTAAGACAGAGCACTTGCTAGCACTCAGAGCTGGAAGGGAAAAAGCAAACATTTACACACAAGTAGCCCCAGAGCCAGGCTGCACCAAAGGCCACGAAGCCTGCCCAAGCTAGCTCAGCTCACTCTTGAGCTTGGACCAGCCCACATGGTGCTTTGAAATTTTTGAAAAAGTTGCTAGTCTTCAAAACTTAGGGAATTTCATGTAAAAATTCAAGATAAATTTCTGGACTATTTTTAAATGGGAAGACCTGGCCACACTTGGGCTGATCTTCCCACATAGTCACTTCCTTTGCCTTATCATTGTCTTCTTTTCTCTCTTTAGACTCTGTTTTGCCACAGTTCTCTTCCCTCCTCCTTCACATGCACATTAACTGCATCCCTGGTCGAAAGGCACCAGGGTTTGCATCACCTGCAGCTCCACGGGAGTATATCTTTTCTTCACAATGCAAACCACTAAATAGGCCAGTACCCACATTCCGTTTACCTAGAGAAAAATCCCAAGATAGTTGGATGGAAATGCTCTAGAAAAGTTAGTATTCTTTAGTTGAAAAAGCAATTCCAGTACTTAGTGCTTTATTGTTCGACAAATGTTAACTTTTTTTTTTTTTTTTAGTCTTGACAGACTGTATATTATTTTTCCTTTGAATTTTCACATCGGAATAATTAACTTAGCAGTCGTCTGCCCTGGAGAGTTTTTCCTCTCCTAATAGATTTTACTCTACTTTTGTTCTCAGAGTGCTGACTGTGCTACATGCTCGCCAGATCCCAGAGGAGACTCTACCGGGGGAGCAACAAGCGGGACCTCTTCCAGCCAGTATTTTCCCCTGGGCAGGGCCTCTAGGATCATGCATGCAAAGGTGGCAGATGAGAAAATCTTCTCCATGATTTCCCTCTCTGCAGAGCTTTCTGTTAATTACGTGGTCCCAACCCCATTGCCTTTGGGTTAAAGGTTGGTAATGAGACGCCTGTAGATAGCCTCAAGAAGGTCTGAAATCTGCACAGAAAACCTTACTTTTGTTGCACCAAGGGTATAGAGTGGATGTTGACCTAGACTCCTTCAACCCCTTCCCTAAAAGCACCCTGTTTCCCTTAAAGAAAGTCACCTTTCCCCATTGTACAGAGACCTGGTGGGACAGTGGTTCCAGACAAGGGTGCCAGCTGAGCCTTTCTCTCCAAACCCTGATTCATTCAATTCTAGTGACCATCCAGCAATTCTGCAGCTAAAAAGCGGGGCCCCAGGCAGAAGGAACATTGGAAATTATCCATGACCTCAACAACCTGCTGACCAGACAATGCACGGTTCCCACGCCCTAGCCCTCTGGCATATTCTAGTCCTTTCCCATTTACAAGCCAGGGTTATCCAGTCTCTCAGCGCCTTTGTGAGTGAGCTCAGCTAATCCTTTCCGAGATGCCCAAGGTTACCCAGAGCCGTGCTTGGCTGCTAGCGTTAAAGATTTCCTAAGCAATGGAGGTGTTATGGTCTCCAGAGAACTTCAGAGGGTTCTGTGGTTAGGAAGCCCAGCGTTAGGGCACTGGATAGTTGGGGCTGGTTGAAATGCAGCCACACCTGGAGTGCTAGCATATCAAGCCTAAACTGCCATAAAGGCTCAGGGCGACTGGGATGAGATCCTTCTTAATATCACAATCCACAGAAAAACACTGTGCGCATCACTGGAAAGGGGTAGTGAGATTTCACACAGGACACCATTCAAGGAAGGGAGAGGCGAGGCAAACAGTGAGGAAGGAGTTCAGGAGCACTGTAACGAGAGAAAGGACAGGTCGGGGTCTGAGAAGACTCTTGTACAAGCCTCACCCATTCCACAAGGTGGCCCTGTGGCGTTCTGGTCCACAGGTGACTGGTAAGCTGTGTGTGCGGGCTCTCTCTCAGAGATGGCGCACCAGCAACTTCTCACGCAGATTCTCCAGGGTTTATGGGGGGGAGGGACAGCTGGCTGCCTGAGGCTCCCAGATTAACATGTACAGCTCCAATCATGTGAGAGGCTGGCATGTCCCTTAGCCCATGTCAAATCCTCAGGTAGGCAGTCCTGATAAGCTAAGTTTCTCTGAAGCCCCCTAAACCCTCTCCCCAGGTGAAGTTGGCCACCCTTTCTGCATTTCTTTGTGCTCCAATGGCAATTATTGTTTATGCTGTAAAATCATCATTGTTTCATCCACAAATCCAGTTATGGTTTATATTGCGATTTATGTTTCCACGCATCTTTGTCTTGCATTGCCTTCCAAATTGTTTGCCATCTTATAAATATTTTTGACTTCTGAGGCCCAGTATAATACTTTTGCTGACAAAAATAGTATCAACAAATTTATAATAATTAGGTTGTTTATAATATCCTGGTCCCACTAGAAATATTTTATCCAAGTTGTTTTTGCATTTAAAAAAAAAAAAAACTCTAGGATTTGCCTACAACCTAATATAGGAGAAGATGGAAAATTTTAAAAACCTACCTTTTTCATCAAGTATTCAGTGCCAGAGCTATCCAATTTCCCTGATGTAAGAATAAGATCCAATACCTGTCATATTCTGGGTAAGATCTAAGAATTGTCACCCCTATTCTCATCTCTGGTGATATATTATACATGGTACCATCTCAGTGTGAATCCAGGTCGCCAGCACAGTATTTGGGCCAGTTTTACATTTCACCTTCAAGCTGACAGAAAAGTCGCCTTCTTTGTTGCCTCTCTCCCCAACCCTATGGGAAGTAGATACCTCTAATCAATATGCTATCCCCCATTTGCTCTGGTCTCCTGGGAAACCTTCCCTCCCCTTATTATTCCAACTGAAATAGGCCTATAGAAGAATGTACGCATACAACAGAGTTTCTCAACCAGGGGTGATCCATTCCCACCCCACTTCCCAGGAGACGTTTGGCAAAGTCCTGACACTTGATTGTCACAACTGGTGGGAAGAGGGGGATATACTGGTGTCCACTGGCTAGAGGCCAGAACAGTGCTAAGTATCCCCCAATCCACAGGACAGCAGCCCCAACAACAAAGAGCTATCTGACCCAAAATGCCAATAGTTTCAAGGTTGAAAAACTCTAGCTTAGAGATATAAGGTGCGCTGGGAGGAGCTATTGTCTAAAATTATCTTTGGGGCTGGAGTCAGTTCTGTGGCGGGAAGCACAGGTAAGTGAGCCTGGCTGGAACTGGAGGCATAAGAAATGGTGAACAGGAAAGTGGAGTCTGCCACTGAGGAACCTCCAAAAGTGTACCTATGCTGTGACAGTATTGAAAAATTCCTTCAGAGATTTTATAAACCAGTTTCCTACACTACAGTTGAGGAACTGAGGTCCAGAGAAGAGAAGCAGGTTTGACCAAGGCTCCTACACAAGTCAACTGCAGAGCTGAAACTAGAAACGTGGTCTTATCCTCTCAGCCCAGTGTCCCTTCTACCCTACCATGTTGTCCCCAATGAAAAGAGAAAAGGAAATATGGACTGAAGCCTACCATTGGCCTTTAAATTCATTCAGAGAGATGGGACATAGAAGTTTTTCTGGTCCACCACAAAAACAGATATATAGTCTGAACGTCAAAAGGCAATGGATTTATTCAACAACAACTGTATATTTAGCACTTACTATATGCCAAACATTGGTTTAAGTGATGGAAATATTGCAGTGGCTGGAAAAGACAAAGCCCCTGCTGCCCGTGGCTTATCCTCTAGGTACATATGTGCGTGGCAGCCACAGCCACGAGAGGAAAGCGAGCAAGGCTAAGGTCAAAGATAACGGAAGTTTAAGGTAAGTCTGTGGCCTACAGGGCTCAAAGACCTATAAAAAACACACTCCCCAAGTACCCTTAAAAAGGGTGTCTTAGGACGATGCAACATTGCAATAGTAATAATAGTCATGTCGGCCAACATTTCCTGGGCACCAGCGTACGTGCCAGATACTGTGCTCTGTACTCAAGTGCACCATCTCATTAAATTCTCACAGCAACCCTACGACAGAGGGGCCTTTCCCAACTTGGAGATGTAGAAACTTGGGTTCAAAGATGTAATATTTAGTCCAACATCACGCAGTTAGAGGCAGTCCCACCCAGGTCTGCAGCCTCTGAGGCTCGGGCTCTCAATGAGTAGCCTGACAGCAGCCAGGCTGTTCTCTAAGCTTTCCAAGCTAAGACCCCTATGCCAATGCATGAGTCTCGGTTTCCCTGTTCAGCATCTACTGTGGCCCAAACGGTGTGTCCTCAGTTTACCCATAAGGTCTTGTACCACATGATCAACTGTCTTCGGCATACATAGATATTGCATATCTTTCTGATCCAAGTAGCTTCTCAGAAAATTTAAATTGTCAACCAACCATATATTTCAAAGTCAAGTATTTCCCACAGACCATAAAGAGACTTACTGGAGAGGAGAGAACCTTGTCGGAAATGTAAATGTGCGTACATACGCTGTTAAACCCTGGAAAGCCAGAGAGGTTATACGAAGTATTCATTTGCACTTTTGAGCACTACCAGGCAAGACGGATTGCTTGCTGCCCCACAAATTTCACTACTGGAATAAATTTTGTTAATGAGAACGAGAATATTCAAAATAACCCATTTTTCTACGTGAATAATTGATAAAAGTCATTATTGCCTCCACCAGATTAAGTTTACTTTTCTTTTTTTTTTTTTCATCTCTTCCAAGAATCTCATTAAATGATGATCTGCCCAGGCACACACACGCCACGTGTCAAAGGTCCACCTGGAGGGCAGGGGAGTCAGGGGAACCAGGGACTTCAGATCAAATTCTCCCAACACTGCCTGCCCAACGAATAGTCCAGAGATACACACAGGGGAATCTCCTTCAGCAAATATCTACAGAACACCAGCTAAGGGTCAAAAAATACAGCCGCTTTCACATGGGTTATTTCGTTTAAACTTCACAAGAAATTTGGGAAGTAAGAGTTACTATTTCCATTTTAATGATCAGAAAACACTAAGGCACAGAGAGATTTAGTCTTCGCTCTGGGACATTCAGCTAGGACATGGCCAGGCCAAGATTCAAATCTATTATTCTAAATACAAGCGCAGCTTTCTTTCTCCTCTTTCAGTACAGTTTCCTTTATACCAAACACTTAAGGGAGGCAGCCACAGATTAAACATAGTCCTGGCTTCAAGAGGTTTATAATGTTTTAGGGGAACTAGATGCACCCACGGGACTACAGAAGCTCACGTTTACGGAACACTCGTCGCAGGCCAGGCACTGGGGACTCTGCAGACCTTACCCAAAGGCAGCCAGGTGAAGCTGGTGCTTCCAGGACTAACACTGAGGGGCATGGGGTAACGAGAGGCCGAGCTGTGAGTCGTGCTCTCCCCGTGGTGAGTACAAAGTCCATCTCATTCTCCATTATTCTCCAATACCCTCAGGTTCACGGCAAACCAGCAGTGATGTGAGAAGACTGTCCTATGTGGTCACCAGGGAGAACCCCCAACAGGACCTCAGACATGAGGAGGCCTTCAGAAATGCTCCTCGGACCCTGTAGGTCCTTCCACCTTGTCTTCACCACTGTCCCCACACCTCCTCCGCCCCCACACCAGCCCACCATAGGATTCATCCCTGTTTCTGGTCAGCCGCCTATGGCGCATATTCAATTCCACAAGCACAGGGGATCACACAGTCATGGGTTTACCCTTTCTCCGTATCTTCCTCCCCTACTGTGAACTCCTTGAGGGCGAAGAATGAATTTTACTATCTCTATTTTCCCCTTGCCAGCCACTGTGCCTGATACAGAGCAGACACTCCATAAACAGTTGCTGAATTTAACTGGGAAGCGACATTCTTGAAACAACTACACGAAAGGCTGGGAACAGCTATGCAACATGAAGTGCCAGAACTCAGCTGAGAATAGGTGTTCTGCAAATGTTTGCTGAATAAAGGAAAATCCACCCATCAGCTTTAAGCAACTGAGAGCTAACTGTATTTACAACAAGACAGCATTAACTTATTCTGGGCTTAAAGTAGTTGCTGGAAAAAAAAAATTACAAATGACTCAAAGGAAAAAAAAACAAAATCAAGATAGGGAAGTTCCATGCTGGCACATAGTAGGCTTTCAATGAGTGCTCCTCGGCCAGCTGAGCTCATCAGCTGACAATCCCTACAACAAGAAAATCAAGCTAGAGTTTAAATTGCCAGTCATACCTGAGAGGGCAATAGGCAACCATAATACCATCCTAAGAAACATATGTTGTCTGTGTCCCTCCAATTATAAAGGTTACTGCAACTTAAAATTCCATTAAGAGAACTAGAGCAGCTGCTCTTGTGTACATTTTAGATATTAAATCACCATGGACAATTTGCCTCTGTGGCCAGCAAAAGGCCTGAGCATCTGGCCACTGAATTAGAGGTTTCACCACTTTGCTTCTGTAAAATACCCTTCACAAGGAACCCAGTGATTATTTCACTTAAACAGCTGCCACCAAATAATGCAGCTGTGGCCTTCAACATCAAACCCACACCATTTCTAAAGTTTCCAGAGGGATAAAAAGCAGAATAGCCCTCAACCTTAACCCATAGGAAATGCCCAACCCTGCCAGCTGACTTATCTGAAATCGCCAATATTCTGTTCCATTCATTTTAATGCCTCAGCGATGGAAAGATAATGAGGATTTGGAAAATAAGAAACAATTGGCTCCATCCTGCCTCTAAAAGATAGACTTTGATATGGTGAGAGAAATAGTAACAATATTTCCAAGCTATCTTGGTTGCCACACAGAAAACCCAATTCTTGGGAGGCCCCTCTTCCCTGCAGAAACTCTCTCTGTTCATCAATATTTCATGCACTGTCATCTATTCATTATTTAATAAAGCAATTGAGGGGATGAGTTTATTTTATTTTTCAACCTTTCCACCAGAAACCCTAAGCCGAGAGTACACTGAGCTGGAATTCGGCTGGCAATCACAGAGACATGTATTTGCCGAGTTTTTGAGGGCAAGGGGCTGTTTTGAGTCTTAACTACATACTCCCAGTGTCGAATGCACACTCCACTCCAGGGACCCTCAAATCCCTCTCTGTTTGTGCTGAGATGGGCTCAGTTCAGAATCCAATAAACAGTGATATAATCAATCAACAGACCTAGGGATATTTACTGAGGGCCAAGCTGGGGGATGCAGAGCTTATAAACCAGACCCCTGCCCTCACGGCCCGCAAGGCTCCCTGTAGAGACAAGATGAAAATATGTGGACGTAAACTAGCTAGTTTTCTTAGCTAGAAACCAGCTAAGTGTGTGACTGGCTGTTACATCAGTGGTTCCCAGGGCTTGGCATGTAAGAGGCACGGGAGTCTGTTTTAGTTTCCCAGATGCTAAAAGAAACACCATACAATGAGTTGGCTTAAACAACAGGAATTCGTTGGCTCATGGTTTTGAGGCTAGAAGGCTGAAATCATGGCAGATGTGTCTTTTTTTTTTTTCCTTGTTCAACATCTGACTCCCTTTCTTCTTGCCTCCAGTCTCCCTTTTGTGTACAGAGCTCAGCCACCAGACCCCTTTCTGTGACCTCCGAGTCTTCAGAGAGTGACTCAAAGAAAATCCAGAGGCCAAATTAACCCACAGCCAAGGTGGTAGCATTTGGACTTGCCCCTTTCCAATGGGTGGCCTTCAGCCAGGCCTTGGGTTCCTGCCGACTGTCAAGCCCACCCCCAACCAGGAGTCGTCTGAGCCCCTACTATCCTTCTAATAAATCACCTTTATCCTAAGACAGCCAAATTTGATTTCTGTTTCTTGCAGCCAAGGTTCTAATTGATCAAACACCCAGGAACCGTTTGTGTGATGGAAGCTGTGATCCAGTGGCCACTCTATCTTGTCGTCAGCGCTCGATTACTCAACCTGCAGACTGAGCATGTGCTTAGGGCCCCAAAAGTATGTCTCTAAGACGCTGATATCTCAAAAGCAAAAGCAAAACAGCACCAAGCCATGTATCACAGAAAACATCAGACTTTTACTGGTCTTCTTTAGATTTATTTTGTAGTTTTTTCCCTGTTTTTATTTTAAATTGCATAAGGGGCAAGAGCTTAGCGATCCTAAAAATTTTAGCCTGGCTCTGTTCATCTGAGCATTTATCAAATCTTTCAACAGGGTTGAAGGCTGGCCTTCAGGGTAAAAGCCGAGAAACATTTGTCCTGATAGATTTATCTAGAACCATCTATGTGTTAAATGGCTACTAAATTCTGTAGAAGCCTTTTACCAGCTAATCTTCACAGCAATGCCACAAAGTACGTATTACTATTATATCCATCTTACAGTAAAGGAAATACAGCGTAGAGAAGATAAGCAACCAGCCCAGATTCACACAGCTAGTAAAAAGCAGAGCTGAGACTTAACCTACTCTAAGTGATCCAAAAGCTTCTGTTATCTCACCTAACCACCAAGCTATGGGATTTAATTATTATTACTCTCAGGCACAGATTACGGAACCTTTCACAGTCAAATCAAATTACCAAACCCTGGAGACAAAAGAAATTTGAGCCATATTTAAAACAGCTTCCTGTTTCTGCCTAAGCTTTCCCTCTGGAAAGAGGGACTCCTTCTTCAACTTTGATACAAGCATTTTCCTGACAACGCATTCTAGTGGGTAACAATCCCACATTGAACCGAAGCCCTTCCTCTTCAAGTTAAACATACTTCTCTCTCCACGGGGAAGAGACAAGCTGACCTAACTTGGTGGTATAATTGGCTTTCATATGCTTCAAGACAATTACCAGGTTCCCTGCAGGCTTCTTTTCCTGAGGCTACGAATCCTAATTATTTTTCATACATGCCCTAATTTCCAACTCCACAATCAAATCTGTTGCTGTCCTTTGAACCTCATGCTAGCTGTCCTTTGCAGCTGGGGTCCTGACACATGGGATAGTGCCCTGGTACTTAGTCCTTCCATCCCTTCATACCTGACTCAGGTGTCTATGTCAGGGGGGCAGAGGTGAAAAGGTTCATTCCAGTGGATGGGTGATGGCCTCCATACCAAAGGAGAGCATTGGCCTCGATCGGAGTTGTTCCAAAGCTGGCTCATTGGCAGATCCAAGCATCCAGGAAAGAAATGCCTTGGCTTAGGATCAGGGAACTCCTGGCTCTTCACCAGCCTTAGAATGCCTTAAGGAATGGCAGAGACAGACAGAAAAGAGGGGCCCTTGCTGAAAGAAAAGAAGTTAAGGGAGAAGGTGACCCTTGGAGAGGCTGCATCCAAGGAATGGTGCCTTGCCAGGGGACAAGGCCACCACCACCTCCTTTTACATGCCTGTCTCCTCTACATTACAGTTTAGCTTTGCTGAGCTAATTCCTACTCAGGCCTCAAATGTCTGTGATTTAGTCCCAGACCTCAAGGAGCTTCTAAGATTAAAAGAAAAGAAGAAAGGTGGCAGGTGCCACAGAGAGAAAAAACACAAATTACTAAGGGAATTTGCAACCTAGAAAGGGAAATTATGACCTACACCAGGCATGAGTGAAGACTTCCGGAAATGGGGGCATTGGAAGAAGGGGTATTTGCATTGGGCTCTGGAAAAATGGGTAGTGCAAGACATACAGAAAGTGGGGTTGGGAAAGCAAATGACCAAAGACAAAAGGGCACAGCAAAAGCCCCAGTGGGTTGGATGGGCAGGGAAAACTGAAGGCTATTGAGCAAAACCATGGTATGACTGAAGCTGTGCATGATTCAACATCTTTACAAGGGCAAATGCTCTATCTCTAAAATTAACATATGCAAGCTTCTTAGGGACAAAGAGTGCACTTGGGCCAGTGAAATGCACACTAGGGGATTAATAAATATTTCTTATGGTTTGGTCTATACACTACTGGGAATTGCTAGACTGTCCTATTAGGTTCCTTGTCAATCAATATGGTACAGTGGTTAAGAGCTCAGGCTCCAGGTTTCGATCCCAGCTTCACTACTTACTAGCTGTATGACCTTGAACAAGTCACTTACCTTATCTTGACCTCAGTTTCTTTATCTTTAAAGTAGACACGTGACTGTAGCTATCTCACAGGGCTGTCAAATGTTAAAGGAGGCAATCCATATAGAGGGCTTGAAAGCGCACCTGGCATACAGAATATGCCCGCCTTCCTTCGACACCAGTCCCACCAGCCCACCAATCCCCACCCATCCACATGGGATGAGAACAATGTAGATCCATGTTTTGGGATATACCTCAGCTCACACACAGTCCTGTCTGTGAAAAGCAGTGGCTCCTTTGGGGAAAATGAATAATTTGGTAAAAACGCAAATAAAATAAATGTAAAACCTATCTTCAATAACAGTAAAAGCAGGAAGCTAACATTGCCACTTGTATATTTTTTACTACACTTATGTTAACATTGTAGAAGAGACTTCTGGGCTTGAGTATTCAACCTAGGAGAATGCCAACAAGATTAAAGTTATACCCCATCTTCCTAGCAACTTTATTAATCCAGGGCAACAATCATTAAACTCATCAACCCATCTTACTTTATTAAACCCTTTAACAAAAAGCACCAGTAAATCTCTCCGTGATGTTTTGTTTGTTTTCAATGAAGGCAGATCCTGTCCCTTCATCACACACATGGCCAGTGTGACCTCAGTTCCCTAGAGGTTTACCATCAAGTTCAGCCTGGGCAGGTTCAGAGCTCAGCTCTCTCCAGAGGCCTCTCTAAACTACTGGTGGAAGGAACCCCATTTCCCTCTTGGCAGCAAAAAACAACGCGGAGTGCAATGACTATATGAGTTAGCACATGCTCCAGAAGCTGTGACGATCCTTGGCCGTCTCAATGGACATTTAAACTCTAGTAAAGCAAACCTGAAATGTTGTCATTGAAAGGCCCAGAATTCTGACAGGCTTCCAGCGATTACAAAACTTACCCCCAAATGCTGGGTCTGTAATTTACAGGATGGAGTAAATCTCCAGAGATCAGAGTAATTAATTATCAATAGAAGGCTGGCATCCTGCGTGCTCAGGGAGGGGAAGTGGAATGAAAGGCCTCTGGGCAGCATCCACCCCTCAAGAACTGAATACTGGATGTGCTATTTCTTAGTATCTGCAGAGATTCCACCCAGAGACCACCCACCGAGTGGAATAAAGCCCACACCTGTGTTCTCTGTAATCAGGGCAACCTGAGCCAGTGGGCAGAGCAGGTGTCCCGGGGCCAGCCCTGCAGGAGCCAGGCCCATAATATCACAGACACCTTCAAAGGACTCATGGGGTTGGGAGGAGATCAGAAGCCCTTTTGCATGGAAAACAGCATCCTGTGGCAGCTGGAGCAAGGAACTCAGCGAGTGTAGCTGGAGTAGAGAGAAAATGAGAGCAAGAGAAAATCAGAGAGGAAAGCATGAGAGAAAGAGGTGGCAATCAAGAAGACGTGGCAAAGAAGAGGGGAGAAAAAATAAAGAACAGAAGATGTACTTTGAGAAAAGAGACAAGGAGGTTGAGGAGGGGAAGAAATGTAGGGGTTTGGGAAGGAAGGGGGAAAATGGTACACCCTCTTGTTGCTGCCTTAGTTTAGAAATTTTCACGGCCTTAGAACTGTACATTTTTAACCTAATAAATCCCCCTTGTAAATGCCAGTCCATTTCTGGTATATTGCATTCTGGTAGCTTTAGCCAACTGGAATAGCCACTTCATGGCAAGTTTAAGATGGGAAGCTTGTGGGTGGGGAAGTGGGTGGCACTTCAGCGCTGCCATGGCTGGAGAAGGGAAAGAAGAGCCCCTGGTTGTATGTGAGTAGACCCAGGCTCCTTGAGGATGAGGTTGTGCCTCATCTCTACATCTCCAGCCCTGACCTGTCCAAGGGCCAAACTGCATGACCACCGGCCCATCTGACAGCTCTGCTGGCTGTCCAGAAGGGGGCACACACTTATAGTTTCAAAAACAACTCCTTGATTCCTTACCATGGTCCCTCAAGTTGGTTCCTCATCCAGTCTTTTCTATTTGAGTAAATGACACAGCCTCTGCTTGACTGCTTGGGCAGCTACCCTTGGCTCCTCTCTTTATCTTGGCACCTACATCCAAACCAGCCGTAAGTCTCATTGGCCCTGCCTCCTACATATAGCCTACATGTGTCAGCTTCTCTCCATCTTTCTCAATTTTCTGGACATTAGCCTCCTAATTGGACTCCTTCTGCCACCCCCTAGACCCTATAGTCTACTTCTCCACAGCAGCCAGAGTCATTTTTTAAAATGTAAATCCCACGATACCCATTCCCTGCTTAAAAACTCTCCAATGACTTGGAAGGCCACTTCCATGGCCTGCAAGGGCATGCATGATTTGTCCCCTGCCACCTCTCAGAATTCACCTCTGGCCACTCTCCCCCTCCTTGCTAGGGTCCAGCCACGATGGCCTGCCTGCCTTCTGACCCTTGAACAGAACGCTGGTACTAGCCTTAGAGCTTTTGCTATGCCTGGAATGTTCCTGCCCCACTTCTCCGCATGGCTGGCTCCTTCTTATCACCCAGATGCCGCCTGTCACTTCCCGAGAGAGACTCTCCCAGACTGCCCTATCTAAAGTAGCCTCCTCTGTGTTCCCATCACGTCTCCCTGTTTATTCCTGGTTGCATTTAGCACTGTTTGGTGTTCTCTTGTTGATTTCTCCAGGGAGAATGCATGCCTGGGAAAGTGGTGAGCTTTTCAGTTTGTGCACCATCCCCTGAAACAATCCCTAGCACAAGTTAGGAATTTAGTACATGTTAATAAAAGGCTAAATTTACCTCTGCTTCCCCAAGGACTGGCACAGGGCTTGGCACTGAAGAGCAGGTACTCAGAAGCGGATGGCATGTTGCACAGTTGTGGGCAACTTCAGTCTCCAAGGAGTCAATAATTGACTGGGTACAGAACATTTCTAAGGTCTTTCAGGCCATTTAAACTCCAGTATTATTTTTCCTCCAAATAGGCAGTTATTGCAAAAATAGGACTGTGCAAAAAAGGCAGAATCCATTCTCAGTCTGCTAAAAATCATGCCTATAATGGGTTAGAAACTTAAAGGGACAAGTCTTCTACCTACATCCAGTGGAAAAAACCGAAACTCCTGGCCCTTTTTTCTCATTCGATCTAAAAATAAGGGCACCAGCTCTGAGTTCCTCTGAGAATGTCTGATGTAAGCTAGGACCTTGTCTCGGAAAAGGCACAGTCTTTTGCACTCCATGAACAGGGCACACTGCCGGCCAATTACTTGGTTTACCCATTTAAGCTGTCACCCAGGGTCAATTACAGGTTTCCCGGGCTGGGGCCCCTTCAGGCCTATCCTGTCCCCTCCTCGCCATGAGAAGGGTATCTGCTTTACTGGAGCATCCTGAAGCCCTGGGAACCTCTCCTCTCTTTGGGGAAAGGGATCCATTACCTTCTCTTTATACTTGTTTCTCTAACCCCTTTTACAGACAACAATTCCTCCTGGTAGCCAGCCTCAACCCTGCACAACCCCGCAAGAGCAATAGGTCATTTTCCTGCCTCTACCCACAGCAGAGATGGACGGAAGTTCCTCCCGACGCTGGGTCACAAGAGCACATGGCAGAAGACCTGGTCCCTACCCCAAGCTAGCCATGAGAATGTGTGATTTGGGCCAGCTGTGAGAATTGGGATTGGGCCCTTACTTTGCTGGGGAGAGATGAGAAAATGGCCCCACATACTTCCTAGGGTTTTTATGAGGAGGAAACACAGAGGAGCCCATCTCCCTCTATGGACTACGCACTCCTTGAGGACAAAGCCTCTGCCCCGCTCCTACACTGCCCACTGGGTAACATCCGCTGTGCCCTTCCCTGGTGCCAGGCACGAGAGCATTACAGGAACCATCTCCTTCCCTCCTCACAGCCACCCCACACAGAGGTTGCCAGTATATCAATTTCAAAATGAAGAAACCAAGGCTCAGAATAGTTAAATCACTTGCTGACGTCACACAGCGTCTGAGTGATGGGGCCAGGACCTGTGGGCTCCCGTGCCACTCACCCTGCCCGGCTGGCACAGAACACCTGGCACAGGGCACATTCAGCACAGACCAGGGTAAGTGTAAAATACACTGTAAAGCAAGCAAGGAAGAGGAAATGTAAAATGCTGCAGCTACCAATTGCTACTACCTTTTGTAATAAGAACGGCTTTAGGTTTGCCATCAGCCAGTTTAAATAAGAGGGTGAGACTTGTGATGTGGGAGGAAGAAGAGACATTTGACTCTCTGAAGCACCAGGCACATGGCCTGAATTTTCATATTTCATTCCCCATGACTCTGAGCTATACATTGTTATCATCACTTCACAGGAGAGAACACAAAATTCAAAGAAAGTTCCATCTTGCCAAGCTTGACATCATTGGGTTTTATTTCCCTGAAGACCCTGAGACCGAGACTTCCAGGGTTTACAGGCACCGCTGTGGGTCAGAGCTGCGACGAGGCAGTGTTGCCCCTCCCTGGCTCTCCTTCCCACCTTCTGACAAACACAGTGTCAAAACAGGAACCCCCAGGGTGTGGGCACTCAGGTGACAGAAAGAGACAAAAAGGCCATCGCAATCCTGGACCTCACAACCACAGGATGAAACAGGGTGTGACCAACTGACTGCCGTGGTCAGGTCTGGCCTGAAACTGAATCCAATCCCCCATGCACATCAAGAGCCCACGGCAGGGCCTTTGGGTAAGCACTGGGGAGAGAGACAGGGAAAAGGTGACCTCAAGGTTATGAGTTCGAGGTGCTTCCAGCTTAGACTGCCAACCTCACAAATGACTCTCACCCAAGTCCAGAGACACAGGGTGGAAAACAAGGACGTCAACTACAAGAAATGCCATGGTTTGAGGGAGGAAAGAGCCACTGCAGTGGGCACTGAAGAACACAGAGATTGCCAGTAGATGGAAGGGAGGCACTCTGAGCAAACCCAGTGAGGAGAGGAGGTAGAAGAGTTGTGCGTGGAAGGTTCTCGTCTAGACCCGTGTGACGACATCTAGTCTGGAATATGAAGTACCATAAACGCTGCCTGAGTAAGTCTGGACTTTATTCCATAATCAGTGGCAGCAACCTACAGTTTGCAGGCAAGAAAGTGACACAAGGGACCTGCTTTAGGGGCACCTGTCTTTATGAGTAATGGATGTTAGGGTGAAATACAAGCACCAATCAACAGGAAATTCAATATTGTGGTTCTGCTCACAAAATGGGGTTCTCTCAAATTCCTGCCTTAAAAATAAAAACACTGGGCTGGATTCCAGGAATGAGAGAGAGAGTCAAAGGGCAAGACTGGGAGGGCTCCCGTGCCAGCTTCCCAATCCTAGAAGCTTCCAGTTTGCCATCAGCTTTGCACCTCCCCTTTGCTGCATTTGAATAAAACATTAAACGAGCTGGAAAGTGTGATCTCCATGGAGGCTGGAAACTTTGGAGCATTAGCTGACAAACAGGCCTGCTGCTGTGTAAACTCCCAGGGCAAATGCAGAGTGTGAACTAATCTTGCCACTATCACAAGTTCTCTGAGCTGAGGCTAATGTATGATAATCTAAATCGGGCTGGGCAGATGCCTGCCTGGGAAATCTGATTAGGGTTTGCTTGATGATTCCCTTTCATCCCCCAAGAGACCTGAGGACACAGCAGACCAGACCTGGCCATGAAGTCAACATGCCTCGGCATCCCAGGGCCCAAAGGCATGTACCCACTGAGCCTCTGTTGGGGGCCAAAAGGGACAAGAGGCCAAAAACCTGCAGATAATTTTGTATCAGACATACCCCCAGCTGGATCGATGCAGAGCTAAAGAGTTGAGCCTCCCTCTACAGCCAGACCACATGTAAAGCCCAGGCTCAACCGCGCCACCTCTTTGCTTATCCATTTGGTATCATCATTTCTAGCATAGAGTTTAAAATGCTCGGTGGGATGCACCACTCCCGGCCTCACCATCTGCGACTCCCCACCTAAAACTTGATGTCTCGGTAATGAGCGAGCTGCGTGCAGCGTGCCTCACATGCCACACACAGCCCCGTGCCTGGGCTCCTGCAGAGCCTTCCTCTGGGACGCCCCTCGTCTCCTGGCTGTTTCCATTCCTGCGGAGCTTTCCCGGGCCCGTGTCTCGGCTCTCGGTTATTCCACACATGTAGGAGAGTGATCTCTCTCTCTTCCCAGCATTACCGCAAGCCCCACTTCACCATGAGGGGGCCAGTGAGGTGACAAGCTGGAGCCGCTCACACAGGCGGCACTCGCCCCACATCCCACATTCCTCCTCGCAAACATCTCCCTCCTCACACTTAACCTCTGGGTCAATATTTCTGTTTCTGGGTCAGTCTTTCCCACTAGACTGAGAGCTCCTGGAGGGCAGAGATGGCCTGACCGTCGGCTGCTCAGCATGGGCCTGGCCTGCCGCAGGGGCTCAGCCAAGAGCCCTGGAGCACGGGGGCTCTCTACATGAATGCTCCCTCCAAGCCGGAGGACCCTGTTCAGATCTCCCCTAGTCTCTACTGGGAAAGAGCAAGCCACCCAGGCTTAACCACGCAATATTCTATTGTGCAAAACTATTTCCTTTCGAACATTCACTAATCCCATGAACCCATACAGAGCCCTCACCGTGCAGCAGAGGAATAAGACCCAGCACCTGCCCTCAGCAGTCACCACAGGGAGAGCGAGCAGGGACGGGGGTCCACCGCTGGCGTCCAGCAGCCCGCCTGGGTCTCAGTGGAGGAGGAACAGCCAACACCAAGGAGAAGGAAGGTCAGGAAGCAGGGGCTCGAAGGCAGCCCACCCTGAAAACCGCTGTTCACAGACTACGTAGCTGGGTCAGGGGTTCTCACACCCAATTTTGCAACAGAATGTGGATTCCTAGATCCTGTCTCCCGAAATCAGAAATCTAGGTGCGAGCAAGGACGGGGGTCCACCGCTGGCGTCCAGCAGCCCGCCTGGGTCTCAGTAGAGGAGGAACAGCCAACACCAAGGAGAAGGAAGGTCAGGAAGCAGGGGCTCGAAGGCAGCCCACCCTGAAAACCGCTGTTCACAGACTACGTAGCTGGGTCAGGGGTTCTCACACCCAATTTTGCAACAGAATGTGGATTCCTAGATCCTGTCTCCCGAAATCAGAAATCTAGGTGTGAGGCTGAAAATTCAGTACTGCTGTTCCCCAGGTGACACACGCAGTCGGTCTGGCACTGGCCTGGGGATGTGTGATCTGGAGCCCTGGCTCTCTGCCATAGCTGGGGCGGCCTGTGCGAGTCCAGCCTGCGGCTGCTGCTGCTGTGTAGGCTTGGGCAAGTCACCGAGCCTCTTGGAAAAGCTCTTCCGCATCAGCAGGTAGGAAGGGACAGGACCTGAGAACCAATCTGCCTGAATCAAATTCTTGGCTCCACTATTTCCCAGCTGGGTGACTTTGGACAAGTCCTTCACCCCTTCTCTCTGCATTAGCATTCTTGACAACATGGAACCATAAATATTATCTGCCTCATAGGATCATCTGAGGAATAGATGAGATAATCCACACAACACACTTAGTGCAGTGGCTGACACCTACTACTCTGTCATTACAGCACCGTCCGCATTCCCATCTGCTGGCAGTATGGCCTTGGGATTTAGTCCAATGACCACTAGTGGAAGGGTTTCCCAGGATAGGAATAAACTTCAGTGAAATTTTAAAAATAGTTTTGTTTTCTTTCATTACTATGTAAAGTGGGCATTCTCCCATGAGGGTTTGCGCTTTAGCTTTCTCCCCAAGGCACACAGCTGTGTTTAGGAGACTAGCAAAATAAGCTCATAAGTAGATATGATTCAGATAATCAGAGTCAAAAGAAGCTGGGGAGGCAGGCATGAGCTCAGGCGCCTGAGCTGGTGTCCTCAGCTGATCCTGGAGCCCAGCAACAGAAACCCCCTTCTCCCCCCACCCCACAACTGGGTCCTGACCCACAGGCTGCCCCCTCTCGCTGCCTCAGGAGCGGCCCTGGGTGCTGGCTTCCCGTGGCCCACACTTCTCTCGGCGTGGGAAAAGAAAAGCGCTCCCTGCCCCGAGCTGTGGGGAACAGGGGTTCACACTACAGCCCTGCAGGGTTTCGAGTAAAATCAACACCCACCAGCGGGAGCCTCTGGCCCTTCACAGCCCAGGGGTGGGCACTAGAGGCAGGGCACAGGGGGGGTGGGTGCGCCCAGCCCTTCCCGGGCTCACCTTATCGTTCCTGGAAGAATCCAACCTCCTTCCAGCTTGGGGCCTCGCACGGCTGACCCGGAAGCCCCAGCTCTAGAGGAGCCTCTGGGAGGGCTCCTCCACGGCCCATTTCCACACCTCCCGCTCGGAGACGCCTCCCCGTCACCTGCCCCGCTATCCCCTGACACTGCACTCCGCAGATCCCTTCACATTGGTCATTATCTCATTCATTCGCTCATTCATTCATTCATCTACTCACTCATTTATCTACTTCCTTATGATTTCCTATGTTTCTGCCTGTCTCCACCACCTTGCCTCTAGCACCCAGCTCAGTGGACAGCAGGAGTGAATGAGTGAAGGGACAAAAAAAAGGGAGGGGGTAGGGGTGAAATCGGGGCAGAAAGAGGAGGAAATAGAAAGGTTCAGTGGAAGAAGAGAGGGGAAGAAACAGAGAGTGAAAAAGAGGAGGAGACACTGTTCTTAGTGTCAGAGACATGTTTTTATTTCCTGTCCTTTCTGCCTCGGAGGCCTCGGAAGGCCCTGTGCAGGTTCCACTTCCATCCACTGCAAATCCTACAGCACCGAGGCCGCCAGCTCCGGAGCCCTGGGCAGCAGGCGACAGCCAAGGGTGCCCCGTCCCCGCCGCCCCGGGGGGCCCCCTGTGAGCCCCGAGCCCACGCAGGACCCCGCAGCTCCTCAGGCAGAAGGCCCAGGCTCCAGCACCGAAGGAGTCACAGCAATTATTTTAATTTGTTGAGCTGCTCTTTTTAATTCAGAAAATAGAAGCAGACAAATTAGCTACGCTTGTATGACGAGTACCTGACAGCCAGGTAGCAATCGCTTTCCGATCCCCAGCCCTCTGAGTCACCTGAGATGGAATGAAATAAAGAAATAAAGAAAATGTTCAGGGAGGAAGCTGGTGAGCATGGCGGGGTCGGGCTGGGTTTAGGGGATGGTCTACGACTGTGCCAGGGTGCGCAGGGGAGGCCGTCTCACCGGGGGGCAGAAAGTAGACGTGAGTCAGACGGGCGTCTGAGCAGACCTCGGTGGAGAAATACTGCGCTGGGAAGATGCAAGCTGCATCTGTGCTAGACAAAGCCTTTCAAAGTGCATGCCGGTAAACTGAAAACAAAATGAGCGTGCGCTGCGAGTCAGGCACTAACAAACCCAGTGCTCCAGCCTGGTAAGTCGTGAGAAACGGAGCCTTCCAAGGGGACAGAAGTGGGGACGGCAAGGTTCAGAAGCCAACTCCCTTTGAGGCCAAATCTATCTACACTGCAAAAAAGAGGTGATTATCGGGGATCTGAAAAAAAGATCCCTGTCCCCACAGGACCAAGGCCTCCCCAAGTCCAGATTTGCATTTGGGGCAGCTGAACAGGCTCAAATTACCCCACCTTTAAAAACCCAACTCTTAGTCCCATTTCCCCCTCATCTCCCCTCCTCTCTCACTTACCTTTCACAACCAATCGTCTTGAACAAACTTGGGGAGAACTAATGTTGATGATCATACAGAGGCTGATAAGTCAGGCAGAAAATTTTCATCTGGCCCCTCCCCCAGGCAGCTCTTGGTGGAATCATTTCAATAGCCGGAGAGCTAGAAAACGGCCACAGCTGCCTTTACCAGCTCTCCAGTTTGGACCATGCCTGTTGTCACCGGCACTGCCCGGGAAGGCCTCAGTTCCACTCTGGGAATGTGTCTTTGAAGCCGGGGCTGAACTGGACTCGCTGATTTCAGTGACTCTCCTGCAGCCCCATGAGACAGTGAGAACAGGACAGAAGGTGGAGGGGAGGGGGTGGGAGTGGGCAACAGTTATCGTAAACCTTGGACAAATAAAATCATTGTGGAGTGTCATTTCTTGGGTCAGGCTTGGACCGGGGCAGTATCTGACACACAGGGAGCCAACAAAATCTCTAGCGTGTGAGCCAAGTGTTCTCTGCATTGCTTTCCATTATCTCCGAATCCTCAAGTGTCCAGCCTGGGAAGTGGAGAGGCAGTGAACTAAGACCTCGTCACCCTCTGGTTAATCTTATCCCCTCGACTGCCTCACCCCTGCTTTGCCTTCCTTCCCTATTGCTTCACTCCACCTCCCGGCCACTAAACTGAAGGCCTTGGAGTCCTCATCTGCCATGGCTCTGGGTACCCTTCAGACCCTGACCATGTCTCCCTTCCCGAATCTGTCTTTTCCTGTGGTTTCTGTGATACTGTGCCACTGTCTATCCCAGTTAACTTCCATCCTCTCTGGCAGCTCCTTCCTCTCTTTATCCTTTACATGTTGCTGTTCCTTGGAGTCCTGTCCTAGATTCTCTTCTCTTACTCAATCAACTCTCCCCTCAAAAGTACAGCAACTCTCCACCCTACCACAAGGCTTCAAATACCCACTTTATGCGATTAGCTCCCAAACATTTCTCCAGGGAGTTATGCTCCATCTGGGAGGGGCATACTGAGGTCTTCCCCCAACAAATCTATGCTGGCTTGTTTCTTTAAGTAAATGGTATGAAGCAGATGTGGCTTTTTAAAGCTGTAAGGAGATACATAGACATATTTTTAAATACATCGGTTACAAAGAAGAAACGATCACTCTGATGGCTGCATTGTAATGGACTGGATGGGAAGCAAGACTGGAAGTAGGGGGACTAATAGTCCTGACTGGAGATGGTTCAGAGTGGAAGCAGCAGAGATGAGAGAAGTGGACAGACCTAGTATATGTCTTGGCAGTGACCCACCAAGGCTTGGGTATTGATGGGATATTTAAGGAGAGGAGGAGTTGACTGATGGGGAGAGGCAGTTTACTGTGCAGTTTCCTGGCAGGAGTAATGGGTGTAGAGGCACTGGAGTAGACAGAAAGGAGTGGAGGAGAAACATCCAGCAACCCCCAGAAGGACACAGAACCAACCACCCCCAGCACCATTCCCTAGCAAATGAAGTGAGACACAGACATCCTTCAGACATATAATGGCTCTTCACCAGAACACCCTGAACTTCTTTTAGAAGCCATGCTAGCATCTACCTTTGAGGAAACAACCCAATTAAGCAAGGGATGGCAAGTACAGCGCTGAAGCCCCAAGCAGTAATGCAGCCTATGCTTAATTCTGCCATCAAACCTTTGGGTGCAACCAGCAGAGAAAAAAGGAGGTCGAGAGGGTGTCCATGAATACTTGATAGTGCAAAATAGCCCTGGGGGTATAAATGACTATGAAATATGAACAATTCTTGGCTGTTCCTGAGATGTTACATTAGCGGTAATGACACGAGGGCTATAGATACAGGGTGGCGATAATTTATTTCCCCTTTAAGGATGTGGTGGAAAGGCAGATTTAATGGTGTGGAAATTAGAATGGGTAAGGGATGGCACTGCAATCACAGAGATAACCTATCGGGCAAAACCAGCCCCAACATGACCCTCGGTCTGCTCTCCTCCACCATAGGCACCTCTGAGCCCCACTCCCCACATCCGCACACAAACACAGCTCTCTGCCCCCAAAGAACATGCTTAACCCACTCTGTTGGGCCAAATGGGAAGTGTTAAATTGTTCATTTAATTCACAGGCTGCTTAGGGTCTTGGTTTTCAAGCTGTTTGGCTTGCTGATGTACCTCCTTCAAACTGAATATCCCTACAAGATACAGATGGAGTCTGGGCCAGTCATTCAGTACAGCATCACCCAGGGATGCAACAACAACTTTCCCCCCATGCTCTGTAGAATCAATAACCCATTTCTTATCACTGAAGGGAGAAGCAATGTGGAGGTCTCGATCGTCCACATCTGATAAGGAGGGACTCAGCATCAACCGTGCCAAGGACCATGCCCCAGCTCTCGAGGCAGTCACGGTCCAGGGAGGCAGACAAGTGAGCGGGCAGCCAAGAGCTGTGTGAGAAGGGCTGCGGCACAGAGGAGGTGCAAACAGATGTGTAAGAGCTCACAGAGGGGCAAATGCACTTCACTGCTGGAAGGCTTCTCAAGGGAAGCCGAGACATGAAGGACAAGGGGCTTTAGAGGGAAGAAAGGAGTGGAAGAGTGTTTCTGGCAGAGGGAATAGCCTGTGCAAGGTGGGGAGTAATAGATCATATGTCCTGCTGGTGGAACTGTGGCAATTTAGTTCAGAGAGTAGCAGATGGGGATGCAGAGAGCCAAGGTTGGGGCCAACAAGTAGGGGCATCAGTCTTCATTTTCTCCAGACTCAGCCCACGCCAGCCTATGCTGGGCTGATAGCTGTGGCCTGCAGAAGCTCACACAGCAGAACCAAGTCTGTCTCCTGTCCTTTCTTCTGGCTCTTGTCTTTCTTTCCACTGCCTCCACTACCCCCAGGACACCTGCTCCCTATATGGCCAATTGGATTCCAGCAGCTTTACCCCATTGCTCATCCCTCTATCACAGAAACCTTGTTGACCACTATCCACTCTGGTTCCATAGGAAAATCAGGACTCAGCAGAACCCCATCTGATCCCTCTGCAAGCCTTCTCGTGGGCAAGCAGCTACACTCCCCATTTCTGGACAGAGTCCTGTGATAAAGGATGCTACCAATGTGTACAGTACCACAGGGCACTCTCATCCTGCTGGTCAGGGTTGACAGGTTTAACCACAATGAAAACAAAATGCTAAGAGCAGCCACACTCGCCCCAATGGGATTCTGACCCCCTCCCTACCCAAGCCATGAATTAGGAAGACAGAACGGCCAGGCAGAGTCTGTGATTAAATTCACCATGCAGCAAAGGGGTCATCCATCACATCTTTTGTTTTCTTCTCATCTAACAATGTAAAATGACCCTCTTTAAAAACCTTAATAAATAGGCTCATTCAGCCTCTCCTTTTAATTCCCTTCCATGGAAAGTATACCCATCACCTGTGCACAGGTTTCCGCCATCCCTCTTCCAAGTTAACCATCCAGCTTTCCAACTTCAATGATTCTCTTCCCATTTGATGGTTTTAGATGCCAGGAAAGTCTCTCACACAGGTACTCTGCCAACTTGGCTTCATGTAGATGATGTGCAATTTGCCTGAATCTCACAAACATTTTAAAGGTAACTCTGCACAGCTGGGGTTATGCCTAATGTTAATTTTTTTAAGCTATTTTATCAAGCATACAAGCAGCTATGGAATCAGTTCTGAGACCCAGCGCCAACGTCACGGTCACCCTACCCGGCAGCAGGAGGAGGAGAAGGCGGCAGCAGTGGGTGAAGGACGGGACTCCTGCATGATGGCTGCCCCTTTGGCCCCAGGCTGCAGAGGGTAAGCCCTGAGCTTGGACCTGAGCCAGCAGGGATGCCGGAGTGGGGCATGGCCTACAGTTTCAGACATGTGGACTTTACGTCCAAGGCAAGGGGCTCAGCTCAGCCTGGTACGCTGTCCCCTGTGGTTAGAAGTGGGAAGGGAATCATGGGTTCAGGATTCTTGGTAGCATCACAGGCAACATCCCTCCAGGGAGGGCTGGAGGAGGTTTCCCCGAGCCAGGGATGCTGATGTCAGCACTCTGGGTATCAGTAAATATGCAGAATTGTGTGGCCTCCTGTGACCTCACAAGTCTCTCAGAGATGTAATCACAGAAGAAACTGAGCATGCCACAAAGCCTGTCCCCCAGAATAAGGGAGATGCCACCCAGCTCTGTGGAGGTTGAAGACAAGGAGGAAAAGGAATTACTGTTTCAGGCAACCCAAGAGCCCCTGACTCAAAGAATTAACATCTACCATCTGAGCAGCACAAGGCTGAGTGGTCTGGAGGATCCTAAGAACTAGGAAACTCAGAAACTGTCCCTTACTACCCATTATCTCATGCGCCATCACCCCAGTCCTCCCTCACCACTTCCACTTGGAGCCTATCTACCTGTCAGCACCTCCAGCACCATCCCCCTGGAAGATCAACCTGGATCAACAGCAAGTCTGTTAACGAGCCCTCCACGAGCACCCAGGACCTCTCGGTGGGCCCTTCGGGGGCTCTCTGCCTGCACGGTCTACCTCTGGCTGGTCCCTGGCCTCGTCCCCTTCCTCTCTGTGCTCTGGCCTCCTTTCAAACCCTCTTATTTACTCCACCGCCTCCCATCAGAAGGCCTTTAAGCACGCTGTTTTCTCTGGCTGCAAGGCTTTTCCTTCTCTGCTTTACGTATTTAGCTCCTCTGAGGGTCAGCTCAAATGCCACTTCCACTGGGAAGCCTTCCCTGACCACCTCTGACTATGCCAAATCACCCCTTCTGTAAACTTCTGGAGCACTGTGGTATCTCCATCTGGCATTGATCACCATTTCAAATTTATATTTATTTATGTGATCATTTGATTAACATGTCTCTCCCTTGAACTGTACGCTGCAGGAGTCCGGGAACCGTACCAGCTTGTGCCCATCGTTCTGTGCCCCAAACAGGGTCCAGCACATGATGTGGGCTGAGTGAACAGTCACTGAGTGAAAGGATCCAGGCGATGAAGGATGACCAGAGAAGAACGTACTGAGCAGGATACCCACAGAAGGAACGTCTTTTTAATCTCAGCACGACGGGCTCTTGTGTGTTTTTGAACCACTGTGGGAGGCTCCTTTACTCTATGAAGCTTCCAGAACCCACTTAGGAGTGAATGACTCTCTCTAGTCCCTCAACCAAAGAGCAGTCTGGACCTGATGTGCAGGAGCGCCAGGGCCCCCTGGCATCACAGTGAGGGACGAAGCTGAGCAAGCTGCTGACGTCACTTGAGTTTGCTCTACCAAAAAGATGTGGCTCAGAAAACAATGAAAGGCCACGAGATTCTGAGAGCCGACAAGGAAGAAGGGTGCGGCTCTGCTGTGCGCTGGCTGTGTGATATGGACAAGTCACTGTGCCCCTCTCTGGGTCGATTTTCTCACATATAAAATCAGAGTAAAATAACACCAGCCTTCCCAGCCTGCTTGGGGATTAAGTAAGACAATGCGTGTGACGTACCTGGCCCAGAGCAGATACTCAAATTCCAGTTTTCATGGAAGAGAAAACTACTCAAGGACGTCTCCACAAAAACAGACGGGTTTAAAAATCTAATTTGGAAACACATTGTATTTCTTTGAAAATGCTTCAAAGTTCCCTTTTATCTGATTATCATGGTAATGCGTTTTTCATTGAGAAACAATATGGATTAGGAGATAAGAACCCATTAAATGGGTTCAAATCTCAGCTCAGCTCAGCTTCCTAACAGCCGTTTGACCTTTGCAAGCTACTTAATTTTAGAGAGTTCAGTTTCCACGTCCGTTAAATAGAGATGATAATATTTCCCAACTCACAGCCCATTTGTGAAAATTAAATGAGGCAATCTAAGGTGAAGTACTTGGTGCAGGGCCTGACGTCTGCAAGGTGAGGGCTCAGTTAGCATTACTACAATCACATTCATCGTCATCACTACTATTGCTGAGACTTCAAAAATTCAGACAGGTACAAATTAAGAAACGTAAAATAATTTGTAATGCCACCATCCGTAATTAAACATTTTAAACATCTTAGCGTTGTTTTCTTGTTAATTATCTTAGTACCTTTCTTTCACAAAATTGGGGTCAGACAACATAAGCTCTGCTGTCATCTCTTTCACTTTTCTAATGTCACCAATCTTATATCATGATTATCATTAAAAAACATGATGTAAAATGTTCCGAACTACTCCATCATGATAATAGCAAATTTAATCCATGATAATAGTTTGTCAACTAACTTTTTATACTAAATGCTAGTCTTTTAAGTTCTGTTGTAATAAATGCAATGCATTGCGTTCTGCATATATCTTTGTTCTCATTTCAAGTTATTTTTTTAAGACAGATTCCTAAAAAACCAATTACTATGTAATAGAACACATTTGTTCATTTTTTTAACTCTCAATATAATGCTAATTGTTCTCTAGAATTTATACTTCCAACAGTGTCTAGCCCAGGGCTTTACATTGAAGGGTTGGATAAACAGTTGTCAGTAAAGAAGGGACTAAACATTTCCTTTAAAAAGAAAGAAACAAACAAACAAAAACAGCTGATTTAATAGTAAAGAGCATATCTTATTTAATTTTACATTTCTCTGAAAATCAATGAATTTGAACATTTTTATATTAATTATTTGGTTATATTCCTTCTAAGAAAATTTTGGCTCATATTTCTTCATGTATCTAGTACAGTTTTTACACTATTTTTACTAATCTGTAAATGCTTTTTTTTATAAGTTAAGGCTATCATCTCTTCATATGTGGCAATATTTTCTCTTAGTTTGCTTTATTTTTTATTCTTTTTTTTTTTTTTTGCCACAAGTCATAGCTCAAGTTCAGCATAGCCAAATCTAATCTTTGCTCCTAAAATCTACTGTTCTTGGGGGGAAAGAAACATAACAAAATAATGTATCAGCGGCTAAGAGATTTTAAGTAGTCGATTTTAAGTAGTAGTAATCTGGAGATTACTTTATGCAAACTTCAGCTAGATACTGCTAATTGCCACAGTATGCCAAGCCCCAACCGACAGTATTCCTGTAAACCCTAAAGAATACTCAGGGCTCTACCTGAGATTCAATAGAAGTTTCACTTACTAAGTTTATTTTCAGAAACCTAAATCTCCAGATGGTTCCTAGGCCAGAGAAGCCCTGAAACCCAGAGGTACCATCCAAGGGTATAAACGAGTTGCATCCCCTAACCCATAATGTTGCCATCCCTTCTCAACATGATGCTAGAATGGTCATTGCCCAAAAAAGAGTGGGAGAAGGATCAAAGGAGGAGGAGTTGCAACAGAGAAGATGGGATTTAACAAATGAGCAGGAATGCTGGATCATTATATTGGTATTTCTTTTTAGTCTCCAGTGTCTTGAAGGAACTAGAAGGAAACACCTGAAATGGTGGAAACTTTGAAATCTGTCCTATAACTACTTGTTAAAATGTATTTTGAAATGTATCGCTTTTTTGTATATATGTTAAATTTTACAGAAAAAATGTTTCAAAAGATCTGTTGTTCTTATGATTAGATGAAAATTCAACCATGTCTTCTTCTGACTTTGATGTGCTCTTTTATATATAACTATTCTGAAAAAAAGTACACAATAATCTGAATAACTGCACTGTAGTGGTCAGCAGGAGGTGACTACCTCAAAGTATTTTTTACAAAATCTCCGAACATCATCTGTACAATAACTGGGCTGCTGCTATAACTATAGGCCAAAGACCTACCAATGATTCTCAGGATTTATTTTTGACTTGTGAGGATTTTAGTCCACCGCTCTCTCCATTGATCTTTACATCATTCATACTAAGCTATTAAATGAAAAAAATTCTCATCTTTCTCAGACCCCGAGTCAGTGGATTCTGTCACCCTGGGACCCAAAGGACACAGGGCACACCCCCTTTCTTCAGGCAACAGCCGCCTGCCAGTGAACCAGCCTGGGTATCAACACAAAGACCCCAGTGCTCTAGAAGAGGCGGGCATCAGTTTGACAAATGTCCTTAGTGCCACTAATACGACTCAGGTCTAACAATTACCTTCCCTCACCCTTGGGTTCTCCTTCCAGCCCTGGTTTGTTTTTGTTCACAGTAGTCAGAAAGAGCCTGGGTGGCTTAGGTTACACAGAGCAAGATTACTGAGCAAAAAGTTGACAGGCATCAAGGATGGTTCTCAGCTGCCTGTGGCCACTTGTCCAACCTCATCAGTGCTAAGTCTTTACCTTACTTGATCCATCAGCAGCATTTAATCCAGCTGATCCCTTCTCCGTTCTTGAACATTTCTTCAAGTGCTCTCTTACTTTCAGGAACTTTCAGCCTTTTTTACTGCTTCCTCCTCATTTTCCTAACTTCTGAACTTTGGTGAGTCCCAGTTCTCAGTCATCAGATCTGTTTTTCACCTCCATCACTCCCAAGGTGCTCTCATCCATTCCACGGTCCTACGCACCAACCACAGGGTGAAGACCACCATATGTTCACGTGTCCAAGTTGGGCCCCTCTTTTAATATTCACACCAATATATCTAACAATCAACAGTTGAAACTCTAACACAATCCAAAATAAACTCCCAATTTCACCCTTGGTAAATCAGCTTCTCCTGCAGTCCTCCCCATCAGAGTCCATCAACAAACCCATCAAAATAGTCACAGTTCAACTGATCCTACCATCGCCACTCTGACCTCCTGGGCCAAGCCCCCATGACCCCCTGCACTAGTGAGACAGTTTCCTAAATATTCCCAAGCCTTCTGAATTTCTCAACTCAGCAGGCAGAATGATCCCATCATCTTATACAGAATAAAGTCCAAGTCCTTCCTACATTTGTTATGGCCCCAGCAACTCGCTGATTTCATTTTCTAATATTCTCCACCTTGCCCACTCTTCCACAGAACTCCCTGCATTCCTCAGACAGGCCAGGCACACTCCCTCCTTTGGACCTTTTCCTTGCTGTCCCCTCCCCCAGGGGGTCCTCTCATGTGTCTCTTCTCTTCACTGCCTTCAGGTCTTCGCTCATGGACCCCTTCTCAGAGATGCCTTTTTCGCCCCTAACTAAAATGTCAAAACCCCTCCATAAAAAATTAAAAAATAAAATGTCAACTCTTGATTTTATACCTCCTTTGACACACTCACCCTGCTCTATATTTTATTTATTTAGCTTGATTGTTAACTACCCCCTTACCAGAATTTAAAACCCACAAAAGCAGGCATTTTTGTCTCTTGACTGCTCTAATTTCTAAAGCTAGAGCATATGCTTGGCATATAATAGGGACTCAACAATTCTTTACACAAATGAGTGGGGGAATGAATGAATCTCTATTTTAAAAATAAGGGAAACAAAGTTTTAGGGTAGTTAAAAATTCTCCCCAATGTTAGAATTGAAACCCAGAACCGGTCCTGAAATGAAGTCTCTGTTTATAACACTGTGACTATGAATAAAGGGGTTGACAGGATAACATGATGAGTAAAAATCTGATCTACTCAGCAAGTCCTGCTGTTTTACAGTGCAGTGGGCAGCTGTCTGCTAACATCTTTAGAATGTAGTTTTCTCAGGGGAAAAAAAAGAAAAAAAGGACCAATGTAGTTATCAAATCAACTGCCCTCATGAGGTGGCCCAGTAAGGGAAAAAGGCATCAGTAAGACAATATCTAATGTTGAATGAGGGGTCTGATGGACAGATAAGGAGAGGAATTAATTCATCAGAACAAAAGAGACCAGAAGGGCTGGCCCAGCCAAGAAACATGGTACACATCCAGGGACTCCATCGATGGAATGGCGATTAAAAGTACAACAGTCCTAATAAGATTGAAGCTGATAATGAATCTGCTATAAAACTCTGGAATGATGTTAAGATTTTAATAAACATTTCCCAAAGAGCATTCAGTCAGTTTCACAAATGCCCATTCTCATCACTTAATTCTAAGGGGGGTGTGGTAGTTAAATTCAGTTGTCAGCTTAGCCAGGTGAAGGCACCTAGTTCTGTTGCTGTGGACATGAGCCAATGGTAGGTGAACCTCATCTGTAGATGATTACATCTGCAGTTGGCTAGGAGGCGTGCCTGCTGCAGTGAATGACATTTGATTTAATTGGCTGGTGCTTAAATGAGAGAGCTCAACATAGCACAGCCCAAGCAGCTCAGCATACCTCATCCCAGCACTCACAGCTTAGCCCAGGCCTTTGGAGATGCAGAAAGGAATCACTCCGGGGAAAGTTGTTTGAACCCAGAGGTCTGGAGAGAAGGGCATCAGAGATCACCCTGTACCTTCCCACGTATGAAAGAACCTCAGATGAAAGTTAGCTGCCTTTCCTCTGAAGAACTAACAAAATAAATCCCCTTTTATTAAAAGCCAATCCATTTCTGGTGTGTTGCATCCCAGCAGCTAGCAAACTAGAATGTTGGGGGGTAGGGGATCTCTCTACCTAGCTGTTACTAAATTAATAATGGGCTTCATTCCTGTTATGTCCCAGAAACAAAGTCACTGTAACAGTTCAGGCAGGTTTGGTAAAAATTCTCATATTCTCCCCATAATATAAACAGAACCATATTAACTAAATCCCTGAGATGCCACACCTGCAATGTTTTCCAGGCCCTGGTGCCAATTCCAATGGTAACATTTGAAACTATTTCATGTGTACACTTCATTTGAACAAGCAAGACAGTGTAAACTTTTCTGCAGCAAAACAGAGTAAAAAGACAAAAGTAATTCTGTACCTCACTGAGAAAGGTCACTTAATTTGAACTAAAGGCTAGAGCACATGTTACATATTAGCTCTTTCTCACCATCTTCATAACCTAATTTTCCCTCCATTCTAAGATATATATACCATATAAATATAGCTCTACTAAAGGTATAGCCAGCTCCATTCCACAGAAAGCCCATGTGACTCACACTTAGGCTGAAGCTGCATCACAGTAGGCCACACACTTCCCAGCCCAGTGGAGGCCCGGATGTGGCTGCAGCACCTCAGCTCAGGTCCAGCAGCTTCAACTTTTCCATCACACACAGGGATGCTCAGGGCTTCTAAAGAACAATATACTGCCAATCAACTGAGCAGAACACCTGCTTTGCATCAATAGCAGCAATCATTTCCAAATAATACTGATTCAACTCTTATGACTCAGCCTGTAATGACAACCTTGTGGCCGCAGCAATTCCGTAAGATATCCAGTCCCAGCACAACGTAAAGCAAATAGAATAGTGAGAGGGAGACGCAGAAATGAACAAAGAGATGAGTTGTGGTGGAAGGTCTGGTTTGTCTATTTGTTCACAGTTTGGACAAAACACTTGTCATGCTAGCATACTGCTAATATACTCTTAATTAAAAAAAAAATACTCTTCTTGCTTTGGAAGTAAAGGGGAAACAGAACGCTTCATGCAACAGGCCATAAACCACAGAACCCATGCTAACTCTCAGAAAAAGCTGGGGTTCAGCTCCACTTGATTCCTGACTTTATGCATCCAGATGTATATAAGACCATACATACATAAATGCAGGTGACAGCAAGTCCTTGGTGTGCCAGCATGCATAAATGCCTCCAAAAGGACCGAGTAAAAATTTAAAAGAACACTTAGAGGTCTTGAGTTTGAAAACCGTACCCTCAGTTTGTGAGTGAGTTGGATGCTCACAGGCTGAAATGCTTCCTTTATTTGAGAAGCTCAGATTCTGAAAAGGAAAATAACAGCAAAGCATTCTTTTCCTGGAATTAAAAATCAGGTCACAGTAAACTCAAAAATAACTTTGCAAAGGCTAAAGATGAAAATAGGGGAGTTATTCTATAAATAATCACTAACATCCATATTCATAGCAAGCCTTCTAAACTCACTGGACAAGTAGTTTTGGAAAAACCGCAGCTGATGTGAATATGCCGTTTTAAGAACATCATACATATTCACATCCTGGATGTGCTCTAATCAACAAACCTAAGTACTCAACCAATTAAATGTTGATTGCTTGTTGCACAAGGGTGAAAGTCAGCCAACCCAGCAGAAGCCTTGAGTTATTCTAAGAAATGATGATAGTTAGGCTTTTCCAAGCCATTTTATACTTAATTAGTACATTACCCTTAATGAAACTTCACTTACTCTAATGATTACCTTGGTTTAACAAGTAACTAACTGATGACATCCTGTCTTTTAATGCCCTGACTCTGGTCACAGACACTGGGTGCACGGCTGATGAACTTGGGACACTTTTCTGGGCCCAGCCACTGGCAGGTAAAGGATGACCCGGGGCTCCAGCCGACTGCCGGGCCTCAGCATGGAGGAGAAAGTGGCTCCTCATTTGACACCTTCTCTTACTGGGCTCATGAGAACTTCAGCATCACTTTCCATTTGGAAGGAGAACATTTCCCAAAGTCCAGGTGGTCAGGCTAAAAGCATGCCACGTACTCCCATGGAGAGAAAAGGGCAATGAACAGATGCCAGCACTGAGCATCCCATCCGTACCTCCCCAGAGAAGTCCCGTAGAGCGGCTTCTAATTACCGATTTTCAGTATATCGTTACTGCTATTTACCCTTTTTTCTTTAGGATAGCATTACCATGTTTACTTGAAGGGTAATGTACGCTTTAGCTAAATGAGAAAATCATTTTGTCTCTCTAATCCTTAAGAACTTTGCATGTGATGCTGCTTAAATGAATTTTAAGCATCTCACCAAGTCATCAACAGAAATTATTTACTCTACCTGGCTCACAACTTTATGATTTATAGGGTGCTTTCTAACGCTGCACATGTAAACAAGAAACTACTTAGATCAGGAGCAATGCCACTCTTGCATAACTGTCTCCTTCATAAATTAATCAGGCTGATTGGAGGGACATTACGGAAAATCCCTCTTAAGTAATACGGATTAATGATGTGCTGCCACTTCTAAAGGGAGGGGGAACGTAGAATTATCCCACAGCACAGAAGGTGGGCAATGCACAGAATAATCCTGGTTTGTGGGTAAGAGCTCAGGCTCTGGGTTCTGAGCAATCTGGACTCATATATTGTACTATGAAAATTTTCTGGGTAGCCTTGAGCAGTTTACTTAAAGCCTTGGTTTGCTCCTCTGTAAAATGGAAATAACCACCCCTAACTCTTGATTTGTTCTGAAACATCAATTTGATCACACCTACAGAGTTCTTAACACAATGCCTAGCTTGATAAACATTAGATATGAGCATTATTTTTACATTTATTCTTAAAATTATTGATAGTGTCAAGCCACTGTCAATAGCGCATAGGGATTCTGTAAACTTAATAGAATAAAACCTAAGGACCCGCTTGCATCCCCGTACTTTATCTGGGAGAGAATACTATCCTGCCAGAAACGACTCATCTCTAATAGAAAAGCCAAGCTGCACAATGAGTGGATGGAAACATATCCATTAGTTTCTAAGAGTCATCAATAAACGACGCCCTCTCCCACCACTATGGTCGAGTCAGAAATCTTGCAGCCATCCTTAATTTCACCTCCTTTCTCTGATCCTCTTTGTCCAATCCATCATGGCATACTATATCTTCCACCTTGAAGACATCTCCCAAGCCCTCTACCCCTCCCCAGTTGGCATCATCTGCTCACCTGCAATATTGTACTAGCTTTGTACTGAGCCTACCACTTCCAACCTTATGGTACCCTTGGTCCCCAGCAAATCCATTCTCCAGCCAACAGAGCTTGTCTGCTTAAAATTCTTCATTGGCTTCCTACTGTCTCTGCAATCAAGTCCAAATCCCAAACAGGCGTCTGCCAGCCCCTCCAATCTCATATCCCACCACATTCCCACACTGGATATATTCCAGGAGCACCCCCATCTCCTCTCTGTTCTCCAAGCACACTCAGAGTGTCCCCCCACAGGGATCGTGTACAGGTTGCTTCCTCTGCATACAAGGCTGCCCTCCTGACCTTCGCTTGGCTGGCTCCTTCCTTGTCACCAACATACAAACAAAATGTTTCACTTATAAGCAAGGACCCAAAAGACTCTAAAGAAGATAATTTATTTGCTAACATAGTACCCTGTTCGTTTCCTTACAATGCTTTTCACCATCTGTAATGCTGCTTTTGCATGTCTGCCTGTTCACTGCCAGCCCATCTCCCCCACTAGACGATGGTGTAGGTTTCACAGGATTGGCGGCGACGTCATCTTTTTCACTGACCACGCATCCCCTGTATTTAGCTCAGTGTTTGGCACACAGCAGTACTTGGTAAATATTTGTTGAGGAATAAATTCATTCAGGTGATTGGGTAGAGCCATATTTGGGCTTCCCCTGCCTGGTTTCAGTGTATAGAGGGAAGCTATATGAGCGGATGTTATCAGGCAGCGTCTCAGTGAAAAGCAGGTGTTGTTCTCTCAAAAGGGGTGCTGCCTTGTGAGTAGCGAGTTTCCCAGACCTGAGAGTGTCCAAGCAGGACCCAGCCAACAGCTCACAGGAAATGACTGATTAGACTACACAGCCTGGCAGGTGGCTTTAAACCTCCACAGCTCTTTAAGACAAAATAAGCTCAGCGCTTGACAGTGATGAATCATCCAAGTGGGGTGAGCAAGAAAGAGGACAGCGGATCTATGCCCCTTGGGATACAGCAGCTCTCCCAGCTTCTGCTAGATTGCAAGTGTCCCAGTGTCCTTGGTTCCTAAACTATGGTTTCCTGACCTCAGCCTAAGAGAAGACCCATGATCAATCACAGCCATTGCTTAAGGGAAAAACACCACTTCTCACTTACTCAAAACAGACTGAGTAGTGTCTGTGTGTCAGGGGGGCCCAGGCTAGACAGTAAAAGAAAAAGAAAAATAACAACAAACTAAGCTTTACTGATCACTTACCATGTTTCCTGGCATAGTCCTAGGCATTCTGCACGCATTAACCCATCTAGTTCTCACCACAATCCCATGACAGAAGTATTATTATTGCCACTTATGAGAACCTTAAGATATCACGAGGAGTCAATGAACAATGCCCACCGTGGACTGGATCAAGTCCCCCCCCCCCCATAAAGACATGTTCAAGCCATAACCCCTGGCCCTGTGGATGTGAACTCATTTATAAATTGGATCTTCAAAGAGTCTCTCAAGATAAAGCAGACTGAATCAGAATGGGCCTTAATCCAATATGATTGGAATTCTTATGAGCAGAGGAAATTTGGACCCAGGAGGCATCGAGAGAGACAGGAGGAGAGACAGCCATGTGATGGAGGCAGAGATTGAGTTATGTTTCACCAGAAAACTACAGACTTCAGAGAAAGCATAGCCCTACCAACATCTTCGTTTTGAACTTCTAGCTTCCAAAAACTGTGAGACAATAAACGCCCATTGTTTAAGCCAACCAGTCCATGGTATTTGTTATAACAGCCATGGCAAATTAAGACAGTGCAAAAAGTCGAACTTCCTCCAAGTAGCAAGTTGGAGGCCCATAAAGATTCCCATTTCATGAGTAAAAAAACTGAGAACAGAGATCAGGGAGCTCACCAAAGAGCCACGACGCCTCCCAAAGGGCAGGGACCAGATGTCAACCACCCAGGTGGTGGCAAAGCCACGTGCTGAACCACAGAGTCGGGATGGGCATGCAGGCAGGCAGACCAGAAAATTCACTCGTAACCCAATGCCAGCCTGCAGCATGGGAATTCAGAATACAAGATTCAGTATTATTATTCTTTTCAGTTTCTCTAGAAGAAACATTAGTGATGTTCACAGACCACTTAAAATCCTTGTTAAGGCTGCCAGACGGGGCTGGAGTCCAAAAAGCCAATAATAACTCCGAAGTCTGAGAACATTTATGGTTAGGCTATAGGAACAGCATTCTTTAGAATGCAAACAAAAGCCCAATATAGTGGTTTGAGAACTCCCTTTCCAGCCCCTGAAGCTTCCTCACAAATACTGCACTGGTCTTCCGGAGGCTCAAGCTGCGTGTCCCTGCAAGGGCTTTCAAACCACAGGAGCCTGTCAGACACAGGAAGAGACAGGTAGGGGTTCCCATTAACTGGAAAAGGTAAACAAGGGAAAATGACACAGCTGAGGGAGGGGAGCCTGGCTGCAACCCTGGACCTGCTATTCACCAGCAGAGGCACGCCAGACACTCCACTTGCCCCCGTGCATCTCTCTTTCCTCACCTATACCTGCCGCTGGCTTCTTAGGACCATTATGGGAAATAAATTAACAGATGTATTTAGGAAATGCTAACAGACTCCTAGAAATTGAAGTTGCTTTTAATATGTTGCAACCAGCATAATTAATATAAACAGGAAGAACTTGACATTAATATCATTACAGAAGACACTTATTAAACATTATGCATAAGACTAATGTCTTATGTAATGTACTTGAATTGTTTTATTTCATCTTCAAAATGCCCATAAAGATTCCCATTTCATGAGTAAAAAAACTGAGAACAGAGATCAGGGAGCTCACCAAAGAGCCATCACGCCTCCCAAGGGGCAGGGACCAGATGTCAACAACCCAGGTGGTGGCAAAGCCACATGCTGAACCACAGATGCTCCAGCCTTCAAGACTGCGAGATTATAGCATATTTGTCCCTGAATATTTCTTTAAACTTTTTTTATTGTGAAAAATAACATATATACAAAAAAGCAATAAATTTCCAATTACATTTTAATAAGTAGTTATACAACAGATTTTAAAGCTTGCTATGGGTAACAGTTCCATGATTTTTTATTTTTTCTTGTAGCTGCTCCAAGACACTGGAGACCAAAAGAATTATCAATATATTGATTCATCAGTTGTATTCACTTGTTAAAGGCTATCTTCTCTATTATATGCCTCCTTCTCTCCTTTCATTTTTTTTGTGAAAAATAACATATATATATAGACAAAAGCAATTGATTTCAAAGCATATAGTGACGATTAGTCATGGAACAGATAACAGAGTTCGGTGGGGTTACAATTCCACAATTTTAGGTTTTTATTTCTAGCTGCTCAGAGGTACTGAAGACTAAAAGAAATATCAGTACACTGGTTCAGCACCCATACTCATTTCTTAAACCCAGCCTTCTCTATATAACTCCACTATCACCTTTGATCTTTTTTCCCACTCTTTCAGGGTATTTGGGCTATGGCCAATCTAACTTTTTTCCATGTTGGAAGGGGCTGTCACTAATATGGGATGGGGGAATGGAACTGTTTGATGTTCTGGAGAGGCTGGCCTCTCTGTATTTCAGGACTTATCTGGTCCAGGGAGCCATCTGGAGGTTGTAAGCTTCTGGAAAGTTACCCTAGTGCATGGAACCTTTGTAGAATCCTATATAACCCTAGGTATTCTTTAGGATTGACAGGAATGGTTTTGGTTGGGGTTTGGCAAGCTATGATAGGAGCAATGTCTGACTGAAGCATGCATAGGAGTGACCTCCAGAGTAGCCTCCCCACTCAAACTCTCTCAGCCATTGATACCTTGTTTGTAACACTCCCTCTCCCCCTTTTGGTCAGGATGGCATTGTTGATCCCATGGTGCCAGGGCCAGACTCATCTCTGGGAGTCCTCTCCCACGCAGCCAGGGAGACTTTCATCCCTGGGTGCCCTGTCCCATGTAGAGGGGCGAACAATAGTCTTACTTGCAGAGCCGGGCTTAGAGAGAGTGAGGCCGCATCTAAGCAACAAAAGGGGCGCCCTGGAAGTGACTCCTAGGCACACCTATAGGTAGGCTAAGCCTCCCCACTACCTATATAAGCTCCACAGCAAGCCTCAAGATCAAGGGTTTGGCCTGCTGATTTGGGTGTCCCTATATCCCTGAATATTTTTAAAAGAAAGTACAGTCCTTTGTCCTGAGTGATAGAGATTTCCTTGGATCCAGTCTCAGTTATCTGAAATTTACTCTTATCCAAGTTTCCTAGTATCCGGCTTGGGGACCTTGAACGGCCTGTCTGCCAGGTCCCTCCATGCCTGTCTCAGGCCAGCACCACTGTCCTCCTGCCTGCTTCACTGACAACTGTGCTCTCCACGGCCAGCTGCAGTCCACTAGCAGAGAGCTTTGGGAATGGGGACCAAAATACCAGTCCCCAATTTAATATTATGGGGTTTAATAGTATGTATAAGAGACAGTGAATGAACTATTTTCAGGTGCATATATTTTCCTTTCATGATATTTTCAATCAAACTTTTTTTTTTAACTGCCAGGAAAGAGACACGGGCTTAGGTGCAGCGCTTCATTGTAGGCTGGGCCTGGGTTTGCACCTGCTTCCCCTCCAGGTCACAGGAAGCCACCTGGGCTCCCTGCTAACCCTGTGTGAGACGGTCAAGGGAGCACCGGGGGCCTGAGCTGAGGACGGCACTGCGCCAGGAACAGGGAGGGGGGCGGTGGCGATAAGGTGTGACGTAGGGACAAAGGAAAGGGGTCCAGAAGGAACTTGATGAGCAGATGAGATGAGCTGGGCCCCGTGCTAGACGCTTCCTGAGGTTGTTTTGAGAGTTAAGTGAGATAATACACGCAAAGGGCCCAGAGCTGGGCCTGCTCAGCACTGTCTCCATGAACACTGGCTGCTGAGTGTGCAATTTGCTATTATCATTGATAATTTTTAATTATTTTCACCCCCTATGAATCTAAAATCCTTACTGGTTCAAAACTCAGAGTACAGGCCATTCACTTATTAATTTATAACAAAAGAAATAATGGTAATGTGTCTGAACGGCATTTAAAAATATCTAGGTATACACTTTCCAGTGTCATTCATCAGAATCCCTTCCTCCCCCATTCCTTTCCCTTATACTCCACAAAGAGCCAGCCCCCACCACACGTACTCCCCCAAATTCCTCCCCCTCCCTCCCCTCAAAAGGTCTTTTTGTCTTTGCTTCTAATTCTTCTGACTGACTTATCCTTTATCTCAATCAGAAAAAAAAAAACAAAAAAAAAACACTTTTTTTCCCCCTATTTCCAAGCGAAGAGAGGAAGACAGGGCTGGCAATGACAGGATTCTCTTTGGTAGCTGGTAGAGCAGGGAGTTGGTGGACAGCCCCTGGTAATCAATTAAGTCTATCCCGGAATTATTGATATAACCATGTGAACTTGCGGTGATAGAGTCCCAACCTCTACAGAAGAGAAATTGGAGCCTGAGAGGGGTTATGAAAATGGTTCCAGGCCAAACAACTCATTGATAGGAGAAACTATGAACTTTTTGCAACTCCATTCTACTTTCCAAAAAAGAGACTATACCATCTAAAACTCTAAAATATATATGGGCGGGCCACGGTGGCTCAGCAGCAGAGTTCTCTCCTGCCATGCCAGGATTCCATTCCTGGTGCCCGCCCATGTTTAAAAAAAAAAAAATATATATATATATATATATATGTATCTGAAATGACACTAATCAGAACTGTAGCTGTGTGGAGTGAAGGAAGGAACCTAAGGTGTGGAGTTACGTGACTGAGCATGAAACCCAGCTTCATTTCTTCCTGATTGGGCAAGTTTCCTAACCCATTTTTGATCTCTATTTCCTCATTCACAAAACTGCGATAATATTTGTTTCATAGGGTTATTGTGAAAAATTCAAAGAGCACACTCAGTAAATGTTATTTCCTCCTTCCAACCTGAGGCACCAGCTTTTAAAACAATTCTACATGTATTCTCCAGCATGTGGCAGCAACAACTTTTTTTATCCTTTCATTATCAAATCCACACCATGCTAGGAATTACTCGCAAAGCTTGTTTACTATTTCCTATTTCCAAAATATATTTTCCATTAGGTAATTCAAAGCTATTAAGGCTGTCAAAGCCCTAAGTAACCAGGTCACATCAGAGCCAGCATTGCATGACCTGCATGCTAGAAATGAATTGCTTCTAAATGTAAGCAGATATGGAGGCACTTTGATTTTACTCTGATATGACTCAAACCATAGAAACACCATAAACATGCCTCCCAAAGGAAGCAGGTAACATTACCACTGGCAGCAAACGTGAAGCCATTTTCATAATAATTTGTTGAGCCAAGAACTGCAAGAGTGGCTTGTGTGACCGATGAGAAGGCACTGGGCTTGACCGAATCGGACTAACCACATATTGCTTGGCTGTACTTTGCTTCCATTATGGGCCCCCTGAGAATTCAACCTCAGTGTCAGTCAAATCAGATACAAAACAAAAACCCAACCCTTTAGCCTGAGAACATCCAAGGAAGTTCCACTATAGTAGAAGGCGGAAAATTGATTCATACAGTCAATTCGCATATAGTTCCTGGGATCGAGTTTAAAAAAAAGATGCATCTAATCCACTTTGTAAAGAAACAAAACCACAGGAAACGCAGGGAAATACAAACTCTCCCAAGAATAAAATGTAATAAATTTGTATTTTATGTTCTTGGAATTAAGACTCAAGTACTTTTAGTGCATTCAGTGTTCCACTGTAGCCTTTTCAAACTTGTATATTTGCCAACACAACTAGATTTGATATTGATTTTTTGTTATAAAGCCAGTAACTGAAAGAGCTTGGGACCAAATATACAATCCAGAGTAGCCATTTTTTTTCTCCTTGCATTTCCAATTCTATAGAATTTTAGGGTGACACTTCCACTCTGTTATACTTGGGACAATTGAGCAAAGTAAGAGGGATATGTCTGTTGTATATCAGGTGAGTGAATTTCAGCTGAATTCCACACTCTGTTGGCTTCCCTCCTTCAGGCCCACACGCACCCTCGCCCGCTCCATACGCTAGGCCAGAGACACTCAGCCAAGTTTTATAGGGATTTGTCTCCAAGAAACACTGAAAACGGGATGCCGTACAGAAACACACAGCTCCCTTGCTTTCTTATTATCTTCCAGGTTAGAACTCGGTAAACCATTTAACCAGGGGATTCTTGAAGCATCATCTGTCTTTGGAGATTTAAGAATGAATCACGGGCACTTGTTTCTGAAATGCTTTCAGATGATCAGCTTTGTTTACAAGTCACTTCATCCGATTCTTTAGAGCCTCCTGCTAGGAGGCTTTATTAACTAGGGACGTGCCGGAGAGAACACAACAGAGGCACATTCATAATACGGACAGATACAGGCCGGACACCCAGCATGGGGCCCGGTGACCCCTGAAGAAGGAAAGGGTGGCTCACGGCTGTGAGTCCAGGCGCCGTCATTTTCTAGATAACCCGCTGGCTGGGCAGGGCACGCAGGAGCCACGGGGTGGAGGAGGAGGTTATCCCGCTGTCCAGTTTACAGCTCTCACCTTCTACGTTTGTTCTTTCCATCCCCCCACCCTGGTCCTGTTTTAGGACCAGTTAGGGAGGAGAGCTGTCCAAACCCAGATATCCAAACCCCGAGTTCTCCAAAGCCAGGAAACAGGGCTGGCTCGATCAGTCTGTGCACTTAATTCTCGGGTTGTTCTCCCCCCGCCACCCCCCACCTTCTATGCCAAAGCCGGTTCACTAGGGTCCCTCCGATGAGCCAAAGGCCCACAGCAGCCCAGGCGCCACCTCAGCAGCTGCAGCCGTGAGCAGCAGGCCGAGAGCGCCACTGCCGGCTCAGCCCTCAGCATGCCTGGGGTCCGCAGAGGAAGCAGGCATGCGCGGGGCTCGGGGGACTGCACAGCCCTCCGACCTTATGCCAGTTCCTTTGAGGATGAGGCCCAGGAAGGGAAAGGGCCTAACACCCCACATTTTAGTCCCTTTACCATGAGTCTCACTTGAGTATAACGAGCAAGGTCTTCAGACCAACACATCTCAGGCTTCTGCCTCAGCTACCCCTTAGCTGTGGGACCTTGAGCAAGGCACTGGGCACCCCCGAGACCCAGGTTCCACAGCTGTAAAGTGAGGAGAAAGATTCCACCTACCTCAACAGGGGCATCGCTAAGATCATTGATAATTCATAGAGAGCGCTGAGCACAGAGCCTGGCATATAAGTTTGCAATACATTGTCACCACTGTAATCATGATAATATTATGGATCCCTCCCAACCATAATCCTTTTAGAATTTATTTTATTCATTCGATAAGTAGATACTAAGCACATACTCTCAGCCAGGCACTGTGAACTGAGCAGTAACAGCAGGAGAAATCTCACCTCAACCTTGGCCTGAGCTGCTTTCATGGTGCCCAGTTAACATCTACCCTTGATCAGGTCAAGTCCCCTTGTGGTTACCTGTTTAGTTCATGACTGACCTAGAAGACCTCAGGAGCAAGGAGACTCAGTACCTTCAGGCTGCACTTTCAAAATTTCTTGAATTTGTATTTTATGTGTTGCCAGATTTGCCTCCCCCTGCAGCTAAGCTTCACCACAGTAGGCCAGGTCAGAGGCCCAGCCCTGGCCCATGCGTAAGAGCCCCAGGTGTTTGGCTGGACGGAGGACGCTGTGCTGTCTGTTGAAGGAGAAAAGGGTGGGGGTGGGGGGCACCCATAGCCCCAAGCTCTGCCTCTGACCTGCAGACAAAAGCCACCAAGGCTAAAAGGGAGGCGGGGCTGAGCCGGGTTCTGGGGAAGATCAAGGCAACGAGCTCTGATTTCCATGCTCTGCAGCAGCCTCTATAACTCTGTAGGGTTTTTCAGGAAGGAGGAAGGCAGCTAGTGTAGCAGCCAGAGATCACAAAAGGTGCAAATCTGAGATGTGATCATGGATTTATGGAGGTACTTCTCCTTCATGAGGGGGCCAAGGAGGGAGGCAAAGCTTCCACATCACCACATGACAACGTGCCCTTGCAGCGCACTTACTGCTCACGAGGAAACTGAGGCTTCCAGAGGATAAGTAACAAACCCAAGGTCACATAACAAAGCAAGTGGGAGAAGCAGATTTTAAACCTGGGTCTTCTAAGAGATTCTCCACCCTGACTATACTGACGATTCTGTTATCCACAGCCAATATCTATAGACTCATGAGCCAAGCTCTGGGCAGAACAATTTAAATTCTCTCATTTCACTTTCACCAAACCTCTATCAAGTAGGATCTATTGCTTTCCCATTTTGCAGAAGAAGAAACTGAAGCTCAAGCCCCAGAAGTGGGCGAAAAGGCTGGCGTCTGACTTCAAAACCTGTGTTCCAGGCCAGGATAGCGCTGGATTAGCAATCAGGGAACCTGGTCCTAGTGCTGGCCTCACCATTCATTGACCACACACCCGTGGCCACATCAGTAGCCTCCATGGACCCGAATTTCCCATCTGGGTGGTGCCTGCCTCCTGGGGTGCAAGGGAAGTCCAATGCAAGGGTGCAAAAGACACATGCCCTGGGAGTAGTTATTTCTGTGATTGTGAGAATAACCTTCCTCCTATCTGGGGCAGCTGCCCTGGTGCTTTCATTTTCTTTCATTTTACTCTTAAAGCAAGAACAGTGTCAACAGGATATGCTGGAAAAAAATCAGATGTCCGGTGTGCACCCATTCATTTCTGCATTCAACTTATACTAGCACCAGGAAACTTAAACCAAAGAAACCTGCAACCTGAGTGATGATGCCAGTGTATTAGATTGACTCAAAACTCATTAAGACAGGACCTTTGTCATTATTTCATTCCCTAATACTTAGCATAGTGCCTAACTCATGTAATAGGAGTACGAATATTTCTAAATAACAGCAAATAAACTACTATTGTTTGTTGCTATGAATCAGACACTGTGCTATCTCAATCAATCTCCCCAAACTGTGGAAAGAGGAGTTATTTTTATTCCTGTTTACAAATGAGAACACTGAGGCTCTGAGGGCACAAATAAGTTGGCAAATTTCACAGAGCTGATAAGTGGTGGAGCCAGCATTCAAACCCAAATCTGTCTGAATCAAACCCAAAGTCCCTCTATAACACTGCCCCTCAAGTACAATCACAACCATTTACATTGGAAAGTTACGGTATTTCTATGGCACCAAATTTGCCCTCACAGGGGCATGTGGTTTCATATATATTGAGCATTTTTGGCATGTTGCAATCACTCAGTAACAACAAATTTTTTTTGAATGACTGAATAAGCATTTTTTTGTGACCAATGGCTATAACCTCAAACCAATTAGGATAAATGAGATGAAGACATAAAAAGATTTAAGGGCGGGCCGCGGTGGCTCAGCGGGCAAAGTGCTTGCCTGCTATGCCGGAGGACCTCGGTTCGATTCCCGGCCCCAGCCCATGTAACAAAAACGGAGAAACTGAATACAATAATAAAACAAGAAAATGTTTAAAAATGTTTCCCTTTCTTCCTTCCTTCTATCCTTCCTTCCTTCTCTCTGTCTTTCCTTTAAAAAAAAAAAAAAAAAAAAAGATTTAAAAAGCGGGCCACGGTGGCTCAATAGGCAAGAATGCTCACCTGCCATGCCAGAGGACCTGGGTTCGATTCCTGGTGCCTGCCCATGTGAAAAAAAAAGATTTAAAAAAAATCTCACACACTGAGCACCAATTTCAGGATACAAATGATAAAGGCTGCCAGAGTTGTCTTAGTTTCCTGTGGCTGCCATGATGAAGTACAGTATCTGAGCAACAAAAGAAGCTCTCGGGGGTGACTCTTAGGCATAATCGTAAGTAGGCTTAGGGTCTCTTTTGCAGGAATAAGTTTCATAGGGGTGAGTCCCAAGATTGAGGGCTCAGCCTACTGATTTGGTTGTCCCCACTGCTTGCGAGAATATCGGGAATTCCCCACATAGGGAAGTTGAATATTTCCTACCTTCTCCCCAGTACCCAATGGGACTTCTTTATTCTCTGCCCACATTACTCCGAGATATGTCAGGGCATCACACTAACCTGTACAAAGCAACAAGATCTCACGCCCCATTCAAGATTCCATGTAATTATTGTGTTCAAGTAAACTGACCATACAAGTTAAATTAGATAATGTGCTACCCAAAATATAAATTTTGCACCAAATAAACATCTCTCCTTGGATCTCACACAGAGGTTGAAGTTTGAAAATATGGGCTATATCAACCTTTATCCTGTATTCTGATTTATCTTAATCCTATCCAGATGAGCTTTATTCATATCTCTAGATGAAGTCTGATCACTTTTTCAGCTTTTTAACAGTTGCTGTATGGGGTATTGCTGACTTTTATAGCTTCAGTGCTCCAACTCTGAGTCTCAGGTCTCACATAAACACCCACAGTTTCAGGGAATGACCAGGTTATATACAAATAGCTCAATATCTAAGAATTTAGAAATACCAGTTACAACTCTGGAATAGATGTGACTGCTGTAACAGCTTATAATCTAGGACCTATTACAATAGGCCCTAACCTGACAACCCATTCTCTGGACTTCAAGTCACTGAGTTTTTATATTATAGTTAGGTCATATGAGTGAGGTATAATGTTTATCTTTTTGTTTTTGACATTTCATTAAACATACACTCCTTAAGGTTCATTCACCTAGTTGCATGCCTCACAACTTCATTCCTTCTTGAGACTGCTCCGTAGATTGTTGTATGTATATATCACAGTTCCCCCTTCCATTCCTCAGTCATTGTACTCTTAGGCCACCTCCATCCATTCCTATGCAAATAATATTTTAATCAATAAGTCTTACACCCAATAAAAAGTATCAATGTATCCATTTCAAGGTAAAAATAAATATTTATTCTTAATGTGGTACAGAAACAAGGAACATCCACTATAATTCACACAAATTCAAAATAAAGCCTTGTCCACTGAAGGTGCTGGAAGGGTGCATGTACGGCAGAGTCTATAATTTCAATGGAAGAAACCATTATCTATGAACATTTATTTTGTGCCATGAACCAAGGTTTTCATACGCTTTCTCAGCTAAGACCTACAAGGAAGCTGTTTGTACCTCTATAGGAAACAAGTACAGACAATCCACTTAATGTCAAGAATCCAGTTTCCACCTGGGACAAAGAAGAACTGCCTTCTAAGCAGCCTCACCCCCCAGGTAAACACACTCTCCACCAGTGTCTGGTCTTCAGGCCAACAAATGAGAAAGTGTTCTGTGGGCCTTGAGATCAGAGTCCCCACACCCACGGAGGGAAGACCCACATCTACCACGCTCTTGGGGATGAGACAGAAAGCTAGAGCACCAACACACCTAGCCTGCAAGGAGCACTAGAGCAGATGTGATGACTCCTTCCTGCAGTGTAAATTTTAGTGAGGGATAACCATACATATTTTCACACCAAAATAAACACAGATATATTAAAGAGTAGAATCCAAAATGTACCCGATTTTTAAAAATGAAACCTAAGACTAAAGCAATTTAAGGCTCCTAGAAGACTAGTTCAGGCAAACCCCGAAACCTTCCAGTGTTTTGGCTCTGATTTCCCTACATGGGGATTTTGTGATTGGAAATTATGTAAGATCTGGGAGTCACAGCACATATTTGGTGCAAATGCTCTGCTCTGAAGCCTGAGATTTCATTTCAGAATTGAACTTTCAGGCATTCAGCTAATTAGAAGTTCTTAGAACACTTCACTACCCATTTCTAGAGATCTGAGGTTTAAAGAGGTCAGGGGTTGGCCCAAGGTCAAAAAGTGAAAGAGCTGCAGCCACAAATTCAAAATCTAGTCCCTCTCATAAGAGCAGATGATCCAGGGGGCATCATGAAATGTGCAATGAGAAGATGGCCCATCACAAAGTGCTCCCTTATCAAATGGGTTCCACAGTGAATGATGGCCACAGAGCATCATTGAGCATTACTGAGCAAAATAGAACAGCAAGACATGGCAGGGGGGCTCTAAGTGGACTCTAAAGGTTAGGGAAATGGGGGATATGTTTAGCAGGTGAAGACCATCTTGAATCAAGACGGGTCACCATTTGTGACATTCATTCACCAGAGCGTAAGGACTGGAAGATCTGATGTCTGATGACCTGCATTCAAATCCAGACTCCAGCACTTGCACTCTGCGCCTTGCAAACAAGTTATTTATCCTCTCTGGCCTCAGTTTTCTTAGATTGCAAATGGGGACGATAATCGCCACTATTTCACAAGGAACATGAGATAATCAAATGAGAAGCTTGTAGATGGCCCAGCGTGGGGCATAGAGCAAGTACTCCATGACCATCAGTGATTGTGGTTCATTCAGACATTCAAACATTTACGATATACCTGCTCCAGGACAGCCACTATACTAATGCTAATGGATGAAGAACTGCATAATCCAGCGTTCTTTCTTTCAAGAAACTCACAACATATTAGTAAATAAACAAGTATGAAATAAGAGTGAAGAGTATAGGAGACCAAAATACTACCCAATTCTCTGCATGGAGGAGTTGGGGTGGAGTTGGTCTGTGAAGCCATCACCCAAGAAGGCTAAAAAGAGAAGGTGGCATGGGGGCCATACTTTCAAAGCAATAGGAGGTGACAATGGAAAAGAGCAGAGAAATGCACTCCAAGGAAGAGGAAGACCTGGGCAAAGGCCTGGAGCCTTGAGAACACAGCAGAGCATGGTTGTGATGCAGGGTGCAGGAGGCACTTCATCCTGGAGGCCACAAGGAGCCAAGTTTTAAGTAAACATATGGTATGATCAGACGTATGTTTTTAGAATAGGTATGCAGCATGAGTGAGGAGGGTGACGGCAGGGAAGAGGAGCCCAGAAGGTGGGAGGAGACTTCAGACTTGAAAGAAGATAGGGAAGCCTATGGGAAGCCACGGGGAATGAAGATAAACTGACAAAGAAAATAAAAGTCAGTTGACTGAAGCATTTCTTTCTGCTACTGGAGGCTCTTCTCAAACATAATGAATAAATAAATATGCTTCCAATGACTACAAAGCAGCACTTTGCTTCCACTTAAATCACTCCCCAGAGCCCGCTGTGAGAGTGTTGAATGAGACCCAAAGAACTGAGCTGTGTCTCCTCCTCTCCTTGGGGAGGCCACTGACTGGGGTGGGTCTAAGCAAAGGGGGAAAGAGAAAAGTCAAGAGTGGCCCACAGAATGGGCCTGAAAACGGCTCACTTTGCCTCAAACTTATCCAGAGATCTAACATAGATGTCCCCTCCCCACCAGGGCATCAGGTTTCCCATCTGTAAAGCACAGACTCTGATTTCATCCAGGTTAGTGATCTATGATCCTAAGGATGGTATTTCCTTTCCAGGGATGGGCCTTAATACACCTCTGTTCTGCTCTGAGGTCATCATCTACATCGATAATGTGGGTAAATAAATCTGCACCATGGTTTGGGAACAAAGATTGCTCAGCAAGGTTGGCCATGGTACTTATTACATTAATAATAACAGCTCAAGAACATTGTCATTAATCAAGTATCATGCAAAGTGCTTAATATGCTGGGTGCAAGCCTCACAACAATCTTATAAGACTGTAACATTCTCCTTTCACATATAAGGAAACTACAGCTTATAGGGGTTAAGTAACTTACCCAAGTAATAATCATAGATAATAAGTGATAGATGAGGGATGGGAAATCAGGCTGTGTGGTTCCAGCACCCCACCTCTACCCACCAGGCTGTACTACCTTACTCACACAATTCCACCGCTTCCATGTTACCACATAGGTACAGAACATCAGAAGTAGAAGAGGCTTTGGCATCACCCTTCCAAGGATGATAATCCATGGCATACGTCATCACTCACCATTGCCGTCCCTGTGGCAGACATGGATAATCAATCACAGCATCCTTCCCCACTAACTTGAATTGTGACTTAAGCTCGATTTCAAATTAATCAGAGCTCAAGCTCATTTGTTCTCATTATTGACTGGGGAAACTGAGTCATATCAGAGGGATATAATTTATCTAAGGTGATACAGGATGCTAGTGACAGGGTTGCTGTGTTGGAACTAGAATCTTGGTCCCTTGAGTTCCAGTCTAGCAGGTTGGTGGTGAGACCTCCCTATGCAAAGGACATTGTCTTTTCTAATAGACTAGAGATAAACAGCAGAAGAGACACATCAAAGATGAATTCATTATCTAGTATCAGGAAGGGACTGTTCCAAGTACAGCACTGACAAGTCGTTCTCAGATATTACAAGTCATCCAACTAATGGCCCACAACAGAACAGCATATTTGCTTTGTTCTCACTGAAATGAGTAATTTGTAAAGCTGAAAAGTCTAATTTTTTTTTCAAACTAACAGATATTTGAATTGGGAATTCCAGAGAGCTCACAAATGAAACATAAGAACAATAACTCCACTCATTTAAGTCCTTCTGGAGGGACTAGACCTTCTTCAAACTTGGCAGGGAAAACTGACAAGTTTATGGGACCCAACTATGTGAAAAAGATGAACCACTTGTCCTATTCCTGGGACACAGAGAAGAAAACCCCAGAACTGAGTCCTCTACAAGTCAGCCAGGCTCTTCCCCTACTCTGAAGCATACAAGGTAGGTCAGACCTGCCTGAGAAGGGTGTCATGGTCAGGTTCATGTGTCAACTTGGTCAGGTGGTGGTACCTGTTTATCTGGTTGGGCAAGTGCCAGCTTGTCTGTTGTGATGAGGACATTTCATAGAATTAAATCATGATCATGTCAGCTGCATCCACAGCTGATTCCATTTGTAATTAGCCAAAGGGGCGTGTCTTCTGCAATGAGTGATGCTTAATCTAATCACTGAAAGCCTTTTAAGGAGGATTCAGAAGAGACAGGCTCTTCCTGCTTCGTCTGGTGAGCCTCTCCTGTGGAGTTCGTCCAGACCCTCCATCGGAATTGTCAGCTTCGCAACCTGCCCTGCGGATTTTGGACTCTGCATTTCCACAGTCAAGTGAGACACTTTTATAAATTTTATATCTGCGAGTGTTCCGTTAATTCTGTTTCTCTAGAGAACCCTAACTAATACAAAGGGGTTTCTCATCAGGCCAAGACATCAGAAGTGGGGATGCAGAAGCTGAAAATTGCCAAAGGTTGGGAACAGGCACCCAGCGATGAGGCTCCTGGGCAGGGCGGGCATGGAGATCGGAGAGAAGAGCAGGGACAGGAAGAGAGCAGAACCAAGGCTGGCTCCAAGCCTGCAGAAATGGGGCAGTCAGGAAACCCAGGGCTTCCAGGAAGGCAGCCCTTGTTAGCAAGGAGGCTCAACTGAGCCTAAGGAGGCTCTTGCTAGATATAAAGCTTTCTGCCTTGGAAGTTCACTTGGAATCTCTCCAAATAGATGGCTCCTGACAAAATTGCCCCCCGGGAAGTGCTTTCATCACCCTGTCAATTTGTCCAGTAGCCTGTTTACACAAATATACTGTTCTTTGTGTCAATGGGAACAACCATGCTATGATTATAAAAAGCATTCATCTAAAATTCTTTGCATAGTGGTAAGCAAGCAGGATTCTGGCAGTGGAAGTCTCAAAGGCCCTTTCATTAAATATTAACAGTAGAAAGAAGCAGAGCTGGTTGGGAACAGCAGGGACTGGAAAATGTGAGAGTCCCTAAAACTTGACAGGGTCTTCCCAAGGGAGAGACATGTATCCTTAGTGTTGGGACAGGCCTAATGAGCCAGGAATTGGCATTTCTGCAAATAGGTTTCTTTCTAAAAGTGGAACTCATTATTCTAGGAGTCAGTAGCTTTTATGAATTCACGAAGGCAAAATTACATCAATTAAGAATTATGCTGCTGCTTCTCCAAATGAATAGAAGAAGCTCAAAATACTACCTAACAAAATCCCAGGTCAAATTCCATGAAAAAGTATACCTTGTTACCAGAAAAACACTCAGATGTGAAGAAATAACTGGCACAGTACCTTTAACATTCATGAGCTCATTGTGATTAAAGTATTTCATTCATTCATTTACTCACTCACTCACATGGGGTTCTATGCTGAGTGCTCAGGACGCGGGTCTCAGCCTTTGATGACTTCCTAGTCTCGTTTACTGAAGGTAACCTAGCATGACTCTTTCCTGGAGAGCTGTGATCATTTTAGCTCCAGCCCTGCTTCTAGAGCTGCTTTGCATCTTCAGAGTAAGCAGGCCCTGAAGAAATCATGGAAAAGTATGAACCTTTACAGAGCTACAGCCTTCAAGATTCTCTTGCCCTTGAGTACAGCTCAGAGCCACACACATCCTCCACCTGACTCAGCAGCAGACTCCAAAAGAAAAGCTCAGGGTCTCTAAGCACCTCGCTCTCCTCCAGCGGGGGCCACTTTGCATCTCCTGATCCTGGGATGTGGGGTGTCTGGGCAGCATGGCACGAACCAGTATTGGACAGGATGTGGGGAAGGAAGCGCAAAGACAGACAAGTACAGAACAAATGCCAAATGACTTCAAACCACCTTCCCTTCCTCCCATATTGACAACTCATTTCCTTTGCCAACGTGCTTTTTGCATAAATCCTAAGAAGAAGAATGCGCATTTCCCGACGTTTTAGGGGTGCACAACTAACTCCAAATGAGCTGCCCTCCCTGCGGAGCTTCCCGGTGCTTATGATTCTCCCTCTACAGCACCTGTCCACACAGCTCAGAAACGGATTATCATTATTTTTAGCATGACCACGTGTCAGGGACTGGGCTTTGCAAGGATTGTATCATTTAGTACTCACAGGGAATCCTGTGAGATTGATACTATTTTTAACTCCACTTTACAGATAAGCAAACTAAGTCACGGAAAATGTAAGTAAATTGGCCAAGATCACAGGGCTGACCTGAGTCTGGTCTCCTAACCGCACTGAACTCCACTGCTTCCTAGACTCACTACAGACTAAATCACAGTCTTTATCCTAAACTGAGAGGTCACTGAAGGCCAGGACTGAGTCAGATTCATCTCTGCATCCCCAGTACCTGGCATACAACAAATAGGAGGCACTTAGCAAATGATCATCAATGACCGTGTGAGTTACTGAATGAGAGAAGAAGTGAAGTCCATGCTGAATCCTCAGCCTCTCAGCCAAAAGAAAATGGTACTATCCAAATGAGACTCAAGTGAGAAGTTCCCCACATTTTTGTTAGTAAGACAATCAATTTAATGTCCATGTTTCCCAAGCACTTTTGCAATTACTCCATTTTATAATTACTTACTTAAAGAAACACTCCAGTGCAGTAAACCAACAGCCTATGGCCAGAAGAAACACATCTGCTTAGAACAGAGTGTTTTGCTTTCAGAAAACATGGATATAAAAACCCAAATATGTATGTAGAAACATAAATGGCGAGAGAGATTCTATTTTAAAAGTAATCTGCTGTACAAAGCCCCTTGAGGGATGGGAGAAAAAATATGGAACAATTAAATGTTACCAGCAGGGAATCCCCTGATACTGTGTCAAACTTTAGGGACACTCAAATCAATAGGCCATGCCCTCGATCATGAGGATTGCTCTTGTGAAGCTTATGTAGGTAGCAGAGATGCTTAGCTTACTATAGGTATGCCTAAGAGTTACTTCTAGAGGACCTCTGTTGTTGCTCAGATGTAGCCTCACTCTCTCTAAGCCCAATTATGAAACTGAAATCATTGCCTTCCCCTCTACATGGGACATGACATCCAGGGGTGAAAGTCTCCTTGACAGTGTGGGAGAGGACGCCCAGGGATGAGTCTGGCCCTGGCATTGTGGGATTAACAATTCCATCCTGACCAAAAGGGGAAAAGAAGTATAACATATAAGGTATCAGTAGCAGAGACAGTTCAAATAGAGTCGAGAGGCTACTCGGGAGGTTGTTCTTATGCAAGCTTCAGGTAGACGTTGCCTCCTATTATAACCTGCCAAACGCCAACCAGGACCATTCTGGCCAATCCTAAAGCACTCCTAAGGCAATATATATAAGATTTCACAAGGGTTCCACGTGTTGGAGTAACGTTCCGGAAACCTACAACCTCCAGATGGGTCCCTGGACCAGATAAGTCCTGCAACCTAGAGGGCCCAGCCTCTCCGGAACATCAGATAGTTCCATCTCCCTACTTCATATTATTGACAGACCGTTTGAACATGAGAAAGTTAGAATGGCCATAGCCCAAATGCCCCTAAAGAGAGGGATAGAAAGGTGACGGTGGAGTTATACAGAGAAGATAGGATTTAACAAATGAATATGATTGCTGAATCATTAAACTGATATCTCTTTTAGTCTCTAGTATCTTAGAACAGCTAGAAGTAAAAACCTAAAATTGTGGAATTATAATCTATGCCAAACTCTGAAATATGTTCTACAACTAATTGTGGTGCTGTGCTTTGAAATGTATTGCTTTTTTGTATATACATTATTTTTTATAAAAAAGAAAAATCAACTATGATGATAAAAGAATATTTATGCCTTCTAGCCTTCTATATTCTGGAGCAGCTAGAAGGACAAATCTGAGAGGATGGCAAACTCTGGAATCTGTCCCATAACTACTTGTTGAAGAGTGCTTTGAAAAGTATTGCTTTTTTCTTTCTTTGCTTTGTATGTGTTATACCATACAATAAAAATATTTTTTTTTAAAAAGGGGATCTGCCATAAATTTCTTCTAAATAATCTGTTGCCTTGGAGGTTTCAATTCTAAATGTTTGACTTCAACACTGTCCAATAAAATAAGTATATCTATTTACTTCTGCCCATTATAAGGTAAATAACCAGTCAGTTTTAATTACTAAAACATGTACCTGGTTTCATGCTACCAAAGTCCAGGCAAGTATCAGAAACTTACAGATGTGTCTGGCTGTGACAAACCTCTAGAAGATGTTAGAACTTTCCTGACCTCACTAGAGTAAGAATTATCGCAAAGCAGTATGCACATCACATTTTGGCCCTATTTCAAGGAACTGCCCCAACAAAGCAAATAAGAAATTCAAAGCCTTTTCACTTTCAGTCCCTGACTAGAATGGTAATAGATCCCAATTTTAAGAACTTTATCACAGCCATGAGGGTCAAACCATTCATTATGATATTTGCTTAGACTGTAATTAAACTCATTTTCTTGGCATGAATATTCATATTTTTCTTTAATTGTTAGTATAAAAGTAAGTGTGAACGTCAATCTTGTCTCCCAAGGAAATTAACATCTAAAATACTTCTGTGGAGAAACAAGGCCACCTAAAAGGATGAATGAACACTTCCCCTTCTGGGAATGCACACCAGGCATCTCAAGGAAGGCAGTGCCCACTCTCTACAAGGTTTTAGGTGCCAGGTTCAAGTGTGTGATGGGAGAGCTGAGGCCAGACTCCAGCCAGGCAAGGTCTTCCAGGTGTCTGGCTTCCTACAGGACACACAGCTATGCTCTGCCTGCATGATTATTCCTAGCACACAGGAGAGCACGAAACCTCAGGTTTTCTCGTTGTCTTTAACACAATCCCAACTGCTGATTTTCATCATGCCATCTGCATAGGCATCAGGAAGGAGGGCAAGAAGGAATGCAGATAATCAAATGATCTGAAAACATGCTGGGTGCCTGGGTAAATACAGAGCATACTAAGAATCCATAAGTGTCTCAGCCTGGTTCCCACTGTACGCCCAGAGGTACACGAGGAAAACCTCTCTGCTAGGGTAAGGCCTCCTTGCGGTCCAGCAAAATAGTGCTGGATTATCAGTCATCAAACAGTTCAGTTTCAGTGACAAGGTTCAGGTGCCAGTAGCTAGCGAGAGCATTTAGTAAATTGGCACATTGGCTTTCTGCTCATGCATCCATCGTCAAAGATAATTGTCCATATGTTTAAATAAGGTCCTCGACTGAAGCCTTCCTTCTCCTGGACGATCACACGGTCTTATGAGAAGGGTGAGAACTTGATACAACTAACTATGGGAGGTCTCCCTTCATACACCTGTTGAATGGTTAGCCAACAGTTGCTTGGCCTCTACTGTAGGGAAAAAAAAAAAAGATACAAAATAAAAATGAAGATACCTGGAAACTGCAAACATGTTATTTGTGGGTTGAACAGCCTTCATGGAAGCATGATATCCTAGATAAGTCAAATGAATCCCAGAAAAAAAATTATCGCACACCTACTATGCCCCAAGTGGTCTTCTCAGCACGTTGCCTAGAGTGGGTGCTCCCAGAGGGGGCAACCTCAGTCCCTGGGCGATGAAAAGCTTTTGGAGGGATAAAAAATACCTTACTCTTTTCATGTATACATGAAAAGATACAGTGATATATACAGTATATAAACAGATATACAGTGTATTATGCATTTATGTTACTACAATTTCATGGGAAGGAGAATTATGGAAAAATGTTTAAAAAGGCTTATTGAGGGAGTGATAAAGAAGAAAAATGCTGAGAAACACTGGTCTGGAGTGATGAATAAAACAGACAAAAATCCCTGCCCTCATGGAGCTAATATTGTACGGGTGGAAGACAGATGGTAAACAATAAATGAAACATGTAGTTTAATAGATAGTAATTGGTGCTATGAAAAAAAAGCACCAAAAAGAGGAGATAGAGACTGGCCAAGAAGGGACAGAGGTTGAAACACCACTTCTATTGATTAATTTGTCAATTTTTTCCCAATTATGGCTGCTAATGAGAGCTGTGACTTCAATGTAAGAAAAATAAAATTCTGATTACAAACTAAAAGGGCAGCCCCATCACTGTACATAATGAGCTATGATATGAAAAAAAAGGTAAAAAGTGCAATAGTCAAACAACAGATTTATATGTTATAAGGAAGAGAGCGGTCTATTCCTACGGTGCTAAAAACAGCATGAAATTCCTAATAACTCAGCTTTTTAAACACAAACTTCTGTAACATATTTTCAGCATTTCATATGTGCTTTTTAATTTTCCTTGTCCTCACAACTGAATCCTCAGTTGACTGGCTTAATTCCAATGTGCATCCAACTGAAACTAAAGATTTGCCATTTGGGGCATGCTTACTGACTCCCAACATTGTCTCCACATTTATGAGACTCAAGCTACAACATTATTCTCATTTGTTTACATGTGTTTATAAAATAGTGAGCAAAAAAATGCACTAACAATTCAAATAATTGCTCAAACATGTAAGATCAGACAGGCAGGTAAAGGTGATGACCCTGCTATGGGACATTCTATCAAAGAGATAAAACCAACAAAGAAAAGATCATTCATGAGTATCAATTCATAAAGTACTAGAGGTATATCCAAAAGACAAATCTGAAACCATTGGGACCATCTGAATATACTCACCTATTGGATAATAAGAGAAATTTCAAGAGTCACTTGACAGAGTTTACTCCAGAAGTGCACTTGTCATGACTGACGATGTCACAAACTTTCCAACTTCTTATAACACTCTCACATTGTTATTGATGCTAAGCAAAGTTATTCTCCAAGGGAGTAGCGGATTATTTGAAAGGAAGAACAGCATAGCTCAGCACTGTTTGTAGGCTAAGTTTTGCCTCCCTGTAGCTTTGCCACATCTTTTCTATGGGGAAATTAACAAGAAAAACTCTGGGCTTAATATGTTATTGGAACTTGGCTCCCAGCTAATTGGACAAGAGAAATCATATGGAAATACAGTTCGTTTGTTGCCTGGATGTCTCCAATTCAAACCTGGAAAATGATGAGACGCTTAGTGGACTGACGAATACTTACCATGTAAGCAGGAGACAGGAACAAGTGACTTATACTCTAAGTCAGATTCTTCTTTAGAGTAAGAAACGTACTTTCCAAGGGAGATCGCAAAACTGGGGTCCAGAAGGAGGAACTAGCCAAACAGAAATCCTTAAAGAATGTCAGTTGGGAAAGCATGTTGGCTTTAAATCAATAGACTAGTTCACACCTCAGTCTCAGAGCACCTGCCTACCTACAGATTTCAGAGCTACAAAGAAACTTTAAAAAGCATCACCAATCAAGCTGGGAAGCAGCAAATTAAGATTCAGAAACTGTCCCTGCTAAGCCTAATAAAATGAAAACCTCACACATATGTTTTCTTAAAGCCTTCTAAATTCTAGCCCAAGCTTTTGGTTGTTCTTCTCCCAAATGACACAGCATCATTGCTACTCCATGTTTAATAACAAGAGGAAACCCCTCAGAGAGATGTGTGGGCAGTGTGAGATCCTTGAACCCCTCCCAGGCCACTGCAGCAACTTGGCAAGACAATTAGCCACCTCTCCCCTGCAGTTTAGTACTACTTTTAAGGGTCTCCATCTGGGGCTTAGAGCGCAGGCCCACCTCCAGCCCCAATATCATAGACAGTAGTTCCCATGTGGTGCACGTCAAGCGTAAAAGAGCTCACTTCATTTTCCTGGTCCTTTGTGTGCTTGTAACGTTACTCTTGGGGAAGAGATCAAGCGCCCTTCTCCGAAAGCAAGTGAAAGCCCTGCACGGCCCATCACTTTGCAGGCGTCCGAAAGGAAGGACATCAGCCAAGCCCTCCCAGGAGCCACACACGGGAAACCCAGGTGCTCCTGGAAGCAAACAGCCATCCTCGGAAGAGCAGCAAGTGAGCAGAGCCTGAGCAGAGTTACGCTGCAGCGGTCAAGACCACAGGCAAAGAGCGGCGCAGACCCGGGCTCAGTTCCATCTCTACCACTTTTCAGTTGGGTGACCTGGAACAAGTTAGTGAGCTGCTCTGAGCATTGTTTTTAACTGTTTTTTTATGATATAACATAACGTATATACAAAGCAAAGAAAGAAAAAAGCAATAGTTTTCAAAGCACATTTCAATAAGAAGTGACAGGACAGATCCCACTTTGTCACAGGCTTCCCTACCATCATCACAGATCCTTCCTTCTCGCTGCTCCAGAACATTGGTCTGAGTCTCTTTTTTTATGAGAATAAAATGAAATAAAACCTACAGTTGTTTTGGCACAAGGTAAATGCTAGAGAGCTGTATCTATCAGCATCATTATCAGGTATTTTACCTAATAACGAGCTCTTTATTAAAGGACCATCATTTCTCACTTAACCCTTAAAGGGCCCTCAGTTCTCACTGGTCCCTATCCAGGTATCCCCTATAATTCTCTACCTGCACAGAAGCTTTCCTAAAGCCTTCCAGCAAGTGAACCACACTCAAACACTATGAGATCTTCCATACTCTTCAATGGTGAGAGGCCTGGAGCACAATGGCTTAGGATGCATATCTGCTAAAGCAGTGGTCCTCAACTTGAGTGTTGAGAATCATCCAGAAGATTTGTCAAAACACAGGTTTCTGGGCTTCACTTCCAGAGACTCTGATTCCATTTGTCTGCAGTGAGGCCCAAGAATTTACATTTATGAGCTGGTCCCGGCACCACATTTTGAGAACTGTGTTAAGGAAGAAGAGTCAAGCTTGATAACTAGGAAAGGGATATGGAGAAACAAAAACCACTTTGAAAAAACTCAGTACAGCCCTTGACAAAACCAGGAGGAGACCCCCAAGTGCGCATCAGGGTTGGCTGCTACAGGCAGGGCCTGTCCTTCTGTGCTGGCAGCCCCACAAGGCTCCTGGACCTTGAAATTGACCTCAGGCCACAGCCCAAGGCTGGACCGGGAAAGGCAATGGGGGGTAGAATCAGCACTCTCAGTGGCCGCACACCAGCCCACTCAGCTATCCTCTCTTCCTCCATGTTATTACAATTCTGCAGCACAAAGATTCTTCACAGGGAGATGGATGGGCATATTTCATGCTAATTCTTTCTGGAGTTGGGAAACCTTTATTTTCCCTGTGTCAAGAAGAAAATGATGGCAGACATTTCCAGTAGAAATGCCGCCGCATTCTTTATGATGTCATTCAGCTGCTGCCAGAATTAAACTATTAACCAAATTAATCTCTCTGCCACACACATTGTAGCTTGATCTCCTTGCCCTGGAGGCTGGAGTGTCAGGCGGCAGGGGCGTCCACATTTATTCTCTGTAAGTGACACTAGGCCACAAAGTGCCACATGCAAACACTGGGTCTTTAATGCAGCAGAGGCAACACAGAGGGTCACCTACTCCACTGTGATTTGCCTCTTCAAGGGCTTCCCACCTTCCTTGGGTTAGGGCCAAACCCTGTAATCTGGCTCACAAACCCTGTGCTAACGACCAACCACCAGTCTCCCATCACCTCCTCTCCCATTCTCTGTACTTCAGCCACCCTTCCCCGAGGGCTTGGGGCACTCCCATCTCTGTGCCTTTGCACAGGTGCTTCTCTCTGCCTTTAAGTCTATCTTCTGCCTTTTTGTATGGTTAACTCCTATTCCTTTGGGGTTTCCATTGATTACAGGAGTTGTTGTGAAGTTAATACACCCATGAAAAGGAACTCAATATTCTGTGATTCAAATATTCTCTTAACCATATTCAAAATGGAAATAGTGTAAATTCTACTTCATTAACAACAATTCCTCTCAAACTGAGAAAACCAAAATTGCAATGATGACCAAATCAAGCCAATTTTCTTCTTCTCTTTCTCACCTCTTCACCTGCTAGCAAGGAGGGGGGTGTGGCTTTCTGACCAATGCTAACTGACTTGAGAAGTCCTGAATGACTCAAACAAGCTCTGGGACTTACAAAAGGCACATGGCTGGTACAACCACAGAGAGTCAACATGAGCGACCAAGGAGGCTGTAGCTGTACCCTCAGTGCAGGTGACTCCCAACCCACAGCGTTGGCTGCTCCAACCTTCCCGGCCAGACCTCAGACTCAACACCCCACAGAAGCACCTCTTTGCAAGACCCCATTCAATACATGATAGGAAATTCAATCATCTCCAGAACACCACTTGTATGATATTCAGAGTTGAATTGCAATACAAAAGTGCAGAGGTTTAAAAAAATCACTTCTATGAACATTTTAAATATGTTTTGCTGAGGGGCAGAAAGCATATACAAACATAATACTTCCAGTTTAATTACTACATAGCAGCTCTTGCCCAGATAATGAATTTACCTTGGAGCAATGTCAGAATGTGGGAACAATCTAAATATACCTCTGTAATCACTCTCTGGTCTTGATACATTAATTTGGTAGGAACTGGCCTGGGTGAGGACATCAATCTCTCCAGCAAGGAGATGAGCTCACGCACTGCAAAGGAAGACACTGCCAGCCACTTGGATTACCGTATTCCGTGCCTTTTTAGTTCTGATTATGAGGAATACTTGATCAAACTGAAGCTGTTTCTTGCAGAAGCTCCTTATTCTCACTAGACACACAAAGGGAATCTTCAACCGATCTTGTGTGGGATGGAGCAGTAAACTTAAATGACAGAGAAAAAGTAATTCATTTATGTTGGCCTCTGCTTCTATAGCTAATAAGAGCAAGATATTGGGGCAGGGGGGGAGATGTCCATCTGGGAGAGTATGAATCAGGACACTTGATTGCATGGGAAGGAAACAATTTGAACTAGCTTGGCCAAAGAACCCACCTCTCTAGCTCATCTAAACAAACAGCTAAAAAAGGGGAGTTAGTCTTGGGACTGGTCCACTCCTTGGTCTTGGAAAATGACCTCTGGCAGCTCCCAGGCCCCCAGTGTAACAGCCAGTGCAGCCAAAGAGGTAGGTTCTTAGGAAGATGGCATGCAAGGTCAGAGAGATGAAAGGCACATCTCCTGGAAAAGGCACATCTCCAGGCTACTGGCCTGGGCAGACACAACAGAAGTCTATGAGAGGGAGCTCAGAGGAGGAATGCATTAGGCTGAGAGTGGCCTTGTCACTGTGATGTAGAGTGGTAGATGATGAAGACAGCATGTCGCCTCTAAAGAAAAGGCAATCCAAGATTTCCTAGAGCTGCCTTCTTAGGGAAAAGAGAAGGCCTTGTAAGGAAAGGGTCCTGGTCAAAGACAGGATTGAATACTCTGGACCCTAAGCTCCCCCACCTTTTTTATATGCAAACATCTATTGGCACCCTTGAATTATCACCTAATTTCAAATCAGAGCAGCTGAGAGTATGTATAAAACATTTTCATTTATCATTTCTTGAGCAGTTAGCTTCCAACATTTTGTGCAAGAGCCTTTTCTCAAACCAACAACATTCTCACTGAAAGACAGACTCAGCTCAGTCAAAGACCTTCACACTCTTCTCTCAGGGATTCTCCTCGGAAAGAAAAGGTGCCCCCACCCCCTGCAAAATGAATGATCAGAGGGACGAGGGAAAGCAAAAGAAAATATCGCAGCCTGAGCTGCTATTAAGAAGCAAATAGAAAACACAGGCAACATTTATTTGATCATTTGGAAAGTCTAAGTACAATGAACTTTTAGTACTTTTATAAGAAGAAAAATAAAAGGTATTTCAGTAATAGATGCAGTATTATTAGATCTGAACTAAATCAATACATATTAACTTAATTTCTGCTAAAGTATCAACTTTGGGGACAGGAATTTCTATATACTTTTCTAAAAATTTTATACTAAGACCTGTCTCATCATTCTTAATGCTTTGAAATTATATTAAGCCTAATTCTATCATACTGAATATATTTTTAACTGAAACTTTTATTGAAATCATTGTAGATTCACAGACAAGTATAGGAAGTAATACAGAGGGACCCCAAAGACTTTATTCAGTTCCCCCAATGGTAACGTGTATGAGAAAAAAGAGTATAATGTGAAACCAGGATACTGACACTGATCCAAATCATGAATCTTATTCAGATAAACCCAGTTTTACTTGTGTGTGTGTGGATGCGTATGCTTGGGTCTGTGAGAATTCACCACCTGCGCAGGTTCGTGGCTCCACCCCCACGGTCGGGAGAGAGAACAGCTCCGCCCTCCCCCAAGGATCCTGCCGCTGCCTTTATAACCACACTGACCCACCTCCTGATATCCCCGTGACCCAAAGGTATTTCCATTTCTAAAATGCTGGTATTTCAAAAATGTTGTATAAATGGAGTCATACAGTATGTAATCTTCTGGGATTGATTTTTTTTACTCACTATAATTCCCTGAAGACTCATCCAAGTGTTTGCACGCCCCAATGACCCATTCCTTTTCCATCCTAAGTGCCGTGCCGTGGTCTAGACGTCCCACAGCTGATTTACCCACTCATCCATGGAAGGACGCCTCCGCCGATTCCAGTTTTTGACTATTACAAATAACACTGCTGTAAATATTTGTGTGCAGGTTTTTGTATGTACACAAGTCTTCATTTCTGCGGAGTAAATGCCCACAAGTTCAATTGCTGGGTTCTACGATAGTTGCATACCAGACTGACCAACCATTTTACGTTCCCATCGGAAATACATGAGTGATACAGTTTTCCCATGTCCTCTCCAACGTTTTATGCTGCCCCTATTTTTCATTTTAGCCAATCTGATAGGTGGATAGTGATATCTCATTGTTATTTTAAATTTAAATTTCTTTAGTAGCTAATGATATTAAACATTTCATGTGCTTATTTGCCTCATATATTCCTTGGTTAGATATCTTTTCAGGTTTTTTGTTCATTTTTAAAGTTGTATTGCTTGCTTGTTTGTTTTACTTTCGAATATTGAGAGTATTCTAGTATTCTAGGTAACAGTCCTTTGTTGGATAAGTGTTTTGCAAACATTTTATTCCCATCTATTGTTTAACTTTTCATCCTTTTAATAGGGTCTTTTGTATGTCACAAGTTTTTAATTTTGATGAAATCCAATTTGGCAATTTTCCCTTTTATAGAGCATCCTTTTGTTGTCAAATCTAATAAGAATAATTTGTCTAACCTTACATCTTAAAGATTTTCCCTATGTTTCTCCCCCAAAAAGTTGTAATTTTACGTCTTCCATTTAGTCCATTATTTATTTAGAGTTAAATTTTGTATAGAAGGTTGCGGGTTTTTTGTTTGTTTCTTTTGCCCTCTCGGTGTCCAATTGTTCCAGTATAATTTATTGAAAAGGCTATCTTTCCTCCAGTAAATTGCTTTTGTACTTTTGTCAAGAATTAGTTGAGTACAGTTGTGTGGATCTACTTATGATTTTTCTATTCTTTCCATTAATCTATGTGTCTAGAAATCTGCCAATACACACTGACTTGATTACAGTAGCTATAGTAACTCCTATCAAGAAGAATAATTTTTCTACTTAATTCTTCTTGTCAAGATTGCTTTAGCTATTCTCGGGCCCATGCCTTACCATATAAATATTAGACCATGTCCACCAAAACTTTGCTGGGATTTTATAGGAATTGCTTTAAACCTATTGTGCTGGTTTGAAATAAATATGGACCCCAGAAAAGCCATGTTTTCTTTCCTAATCCAATCTTGTGGGAGGCAGACCTATTGTTCAGGGTGGGAAAGTGTGATTGGATTGTTTTCACGGTGATGTGACACACTCGGTTGTGGGTGTGACCTTATGATTAGGTTATCTCCCTTGAGATGTGGCGCATCCAAGTGTGGGTATGGCCTCTTGAGTAGATGGAGAAGTGATTCCACCTATTCAGGGTGGGTCTTGATTGGTTTACTGGAGTCCTTTAAAAAGGGAAACATCCTGAAGGAAGCTCAGATACTTAGAGAACAGTTGCTTCAGAGCTGACAGAGACATGGACATTTGGAGATGCTTGGAATGCCAACAGAGAGAGCAGACACCTGGACACAGATGTTTGGAGATGCAGAACCCAACAGAAGTCACTGTGAATCTTCCCATGAGATCATGAGATGTTAGGCAAGCCAGAACCCAGAGTTATGTCCTGGAGCAGCTAACTGAAGGCCCAGAGATGTCTAGAGAGGAAACCGCAGGCATCAGAAGTTGGAAGCAACAGGACCAGGAACAAAGATCAGCAGATACTGGCCACATGCCTTCCGATGTGACAGACATCGGCCTTTCTTGAGTCAAGGTATTTTAACTGGATACCTTAATTTGGACATTTTTATAACCTTAGAATTGTAAACTTCTAACTTTATAAATTCCCTATTTAAAAGCCATTCCATCTCTGGTATATTGCATTCTGGAAGCTTTAGCAAACCAATATACCTATATATTAATTAGAGAGTATCTTTATTATCTTGCATTTTCCAATCCATGGCCAAGATACATCTCCCTATATCATTTTTTATTTCTTTCACCAGTGTTTTGTAATTTTCAGAATTCAGATTCTGTAAATGTTTTGTTAAGTGTGTACCTAAGTATTTCACTTTCTAGGGAATAAATATAAATGCTATTGCATTATTAATGTCAGTTTTCATATTTTCTTAGTTAATATATAGAAGTGTGATTGATTGTTGTATGTTCACTTTGGATCCTGTGACCTTGCTTATTGATTATTGGGGTTTTTATTTTTTATTTTTTTTAGATTCTTTGAAATTTTCTACATGGACAATTGTCTCATCTGCAAATAGGCACAGTTTCATTTCTACTTTTCCAATGTCTTTTATTTATTTTTCTTGCCTCATATCAGTGGCTGAAACTCCATTAAATAACAGTGGTGAAAGCAGACATTTCTGCTGGCGAGAAGTGTTCAATCTTTCACCATTAAGTCTGATGTTAGCTATAATCTTTTTAGATTCTCCTTATCCAATTTAAGTAATCACCACGTATACCTAACGTGCTGAATTTTTTTTATCATGAATGGATATCAAATTTTATCAAATACTTTTTTTGTCTTAATTAATATAATACTGTCCTTTACCTATGAAACATAGCAGTTATCTGAGTATTTGTGGCTGATTAACTTACTGTTGTCAGTAAATGCAACATAATCAGTTTTCATTATCTGCTAATTAATCACAAGTAGAACCTTGATAAAATAACTGAACCCAAAACTCTAAAACCTTACTTTAGATACTGGTTTCAACCTGCTCCCTGATAACACAAATGCCCAGTGTTGCTGATGAGAAAACAATCTGCCAGGAAAATTGTGGCTAAATGATACAGAAATGAGTATAGGCAGAAAGATGCCTAGATTTGGAGGCATGTATACAAGCAAAATGTTTCTGGGTATGCAATAGGTGCACATGTGCAACACTGATAGTACACGTGAAGAGACATGTCTGGGTAAAGATTTATGACAGGTGTCTGTGGCATAGAGGTGAAAACGAGTGTGCATGTTTTATGTAACACAAATATGTCTGGTAGGAGTATAGGAGTATTTGTGTGTGTGAGGGCAGAAGGGTGGAACATGGAAGCACCATAGGTAATTTGCTCAGCTGGTTCCATCTGTGAGCATCAGATTTGTGTAGGGAAGTATGTATGTCTGTTGGGGGTGTTTATATAAATGCATAAGGCTTGTTTAAGACCTCTCCTTTGGCTCTGGCCCTGTATAGATGAAACCCCACTAACATTCCACAAGTGCAGTGCTTTCCTTACCCAGCCTGAGGGGTCCTTACTCTGGCCCTCATCTGTTGGGCCCCTCCCTATGAAGTGAGGTTTCTGTGGGGCTCAGAAGGCATGCACACCCACAGTTCACACTTCCCCTTTCTAGACAAGGTCCTTGGTCTCTGGATTCCCAGAATTTCCTGTTCAAATTGTTCTGCGCCTGTCTGAACCCTTTCTCCAGATCTACCCTTTTAAAGTGGACTGAGCTGCCAGTGTGGGCTGTGTACACCCAGACACCCCTGGGAAGCTGAGTGCAGTGGGGAGAGGGTGACGATAAGGTGGGGTACCTGCATTCATGCATGTAAGGCCCTTCAAGGAATAAGACAAAGCTGAGCCTGGAAAGGAAAGGGGAACTCTCACCACACTGCCTCATCCCAGGTCATTAGAGAGGGTGATTTTTCAAGGTAGGAAAACAGAAAACATGGTACAAATAGTGTGTTAGTTTGACTTATCACTTTTAACTGTTTAGACCTATGTCATGTGGGCCTCTGTTTACACACTAGGTACAGATTCCTCAAATACCAGACACAGACCCACGCACAGATGTACAGACGTGCAGGTTTCCCTGGGCTTCCTTGAACTCTGCCGTCCCTACATTCCAGCCCTTAGGCCTCTGGTCATCAGAGATATGGACAGGGTATGTGGTGATTTCTGGCCTAAGGTGGGGGGGAAGGGGTTCACAGAGGCGCCTACCCTGCAGTCCCTAGAAAGTGGTTCATTTGCCACATCAGTCAACCCTACCTTCATCCCCACCCTCACCAGGGAAATATCTACTTGGCAAATAGGTATATCAAGCCTGGTATATCCCATAACTGGACAAAGTGCCTTGATATAATTATGAGCTAGCTTCAACAAACTCTACTTAGTCAATGGGAAACCCACAGAGTCCTCACCATCCCAAACTGCTGCTACTCAGATCTAATTACTCTGGGACAACCAACACAGGGACAAGGGGCATGGTATCAAAACCCACTTTAGCACTGTTCCAGCTCACAATCATGCGTTCCTCTATAATGACTACCCAATTAGCTTGCAAGTCATCTGCCTTTTGTAAATCAGTGAGGCCAGTAAAATGAATTCTGCACCTGGAAGGGAAGGGCCAGCGACTGGCAATTGCAGGGAAATCATTAATTAGGTTGAGCCTTTTAGGTTAAGTGAATCATCATCATTTCCTCAGTTTGTTGGCATTGTGCGGAGATGAGGTCAGATGGGCAGCCCACCATGAATTCACCCTCCTCCTGGCATTCACTCACTTGGTGAGATGGAACGCACGCTGCATTGGCTGTGTGACAGGCACAGAGCTGAGACCACTGGGTCTTCACTCTCCAAGCCTCCTCTTCTGGTTATTCCTGCAAAGGCACATCAGGCTTGAAGGCCGTACATGGGAAACATGCACATCTGTGAAAAGCTTACACTTCTATATGAAGTTATTTTTGTTTCCTTGACTGTTCTCAAGCAACGGATTGGCTTAAAACAATGAGAATTTACGTGCTCGTGGTTTTGAGGGTAATAAAAGTCCAAAGCAAGGCACCATCAAGGCAATGCTTTCATCCTGAAGTCTGGTGGTCTGGGACTGGCTGCTGTGATCCATGACTACTCATGGAAGTGCACATTGCAGCCTCTCCTGGTCTCTCTTCTCTTCTGTGTTCAATATGTTCAGCTTCTGGCTGCTCCCTCTGTGATTTTCTCTTTAAGTTTCAGTCTGCTCATAAAGGACTCCAGTGATAGAATTAAGCAGTTTGGAGTTGCTATGTACCCCCAGAAAAGGCCATGTTCTCTTAATCCATTCCTATGAGTACAGATCTATTACGGGTGGGACCTTTTGGTTAGGTTATTTCAATTGAGATGTGACCCAGCCCGCTCAAGGTCAGGTCTTAATCCTTTTACTGGAGTCCTTCATGAGTAAAAGACAGAAAAAGCCCAGACAGCTTAGAGAAAAAAGGCCCAGACAAGCAAGCAAGTACTCACAGACGCTCAAAGAGTCACTGAAGCCAGAAGCTGAACACATGAAACCCGGGAGCAAAGGACCAGCAGACGCTGGCCATGTGCCTTCCCATAGGACAGAGGAACCCCAGATGCCAGCAGCCTGTCTTCAGAGAAGGTATCATCCTGTTGATGCCTTAATTGGGACATTCTCATGGCCTTAGAACTGTAAATATGTAAGCTAATAACTTCCCAAAGTAAAAGCCAACCCATTTCTGGTGTGTTGCATTGCAGCAGCTTTAGCAAACCAAAACAAATTTGGGGGCATACCAGCCTTTTTCACATATATAGGTGGGCTCACTGTCTTGGCTCAAGGAGATATCTTTGTTCCAGACCTTGGCTTCCATGGTTCTGACCTTGAAGTCATTCTTCTTTCACTTTGACCTTTCTCTGATATTTCTAGTCGAGCCTGGCAGTGGTTCTGCTCATACAAATCTTGCAAAAACCTTTTCATATGCAATTCACAGAGGTCTAAACTGTCAGACATAAGGACTTTCCATAGATCCTTCCTGAATAACCGCATTTCCAATTCTGACTACCATCAAAATGGCTGACTAGATCCTTGTTCTGTTAAACCCTCACATGGAGCCCTATTTTCCAGGGACTCACTTTCTAGAAGCCGAAGGAGCTGTTACACAGAGCCGCTTCTGGCCCTAATCTCAGAACACACTATCTGGATAGGCTCAGAATTTTCCAAACCACCAATTTGTGGTTTCTTTGTGCTTAACAGTTAAGTTTTCCAGCTTATCCCCTTCCTCTTGTATTTTACTATATGCCGCAAGGGGAAATCAGGCTGCACTTTCTGCACTTGGATTGGAAATCTCAGCTAAATATGCAAGTTCATCCTTGCAAGTTATGCTTCCCATCTGACATCAGAACCCACTTTCACCAAGTTTTTTGCCACTTTATAACAAGGATTGTCCCTCTTCCAGTTTTCAATTATACATTCATTATTTCCTTTTAAGGCCTCATCAGAGGTACATTTAGCAGCCATATTTCTACCATATTTCAAAGCTATCTAGCTAGGCTTTTTCTACCAAGTACCTCACAATTCTTCCAATCTCTACCTATTACCAGTTATAAAGCTATTTCTACATTTTTTATTTGCAATAGCAACACCCCACTCTCCTGGTACCAAAATCTGTTTTAGTTTCCTCAGCTGCTGAAGAAAATACAATGCTTTGGGTTGGCTTAAACAATGGGAATTTTTTTCCTCATGATTTTGAGGCTAGGCAAAGTCCAAACAAGACCTTATCGAGGCAGCATTCCCTCCTAAAGACCTGGCATTCTGGTGCTGACTGCCAGCAATCCTTGGCCCATGGCTCCTCTGTCATATGGCAGTTAAATGCGGTGGCCTCTCCCTTCTCTTTGAGGATTAGCTGACTTCCAGCTTCTGGCTGCTCCCTATGTGGCTTTCTACCTGAATTCATCCTGCTTCCAAAGAAATCCAGTACCAGGATTAAGATCCATCCTGATTGAAGTGGGTCACAACTTAACTTCATCAAAATGTCCTACCCACAATGGGTTCATACCCACAGAAATGGATTAAGTTTAAGAGCATGTTTTTCCTGGGTACATAGCTCCAAACAACCATGGAAATCTCATTATTTTTCTTCAGACAACTGCCTGGATGGAGGCTGTGGGTAACTGATGCTCTCTTGACATTTCATAAGAGCGTTTAGTTCTTACGAGTTTTACAGTGAGTTAGGCTCAACAAGTACTTTCTCTTGTGAACAAGCCACAAGGTGTTAAACAAATTGTTAGCCTTTATTTCTGGAAAGGGAATGTAGGAATGACAGAATATTTTCCCTTATTTATAAAGCCAAACAAATTGATAACTCTTCTAAAATGCAGACTGCAGAAAGGAAGAACAATATGCATTTTTAAAGGCTGTGATTCTCAAAATTTACTGTGGGTCAGGATCACCTGGAGAGCTTGTTAAACCACAGATAGTTGTACCTCCTTACTAGCATTTCACCTTCAGTAGATCTGGGTGGAGACTGAGAGTTTGCTTTTCTAACAAATTCCTAGAAGATGCTGGTACAGGCATAACACTATGAAACACAGCTTAAGGCAATCATTTTTTTATTTCTAATTTCATAAAATAACTCAAATTTACTTTAAAAGCAATATATCATGATGGTTGAGAGTATGGATTCTGGGATCAAATAGATTTAGGTTTAAAGTATGATTCTATCCTTACTAGCCATATGATCTTGGGCACATCATGTTGACCTCTTCAAAGTCAGTTTCTCTTATAAACTGAAAATAGTACCTTGCAGGGTTGTACACAGAATTTAAAATGAACTAACATATGTAAAGCCTAGTACATATTAAATGACTAATGAGTGCCCTTATTAGTTCTAATTAGTACTAATAGTGTTAATAAATTATTTTCCATATTTTGCCTTCCTAAAGAGACAACCCTCTTCTTAATTAATAGTTTAAATTTGTTTACACCCACATGAATACACCCCACACAGTTCTCAGAAGCCACTTATTCCTTTAAATAAGCAAAGCATGCTCCCTATAATCTTTCTTGCACTGTGAAATTACCTAGAAAACCCTTTTTCAGACAAATCCAAATGTAAGTGCAAAACCTGATAACTATTATACACAAAAGAAAACGGAAGAACCATCTCATTCATGAACATCATGGCAAACAATTAGCAAAGAATCAAGAAACACAATCAAAGGATAACATACAATGACCAAAGGGGGGTTATACAAGGAAAGCAAACCTAGCTTAATATCAGCAAATCCATTAACCTCGCTATTCATATTAATGGATCTCACGAGTAAAATCATGTACCCATCTCCACAGCCACTGGAAAGTTATTGGGAAAAATTCAACAACCGTCTTGATAACAGCAACAACAAATCACTCAGTAAAATTGGAAATAGGTACTTCTTTTACATATTGAACTATGCTTACCTCAGCCCAAAAATAGGATCATGTTTAATGGGGCCACACCAGAATCCACAGGAACCAACATAAGGGAGCTCAACATCACCACCATTACTCCACAATGCACAAAGGTGAACAGGGAATGCTTAAGAAGTATAAAAATTGAAAAGTAGATAAAATTGACTAATTAAAGACAAGATGATTGCATACTTGGAAATCTCAAGATAATCAATTGCAAAACTATCATAACCAAAAAAACAACTCAGAAAGGTAGCAAAATAAGGTAGTAACTTACAGAAATTTATAACTTTCTCACATACAGGCCACCACCAATTAATAGCCCCTCTCAAAGAAAAAAATCATTTAATACAGCAACAAATGAAAGAAAATAGCCAGGAATAGACTAAATAAGAAAATTTCAAGATCATAAGAATAAAACTTTAAACAGTTCTGAAAGACACAAAAGAATACATGAACAAATCTTGTTCCTGTTTTCTTGAATAGGAAGACAACCTCAAAGATGTCAATTCTTCTTAGAGTAATTTATAAATAAAATGCTATCCTAATGGAAACATTTATTTTATTACACAAACTTATTCTTAAATATATTTTGACTATATATTTATATATATAACAAGCAAAAAAAAAACCCTCTGAAAAAGAAAAGTAATGAGGAAGGAAAGCCTTATCATATATTATAAAGCCTCAATGAGCAAAACAGTGTGGTACTGGAATATGACTATAAAGACAAAGAAATGGAACAGAATTCAAAGTCCAGAAACCAGTCCAATTACAAATGGGACATCACTATAAAGTAAAGGCAGCATCTCTAAATCAATAGGAAAAAAATTTTGATTTTTTTTCACAACTGCTGTAAATAACTGGAGATCATCTAAGAAAATAATAACATCTAAAAAACTTTTAGAGAACATCTAAAAAAATAACTGGATAACATCTAAGAAAAAGTTGGATCTTATAACCCATACCAAATGGATAAAAAGTAATGGGATAAAAAATGGAAAAAATCCTTTTTAACCTTGAAAGGGGAGATGGACTTTCAAAGCATAACTGAAAATCCCAAGGCCATAAAAGCCAAGGTCAATAAATTTGACTATATAAAAACGAAACTTTTACTTGGCAATAAACCATAAACAAAATCAAAAGTCCACAGCACAATGGTAATGTCCTTTTTGCAGTCACATTATAGGCAAAGTGCTAAACTCTCTAATATGTAAGGAGCTCCTAGAAGTTAACAAGCAATAGGCCAAAGCTCCACTAGAAAAAGGCATGAACAAACATATCTATTGACAAGGCTGTTTTGAAACAAGTATTAGAAAACGGTTGCCATTATGGAGAGCAATCGGGCAATAGTCATCGAAATTATAAATGCATATTCACCTTCTGGTGAATTAATTCTTGGGATTTAGTACACTGAAGAACTTGCATGTAATGTACGAAATGATGTATGGATAAGATTATTCATTGCACTACTTATGATAGTCAAATACTAGAAATGAGATGGGTTAAATAGATTATGATACATTTTACTAACGAAAACCATACAGCTAAAAAAGAACAAAACAGAAGACAACATTCTCTGTACATAAACATGGAGAGCTCTCCAAGATAAATCATTATTTGAAAAAAAAAAAAGCAGGGTGCAGGATGTTATGTAAAATATGCTATATTTTATGCTTTAAAAAGAGGAGAAAAAGAATATACACACAGAGACTATTTTTTTTCCTCATAAAAATAATCTCTGGAAGGATACACCAAAAACTAATAATGGTGGTTATTAGGCAATAAAATTGAGTACAAGCAAATTTTTATTGTAGGCCTTTCCATTTGTTTTCATTTCTGAATCATCTGAGTATATTCCCTACCTTTAAAAGTACATTAAAAAAAAAAAAAAAACCAAAGGAAAATAAATAGAAATATGATCATTCTTTGTGGGATGAGGTTTTGGAAATTGCTGCCCAAGCCTGCCCCGGGAGAACGAGGCAGCTCATCCTACTTACAGCTCAGTCCCTGATGTTCCCCTTGGCTCCCTCCAAGTTCCCTTTTTAATAAAAGCCGGTACCAGGGGAAAGCACTTGGAGATCCTAAGATGCTACATAATCAGAGCTATTTTTAAATCTCTTAAAATTACAATGAATCTCTCCCAAATGTCAAAGGCAGGACAGGGCTTTATATTTTAGAATCAGCACTAGAAACTTTCTGTTTTCTTGTGTTTTCAGTCTCATTTTCCTAAAACCAAAGATATCAAGAAGCTAATTTACAGAAATTGACAGAAAGAAAGTATCTAAATGTGGACTTCCACGTTCATATATGGGTACCAACCAGAACAAACGGGCTGAAGCTTCTGAGATAATGGAGGACCTGTTCATATAGGAAACTTCTTAGCTCCCTCTGTTACCAAAAGACAGTGAACTAACCCCCATAAGAAATGGCTCCGTCCAAATTTTATTATTACATTTTTACAGGAATTCTGCAAGAAAATGCCATAATTTAATGCATCAGTGGTGCTGCTGATTCAATTTTCTGCTTGCATTAAGATCTGCTAAATCCTTGATTATGAATGAGCATGGCTGGCCTCAGGTATGAGACCTCCAGTTCTAATTCACTGCAGCCTCCAGAACTAATGATTCTGTAATTGCTGCAATGGCTCACCAGCCTGATAAACCACGGGGCAGCCTCGCCCACCCACACTGTTCAGTGGGCCTGCAGCAGCAGCTTGCCAAGAAGTGTAGGAATCTATGGCCCATGATAGGGATTAAAGGATTATCTAACGAGATAAAAGCAATGAGGATGAAACTATTTCTAATAAGCTGGCAACAGCACTCCTTCCAAACAGTGGCAGCAATTCCAGTAAATATTCCAAAGAAGGCTGCAGCAAGCTTATGTTATTATTGATGAAAGATATAACTCTAATAAAAATTCAGTGAGTATAAAAAATGTCAGATATGGTTTCATTTCATGTGTAATAAAGTAAGGCACATAAAAATAACATGTTGGCTATAAAGAGACTGTATTGGGTTCGATACAGGTACGCGAAAGCACAAAGCCAGGGACTTAGAGAGTCCTCTAGCGGCATCACAGATCCACAGAAAACAAAGCCCCAAAGTTCAGCGTGTACACAATTCAGATTTAATCTGGTACAAGGAAACACACTGTCCTCAGGTAAGCAAGCCTGCGGATTCCACTACAGGATTTACAAAATGAAAGCCTTTAGGCGGAAAAACACATAACAGAATTTGAAAGGGGGAAAAAACAAAAAACGAGGTAGCTGAAAAGAATCAGCATCAACTAGAGCTGAATTCCAGGTGTCTTCCCAAAATACATGAAACCAAAATGGAAAAACTGGTTTATGAGAGGAGGACTAATAAAAAGGGAGAATGGCCTTGAACTTCAAAACTGGAGAAGGTCCAGTCTGGCAGCCCTAATTTAGCGGTGTTTAGCCAGAGGACAGAGACCCAAGTAACCAGGTAGGCCGGGACTGGCTCCCCCTTCCATGGAAGGTGCTGGCCCCGGAGGAGGACTGGGCTGCCGGAGCTGCACTTCAGGCTTGAATAATGTAGCTGGGCCCTGCCAGCATCGCAGGCTTACGGCAGGCGTGTCACTGGGGCTTGGTGACCTTGAACATGGGAGTCGGGGGTTACTCCCCCAATGGACTCGGGACATTGGATCCATTCCAACAAAGACCTGCAGTAAATTACTTTTCAAACGTTAACTTTCTAACTTACCAAGGTCCAAAACAAAGTTTACTTCCACCTAATAAGAAGCAATAGCTCATAGAAATGAGTAAAATTTTAAAAGGTATGATTTTAAACTCGATGTAATGCAAGATTATCTTCCAAGGATTTAAATAAAAAGATAATCGCCCACCCACCTACTCTCATACAGGAAAATAAACATTATTGGCATTAAGCTGCCAGGTGACAGCTACTGTAATTAATAGCAAACACATCATGTTTCATTAGGATGCTCCTTGATACTAGTATTAAAAAAACAATGAGGTTTTTAACTTAATAGCCAATCTGAAAAGCAATTTTAGAAAAGCAATTGGTTTCAGAAATGGAAAAAACACATGGAGAAAAGTATATCTTTCCATTACTGTCTGAAGCTTTATAAAGCCATTCCCAGGACTCACATGGCACTTATAAGACTATAATTATACTTCAAACGGGTGTTATACCAATTGTTGATTCTGATCAATAGTTAAGAACATAAGCAGAAGAGAGAATTAATTAAACATTCAATATTGATTCGTATACACAAAAGCAAAACTGACGGCAATACAAGCATCAAGATCTTACAACAGTGAATAAAGCTCAAGTTCAAGGCGAAAGTCCCCAGGCACAGGTGGGGAGGTGGTGGGTGACCACGCTTTACAAAGGTGCCCAGTTACAGAATCAGAATAGAAGCAACAAGGACCGAGGGGCATGTGGTCAGACAGCCCCATCGTGAGGTCTCCGAAGCAGGAATTCTCTCACCGGGACGTGTAGAAAACGCCTTCCAAGGAGCTGCAACTCCCTTGAAATATTCTTCAAAGAAGGGACCCATGATCAAGTAAGTTTGGGAATCACTGTATGTCATACCCTATTTGGAGAACCGCAATGTCCATTAGCATGTGGAAGGCTCTGGGAAATCCAGGAGTAAAGAGATCTACCTAACCAATGTATCCCAAATCCACTCTAGTCTCTCTCACTTCCTCACCCCTCCCTCTCTCTCTCTCACACACACTCACATATATAATATCAATCATAGGTGTGTACGTGTGTGCATATATGCATATAGAGAGAGTTTATATATAATGCCTATTAACAGCAGGCCTTCTCTGTGAAAGGCTGCTCTCCCATCTCCTGAATGGTCCCCCATGTTCCACTTGAACAAGTCAGGGCCGGGACCTCGTCGCTCTACAAGCAGCCCATTCCATCAGTAGACAACTCAAATTATCGAGAGGAAACAGCACAGCAGACACATTTCAGATTTTCGGTCAATCCAGTCACTCTTTGAATTCATACTACCTCCTTAATCACTGTGTAACCTTGGCAACCTTTTAAATTACTTCCAAGCTTCAGGGCTGTTATCTCTAGAGTAAGGATCATGGTAACTACTTACAGTGTTGCTGTAAATATAAGGAACACTATATCTATAGGGGGCCCAGTAAATAGGTATCTATTACTACTGTTGTTGCAACATAGCATTTACCTTATATTGAGCTAAAGTTGATCTTCCCGCAATTTGCAACCACTGAGACGACTTCTACCTCCAGGAATCAAACAGAGCACATCTCATTCCACTTCCAGCCACCACGTTGGCTTTTTCCCTCCTCCATGGTTTCTGGACTCTGAACTGCCACTTTCACATTTCACTGCTCCTTTTTATCTCCAAACTTGCTTTCATTTTGTAGTGCTCTCAATTTGATGGCCTTGGCATGCTCCGGGTGAGAATATTGTGCTTGGCGTGTGTGCACATGCCAGGGCTAGGGGGATCTTCAGACTTGTCTGCCATTAATAACCACATTTACACACCACCCTGGGGCAAGGAGACAAGTCCTTCTGTCACACACATCCTGCCTGAAATTGTCCAAACAAACTTGTCAAACCTGTGGTTGGGGCAGTGGGAACAAGAGCTGAAGGAGAACAAGCGACAGAGCCGAGTGAGTTTCTGGCCACTGCGTGCAGTCTCATCTACGGAGGTCCTGCTCCAGTGGTTCTCAGGTGGGTCCATGGGTCACCTCAGTCAGAAGCCCCACCTACCGAATTTAATATCTGTGGGTTGAGTACAGCACCTGCATTTTAACAAGCTCCCTAATGCATCTTAAAGATACTACTAAGGTTGGAGACCCATCACCTACAGAGTGGAGAAAGTTTGATCCTGGAGCTTGCTTGAAGAAGAATCTACAGAACTGACTTCAGGATGAACAGGCATTAACCAGGTAAAAGAACAGATTGTGGAGGGACAGGAAACATGGTGGGCATAAGCCAAGCATGGCAAAGGCTGTGGACAAGGGGTTGAAATGAGGCCAGTGTGGCTGAGGGTGGAAAGGTGGGGAGGTGCAGCTGAAAGTGGGCGCCTGGTCCAGGGCACACAGCAAATTCAACACTCACCCTGAGACCCAGAAAAGCCCCTCAAGTTCTCTCAGTTCCTGTGCATGTCCGCACACCCAGTTTAGACTCCCCCTTCAGTTCAGAGGCCACTAGCCACACAGAACAATGCGCTCTGCTATGGTTAGGAACCACAGTATTCTACAGTTGTGAAACTAATGCAAAGAGTGCCTATTTTTTTCTTCAATTCCCCTTCTGCTTAATTATCCATAACAATCAAAGTGCAGACAACCTAACATCTACCTCTCCTTGACATCAGCAACACAACCAGTCACCACAGAAGTTCACAGGATGCTTGAAAAAAAACAAAAAAAGAAGAAAAAATGTTTTCTTTTCTAGAATAAAAAGCCTTGTGCTCACCCTGCTTACCTATTCTCCTACACATAACTTGAAGACTAAAGTATCAGCTACCAACAAGAGTTCTAACATATAAAAATAAAATATGCTAGCTTTTTAATTTCATTACTAAGTGAACAAATACAAAGAAGTATAAGCCTTCTGAGCCCGTCTCACCCTTAAAAACCCATAACTTCTTAATCTCTATACCACAGTGCTTCTGCTAAAACACTTTTGAATGGTTCTGTGTTAACACAGACTCTTAAATTGTTCTCTAATTATTTTATGTGCATTTGTCGAATTCACACATTCATTCATTCAGCCAACTTCACTGAGCACCGTTCTATGCCAGAGTCCATGTATAAGGAAGACACAGACCGGTCTTTGGAACTTGTCTTTAGGAGAAATGCCTGCTTCCATAACCAGCTGTGAAGCAGAAGGCAGAAGTAACACCCACTTCCTGGGCTCTCTCAAAACTAGTGACTACCTAATCTCTATCACAGAGTAGACAACACAAGCTGTAGAAACATAACAAAGGTTGGGGGAAACCATAAGTGGTGGTGACTTAAAAAATTATCTAGGAGAAGAGGCAACTGAGTGACTGAAGATGACAGCTCACCTGGTGGTCAAGAATGGGAGTTTTGGAGACAACGTCTGGTTCAAAGTCTGGTCCTACCACTTACTCATTCTGTGACCTTCCATCTGTTACATAAACTCTCTGAACCTCAGTTTCCTCAAATAAAGATAAGGATGAAGAGAGCTGCAGCCTGATATAATCACAGTGCAAACTCAGGAGATGATGCATATCAACGGCTTAATACCAAAGCTGGACTATCGTCAGTATCCAAAATCAGTAGCCATGAATTGATACATAAGCTATTAAGAATTCATCCATAAACTTTAGGGATAATTCTCAGAAATGAGCTACAGTTTTCACAAACCACTGTTGCAACAGCACTGGAGAATGCTGGGCACACAGGCTCAAAGCACACTTCTTGGTGATGTTCTTTAAATAAGTAGATGTCGACGATTATTATAAGATCTGGAGCGAAACCTGTGTGTCACCCTCCACTATTCTCTACACACTTTTGATGATGAAATGTTACCTATTTGCTCACCATAAACAACAGACAAATGGAAATATGGGAAGCAGGAGGGAGTCAATTTTCCCAGCAGTAATGCTGCTCTTTGTGGACATTCTTGGCTCAGGCAAATAAGTTGCTGAAATTTAATGTGAAAAAAATTGTAATGTATCAGAAAATGCACTTTTGCTTCGATGCAGTGGGTTCACCTCTAGGAATTTATCCTACCAAAATATTTTCAGAAGCATGATAAATTTAATTACAGCCATATATAATGCACCATTTTTGGTAATAACTAAAAACTGGAAACAACTCAAATCCAACAATGGGAAAATTAGTTAAATAAATAGCAATGGTTCAAGAGGAATATATCGCTTGGTGGAATACTATGTAGTCATCAAAAATGAAATACTGATGGACACATTGATACAGCGAACTCTACAAGATGAAAAAGCAAGTATGCATTTAAAAGTAGACATGCATACACACAATTTCCTATTTACACAGCCCACTGCTGGAAGGATGCACAAGAAGGTATTAATAGAGCTCACCTCTGGGAAGAAGAATTAAGAATAAAAGGGAACAGGAGAAACTTCATGTTTCATCTTAATACATTCTTGAAGTATTTGAAGTTTTTACACTGGGTGCATGTTCAACTTCACTTAAAAAAAAAAAAAAAACACTTTTCAAGTTGTCAGTTCAAAAACCAAAAGGCCTCCCCAAATTATAATTAACACTCACATAAGAAGAAACAAGTTCAGAGGAAATTAAAATTAGACCTTCCCTGCAAAACTTGAAACACTTCATGATTAAGGAAAATAATACTTTCAAAACAGTTGTTTATTTGATTTTAAGAAATAACTTGATAACCAGGTATTTCTCCTTAACATGCACAGATCATATAATAGATATTAAAACCTGGTTGTGGAAACACACCTGCATAAACCATGACTCCAGGTATCAGCAATCTATGAGCTGGGGCCAAATCCACAGCCAAATCTGACCTGCTGCGTGTTTATGTCTGGCCTACGAGCTAAGAATGCTTGTTTTTTTTACATTTTTAAATGATTTTTAAAAATTAAAAATATTTTATGCCATACAAAAATTATACGAAACTCAAATTTCCATGCTTATAAATAAAGTTTCATTGGAACACAGTCGTGCCTGATCATTCACAGCTCATCCATGGCGGCTTTCATGTTATAAGGCAGAACTCAGTGTGGCAGAGACTACAGGGACTGCAAAGCCTAAAATATTTACTACCCGGCTTTTACAGTAAAAACTTAGCTGAGCCCTGCCCTACACAATTACCTTCGTTTCCTCATCTGTAAACTAGGGACAGCAATAGCCCCGGTTTCAGGGAGAGTTGAGAAGACTCAATGTGGTAATGTGTAAAAAGCACTCAGCAATTACGATTTGCTCTGTATTGTTTTTCACATTGAAATCAGAATATGTTCTACAACCAATGACATGTTGGCTTGGTTAGTTTTTTGAGGGGTTTCTTTTAGGGGTGTATAAAATAATGGTGTATCTTTCCACTGGTGGTATCTTAGACTCAATGAAGGAAGGTGGAGCCTGTCACATATTGGTTACCTGATACACGCAGCTATGAATGACTATTTAAGTCTCCACGCTCTAATCCAACGCAGGTTTTCATTACCTGTTCCTCGCCACGATTACCCTCCTCTCTCAGAACCAGGCTCCCCCAGCTGGTCAGCACCATTTATTCCCAGGTCAGCTTCAGGGCACAGTCCTCCTGGTGGCAGCTCAGTCACAACCTCCCCATTTTCCAGGCAACACGAGCTGCCTGTCCCTGGGTGCAGGGCTCTGGGGAAGCTGATTCTTGGAGTGAGGTCCTGGGGAGGTCGCATGGAAGGGCCTCAGCCTCGGGAGTAGTCCAGGTGATTCCACCGGGAGAGAAGGGCCAAAGTAGCCTCAAGGGCACGTCATAAGGGAAAATGACAATTGTTATTTGTGAGCATCAGAACAAATGCACAGCTTCAGGTTGTTGGCCTCTTTATGGCCCATAATCAAAGAAAGCTTGAGTGTTTCAGTGGTGCGATTCCAACCACACTCAACTACATAAGCTCAACCAATTCCTCCAACAACTCTGAAGGTCAGATATCTACATTTACATATACCCCCATTCTACAGACAGAGAAACTGAGGCTCAGGGAAGCCCAGGCCAGGTCCCAGCTAACCTGACATCCACCTTGTAGCCATCCCCCACACCCCATTCTTCAGAAACTTGAATACACATCACGATTGCCCAGAGAGCTTGCTGCAACAGAGGCTGCTAGGGAGGCCCAACACCCAAACTCTCCTAGTCACTAGGTCTGAGGCGGGCTGGAGAATTTGCACTTGTAAGAAGTTCTCAAGGGCTACCCATGCTGCTGGTCCAAAGACCACACTTGGAGACCAAGTGGGCCCCTGAAAAAGAAAAGCCAGCATCCCCTCCACATCCTTCCCATCTCCTGTTTCTGAACCTAAGTCTATGCACCTATACCCCCACAGGAGGATATTTCCTCCTTTTCTTTCCATTTGTTTAGATGTTTGTTTTTAAGAAAAAGAGCATCCTTTTCTTGCCATTGTTTTCTTGATGGGGGTTGACCTCTGGACCAGGTACCAGGGGCCTGCAGTCCATTCCTAACCAGCTGGTAACTAGCTGGGTAGCTTCTGGCAAGTGCTTTCCCCTCTCTTAAGTGAAAATCCCAAATGAGATGACCTCCAAGAGCCTTCTCAGTAGAAGAAGGCTGAGGCCTCTGCCTGCCCTCGGCACTCATGGCCAATCCATGCAGCACAGGAGTCCTGGAGGAAATGAACAAACCACCTGAATCATACTTGGGGGGGCTTAATCCCTCAGACCCCAGGGTAAGGGTGCCCCCAATTGACTTTTAGACTCCAGCATGACACCTGACTCCAGGTAGTCAATAAGCTTGTAAATCATTAAAGAAACCCAGATGAGAGGGAAAAATCCAGGCACGACTGTTTCTCCTCCAAACAAGCTTAATTTTCCCTCTGGTTGTGCTAAGGCCAGTGGAACTCTCCTTAGGACCTTCTCTCTGTCCTGGTTATCACCTCTCTAGAAGCCCAATTAGCAGCTGCCTCTGTCTCTGCCTCTTTTAAAAGTTTTGGTCAGAGGAAATGCCAATGCCTCGTTTAACTAGTGCTGTTTCCAACCGGCACTGAAATGACAGGGCCTTAGTGCAGTCTCCTTGCCTGCGCTCATCAGGTCAGCCCAGGGCTTCCCCCAGAAACCTGGCAGATGGTCCCATTGGGGCAGAAATGGAGGGCGAGCTCACTGGAGACTCTGGGTCAGTGAGTCAGGTCCTCCAGCCGGAGGGACAGACTCCCCTCCACACCAGGTTTCTCACGCTGGGCACCCACGCAGGTGTGGCGGGAGAACCCCCTGGTGTGTACTCTAGGAGATTCAGCAGCCCCCGGCTTCTGTTAGATGCCAGGAGCAGCTCCTCCAGTCGTGACAATCACAACTGTCTCTAGACATTGCCAGTCACCTCGTGGAGAGCCCCTGCCCTAGACACACAGGGGATGCCAGGAGCAGGACACGGGCTCAGAGCCAGAGGGTTCCAAGCCCCCCCCAGCCGACAGGCCAAGCCGGCAGGCTCGGGTGAGACGTTGCATTCCTCCTTTACTTTCCATTTAGAAAGAGTGACTCACTGTGAGACCTTTAAAATGGCAACATTTAAAACTGTACAAAGTCAAAAGCAAAATTTTTCACTCCCCTCCCAGCACATTCCTCAGAGATAATTGGTTACAATTTGGTCTAAGTGTAGCTTCGGATACTTTATATGCAAATACAAGCATTTGTCAGATAAATACATACACAAATATTTTGTTTTACATAAATAGAATCATATTAGACAAACTGTTTTGCGTTTTTCACACTTTATAATATCATGGATATTTTCCAGATGATGGCCTACACATTTCCTGAGGACTTTTAAAAGCTGCTGAGTGTTCTGTCTCAGGATTTGAACCCCAGTTCTCCCAGCTATAAAATGGGAGAACCAGGTTTTCTTTGTGGTGTTGTCAGTGCCAAAAGATCACGCATGCGTGCACACACATGTAATTTTTAAGAGGGTCAGATGGTACCTGCACACCAGGTGCATGACAAATGTAATTAGCATCTCTTCAACAACTAGGAACTCAGGATCTATCCTGTGCCCAGCCCCACTGGGTCCCGGAAATGGAAAAGTAAATGAGGCAGACGCAAGCCTGCTCCCAAGAAGCTCACAGTCTTGCCAGGAAAACAAAAACCAAATGATTCTCAAAAATTATTCAATTACAAATGCATGACAATGCAAACCTTGGGTTATGAGAACTGCCAGGAGAAAGTGACCTAGTCTAGTTAAGGGCAATGCTGGCCTCCTTGAGTAAGTGACATGTAAGCTGTGACCTTAAGGGTGAGGCCAAGAGAAGGGGACTGGGAACAAGCCAAGCAGAGGCGGAAGGATATGCGGAGGCCCTGGGGCAGGCTGTGCATTAGTTATTACTACTTTACAGCAAATTCTTAAAGGAATAGCCAAATTGCTGAGAGATGAGAAAAGTGCAATTTGCTTTCTTAGCTATGGTTTTCCTATGTACCTCCACACTACCTCAAAAGTTATACCATCAGGACGATTAACAACTTGGTATGTTTGAAGAGTCAGACTCATCTAGAAAAGCATGGTTGTAAGAAAAACGAAAACATACAGAGAAATAAGCAAAACATGGATAACCAGCAGGAACACAGCAGCCACTGAGAATACTCTAGAGAAAATTCCAGTGGTGTGATGAACTGGGCAGGCAGCATTATTGCTCCATGGCTGACCTTTCTCCTTGCAGCGTTCAGCCTCCGTCTCCTTGGAGGTGCTGGTGGTTCCTCCTACTTCATTTTCAGGGCAGAGCAGCTTGGGGTTGACCAGTTGCAAACACTAGGCACATACTTTCCAAGCACGTGATGTTCCCTCTTTATCTGAAAGTTGCAGGGTATTTTCTCTGGCATCTAAGATAGCATGAGGCTCTGACTATTTAGGTAGTCATTATCTGGTAAGCTAACAAAACCACACTTAATCCTGCGTGTACTTCAGATTTTTCAAACATGTGCAAGCTCAGATGACAGGACTGTGCAAGAGCACGCCCTTCGGGGCTGTGGCTGGGGATCCCTGGATGGGGCTGGGCCCTTGGAAGAGTTGCCCTGTCGGGACTGGGCTTTCCTGAAGGGGGGGGACCCGTCTTAGGTATCCCCCCATGCCCCAGCAGCCCTCAATGGCATCTCGGTGCAGACAATGGTTTCCAACTTCCTTCTCTTTCACTCCCCAAAGCAAAAGCAGCTCCTTGTCCACAAAGGGCACAAATCTCTCCACATAAGCCCAACCCTGCGAAGTCCCACCACATTTAGCAATGTGTGCCTGTGTCTAGAGCTCTGGCAAGATCAGACATGGCCCTGCAATCACTGAGTCCCCTGCCACTCTTCCCAAAGGTAACAGAATCACGTACGGGAGCCGGTCCATTCCAAATGCATGGAACTGACACTCTAAAGTGGCTGGATAGGTTACTTTTCTTTACTAGGAACATCTAGTAATCCATCCATTTCTCTTTCCCAGTTCCTTTTCTTTACAACAAATGAGACTCTACAGCACAACCCCACTTACATCTCAGGTATTCATGAAAAGCTGCACAGATATAACTTTAGTTAACTGAATATACCTTAGGTGCACCAGTAGGCAGGTCATTTGGGGAAACTCTAAGGGTAACATTTCATAAAGTAAATTATTACCTGTCAACAGTCCTGCCTTATCACAGAACTACATAAGCTCAAGATCAGAAGGAATGTCAGTCATACCCCTGGCCCCATCCTACATTCAATTCCTTCTACAGCAAACCAGCCACGGGGCCGCCCAGTCCTCTACATGCCCACCCAGCAATGGGGACCTGCTCGTCCAGCATAGGCCATCCCATCTCCATAGATCCTGGGCTGTGGAAAGGCCTCCCCTGAGCTAAGCCAAGCCCTGCCCGTATGAAGCTCCCACCAGGGGTAACCTTTGGAGCCAAACAGAACCCTCAACTCCCTCTCCACAAGAAACTCAACAAGTGTCTGCGGACAGCTATTCTGTCTGAAGCTTGCACACACCCCTCAGGGCTTCATCACCCCGGTTCTGCTTTAAAGACTATACACAGCCATTGAAACCATTTCTGGATGAAGAAATGTGTGTCTGGCTATGAAGACTGAATGATGAATATTCACTCTTTATCTGACAGTATAATTTTGCCATCACAACCTGGGAATTTCTCCTCCTGCCTAATCGCTGCTAGAAAGAATGGCTCAGGTTCAACCTCACAAAAAGCAAAAATCATAGTTATTAGCAGATGCCTGCCAATACTTTTATGGCTCAGACCTCCAAATTATATTTTTTCCTAAGGGTATATTTTCACAAATAATTTATCTTAGCAGGGTCACTGAGAAGAGACATGGCTTAAAATTAGGCATTCTATGAGTTTCCACTGAGATTTTTTATGAGTACTTCAAAAAACCTGCTTGCAAATATTCCAAAATGGTCTCAAATCTATGGATGTGCACAGCTTGTTCAATTAAACCCTTGCATGGAACCCTGCTCTCTGGGGAGTTGTTTCCGGTCCCTGACAGAACTGCTTTTGGCCCTAGTCTCTATGCTGTCTGGAGAGGCTGAGAATTTTCCAAACCATCAATTTCTGGTTTCTTCGTACTTAACAGTTCAATCCTCAGTTTACCTCTTTCCTCTCTCATCTCATTATAAGTTAAAAGGAGAAATCAGACTGTACATTTAGCTTGGAAATCTCTTCAGCTAAATATCAAAGCTCATCACTTTCAAGTTCTGCCTTCTATCCAACATCAGAACACAATTCCACCAAATTCTCTGCCACTTTATAACAAGAATCATCTTTCCTCAGTTTCCAATAACACATTGGTCATTTCTTTCTAAGGCCTCATCAGAAGTACTTTTAAGGTCTATAATTCTACTACCAGTCTCTTCAGAGCAATTTAGGCTTTTTCCATCAAGTACCTCACAATTCTTCCAGCTTCTACCCATTACCCAATTCCAAAGCCATTTCCACATTTTTAGGTATGTGTCACAGCAGCATCTCATTTTTAAATACCAGAAACTGTTTCAGTTTTCCAGTTGTTAAAACAAATATTATACACTGGAATGGCTTAACAAAGGGAATCTATGGGCTCATGGTTTTGGAGGCCAGAAGGCTTGCTCCCTCCTGGAGCCAGTACCTTTTGGCTGGCTGACAATCAGTCAAGTTCCTTTACTTTTTCCATCACATATCAATGCACATGGCAGCACTTCTTCCTTTCTGTCTGGTTTATGCTGGCTTCCAGCTTCTGGCTGCTCCCCGTGGCTTCTCCTTCTGTGACCAATTTCCTTTGTTTATGAGGACTTCATCCATAGTGGCCAAATCCAGCTTGGTCACACCTTAACTAATAACATCCTCTAAGGCCCTATTTACAAATGGGGTCACACCCACAGGACCCAAATGGGGCCTCAATATGCCTTTTGTGGGGAGCACGATTCGATCCCCAACAGCACCCAAATTATTCTACTCAGAATGGTCAGAAAACATTCGTACTCACCTCACTCCCCCAGTGTTGGTCATCACACTAACAGTTATTTTTGCAGCTGCAACTGTCACATAACAACAAAATCTAATATTAATTTGGTAAGACCATTAAATGAAATGTGAATTTTATGTAGAATATCAGCTGCATACATTTGAGATTATATAAATATTTATAAACATGCATGTATGTGTGTGAAGAAAACATCTCCCAACTGCATGAAACCTACAGAGTCGTGGAGGCAGAGGTCCTATGTCTGTAACTTCCAGCAGTGTACAGAGGAGAATGCTGATGCCTCGTTACCCATGTGTCTGTAGGTTCAAACTGATCGCCAACCTTGGGGCAGTGGAATAAGACTGCGTATTCAGGTATCAAACTCCTCAGGAGACGGGCTCTGCCTGCCAGTCGGCTGACACGAGGAGATCCATTGCTTCCGTTAACTGGCACCTCACAGCATCCGAACTCCTATTCCTGCCAGGAAAATGCCAGAACTCTCTGTTCCCCAGTGCTAATCAGTTACCAGAAACAGAACAATCAGAGTGTTCCCTGATGGAGAGGAGGGCCATCCATCCTCCCTGATGCTGTCAATTGTAGCCAGGTATCAAGCCAAACCTTTAGAAGCCTGTGTACTTGGTATTAAGCTGGCTGCCATTGGATTATTTTAAAGAACTGTGCTTTGGCAATACGCAGTAAGGCAGACTAAGAAACTTTGGAGGAAACAATGCTAAAACTTCCTATGGTATATCTCTCGGGACACCTTGGAGAATGTGGAACACCATCTGAGAACACACAGGGGGAAGGCTCTGCTCCCCATATTGGGAAAACCTATTTTTCTCCTGAATAACTGCCTTAGTTTCATCTCACAGGCATAGGGAATCGTGCATTTCCTTCCTCGCTTTGTTTTTTTAGGAAACCTGGAGTCTTGGCCCAGCTTTAAAAGCACACCGAAACTGATTGTGCCTGCTTTTTCAGTACTACCCTTGCTGCAGCTTTTCCTTTTACCCAAATCTTATCATCTATTCATTTTATCACTGGGTACGTATATTTTCCTGGAATCCACTTTTTTGTGAATGATGCAAAGAACAAAGGAAAGAAAAAGACAGAAAGGTCAGGCTATTACTCATTGGATTACAGCTCCAAGGATGGCAGAATGACATTTCAAATAAGTTACCAAAGGGAAACTGAGCGTTCACAGACCTGGAATGAAGGCCAACGCGAGCCCATCAGGCCTTGGAGTCAGGGAGGGAAGGAGCAGGGCAGGGCAGGGCCCATGAGCCGCATGGACCTTGGACAAATTTAGGGCCAGAAGGTCACACGGCTCCGGAGGGACAGTTTCTCCCCTCACTGGGGTTCTCTGCTCTTGGCAAGGACCACACCTGACCAGTTCCTCCCCCTCCTTTCCTTTCCAACATGACTGGGCCCAAAAGGAGCAGGGGCAGGGGCCCGGGGCCCACCCTCTGCGGAGCGGCTCCTCCTGCCGCCCCCGCCCCGGAACCCCAGAGCTGCCGCCCCACCCCCTTAAACGCCCCTCCCCCCTCCGGGGAGCAGACCCAGGCCACCCTGAGAGCTGATGGGCTCCACTCTCACTCTCTGAGGAGTGGCATGTTTCTAAATCCCCTCAGCACCACGTTTTGGGTTTGTGAGCGCCAGTGAGCGTGTGGTGCATGTGGTGTGTGTGTGTGTGTGTGTATGAGTGTGTGTGTGAGTGTGTACATGTGGGCAGGCATGGGGTGTGTTTTCCCATCTTCAACAGATTAAAACAGTCCATCAGAGGCGATGCAGACACCACTGGGAAAGAGTCATCACCCAGCGCCTGCCTCGGCCAGGAGCAGCCTCTGGGCCCCTGCGCCTGGGACAGCCCCTGCGCCTGGCTCCCCTCCCCCACCCCCAGCGCTACCCCCCTCGGGAGGGCCCCGGGGCCCCGCCAGCCTCCAGAACACTCACTGCACTAGGGTCAAAGACCAGGCCCTCGGCCTCCCCCACAGGGCAGGACCCACAAGCAGTCCACAGACACGGGGGACTCTAAGTGCTTTTTCATAACAGATTTATTTGGTAACATGCAAAAATTAGCAGAACTCACACGCATGCAAAAGCTTCTCTGTTTCCAGCTCCTCACAGGAAACCGAAGCCCCGCAGGCCTGGGCCCCAGCCGGCCCTGACCCCAGGCAGCCAGAGCCGGGTGTTTTGTTCTCTGGAGGTCAGTCGCCATCTGCCCTCTGTCTGTCCCTATCCCCGACCTGCCTCCCTGCTGGCAAGCCCTCCTTAACGGTCTTACAAGATGCCTTAAGAATCCGGGTGAATTTATGAATGGGTGGAGAGTGATGCATTCTGCTAAAGAAATGGCTTGCATTTTCTTCATATCTCCTAATAAATGCACGTTTTAAAAGCATTCTATCAAGGCTCACTTCTGTAGCAACTTAATGATCAGCTATTAGAAAACATTTCTTCTCAACAAAGGCTGCCCGTTCAGCCCACCTCTAACCATCGACCATCTTTAGAAAGGCTCCGGTTACTTCTCTAGGACACTGCTCCCGTCCCTCCCCAGGAAGGACTGGCCTTGTGCTCACCTGCGCCCCTACTGTGCAGAGCACCTCAGACCCGCCCTGGGGCTCACCTGGGCTGTGTCCGCACCCCAGGGAGAGGAACCTGTCACTCTCAGCTCATGCTTCCTGCACAGAACCAACTCAGCTCCCCCTAGTGACCAGTAGGTACTTGACTGAACAACTAACTGACCATTCGTTAACCACCCAGATGGGGTAAGGGGACACATTAAAAACTGATAAGATCCTTTCAAGTATGAGTATCCAAGGACTCTGTTTTAAACAAAACATCCGTCTACCATCTCCTATTTATTGCACTTCTTGTGCCCATTATAATAAGAACAGATCTGGCACTTTCATCAGGAATTTGGCAGACCTCTAAATGCTACAAATTCTATTTCTCTATAAGGAAACTGCGGCTCAGAGACCTTTCAGTGATTGCCTGTGTACCTCCAGCTGGAAGAGCTGGGGATTGCATCAGGTCTTTGCGATGTAAAGCCCAGGGCCTTTCCACATCCTCTTCACCATACCTGTTATCACTGCAGAATGTGCTTAACAAGCTCCCAGCAACGAATTGCTATTCAAGGCAACTGAAGACCTTAAACTGAAATCCTCCATCTAGGCCATAAAAGGTAAGGAGGATATAGATGATTCCGGCAGTGTTTCTCCCCATAGCCATCTCCCTATTGTAAAAATGTTCTAATCCACTCTACAGTCCCCAGTGAGGAAAATTTCACCAGCATTATTGATCGATTTTAAAATTCAGCTGACATTTTTTTCCCTTTTGAGAATTTCCCCAAACCAAAGCTGGCTCATTAGGATTCAACGAATACAATATAATTAATTCAGGAGCTGTTGCCATAGCAGGTAGAATAGGAGGGAGGACTCCCCCCCCCCCCTTTTCATAAAACTAACACCACATTTTATGAGTTTGGAGAAAGGTAATAAATATGTCTCTAAAATGGATTTGTTCGTGCTGAAAGAACCTCTTAAACACAGTAATAGAAAGCTACAGTGTCGCCCCTTTATAATTGCAAGGTGAATTTTACTACCCCTTCGTGAATCCCTATTATCTCATCCAGAGGGTGGGACACAAATCCAGAACAACTTTTGCTCCTTCGCTCTGGAGGCACAGGATTCTGGGAGATCCTTGAGAAGCCGCGGGGAGTGAGAACCTGGCACGTGATGAGCCAATGTAAGCTTACACAGTCACCCCTGGCCGAGCTGGCTGAGCTGGGAGAAAACTGAGGTTTACTGAGCAAAAACCACAAACCAACCCCATGACCCTTTGCAAACATGGTCTCATTCAGTTTTCACAGATGTCTGAGCAGACTGATCTCATTATCCACTTTTATAGATCAGAGAATGAAAGGTAGGTAGGGTAAATCACTCAAATTTATGTGGCAAGTTAATGTGGAGCCAGGATTTGAGCCTGGGCCCTTTCAACTCCTGCCTCCGTCCTCCACACCATGCCACGTCCTGCAGGATGCTGTGAGGAGGCAAAGTGCCCAGTACTTTGGCCTTTTTTTTTTTCGCTTTTTATTCTGAGCCACCCTCCCTTTCGGCTCTCTGGTGGTTAAAAGGCCCATTTAATTCCATTGGTTTTATTGAAATTATATTCATACTTCATTGGTTAAATGGTAACCTTTGAAAAGGGAGCATCATGCCTCAAATACTGCATTTTTTCCTTCTTTTATGAGGAAAACATACTCATAAAGCGATGCTGCCTGAAACAGTGGGGCTCAGCTACTGTCTAGGGAAGGGACCTCAGGAAGGCCCAGTCCAGCCCCGTTAGTCCAGAGATGGGCCAAAGAAGTCAAGAAAAGCCAGAATGATTTCCCCAAAGTTGCAGACCTTAAGAGTGACAGCGTCACAGCCCCAAATGGCCCTCCAGGGACCCCTCCCCACCCAGGCCGGGAGGCTTGATGGGGAACCAGGACCCACACGTTAATTTGGAAACGGTCAGCATGTGACTGAAATAGTGAAAAACAGCAGCCCAACAGCAAAAAAATATGGAAACAACATAAATGCCTATCAACAGGGGCAGAGTAGGTAAACCATGGCATAGTAATACAACAGAGTATCACAATATAAAGGCAATGAGGAACTCTACAACTGTCAAAGCAGAAAACCTCAAAAACAGTGTTCAGTGAAATAAACAAGGCAGTGAAAGAAACATTTATTTCCATTTATAAAAACATACAATAAATATGACATACTGTTTGTAGACAGGTGCACAAGACATGAAAGCATAAGAGCATGGACAGAAAAGCAAATTAACAACATGGTCACCTTTAGGAAAGAGAAAATGGGAACAAGGAACAAGAAGGGGCACCCAGGGGATTTCATACTTATGTGTGATGTTTTATTTCTTTAAAATAAGCCAAGGCAGCTGGAGCTGAAAGATAGAACTTCAACTTGATCTAACTTCAAAGCAGAAAGACTGAGTAAGAGTGCACTAATATTTGAATGAGTAGTCTTCTGTTTCTTCCCTGGCAGAATTGACTTGGTACTTTATAAAATCAATACTCCAAAACATTTTAAAAATAGGAATTATTTTACTGTCACGATCAAGCAACAGAAAAAGAGATGGCAGCACTACTTTGTTAGAGAGGGGTAGACTGTCTGGGGTGGGGAGTTGCTTCAGGTGGATAAGAGAAAGAGCTGCTCTAGAGAAAGCTTCATCTTTATATGAAAAGGCAAATGTCAGGGGGAACAATCAACCAGACCAAACATGGAGGAACCAGGAGAAAATTATTAAGATGCTTCCCACAAACAGGCCAGCTGCCTCTGAGAATCAGCAGCTCCAGAGATCAGAGAAGGTGAAAGGATCCTTAAACACTGAAAAATGTTCAAGGCCCTAAGAATGCAAATCAGAAGCCCTTAAGGGAGGGAGGGAGGTTAAATTCCACATGAAGAAGCAAGCTACAGGGACAAGACAGCCATTAAGCCTATCATGTAAAATTTCACATTAGCCTAGAGGGAGAACAAATCCCTTCCTAGAAACAATTTTAGCAAAATGAAATCTTACCTCCTCCAAGTCCCTCTTTAAAACCTCAACCAAACACAGATGCTGCTATAATCCAGTGGGGTTTTGGTTCCAGAAACACAGCTGGAACAAGGGAAAAATGGTATCCCATTGAGTTTTAGAATTTTCTCCTCAAAACAGTTCAGGGCTTTGGCCAGGATTTAAGCTGTTGGCATCTTGGTATAATAGACTGGAAGTCAAAGGGCAAGGCTTTCCTTCTTTCCTTCTTTTTGAGTGAACAACATGAGGGAGAGAGGCCCCTGACTTTCTGAGCTCTATTTTTATCTGGAGATCCATTTCTACAAGTTCATATCCTTCTCTGAACATCATCAGCTTCATCTGGGCTTTAGCTGCAGCCAGTCTACTGAGAGAATGCTTCCTATTCACTCCAGAAGAAAAACCCTGCCCTGAATACCAGTGGCTGTGCACTTCAGCTAAATCATTCATTTATTCCGCATCAAAGTTACCCACTTGACTCACAAAAGTTCCACGATACGTTCTTCTTCAGCCATTTCTCCTAAAATGACTTATCTCATCAAGAAGAACCTCATACCCAAATAAATCAGTAGGTTCTTTCCTGGATGGACCATGGCTATAGCACAGACCTCAAATTAATTTGGGTTCTATTACTGTGGAACATGCTCATGCTCACATAACAGAGTTTTATCCCAAAGTGATATATTGGTGATATACATAAATTACCTTACCAATGGCCCACCTGCACCAAAACAAAAACTTCCTTTATTCAGCAAATGCATTGTGAATAGCTTTAATTTTCTTTTTCAAAAAGGACCGATTGGAAAATTCTGAAACAAGCTGTCAGAATTCACTTTGCTTTTTGTTTATCCCCTACTCTATAAATTCCTGAAGCAACACATTTTACTTTGTACAACAGTATCGGGGTTCGATAAATTAGATCCTTCATTCCCCTCCAGCATTTTGGATAGCCTTCCTTATCAGCCACCCCACTCCAAGGGAAAAGAGAATCTTTGCAACAGGGCTTATGTGATTGCATTAAGGGTGGCTGCTATCAGCAAAGTGTCCTTGCATAGCACCAGGGAGCCTGATTCCCATACCACAGGCACAGACCAAGGCCAAGTTGTAGTAAAAAATGCCACCTCAACTAATACTGGCTGGCCTGTGTCATCCGGATAACAATTGACATCTGATGGATTTTCCAATTTTCCAGACCAACCCACTCGCAAACCTACATTTCTTGCTTTTGCCCCTCCCCGCCGCCAGCCCCAGTACTTGCACACACCATGTGAGTGGAAGCCCTGGTGAGGATGGCTTATGATTGACAGTCAGCTTAGTCCACAAGAGCCGTCTGCCTTAGCACAGTCTCTATTCTCCTCTAGTGTGGGCTTCCACATCGACTGTTTGATAAGTGTTTACGGAATGGGTGAACACACTGAGAGCCTGAAGCTTTTCAGCCCCAATAATGAGGCTCTAAGATACAACAGAAAGGAATGAAGGGAGAGAGCAATCAAACCTGAGTGGGAAAGGAGGAAAACAACAGGGAGAAGCAGATGAATAGGTAAAGGAAGGAATGAAGAAGATCAATTACTTATTAAATGGACACTTATCAAGCACTTACTACATGCCAGACAGCCTTCTATACATGTTAACTCATTTAATCCTTTCCATACTATCTTGGAGAGTGCTATTATCATTGACACTTTCCAAATGGCATGCTTAGGATCAGAGAGTTAAGCAACTTTCTCAGATGCACACAGTCATCTGTAACTGGCACAGTCAACTTCCATAATTAGGCAACCTGACCCCATAACCCAAGAATGCATACTGCAAAGAATGCATACAGTTACAACCGTGTATCCCACAGAATATACCACTTCCTCTGGGTACCTGATACGGTATGGAATGGATAAAATAAAAACTTGTGCTCAAAGACAGATTTAGAAAATGCTAGTTGAGTGAGTTTCTTCATTAAAATAAGTCTCAGAACTTTTAATTAGCCAAGGAGCATTGTAAACCTCCAAGAGATGAACAGAGCATACATGTGCCCCAGATATATGTGACTGTGAGCTGTTTTCTTGGGAAAGCATCTTGCTGGTGCAGTGGTCCTCAGATCCCTATGAGAAGCAATGCTTTCATGTCTTTGCAACATCTACCAAGGGCTCCAATGTTAGCCAGCGGCCAGTTGAGGTATGGTGCCCAAAGGGCAAACTGGCAGAGACAACCCGACACTCCGGAAACACTCTGGAGCCCCGCAGCAGCCTGGGCCAGCCTCCTGCAGAGCTCCAGACAAGGGCCTCTACTTCTCCTGCCTGTACACAGCAGGAACCCCATTTGCATTCATCCATTGCCCTCTAGATTTGCAGCCTGCCCCAACTCTCTCCGCAGGGTGTCTGCCTTTGTGGACTTCACAGAGGAAATTCTCCACCAGAGTTAATAACTGTTCCCTTCAATTGTGAACTCCATCTGTACCCTTTGTGAGGGGATTTGGTAGTAAATTATTACAATCAAAAACCCTACTTCACCCAAATCTCAGATAGTATTCTTCTTAGAAAAGCCTGAAGTTGATGGTTATTATCCTCCATTGATGGCAGCCTTAATGATTCACTTAAAGGTAACAAGTTAAAGGCACTTCTCAGGCTCATCAGAGGAGAGCACCAAGTGAGATACTTTTCTTCAAACTGCCTTGTAGTCAATTATATGATGGTAAGTGCTTGCTCCACGAAGCCATGTTGTTCCAAGTTAGTAAATACCTTCCAGTGGAAGGAGCAATTCCAACTAGGTAACTGTTCCTTGAATACTTCCTAACTATTCATACCAAAACGAACGAGAAGTCACATGGGCATTTCACAGGTCAAGCTAGAAAGCTGAATTGATAAGTCTCATGACCTATGACATGGAGAGCACAGGGCTCCAGGCAACAAGTGATGCAACAGAGAAGCTACCCAGAGTCATACAGGAGGGACACCAGTCAGCAGGTAAGCATTGGGTCCTAATGCCAGCTGTTGAGTCACCAAACTAGATCCTCCAGAAAATAATGCCTGCATCATGTCATTTTCCTCATCACAAACTTTCTATGGTGAAGGTCACTCACAACCTGCCTCAAATCTACCTGTCTGGCTCCACTATACCAGAATTCCCCATTCAGGGCCCTACATTTGAACTCTACATTTGAACCCTACCCCAGACCCACCTCCATCATGAAGCCAATTCCACTTCCATCCCCCTCCAGCCCATATTTTTCATCTGAAACTCTGTGATGCTTTTGAACAAGTTCCAGTTCTCCAAACCACAAATTCTCTCCAACCACAAAATCACTTTAAGCATTTTCTATTTTTTTTTTCATGCTTAGATGGGGAAATGACTTCTCTCTGCAGCAGACAACTTCCACTGGAGTTCTGTCATTCTCCTATTTTCTGGAAGATGAAGTGCTCTACATCCTCCATGCCTGTGGTGTATATTTCACCAAGTGGTGTCCGCGCTGATTTAGTAACCTCCCATTTTTATTGAGCAGCACACCATGTAATTGATGACATCTGCCAGGGCTGATATTTTAAGTGAAGGTTATTCTCAGTTCTGCCTGCTCCCCCATGATTCTATAAATAAATAGCCAAGAGCAGGCACACCTGAGTAGAAGGTGAGGCTAAGGTTCCCAATTTCACCCCATAAAGTCATGAGTTTTGCTGGATTTATCTAAGCAGATCCAGTCTTCAAATCAGCAGAGCTAGAAAAAGATAAGAGGTGATATTCTGTGGATTAATTTGCCAATATTCCTAGGAAAGAAAAATCCTTGGACCTTTTAACAGAACATAGAAACACTGTGTTCTTTTTGATGCTCCAAGTTCTGTGTTAACTCGGAAATCAAGGGAAGCTATCATTTCTATCTTTGAGGGACAAATGATTCTCATCTTTATGTATTACATTCTCCAATCAATACAAGTAAAAATAAAAATGTCTTTCCTTGGAAAAGTTTTGTATTTGTTTGCAAGCTTCAGGGAAGAGTAAATCTGAGAGTCATCTAAGGCAGCACTTGGTCCTTACAGAAAAAGAATCTACTTCCAGTTACTAGCTAAAAACATTCAGTTCGCCACAATTGTCAGTTGAGTTACCTTCACAAGCCCAAGTCTGGTAGGGATGTTTGCGGAAAGGTTCAAACAGGGAATTTGTTGCCGTAGATCGATGAGTGTTCTTCACAAGTGAAGTTATATTCTTTTTAAATAAATGTTTGGATTTTTCATGGAAAACTTCTAAATTAAATAACAAATACCCTCATATGCTTTAATGTGGTTTACTGTGCTTTAATGTGATTTACTGTGGCGATCAGGTCATTTTTAGAATTGTGAAGGAGGGAGACCCCAGAGGTTGCTAAAATACGTATACCCAAGACAGAACCTCTGAAGGAAAGCCTTCCCTGGCCCCCCGCCCCCTCTGCACACACTTTGTACACATTCCACACTAACTCCCCACTCAAAGCCCTGCATGCCACCCTCCACACACTGCATCACAGCCCTTAACTCATCCCACAAAACGGGTGAGGGTTTATTTCCCCAGTCTCTGCTCTGAGTGCCTCAGGGGCAGTCCTCACAGCTCTGCTGCTCTATCCCCAGTAGGCCTGGGCTTGTGCACACAATGTAAGCTCAATAAATGTTTGCGAATGAATGAATAAATGAATGAATAAAACGTTATGCTCTTTAAAGCATTTGCAAGATGCATTTGTCAAGTTTTTAATACTGATACTGGTTATGAGAAAACCACAGTCCAGAGAGAGTGAGTCATTGAAGCGACAAAGCAGAGGACAGAGAGGGGCACCCTCTACCATGGCACATGCTGATGCCTTCCTTGATTTCTTTGTATCAAGTTGACCATCATGATCACATCAAATACTCAAGCTACAGAGCTTAAACTGATTCTCAGAAATGAGAACCTTTGAGGCTTGGTAGGTCACATTTTCCGAGTTTTAGCATCAACCGCACATACATGCTTGAAGCAAAAATCTAACATCGTCTTTAGCAGCAGCAGGACATGGAACAACGGGGAAGGGGACGTGATTCACGGGAGGTCCACACTGGGTCTTAAACAACTCACAGGAGGACACAGGTAATGATTTACAACAGCCATCAGGAGGCTGGGTTTATCCTTGCTGGTGTGAGTGGAAAGCGCCCTCTGAGAACCAGAGTTAAACACAAGCGGTCAGTGAACCGATGCTGAAGCAAGCTTCTATTTAGAAACCATGAAGAAGTTATTTCACAAATGAGGTAGGAGAACCTTTGAAAGCCTCTGGGGATTGACCTTTTACCAGAAAGAACGTTTCATTTTTATGGCTCATGTGAATGGGGGCGCATGTCCATGCACAGACTGTGCCTTGAATGAAGTCACTAGCTTCGGTCCCACAGTTGACCAGGTTAGTCTAACAACCATTTTACTATGTGCTTTTTAACAAGTCCAACCAATGATTAGACTGATCAATCCAATTAAAAATTTTTAAATCTATCTCAGGCATAATCTCAGACAAACATCCAACTTGATGAAATAATTGTCACTCCAGTTAATCTGGTCCCCAAAGTCAATTCAATAACACAGCGAGCTGGCCTCCGTGTGAACATTAACTAAGCATGCAAGGGAGGAAAACTAGGACCAGCATTTCCCACAGAATATATAGCAAAAACATCACATCCTTTACCTTGGTCAAAGGGCTTGTTGGGATTCCAGTTTCTGAAATAATCATCCTATATTAGGGAAAATAGAAAACAATTGATCAGAATTCAGGAAGCTTCTCGCACAACTGCATAAAAAACCTATCTCTCTCCCCACCTCCCAAAGCACAAAGGAAAACATGAACAGCTTAGCAATCTTTCCTAAAACAAGGCATTAATGTGCAAACAAAAATAACAATTTACTTTTCAAAGTCTCGTCTTTCAAACAGTTTGTATTAAACACTTTGAATAGTAAAAACATGTCAGCCCAGTATGGAGACAGCACTGCTCTTCTTGGTTTGACATATAAACCTAGACAACTTTTAAGTGCAAGGTATATTTGCTATCAATTATACTGCAGGTGATGCCTTGCTGCTCTCACTTATGATTAAGCCTCCCGTGTTTGTAACAGCTGATAATTCAACTGTCAACATTTCTTTCATGTGGAGACCTGCAACTTGTGGTGCACAGTTTCAGTTTTCCAACCCTAACAAAACCTAAAACCAAAGGGCCATTCAAATGTTAGGATTAACCATAGGCATATGCTTAGTTTCATACCATTTGTTCTGTGTATGTAAAGAGGAAACAAAACAAAGGCTGGCCTATCTGTCTTGCATTCAGCTTGCATCAGTTTATGTTCCAAGGTTAGCCACTTCATTACTTTGAAATGACAAGGGTCTAGATCAGTCATTTCTTTAGTTATATTACTTCTTCCCCCCTTCTAACAATACTCTCCTTCCAAATGACCACTTTCTACTCTCTTTACTGCCCCCTCCCACCTCTGTGCTCATTGAAAGCCATAGTTCCTGGCCCACCTGCCTGTGAGCAAAACGAAGCCCAGCGTGCAAGGTGAACAAGCATCACCATGAACACCTTCCCCACGCCATCTTTAGGGAAGTTGTCCTTTATCAGTTGACTTGTTCCTGAATATACTAGTTTTATTTGCTGCATGTGTTTTTGGCAGGTACTCTGCATGCTACAGACAGTTTCAGAAAGCTGTCCAAAGTGAGGCCTCAGTTTCTCTTCTCGAGAAGTCAATTTACAGCAAAATGCACAATTAGTTTAAATTATCATCCATGCCGTCTCCTGCTGCAGTTTATCTCTGACAGGACCTCCTCTGAATTTTACAGGCCTATATGTCTTTCAATTACCTGGCTTTATTGGATCCTTGTTGAATTTACCTAAGCCTTTAAATAGATTTCAGGCAACTGGATTTAGAGTGAAATCAGAACATATTGCTTCTTGGGCAATGATTCCATTCTCCAGAGCATGAATAAACATGAACTGTTTCTTCTGGGGACTGGGCATTAAACTATTTTTAACTCCAAGGAATTGACCTATTTGCTCTGGTTTTAGTTTTGAGGCATATAGTGGCCTTCTCACCCATCTGATTAGGAAGTCTTTGAGGTCTATACCATGAAAAGCCATTGAGAACTTCTAAAACAATCCTTCTGCAACATCTCTCTCTTAATCTTTTGGAGCTATGTCTATCCGAAAGTCAGCAACCACTGTTAAATGATTATAAGTTAAGGATTAGAAAGAAAGTGGGAAATTTAGCACTTGATATCTCCATTTTTAAGACTAAAGTACCTTAGCCCTAGACAATCATGTTTCCAACAAATTTGGCTGTTTACAAGGGCAAGCAAGAGAAGAGAGAGCCCAAGATGAGCTCATTCTCACCACTGGAGAAAAATAAAAAAATGTTCATCCTTCCAATTGTGGTTCATCAAGACCCTCTTCACCTCCAGGATGGCATCATAACTGATGGCTATGTGGAATCTTGTGAAATACGTTTTACTTGGACATGCTGTTCTACTACATGGACACCCCAGGAAGCTTAAGATGCACGTCCAACAGAGAAGGGCTGGAGTCAAAGACAAGATCCCTTTACTCTAATTTCAAATGTCACATTCTCTTTGATATCAAAGAAAGGTTTATGTGAGTCTCAAGAATTGAATATTCCCTAATGATTTCAGCATACTTTATAAATTGGATGGAATTAGAGACATTCTTCTGGACCTTTTTACTTTTCCACATTAACTATAATTGCCATTCTTACATATTTCTTGGGAAAAATCAGTTTTAAATATAAAGCTTCTAAAAGCAGATGTCTGCATTAGAATATGTTAAATCCATTGCAAATGTAATAATACTGCCTAATTGCTGCCAAAGTACCAAAGTACACCTTGAGTGAAAAATCATTGTGCAAAATGAGTCCTTCACAGTGCCCTAGGCCAGCCAGGCCAAGCAAGGAAGGAAAATGATTCTTTGCATCTGATTGTCTTTGCCCTACCTTAGGAAAGTAGATTGTCAAAGCAAAAACTATGGAGCCAGAAGCTGATAAAACCCTGGGTGTAAGAGCTCTAGCTACAGCTGACACAGAAACCCCATATCAGGGCCCAAGGATTGTGACTACATATGAGGTATTCTAGCCACCAGAGCCCACCTGGGGGATGGTCTGTGGGCACGGGGTAGGGGGTAAGGCTCTCAGAAGCCCTGCTGCAGTCGAGGTTGGAACATGAGATGCTGGAGCACATGTGGCACACTCACCCACACTGCAGTGACTAGGTCCAAGGGGCCTGCACACATGGCCAGTTCAAGCGGGTTAATTATCGATTAATTCCCTCTGCAGTCTGGGGGAATTTCTGGTAAAGTAGAATCCAAATCTACATGTAAAAAGCCAAAGATACAGGAATGCCGCTTTTAGAGTTTCGCCTCCTGAGAATGTGTTCATCCCTGAGTCTGCCTTTAAAAATCTGGGTGCTCAAAAGACTTGGAAGGAGCTGTCTATGGTCCTGAACCAACACTCCACCAATACCGGGGCAGGTCATTTCTCCAGGGCCTAAGATCCAGATGGCACCAGTCCAGCTTTTCTTTTATCTTATTTTTCTATCTAAATAAAAAATACATAGCGTGTGTCTGACGCTGTCTGAAAACACACATGATTCTACCAGTCTCTAATAGTGACAGTTCCCACCCTGGAAGTACTGTGTGTCCCCTCACTCCACCATGCCGCTGACTAAATGAAGCCCTTTCCCAATGTGCACATACAGAGTCTGGTCCACACACCAGGGCTTTAAGAGCCCTCACCTCTGACCTTCCTTCTGGCCCAATAACGTCGAGGTCTTTTACAATTCAGAATGTGGTGAAAGGTGTTTTGGATGCATTAAATCAAATGTGCCAGGCAAGGCATAGCTGTCGGAGTTGGTCTCTTGATTGGTAATTTTATCATCTAGTAATGAAAAGCTTTTAAAAGAAACTAGCAAGGTTCACAGTAACAGTTAATTTTTAAAACATAAACCTAAATAGAAAGATGCATGTCTAAATATAGTTTTTATTAAATTCAACAACTCCCATTAATGTATTATAAAGGCTGAGGAATGAAGGATGGCAGTGTTACTAAGCATGTATATTTTATGAGCTGCACTGCACAATATAATTACATCAGGGTTCCATCAGACATGGCAGTGAATGGTCTTGCTCTAAACTCTAACCAGTCTATATTGAGGAAAAGCTGATTCCATTCCACGCTACCATTTCGTAAATGAAACTATCCAACTCTTTTCTAGAGCTGATTAAAATCTGGAAGAACCTATGGATTTAAACAGAGTTTTAAATTTGGGCATAGTGGCTTATATCCAAAAATCATATGATATATCTGGGCAGCAGAAAATATGAAAAGTCAGCATAATGATCATAGTAGGAAAATGATAAATCATTATATATCTAGGACAAGGTAGAAGGGGGTGGTGTGATTGTAGAGAGAGGATCTGAGATTGAACACTATTTTTTTACCCCCCACAACTGATCAACACAGTTAAAACCATATTTCTCCACTTATCCCACTGACTAAACAGTTCACTAGCATAGTACTGGATCCTGTGAGGTTACTGGCACCAGTGAGTGGCTGGTGGGAAGGATTTTGACTCTGGGTTCAACTTCAGAGATATTCTGGTCCTATAAATATTCATAAGGGAGAGAAAATCTGTTATGTATTAGCTAAAGACCATTCTTCTTGATACTGCATCCTCCAGTGAAATTCTTACTCTGTCTAACATGAAACCATGCAAAAAATCCCTGCTACTGTGACTGATTACGTTTCTTCATCATGGATGATCATAAATGAGCCAGTCTGAAGCAGTTAGGCACCCCTAGAAAAGTCATGTCCTTTAATCCTGATTCGATATTGTAGGGTGGAAACCTTTGATTAGATTGTTTCCCTGGACGCTCAGCCACTCAATTTTGGGAGTGACCTTTTGGTTGGATCATGTCCACAGAGATGTGACATGCCCAACTGTGGGTGTGGCCTTTTGATTGATAGAGATGTGATTCCACCCATTCAAGCTGAGTCTTGATTAGTTTACCAGGGTCCTTTAGAAGGGGAAACACTTTGGAGAAACTTCAGATGTAGACACAGACGTTTGGAAATGGAAATGCAGATTCTTGGAGGACAGCTGCTTCAGAGCTGATGGAGACATGGATATTTGGAGATGCTTGGAATGCCAAAAGAGAGAGCAAATGCCTAGACAGGGGCAGAGCCCAACAAACATCACCATGTGCCTTCCCATGAGATGCTAAACAAGCCACAGCCCAGAATGCTGTCCTAGAGGAACTAAGGGAAGGCCCACAGATGCTGAGAGAGGAAACTACTGGCATCAGAAGCTGGAAGCAATGGAACTGGGAACAAGGACCTGCAGATGCCAGCCACATGCCTTCCCAACTGACGGAGGTGTTCTGGACAGCATCAGCCTTTCGCGAGTAAAGGTAACCTCTTCTGGTGCCTTAATTTGGACATTTACAGAGCCTTAGAATTTTAACTTGCAACTTATTAAATTCCCTTTTTAAAAGTTGTTCCATTTCTGGTATATTGCATTCTGGCAGCTTTAACAAACTAATACAAGCTCCAATAGGAAAGTATGGTTTCAGGCCATTTTAAAAGGCACCCTGAATTTTTCTTCCCCTTTCCCATAGCTCCAAAATGGCTGGTGCAACTTAGTTCAAATACTCCCTAGGAATTTGCCCTCCAAGAAGTGCAAGTTTCAGACCCAAAAAATGTCAAAGCAGACTCTGAGGAAGAGACAGGGTGGCAGAACCAAATGGAAATCCTTTTGGAACACAACTACTTTACTCTCAATTACGAACATGATGATATTATTATATACCATAAAGCTTCAGATATTACAGATCAAAGATATTTAGCTCATGTGGAACAGGTAATTTCTTCCTCATACATGTTTCAGCTAAGCTGTGTGAACCCTTGGTTGTTCCTTGTATTACCTGAGATGATACAAACTAGCAGCCTAGAAAATAAATAGGAGCCTCATTTGTATTGAAGTGAGTAACAGAAAGCTTACCCGAAGGAAACAAGGAGAAGTGAGAGCAAGCAGCCTCTTTGGGGTCCCAGGCCCTATTGCAGATAAATTAAAAAGACAGAGACCCTGTCCTGAAGAATCAGGCAGACCAAACTGGGTTTGGAGACATACTCCATCTTAGACAGGGGCAGGCCTCACTTTACCAAACCCCAATCTTTAAAAGAGATCCACTGAGAGACTCTAACAAAACTGCTCTCAAAGGGATTCAGTGAAAACTAATCTGGTTAATTTCCATGCTACTGGGCTGGGGAAAATTGGAAGGAGGGCTGCTTGTGCGTAGATGGATCAAGTATATCTAAAATGATAAAGTAAAATTTCCAGACAACATTACAGAGGTGCATCAGCTGTATAATGTAATGCTGGTGTGTAATTTTAATTTGTGTACAGTGAAAATTCCTGCTCGTCAAGTTGATGTGAGATACAAAAAACATTCCTTTCAATGGGAAAGGAGCTAGCTTGCCATACAACTAGCCCATCTCTGAGGTCTTTCCATTCATATCTCTGGACAACCAACATGCTGCTGTCTCATCTCCACTGGGCCTGCCCCTTTCCATCCCTAACGAAGAGCCCCACTGAGACTCCTGAAAGAAGTGGCCCAAACAACTGGCCCAGTTTGAACAGTGACTCGAGCGCCCCCCCAGCGTTCTCTGCATAGACAATGCTCATAACAGCTCTACATGACAGGGCTGAGAACTGTGTGCATTAATACATTTCCATTAATACATTTCCATGCGCACAGGTGACCCCACACAGTTGGGCCTAGGTTACTCCACGCAGGGACTGGTTTTGCAGCATCACTCAACATCACACAATAAATCCTTGCCAAATTATATCAAATATAAGTAAGCTGTTCCATCTTTCTTAACATCTCTGTATCCCCTTGAAATTCTCCTGTTACTCGTGTGTGTGTGTCTAGTCCAATCACAGGTGGGTGTATGCTTATATGCATACTCTAAATCACTTTGTTTCTGTATAGAGCAATTCTTTGATAAATTGGTCTGACATTTGGTTTAAAGTCCTGCAGGTCTTAGACGAAATGATTTAGAAAATAACAATGTCAGTTGCTCTGCTCTTTCCATAAATAACCCACCAGTAAAACACAGATAATAACTGACAATCATACTTGTAGTGTAACTAATGAGAAAAGATAAAGCAGCAAATGGACTGTTTATATGTGTTTGATAAATTGCATCCCCTGGATATACCAATGAAAAATAAATATGTGCAGTGCTGGTTCACTGAACTAAAACAAATATTCACCACTGAGATTTAGGATTTAGACGGAAATTTACATTTTATTTGGCAACCCTTTTGATGCTATGTCTACATACAGTTGAAAAGTGAAAAACCTACCTCAACTTCCTGAGTACGAAAGCATTATAAATGAGAAAAAGAAATAAAAGAATGACATCAAACAATAGGAAGGAACGTAAACATTTTTGATAATTACATCAAAATTTCAAATTATCACAACATTAGAAAGGTCATAGCCAGATATTTTCTCTTAAGCCACCTACCATCATTCCCTTGAAAAGGGTCCCATCATTCAGTAAGTTCATGAGAAAGGACATTAGATTATTGGAAAGATGTGGAGAGAAATCTGAATGTTCTCTAGGGACTTAGGTTATTACTGTAGGACAGCTAATAAAAATCACGATTAAATCTAAACATGCAGTCACGATTACTTCCTATAAGTATCTCAAAATAATAGCTGCTTGTGACATCACTCCAAAGGTATTAAAATTCCAAAATGACATCAGAGACCAAGTGGGATAGATGGTGCACATTTATGCAAAGGAATTCTTTTGCCCTGCATTCCAAAATAGCTTCAGGGGCTAAAAGGTAAGAAAGACATGGATTTATGGTTTTAGGAAATACGTAAAATGAATAAGGTTATTATGGCCCCAACAGCTGGTTAAAGGATTATAACCACCGCAGAGAGACCCCTCCCGCAGTACTTGCTGTCTATTTTTGTCAGCCCTTCCAAGCTGGGAGAATGGAGGTGACAACTTGATTTGTTCTCCCAAAGGGAAAAAAACAAGTCTGAGGTTACTTTCCCCAAATGTGCTCTTCATTCAGGTTTTTCTCCTGGGGCTGTGGATGGGGATAGGCTGCTCCATGTATATTCTGAAAGACCAGGGGTGCCTCCCCAGACTCAACAACCACCCACACCCATGACCTCCTTAGCAAACTTTTCACATTGTCTGACCTCACCAGGAACAGCCTTTTGAACACCTGGGAAGGAGAGAAGCAGCAGCCAATGGATGGAGTTGAAGGCAGAAGAGGTCCCCCAAACAGGACTGATGCTGAAGGCTATGTGGATTTGCATTCTGGCTCTCGCGCGGCCGTCTGTGTGACCTCATACACCCCGCTCAGCTTCTCTGTGCTGAAGTTTCCTTTTCCACAGAAAGAGATCACTGCCCCCTCCCCTGAAGGATGGTTTCACCATAATGCTGTAGGGTCTTGTATATTATATGTCAACACAGGGATTCAACAAATAAAAGGGATACACTTTTGCATCCATTTGCAGAGGTTTATGATATTGGTGTGTCCCAGGGACATTATAGGAAACATCAGGCTTTGTGAAAACAAAGATATGTCCAAATTTTCAATAATGTGACTTCTTGCACAGTTGGATTGCACCAGTTAGGCCAGGTAAAGGAGACCACTTGCAATTAGGAAAAGAACTATGAAATATTTTAAATGCATACGCTTTTATTAATTTTCTTTATAAAGAGAGGTGCAGACCAAAACTTAAGTTAGAAATTCAAAAATGAAAACATGACTTGTCAGCATGTCTCTGTTCTATAAAGGCAAGGCTTCTGCTAAGATTGAATGACTCTATTTAAAGAAGGTAACAAGCCTGAGAGCTATTCTGTGCATCAAGTGAGGTGTTTTGAACCACTGTAAATCATTAAATACCATATCAATGCAAACAAATTAAATTTCAATTACAGTTAACCATATCCTGGTGAGGGGACTGGGCCTGCTCTGAACAGGCAAAATTTCGGTGTAAACATCAACTCATATGTAAAAAACAGATGGCAGAATCCTGAAGGGTCTGTCTCACTGGGACACCCAACAAGGCCATTGCCATCCTGCAGCTTGTAGCATGTAAACCTTTACTTCATAGAAAGCACAAATTATACTGGCCTGAGGCCCAGCTTTGTCCAAGTATCTCACATTCCGAATTAATTAGGTACCACCATGTTTCTGAAAATGCCAACTCCCCTCATAGCTGGCAGACCTCCAAAAACCTCCAGATGCCACCTTCTAGAGCATAAAACTCCAGCTCACAGCTACAGCCACATCCTTCCATGGGAGGTACCACTCTCGGTGACTGGCTGAAGTCGTGGTTCTTATCCCCGGCTGCCCACAGGAATCACTGTGGAGCTTTACAAGCAGAGATGGCTGGCCCCACACTGGAGACGCTGCTTTAATGGTCCAGGGTGTGGCCTCAGCCCTGGGGTTTTACTTGGAAGCTCTAGAGGTGAATCTACGGTGCAGTCCTCAGTGGGATAAAGGAAGCCACACGCCAACTCAGTCACAGTGACCGAGACGTGACCGGGAAGGGTCCGGCTCAGTGCAGGTGGCAAATCAGGCACAGCTCACCGGAGGCCTTTCGCCCCCAGCATCCGGAGCACTCCCGAGATGTTTCAATCTCCCACCGTCAGGGCCTGCCCTCGGCATACTCCCAACCAAGCACACGGCTTCTCCGGCCACACACCGCCTCCCTCTCTCCCCCTCCTCATCATTCAGTACTGGCCATGTCCTCTGTGTTCTCACGCCTGGATCTCACCCACATCTCCCCACTCTCTGCATTGGCATGGCCTCTGCCTCAGCGCACACCTCCACAGCTTCTCCTGGGATCACTGCTATGTGCCCTCTCCAGCCCCCCTCCCTCCGGGGCTCGGCTCCAACAGTGACCCTCTCAAAGGGATGCTCTGGTCACATCGTCCCTCCATTTAAAACACTTGAGAGGCTCCCTGGTGCTCCCCCGAGCTCAGCCAGCCCAGTTTACAGGGCCCTGCCAAGCACAGCCCCACTGAGCCCTGCAGTCCCAGCTCAGCCACACTCCAGCTCCCTATTTTGTTCCAGCCACAACGGATCGACCTTTCCATCCAGAACACCCCAACTCTCTTTTACTTGCCCATCCTCTTCGTCTTACACATTCTGCCTCACCTATTTTTCGTAAACGTCTACTCCTGTATCCCAGCCCAGCTGGCACACTGCTTCTTGTGGGAAGCCCTCCCTCTCCCCAGCTGCCCTCTACCTGAGGTGTCTCTGAGGTGAGATCAGCTGCCACCCATGCTGCCCCCAACAAGCACTCAGCACCTCGGTTTGCAGTGGTCCCCACTCCCCAGCTCCCCAGCTACAGGATAGCATATCTGAGGCCAGGGATTAGGCATCTCCACCACTGAAATTCCAGGGCCCATCTGCTTTGCAACAGGAACGTAAATATTTACTGAATGAGTTAAGAGAACAATAAAAGCTCTGCTGACTTTTCTGCCAGGCTCTTGGACCATGACTCCCTGACTCCCCTTATGCTTCAAAACCCTAGGTTCTGTGGCCTGGAGGTTTCTGAGGAATAACCCTTACAGCAGCTCCAACAGGACATTAACTAGAATCTAGGGGACAGCAGGGATGACGTGGGAAGGTCTGGAGGTCTGGGCCATGCTGTGCAGGAGGACGTGGGCAGGCGGCCTTCTGTCCAACATCCTCACCCCATATCCGCTAACCTCCAGTCACCCCAAAGAACAAACAAGACTCAATCAGCGTGTGTGAGCTGAAACTTGACCCAAGATTCAGGACTTGCATCAAGTTGAATTCCGAAGAGGTAAAGTAATATTAACAGTCATGGTAACCACTACAGCAATAAGAGCAGCTACTGCTTACCGAGTGCTTAGCTGTGTCAGGTACTGTGCTAAACCCTATGTTTTGTTTTACTTACCTCTTACGATAATCCTGTAAGACAGGTACAGTCAGCACCCCAGTGTTACAGCTGGGGGAACCGAAGCTTAGAGACGCAAGGCCACACAGGTAGTAAAAAGCAGAGTCAAGATTTGAACTCAGTGTTGCCTGACTACAAAGATCTTTCTAACGACTACACATCACTGCTCCAAAGGCACCAGGTAGAGGGATGTGAAGACAGGAGAGCCTCAGAGAGATGGAACTGGCTGCCCTGTGGAGCTGGAGTAGGATGCTGGCAGGGGACACCAGTGGTAGATGAGAGCACACGGCAGAGCCCTCCCAAGAGGTGCGCTCTGCCACTGCCCCAACCCTTAGTAGACCCACAGCCTCAGCCTTCCCATCTGTGAAACGGGGGATGGAAACTTCCACTTCACATGATTTGGGGATAGTAGGTCTATCCTCATGTGCCTGGTCCCAGGAGAGCAGGCGGGACACTCTGGTTTCCTGACCTACCTCTACATCCCAGGCCCATCCTCACTGAGGTGGCACCCTGAGCAGGAGCACGGCTCTCAAGCCAGGCAGGCCCCCCGACACTGCTGCTCAGGAGCAGGCAGGCAGGGGGAGCAGGAGGGGCCCTCTGACTTTGTGAGCACTGGACTGCACACTCACACCTGTCTGTGCCAGTACTCCCTGGCGCCCAGTTCAAAGCAGAATATCCAACGCCAACATCAAGGCCCTGCCTGGAGGATGTGGCTTTGGCACCAGCCATCTGGAAATCTATGGCCTCAGACTTTTGCATGAAAGTTTCATGGGCTGCACAGCAAGGGCTGGTACAGTTCCTCCTGTTCAGCCTCTGCTCTTCAAGGAGACATCTGGGAAGGACAGCGACAAAGACTCCCTCACTGGGTCCCTAACCTGTCCTAGCAGCCACCCCCCAGCCTTCCTCTGTGCCCTGAGGCTCTAGACTGGGGTCACCTATAGAGCAGATAGTCCTCATCAAAGCCCCCAAAATTCATCTCTGCAAAGTATTTCACCTACTTTAAGCTAATGGTATTACAGTCAGGATCTGAGAGTTCACATTTGAAATCTGCAGTTTCTAAAATGACATTTCCCCCCTGCGAAGGGGTAATCCAAGTAGGCAAGCCTGCCAAAAATGGACGCACACTCTCAAGCCATACTGTACCTCTACAATCTTCAACAAAACTTATGTGGAAAATGGTGAGTACCCCTTCTACAGAATAGCATGGCTTACCATATGGGTTAAACAATCCTTTGAGGTTGCCTGACGGTTCTCCAACCCTTTCAAAGGTGGCTGGGTCTGATGAAAATTGGAACAAGGAGACTTCAGCTACCTTTCCTGTCACCCCCACAAAGTTTATGCAACTCTGTAATTGAGGAAACATAGTCTCTTACCCCTAAGACGGCCAAAAAGGTGCCTGGCAGACCCGGGAGACTTAGAGAGAAGACCACAGGTACTTCAGCCAGCTCCACACTTGGGAACTTGCTCGCTGGGCCCTTTGAGCAGGTAGACACGGCACTTCAGCCATGTGGACAAGACAGAGAACCATGAAAGCTACAGGAGAACTGTCTTCACAACGACAGCAATGTACATGTGTCCCCACAGTCCAGCCCCCTCAGACAGGGTGTCAGGTACTGGCCTACTCCATGAATGCATCACTATCCCATTCATATCCGGAGGGTTTTCTATGACCTCCCCATGCTCCGTGAGGGCTTGGTACCCAGAGGCAGAGCGAGGTTAAGACGGGAAGGCTGGGGCCACAAGGTCAAGGCCCTCCGATGCCTTATAAGACATCCAAATTCTATCTGATAGGTCCTGGAAGACAATGGGGGGGCCTGATTTGGGAATGATTCCATCAGACCTGCATGTTCTAAAACATCCTCTCCTCTTGTGTGTGGGATAGGTCATAGGGGATCCAACAGGGACCAGAGACACCAGTGAAGAAATTCATTCTACATGTGCACAATAACCATTTATGGGGCTTTTGCTACATTCCAGCTATTATGCTAAGCCAGAAAACGGACAATTAATACCCTTTAGCCTCATGAAGCCCACAGCCTGGCTACTGGAGAAAGAATCAGAAGTATAAGCTAATGAAGCATGAACCTATCTGATAAATGTGATTATTTTTAAAGTAGCTATAAGAACAAAGAGGAGAAAGCCACCAACTATTCCAGGGAACCAAGGCAGACTACTGAGAAAGGAGCACTCAAGCAGATCTTGAAGGATAAGGAGTGGAGTAAAAGAGGGAGTTCCAGGTAGAGGACCCGGCATGTACAAGAGTATGGAATCTTTGTTACAAAAGCTTTCAGCTTAGGCAAAAGGTATTGAAAATCTGAGCCCAGGTGCAGCAGCACAGAAGACAACAGGGACACATGCCAGCTTTTCTTGGTGTCTCCCAAGCCCCATCACCCGCATCTCCAACTGTTCTTTGCTCTGGTACCGGGAAGCTGTTGTTACCGTGGCTGGTCTTTGGAGATAATGCATGTAACAGTAATTATAATCAGCCCACTGCAGCTGGAAACGCTGAGCAGTGACACTGTGCCTGGGGAACCATGCGGACCTGCAGCATACCACGCCAGGGACAAGGGAAAGGTCACACCTTGGCCCTCATCCCAACCCCAAACTTCCTGCTAAGAACATGAATGAGTCACTATGAAACACAATTCAAGCCAGCGAATTTGGCTGTGTGTCCCCCTCTCCCTTCCAAAGTGAGAGTGCCAGCTTGCTATACCTTCCCTTTATCAAATAATTAAACACCTTTCCCCCTGGAGGTGAGCTCCCTCAGAACAAGGACCATGCTATGTGTTCTAGTTTGCTAGCTACCGAAATGCAATATACCAGAAATGGAATGGCTTTTAAAAAGGGGAATTTAATGAGTTGCTAGCTTACAGTTCTGAAGCCAAGAAAATGTCCCAATTAAAACAAGTCTACAGAATAATGTTCAATCAAAGGCATCCAGGGAAAGATACCTTATTTCAAGAAGGCTGATGAAGTTCAGGGTTTCTCTCTCAAGTGCAAGGGCACATGGTAAACACAGCCAGAGTTTCCCTCTCATCTGGAAGGGCACATGGTGAACACAGCATCATCTGCTAGCTTCTTCTCCTGGCTTCCTGTTTCATGAAGCTCCCTGGGAAGCATTTTCCTCCTTCATCTCCAAAGGTCACTAGCTGGTGGATTCTAGTTCTTGTGGCCATGTCATTCTGCTCTGCTCTCTCTAAATCTCTCTCATTCTCCAAAATGTTCTCTCTTTTATAGGACTCCAGAAACTTATCAAGACCCACTAAATGGGTGCAGACATGTTGTCGCTTAATCCAGTTTAACAACCACCCTTGACTAAATCACACCATCCAGGTAGATGATCTGATTACAGTTTCAAACATACAGTATTGAATAGGGATTATTCTGCCTTTATGAAATGGGATTTAGATTAAAACATGGCTTTTCTAGGGGACATACATCCTTTCAAACCAGCACATTCCACCCTCTGGACCCTAAAAAAGTCATGTTTTCCCCATGTACAAAATACATTCATTCCATAATAGTATCAGAGAACCTTAAACCATTTCCATAGCAATATACATGAAATACAAAGTTAGAAACGTACAAACTCCTATCAAAGTTAGTTACAGGCATGGACTGTTCTAAGGCAAAATTATCCTTTGGCTTTGAACCTTTGAAAACTCAGAAGTTATTTGTTGCCAACATACAAAGGAGGAACAGTCATGGGATACATATACGCATTTTCATAGGGAGGAAGGAACATAGTGCTCACAAGACCCAAGCAATTCCGAAAACCTGCAGGGCAAAGTCCATTAGATTTCAAAGTCGGAGAGTCATCTGCCTCTGGGACTTTTGAAAGCGGCAGTCCCACTCTTTCCAAAGGTCTACGCAGAGGCCTGTCTCTCTCCAAATACAACCTTGGGGGACTTTGGGGAGACCAACTTTTACTTGGCTCTACCCTCTCCAAGCATCAGGGCTTTACCCAGACTCTCTGCCATCTCCGGGGCACACACTCAGCCCCTCCATGCAGTGGCAGCCAGGCTCTCCCCAAACCCCAAGGAATGTGCTTCACCCTCTCCAAGGCCTGAGGCAGCGTCACTCTTCCACTGCAACGAGGTAGAAGGCTCACCCTCTTCATGGGCTTGGGTGGGTCCGCTCTCCTGGCCCGAGGCTTCTTGACTTCAGACGCCAGCCTCCATGGTTTTGCCTCTAAAGTTATTTTTCCTCCAATGTGTCCCTTCTCTGAACCCCCCAGTCCAGTGAGGCGCGGTTCTGTTTATACAGGTCCCACAGCACTCTCGTTGGCTCTCTATGCAGTAGCCCTGGATCATGCCCATCAGACATAAGGAGATTCCACAAATCCTTCCTGGGATAACTCCATGTCCAATCCCGGCTTTCTCTGAAATGACTGACTAGTTCCGCATTTGGTTAAATCCTCACACAGGGCACTATTCTCTGTGGTCTCCCCTTCTGTAGGCCCAGAATTTTCCAGAATTTCACTTTCTGGTTTCTTTGTATCCAAGAGTTCAGTTCTCAGCTTATCTCTTTCCTGTCACATTTTACTATAAGCTGTAAGGAGAAACCAGGCTGCACTTTCCACATTTAATTTGGAGATCTCTTCTGCTAAATATCCAAGTTCATGGTTTTTAAAATCTGCCTTCTAGCCGAAGCCACTAGTCAATTTTGCCAGGTTATCTGCTATTTTAAAACAAGGCTTATCTTCTTTCCAGTCTATAATAGCACATGCCTCATTTCTGTCTAAGATTTTATCAGAAGTGTCTTTAGAGTTCACATTTCTACCAAAAGTCTCTTCAAAGCATTCTAGGCCTTCTCTATCAAGCTTCTCACAACTCTTCCAGAATATTCCCATATCCATTTAAAAAGCAGTTTCAACATGTTTGGTATTTGCAAACTGCAGCAGCAGCACCCCACTCTCCGGTACCAAAATCTGTCCTAGTTTGCTAGCTGCTGGAATGCAATATACCAGAAACAGAATGGCTTTCAAAAAGGGGAATTTAATAAGTTGCTAGTTTACAGTTCTGGGGCCAAGAAAATGTCACAATTAAAACAAGTCTATAGAATAATGTCCAATCAAAGGCATCCAGGGAAAGATATCTTAGTTCAAGAAGGCTGATGAAGTTCAGTTTCTCTCTCATCTGGAAAGGCACATGGTGAACACAGCATCATCTGCTAGCTTCTTCTCCTGGCTTCCTGTTTCATGAAGCTCCCCGGGAGGCATTTTCCTTTTTCATCTCCAAAGGTTGCTAGCTGGTAGACTCTACTTCTTGTGGCTATGTCATTCTGCTCTGCTCTCTCTGAATGTCTCTCATTCTTCAAAATGTTCTCTGTTTTGTAGGACTCCGGAAACTTATCAAGACCCACCCAAATGGTGGAGACCTGTAGTCACCTAATCCAGCTTAACAACCACTCTTGACTAAATCACATCATCCGGGGGGATGATCCGATTACAGTTTCAAACATACAGTATTGAATAGGGATTATTCTGCCTTTATGAAATGATATTTTGATTAAAACATGGCTTTTCTAGGGGACACACATCCTTTCAGACCAGCACACTATGTGACCACTCTCTTGGCACCAGGACCCAGCAGGTTCTCCTGAGTCAATGAAAAAATTAACACCTCTTGCATTCACTCAGCCTTTGAACGCCTACTTTTACTTGCAGGGGATAAGGATAGGGAGAGGAGACAAACAACTAGGGTTTCCTGGTCCCCATCTCTTAAAAATCAAAGCCCTTCAGGGTAAAATTATCTAATGAGATCACCGTTCATATGGTAACAAAATACTCATTAAGTGGGAAAATATTTATTTCTTGTGGAAGAATGTTCAGCCAACAGAAGCCACACATATTTCCTATTTTATGCTTTCAATTCATTTATTATTTAAGGAATAACAGGAATGTGAGTAACAATGCAAGTGCCTTCCAGGCCTAAAATTCTATGATTCTAAATATGTTCAATAATAAAACAAATATGGCTGAAATTTCTGTGTAAATAAACCAGGAGCAATTTTCACAGAGTCTGCAAGGAGTAGAATGCACTGGAAGAATCCAAAGTAGACTAAAGCAATAAGCCACTTTTGCTTTGATTTTTTGCTTCTAAATTTTAAGTACCTAATACGAACACAAATAACAATTATGTTCTAGGCCGTTAAAATCCCTTTCCCGTTGAATAACTTATGAACATAAAGAAAGATTTCAACTGAGCTTTTCACATGATGTTCAGAGTTATTGAAACAGAATCTCTTGGAAAAACTCCAAGACAAAACCCTTCAGCCAAATTACCTCCTCCTAAAACTGGAGACTCCTAGAAGAAGGTCGCATAGGAACACAGAGAAAAACAACCAGAAAACCAAGAAACAATAAAAAGAACCAAAGATATAATGGTGATGACATGATTCTATTTATAGGCAGTCCCAGAGAATCCACAAAAAACCTACTGGAGCTAATAAACTAATGCAGCAAAGATGCTGCAGGATACAAGATCAACCTGCAAAAATCGGTTGTGTTTCTATACACCAGCAATGGACAGTTTGAAAAAAGAAAATTAAGAAATTACATTTACATTAGCAACAAAAATAATAAAATGCCCAGAATAAATTTAATGAAGAAGGTGAAAGACTTACACACTGAAAATTATAAAACATTGCTAAAAGAAATTAAAGAAGACCTAATGTTCTAGTTTGCTAGCTGCCGAGACGGATTGGCTTTTAATAAAAGGGGATTTATTTTGTTAGTTCTTCAGAGGAAAGGCAGCTAACTTTCATCTGAGGTCTTTCTTAGGTGGGAAGGCTCAGGGTGATCTCTGCTGGCCTTCTCTCCAGGCCTCTGGGTTCCAACAACTTTCCCTGGGATGATTTCTTTCTGCATCTCGAAAGGCCTGGGCTAAGCTGGGAGAGCTGAGATGAGGTATGCTGAGCTGCTTGGGCTGTGCTACGTTGACCTCTCTCATTTAAGCACCAGCCAATTAAATCAAACATCATTCATTGCAGCAGGCACGCCTCCCAGCTGAGTCCAGATGTAATGAGCAACAGATGAGGTTCACATATCATTGGCTCATGTCCACAGCAACATAACTAGGCACCTTCACCTGGCCAAGTTGACAACTGAATCTAACTACCGCACCAAAATAAATAAAAAAGACATCCCATGTTCATGGACTTAATAGTGTCAAGATAGCAATATTCCCCAAAGTACAGATTCAATGCAACCACTATCAAAATTCCAATGGTCTTTTTTGAAGAAATGGAGAAAGAGATTATCAAATTTATATGAAGTACAAGGGACCACAAATAGCCACAACAACAGTGCAAAAGACAAAGCTGGAGGACTCATACTTCTCAATTTCAAAACTTACTACACAAAGCAACAGTAACCATGACAGTGTGGTAGTGACACAAAGATTGACACAGACCAATGGAATGAGAGTCCAGAAATAAACCTAAGCATCTAGGCCAATTAACTTTGACAAGAATGGCAAAAATAATTCAATGGAGAAACAATAAGTCTTCTCAATAAATGGTGCTGATCCAACTGGATATCACATACAAAAGAATGAAAATGGACTATTCCATATACAAAATAATTAAATAAGAATGGAGAAATGATGTAAATATGAGAGCTAACACTATAAACACATTTGAAGAAAACACAGGGGCAAATCTTCATTAACTCAGATCTGGCAATGGGTTCTTAATTTTTCACCAAAAAACACAAGCAATGTAAGAAAATAGAGATAAATTGGGCTGTTTTAAAACTAAAAAATGTTGTACAAAGTACTTGATCAATAAAGTGAAAATACAACCCACAGAATGGAAGAAACTGTTTCCAAATTACATAAAGATTGAATATCCAAAATTCTTAAAGAACTTTTATAACTCATCAACAAAAAGACAAGCAACTCAAAAAAAGGGGGGGGGGCAATGAATTTGGGTAGACATTTCTCTCAGGAAAATACATAATGTGCAAAAATCACACAAAAAGATGTACAACATCATCAGTTATGAAGGAAATACAAATAAAATAAAAGCCGCAATAAGATACCTCTTCACATACAATAGGATGCCTATAACCAAAAAAGCTAACAACAAAAACAGAAAATATGTGTGTGTGAAGTTGTGGAGAAATATGAAACCTCATACACTGCTGGTGGGAACGTAAAGTGATAAAGCCACCTTGGAAAACAGTCTGGCAGTTCTTCAAAAATTTAAACATAGAATTAACACATGACCCAACAATTCTACTACAAGGTATATACCCAAAATAGTGGAAAACAAGGATTCAAATAGATACCTGTTTACAAAATGTTCATCCTTATCCACAATAGCCAAAATACGAAAGCAACTCAAAGTCAATCAATGGATGAATGCATAAACAAATTAAGGTACATTCATATAATGGAATATTATTCAACCATAAAAAGAAAAAGTACCAAGGCATGGTATCCCTTATGTGAATCTTGAAAACCTTATGCTAAGTGAAAAAAGCCAGACAAAACAGGTAACATATTGTATGATTCCTTTTACATGAAATAGTTAGAATAAGCAAATCCATAGATACAGAAAGCACATAGTGGCTGCCATGAGGGAGAATGTGGATTGACTGATTAATGGGTACAGTGTTCTCCTGAGGGGAGGAAAAGTTTTGAAACCAAAGAAAGAGATAAGTATACAACATTGTAAATGCACTAAATGCCACTGAATTACTTTAAATAGTTAATTCTATGCTGTGTGAATTTCACCTCAATTAAAAGTCAATCGATGTACCATCTCCTGACCCCTTATTCCTGACAGTCCTTCCAACATGAAAAAGGTAGAATGGGCATACCCTGAATAACCCTGAAGAGTGCGAGAAAGATCAAAGGTGATGGTGGAGTTATACAGAGAAGGTAGGGTTTAACAAACAAGCATGATTGCTGAATCATTATATTGATATTCTTTTAGTCTCCAGTATCTTAGAGCAGCTAGGAATAAAAACCTAAAATTGTGGAATTGTAACCCATACCAAACTCTGAAATCTGTTCTACAACTAATTATTGCACTGTGCTTTGGAATTTATCACTTTTTTGTGTATATGTTATTTTTCACAAAAAAGAAAAAAAGTCGATTGTGATGATAAAAAATATTTATTCCTTCCAGCCTCCAATGTTCTGGAGCAGCTAGAGTGAAAAGTCTGAGAGGATGGTATGGTAGCCCATGACAAACTCTGGGATCTCTCCTATAACTACTTGGTGACAAGTGCTTTGAAAACTATTGCTTTTTTTCTTTCTTTGCTTTGTCTACATGTTATATTATACAATCTTAATAAGTTAAAAAAAAAAGTCAATCAATGTAATTAATGATATTAACAAACCAAAGATGATGATGACTGATCATATCAATGAATTCAAGGAAAAAAAAAACATTTGACAAATATTTAACACCTATTCATAATAAAAAGTCTAAGTAAACTAGGAGAATGTTCCAGTGACTACTGCCATAATGGCACACTCTCTGAGCCAACAGCCCTGCTCTCAGGAGCTCAGGGGCCTGTATGGAAAGAAGGGACAGCGTCAACCAACATCATGTTCAAAACAGGGACTCATGGCAACCCCAGACCAGAGATGAGTCCTCTTTATTCAAACTAGTCTTCTCATTTAGTCCATTGCATGGCCATGTTTTGCTGACATCTGAATTATTTCAACTATCCTTAAATAGTGCCCATAACCTGTTGTAAGAAGAAGCAAAAAAACAACCAGAAAGGGCCAGAGAAAAATGAAATGGATCAATAGTTATATGGAATGGTGGGATTACAAGGGTTTGGCTTCTTGCTTCTACTGTTCTATTATTTTTCAATTAAAAAAAATTAACATAGATTACTGAATAAAGGGTAAAACTATATATCTGTATTTGTGTGTTGTCCATACATTCATTCACTCAAAATGAAGACAAAATAGAATTACCCTAACTTTATAGTTGGCGGAACTCTAGCCCAGAGAGGTAAAGCCACGTTACAAGAATTCACACAGCTCTAAAATGTGCACTATAAACTCCATGGATGCTGTTTCACAAAGATATATTAAAGCCCTGACCCCTAGTCCTATGGTATGAAATCATTTGTAAATGGGATCTATGAAGACACTATTAAGATGAGGCCAAGCTGAATCACAGTGGCCTCAATCCAATGGAACTGGAGCCCTTGTGGGAAGAGGAAAAATGGACCAGGAAAAGGAGACAGACAGAGATAGATGGTCACATGACAGGGCAAAGCTGAGTCATGGATGGCCATCAAGCCACCACCAGGACCTTACAGACTTCAGAGAAAGCAGGACCCTCTAATGCTGAATTTCTGGTCTCCAGAACTGAATGAGAATAAATTCCGGTTGGTTAAGACAACCATGTTGGGGTATTTTTTTTACAGCAGCCCTGGCCAACTCAATGGCTTAGACTCTGAGAAACTCACGTCCCAGACACAGGATGGAAGAATGAAGGGCCTTGTGCCAGTTTGAAGGTATTATGTGCCCCGGAAGAGCCATATTTCAATCCTGATCCTATCTTGTGGAGGCAGGTATTTCTTTTAATCCTGATTCTATATTGTAGGGTGGAAACTTTTGATTAGATTATCTCCACGGAGATGTGATGCGCCCAGTTGTGAATGTAGTCTTTTGCTTAGATGGAGATGTGACTCCACCTACTATAGGTGGGTCTTGATTAGATTACTAGCATCTTTAAAAGGGGAAACATTTCGGAGAAATAACAGATGCCTCTGAGCCAACAGAGAGAGCAGATGTAGATGCTTGGAAACAGCTGCCTCAGAGAACAGAGACATGAATGTTTGGAGATGCTTGGAACCCAGCAGATGTCACCATGAGATGTTAAGCAAGCCAGAACCTGCAGAGATTCAAGGGAAGCCAAGAGAAGAAAGCCAGCCCCAGAGAAGCAAACCAAGGAACAGAGGCTGAAAGCAACAGAACCCAGGAGCAAAGGACCAACAGATGTCAGCCACATGACCACGCAGCTGACAGAGGTGTTCCTGACCCATCAGCCTTCCTTGAATTAAGGTATCTCTCCCTGGATGCCTTAGTTTGGACATTTTTATAGGCTTAGAATTGTAAACTTGTAACTTATTAAATTCCCCATTTTAAAAGCCGTTTCAGTTCTAGCATATCGTGTTCTGGCAGCTGACATAGGCCTCTTTGGTCAGGACCTAGGACAAGGTCTAGGGGTGTTTCCAGGCAGCTACAAAGAACCGCATACCCTTCGAATTAGCCTGTTGTCCAAACGGCAAATAGTGCCACCCATTCATTCATTCCTTCATTTCTGGCACTCTTGCCACCATATTATGGAATGAAAGGTTTGAAATATGCAGGGGTGGTCCTCATTTCAGGCACCAGTACACAGCTCATGGCTCCTGACATAAATACAGAGAAGGGCCCAGAGCTTGCAGGGTGGCAGAAATCACACATTTACACGCAAAGTGATGACAGCTCCTGAGACAAATTCAAACTGTGGTTCACTTTAATAAGGCATCTGAGGCTCAGATACCTCATCTAATTTACCAGCAGGACACACAAATCACAGCTCGAATGGGAGGTACCTTGTCAGGGCTGCCGGCTGGAATTATCTGGGAACAATACCGCATGGGTTATTTCAGCACTGCCCATCAAAGCCTCATACGTCTGTTTCTCAAGCCTCTCTTTTCACAAAACTCAGCTCTTAACCCAGCTTGGCTCTGATATGGATGGTTCTATATCCTAGTCTAAAACATAAAATATGTTAATGCCTCTGGCAGATTTTTAACTGGTAACTCCTCTTGACATTCCTCACTGCCCTCACTTAAGTGACCCTGGGCAAGTGACTGAACAGTTCTGAGGCTCAGTTTCCTCATCTGTAAATTACTCTGTCAGGGTTGCTGTGAATTGTACCTGAGACATACATGCAGAGGCCAAGCACAGGGTATGCACACAAAAATGGAAACTACATGTTTTTTCATTGACCCTGGCAAAGGCTCTGTTCTCAGCTGATCAGTTTTAAAAATAATACTGCTAGTTTCCTCTGGATGAGTATGTTTGTGATGCTGCCATCCTGACTCAGAGGAGACTTTTAAGAAATCAAATCTGGGGGTTAGCTGCTTTGTAAAGGAAGCAACCACTGCTCTGCGTGAAAGTGTAAATAAAATGCCACTTAAGTAATCACATTACTCACAGCTTAATGCATGTGATTCAGAGCGGCAAGCAGGGGCGTGTATATGATGGATTTCTCATTATCTGGCGGCTGCCACCGCAGTCCATCCAACTGTCTGCAGGCCTCCTGGCTGGGAACGTCTACATTAGCTCCTGATGGGACCTCAACAACTGCTATCAGTGGAAACAGACCTGGGAGGAAGGAGGCGATGCCTTCATAATAAGGTGATAATACCAAGAGAAATGTTTGTCTGAGGAGGAGCTGCCAGGTTCTAAGTCAGCCACTGGAGGTCCCTTCCTCAGCCAAGGGCTCCCCAGTGAGTCTGGGCCACATGGAATCTCCAGCCTAATCCTCCCGGCTCCTGCCAGGTAGGTGCAGAGCCTGCTGGGATGCCCTGGTCGAGCCTATTTTTGGCCCTGCCATGCCAAGTGTCAGCCTGTGCAGCGAAGGAGAGAATGAGGCTGTATTAGAATCCAGCTCCTTTCAGAGGAGGATCTCTGAAATCCCAAGCTTTCCATCTGACTAGACTTGCCCTGAATAGCTTCTGGGTATGTGTTAGATCCATAGATACTTTATGCTCTGGATAAATGCAAATCTAGAAAAGCTATTTTGAAATCCAACTGCAAGTGTGTTCCACAGTTGGGAGGAGTCTTGCAGAGGCACAGGCTGGAATACCCCCCATGAAGGACCTCTGGGAAGGCTCTTAATGTTTAAACCCAGGTCCACGGAGGCACCAGTGTCTCCTGCAGGGACAGAGCTCCCTCCAAGAGGGTGACTGTGCAGGGGACAGGCTTGCCTCAGCCACTCTACCCTTTCTACCTCCACTTCCAAACAGGGCCTGTACCCTCAAGGTCATCTTTCCTACCTTTTCTCATCAAAACCTGCTCCAGGATCCTTCCTTCAGGGCCAAGTAAAGATGCATGAAATAGCTCCCAGGCCACTCAGGCTTTCTAAGGGATCCAAGTCTGAAGTGACAAAATCTTACCAATAAAAGGACACACAGATATTCAGGAGAGGGCCTTCTGTGCCCCCTGAATGCACAGCACATGTGTCAGCCTGGGACCAGGAAAGGATGGGAGAGGAGGAGGATTAAGAATCAAGGGGAGAATGAAAGGGAACGAAAGGAATTTGCAAATAGCCTGGAACTGAGCAGCAAAACGAACATGACCACTGTGACCTGAAATTGATCCAACGTGCAGAAGAGCTAGAAGCCAAGTCACGGACAAGGAAGGAGCCAGGTTATTTCTCGAGGGAAGATCAAGAAACAGCAACTGAAGCCTGTGCTCACACTTCACGTGGCAAACACCCACAGTTTGCCAAGCACTGCACAGGACACCTCACATACATTGTCCCAAGTATTCACAGTGAAGACTTCGCAAGGATGGAGGTAGTCTCAATGGCTTCAGTTGGGGAAACTAAGGCTCAGAGAGGTTCAATAGCTCGTTCCAGGTCACCCAGTAGGAAGCAAGGGTGCAAACCCAGTTCTGTCTGACTGCAGAGCCCTGGGCTCTCTCCCTGGCACAATGCTAGTCTCATGGCCCACACTGGCTGGGCGTCCCACAGAGTTCTAGCCCACCAGCTCCTAGAGGGTGAACTCTGCTGGGTCCAACTCAGACGTGAGCCACCAGCAGAGACTCAGAATGGCTACTGGTTGAATCAAAGCTGGTAAGTAGAGAAATTATTACTCTCTTGGCAACTAGTAATTTAATTATATTGAAGGGAAAGGTCCACCCTTGATAAGACCTGAGGAAACTGAACCTCAAGAGCTAAAGTATACGGGAACCCAGAGGCCAAAACAGAGGGGAGAAGAAGAGGAGAAGGAGGAACATGCTCGGCCCAGTGCTGCTCCAGAGAAGGGTCAGGAGAAAAACAGGCAAGGGGAAGGGTCCCTGGGTGAGGGGGTGACCTCAGGAGGGGAGAAAATAAACTTCTAATTGAAAAATTTGGGACTGTTTGCTGTGAAGTATGTCAGGTGAGACTCAACCTCAGTGCACCCCACAAGCTGTCAGGGGACTCCACGGGATTCATCAGCCCCTCTGAGCAAGGGGTTTCTCTTTGGGGCCAGGGGGACTGGAGGTTTGAAGGGGTGGGGGAGTTCTGGGACCGCGGGCAGAGCAAACAGAGACGGCGCAGGGGTCACGGGAGCCTGAGATTGAGAGGCCGGCCCACCTGGCCATGACACCAGGCTTCTCCTGGGCTCCTGGGTGGGGTCGGGACTGAGGGTCGGGCAGCGCCGACTCAGGTTCCAGGGAGGCCTGACTCACGTTTTGTGCAAGCCCAATGTGCTAACTTGCCCCTGTCTGCAACCTGATCGGGAGTGGCCCACCCAGCCCGCCAGCTGCGGACAGCGCCTGAGGGCACGCAGGAAAGAAGCCTGGGGCCTGCTTATTCGAAAATGGGATGCAAATATGATTTTGGTCATTGCCTGCTTTCCTGCTGCCCCTGGAATTCTTCTTCCATTCAAGAATTATGCCTGTATGGCAGAATGGGAGAAAATTTTAAATAAATTATGAACTTCTACTTGACCACCACAACCGGGCCCTCTGGGCTTATTAACGCTGTCTCTCTGCTCCTTGGAGGACAAACCCTTCGTAAATGTTTTGCAACTAAAATCTACCCGGGAACATGACTCTTCCCACCTGCAATGTGAATAAATCCCGTGTGTTAGGGTTCTCTACAACAACAGCGGCAGTTCATTACCAAGCCATTTTGGGTTATGTTTCTTTGAGAAAATAAATAACCAGTTTAAAGGCCATCAGAAAAGTATTCTACGGATATGCAACTTAAATTATTTATTTGAGATTCCTGAAAGCCACACACATCTGTGGTAACTCTAAGCACATAAGATGTTCTTTGAGGTTTATACCACACGGTGGGAAAAAGACAAAAAGCACAGAATGGCTGCAGATTTCCATTTCCAACAGATCTTCATTTTAGGCTCACTTTCGCCTCTGTGGCTAATCTTGATGAGGAAAGCTTTTTGCACCAAGTGCCTAGGCAGAGAATAGTCCCAGGAAAAGACCTGTAAGAAGCAGAATTGGGGAAAATATCCCAGGTGGAGATGACTACTCTGTGCCAGGCAAGTTCAACCTTCTTAAACCAGGGATTGACAAACTTTTTCTGTCAAGAACCAGAGAATAAGTACTTTAGGCTTCACGAGCCAAGTATGAACCTGGTTGCAAGTTCTTCCTTGTTTTGTTTTCGTGACAGTCCTTTAAAAAATGTAAAAATCATTTGAATCTAATGGCCTGGGTCAGATTTGGCCCACAGGCCATGGATTTTTGACCTATTCTAACAGACCACGCTTATTAAAGCTCTCCATCTCCCTACATGGTCAGTGCAGTTGTGGTTCCATTTTAAAGGTCAAAAGAATGAAGTAACAAATAAAAACCAAAGTTCCCACCCAGATCAAGATGGCAGAGTGAGACATTTCAGAGTAGAAATATCTTTCTCCAAGCTCCAGTAAACAGTTAAAAGACTGTAGGAACAGGGAAAATGTCAAATCAAGAAAAGCAGTATGTCCCAGTTTGAAAGGATGTATGTACCCTAGAAAAGCCATGTCTTAATCCTAATTCCATTTTGAAAAGGCAGCCATTTCTGCTAATCCCTATTCAGAACTGCATGTTTGAAACTTTAATTAGATCATCTCCCTGGAGATGTGACTCAATCAAGAGTGGTTGTTAAACTAGATTAGGTGGAGATGTGTCTCCACCCATTCTAGGTGGGTCTGATTACTTTACTGGAATCCTATGAAAGAGGAAACATTTTGGAGAAAGCTTGAGATTCTGAGAGAGCAGAGAATGCCACAGCACCATGAAGCAGAGAGTCTACCAGTCAGAAACCTTTGGAGATGAAGAAGTAAAATGCCTCCCAGGGAGCTGGAGAGGAAGGTAGCAGATGACACTGTTTGCTATGTGCCCTTCCAGCCGAGAGAGAAACCCTGACCATGTCCTCCATGTGCCTTTCCAGATGAGAAAGAAACACTGAACTTCACTGGCCTTCTTGAATCAAGGAAGGTATCTTTCCCTGGATGCCTTAGATTGAAAATTTCTATAGAATTGCTTTAGGTGGGACATTTCCATGGCCTAAAAACTGTTAACTTGCAACTTACTAAATTCCCCTTTTTAGAAGCCATTCTGTTTCTGGTATATTGCATTCTGGCAGCTAGCAAACTAGAACTCGGTAGGATCTTGTGGTGCCCTGGCTGGCCCCTCCCCAACCTGTCAGATTCCTGGCACTGGTTTCAGAGGTTGTAGGTAACTTTCATGCATATACTGGGAATCTGTATATCTTGTCCCGCCTTTCTGGTGATAGCCCAAGGGACTTATTGTTCCAAAATTTGCCCTATGTATAAAAAATGGCTCATAGAGCACTCCTACAGACCACTGAGGGAGAAAAGTCAACTTGTGCTGCCTGGCACAAAGGACTTCTGACTATAGGATAGAGAGTGAAATGCCTAAGACTGTGTAAGACTTGTTTAGCAGAGAAGAAGGGACATTCAGAACTATGGAAATGGGAGAATTACTAGGGTCACATGCATATAATCAAGCAAGACCTATGCATAGAAAGGATGGGGGGCCCCTACATCTTGGCCTAGAGCTATTCTCTAAACCCATTGTATGGATAAACCCTGAAGGAAAGCATTGCACAGGTCAGTTTGCAAAGGCTAGGAAAGCTATTTTCTTTTTTCCCTTCTTCTTGTTTTATGTTTGTTTGCTTTCTAGTTCCTAGCATTCAAGGAAATCTCTATCATAACACTAGCTGGATACAAGCTTAAGGAATAGACATTCAGAGTCTAAATTCCAGTGATAACACATTAAAATATCAAAATGTCTAATTTTCAGCAAAAAGTTACAAAACATACAAAAAAAAAAAACAGGAAATGATTGCCCAGGCAAAGAAGAAGATTAAAACTTTAGATACCATACACAAGGAGAACTATCAAGCAAAAATGTTTTAAAAAATGGGCTAAATATGCTCGAAGAGCTAAAGAAAATCAAGGACAAAGGACTGAAGGAAAAGAGGAAAGCGATATATGAACACAAAGAGAATATCAGTGGAGAGGCAAATCATGAAAAGGAACCAAAGAGATCTGAAGACCAGAATACCAGAAATTTAAAATCCCACAGAAGAGTTCAATAGCAGATTGGAGCTGACAGAGAATCAGAAAACTTGAAGATAAGACAATTGAAACCATCTTATCCAGGGAGAAGAAACGACAAGAAAAGTAAAGAGAACCTTCTCTTCCTAGGTCCTAGGAAGAGAAGAGAGAAAGGGGCAGAGAGAATATTCAAAGAAAAATGGCTGAAAACTTCCCAAAAGTTAACAAAAAACATGAATATATGCACCCAAGATGCTTGAGAAACAGAACAAAGCCAAATAGATGCATGCTGCAGCATATAATAATCAAACTGTTGAATAGCAAAGATAAAAAGAGAATTCTGAAAGCTGCAAGATAAAAGCAATGTATCACATACAGGGGAGCCTCAATAAATTAAGTGCCATTTTCTCATCAGAAAACATGGAGGCAAATACGTCAACCCTGGGATGACATATTTAAACTGCTGAAAGCAAAAATTTGCCAACTAAGAAATCTATATCCAATAAAACTGACTTGCAAAATTGAAAGTGAGATGAAGTCATTCCCAGAGAAACCGAAACTGAAGGAAGTCATCAGCACTACACTGGCCCTACAAGAGGTGCTAAAGAGAGCTTCGCAGGTAGAAAGGGAAGAACAACGGACAAGAGATTGAAGCCTCATGGAGAAATAAAGATCTGCAACGAGGGCAAAGACCTGGGAAAATATAAATGCCGTGCTCTTGTACTGTTGGTTTTTAATTTCACTTTTTAATTCCTTCAGGATCTAAAAGGCAAACGCATACAATGTAATGAGAAATCAGTGGTTTTGGACTCAATGTATAAACACGGAATTTTTGACAAGAACTACATAAGATAGAGAGGTGGAGGGGTATAGGAACATAGTTTGCATATATACTACTGAAGTTGAGTTTGTATCAAAACAAAGGATATTGTTATAGATTTAGGATATTAAAGTTAAGCCCCATGGTAAGTACAAAGGAAATATCAGAGAATATGTAAGCTCATGGAGACAGAAATTAGAGTACAGGCTACCAGGGGTGAGTGACAATGACAATGAAAAGTTAATGTATAATGGGTGTATGGTTTCCTTTAGGAGAGATGAGGCAGTTTTAGAAAAGGAAGGTGGAGATGGTACCATATTTCCACTGAATGGTATGTTGAGAGAGGCTGAGATGAGAAAGTTTATGTATGTTCCCACAACTATAAAATGGAAAGAGCAACCAAAGAGCCAATGACAATTAAATGCAATGAATGATCCTGGATGAGATCTAGCAAGGAAGGAAGAAAGGCTCAAAGGGACATTATTGGGACATAGAATAAAGTTGGAATTAGACCATAAACTTTATATCAATGTTAAATTTATTAAAGTTGATAATTACACTTAAGAGGATACCTAAATGACTATCCTCATTCTTAGGAAATGTATATGCTAGTGTTAAGTGTTCAAACAGCATGATGTATACAACATACAATGAAGTGTTTAGAAACCAGACTAATGAACGGATGGACAGACAGACATGATAAAGAAAGACGAAGAGATGGGAGGAAGGGAGGAAGAGACAAAGAGACAGAGAGGGAGAAAGAAAGGACAAATGTGACAAAATGTTAAAATTGGTGGATCTGGGTATCTGGGGGTGAGGGGAGAGGAGTATGTTGGAATTCTCTATGTGGGTTTGCATTATTTTTGTAAACTTTCTATAAGTTTGAAAGTATTTCAGAATTAAAATTAAAAAAAAATACTTTGCTCTGAGACGCTAGGGCCCCTCTTGAGTTTGCTCACGTGGCCTGCATGTCAGAGGCCTCTCCAGGCAAGATCTAAACCTAGACCTGTCGGTCTTCAAAGGCCACACACTTCCCAGTTTACCACATGGGCTCAAAAACATTCTGAATCTGTCAACTGTCCTCTCAGCAGAGAGCGAACTGACGTTATGGGTAAGAGGGATGTACAGGGAACTAACGCGCATGGGGGCCTGACCGTGAACTCTACCCATGTGCATCCGCGGGACCACCATGGAGGTCTGTGCAGGTCGTCCGCTGCACAAGAACGCCAGGCCAGGAAGGAGGCGAGGGCTGAAATCCCGTCTGCACACGACCACCGAGCACCCTGGGCCAGGGCCCCGACCACACAGAGGGGACCCCTCCTCTTGTTTCTCTCCAAGGCCCCAGGATGCCTACAGCAGCCCTGCCGGTGCACCTCCCAGGGAGAGCAAAGTCGGGGGTCAGGATGGGGCCAGAGCAGCCTCATCAAAGCCAGAGGAACCCGCAGCCAGAGCCCTGAAGGCAGACAGAAGAGAGCCCAAGTGGACAGACTCACAGGACAGGAGGGAGCGGGACCCAGGGGCAGGAATCCAGTAATCACATCTCATTCACTAAGGAGGACCCAACTCACCTGCCCCCCACACCCTAGGGTCAGAACTTGGCAGTATGTAAAAGCAGCACACTATTTCATGCAGGAGGATTAGCAAAATTCATTAATTCTGAAAGGCAGCAACAGTAGAAAATAGGTATTTTAAAGAAAGATTTACACAAATCCTATCCAGCAGGCATTTATTAACTCTCTTGGTGATTGCTGCATAAGAGTTTATTAAAAGGAAGTCAGGACTACCTACAGAATTTCCCTGACATCTTTAAGTTTATATTATGTAAGTGTCATGAGTAACAAAACTAGACTCTTAACCAAAAGGGAAAAAGGGAGACCATTTGTGGATGGCCTTGCTAGCTCCTCTTGTTGGGGTTCTTTGGACCTACAAGGCCATCACCCCTTCCCTTACCACCAAAACATTACTGGAGCCTACAGGTGCCCAACACAGCATCGTGGAAAGAACTGCTTCAGTGCCAAGTTCCCTGGCAGAAGCTGCCAGGGGCTAGCCTGAGTTTGTCTGTGGGTCTTGGACCTCATGGCCCCTCTTCCAATGCATGGGCCCAGACCTCTGATGACAATTCTCGGGAGGCATAGGAAGCCAAATGTTCCAAGGCCCCTAAAGACACAAGCATGTTTCTGCCTCAGGACCTGGGGAGACTTCCTTGGAGTGACAAAGCTGGGAAAGATTCCTTAAGGACCTATGAGGCTTCCTGTCTCCCACATCCTACCCAAGTGTCCAAAACAAGCTCATGACTATCTTCCTGAGATCTTAGTAGGAGATGATGCAGTTAAATTGTTGGGAATGAGCTAATAAGCAAAAGAAACTACATTTTTTTTCCTTTCTTCATCTCAAACTTCTAGGACAAGATTTTTTGCAGATACCCTTAAAAGTTTCTGCAACTGTCTGTAGACAGACACTGGTGAGTAAAGAAAGCAAATTGCTCTCTGCAACTACGAAGCTCTGACTCCTTGAGCAGCCCATCTTGATGCTGCCATCGTAGTCATGCCTACGGATGGCTGGCTCAGGCTAAGGCAATCATTCCCAGAGCCATGTGCCACTGTTAAATGTGCAAACGGCAACATGGAAAATTACCCAGGAAGCAGCTGTTTATGCTTTAGGCTGTGCCTACGTGCGGAGAAAAGCAGTGGGCGGGTGGAAGTCACAAACCAGAAAATTAAGAAAATATTATTTTCAAGTTAAATGTGAAGGGAAGTGTCACTGCAAGAGGTAATCAATAGTCAAAAGGAAGCACAGTAGACAAACCCTCTGGTTAAAGAGGGAAGGGAACAGCAAGAGTCCCCTTCAAAGACAAACAACTGAGCTACAGCAGCCCCAGGAAGACTCGACTTTACCACTGTTACAGTCCCAAATGCATAAGTTTCCCGAGAAGTGATGTGCTTCACCTAGCAAGAAGGCGCCAGACCCGGCATGCAGCAAATATGAAGACAACTCCACGATGTACAGGCAACTTCTAAAGGGCTCAGCACACAATGTTACAGACATTTAGAAAGAATAGGAAACAGCAGCATTTACTCTTCCCTTCCAGCCATAAACAACAACCTCCAGGACGTAGAAACCCTTGGACGTACCAAATTCTGACTCTACCGCAGGTCTTGACAATAAGCTGCTCACAACATAGAGAGTCCCAGCACAGTGGCCTGAATCCGATCTGATATTTCCTATATGGGGAATTATCACCCTCTTCTTTGAATCCCACATGATTGAGAGCACTCGGCTGGTGGGCTAGAAATGAAGGGTCTTCATCCGAAGAATGGAGAGAGTACGTGGAAGCAGGCCAGCAGATTATTCGGCCGCCTCTCCTACGCTCCTAAGACCTGACACTCATTTGCTGCCAAGCTTGGACTCCAGGCTACATTTAAAAGGGAAATCTGGGCTCACAATGGGTTTTACAAACACAATTCTAGGCCAGGCTCTTCCCGAGAGTTGAAGTCCACAATGCTGTATCCAAAGCCTCCAGACATTCCTGGCTGTACCAGGGAAACAAGATGCAATGCCTTATGGAACAACTAGAAACAAACTATTTATCGAAAAGGCACGACAGAAACAGTCAACTTCGTTGGTTTATTTCTATGATAGAGAACTGGGAAAAGATGAGCTACACAATTTTTCATCAGAAATAAATGATTTATAGCAGAAGGCTTGACAGTGCAGTGCGGTTAAGCAATGGACTGTGGAGTCTGACAGAGTCAGGTTTGTATTTTGGCTCCATCATTTATTGACTGTGTAACCTTGGAAAAGCACTGAGCCTCACTTTTCCTCTCTATACAGTGATGTCGTTAAAGGAGCAACTCAGAGTTTACAAAGTTCAAGAGAGTTAATCCATGTAAAGTCCCTAGCAGAAGACTTGGAACATGATAAATGCTCATTAAAGATAGTCATTATAAGCAGAAGTATCATTTCATAGATTATTATCATTTATATGCATTTTAACCCTTTATTCTCTTCTTTTTCAAGTCCTACCTGTCATATTAAAATTTGGGGCTGAAAAGTTCAAGAGGATGCTTGAGTGAGCATTAAAACATAGCCTATTTTGGCTCTGTTGTCTGAAGACAAGTCCAAAAAGCCAGTGATTTAGAGTCTACAAAGTTTTAAAACAAACTAGCATATAAGCCAAAGGCAAAGATGAGAGAAGATGGTTCTGTGTCATCATGAAGAAAAAGCATGACAGGAGAAAAGATCCCAAGTTTCTCAGCTGGAGATGTACTGGTTGAATCCAGAACAAAACAAAAAAGAGCTTAACATGAGGAGGAAAAACCATATTTCCCTAGATGCTTCTTAAAAATATCTAAGGGAAAAGGAGTACAAAAAAGAAAACCAATAAAGCATCCCCATCAAAAAAAAAAAAAAAAGCCAATTGAAAATAAGGGTGATAACTGAATAGGCATTTCACAAAATATGATACTCAAAGGACAAAATAATATGAGAATGACTAAAATTTTAAAGAATGACCAGAACAAGCATAGGAAAAGACGTAAAACCACTGGAGCTCTCCTGCACTGGTGGCAGGAATGAAGCAATGAGGCCACTTCTGATAACCGTGACAACACGAACTAAGAAGAGCATGCAACCCTGGGACCTAGCAAGCCCACCCTAGGAATATACTCAGCAGTACGAGCAGGGAGACACTCAAAGACATATACAAGAAGATTCACAAGCAGCAATACTCAACTATGTTTTCCACACTGAAAACAACTCAAACGTCCACCAGGAGTAAAATGGATCAAATGTGGTATATGTACACAATGGAAATTCAGACAGCAATAAAAACAGATGACCTACTGTAACACATTAACAAAACGGAGAACAACACACACATAACACTGAGCTAAAAAAAGATACAAAACAATATAAACCATATGATGCTATTTAGGTAAAGGTCGAAAAAGGTCAAAATGAATGTATGATGAAAAGTTACAACAGGGTGACCGCTGGGAAGAAGGGAGGAGAAAGACCTCAGGACAGGGAAAAGGCGAGGGTCCCTGAGTAAGGCGTCTGGGGTGCTGGGGTAATACTCTGTTTCTCCGTCTAGGTGCTGTCTCCACGGTGTGCTCACCTTGTGATAAATCTTTTCCGAAAGCACTTTGTGCTGCACTCCAGGAAAACAAAGTTTTAAAATTCAGCGAAATAGTCTATTCTGTTGTTTTATATGATCTAGCTGGGTAATTACTTAGTTGGAAATAAGGAAATACTCCAAGCCAGAAAAAAGCATTTTCAGGGACACCTTACCGCAGAAAGGAGATGTTTTCCTGACACCAGCTGAAGCCCCCCAATCCCCAGGAAGAAGGGACATTGTCCTGTCTCAACCCAGGAAGGCTCGGAAGCCAGAAGAGCTCCAGGAGAACCTGGTACTGGCACAAATAATACTAAATGTACTGATTGCTTGCTAAGTGACAGTACTATTATAAATGCTTCAAACATAGAAACTTGTGTAATCCCAAGTCCCTTCTTCATTTTCCCAATGAGGTAACTAAGCACAGAGAAGTGAGGTGGGCTGCCCAAGGTCACAGAGCTATAAAGAGGTGGAGACAGGATTCACCCCAGGTAGTTCTGCTCCAGAACCACCCACTTCCCATGTGCACCCACCTCCCTAACTACCTGACCATCTATGGGAGAGGAGATAACCATCCATCCACCTTAGCAGAAGCTCTCATCCCAGTGATGGAGAGAGAACACAAAGGCCTGGAGGAGAAGAGCCACCATCTCTGGAGCACCTACCATATGCCAGGCAACAGGCTAAGTACTCTCTCTGCGCCAGAATGTGCTCACTTTTCACAAGGGCCCTCTACAGTAGCTACTATTCTTATTTTCTTTGGAGAGAGGAAGAAAGTGAGGCTCAGAAAAGCTAACTAACTTCATGCAACCAGTGAGGAGCACAGACAAAGAGTGGAACCCAGAACTCACTTGAAGGGGTCCTAGAAGACAGAACAGGCATTTCTATCACAACTGTGAAGGGAAGTAGGAGAAAGATGATCCAGGGACCAGAAATATGTTTTCTGCAATGCCTGTGTGACTGCTTCAGAGACTCAAGCCAGATCCAAACCCAACAAACAAGAACGGTGCCTTCCTGAGAATGAGAGCTGGGCTGTGGTAAGAAGACCCCTACACAAACAAAAGCCAAAGTGAATGCTGAAGATGCCGTGCTTGGAAGAGCAGAGTGGAAATCTATTGTCTATCGCAGAGATCTCCCCTTCTTCTAAGAGGACCCTTTACCTATGGGTCAGGCACTGCTGACCGTACAAAGAGCCTCATGACTCAGCCCTGGTCATTCAGAGTTCATCCTCCTTGACATGGTGATACACCCAGGAATGGACACATGACCTTCACAGGCCAGCGAGGGACTCTCCTGGGTTTGCATAATGCTGTAGAGAGAGGGTTCTCTCTTCCACCTGACTGTTAAGAAAGGGCAGACTTGGAACTGCCAGGGGACATCTTTATACTCCTATGGGGAAAAAAAGCCAATATACCAAAGGAGTTGCAGCCAAGAGATGGAGAGAAGCCCTGGATGCAACCAGGCCTGAAGTCCAATACTGCGTTTAACAAATTACATGGACCAATAATCTGGCTTTGTACTTAATTCAGTTGGAACTGGGTTTCATTCACTTACAACCATAAGAGTCCTAACACAGTAGAGGTCTCTGAATAAGGTGTGATATAGGGACATTTTCCAAAAGCCAAGCAATTACAAACTGAATGGGACACAGCCAAGCAGTCTTAATTACCCCCTAAAGATAGCTGCAAATGGAAACCCACTTAGATGAACCTCCAAAAGACTTCTTCAGCTTCCCAGAAAGGTAGACAGCATGGCTTCATGATAAAACCTCACGCTGCCCCATTCCCGGGTGTGGTAGACAAAGGGGCCAGACCAAAATGCGGGGGCCATGCCACAGGTATAGCTGTAGCCTGGAGCTGGAGAGTCACCGATCACCTTACTGCACAAACAGCTGTCACAATGAAGCCTTTCCTGCGGCCGACTGAACACACAGCTCTGTCTTCCACGAATGAATGTCTACAGCACACTGAACTGAGTCATCTTTAACAAGATTTTCCTGATTTTAATTCCATACAGAACTCAACCAGCAGAAAGAACAAATGGTATTTTACTACCTGTGGATATGCACCCTAACTTTTAAATTCATATCTTCAGATAGCAAAGGAGTTGGCAATAGGAGGAAATTAAATCCATAAATCTACTGACTTATCACAGGACAAACACACAATTGGCACCATGACAGCGAACTCTTTGCAGGACCTATTTTCCCCAGAGCCACTCCAGCAAACACAGTGGAAAATCCTGATTTGGAATGAGAAATAATTCCGTTTTTAATCTTGTTTATCTTCTTGGTCTAGCAATCCCTCATGATCAGTGGTCATCTGGCATGTTCTTCTAGGAAAACTGTGGCCACTGCAGCTTAGTTTTTTTTCAGTGTATACCTGCAGGCCCCCGGGTATTAGGCTAACTGTTTTAAAAAGAAATCTAATAAACCAACACACAGTACCATTTATTTCAGGAATATTTTGAAGGTACAAATAACCTGCAGGCTGCTTTTATTAGAGCACACGAAACAACAGTAGGAGAGTTAACAGAGCTCAACAAAACAGTCTAATCTCAAGTGGACCATAAGGAAGGGAACTGATCCACCAAAACAATGTGCAGCTCGTAATAACATTCTGCAATCCCGGTTGTCTCTACCCTCTGGGCATTTGAGGATGGGCCACATGCCTTAATTCTAACAATTCCCTTCAGAGCTCCAAATCTCAAACAACAGGTCTGAATCAGAACTGCAGAGGACATGATTAGAGGCAGGTCTCTGGCCTTATCCCCAGAAATTCTGTTTCAGGAACTGTCACACGGAGCCTGGAACTCCCACTCTACCCTCTCCCTAAAGTTACTGTGATCCTGACAGTCCAGAAACATTTATGAAACGCCACCGTACAGAAAAGCGTTTTCATTCTCACTAAACACGGATGAGTGCTCGGAACACATCGGGGTTTGCCACTTGTTCTAGAACAGCGCTTTCCATAGGACTCCCAGTGCTGACGCAAACGTTATAAAATCTGCACAGTCTGAGATAGTAATCACATCTGGCTGTTGAGTACATGAAATAACGAGCATGACTAAGGAGCCAAATGTTTAACTTTACTTCATTTTAATTAATTATCATTTAAATGGCCACATAGGTCTATTGACTCCTTTACTGGACTCCACAACTAGTGATGGAAAAGAAACACTTAAGGGGAAAAAAGGGAGTTAACTGAATTAGACTACATTCTCACCTCTCAGTGGTATACCTGGAGCAATTTATTACATCAGAAGAAATAGGAAAACAGAATGATTTGAGTATCTACTGTGCTTTTCAGTTCTTCCAAAATTCTCCATCAAGCAAGTCTTATAGATGAGGAAATTGAGGCTCAAAGAGACTAAATGATCTTTCCAAGGCCACAGGGCTGGATATTATAGAGACAAGATTTGAACACAAGACCTACAGTTCCAATCCCATGCTGTTTTCAGTATAAAAACCTGTCTTGCATATGTGAGCTCAACTTCAAACAAAGATTAGGTCATAGAACTTACATCCTCCTTTATCTCAAACTCCTGAGATTTCTCAATGTTTTCCAAGTATCAGTTACCATTCCTATGTGGGGCTCTACTAATAGATAAAAACGGAACAATACAAAGAAAGAACATCTACACACTCAACAAAACCCACTTAGTATGCACCAGGCACTGACTGTTTCAGGCACTCATGAGCCCAGGGCTTTTGTGCAAAAACTGATGATTTAGCTCCAACCACAGCCTATCCTCAACCCAAGGAGACCATCAAGTAATTGCTAAAGGCTCTGGGATAACTGTGATTCACACCCCATCCTCTTGATTCAAATCCTACCACTTCCTAGCTGGGTGAACCTGCCTGAATGATTTAACCTGAGTTTAAGCTTCCCCTGCCGTAAAAAAGGAATAAGAGGACCTCCCATTCTAGATTGTTAAGAAGATGAACTGAATTAATGTTTGTAAAGCACTTAGCATTGTGCAGCCAAGAATGTAGTTGACACTCAATAAATGTTAGCCATTGGGAATTATTTGTAACGATATATAAAACGCATGCCCTAATTCTGGGTCAGTGGACCAACCTGGGATGCCTCCCACATGCTGAAAGATAGCACATGGTGTCACCCTCCCTGAAGATCTTAAAAATTACAGCAGAATATCACTCACCTGAGATGGCTTCAGAAGTCTCAAGCTGACCGCTTGCATGCATACTGTGGCCCGCTATGCATGGGCGGGGGTGAGGGGTGGGGGTGGGGGTGGCGTGTGTGAATTGAACCTAAATCTGAATGCCTCCCTGCAGGAGTGCACACTCCCAGACGCCCACCCTCCCCCCCCTCCCCCTTCCAATCACATCTACTCAGCCTGCATTCCTTCTAACACGGAACAGCTCTCCCTGCTCTGCTAAAGGCCCCCTCCCCTTGTACATTAACTCCTACCCCTTCATCATGTACTCAAAGACACTGCTTCAGTAAGACACACCGATCCCTTTTCATCCTTTTCCCCTCTCCACTCGCTCACTTGCATCACTTACACATGCTGTAACATCACCCACCTTAAAAAAATTAGTTTTTAACTTTACTTCTCATTCCTCTCCAGATACCATCCTAGTCTTCTGCCTTTTACAGCAAACCCCCCAAAAGACCTGCTGTCCCTCATCTCTCGCCCCTGTTCTCTCTTCAACTTCCTCCAAACAGGTGTCCATCTTTCCCACTCCACAGAATCAGCTTCTCCAGGTCATCGGTGACTATGCCAGGGCCAATTCCAATAGTCAACCCTTTGCTCTCATTTCCTTGACCTACCAGCAGCATTCGGCACCGCTGATAACCTCTTCGCCCCTGAAAGATTTTCTCACTTGGCTTCCAGAACGTCACTCTGGATTTTCCCCCTGCCTCACTCGTCACCTCTTCTGGGTCTCTTTGTTGATTCTTCCTCATCATTCAACCCCTTAGGGCCTTTTGGCTCAGGCCTCACAGCATTTTCCTTTCTTCCTACCACATCGCTCCCTGCATGACATCCTGCAGTGATGTGGTTTTAAACACCAGCCAGATGCTGATGAAACCCGATTTTTATGTCTCCTTCCCAGACCTCTCCCTGAATTTCACACCATTTATCCATCTACCTCCCCTATATCTGCACTTGGATAGCTATTAGACATTTCAAACTAAATATGTACAAAACAGAAACTCCAGTTCCCTCTCCCAACCCTGCTCCTCCCCCAGTTTTCCCCATTTCAGTACCTTGGAAACACCATCCTTTCAGGTTCTCATATCACCCTTGATTCCCTTCCGTCTGATACCACCATCCAAATCTGTCCCTAAATTATATCAGTGCTACCCACAAATTACATCCATAATGCAGCCATCTCCCATCACATCCACCAAAACCACCTGCCCAAGCCCTCAGAATCTCTTGCACAGATTATTACAACGGCTTTGCAGGCAGCCTCCCCGCTTCCACCCTTGTACCTCTACAATAGATTCTCAAGCAGCCTCATTAAAGCCTTGTTAAACATGTTAAATCATTCTATTCCTTTGCTCAATAAACCCCATTCACTTACCACCTCATTCAGAGGAAAACCCAAAAGTTCCAGAAACCAATCACATGCTGCAGGGTTTGGATTCGCTGCTTCTTCTTCTCCGGTTTTCGGCTCTCCCCTGCAACTCAGTCTGTTCTACTGATACTCTGGCCTTCTATTGTAGCAACACATTTCTGCCTCAGGACCATTGTACTTGCTGTTTTTCACCCAAAACGCTATTCTTTCAAATATCCACAAGGCTTACTTCCTCTTTCTTGAAATTTCTGCTCATCCATGAGTCCCTCTTCCACTACTATATAAAAATAACATCCCCTTTCCCATCCCATAAGCCCACTACTCCTGGCACTGCTTCTTTCCCTTTATTTTTCCCCACAGCATTTATCACCTGCTTATTCTGTCTTCTGCTCCCATTGGAATATAAGGTGCACATGGGCAGGAAGTCTGCCTTGTTTACTGATGTATCCCAGCACCTAGCACACAGGAGGCACTCGGTAAATACTCTGAATAAATCCACAGATATACAACAACAACAAAAAAACCGTTTACCTCCATGATTACAATAAAGGTATTAGCTTTTTGTTCTTTAGGCTTTTCTGTACCTTCCAAATATTCTACAACAAACATCTTTGCTCTTCTCAGTCATAAAGCAAAAAACGCTTTTCACATACATCTGCTCAGCTGTCATTGTGATGCCCTAAATGTCGCAGACCTCAAGAAGCCTTGCTTTATACCTACAGCCCTGCTCTCCACCCTTCCTCCTCTGAGCTCGCCTAACTACAGGGCAGGGCCAAACTCCCCTGAAATGGAGTCATGATGATATTTCATCCAGCCATATAGATTCAAGGAGCTCAACAGCAGGACCCAGCCAAGAACTCATTCTCTATCTCTTTCAGTTGAAAACTATAATTCCATAATTTGTGGCAAGTTGGCAATTGCATCAAAGGCTATGAATTCAAGATCCCAACACTTCCTAAAGAAACTATATATTTTCCCCCCCAAAAAGGGCCAACCATAGACCTCATTTTTAATACTGGCATCAGGAAGTAGGGGCTGAACTCACTTCACTGACCAAGCATACTTAAGCAATGTATTTTTTTAGCAATGTATTTTTAATTGAAAAAAAAGCTTACTTCGTTGGATGGACCTTTGACATACCAATTAAATATCTTTGAAGCTACATTATATCTAAAACAAAAATGCACTTGGTGTATCACTTCGTGGTTTACAAAGTGTTTCCCCACGTATATTGCCTTATTTAATCATCCGAACAACTCACTAAGGTGGTGTACCAGATTGAAAATATTATACACCCCAGAAAAGCCATGTTTTAATCCTGATTCAATACTGTAGGTTAGAATCTTTTTATTAGATTATCCCCATGGAGATGTGATATTCCCAACTGTGGATGTGATGTTTCATTATATGGAAATATGACTCTACCCATTCCAGGTGGGTCTTGATTGGTTTACTGGAATCCTTTAAAAGAGGTGATATTTTGGAGACAGACAGAAATGACAGAAGCCTCAAAGCTGACAAAGAGAGCAGACGTAGATGCTTGGAGAACAGGTACTTCAGTGTCAGAGACACAGATGTTTGGAGATGCTTGGAGCCCAGCAGGCATCACCATGAGATGTTAAGCAAGCCAGAACCTGCAGAGAGTCAAGGGAAGCCAAGAGATGAAAGCCAGCCCTAGAGAAGCAAAGTGAGAAACTCCACAGGAACAGAGGCTGAAAGCAACAGAGCCCAGGAGCAAGGGACAAGCAGATGCTAGCCACGTGACTTCTCAGCTGACAGAGGTGTTCCAGACCCATCAGCCTGCCTTGAATTAAGGCATCTTTCCTTGGATGCCTTAGTCTGGACATTTTTATAGGCTTAGAACTGTAAACTTGCAACTTATTAAAGTTCCCTTTTAAAAAGCTGTTCCAGTTCTGATATATCACATTCTGGCAGCTCGCAAACTAACATAGGTGGATTTATTATTCCTGTTAAGAAATTGAGGAAACTAAAGCACAGAAAGGGAATATAATACCTTAAACGTGATAAGTCTCATGTAGGTAGGCAGAGGTGGGGTTGGGATTCAAACCTGGTGCTTATGCCGAGTTAAGGGATGCAATTTCTAGTTGTGAGCAAGACTGCAAGGAAGGGTACCCAGGCTCAGGTGGGTGACTACTGAGTGCGGTCCGGTTGACTGGACATGAATTACAGGTGCATGCAGGCTGCAAAACTGTGCTCCTGGCTCTGACAATGAGCATTCCTGCTTGACAAGTGTTGCCCAATGAATTGGTAGATGGAAAGGCTTTTCTGCTGGCCTGACACTAATGCAGGCCTCATAAGTAAATAGCTCTCATCTGTGACAAGCAGAGATAAATCCCAGTTTAGGGCTCTTCTCTGGAAGGGCTGGTGAAGGTGTCCTGATGCTCCACTATTACAATTCATCATCGCAGAGAGGCAGGTTAAAAGGTGCATTCAACACCATGCAGAATCTTGACATAAGCCCCCACAGACAGATGGGGCCTGGGGAGCTGGAATTTGATGAAGCACATAGAGTAGAGGGCAGAGACCTCCATAGCAGGCTGCTGGACACTGCCTAACCTTCTGGCGGGACGGTGAACAGCACAACTAACCCGGATAGCTGCCAATACACTCTGCTTAAAGGAGTTCAGCTCGAGGGAAGTGCAAAAGAATCAAGATATCAATATACATATCTACACAGAGGGAGGGAAGGACGGACGGGGAGGGAGGGAGGGAAGGAGGGGGAGGAAGGGAAAGAGAGGGAGGAAGGGGGGAAAGGAGGGAGGGGGAAGGGGGAGAGAGGGGGAGGGAGAGCGAGGGGGGAGGGAGAGAGGTGGGAGGAAGAGAGAGGGGGAGAGAGGGGGAGGGGGGAGAGGAAGATGGAGGGAGGGAGGGAGGGCCAGAGGGCCAGAGGGATAGAGGGCCAGAGGGGGAGAGGGGGAGAGGGGAAGGGAGAGGGAGAGGGAGAGGGAGGGGGAGGGGGAGGGGAGAGGGGGAGGGGGAGGGGGAGGGGGAGAGAGGGAGAGGGAGGGGGAGAGGGGGAGAGAGGGAGAGAGGGAGAGAGGGAGAGAGGGAGAGAGGGAGAGAGGGAGAGAGGGAGAGAGGGAGAGAGGGAGAGAGGGAGAGAGGGCGAGGGAGAAGGAGATCTGTTTTTTAGTTTCCCTGTAACTGAAGCTGATCTTCAGGCCACACATCTCCCTTGGAACGAACACATAAATTATGATCCATTCACTCAACAGTAAATGATTTAAAAGGAAAAGATGTTTCTCAAGAGTGAAATAACAAGGGAAATTTCTTTATGAAATTGTAAGTGAAAAAAATCAGTGTATGTGTGGAAAACAGAATAATTGTGGAAGAGAATACACAAACAATTCTCAAGAGTAGTTATCTGTGGGTAATGAGAGATGCTTTCTCTTTATGATCTTCTACAACAAGCATGAAATGCTTTGACAATGATAAATAAATATGAAACTTAATGCTGAGAATACTCAAGGATGTGCCTCTGTTTTGTGAGTGGGTGGATCCCACGTGTTCTAGTAAAGTGCTTGGCACACGATGGACACTCACCCTTGAGAAACAGAGCGGGGAGGTGGTGGAAAGCAGGACAAGAGTTGGTGAGAGTCTTGGAAGAAACATGAGACAGAAACACGGGCAGACCCAGGTTCCTCAGAGGCCATCTCACTCTGACTTAGAGAGGTTAGTAGGTGCAGAGGTGCAAAAAGAGCATTTCAATGCATACTTCATTTTAGTAAAAACATAAAAATTATATGAAAAGCACTAAAGCTTGGGTAAACAACAGACAAATTTTCATCAGAAATGAGCATGGTATAGCTCCAGAATTGCATCAGGAAAGGAAATGCAACTATATAAATATGGTTGAGAAGCCAAACTTCAAAGGGGATCACAGAAAGGCCTCTGGAGTCAAACAGACCTGGATTCAACCTCACATCTCCCACTTACTGCTGTGAGCCTGAGCAAGTCACTTAAGCTCTCTGAGCCTCAATCTCCTCACTTCTAAGATAGGAATAGCCATGTGAGTCTTACACGATTTAATGCATCTAAGGTACTTTTAACATATTGTCGGGTATAAAATGAGGACTGAGTGAATGCCCAACTGCCTTACTCTCTCATCGTGGTGGGCTGGTGTTCTAGTTTGCTAGCTGCCAGAAGGCAATATACCAGAAATGGAGTGACTCTTAAAAAGGGGAATTTAATAAGTTGCTAGTTTACAATTCTAAGGCCAAGAAAATGTCCCAATTAAAACAAGTCTATAGAAATGTTCAATCAAAGGCATCCATTCAGGGAAAGATACCTTGGTTCAGGAAGGCCGATGAAGTTCAGGGTTTCTCTCTCAAGTGAGAAGGCACATGGCAAACATAGTCAGGACTTCTCTCTCATCTGGAAGGGCACATGGCGAACACGGCATCATCTGCTAGCTTTCTCTCCTGGCTTCCAGTTTCATGAAACTCCCCAGGAGGCATTTTCCTTCTTCATCTCCAAAGGTTGCTGGCTGGTGGACTCTCTGCTTCGTGGTGCTGTAGCATTCTCTGTTCTCTCTGAATTTTCATTCTCCAAAATGTTTCCTCTTTTATAGGACTCCAGAAACTTATCAAGACCTACCCAAATGGGTGGAGACATGTCGTCACCTAATCCAGCTTAACAACCACTCTTGACTAAATCACATTATCCAGGGAGAGGATTTGATTACAGTTTCAAACATACAGTATTGATAGGGATTATTCTACCTTTATGAAATGGGATTTAGATTAAAACATGGCTTTTCTAGGAGACATACATCCTTTTGAACCAGCACAGCTGGCTATAGCCCACCCTGAGTGCAGGCTGTCCTCATGCTGCCAACATCAGAGTGGGTACTTCCAAGGGCTCCCAGGGGACTGTAGGTACAGCATGATTAAATTTCCATTTATTTGGGATTTTGTTGACATTATACCATTATTGATTTCTAACTTAATTCCATTTCAGTTAGAGAACATACTGTGATTTCTATCCTTTGAAATTTGAGATGTTTATGTCACAGGATGGTCCTAGCTTGGTAAGTATCCCAGGAGTACCTGAAAAAAAAAAAAGCATATGCTTCTTTTGGGTGTAACGGTCTATAAATATCAATTAGGTCAAAGATAGCTGATAGTATTTTTCAGATCTTCTGTATTGTTACTGAATTTTTCTCTGATTGTTGCAACAATTGCTGAAAGAGGAGTGTTGAAATCTTTAGCTGCAATGGTGAATTTGTCTATTCCTTTAGTTGTCAGTTTTTGTTCAATATGTTAATGCTCTGTTATCAGACATATATATGCTCATGATTGTGAGGTCTTCCAAGTGAAGTTCATGATTATTACATCTTCCAAGTGAAATCCTTCTTTTACAAGAGTAATATTCTTTGTCTTGAGATCTATTTTGATTAATATTAATATTACTTCAGTTTTTATGCTTATTTTTTGCATGGTTTATTTTTCTCAATGCTTTACTTACAGCCTATCTGTCCCTTTTTATTTAGAGTGGTTCTCTTACAATCCAGTCTGACAATCTCTACCTTTTAAGTGAATGTTTAACTTATTTACATTTAATGTAATGATTAACATGGTTGGATTTTGGCCTGCCATTTTGCTACTTATTTCATCTGTTCTTTTCTACTCTAATTCTTCTTTCCTTCCTACTTTAATGTTATCTTAATATTTTAGCATACCAATTTAATTCTTTTGCTGCTATAATGGCTATATAGTTTGCTTTAGTTATTTTAGTAAATGATGTGACTACAATATGTATCTGAAAATTTTAAGAAAAATAAAATTTTTCATTTACCCCCTCCCCATCCTGTAGGCTATTGTTGATGTTCATATACTATAAACCCAATACAGTGTTTTAGTTTTTCTTTTAAACAGATATTTTTTAGATAAAGTAGAAGAAAAATATCTAGTCTTAAAAATAATATATATTAAACTTTTATATTTACCCATGTATTTACCATTTTAAACACTTTATTCCTGTGTTTAAACACCACATGTTGCCATATGGTGTCACTTCCCTTCATCCTGAAGAATTTTCTTTAGCATATATGATGGTGAAATTTTGCTGCTGAGAACTTCTCAGCTTTTATTTATCTGAAAATATTTATTTCACCTTCATTTTTAAAAAATATTTTTATTGAGAAATATCCACACACTTACAATCCAACCATATTATACAATCACAATATCATCATATAGTTGTTCTAAAAATGATCGTGGTGAAGAGTATACATTTGCATCACCCCAGAAAATGAAATAAAAAGAAAAAAAATAGAACTCATACATCCCATAACCCTTACCCTTCCCTCTCACTGACCCACAGAATTTCAATCTCCCCAGTTTTTACCCTTTATCTCCCCCTATTATGTATTCATTTTTTACCCTCATTTTAATATTCATCTGTCCATACCCTGGCTAAAAGGAGCATCAGAACAAGGTTTTCACAATCACACAGTCACATTATAAAAGCTATATATTTATATGCAGCCATCTTCAAGAATCAAGGCTACTGGAACACATTTCAATAATTTCATGTACTTCCCTCTAGTCATGCCAATACACAATAAACTAAAAAGGGATATCTATATAATACATAACAAAACCCTCCAGAATAACCTCCAGACTCTGTCTGAAATCTCTCAGTCACTGAAACTTTGTCTCATTTCTCCTTCCCCCTTTCAGTCAAGAAGGCTTTCTCATTCCAATGAAGCTGAGTGCCAGCTCATACCTGGGAGTCAAGTCCCATGTTGCCAATGAGATTTTTACCCCTGGGATTCATGTCCCACATGGGGGTGGGGGGTGGGGGCAGTGAGTTCACCTGCCAAATTGGCTTAGAGAGAGGCCACATCTGAGCAACAAAAGAGGCTGTCCAGGGTTGATAATTATCAGTAGGCTTAGCATCTCCTTTGTAGGAATAAGCTTCATAGAGGCAAGCCCCAAGATCAAGGGCTCAGCTTATTGATTTGGTTGTCCCCACTGCTTGAGAGAGTATCAGTAGTTCCCCAGATGAGGAAGGTTAATATTACCTCCTTTCTCCCCAGTTTTCCAAAGGGACTTTACAAATACTTTTTATTCTCTGCCCAAATTAATCTGGGATATGTCAGGGTATCACACTAACCTGCATAAACTAACAAGATCTCATGCCCTATTCAGGATTCCATATATTATAGTATTCAATTAAACTGACCATACAAGTTAAATTAGATAATGTGCTACCAAAATATAAATTTTGTACCAAATAAACCTCTCTTCCTTTGATCTCTCACAGACGTTGAAGTTTGAAAATATGGGCCATATCATCCTTTACCTAGTGCTCTAATCAGTTTCATTCATATCTCTAGACAAAGTCTGATGAGTTTTTCAGTTTTAACAGTTGCTAAATGGGGTACTGCTGATTTTCAAAGCCTCAGAGCTCTAACTCTGAGTCTCAGGTATCATATAAATACCCAAAGTTTCTGAGAACTAGGTTATATACAAATAGCTCAGTATCTCAGAATTTAGAAATATCAGTTATAACTCCTAAATATATGCAAGTGTTATAAGAGCTTGCAATCCAGGAACCTTTATAATAGGCCCAACCTGATAACCCATACTCCTGACCTCAATTCTTTAAGTTTGTATATTATACTTCTTTCATGAGTGAGGCATGATAATATTTGTCATTTCATTTCTTTTTTTTTTAAACAATCAAACAAAATACCAAACAGACAATCAAAAAAAAAAAAAAAAAACAAATGGTGCTGCAATAATGGGATACTCACACGGAAAAAGAATGAAACGTGACTCCCGCCGTACGGCATACCAAAAAAAAAAAAGTGAATCCTTGTCATTGTGAGGTTAAAAGGCCCCCTTAATGGTATAATTTTTTTTCAATTTTTTTATTTATTAATTAAAAGAATTAACAAAAATATTAACATACCATTCCATTCTACATATGCAATCAGCAATTCTCAACATCATCATATAGCTGCATATTTATCATTTCTCAGAACATCTGCATCAATTTAGAAAAAGAAATAAAATGATAACAGAAAAAAAAAAGATTATACATACTATACCCCTTACCCCTCGCTTTCATTTATCACTAGCATTTCAAACTAAATTTATTTTAATATTTGTTCCCATTATTTATTTTTATTCCATATGTTCCTCTCATCTGTTGACAAGGTAGATAAAAGGAGTACCAGACACAAGGTTTTCACAATCACACAGTCACACTGTGAAAGCTATACCATTATACAATCATCATCAAGAAACATGGCTACTGGAACACAGCTCTACATTTTCAGGCAGTTCCCTCCAGCCTCTCCACTACATCTTGAACAACAAGGTGATATCTACATAATGCATAAGAATAACCACCAGGATAACCTCTCGACTCTGTTTGGAATCTCTCAGCCATTGACACTTAATTTCATTTCACTCTTCCCCCTTTTGGTTCTCTCAATCCCTTGATATTAATTCTCAGCTCATTCTAGGGCTTTTCTCAATCCCTTGATGCTGAGTCTCAGCTCATTCCAGGATCTCTGTCCCATGTTGCCAGGAAGGTCCACACCCCTGGGAGTCATGTCCCATGTAGAGAGGGGGAGGGTGGTAAGACTGCTCGTCATGTTGGCTGGAGAGAAAGGCCACATCTGAGCAACAAAAGAGGTTTTCTTGGGGGTGACTCTTAGGCCTAGATTTTAAGTAGACTTGACCTATCCTTTGTAGGGTTAAGTTTCATATGAACAAACCCTGAGACTGGGGGCTCAGCCTATAGCTTTAGTTGTCCACACTGCTTGTGAGAATATCACGAATTCAACTTGGGGAAGTTGAAATTCTCCCCACTCTCACCATTCCCCGAAGGGGACTTCGCAAATACTTTTCAACTCACTGATCAAATCACTCTGGGATTTATCGGGGCATCACTCTGGACAAACCAACAAAATCTCATGTCCTACCTGAGATTCCAAGTACTTATGGTGTTCAATCAAACTATCTACGTAAGTTATATTAGGAAATGCACTAGTCAAAATATAAATTTTGTGACAAACATTTTTTGCTTTAGTCTCACACATACGGTGACATTTTAAAATATTAATTACCATCTATTTTCAGCACCCTGCAATAATGACATTCCTCTGTTCTTCCTCATGCAAAAACATTTTTAAAATGTGTGCATTGTACATTTCACTATTATTGTACACTCTAGGCATTCCTAGATTATACCATCTCAGTCTTTAACATCTATCTTTCTTTCTGATTTCATTTATGTCCCCAGCCCTCCTCCCTCTATCATTCTCACATGCAGCTTCACTCAGTGTTTTAACAATTATATTACAGTTAGATAGTATTGTGCTGTCCATTTCTGAGTTTTTGTATCCAGGTCTGTTGCACAGTCTGTATCCCTTCAGCTCCAATTACCCAATATCTTATCATTTCATTTCCGATATTTTATGTAACAGACTTTTGTTAAGGTTCATTCATCTAGTTGGCATGCCTCACAACTTCACAACTTCATTCCGTCTTGCAGCTACTCAGGAGTCCATTTTATGTTCACCTTCTTTTTTTTGTATGCTATACGGCAGGGGTCACAGTTCATTCTTTTTCCATGTGAGTATTCCCTTATTGCAGCACCATTTGCTGAATTTTTGTTTATTTGATTTTTCATTGGTTTGCTTGCTTCTTTGTTTGGGAAGTGCATGGGCCAGGAATCAAACCCAGGTCTCCCACAGGGCAGGTGAGAATTCTACCACTGAACTACTCTTATACCCCCTACCTTCATTTTTAATAGATATTTTTGCTGGAGTTATATTTAAGAATTGATAAGTTTATAAAAAAATTTATTCAATATTTTAAAGATATTGTTTCATTGTGTTCTTGTCTCCATTATTTCTACAAGGAATCAGCTTTTACTTATATCATTATTCCACCATGTCTTTTTGTCCTCTGCCTGCGCTCAAGATCTTCTTTGGTTTTTATCACTTTACTATAATGTGCTTAAATGCAGGCTCCTTTTTATTTTATACTGCTTTGGATTTTCTGAGCTCATATCCATAAGTTAGTTTTCTTGCCAATTTTAGAAAATGTTACATCATTAGTTTCTCAAATATTTTTCAGTCACATTCTGTCTTTCTCTCTTCCCTCTCCTTTTAGGATTCCAATAATTCATACATTGGAACACTTTTTATTGTCACACAGACCAAGGAAGTTCTCTTGACTTTTATCTTTTTTCTCTCTGCTTTATTTTGGGTAACTCATCTAATATCAAAGCTCACTGGCTATTTTGCATGCCATTTTCAATCTCCTATTAATACCACCCAATAAACTTTTTATTTCACCTCATTCCAATACTTGTATTTCCACTTTTTATAGTTTCTAGTTTTCTGCTTAGATTTTGCAATTTGTTTATTCATTAAAACCACCTTACTTTTAAATCTTTCAGCATATTTACAATGGCTGCTTCCAAGTACTTATCTTCTTACTCCAATAACTCATAATCAGTTTTGTTTAGTTGCTTTTTCTCTTAACCAAGGCTCCAGCATTCCTGATCCTTCACATGTCCAGTAATTTTTTATTGCATACAAGATATTGTGCATGATGCATTATATAGTCTCTAGAGTCTATTGCCTTGTTTTCTGGGGGAAAAAATGTTTATTTTTGGGTTATAACAGGCAGTTCATTTGGCTGAACTCAACCTCCAAACCTGGTTTTCCCTGCAATGGGAAGCAGCTGACACTGGTTCAATTCCTCAGTCCTTCAACTGTTGCTTTTTACTGGGAACCATGGAGTCTCCTCAATTCATGCAAATTCACAGGTAAGTCAATGATTTGGGAGGCATTCACACACTGATATTGGGGATTTTCCTTTCTGAAATTTACCCCCCTCACTTTCCGTTGCTCTGGCAGCCCTGATCTCTCCCTTCAACTCCTTAACATCATAATACTGTAGCTTTGTGCTTGACCTCTAGCCATCCCATAACCCAGTAATTCTAGAGTGCCCTCAAGCAAAAAACAATATAAACACAAGTGTTGCTAAGTGACCCTTTCAAGGGTCAACTCCCTTTAGTTTCTTCTAGCACCTAAACCAATGGGTTTGATCCTAAGAGAAAAGCGATTCTTTTAGGAGCTCAGTCTTGATAAAAAAAAAAAGTCTCAGTCTCATCCAAATGAGAAAGAAACTTTCCATTCCCTTCACTGACTTCTTGATCTCTTTACCTTTGCTGCTTCTGAAAATAAGGACTCTTTTACTCCTTTAGAACCCCCAATCTGGAATTTCCAGGGCCTAAAGAGGAGAACTGTCACATCTTTAACAAAGGATGATTCCTCTGCTCTACACATACCCTCATGATCTGTTCTTTGATGGCTGATCGGAGAGCAGATCCCGGTAACTGCCCATGGCTGCTCCCAACCCATCCCACAAATGACTGCTGTCACTCAAAGCAATTTACTAACCAGAGAAGCATCTATGACAATCCTGCTATGTGTGCCTGGGGCAGCCAGAGGGAGACTATTTGGGGCATGACTGTAGATGGTCACTTTCTCTGCTAGTATCAGTTGTGATCCCTTTCAGAAGCAGTATAATGGCTCCACCTGAGCCCCCCTCCACCATCAGTTCCTCTTGGGGCACCCGGGAAAATTCAGTAACATTAAAGCAATATCTCTTCACCTTTTTCTTGAGCCTGAAGTCTGGTTGGGACCATTAGAAACTATCAGCAAACACACTCGAGCATTTCAACTTTTTTAAAGTATGTTTTCAATTTGACAAGGACTACGCAGAGCAAAAAAGAGAAATCGCACAACTCACACTGAATCACAAACTCACTCACACTGGCACAGTGATCATGTGCCTTACGCAACATCCTGTACACAAACAGGGACAACCTAGGGAATAAAGGAAAGCAGGCTGATTACAGTTGGTATACTGCAACCCTAGATTGAGAAATTTTTCCAACACAGGACTGCTGCAGAGTCTTAGGTAAATACTTTAAATGCTGGGAGTATGGCAAGGGCTATAAGTATGCAACTGACATCTGGAACCCACTGTAGATGACCCATGATGTTTCTGAAACAATGTGCTTCCAACCACTATAAAATCAAATTGGCTCTTCAAGAGGCATCTCATAAATGACCTAAATTTACTACCAGATAAAATTGTAGGACCTATAAACAGATTTTCAGAAATCCTGACTTTCCCTACTTTCTGTTAAAGGGACTTTAAAAACAGAATGTAAAATCAAGGAGAAAACTCAAGTTACATTTTAAATATTTCTGAACAGGTAAATTATGGGAAGTAATACATTCTGGAGAAGACTCCCTCACTTTCCAAAAGGAATTAACCTTGAAATTCCTTAAATCAATTTTAGACACCTTTGAAAGTTTAATTAAGCTATAGTTTTTTTTCCAAGAATTAAGCACATATCCACATCCACACAAATATATTACAAATAATTACAGGGTGTTGGTAAGCCCTCTGAAGTGTCCATGAACTCTCATACCCATTAGGATTCATGATTCAAAATTAAGGACCTCGACTTAAAGCAGTGAATCTCTTACTTGCCACCTCTGACACACCATCCCGGAACATAAAAAAGGGAGGATGTGATTGCTCCAGTCACTTTTACCACCGTATTTTCATTATTTGGACAGGTATAAGGTTGGCACAATGTAGGTGCTCAATAAATACTGGTTGTTGAAATATTGCTAGTGAATCATGCAACAGGAATGTCAAGCAAGGACAGTAAAGCAAATGAAAATTAAAATATTAAAAGCCTTTACTCACTGACAACTGAAAAGAAAGCATTACTGAAAAAAAAAGTTATTGATATAGTTACATCCATGTTCAAGGGCTTAAATCTTCATCTAACACTGAAGGTAGGGAAAGGACCAATGGTCTATTCATCTCTGCATTCCCTACGCACCTAACAGAGGTCCTGGCACACAGCAGGTTCACAATAAACCCTTGTTAACAACAATACACAAGCTCTCCAGCTGCACTGGTTCTTTGGTTTCTGGCCTCCACAGCCTTCTAGAAGGCCCTTCACACAAGGAAGGCAAGTACTTTACCATGTTCAGCTTAAAGCGGACCCAGTACAATATAAGCCAAGTTGCCCAGGTCTGGGGGTGGGAACTGCAGAATATGTGGGGGAGTCTGGCATAGGATTTTAATGGTGGAAGGGAACCAGAAGGGTTGATGAGGGAGGCAACTCTGGCCCTTACTGGTGAGCAGGGCAGATCAGCTTGGTCAACTGAGAAGTAAGATTCACAGTTTCATGCCAGTAAGCCATGGAAGGTGTTAGCTCGGGAAAGTAGCCTCTACTGTAAAAATACAACCAGGATTGCTCCTCTCCATAGAAGAGGGAGGGGCACTGACAATTCTCTACCCTGAGTAGTTGTATGATGTAAACAAGTTACTTAACCTTTCTATGCCTCAATTTTATCTCCCTTTTATGGTCGTCGGGGGGATTCACTGAGACAGGGCTGGAGAAGCACTTAGCACAGTACCTGCCCACAAGAAGTGGACCATAAACATCATTTACTGTTATTGTCACACAGTACAACCACTCCATCATCTACTCTGCTCCAGCTCAATGCCAGTGCTGGTTACTGACCACTTAATTATGATCTTTGCTATAAAAACATGCCATTGCATTCCCAATCCATTCACCTTCACGCCCACCTCAAGCCCAGCTGTTTCATGCAAACATCTTCAGCCAGTGGTCCATGGGCCCCTGGAGGTGCCATGGGCCCAGAGGCAGATATATTCTGATGCTGTCAAAACATAAGCTTCAGGGTCCTACTTTATACATGCTCCTTCCAAGACTTGGGACAGGTGTTCACACAGAAATGTGTTATTTAAAATCTGTAACAGTAAGATTTCAACACCAATCGGTGAAGACTTCCGTCTCTTTCCATTTCACTTCCCCCTCTACCACTTTCCATCATCTTCCAGGAGGCACTGGGACATCTGCAGTCACCTTTGGAATCCAGCTAATAGGAATTTAGCAGAGGTACGTCCAGGGGGGGTTTAGCATGACGAATGGATACAGCTTCTATGTATAGCTAAAATTACTGCCAGCCATCCTGATATGGGAATGGCTTCTTGGAATATCCCTATTCACCTGGGGTCATGGTAACAGGATCAGGGTCAGAAGTCATATCACAGGAGGAACATGTCCTGTAGTGCCCGGCACCAGAAGCATGTGGGTGTGGAGAGGAAACAAGGTTTGAAACAAATCAAACTAGAACTTAGGCAATAGAAAATTCTTCCAGTAAAAATCAGATGTGTCAAACTGAAGCAGAGGATTTTTTTTTTTGAAATTTATTTTTTGATGATGCCTCTTCAAAATGTAGGTTCTCTCCCAATACGCCTCAATAATGCAGGATGTACAATTATAAATATACCTGCTCACCTCCTGTGCTGGTTTGAAAGGATGTATGTGCCCTAGAAATGCCATGTTTTAATCCTAATCCCATTTTGTAAAGGCAGCCGTTTCTTCTAATCCCTATTCAGCACTGTATGTTTGAAACTTCAATTAGATCATGTCCCTGGAGATGTGACTCAATCAAGAGTGGTTGTTAAGCTGGATTAGGCGGAGATGTGTCTCCACCATTCCAGGTAGGTCTTGATTAGTTTACTAAAATACTATAAAAGAGGAAACATTTTGGAGACAGAGGGAGATTCTGAGAGAGCAGAACGACATAACCACGAGAAGCAGCAAGTCCACGAGTCAGCCACCTTTGGAAATGAAGGAAAATATTTCTTGGGGAGCTGCATGAAACAGGAAGCCAGGAGAGAAAGCTAGCAGGTGACGCTGTATTCACCATGTGCCCTTCCAGCTGAGAGAGAAGCCCTGACTGTGTTCACCACACGCCTTCTCGCATGAGAGAGAAACCCTGAACTTCATCGGCCTTCTTGAACCAAGGTATCTTTCCCTGGATGCCTCAGATTGGACATTTCTATAGACTTGTTTTAATTGGGACATTTTCTTGGCCTTAGAACTGTAAACTAGCAACTTATTAAATTCCCCTTTTTAAAACAGAATGAACAGTATACCATTCCGTTTCTGATATACTGCATTTTGGAGCTGGCAAACTAGAACACCTCCTTTATTTTTATGGGAATCACATTGTATTGACCACACAAAATGAATCAGTATCCCTATGTTTGTGGGATGCCACATTACAAAGTGAGCAGAGCACATCTGTGTGTGAAGTTACATTTTGTGTATCCAATTATCAACAAAAAACAAATTCCATTAGTCACACTTGACGAAAGACTGAATTATCTTTCTATTCACTCAGTAGAAAATATTATGCAATTCATATCATATACAGAGGCAACGAGAGAGCAGGCAGTGAAGGACACAGATGGGAAAATTTATTACAGAGGCACATGGGTAGCTAATTCACTATATAAATGTTACTTTCTGGATTGTGCCATGTTAGCATGTCAGCATTTAAAATTTGTAATTTTGTGGTTTTCTCAGACTAAACAAGATATAATTTATACATTCCTAAGTTTGTATCCATAATTCTTATCTTTTTCATAAAGAGGGTCCCCAACATTGTAAACGCTTCAGAACCCACAACACCTGGAATCTGCCCATACTTGGGTTACTAGGGATCTCGGACCTTATACCCTCCCTGGAAAACCAAGCGGCTCTGGACTGCTTGGTGGGCATGCAGACTCCTCCAGGGGGGCCACTCAGTCATCAAGAGAGCCTTGGGGTCACACAGACCTGCTCTCTGGTCCAGTGCTATCACTTGGTGGGTGTGTATCTAACCTGTTTGAACCTCCTTTCCTTGGCTATAAAATGGACATCATTTATCTGGGAGTTTATACAAGTCCGCCCCAAATAAATATTTGTTGCATTTCCAAGTCCTATCTAGGAGCTCAAGGTACAATCATGATAAAAACTGACATAAAGCCACAGTCCTTGTTCTCACAGGGCACAGACTACAGGAGAAGCAGCTTTTGTCAAATAACCACACGAACGACTGCGAGAGCCCATCCCCTGCTCATCGCTGGCACCGAAGTCTTTTCCCCAAAGCCAAAAATGCACAGATGCATAATCTACAACAGTAACTTCTAATATGCCTCTGTTTTTCTCCAGGAGCTGCATATGCTCTCAGCAAGGGAGAGCAAGCACTTACTGTGCAGCTAAAGCTCTCAGCCAGCAAGGGCTCAGCCACACTGTCTTGAGTCAATTACATTCTACGGTGCAAGGGTTACTCTACTATGGCCTCTCTGTCCACCCTTTCTTTTGTCCTTTGATCAATAGCTTTTTACCCATTAGGAACAACATCTATAATTGCCTGCAAAAGGTGTGTAGCAAAGGAACAATGAGGCACATGATGCTAAAATGCAAGTTTTACAAATGGAAAACTCTAGGACAAATCAAGACCTTTAGGGACCAGTCAGCACCTTAGTGACTTAGGGAGGCCATCATAAAACCACCACAGCCAGGACCGACTAGCTACATCGTCAGAGACGCCGGGAGAACAAAGCACAGATGAAGCACGTGGGACCCCGGGGAGCCTGGCTTGGGGGGTGTGTGCCAACTCCCACAGACAGGAACACAGCACTGCAGGGGTGCAGGAATCACCACCTTGCACAGTGAGGGTGCAGGGGGCACTACCCTTTCCAGGAAAACATTCTGCACTAGACTAGACATGCATTTACAGAATGACAAAATGAGATAAGAGTAAAAAGAAACGGAACACGGTCCTATGAGCCATCAAGGTTAAAATGATAATATCCACAAAGTAGTGGACACAGCACCCAGCAGTTAGTAAATGCTCAACAAACAGCAGCTGTTCCATCTCCTCACCTCCCCTGCTGGGCTTTAAACCATCCAAGAGCAAGGGCAGTGGCAAAGGGTTCTTGTCATTCCCACTGCAGGGTACACGAGAGTGCTGAAAAGATGCCATTTGATTAATCGTCCAGACAAACTAAAAGCCATTGGCCTAAGCTGCCTGATTCCCATGCATGTCAGTCATGCCCCGTTAGATGGCAGACCCTTTCCTGCCCTTTCTCGGCTCTCGGTGGGGCAGGGGAAGGACATTTCCTAGCCTGTGTCCAAGCACAGGGGAAATGCTGGAGGGCTGGAAATGGGGAGAAGCCAGGATGCTCTCCCCACCCCCAGCACTGGGGGTGCCTCAGCAGTGACTGTCTCCTCCGTCTCCTTAGATCCCTCCCACCCCCAGGCCCCAGCTCAGGCTGGGCAGCCTCTGTGCCCCGGGGCACTTCTGACCTCCCGCGCGCCCACCTCCTCCGGCGCGCCCACCTCCTCCGGCGCGCCCACCTCCTCCCGCGCCCCCACCTCCTCCCGCGCACCCTCCAGCTCAGAAGCTCCTTTCCTCGGCTCTTCCAGCTCCAGTTTAACCAACTCCCTGTTCTGAAATTTTTCTGTTGAAAACACATAGAGTGGTTTTATTTTCCTTACTGGACCCTGACCAACAGACTATCTAAAGATGACTTTTTGTACAATCATTCGATGGAGCACTTGGCAGCCATCAGAAATGATACAGATCTCAATGCATTGACAGATAAAGATGACTGAGGATTATGGAAAAGCAGAAAAGCACAGACAGTAAGAGCTATGTACAGACATGCACTGAAAAAAAAATGACTGCAGGAATACACAATATTTTAACTGTGGTTATCTCTAGGCACCACTTAAAAGTTCATAAAGGAATTACAGGAAAGTAAGACGACAACCAGATAGCGGTAGCAGAATAATAAAAGTAAACTGAATGAAGCTGGATGTTCACGGTTGAGGGAGGAGAGCTGGGGGGCACGTGTGACACCAGAAGGAAAGATAGAAGATAAAGACCGAGATGGTATAACTTAGGAATGCCTCGAGTGGACAATCATGGGGATGAAATGTACAAACACAAAAACGTTTTTGCATGATGGAGAACAAGTGAATGCCAACACTGTAAGGGATTGAAAATGGATGGTGTACATGAAAAGGTACAGTCAATGCAAGCCAGGGTGCCTTGTCAACAGTAACATTGTAATATGCTTCCGCCGAATGTCACCCAGGCATTACGCCAAAACTAAATGTCAAGGGGAGGCATGGGGGACGGGTATAGATTCTTTGACAAAGAAGAGGAAATGTCTTCATATAGATTATGGTGGTGAAGCATGCCTATTTACTTAGGTTAGATTGTATGATGTGCGAATAAAACCATTTAAAAAATGAACAGAGAAAAACAGGTGCTAGAGAAAATGTGGAGAAAGAGACCTATTCACTGTCGGGAGGAAGCTGAGAGGGGGAGCCCCTTGGAGGGCAGCATGGTGGGTCCACAGGAGGCTGGGGGTGGGGTTGCCAGGTGATCCTACAGCCCCGTCGCTCAGCATATACCTGGAGGAACTGAGAGTAGGTACGAATGGACATTTGCACACTGGTGTTTATGGTGTCAACGGATGGAGGTGGCCTAAGGGTACAAGGACTGAGGGATGGAAGGGGGAACTGTGGTGTATAACTACAATGGACTACGGAGCAGCTTCACGAAGAAATGAAGTTGTGAGGCATGCAACTAGGTGAACAAAAAAATAAAAAATAAATAAAAATTAAAAAAAAGAAAACCACCAGAAAATGGAAATGATATGAATACAGCAGTAAAAAGAGTCACAAAGTGGTTGAATTGGAAGAAAGACAAAGACGAGGGCCCCCTCTGCTCTAAGCCCCTCCTTGCCTTGAGTGCCTTGTGCTCGCCAACCCCCTTCTCCAGGGCCCCTCCAGACCACTCCAGAAACCAAACCAAAGAGCTCTGGGCCCCGTCCATCGCAGCCAGTTGCTTTTATTCCTTCCCATTGCCTGATCCTTCTCTGCTTTGGACAAGTGGTAAGCACAGCACTAGCATTTGCTGAATAAACCAAACACCTATCATGGGCTGAGCATGCTTTGGCAGGATTTTCACTGACCGTAATTACTTGTTTATAACAAGCTCAAAAATGAGTTCAAATCCTAGTTCTGCTATTTGAAATCTGTGTGTCCTTGAACAGATTACTTATCTTCACTGAACTGTAAATTAAAGCTAAAGACACTTATCATACAGGATTATTATGAGGATTAAATAAAAGCATTTGTGTGAAGTGTCTAATACCATGCCTGCTAAATAGTAGATAATCAAACTTTGAGTTCTCCTACCGCAGGTCCAGCTTACAGAAAAGGGGCTGACATTTCATAAGCATTCTGTAAGTATTTGCTGCTCAAGGTCACATTTTACAGAGTCAAGTCATTAACCTAGTCACCCGGGAACCCATACATTAAATGTCTGCCTCTTTACCTCAATCCCTCCAGAGGCACAAAAACCTAGAAAGAGCACAGACTTTGGAGCCAGGGTGCTGTGTTTCAGATTCCAGTTGCACCACACCAGCTGTGTGTCTCAGGCAAGTTACTGAAGCTCTCTGAGCCAACTGTATTAAATGGAGACACTATCTCCTTCCTCAAGGATTCTTAGGAAGATGAAATGAGAAAAACATATATGAAATGCTTAACCCAGCTTCCGGCACAGGACACCTCTCCAAATATCAGTCCCCATTCCTTCATTTAGATGAATGTGAACCAAATCTGTTCTCAGCGCATGGAAAAAAGCAAATAGACCTCACCACAACTATAAACACTGCAGCATAATGGCATCCAGGGAGAACCATGCTGGTGGCATCTTCATTCAAGAATTTTATAATGTCTACTGATTTATTAACAATAAGAAGCACTTCCCCAGGGAAGATTACAGGAGAAATAATCGTGTTGGTGAAAGTGGTCTGGATCACCATGCAAGAATCATTAATCATCAAAACAGCAACATATATTTAATAAGCTGGCCTAGGTGGAGATTTCTTTCTGTGACAAAAGGAGAATTTGTTCAAAAATCTATAGCCATGGCCTCCAACAATCCATGGGCATTTTTCCCATCATCGCCCTCTTTTACTCAACGGCGGAAGGAACCTATGTTTGAGGGAGGCAGTTCCATGCAGGATGGGCCTTTGCCATGTTTGAGGAAGGCAGTTCCATGCAGGATGGGCCTTTGCCATGTTTGAGGAAGGCAGTTCCATGCAGGATGGGCCTCTACCATTAGCCACAGCAAAGCAGCTAGAGTTTAATGGGTTTATTAATGAATGACCAATTTAGAGAACATTTAGTGGCTATTTTCCACTGAATAATGTCCGTGAAATACTGCAAAAAAGACCCAGGGAATGAGAGAGGGTGACACTGAACACAAGAAAAGGCTGCCTTCCCCAGACACAGGTAAGATACAAGCTCTAAAATCAATTGGGCTGTTAATAGCAAGTAACAGAAAGACCACTCTGTTCCCCAGCACGGGTGCCCCCTGGGAGAGGACAGCCCTCAGTCTCTCTTTCAAGAGGAAACCTTCCTTTTATCCTAATAAGCGCATTTCAAAGAGGGTGTTAATCACGCAGGCCAGAAAATAGAGGTTCCAATGTTGGTTTAACAAATACAGCTAATCCAAATGGGATAATTCAAAGTTGTGTCTTTCTGCCACTTATTTCAGAATGCCAGGGTTGCATTGTAACTGGAAGTAAAATACTTTATTTCAGAAAATGCAGTAAATGATGGTTAACCATTTTCTGGTCATCTACTGTGTGTTAAGTACCATTCTGGATTCTTTTTTTTTGGGGGGGGGGGCGTTGGAAGTGACTAAAGCTGTTCCTGAACTGGCATGCTAGTGGTTGGTTTTCAATCCTGGATGTATATTAAGATCACCTGGAGAGTATTACAAATACTGATATCTTAGGTTCTTTGCATCGGATGCTGTCATCTGATATTTAGAACAAGCCTGCACATCAGATAAGGTTTGCTCACTCTGCTGAATCTTGGTTTCTTCATCTGTAAGTGGAAGTAACTTGTCCAACAAGCTTTTAAGTAACTTCAAAATATCTACCCCTTTCCTCTTTTTCTTGAGTTTAATCTTTACACACACACGTGCATGCGAGCACAAAGACAAGCAATCTTACAGTGTCTTTTCCCATTGTAGAAATAACACTGGTATAGTAAAAAACAAAACATAAAATAAAAAACTATCAGCTATAAGTTGAGCTCCCAGGGAGAAACACTGGTAACATTTTGGCCTCTGTCTTGTCAGTCCTTCCTCATAGTTTCTGAAGTTATAAGAAAAAAAAAAAAAAAGGATAATCCTGTACCCACTCTTTTGAAACCCACTTCTTACACTTAATAAAGTATGAACTTTTCCCCATGCCATTAAATACTGCACAGCATCATTTTAGGAGTCGCCTAGTATTGCAGTGTATGCCTGTGCCCTAATTTACTTAGCTTGTCTGAATTAATTAGGTTTTACTGTCTGACAAAAGCTAGTCTTCCATTTTCATCCCTGAACTGGAAAAATCAGGTACTCAGGTGCTTGAAAATGTGGAGGCCTTTCATTGCTTGGCACACGTGGCTGCATTAATATGCCAATTCTTTAGGGTGCTTCTTTTTCAAAGGGAGCCTAGACACATCTAATTTCAAAAAAGTTCTGGGAGCCCCTTAGGATATGGTTCAATATTCAAACTCAGCTCCCTTAAATCTCTAGCAGTAGGACTGTCCTGAAAGGATCTACCACGTGCTCATGCAGGACAGGAAAAAGGATGGGTTTCCTGGCTATTTCCAATCCTTCCCTGCTAGACTCAGGGGCACCGCAGCCTGCATGGAGCCAGAGCACCTGTGCAAGCGCCTCCCAGGGACAGCAGCAGCAGCAGAGCAGACAGCAGCGCTCCAGGGGAAGGGATGGAGCCTCTGGCTGCAGCTTTCTGCATCCAGGGTGGACCTGCCCTGCACCCTGCTGCATGCTCTCTTGGTAACTCCATTCCTTGTCCCTGGGTCACTTCCAGTCTGCCCCCAGGCTCTGAGCCCTATCCCCCAGGCTTCTCCACCCAGGAGCTTCGTCCCTGGGAATGTTCCTCTACTCCACAACCCCTCCAATGTCTGCACCCGCCTCTCGGGGGGGGCGCATCCTCTGCACAGGCAGTGAGCAGCTAGTTACTCCTGCTTGGCTGGTTTCACTTAACTAGGCAGCCAGCCGTACCACCGCTTGCCCATTAATGAGGACAAGGAAACATCATTTCCTTACACGACCTGGGGCTAATCCTAACTTCCCTGATAACAGTTCAAAGACCGCTAAAGGCCAGCCTCAAAAGGACAGGCACCTGCACAACGCAGTGACCCCACCAGCTCTTCTGGGCTTGATTTAAACCAATAAATGGCACAGCAGAAAGAAGACAGGACTTGGCATGCCAGCTCTCCCCGACAATCCTTCTGTGCCTCGCTTGCCTCACCTGTTCAATAAACATGATAAAACTTGTTTAGGGAATTCTTAAAAATTAATTAAAGGCTCCATATATAAAGCACCCAGCACAATGCTGGGAACACACGGACCTCTACAAAAAGTAGTTAGTATGTGCCACGTATCCATTGTTTATCCCCAGCTATTGCTTCTCAGACTGGCTATATTTACAATAGCACAAGAGCCGGCTACACTTAAAGTTCTTCGAGTGCATGGACCACATTTTCCATTTCCTCTTCACTACTCCGCTTCTTTTCATCCTGAGCACAGCACCAAAGAGGCCTCCCGTAAACCAGGCTCATGGGACAACCACCGCTGAGTTCACCTCTTGAATTGCTTCAGTGAGCTCCGCAGCACTGAGAGATGCTCGTGCGCCCACAGCACCGGTGCAGCCTCCATCCCCGCAGAAAAGAACTTTCTTGGAGAGAATCTGAAGCAGAGACTGCAGCCCCCAAACCCAGGCACATGTGAAATCCTACAGCTTCTCTAAAATCAAAGCCTTCGTCTGTGCGCTTACCCTTGCCAGCTCCCTCGGGCCTCCCTTCCCTCTACACGATTTTACCACTGCTCTAGTTTGCTAGCTGCTGGAATGCAGTATACCAGCAACGGAATGGCTTTTAAAAAGGGGAAATTAGTAAGTTGCTAGTTTACAGTTCTAAGGCCACGAAAATGTCCCAATTAAAACAAGTCTACAGAAATGTCCAATCTAAGGCATCCAGGGAAAGATACCTTGTTTCAAGACGGCTGAGGAAGTTCGGGTTTCTCTCTCAAGTGAGAAGGCACATGGCAAACAGGGTCAGGGTTTCTCTCTCATCTGGAAGGGCACATGGCGAATACGGCGTCATCTGCTAGCTTTCTCTCCTGGCTTCCTGTTTCATGAAGCTCCCCGGGAGGCATTTTCCTTCTTCATCTCCAAAGGTCGCTGGCTGGTGGGCTCTCTGCTTGTCATGGCTATGTCATTCTGCTTTCTCGGAATCTCCAGCTTTCTCCAAAATGTTCCCTCTTTCATAGGATTCCAGCAAACTAATCAAGACCCACCCGAAAGGGTGGAGACACATTTCCACCTAATCCAGTTTAACAACCACTCTTGATTGAGTCACATCTCCAGGGAGATGATCTAATTACAGATTCAAACATACAGTACTGAATAGAGATTAGAAGAAACGGCTGCCTTTACAAATGGACTTAGGATTCAAACATGCCTTTTCTAGGGTACATACATTCTTTCAAACCAGCACAACCAATGACCACTGTTTCCGTTCGCTAAAGCTGCCAGAATACAATATACCGGAAATGGGTTGGTTTTTTCAACGGGGATTTATTAGTTTACAAATGTACAGCTCCAAGTCCAGGAAAATGTCCAAAATAAAGCATCAAGAGGAAGACACCTTCTCTGAGGAAAGGCTGCTGGCATCTGGGGTTTCTCTGTCACATGGGAAGGCACATGGCGACATCTGCTGGTTCTTCAATCCAAAATGTTTCTGAGGGTGTTTTCTTTCTCTCTTAGTTCCTCTCAGTTCTCTCTCATAAGGGCTCCAGGAGAGGATTAAGATGCACCTTGAACGGGCTGTGTCTCAACTGAACAGAAAAGTCCCACCCACCACAGGCCTGCCCCCAGGGATGGGTTAAACCATGGCCTTCTCTGGGATACATAACAGCTCCAAACCAGCACACCCACATCCAGCTCTGATAGGAGCAAGGAATCCCAAAAGCTAGAGCTGGAGTTAGGCCACAAACTTTCAAAAGTATTATCTCAACTTAAAATCCATCTCAGCTGGGGTGCCTTCCAGAATCCAACCTGGACAGAATTCAGTGCTAATTCTCAGTGCCTTACTCCCCAATTCATATTTCATTAAAACCTGTATTCCATGGAACTGTAATTCCCTCTTCACCAGTCATTTCCATGAGGTGTAAGTTCCAAGGATCTGTCTTTAACTCTGCACCATGTACAGTAATGGGTATCGAACAAGTAGGTGCTCAGAAAATTTGAATTAACTAAACAGCCCCATGAAGCAGGAATCTTTTCCCCTTTTGTATATGAGCAAATAGTAGTTGAAAGAGGCTAAGGGTGTTACCTAGGATATCCTCTGCTTTACACAGGAAGAAAAGAGATCCCCAAGCAGCTTCCCATGGCATCGACAACTTGAGGCTCTCACTAATGCCCTGTGAGATCAGTTTATCTCCTCTGTCATCATTTGCTGTCCTCCCCTCTACATGGAAAGCTCCAAAAGCAAAGGCACAGTGTCCACTCTCCTTATCCCAGGTCCAGCACTAGCAGGGTGGCTGCACGTAAGGGGGCCCCAGAAAGATTTGCTGAAATAATGCAGAGGACTTACCTTTCCCTCAGTGCTCTCAGACATTAATGGAAATCCCCTGGGAATCTGGTTGAAAGGCAGATTCTGATTTGTAGGTCTGGGGTGGGACCTGAAGTTGAGCATTTCCACTGAGCTCCCAGAGGATGTGAAGGCTGCTGAGAAAGTGAACCACGCTCTGAGAAGTTGCTCTAGCAGTCGGAGGTTGGCCAGAGCCAATCCTCATCTTTTCAAAAAGAACCACTGTTTACTAGGGAGAAGATGGCGGCTTAGTAAGACGCGCGGGTCTTAGTTCCTCCTCCAGAAAAGCAACTAAAGAAACAGAAACAATACGAAACAGCTCCCGGAGTCACGACAGAGACCAAAAAGACAGCGTACCCCATTCTGGAACAGCTGAACGGGCAGGGAGAATCTGCTGCGGTGAGATACCCAAGGGGCGCGCGTTTTCCTGGCCGGGGCGGCTGGCGACTGGGGTCCCCTCCACGCACGTGGCTCCCCGGCCTGACTGGGAACGTTGGATAGCGGGGCCCTCCCGTCACGCTTGGCGTTTCGGGCCAGCTGGGCAATTAGGACGGGCACTCTCCCAAGCCGCGGCGGCCAGCGACCCCCACCTCCACGCGCGGTTTCCCGGGCCGACTGCGGTGCAGACAGACGAGCGCCACGAGCGCCACCTACTGGGCAGGAAAAGAAAAACAGAGCCCAGAGATTTCACAGAAAAAGCTTTCAACCAGCTGGGTCCCACACCCAGGGAAATCTGATCAAATGCCCAGACACCAGCAGAAAATAATGGATGACGCTCGGAAAATTGAAGATATGGCCCAGTCAAAGGAACAAACCAATAGTTCAAATGAGATACAGGAGCTGAGACAACTAATGCTGAATATACGAACAGAAATGGAAAACTTCTTCAAAAACCAAATCAATAAATTGAGGGAGGACATGAAGAAGACATGGGCTGAACAAAAAGAAGAAATAGAAAATCTGAAAAAACAAATCACAGAACTTATGGGAGTGAAGGACAAAGAAGAAAAAATGGAAAAAACAATGGATACCTACAATGGTAGATCTAAAGAGGCAGAAGCTACAATTAGTGAACTGGAGGATGGAACATCTGAATTCCAAAAAGAAACAGAAACTATAGGGAAAAGAATGGAAAAACTTGAGCAGGGGATCAGGGAACTGAATGACAATATGAAGCGCACAAATATACGTGTTGTGGGTGTCCCAGAAGGAGAAGAGAAGGGAAAAGGAGGAGAAAAACTAATGGAAGAAATTATCACTGAAAATTTCCCAACTCTTATGAAAGACCTAAATTTACAGATCCAAGAAGTGCAGCGCACCCCAAAGAGAATAGACCCAAATAGGCATTCTCCAAGACACTTACTAGTTAGAATGTCAGAGGTCAAAGAGAAAGAGAGGATCTTGAAAGCAGCAAGAGAAAAACAATCTGTCACATACAAGGGAAACCCAATAAGACTATGTGTAGATTTCTCAGCAGAAACCATGGAAGCTAGAAGACAGTGGGATGATATATTTAAATTACTAAAAGAGAAAAACTGCCAACCAAGACTCCTATATCCAGCAAAATTGTCCTTCAGAAATGAAGGAGAAATTAAAACATTTATAGACAAAAAGTCACTGAGAGAATTTGTGACCAAGAGACCAGCTCTGCAAGAAATACTAAAGGGAGCACTAGAATCAGATACGAAAAGACAGAAGAGAGAGGTATGGAGTAAAGTGTAGAAAGAAGGAAAATCAGATATGATATATATAATACAAAAGCCAAAATGGTAGAGGAAAATATTATCCAAACAGTAATAATACTAAAAGTTAATGAACTGAATTTCCCAATCAAAAGACATAGAATGGCAGAATGGATTACGACCCAGCAATACCACTGCTAGGTATCTACTCAAGGGACTTAAGGGCAAAGACACAGACGGACATTTGCACACCAGTGTTTATAGCAGCATTATCTACAATTGCAAAGAGATGGAAACAGCCAAAATGTTCATCAACAGACGAGTGGCTAAACAAACTGGCGTATACCTACGATGGAATATTATGCAGCTTTAAGACAGACTAAACTTATGAAGCATGTAATAACATGGATGGACCTAGAGAACATTATGCTGAGTGAGTCTAGCCCAAAACTAAAGGACAAATACTGTAAGGTCCCACTGATGTGAACCGACATTTGAGAATCAGCTTGGAATATATCATTGGTAACAGAGACCAGCAGGAGTTAGAAACAGGGTAAGATAATGGGTAATTGGAGCTGAAGGGATACAGACTGTGCAACAGGACTAGATACAAAAACTCAAAAATGGACAACACAATAATACCTAAGTGTAATGTAACTAGGTTGGAACACTGAATGAAGCTGCACCTGAAATATGGTTTTTTGTTTGTTTGTTTGTGTGTTTGTATCTTTTGTTTTTGTTTTTTTTCTTTTTCCTTTTTATATATATATATTATTAGTATTATTATTTTAATTCTCTTCTCTATATTAACATTCTATATTTTTTTCTGCTGTTTTGCTAGTTCTTTTCCTAAATCGATGCAAATGTACTAAGAAATGATGATCATACATCTATGTGATGATACTAAGAATTACTGAGTGCATTTGTAGAATGGAATGATTTCTAAATGTTGTGTTAATTTCTTTTCTTTTTTTTGATTAATAAAAAAATTAAAAAAAAAAAAAAAAAAAATAATAGCCACTAAAAAAAAAAAAAAAAAAAAAAAAAAAAAAGAACCACTGTTTAAATTCCCAGGCATTTGGACTTTTCCTTTATCTCACCTACATCATGAGTTTTCCTCTGGTCTTTCCATATGATATGATTCAGGAAATTTGGCACAAAGCTTCACTCCTGAAGAACTAAGGGCTATGGATTTGGGGCTCCAGGTGTAATCCTCTCTCCTGCTTCTCTCTGGGGCCCAACCCAGAACTCCCTTCTATCTGGGCTCACACAAGTCTTTGCTGACCATGCGGTCAGGGGCAGTTGCAAGATGCTTTCCCTCTAACTCCTTGGAATTCAGAAATGAACATGCAAAATCTCATTCTAACTGTCTTTATTTCCCCTGCAGATTTCATCCCCAACTCCACTTGCTCTGAATATTTCATTCTTGCCCAGGATGGAGTCTTAAATCACAGGAAATCAGAATTCTGCCATCAATTAGCCTAATTCACAACATGTGGGTTTTCAAATTTAACAATCAGAACAACATGGTTTCTGTGTTCAGTATGGGCCTGCTGTGTGCTTTCTGGAGAAAAAAAATCTACCTGCTTTGAAGGAGATCAGTTAAAGAGTCAGAGCCCCTATAGTGTCACATCATCTAAGAAGGGTGGCATGTGAGAGCCCTCCAAGGACCACTCATTTTTCGAAGTTGAAAAGGACTTGAGTGATCACTCAGCCAGAGGACTGCAGAGCCCATCTTCCTCGGAGGGCTGTCAGTAAAACACGACGTGCCCCACATTTCACCGCCTGGCTGGGACACAGGTCATCTCTGTTGGCAGAATTCCGTACTGATATTCCTATGGACAGAATCACTGGTCCCCAACCTGTAGCCTTTGTCTCCCTCCCCAGTTTCCACCGCAGCCAGATAAACACAAAGTGCTTTGTAAAAGAGGTAAAGATAGGACTCAGAAACAGACTTGGCTCCTAGCCGCTTCAGTGAAGGTGCCAGAACCCCTGTCCCTCCTGTCTCATGGCCATGGAGAGAGGACGGTGAAAACTAGTGGTCTCCAACCTTCACTGGCTCTTGGGAATTTACCCCTGAGCTATACCACTGCTACTTTGGCTCAGGGCAGGACACTGGGGAGGATGTGGGCTTCAGAATGTTAGGGTGGGTACGCATCAAGAATGGCTGGAGGACGGCTTTGTGCAAGTCAGATGAGAACGTCAAAGAAAAAAAAAAAGAAAACGCAAAGTTTAGTGGCGCGATTAAACCCACAGCTGGGTCAAACTGTCCTTGTCAAAACAGCCTCTTCAAAGCATCCCGTTTTAGGAAGCGAAGGCTCAGCTCAGCAGGTCCCAGCCTTCACCATGTCTGGCAAACCACCCCTCCATACACATCAGCAGACTGTACAAAGAGCACCTGCAGAAATAAAACAGAACTGCAAGGGCCACCTCATTCCTCCAGAGTGGGAAGCATCTATGACAAAAAGACACAATTCCACCAACTAAGATACAGTGGGCATATATTCTCTTACTTTACTCAGATGAAACTAGCTTCCCAGATCTGCATAACTATCATTCTTCCCCCACTATTTTTTTTTTCCTTCTTCTTGGCAGACGCTTCATTTTTGCAAGTTGCACCCAGTTCTGTTTTGATGGCTCACCAGGACCTGGGGTAACAAATACTCTTGATGCTTTTAAAAGTCTCATTAATTTTTCAAGCCACCCACCGCACACAGACACATCGGTATTTGCCAGACATTCACAACCAGTGAAGGTTAATAGTCATTTAATGTAACTGCATACATTACAAGCAATCTTCCTGTCCCACTGCATTTTCAAAGACCACATAAATATGTAATCTATTCCCCTCTTTTCCTATCATAACATTCCACTGGGGCGATTCTGATGAGCCGTCCCCCCGCTGCCTCCATGAGAAGCGCTGCACAGGGGCTGATGGATAGATACTGGGTTTGGGCGATGAGATTTTCTGCAGCCATCCATAAACCCAGCTCATTTAAATTGCTAGCTGTCAACTACCTGAGAAGAAAGAGAAAAGCCATCTTTAAATAATAAAAAAGTATGGCTCTATTCTCTAGAATGTCAAGCAGAATTCCTATTTCCAGGCAGCAACGCTGAGAAACCACCTGATAATCTTGAGGGGCTTGTCTTCCCAGGTTCTCTCCCCTTGGTATACTGAGAAGTGGTAAAAGTGCCCAAGGTTCCTCTCCCAAGAACTAGGTTCCTAGTGCATGGTGAGCCAACAGCTGTTTAGCTGCCCTCATGGATGTGAAGTAGGAACAGAAACAGATTCCGGCTATTACTACAAAAAACACCCATGAAATTCAAAAATGAAACAAGCACTGCCTCTGATTTAATTTTTCCTTCTTTTCAAGTATGAGGTCTGGGGGAAAAGCTAGGACCATTAAATCCAGAGCATGCATGAGAAAGCACAGAGCAGACACATCTAGGACATTTCACCTGGTAGAGGTGATTTTCTTCCTAACCCCTAGAATGCTGCCAAAAGCAGAGACACTCAATCACGTGGATTTGCTGACCAATTCACCTGCTTCTCTGCAAGAAATTAAACTTCATTTACAGACTTGTTCAGTCACACATGAGGTTTGTGGACACCACTCAACTCAGGGTATACAATTCACGTTTTAGCTGCTAAAATTTGCCAACCAATGCAATTGTAAGCTTAACACTGTCATAACTCACTTTCTCCATCTCAGCAGTTCAAGTTTGTACAAACTGCCTCAAGAAAAGAGAAGGTGCATGCAGAAACGCCAAGGCTGTATATCACTAAGGTTATGAGCCTGTCTGAAACATCACAAAAACTGCCTGACTGAATTTTAAGGTGCCTCTCCCGAGAGAACTGAGGATTCATGGGATTCCCAGGGAAGCTGCATTTGGAGGAAAATCTGTAAGTAAAAACTCATAGGATGCAAAGATCAAGCTTTCCTATGACCTTCGATTGGCAAGCCACATTCCATGACTATCTTTGGGTGAAATATCTCTTACAGTCATTCATTACCCTTTTATTTCATCCAATGAATACAGTATGCTTATTGCTCATTATTAGTAATAGATTGACATCCCTGGAAGACCAGTTCTTTTGAATACTTATAAAACGTTTTCTTGAAAGGCATCAGTGATGAAGTTAGCTGTGAGACCACTTGAGTAATGCTGGGTTACACTTTTACAAAATGCCATAGCATCATACTTCAGGTCCACACTGAGAGCCTCAGGAGAACCTCGACCCAAACCATTGTACAAGCAGATTTCCTCTTCCCAAAATTTAGCTCATAAAGGGACAGAAAGCAAAGCATCACCACCACCACCAAGCCATAGAGACAAGTTTAACGGCTCAATTCCGAAAACAGCATGAGAGGTCAGCAGAGGCCAAGGAAACTAAATATTTTCCAATCTCATGGCAGACCTTGAGTTTGTTGGATATGTATGCTAACGCACAAAAGTACTAGAAACACATATGGCAAACTGATAACACTGTCGCTCCTAAGAGGGGTGGGGGAACTGGGGGCAACTGGAATTCAAGGTGATCAAAGATACTTGAGCCTTATAAGTAATACTAGAATCTTTTTTTTTTTAACTTTTTTATTGTATAGTATAACATATGTACAAAGCAAAGAAATAAAAAGCAGTAGGTTTCAAAGCACTCTTTAAACAGTGGTAACAGGACAGATCCCAGAGTTTGTCATGGGCTACCATACAGTCCTCTCAGATTTTTCCTTCTAGCTGCTCCAGAATGTAGGAGGCTAGAGGGCTTAAATACTTTTTTATCATAACTATCGGCTTTTTTTTTTCCTTCTCTTTTTGCGAACAATAACATATATACAAAAAGGTTATAAATTTCCAAGCACAGCACCACAATTAGTTGTAGAACATATTTCAGAGTTTGACATGGGTTACAATTTCACAATTTTAGGTTTTTACTTCTAGCTGCTCTAAAATACTGGAGATGAAAAGAGGTGTCAGTTTAATGATTCAACATTCACATACTAAATCTTTTTGAAAGGAAAAAAAAGTTAATGACCAGTTTGTCTCATTCAAGATAAGTAACATAAAAATAAGATTTCTTGATTAAAAAACCCTATTTACCAATTTCTCCCATTATATATATCCTCGATATATAAAAATGCACAAAGTCTTCCCTTGCGTGAAATCCCTTTTCAAGTCAGGGAAATTACTTCTTACAACCAACCAGAGGCTTCACTGTTTCTGGCCACTGGGTTCACTGCCCTTTGTGCTCTGAGGCCAGGAAGAAAGTACCCTGCCTCCTCTGGTCAAGGGAGCTATGTCTCAGCTAACAGACGCACCTCTTAGAGAAACGACAACTTTGCTCAAACCAGTATGCGTGTGTGCTCCCATAGCACTGTAAGAGCTGACATTCTGGAATTGTTTGCCAAAGCAGAACTTCTTCAAAACAGTAACTTACAGTTATATTATTCAACAATTTGTCGAGCACCCACTCTGTGCAGACACAACAGCGTTCTCAGTGCTGAGCATACATCAATGAACAGGTCCAAGACCCTGCTCTCTGGGAAAGCACATTTGCAGGTGAGACAGGCACACAAACTCACACACAGTCAGCTAACAATAACAATGCCAGGCAGCAATCAAAGAGCTATGAAAGAAACAGAGCAGGGTAAATAATTTAGATTATTCTGTCTAAATAATTGGAGTCAAGACCTGAGTCAAGAGAAAGAAAAAGCCGGGCAGTTGTGTGGGATAAAGCATCTCAGGCAGGAAACACAGCAAGTGCAAAGGCACTGAGGCCGTTTAGTAGTGATGGAGAGCAGCAAGCTGACCTCTAAAAAGAGAGCTCCAATTCACACTCACCAGCAGTATCTGGGAGTACCTATTTCCCTGCATTTACAACCACACTTCATTTTATCCGCCTCTCCTTTATTTTCCATGAAAAGTTAAAACCACTGTGTTTTCTTGAAGAACCTTGGATAGATGGACTCAAAAGAACTGAGATGATGGGGGAAAAGGAAACGAAAGGAATATAGCTTCCATTCAGTGCCTGGGCTCTACCCATGACACCAAGTCCCTTTCCCTCAAGAGGCATGGGGACCTAAACACCCCACAGTTCGGCCTGAGTGGATCTGGTTGTCTTGGGTAATTTCCTGCATATGCATTTGATTTTCCTCCTACTGGATCTTTGCAACAGTAGAAGCCAATATTTCACAGTGCACCAGGAATTTATCTACAGCTGAAGTAAGTTACTGTCAGGAAGATGTGGATATGAATAATTAAACCCCTATTAAACATGCACACATCCTGTAATAAATCTCAAATTAGAATGTGCCAAGATCTTGTTAAACCTGCCAACACATATTCTTAAATAAGGTGGGAATATAATTTGGAGCTTATCAAGAGATTCAACCTTTTGCGAAAGATGTTCTTTGCCTGTTCAGAATTTTAATCCAGAGATTACCTGAATTCATCTCTCCTATCACGCCATTGTGTTTCTACTCATTGTAAAAATCAACCAAGTGACTTCTCTCAGGACATCCTCAAATGGAACACATTTTAATACACATTGCATTAAATCTCATCATTTCTGATGAGATATTGTCCGAAAGAGTTTCACTCTGAAGATGCTTCCCTTGAATTCTAAAAAATAATGATTTGTATTCATCATCGACTTAAATGGAATTTTTCAAAAAGCCCAAGTGGTGTGCTGTGTGTTGTGGAGAAGGGTTGAGCGCTGTGGTTAAGAACACACACTCACTGATCTCCTGTCCCAGCTCCATCACTCACCAACTGTAAAATGAGAATCATAGGAGGGCCTGCCGCACAGGGAGGGAGGGGTTAAAAATTTGATGAGTTAATACCCCATAAATGCTTCAAAGAGCACCTGCTATGTACTTTTTGTTACGTGGTATATCCCAAGAATGCAAACTGATGTTATCCAAAACATGTGACTAAGAATTTTTAATAACCTGTTAACTTTCTGATAGAAAAATAATGTATGTCTATATTCATAATCAAATAAACAACCCTCAAGTATAAATAATAATGTCTTCTGGATAATTATAATGAAGTCTTCAATACCCCGTGACACTGGAAGAATTCAATACAACTATATCTATTCCACAGGGAGGAAAATGATACAAACCATTGAGATACTTGCCCTCGACCTCCCAGAAGAGAAGACAATACAGAGGTAGGTGCACAGCTCTCTAAATGGTGCCTCAGGATGTCCTATACCAATACGCTGGTGTACTCTTATAGGTAAGCTTTAATTTTACAGGTAGGCTGTGTCACATTGGGCAAAGCAATTAACCAGCCCCTGCCTCCATTTCCTCATCTGTAAGGTGGGGGATAATAATAATGCAAAGCTTCTAGGGCTGCTGTGAAGAAAATGAACTAATATGTTAGAGAAGACAGGTCTTGCTAAACACACATAGTATTTGCTGGCATGAGAAATCAAGAAGGCAAGTCCATTGCCTTTCCTACAGTGGACCTTCTGAACTCAGGATTCCCAAGCCAGATCCTCAAACCAAAGAAAAAGTAGGGAGATATCCTGGCAAGAAAAAAGAACTGGAATCCACTGTTCCTGCAAAGATGCCTCAGATTCCTTAGATCACACTTTGAAATTAACAAGCCATCGCCCAAGCCCACCTCAAGACCATTTAAGAAAAAACGCTGAGTTGAAAATAAAAGAGCAACTGATTTGTAGAGGAGGCTGGAGAGCGGGGTAGGCGAGTGGCAGCACTCTTGCGCCCTTCCACTATCTTTTTTACTTTCCTGTTTGGTTCCCTCCTCCACAACACCACATCCCTGTGATCACAAACACTGTCCCACAGTGCAGGTATGAAAAGCCTTCCTGAGTCACCAGTCAGCACATCACCCGCGGGTCTCCTCCTCTGAGTCCAGGGCAGGGTCTGGAAGAAGCGCATCCTTATTGGGACAGAACCTTCTTTGCCACCCTTGGCGCTCTCTCCCATTTACAAGGCACACTCCCCTGGCCCTGAACGAGGCCCAGTAGGGATGAATCCATCATCGAGCTGGAGCCAGAACAGCCATGACTGCATGTTGCATGGAAAGTGGAGCAGGGACCTCACCTCTCCTCGGCCAGGCCTCCCGCCAGGCCACTGCTCCTGAAAATTAGCTCTTTCATCATGATGAGCTGCCCAGAGCACAGGAGCAAAGAGATGACCTCTGGGCCCAATTCATAATATTTATTTTCCTGCCACTTCCCTGCCCTCTATCTCTGCTGGCTCAGTCAGAGATCCCCAGACACTGTAGAGATCTAGAGATGTAGAGTGTAACTGCAATTCCCAGTTGTGGGTGACTTTTAAGATGAGGGCTGCATACCTTCAATCCCCCTGGGCTTCCCGGCTCCTTCCACCAGCTCCCACCAAACCGCAAACTGACACAGATTAGGATAAAGCCAATTTAACTCGCACTTTAAATACATCAGCACTTATTTCAAAGCCACGTATCTCTCAGATCTCAAGACAAGAATCTCCTCCAAAACATTTGCCAGATGAATTGTGAAAATGCACAATGCTAAAAGAAAAACTAGAAGCAAAAATAAAAATGAATATAAATGCAAGACTCATACTTGGTTACGTAGCATGTTTTAAGTTCCTGATAATAAAAAAAATATTCATCCGTGCAATACTTCAACAGATATGTGATAAGGAGCTACTCCGTGCGAAGTACAGGCTCCGGATGGAGAGACGACCTCTTGCCACCCCTACCCCACTGCCCTAAGGGCTCACCACCCACTAAAGGACCCTTGAAGCCCTCTTCAACTTGCTAAGGAAAGGTTATTTGAATCTTTGCAGAGAACTTCCCAGCCCAACATCTACCCCCGACAATCATAGCCTTTGCCTAAGGACGTTGCATCCCAAGCATTACTCAGTCATAGGTAACTTTTCATCATTTCATGTATCAAGAACCTATCACATTAGGGACTGTGGTAACTACCATGCACGTTATGCCACTGAATCCACCTGGCAACTCTGCAAAGTAAATATTAGTACTACTACCTTGAAGGGGAGGCCCAGAGAGGTTAAACTTCCCAAAGTCACATAACCAGCAAATGGTGGTGGAGTTGGTCTCCAAATTCCTAGTCTGATGGCAAAGCTCTGGTCTTCCTATGGCATCCACAATGATTCCAAAGGGGGTTAAAAAAAGGACTACTCCCCACTCGGGAGTGCAACAATCTTCATACCACTTTTTCTCTGGGATCAGGGAATGGTTTATTCTACCTCCTGAGAAAGAGGAGCAAGGCTGAAGCTGCCAGTCCTGGGAGAGTGGCTTTCTTTCTCTGAGTCTGCTTTGCCAGCTAAATGGGGCAGTGGAACCAGAGGGTCAATGAGATATCTTTCAACCTCAGGGTTTCCCGCATACCTGCGATTGGAGGACCTGCCAAGGTGTGGCCAAGAGGTTCCGACTCCTTCCCTGGGCCCGCAGTCCCAAGACCAGGCCTTGAGAGGGCTTCCACAAGGGATGAGCTGGCCCCAAAGAACTTACCTTAGCCAACAGCCAGTACCAAACCTCCACCAAACCTCACTACCCTCCCTGTTCCTCACTATTTCATCTTCTTTGCTGGTACAGAACCATTTTTTTATACATTATAGTTTTATATAACTCAGATCACATCAACCCCTGTCTTAGTGTGCTAGAGCTGCTATAGCAAAGTACCACAGAGTTGTTGGCTTTGGAACAACAAGAAGTTACTTTCTTGGTTTTGGAGGCCACAAGTCCAAAACCACAGTCTGGGCAGGCTCACGCCTTCTCTCAAGTCTGTGGTGGCATGCCAGCCGCCCATGACTCAACCTCTGCTTCCCTCGCATGGCCACCCCTTTTCATCTGCCTCCTCCCTTCCCTAATCCCTGTGTCCAAATTTCCTCCGCTAAGGAAGTCTCCAGGCTTACTGGATTACGGACATCCTGATTCAGTTTCGTTTCCCCTTAAGTAATAGGATCTTTGAAGATGCTATTTACAAATGAGTTCACGCCTACCTGATCTGGGATTAGAACTTGAACACGTCTTGGCAAATGACATGATTCAATCCATTACAGTCTCCTATGTTCAAAGTGCTCCCCTCTCCACCCCTACTGGTTATCCAAACTCCTGAGTGGGCTTCTGAAGTACCACGAGATGTTTCTAGAAGGCCCATGTCCTCCCGCTCACTGGATGTTTTTCCCCTCCTTGGACCTCTGCTTTCCCCTCTGTCTGCCAGTCTCCCTCCCCCCTTCACGAGACCATCTCTCTTCCCCCTAGATGCCAGCTTCCGGGTCCCCTCCTCCAAGAGGCCTTCCCATGCAAGTTATTCACTATTTCAGCACACTGTCTGGTCACCCCCAGCAGATAACACAATTAGCAATTTCCTACTTCACTTTGTTACTTGTCTCCCCAAATGTGGACTCTCTCTGCTGTACCCACCATTTACACCCAACACCCAGACAAGTGCCTAGCACAAAACCAGCCCTTGCTAAATACTGACTTAATACATAAAAGAACCAACATGGCTTATTTCAACAGCCACATCCAGTGACTGCAGGAAGTTACCAGCCAACAACTTGACTCCCCCTCAGATGCTGTGGGCTTACAGGGTGGGAGGGAATGATGGGGCCAAGACCTGCACAGAAAACAAGCTTTCTGTTCTCTAGGAACTAAACAACACATACAGAAGTATTTCCAAACTACAAATTACCATGCAAATATAAAGATTTTTTTACTAACTGATGTAAAAATAATATAAATGACAAATATTCAAATCATGGATCAAGGCAGACTATGCTAGGTGCAAAGTGAGCATCATAGATAATAAGTGCTATAGAAACGAGGGTGAGAGGGAGCAAGACCTACTAACAATCTCTGGACTATGGGTCTGGGAGTCTGTGCATTTCAGCAGGAGCTCAGGTGATCCTGATGTACATTAAAGAAATGTACGCAGGGAGCTAAAAGCAAACAGAGAAGGCAAGTCCACCAGGCAAGAGCAGACGCCAGAATGCACCCAAGCTGTATTTTCAGGGCAGTAATTTGTGAAACACAGAATAAAGAGTTGGAAATACATGCTAGAACAAAATGATAGGTGGCTTTGAGTGTCAGGCTCAAAAACTAGGCCTGGATTCTAGAGAAATGGGACGACACCACAGGTTTTGCAGTAAGGGAGTGACAAGGTAAATGAGATATACTAGAACATTAGGGAAATGGCTCCGGAGGGATTGAGAAGTGAAGCTGTGTGAAGAGGGACACAAGTAGGGAAGCCCCAGCCAAGGCCCACCAGAGTCCCACCATATTCTCCCAGGCTCTTGGGCCCCCATGTTGGATTCCACCACCTGCTGGTTTGGAAAGCCATGTTCTACTATCCTCATTCAATATTGCTGGGTGGGATTTGTTTGATTAAGTTGTTTCCATGGAGACTGACCCACCCAACTGTGGGTAGGACCTTTTGATTAGGTGGTTTCCATGGAGATATGTCTCCATCCATTCAAGATGGGGTTGCTTACTGGAGCCCTTTAAGAGGGAACCATTTTGGAAAAAGCTTCAGAGCTAACAGAGTCCACACAACCAGAGACCTTTGGAGATGCATATAGAAAATGCCCCAAGGGAAACTGTTTGAAGCAAGAACCCAAAGACCCCAGTAAATGCCAGCCATGTACCTTCCCAGCTGACAGAGGACTTCTGGACCCATCGGCCTTTCTTGAGCCAAGGTATCTTTTCCTGGATGACTTAGTTTGGACATTTTTATAGCCTTAGAACTGTAAACTCACAACTTAATAAACGCCCCTTTTTAAAAGCCATCCCATTTCTGATATATTGCATTCTAGCAGCTTTAGCAAATTAAAACACACCATGATGGCTACCATGGGGGGCTATGTCCAGATGTGGATGAGAAGCCTCCCCCGGACTCCTACACAGGCAACTGTACTGGTCTCTCTGGTAAGTTCAGGACTGAGGCTATTTTGACAAAGAAACAGGATCTCAACGCACAAGTGAGAATATGTTATTTGTGGCACAAGCGAGCAACAGATTCTTCAGAATTCAAGTACTCAGGCACTGGTATTTGGCAAGGATGTGCCTTATGCCCGGCACCTAAGTTCTGGAAAACAAATAAATAGTAACTAATTTGGTAAAAGCTGAGAACTCGCTGTTCTGTTAAAAACTGGCACATGAATATCACATCTATAAATACACAAAGATTTCTGCGTGCACTAAATATAAGTGTGGTATTTTCTAAACAGATACATTCATGTTAAGATATAAATCTCAATGGCCTCTACTGATCAATCAAAAAAAAAAAAAGAAGGAAACAGGAGCAGAAGGATATATAAACATCATATCCAATACATCATTATTCATGGGAAGTATGTTTCTATCCTGGTTGGAGAGTTGAAAAGATGCCCACTTGAGCCAACAGAGCCTCAGCCCCTAGGGGTCTCTGCCAATACCTCCATCCAACTGTGAGCTGTGGAAAATTCACAGACTTCACAAGCGTACACGGATTCTGTGAGACAGACTTGCCTTAAAACAATGTAGATACATAACTTGGTCTCAAAATGATAAAGTGTATGAGCGGTCAAACAACTTTTCTTTTCTGTTGAGATAAATAGAATAGGTGACTTTTAAAAAGCATTCCTCTTTGAAATGCATGAACAAGGTTCCAGCCAAAAGAAACTACATCATTTCTACTTGTCTGCAGGCAGACAGGCTGTAAACATCCCGGCGAGATATTCTGGGAATCCTTTTAGCTCAGTGTAAGAAATGGAAGTGTTCAAGAAAGGTCTCCCTAATTAGCTGACTGTAAAAGGAGAACAAAAGCGTTTTAATTCCAGGCATGCAGGAAGGTTTTGTCATGGAACCGAGTCCCTGTACTTCTCGCCCTACCCCTATCGTCCCACATTCTTTCTTCCAAAGCAGACAATGGTTTTTCTGGCCCTTCTGGTTTCAAAGATAACCTTCAAGGTGAAAATCAATAGCTGAACGCAGACTCGGGTCAGAATGAATGAAGCAATAACCCAGGCCCTAAGATGAGGTGCCCTGTGGCAGTCTCCAGGGTGTCCCCATGATCAATTAGCAATTGTAAGAACTGCCTTGTTGGAGCTCAGGCAAGAACCCACTCGATCCTAAGGACAGACCCTGTGCTGTCCTGCCCAGCTCTGGAGAGAGAGCGAAGCTCGATGATCTTCAGATCACAGCCCCCAACCCACCCAAGAGACGGACCACCAGGAACATCTATCCCAAACAGCAGCACGTGGTGGGCATGTTGGAGTTGCCTCTGAGAGAGACACCCACGGTCTGCTCACAGAAGGGAGACAGACACAAAGGACCACAGGGGGAACGATTCCATTTATAGGACACATCCAGAAAAGGCAAACCTAGAGAGACAGAAGGCAGATCAGCAATTGTCTCGGGCAAGGCGTGGGAGTGGGTACTGACGCCAATGGGCTTGGGGAATTTGGGAGGATGAAAGAAACATTCTCAAATCAGACTGCGGGGATGGTTACCCAGCTCTAAAGACGTACTAAAATTCATTGAATTGTACAGTAAAATGGGAGAAGGTTAGGGCATTAAATTATACCTCCATAAAACCGTTCCAAGAAATGCATCCATCAAGTAGTTAATGACATGGGGGAAATGTGATAAGTAAAAAGCAAAACACACAGAATGCCCAATACCAAACCACATCCTCCTAGTCTACTTCAAAACATACACCCTGGCATGCATCAGCAGAGGAGAAATAAAAGAATGACATATACCAAAATGTTTCGAGTGATTATTCTCTGTGTGGGATTATAGGTGATTTTAATTTTCTTCTTTATACCTTTCTCTATATTCCAAATTTCTACCATGAACCTGAACAGCTTTCATAATTAAGAAATGAAAACTGTTTCTTAGGAATGCATCTATGAAGTAATTGGTTCAGTGTATGTAATTGGAAGAGTGAAAAATGATGCTTGAGAAGATACCACTTTTGGCCCCAGCAATCTGCTTCGAGTCTTAATTCTCAGGTTGGCACTGAAACTCAGGGGCCTGAAAGGGTTAAGGCCTCACAAAATTCAAGTCAATGCATTGGTCCACTGTGTACGTCCCCAGCTGGTGGGATGGGGTGTGAGGGTGGTGGAGCAGCTCTAACACAAGGGAAGTAAATATTGAGTCATAGTTCACGTGCGTTCACCAGGTCCCTGCTAGCACACTTGCACAGATTTCAACATGTCTGATTCGATTGAACATGGACAAAGTTCCTGGAACTCCATCATCAAGCATGAGTTCTGGGTTGCCCATCTCTAACCGAAGACACAGAGCATGCATATAAATGCTTTCCCCCAGGGAAGGGCTCTTCATTTTCTTGGAATACATATAACTGTACCAAAGGATTTACTGACCCCAACAAATGATTTTCTATCCTTCTGAATTAATATCATACACTGGATCTCTAGGTACTTTGCTGACACAGAATTTTCTAAACAATAAATATTATGTATCATGCTAACACAGGCATTTCTCCACCAGTAGGTGTTAAGATTGGGGACAAAGTTCAGCTGAGGTTGATCCTATAGTTCATTCCTTTGAAAAAGTGCCCTAAGCTAAAGCAGGAGAACGTTTTCCTGACCTGCCCCGGTGGAAAACCTTGAAGGCATTCTCCTCAGCCTGTCTGCAATTTTCTAGAAACTGCCCCTCTATCCATCACAGCGACAGGCCGGCAGCCTTGTGTGCACTACACCCACGGTCCTGTCTCAGATCGCAGCTGATGGACAGTGCCCAGGCCCCTGACCCAAGCTTTCCTGATTTTAGAACCGGAATTTACAATTCTGTTAGTCTCCACTGGTCATCAGAAATATGGCTCTATAAATTCTGGAATTGTGAGGTATACATTTCCCATGAGTGTACCTGATAAAGCAGATAAAGGCAGGCGCAGGAAAGAGAAGGATAGAGCAGGAAAGCTGAAAACACAGACATAAGACACTAACGAGGTTTCCTTGGGCTATGACAGATAGCCAGGGAGCCAACAGGCCCCACGAAGTCAGTTCTAAACGCGCAGAAACTTACCCCTTTAGGCACCTGATGAATCTTCTTTTGGCTTGAGTTAGTGTGAATGCGTTTTGTGACTTCTAACCAAAGGAGCCTTGGATAAAAAACCTACAAAATGCATTCCACTCTGAAAATGGGGAATACTTCTCTCCGCTCTCTGATTGGAGGTATTAGCAAAATGACAGCCAAAAGAAGGAAATGTCTTCCTCCAAGGCTGGAGGCCAAGGGAGCTTCAAGTGCAAGTTCCTGGGAAAGGGATCCCAGGGCACACGTCCAGGCTGGAAGCCCAGTGGAGCCTCCAGAAGAATCCAATTGCTCAATGTAGGTTACAGCGAGAGTGGCCCAAGGGCAAGGGTGAGGGACACCTCCTGCCTCCCATCTACCCAGAACACCAGGTGCACAGCGGGAGCGCAAAACGTACCAGATGAATGAACTAATGGGTGCTGAAATACTCGGTGAACATCTCTTTTGAAAAACTCATTCCAAGCAGAGGCTTAAGAAGTAACAAAAATCAAAGTGGAGGTATAAAAGGGTCTGTACAGGGATCAGGAAGCAGCACAGTTTGGCAGAAATGCTAGATACATTTGCAGAGCTACAGGATGAGACTATAGGAGAGAAAGTCTTGAGCACCAGGCTGAAGAGTTAAAGTAGTCTTGTCAGCAGGTCAGAACACTTCACATTGGCACCACAGTTCCGTAACCCCACACTTTCTACCCAGCTTTGCCGTTACCTTCTAGATATCCCTACTGACCCAGAAGACTTTGGGTTATCTTCCTTTGTGTAGCACGCACCAGAAAAATACAAAATACACTGAATCTGTGACCTCAGACTGCACAGCATCCTCTACCTCCAGAGGTTCTGACCACAGGCATCTAATAGTTCACGTTACAGAAGCAGCAACATTACATCAGCATCATCCAAAGGCAAAGCACAAACATCAGTTCACACTAATCCTAAGGATTCGTCTCTCCATCTTTTCAACAGTATATTTATCCATACACACACACGCAACTGCACATATGCACACACACACAGGCAGAAGTCAGTTTATAACTGCATTGAGCTCTGATCATACTGGATGAAGGCACATTCTTGTTTCTATTTGTCTAGCAAGATACAGTAAGAAACACCCAATGGCTTTCAAACGTCTATGGGGGAAAATAAATTGGTAGAAAGAGAACTGGCCACAAGCCCAGAACGACGACTCATCATGACCTCTCCACTAATTAACTATGGGACTCTGCAAGGCATTTCACCACCCACAGTCTGTTTCCCCATCTGAAAATTGGGACTAATCAATGCCCTGGTGGCATTATTCTAAGACGAAGTACAAGAATTCGTATCAAAAAATCTAGCCATGCTTGATATGGGTAAGGACTCAAAATTGGTAGCTATAATCATTACTACTGATTTTTTTTATTAGGTTTTAAGTTGTCATTACTCAAACAGCACGTGACAAGGACACAAATACCTACCTGCTTTTGGAACACAGTCAGAAGTACACACACAGACCCTCCCCCAGCAGCTCCAGATTCCAGAGTACAGCCAAGTCAGTAGGGGATAAAAGGGACCAAGGGAGAAGGAAGTGTAGTGACTATTTCCTGCATCACAGGCACCAGTGTGCACCTCCCCTGTTCCAAGTTCCCTTGGGGGACCAGCTCTCCCTGATAGTCAGTCCTTGGCTTTGGGCCAGATGCCACCCCAGTTCCAGGATGGGGCACATGACCCAAACCTAAGCCAACCAATGCACTGCATTTCCCTGACCACAGTGATGGCTTCAGGGATGTGCACGTGACCCAGTCAATCAGAGCCAGTGAAGTGCAATGAGATGACTGCCTGGTCAGCTGAAATCTAGTTTCTACTAAATGTAAGAAGCTTTAAGACTGGAGCTGCTGCAGCCATCTTGGCCTCATGAAGACACAGTTTGGCCAAGAACAGATGCAACATGTAGAAGAAAACAGCTCAGAGTTGGAAAATAGGAAACCAGGTCCTGGTGAGATCTATGAGGCTCTGCTAACCCTGAAGCCAGAGCTACCTCTTGACTTCTCAGTTTTGCCAGTCTTAAAATTCCTTTTTTCCCCTCCAATCATTTTAGAATGTAATTTATTTAGAATATAATTATTTTGTCTCACGAAACTAGGAGACTCTGGACTGAGGCATGGGGTGAGAGTGTTAAAGGTTGCTGGGGGGAGTAAAGCAGAGATTATATTTGTTAAGTCATGATCACGTTCTAACCTGTGAGCCCAGTTTCTCTTTGGACCACGTAAAAGACGGCCTGAAGAAGTGCTGGGCCAGAAAGCAAATCAAAATCTCCTAACCCGGGACCACACTCTCCAAGCCTGTAAACCTGAGGGCTGCCCGGGGGGCCAGCTCAGGTGGGCACTGTGTGCTCCTGTACAAAATAACTTTTGATTTCCTATTTATGTCTTTCTTCCAGATGGACGGTAACGTGGAATTTACTAGGGCCATGTTCTCTGGAGTACACGGTATGGAGGCTCCTCATAAACTCCACTTTACTGGCTGCTTAAAAACAAAACAAAACAAAACAAAAAACGGTTAGCACAAAGGAGAAGATAGACAGTGAAGGGGCTTTCAAGCTCAAGCTGTCACCACTGAAGATCTTGATCCTGAGCTGTTAAAAGGAAGAGCAGCTTTGGAACACGTGGGATGACTCTGCCTCCTCTGCACAGAGGGAGCACACCATCATCCTGACATCACCATCCCAACTCTCGCCCTGATCCCTTCCTCTGGTCCCTGCTCACAGCTCCAGGTCCTTCCCAGAGGCCACAGAGGACAGGGGCTGGAGCCACTGTCTGCAGCTTCGGCACAGCTACAGCTGGATTTCTGACTCTGCCACTTCCTAACTTTGACTTAAAGCAAATCCTTTCACCTCTGTTGAAAATAAGAATAATAGTGCCCCCCTCCCAAGGCTGTCTTCAACAAGGAGTAATTGACTGGTTAAGCATCACCTCTTAATGTCGCTTTTACATGTAAGAAAACCGAGGCCCAGAGTGGCTGAGCAATGCGCCCGAGGTCCCATCGTTAACAAATGCAGGACTGTGGATTCACTTTCAGGTCTGGCATTGGAGCCCTTACCCTCTGCCCCTCCACAGAGCTCAGGCCCATGCTGTGAGTTAATGTGCACCATCAGCATCTGTGATGTGTTCTTTCTCCCCTCACTTTTTTATTATTAGACAAGCTATAGCTTTATAGAAAAATTATGTGGAAAACAGTTCACATATACACCTCCTCATTATCACCACTGTGCATTAGCACGGTAACTCTGTCACGACTGAGGAAAGATGATTATAATTATACTATTAACTGAAGTCCATCAGGGCTCACGACTGGGGTTGTACAGTCCTATGACTTTTTTTAAAAATGTTATTCTACTAGCATAGATTCAACCTAAAATTTCCCTTTTTTACAACATCCAAATATATAATTCAAAGGTATTAATTACTTTCGCAATGTTGTGCTACCATCACCACCATCCTTTACCTAAACTTTTCTATCACCTCAAATAAAAACTCTCCACCAATTAAGCATGAACTCCCCAGTCCCTGGCCCAACCCAAGCCCTTGGTAACCTGTATCCTAGCTTCTGATTCAATGCATTTGCTTATTCTAATTATTTCATATCAGTGAGATCATTTATTTGTACTTTTGTGTCTGGCTTATTTCACTCAACATAATGTCCTCAAGGTTAACCCATGATATAGCATATAATAGAACCTCATTCCTTTTGATGGCTGAATAATATTCATTGTATATATAGACCACATTTTGTTTATCCATTCATCTGCTCATGGGTACATGGGCTGCTCGCATCTTTGGGCATTTGTAAATAATGCTTCCATGAACAACAACATGCAAATGTCTGTTTGAGTCCTGCTTTCAATTCTTTGGGGTACATACCTAGAAGTGCAATTGCCATGCCATATGCAATTCTATACTTCCTAAGGAACTGCCAAACTGTTTTCCACAGTGTCTGGACCATTATATAACTCCACCAACAATGAACTAGTGTTCATATTTCTCCACATCCTCTCTAACACCTGGTATTTTCCTTTAAAAAAAAAAAGTAGCAGCCATTCTAGTGGTGTGAAATGGCATCTCATTATGGTACTGATTTGCATTTCTCTAATGGTAATGATGTTGAGCATATTTTCATGTGCTTTTGACAATTTGTATATCTTCTTTGGAGAAATATCTCTTAACTTTCTCTAGCCATGCACTTGCTACACCAATCAAGGAACAACCTCCTTGAGGAGAGACAACTTCAGGGACGATGGTCTGTACACATTTGGCAGAAATGTTGTGCTCTACAAGAAAAGGTCTCAGAGGCAAGAAGCCTGCTCTATTTTCCACTAATGTGTGTGTTTGCTCATGGTGTCTTGCATATTATAAATGTAGCTGTATTTTAAGGTCTGCTCAGAATAAACAAAGCCTGTTCCCAGGGTCTTTATTCTTCATAAGTGTCAAGAAAACCAGCAATTGAACAGGTGTAACACCATGCAAAGGAAATTATGATCCTGCCACAAAAGACAGCTTAGGCCTAGGGGATGCAATCATGTCATTTGGCAAAATGCAAAATGAAATGTCAACTCTTTGGTTTCAAAATTGGCCTATTAGCACAGAGGACCTCGGTGTAAGCTATAAGAGTATTGCAGGACTATCGAGTTATAAAAACAGACTTTCCTTAATTGTCTGTTCCATAAATTCGGCTGAGCTCTTATGTGCTGGGCACTGCGGTAGATTATCAGACCACAATTCTGACCATACCAGCACAGCCCGTGTTCTCCTTCAGGGAGCAGAGAAAACATTTCCAGAGGCCCTGCACCAGTTGCCCGTGGCTCAAATAGGTTTGAAAAAACTATGTGCTTGACAGAGCTTCTGGGGAAGACGGCAGAGTAGGAGCCCCAGGACTCACTCATCCTGCAAAACAGCTAAGGGAAAGGCAAGAACTGTCTGAAACAACCGTTCTGGGGCTACAGAGGCTGGGGAGCACTGGTCAGCAGCCAAGGAAGAGTGGGAGGAAGAGACTGGGGAAACTGCAGCAAAGAATTGTGAGTAGCTCATTCTGAAGTGGCTGCTGGCAACCATTCCCTTGGGGCCTGGTCCCTGGATGGATGCCACAGATGGAGAGGAATACAGAAGCCCTCTTCCCTGAGAATGGGGAAGGGGCATGGCCGAGCACTGAACACAGCTTTTGATCAATGAATTCAGATCACTGGGCCATGGCTCTGAGGTGCTGTTTCAGTCTGTCCTGGACAGAGATGGCTGTGGTCATTTTTTCAACCTCACTTCCAACAGAAGCAGAGGTGTTAGAGGTTTAAAGACACAGAGCCTCCTTGGGGCTATAGGGAAGGGTTTGCTGATGGGCACCATCTCCTGGGCAGGCCATGAAGATGCAGCTTTGGGAATCATCCAAGAGGCATCTGGCATCTTTCCTGACCCTTTCCTCAGGGCTCCTTGGAGTTGGTCTATTTGTGGGTTCCTGGCCCTGTTTTGGCTGGGAAATACTGACTTGGGAAAGTCCTCTTGGGGTGACCCTCCTCCCAGAATTTTCCCTCCAGGCAAAAACAGCTAGAGGCAACAAAAGGAACATTAAAGGGAAGAAAAAAAAAAAAAAGAACAAGAGAGGCAAAACAAAAACAAACAGAACAGATCAAGATTCCTGGAATAGAAACAGAAGAAAGGAAGCTTTCACCTGGGGATGAAATAATTGCACAAATAGTACAATTCTAAAATTTTTACAGAGCAAGAATCAAATGAAGAACTGAAAAATATCTGATCAAACATGGGTGATTCTAAAAGTCTAGAATAAATTTAATCAAGTGTCAAAGAACAGTCATAATACAAATTCAATAAAAAATAAAAACCAAGGTAAATGAGAGACACCAACTTTCAGAGTAAACTCATCGAGAGAATCAGATGCCTAGCTATCAGCAAAAAATTGCAAGTCATACCAAGAAACAGGAACATACGACCCAAAGAAACGAATTAAAACTTTGGAGGAGATTCAGAATTTGGAAAAATGAATCAGAGAATTTCAAATAAATCTCCTAAATCAATTCAAGGAAATGAGAGGAAAATATGGCTAAAGAGATAAAGGATTTTAAGAAGATGCTGGGCATAAAGAAGAATTTAAAAGTACTGAAAGAAACATAACTGAAATCATGGGAGTGAAAAGCACATAGAAGAGATTTGAAATATACTAGAGACATGTAACAACAGATGTGAACAGGCAGAAGAAAGAATCAGTGAACTAGAAGATAGGACAATTTAAATCTTACAGTCAGAAGAACCAATAGAGAAAAAAACAGGAAAAAAAAATGAGCAGATTCTCAGGGATGTGAATGGCAGCATGAAGCACATAAACATATGCATCATGGGAGTTCCAAAAGGAGAAGAAAAGGGAAACGAGGCAGGAAGGATATTTGAGGAATAACAGGCCAAAATTTCCCAACTCTTGTTAAAGATATAAATAAACAATTCCCAGAAAAGCAACATTCTCCAAATAGAATAAATCTAATAAACCTACTCTAAAACACATATTAAGTCTGGGTCAAGAAGGCGGCTTAACAATGTGCACTTTTAGTTCATCCTCCAGAACAACTACTAAATAACCAGAAACAGTACAGAACAGTTCCTGAGGCCACATCAGTGACCAGACACACAGCATACCCCAGTCTAGACCAGCTGGACCGGCTGGGAGCCCCCCCAGAACCGTGAGTTCCCCAAGCTGTGGCGGCCAGCGCCCCTCCCCCACAGGCTGCTTCCCAGAGGGGAAAGGAAAGGACTTTACCAGCAGGAGGGACTGGGCACAATCAAACGCCAATTGTGGAACTAATTAACAAATTCTGACTACTAAAAATAGGCCCCCAGCTTAGGGGAACCTGATCAAAGAGGAGGTTGCTCATTTTTGCCCCAGCGCCAAGGGGGCAGGACTGACAGAAAAAGAGGAAAAAAAAAAAAGAAGGAAACAGGTTTTTGCGGCTGTGCATCTACAAAGGTTTGACTGCCTCTGGATACAGCGGCAGGACTTTTCAGGCTGCAACTGCCCCAGGCATAGGCAGAAGTGAGCTCTTTGGGGGGCTTATCTGGAGCCTGTGCCTTCCCCAGGAAGGGGTGAAGCCCCACCCAGGTGGAATCCCTCCATCAAGGAATTCAGACACCAGGGCTTGGTAATTTGAAGCCATTAAAACCAGCCTACAACCTCTCCTCTGTCTCCACCACACCCCTAGCAGGGAGAGTCTGTCAAAGTTAAAGGTACTGCATCATCTTACGCTGTCTGCAGTCAGACAAGCACCACATAGTGGGCAGGATAAGAAAAACAGGGCCCAGAGACTTCACAGGTAAGTCTTTCAGCCTGCTGGGTCTCACCCTCAGGGAAAACCAACACAGGCGACTCTTTCCTCCTGAAAGGAGGCCAGCTTGGTCTGGGAAAATCTGGCTGGGGTCAATAATATCTAAGTAGACCCTCCTAAGTGTGTGGGGGGGAAAGGCACCACACAAGCAGGGCAAGAAAACAAGAACTGAAAAATTTTCCTCTGTTAAACAAAACTTAAGCTAAAGGTCCAGATAAAGCTGAACGGAATGTCAAAGAACAGATAGACAACAAATTCATCCAGCAAGAAAACCCTGGATAAAATAAGTGAAAGCAACCTCCAGAATAAATTAATTAAGGTAATGAAATGCCTAGATGCCAGCAAAAAATAACAAATCACACTAGGAAAATTGAAGATATGGCCCAGTCAAAGGAACAAACCAACAATTCAAATGTCATAAAGGAGCTGAAACAATAAATTCAGAATGTACGAACAGACATGGAAAACCTCATCAAAAACCAAATCAATGAATTGAGGGAGGATATAAAGAAGGCAAGGAAAGAACAAAAAGAAGAAAATGAAAGTCTGAAAAAACAAATCACAGAACTTATGGGAATGAAAGACACAGTAGAAGAGATGAAAAAAACAATGGAAACCTACAATGGTAGATTTCAAGAGGCAGAACATAGGATTTCTGAACTGAAGGACAGAACATCTGAAATCCAACAAGAAACAGAAATGGTAGGGGAAAAAAATGGAAAAATATGAGCAGGGACTCAGGGAATTGAAAGACAATATGAAGCGCATGAATATACGTGTTGTGGGTAACCCAGAAGGAGAAGAGAAGGAAAAAGGAGGAGAAAAACTAATGGAGGAAATTATCACTGAAAATTTCCCAACTCTTATGAAAGACTTAAAATTACAGATCTAAGAAGTGCAGCGTACCCCAAAGAGAATAGATCCGAATAGACATACTCCAAGACATTTAATAATCAGAATGTCAGAGGCCAAAGAGAAAGAGAGGATCTTGAAAGCAGCAAGAGAAAAGCAATCCATCACATACAAGGGAAGCCCAATAAGACTATGCGCACATCTCTCAGCAGAAACCATGGAGGCGAGAAGACAGTGGGATAATATATTTAAAGTATTCAAAGAGAAAAACTGCCAACCAAGAATTCTATATCCAGCAAAACTGTCCTTCAAAAATGAGGGAGAAATTAAAACATTTTCAGACAAAAAAATCACTGAGAGAATTTGTGACCAAGAGACCAGCTCTGCAAGAAATACTAAAGGGAACACTAGAGACAGATATGAAGACAGAAGAGAGAGGTGTGGATAAGAGTGTAGAAAGGAAGACTATGAGTAAAGGTAAAAAGAAGGAAAATTACATATGACATATAAAATCCAGAAGGCAAAATAGTAGAAGAAAGTACTACCCATGCAGTAATAACACTGAATGTTAATGGATTAAACTCTCCAATCAAAAGACATAGTCTGGTAGAATGGATTAAAAAACAGGACCCATCCATATGCTGTCTCTACTCAAAGGACACAAGGCCAAGGACACAAATGGACATTTACACACCAATGTTTATAGCAGCATTATTAACAATTACAAAGAGATGGAAACAGCCAAAATGTCCATCAACAGTCAGTTGGCTAAACAAACTGTGACATTTACATAAGATGGAATATTATGCAGCTGTAAGACAGAATGAAGTTATGAAGTATGTAACAACATGAATGGACCTTAAGGACATTATGCTGAGTGTGATTAGCCAGAAACAAAAGGACAAATACTGAATGGTCTCACTGATATGAACAGACATTAGTGAATAAACTTGGAATATTTCCTTGGTAACAGAGACCATCAGGAGATAGAAATAGGGTAAGATATTGGGTAACTGGAGCTGAAGGGATACAGATTGTGCAACAGGACTGAATATAAAAACTCAGAAATGGACAGCACAATATTACCTAACTGTAACACAATTATGTTAAAACACTGAATGAAGCTGCATATGAGAATGATAGAGGGAGGAGGGCTGGGGCATAAATCACAAAAATCACAAAAAAAGATAGATGATAAAGATTGAGATGGTGTAATCTAGCAATGCCTAGAATGAATAATGATAGTGACTAAATGTACAAATTTAAAAAATGTTTTTGCATGAGGAAGAACAAAAGAATGTCATTACTGCAGTGTGCTGAAAATAGATGGTACTTAATAGTTTAAAATTTCAACTAATGTGTGAGACTAAAGCAAAAAATGTTTATTTGGTACAAATCTATACTTTGACTAGTGCATCTCCTAATATAACTTATGTAGATAGTTGATTGAACACCTTAAGGACATTGAACTTTGTATAGGACATGAGATTTTGTTGAACTTTGTATAGGACATGAGATTCATCAGGTGATGCCCTGATGAATCCCAGAGCAATTTGATCAGTGAGTGGAAAAGTATTTGCAAAGTCCCCTTCGGGGAATGGTGAGAATAGGGGAAAACTCAACTTCCCCAAGTTGAATTCTTGATATTCTCACAAGCAGTGTGGACAACCAAAGCTATAGGCTGAGCCCCCAGTCTTGGGGTTTGTTCATATGAAACTTAACCCCAAAGGGGACAGGTCAAGCCTACTTAAAATTAAACCTAAGAGTCACCCCCAAGAGAACCTCTTCTGTTGCTCAAATGTGGCCTCTCTCTCCAGCCAACACAGCAAGCAGACTCACCACCCTCCCCCTGTCTACGTGGGACATGACTACCAGGGGTGTGGATCTCCCTGGCAGCGTGGGACAGAAATCCCAGAATGACCTGAGACCCAGCATCCAGGGATTGAGAAAACCTTCTCGACCAAAAGGGGGAAGAGTGAAATGAGACCAAGTGTCAATGGCTGAGAGATTCCAAACAGAGTCGAGAGGTTATCCTCGAGGTTATTCTTATGCATTAAGTAGATATCACCTTGTTATCCAAGATGTAATGGAGAGGCTGGAGGGAACTATGTTCCAGTAGCCATGTTTCTTGATGATGATTGTATAATGATATAGCTTCCACAATGTGACTGTGTGATTGTGAAAACCTTGTGTCTGATGCTCCTTTTATCTATCTTGTCAACAGACGAGAGGAACATATGAAATAAAAATAAATAATAGGGGGAACAAATGTTAAAATAGATTTCGTTTGAAATGCTAGTGATCAATGAAAGGGATTAGTAAGGGGTATGGCCTGTAAAATTTTTTTTTTCTGTTTCTTATATTTTTCTGTCCTTTTATTTCTTTTTCTGAATTGATGCTAATGTTCTGGGAAATGATCATGATGATGAATATGCAACTATGTGATGATATTGTGAATTGCTGAGTGTATGTGTTGGGAATATTTGTGTTTCTTGTAATTTTTTTTAATTAATAAAAAATTAACTAAAAAAAGTTAAAAAAAAAACACATATTAATCAGAATGTCAAACACTAAAGATAAAGTGAGAATACTGAAAGCAGCACGGTAGAAAAGTGATTCACTATATACAAGGAAACTGCAACTAGACTAAGTTATGATTTCTCATCAGAAACTCATGTAGGCAATAAGACAGTGTATGATATAATTAAGGAGCTAAAAGAGAAAATCTGCCAGCCAAGAATTCTTTATCTGGCAAAACTGACCTTCATAAATGAGGGAGAGTTTAGATACATTCACAGATAAACAGAAACTGAGAGAGTTCATAAATATTTATGTACCTAACCATGGTACCCTAAAATACATGAGGCAAACACCTGCAAAACTAAAGAATAAACACATCTCTACACCACTAATTGGAGAATTCAACATATCAATGCCTAGAACATCAACACATCAATAAGGAAATAGAGAACTTGAATAATAGAAGTGAATTAGACCTAACAGAAATATACAGAACATTTTATCCCAAAACAGCAGTATATACCTTCTTCTCAGGTGCACACAGCTCACTCTCCAGGACAGGTCCCATGCTGCGTGACAACAACATCTCAAAATATTAAAAAAGATTGAAACTACCCACAGCACTTTCTCTGACCATAATGGAAGGAAGATGGAAATCAACAACAGGAAGAAAGCTGTAAAATTCACAAATATTTGGAAGTCAAACAACACACTGTTAAACAGTCAGTGGGTCAAAGAAGAAATTGCAAGAGAAATTAGTAACTATCTCAAGACAAATGAAAACAACCCCACAACATATCGAAATTCATGAGATGCAGCAAAGTCAGTGCAGAGAGGAAAATTTATAGTCCTAAATATCCACGTTAAAAAAGAAGAGCTAAAATCAACGCCCTAACTACATACCTGGAGAACTAGAAAAAAGAACAGCAAACTAATCCTAAAGCAAGCAGAAGGAAAGAAAAAACAAAGATTACAAATAAATGAACAGAAGCAAATGAAATTGAGCCTCAGAAAACAATAGGGAGAATTAACAGAAGCAAAAGTCAGTTCTTTGAGAAGATCAGTAAAATTTTCAAACACTTTGCTAGACTGACAAAGAAAGAGAGAGAGAAGAATCAAATAAAATGATAAATGAGAGGGGGACATAACTACCGCTATCACAAATAAAAAGGATCAAAAGAGGACACTTAATTGCATGTGAACAAATTTTTTATACAACTTATATGAAATGGACAAATTCCTAAAAACATATGAGCAATCTACACTGACACTAAAAGACTGAAAGACAATTTATTTCTAATTACAAGTAAAGAGATTGACTCAGTCATCAGAAACCTCCCAACAAATAAAGGCCATGACTAGATGGATTCACGGGTGAATTCTACCAATTATTCCAAGAATTAATACCAATTCTGCTCAAACTCTTCCAAAAAATTGAAGATAAGGGGATACAACCTAACTTATCTTCTGTCCAAAAGTCAGGTAAAAATACAACAAGAAAAGAAAATCATAGGCCAATTTCTCTAACGAATACAGAATCAAAAATCCTCAACAAAATACTTACAAATCGGACTCAATAGCACATTAAAATATACCAGGATACACCATGATGAAGTGGGTTTTATTCCAGGTATGCAAGGGTCAACACAAGAAAATCAATTAATGTAATATACCCTATTAACAAATTGAATAGGAAAAAAACAATCGCTTCAATTGGCACAGAAATTTTTTACAAAATTCAGCATCCTTTTCTTGATAAAAACACTTCAGAATATAAGAATACAAGGGAACTTCCTCAACATGATAAAGGGCATATGTGAAAAAAGCACAGCTAACATCACATTCAATGGTGAGAGACTGAAAGTTTTCCTCTAAGATCAGGAGAAGTCAAGGATGCCCTGTTGCCACTTGTATTAAATACTGTTAAGATGCCAATTCTATCCAAAATGATTTACAGATTCAATGCAATACAAATCAAAATTCTAACCACCTACTTTGCAGAAATGGAAAAGCCAATTATCAAATTTATGTAAAAGGGTAATATCAAAAAACATCTCCAAAAATGAACAAAATTGGAGGTTGTGCTAGTATGAAACTGTTGTGTACCTAAGAAAAGCCATATTCTTTTTCCTAGTCCAAATTTGTGAGAGCAGACTTATTGTTTAGGTGGGATCTTTTTTACTGTTTCCACAGAGATGTGATACACCCAGTGGTGCGTAAGACCTTTTGATTGTAGTTTCCATGGAGATGTGTCTCTATCCATTCAAGGTAGTTCTTAATCTGCTTACTGAAGTCCTTCAACAGGGAACCATTTTTGGAAAAAGCTCAGACCTAACACAGAAACATTTGGGGATGCAGAAAGAAAATGCCCCCAGAGAAGCTGTTTGAAACCAGAAGCCAAAGGACCAGCAGACACCAGCCACATGCCTTCCCAGCTGACAGAGGGGTTCTGGATGCCATCGGTCTTTCTTGAATCAAGGCATCTTTATCTGGATGCCTTAGTTTGGACATTTTACAGGCCTTACAACTGTAAACTTTTAACTTAATAAACCTCCTTTATAAAAGCCAACTCATTTCTGGTATAATGTATTTCAGCAGCATTAGCCAGCTAAAACAGAGAACTTATACTTCCTGGCTTTGAAGCATATTTCAATGGACAAAACAGTATGGTACTGGCATAAAGTTAAATATATTGACCAGTGGAATCAAGGTGAGAATTCAGAAGTAGATCCTTACAGTGCTGGCCAATGATATTTGACAGAGCCATGGAGTCCACACAACTAGGACAGAACAGTCTCTTCAACAAATGGGGCTGAGAGAACTGGATAGCCATGTCCAAAAGAATGAAAAAGGATCCCTAACTTATATCTTATGCAAAAATTAACCCAAAATGGATCAAAAACTTAAATATAAGAAGCAAGATCATAAAATTCCTGGAAGAAAATGTAGGGAAGCATCTTCAAAACCTTGTGGTAGGCAATGATTTCTAAGACTTTACATCCAAAGCACAAGCCACAAAAGAAAAATTAATAGGACTGCCTCAAAATAAAAACTTTTGTGCTTCAAAGGACTTTGCCACAAAAGTGAAAAGATCACCTACCTACTCAATGTGAGAAAATATTTGTAAAACACATATCTGATAAGGGTTTGATAGCCAGAATATATAAAGAAATCCCATAACTCAACAATAAAAAGACAAACAATTAAAATATGGACAGAAGACATGAGTAGATATTTTTCTGTAGAAGAGATATAAATGGCTAAAAAGCACATGAAAAAATGCTCATCATCACTACTCAGGGAAATTTAAATTAAAACCATAATAAGACATCATTTCACACCTACTAGAATGGTTGCTACTAAAAAAAAAAAAGCAATAGAAAACTGCAAGTGTTGGTGAAGATATGAAGAAATAGAAACACTCATTCACTGCTGGGAGGAATGTAAAATGGTGCAACCTCTGTGGAAGACAGTTTGGCAGCTCCTCTGGAGTGCCGAGTACAGAACTTCCATATGATTTGGCAATCCTGCTACTAAATATATACCCAACAGAATCGAAAGCAGGGTCTCAGATGTTTTCACACTGACATTCACAGCAGCATTATTCACAACTGCCAAAAGATGGAAGCAACTCAAGTGTCCATCAGCCGAAGGATGGATAAACAAAACATTATCTATACATACAATGGAATACTATTCAGCTGTAAGGAGAGAAGCCCTGAGGCATAAGTCAAGACGGATGAACCTTGAAGACATTATATTGAGTGAAATAATCCAGATACAAAAGGACAGATACTGTATGAGCTTACTGATATGAGATAATTATAATAAGCAAACTCTTAAGGTTTAGAATCTAGAATATAGGTTTGCAGAGGGCAGAATGGGGGTAGAAAAATGGGAAGCTGATAACTTAAATTGTGCAGAATTTCTACAGAGTTTGATAGTAAATATTTGGAAGTAGATAGTTGCAAAGGTAGCACATTATCGTGAGTATAATTAACTGTGCTGAATTGTTTTTGCAAATGTGGTTGAAAGGGAAAGTCTGGGGTCCTGTATGTTACTCGAGGCAAAGTTAGAAGATAAAACATGCGACCACATAACACAGTGAATCCTGTTGTGGACGACAGACAGGGGTTTATAGTAGAAATATAAAAATGTTCTTTCATAAACTGTGACAAATGTACGACACTATTACAATGTGTTAATAATATAGCAATATATGGGGAAAAGTTACTATAGATAACTAATATTTTAATATTCTTTCATTGTAACAAAGGCACCACATTAATGCAAAGCATTAACAGCGGGCAGAGGGGTATATGGGAATGTTGTATTTTTTTTACATGACGTGTCTGTAAACTTACAACTTCTCTAATTAAAAATACCATTTTTTTAAAGTATGCTAAATGAAAGAAACCAGACACAAGAAACCAGACACACACTATATATTGAATGATTCCATTTATATAAAATGATAAACATAAATAAATCTATAGGGACAGAATCAGATTAGTGTTACGTAGGGCTGGAGAGGACAGATGCATTGAGGGGTGACTGCTAAGGGGTATGAGGTCTTCTTTTTGGGGTAAAGTGTTCTAAACCTGATTGTGGTGATAATGCACAATTCTGTGACTACACTAAAAGCCATTGACTGTACCCTTGGATAGATTGTATGGCAGTGAATATATGTCAATAAAATCTCTTTAAAAAAAAAAGAAAACTATGTGCTCACAATGATGTGGGTAACAGCCAATCCCAGAAGAAAATAATTTCATAAGAGTAACAATTCTAAAAACTTGTTCCTTCTAATAACATGTCACAGAAGAAAACAAAAAGCCTTCATGGTCAAATTGGTTGAGAATTACTGACTTCTACCGTGGCAAATCCATTTCTTCACCACAACACTTCACTTCTCTGATCCTTTATTTGTCACGCTTAGGGGCTCACAAGGAGGAACTAGGACTACAGCCTGAGGGAACATGAGGGCTGCCCAACCTCAGGGGGTGAGCAAAGGTTTGCAAAATTGTATGCAATCAGGCACAGGGTCACCCATAGAGCATCCTGAGGGACTTGTGTTCCACAGAAAGCACTCTGCAAACACACTGCCACAGAGGATGGGGTCGCAGGCAGACCCACTTCAGGCAGGAAAACCTAGTACACCCTTGTTCCCTTCTTGCATATCTCCCAGATATGCCAGAAATTACTCTAGTTGGAACAAAAATTTCTTTGAACAAAAAAAAACAGCAACAAGATTTGGAATCTGGAAGGCATTTTATTTATTATGTCAAAAAAAAAAAAAAAAACCACATCCTGTCCTGGGCTCCCAATCTTTCAGCTCCTCCCATAGAATTGATCACCATGAATAATTAAAAGCATCAATAAAAAATTCATTTGGTGGCCCAGCCAACCTCTATCATGTCCACTGAGTGTGGTAATAATTATAGTCTCGAGATGGATTTTCATGACCTCCTTCCTACCCATTCAGACCAAAGAAAGTGGATTTCCAATGAAAGATTGTTAAGCAGAAGTGGCAACAATAGTGCTACAGACCAAGAGGCAATGGGCGCCTGGAAGGGAGTGAGGATCTTCATGCATTATTTAAAACAAAGAAATCTGGTTGGAGTTTCAGACTAGAAGAGCAGGCTGAAAGGGACGATGCCTGGTTGTTCACAGAGCATTGCCCACGAAGGAGGAAGGAGTGAGACAGCCTTGTGCTTTGGCAAGATTAGGCAGAAGTTTCTTTTATCTTCTCTGGTCTCCAAGTTCTGTGTACTTTTTGTTTCTCCTACCTTTGCATTCCACTCTTCGTTCTTACCTGACCCTTTCAGGGGCTCAAATTCTATATTTTCTTCTCCTGGCAAAAACTGGTCAAGAAATGAGCTGAAATTTATTCACACTAAAATGTAAATGACCAACGCTAGATAAATGGTTTGATGCTGGATCACGTTTAACCAAAAAACTTGCACCCCCAAAGCAGGGTTTTAGGATGAGAGAGCTGGCGGGCAGGTCTGTGTGGGCAGAAGGGCCTTGAATCCAGTGCAGTCACATCACATTGCTTGTTCACTCCATGGGTGTCGCAGGAAGGAGACCTGAGGGGCTGACCACCACGGAGAGGGCTGGGAGGGCGGGGAGGGCTGGCTGCACCTCGTTCACACCCAGCCTCAGTGGCTGCCCATGCTCAAGCACAGACCCGTGACATCTGCAACGCCTGGCGAAGGGAGGGTGACTTGAGAGGGAAAAGCGAGTGGACTGAGATCAGAAAACATCCAACATTTCCTTTTCCCCATCTCATCTGGCTCCCCAGAGCAGGAGAGAGAAGCAAAGTCCACAGGCCTTCTCCATACAAGAGCCACACAAAGGTGAAGTAATAGGTGCCTGGGAGATGATCAGGTCGACACTCACATTCAACACTGGAAGAAATGAGGGTCCAAGAAAGGTGGGAGCTTCCCCAGGGTCACACAGATGCCAGGAGAAACAGCCTTGCAAGAAGTGCAGCGTTGCTTCAACTCAGCTGCCTCTGCTCTGAGCTGCGCTATGCAAAATCCCTTATGTATAAACAGGAAGCATATTCACACTGAGCCTCCTTAGGGTCAATTCCAATGTCTGCTTTTAGAGAACAAGCAGTCAATCCCTTCCACAACACCCAGGTGTTCATGTGACAGGGTCCCTGGGGCCTGGCTGGTCACAAGCCCATCTGTCCCCACGTGACAGCACTATGGGGAGCACTGAACCCCAGCCAGTGCACTGACTTTCAGTGGAGCGGTCAGGGCCCAAGGTGCAGCTCTGGGAGAGCCGTGTCAGGTCTGCCTCCTAGGCAGGACCAGCCACATTCACTGGACCCACCTATGAGCACGTGGGCACCCAGTGTTTTCTCTTCTCCATACCGCGTCTTGTCTGTAGCCATTTCAGAATGTGTGCAACGCACAGAAGAATACACAATCAACAGTCTATTCCCACAACGGGCAAAGCTAACAGAATTTAAATATTTCAGAGGGCTTCTAAGAAAAAAAGGACTTGTGCTCAAAGACATCCACACACCAGCAGTTTGAAGCTAACATGTCAACTGAGAAAAGCACACAGTGGCCTCTGCGTGGGGATCTGATGCCCACCCCAAACGCGGGAGCCGTCAATGCCATTCCATCCTTCACAATTCTCTAGGACTATCTACAAGTCAAAACAAAAGTTATAGAGCCAGAATGTTCTGCTTACAAGCCAGAAGTCATTTCACATTGGAATTAATAGACTCCTGTTGAAGACAGTTGACAAACTTTAGCTTTTAGTGCGCTGTGACATGAGGTGTCATTGAAATAGGATGGATGTTCAAGGCACAGCCAGCTTTCTGATTCTTAACCAGAAGCAACTTTGCTCCCAGAGGACATCTGGAAATGTCTGGAGATAATGTAATTGTCACATGGAGTGGGACGAGTGGCCAATATCTAGTGGGTAGAGGCCAGGGAAGCCACTAAACATCCTACAGTGCACAGGGAGGCTACACAGCAAGGAATTTTCCAGTCCCAAAAGTCAACAATGCCATTGAGAAACCCTGCTGTAGAGCCATGGTTCACAAGTGACACTGGGCAAAAGTACATGTAAAAGATTTGCAGTAAGTGTGCATTTCTGGATTTCACCCCCAGAGAGCTATGAGCCACTTTTCCTGAGAACTTGTCTTTATTTGGTTGGAGAAGGTGACCGTCGGAGAAGAATTGACTAGAAAATAGCGTTTCTACATGCTTCCCCTTAAAGTCAATGCTAACGCCAGTTTGGGTAGTGCTTTACCCTTGGGGCAGCATTTCCATAACTGTCCTCTCATTTGCAGTCCCCCTGTCACAGACTTCCCTCCCCATCCCTGAGTGATTTTGATGCAAGTGTTTGCTATTTCCGCAAAACAACGGGCTTGCAATTCCTGTCACTGCCACCAGGTGAGTTAACAAAAGCTTCATTTAGAGTTCTGTTAGATAGCTAGGAATAACACATATGCTATATTTCCCCCACAACTCCTTTACAGTTAAGTAGCAATACAGTTAAGCAGCAATATGGACTCAATAAAGAAACAGAATAAAGTCACACAATATGGGGCAACATTTAAAAGGAATGCAAACATCAACTTCCTACTAACCAATATCCATCTCTGCTTAATTTAACTTATACTGAATCTTTTAAAGTCAAGTGATTTCAGATCTGGATGGAATAAAGTCATACAATCCAACAGCATCATTTTAACAGACACAAGAAAGCAACTGCCCATTGACGTAGAGTTGGTTTTAAGAGTCTGAGACCCTGCCAGGCTGTGTCCACTCAGTCTCAGTTGCCAGAACTTAAGGGAAGAGAGTTTGCCCCCTGTGCTGGTTTGAAAGGATGTAAGGACCCTAGAAAAGCATCAAAACCCCATTTCATAAAGTAGAATAATCCCTATTTAATATTGTATGTTTGAAACTGTAATCAGATCCTCTCCCTGGATGATGTGATTTAGTCAAGAGCGGTTGTTAAACTGGATTAGGTGACAACATGTCTCCACCCATTTGGGTGGGTCTTGATAAGTTCCTTGAGTCCTATAAGAAAGGAAACATTTTTGGAGATTGAAGGCGCTTCAGAGACCAGAGCAGAACCACATAGCCACGAGAAGCAGAGTCCACTAGCCAGTGACCTTTGGAGATGAGGAAAGAAAATGTCTTCCGAGGAGCTTCATGAAACAGGAAGCCAGGAGAGGAAGCTAGCAGATGACTCAGTGTTTGCCATGTGCCTTTCCACATGAGAGAGAAACTGTGACTGTGTTCGCCATGTGTCTTCCACTTGAGAGAGAAACTCTGGACTTCATCGGCCTTCTTGAACCAAGGGATCTTTCCCTGGATGACTTAGTTTGGACATTTCTATAGACTTGCTTTAATTGGGACATTTTCTTGGCCTCAGAACTGTAAACTAGCAACTTATTAAATTTCCCTTTTTAAAAGTCACTCTGTTTCTGGTGTATTGCATTCCAGCAGCTAACACCCCCCATGTTGTGCTCTTTCCACTTTCAGGCTGAACCTATCTCAGCTTTTATAATGTGTCCCCAGCTGCTTTTATCTCTTCCACTAAATACTTCCTACCCTAGGTGGCTCTTTAGCTTCGGCTCTATTCTAGACTTTCCCGAGTTCTGGTCATTGACCCTGTAAGAATCAACTGAGCCCCATTTCTGCAAGGCCAATCAGATTCTGGGGGCCCAGCCCAGGCATGTGTATTTCCACAAAGTTCCGAATGAGTCTTTTCAAACTGAGGTTTGGGAAGGCTTATGCTGCCCATGGAATCACAGCATAAAACCCTTTCTCACCTGATGGAGGCATCACCCCCACCGAGTCGGGCAGAGGTGGGGTGGGGATTGGACAGGCACACTACACCAGCAGCCCCAAACCCGAGGGCACTGGGGTACCTTACCGACAGACAGGCATCCCTGCCTCGTTGTGTTGTCACCCAAGGCAGCTGTGCGACAGGAATCCTCACGGCCATCTCATCTCGAAGCAGTCTCGGGAAAGCAAAGCAGCTGCCCGTAACCAGGGGTACTGGGTGGCAGAACCGGGGTGCAAGCTTAGGCAGACTGCTCCCAAGGGGCGGTTTCACTAAGGCCTGGACTTTCCTTTGTCTTACACCAAACTCCTCTTGGCTTCCTCCCCCAAGGCACATCAGAACAGACTCCCAAAACCGGGAAGCCCTGGAAGGCTGGAGGAGGTGTTTTTCTGGGGTCTCCTCCTGCCCGCTGGATGCAATTACCCGGGAGCCTGAGCACAGAGCCGGAGCTTGTCTCCCATGCAGGCTTTTTTTCCCCCCCCCTCCTTTTTTCACGAATAGCTCAATTGAAAGGATAGAACTGATTTTTACTCAACGCTGCATTGTTTGAGCCCAACCTGTTTCCTGCTGCAACACTCAAGTCAAAAGGCAAGAAGTCAAGACAGGTTGAAGAGTAAGATCCAGACCATCGGCCCTTGGTCATCAGGGAGCCGCGAGCACACACCCTTTCCTAAAGCCGCTCCAGGCAGAGGACGGCGGCGGGCAGGCTGCAGTGAGACGCTGCCGCGAGGGTAAAACACGGCCCAACGGGAGCTAGCATCCGCACTAAAGGGAAGCACACAGAAATGCTGCTTTCCTATCAGTTCTCTGAGGGTCACTTTCTCCAACCAAATAAAGGCAAGATCTCAGGAAGAGTGGCTCATAACTCAAGAAAAAGATGCTTAATAGTACTGGGTGCAGACTCAAAAAACATGTGTTTTTTTTTGGCCCCGTCTTCAAGAAGCTGGCAATCTGGAAAAGATAGGAAGAGAAAAATATTCCAGTGGGCACAACCTATACAATATCAGAGAAGGGGGCCCAGGCCTTTTACTGAGCACCAGTAAATGGTACCTCCTACGTGCAGCTGCCCAACCCAAGCCAGGCGGGCCTCCCTCTTCTTCCTCTTGACTGTTTGCTCTGCTCCTCTCAGGTCCTCCCAGCTCTGCCCCACTGATCCCCTCCCTGCTCCCCCATCATTGCCTTAGCCCAGGGTGTCAACTGTTGCCTGGACAACCCTCCACGTTCACCCCGCACCAGTCCATCTTCCACATTGTACCCAGAGCAATTTTTCTCCATCCAATCAGGTTCTTAAATATCCCAGTGGCTCCTGGTAACTTCCCAGGGAAAGATGAGACTCCCCGTCTTGGGACCTCGGTCCCCCTGCTCTCCTCTCAGGCTCCTGTGACGTCACCTCCAGCCATAGGCCTGGCAGGCCCAGCTCTCTCACCCCCGGGCTGCAGGAACCTGACCCCACACCCATCTGCATTCACTGACCTCTATCCGGTTCAGGCTGTGCTACCGTTTTGGTCTCGGCTGAAACAATCTCTTCCTTCTGAAGCCTTTCCTGAGCCCCGGGCCCCTCCCAGTCAAGTTCAGAGAACCTCCTGCCCTGGCAGGATACCCTACCCGAGCCTCCCAGAGCCTTTTCACAGCATCTTACACTCACTGAATGTGCAGTTCCTCTTCTTTAGGAATAGGGATTACCTGGTGAACTTGTTAAAACGCAGATGCTGATTCAGGAAGTCTGGAGAGGGGCCTGACGGGCTGCCAGGGGTGCTGGTCCAGCTGGGCTGGGCCCGAGCCCTGTTCCACAGATGAGACATCGCCACTCACAGACAGCAGTGGTGGGGGGGGGCTGCTGTCTCGTTCACCAGGTACCCCAGCACCAGCCCCACACCTGGTACACGGCTGGCCCACGGAACATTGTTACAGAACGGAAAAGTGAGGAAGGTTGGAAAGGTGGTGTAGAAAGTACGGAGTTGGGGGTTCAGAGAACAGTTTCATCAGAGTCATGGGGGATAATGACATTGACGATGCCACAAATTAAGATTATCCCTTACAGATAAGACCTTCATGATGGATACGCAAGGGTTGATCGGTCTAAATATAACGCATAAAGCGAGAGCAAGACCAAAACAGAACCTCTGAACTTGGCAAATTTCTGCCCTTTACCAAAGCTAAACAAATTGCCACTTGCTGCAATCGCAGACAGGGTGCCATAGCGCTGTGCTTAACTGTGAATTATTAATGCGGAAGATTTGCATGTGCTTTTTATGATTACAGCCGACTTTGATGTCTTTGTGCCCTGCTTAGGGCTTCCACACACAACCATAATTTCTTTGCACACACAGAAAAATTGCATATAACAAGTACAGGAAACGTGTTGAAGTGCTTTCAATATAAAATGAAATCACAACAATTACATTGCTCCTCGGTTGCCAAGGGTAATCTGGATGAAAGGATGGCACACAGGGACTTGTCGAAATCACCATCAAGAGAAAAATAGCACATCTCTTTGGAAACCTGATTCTTAATTCTGCAGACCAGTGATTTCAATATCACTGAATGGGAAAAATGGAGGTAAGCACTTGCAACAACTTCAATAGCCTGCCGCAGATCAATACAGCTCTAACACTGCCCTCCTCGCCCCAAGCCTTCCAAAGAACTTAGACAAATTCACAAGATCCATCATAAAGACCACATTGTGTATCTCAGTACACTGGTTCAGGCCATACACAATGAAGAAGGAACCAGTAAAAAGAGAACTTTTAGGTAACTTTTCTAAGTCAAAATCGATAGTTCTCTGAAGAATAGAAAGGTGAGCTTGCTGCTGAACCCTCATTTACATACATGTGGCTCTCAGTGTATGCCTGCCCTAGGGCTCAGAAAAAAAGGCAATAGTTTCTCTCAGGAAACCTGATGTTCAGAGGGATGGGATGGACATAAAGGAGGTTTGGTATTCCTGTGTCTTCTTAATTCCAATTCTGCACATCCTCAGGGTAGTAACCATAGTTGCCAAAAGACCTGCAATATTTGAGGATATCTATTTAAACAGTCAGAATTACTGGCTGCCTAACTTCAAGCCAGCCTCGTTCCTGGGGATGAAGATACAGGTTTGTCCTGTAAGTGGAAAGATGGGGGACCCACTCACCGAGACCAGGACCGCAGAGGGAAGACCAAGTCTGCAGCAGGGAAGGCACAGGAGACATAAAGGGAGATGTCAAGTCCAGTTCTTACCATTCTGAGGGGCAGTTTGTGTCCTGAGAGCAGAAGAAACATTTGCTCTAGAGACAGGGAGTGAAGTATATTCGTTTATTGGTTCACACAGAAACAGAGGTTTGATGATCAGGCGCTGGGTGCGGCTAAGCCCCCATACGGATGGAATTGCCCAGGGAGAGGCCACACCCTACAGGAAGCGGAGGAGCTGAGAAGAGAACATCAGCACCTCAGAGGCAGCCAGGGTCGGAGGGCCTGCACAGGAATAAGAGTCTGCTGCAGAGGGGGGAGAAAATTCAGATGCAGACTACCTCTGGGACTAAGGGAAGAGAAGGCTTGTAAAGGGAGGGTTATTGCGTCCATTAGGGTACCCCCGTTGTCTATTGCCATATAACAAACCACTCCCAAAACTTAGTGGCTTACAACAGCCACCATTTATCATCTCTCACATTTCTTTGCTCAGGAATATGATCAGGGGTTGGTCAAGCAATTCCACACCATGTAGCATCAACGGAGATCACAGGTTAATAATCACCTGGGTGAGGAACAATCCAATATCGCTTCAATCACAAGCGAGGCACCAGGTGGGGATGGGTGGGAGGCTGGACTCAGCTGCAACTGCCAAGCGGAGTGCCCACCCATGGACATGTTGATCTCAGGGTCCTGGCTTAGGTCAGGCCTCTTCAGCCTCCTGATCCCAGCTGCAGCAGTCTTCTGCTGCCAAGTGAACTTCCTGAGCCCAGGGCAAAATAAAAATGCGAGGCCTCTTGTTCCAAAAGCAGGAACAAGGTGGTATTAAGAGTACAAAATTATAAAACCTGATATCAAAGTGGGCATGAAAGTACCACTGCACTAAAAATCTTGTCTGGCTGGTTTGCAAGCCATTCAGCTGTGGTGTTAATTTCTACTTTATGACTAAGCATGCTTCCCATGGGTTGCATATGAGCAAAATATTTTATTTTTCATTAAGGATGGCTAATTCTAGTAGGACCCATTTGAGTACACGTGGTCACAATTTCCAACTAGGACTCCACAGTGGGACCGGCAAGTGGCCACATCTGTTCAAGAAAATAGTATTAGGGGTTGAATTGTATCCCCAAAAAAGACATGCTCAAGCCTTCACCCCCAGTCCCATGAGTGACCTTGTTTGGAAATAGGGTAATTGCAGATTGAGTTACTTAAATTAAAATGAGGTCAGAGTGGAGTAGCAAAGTCCTTCATTCAATATGACTGGTGTCCTAATAAGAAGGGATAAGAGCACCCACAGATGCAAGGGAGAAGGTCCTGTGACAAACAAGGCAGGTGTTGAAGCCAAGGACAGCCAGCAAATCACCAGAAGCCAGCAAGAAGCAAGCAAGGCTTCAGATCTCCAGCCTCCAATACTGTGAGACAATGCGTTTCTGTTATTTAAAAGCCACCAGTTAGTGCTACTTCCTTACAAAAGCCCTAGGAAACAAAGACACAAGGTTATCCTGAACCCGCCAAGACCACAAGCACCTGCGGTGATGCAACAATCAGAAAAATCTGGACGGAAACGAGATTTGTATCAGATGTACAGGATGCTGGGGAAGGAAATGGGATGGCCAGGAAAGGGAGGCATCCTAGGATGGAGTCCCCCGCCCTCAGCAGAGTGATGCACTGCCACGAATGAACGGGCTGTGAGCTGCCGGGTGGGCACTTAGCCTCTCAGCTCCTCACTTGTCAACTGGAACGATGATGCATTCTTCTCCCCGGGGGGTTGTGACAACTACTGCTGATTTGTGGAAAGCAAATCCTCTACCCTAGATATTCTGCAACTATCACTGTCATTTTGTTTGATTCCAATACTCCTTCAAGCCATAAACCAGTTGTCCATCTCATCCTGAGGAGGAGGAGGAGAGCAAAAGCTGGGATGGAATCCAGGTATTCCTGTGTCCTCTACTTCCCAAGGAGGAAGAGGGGAGAAACTCCCAGGTCTTACAGACCTTGTCCTGGAGGCCCTCCCAGTTCTGCATCACAGCCAGACACCACTTTTGCAAAGGGGCCTGACATCCAGTGGTGTGACTTTATAACCACGATAATCTCATGCCATGACCACAATGGAAAGCAGTAAGTTCACATACACTGCCACAATCACATGGAAATAAAATATCTCCCCACTATCCAAAGTATAAGCACCCTTCTTAAAACACTGAATGGACATGTAATTTTGTCATATAGATCAGAATATGCACACAATCTTGACCATCAAAACCAAAATTACATAACAAACATGGAGAAACGTGAATCATCACTCGGCCTCTTGGCAGCTTTGTTCTGGAAGGGATGGCTGAGAAGCTGCATGAGAAGCTTCCTTATTTGAAACTCTGGGAAGAGCTAAAAGCCAATCAACAGCAAGACCACATAGAAAGACACAGAGGGCTCAGGCTCTGCAAAGAGAAAGAGCAGGATTAGATCCCTTCTCTGTAAATTATTGGCTGTGTGACCCTATGATTTCATCTCTGTGTGCCTTCTCTTCAACACGAGTAAAATCCAGCCCTCCTGATTGTCAAGCTTTAACAAGAGCTAGAACGAGAGCCAATGTATCGTAGGCCCCCAATGGCTGGCAGCCTTTATGGGTGTGCCTGTAAATATTTTAATAGACTAGATTTTCTTTCTTCACGGCACACAACTACATCCCATCTAAAAAGACATCTCTATTCATCTCATTAAATATTTACCAGCCCCTAATACAGTCAAGTGTTATGAGGGAGAAAAACAAATAAGACATATGGTGTCTCACCTCAGGGTGATCATGATATGAGGGCTGTTGAAGGTGACCCATTCTTGGACACACTATTTGTAAAGAATTTTCTTTATTTCCATCAGGTTATTTTCTATATATGACTGTGGGGGAAAAAGGGGGGAAATCCCTGGAAGGACCAGGCAGCAATGGTGGAAGAAGAGGGGAAAAGGAAGAAGATGATGAGAAATACAATCAGGTCAGAAATTCCCTGAAAAGGCAGCCACATACCAACAGTCGCCAATAGTCTGTAACCAAGGAAGATTTGTGATTTCTTGTAAATGACAGTGAAACAATGTCTGTAGTTCAAAGTAAGATGGACAAAGATGGATTGGGTGGTTGCTCATGTTTGGGATAGAGGGGAGTAGGGCAGGGACCCATCCCATATTCTGTCTACACACACACAAAAGAAATCACTGTATTTGCAAAAAAAACATACAGAGTCCTTTTGAAGACTACCATCTAGCCTTTACTCAGCAAACAGCTCTGTAGCTCTGGATTCATCACGTAGCACTCCAGCAAAAGTCAAATCAGAGAAGGCAGGCTGACCGAGGATGGGTACAAAGAACTTCAAGGAACACTATCCTGAAAGTGACACAGGATGAAATCAGAACCCATTGCTGGCCTCTCCCCAGTGAACTAGGCGGGCCTCCTGGAGGCACCACACCTGCCACCAGGATTACCTGCCACCTGCCACCCCTGGATTACCTTTGCACATCAGAAATAAATGTCTCTAATCAGATAAAGGGCTCCGGATCATTTAAGGCCGCCCCATTAGCAAAGAAATTATTCAACCTCTTAGAACTTTGAAAATGCTGTCAGACACCCTCTGGAAACGAACGATATGTGCCATCAATGATCCCTGGAGCACAGCACACTCAGCTAGCAAAAGCTCATGACCCAACACCCTTTCTGGGTGGGTGGCTCAGCAGAGCAAGCAGAGGTGCCCCAAAATCCACCCCTCCCCCTGCAATTCCTGTTTCAAGTCTCCATCCCTAGTGGGCCCATCTACTTCCAGGAGGGTAACTCCCAAGTTTGGATTCCTTAAGCACGTCCTTCCTCTGCAGATTCTCGCTGGCCTCCCCAGCACACTGCGCCAAAGCCGAACACCGCGTCTTCCCCCCCAAACCAGACCTGCTTGAATTCCCTGTAGTCCTTTAAAGAAGCCCTTAGGCCTCCCCTGAAGACCCCTCTCCAGCCACTCATGTTCATTAAAAAGTGTCAAAGACTTGGCCTCTGGGAAGCTCTTGTCTTCCCTTTTCTTTCCATTCTCATCATCTTTACCCAAGTTTAGACTTTCAGGGGCTCTAAAATCTGACCTCCCTGAGTGCAGAGATCCCCTTGCCCAATGCCACCCTCCAAATTCATCCTACAGTGCACCTCTAATGCATTGCTCAGATAAGCCAGCGGGTGCTTCATCCTACTGAACACAGATCCCTGATCCTGGCCCCAATCTTTCTAGTCTCCTACACTCCTCTCCTTGCAGACTTCATTGCTGCCAAATGCTCCCAGGATGCCCACCATGAGGCCCCCATAAGGCCATTCTGTCCCCATAAGGCCATTCCCAGTCAGTGCTCTACACACTCCTCAAGGCTAAACACCTGACCTCCCAGGAAAGCATCCTCCAGGATGACATGAGCGAGCTCCCTCTGACACTCCACAGAACCTCATCAGTCCCTCTGGGCAGCCACACCCTACCTCATATATCACTTAACTCGACTTCTCCCCAACAAGTCAACTCTGAGCTCACTGAATAAAGGTAGCACAGTCTCATTCACCTCTTTGTATGCCTCCAACAGTTTGGAAAGTTTTCCTCACTGCAGATTTTCAATCGATATTTGTTGAATATATTGTCTAAGCAATCCATACAGTGTAATGTTTAAGGGGGAGAGCATGGCATCAGCCAGACCCATTAGGTACCCCATTGGTTTACAGCTTTATTTTGCATCTCTGCAAAGAAGTGTAACCTTCTTGAAGACAGAGACTTGTTTGCCTGTTCCCCATGTATTTCAGCCCCCAGGAGAGGAGCAGGACCATAAAAGGTACTCAGTAGATAGTTTACTAACTGAATAATCTGTCTTCAAGTCTCTTCTCTGCCACTTATTAACTGTCACATTGGATAAGTAACTCATGCTATGTCCCAGTTTTCACCTCTTTAAAATGGGTGAACAGGGCCACGTGTGTCTCAAGGAGAATCAGAGGAGTCAATGAAATAACACAGGCTGGGGAGTCAGTGTTTAGATGACCATCACAGATAGGTGCTGAAATTATCTCAGAGTTCTGAACCTTGCTTTACCTCTCTCCATTCCCTTTGAAGACCTAATCAGTTTAATTTACCTTCAAACACTTCAAACACTTTATTCCCCAACCCCCTCCGCATGACTCTTCTCTGACACCTCCTCTTACCCTGATTCCTATTCCCTTCTCCTTCTCTTTGCTTGGATCACAACCCACCCCACCAGCTGGAGTCCTAGGGCCCAGAGAGCCAAGGAACCATCTCAGAGCAGCAGCTGCTGAGCAGAACTGGCCCAATGGCTCAGCTTACCTACCCAGGGGCACCTGCCAGGCTAGTGTCTTGCTCCCTTCCGGGAAAGTCACGGACACCATAAGGGGGAGGGACACCACCCTCGTGCCAAGAGGAACCTGTGCACTCCCAAGACAGTAGCTGAGGTGCCTGGCTGTTCCTGCCCCACAGTCATTCTTAGAGAAGAGGTTCATCTGGGTCAGAGCACCCCAAACTCTGAGACCTCCCAGTCTGCTGCCTTGGTGCAAAGCGTACTGGCCCAACCATCAAATTCCCCTTCACTGACACTAAGCCCAAATTTGGTCTATCAAATCTACCACCACTAAATCCACTCATTAACTAAGGTAAACTGCCAGGCAAAGTCAATTTGTAATTTTAATCTGCACTGCATAATGCATAAGATCTCTTATTATAAATTATTCACCCACAAATTGCCATCTGGACATTTAGAGCACTTGGTGGGAAATTTAAAAAGGCAATCGGCATTTGCCCAACATCATGTCAGTAAGCAAAGAGCTCTCACTTTTGTTGTTGTGCTGTCATTTTATTTGGCAGGAGCCCAAGTAGATGGAGTCCATCCACCTCCGAGTAAAACCAGGTCACAGCTGTGGGCACCATCCCTGGGCCAGCTATTTGTCCCACTCCCTCTCCCAGCTCAGTTCTTCACAGGATCATCACAGGAGCCTGTCTTGTCTCTCAAGAACATAGAGGAAACCATCACCTATTGCCAATCATAATTAGCAGAGACTTTTCCTCTCTCCCTCCTTTCTGGTCAAGTCCATGCACAGAACTGAGTCTTATTTACCCACAGCTCAATCTTCCTGATGGGTGCTCCTCTGAACAGGGGCCGGGGACTTACAATTGAACCCATGAGGGGATCATTCTTCTGATTTGCCATTCAATTCTAGAACATCCTCCTCCTAGGCCACCATACTGAACCTACCCAATTAACCAAAATTGAACATCTACAATTATGATCGAGGCACTGTGTTGTTTGCTGAGGACACAGAGCTGAATAAAACGTCTCCTCCATTACTAGTAGTTCATAAACCACAAGGTTGGATGATCAAACAAACTACTATGAAACAAATCAGCTCTAGGGATGTGGAATGAGACTCAAACAAACCTATGTTCAAAGTCAGCGGGCATGCAAAGCAATCTGTGATCAGATCTGCTTGCAGAGGTCAAGAGTGAAGGAAGGCTGCACAGAGGAAGAGATCCCTGAGCCACATCTTGAAGAATGGGTAGCAGTTTGCCAGGCAAACAAGGATAATGGGCATTCCAGGGAGAAGGACCAATGTGTGCCAAAGCCTCAAGTCATATAACGGCATGTGCAGCTCGGGAACCAAGGGCTGGCACAAATGTTTTAAGGACACAGTACAGCCTGAAGCATACTGATGGAACAAGCCAAATATGTGCTCGGTTCTTCAAAGTGGTTGTACAACTCCACCTCACATGTGGCTAATGAGTCTCAAAGACTCTCTGCGAAGTTGGAAAGAAATGTAATTTTTCTCATTCTCCCATAAGAGAATCATCAGAATCCTCGCAATACCCTCTCCTCACTCTGTTATTAATCTGCCCTCCATCAGCATAAAAAAGTATAACTATAATGCCCCATTCCATTTCAACTTTACAGATCTCCCTCAGAAGCAAGAGATCATTGCCAGACTCACCTTATCCTGAGATGAAAATGTGAAGAAAAAGAAAAGAAAAGAAGACAAGGACTTTCTAAGGACATCTGGAACCCTGCTTTTCTGCCTGAAGACTATACCAGTCAGTCTGCAAATCCTGAATGCTTTTTCATGCAGAAGTCAGAGAACAAGTGGCCCTATTAGGCGTCTTAGTAGGCAGGGGATGAGTGAAGGGGCTTTAGATGCTATGTGACTATAGGAGACTTCATCGATCAAAGACAGGGTAAGACCAGTCACGTTTCCGAGAGAAAATACATATAGCTTTACCTTCCACCGTACCTGCCAGGTGGGCCCAGCATAAGGTACAGGCTGGAAACTGTTCAGGGAGAGGCTCAGCCAATACCACTGCCAGAGACGGACAGAAAAGAGACACCAGTGCCAACCCAGGATGTCACTCACTTGCTCTTTCTGTACAGTCCAGAATCACTTTCAGGCAATGCAGAGAGACGACAGAAAGGTAGGTGGGTAGGCAGACAAAGATCTGCTTCCTCCAATAATACCTTCCCCTACACTCCTAACTTTCCACCAGCTATGGGATAAGAAATTGAGTCCATCCAACAATTCTTCAGCTGTTTCCTCTAAAACGTGAATGGCTCTAGGGGGTTATGTGCTTAAGAGAAACTGTTGGTTTTTTGATAAACTGTTTATATCAGAGTTTGCTATTCTCTTGCTAAACGCTTTCTGAGGTTCTGTTCAAACAGATTAAATGCTTAAAACTTTGAAAACCTTTTCTATTACCTCCCGGAAAAAATTTCAAGATTTACACGATCAAATCAAGAATCTAGCAACCCAAACTCTAATTTAATAGGAGCTTTCGGATGGTACTGAAAGTATGAACTCATCACAAAGTCTGCAGTAGAGGAAAACAGAGGGCAGCCTCTTAAGGTATCATTGCTGGGATGAAGGCTAAAAATTGTCTATCACAGCCAGTTAGCCTCAAAGGAAGTCTCAATAAACCAAGCCCACTGGGGAGCCTGAGACAGACCTATTTTAGGAGCAATCTTTTGAGCCTGTGTATATATGAAATAAGAATTCTCCCTGTAACTGGGGCACAGTCCGCTCTTAAGAATAAAACTCTGGATCACTTTACAGTAATGTTACTGTATCTGAGAAAACCAACTTAGGGAAGGAACTGGAAGTTTGCATTTGGATAATCCTCTCATTTGGCTGCAAAACACTTCTCTGGCTATTCACGGGTAAAGATAGCAGCTACCCCCAGCAAAGTGAGCACTGCATCCTTACAGACATCTCCATCTGTGATTAAAGACCACAATACAGGTTATCCAGAGCATATAAAATCAATTAAAAGAGTTAATGCATGTAAAGCCCTTTGAACCCTGAATCAAAATTCTGTATTATATCAATAAAAATAATAGCTTTCATTTATCGAGTACCTCCTATTTACCAGGCAGGGTGTCAAAGATAGCCACTTTCTAATTTAATCCTTATAGCAGCCCCACAGGTGAGCGATAACTTCCACATTTTACAGATGAAGGAGAGGAAATGCAAATTCTGTTAGCTTCTGCCTTGCTTGCAGGCCTTTGTTAATGAAAAGTCATTTTTTTTTCTCAAGCACTGCATTCCATACTGAGAAGCAAGGTGCAGTCAGCATTTCTGTATGCTTGCCCAATTTAGAGAAACATTAAAAAAAAAACCCAAGAAAAATCAAACGGACATATTTCCTAAATTGAATTCTCCACCCATAATGGACACAGCATAGCTCTAAACTTTCCCCACAGCACTTACACATGTAGGGGGCTGTGCTGTCCACTGCTGTGACGTGGCTGGGGCCTCCAGAAGCACCTCCGGAGATACTCCTGGTGACAAAGGTGCCACTAAGTCCCCAAAGGGCTGTCCCTGGCCAAGCCCATCCCCTGCACATCCAAGGAACAAACAGGGCCCATTTCTGTCTCAACCACTCTGAGAGGATTTAAGAGGAAAAGCAATTGCTTCCTTACTCCATTACTGCAACTCTAGGGCCCAGTTCAGCTGTCAAACATGAACATGCAAGCTTCAATCTGCACCCCGTTTGTCTCACACCCTGTCGTTCCTCAAGGGAAACATGTAAAAACAAACACACAGCAAGGCAAAAAGGAAGGAGGTGGCACGTGTGTGCGCACTCAGAGCATTGCTAAAAACTTGATGTCACCTCTTGCAAGGCTGCCTGCTAACTTTTCCCATATTAAACCCAGGGGCCATCCAACCCACGTGGATTTTGTGTGTCCTCAAAGATATCAGGACCATGATTTCACAGACCGGAGCCACAATTTCACAACAGTGCTGCGGCATCTGCAAAAGGTAAGATGCACCCCAGAGCTCACCCATCCAAGGATGGGCCTGGACATCTAGCAAGCGGAGGCCCTTTGCAACTCGGCCTCCTATTTCAGGAGTAAGTTCAACATCTCTAAATCAGCCTTTTATCTCTGCAGGGCTCACGTCATTCCTAAGGTGCCTCATGCTAGGAAGACAATCTTGGTAATAACACAGAACAGTAATATTTGGAGTTCTGCCACTAAGTAACTGCTAATTTCCTTTCCTTTCACTCAAGTGCATCTTTCTCAGAGGGTTATCTAGTATTCCACAAAGTGCTGTTAGATCAGGGGTTCCTCAAGCCTCCTCCAAAGAGAGGACATTGGGACAGGAGTTAGCTTCCTCTGGGATGCCTTTCCTCACCGCTCCCAGTCCAGGTGAGGGGTCCCTTCTACATGCGTTCCTATATACACTATATTTCTTCCACCTTTACTACATGATGGTATAAGTACTAATAACCTCTCTCTAGCCCCTACTAGACCATAAGCTCTATGAAGGGGGAGACCACGTCTCTTTTGCTCACTGCTGCATCCCTGGCACCTAGAAGAGGTTAGGGATATAGGAGGCACTCGGGAAATATTGGATCGTTGGATGGATGGATGGATGGATGGATGGATGGATGGATGGATGGATAAGTAGACGGAGAGGGTAGGTGGGTGGATGCATATCATGCATAATGAAAATTACAGTTTTGAAGAAGTTTGGTGCTGGAGGAAATGCTTACGACATAAGTAAAAATGCAGGAAATGAAATTACATAAACAATGTGATTTCAATTATGTAAACATTTACACATGATTAGGAACCTGGAAGGAAATATACTAAAAATGCTAATAGTGGTTATCTCCAGGTGGTAAGATTACGATTGATTGTTGCAGTTATCTTTATTTCCCATGCTTCCATAAATTGCATGTATTATGTTTATGATCCAAAAATAAGATTACATTTTCAAAAAGGAAAATATTCAGAAAAAAAAGCAGACACTTCTGAGTTTTAGGAAATTTTCTCCCGTAAAAGCAGGGCAGAAGAATCTGGGGAAATCAGGACCCTTGGTCGGCTCATATCCCCAGGGTCCAGACACTCACATCTCTCCAGGTTTCCCTGAAGCACGTGGAGCTTGACCCACCCCCTGCCCCTTTCTCCCAGATGACTTGACAGGTTTCCCCACTCCTGCCTTTCAGTCAGGAGAAGCATTCAAAGATGCAGGTGGAAGAAGCATCACCTCTGCGGATACTGGAAACCATGAGGAATCGTCAGACGAGAAGGAAAAGGCTGGGAAGGATGACGACCCAAGCCGTTAGAGGCACAAAGACCAAAACTAAGGGGATCACAAACTTGCTCACCCAGCAATGGGACGTTTCCCTCTAAGCTACACACACCTCCAGCTCCACTCAAAACTCAGAAGGTCATGGTAACTTACTCAAAGGGTCTGAAGTTACAGCTAATAACCATCATGGTAACAACCGTAGCTGCCACTTGTTAAGGGCTTAACACAGGCTCTGCAAACTTTTACCATCAAGGCCCACATTGTGAATATTTTTTCCTTTGCAGGCCATATGCTCATCGTCGCAGCTACTCAACTCTACCATTACAGCACAAAGCAGCCATGGCCAATACACAAACAAAAGGGTGTGGCTGCGTTCCAATAAAACTTTAAATATGAAAACTCAGCAGGCCTTACTGGGCCTGAGAGCTAGAATTTGCCAACCCTTGGCTGCCCACCCTTTCCTTGTATTATGTCTAGTTTAATTCGCATAACCCTCAGATAGGGAAACTAAGACTCAATCAAGTCACTTACCCAGACTATACTGTCAGAAAGTGACAGGGCTTGACTCAACACTGGGTCAGTTTGACCCCAAAGCACCTGCTCGTTACCAAAGCCCTGGCCCTGGAGATGGCAGTCAGTCCTTCTGCAGGTGAGCACATGCTCAGCACATCCTAGGTCAGCATCATGCCGAGCAGGGGGACACGAGGGCGAGTAAGAGTCAGCTCTTGCCTCCAAAGCGCAAAACTTAAGAACACGGGCATCTGCCCCACAGACACTGCCTGGCACCCCCTCCCAAGTACGTCCCAGCAGAAAACAGGTCTTGGCGACTCTAAAGCCCACACAACAGACATGCATCAAGTGCACCTAATTCCTTTACCAAAGGATTTTATCCTCTCCACCGAGATACCGCCAGGTAGCGAGCTCACTTGGGGTTTTTAAATACTGGCTTACACATTCTTACGTCCTGATGCTAGAAAACAGAAATGCAGCCTCTGGAACCCCCTACTAGCAATTACATTGTTCTGGGCCACAGTTTAGCTTCATGGTTAAGAGCGTGGGGTCAGGCGGACCTGGATGGAATCCCAGCTCTGTGTGACCTTGGGCAAATGACCTCTGCCTCCCCTATAAACAGAGGTTAGGATCTTTATCCTTCTGGGGCTCCTAAGAGACAACTGTATTTGTCTTACATCCACAGCAGCAGACACATAGTAGGTACACACAAAAGGGCAGAGAAATCAATAAAAACAGAGAATTTCTGAAATAACCTAAAAAAAACCCTAAGGAAAAGGGTATTTTTCTTTTCTTTTCTTTCTTCTCTTTTTTTTTTTTTTTTTTAACAAACAACTCAGTTAAAGAAGTCTAGCCCTGGAAGCGAGCCTCAGCTGTCTTGCAGAGCCAACCTTGGCAGGCCAAGCCCTGGAGACTAACCTTGGGGTGCACAAATCCATCTCTGGGTGGCCCCGGGAGGCCCTCCTCCATAGGAGACAGGCATGGGGGGCAGCCAGAGGGAGCAGCAGGGATGGGGCAGGGCTTCTGGTCACTCACCTCAACATGAACTGCACAGCGCATCCTACCAGTCTTCTTCCTAGGACCCCAGCTCCTAAAGCACTTGCCTCCGGCTTCTGACTCTCTGGCCTTATTAATCTCCAGCCGACAGGGGCGTGAACGCCCAGCCTACCCCTCTACCCGCTTCCCCTCCACAGGCCTGCCAGGAGACTGCCTAATCGGAAACAGACCGGGGTTAAATGCCACGATCTGCAAGCAGCATTCCCTAATGCTGACCTGCCACGCACACCTGTGGCAGCTTCATCTTCCCCACCTCCAAAGCCAGAGAGTAGGGAAGGAAAGTGGTATTTTATGCACCTGTGGTGTGCCAGGCACCATAAGGCTAAAACCTCAGATTATGCTATTTTATCATTCCAGCAAGTCTCCAGCATGGGTATTTTCATCCACATTTTCACAGTCCAAGATCCTGCAGCTAGTATGTGGCAAACCCAGGTCCATCTGAGCCCAAGGGCTGTGTGCTCCACCTCCCCTTCTCCTGATGCCCAGGGCACCGGTGCTCACCTTGTCCACACCCCTCGCCCACTACACGCCAGCCGAGGCCTCCTCTCTGATCCACTTCCCGGAACGCTCTCCCACCTTCTCTTTACCTGGCTAACACCTACTCACCCTCTAGCTCTCCACTCAGCCGGCACCAGCTCAGGAAGCTCTTCCCAGCCACCACCCCCGTCAGCAGTCTAGGGTGCCCCACTCCCATCGCTCTCTCCCTTACTGTGGCCTGGATCTTTCCTTCACAGCAATTTTAATCAAGTGATAAGGTGGACGATTATCTGTGTGTGGTTTGCTTCCAAATATATCTGCTCTATAAATTAAGGACTGAATGAGTGAGTGAATGAGTGAACAAATGAATGAACCCCCACATTTATTCTTCAGACATTTCAGGAGGCCTAAACATTATCTTCTTTGAGTTTAGAACAAGCTTAATCACACATGCATGTGTACACAGACACAGTATAAAGCTGTGTTAATTTTTTTTTTTAACATGGGCAGGTACCAGGAATCGAACTCAGGTCTCCAGCATGGCAGGCGAGAACTCTGCCTGCTGAGCCACCATGGCCCGCCCCTGTGTTAAATTTCTGAAAAGCAAGATTACAAATTACAAATAACCCACCACCCTTTTCAGATTACAGCATATCTGGCTGTCTCCAGACTGAACCCTGTGTCAATCTCATTTCTAGGTGCCACCACTATTATCTGCCAGGTCTACCCAAGCAACCTGATAGAAAAATCCACATAAAGCTGAAGAAAAGAGGACTTGGTTTCACAAATCATTTGGGGGCTACAGAAGAAGAACAGCTTTTACACGAAGGTCTCCCAGCCCTGGTGATGCCCCACAGACAATGGGGCAAATTCACCCATTTCAGACAAAAGGAAGACTAACTTTGGACCCTAACTTCTTGGGGCCTACCTGGCTGGCCCTGTGCCCCAGCCATCCAACACTTCTGGTGCCACACCTCTGGTGGCAGCAGCTACTTTTATACCCGGGATCAGGCAGGATTTGGGGGCCAAGGCTCTGGAGTCAGGCAAACCTGGGTTCAAGCCATGGCTCAGCCACAGCTGTCTGTGCGGCCTTGAGTCTCCTCGGCTGTAAAAGGGGACTAAGAAGCGTGCCTCGCTCAAAGAGGTGCTGTTAGAGTTAGGGGACAGTGCCTGCGAACTGCCAATCAGTGCTCATTGAAAGACAGCCATCACCCCATCACCTGTTATCCCACACAGAACACAAGGGAACCGGAGCTCCTCGCAGGGGGAACTGCGGGAGGTACCACTTTGTGTCTGAGCACCCAGCACTAGTGCTCCCCCAAAGCAGCCACTCCCCTGCTCAGTCACCCCCACAAAAGTAGACACTCCCTTTTCAGCCACACCCCCCACCCACCCACCTCATCCATGCAGGCTGCGGTTCTCACCCTAGGATCTCTGCTAAGACCCTCCTGAGGCCTGTGCTGCAGCTGGTGAATAGGCAAGAAGAGCATTTTGATTTGTTGAAGCTGCTGGAATGCAATTATATACACGACACAGAATGGCTTTTAAAATGGAACTTATTAAGTTGTAAGTTACTGTTCTAAGGCCATGAAAATGTTCAAATTAAGGCACCAACAAGAGGTCACCTTCACCCAAGAAAGGCTGATGCCATCGGGAACACCTCTGTCAGCTGGGAGGGCACGTGGCTGGCATCTGCTAGCTTTCTCTCCTGGATTCCTGTGTCATAAGGCTTCCCAGGGGTATTTTCCTTCTTTATCTCCAAAGGTCTCTGGCTGTGTGGGCTCTGAAGCTTTTCCCAAAATGGTTCCATCTTAAAGGGCTCTAGTAAGCAGTCCCAACTTGAATGGGTGGAGACACAGCTCCATGGAAACCACCTAATCAAAAGATCCCACCCAGCAATATTGAATGAGGATTAAAGAACATGGCTTTTCTGGCGCACACAACAGCTTCAAACCGGCACAGAGAGCCTCAGCCATTCGCTTCATCAGCACGAGAGTCCCCGACTGAGTTGAATTAGTCTTGGTTTCTTTCCATCCCTCCTCACAGGCCTTGGATTCAAAGGTCTGTCCCACACAGGTGTGCAGGAAGGCGTTCTCACCTTCTCAAACTCTTTCTAATTCAGTCATGTTTAGAGAATTCGAGAATCTACCATGTAACTGACAGCCCCTCCTGCTTGGGGGAAAGTGTTTCCTCTTTAATGAAGGGACCCTGAGATAGCTCCTCGGAAGAAACACTGATTTTAGAGAAAACCTCCTTTATGAGGGTCTGAGACATCTAGTAAGCCAAAATCCTCCTTTAAAAACCCAATTATGGAGCAATCTACCCCCTAATCCACTCATAAATCAGACATTCAAGTCTTAGAATAATAATCCCCATAATTCATGTTAATCATTCTATTCCCATAACGTGAGTCATCTGTTTAAAGGAAAACTTTCACCAACACAGGCAAGAAACACTGCATCTTGCTTTAAAAATCTCTCCAGAGCTCAGAAAGCTTTCTATTATTGACATAAAGGTTACTGTATTTTTAGCAAGCATTTAAAATATTACTCATGCAATCAAAGCTGTTTTCCTAATTCAACTTAATACAGTTTTCAAACATGTATTATGGGTGACCTTATTAAATATTCTGTAGTGCCACTTACACACAACGGCACACAAAAGTACAGTCCCAAAACTTCTGGCAGCACCGGGAGAAAGTGAATCCACGTGAATTGTACCAGAGGGAATAGCTAAGGCCCTTGAGCGTGGGGTGAGTCTCAATCCACGGCAGGGGAGGCAGAGTCAGGGGCAGGTAGGAGTGCCCTTTGCACCAAAGTTCAGAAGTAGGAGAACAGAGATTAACAGAGCCACTGCCAGAGGCGCTCTGCACTCTCAGAATTTTAGTGAATTCTTTCCAAAGACAAGACAGTGCTTTTCAAACTTATTAAGGACCAGGAAGTCACAGAGGTAACAGGACAATTCTAATGTTTTCAAACTAGAAAACTTGGAATGCCCTATCATATCTATAAGCAAGATAACAGAACCACTAGACTTACCATTTACTGTGCCCTCATTCCCGGGCACTGTACTAAAGAGTGCAGAAATACAAACTTTCATTTCATCCTCACAACAACTCTATGGGGTAAATGTTATTTTCATTTTTCAGCCAAGAAAAGTAAAAAATGCCCATGGCCATTTCAAATCCCCCATCATAAGGGACTGCATTCATATGAAATGAGCTAATGCTGTTTAACCCTGGCCAACTGCTTGTCAAAATAGTTTGACTCCTGTGAAAGGGCAGGTCAATGAATAATGCTAAGACATAAATGATTGAGTAGGAATTCAATTAGAAACAGTGGGGGCAGGGAAGACCCTCACAGGCCTCTAATAAGAAAAACAGGAGAGAACCAGAGGGAAAATTCCGGCTCTACAGAAAGATGAGAGAAAGGCAGATAGATGTTCCAGCTAAGTGTGGGCCAATTGTCAGCAAAACAGGAAAAAAAAATCAGACCAACTAAATGAAGAGAATAGCAAATGATTGTGGTTGCAATTTTTAAACACCAGATCCTACACTGCTTAAATTGCTGAGCCAGAGGCCACCAAGAGAGAGCTGAGACAATTCACTCAAATGGCAGTGCTTCTGTGCTTTGAGTATTCTTGCTTTGTTTGTTCACCTCTTCACATGTTTGAGAATAGATGAAGGAAAATTATTTGGATTACACTTACTTTAGATCAACTCTGGATGTCAGAGAAGGGAGTCTGCCTATAGTGCTTGGTTTCCTTCCATCTACAGCATCCCCCACCTAAACTATGCCCTTCCTTCGATGCCCAAAATGAGTCAATGCCAGTCACCAGGTGGCAGCAATGGGTGCCAAATGCATGAGCCACAGGAGGAGTCCTGGCCTCCCCTGGACCCCTCAAGCCTTCAACACCCATAAACAATCATGCCCACAACTGCGGTCAACATCACAGGAAGAAACACGACCACCTAGCACTGTGCATGGAAGGAAATTAGGTTGAGGTTTAAAGAAATCAAGTCACTAGGTATTTCTAGAGCAGCTTCAGGGAACCATGGTCCTGGACAAAGCACATGGGGGACACTTCCCTGCAAGAAGTTTGCAGTTTAGTGGAAAAAGAAAACAACTAGATACATGCCCCCAGGAACAGTATATTAGATCGCAAGCATACAGTAATTTGAACATAAGAGTGCCAATATGCAGTGTGATCCATTATCCCATATTGAGCCATTTCTAGCTCTCCATTTTTATCTGCCCGCTGTCCTTCATGCTTGCCCTTATAAACCATACACACCAACAAAGTCTCTCAGACTGAAGATCTTGGAAATGCCCTTCCACCTTTTCTCTTCTCTTTCATACGGTTTGACCCAACACCTGTTAGGCAACCAACCACCTGCCAAGAACTGTGCCAAGCTCTTGGGATGTAAGATAAAAAGCACAGTCTCTGCCTTCAGAGTCTAGGGCAGGAGGCAGAGAAGCTATTGCTACAGCAGCAGGAAAAGGGCTGTAACCCAAGTGTGGACAAGGGGGGCAGAGGGGAATGTCCACCTCTAATTAAGACAAGGCAGCAGGAGCGGCGGCCCTCATGCCTACCACCCCAGCTTCCCTGCTTGTGTAACTGGCCCCAACCACCCTCAACGAGCAGTTTCACTAGCACTTAACCTCCACCTCAAAACGGTGTTTGAATCAGGATGAACAGCTAATCCCAGGAGATACCCTCAATAGCCTAAAATAATTCAACCAAACTCTCAAACATCTGTACCTCACGGTCACAGAGACTGTGGTCAGCCAATGGTGGGCATTTGAACCAGAAGGGCTGCTAAGTCAGGGCTGGGACAATAGTGTTCAGATGTGAATATACAAATGAACAAGCAGAGAAGTCCAGTTTACCTAGTGAAGTGGGAAAAGACACCAGGCTAGCAAATGAAGGAGAGGACAAATTACGTTACAATTTGATGCAAAACTACAACTATGGTGGGTGCCACTAAGGAGCAGAGCATGGGCCATCAGAGCAAACGATGTGCACCTGGGACCCTCTGGGAAGGCTCCCTAAGGAAATGAGACCTGAAAGTGCACTTCAAGTAGGTACACAGAGGAAAGACCCAGGCTGGGAGAACAGCACGTGCAAAGGCCCTGTGCAATCCCAAACAAAGCTCAGCAGCAGTGCACAAGGAGGAACCAGGGAGTACTGCATATGCAATTTCAGGGTGCCATCAGATTTCCAGAAATCCATCAGAACCCAGGCTGAGAACCCAGACTTAGAAGCCCTGCTGTAAAAGCTACCCTTCCTGTCCCTGGTGCCTGCCTCTCCCTGGCCCCACAGCCCTCCCGTCCCTGCTGCTTCCCCTTCTCCCCTATGTGCTAAAGAGGAGAGTGTGGGCTGCTCCCTGATTAATCTTGCTGTATCTTATTAAAACGGCCTGGTGCCTGCCTGGTGCTATTCTGCACTGAGCAGCAGGGTTTGTGCAACACGCAGCAGCTGGGCGAGCTGTATTATATTTCTTTTGTGTTGGAGGAATGACCTAGTTGCTGCTCGGGATAACAGGCTCACACATTCAGGCTTTAACCCTTCCTTCCCCATCCATCCCTGGGCTCAGATGGAAGCAGGGGTCCGAGCACTCACGGGGGTGGTACCAGCTGAGCTGAGAGGCACCTGAACTGGGTCCCTCTGGGGTAAGACCACTGTCACACAGGGACCCTCAGCATCCCAGCTGACCAGGGCAGTGCCCCCTGGGTGGGTGGGTGTCTCTGGGGAGACCAGCTACAGCAGAGAAGACTTTTCTGGGGACCCTTGTCCATGTAGACTCATGCACCAGACACGAATAAAGGAAAAGGTGAGTGAGTCCTGGCATTCTCCATCCTCCTCCTTCCTTGCTTGGTGTCCATTCTGGGCTGCCATATGCATTCATTCCTTCCTTGGTTTCGGCTCCACTGCCCCCCCCCTGCACAGGGCTCTGCAAGCAGTCTAAGGGAGCCTCCCAAGGAGAACACAAATAAGCAACACTCCACCAGGCCACAGCTACACAAAGGCGAAGAGGTGCCAGGAAGTGGTTACACCAGACTGACCTGGTCTGCCACTGGGGAACTTGGGCAAGCTTCTCAAATATGAAAAGTGGAACTAGGATCACCCACTTCATAGGACTGGGGTGGGCTTACCCAGGACGTTCCAGATAAACCGCTGAGCACTAGCCCACGTAGATGCCCAGGGCGGGCCGCCACCAGCATGCCTGGGGGGTGGGGTTGAGAGGGTGATGGGACCCACAGAGGGGCAAGTGCACCCGCCTCCCAGTCCCGCCCGTCTCCTGGCGCCCTCATCGCACCCCCAGGCCGCTCAGGACCAGCCACTGTCCCTGCAGCCCCACCCCCACCCCGCTGCCCTTGCCAAACCAGACCGTGCCTTGGAATTAAACTTCTTCCCTCTAGAGGTATGAGAGGAAACTGAAAACACAAGAAATGTGATTTAATGCTGAGCTGGTCATCATGCCACAATCCGACAGTCACACTGGGCCCGAGACTGACGATTTTTCACCTCTTCATCACGTCCCTGCCAGATTTAAAATGCAGTGAACACCAGCGAGAACAAATGGTAATAAGGCTCTAACAGGCTCCGGGTGTCAAGAGGTGAGGGATAAGCCTTGCATATTTTGACCAAAAGGGGGTCAAAGAGGGAACAACCAGGATACTAAATAGAAATATTTTATTCAGAAGGAACAGCTTCCCTGAAAGCCAGCTGCTCCAATCGGTGACACCGGCTCATTAAAGGATGTGCCCCTCGGTGTCCTGTGGCAACAGAAACCCCCAGTTCCGTGACATGCAGCTTTCGTGGCTTTCAGCTAATGTGGCAGAGTCACCAGCAAATTTACACCAGGCCAAAACAAAAGATAAGGTCCTTTCTGACACACACAGTCAGAGTTTTAGCTATAGTGAGATTTCTCCAAGAAAACACTGTGGACTTGGAAACATTGCATCTAAGTAGCCTTGGCGAAGTTGATGCATTTGTCAATGTCTAGAGTTGCCTTTTTCTCCATCCTGTCCAAGGTCCCAGGAGAGTCTCCCTGGTGGATGGACTTCAGGTGCAAGGAAGAAGCACGTGACACCTGCCTGGCTGAGACAAAAGCATGGCCTCGGGCCAGGGCTGCAGGGTTCTCACCTGCATTCCAGCCACATCCTGCCAGCTGTCACCATGTCCCTCCCTCACCCTCAGCAATGCTCAGGGTTGGATTGAGGATTCTCAGCCACCTTCCAGGCCTTCTCCACTTTCAGACTTATGCCCTCTCCGGCACCTCAGACATTCTGAAATATCCAATCTAGCTGCCACTTAAGGTTTCCTGATGAACAGAGAACTTGCCTTGAGCCCTAATGAGGCAGAATAAATAGCGTGGTAAGTCTGGAATCAGACAGATCAGAATTCCAGGCACAGCAACCTCACTTACTGGCTGTGAAACTTTGGCCACCTTAAGTATCCCAAGTCCACTTTACTCCACTATAAACTGGGGAGAGGCCAGCACTTGCCTCAGAGGGCTATGGTGAGCATTTAAGTTACACAAAAACGATTTAGCACAATGCTAGGCATATGGTAAACACTTCATAAGTGTTAGCTATTATAACTGGTTTCATAAAAAAATTGATATTTCACTCCAGTACAGTAGTCAAAGCTGCTGAATAAATAAGTCAGCCTCAGGGGATTCTACAGAACCGCCTGCAGTAAGCAGGCATCCCTTTAAGTAGCAGGATTCACCATGAATTGTACAAATACGCTTCTATTATAAACACAAATGGGAAGCTATTTGTCTCTGGTGTTCTAAGAACACCCAAATCATTTATGACACCTTAGGAAGAAGGATACAAATTCACTTGAAACCATAATCCAGACGCCTCCACACTCAAGTTTTCTCCTCTTAGCTTAGCTCTCCACCCACTGATGGTACCACAACGACAACGATGACTGTGAGGGTATAAAAAAATAAGAGTTTGTGAATGCTTATCGTGTGCCAAGCTCCAGACTAAATACCTTCCACCTATTCACCCATTGTTTTAGCTTGCTGAAATTGCCAAAATGCAGTATACCAGAACTAGGTTGGCCTTCATAATGGGGATTGCTTAGCTGACACACTTATACCTCCAAGGCCATGAAAATGTCCAAATCAAGGCAGCATCAACACGCTACCTTCTTCCTGAAGACAGACTGGTAACTTAGAACTTCTCTGTCACACTGCAGGGCACATGGCAGCGTCTGCTGGTCCTTCTCTTCCAGGTTTCCTTGTAGCTTTCCTTCCAAGCTTCTGCGTCCCGTCTCAGCTTCTGCGGCTCTTCTCCTCTTGGACTTCGGTGTTTCTCTCTCGGCTTCTCTTACAAAAGACTCCAACAAGAGGATTAAGGCCCACCGGGGGCACAGCCCAACTGAAATGACTTAATCAAGAAGTCCCGCCCACAACAGGTCTACACACCTACAGGAACGGATTGGCTTCAAGAACATGATCTCTCCTGGGGTCCGATCAGCTTCGAACCATCACACCCGGGTAACCCTCACAATGCCCCAAGAAGAAAGTGGTCTTACTCTCTTTAGACGAAATCCACGCTGTCCCATCAAAATAAAACATGTGCCACAAATGGGAGCCACGCTCGTCACTTAAATTCTCTAGCAGTGGCATGAAAAAGTAAAAAGGAAACATGAAATTTACTTTAATAATATTTTACTTTTACCCAACATATCCAAAATAGTGTCATTTCAACATGGAATAAATATTTTAAAATATCAATGATCCAATTTGGGACTTTTTTGTTTGTTTTTTTTCCCCACACTGCAGCTTTAAAACCTGGTCTCTGGTTTACACTCATAGCACATCTCAGTTCAGACAAGTGCCATTTCAAGTATTGAAAAACCACGCCTGACTAGTGGTTTCCATTGGGACTATGCAGGTCTACAGAATGAGGAAACAACATGAAGGAACTTGGCCAGGAGCCCCCAAAGACCCAGGCAGTCTGTATCATGAGCCATGCTCCTAAGGATGCTCTCCCGCAACTCATGAGAAGGACTGGACGGAACCCCTTCCTGCATACAGAGGAAAACTCAAGGAGGCAGCTGCAATTTTACTTTTAAAGAAAAGATCTTGACAAAGCATCATCACCAAAACCTGCTAAAAAACATTCCCAGAGTGAGAAACAGCTAAAAGGAGACAAGAGCTTTGTCAACAGCACCTAACTGATGTCAAAGGGTAGGTTCAAAACTCTTCAAAAGGTCTAACCCTTTGTCAGAAATTCCCATAAATGGAAGAAAGGATAAGTACTACAGAAATGAGTTGTGGTTAGGTAAGAATTCGAAGTAGAATACTTCAGAAAATGGCAATGCTAAGCAATGAAAAATAGGGAGCAAAAAAGGAGGTGAATACATAATTAAAAGAACTGGGTAACTGCGTATTTAACTGGAGACGTGGGGCATGGAAAGTGGCAAAGGGGCTGGGGACCAGCAGCCATTCGCTGGCCTGCCCCTCACCTCACAGGGTCTTGAGCTCCCTCCTCAAAGGCATGGCAGTTACCACTGATAGAAAGCTTCTGCAGCTGCATTTGGTGGCATAACAGCATAATGGTAATTACTTGCTGCCCATCGTACTGTGGGGAAAAGTGTATTCAAGAATCAAGGTATCTCAAAGGTCCCCATGAGATTGACATGACCACGAGTTCACAGCCCAGAGACAGGTGCTCAGAATACCCAAGCGCTTAGAGAGAAAGGAGGCAAATCCCCCACACCTGAAATGCTTAACCCTGAGCGAAACGCACAGGACTGACCCAAGGTCCCGGTCAGACAGAGTGGGCTTCCCTTCCCCACAACCCCTGCAGCATCCCCGAAGGGTGGCCCAGGACAGGAAAGACCACCCTGCACCTGAAGCTACTGAGTGAAGGGCCAAGCCTGAGGCCCCATCACCAAGTCCTAAGTCTGGCAAGGCCATGTGGGGACCCCAGGGCTGTGCCCCCTACAGGGGACAGTCACATCTGAGCCCTCCTGGGTGGCAGGCAGCACAAAGCATGCTGGGCTCATTATCACAGGTGCAGCAAACAATGAGCTCAAGGTCGCACCCATCTATCCCGGGCCAAGCCAGGCTGTCTGTCCTCCCGGAGGGGCTCCCAGCTCTTGTACAACTGCCAGCGGCACTCTAGCACCAGCAGGCCTGGCTCTGCCTCCTTCTAGCTGTACAGCCAGGGTGAGTTATTTAACTGCTCAGAGCCTCAATTTCTTCTTTCCCAGTATCATTCACTCATTTAACTAATATTTATGAAGTGCTCACTGTTCTAGCTTGTTGGGATACAACAGGGGGCAAAAGAAAAAAAATCTCTCCCTGTGGGACTTAATTTTAGTTGGGGTGGGGACAGTCACCCAGTGGGCAGATCAACAACCACATGCAATCAGATATTATAATAAACAGAGCTCATGCCTCATAGGGGTCTTGTGAAGATTAAATTAAAAAGCATATTTAGTACAGATTTGCCCACTAAACAAATGTCAGCTATTGTTATTATGGATAATAATAATAGTAATATCTAATCCTTCCAGTTACACCTGGGCCTGGCTCCAAATACCCCAATTTGCCTGGAAGCCAGCATAGAAAAAAGTCTGAGAGAGGCTCCATTCTCCACGTCCTAATCTTCCTCCATGGGACTCATGCCACAAGGACATGGAGTCCGAGACCATCTTTGTTTAGCAAACTCAACCGCGGCTCCACATCCCATCAGGCCCTGGTACACACTAAAAGGCGGGTTTAAAGGACAGGGCACTGGGGTACAATTCACCTCCGTGATGGAGGGCCAGCTGTCTGCCAGGCATGGGGAGAAGGGCATGGCTGCCTCCAGGAGCTCGCACACCAGCTCCGAAACGGTCCCGCCACGTGGCATCTTACATCCTCACAGGGGGTGCAGACGGTAAGGGCTGCCATCCTGCCACTGGCATGAATCCCTGGCTTTGCAGTGGTGCTCCAGGGAGCCGAGAGCCTGCAGATATGGAAATGGGGAGGACTGTGGTGGTTACGGTGGCACTTACCTTATTATTTATTAAACACTTGCTAAGAGTGAACACTACGCACAGTTCTTACCTTGCATTGTCTTACTCAATGTTTTCAATAACCCTATAAAGAAGGTGCTTCCCCTATTTTGCAGAGAGGAAACTGAGTTTAGGAAGTTAATTAACTTGCCCAAGGATGTGCAGCTAAGGTAGGGAGAAACCAGGCAAGCAGTCCAACTCCAGGCGCCAGGCCCCGAACCGATGAGCTGCACTCCCCCCTGGCATGCCCCTGAGGGAGCAGAGGAAAGGCAAAGGGACTTAGGCTCCAAGCCACCCACCCCTAACTCAGGTGTGCCAGTTCATATACACAGAAGCTATACAAAATTTTATTTGGAAAGAAAAAATCCTAATTTGTTTTTAGATCATTGGAATGTATGGTAGCCAATATCAAAGGACGGCTTATATACCAGCCTCTTAAAAATGTCAAGGCAAAAGGCCATCAACAGTAAAACAGATAAATAAAATATGGTGTTAAATTCATACAATGGAAGACTACACAGCAATGAAAAAGGACTACTTCTAGACACAACAACATGGATTGAAATCCAGGTGTAATGAGTGAAATTTAACAGATACAGAAAAATAAGAATCAAGTTCAGAAGCCAGGCAAAGCTAATCTTCAGTGATAAAGTCCAAATGGGGATTACCCTTGATAATAGAGTATTGGCTGAGGAGAGCATGAGAGAATGTCTGGCATTGCTGGAGTGCTCTATAGCTTACTCTCAGTAAGATTAAGGAGGCATATTTAGAGGTAAAAGTGTATTGAGTGGTTCACTTTTCTGCACATAGCTTACAAAAATATAAAAATATTTTATATTATATAAAATAAAAACTCAAGAATTAAAGTACCAGATTCTGCCTTTAGGTAAGAATGAGCCCAGACTCATTTATGAAAGCAGGCAATTGCTCACCTTTGTTGTTAGAAAATAAAAGGAGAAATAGGAAAACAACCAAAAACTCAGCCACAACGACAATAAAAGACTTGAGAATGAGATCAGCTAATGGAGCCTTATGCTCCAGGTTTTCCTGCCGGTGGGTGACCTCCAGCTCCCCCTACCCAGCCCACTCTGCAGAGAACACAGCCCAAGTCCCCACACTTCAAAGAGGCTTAGCACAACACCCACTTCCTCTGGGTCTAGGAACATCCAGCCTTTTAAGAAGGCACCACAAGGAACTCAAAAGCCATCTCCAAAGCACTGAATGCAATAAAACTTCCGCTGGCCAGCTCCACAACCAAGTGGTGAGGCAAAATGGGCATAAATAACAAAAGGAAGCCCACAGCCCACCGGGCTTTCCCCACGCAGTAGCTCACCCCCGGCACCCTCGCCTCTAATTATTTCCAGGTCTGTGAACAAGCTGGGCTTAGAAGAAAAGGCCAGGACCCGCCCAAGGACAGCTCCAGTGAGCACCTCGGAGCCCTGGGTGTTTTTGGTCTCTGCAAGGGAGCGGCGTGGGGCTGGCTGGCCTCCTCCCGCAGCAGCCAGCCCCGGGCCCCTGCCTCTCCCTCCCGTGGGACCTCGTTGATTAAAAGTGAAGCCATCCTGCCAAGAATCGCAGGTGGCAGCGCCGGGCTTTGCTTGCTGTCAGCGTGAGCGGTTTGGTTGTGAGAGGCAAAGGGGTAATGAGAGTCGCTGGGTTTGATCACAATCATACTCTCATTTGAATTATAGTTCAGCAATTACAAGGTCATCAGCCAGTAGGGCTCTCCCAGGGCTTGGGGGGAGGGGGCTTTTAAAAAGGAAATTAGACCCACCAGACAAACCAGGCTTCATTTTAAAGCTCCTTGCAGGAGAGTCTTTTTATTTTTTTTCCACAGAAACTGCATTCTGGACCCAAGGGACCAAATAAGGGTTATTGGGAAAGGAACTCCCCAATTTACCTTATTCTCATGCCCTTGGTTTCCTTTTATCCTAGCATCTTCTTTTTCAAATCCTGCTGAATACTGCTTCTCCGTAAGCCGCCTTGATATTTCTCGTGGAATTCTGCAAGTAACTAAAGGCCAACCACAAAATGTTAACATCCCTTAAGCTTGGGTGATAGAATTGTGGGTTACCTGTGCTGCTGATTTCTGGGTCCCTGTGGGTTAAAGGGTAGGTTATTAAGAATTTAATTGGTGCCTGTTTGTTGGTTTATTTTTGTTGCAGGAGTCTCACCAGCATGGCACTCCCTTCCCTCCCCATCCAGGAGACACTGCTATGATATTCTGCAAGTCTGGGTTCTTTTTGACCCACAGAAGAGTAAATGTCATGATTTGCGGGTTTCAGAGTCACAGGGGAGGAACTAATAGGCAGGGGACAAATTCTATTCCAATTTCTCTGTTTCCAATTTCTTGGCTCAATGAGGAAAATTAACGGCACCAACATCTCCAGATGGGCAGAGATGAGGGCACGGGCAGCAAGCAGTGACACAGGAAGGCGCCCCACGCGGGCTGCTGCACGGGACAGGGGATGAGCTCAGCCCCTGCTATGGGAGAGCCTGACTCTCCTGGGACATAAGAGGCTGCGTGGCAAACCTGGGCGGGAAAGGTGGTACAGGTGCCCATAAGAAGGACGCAGCCAGCGTCAGAGCCTGCAGGGTCTCGGGACCTTCATCCAGCCCCCGGAGTCTTTAAGGCATTTCCAAAGAAAAGAGCCCTGCAGGAGGCCTGACACGGGACTTCCTGTCCGTCTCAACAAGTGATGTTTCAAGTTGACTTAACTTTAGGGAAAAAAATTAATATGTGATTTCTCACTCTCCAAGTATCAAGAAACAATTTGTTCCTGCTACGCTTTAAAAAAATTTTTTCACAAAGAACATATATTATTTGTGGAGTAATAAATTAAGTTTTTGGAACAAGGCAAGATACAAGTGACTAAACAAATTGACAGATAAATGGTGGGGAGGAGGTTACTTCTTATGCATCTGCATGACCGCAAGCTGCAGTCAAATTCAGGATTCTCTCCTTATGTATTCAGGGGAAAAAACCCTGACTTTCTCTACAATGGACAGATTCCAAGGCCAATGAATAAATCAAATCAGTCCTGAAAGTAAATCTTTCTCCTAAAGAGCAGTCAGACAGGGTCTGAAGAAATCAGGCAAGCCTACGTGAGAATCACAAGACTAAGCTGAAAGAAATGCAGCGCAATCACCTCGCCCCTTCCTCCTCCTAGCTTCTGCCCTGCGTGGGAACTGGCACCCGAGGAAGGCTCAGCATGAGCAGCCACAGGCAAACATTTGGGCTCTCCCAGCTCTGCGGATGGAAGAAGAGAGCAAAGAATAGGCAGAGGGGGAGGTAAGGAACAGGTGGCACTGAGGATCCCAGGCCCCACTGCTCAAGCTCCATAAAACATGGATGGGTCTGCTGGTGATCGAGAACAGTCTTGAAGGTAAAGCCAGATAACAGATTTCTGAGCTGGAAATAATTTCTGAGCTGGAAACACGAATGAACCCAAAGGACTTTCATACAAATGAGGTTGGGGTCTCCACCTGAGTCAGAGGCGCCTAAGCTGCTGCTGACAGCTACTGCGCTGACAGACCCCTCTTCGAGCAAAGCAGCCAGGAGGGGGTCCCCAAAGACAGGTCAGTGTGTTTGATGCCAGGCAATCCTTCCTAGCAACAGCTGGCCAGACCAAGGCTCAGAGTCTGAGACAGAAGACGTCCTCTACAGACCAGCCAGCAAACCACCATCACTGGAAGTAACTCATTTTTCTCCCCCCGGAGGTTGAAGACAAGGTTAGCAGCTGGGACAGGGACAGGGAGAAGCAGCAGCCGGAAGGTAAATTGGAACACCCTGCGACGGCCATGGGCTCGGCCCCATGAGATCGCTGCTGTGTCCTGAGCCCTTTGCCAGTTCTCCACAGGCTTGGCCATTGGAGAGACTCAGCTTTTGCACAGCTGAGACTGTTTGCTGAGCCTCTTCACCTCCCCCGGTAGCCGTGCAGTAAATCCAGGTTACCTGCAGGGACCTGGGCAAGTCTCTGATCCTTTCAGCCTAAAAGAGACCAAAACCATCACCATCTAACTTCAAAGGCACGCCTATAGGGCCAGAGCTGCCCTGTGCAGAGGCGGGCAAGGAGAACCCGCCAGCCCACCCCCCGGACTGGCAGTGTTAGTCAGGATTTTGCAGGAGCATGGTTTGAAGCCACTAGAATGAAAATTCATTGCAGCTTTCCAGCACAACAAAGACAGACTAACCATTTCAAGAGTTTTATCATAATGAATCTATTTTAATCGCCTTCAAACACAAGAGAGATCAAACATACACAGATTTATCTTTACCGCAGAGAAAAAAAATCCTGGGGAATATGCAAATGTGTGTCTGAGCCATTCTGTGGCTTTAACTAATACAAAAGGATGGTTTCATGTTCAAAAAGGCATTGCTCAAGTGACAAGGTCTCTTAATGCCCCCCACCCAGGCCCCAGCCAAAAGCTGCAAATGCTTCTGAGCAGCTTCCCTTGTCCACTGGAGAGATTCTGGTGGGATTTTAAAATCACACAAGACAAGCCAGTGATTTTAAACCCTTTACTCATTTCTTTGGCTTAATCGCCACAAATCTTACATCCCATCAGCATCTGAGTTGAATGTGAAAATTCCCTTCAATGAGCCAAGATGGATCTGGTGGCTCTGCCACAGAAGTCACCAACGCTTGGCATGACAAAATAAGTTGGGGGGTGGGGGGTTTAAGAGTCTCTTCTCTTTTCCAGAGTCCAAATAAACTCATCTTTCAGGTAGTTCAGACCTTAGTGGTGGATCAATTCATGAGCACAATGGTGACAGCACTAAAACCAATTCCCCTGCACAGACTGAATCATCAAACTAAATATTGCCACTTTAACACTTAGTGGGCAAGAATTAGAATGTCAGGGAAGAGCTTTCCAAGCATTCATCATTCCCCCTTTTCTCCTCTAAGATATTCACATAGCAACTCCCTAAGACCCACACGGCATAAACTCACCAGACTGGCAGCTTGGTGGAGCCAAGGCCGAGGGCATGAATCCTGCCCCATCTAAGGCTCCATGCAACTACCCTCCACCATGAGGACTCGCTCAAGTCAGAGAGCTGGGAACAGGGCTGGTGGGAACTGTGGGGAGGGTGAAATGGGGGAGCAGTTAATGTGACAGGTCAGACAGCACCAAAAGCTCACACCAGATGCAACGCAACAGAAAACTCATTAACATAATTTGGTTATTACAGAAATAAATAATTTATTACAATGAAAGCTTCTGGGTACATTTTCCAAAGCAACATAAAGGAGACAGCAGGTAATCAAAAAGTTTTGGGTGTATCTAATAAGTGAGTACAAGCTCCTGATTAAAAGTGTGAACAAGTGAAGATGGTTCCCTTGCCTCTCTAGCCCTCTTCCACAATCCTCACTTGGACCAGCCCCTGGGCTGCTCCTGCGGTGCCTACCCGGCCTCCCCGTCCTAGGCAGCACTCATGCCCAGTACTCAGGCAGCAATTAAAAGCATGGCCTCCGGACTTGGAAAGATCCTGGGATCAAATCCCAGCTTTGCCACTTGCTGAGAGTACTTGAGTCATTCACCTAAGCCCTCCAATGTCTTTTTCCCACCTGTAAAATGGGTATGTGAGACTCTAGCTCAAAGGGCCATTATGATGCTTAAACTAAATAATAACAAGTCAAAAAAAAGCCCACTTCCTGGCTCATGTGAGGGCTCCTTAGGTACTCTCCTCTCTCCACCCTCTGACCCACCCAACCCTTGACTTCCATTGCTGATCTGAAGAACTAATTTGTACGACAATACCAGCAGCTACTTCCCTGCACCCTAAGACAGAATGGAAAGGGAGATTTGGGGGGTGCCCTTGGCAGTCCTCCAGTCACGCTTCTTGCCCCCACAAATGCAGGCAAGCATCCCACCAGCCTGGGTAAAGGCTAGCTCCAAGCGGTGCAGTCAGGGTGATTTTATTTCTTTCCTCCAGCCAGTTACGACGTAGTTCAGGAGCCATGAAGCAGATGGATTCAAACTAAGAAGGAAGAGGGAAGCGGCACAGGCTCGGGTCAAACGGGAGCATCCCCAGGCTTGGGCAGCACCGGCTGAGATGGAAGCAGCTTGGCGTGGGGCCGTCCGAGCCCACATTGACACAGTGAAGCCGCTGGAGGCCGGATGCCCAACTTCGTCCCACCCATCCCAGGGGCCTTAGGACATGATTTCTGAGCCTGTCAACTCAAGGGGGAGAATCAGCCAATAGCACCCTCTCAGGAAACACACTCTCTCAAGCCTGGGTTTTATTCTACCTCTTTCCTCCCTGAGGAGCACTGAATCGGTAGCAATTTTGACTAGTCAAAGCACCCACTAAACTTAGTCGCTGGCTTCGTCCTCATCAGCAAAACCAAGGTCATTGTTCTTCCAAGGACCATAAAGGGCACCTGCTGTCCTCCCTACCCTCCAGACCCAGCAGAGAAGCTTCTTCTCCTGCCATCTCTGCAGCCTGTGCTTGAGAGGCCCGTTCAGCTCCAGGCCACACTTGCCAAAAGCTGCCCTCTGTGCCCCCAGCTGGCACAAGCCACACAGGCCCTGTTCCAGGTACAAGGGCCGTGACCAGAGGCTGTCAGCACAACAGGGACATATGGCCCCACAAACTCCCCGTGGGGATGCAGGCTGGACCTTCAGGCACAGCAGGCAGAAGGTGCTATGCTCTCTGAGGTAGGGAACAAAGCCACTTAGGAATAACTGCAACACACTGTGCACTTGGACACAGACATCAGAGCTGCCCGGTGTGGCTCTGCCCACAACCAGACTTTGCTAATCAGATCCCAACCCATCTTGAACCCAAACTCTGCTCCAGCAGTCCAAAGTGGAGACACCTGCTCCACCATTCACCAGCCATACCACCCTGAGCAACTAACCCAGCCTGTCTGAGTAGGACAGTAATTGTGCCCATATTAATTTCCCGATGCCATCAAAACAAATGACAGAGTCTGAAGTCTGAAGTCAGGTGTCAGCTGGGCCACGCTCCTTCTGGGAAGGACAGAGTCCTTCCCGGTCTCTTCCAGCTTCTAGTGGCTTCTAGAGTTCCTTGGCATGTGACAGCATAACTCCAGTCTCTGCCTCTATCCTCATCTGACCTTCTTCTCTGCATCACTGTATCTCATATTTCCCTCTCCTTTCCCTTATATGAACACCAGTCATTGGATTTTGGGCCACCCTAAATCCAGGGTGATCTCATTTCAAGATCCTTAACTTCATTACATCGGTGAAGACCCTATTTCGAGGCCCCATTCACAGATACCAAGGGTTTTGACTTAGATATATCTTTTAGTGGGGACACCATTCAACCCAACACAGGCCTATCACACAGCGTTATTCAGATTAAAAGAGACAGTGTCTGCAATACGCACTGCAGAGTATCAGAAACATGGTGAACCATAAGCATAACATATTGCTATTGACAAACCCTCATGTTGATCTCTTCCCAAAAGCTTTGCTGATAACTCATTCTAAAATGTAATTCAGACTCGCCCTCTAGATAACAAAGCCCCCTAAGAGCACGGCCCATGCTTGTTGCTATTTCCCCAAAGGATGTAAGAGAACATGATCTTGGCAGCCAGATCACAGGCTTGGACCTGGCTCTGTCATTTGGAACCATGTGACCTCATACACGTGAATGAACGCCTGGGCCTCCCTGTCGCTGCTGGCAGAGAGGAAGGTGAAGGTGATAAACAGCACAGATGATGCACGTACAGCCCCAAAGACAATGACCAACAAACAGCACGTGCTCCGTAACTAGAATGATGATTAGCTCTTGGAGCTCAGCAACTGTTTCATTCAATCAACATCTGATAATTAAATAAATGCACACCACCAGCCACTCTTCTCCATAGCCCAGTGGGGACACCAGGTCACACTAAGCCATCCACGACCCTATACAAGCCTCCAAGGCAGTTGTGGGGTTGAGCCTACAACCTTGCCTCCTCCACAGTCCCTAGAATGAGTACCCCACTCACAGATCAGTGAGCCGCTTCACCCATTCTCTGGCCATTTGATGAACACAAACTCTGCCTTGAGCAGAGATGAGCAAACTTTCTGTAAAGGGCCAGATAACAACTATTTTACACTTTCTGAGCCATATGGTCCCTGTTGCAACCACCCGACTCTGCTGCGACAGTGCAAAAGCCACCACCGACAAGATGTAGGCCAGTGGTGTGGCTGTGTTCCAACACAACTTTATTTACAAAAAACAGGTGGCAGGCTGCAGTGCGTAGACCCCTGTTTCTGAGGATACACAGAAGAGTAAGACTCACAGTGATGAGGAAAAGACAAAACTAAGAATACAATCCTGGTCTGCAGCTGCCATGTCAGGCTACTGAACTATGGCCAACCTTTTCCACCCAGGATCAGCTAAAATTGCACTTAAAACCAAAACCGAGGAAAAACAGAAATGGTTTAAACCAAAATTATCTGCGACATAGCAATGAGGACACATTTAAAATGTGAAACCCAGTACTCAAATATGAAGAGTCACTTCATACACACATTCAGCAAGTACGTGTTACGTTCCTACTGAGTACCAGGACTTGTTGAGCATTACGGATAAAGGAACGAGCAGAGCAGAGCCAGTCCCTATGAACCCAGCAATCTAATGAGTGGGGGCCTTGTCTCCTGGTTGAAAGCACTGTGCTAGATGCCAACCAAAGCATGCAGAATATACAAACCTATGACATACAAAGAAAGCCCAGTGAATACTGAAATGCTTTCCAAATATGGAGCCAAGTTCTTCCTGTCCTGCTTTCCAACGTGATCTCAGTGGGAAAGGGACATGAGGGGAGTTGCCTTTGAATTGACAAAATACTGTACAGGAAAACCAAGGTCACAAAACTATACTCTTTAAAAATCCACTATTGGGTGGTGTGATGGTGGCTCAGTGGCAGAATTCACCCCTGCCCTGCCGGAGACCCAGGTTTGATTCCTGGCACCTGCTCATGCAAAAAAGAAAAAAAAAAATCCACTATTTTCCTTGGTATGTAGCCAAATGTCCAGGGTATGTGGCCCTGCGATGACCAGGGCCATCTCTGGCCAGTGAAGTCCACCCCACAGCCTCAAGGCTCCCCTCTTGGTTTTCAGTGGCACAGACAGTTACTCTCACCTGCCAGCTCTACGCAGATTGGGATCCAGCTTTCTCTCAGGTGTGGCAATCACACATCACCCTGAACTTGAGGATCTCAGCACCTCCATCTGGGCTGCAGATTCTGCAATTGCTCAGCAACCTCTTCAACACAGTCAAAATTAATTGTAGCCAAAAATTTAAGAGGAAAAGAAAATCTATCCTGAGAACCTGCCAACAGGCACAGCTGTGACATTGACAAAAATAAAGGGGGGCTGCAGAAGAAAGAATTCGCTGCAGACCACTCACTTGTCATCATACAACACACTTTGCACAAACTGGCATAATTTAAGTAGGCAAGAAAATAGGCCAACTACAGAAAAACACCTAACGATCATTCTGAAGACCAATCAAGACAGGATGTGAGCTGTACAAATAAAGCACATTGCCACACACTTCCTGGGAGATGGTTTTTATCACAGGCTTATAAGTGATAATCCAAATAAAACATAAATTTTGAAGTATACCGGCCCTTTTTAAAATAGCATGGTAGCATCTCCAATTCCTCACATGGGCTAAGAGTTGCAAGAGCTTTCCAGGCTTCTAAGAACACTCTTCCCAGGCCTTCTCCTCTACTGGGGACTACTTGCCCTTGTGGAGCCCAAACATATCCCCTTCCTCTAATATACCTTTCGCTTGTTTTAAAACTCTGACAACACAATGAATCACTGGACCCCATGCCCTCCAGTGTGCACGACATCACTGCTGATGTTGAGCAGAAGGCTCTGCGGACCTAACAGTCCCGACACTTGGCAGGCAATCCCCAAGAGGAGGGTGATGCTCTGGGTCAAGCTCGCGCAGAGCTCTTCACAGGTGACTTCTTACCAGCACGGCTTCCACGTTCACACTCCAGAGGTTAACTTCCTCTCCAAAAAGCCACACACCTGGCAAGAGGCAGCGCTGGGGCTTGATCCCAAGTGGCTGAGAAGATTTAACTTCTACTAAGGAGCAGATTTGAATCAAGTCCCTCAAGGAACATGGAAGAGAAAGCAGTTGACGACAACATCTTGGTCGCCATGTAAGTTAGGTGCGTTGTCCTAATTGTGCGTGAACTCTGTCAAGGTTTAGATAGGGCCATTTAGGCTGCAGTTGGGCTGAATGGCATTCTGGGGGGGAATCCTAGACTATCAAGGGTATCAGCAAATTGGGGGGATGCCAGAATGTCAAGGGCCTACTCGACATTTGGGGATACCATGGACTCTATTCTACTGCACCCCTGATGCCCCGTCCGCCCAGGTCTCACATACGTGGGTGAGGGGGCACCTCCACAGCCATATGTAGCTTTGCCCACAATTTCGTGTTCTTCTTTGCTCTTATATAAAAATTCTCATGTCTTTGTCCTGTGTTCTCTATTAGCTAGAAATCCTTTCTCCTCTTCTCTCTGCAAGGGACCCTGCAACCTGGGGTCTTTAGGGATGTTACATGTAATAAAAAGGGCAAAACGCAAGACAAGCTGGCAGACAAAAGTCCCCTGTGGTCTGAAACAAGGTCATGGAGAAGTCAACGTGCGGAAATGATGCTCCCTGGAAGCTGTACGCATCCATAAGCAAATAGAGGACATTTGTTCCTGTGCCTGCTAATGCAATGACCCCTGGGACCCGAACAGCCTTCCGGCCTAACTCATATATATTTTTAATGAAAAATTGCAAATTAGATTAGCTTAATTTGACCACATCTGCCTTTTTAAACAAAGGAAATTACCATTTTAATAGGAATACCAGCTATTTTCAAAAGGAAAAAGGTCCTTGGGAAGTCTGGGTGGCCTGTTTTATTTCCATTTTTAAAAAGAAAAGAAAAAAGGGGACTGCAGGGCACAGGGCAGTTGGTCAGGCTTGAAAAACACACAATTTTTCTCTCAGTGATAACCACAGAGAGACTAAGAGATACACCAGAGAAACTGCCACCTCCACCGAAGTCTTGTCTACCACAGGTGACAAGGCTTCCTCCCGCCTCGGTGCCGCCTGTCTCCACTTCCTTTCTGTAAGTCTGTGCTGAGCCCCTGCTGGGCACCAGGCCTGTGCTGGGGGCTGGGGACTCAGCGGAGATCCAGGCAGAGTCCAGAGGGGAACCCAGGGGAGACGGCAGAGGTCAGCTGTGTGGACTGGGGGAGGGGCGGGCCTGGGAGGAGGGCAGGAGCAGACTCCAGGCAGAAGAGCAGAGGGTGAAGCACCTGGAAAGGGGGCGCTGGGGGAGGCTGAACAGGCAAGGCCACCAGCGGAACAGGCTACCTCAAGGACTTCATCCTAAGGACCAGGAGGAGTGTCATTGGGTTTTATCTTCCAAAGATCCTTGGACTGCTGTGTGGGAAGTGGGTAAACATAGGTGAAGTTAAGCGTAAGTGAAAAGAAGGCAATGATGCTGTTTCCGTGCATGGGAATGAGGCTCTCCCAGCAATCACTGTCTCACAGCCAGCCCAATCCCCCACTGCTTCAACCTCAGATTCACACATTGTCTTCCCACTTCTCTTCCAGGCAGCGCTCTCTCCTCCACTCTCTGGTTAGTTCCTCTTCATCTGCTTTCTCCTGGCTGCCATCCTTCACAAGCCCTTCCTGAGATCTGCTCCTTCAGTTAGCTCCCTTCTCCCAGGCATCCTCCATCACCCCCAACTCTCTCCTCTGATCTCTCCACCCTCCCATACACAGAGAGCCTTCTCCCTTGGCCCTGCTGCCCCCACAAGGGTCCTGACCTTGGCTGCCAAACTCTCTGAACCCAGGCTCTAAATATGGCACCCTGTGTCCTTCTCACTCATTCCTCTGGGCAGACACCCACCCAGCCTTCCGTTCCACGACTTCTCTGGAGCAGCTTTCTAACACCCCCACTTACCTCCATGCTGCTAAATCTGAGAAGTCATCTCAGTTTTCTTCCTCCTGATGGTGGCCCCATCTTAAGATTTCCCCACTTGAGTCTGGATAGCACAGCTAAACTCTATCAAAGCTTTCACCTTTCCTTTCAGATCACTCCCTCACTGGCTCCACTTTCTTTTCCCAATTCCCACAGGTAAACTGGCCTCAAGCCCTCACTCCCTTCTGAGCTTTCCTTTCCTTGGACCCATGCCCCAGGCCCACGGATTCACCCACTGCTTCCAGCCACAGTCCAAGGACGTCCAACTCATCTCAACCTCAGCACCCTCAAAAACCAGTATCTCCCCACACACCCCACACACGATGACTCTCAGTTCTCGTTTTCCTACTTCTGTCAAGAAGAGTATTCCTAAAACTGAAATGCTCAGGTATTTCTATAACTTATATATTTTTTTCCATAAACTGATACTCAGTCTTCTTCTGGATTTACTCTTTGAGCCCCAACTTTTATCATTCCTCACTCCTGAACAAGATAAAGTCCAAACTCCTTCTCCTAGCACAGAACTTTCTCCACCCTCTCATCCCCCAGTGACTCCTCTGCTCCAGGCAGAAAGTAGACCCAACACCATGATCTCCTGCAGCACCAGAGCTGCCTGCACACCTTTACCAAAACCATAGCCTGTTTTGGAATCCACCCCCCCCCCCCACCATCTGCAGGCACATCATAGGCTCCTACACAGCAACTAAGAAGGGTAATGAATTTGTATCTTGTGTATATCGATTGCACTAATGGCTCTAATTCTTAGCCCTCCCTCAATCCTCATCCTTGAAACTTTTCACCTCGTAATGGCCTCACACTCCGCCACTGGGCCCACCCATCCGACTTGTTTTAGCAAATGAGTTGTTAGCAGACTTCACACAAGCAGAGGCTTGAAAAAGCACTTAGGCATTTGAATTCCGCTCTTGTGCCTCAGCCATTGTCATGACAGCAAGCCTGAGCTGGCTACTGGACAATGAGACCAAGGGAGTTGTCCCAGTGATGTGACCCTAGATCCCTGGACAGCTCGTCTACCTACAGATAGGTGAGTGAGACCAGCCAAGACCGGTCACCTTCTACTAACACCAGACATCAACACTTTTTGTTGTATGCCAGGGAGATTTTTGTCAATGTTCACGCAACAGTGTTTTAGCATCCTGGTTGCTGAAATAAATACTATGCCATGGGTTGGCTTAAACAATGGGAATTTATTCACTCACAGTTTTGAGGCTAGGAGAAGTCCAAAGCTGAGCACCAGCAAGTCTTCTCCTGAGGACTGTGGTGTTTTGGGGCCAGCTGCTGGTGGTCCGTGATCCTTGGGTTCCTCTGACATGGCAATGCACATGGTGGCATCTCTTCCACTTCTTCCAGGACCTACTGAAGTTCAGCTTCTGGTGGCTCCCTGTGTCTTTCTCATCTGATGTTTTCCCTATAAGGCCTTTGGTAACAGGATTAGAACCATCTTGATTCAGTTGAGCCACACTTAAATAAAGGAATTTCATGAAAAGGTCCTGTTTTCAAGGATTCACACCTACAGGCATGGATTAAGCTTAAGAACGTATTTTTCTGGGATACATAGCACCAATCCACCACACACAGGTAACTGATACATGATTAAATAACGTGGAGAAGACTTCATAGAATATCACAGAGGAAAAGTGACTGACAGCAAAGCAATGACATAGAGCATGGTCCCAGCTTTGTGTGTGTGTGCGTGCATGTGTGTGTGTGTGTGTGTGTGTGTGTGGCATGCAAACAATTTAGAGTAGGTGATGCAATTGGAATTCATATCTATATAATTGCTCATCTAAATGACGGCTCCCAGCCTAGAGGATAACATCCTTGATGAACCATGTCTGCTTTGTTTGCCACTATAGAGTGAAGTGCCTAACTCAAAGGACAGGAACATGGTATATTCTTAATTAAGGCTGTTGAAACTGTATGAATAAGTGAATTTCCATATAGATGCATCTATCTAGAGGTCTGGAACATTATGCCCCAAATGATCAAAAGTGGTTATTTCCAGTCGCTGAACTGATGAACGGTATTTGTTTTAAGTTTGTTCTGCTTTCTTAAATAAATAGCATTTTCTATTCTTCTACAATTAACATGAATTACTTATATAATAAAGTAATAGGAGTGAAAATAAACCGTCCAAGGTGAAGGCACCTGGACTTAGGGCAGACTCTTCAACCATCAGTCAAACCCTGGGCAATGTCTTCCTTTTCCAAACTCTCGATATGTGCTGTCATTCATTCTTGCATTTTTATTTACTTTCTTGCATTTTATTTACTTTTTAATTGGTAATGATCTCGTTTCCAGCAATAGACTGTAAAACCCTTCATTAATAGCAGAAGGTTTATAATTTTATCCCATCTATATACATATACAGTCTCACAGCACAGTTAACTATCAATATTTTTTAATTACTGCATGATCATATCTGATTCTTACAATAATTCTGAAAGGCAGAAAGTCCTAGAATTATTGACCCTATTGTACATACAAAGAAACAGAGGCACAGTGAATTTCCTGAGCTCATAAAGGACAGAATCACAACCTATCACAAGGCTAGAAGCAGACCTCAAACCTTGACTCTTTCTCCAGTATTGTCCCCAGCACCCTTATGGCCTTCACCATTGGTAATCTACTAACCATGGGAACAGTCTCTCCTAGCTTAAATCTTCCAAAAATGGGTTTGTATCTCAGGCATCTTCGAACATCTCCCCCCGTCCCCTACATCTGGCACAATGCCTCTCTTACAATAGATGCTCAATAAAAGTTCACTGCACGGAACCACAAGACAGAATCCAGGAACTCAGGAAGCTAGCTCTGAGAACAGGTCCTCCTTGTCTCCTCCACTGAAGAAGAGTGTTATAAAACCAAAAGGGGCTTTAGGATGGTCCTTAAAGCAGAGAGGAAATGTAGGGCTCATTAGGTCTGGAAGTCCTAAATTTGAAGCCCAAGGAGGGTCTTCAATGGGTCCACAAAGCCTTGGTACCAGGACAAAAGTACTTTGGGTACATTATTTATGTTTTGAATGGAGAGGGTAAAGCTTTTATCAGATACTACAATGGAGGCAATAACCCAGCAAAGCTGAAGTCCAGTGCATTGAGATGACATCTTCCCAATAGCAATGGTAGGGCAGTGGCGACCAGTGGTAGTCAGTGGACAGGGCTGGGGCCAGGACTCAGACCTCCGTATTCTATTATGGTGTCTTTCCTTGTAGACTGCCCATCATGAGGGATATTTATGCCAATGACATGGTCCCAGATGCCACATTTCTGTAGCTCAGAAGGATGGTCAGACAGCTTTATGGCTTTATTGGATTTTGATTTCTGCAGAGTACAATTTTTTGTAATGGTAAAATATTTCTGATGTAATCTGGATCCATTCCTTCAATTCATCAGCAATCCACACAAATGTCAGGTATGCCAAAGCAATTTTCTTTAAAATAATTTATCAGCCATATGAACACAAGTCATCCCATCTGATCTCTGGAATTAAAACCGCATTTCTCTTCAGAAGAGAATGAAAGTGCAGTCTTGACAAAGAGAACACATTTTCATCAGTCTGAGATGAGCAGGTCTCAGTCAGAAATCAAAGTGGTAAAAAGGAAGACACTTTTTCCAGGCCTCGGCATCTACCCCACATCTCACCAATACCAAATCGGGCCCTCAGGACCTGGTGAGTTAGTCCCAAACGGCCGTGCTTAGAAACTAAAATATTCACCTAGCCACTAAACTATAGGCAGTGGCTATGTTGTGTGTGTGCTGGAAAAAAAGGAAAATGCAGAGTTATGGAGAGGTGCAGTTGATGGAGCAATGTTCCTGCAATGTAGCTTGCAAGAGATACAACCTCAGTTCCTCCAGGGCCTCGGGACTGTTTTCTTGAGGGGTAAGGAGATAGGCCAAGAGGGCAGGTCAAAGCTTGCTGCTGTACGGCGTTAATTTTAATCCTACGGGCACTTGTTCCCTGAGAAGAGTCTGGATAGGAATGGCAAAGTTCATTCATCCTTCCAGAGGATGACAACACCTCAACACCAACCCGAAGCTACGGTTTCTATACTGGTGGCACCCATTCATAACTTTAAATGTGTCTCCAGTACAACAGCTACATTTCTTTGTAGCCCGTAGTATTCATCAATTTTTAGGTGCTTTATCAAGGACTGCCTCTGAGACCTCTGGATGCCACCATCTGGGAAGAGCTTTCAAACCTCAGGACCCAAATGCCAATCTGAATTTGGGTTGCACCATTGCAATTCATCCAGCTCTGTTCTTCAAACTTACTTGGATGAAAACATTGCCCCCACTAACCTACCTCCAAAACCCCACTAGTATTTCTTAATGAAAAGTAACACAAAATAATTCCAGCAAGCTTGAAGGTATCTCAAAGGGATCCAATTAGCCCAGCGTTAATCAAAGTGTGATACATACACCACTGAGAATACTAGGAGGCACACAAATATTTTTCATTTAAACATTTATGTTACTGTGTATTAAACCTGTGGTTTTACATACACTATGACTTAAGACTAAGTTGGAGGAAAAGGGGAATCGATTTAAAGAAAAAAATTTTTAATTAATTCAGGTGTTCAGTAATGTGGCAGAAATCAGGAGAGTGGAAACCCCAGGTCTGCGGGATACTGGATCGGACGTGGGATCAGAGACCCAGGCCCACTGCAAGCTTCTGTGAGCTCACAGAGAACACCCAGGTTGTTTAAAACAGGCAGCCACCGGCACACTGTGAACTGGTGTGAGAGGGGTAGGAGTTGTTAGGTCACGGCGAGGGGCTGGGGTGGGGAGCAGCTAACAGCTTCTGAGCATCTGTGCTGCCTCAGGAGACTTCCGTGCATCATCTCACTTACCTTTCATAATGACCCTCAGAGGTGGAACTGTCTCCTCCTTTTATAGTTGGGGAGAGAAACGCAGACAGGTTCAGTAGTTGTTCTTAATCCCATCATACTACCTGACTCATCTGGCTTAGGAATGTGGCTGGACTGATTCACTGCCCTCGGAAGAGGGAGTCCTAGTGGTCAGATACCCCTTTCCCACACAGCAGACTGAGAAAATAAAATAAGATGAAGAACTTAACTACAAAGAGCCTTATATGCTTCTATTTTGAACTTTCCCTCAATACCTATTTCCCTTAAGGTAAGTATTATCATTTCCATTTGACACATGAAGAAAACAGAGACCAGAGATGACAAGCAAGTTGCCCAAGGTCAGCCAGGAAGTGGACGGTGGAGGAAGGTCCAGAACCAAGGTTTCCAATTTCCTGATCCAGAAGCTCAAAACCCTGCTCTGGGCTCTTTCCACAAGGCCACGTCAAAGAATGAGACCTTTTCCAAGAAACTCTTTCGGGGGTAGGAGGCAGGGAAGGCTCTGGATGGCTTGCAAGCTTCTAGAAGAGCAGCCACACTGCACCCAGCAGGAGCTGGCCTGAGAGCTGGGGAGCAACCCCACCCCCTCCACCCTTGGACCGCAGAGGGAGGGCCCCATCCCACATGGCATGTGCACTGATGCCCACGGCTGATGACCTGCCACTGCCATCTCCTGAAGCTCGACGTCTGGGCTGTGCCTGTGGTTGTACTTCTCTATTTCTGTCTATTAGTGCCGTCCCAGCATTACCTTTCGATGGACATCATCAACTCCTTAAGAACAGAGATCCTGTCTCCTTCTTCATTTACCCCACACTCCCTCCTTTCACATAACAGCTGTGAAAGAGGTTAGGTTTATTCACTGTCCTCTCACTGCTTGTAACTACCCGCTCTCCTTTGCTAATACTGGGTCAAGCTGTTGATTTTTGCCAGTCTGGGCACCAGTACGGCACGGTGGTTGAACATGTGAGCTCTGCAGAGAGACTTCCTAAGTTCTCTTAGCTCTTGACCTTGGGCAAGTTACCCTCTCTGCCATTTAGTTCTTCCTCCATCAAATAGAAACGACATCAATGCCTACGACCCAGGGCTGTGCCGGGAACAATCGGATTAGTCCATGTGAGCCATTTCACCTGATTCCCCGACACATCTCCCAAGCCCCAGATCGGGCATCACCTTCTCCAGGAGGAGATGGCCGCACCTACCCTCCTCCCCATACACACTAGCACCATACCTGACACATACGAGGTACTCAGTAAATACTTACCAAATGAATGTGTGGAGAGAACTTCCCCAAGAAAAGAGAATCATCAGAACCAAAATAAAGGGAGATGAACTACTGGAATGGCAGTGGAGGGCCAATCTCTGGGGGGTCCTCGCACACTGCCTACCCTCTCACCACCAGCTCACACCATACAGGTGGCTGCTCATCTCACCAACACATGAGCCCATGCTGCCACCTGCCAGAACTTTCTATGAGTACCTAACATTTCTAGGCATTTGCAAATCCCAGGGAGGCAGCCTCATGAGCTGATGGGTTTCAATGAGGTGGCACCATGACAACAACTCTGCCTTTGAAATAATTGGTGCCTGGAGACTAAGTGTTGAGCCCAAGACAAAGCAGCATGAGGCGGGTCCACATCACCCTGGGAGACAGGCCAGAGAAACCTGAGCTGCAATCCATCCACAGCTTCCCCTGGGAGAGCAGAACATCCCATGATTGTATCTGGCATTAAGCAATGTATTGGGCCTTAGATCATTAATGTATATGGCTCCTGGAAATAAAGTAACAAATCTGAGATATTTGCTTAATTTATCTTTCTGTCCTAATCTCTTCAAGCAGTTTCTGATAAGATATGCAGAATGCATTCTCCTCTCAGGAAGCCAGAAACAAGTCTTTGGGGGAATTATGAGAGTAAATAAAGCAGAAGTCACCTGGAGACCACAGCTAAACAAATACTCAACAAATCTAATTGATTCCCTAATTTGAAAATTTGGCAGGTTAACAGGGTTTTATGGCGATTTTATGGAAAATATTTCCATAATTTCTTCCTAGTTAAGTGATCGACAAAATCTAATACTAAAGCACCTGTTTATTCCTGAATATGGAAAAAAACATTTTTTTTTTTTCTGGAGGATTCTGAATGTACCAATCTACCATAATCGAAGTCCGTGGACAGGGCAGTGTGCCCCTGGCCATTTGGATTTGCCTAAAACCTGACCCTGCAGGCTGGTGGGAGAACTGAAAGGGGTGGGAAGATTTGGGCCAAATGGATGGGTGGTGGAGGGTCATCTACGGCACTGCGCATCCTAACGGGAGCTCAACAAAAGGCAAGGAGAAGACGCGTGCCACCGGAGAGACCTGCTCTTCTCATTTATATTTTCGCTAGGCCTAATTTTCCTGAAAGTTCTATTTTTCAGCCTATATACAGTGCCGAATATAATGCCAGAAAATCTTTGAAATATGCCAGAAGTGTGGATGCCAAGGAAAGTGCATTCTGAAACAGCGACAACTGGAGCTCACTGAGGGTGAGGCTGTGTGCACAGCAAGCTTTCACAAGCCGGCTCCTGTTTCACTCTAACAGACCAGAGCCCAGGTTCTCCATTGGTAAGGCTATAAAAGGCTATAAAAAAAAAAAAAATTGCTTTAAACACTTGTATTAAGCATTTTAAAAAGCTGTGGTTTTGTCTCCATCATTGAAAAAGTATCCATTCTCTGCAGAAGCCCACTACCCCAGCTCCCCACCAAATGAGGTATGTGAGTGCCCCATACCAGGCCTAGTCCAGGCCCACAGAGGACAACAGACAACTGGTAAAGACCAGAACCCACCATGGGCAGAGAAAAAGCTTTGTGCTGTGACTGATGGGCAACCTTTTCAAACTGTATTAAAACAATTAATATGCATTCTTTTTATTTTTAAAAATTATTTTGTAAATAAAAATAAAGAAACTGGTTGGCTTTTGTCCCAAAATGTTGGAAGAGCTGCACTTCTTTTCTGGACACGCTCTCTCAGAGGACAGCATTTCTTCAAAATCAACAGAATTATTTTTCAGCCTCTCAAACGGTTCTGCGCTGAAGCAGCTCTCATCCACTAAACTACAAACAAGCTGATTCACCTGCACAGGCCCGGCCCCGCCCCTGGGCTGTGAGGTGACCGCGGTCTCCTCACCCCTGTGCCAGCAGCCCCTGGCCAGCTCGGGCGAACGCCAGTGGCGAGAAGGAGGATGGCTCTGAACTCAGGCCCAGCATGGGGATCCCAGCTGTCCAGACACCCCACCGGCCGAGGCGCCCGGCCAGCCCCCTGCAACCCCAGCCGCCCACACGGACCCTGCAGCTCCAGGTCAAGTGCAAAGGACACAGGAAAAGAGCTTCCACTGTAAAGGGCTCAGTTTGGTACAGGAAGATGTGCAAATGGATATGGAGGCAGGGGAGACCAGCAAGGCCACTGTGCAGAAGCCCCCCATCCCTGTGCCTGGGGGGTGCCCGATGCCTCCGCGTCAGCCCCTTCCAGCCCGAAGAGCAAAACTGCAAGAGAGACTGCGCGTCCTAGAAGAAGGGGCCTTGGAATTACCACATCATATTCCTACTTTCAAGGATCAAGAGGAAGAGCTCTGAACTTTGTTGGTACTTATGGTTTTACAGAGAGCTGGGATGGGGTGGTCACCACGGGGGGCATCAAAGTGGCCCCTGCAGGACAGGCAGTGCAGCACCCAGAACTTGAGCGGGCCCTCGACGGGGCTCAAGCACTGCTCCCAGTCAGGAAGCCGGTGCTACATGGGCAAAAACCAACACAGACGGTCCGAGGAGCAGCTGGCAAGGAGGGAGGGAAAGTATGGACTAGAGGTAGGGAGAGAGAGGAAATAAAAAAGTTCAGTTCCTGCCAAGTCAGGGTGGTTCCCCCTGTCCAGGGGGAGGCCCTTCCCTGGAGGCTTCTCAGACCTTCCCAGCAGAGCACCCACGGAAACCCTTCCCCAGCCCCTTCCCCGGCATCCCGCCTATGCTGCAGCCATGGCCAGCGGGCAGCGTGTGAGTGCAGAGCAAAGGGAGGGCCAGTCTCCCAATAGGGGCCGCAGGACAACCTTGTGCCAAACCCAGTATCCACCCACGGGCTGGGAACCGGGTCTGCCCCTAATCATTCCAGCAGGTGAGGCAATCACCAACACCATCACCAGGGCAGGTGCACACTGCGTCCCACGCAGGAAGCACTGCACCTGGTGGAAAAGTAGCAGTGCTCAGGAAGTGCTCAGGAAGTTTAGATATCATCATTCCAACGGGAATAAGGAAGAGTATGAAAGAGATGGGAAGATTTTGCAAAATAATAGCGAATATCTATTAAGTGCCAGGCATGTGCCAGCTCTACTTGCATCATCACCTTTAATACTCACAAGCAGCTGGAACTATTAACATTCCTGTCCTAAAGTTGGGAACTCAGAGAGGTTACGTAACTTGCTCAAGGTCACACATCTAGTACCAAGGGAAATTCACTTTAAACAAGAGCATCTGTGTATACATGTGCCCCAACTCCCCCACACTCTCCACTCTCTCCTCCCTCCCTTTGAGTCCCGACATCTTTTTCTTTTAGGGGGAACACTTAGCCTTCTCCAGGAATACTAAAGGTATTTCTATTTGCAAAAGCCTCTATTCCATCTGAACCCCTAAGATTTGAGCCTCAAGTTTCTCTGGGGACAACAGAGACTGTGAAATAGAACACTGATTAGTCTTATCTCAGAAGCATTTCTGTCTCCCTCCCAAGTAGCTGCGAGAAGCCCCATCTGTTCATGAAGATTTCAACTCGAAGCCGGCTGCAAAAAGCCAGAGAAAGCAGGTTACAAGGGCAAGGCCACCATGCTTCGGAGCAGACAGGCCCGTTTATTTCAGTTCCCCTGAGTCACAGTGGATTTTCGTTTGTTTCAGAAGAAGCTGGAAAAGCTGTCAGGTAAGTACACAACTGTTGCAAATATTGCAGTTCTTGGGAGATTAATATGCTTATAGGCATTATAACAAAACAGATTCGTACATCTCCCCCAGAATGAATTTAAATCATGGAAGAAAGCCTTTCACAGGCTCAAATTTAGTCAGCATTTTTAAATGTCACTTTTTATTGACACCCATCTGGAGAGCAGATGAGGTGTATTTTATGCCACTTGGCTGAGGTCACGGGAGGCCTGTATTATCTCATATTTTACTGTAATGAATTCTCTCTTCTTAGGTAGGTGTGGAAGTGAAGCTCTGAGAAACTGCATTTGGCCCCACACTGCGGAGGGGCCCGAGGAGCGGACCCAGGATGCCGGACCTCAGCCTGCCCCTCCCAGAGGGGACGTCAAAACCGTGCCTGAAATGTTCCACGAAATGATCATGATGATTAATATGCAGCTATGTGATGATATTGTGAATTACTGATTATATTGTAGAACAGAATGATAAAAAAATTATGAATGTTTGCGTTTGTTTGGTGTTTTTTGGCATTTAAAAAAATTTTTTTAATTAATAAAAAAAGAAAAAAAAAACCGTACCTGCCTATGGCTGCACCTAGGAATTACGTTCTCTTTCACCGAGGTGGGGAGCAGGGGCATGTGACACCTGAATCCAAAAAGAATTTTTTTAATGAAGATCTGAGAAATAGGAAAAAAAAAATTATTTTTAATAGCATTGAGCAAACAATTCGGAATCCTACAGAGCTGGTGAGAGACATGAATCGTTCTACCTAGAGGGTCTCCTACTTCATACCAAATGCAGTCAGTGTGGATCAGGACCTTGTTAAAATCATCAATCCACAGATTGAAGCAGTGTAAGGGATCTCAGAATTATCTAAAACAACGAGGTCATTTCACAGATGGTAATACCAAAACCCAGGGACATGCTTAAGATCACACAGCTTGATAGACCCGGAGCTGCTGACACTTGTCCCTTCTCATTCCCTCCTTCCTTCCCTCTTCTCCATTTCCTCTTTGCTCTGTTTGACAAATATGCTGCCAGCTTAATCCTCCCTTGCAGAGCAGGAGATAGAGAAACATGGAGGCCACAACAGGAAACAAGATCCCAAGGAAAGCCCTGGAATTCTGGCCCTCCCATCTTAGGCTCTATAGCACTCACACTGCTCCTATTTCTTGAGCTCAGCTGCTGGACAGATACGCTGAGATAGAGAAGGAAATCCGGGGCCCCATCTACACTTCTGGTCTCTATCCCCACACAAATGCTTTGAACAACCAGCAAGAACTAACAGAAACATCTTTCTCAAAGCTCCAGAAAACAGTTCAAGGACTGCAGTGACAGGGTGAGTGCTGACTCAAGAAAAAGGCCACTTGAAAGCAGTAGGATCTCCGGCTGCCCAGGCTGGGGCCTCTCCACCCCTCACCAGCTCAACACCGAGTGGGACCATGCTCCCAGAGCAGGTCCCTGGCCCAGATTCTGGAAGGGGCAAAGTAACCCTTGTGCACGCTCTGGGACCATGTACGTACCTGGCCCAATTTGTCTGGTGGAGATCGGAGGAACTCACCACCCCAGACCTTGCCCAGCGTGTAGAAGGAAACTCACCTTGCTCTCCTACAGAATGCCATGGAAGAGCAGTCAAGGAGACACCTGGGGCAAGGGATTACTGGCCATAGGACAGATGGTGCAGTGCACTTAGCCATGAGGACACTGTTTCATAAGAAATAGGGGACATTTGGACCTTGTAAACAGGGAATTTCTAAGGCCACATGCACATGTTCAAGACAAGATGCATGTGCAAAAATAATTAGGGAAGCTCCTATGCTTTGGCCTGGAGCTATTCTCTAAATTCATTGTGTGGATAAACCCTAAAGGAAAGCACTCATATAGGTCAATCTAGGAAAGCTGTTTTCTTTTTTCTTTTTTTTTTTTAGTTAGCTACTGGCTTTCAAGGAAAGCTCTGACACTCTGACATACCATTAGCTGGATATATGTCTAAGGAACAGACACCTTAGAATCTAAATTCCAGTGATGATAAAATATCAAAATATCAGGTTTCAACAAAAGATTATAAAACATACAAAGAAACAGGAATCAACGGCCCAGGAATAAAAGAAGATTAAAGCATTAGCAACCACCAATGAGGAGGGACAGACCTCCTTTTTTAAAGGACATACCTGACAAAGGCTTTTAAAAAATGGTCCTAAATATGCTCAAAGAGCTAAAGGAAAACATGGACAAAGAACTGAAGGAAATCAGGAAAACAACAGAGGAACGCAAAGAGTGCATCAATAGAAAGACAGAAATTATGAAAAGGAACAAGACAAGCTGAAGATCACAGTAACAGAAATTAAAATTCAGTAGAGGGCTTCAGCAGCAGACTGAAACTGGAGGAAGACAGAAACAGAGAACTTGAATATAAGACAACTGAAATCATTCGGTCTGAAGAATAAAGAAAAGTGAACAGAGCTGGGTGAACCTGTGGGATACCACCAAGCCTTCCAGTACAGGCATTGTGAGAGACCCAGTAGAAGAGAGAGAGAGAAAGGGGCAGAGAAATATGTAAAGAAGGAATGACAGAGAACTTCTCAAATTTAAGGCAAGACATGAATATATACATCCAAGATGCTCAACGAACTCCAAACAAGATAAACCAAACAGACCCACCCACAGCATATTGTACTCAAACTGTCAAATGCTAGAAATAGAGAAATCTGAAGGCCACATGAGAGAAGCAGCATGTCACTTCCACGGAAACCTCAGTAAGATAAAGTGCCAATTTCTCATCAGAAGCCATGGAGGCAAGAAGGCAGTGGATGACACATTTAAAGTGCTGAAAGCAAAAACTTCCAATCAAGAATTCTATAAAAACTGACATTCAAAAAATGAGGGTGACACTAAGACATTCCCAGATAAACAGAAGCTGAGAAAGTTCATCAAGCTAATAAGAGATGCTAAAAGGGAGTGGTAGAATGTTAAAATTGGTGGATCTGGGTTTCCTGGAGGTAGGAGTGTGCTGTATTTCTCTGTATGAAGTTTTGAGACTATCCTGTATATTTGAAAGTATTTCAAAATAAAAAGTTATAAATAAAACTTCCAACTGTTATCACTCAAAGTTTCAAGCATCCCAAACCTCAGAAAATGCTCCACGATGTCAACCATATATAACAGACTTTTTTTTTAATGCCTACTATACATGTAGCATTGTTCTAGATGCTCAGGATAAAACTGGGAACAGAACAAAGATCCTGTCATTGTGGAAATCATACTCTGGCAGAGAGAAGAGGCAAACAATAAACATGACACAGAAATCATCTAATGTGTTAGAAGATGGTAAGTGCTACAGAAAAATGAAAATGGAGAGCAGGATAAGGGGGAGGAGAAGTGTGGGAGGTGGGTAAGGGTGGGCTGCAGTAATAAATGGGATAGGAGGAGAGGCCTCAGGTACCATCTGAGCTAAGACCTGGAGGGAATGAGGGAACTAGCCAAGCAGACATCCAGGGAAAGAGCATTCCAGGCAGAATGGGTAATGGCGCTAAGATCAATACAATCAAGGAACAGCGTGGAGGCCAGTATGGCTGGAACAGAGTGAGGGAGGGAAAAAGGAGTAGGAGATAAGCTTGGAGAGAGAAAAGGAGGCTATGCTGTAAAGGGCCTGTAGGGTAGTATGAATGCTTTGTCTTTTCCTCTGAGAGAAACGGGGAGCCACAGCAAGGTTTTGAGCAGAGAAGTGGCATGATCTGACTTATCAAAGAACCAGTCTGGCTTCTGTACTGAACACAGACTGAGGGTGCAAAGAGAAGAGCAGTGAGGGTGCAAGGGTCACAGCAGTCCAACCTGCTGGAAGGTGTTTGTATTAATCCAGATGGGAGATGTTGGCCCAAGCCAGGATGGGTGCAACAGAATTGACCTGGCATCATCACAGAGCACACAAGCACTCCCTACTCTGGCCCAAACTCACACGCTTTCTGGGGTCATACAGATAAATTAAATAAGCAAAGTAAATCAGGTACAAACAGAGGCAAACTAGAGAGTGAGTACAAGCATATCCCCTGTGGCCACCACAAAACCTACCTACAAGCCAGATTTAATCCATGGGTTTGGCAACCCTGTTGGTGTTGACATAGCATAGGGTGAGTGCTCCTATGCTAATAGTTTAGTCAATCATTGAAAAAAAGAAGCCAACCAACAAATGAAGAGCTATGCTGCATCAGCACTGCCCACAAAGTCTTATCTGCAGGTGCTTACGGTTTTTCAACTTCAAGAGAATGCCATCATTCACTTTGAATCTGGCTGCCGATGCAGCATGTGTTTATAATAGGAGCGTGCAGGCTGAAATCCTTCCAGGTAATGTTCTTAATAAATATTTAATAATTAGGAAAATAAAGACAGCAGAACCTTATCAAAGATGCAGGGAGCCTCTGGTCACCCATGGTGCTGGAAAATTTAATGGGAAACCCCACTTTAGACAAGTTCATTACAAAGCAATGGATGCAGAGATCAGAAGTTATCCTGAGATAAGAGAATCTTAACGTCTACATTCATTACTGTTTAGGTCAAGAAAGCAAAATCAACCCGAAATGATATTGCAAACATCCAAGGGAATGAACAGGGAAATCCCCTCATCAATTCATATAATTACTGACAACTCACATAATGAGCTGAGCTTGGCCCCATAAATCAGCTGAACTGCGATTACTAAGTCTCTGGGAGGGGAGACAGGCTTGAGGTGTGTTTCCAGCGGGAAGGGCCAGAGGTGGGAGGCAGGAGGCAAAGACGGCAGCTGTCTCCCCCATGTCCTCTTCTCCAGCCAGAAACGAGGGTGTTCCTGGGGGCAGCATGGGGGCAAAGAGACAGCCGCAGACCCCTTGCACCACAACCCCTCGCAAGGGAACGAGCCCAGGAGCTGCCCAATCTCTGCTGGTCCCAAGAGGCCACTTCCAGATTTCCTGCCCAGTTCCAGATTGTTCCCCAGCCCCTCGAGCAGGAAGTGCCAGGAGGAACGAGTCAGATAACAAAACCCAAACTGCAGAGGGCAAAGGAAAGAGAAATGTTTGGGCAATTCCTTTCCCATCTTAGCCAAAGACCCGCAAACTCCTCACTGGAGAGGACATGTCCTCCTTCCCACTGAGACCCAGCAGCGAGAGCCCCACGGCTGCGCCGCGACCCCCCTGGGCAGCCTCTGCCTGGGCCGCCGGCTCGGACAGCTGGGCACGCAGGCCGGGCAAGCGGGACGATCCCGAGGCTTTACGCCCAGCCCAGCCCTCGCTCCACCCTGCTGGCCAGCTGAGAGTCGAGAGAAAAGAAGGGCTCATGGGTGGGCAGCAGCCTGACCCCATCACCCCCCAATTTGTGCCCTGTCGCGGACCCACAGAGAGGATGCTCTCGGTGCTGGGAAGGCGAAGAAAATGAGGCGATGCCATCTTCTCGCTGGAGAAGCTGCTTGTGCTGCAGAGGAGACTCACCAGAGACAGACACCACAGCCCAGGGGTGTGTGACAGAGGCAGCCTCCTACCGGGACAGTCACGTGCAGGCTGCCTAACCCAGCCTGGACACACCCGGAGACACACAGAAGCCAGTCAGCCCCCGGTGCTCGCTACCTGTGCCGAAGCTCGTGACGCTAAAGACAGCTGAAGGAGGATGGTAATCCCGGGGCTGAGCGGCGGGTCAGTGAGCCCCGGCTCCAAGGAGAGCAAAGAGGCACCCCACCCCATGACAGGGAATGCTCTGGCCATGAGGGGGTCGTGGCAAAGCACCACCTGTGAGGCAGCTTTACCTTGTCACACCTAGCACCTGTCACACAGCTTTACCTTGTCACACCTTAGCACCAACCCATCTTGCGCATTGGGTGCCAAGAGACTGTCACCACCAGCAGGAAGCCCGCTTGGATTCAAAGCTTCTGCCCTTTCACTTAGAAGGCTTCCAAGAGGGCCACCCTTCAGAATTCCAGGAAGACAGGTGGGACGGCGTGGACAATGCAGCAGGCACAGTCACGCAGGCATGTCCCCGTTTCAGAATCACAGCGACCCTCTGAGGATGCGACAAATCAGCTTAAGTAGGTGCTAAGGGCACAGACTCTGGGTTCTTATCTCAGCTTTTTCACCTCTGGCTGGGTGCCCTTGGACCAAAGACTAAACTGGACCTTTGTGTTCTCATCTGTAAACTGGAAACAATAATAATAGTACTTATCATATAGGACTGTTATGAAGATTCAATGAATTAATCAGATAAGTGTTTCAGTAGCCTAAGTGTGAGTATTAGCTGCTGCTGTTATATCAATTTTACATTGAGGACACTGAAGCTCATAAGATAAAGTAATTTGCCTAAGGCCAAAATGCCAGGAAGGGGCAGAGCTGGGGCTTGAACTAAGGTCTGGATGACTTCAAATCTCTCGCCCTTAACCACCGTGAAACATTAACTGTGTCCTGGGATGCTGCTAAAATATGGTTCAAATAAACTCGGAGAGAATTAACAGCTTAATTATATCAGTTTAATACGTACTGGAGCAGGACATAATTTCATGGTCTGGAAAAGTATATATAAAATCTTTACTTCAACTCCATAGCTGTCACTTTAAACTGGCTGCTATCCAAAGAGAACAGGCAATTTCAGAGCAATTGATCTTTTTCTCAAGGAAAATGTGACACTATGTTTTTTTACTTTAAGCTATATTTCACAATTGGGGAAAAACTTGGGATGAGATAGGAGACAGAGAAAGGGCATCACTGACAGGCTTAACCCAGAGAGCAGGATGCTATAAAAATTATACCAGCCTGGGACACAGGACCCTGGGGTTCTCACAGTCACCTACCAGCACCTGACAAGAGGAAGTGGACTGGGGATGTAGTCCATAGTATTGTTACATAATGACTCAGAGATGCCTAAATCCTGCCAGGGTCCATTCCCCCACCCCTCTGTAAGGACCTGGGGCGGAAATATGCCAGAAAAGCACAGATCAGTCTCTTGAGTCCAGACCCCAACATAAAACACCTACAATCCAGGCTGAACCACACAGAGAAATCACACCAGCCAGGCTAACACACGAACCCATCCTCCCCCCCCCCCCCGCCCCCCAACATAAAACTTAATCCTAAATCTTTCTGCTCTCCAAAAACAATCCATTGTAGACCTGAAAGCATCAGAGAAAACAGAGCCAGAGAGACAAAGAACCTGAGAATATCTGAGATATATGTCAGAGCACATCACTCCTTAATTCAGAACCCACCAGTGGCTTCTCCCCGTGGTTAAACTGAAACCAAAGTCCTGCTGCCAAGCTAAGAGGCCCTGTACGGGCACTGCCCCAGCCGCCCATCTCCCGCCACTCTCCCCTCGGGGGACACACGGCCACGTGGGCCTCCTGGCAGCCCCTCCAGTGGGCCACACTCTCCGCCACCACAGAGCCCTTGCGTCGTGCTGTTCCATCTCCCTGGAAGGTTATTTTATTCGGTCCTGATTTATTTCCTTTATACTCCTTATCGCGATCTAAAAATACATGATTTATGTGTTTTCTGGCTTTTGCCCGCTTGCCCTATTGGACCGTGAGGCCCATGAGGATGAAGGCCTCATCTGTGTAACTCGGTGCCGTGCTCTCAGGACCAGCACAGGTTACAGAAGACAGAAAAGCCTAGGTCTCCCCCAGAGTCCGCTCTGAGGGGTACAGTGTGGCTTCCACATGGGAGGAGCAGCTCACAGACAGACACACAGGCGGAGACACAGAACGGATGTCCTGGCTTCCTTCCACATGGGCTTGGCCATGATCCTCACCCCCTGGTGCTGAGGAAGAAAGAGAGAAGAGAGTCCACAATCCCTTTGCCGTGAATGCAAGTCCTACTAAGTGCTCTTGACCTTGAAACCCATCATCCTTGCCCTTCTCCTTGGGGAAAGCAAGCTTCTCTTCAATCCCAACCCACCCATGAAAGAAGAAGTAAGGGGAAGAGGAGAGAAGACCTTGAGCTCGCAGCCATAGTCAACACATAAGAAGTAAATCCTTCTGGACCCCACTTTACTTTTTTAGACTGCAAGGTTCTTAAGGCCACTTGCAGCTCGTACATTCTCTGATTTTATGCTATGGCAAAGAAAAGCAGTCTCCACCAAGGACTGATTCTCCTGGAAAGTAGAGCAAGATTTACAGAAAGAACATGGATTCTGGCATGAGACAAAGTGGAGGCAATCAGAGCTCTACCATGTACTAGCTGTGTGGCTGCGTTAGTTTGGTATGTGATATACCAGAACTGGAGAGGCTTTTAAAAAGGGAAATTTAATAAGTTACAAAGTTACAGTTTTAAGGAAGTGAAAGCATCCAAATTCAGGCACCAACAAGAGGTTACCTTCCCTGAAGAAAGGCTGATGCTGTCCGGAACACTCTGGGAGCTGGGAAGTCATGCGGCTGCATCTGCTGGTCCTTTGCTCCTCAGCACTGTTGCTTTCAGCCTCTGTTCCTGCGGGGTTCCCCACTTTGCTTCTCCAGGGCTGGCTTTCACCTCTTGGTTTCCCTTAGTTCCCTTAACACCTCATAGGAAGGTGCACGACAGCATCCACTGGGCGCCAAACATCTCCAGACATCCATGTCTCTACTCTCTCTGTTGGCTCTGTCATTTCTGACTCTCTCCAGAACGTTTCCTCTTTTAAAGGATTCCAGTAAACTAATCAGGACCCACCTGGAAGGGTGGGGTCACATCTCCCTCTAATCAAACATCACACACACAACTGAGTGTGCCGCATTATGAATAACCTAATGAAAAGTTTACAACCTACATTGTTGAATCAGGATTAAAAGAAACGGCCGCCTCCACGAGATTGAATGAAAATTAAAACATCACTTTTCTGGGGTACATAATACTTTCAAAATAGCACAGCAGCCTTGACCATGTTTCTTAACCTCCATGAACCTTAGCTTCCTAAATTGTAAAATGGGGAGATAATCCCACCTCCCTCACTTGTGGGTGGGAGGAAAGCTCCAGCACAGTACCTAGTGCGCAATTTATGTTTCAGGATGTCAGTCCCATCTCTTCCCAGACCCCTTCCCCAAACAGACACCTTAGAACACAGCCCATCAGACTCCTGAGTAGGAACTTCCAAATCTAAGGGCATCTAGCCACTTCCACATATCTCCACCACCACAACTCCAAAATGCAATGATAAGCCACCCCAACTCCATCCAGGACATACCAGACACAGTCTCCCCCTTCCTCACCCTCAAAGAGGGTTTTCCTGCTCCTCATTAAATACTTGGAAGGAGAAGATTCTTCCGAAGCACCGAAAGGGCATGTACAAGTCCTACCTGCTATGTTCTTCATAGGAGATAGGTGTTTTACAGCCCTAAGCAAGATGGCAGACAGAAAGCCGTGGGCTCAGGAAATCCTACAAGCTTGAGGCTCCCAGTCATGGCCAGTGCACAGATGGAGAGGGTGGCTGCACTGAGCACACCTGCCTCAGGCTCCCAACTCCATGGAACCGGGTTGAAAAATAATGGGCCAGAGGAAATGTGGACGAGGTGGGCTGGTCTAGTGCCCAAGAGCACTGGATCTAGAGGCAGACAGCTTGGGCTCTAATCCCAATCGGCCGTGAGCTGGCCCCTCTCTCCCCTTCTGTAAACTGGCATAATAATAGCGCCCACCTCATGGGGTTGTTATTAAGGTTCACTGGGATAATGTGTGTGCACTGGGATAATGTGTGTGCACTGGGATAAATGTGTGTGCACTGGGATAATGTGTGTGTAGTGCTTGGCACACAATGAACGGGCACACAGCAGCTGATCACTGAAGACTAGCTTTTGCATTAGTAATTATTGTGTTAGTAAAGTGTGATTTTTTTTTAAATGTCCTGTGTTTCTCTGTAAGCTAGAAGATTGCACATGAATGTCCCCCATTCATTCATTCCCTCATTCACAATTAACATTCTATTAAGTACCAGGCTGAGTAGCAAGTGCTGCGCAAAATAAGGAGCTGGTCCTCGGGGAGCTTATGGTTGAGTGGAAATTCAGTTTAACCCAGTTCAGCATTTTCCAGGCACCTTTTGTGGTTAGGCACTGGGGCATGGGAAGAAGGGACACCAAGACAAATGAGACGTGCTCTGAACATGGCCTGTCGTGGCAGTATCCTCACCGGGCTGCAGCTGCATTTTCAAACCCTGAAAACTCCATTTCCTCCCTTGGCTATTGCATCTCAAATCATCACACCACAGACCATTTTACCTTTATCAAGTCTTCCCATTTTATGCCTTTAATATCACGTGACTGATACTCCGCATCCACAGGCACTTCATCAAGGGGCTCTGCTGGTTTATTACAATGTCTTCCGGCTGATATATTTCCTCTTATCTGGGAACTCTACCACAGTGCCTGTTAGTGTTTAAAAGGATCTTTCCGAGGTATCATTTGACTTGTTCCTGACGATAATTAATTTTAAGAACTGATCAAGATGTTAGGGGGAAGCAGCCTTTGGAAATTGATGACATGTAGGTTTATCGTGACAACGGGGCCTTTTTAAGATGTTAAAAGTAGGCTGGCTGCAGAAAGCAGGGGAAAGGCTGCTTTTTGATAACCATTTCAGTGGCTGCATGGATCATCACTGTCAAATTCTCTTCTTAGTTTCATTATTCCAAACAAGTTCCATTCGGTGCCCACTGGATAACTGGCTGGAAACACATCTTCACATTTTAATGGAGTCAATGAGTATTAAAGAAAGACTAATTCCCATGCTGCTGAGCAACTGTGTGTTAGCATAGGGCACATCAGAAGAGCAGATGAGATGGGAGCTGGACTCCATGCACTCATGTCTTCTGAGTATAAGTTAAGAGGGGAGGGTGCCATGCCACCTCATCAATGGGCACCACCCAATGCACAGAAAGAGACAGCCCAGTACCAAGGGAGGCTGCTTTCTCTCCTCAAGGGCCCAGAGGGAGACAGAGGCTGCAATGAAGGGAGGAAAAGGGGGGTGAACACAGCAGGAAAGGCAGAAACTCCACCTCGAGAAGAACACCAAGCCTCACAGATGAGCACTGTGAGCTCAGGGAACTCAGTAACGGGTGTTTTTCCCAATACCATCCTGTGGATAAAATCCAAAGCCACAAATTCCCGCGCATCTCAGTCCAGGGGCAGTGCAGATTCCAGCCTTCTGTCTTTTCCCCAGTCCGTCCTGAAGGGCGAGGCCCTACTGAGCATGCAGAGGAGAACAGGACACAGTCCCTGCCCTCACCGTCCAGGGGGGCACACACCATTACAGTACGATGGAAACTGGGCGCTGTGTGAGCAGCTGGAAGAGTTATTTAAACCAGACTGAGATTTAGTCAAGTTTTCCCAGACAAAGGGACTTACTTCTGAGTCATGGCCTGGTGGAATGTTGGCACTATCCACAAAAAGAGGGTGGGACAAAGAGCTGGGTGTGTTCACAGGGCAGGAGGCAAGATGGCGCCTTGGCTGAAGGCTGAAGAAAGGCTGTGAGGAAGGAAGAGTGGAAGAGACGGTGGCATAGAGGGAGGCAGAGGCCAAATCACCAAGGGTCTTGCTTAGCTTCTTAAAAGCATGGGCTTTACGCTGAGGAGCTCCAAAGACTTCCATAAGAGGAAAGATGTGATTATATTGGCATTTCAAGACAGTCCTCTGGGTAACTGTGAGAAAGAAAACATGGCATTCCAGAATGCACTCTGGGCTAGGAACAAGGAAACCTAGGGGTTCCTCCCCCATTCAGCCACTCCCCAGCTATGTGTTTTGGATGAATGGCTTCTCCTCATGAGCCTCACTTCATCGTTCATGAACTGGGATTAATAATAATCGGGTCCTGCTGATCTCACCAGGGCATGGGAGGCTCTAATCATACAAGTGAGAGCACCGCAAGCTGCAGCAAACTACACCAACACAACAGGCAACAGTAATTCCCCTCAAACACCAAAATTTTACTTACTCTCGTTGCTTAAATTCTCTCCAAAAAAAGAAAATCTACTTAGACACAAAAAAGATCTACTTGGACATAAAAAGAAATGTTGAATATGCTATTGCAGCAGCCCTCAGACTCCAGATGACCCTCAAGATAAACACTCCATTCCACACAACAAAGAGTTGAGGGAAATAATGTGTTATTAAGAAGGAACGTCTAAGCCTGACACATCAGTGACCTCATATATTACTTTTCTCCCCACACATTTTCCCAGACCTCAGAGCCCCACACAGATCAGATGCGATCTCGAGTTTGGGCAGGACCTCTCTGACAAGGGGCAGTGGACAGCTGATGTCCCCATCCAATTTGGGCCTGCTGGGGGCCTCACACCAAACCAAGCATCTGGCAGCCCTGTGGGAGAATCTGAGCCAGAGAGAAAAACTTGCTGGCCTTTAATTCTACAGGTGGCAAGCTTGAAAAAGTGCAATTATGGAAAACAGCTAAGTACAGGTAGGTGTTTCCCAAATAAAATCCGCCACTTTGACATTAAGGAATTAGAAAACAAGGGTGTGGCTGTCCACCTTGTTTTAACACAGGGAAGCACAAGGTCTCCACCTGGAAAACCCCACGGCCAGGCTGATTGGGAGGAACCGCGCTGACTTACTCAGGGTCCCCAAGGAAGAGGAGGAAAAGCAATCCTCAGGACAGGAGGAAGGTATTGACTCCAAGGCCCCAAATAAAGGAGGCATGAGATCTTCAACCAAGTCTCCATCAGGACCAGTTACCCAAGACAGAGTGTGCAGTGCCTTCTCACACAAGTGATGGAGCGGCCGTCCTGCAGAGGAGCTCCTCGGACACAGGCAAGAGTGCAGAAGAGTCGCCTCTACCGTACAGGAGGGAAGGCGAGTGAAGAGGACCTATCTTAGCTTCAACAGAAGGCATGGAACTAGGTTCCAGGTGTACGCTAATCAGCCGACTAGATCCATATGTCCTACTGTGGAAAGCTGTCCAAAATGTAGTGTAAAGTGGGAAAAAATGCAACTTTGAAAACAATGTGTTTAGTCTGACTGTATTTTCATAAAATCTGGGTTAGCTTTTTGCGGCTACTGTACCAAGAGCTTGCAAGCATCATCTTATTTGATCCTCTATGAAACAGGGGGGTACTACCACTACCTCATTTTATAGATGAGGACATTAGCTCAAAATTATTTTCCCCTCAGTCAACTCTGCTGAACAAAGAAACATAATTTGCTTATAATCGACCAGCCAAGCACTCTTATTCAGTCTATCTTGAGATTTTTTTCCAGAACTATACTGCATTCTAAATATAAAGTTTCAAGAAAAATATTAAAGTGCACATACAAACATTGGTTCATTTTTTATTGTCACAAAGAAATCACAATGAAAAAACACATAACATACCTTAATCTTGACTTTACTAATTTCTCTTATTTCAAAATTAGCTTTGATGTTGAACAGGTTTAACAATAATAAGTTGATAATTAATGGATGGGTAGATAGGTGGATGGGACCTATGTTCACTTACCCAGCCAGTTTCCAGTTGATCTTATCCTGCCTTCCTGATGGTTCTTCTCTGGCCACACCTTCACCCTTCTTTCCCAGTTTCTGGAATGAGCTCCCTCGAGCTGAGCACAAATCATAGCCCTCCAACCAAGACCTGAGCCACACTTCTGCCTTCTCTGATACCACAGCCTTTGGAGGGGGCTATCCTATGTCCAGATTTCACAACCCTATACAGTAATCTTCTACATCCAGAGAGACTTCAGTCTGAAATGTCTGAATAAACCTGGGCCCATCACAACCCTGAAATATACAGCAACTCCTGCTGAGCCCCTACCTGATCGCTTCAACCACTAGCTCGCCTGCCACTTGGGTCCCAGAGGGGAGTGGGTGGCAAGAGGCTGCATTTACCCAGCTCTCTACTCACCGTCTTGACTGAGACCACTCCCCTCTGCCACCTACCTGTTCTCTCCAAATCCTCTTCAATTTGCCTGAAACCAAAATTTGAGCAGTTGCATGTCAAATTGTCTATCCCTTGCCTACTGATTCAAGAAAACATCCTCCATAGACCAACTGAGAGATGATTCCAAATGAAAACACAGAAAATGCTTCATCCAACTCACAATGGAATGAACAAATTTAACATAGAAGGGCAAAAAAAATAATACTAAGGGGTCAAGTGGATTTGAGTTCCCTTTGATTCCACCCCTCCCCCACAGCAGAGGCAGTACTGGCAAGGCCTGCCCCTCCCAGCAAGCACAACGTCTGGGAGAGAGGGGTGAGCAGTCCAGCATTTCGAGGCATCGAAAGACAGTGACCAAACATGCCTGTCCTTTGTCACCAACCACCTTTCTAGCTTCCCCTTCTGCCAAGCCATCTGCAGGAAAATGTCAACATGTGCTGCAGGGAGAATATGTATTTGCTAATTTATGAGCTGGGTAAATTCACTTATTCAGTAGAATAATAAAAATGTGACTGCTCACCACCCTATTCTTCGAGAGTAAAGACATCTTTATTCATGATTTTAAAGCCCAAAGAAACAGGAATGCTCGCTCTATTTACATTTCCCTATATCAAATGGAAGACATTTGCTTGCTGGTGGCAAAACATTCAAAACACCCTTCTGGCCATGATTTATTGCTAGAGAAATTTTATTAAATTGAGATATGACCATGGGTCCAGCTATCAATTTCACCACTGGGAAAAGGAAACAAGAAAGATTTACATTTTCAGTAATTCGTACACTAAGCACTCTTTATTCTTGGGAGATGCTGAAAAATATTTTCCAAGACTTCATATTTTAACCCCTAAAAGGTCCAGTGCTTCAAATACTATATATTCTTGTCACTAAACAGAGTCATAGGTGGCCACAAGAATTAGCCACCCTCTTACTAACTGGGGGGTGTTATATCCTGTTTTCCATGTGCTGTATCTCTGCAGTTATATCACAGACCTCCTTGATTCTGAATTTAGCCTGAATCCACAAATAAGCATTCAATTTGGATCAGGGAAGCATTCAGATGTGGGAATTGGCACAGTTATAAGTAAACTAGAAAAGAAAATACGATGTGACAGTTATAAATCCTACTTAAGGGATATGAGCCTCTTGGGGGGTTAAATTCCAAGTTGAGAAGGAAAAACAGTATTTCAGGATGAATACGTAAAGAGAGATTTATAAATAATTCCTATATTAGGGAAGAGGATGGAACAGATAAAGAAGGCCCTAAATGTTTTGAGATCCCTATCATAAAACGCAGTTCCTTCCTCTTACAAGCACACAGAAATTTCTGAGTTGAATTGTTGCTACCTGGTAACCCACTGGGCTGACATTTTAAGTAGAATTTGTGAGAGAGGAGGAAAAACCCAAACCATGTACTGTGTGGCTGTTGAAGTCAGTGGCTGAGGGACAAACTGTGACTCCATGGACCCAGGGTGGAGTGACAACCTCCCAAAAGTACTTTAGGAAGGGCCTTTATATGATGGGGACAAGGTATCAGCCAGGGCTTGCCTTCCCTATCCCTTGTAGAGAATAACATAAGCTGCCTGGACCTCCATATTGGAGTAACCAGGTACTCATCCCTTGGTCCAGACAAGCCCCTCAGCACATCCCAGGAACTCTCTATCCCAGTGAGCTCCGAGACAGAAAGTCACAAGTGGGGAATCTCTAACTGGTCAATCACCCAAATGAAACAAAATTAAAATGACATCACTAATTTTCTTAGTCCAGAGTGTAGCAGCAAGCCTATGGAAGGCTCTAGGAAAAAAAGAAAAACTTTTTCTGAACCACATCCACTTATTTCCCAGCTCATTTAACTGGATGAAAATACATTCACTTGTTCTCTTCACTGTTACCTTGGGGACACTGAGAAATCATGTATTCCTAAGTGTCCCAAAAGCTCTGGTCATCTTGCTAGTGCTCAGTAACCTAAGCAGATAAAAATTACAAAGTCATAGACCCAAGAAACTCAATAAACCCCAAGCACAAGAAATGAAAAAAGTTAGACCTAGGCATATCATAAGCGAACTGCTCAAAATCAATGATCAAGAGAAAATCTCAAAAGCAGCCAAAGGAAAAATAGACATGTTACATACAGAGGAATAAGCATAAGGAAAAGGCAGCTTTTTTTGATGGAAACAGTGCAAGCAAGAAAACAGAAGAGCCACATTTTTAAAGTATAGAAAGAAAAAAGTATCAACCTAAAATTCTATATCCAGCAAAAATGTCTTTTGAAAACAATATAAAACAAAGACTTTTTTAGACATACAAAAGCTGCAAATTTATTACCAGCAGACCTGTACTACAATAAGTATTAAAGGAAATGTTTCAGGCAGAAGGAAAATTACACCGGATTGAAATATTGATCTACACAGAAGCAAAGAGCTATGGAAATGGCAGCTACATGAGCTTTCAAATTAGTCATATCTTTTCATTGCTTTCCGCCTATCAGATATCTCATTGAAAATACACATTTAACTCTCACCTGCACAGTACTGTTTTCTTTGATACACTCTTGAGTTAAACAGAAGAGCAAAAGTAATAGTTTTCCATAATCCTGCCCAAAGATCACAATCCCCAGACTAAATAAACCTGCTACTCTCCACAAGGAGCTATGAAATTGGGGAAAATGAAATTAAAAATACAAGGAAGGATGCTGGAGACATGGGTTTGATTCCCAGCACCGGCCCATGAAAAAAAAAAAAACAACAGTGAAGGAAGTGACCTGTAGCTCAGTGAAACAAATCATATCAAAACAAATATGAATGAGAAACTGCTAGATACTTTTCCAAAGTGGCTGTACCATTTTACACTCTCACCAGCAATGCTTGAGAATTCCTGGTGCTCTACATCCTCAGCAACACTGGGTATTATCAGTGTTGTTAGCCAGTCGAGTGAAATAGTATCTTATGATTTTAATTTGCATTTCCCTGATGACTAATGATTTTAAGCATCTTTTCACATGCTCACTGGCCATGTGTGGCTCTTCTTTTGTGAAGTTCAAATCCTTTGCTCCTTTCTTTATTGGGTTGTCTTTTCATTTATATAAAGAATATAAACAAGAATCTATATAAAGAATACAAATATAAGGAAATATAGTATTTCTTTATATATTCTGGATAGAAGTCCTTTGTCACATATATGTATTATAAGTATTTTCTTCCAGCTTGTGGTTTGACTTTTCATTTTCTTAATGGAGTCTTTCAAAAAGCAAGTGTTTAATGCTAATGAAGTGCAATTTATCATTTTCTCATATAATTAATGCTATTATGTTGCACCTTAAAAAATCTTCACCTACTCCAAAGCCACAAAGATTTTCTCCCATGCTTTCTTACATTTTACTTTGGCATTAGGTCTGCAGTCCATTTTAAGTTAACTCGGGAGTATAGCCTGAGGGCTGGAGCAAGGTTCTTTTTTTTTTTTGACTAATGGATATCTGGTTGCTCCAGCACTATTTGTTGCAGAGACTATCCTTTCCCAATGAACTACTTTGGCACTTTTGTAAAAGAAATCAACTGACCACAAATGTGTGGGCTTATTTCTAGATTCTCTAGTCTTTTCCACTGATCTGTGAGGATCGCCCAGCAATTCCACTCTTTCCTATTTACCCAAGAGTAATGAAAATGCACGTCTACAAAAGCCTTGTACCTAAACGCTCATAGACAAATTTATTCATAATATTCCCAAGGTAGAAACAACCCAAATATCCATCAACACGTGAATGGATAAATACATTGTCATATCCATAGACTGGAATACTAGTCAACAATAAAAAAGAATGAATTACTGATACATACAGCAATATGGATGGATCTATAAAAGACTATGCTAAGAGAAATAAGCCATACACAAAAAGATTGCACACTGTATAATTTCATTTCTATGACATTCTAGCACAGGTAAAATTTATCTACAGCAACAGAAAGTAAATCAGAGGTCTCCTGGGGCTGGAGGATTGTTTACAAAAGGGCATGAGGAAACTCTAAGGTAATGGAAATGTTCTAAATCTTGATAGTGGTGGTATATACACGGGTGTATACATTTGTTAAAACTGAAACTGTACACTTCAAATGTACATTTTATTGCAGGCAAATTATTCCTCATTTAATTATTCCTCAAAAATGTTTTTTTAAAAACAAGCAGTCTTCCCCATTTTCAACACAGGCTTTCTATTCTGTAGGGTCTGTCTACATTCATAAGTATGAAAGATCACTATAAATATAAAAATACTGGGCTGCCCCTGGTTTCTATCGATTATTTCTAGAATGCTTTCACAAAGCTAATATTTTAAACTAACACTTAAAATTGGCTTAGTACAATGGATGGCCTTATCTAGAGGAGATACATTTATTACTAATGTACTTATTGATCTGCCCTGGTTGTTTATTTTCCAGGATTCCCATAAAGCCATTGGTATGGTAATAAACTATGATGCTGGAGACACATCAGAAATATTGAACATAGATATATCCTAATGCATCACATCTCCTGCTTGCATGTGCATCTTTCTATCTGTGCCACCATCATCCATAACTAGGCCTCTATAAGAGAGTGGTCTGAAATTCTGCTGCTGAGTTTATCACCAAGACTAGGAATACAGTTTGAATTTTCTGTAGCAAACAGTGACTCTAATAATGTTGATGAATAGGACACAGGACTGCTGAGCACTGAGGGTGACCCAGCCTCCACGGCTCCACCTAAGTTCTGGAAGGCTGGTAAACTGCCTCTAGCCTTCGGCTTGACAAGCCATATGCCTCAGCTCCTCAAACTAAGACCTGCTTACTTCTAGCAGTGTCCTGGATCATACCCCAGAGCATAACAATCCACAAAATAATGCATCTTCTCTGGAGCATCAATTTCCTGTGGAAATTTAGAAAAGATAAAAGGTTGTTATAGTATAATGGTCATGCTATACTAAAGACTAGGAAGAAATCTTAACTTTGTTAAGATTTAAAAAGGATAGTTCCAAGTCAGTCCAACCAGCAATCGCTGCTCTTTGGGCATATATTCTGTCATCTATACTGTTAGGGGAACATCCCAGGAAGTAAAAAGAGAAGCTGCTAGAAGAACCAGAGTGTGACCAAACCACTAAACTGATAGTGAGCAAAAAACCTAGATCCAGTTGTTTTCCTACTCTCCCACACTCAGTCTAACCCAGTGTCTATTCAGAAGGCAGGTGATAGACCCAACATCTGGGGCGGACATTCTGGTTTGGCTACATCTCTTCAATACAGCCTTGGGAAAACTGCTTAATCTCTCTGAGCCACAGTTTCTGTATCCATAAACAAGGATGACAACTGTTTCTAGCTTATTAAAATATTGTACAGCTCAGAGGCCAGGCCAATAGAAGGTGGTCAATAAACATGAGCTTCTTATTGCCATCATTTTTATTATTTAATTATTGTTTTAGCTACAAATGTCATAGTATAACCTTTTTACATATAAACTGTCATCCACTCAATCAATAACAAGATTATTGACTACTCCTTTTCAAATGTAGAAAAAGCTAATGAGGATTCAGGGACCATGCCAAATGTAGATACACAGCCTTTCAGGAATTACTCATAGTATACTCCTTGGATGTCGCCTGACACAGGCAATAGAAATAAGAGTTCCTTCAGGCTGAGCTCTACAAAGTAAAGGTGTGGTTCTCGATTTTGCAGTGAAGATGGGTTTCATAACTGACTCACTCCTTCCAAACAAATATAACACCGGTTTATAACTCAGAATGCATTCATAAGCAACAAGAATGTCTGTAGTCAAGAGCTAGTCATTGACTCAAGGAGGCCCCTTCCCACTGAGCGGGGCCTCTCAGGACACCAAAGTACGGATCACAGATTTGCCTTCTGAGTACAGAATGATACCCAAGAAAATGGCATGTTTTCAAGTGATAGTTCTAACAAGCTATGGTAGCCTGAGTTATTCTCCTTCATACCAAGGATATTTCTATAGAAAGAATTTGGACCATCTCCCCTAGAAAAATACTGGATTTTTTTTTACATGTAACCTGTTTCCTCAAACCTCATCAGCCTGTGGGTCTTTCTCCATCTCTTGCCCCAACATGTGATGCAAGACCCCCTGCTTCCAGAAGCTCCATAAAGTTATTCCTAGAAGACATATGAGCTCACAAATAATCTTTACCAGACATGAGAAACCCCTTGAGATTGCTGACATCTCTACTAAGGGTACAGTCCCCCGGGTTTCCAGGGCCACCAACCCAGAAGGTACAGCACAATAATGCTGTGTGACAGAGCTAGTGGGCCACCAAAGAGTCATGTTTCCCTTTCACTACAAAGAGGTGTTGATCTTTGCAGCTGTCAGGTCAAGGACCTCATTTCTGAGGGCCCATTGCATGTAGGTGGGACAACGTGACTAATCCTCACTAATGGAATGTGAGTGGACTCAATGTGTGTCAACGTCAGGGCAAATGGTTATGAAGTAGGCATGTCTGCTACATGCTGCCTCTTTTCTCATCTGCCAGTTGACACATGTTAAAGATAACATGTCCTCCAAGAGCCTGAGCCCCTGCCTTAGTTCAGAGGGCAGAGCCTTCACCAAAAACACTGAGGTTTGGGGGACTTATCTGTTACAGCAGCTAGCATTACTTTAATTGCTGTATTCGCTAGTTACAATGAATTAGTTAACTGCTATATTCGTTAGTTAAAGCCTTACATATGAAGCTGAGAAAGTAGGTTGGGTCCTTCAGAAAACAGAGAGCTTCAGTGGTTTCTAATACCAAAGAGGTTTCTAAAATATAATCATCTCCATATTTCACTAGGTCAGCAACATGGAGAATGGACTGGTGTGGGGAAAATCGGAAGTCAGGGAGCCTAGGTAAGAGGCCAATACAGATGACCAAAAGAGATGGTCACATGAGAACCAGGCCCCAACTGGTTCTTTAAAGCAACTCCCTTCCTGTATTTGCTTATGGTTTTCCATAGAATCTAAGTTTCCATTACTCTGTTTGCATCATCCATCCTCATTCTGCATCTTTTCCTAGAAAACCCATAGTCTTGTCTATTTGTTGCACAGGAGCTTTGTGTTCTCCTTCAACTAGCCATAAAAAGGAGTAGTTCATCACTGTTAGACATTGAATCATTCCCTCAGGGTCCTGCTGCAACCCAGATATTCCCCTCCTGGTTCTCCTCACTGCCCCCAGCACTCCCCCACCACCATCAACATTCCCAAGGAGAGTGGCGGGAATTCTTAACCAGTCAGAAGTGTGGGAGTCATCCTAACATCTCCCTCTCTCCAATCCCTCTACCTCTGAATAAAATACTAAGTCAATTTTATCTTCTGTATATCTCTCAAATTCTTCTACTTCTCTCCATCGCAGCAACCCACTCATGTGGACTGATGAAATCTCTTTCTACTGGAAAGCCTCACATCTTTTCACTCCAACCTGTTTTTCATACTGCAGTCAGAGTGATCTTTTTAAAAATTTACATCTGATCATGCCACTCCCCAGTTTCATTTTATTCTTAGGACAGATACCAAATCTCCATGTGATATTCACAGCACTATAATAATCTAGCCCCTGCCAACCTCTCAAGCTTTTCCCCTATTCACCCATTCTGTTCCCCTCATATTGGTCTCCTTTCAGTTCCTTAAATTAGTCAGCATTCCTACTTCCTTAGGCTACTCTGTCTCAGGGAAAACACTTGCAATCCTGCCCCTCATTTCCACTCTTCTCTCCTATGTATCCTTAGTCTTCTTTTGCGCATAACTTTCTCAGTAAATCCTTTCCAGCCCACACTACACTTGATTATATCAAGTTTGTCATTATATTATATTGTGGTTTTCCTTTGAACATAATCACAACTGAACTAAATAATTATTTGAGTAAGGATTTATTTCACTGTTGTCTCTTCTGTTAAATGTATGCTCCATGGGAACAGGAACCAACTCACCTTCTTTGGGGCAATATCACTGGTGTCTATCATTGGCTGACTCTTCATCACACAGTAGGCACTCTGCAAGTATTCTGTGGCTTAGTAAACGCAACCTGCCCACGTAATAGTGAAGAACCTGAGGTCTAGAGAAAGAAAGGGGCTTTTCCCAACTCTCACAGTCTTTGGCAGAGCTGTGGTTTCCATGGACTCCTAATCCACAGTTCCAATCCATAACACACTGACACCTAAGTCACTCTAGCCCCAAGTGCTGAATCCACCCACAAACCTAAAGAGAGTTTAGAATCTAAACTATTGAGACCAAAGATCCAGTCTCAAATCCTAGATCTTAAACCGAGCAATGTTAAGGTAAAAATTAAATCATGTCATTTATACATTGCAATTAGAATAGGATTTGGCACATAGCATTTCTCTGGAGATGTCGCTGTTCCTAGGAGAGCCTGTAAAGTGACTGGTCAACTCCTGTGTGCCCACCTCAATCCAGGCCAAAATGATAAAGTCCAATGATGGCAGGAAAGCATTTCTAATGAGCAGTCACTGTTCCCCAGGCTCCCAGCATCAGCGTCCAATAAGGATGATAAGCACGTGGCACTGATCTTATCACATAGATGAAGGTCCAGCCCCCAAGCCCACGGAACCATATGGCGAGTGATCCATCTAAAAAAAGGCAGCATTGTCAGCAAACCGATTCCTGCCAGCAGTGTAGCTACTAGGAATTTAAATATATCTATAGCATTCTTATTAAATACACCAACGATACTATTAACATGTGGACAAAAAAAAAAAAAAAAACCTGTCACCCTAGTTCATACTCCATCAATGCACAAATGGCCTCTCCTTTGCCTCACCCAGGAAAGCGGAGTGTCCTGGAAGCTTTTCCATCACCAGCATTTCAAAATGATGTTTCAGCCAATTCTGGAAATACCTATTTTGTGCCCATACTTCAGGCCCTCGCTAGTACACAGGAATTCAGTGGTGATGAGGCTCTGCCCCTACCCCTGGAAGCACATATTTACAGACTACTTTTACAAGCTACTAAGTGATTTTACTTATATCCTCATCCACCTTTACTGGTATTTTCATTGTTATTTTAAATGTCTTCCCTGGTCTGAGAAGAATTTACCGCAAACTCTGTTTCCAGTTTAAAGTCAGGCAGGGTGACTGATCCACCCTTCCACCGGCTTTAGAGCCCTGAGCAGGGAGGTGCAAGCCACGAGTTCCTCTAGAAACGCACAGCCTGGGAGCCAGCTGAGTGGCTTCCCAAGAGCAGCTGCAAACCCTCTATTCCCTTCCTGCCTCTAGCTATAGAGTTTGAACAGTCAAACACTGGCTTGCCAGCCTTCCTTTCACCGAGATAAAATTGACTTAGTATTTCCTTCCTTTCATCATATGACCTAGTTTCAGCCACTAAAACATCAGCAAAAATCTGTCTGGGGGCTTCTAAGGAAAGCTTTTGCTTTGTTTGTAAAAATGAACAGTCCCAGACGGCGCTACCATTGTTTGTTCTCGTGTCTTCATCACAGACGTGATGTTTGGAGCTTTAACAGCCATTTTGTGCACCGGCAGCAACGACGGGGCCAGTCATAAGGGAAAGACCCAGAAAATTGGAGACATCAGCCCTACATTGTTGAGCCGCTGAGCCAATAACAGCAATTACATCCTTTCAGATTACATTTTAAGTAAGAAAAAAATAAACCTCTTGCATTTAAATTATGTTAGGAGAGGTTTTCTGTGACCTGCAGCCAAATACAGTCCTGGTATGCCTAGTTCAGGGCATAATACACACATCTCCTTTGAGCTGGACACACTTCGGGGGTGGGGGGCAGTGCTGGCTCAGTTACTAAGACGACAAGTTATTTAACTCCTCAGAGTTCAGTCTCCATCTTCTACCAAATGACAATACCGTATCTCTCTACTTCATAGGTTTGCTGTTAGGAATAAATGAGAGATTAAATGCAAAGAGTTTTCACACTGTGTCTAGCTAAACAACAAGTCAAGTGGTAACCTGCAATGCTGCCACTGACAGGTTAACAAGCTGGGTTGTCAGACCACACTCCCCACTGAGTACACCATGGGCCACGTCCTGTAGTGTCCACCCCATTGCAGATTTGTCCAGATCAACATATCTAAAAGGTATTTCATTCATGCAGCAAACACACACAATGACTTGTCTCTCTGGGAAACCAGAGGGGAGTCAAATAGTTTCCTGCCCTTGAAGAAGGCAATAAGATATCCATGAAGAACCACACTACAAGGCTGAGTGTAACACTTGTATTGAAGAGAAGGAGAGACAAGTGCAGAGACTTCCATGGTCACAGCCACTGCTCCTGGCTTTAGGGTATAAGAAAACTTGCAAGGAATAGATGGAACTGGAGCCAGACTTAAAGAGTAAGAACATTTGTTGCTACATAGAAGGGTTCTAAAGAGGTAGAAATAACAGAAATACGAGCAGAGACATCACAGCATCTGGTTTACAGGAAGGAATCATGCACTAGGTAACGCAGAAAAAGTAACAGCCAGTCTAAGCCCCAGAGGCCAGGCAAGGAAGTCAGATCTTTCCTTCATAGAAGAGGGCAAGAGATAAAGGTGTTTGCATCCACAGCACCTAAGACTACTCAATGCACACTCTAAATTCTCAAAAACTGTCCAGTCACTCAGTATTCAGACTGGAGAGGTCCTCAGCTAAAACGGTGGTATGGGAGAGCAGACCCCAGTCCCCCGCAAGGCCACATTTTACATACGCTATGACTTGAGTTATTTCCACAGCAAAAAAAGCACGCACCTCAAGAGGGCTCTGACCACTGCTAGACACACAGGCTAGTTCTAACCCCTGAAAAGCCTTCATCATGCATGATCCCAGCTGGGGTATAACCGACCAGGCAGAAGGGCTTCCCATCCAAGGAAAACCAGAGCCCACCCTGCCTCCCAGCACAATTCCAAATTCGGGCATCTTGCTCTTTTGAAAGCATTAGCCATGTCCTTCTCCATATGGAAGGCAAGTAAACTAGCATGAATAATTAAGAGTAAAAAAATGAGAAAAATGGGCAAGGAGATGTGATCCTATATATATACATTCAATTGAGTCCAATTTTGAGAAATTATTTCAAAGTTCTAATAGCTATAAGTGATGAAACAATTCATGACAGAAATTGCAATTACCAAAGAAATGATCTGTTCTGCAACAGCAATTTTAGTGACATTTATAACACACAAGAAATCATGAGGCTTAATTATTTGAATTTACTGGGGCTACAGATGCTGTGTTGAAATCTAATTAAATAGATCCACCAAAACTGGCCAGCTGAAGAAATGGCAAAGTTGCTGAACCATGTGCTGGTTTTTAAAAGGAGTTCGTGAACAGCCTCTAAATAGGCAGTGAGTAATAATCTACCTTTCCTCCTCAACTGTCATTTGAAAAAAGAGACAGAGAGAGATTCCTATATTGATCTTCAGTCCATCACAATAAAATTTACTTCAGCTCCTAAAATACATCCTCCATTCCACTGACCTCCAATAGATCTCTAGGGTAAATGGAAACTCTCCCACTACTTAGCTTTCATCGGGTTTTACATTCCAATAATAGAAGAGTTTAAGGAAGTAACTACAAATCCTTACGTGATTAAGTAAAAAATCCTTTGCTTAACTTCTTAAGAATTTTGTCATATGTTAGTAGCCTAAAGAAGCTTTATAATTCCCAAAATATTAATGAACTGCTTGTTTAAATGCAAATTATTCAATGGGGACAGAATTCTGAATATAAAACTAATAAGTGTTCAACAGAAAAATACAGAAAACACATAAGGGTACAAAGAAGAAAGTTCAAATTGACCACAATCTCACCAACCACATATAACCACAATTAACACTGTGGTATCTTTTTCTCCAATGTATTTTCTAAACATACATATTTTTATCAAAATGTGAGCAGTTTATATTTATAATTTTATATCTTGTTTTACCATTAAAAATCATACCAAGCACATTTAACAGGATTTCTTTAAACAATCCCCTAGTGCTGGATTTATAGCTTGTTCCCAATTTTTAAACTCATCTACAAACTGACTCACATCCACATATATAAACTCTCGTCTGCATCTCTTATTAATTCCTAGAAGGGATTCTCAGAAAGAAACTCCTGAGACAACACTCATTCACTTTTTACGGTTTCTAGTAAGACCTGCCAAACGGCTTTAAAAAGACCTGTAACAACCTACATTTATACCAACAGTGTAACAGATCACCCAAATTAAGATTTTTTTTTCTTTCCAACAGGATTATTAAACTTCCAGCAAATATCTTACCAACTTAGTTTCTGTATGTTTATTTCTGCTTGTCTCACAAATTTCAGATGGGCCACTTTGTCTCCTGTTGTTTTCACACAAAATTACACTCATTCCTTTAGAATGTTAATGGTTCTTTCAAGACGTGGTTCTCTTAACGAGCTCATGCAGAGGGCATCATACAATATGTGTTTCTTTGAGAATGAAGAGAATTGTTGAAAGACTGAAAATTTTTTCACGATTATTAGCTATTTATATGTCCTCAGTCTGAATTACCTGCTTGCAATCTCTGCCAATTTTCCCACCAGGATTTTATTCTTATTCATGTGTATATGATTAAAATTAATTCTTTGTTGTCTATGTTTTCCAAGATTCTTCTGCAGCATTGTAATTTTATATTCACGGAGGGTTTCTGACTAATAGCACTGTAACTTTATAGAGAGATATCAGTCCTGTCATGTCCCCACCTACTCTCTTCCCCACCCTCCACCCCCATCTTGAGTTTTGTTTCTGCTTATTCTCCTGACAGAGTTACCTATAATTTTTTTCCTAATTTTTATTTCTTATATTTTGGTATGTGGTACGAGGAAGGGCTTTAATCATATTTCTCCCAAACAGTTAATTTAGAATTTATTAAACAATTCATTCTTTCCCTTTATCATGCAGTAAGCCCTCTTCCATATTAGGTGCTGTTTCTAGACTATTCTTTTCCATTCAATGTTATTTTCTTGTACTAATAACCACACAGACTTGATTGGCATCATTTAAGAGTACATTTTATATCAGGAAATGCAAATTCCCTCTGATTACGCATCATTCTCAAAATTTCCTTGGCAATTTCAGCTAGTTTATTCTTCAAGAATTTGAGAATAATTTGACACATTCCAAAAAAAGAAGAAAGAAAGAAAACCCCAGATGAGATGTTGATTAGAATAGAGTGAAATGATACATTATTTTGGAAGGAGCTGACATCTTTATCACACAGAGAGAAACTGAAAGCACATCTCCATTTATTCAGGTCTTCTATGTCAGTCAGTAAATTTTTGTGATTTTCTTCATATGGATTCTGCAACATTTCCTGTTAAGTTATTTTTGTGTGTTTGATACATTTTTACTCCTGAGTAAACAACTCCAAACAAGGAAGTTCTGAGATAGTATGCCTAAATTTCAAGGTCACCTTATAAAAGATAAGCTTGTCTCTCCAGGGCCTGACAGAGGGGATTCAATAATGTTTTCTGAATGAATGAATGAATGAATGTTGAACAGGCCCAAAAGCCCTGGTGTTGGGGGCAGAACTGGGTTGGCTAAATCATGTGGCAAACCTATGAATGTTCTTTCTGCACAATGCCAACTTGACATTTTCAAAGAAAAACAAATCATCTTAGGATAATCCTATAACTATCTCTGGTAGGTGCATCAGTCATGGTACTGACCCCACCACTCCTAATCCTCAACCCCTATCCCAAGGGCGGGCAAAACTAAGCCAAGGTCTTGTTAGGGAATTTCACCTTTGACCAGAATGACACTGGCCTTTGGAACTGAGCCAGGATGGTGATATCTCATGACAACCATCTCTGAGTCCCTATGGTGGAGCACAAAGGAGACAGAGATCAGCCCTGATGGACATTAGAGTGGTGGTTTGAAATAAAGGAGAAGATTATGTTTTTTAACTCAACTTTATTGAGATATAATTCACATACTGTACAATACACCCATTTAAGGTCTGCAATTCAATGTTTCTCAGAACATTCATAGAGTTGTGCAAGCAGCAGCGTGATGAATTCTAGGACATTTTATCACCACTAAAAGAAACCCCATGGCCACATAAGCTTTTTTTTTTTTAGGGATGAGACAGAGGGAAAGAGAAGTAGAGAGGAAGGAAGGGAGAGAAATAGGGAACAAAATAGGAGACCGACCAGTGATTGGGAGGCTCCTGCAGGAAATGACGGTGGGCTGCCCTAATGTGGTAAAAGAGAGACGGAAAGAAGGGGATGGATTCAAGATATATTTTTGATTTATAAAATATATTTGAAGATAGAATGACAGGATGTGCTGATGGTTTTGTCATAGAAGTAAGGATGAAGAATACTCAACGATAACACCTTGAATATTATCCTCAGAGAACAGGGTAGGAAGTGGGTAGAAATTAGGAGTCAAGGAGCCCTTGGATGGTCCTCTTAAATAACCCTAAGAAGAAATTTAAATGCCTCATATCAGTGAACTCAGCACTGCTCTGGAAGGGAATGGCAATGCTCAATTTACCTCTGAAATTGTGTTGACCCATCTACCTGTACCATTTGCCTTTGTTAGAAAACTTCATTCCTCTGATTTCCTTTTGAGATGACACGTGCACACACAAATACATCCATACACAGAAGCCACACACAGAAGCCAATAAACAGCTGGAAGATGAACTTGATAAAATCTCCTAGAAAAAGTAGAGCAAAAAGACAAGAAGGTAGAAAATAGAAGATAAAATTAGAAGACAAAGGGGTGAAAGGATAGCTCAGTGGTAAAATTCTCACCTGCCATGCAGGAGACCCAGGTTCAATTCCCAGTCCACACACTTCCCAAAACAAACAAACAAACAAATAAAAGAGAAACCAGTTAAAACAAACAAACAACAACAACAAAAAATCAACAAATGGTGCTGCAATAACAGGATACTCACATGGAAAAAGAATGAAATGTGACCCTGCTATGCAATATACAAAAAAGAAAATCAGAAGACAGGTTAGAATAAAAGAGAGTTTCAGAAAATGAGGGAGGGAAATATTTCAAAACACATCAAGAAAAATGCTCATAAAATTTTCCAGAGTAAAAAAAAAAAAAATTTCCAGAGTAGAAAGACATGAATTTCCAGATGTAAAAGGCTCTGCAACTGTTCAGAAAAATTGATAAAAAATAAACACAAATTAAAGCCCAACAGCATGGAAATTTAGAACACTAGATGGAAAGACAAAATCCTGCAAACAGATAGAGTGAAAAAAGGGAAAACATAGCACAGAAAAGTAGCAGGAATCAGAATGGCTTTGACTTTATAGAAGACAACTATGGATTCTAGAAGACAATAGAATATCATCTTCAAAATCCTGATGGAAAATTATTTCCCAACTAGAACTGTGTTTCCAACCAACCTACAAATCAAGTGAGAGGGTACACCTTAACCCATCATATTCATGTCTCATGTATCCTTTCTCAGGAAAGATATGACACACCAAATTGTGGGTAAATGAAAAAGAGGCAAAGACATGTAATACGGGAGCCAAAGAACCCAATGCCAGGGAGATGATGACAGAAGATGCCGAGAGGACAGCAGCACACCAGGCCATGAGGGAGACCAGCCCAGAGTAGAAATGGCCAAAGGACTCTGGGGGAGGTTTTCCCAGGAAAATGGAACTGATAGAAATATTCAAATGAGCCTTAAATCTTCAAAGAAGATTTTCAACTGGCAAGGGTTAAGGGTTGTTTAGTGATAAATATGTACAAAACCAAGCAAATAAAAAGACAATGCAATCATTAGTAACAGAGGAAATAGTAAGGTGCAGAACAAAGAAAAACAAAGTTTTCTCTGTAGCTCACAGTGAAAAGCATTTACATAGGCACAGTGATGCAAATGCTGATCTAACCACAAATGAGACAGCTCTGTATCAGGAGGAGAGGAGGGACGGTAAGAACGCACACAAGCGGTGGGAGCAAAGAAAGGAAAGTCGGTGTACAAGCACAGACCTTCCCAGGATTCCTCAGTGCTCCTGCAAACAGTCCTAGCTTCCTGAGACATGGCAGTGCATAGGATATACAGATAGGGAATGTTTGCTCACTTCCCCCAGAAATATTTTACTCTTCATGTATCATGAGAATTAGATCAGTACTCATTTGTCTAGTTAATTGCTCTGACCCAGAAGGATAAGAAAAAAAGAAATGAAGAAAGGCAAAGTTCAAAAACCTTGTGTTATAAGGTTTTTCTTCTTTTTGGACAACAACAACACAAAGGTGAGAGAAGAATATAAATTCACTTTTGCTTTATATCCTCGAACCCTGGAATTCTGGAAGAATGAACACACACACGCACAAAAAAAACCAATAAAAATGTTTTGCCTGGGGAGGTAGCAGTGGAAATGGGTCAGCTAGGGGATAGGTGGAAATGAAACACTCACCTTAGACCTTCTGGAACAATGTGAATGTATTACCCTTTTTAGTACATTGGTTAAATGCCATGCAAAACCTCATAGCATGCAACTCAGCTACAGCACAACTTGCACAGATTTTTGAAAGCTACCTGGTAAGCGAGCCATGCCCTAGCACATTATTTCCAAGAAGAAAATGCATTACGATAGCCTAAAGATTCATTTATAATCTAACATACAAATAGATAATAAAGTATGTAGCCACAACTTGGAACTACTGACATGAAATAAGATGAAAAATGAAAAACAGAAGAAAGGAAGATGAGAAAAACAAAGGAATGCATGAAACAAAGTTTGCATGGCCCAATACTGTAACTGTAAAGCAGAGTAAGCACATCTACCTACCTTCGGACAAAGGCTCATCAAAGAGCAAAATCAAAATCAACAAGAATGATTAGGTAACACAGAGATCCGCATAAATGGAACCTTCTGATTATGTCACGAGTTAACCCCTACCACTTGCTATTCACACTCTTTCTTAAATGCCCTCTCCAGCTTCCCTAGATACCATCTAGAGGGCATGCAAGCACCTTTCCTTCTGAGCAATCATCTTACAGAACTCAGGATTGAATTCTGAATTTAAACTTCATCATGGTGAAGTGTGGATATAAATGGTAATAGTGTACAGCTTTGGCTCTCTAGAACCAAGTCTGAGTCAAGCTTTTATTCTTACAAAAATTGTATCTATTGACCCAGGTCCTGCTAAGTGAGCAAGCAAATCCTTGGGTGCAAATGAGGCACTTATTGCTGCCATTCAAGCCTCGGGCAGCTTCATCTATTACATGACTCTTGGAGGGCACTAATAGTTCTTTAATAAACTGAAGAGCAAGGGAGTTTTCTAACATGATGACTGATCCTCATTCATTTGTCTGAAACCAGTTGCACATTTGTCACACCTACTCCTATGATTCTGGACAGAAATAAGCGAGGTAAAAGCCAATATTTAATATCAAAGAGTCTGAGTAGGAATCCACCAATATCCACTGGAAGACTAATGCAGTTTCTCTAATATCTTTATAATTTTCTTTTACAGTTTTCATGGGCAATAGGATCAGTCTTAGAAGTATTTGCCACTGACACACTTGAGAATCACCTTGACTCTCAAGACATCACACCAAGGAAATCACCTCCTTTCTCCAACCTTTGTTTTCTCAGTTGCAGGATAAAGGGATTGAATCAAAGTTCCTTATAGCTCCCAAAGTCTGTGATTTATCAAATCACACTACTTAGTAAGATAAATCGAATCAGTAACCCTAGCCACCTGCCAGGCTTAAACCACAGCTCAGCACAGGCGAGGGAGCAAATGTGTATTGACAGGACTACCCACTTGTGGGAAGGGAAGGGGCAGGGAGCTAATGGCAGAGCTCTGTCATCACTTTCCGAGGCTCTGACCTCAGGTTCCAGGCGCAGGGGCTGGCAGCTGTGTCTTATCCTTCGTGGACAGCAATACCAGTCCACTGTGCAAGGGCCATGACTCCTGGGTAATTCGCTCACAAAAGAGCACAGAGGCACCCTGATGACAAAAGAAAATTCATAAGCAGGAAGCCTCAAACAAATGCAATGCCTCCATGTAAATGTCAAGACACTGGCATTTTTTCTACAAAAGCAGAGTTTAATATAAAAGCACAATTACTTGAGAGCCTTAAAATAAATTACAAGTCAGAGGGTTCAAGGGGAGAATAGGAAGCACCTTCAAGTTATTATTACTTAGATAGCAAGTCATATATGTTGAAAAATATTGGCGTACAATTTGAGAATATAAATAAGTTTTCCAACTTCTTAAAATATTGACACTAAAGTATGTTTCTAATCATGAAAGAATCATTTTTGAATTAAAATAACAGGGAGAATTAGAGTTAAGTGGGAAAAAAGCTCATTGTAGTTCAGTGGATGTTAAACCTGAATGTACATCAGAATCAGGTGGGGAACCTGAAAATAATATACAGATGCTCAGGGGTCTTATTTGAAAATGCTGCAATAGTTGCCAGCATTATTTTTTAATGTTTTTTATTGTGAAATACAGAATATATTTTAAAAAGCTATAAATAATCCAAGTTTATTGGACATTTTAAAATAAATGTCCAATTTTAACAAGCAGTTATAGAACAGATTTCTAAGTTTGGTATGGGTTGCTGTTCCACAATTTCAGGTTTTTCCTTCTAGCTGCTCCAAGACGCTGGAGACTAGAAGAAATATCAACATAATGATTCTGTAGTCACAGTCTTTTGTTAAATCCTATCTCCTCTGTTATAGCTCCTCCTCTCCTTTGATCCTTCTCCCCATCTTTAGGAGTATTTGGGCTATGTTCATTCTAACTTTTTCATGCTGAGAAGGGCTGTCAACAATATAAGGATAGGGGGATGAAACTAGCTGATGTTCTTGGAGAAGCTGGCCCCTCTGGGTTTCAGGACTTATCTGCTCTAGGAATCATCTAGAGGTTATAATTTCCTGAAAAGTAAATTTACAGCATGGAACTTCTGTAGAATCTCAGATAGAGTCCTAGGTGTTCTTTAGGGTTAACAGTAATGATGTTGGTTGGGGGTTGACAAATCAGGGCAATTAGCAATATCTAGCTAGAAGCTTGCATAACAGCCTCCAGAATAGTCTCTTAACTCTATTTGAACTCTCTTAGCCACTGATACCTTATTTTGCTACATTTATTTTCCCCCTTTTGGTCAGGAAGGCGTTATCGATCCCATAGTGCCAGGGCCAGGCTCATCCCTGGGAGTCATGTCCCACGTTGCAAGACATTGGTTTTTAAAATGATATTCACTCTAGACCTCTGGGGATGAGTTACCTATTCACAACTACACAGGTGCAGAGCTCCCAGCAGAGCCATAAAACATACTCTATATAAGAATGAAGTGCCCCAGGAGCCACCTCTAAAGGCCACGGAGTGTTTGATGGCATCACAATCACCTGAGTTGTTAGAAACAGCCACCATACACCTCGAAGGAAGCAAAAGAACAAAGGTTTGTTGGTGATAAGCCTACAGAGTTCACTTGCTGATCATCTTCCTGAAGAACTTGATCTATGACTCTCAGGGTAGGAGTTCAGCTAATCAGACCTCAAGCTTCTCTCACTATATACTGAGGCCTCTGCCTGAGTTCCTTTAACTCTTCTGGGTCATTCAGTGTTATCTCCTAAACAGCCGTGCTAGTCATTGATAGTCTTCAAAGACAGTAAGTTTGGGGGGAAAATAGATTCAGGCCAAGGAGATTTTGACTTAGATAAGATACCAGCCCACAGAAAATGAGGGAAGCTGTAAAGCTCAACTGGAGAAGGTCAAAGAGAGCTCAATTCAAACCCCATATTTGCCACTTGTTAGCCAAGGATATTGGGCAAGTTGTTAACTTCCCTTAGTATAATTTCTCCACTAGAAAAATGAAGAGAGCAATATTGTTTAATTCACAAATGTGCCAAAAATTATATAACACTCAAGGATACTGCCTGCACATAGTAGATGCTCAATAAATGTTAGACACAGGTGTACAATTTCACACTCACACAAACTTTGGAGCCCACAAACTCTCACAATGCAGCAAGGTAGTTCCAACATCAGTGCCTTAGATAAAAGCTGATCCGTTATGTGCACTCAAGGAAGAAAAATAGACAGGCACTTGCCAACAAGAAAATATAAAATAGAACTAATTATAGCAGGTCTTTTGTGACTTGAGGCCAACAGAAAATGAGTTTGTTGCTAGGCTCCTTTTCTGGCCACAATTCATGGTACAATTAAATCACTGGCATTACTGTCCGTGTTCCATTTTAAATGGCCTCCCTGTCCAGGTCTCCTTTATGTGGTCTGCTCAGTGGGGCCAGCAAAGAAAGGAGGTCAGTGGCCCCCTTCAGACTTGCAGCTTAAATGGTCAAATTCCTTGACTGAGAGCTGGCCCAGTTGCTCCCAAGAGGAAGGGACTTATGGACTCTCACATCTCGATCTCAGCTGCAGTCACCAGTGGGATGGGACATGGGCTTTGAGAAGAGGCAGTCCTGCCACTTGGCTAACTTTGGACATGTTATTTAACTTCTGAACTCATACATTGTGGCTTATCCCACCCACCTGAAAGGTTGTTTGGGGTTTAAGATTGATGTGTGTGTACCTAGTGTCTGAATCATAGTAGACCTTCACTTAATGGCAATGGCTATCCTGGCCATGCCCTTAGTTGTCCTTCTACTCTCTTGCCAGTCCTTCTCCACGTCCTTTGGTGGGCTCCCCTTTTCTTGCCTTCCCCTTAGGCACTGGAATCCTCAAGGCTTAGTCTCTTTCTCTTCTTCTTCATCACACATTCTCCCCAGATAGCCTCATCTACATCCATGGTTTCCACAGTCACCCACAACCTAATGCCGCCCAGATCACTATCTCCAGCTCAGTCTTCTCTTCTGGACCCCAGACCATTATTTTCAACATCTGCCACACAGCTTCTACACCGCTTATCTAAAGCAAACTCAGCAATGTCCCCACCAAAACCCATTCTTATTCAGTCACCCTTCCTTACCCACCCCCTCTGCAGACATCCATAGGTTCACCAAGTCCTATGGGCTCTACCTTCTTAGTAGTTTCCACATGTATGCCCTCTTCTCTAGCTCCATTACAACTGTTTACTTCAAGCCATTACCTCTAATCTTGCCTCCAGTCCTGCTCCCTGCCCCTTCATCCTCTCCACTGGCTCCTAAATCATATCCCTTTCTTGAACTGTACCCTGTCACTCTGATGATTAAAGTCCTGCAGTGGGTCCTATCCTCTGTAAGTAGGACAAAGATGGCATTTATTATCAAAACTGAACACTATTGAGAGTGAAGGGGAACACTTAATAATTATACCAATGTAATGGGCATAAGTGGAACTGTCCTAAGCAAATTGAGGTATATGGTCACCCCACCTATGAACTGGGAGCCTTGGCCAAGCTCACAGTCCTTCGTGATCTAGCTCCCGTCTGTGAATGCAACCTTCCCTCCCATTCCCTCTCAAACACCATCTCCTCTGGCCTTATGGTATTTCCCCATTGCCCCAGCATGGCAAGTTCTTTTCCACATGGTATATCTTGTGCCTCTGCCTAGAAGGTTCCCACTGGCCGCTAGGTAAGCCCTTACACTACTCTCCAGCTTCCCCTCCCATGCTACCTTCCTTCTGATGCCCTCCCTCCTTCCTCAGACACACTGGGTCCTACACCCCCACACTTCCACGTGTCTCACGCCCTGTGTTAGAGCATTCATAGCAGGGGCTCCACCTGCATGTTCCTGCTAGACTCTGGCTGAGCGTCACACCAGCATCTGATGCACGATGCAACGTTGGCATGGAACATTTACCAGAAGAATATGTGAGCAACTGACCAAGAATCTCCCTTCTTGGGTTCTGACTCCAGATGGGACCGGGGTACTGAGTCACAGCAGAGATGACAGACTGGTACAGGAGGACCAAGCCAGAAAGCCTGACCACCAAGGGTCTCAAAACCAAACCTCTCCAACAAGCTTTTGGGGAACAACCAGGACCCTGGTTCTTCTCCCAAGGTTGCCTCTATCCATTAATGCCTTTATAATTGCAGTGACAGGATCACCTCCACTCCAGAGGTGGCCAAAGGACAAAAAGAAGAATCTATCAAGGGGCCAAAGCCATACTAAAGGGGTGTGCAAGCCGGGCTGTATCCAGCAGCTGGGAAGTCAGTTTACTCTCGTCTCTCTTCTCTCCCTCTGCTGACCAGCCTTCTCCTTCAACTGAGAAGTTAGGATTTAAGGGATGATTATGATTATTGAATTATTGTGTAGATGTTCGTTTTTACTTTCTGGTATATTAGAATAGACAGAGGGAAATACTTGAAATCTTTGAATTGTAATCCAGCTGCCTTGATCTCTGATAAGGATTGTACAGCCTTTACCTTGTGCTCTTGTGATTGTAAAAACCTTGTGGCTAACCTTCACTTGTACCCATTTATCCAGTTTTTTTACTTTAGAGTCTTGTGATCACTAAAGATAGCCCCTCATGTTAATTCATGAAGGGCCCAGGGTCAGCGCAGGACTAACCCACCCCAAGTTCAAAGTTATCTTGATAACAGACTGGATCTAACCAAAATGGGCCCATCTGACATGAGCAGTAGCTTAGAATTTAACTTATACATCACTTATATCTCATTATAATACTCAAAATCATGCCCATCATTATATTAAGGCTGCCATTTTCTTACATAAGTTCTGTGACTAAGCATGGAATCAATATGTGCATGCTCAATAATTAAATCAACCTCTAATTACATCATCTGGGGCCACTGTGTTCATTATCCTAAAACCTGACCATCTTTTAATGCTATAAAACTATGAGAATTACTGCAGTTCAGGGAGATAGATTTTGGGGCCAGTAATTAGACCATCTAATTTCCTGCATTGCACCTGCAATAAACTTTTTCTCTTTTTGAAACCCCAGCATCTCGGGAATTTGGTTACTTGAGTGCACAGACAAAAGAACTGACCCCTTTTGCCCGGTAATACTTCCCTTCTCCAGCCCCCATGGAAGGTGTCAAATGTTGCCCTCCTACAGGCCTGGATACCCAAGGAGAAAATGCCTCCCCTAATTCCTAGCCCAGGAGGCTCTGGTTGCCCCAGCATGGTCCAGGGGCCCATGCCTGCCTCAATCAACTGTGGAGAGCAGGTAAGACGTTTCAGAACTGAATGCCCCTGAGGGTCCCCTACCATAAATGGTGGAGAGCGAGGTGGAGTTTCAGGGCTCACTGTAAGGGAGGTAACACTCCAAAAGGAAAGTCCACCATCGGTCTCCACCCTGAACAGTTTACCCTCTGCCCTCCTTCTCTGTATTCTCTTTCCCTAAGAACACTAATTCTACCTTGTTATAAAATACTTTCATTGAGCTCTAAGATGCTACATTTTATTTGCAATCATATTTTTTCTTCAATCCTATGACTGTTCTACTTAAATTCAGTGCAACCAGATTTCAATGCCCCCCACCCCCCACCCCATGTGCTGGGTATTGAGCTAGAGGATACAGGAGACCCTTGGTACACTTATAATCCAGTAGGAAGTAGCTTAAAAAGCCCCTACAAGAATCACACAAGTTGGAGTTAGGAAAGGTAAGTATAAACATTATTTCCCAAGAAAGGTAAAATTAATGGTGCATGTGGGGGAAGGGGGGTGTATGTGCTTTTTTCATGTTACAAAAGATTTTTTCTATTTACAAAATGATTTAATCTGAAATCCTTGAAAGCACTGAGTTCAAAATTTCTTTGCACATGGCATCGGAAGCATGTCCTTGGTGTAGGAGAAGGGAACCTATGCAGGGCTTCAAACACAATGAATGGCCACTTTTCGCTGCTGAAAGACTGAGCATGCAATTACTTCAAAGTGCTACACGTATGCTCTGAAACATATGGTTTTGGGATCCCTGACACTAAATACAGTTTCATAAATTCCAAGAGGTTGCTTCAAGGACTGGAAGGAGCCCACAATATAAGCAGGGACCTAGACCTCGTTTAGGCTTTGTTACCAACTCCTCCCTACTCAGGGACCAAATTCCTCCTGCAGAAATGAGGAGGCTAAAATAAAAGCTATCAGAGATTCCCTCTAGCACTAAAATTCTATGTTTTACATTAAATTATGTATACGCAGGCTCCACAATATCCCTCTGGCCTTAAATACAACACCAAAAGCAGTGTCGGGCATTTATTAGCAGTAAAAATTCAAATGATGCAGGAAAATGGTCACATTTTATCTTTTGGGGGGATGGAAGTACCCAAAGACATTTTTTCCTGCTGTACCTTATATAAAGTGGTTACAGCAGAGTCACTGCAATTAAACCAAACCCAATGATGCAACTAATCAATGCAGCCGTAGAAAATGGCTCAGCATTTGGGTCTCTGGAGAGCAGCCTGGGCCAGAAAGAAAGAAATCAGATGAGCTCCCCAGTCACAAAGAGTGGAAACTCATCACAGCAGGGATCCAGAAGGGAAGGCAGTCTTCCCTTTGGTCTCTGCAGGGGCCCACAGGTGAGACATCCCAAAATAAACCTAACCCAGGTTCTGAGGAACTTCCAGGGGAGAAAGGGATGTGATCTGCACAATAAAAGAAAATTAGGACTATGCCACACCAGGGGAAAGCACACAGCACAAGGCAACGTGGCTTAGGGCTTTAAAGGGTGATGATTCTTATGAGTGGGTTCTCATGAACTGAAGCGCCTATTTTGAGCCAAGCTCAGCCTAATATTTTTATAGCTTCTTAACATAAATAATCACACCTTCTTGCCTAAGGTTGAGGAAGCGGTTCACTAACAAGAGAGAACTTCCACACTGAAAGAATGTATTAGGAGCCGCACAAAGTGTGTCATCACCTACAAAGCTGAGACCATGACCCAGCAGGACGGCTGATAACTCACTTTTCTCTAAACCCACAGTCTCTTACGTTTCATTTTTGTACAAGGACACTCCTTTAGACATAAAAAAGAAATTTTAATTTTAAAAAGTACAGGACAATAAGCCACTAGTCATCCAGAGGTGCTTTACAATAAACTGGTGTTTATTAAACTGAAAAGCACAGATGTGTGTGCTATTCAGCATGTGAGTGTGTGCGTGTGTGTGCACGTGTGTGTGTGTGTGTGTGTGTGTGTGTGTGTGTGTATGAAATCCCGGCAGAGTTGGCAGGCATGTGGACACACAGACTTGAAGCTGCTCCATAGAAGACACCTGCCCCTTTCACCACAGCCACCACTGTCACCCACAGATCTAAACTGGAGATCTAATGCCCCACCAAACCTTCTCCATCCATCTGTTCAGGTATCCATGAAACCATCCCTCCTACCTCCAGAAGGTAAGAGAAATGACAAAGGTTCAAGCTATGCCTCCAAGCAATTCCTAAATACAACTAGCTTACCTCTATAGGGACAGCCAGAAACATAAACAACCTCCAGGCACACGATACCATCTGGCCGTGCTCAGAAGCCCAAGGGCCTAACACCTGGTTTTCCATAACCTTCACAGTCAGTCTCTATCAGCAAGTAGGAATGAAGCACTGGTCTTAAAAAAAAAAAATACAATCTCACTGGTCCCTCCTTAAGGGCGGCATCTGACCTCATGAGAGTGCTACTGAGAGGCAGGTACTCTGAGAGCAGGTGTGGGGTAAATCCCCTTTCTTCCAAACACCGCTTTATTAGGAAACTAGTTGTTTGTGTAGCTGCCCCTTGGGGCAAGGAACACTGAATGCCAAGTGCAAGCCCTGACATCCCCAGCCACCCACGTGCCCACCTGCCCGGACTCGAGGCCAGGACTCAGCAGGCCCCTTTCCCCAAGGCAGAGCCACTCTTGGGAATCCAAACACAAGTAACTTAACATGTGCATGAAAAATAGCCATATACATCTTACATTTTACTAGTAAGATTTCCTAGAACTCTAAGTGTTCAAACAGCAGTATATTTAAGGGCATTATTTTTCCTATCACCAATGTGAACTGTTAATTTAGAATTAATTCAATGACATTTCGGGCTGTGAAACATCAGGTCCTCCATTACTCTGTCATTCATAGATTCAGCAGGCACTTTATACAATCTGAATTCTCAATTGCTCTTCTTTCTGCTCCCTTCAGTTTCCCTCTGGGTCGGGCAGGCTCCAATGCAGAAGCCCCTGGCGGGAGGAAGCGGGCTGGCACGCCTCCCCCGCTGCCCACACAGCCTTCGGGCTCTCGCCGCCCCGGGCCCTGCCTGGTCACAACACACAAACCAGAAAATCACTCTTTTCAACCGACTCAGAGGACTAAGAACATTCCGATGACAGGCACCTCCGGCCGCTGCGCCCGGGCCCTGCGCCGCCACACGCCGACCCACCGGGCCCGGGAAGGTTCCTGCTTCTCCTCAACCCTGCCCTGGGCCGCCGGGCCACGCGCACACCATCAGTTTCCTCACAGGCATTTTAACTTCAGCTCTGCAGCAACTTGTTTTTTTTTAAGTATTTTTATTGAGAAATTGTCATGCCCATACATTCTATATACGGTGCACAAGCAATGGCTCACAATACCATCGCATAGTTGTGTATTCATGATCACTCCAGAAAAAGAAAGAAAAAGGGAAAGGAAAAAACTCATACATCCCATACCCCTTACCCTTCCCTCTCATTGACTTCTAGTGTTTCTATCTTCCCAATTTATTTTACCCCTTATTCACCCCCCCCATTGTTTATATATTTTTTCCTTCTTTTTTTTCATTCATCTGCCCATACCCTGGATAAGAGGAACATCAGACACAAGGTTTTCACAGCCACACTTTGCCACAACTTTTCAAAAATTACCGAGCAGCTCTGACTGTGTTCCGAGGGCACCACCTTGATGGGAGACAGACTCTGCCACTTAGACGCTGTGAGATTTTAGAGTCGAGTCACTTGCCTTCCTAAACCTCAGTTTCTTGATGAGTTAATAGTTTCCATATCTTGGATTAAATAAAGCAACATTCATAAAAACTGCCTAAAAGAGTGTATCTGGGGAAACATAGCTAGACGCCCCAAAAAAGGTTAGTATCCTCTTGCCTTAACACAAAATGCCCAGGTACTCCGCAAGTCACGCCCTTTGGGGAGTGAGAGATTGAAACAGGGGAGGGCAAAAGGATAGGGGGCATTCTAAAGGCTCCTCAGCTTTAACATTTGTTTAAATTTTAACTAACTGCAAATACAAGAGGACGTCTGACTTCCCCACGTGTTCTGCGGAATTGATCAAATTTACTAATGAGCTTATCACCAACAATTGGGATAACGTATATTTGGTTCTGCTCAGAGACTGCCGTGATTCCAGTCCTTTTCAGCCTTGGTCTGGCTCTGCAGGACCCTGCCCCAGTAGCTGCAAACCTGCTCTTTGCTCTTCCTTGGGCACTCCAGGCACTGGGCAGGCGGAGTTCAGATGCCCAGGAGGACACCGAGCACAGGTGCATCCAGCACCTCCATCTCAACCAGGGCACCACGGTGGGGTGCCGCCTGCACAGTCACACAGGGCCCCAGGCTCAGAAGGCCCATGCTCTGCTGTTTCCACCTTAAAATCCTTGGTAATTTCTTAATAAGGGGCCCTCAAATTACATAGCCCCTTCTGACTCCCATATTTCATAGCAGCAGTCAGCTTTTCTCCCAAATATGTTCTCCCTCTCTGTTCCTGATAACAGTAGCAGCACCTTCCCCATCACCTGGGCATGAAATCCCAGCCCCACTTGCTCCACTAGCTTTCCACATGTGAAAGCTGCCAGAAGCTGTCAATTCTACTTCCATCATGATTCTTGCATCCACGTCCTCCTTTTCATATCCATTTTGGCTGCTCTAGTTCCCCTCTCTCCCACTCTCTCACCTGAACTATTAAAATACACTTCTAACTACTCTTCCCTCATCTAGGCTCTTCTACTGCTCACCTATCCTGTCAATCCATGTCAGATTAATCTCACCAAGGCAAGAATGATCAGTGCATTCTCATGCTCAAAACTCTCCAAGTCCGCTTTCTCTCTAGTGAAGCAGTTCCACTGCTCTGAAAACATGGATAACCCTGAACCCTGCCCAAGCCCAGGAACAGACCCACGCTGCTCAGGACTCTTAAACCTTTTGGGAAAGCCACAGTCAGGGGCTAGATTCCCTCTCCCTCCTTGATCCTTATTCTAGAACAGAACCCCTTTCTGATATATATACCACCCTTATTATGCAGAATGCTCCCTGAGGTTAGAATCCACGTTTGATCCATTCCATCTCTGATGATCCCCAGCACTCCAGCACCATGCAGAATTTTTTAAAAGTGACATCTCACAATACTCACTCTCAGTGTTGCCCCAAGCTCATATTTTAGTCTTAGCAGGACTAAACTAAATGCTATCACAATGCTTTTACAATGCATTCAATTTTGCAGGACATCTGTCACCTCCTTTTCTCCTTCCTCTTTTAGTGACAATAAACACAAACAGAGGAATCACATTAAGCATAAACAGACTCTTTTTTTTTTTTTTTTTTTTAAAGGAAAGACAGAGAGAAGGAAGGAAGGATAGAAGGAAGGAAGGAAGGAAGAAAGGGAAACATTTTTAAACATTTTCTTGTTTTATTGTATTCTGTTTCTCCGTTTTTGTTACATGGGCTGGGGCCGGGAATCGAACCGAGGTCCTCCGGCATAGCAGGCAAGCACTTTGCCCGCTGAGCCACCGCGGCCCGCCCCCATAAACAGACTCTTGAAATCTAGCTCAGAGAAATATGAAAGATATTCACTAATCCAGCTAATGTGCCTTCCCTCTAAAACCCACTGAAATTTAGTTCTCATTTGAATATTTAACAAACATCATCTTGGTAAACCTCTTTCCCTCGACCTACGCAGAAATAGCAAATGAGTTTAGCCCATACAAACTGTTTGGTCCTTCACATACATTTTATGCCTGCATTCAAATTCTTAATCCTATTGCAGCACATTAATTCGGGTGTATATGAAATGTTGCCAACAGAATTCATTGATTTGTTTCATCCATTTATGTTAGTTGCTTTTAGTGAGTCATATAACATCTTAGCTCAGTAGGTACACACGTATGTTTCTAGTTCTATAGATTAGTATAATTTTGGACTCTGTAACAACTGCATATTTTAGAGCACTAACCATATAGAGAAACTAGAAAACATATTCTAAGTAAATCAAGATGTAATTATCTCACTGCCATGTACTACCCATGTTTTGTATCACAATGGCATTTTGATTAGATGGGCTTTATATCAAGGACATATAGTTGTATCAATTCTGATGACTTGTTGATGCACAGAGTAAAAAGATATTAAAATAGAGTGCTTTGCCAAGTCATCAGGAAGCTGTCATTTTGAAAAGGTGGGGCTTATTGAATTTAAAATGATTTAGTTATCTATCCTCTCTCTCATTTGGGTTGGATATTTCCTACTGGCACTTGGGAATCTAATAAAAGTGAATTTGAGTCAAGGTTCATAACAGTAATTTGGGAAGACCTCCCCCTTTTGAATTTGGATATATCTCACTAACATCCTGATAACTGAGATAGCAATGTGTATGGGTGATATGCTCCATTCAAAACCTCATGTGACAATTCTTAGAAAAACCCAAACACCCATGACATAGTTCTGGCTTAGGATGGCACTTGTATCATTGTCATCACCAGCACTTAAGATGCAAAGATACAGTTTCACTTTTTGCTTACATGGCACCCTTAACACATCAGCAGTTATTTTCCAATGTCTGTTTTCTCCACTGCCCTGCTAATGCTACGAGGGCTCAGCTGTAAATTCTGAATACATACGTGTTTAATGGAATATTACTTTTATTCCTGGTGCTGGCATCAAAGCAGCAGAACTACATGGGTGGAGAAGAAAGTTCTCACTTGTTTCCTGAGAATTTGTTAGGGTCCTAGTAGCCTAAGAAGCCAGCCCACCTTCAAGTTCAGGCACCTCAGTTTTAGGAAAAGAGAAGGTGGAGGTTATTTGACTTTTTAGATCCTTTACCACATTACCCTGTTCTTCACCTTCATTCAAAATGAAAGCAAATATTCCAGGGTTTGTGGTTTCATCAAATGCCACAACTAGCTGGTCTGCTCAGCAAAAGAAGGCACACTTCTAAAATAAAATTCAAAATGAAGGCTAATTTGGTCTTACCAGAAAATGATTATGGAATTCACTGTCAACACAAACAGCACCAGAAGCATACCACAAACCCCAATTCCACTAAAAAGCAGTATAGGGAATTAAAAATGAGAAGGTTGCTTCACATACACCTCTCATTAAAAATAATTGCCAACTCCCTGTGTGCTCTGCCTGATCCTCTGGGGTAGCTACAAGAAAGGAAAAATGAAAACATGAGCTGTATATACCAAAAACATCCCAGAAATGAGAAATTCTCCCAATATCTCAGACCCAAACTATTTGAGCCCAAAATAGTAACATACTAAAGGCTAAAATCATTATTTTGGCTCAAATCAGCAAAATAATTGCCCCAATTCTCTACTTCTTTCATTATGCCAAGACCCCAGCCATGGGAATCTAGAGCTCTAACTTCAAGGAGTAATACTTTTGATCCATCTGAAGCTGTGTTTTTGTTCAAGAATAGTTTTCTTGTAAGTCCATCAGCACCATGGACAGTTCAGATGACTCTTCCTGAGAAGTAACTATTACCACCGCTCCACAGACATCAACATCACAATAGTGATGCAATTTAGAGAACAGAGTGAGAGGGAACTGAGATCTCATTGATTGTTTATTTTTGCCTTTTTCTTTGGGGAAGAGCCAAAGAAGGAGAGGGAGAATAGAAAGTAAATTGAAAATCAAAGCCTTGAAAGTCTAACATGACTGTAGATGGAGTCCTTTTACCTCTTGGGTTTCACTTCTCCAAGCTAAATTCAGCTGTTTGTGCATGCACGAATGCAAACACATACCACGCAGCTTGATGGTAAATATTATGGTGTACAAGCAAGAATCAAAAACAGGTTATTATTTAGGATCAGAAAAAAATTGCAGGGGAAACAAAATCTCAAAGATTCCATTGTATCCAAGGATAAAGTGGACAGGAATAGTGAAGACAAATCTTCAGAGGATGAAATAGGACTAAACCTGTCTCTATGATTGTGACTCAGCCCACAGAACTCGAGGCTGGCTTATCTGAAAAGCAAAACCTAGACCTTGACAGGTACTGATGATGAGCCCTCAGCAACAGACAGGAAGACGGGTGTAGGAGGGCAGCTGTCCTTATACCAGGTGAATATGAGCTAACTAAAAATGCCCCCCAAACACCTAGGAGAGTAGAAAACACATTCAGAGGATCACTGATCTGCTGCTTTCATGTGGTTCAATAAGATGCACATGAATAAGCATTTAAAATCTCTTCTACATTACCAGTAGATCCTGAAGCAAATATATGACATCCCTGTAAATCTACACAAGGGCCTCGAAAGGCTGCTAGTTCAGGGGTACACAAAGGGACCCAACTTGCTAGGGTAATGAGGTGACTCCTAGAAAACTTCAAAATGATTTATCCCAGCAGCATTTGAGAGGGGTTCACAGTGAGTACTCTCATTCAAAAGTTGATATTGCTTCCTCTATAGAAGGACTAATAAACATGAAAGCTGCATGATTTGCACGATGAGAATGTTGTCTTTCCTTAATTTTGCTTTGGCAAAGTACGACAAAGGCTCTTGAACAATTAATCACAATTTCTGAATTGCAGCAATAAACGACAGGTCTTCTACAATACCAAGCCAAGAATACTGTCAAATCATATGTATGAAAAGAAGTGAGGTTTTTTGTCTTTAGAAAACAGGTTTTTGAAAAGTTGTCACACATAATTTGGCACTTGAAGATAAAGCATAAATCTATCTATGCCATTATTTTCACACCCAGAGAAAATAATGTGGGAAAATGATCTCTTTTCTCCAAATTAAATTTATCACTGCACCAGACCACCATCATCTTAATGTCTGGACTTCCTCGGATACATATCTTATTCTTGAATTTTTGTATGACAAATTCATCAGGTTTGGGACTGTGGAGATATGAAGCCAAGTTTTGATGCTTTAATAAGAGACTTAATACCTTTTATATAAGAGAATGTACCCCAGCTTTTCACTGTGATTATACCACTTCACTATCAACTTCCAGAGTATCTTTCCTCAAAACAGCTGTGTCTAGTCACAGACACCACATTATTTTAAGAACAATAAAGAAGTTATTTTCTCTGAGAGGAATCTGATACCAGAAGATGTGAAGGGACTAGCCCAGAGTCCCAGAGTAACTCATCAAAAAGGAAGAATCTAAAATACAGATAGTTTTATTTCCAAGGCAGTAGTGTAGACACCACTCAAACTGAATCAAACTAAAGTAGTTGCTCTCTGAATATCAAGTATGTTTCTTCAGAGACAGGGCCCATGCTGGTCTAACAAGATATATGAGAGGAAGAGCTACTTTGGGGATCCTAAGAAAAGGTAATGCTAAAGTGACAGAGGCCAAAGTCATTTCCCTGAGAGTCCCTGGAACAAGAGGAACCAAATACCCAGCATTCACAGTTGTGCGATGATGTGGTCCACGACAGGAGGTCGTAGTACCAGCCACCCCAGGAATCTAAGACACTGGGGGTTCGGTTTATAAGATGAGATCAGTCTTTCCTGTCAGCCACCAATTGTCTTCCCTGGTAAGATTTCAAAGGGAGACTAATTTCTTTTTTTCCGGTCCAGTTTAATACCTCGCACCAGCCAGATTAGGGGCCACAGGCTGAGCCGGAGGACCCACTGTAGCTGTCCATGGCAGCCAGCTGCTTCTTCCGATTCTCAGTCACTGGTGATTCCTGCCCAACTCAGCACTCACGGCTCTCATTTTGACAGGAGGGAACACAACCTATAACTTATACTTCATAATTTATGTATTATGAAGCTTGCACATCCTTTTAATGGCTCTTTCACATTTACAAATATGATGATTTCTTTTCTCTCCTTCTAGGAAACTGGGAGACATGTGACCTTCATTATCTCCCTCTGATTGTCCAAGTATATTAACTGCTAAAGAATCTCAGTAACCCCCCCCATCCCAGTTGGCATCTTCAACTCCAACCACCCAAGGGTGTTTCTGACCCATCAGCTTAACAGACTTTTGGAATATTTATTCAATCACCAAATAACTTGTTGAATAGTATTATATGCTAGCACAACTATGACCACTGGGAATATATATTTTAAAAGAATGTTCTATTCATCAAGGAAAGAATAATTAATATCGAGGCAAGAACTCAGAGTCAGTAAAACTATGGGGTATAAAATATAAGACAGAAGTCTAATGGATACCATGGTGAATCCAAATTATGACCAACCACCTAAAGCCAATGAGAAATCTGTATAAATTTTATCTATGAGAGTATGATAATGATACCAAATATGCTTTTTCTATATAAGACAGTTTGACATCGACAGAAAAAAATCATTGTTAACATAAATTCATTGTTAACTATTGTACATCTGCTAGTGGATATATCAACCTTTGTTTCAAGAGACTATTCAATAAATATGAAAAAAAATCTTCAAGCTGTTTGGCCACTAGCGTGTTCTAATACTCATCCTACTTAATGCTCTAGGGCTTTTCAGTTTAGCTTGATATTCAAGAGAGAGGAAATTGAAATCTGAGAGCAACTCTCCCGTTAGGGAACTGACTAGCTAAAACGAGGCATCGCTATCAAGGAGAAGGAGTTTCACATGTGGCTGGCTCTGAGCAGAAACTCACACATAAGATACCTGCAGAGGTCCTTATGAATTTTTCAGAGGAAGATCAAAGAGAAAATAGACACGAATGAGTAGGGGCAGAATGACATCAAGTAGAAGCAGTACTGGCACGGATAAGAATTTAGATCAAGTCTACTCAGATGAGCTTGAGCAGAACACAATATTCCACGGCTAGAGGGGACAAATGAGTAATATCAGCGTGGAGAGCATGAGCAGTCCTGAACTTTCCAACTCAATGCCACCCACAGAGATTTTTTAATGCAATTCTATTGAGATATAGTCATATACTAAATAATCATTCAAAGCGTATAATCAATGGCTCACAGTATGATCATGTGGTTGTGCATTCATCACCACAATCAATTTTTGAACACTTTCATTACTCCAAAAAATACATATAAGAATAAAGATAAAAATGAAAATGAAAAAGAACATCCAAACCATCCCATACCAATTATCCCCCTATTACTTATTTATTTTGTCCTTATTTTTTTACTCATCTGTCCACACACTGGGTAAAGGGAACATCAGCCACGAGGTTTTCACAACCACATGGCATGCCAATTTGAAAATGTTATGTACCCAAGAAAAGCCATGTTTTAATCCTGATCCAATATTGTGGAAGCAGATGTTTCTTTTAATCCTGATTCAACACTGTAGGTTGACAACTTTTGATTACCTTATCTCCGTGGAGATGTGGGATGCCCAATTGTGGGTGTGATCTCTTGATCAGATGGAGCTGTGACTCCACCCATTCCAGGTGGGTCTTGATTAGTTTACTGGAATCCTTTAAAAGAGGAAACATTTTGGAGAGAGCCAAAAATGACAGAGCCGACAGAAATGTCAGAGCAGAGCTGACACAGATGCTGACACTTGGAGAACAGAGACATGGATATTTGGAGATGCTTGGAGCCTAGCAGATGTTGCTTTAAGATGTTAAGCAAGCCAGAAACTGGAGAGAGCCAAGGGAAGCCAAGAGATGAAAGCCAGCCCTGGAGAAGCAAATTGAGGAACCCACACAGGAACAGAGGCTGAAAGCAATGGAGTTCAGGAGCAATGAACCAGCAGATGCCAGCCAGTGGCTACCCAGCTGACAGAGGTGTTTCTGACCCATCAGCCTTTCTTGAGTGAAGGTGACCTCTTGTTGGTTCCTTAATTTGGACATGTTCACTTCCTTAGAACTGTAGATTTGTAACTTACTAAATTCCCTTTTTAAAGAGCCATTCCATTTCTGGTATATTGCATTCCAGCAGCTTACAAACTAAAACACATGGTCACACTGTAAAAGTTATATAGTTATATACTCATCTTCAAGAATCAAGGCTACTGAAATACAGTTCAACAGTTTCAGTTATTTCCTTCTAGCTATTCTATTCCACTAAAAAGGGCCATCTAAGAATAACCTCCAGAATGACCTCTTGACTCTATTTGAAATCTCTCAGCCACTGAAACTTTATTTCTATTCCCTTCCCCCTTTTGGTCAAGAAGGCTTTCTCAAACCTACAATGTTAGGAGCAGGCTCATCCCCTGGGAGTCACGTCCCTTATAGGGGGAAGGGCAGTGAGTTCATCTGCTGAGTTGGCTTCGAGAAAGAGGTCACATCTGAGCAATAAAACAGGTTCTCTGGGAGTTGACATGTAGGCATAAGTATGAGTAGGCTTAGCTTCTCCTTTTGCAAGAATAAGTTTCATAGGAGCAAGCCCAAAGATCAAGGGCTTGGCCTATTAAATTGGTAGTCCCCAATACTTGCAAGAAAATCAAGAATTCCCTAGGTTGGGAAGTTTAATATTTATACATTTTTCCCCAGTCCCTTACAGGGGCTTTGCAAATACTTTTTTATTCTCTGCCTAAATTACTCTGGAATGTATTGGGGCATCACGCTACCCTTTATAACCAACAAACCAACAACATCTCACTCCCTTTTCAAGGTTCCATGTAATTATGATGTTCTAATACACTGACCACACAAGTTAAATTCATGAGCTACAGAAAATATGAAATTTGCACCGAATAAACATCTCTTCCTTTGGTCTCACAAAAAAAGTTGAAGTTTTTAAACACAGTTTGATTTTACCTTGGTCCTAACCAGATGTGCTTCATTCATACCTTTCATTGAAGCCTCATAGAGAGATTTTTTTTTTAACTACACAAAAATCAAGAAGTTGTTAAAACTTCATACCATCAATGGTGCTTCTAGGCAAAGCTGCTGCATTTGGCCACATAGGTGGGGCAGTGCCTGGGAAAGGTGCCCCTGGAGTTTTGTGTGGGACAGCTGCGCTTCAAGGTCATAAACCAGGAAGGATGTATCGGTATTAAAGCCAGTAATTCAACTAGCCTTGTTTGGGTACCTACTATGTGCTAAATAGTGTGAATGCTACTGAGCAGAAGGATTAAAAAGCACTCAGCCTACTCTTACAGAATTAACAGCACATGCTCTCTAGTTCAACAAGAATATGTCGGCTTTTCTAATTTTCTCAGAGAAAGGAAAAGAGGAATTTGCTCCTCAAACAATATAAATCTCCCTCAGTTACAAACAAAGTGGGAGTCACATGTGGAGGATAAACCAAAGGACACAAAATGAGAAAATCCACAGAAATAACTCAATTCTGTCCAGTGGTTATAGGAAATAAATGAAACAATGGCAGGCAGGACCTCTAAGCAGGGACTTAGAAAAATGTTGAGGTGCCTTATAAATAGAGGTTGTTTCTTGTGAGCTAGTGCATCATTGCTCCAGTGACCCCTGTCCCAGATTAGGCTGAATTCTCATTGGCAGGTCAGAACAGCACGTCTCTGAGGGCCATGTGGGAACCAGACCTGGCGAAGGTCAGACAGATGTTACTCTATCGTAAGTTTTAAAACATGTGCGCTGGGCCAACAAAATGTCCTGAAAGAAGCAATAAGCTTTGGTCATCGATTCCAAAAGTGACTTCAAGATCAGCTTCTCTTACCCAGCCTGGAAGGGTCTTGGGAAAAAAAAAAGAGAGTTGATTCTGTTTTCTAAATTTCCTACAATGAACATATATTACTTTTGTAATTCGAGAAACCATTTTTTTAAAAAAACAGAAAATAGTAAATATTGCCTGGCTCAACATCTTTCGGCCCTGAATGCCTTATTTTTGCAAAATCATCCAACCATCTTGAAGAAAGTGAGTGATTCTTGACCTTCAGACAAGTTTCTGAGGTAAGAGATAATGAAAACTCATATGCTATGAAACTTAGGAGACATGACTATTCTTCAATTATTTCATTTTCTTCCAACTAAATTTCTCCTGGAGTACGCGTTCCATGTCTTTTTTTTTTTTCATTCTAAATTTCTCCATGTTTTTTTTCAGATTTTACCCATAAAGGCAGGATAGAGCCTAAAATTCTGATGCAGGCCATGTCTTCCTGTAAGAAAACACACATATTTCTGAGGGCACAAGGGAAGCACTTGAGCAGCAAACAGGAAAACACACAGGTTAGCCCCCAGCTAATATAAAATTCTATTAAAAGATGTAGGGCAAAAATAAACATCAAGGGATGTAGATATGGATGACCTCACCATCATCTTAGTCCAGAAGGATGGCCCACCAACTTGGTTACGCCTACTCGAAACGATGTCTACAAACAGAGAAACAGAGAACACACAGAACGAGGAGGGAGTCTGCATTCCTCGAACCCCAGCCGCAGGCTGCCCTTTCTCACTGCAGCTGCGCACACACACTCGGCTGTGGCTGAGCAGCAGCCTGGGGCACGCAGCCTCGCTTAGACACCCCACCTGGAGCGAGAGAGGTGGAAACTGCACGTTGGACCAGGCGGGGGCTTCCTCATGCTCAGGATAAGGGAGTGTAGAGGTGTGCGTTGTCTAGTCTCACAGGAGCTAAGAACAACATTCATTACAAAGTTCAAGGGCAGAGGACGCTCCCCGAGCTCTGAGACAAGAACATTTATCAACTCAATGCTAGAAGCACAAAGACAGTCCCTGTGACCAAGCCCAACCCGTCACAAGAATCGACCTTGTCTCAGAGCAAAACAAAAAAAGGTCCCTTCCAATTCTGAGCCTTGGGGGAGTTTTCCCATCAGTGAAGAGGTAGTGCCAAGAGCAACAGGTCCTTGCCCTCTACAAAGGATAGAAACAAAGTTCCGAGGAGATGTTTCAGCAAGACTCCTTTTGGAAATGATCTGTAGAGCTGACTGGGATTGCCTAGAGATTTAAGTGATGCTTCTCCCTCATTCTGGATGGTTCTATCTGAAAGGCACTTCCTCCCTGACCTAAAGACGTGCAGGTAGTTTCCAACTTGTTCAGAGATTTTCACCATCCCTGAGGTTTTTATCATCATTATCGATAAGGATGATACCCCTCTCCGCGTGCCCCAACCCAGCAGGAGACATAAAGCTGGTTTGTCCCGTCAGCCAGCAGACGCCAGACTGAATCCTGGACATGCAGGGAGGACAACGGCAACTGCATCTAGTAGGGAGGCAGGTAATGTAGGAGCACACAGACTGTAAAGGCAAGTCCCACTCTGGGGGCTTCTGTCTGTTGCACTTGAACTTGAGAAGTAGAGAAAATGCTAATTTAAAATAAAATCCAATTTCCCGCATTGGCCCACAAGTTCTGCCTACCTATTCCACTCCTCTCTGCCCACTTAACATAGTCCAGATGAACTAGGCTTCCTGTTATTCTGCAGACAGGCCAAGTTCATTCCCACCTCTGGCCTCCACTCTTGCTGTTCCCTCCACCCAGAATGTCTTTCCCCACATCTTGGCTCAGCTGGCTCCTCAGCCTTTAAGTCTCCACTCAACATTCAGCTCTTCAGAAAGTTCTTCCTGACCACTCTTGTTTAACTTCTGTGATGCCAAAGGAGGCACACCACACCTGCACATCACCCCACCACAATTTATTCCTTACACTTAGCTCTATAAAAATATAAAAATATATTATTTCTTTGTTTCGTTTGTTGTCTGTGCCCCTATTAGAATGTAAAACCCAGGAGGGCAAAATAACTTTTCAGCCTTGATGACTTCTGTCTTCCCAGTGCCTAGGAAAGTGTCTGGCACAAATTTAGTGCTCAAGAAATATTCGCTAAATAAATGAAGCAATTAATTAATGAATCAATCCACATCTTGGGAGACCCATGAAACTTTATCTCCCTGGGTAGAAAACCTGTTTAAGAGTGTGCGACGTTCAGGCAGATCTTGAAAAGACTGAAGCTATAGAGTCTCTAGTTTCCTTTACACCATCTGCATCCAAAACGTTGACAGCTGGGTATTGTGTGTGCTCATATCAAATGGGGAAAAGCAACGGGGGACTTGCTGAATGCACATTCAACAAGAAAAGAGGCTTGCAGAAATGTCTTCATTAATGAAGCAGCTTTGGGGGGCAGCTCCTTGAAATACTATCATTGTTCGTAATAAAACGCCCATAACTGTGAAGCTGAGGCTGGGGAGAAAGGGAGTAAAACTGCTGGCATTCCACTGAGACAGAAATGAGAAAGCGCACTGTAAGGCTTGGGACCGAAGGCCCGGTGTGCTACTGCGCGTACGCCTTTGTTCTGATCCCGGGTCAGGGATCTAATGAGGCTTTATGAAAAGCAGAGCTGCCTTTTAAGAAAATTTCCTCCAAACCTCGAAACAACAAACTGCAGCCAAGTCTCACTTACAGGTACCAAACAGGTAGAGGGAAAACAAATGAAGCCCTGAGATATTCAGAAACAACTTCCGGCAAACCTCTCTATGATTTAATAATAAAAGCAACTACCGTTGCTGTAGCATTTGATCACTCACAAAGCATTTTACATCTCACGGTCTCCTGTGGTTCTCACGATCCCTGCGAGGGCAGCGCGAGCAGCAGCGTTTCACAGATACGGGAACTGAGGCCCAGAGGCCCAGATAAGTGGCAGGGGGGGACCCTGGGCAGAGGAGGACCCCAAGATCCTCTGCCGCTGACTTCCCAGGGGATTATCTCCCATTCTGGGCGCTCACCTGCTCCTATCACAAGGCGGTGGTGAGAATCAAAGGAAGGTTCAACCAGGGGCCGCACTCAGCCTTCTCTGTGCCAGGCTCTGCCCCCAAGCCCTCGCAGATGTGTTTGTTTTCTCTTATTTTTCACTGGTGGAATGCACTGTTTTGCAATTTCTTCCAGTAGTTTCTAACATGAGCACTTCTTGACAACCTGGACAAGCAAAGGTCCTGTGGGCAGCAACCATGCCTGCCGTATCTGCGTTCCTTTGGCTTCAGCCAGAGCCCAGGGCTTCCAACCCATCAGCCCACTGTAGCTGGGTAAAGATGAGATTAGAGCATTCACACTTATGTAAGAGAGGCCTCCTTGGGTGGTCTTCTCCTTTATGCCAAGAACCCCAGGAGGCAGGATGGTGTACTGCCAGGACGTGAATCCCCACTCAGCCACTTCCTAGCTGTTACTCAGCCTCTCTGTGCATCCATTTCCCGAAAGCTGAAAAGGAGGGTTGTAGTGGTACTATCCTCGTGGGGCTACTGTATAAGTGAGAGAACATCTGTGAGGCACTGAGAACAGTGTCGAACACCAGTAAGCAGGGGCTTAATCAATGATATCTATTCCTGTCAATTACTTTTAGTTCAGCTATAATGCTCCTGAAAGGTTAAGAGAGTATGCAAAGGAAGAGAGATGGGAAGAAATATGTAAACATTGTAAGTTACAATGCAGCGAGTGTGCTTAATGATATTTCAGAGAAAAGAACAAAGCAGATTAGCAGCCAAAAATGAAGCAGAAATTCATCAGAAGAGACAGAGAAAGTTTCGCGGAGAATGACAAGCTCCGTCCACCTTCAGGGCCTTTGCACTTGCAGTTTCCTTTGCTTGAGAAGGTCTATCCTCAGATGGCCCAGTGGAAGGCTCACATGCCCCCTCCTCAGAAAGGCTCCCTGACCAGCCAAAGGGGGGGCCTCCTGGCTCACTCTGTCACCTCACCCTGTTGTACTGTCTTTACAACATTCCTCACCACCTGAAATGATCACATGTGTTCTCTTGCTTATTGCCCAATTCCTCCCACTTCTGCTTCCCCAGGGCCTAAAACAGCACTTAACACATAGCAGATGCTCAATACATTTGCTGAATCATTGGCTTGACGCTGAACTGAGTCTTGAAGAAAGAGTAGGCATTGTCCAGGTGGAGAAAGGACACTTCAGGCAGGGAACAATGAGGATAAATGTGTGTCTGGCCTCAAGTCCTGCCCCTGGCAAAAGTCTCAGGGAAGTTTTAAGGTCAAGTTTGATCTCCCACGACATGGGCTCCACAGTATGGTACACGCTATAGAGGCAGCGAAAGCCAGAGGCTCAGCGACTCCTTCCCCTTCCCTTAGTATCTGTGTCTCCCGGTGGGACCTCACAGATGCCCAGATGTATTTAGGCTGGACCCTGCACCTAATCTTTCTAGAACTAAGCACTCAGACAGCTCAGCCAGGCAACTCTTAAGCCCCAATCCTAATATTCCCCACCACAGGAGGGGGCAGCCAGCAAATACCTGCCATGTGAGATGGAAGGAGCTCCAGGCACTGCCCTGATGAACTACATACGCGCAGGTGACAACAGCATGGCGCCATGGGCCTCCTCCAGCAAACTGCCAAAATCCAATGGCATCTGCGGTCTACTACGTCTGAAAAATGCATTTGTAATGAAGTGCTGACATCAGACATTTCAATGGGAAAAAGTCTGAAAATATAATTAAGAATTATATTTAAAGAGATCTTACATTTTGTTGATTTTTCAGCAGTACAGAACTCTGAATTTATAATATAAAATAGAAGCAAATGGGATCATTCATTCATTCATTCATTCAGCAAGCATTTATTAGGTGCCTACTCTGCCAGGCACTGAGACATAGCAATGGACAAGTCACAGAACATTTTCTCACGGGGTTCACAGCCTAAGGGTGGCATAAGGAAGATTTGATCAACTCTGCTTGAGGGAGGCAAGCACAAATACCTAAAAAGTAAACAGTAGATCAAATAATAATTATTATTGTAATGATGATAATAACAACTAACATTTATTGAGCACTTACTGTGTTCTAGGCACTGTCCTAAGGCATTATGCATTCATTTAATGCTCAGAACATATGCATGAGATTGTATTATCACTACTTGCATTTTACAGATGAGCAGTTTGTCGCCAATGTCACAGGCTAGTAAGTCAAAGGAGACGGTGCTAAAGTTGGGACTTAAAGTAGAAAGAGTACACCACACGGGAGAGCAGGCCCTACTGATATTTGGGGCCAAATATTTCTTCGCTGTGAGGGGCTGTCCTGAGCAGTGCAGGATGCTGAGCAGCGTCCCTGGCCTCCTGCCACCAGATACAGCAGCAACTCCTCACCCTGTTATGACAACCAAAAATGTCTTCAGTCATTGCCAAGAGTCCCTCCCCACTGTTGAGACCCACTGGGCTAAAGGAAAGCACATGCCCAGGCAGCCCAGGAGGAAACGGCATGTTAGGCCTGGGGAATTACATGATATGACTTGTGATGTTATTCAAGGGATGGCAAAGGCCCAGGGAGGTGAGCAGGAACCAAAGCACACAGGGGACTAGTAGAGAACAGTAGGGATCTGGGCTCCATGCTGTGGACCTGGGACGCAGACCAAGTCAGATCCGGGTTTCAGAAATACGGAGCTGGAAGCAAGATGGAGGGTGGCTCAAGGATGTGGCAGGAATGTGAGGCATCTAAATGTGAAGACTGGAAATAATTCAGGAAGAAAAGATGGCTTTGAGAGCAATTTAAGAGGGAGAATGGACAGGACTGGATATGGGGAAGGGGTGTGGCGGGTGAGATGGGGGAGCAGTCGCTCCCAGGCCTGGGCGACCAGAGGGAGGGGGGCAGAGGAGCAGAGGCGGGGACGGGGGGGCTCCGGTCTCCCGGGCTGAGTTTGGAATGTCAAGGAAGTTGGGGTCACCCAAGCCAGATGTCACTGGGCAACGGACTAGCCATGTGTGGGCCCCAGGAGAGTGGCCATATGTGGAATCTGAGCATATCTGTGGTAGGAAAAACTTCCCTGGGGAATAAACTATCCCAGAGAGATAAATGAGTGAGACGAGGCTGATGAGGCTGAGGACAGAGCCCTGGGGAATCACCAGCATCTAAAGGTTGGGAGGAAGAACAAGACTCAGACAAAAGAAAGACAAGGCAGAGAAATGAGGGCGGCCGTGTCAGAAATCACGTGAGAACACTGCCAGAGCCAGGAGAAAGGAGGAGGGCAGCAGGTGATGCCAGCACCCAGGACTCATGGCTGAACGGGAAGAAGTAACTAATAAACACCCCGGCCATGCATGCGGCTAGTCTTTAAAATACTTCCATAGGGAAAATATAAGTTACCAATGTAAACAATCACATTTCTCCAAATTCAGATTGTAGAAGAAACTACCAAATCAAACACAGTTATTTCATTCACTTGTGAGCTCACCAAGGTTAGAAAATAACTCCGGTATCTAAAAGCTGTCAAAATCATGACAACTGAATTAAAAAAAAAAAAAATCATGACAGCTGAACACCATGGGCAATGCAAGCCTTGGAATACCAAATCCAAGGTCCATTCGAATTCTTTCTCATAATTACATTAAGACTGATGTACATATTTATACACTTGACAAACTGTAAATATACTCTTGTATATCTATAAAAGCTTTGTTGAACTGTCAAAGTTTCTACCATCTGACACATGAGTATGCTTCCAGAATACAAGGTCTTACATGAAAGAACATTTCAAATAGCCTACATATTCAATATACATTTTATACCCAACACTTATTTGCAATTTGTACAGGCCTCGTTATTTGTCCACCACTCAAAACGAATCTATTTGAGTGAGCAATTATAATGCAACTCCACAATACTCAAAGTGCTGGCAAAAATCAATTCTGAATTGATAGATGCTTGCAGGATATCCAAGCACCCCAGAGGACAGGAAAACACATGACAATGGAGTCCTGGTCTTCTAAGATTTTTCTGGAAGAACATATTTTCCAGAATCCAGTCCTCTGAATTACTCTGCACCCGAAATTAATTCCCATCGCAAGGCCTTGGAATTTCATAACCTAAATCCATAGTGATCTTACACAACAGAAGTCTTTTCTCTCAAACATCTTACATTCTGTTCTCTTGCATTTTTGAACCTAATCTGTAGATAAATGAGATAAAATGGAACATAAGCTTAAAAGGCTTTATTACTGGTTTAAATATACGCAATGCCACAATCTGCTGCAGACAGATCAGAGTCATGTGGTTAAATGTGCAAACAATTACTCAATTTAATTTCATCTTGCAGAAGTAGAAAAACAAGCTGTAATCACAGTGTGTGCTGCTCATTTTATTCCAAAAGCCACCATCTTTTATGTTCCTGATTGAATTTTATTCTCGGACATAAGAGGAGTGATGGATTCAGAATTTCTCTCAGGGCTTCCATACCATGCATGCTAATTCTCAGGGCATTAAAAGGGTCATGTCAAAAGAAGGTGACAGCTGGGGTTTCTTCCAGCTCCTTTTAAAGGGACAGGGTCCAAGCTGAACCAGTGCCCACATTCTCATACTGAATAGCACAGACCTCACCTGCACTGGGTCTTGGGAGCCTACAGATTCAGGAGCCTTCGTCTTCAGATGAAGATCAGACTGCCAGTGTTCTGTCAAGATCTTGGACAAGTTAACCTCTTTGCCTCAATTTTCTCATCTGTAAAATGGACATGATAATAGAGCCTACAGCACAGAGACAATGTGAGGACTAAATAAAAGCCTGCATGTAAAGTGCCTGACATATACTAAATTCTCATCATTATCAATATTATCTGATAACCTAACAGAAAACATCTGTGTATTAGTTATCTATACCGCCTACAAATTATCCCAAAACTTAATTGCTTCAAACAACAAGCATTTGTGATCTCATCATTTCTGCAGGTCAGGAATCCAAGTATGGTTTAAAAGCACAATCTCTCTGCCTCAAGGTTTATCACAAAGCTGCAGTTAAGGCACTGGTTAAGGTCTCATCTGAAGGCTCGGGTGGGGGAGGGCCAATTCTGAGCTCACTCACATGGTTCTTGGCAGGATTTATTCCTCACAGGCTATGGGGCTGAGGGCCTCAGTGGCTCATTGACTGGTGATCAGAGGCCTCCCTCAGGTCCCTGCCATGTGGCATGGCCCTCTCACAGGTCGGCTTAAACCATGGTGCCTGGCTTCCTTCAGAGTGGATGAGAGAGCAAGGGGGAGCACCAAGATGGATGGCACATTCTCTTTGTAACCTAATTTCAGAAATGACATCCTATTACCAGACAAAGGTTGTGGGCTATTTTGCCTGACACACTCAATGACAAATTCTTGAGACACTGGGGTTAAAAGAGAGAAAGATTTTATTACTAGGTGCACAGTAAGAGAGCAGATGGCCGTACTGCCTCAAAATCTGATCCCCCAACTGCAGTAATTCTGATAGTTTTATAAGAGAAAAAGATGGGCAGGGTTTAGGATCATGAGCACAGAGGGCCCAGATGATGCAATTAAAGGTGATTTAATTATTGAGCATGCGCAGATTGATACCATGTTTAGTCAGAGAACATATATTTAAAAATGGCGGCATGAGGTATAGGTGGCTTATAGGTTAAAGTCTAAGCTACTGCATATGTCAGGCAGGCCCACTTCGGTTAGATCCAGTTTTATATTGAAGATAACTTTGGACTTGGGGTAGGTTCGCTCTGGGTTGGCCCAAGACCCTTCATTAATAAACATTAGGTGTTGTCTTTGGTTATAAGACTCTAAAATTGAAAAACTGGATAATTGTGTACAAATGAAGGTTAGGCACAAGGTTTTTACAATCATGGGGCAGAAGATTAAGGCTATAAAATCATTATCAGAGATCAAGGCAGCTGAATTACAATGTAGAGATTTCAGACGCATCCCTCTGTCTACTCCAACATACCAGAAAGCAAAAAGAAATTATCTATATAATAATAAGTAAAATCATCCCTTAAATCCTAATTTCTGGGTTACAATCCCACAATTCTGTCATATTCTACCTGTTAGATCTGAGTCACTAGGTCTAATCCATACTCAAGGGGATAAGATTACACAAGAGATGCTTGAGGGTCACTGCAGACGCTGCCTACCACAATCTGAAAAGCCAAAATCTCCACTTTGAGGAGACAGTCCTTTCTTTCCTTCATTCAATCAATATATGAGTATCTACTCAGTACCAGCCACTGCATAAAATTCTTAAACTATATTGAAGAAAACATGGCCCTGTTCTCATGAAGCATATAATCTTTGCAGAGGAAACAGACATTAGCAAATAAGACATTTTTATTTAATTAAAATTGTGACAAGTGCTATAAAGAAAAAGCACATCATGTAAAATTGCAGAAAGAATCCGACCAACTCAGGAGTCAAGCAAGGCTTCCCTGAGGAAGAAAGAGCCAAGCGCAGACCAAAAGGGTGAGGAAGAAGCAACCAGACCAGGTCAGGGCCAAAAAAGAAGACAAAAGTCCACGCACAAAGGGAACTGCGTCTGTCCACCTAGGTTGTGAGGTGGGAAGTACCAGTACATGGCAGGCACTCCATAAATGGAGGGTGGAGGCAGGACAGTGGGGGAGCAACATAAAACAGGCAAGTTCCTAATTGATCCTTGCCCTCAGTTAAGTTAAATTCTAAAATTGTCATTCACATTTAATGGCTGTAGTAGGTTGATTTACACACCCCAATAAACACATATTCTTACCTTAATGCACATTTCGGCAGGTGGGTGTGAGCCCACTGTACAAAGCACTTCTTGAAGATGTTACTCTTAAATTAAGGTATGGCTGGAGGGTGGGTATTAATCTGGAAAACTGGAGACCTTGTAAAGAGGACCTGGAAGTCACAGACGAAAGGAGAGGACATTGCCAGGTGACAGAAGGAGAAATACAAGCCACGGAACCCCACGTATTGCTGGTGACCATCTAGAACACTGCCCACCTGGGAACAGACTCACCGATGCCTTGGTCTGCACCAATTCTGGCCTCGGAAACCAGGAGCCAATAAATGCCTGTTGTTTAGGCCAACCTAATTGGTGGCATTTGTGATAGCAGCTCTAGTAAACTGACACCCCTCCAGGGTTTTAGTTAGGTCTACAAACCATCCAGACAAATAGAGTTCATAAAGCCCACTTGGGCTCCACCTTCCAGACTTTTAAACCTCCAGTATCCTGGGGGCTAGGCTATTTTAATTTGTCCTTGAAGACAGCCTTACATAACAGGGCTCTGTCCGGATTCAAAATCAGATCTCACTGTGATGAATTATTACTAACAAAAAGCCCTCATAACCATGTAGATGCCTTCTCATTCCATTTCAGTAGGCCCAATCAATTTACATAAAGGATGCTAAATGGCCGGTGGAGTCAAAGGGAACCCAGGAATGCTGCCATATGGTAGAGGGAAACTGAAACACTCAGAGATGCTTTTCTTTTGATTCCCAAGTTTAGAGAATACACCCAGAAACAGACGCAGCCCACTGGGTTTTTAAATAAATAACTCTCCTCCAAGGCATTCCAATTATGCTCAGTGCCCCTCTCGCTTGCCAGCAAGCTGCAGGTTCAAGTGTTAAACAGCCATAAAAGGACACATTTCAATACATCTGAAATACACTCATTTTCTTTCCAGAGAAAGAAATTACTGGATCCTCATTACATCCATGTTAACCTGAGTTCAGATACCTGTGATAAATGGCCTAGATTATAATATATTGACAAAGGACTGTCTTTCCTATTGATTCCGTACAGGGTCAGCAGTCAATACATACATAATTATACAACTAAGGTTTGCAGATTGGCAATACCTGTTTATTACTCTCAAAAATTCAGCGCCATGGGCGGGCCGCGGTGGCTCAGCGGGCAAAGTGCTTGCCTGCTTTGCCGGAGGACCTCGGTTCGATTCCCGGCCCCAGCCCATGTAACAAAAACAAAAAAAACAAAATACAATAAAACAAGAAAATGTTTAAAGATGTTTCCCTTTCTTCCTTCCTTCCTTCCTTCTATCCTTCCTTCCTTCTCTCTGTCTTTCCTTTAAAAAAAAAAAAAAAAATTCAGCGCCAACAGTCAGCTAGCTCTGGGAACAGCACACCACCTCCAGCTCCACTTCCCTCAGACACAGGGTGGACTTTCCAAGGTAAAAACGAGAGGCAGAACAAAGCAGACATGATCAAAGTTGCATGCTTTCCTGGGGCAAGAAGCTATAGCGGGACAAGCCTGAGGAAGAAGGGCTGTCCACAAATAAAATCTACGGACAGAATGTCTTGTCACACTCTGCATCACAGCATAATGTGGACTAGGGGCTCAGGAATGATGAACCAGAAGAAAACTACTTAATAAAAGAGTTCGTTAAGCTTTTAAAGGAGTTTTGGGAAAACAGCAGGAGATTGGTGAGCCCTAAATTTAGAGTTTGTTAGCTGGCAAAACAAGCCTCTGGCTGAAGTTAGAAGCACTGGATTCCAGCTTCAACTAATTAACTCTTTGGCCTTTAGCAAACGTCTTCAATCAATCAATTAGCAATTTAATTATTGGGCAGCTACTATATACCCAGTGCTGAGCTGAGAGGTGGGGCTGATGCAAAGGAGGTTAAGACATAATTACTGCCCTCCAAGAACTTAACATTTTAACTCAAGAGGACAAACAAATATGTGATAAAATCCCAGCTTTCCGGAACCTGTCAGAAATGAACTTTTTTGTTACTCAGTCCCCCAGAGCTGGAAGTTAAAACTTGAAGTGCAAGTGCATTTAACAGTTAAATTCTTTTCAAATGGAAGCTTTCATAAATATGCTATGGCAGCATTCCCAAAAAAAAAAAAAAAAAAAAAAAAAACTGTTCTGCTGGATATTTATAACAGTTACGAAGAAAGGAAAAGTCAGCAGGTCTCACGGATCAAATAAGTTTGAGAAACAATGAGTTGAAAAGTGAAACAGGTTTCTTTCCTGTGGGACTGATCACCGCCTTTTTAAAAAACTGTGTATTGTGTGTGTCTAAAGCAGGGGTATCTTATACGTTTCTCCAGGGAACCATTTCTCTCCTGGGGGCTAGATGTGGGGCATGGAAGGGCCATGCACTGCCCCCTCTCCTTAGGTGAGCGCTGTCCAGGGCTGGGCACTGTCCTCCCTCCGCGTCAGTCACTGGTCTGTGCTGCAGAGAAGGACCTGCTGCAGTGAGACCCACCCTGCCACCCGCCACCATGGCACAAGGAGCACCTCCTGGGCGGCAGCACACATCCCACCCAAACCTGCTCCCTACTGAGCGCTGCCTCGCTGGACTTGCCCACAGCACAACCGCCATGTGCCTTTCTGGAACCCCGAGGCAGGCTGTGAAAACCTGTCAGGACCTACAATGCCTGCCCTCCATATGCTGCCCCACTGCATGTCATCCCCCCCAACAAAAGTCCTGCCTCCTTCAGAAGATTCCAGACCATGCCGACCCTATCCTCTCCACTCAGCACGCACATGACTGCAAGATGCCCTTGGCACTTACCCAGGCGCTGCCTTACAGGGCCTCCTGTGGTTATTTTGTGGAACAGGCTCCTCTCAGACCATTTCACTGTGGATGCATTCGTCCCTGAATCCTTACCGAACAATGCATCCCCTCAAGGCAGAGTCTTCCTGTCTCCTGGTGGCACTGAGAACAAGGGCTTTCAAATGTTTTGCAGACTGACCAAGAAAAAACTTAAAAGAACCAAGGCAAGGTATTGTTATGAAAAGAGGCCAATCTTGCTGGATGAGCCAGCCTGGCACCTGCCCTCCTGAGACGAGGGCTGAGGGCTACGCTGACCCTCTCATGCAGGGCACACAGGGGGAGGTGAAGCTGACCCCGAGCTATGCTGGTGGTATTATTAGGACGTCAAACCCAAACAGAGGTAGATGAGGCCACAGGTACATCTGAAAAAGGCTTTTGAAGTGGTGGCTGTGAGCCTGGTGCCCCTAGGACCCCTGCAAGCCCTGAGAGATGCTCAGCCATCCCCCTCAGGCCCCATCCAGACTGGAGGCCCATGATATCCCAGAGTCAGGTTCTCTGCAGCCCAAGGAGACTACCGTATGACAGGCCTGCCAGAGGCACAAAGGAAGCCTGTCTTATTAGAGTTACTGGTCCATGTGCCAATGGTGAGAGCAAAATACCCTGGCTCCCCTCCCTCCTGCACCTGAAGGGAAGCTGCTGCCCAGGGGTCGAAAGGAGTTTCCTCAGCCTCGTGCAATGCAGGGTAGCACGATGGTTTGGGGCATGGGTTTCTGGAAACTACACAGACCACTTCACCTGAATCATGGCTCTAATGATGATTCATCTGTCCTATGTTAACTCTCTGAGCCTTAGACTCTTACGCAAAGTTAGGCCGACAATTCCTTTTTCATCTGGCGGTTGTGAGAGTCTGCGAGATAACTGCACCGAGTGCTCAGCCCAGTGCTGGGCACAAAGTAAATGCTCACTAAACATCAGCCTTTGTAATTCATCAACCAATGGCTCCCCCTACCACAGCTGGCTTCTGTCTACGGCTCACTGTGCACAACTCTCCAGCCTAGGCTGAGACCCTTGGCTCCTCTATTCAAAAGATAAATGCTCCAGAATTGAACATCATTTTTTACATAATTAGATTTTGCTGCTCTCCCCACCAAATTACGATACTTTCCAGAGTCAAATTACTTGTGTCCTTTCTTGCTTTGCCATTTAATAGCTGTGAGGGCTTGGACAGCCTCCTCGTCTATAAAAGTGGAGGTAACAGCACCTATTTCATTGAGTCATTGCAAAGATTAAATGGAAATATATGTAAAGTGCTCAGCACATAGTAACTGTCAACCAATATTAAGTGCTATTCCTACTGTTTTGGCTACATTTGCTGAAATCAAGACAGAGGTCCACCACCACTGCTTTTGCAGCCACAGTGTGGCTAACAAACGTACGCGGAAACTGCAGGGCCTTAGTAGCTAGTCTAGGATAATGTGAAAACCTAGAAGCCTAGGCTTTACCACCCAGTGTCAATAATGATGGCTGCTGAGAGCCAGCTGGGAGCCGGCAGTCAGCCCATCAGACCCATAGCAAAGTCCAGCCAAGCCCAGGGAGGCAGATCCCAGCAGCTAGGAAGAGGAGCATCCCCCACCCCCACCCCAGCAGGAGGGCCCCAGCACTCTCCCCCACCCCCTCAGCTGGGAAATAAGAGGCGGAGAACAAGGTGATAAGGGAACTCTGCTGCTCTGCAATTAGCAGAGAGGTAGGCACATGGCCACAAGGCCTGAGGGCACAAAAAATAACAGGGCAGAGAGATTTAGCCCAGGCAGGGTGAACTGGAGATGGAGAGAGCAGCTGCCAAGGGTGAGCAGAAAGAGTGATGAAAGCATCCCTCAAATCACAAGCAGAGGTTCTGGAAGCAGGCTCCCTCCCCACTAAGGAATTCATCTACAGAGCAGCTCTCTGAGGATCAGGCAAGAATTCTTGGGAGGGTGAGCCCAGGGACCAGGCCCAGGGCTGCCAGCAGACATGTGCAAGCTGCTCAGAGGGGACCCCAGGAATGCGCACACTTCAGGGATGGTTTGGTCTGGGGCTGCAACTCTCCAGAGCCAGGGTTCCTGACTAAACAGGAAATATCCCCAGCCCACTCTTCCCTGACCAGTAATGCCTCTCTGATCCCCAGCGGCATCAAGGAGGAAGAGAGATTTGCCAGGAGAAAGAATCTGAGCCTTAAAAAATTGTAGGAGACAATAAAGCAGGATATACAAACATCTTAAAAATGCTCAATGTAACAATACTTTACTGAAAGTTCATGTTTCACCTGAAAGGCCAATAACCCGCCTAGGCTGGGAGGAAGGAAACATTCAGCTCTAGTGACCCTGGGGCCAACCATGGGAGGGGAGCACAGTTTGGCAATACCTATTAACATTAGCAATGCATACAGCCTTTGAGCAAGCACATCCACCTCTGAAATTTAATCTACAGATACAGCTGCATATGAATGAAATGAGGTTTCTGTGAGATTATTAATTGTATCATTGTTTGAAATGGCAAAAGGTAGGAAACAACCCCAATTTCCACTAATAGGAGCCTAGGAAAATAAAGTATACCCAGACAGTGGAATCATGCAACTTGAAAGAGAGAGAGAGAGAGCAGGGGTCCTGTTCTAGTTTGCTAGCTGTCACAATGCAATATACCAGAAACAAAATGGCTTTTAAAAGGGGGGATTTAATAACTTGCTAGTTTACAGTTCTAAGGCTGAGAAAATGTCCCAATTAAAACAAGTCTATAGAAATGTCCAATCTAAGGCATCTAGGGAAAGATACCTTGGTTCAAGAAAGCCGATGACGTTCAATATTTCTCTCTCAGCTGGAAGGACACATAGCGAACATGGCAGATCTGCTGGCTTTCTCGTGGCTCTACAAAAGGGACTCTCTCCAAAATGTTTCCTCTTTAAAAGGATTTCAGTAAGCAACTCCACCTTCAATGAGCGGAGACAAACCTCCATGAAAATCATCTCATCAAAAGTTACCACCCGCAATTGGGTGGGTCACATCTCCATGGGAGCAATCAAAATGCTCCCACCCAGCAATATGGAATGAGGATTGAAGGACATGGCTTCTCTGAGGTCCACCACAGATTCAAACTGGCACAGGTTCCAATATATAAATGGACAAAATTCGTTGAAGTCTACAGGGAAAGATACACAAAATATATAAAAAGATGCCCTCCTTTACTCGTAGGAAAAATTCCAGTTACAACTACACTGCACTACCATTCAAAACCTCCTTTGCGTATTTTATTGGCGAGACTGTAGAAAAACAAGCATGGTCATAAGGCGCTGGCTGGGGTGCGAAACTGCAGATCCCCAAGAAGCGGAACGTGGCAACATCTAACAAAACTGGATGTGCTTTTACTCTTTGACCTGGCAATTCCACTTCTAGGAATTTACCTCAAAGATACAACCTCCACAGAAATAACAGATGTACAGAGTTACTCACTTGCCATCAAAAATATGCCAGAAAATATTGGAAACAGCCCAAATGTCCATTCACAGGAGACTAGCTAAATAAACTACTATAAATCCACACAGAAGAAAACTCTGCTCCCCTATGAAAGAATGAGAAAGATCTCAGTGAACTCCTATGAATTCTTTCCAGGATATACTGTGGTGATGGGCAGGTGCTGGTGTCAACTTAGCCAAGTGATGGCACCCAGTGGTCTGGTCAGGAAAACACTGGCCTGACCGTTGCTGCAAGGATATTTCATGGCTGGTTGATAAACAGCAAGGCTGGTGTTTTAAATCATCAGTCAGTTGATTGCATGTGTGGCTGATTACATCTGCAATCAACTAAAGTGCGTCTCCCACCAACAAGATAATCCAATCAGTTGAAGGCATTTTATGGAAAGAGACCTTTTTACCATTTCCTCAGCCAGCGAGCCTCTCCTGTGGAGTTCATCCAGACCCTTCATCAGAGCTGCCAGCGTTACAGCCTGCCCTATGAATTTTGGACTCTTCCATTCCCAAGGTTGCATGAGACACCTTTACAAATCTCATATTAACAGATCTCCCCTGTCGGTTCTGTTTCCTCAGAGAAACCTGACTAATACAACTGTTAAGTGGATAAAAGCAAAATGCAAAAGAGACTGTATTTCCTAAGAACTTGACATTTTCAAGAACACAATTATCAGACCAATGAAATTTGGCTTTAATACAATAATGTTATCTAGTCTATATTAAAATTTCTCCTATTTTCCAGAAACATCATGGATAGCTGTTTTCTTTCAAATACCAGGATCTAGTCAGATATTGAATATTGGACACAATATTCAGATTATAAACCCAGTGGGATACAGTCTAAGAAAAAGAAATGCCCAAAATCTTGACCTTTCCTTGGGTTTTGCATGAGTAGTGGTAGTGGTACTGTGATTCTAAAACTCTTTGTGTACACGGTGGGATAAAACAAATGCGTGAATGTACTGACATTGTTGGAAACCAGTATTCTCACTGTGGGAAAAAGAGAGAGAGTGACAGAACCTAACACAGCGTTGGATTCCTGCAGCCAGGATCAGAATGACTCATAACTTACATCGTTCCTGCCACTGTGCTCTTACAGAGCCTAAAAGCAATGACAAGTCCCAGTCATGATGAGTACAGCCAGCACCCAGATCTGGGTTTATAAATACCAGTTCTCATTAAAAGGGATCAGAACTCAAGGAAGAAATGACTGATGCCAGGACTGGAAGAAAGTAAAGACAAGATGAGCCTGGGACATCTCAATATGCCAGAGAGCAAGAAAGTGCCCGAAAGGACCCAAAAGCTCGGATGAACAGGCCCCACAGCCAAAGCTGGAACAATTGGAGCATCGGGAGGCCTGATGATGGTAATGATGGTACACTGAATGGTAAAATTAACCTGGAAAGAAGATCCATAAGCCCACGGTGATATTAAAAACATGAGGAAAGATGAAGCTCTATGTTACTGAAAAGTATCAGCTAAAAGGTGTAGACAGATTGGCAGAATTGGACACTTTGCAACCCCCACTGTCAATTAATAGGCAAAGATCAATGGATGCTAAACCACCAGATGAAAGGATGTTGAAGAACAGAATATTCACATGGTCTCCAAATCCCATCGATTATTACAAATGGAATAGGGCACCTTTACAACAAGGGACTCAGCAGACACCGTCCTAGTCAAGGAGTCAAACTATGCATCACCAATACTGAGACAAACTGGTGGTAGGTGCCTTCTGTGATGCAACGAAAATTATGTAACATCACCCAGTGGGCTTCTTGCCAAAATGCCAAATCAGAATTTGGCCATAAAGAAGCAGTCAGACAAACACACTGCGATACAATCAACAGGACAAACGGCCTCACCTCTTCAAAAATGTCAATGTCACAAGACAACCTCTACCCAGAAAAGTGAGGTACTCGTTTCTTTTCTAGATGAAAGGTGATGTGCCAATATTCAATATCTGACCACATCCTGGATTTAAAAAAAAAAAAAAAAAAACAGCAATACATGATGTTTTTGGAGATAGGAGGAATTTTAATACAGACTAGAAAACATTACTGTATTAATACAAAATGTTTTAGGTCTAATAATAAAACAAATTCACTTTGTTTTATTCCATCTTGTACACAGAGTTTTAGAATTACAGTAGCACTACCACTATCACACAAAACCCAAGGAAAGGTCAAGATTTTTCTGCATTTCTTGTTCTTAGACTGTATCCCACTGGGTTTATAATCTGAATATTGTGTTCAGTATTCAATATCTGACTAGGTCCTGGTAGTTAAAAGAAAGCAGCTATATATGATGTTTCTGGAAAACAGGAGAAATTTTAATATAGTCTAAAAACATTATTGTATTAAAGCCAAATGTCTTCGGTTTGATAACTGCATTCATGAAAATATGGAATCCTTAGGAAATACGTGCTCTTTTGTATCTTGCTTTTGTTCACTTAGCAGTTACATTAGTCAGGGTTCTCTAGATATTAACTTTGATTTATTTAAGTTATGAGCTCATTCTGATACTTGCTGTGTGAATTTAACACAGTGTTAGATTCTATAACTCTCTCTCTTTTCCCCACATATCTTTAAAAATAAGAATGGATAACAACCAGAACCAACAGAGCCCCACGCAGCCAGAGACCTTTGGAGATGAAAAAGGAAAATGCCTCTGGAGGTGCTTCATGAAACAAGAAGCCCGGAGAGAAAGCTAACAGATGTCGCCATGTGCCCTTCCAGCTGAGAGACAAACCCGAACACTATCAACCTTTCTTGAGTGAAGGTAACCCTTTGTCGGTGCCTTAATTTGGACATTTTCACAGCCTTAGAACTGCAAACTTGCAACTTATTAAATTCCCCTTTTTTAAAGCCAAAAAATAAAATAAATAAGAATGAAGACGCTTTCTATATTCAGATTTTTTTTTAATCTTCAAACTATTTCACATTAAAAAAGTCAAAAGCAAGATACATGACAGTATCTCCAATTTTTTTTTAAATGGGGGGAATAAATGAAGCTTTATTTGCATGTGGACCTGTAGTTTCTGGAAGGACACACAAGAAATTAATAGTGGTGACCTCTGGCAGGTGGCAAAGGGGAATGGGGAATAGAACAAGACAGATAACAGACAGAAATGGGGACACTGTTCATTTCCTGTATGTCCTTCCAGAAACTACAGGTCCACATGCAAATAAAGCTGCATTTATTCCCCCCATTTAAAAAAAAAATAGGAGATACTGTTTTTCTGTTCTGGGCAGTTTTTCTGCTCATGTATATTTTTAAAAATATTTTGAACCATGGGAATATATCATTTGGGAAAAACATGAAAATCGTTTCTTAGAAAAAGAGTATAAGAAGTTAGGGACCTTCAGTAAAGGCCCTTAACATTTTCTAGAAGTAGTGATGATGTCACTGATACAATAAAGCACAGTCTCCTCTGGCTGAATGGGGACGAACAGTGTACAGGTTGGCAAAACACATCAAAAGTCTTATATTTTTGTGTTTCCCAACCATTTTGAAATTCTTTTTCTGAAAATTTACCCTAAGAAATAATTATAAGCATGAACAAAGATTTAGTCACCAAAAGTATTCATCACAACATTATCATAAACATAGGGGAACTGAAAATGGCCCCCAAAAAAGAGAGAGAAACTTATTTAATTAAATTATATAACATCCATCAAAAGAATACTAGGAACATGTGGTCAAGGTTTGTACAATGACATGGAAAGATGTTTATGTTACATTTTTAAATGAAAAGAGCATATACAAAACATTTCATTTAAAATCATATGCATGTAAGCACAGAAATGCACAAATCAATACAGCTATTTCAGGGTAATGGGACGACAGCTGTTTTATATTTTTCTTCATTCTGGCTCTTCCTTTTAGTTCCCTAAAAAAATAAGATGTTACAGTTTTTTAAAGGAGTGAAACAATTTTTGTAAATAGTGCTAGAAAAGTCCTGTGCAGAAAGCTTCTGGAAAGGTACAATCCAGATGCAATTCTCACCAACTTCAAGGCTGGGGACAGCCAACTCACGTCCCTAACTCAATATCACTTGCAGAGAGGAAGTGGGAAGATGACAGGCAGCCTACAGGGTGGGATATCAAAATGAACCTGTCAGCCTGCCAACAGCCCCTAAGAGCAGCTCTTCCCAAGAGTAGATCAACATCCACCGGACCATTACAATGCTTCTCCACTTACTCCCCAAGGAATGATCACATCTGAGGGGAAAACACAGCTTCATTCCAACAGAGCTCCCCTCGCTAAGCTCCACATGTCAGCTCAGACAGCACCTGAAGCTAAGGACTGCCATAAAAAGCTGACACATCAGCATATCCTTGTGACACTAGAAAGAGGTATGATGGTTTCCTGCAACTAAGCTGAGAAAGTCCCAGGTTCTGTCAACTTGCTGGCAGCAGAGCCAGTCAACAGCATGACGTTTATTTCAATCAGCAGTTCAGCAGGCCCAAGAACGAAGGGTTGAAGTCCTACGTGGATGTGAAGTTTCCCATCTTTTTATTAACTCTTCTACTTGGGCAAGTCACTTACCTTCCCTGAGCCTCAGGTCCCTCAGGTATGAGGTGGAAATAACAGGATCTTTTAGCAGGGCATAAAGATTAAATGAGCTTTGTGTAAAGTGCTTGGTATAGCAGCTTAGTGTGCAAGTGGGCAAACGTGCACAGGAGATTGAAAAGCATAAAGCAAAATGATGACAAGGCAATCTCAGCACAGTATCTGGAATAGAGGAAGTCTAAATAATTACCGATTATTATTGAGAGAGCAAAGATAAGTGAGCTAGAGTCACCCACCAACAGAGCAGATAAATCATATGTGAAGGTTTGAGATACAATCACCCATGGCAGGATTCAAAGGTTCCAGGAGATTAAGAATGACATCAGAAACCAAAAGAGAAAAAAGTACTAGATTCAAAAAAAAAAAGGACCTTACATCCAAGTCTCATGTATCAGGTTTTTCTTAAAATGGAACATAAACTAAATGACCCATTAAAATGTTAGTTTTAGGAAATTAAACAAGCTTTAACCCTGATTCCTATTAAAAATGAATAGAAAAATAACGTCACATTTAACAGTTTTCAGTGTTAACCAACATAAGCTAGACTGCAAATGGAGAGGATCTTTAAAGTACTATTTATTCGTAATTTATCAATTAACTATGTGTTTCCAGATAGAGGGGTAGATCCCTTATTCTGGGAGTGTGTTGTTTAAGAGGAATTTTTTATACTGTCCCCGAGTTTAACTAAGACCAAAAGTTTAGCACCAAATTCCTTTTACATTCTTTTTTAAAGGGGCAGACAACAATCTTCCAGATGTTGAAGAAAGTCTTACCTAGAGGGTTTAGTCCAAAAAAGGAAGAACTGATCCTACCACCGCCCCATGTCGACCCTCCCTCACTCCCCCGGTCTGTATGAGATGAGCAGTAGAGAAGGGTGAAGGTCATTAGCCTATGGGGACATGCAGTGTCCACCACGTTCTCCCAAAGCAGTCTATTTGCCCTCTTAAATGCAATTTCAAGGGGTGTTATAAGAAAAATGCTCAAAAACTGGGCAAGAGGAAAAGATTTATTTCCCCATTTGGAAATCTCAGGGAGTGATCTTGCTACTCTCTCCTGCAACTAACTCAACAGGGGAACAGAGAATTCAGGAGGACTGGCCAAAGTGAGAGATGGGGCAGCACTGGAGAAGCTCTGTCTCCACGGTCAATCAAACAAGGATATGAGAGTTAGGAAACAAAAGAACAACACAGAAGGTATCTGAAGCCACTTTATATACACTTCTTCAAGGGGGCTGCCCACCAGGTGAGAGGAACTGAGCAGCATAAGCCTGTGGGTTGGACCTCCAGGAGAGAATGCTCCAGGGAGGTCATGATGCCACTGGCCCAATATCTAGCTTCTCCTCCCAGGTACCTGGTAGGATTAACCTTAACTGCTCTACTGGTGCAGGGTCTGGCACATGACTTATTGTACTCAATAAAAGTGTCTCATCCAAGAGAACCCACTGAATTGCTAATGTAAGGCTGTACAGCAGACTCTTCCTCCTTCCACAGTGATTAAGACAGCACAGAGACAGAGCCCTCATCAGCCTGTTGTCTTGGGGACAACACAGAGCAGAGCCCCTGTCAACTGACGAGAGATGTGTAGCATGAGGGAAAATGAATCTTTGCTGTTTTAAGTCACTGTCATTTTGGAGTTATTTGTTACCACAGCATAACCTGGCCCATCCTCACTGATAAAAAGAGGAGAGGATGGAAGAGGTTGATCTGGAGCCAAACTACCCATCAGGGAATTATAAAATCAGCAGAACTCCTACCTGGTACTCCAGAGAGATCATCTTGATACACCTCGGGAAGGAGAAGGTTAAATAATTAACTACACATTTATTACCACATGACTCTTCAAACCTAACCTGTGCAAGGTAAGAAGAAGAGAAAATTCCAAATCTGATATGAAGTTTTAAACTCAATTGGGCTTAGTTTTATAACTAAAAATAATGGAAAACTATGGAATCTTCCAAAGATGTTATTAAGGGAAAGCAGGAATTAAAAATAAACAAAATTGTCTCATATTTATTTCCCAAATTGAAATTTTTCAATAAGCTGGTTACCCATACATGTTTGGTAAACAAGGACATGTGTTTATGACTGGTCTCAGAAAGCTGCAGCTGTTCATGTTTGCTCCCCTTACAACACACATACACACACACACACACATATTACAGCAATAATTCTCAAAAGACAATCAATAATGCTCCAAGACAATCAGTTCCAATCAGCCCTAGCAACTGTGGTATACTAATCCTATTATGTGGCCTTACTAGTTCTTTTAGAGATATGGTTGTTTTTCTCTGCATATATAGGGTACACCCTGCAGGGAGATAGAAGATTAGGAAGTATTAAAATAGCATATCCAAGAGAAGTAGCTGTGCTAACATTATTAACAGGGATGTACACTGAATAGCCAGAGTATGGTCCAGAGGATTTGAGAAACTGCAAAAAGCCTAATGGCTGATCTCAAGCAAGTCAAACTCTAAGTGGTAAAGAGGTGTGGAGGGGGCCGAAGAAATAACAGGTACAACCCTCTCACATTACTGATGAGAAAACCAAGACCTAGATAGGTCAAGAGATCTGCCCAAGCCAAGTCACCAGCAGAACTGAAACATGAGGCAGAGATTACTTTCTTCCTGTGGATCCTAGCCCACTATTTTCCTGTAAGATACCCAGGAGAGGAAGGCACAACCAAATCATGCCAAACCAAACTACAAACCAAGTCAAGTCCAACACTGGACTTCTTCTATTCCTACCCTTTGTAATCAACATGGCCTCAAGAACTCAGAGAAAACAAGCAATTGGCCCCACCCTTGAAATATGTCCTGTACAGTCTGACCCATGACTGCCTCTTGCACTTCATCTTCTCCTTGTCTGGCCACCTTCTATGCATCAAAACACCAGGGCCATTCCTACCTCAGGGAACAGTGACTGTTCACTCCACCTGGAATAATCTTTCCCCTGAGATTTTCACAGGGCTTACTTCTACATTTCTCCATTTCTCAACTGAGATCTCTTTTCAAATATCAAATATTCAAGGAGGCCTCTGCTACAATGTTAAAACAGTCCCCATCCTAATTCTACCATTCTCTATTCCCTTACCCTTCATACCACTTACCACAACTGGAAATCAATTATAAATCAGTGTGTCTGTCATGTCTCCCCACTAAATAATGTAAGTTCCATAACAGAAGAGACATATATACTTTGTTCACTACTGTATCCCCACACCTGGACAAGCTATCAGCACGTGGTATGCACTTAATGTTTATTCAATCAATCTCAGGGGTTCTCCAAGTAGTCCTACCCAGAAATGTCTTCTTACCCATTCCATTTGTCCTGTATCTACTGACCTCTCCTTCCTCACTTGAAACCTCTTCATGCATCAAAAACTTAGAAGGAACATTGTATACAAAAGATCCTGAGTAAAAAGGTGCGCTCCACTCAGGGATAAAATGGCCAGTCAACATCAGCAATACCCTATAGAAAAATCCCACCAAACTGCCCAAACCGAAGGCCCCAGGATCCAAGATCCATCAGGCAGATGCATGAGCACATTTCCCAGGTACCTCTAGAGCCTGGCTGCTCCTCATAAAGCAGCTGATCTCCACTTACCTTGGAAAGTCAGCAAATAAGACAACTTGAGTGTGACAGGGGAGGGGGAGGACATTTATTAACATATCAAGTCTTCCCAATTTGTCCCTACTCAACATTATGACCCCTGCCCTCTAAAGAACAGTTTTGTTATTTTCCAGCCTCAAAGTCAAGAGGGTAGTATACCTATGAAGCCAGATGAGTGTAGGTGGCATTTAGCTCAGAGAGGCCAAGTCAAACTACTTAATAAAGAGCTGGGAGAGGGTAAAGGAATAGAAAAAGAGTTTTATGGTGTTGTCATATAATAGTCTCCTGAGCACCTATGGGGACCAAAAGAATAAGGAGGAGAACAGAGCTTTTGAAAACTGTACTTCTGAATTATGAACTGGGCCTTCTCTAGTTCTCTTCAAAAGACAGAAGTAAAAACTGGAATTCCTTTGGCTGTTGGACTGTGCATTTTTCAATGAGACAAACAAAGCCTTAAGCATGCTGGGCACTGGGATTTGTTTGGGTAACAGATTCTTCTGAAGAAGCCATTCTACTCATAGTATCCTTCCCCCTTGCCTTATTCTCTCCAAATACATTTCACAATTCAGAGCAGATGTCCTTCTCCCTGAAAGCCTCCCAAATCTCTACAGTGAAGATGGGTGACCCCCACCCCAGAGTTCCCATGGCATCCTGAGCTTCCTCAACATTAACTCACATCACCTTGTGTTGTAACTATATATTCAACTGTTTGTCCAAGTAGAGCATCAGCTCCCATAAAACCAAGATTCAGTGTTGAATTTCTACATCCCCAAGCCTGGTGCCATTCCCAGCACACAGGTATTCAATAATTAAGATGATCCAGTCTCTCTCAAACTCAAAATATTACTTGACAAATTGAATGGAAAAAACTCTTACCTGCTCCCCTTGTCCATATAGTACAAAGCGAATTTCCTTCCTCTGCATCAACATCTGTGCCACCTATACAGGGGCTCAACTATTCTGCTTATAAGTTTTACTTGCTATGAAAACATCTCACATATATACAAAACTCTGTTGGAGATGTGCATGGGGAAAGGATAGAGAAGAAAGTACAGGATTTTTAAACTATGACTGAAATATCCAAATATTTCCAAAAAAGTGAGTAATGTGTTAGGATCCCATGTTAGACAACTAGTAATAGAACAACAACATTGGCCACAGGTCTATAAAATTATCACAAAGGAAGGGGGCCTCCAGAGCTGTGATAAGAGGGGGCATAGTTGTGGCCACACAAGTGTTCTTCTCTTTACCCTCTGTGGCCCTCACAGTATGCCGAGCAGCTAAATGGGCCTTTCAAAGTTTACCCAATCCTAGAAAAGAGAAAGATACACTTTTAGATTAGCATCACACAGGAGTTATGATCTCCTCTTGTCTGCTGCAAGTTGATCTTCAAAGTGAGGAAGGAATTTCAGGTCAGACCAAAAAGACCGTTTACCCACACTGCTACCCTTGCCTAAGACATCCAACCCTCCCAGGAATGGGCCAGTGAGCGCAGAAGAGCAGCCTACACTGGATGTCAAACAGAGTAATTGGTGGGACTTGGGGAGGAATGCAGAATAAAGGAGAAAAAGAAGGGAGGGCTTTAAGGAGAATGAGGGGCACTGAGGAGAATGCCCAGGAGAACTCTTTGGTAGCCAAGGGAAGGCCACATGGTCCAGCCCATCGTCTTGGACACAGGCTTCACACCCCAGGGCAGAAGCTATAGAAACACCCAAATGGGAAAGCAATGTCTCTGAGTCTCCCCATCTCCTCAGTCATAAGGACTTAGTGTGTGCTCTCCTAAGCTACTTGAACAAGAAGTAAAGGTAGGATCTGGCATCTTCTAGGAGGCCAATGGGCTTGATCACTTTGTCACAGACTGTGTCCCCTTCCCTCCCAAGTAAGAGTGCTGGAACTACATAGGGAAAGAGCAACGGGCCCCCAGCCTACCCACGAGTATGTACATAACATCAAAGCAGCATTAGAGATGGCATAAAACAAGCCAAGGTCCTGGGAGTCAGGAATTTACAATCCAGGTGTGCTGCAAACAGACAAAACAAGACCCCAGTGTGGGTAATACCCTCCCCAACGCTGAGTCACGTGGTACTGTCACTGCTACAGACTTCAGAGGAGCCGGCTGTTAAAATTTTCGGTTGAGCATATGAAAAAGAAGTGAGTTGTAAACAAGGATTGCCTTGTTGAAAATAATGGATACTACCTGAGATGCGCAGGGAACCATGATTCAAGGGAGAGTAATCAGCCCATCCATCTGCAAAATGTCCGTCCCTTTGGGGAAGAGAAATATTTTATGCTGCATTTTGTAACTCCAAAGGGTAACAAACTCAAACAGCCTCTCTGATTCACAGTGCAGCCAATTTACTGTGACTCACAGGTAAATACATAACATCTCACACAAAAAACTCTCTGTGGCCGTATACCTTTTGCAAAAATAATAAAAATCATACTGTCATTATTATACCAATTGTCTGAAACAATCCATCAGATTTCCTCAGGATATAAAAGTAATATATTTGCTCAATGAGTCCTCCTTTCTCTGGCTCTGGGAAAGTCAAATATCTCCAACATGAGGAGCTCCGCATGCCAGAATGTAAACTCGGTGAGGGCAGGGAGTATTGTCTGTTTTGTTAACGGCTTTGTTCCAGAGTCTTGAACACGTCGACACATTTGTTTCTTAAGTGAACAACAACAAAAAAAATAATGACTAGGGAAGACGGTGGGAAGATGGTAGAGCAGGAAGCGCCAGGATTCAGCCCCTCCACCAGAATAATTAAACAGGTACAACTATCTGAATCAACTATTTTGAAACACCTGAGTCCAGGAGAACACAGTACAACATCCAGGGAAGAGCACATAAATTCCAGTAAATTACTCTCTCTGCATGGCCTTTACTGGTGTCCATCCCTCATTCTTGCAGCTGGCAGCAGTGGGCTCTGGCTCCAACTGTGGCTTGCTTTTGCTAGAAAGGGACATAAAAGTCTACTTCTCCAAAATCCAGGATGGGCACAGGTTGACACTGATAATAGCTTTTGATTAGTTACTTCAAATCACTGGGGCCCAGCTCTGAGGGCAGTCACTGTTCCAACCCACCCCAGCAAAGGAGGCAGAGAAGACAAAGACAGGATACTTCCTCAGCACCGGAGAGGATAACTGAAGGGCTGCCTTTGCTGGGCAGGTCAAGAAAGCACAAGTCTAGGAAGCCATGTAAGAAGCTCCTGGCACCCTTCCTAAACCCTCCTTTATCCTCTCTCGAGGGCAGTTTGGAGCTGCACAGTGCTCTGTTCATGGATCCCTGGCTTTGTCCCAGGTGAGAAAGACTGAGTCTGGAAACTCCTCTCCAGAATGCCCTCCTTTCCCAGAATTTGCCCTTTGCTTGAGACAAGGAAAGCAGTGTAAGAGACAAATGAGGCAGATAGGATGGGCAAAAGTTTACCTGCTTTAGGTCTGGCAGTAGAACACCTAGAAAAGGGAAATGGTCTGTCTCCTGCGAAGTACAGGGGCATTTAAACTCTCTAAACAGGGGAACTCCTAAGGCCATGAGTAACCTCAAGTCCAGAACAAAAGACAAGGAAGACCCTGCATTTTGCATTTGCCTTGGGTGGACCTTCCTGATAGGAGGGCTGAAGCACAGAGAAAATCTCTGTCTGTTCACCAGCTGGTTCCAAAATCAGGAAACAGACCCATCAGGGAATAAATCCCAGAGCTAATATTTTAAAATAGTAAAATATACAGTGTGCAAAAAAAAAGATTACAAACTGAACAAAGAAACAGGAAATGATCACCTTTCCAAATAAATAGCATAAAAATCCAGATATGGTCAAGGAAGAAGAGCAGACTGTGGACTTAACAGGCAGACTTCCCCAAAATGATCTTCAATATGTTCCAGGAGGTGAAGGAGAATACAAAGAAAGAGCTAAAGTATAACAGGAAAACAATGAATGAACAGTATGAGAGCCTAAGCAAAGAGACAGAATTTTTTAAAAGGAACCAAACAGAGCTACTGGAGTTGAAGACCACAATACCTGAACTGAAAAAATGCCCAGGAACAATTCAACACCAGATTGGAGCTGACAGAAGAAAGAATCAGTGACCTTGAAGACACGACACTTGAAATGAGTCAGGCTGAGGAGCAGAAAGTAAAAAGAATTATAAAAAGCTAAAATACCTAAGAGACCTCTAGAACCCAATCAAGAATATCAATATATGCATCATGGGGTTCCCAGAAGGAAAAGAAAGAGAGAAAAGGGCAGAAGGAATATTTAAAGAAGCAATGACAGAAAACTTCCCAAACTTGGCAAAAAAAAAAGCATGACTATGCACAGCTGAGACTCCCAAAGAACATAAAACAGGATAAACATGAAGAAAAATATGCTTTATCACATACTGAACAAACTGTCAAATGCAAAGGATAGGAGAGAGTTTTAGAAGATGCAAGAGAAAAGCAGTGTGTTATGTTCAAGGGAGAACCAAATAGATCGAGTGTGATTTCTCATCAGAAACTATGGTGGCAAGAAGGCGATGGATTGAAATAAAGTGCTGAGAAAGAAAAATTGTCAACCAAGAATTTTATATCCAGTGAGACTCTCATTCAAAAATCAGGGAGAGATTAAGACATTCTCAGAAAAACAAACACTGAGGGAGTTCATCACCACTAGACCTACACTTCAAGCAATACCAAAAGTTCTTCAGACTGAAATGAAAGGAAACTTGATAGTGGTTCACAGCAAATAAAGAAATAAAGACTTGTGGTAAAGGAAATCATTTAGGCAATTATAAATGCCAGTATTATTGTACTGTTTGGTATATAACACAACTTCTTACTTCCTACAGGTGCTAAAATGCAAATGTATAAAAGGTAATGATAAAACTATGGTTTTGGACATAGAATGTACAAAGATACAATTTGTAACAAGTACACAAAAGTAGGGAGACAGAGTAGTATAGGAACTGTGTTTGTATATGCTATAAAAGTCAAGTTGGTATCAAATCAAATATGATTATTATAAACTTAGGATGTTAAGTTTTACCTCCCCAGTAACCATAACAAAAATAGATGAAAAATGTTTTGAGACAGAAATGAGAAGAAATTTAATATGGTACAATGTAAAATATTAAATAAATATGAAGTAGGCATTAACAGAACATGTGAGTGTCAAAAAAAGTATAAGATCTACAAAGAATAAATAACAACATACTCTTAAACTACCAATGAATTAAAGAGGAAGTCACAAGGGAAATTAGGAAATATTTTGACATCAATAAAAATGAAAATACAATATACCAAAACTTATGGGATACAGCACTATGGGAGGCAGTGCTGAGAGGAAAAATTTTAGCTCTAAATGCTTACATTACACAAGAAGAAAGGTTTCAAATCAGAGACCCAAAACGCAAAACTGGGAAGAACTAATAAAAAAAATAGAAGAGCAAACCAAATCCAAAGCAAGCAGAAGAAAGGAAATAACAAAGATGAGAGTGGAGATAAACGAAAAAGAGAATTTAAAAAAAAATAGAGTCAACAAAATCAAAAGTTAGTTATTTCAAAAGATCAATAAAATTGACAAACCTTTAGCTAGATGATGGAGGAAAAAAAGAGAATGAACACAAATGATTAAAATCAGAAATGAAAAGGAGAGCATTACTATTGACCCTAAAGAATTAAAAAGGACTATAAGAGGATATAATAAACAACTGTATGTCAATAATTTAAATAAATTAGATGAAATGGAAAAATTCTTAGAAACACACGACTACTTACAGTGACTCAAGAAAAAAATAGAAGATTTTTCTATTATTATTACTAGATTTTTCTCTTTACTAGTAAAGAGATTGGATCAGTCATCAAAAAACTTTGCAACAAAAAACAGCCCAGGACCAGATGGTTTCACAGGAGAATTTTACCAAACATTACTAGAAGAATTAACACCAATCCAACTCAAACTCTTCCAAAAACACTGAACAGAAAGGAACACTCTCTAATATATTCTATGAGTCCAACATCACCCTCATTCCAAAACCAGATAGAGAAAATAAAACTACAGACCACTGTCTCCTATGGATATAGATGTAAAACTCCTCAACAAAATACTAGCAAAGTAAATTCAACAGCATATTAAAAAGGGTATACATCATGTTCAAATGGGATTTATCCCAGTAATGCAAGAGTGGTTCAACATAAGAAAATCAGTAAATGTAATACATCACACTAAGAGGATAAAGAACAAAAAAGAACAAAAAATACATGACCATCTCAGTAGATACAGAGAAGGCATTTGACAAAATCTAGCTGTATTTCTTGGCAAAAAATACTTAGAAAACTAGGAACAGACTGGAACATCTTCAATGTGATGAGGGAATATATGGGAAACCACAGCTAACATCAGACTTAATGTGAAAGACTGAAAGCTTTCCCTCTAAGATCAGGAACAAGACAAGAATGCCTACTCTCACCAGCTTATTACACATTGTATCAGAAGGTCTAGCCAGAGCAATCAGGCAAGAAAAAGAAATTTTAAAAAACACCTAAATTGAAAAACAAGAAGTAAAATTTTCCCTATCTGTAGATGGCATGATCCTATAAACAGAAAACCCTGAAAAATCCACCACAAAGCTCCTGGAACTATTAAATGAATTCAGCAAACTGGTAGGGTATAAGAGCAACCCCCCAAAATCAGTAGCATTTATGTACACTAGTAGTGAACAATCTGAGGAAGAAATAAAGAGAAATTCATTTACAATAGACAAATGTAATGTAAACTCATTTACAATAAATATCTAGAAATAAATCTAACCAAAAAAGTAAAGTATTTATACACAGAAAACTACAAAATATTCCTAAAATAAATCAAAGAAAACCTAAATAAATGGAAGGATAGTCTGTGCTCATTGATTGGAAGACTAAATATTGTTAAGATGTCAATTCTAGCCAAACTGATTTATAGATTCAATGCAATCCCAATCAAAATTCCAACAACCTTCTTTGTATGAATAGAAAGGATAATCCACAAATTTATACAGAATGGTATAAGGCCCCAAATAGCCAAAACAATTTTGAAAATGTAGAACAAAGTTGGAGGACGCATGGTTCCCAAACTTAAAAAAAAAGAGCCACAGTAATCAAAACAGCACAGTACTGGTAAGACAGACATACAAACCAATGGAACCAACTTGAGAGCTTAGAAATCAACCCTTACATTTATGGCCAACTGATTTTTGACAAGGAGGCAAGGGCTACTCAATTGGGAAAGAATAGCCTCTCCAACAAATGGTACTAGAAAAACTGGATCTCCATTTGCAAAAGAATGAAAAGGGACCCCTACCTCAAACCATATACAAAAATCAACTCAAAATGGATCAAACATCTTATATTTATAAGAGTCAGAACTATAAAACATTTAGAAGAAAATATGGGAAAGTATCTTCAGGAACTTGTGTTACGTAATTATTTCTTGAACCTTACACCCAAAGCAAAACTATCAAAAGAGAAAAATTGATAAATGGGACCTCATCAAAATTAAAAATCTTTATGCTTAAAAGGACTTTTATCGTGAAAGTAAAATTATAGTCAACACAATGGGAAAAAAATACTCAGAATATCTGGTAAGGGTTAAATACACAGACTACACAAAGAAACCCTTCAGCTCAACAACAAAAAGGCAAATAGCCCACTTGAAAAATGAGCAAAAGACTTGAATATGGGCAGGCCACGGTGGTTCAGCAGGCAAGAATGCTTGCCTGCCATGCCAGAGGACCCGGGTTTGATTCCCGATGCCTGCCCATGTAAAAACAAACAAACAAACAAAAAAAAGACTTGAATAGAAGATATACAAATGGCCAGAAAACATCAAAAAAAGGTACTCAACGTCATTAGCCATCAGGAAAATGCAAATAAAAATATAATGAGATACCATTTCATATATATTAGAATGGCTACTTTTAAAAAACAGAAAATTTCAAATATTAGAGAGGATGTGGAGAAATAGGAGCAATCATTCATTACTGGTGGGAATGTAAAATGGAGTAGCCACTTTGGAAGGGAGTTTGGCAGTTCCTTAGAAAGTTTAGTATAGATTTATCATATGACCTGGCAATTCCATTGCTAGGTATATACCCCAAAGAATTAAAAGCAGGGACACACACAGATATTTGCACACTAATGTTTACAGTGGTTGTATCCACAATTGCCAAAAGACAAAGCAACACAAGTATCCATTAATTAAAGAATGGCTAAGCAAGAAATAAATGAAATTGAGGACATGGAAGCAATCGAGACAATCAACAAAACCAGAAATTGGTTCTATGAGAAAATCAATAAGAGTGATGGACCCTTAGCAAGGTTGACAAAAAGAAGAAAGATGATGCAAATAAATAAAATAAGAAATGGAAGTGGAAATATAGCCACTGACTATAATAAAGGAGGTAATGAGAGGATACTATAAACAACTTTATGCTAATAAACTAGACAATGTAGATGAAAATGGACAACTTCCTAGAAAGGCATGAACAACCAACTTAAACTCAAGAAAAAATAGATGACCTTAACAAACCAATCACAAGTAAAGAAATTGAATTACTCATTAAGAAGCTCCCAAAAGAGAAAAGTCCAGGACCAGATGGCTTCACCTGTGAATTCTACCAAACATTCCAGAAAGAATTAGTACCAATCCTGCTCAAACTCTTCAAACAAATTGAAGAGGAGGGAAGGCTACCTAACTCATTCTATAAAGCCAACATCACCATCATATCAAAGCCAGACAAAGATACTACAAGAAAAGAAAATTACAGACCAATTGCTCTAATGAATATAGATGCAAAACTCCTCAACAAAATTCTTGCAAATTGAATCCAGCAGCATATTAGAAGAATTATACACCATGACCAAGTAGGATTCATCCCAGGTGTGCAAGGGTGGTTTAACATGAGAAAATCAATTAATGTAATGCACCATATCAACAAATCAAAACAGAAAAACCACATGATCATCTCGATTGATGCAGAAAAGGCATTTGACAAAATTCAACATCCTTTCTTGGTGAAAACACTTCAAGGATAGGAATACAGGGAACTTCTTCAACATGATAAGGGGAATATATGAAAAACCCACAGCTAGCATCATCCTCACTGGGGAAAACTGAAAACTTTCCCCCTAAGATCAGGAACAAGACAAGGATGTCCATTATCACCACTGTTATTCAACATTGTGTTGGAGGTTCTAGCCAGAGCAATTAGACAAGAGAAAGAAATACAAGGCATCAAAATTGGAAAGGAAGAAGTAAAATTCTCACTGTTTGGAGATGATATGATACCATATGTGGAAAATTCTGAAAAATCCACAGCAAAACTACCAGAGCTAATAAATGAGTACAGCAAAGTGGCAGGTTACAAGATCAACACTCAAAAATATGTAGTGTTTCTATACACTACTAATAAGCAATCTGAGGGGGAAATCAAGAAAAAAATTTCATTTATAATTGCAACCAAAAGAATAAAATTTGTAGGAATAAATTTACTAAGGATACAAAAGACTATATAAAGAAAACTATAAGAAATTGCTAAAAGAAATCGCTAAAAGAAATCACAGGAGACCTAAATAAATGGAAGGGCATACCATGTTCATGGATTGGAAGACTAAACATAGTTAAGACGTCAGTTCTACCTAAATTGATTTATAGATTCAATGCAATACCAATTCAAATTCCAAAAACTTACTTTTCAGAAATGTAAAAACTAATAACCAAATTTATCTGGAAGGGCAGGGTGCCCCTAATAGCTAAAAAATATCCTGAGAAAGAAAAAATGAAGTCAGAGGTCTCACTCTATCTGACTTTAAGGCGTATTATGAAGCTATAGTGGTCAAAACAGCATGGTACTGGCAAAATAATAGATATACTGACCAATGGAATCAAATAGAGTGTTCAGATATAGACCCTCTCATCTATGGACAATTGATCTTTGGTAAGCAGTCAAGCCAACTCACCTGGGAAAAAACAGTCTCTTCAATAAATGGTGCCTAGAGAACTGGATATCCACATGCAAAAGAATGAAAGAGGATCCATATCTCACACCCTATACAAAAATTAACTCAAAATGGATCAAACACCTAAACATTAGAGCTAAGACCATAAAACTTTTAGATGAAAATGTAGGGAAATATCTTATAAATCTTATAATAGGAGGAGATTTTCTAGATCTTCCACCCAAAGTATGAGCATTGAAGCAAGAAATAGATAAATGGGAACTCCTCAAAATTGAACACTTTTTTGCATCAAAGAACTTCATCAAGAAAGTAAAAAGACAGCCTACACAATGGGAGACAATATTTGGAAACAATATATCAGATAAGGGTCTAGTATCCAGAGTATATAAAGAGATTGTTCAACTCAACAGCAGAAAGACAAACAACCAAATTACAAAATGGGAAAAAGACTTGAACAGACACTTCTCAGAAGAGTAAATACAAATGGCTAAAAGGCACATGAAAAGATGCTCAACTTCCCTGACTATTAGAGAAATGCAAATTAAAACCACAATGAGATATCATCTCACACCCACCAGAATGGCCATTATCAATAAAACAGAAAACAACACGTGCCGGAGAGGATGTGGAGAAAGAGGCACACTTATCCACTGTTGGTGGGAATATAAAATGGTACAACTGCTGTGGAAGGCAGTTTGGTGGATCCTCAGGAAGCTAAGTATAGGACTGCCACATGATCCAGCAATACCACTGCTAGGTATCTTCTCAGAGGACATGAGGGCAAGGACACAAACAGACATTTGCGCACCCATGTTTATAGCAGCATTATTTACAATTGCCAAGAAATGGGAACAGCCCATATGTCTTTCAACAGATGAGTGGCTAAACGAGTTGTGGTACATACATACGATGGAATATTATGCAGCCATAAGATGGAATAAAGTTATGAAGTATGTAACAACATGGATGGACCTTGAGGACATAATGCTGAGTGAGATTAGCCAAAAACAAAAGGACAAATACTGTATGGTCTCATTGATATGAACTAACATTAATGAAAGAACTTGGAGAATTTCAGTTAAGAACAGAGACATTCAGGAGGTAGAAATAGGGTAGATATTGGGTAATTGGAGCTGAAGGGATACAGATTGTGCAACACGACTGATTGTAAAAATTCAGAAATGGATAGCACAATACTAGCTAACTGTAATATCATAATGTCAGAACACTGAATGAAGCTGAATGTGAGAATGATAGACGGAGGAGGGCTGGGGGCACAAATGAAATCAGAAGGAAAGATAGACAATAAAGACTGAGATGGTATAATCTAGGAATGCCTAGAGTGTACAATGATAGTGACTAAATATACAAATTAAAAAAATGTTTTTGCATGAGGAAGAAAAAAACAATGGCTAAACAAAATGTGGTATACACACACAATGGGATATTATTCAGCCATAAAAAGGGATGCAAACATGGATCCTAATACATGCAAAACATGCATGAAGCTTGAAGACATCATGTTGAGTGAAATGAGCTTGGCACAAAAGGAGAAATATTCTATGATCTCCTGATATGAAATAAATAGAAAAAGCAAACTCACAGAATGAGGTTCTAGAATAGAGGTTACCAGGGAACAGGGTAAGGATAGGGAATAGGGAATTAAGGCTTAAAATGTACAGTTTCTATTTGGGGCAATGGAAAAGTTTTCAAAATGGATGGTGATGATGGCAGCACAACATTGTGTATGTAACTAACAGCACTAAATTATGTACTCAAATGTGGTCAAAAGGGGAAATTTTAGGTTGTATATGTGTTAACTAGAATAAAAATTTAAAAAGAGAAAATCCATAGAACTATGCAATATGAACAGTGACCCATAAGTTAAACCATGGACTATAGCTAATAGTACAATTATCAAAATGTACTTTCATGAACTATAATTAACACACCTCACCAATGCAAGGTTTTAATAATAGGGTGATATACGGGAATCCTGTATTTTATGCATGATTATTTTGTAAACTAAACCCACAACCATTTTAATAAGAAAAAATACTGTAAGAAAAAAAACTTTTAAAAAAAGAATGGTTAGTGCTTGCTTTGGCAGCACATAGGCTAAAATTGGAATGAGACACAAGATCAGCATGGCCCCTGCGAAAGGATGACACACAAATTCGTGAAGCATTCCATCATTTTATATTCATGGAAATTGTGCGTAGATGCCTTTTGTGTTGAAAATCCCGCAGAGAATCATACTATAATCTCTGGGACCTATGCTGTGTTCATTTAACTTCTCCCCATCCTATCCTTAGTTTCTTCAAGCAAATTCATCATGGTTTTGATTTTTTTGCATAATATCACAGGTATAAACTATCTATCATTTGAATTTTAGTTGTAACTTATCAGTAATAAAACAGGTCATAAATGCTGTTATCAGCTTATTTGGCTTATTTTCCCCAGGAGGCTCTGAAAACAGTCATTCCTTGTCAAGAAAGTGTACATTGTAACATATTTACTACTTACTTAATGTTACATGGATTGCATATTTTTAAAAAGAAAAATTACAGAGAATCACTTATTACACTAGCATCACTACCGTAACAGTAAACCAGTTTTGCTTTTGGAAACTCAGTCAATCAATAGTGAAAGGATCATTAACTCTTTGCCGAGATTGAAATACTGGTAATACAAAGATGGTTTCAAAAATCTCAGCTCTGGTAATTCCACACATCTGAAAACAAGTAGTAGAAGGATTCCCAGCATTACTTGTCCCAATTAAACGAGCATATTTTAGTGATGTGAAAGATAACTCCATGGAAGATATTTGTTTTGTACCAATGACTGGGATGGGGGGTGGGGGGAATCACCAGAATTTTTTTAGATGATTACTAAGATGCTATTATTAAGAAATGCCCTATCTCATTTCTATGGAGAAAAGAAAAAGTGACTTAGTTTGTTTCATCCAGTTGTCAAATGTCAGAAATGCTCATTTTATTTTGATTTAAATGTGTGTTTAAATTTAAACCTGAATTTGTGGTGCCCACTTATCTTTATCTAGAAAATCTAGAGAGAGCATCCTCTTACTGACCCCCCACTCTCACCATTTCACTGCAGCTGGTATTCAGATATGTAAAGATATATATTCTCAAATGGTGACTTTACCATTTAGGAGAGAGTTTTTGTTAAGGATATGTTTGAAGATTGACTTTTTTGTATTGTCTTTCATTCTTTTGACCTTGGCAAAATGTATAGTAGATATTCACGATCATTGCAGATTTTTGTCTTTAAAATGTATCTTTTGTGTTTTTAAAGGCATTCATTTCAAAGTTGTGAATTTTATTATGAACTCAAAGAGGTAGAAGTGAAAAAAGGGAGAAAAAAAGAGAATGTTTAGTCACACGCATATACCTGCCCCCTATTCTCAATTTCATCCACCTGGGCTATACCTCACATTAAAGAACAATAATAATAAAAGGAACAACTATATTTCAAGCACTACTGACATCTTTTTTTTTTCTTTTTTTTTTTTTGCATGGGCAGGCTCTGGGAATTGAACCCAGGTCTCCAGCATGGCAGTTGAGAACTCTGCCACTGCGCCACCGCTGTGCCGCCCAAGCACTATTGACATTTTGAGCTGGATAATTCCTTGTGGTGGGGGGTTCTCCTGTGCATGGAACCATGTTTTTCAGACGCCAGCAGCTCCCCTTCCTGTCCCCCACCCCCACCCCAGCTGTGGCAACCAAAAATGTCTCACTTGACGTTGCCAAATGCCCCCAGGGGCAAAATCTTCCCAGTGAAGAAGCACCCATTCAGGCCTGTAGAGAGCTCCCAAAGTGCTGACACAGACCCGAGAACTGCTGCCCTTTGTTGGTAATGCTGAGACGCCGTCCAAGAGAAACCCTCCTCCGTGCCTCCCCGCGAGGCAAGCACTCCAGACAGGCCTGCCCTGAGACGGGTGGGAGGAAATACCGGGTAATGGAAACCAGACAGGTGTCTCGAACACAAACGAAAACAGACGCGTGGGCCCGGGTCTTGTCAGCATTCGACAGGAGAAACCACTAGACTGCTTTGGCAGGAATGCACTTGGTTTTTAATGATCTCCTCTCACTCACTCCTACCACAAAGGCATTAAAGCATCTACAAGTTGCACCAGTAGCAAGGGATCCATCAGCAGTTCTTTGACTCAAAATCAGGTTTGGAGCATCTGCTTCTGCTCCCAATAATGAACAGGGCTGGAATTCATGAATATCTCCACAGGGCATTCAAAGAGCTCTACAGAGAACAGGCTCTGCAAAACGTTCACAAGGTCAGGTGCAAACGTGAGAAAGGGCAACCTCCTCGGCACCCCAACTCAGGTGAGCTGCTGGGCTCCCACACCTGCTCCCCTGACACCATATCAACAGGGATCAGAGAAACATTCTCCTCAATCAGGACTCTTGCATGCATCATCTTACCTGTATCGACTGGGTATTTACACATATCTTGGCATGCCACATTTCTACCATATTCTTCTCTTTCACCAAAAAAAAAAAAAAAAAATCGCTGATACCCAATGCTGGCAAAGGTGCAAAACAGGCACATTCTACAATTCTGGGAGTAGAACTGATATGTGGCGACATATATACATATATCAATGGCCTTTAAAACACTCTTGCTAGTACACCAAGTATTTCTACTTCTGGAAATATATCATATGGATGCAGAAAGAGTCATGTGCACAAAACTATTCAGCACATACTTACTTAGCATACAAAAAACATGGAAACAACTCACTGGATATTTTCACTTGGTATATCATACATACATTCACTGGGTGAATACACACCATTAACGTGTCATTTGCAAAGAACAGCATCATGCTAAAATGTTTGTGTTAAAGAAAATGAGATAGAAAGAGAGCACCCAATTCATATAAATGAAGTATCAACCATGGAAGTAAAAACTTGGGTATTAAAAAGTCTACTAGAGGCAAATAGACCAAAAAAAAAAAAAAAATTAACAGCCACTATACATAGGAAGGAAATGATTCAAGTCTTTTTTTCTGTATCTCCTAAACTTTCTTTTAATTGTCTATTATTCAAATTGGAAAAAGAACAAATTAAAGTCAAAAGAGAAATGGTAAATCCACAGCTAGAATGTAACTACATCCCCTCTCTATGCTGTTTACCACAGTTTATTTTTATCAGCACTTTCAGCCAATTGTCATACCCTTAACTGCTTATTCTCTTTCTTCCCCAACTAGAAGAGAAGCTCCATGAGGACAGGGAGTGCCTAATTTATAACACATGCTCAATTAAGTGTTTGTTGAATTGGACGTATGAATTAAATTGTAGTGTTTTGGTGGTGTTTTTGTTTGTTTGTTTGTTGTTGTTTGTTTGTTTGTTTTAAGTTTCTGAATCTGTAAAACAAAAATGTTGGTCCCAGTGGAACTTCCATGCACTACTGGTTGGGGAGAGAAGGGGGAGGTAAAACGCTCTGGAAAACCATTTAAATGCATCTTCTAAACCTGAACATCCGCCTCACTATGACAATGGATTCCACACCCAAGTCTGTACCCAAGAATGTGCTGCTATGCAACAGCCCCAACCTGGAAACTACTCACCTGCCCCTCAGCAACACGGCAGGTAAACAGATTATGCACTATTCAGATGGCAGTGAGAATGAGCAAACTACAACAACGTGGATGAGTATCACAAATTTAATGCTGAGCAACAAAATTTAGTGTTGAGATGCAAAAGAGAACACCCTGCATGATTCGATTTATAAAAGTATAAAAACAAGGCAAAACTGAAATGTGTTGTAGGAAGTCAGGAGAGGCATCACCCCGGGAGCTGCTTAGGTAAGGACTGGAAAGGAAACCAGACGGACTTCTCAGACGTTGAAAATATTCTGTCTCTTCATCCAGTTGCTGGTGATATGGGTGTGTTTGCTTTGTAAAAGTGCATTAAGCGGTACATTTATGTAATGCTCCCTTCACTTTATGTGAGTTACACTTCAACAAAACATATTCTCTTCCAATCCTTGGCGGCTGAAGGCAGAGAAATCTGTCCCATGACTCCTTCTCCACTTGCTAAAAACCCTGACATACAGCTCTGACAAGAGCTGTAAACTCACAACACATTGGCATCTGTGCACACATCAAGTTCTGTCTCATCTAGGTTTTCCATCTCAATTGTGCAGACCAGGGGCCCTCCCCTGCAGTGTCTGGGTCTCTAAACTCCAGAAAAAGTATCAGGGATCGCCCAAGTGTTTCAGTAAGAGTTGGTAAGCTGAAGAGGTTGACCACCAGACAGATTCGGAGATGAAGGCCAAAGCTACTGTCCCCCAGAGACATGGCACAAGATGCCCAGTTTGCTGGACTACCCAGTTTGCCAGGACTACCCTGGCCATTTGCAGACTAGACCTTTTTCTCTGCACGATAACCCCCAGCAGGTTTGCCTGACCACCACAACACTCGTTTGCTTCATTTCACCTTAGACAAGACCATAGACTCCACGAGGCCCGGGATCATGTTCGTTTTGTCCCCAACTATTCCAATGTGCCCAGTGCAGTGCCTGGCACACAGCAGTCTGGCCAATAAGAATCCGTGGTGTGAATGTATGAATGAGCAAAGGAACAACAACTACTAAATCAGTGTTCTGAGCTCTAGTTTCTAGAAAGGCAAACCTCTAGGGTCTGGGATGACCATGGAAAGAAATAAAGGAAAACATTCAGAAAGCACACAGAGGTCTTCTGAGGTAGGAAGGAATTCTTAATCACCCAGTTTCTCTAACACCAGTGAAGAAAAGGCAGCATTACTTTATTTTACCATGGGTAGCACTTTGACTCTCTCATTCACTGAAAGTGATAGAGGCTTCATTCAAGATGGTTGGTCAAAAGTTATGGACCAGATCCAGAAACAGAGCAAGGCTAGCCAGATCAGATGGGAAATAAAAGTGCCAGACTCCAATCACCCAAGCCTACTAAAGTTACAAAGGAATCACCTTGTCAGATGAGCATGGAAAGACCTGGAAACTACTCAAATGCCCCTTAACAATAACCATACTCATCTCTTCAATAGACTTAACTATTTTCTCCCTTTGGCAACAGCTTTATCAATTTTAGTTGTCATTAATTTACCACTAATAAGAGGAAATTCAAAAACATTGGGTAAAGAAAAGGTTGAGAATTTGTTCAGTGGACAATAGCTTCAGAATAAGGAATATTGTCAATTACAACTTTCATAAATTTTCTAAACTTTTTGGCAAGGCTTTGCTTTAATGTCATCTGATCTTTCTGGAATAATATGGCCAGCCAACCAAAAGGATTTAAGGATTTAACATACCAAGGAGAGGAGGAGACAGTGTCATTGCCTGTCCCATATCCCCCAACCCTCTGTGTGTGTCCACGTGCCTGCATCTCTGTGCCTGTAGGCACACCTACCAGGAGATCAACATGCTTCACTACCTCACAATTCCTTGTCTATTTCATACCCTTAGCCCCACTCCCATTTCAGTTCCCTCTTCACTATGAATTACACCTAATGTCCGAGTCCATTTCCCTCAGCTCATCTATGCTCAAAACATATCAATTCTGCAAGAGGAAATGCAAAGTCAGACCAGAGTTGACTGGAAATGGGTCCCTTGGGAGGTAGGAAGATACACTGAGATGATCCTCTGGGACCTTGTCATATAGAAGGTCCCACATCAATTCCACTGTGGTGAGTTGCACAGACAGGGTCAAGTGTTATCACTCCAGGAACAACACCTCCTGACAATGGCTGCTGCTGAGGCCTCTGCAGGCCCAGACACTAGAAAGCAAGACCTTTCATTGATGTCAACAGGCGCCCTGCTGGGTGCAGCCGGGGAAAACACTACACATAACAATTTACTGCAAGTCATCAAAATAAGATGCTAGATTAGTCTACAATTTCATTATTATTGGAGCTAGTGATGCTGGCTGTTTGCAGTGAATAATAATTCTCCAGGATTTTCTGAAAATGCAGTCTGAGAACCACCTGCATCACCGTCATGTGAGTGACTTATTTAAAATGCAGGTTCCTGGGCTCTACCCTTGACCTACCAAAGGCCATGCTCTGGACTAAGAGGCTGAAATCCCATCTTAAACAAGTCCCACCAGTGATTTTTTTTTTTTTTTTTTTTTAAAGGAAAGACAGAGAGAAGGAAGGAAGGATAGAAGGAAGGAAGGAAGGAAGAAAGGGAAACATCTTTAAACATTTTCTTGTTTTATTGTATTCTGTTTCTCCGTTTTTGTTACATGGGCTGGGGCCGGGAATCGAACCGAGGTCCTCCGGCATAGCAGGCAAGCACTTTGCCCGCTGAGCCACCGCGGCCCGCCCCACCAGTGATTTTTTTTAAGCATACAAAGAGGTGACTTTCAGAATCCCTGCTCCAGCATCTCATTCTTAGCACCTTTCCTCTTTGCCTTGGCTAAGTCATCTGCAACTTGGCCTGGCCTCTCTTAGAATTGAGTTACGGTGATTTCTTCTACATGTCAGGACAGAAAGGGGAGAGCTGAAATACAGAGTGGAGGCTCCTGCTCGCTGCATACTTGTTCTCCCTGTGTTTTATTTGTACAAAGATTGCCTGGAACCTGCAGTAAGTTCTGCTTCCCTGCTCCAATCACAGACACCGACAGACTTTGCATAAATGCCTGCTCACCCACCACATAATTATGCCGAGAAATGTTGACTGCGTTCTCTGTAGTGTAATGTATGGTAGATCACACAGGAAGGGTTTGCAAATGAGTACAAAGAGTTGTATAATATGTCCTTCCTTCTTCTCTTCCCCAATGCAATTTTAAGTTAGTACTTCCACCAAAGAAAAGTTTGCTTTAAAGAGTCAAGGGAGAGGATCTCTCAAAGGACATCATTTCATAGAATCATAACAAAAGCAACCCAATAAAGTTGATTTCGACATTAGATATTGCCCTTCTGGAAGATCCCCCAGTAATTTACACCACCAGCCTGTGATCACACCTTTCCTCCTTCCCAAGGAGAAACCATCAGCCTCCTGCTGGTGACAGGACACCGGGAGGACCCAGGAACCACAAAATCACAACTGCAGGCACGGCTGCCTCTCCCTTAAACAGAGATCCCCGAGGGTGGAAACCTTACTTTCCATGTGTAACCTCAAAGTCTGGCACTAGTTGATTTCAGTGATGGAGGAGGCAAGAAGGGGGAGGGGGAGAACGAGGAGCAACCTACTTAAACAAGACACACTTTTTTTTTTTAATACAAACTTCACAAATCATCACTCTCACCAAGATACTCTATAAAGGCCTCATTTCTAAACAGTAAGGGGGAATTATAGGCGCTCTGAAGTGCAGGACACCTGACCACAGAGAGAAGGAGAAAGTCATCAGCTGCAGACGTTAGTGAAGTAGGAATTACTTTTTTAATGGGGATTGAGGGGCGGCAAGGGATATTTACACAATGGAGATAGATGGCTGAGGAAGACAGCACAGAAGGGCACAAAGAAGGGACGAAAAAAAACAGGCTATCCTTCGAGTTCTTGGGCCATCTGTGCATCTCACTTTTCACAGGTGAGTCGTTTGCCTGCCCCAAAAATGTGTGTTGAATTGAAATGCATAAAGTATGGCTTTTTAAATACACTAAGAGAGCTTGCTTGCTATTTAAGGGATTCCTGGGAGGAACGCATGTAATGGAAACACATCAAGGTCTTTCTGCTGTAAGGCATGCTCTGCCCACTGTCTGGAGCGCCACTACCCCCTCTGGTCACCTGGATAACTCCTGCCCATCCTGCAGGTCTCAGCTTCAATGCCTTTCTCAAGGAGGCACGCCACGGCCCACGATAATAAATGAGCTCCCCATTCCACCCCCAGTACATAGTCTCAGAACTTTCTGGCGCTTCTCTCAACCATACCTAATGATTATTTTGTCATTGTTTATCTGCCTACCAAAACCATCCATAAACACCAGGAGGTTACAAACCATGTCTATCTTTTTCACCCAGCGCTAGAAAAGGCTGGCATGTAGCTGTCATTTGAAGAATATTTCTGCGCCAATAAACCACGAGGTCCTGTCTTATCTATTTGTTATCGTCTGGGTTATCCTAATACACAGCCGACCCTCTGCTGCTCTGAATTAGAGGTCTGCAATGATCTGGAACTGAAAAGTGAGGTCTATGTAGAGAAGGAGCAAAGACTTGGCCAATCCTACTAGTATTTTCTTGATGTCTAAACCCAAACCTAAAGTTTGGGCACTGCCTGAACTCCAGAGAGAAGCATTTGCTAGACTCTATAGGAACCTCCTCAATTTTATGCAGAACCAAGACCAAATTGTAGATGGTTCATGGTCAGAGGGCGCTGGGAAAGCCATGCTAACATGCAAGCTGGCTGGTCCTTTACCTTAACATGGAGCCAAAATCCCTAAGTCAAACTGGGCCCTTCTGCAGGACAAAAGAGTTTTACTTTCTGAAATGGGCTAGAGGCAATTGCATCAGAGTTTAACATCAAAAGAGATGCCAGTTAGGACTGGTGGGCATAATGTGCTTCCCTGTGAAGCCCTTCTATAACCAGAATATTTTTCAGGCACAGCTGGGCACATATCCCTCCCAGACACTGTGTGGTTGGAGTTGCCAGTTTCCAAAGAGGCCCAGCAATAACGTCAAGTATGAAGGGAAGGTCTTCTGTGCCAAGGCGCTGCAACTGGTGAACAGTAGAGAGGATGGATCATACGCAACCCTGCACAGCCATCGAGGGTTGGCAAGGAATGGAGTTCAGACAAGCTCAAGGATAATGGAACAAACTTCCCCAACATTCCTCCAAGACACAAGTCAGGAAGCAGCATCTATAGCTGAGTGCCCGCTACTCACTCATGCTCACAAGACAGAGTTAAGAGAAGTGATAAATCAGAAGCAAGCAAATCAGAACAGTAAGGATTCCAGCCCCTCCAGGGTCATGAGCATCTACTTTATACCATGTGCTCACTCAGTCCTTCCAAAAATCCCAGGAAGTAGGCGTTATCATTTCAGTTTTATAAATGAAGACACTCGGACTCAAAAAAATAGTCTGACCAAAACCACCAAGCTTGTACTTGGCAAGATTGGAATGCGAACTCAGGTTAATTGTAGGCACCTGCCATACCATGACTCAGCCTCAAAGGGCTTCTCACAGATTCAGGGATTATGCCAGAATTGTGAGAGGGTTGGGTTTCCTGGTCAGCTTACCTTTGCCTCTCAACATGCTCCCCAACCCCCTCCCCCATCTGTGGCTATCCAACATCATCATCAACTACTAATAAAATGACACACAAATATCCAAAGCTGGCCTGACTTATTGGGGGAAGCCCTCCGGCAAAGAACTCCACCAGAGACAGAAAGTTCTGGTCTGGAATAGTTCATTCTTTCATTCAACTTCATTCAAACATTCTTTGAGCAGCTTTCATTGCTCGGCTCTACGGTAAATTCTGGGAACAGCAAGGTATATACAACAGTATATCTTCAAAGGGATCATAAAATTGTGAGGTTCTGGCTTGAAGACAAGGGGTTAGATGAAAAAAGTATTTCTCAGTATGTGTGTCTGTGTGGGACCCAGAATTTCCACCTATCAACAACAATAAAAGTGCATATGCCTATCCTGCTTCTGAAAGCTTTATTTCCCCAAGAATTCAACCAAGAGTTGTGCTTAGGATGCAATTTAAATCCAAAAGTGCTTACTGATCACCTACTGTGTGCAAGGCATGGTAAGGCTCAGGAAACATCCAACTATGAAAGAAGTTAAAACACAGACATATGCAACCATAAATCAAGGAGTAATATTTTAAAGTCTAAAGGAGTTGTTAACAATAATAAAAGTAATATCCTCTACCTACTAAGTATTTGTCAGGCCTGTACTGAGTGCCAACACATACTCGCTCATTTACTCTTTATGACAACTCTATGAGGCTGGTTAATTTGGAGGACGTTTGTTGATTTTGGCCTACCAGGTGTGCATTTCCCCCTAGGGAGCCACCTCTCTAGCCCCCTTAAACCACGTGATCCAATGGAACTCCACCACCCTTCCTCTCCAGGCCCGGTTCCAAGGCTGGGATATGACCCAGGCCAGCCAATCAGCACATTCCACCAGTTTGATCAAAGTGATCGAAAGAGGAAAGGTTACATAACAGGTGTATCAGCCAAGCGGCGATTCTGGGACCTTGCCTGGTATTACTGAGACAGAAAAATCAGATGGTGTAAATTTGTAGTTGTTCTGAGCTACCACATGAAACTAACCAGCCTGAGAACAAAGCCAACAAAAGGGAAATAAAGTCCAAAGATGGGGTTCCGGCAGACAGAATGACAGACACAAACACCAAGTCCTATGATATAACCTGAGCCCTGAGCCCCTGCATCCAGCCTTACCTAAAGCCACAGCTTATCAGTACAATTTTCACTTATAGGAGTGGTTGAGTTTTCTTTCCTCCTAGCTTAGAACAAATTTCAATCATATGCAACCTAGAGACCTCACCAATAGAGTATCATTATCCCCACTTAATAAATGAGGAGTCAGAGGTTCAGAGACAATTAAAAACCTGAGACTACTTTAAGTTAACTGCATGAGGTTGTTTGGGCCACAATGGTAGTGTGAATTTAGACCAGAAATTTGCAAGACTGCCAGGTGCTCAATTGTTCAGGGAGCATTCTTTTCCCTTCATCTACCAGTGCCAAGGTGGAATATGTGATTGCCGTGCTGTACCTTTCTGCATTTCTGTTTATTCCTACACTGAGAATGTGGCCCTCTGGAGTCCCAGCTTTATGCAGGGGTCTACAAAAGTCTTCATTCCAGGCACTTTCTTAGTTAGTGCATTAAAAGGGTGCATCCTACAATTGATGGCATCTTATATTGGATGAAATGGTGGGAAAAAATACTTGCAACTTTGGGAAAAGTATTTAATTTTGACCCAGGAAATTTTTGTTTTCAATTATTTTACATGGGGAGATAAGACCAAATGTGAGCTTGAATCTAAGACGGAATTTCCAAAGGAAATTTCCAGAGGAAAAGTAAAATGAGTCATCCTGGTTGGGTTCAGGATTAGATACCAAATATGTTTGGGTTTTGAATATGTTACATTGAGTGAATTAATAAGAAATAATTTATTATAAAATATTTCAATTACTCATATTACTTTGTCTCCCCAAGCAAAATAAAACAGTTGAGCTAATAATTAGATCCTCACCCCTTTAAGGGAAACTTAAAAACGAAAGGACAGGACAGTAGGATGGGAGATAAGTCCCCACCCCTGATGTGATGGCCACAGAAAAGCTGGCCTCACTCCCATAGACAGAGTAAGGTCTGGCAGGGGATGGGGAGATGTCCTATATAAATCCTGAGTCCTGGTCTCAGGTGAGGTCTGCAGTGGGTGCCTTTCTACCTCCAGCCTGTTTGGAGGAATCCCTGAAATCTAACTCACCAAACAGATGGAGATCACGGCCTAAGAGGGGCAGAGGAAGCTTTATTCCACAGTTACCTCCATCCTGAGGTTCAGAACTTGAGCCCCAAGACTGGAAGGAGATTTCTGGAGTTAGCAATAGGTAACCTCCTGTCTGTGAACATTACGCCCCATGAATAAGTCTGGTAGTAAAGTCACACAATTTGATTAATTCATGCAGGGGTATGAGGGAGAAAGTAAAATAGTCTTACAACTAACTCAGGAGTTATCTGAAATAGACATGGGCTCAGAACTCAAGTCTGGGTCTGCCTAAATCCAAAGTCCATGTTCTTCCTCTCTCCTTTACATATCAATTTGGAAGCTGGGATTAGAAAAAGTTACATGGTAGAAGGGACTCTTGATATGGACCCTGGAAGACAGGTAAGAAACCAAAATTCAGTGGAATAAAAAGGAAGGATGTGTCTTTTGTTGCTCAATGTGGCCTCACTCTCTCTAAATCCACCTCTATAAGTGGAATCATTGCTCTTTCCCCTACGTGGGACATTTCATGGAAGCGTGAAAGTCTCCCTGGTGGCATGGGAGATGAATTCCAGGGGTGATCCATCCCTGGCACCCTGGGATCAGCAATTCCATTCTGACAAAAGGGGAAAAGAAGTGTAACAAATAAGATATCAGTGGCTGAGAGGGTTCAAATAGAGTCAAGAGGCTACTTTGGAAGGCACTCTTACACAAGCTTCAGTTAGACATTGCTACCTATCACAAGTTGCCAAAGGCTAACCAATTTAGTATTGGTTTAGCGTATTCCAGCCAATACTAAAGAGCATCTACAAAGGTTCCATGCACTAGGGTAACTTTCCAGAAACCTACAACCTCCAGATGGGTCCCTGGACCAGAGAAGTCCTGAAATCTAGAGGGGCCAGCCTCTCCAGAACAACAGATAGTTCCATCTCCTTACCCCATATTACTGACAGCTCCTTCCAACATGAACAAGTTAGAATGGCCATAGCTCAAATATCCTTAAAGAGTGGGATAGAGCGTGGGCCACGGTGGCTCAGCAGGCAAGAATGCTCACCTGCCATGCCAGAGGACCCCGGTTTGATTCCCAGTGCCTGCCCATGTTAAAAAAAAATTAAAAAAAAAGTGGGATAGAAAGATCAAAGGTGATGGTGGAGTTATACAGAAAAGGTAGGGTTTAAGAAACAAATATGATTGCTGAATCATTAAACTGATATTTCTTTTAGTCTCCAGTATCTTAGAGCAGCTAGAAATAAAAACCTAAAATTGTGGAATTATAATCCATATCAAACTCTGAAATCTGTTCTACAACTAATTGTTGTGCTGTGCTTAGAAATTTATTGCTTTTTTGCATATACATTATTTTTCACAAAAAGTCAAATGTGATGACAAAAAATATTTATTCCTTCTAGCCTCCTATATTCTGGAGCAGCTAGAAGGAAAACTCTGACATGATGGTATGATACAGCCTATGACAAACTCTAGGATGTGTCCTGCAACTACTTGTTGAAGAGTGCTTTGAAAACTATTGCTTTCTTCTTTCTTTGTTTTGTATATATGTTATATTATACAATAAGAACATTTTTAATAAAATAAAATAAAGGCAGGATGTGCTGAAAAGGGGCATGGCAATCATTGTCCAATATGGACAACATACAGCCCAGAAACTATAAGGCATCTTGGAGAAGAGCGGGGTCGACTTACACACTATGAAACAATCACATTTTGGAGGATATCTGGTCAAGGTGGATTTTCTAATACTTAGGTGCAGTGATTCCCAATTTGCAGATGATTTTGCCCCACAGGGGAGATAATTTGTGTTGTCACAGCTCAGGGATGGGGGCGGGCAGGGAATGCTGCTGGCATCTAATAAGCAGAGGCCAGAGATATTGCTAAACATCCTATAATGGGCATCCTCCACCCATGACACAAATAGTGCTTGGGTAGGACAGATACTGCAGCTTTCCCTTTCTCTACTCTTACCCCATCCTGCCCAGTAATAAAACTTTTATTTGAGTATCTGGCCATCAAAATAATAAGAAGAGGTAATGTACACAAATTCTGGGTTGTGAACCTCCCAACCCCTACACATGTCCCAAGCTGGAAGGAGGCAGTGAGGCATGAACCCATGGACCGGGGTGATACCTCTGAGTTGATGGAAACCCACCATGGAAGGAGCTTGGGCCATCACACACTTTGTGGAACACGGCCACCGTACCAGCCCATCCTTAACATAAGAGAAATGGCTTTCTATCTTGTTTAAGCGTAGTTATATGGAGGCTCTGTTTTATGCAGCCAAATCTACATTCTAATCTTTATGTTAGTATTAAGTCATTTTTCCTAGCAAGAGTTAGATAGAAAGTCTATCCATTTGGGGTCGCTTTTTGGTTTTTTGAAAATATTGTGATAACAATGGAGACTCGCACCCAAAATCTCATATTCACCCTCCCACAATCTAGCTCAGCTGAAGTCCTACAGGAGTGTGGTATGTGGGGAGGGTGACCTGGGGGGCAGGCCAACTAGGAGAAGCAGCTCTACCATGCTTTCCAGGGAAGATCTACCCTTTCTCTATCAAGGACAAACTAAAGGTAGGGACAGAGAATATAAAAACAGTCTTAGGTCTATCAACTTTTAACCTGTCCTTCTCTAATGATCCCTGTGAAATAATTATTTCTATCAGTGGTCACCTAGTGCTGGGGATTTAGGGTAGTGGGTTCTTTAAAGAGCCAGGATCACAAACTCATTTAAGTCTCCTTGCACCTGTTTAATGAAAATGATTTTCTGCTACTCTTGATTACAAGCTAAGTTTCCTTGGTGACAGATTAATGACTGATCTGGTAAGCCATAGCACCTCTCTTGTTACCAGGCCCCCGGCTAAGCCAGCCACTATTCTATCAATAAGCCCCACTTGCCCTTGAAACTCATTATAGCTGAGCTATTAAGATCAGATGCTCGCTACCACCCCAGATCTGCCAGAGATCACCAAATCCCACAGAGCATGTGCTAGAAGGATAAAGAATGCAGACTGGTCCTTGTGGTCTCATTAGAATTACAAACTCGGGTCGCGCTGGAGTAAGATAAATGCCAGCCAGGGCAAAACTTCTGATTTTGGGGCCTGCCAAAGGTAATTACCTTGGACTTAAATGCCAAGATAATTGTGCAAAAGAAAGAAAATGTCATGTTTGGTGTAAGCAACAATATTATTTTAATCAAATCAGAAGCTCATTATTAGGAGAAGATAAATCCTGAAATAACTTTCACAATAAGCTGGACCCACCTGGCTTCCTATTCTACTCACTCTTTACCTAATGTTCCCGGAGCTGACTGTCCTTAGGTATGAAGCAGGAAAGACCTGCAATATGATATCAATGGAGACTCACTCCTAAAAGCCATTCAATTGTTGATCAGTTGAGTCAGGCTCCCTGGTTTCAGCTCAGGCCCCTCCCAAATCATTTGACTTAACCTCCCAACAAATGGAAGATAATAATAGTACTTCTCTCAAAGTGCTGTTATGAACATTAAATGAAATAACATGTGTAAAGTACCTTAAACAATATCTGGCACAGTAAGCGCCCGATAAATGTTAGCTATTATTCTATTTCTGCAATGTTGTAATTTTAAAATTACAACCAGCATGTATCACTTTTATCAGAAAAAAAAAGGTATTTTTTTAAAGAAGAAAGCAGAACGAGAACAAATGTATTCAGCATAAATTACAGAGTTCATCCAGTAGACAAGAGGTTACATGAGAGATGAGATCACGTTTATATATCTTGCTCAGCCCCCCAGCCCAGTGCCCATCATAGGGTTGGCAGTAAAATAACAGCTATGGAAAGCCCAAGCAGACGTAGAGAAATTGGGAGAATGGCTGTGACATCTTGATCTCTCAATCGCAGATCACGGGGGAATTAAATGCCTAACAGTTGGAGACAGGAAAATATTGTATAACTTAATACAAAGAACGGTCTTCCTCGTATCTTTCTTCTTAATTCCATATCTGTGCAAAAGTCCAGGTCTCCATCTAGCCCAAACATCCCTATTGCTAGTGTTTATAGAAGAAAGATGACCAAACAAACTGCCCACAAGTACCATTAGGAATAACCATCAGAATGTTGTCATATCTCCCCTGCACCCACTGTTCCAGGTAGCAAGCCAAGGTGTAGCTTGGAAGGTTTCACTTCTGGAAAGAAGGAGATAGTTAATTATTTGTGTGCCTAGAACAGTGAGACACTTAAGAAGGTCTAGAGGTCATCAGGTCATCCCGGAAAAGCCACAGGAAACCCAAGCATGGAGCACACATACTACTGCCGTTTCAACTTCAAAGCAACTACTCTCTAAAAAAGAGTCCTTAGATTTTAATTTCCCAAGATCAAAAACCACTTTCAAATACTCCCACTTGAGGAAAAACCCTCAAGTTCAAAGACGGCCAGTGGGGGAGGAAGGGAGGCAAGAAGTTTACTTTCACAATGACTTTTTAAAAATTGACAAGCCGCGTAACAGGGAGCAGCCTTTCAAAGTTATCAGTGGCTGCAACCAAACCACTAATACAACAGCAAAGAAGCTGGGGCTTTGTCAACCTCAAGCAATTGCTGGCTCAGGGAAAGTGATCAGGCTGGCTGAACAGTAGATGGGGCTTTGTCCATTGTCTACCAGATAGCTGGCTTCTATCCAGAGCAGCCTTTTACCCCCTGGTCCCAGGGAATTCAGGTTTTGTGGCTATTCCAAGTAAATGACCCAACTGGAGACACTTGGACTTGCCCTAAAAGAGCATCTGGCTTGAGTTTCATAGCACTTTGAGAGATTAATGGCATTAAATTATGTCTGTGCCATTGGTAGCAACAGAAGATTCCATGAAATGTATGAAATAGCCAATGAGTGAGGATTTAGAGATTTTTTAATTTTTAGGCATCTTTAATAGTACGCTAAAGTGTCATTTTAAAATAAATATGCTGTTAAGAATATTAGTTCAGCACCTAAAATTGCTCCAGAAACAGAAAACAGTGAATGCAAACAGAAAAAGCTTTTCTCTTTTAACAAAAAGCCCTGAATATTTTTACAAAACCTAAACTAACCTCATGTTTGTTTAAAATATTGATTCCCAGGACTCACCCCAGGAAAACAGAATTGACTCTCCAGGGAAGGAGCCAAGGTGCTGCAATTTCACAAACACCCCAGATGAGTGTCATGATAAGTCAGGTTTGGGAAAACACTGTTCCAAGGATACAAAATGTTCACAACTCCCAAGAAAACAAATTCCAATTTTTTTAAATGTAAAGCTGGAGAGAACTTAAAGATAATGCCAGGCTTATGATACACTGAGAACAGGAAATCCTTTTTTTTTTACATGGGCAGGCACCAGGGAATCGAACCCGGGTCCTCTGGCATGGCAGGCAAGCATTCTTGCCCGCTGAGCCACCATGGCCCACCCAAGAACAGGAAATCTTGAACATCATGAAAGGAGAGTAAACCTTTCCAGAGGCGGAAGACCCAACAAGCACAAGTGCTTTCAGCCATACTCAGCTGCCATGTAAACCAAGGCATCGGAAAGGGGAAGAGGGTGGAAGGGGGAGGGGTAAGGGGGGAGGTGTGGCAGGAGTCCCACGTTTTGGGGGGAAGAGGAGGACAACAAATGTTCTGTAAAAGTAAGACCCCAAATGACTGTGAAAGTTCACCGAAAGTGCCTGAAAGCCCCTTTCGAAGAGAAACAGCCCACCATCTACCAGGGGAGGGGGAGAGGGGATGCAGAGAGGAGAGAGAAGCAAGCTTCCACTCACGGCTATGGGCACATCATACTTCTCAGGAAGGGAAAAGGTGTCCTTTAGCTTGGAAAGTGAAAAAAAAAAAAAATCGAGGATTCAGTCAATTCTCAAAGCCTCCCCTGCAAGGGCTTGGGGCTACTGGGAGTGGGGCTCCTGAGAACCCAGTGGAGGAAGAGACCCCACACACCTCCCTCCTCGAAGAGCCTGTAAACTGTTCCCTGTTGTGATAAAAACAAGGGACTCCGTGGCACGGGTCTCTCGCAGGGGCAGAAAATTCCTAATTCCTAATACCAGGTGCCCTGAAAGTTCTTAGTCCCCAGTCACCCGGGACAGCCGCTCCCATCAGGCAGAGGGGCTGCCACCTGCTTGAAGGCCTCTGAGCCAGGTGTCTGCTGCTCCTCTCCGCACGTGTGGGCAGCTGCGGGGCAGAAACGGGCAGCAGAGGGGCCTCTGGGCGCCCAGGATTAGCTCAGTCACCTGCTCTCCTCCCAAGGCTCCCCCAAAAGAGCAATCCACCCACCCAGGCACCCCTCCAAGTCAGGAATTGCTTGTTCCCTTTCCCTGTCCTGCCAAATGCCCCAGGGCCAGACCCCCACCCCACCCCACCCCACCATTTTATCTGGCCGTTGGTGGGACCCTAGTCAGCCTCCATCTGTACCGGGAGCACCTGGCTTCCTGATTAATGAGACTGCTCACCCCACCCCACCCCCGCCCCACCCCCAGCCCCACCCTACCCTCTCCAGCAGGGATTTTCTGGCAAAACCCGAGGCTGCAGCCTCCTCTCTAGGGGGCCTGTCAAAGTCAACCATCAACGTTAGAACTCAAAAGCTTAGGGATCCCCTCTCTGCGGAGCTGCTCGGCTGTCCGCGCCCTATTTTAGAGCAGTCCCACACCTACACACCTACACACACACACGCACCTGGGCCCCAGGTAACAGGCAAGACAGCAGCCCTTCCAACTTCTTTTTAAAGTTCCTCCCATTCAAGACGCAGCCCCGGAACCACGGAGGGCAGGCCCGTGGGGCCAGGCACCCTCCCCGGCCGCCTCAGAGGGCCCCTCTGGGAGAAGCCCCCACCCACCCCTCCCCATCCCCGCCGCCGCCGCGCCCTGCCGCGGTACTCACATCTCGAAAGCGGTTCCAGTACTTGTCCCGGTCGTACTGGGAGACGGTGCTCAGCCACTGGTCATTGTCTAGGAAATTGCCGCGGTTGGGGCCCGCGCCTCGGGCGAGCGCGTCCAGGTGCCGGCCCTCCACCTGGAGCAGGCACCACGCGGCCGCCGCCGCCAGCACGACCATCGCGGGCATCTGCCGGGCAGGGATAGGCAGGGGCAGTGAGCAGGGGGCGCGGACGGAAGGGTGGGCGGCGGCGGACCCTGCGCGGACCGAGGTGTCGGGGCGCCTCGGAAGCAGGCTCAGGCTAGGGGGACCGGGGCGGGGGCGCACGGACGCGGGCAGGTTCAGCTCACACACCTGGGGAGCGTGCCGCGGCTCCAGACACCCCTCTTGCAAACGGGGGGCTCAGTTACAGATTAGGAGGCTGCGTCACAAATTAGGGGGCTGCTGTCAAACTACAGAGAACCCCCGTCACCACCAATTCTCCGGGTGCCCCACTGACCGCTGCTCTCGGATCAGGGGGTTCAGGACCCCTCCCCCAAACCCGGGAGCCCTCGACTCGCGAGCCGGCGCCCCCACCCCACCCCCACCCCCAGAGAGGTGCGTACAGCTCTGGGGCTGGGGCAGGGGAGAATGGGGCTCTGAGCAGCCACCCAGACTCGGGAAGAATCGGGGGGAGGGGGCGCAGCTGGGGGGCTCCCGTTGGTAGCCCAGGGAAAGGCTCTCCCATCGCCCACCCCGGGGCCTCCGCGGCAAGAGGGGCGCACGGAGATACGCCCAGGCTCTGAGCCTCCCAGCCCCCTGCATGGTCGCGGGGGGTCCCAAGTACGCCAACTTAAAGCGCGGGGTTCGGCGGAGCATGTACCTTGGAAGCCGGCCCGGGTCCCCGCGGCCGAGTTGCTGGAGCTCCTGTGGCGCGGTCGCGGAGGCTGGTCGGCCGGCTCGCTTCCTTGCGCTCCTGCCACCCGCCGCCGCCGAGCGTCCGGCAGCTTTGTGAGCCCGCAGCGCTCTGGCTCGCCTCGCCGGCTCGGGCGCGGCGAACGCGGGCGGAGGAGCCCGAAAGCGCCAGCCGAGGCCTCTGGCGCCCCCTGGCGGCCACCTGCCGCCGCGCAGCGCGCCTGGCTGCTCCAGGTCCAGCATCCCGGGATGTGCTTATTCCCAACCTTTTTTCCTTCCGAGTTCCGGTTTTCTTAATGAAATAAGCTTACAGGCCGAAGCTAGTGAGAGACAGCTGAGGGGACTGAGGCTATAAGGCAAAGAAGCCGGCCGATGTTGAGGCATTCTCAAAAGTAAGGTCGTTGGGCCACCCAAACCAGAATCACGTCCGTGGGGGAAGGAGAGGGCTTCTTAAAAGTGAGCATTGCTGGCTCCCGCCCCAGATTTGCTGATTCCGCATTTCTTAGGAGAGGATTCAAGAGTCTGGACGTTTAACGAGCTGCCCAGGTGCTTTGTATGCACAGAAAAGTTTGGAGACCTCTACCCCATCAGTCACCAAAGGGGATCAATTTCCACAGTGTTCACTGCAGGGGCCCCCTCACCTACGCGTTGGACCCCATCTCTGCACCCCATTCCCTTTATCGTGCCACTGCCATCAGCTCTTAAGACAGCCCCTCCAACCTCCCTTTCCATGATTTCTGCCCCTGTGTCCCACTTGGCACTGCGGGTATCCCTTGGGATTCTACCACAGAGAAGCCCCCTGTGGCTTCTGCCCCCTCCCCTGGGAGCTGGCCCCAGCACTAGGCTGTTGGCTTTTGTGGAGACGACAGAGGGAAAGGAGGAGAACTAGCACAGGCGTCAGGAACAGGACACAGAAATTCGAGGCAGACCACCCCACCCCTTTCCCTGAATTCTCTGCCATGTCTCATCACAGCTGGAAGGGATTTAACAGTCCCCAACCTGCCTCTTAGGCTGTTTTGCCTGCCATCCTTTCCTCCTGCCACTATACCCTGTTCTCTCTCGGACACCTGAACGCTCTTTAGAACGAGCCTGACACCTGTCACCCCTCCCCTCGGCACACACTCATGCTGGAAACTCCTCACGTTGTTTCCTGATCAACACCAAACTCCTGGCTGGAGCCCGCAGGCCCTGCTGGCCCCTGCCCACCTCCTGGCTGATTCTCCTCCCAGCCCCTCGTCCTTTCCTGACTTCCCCGACAGGCTGGCCTCGGGGGAAGGCACTCACTTATGACTGGGCCACTCTCCACACCCAGCCCCAGCTTGGCCTCGTGAAATCATCCCTCCGCTAACTCACCCTCACTTCTCCAGAGACACTTTTGTTGAGCCAGGGGACGAGGCCAGGACCCCTGGAGATACTGTCCTTGAGAACACAATGCTTCTCTAGCTACACGTTCACTGCCCTTGGAATCACTCGTTCCACATTTGTCCTCCCCTGGTGACTGTGAGCTCGGCGAGGACAGAGCCCACGTTTGACTTGCTCACTGCACAAGCTCCTGACACACTGCAAGTTCTCAAAAACTATGTGATGAATGAATGAATGAATGAATGGCACCCAACCATGGGCCTGAAACCACACTTCTCAGCCAGCATGCCCGGACATGTGTGATGTGGTCAGCTGTAAGTGCCTGCATGAGCCTGTGCCCTCAGCTACCCCCGTCACAATGCTTAAGCCAGAAAACCATGGGTCCACTATGATTTCTCCACTTCTCTTCCAGTCTATCAGTGAGCCTGGCTCTTGCCACTTTCAGACGCCTCCCCAGTGCGCTCCCTTCACTCCATCACTTCTGTCCCCGGGGACTAGTCTCCCCATCCTTTCCTTTCCCCTCCCATCCCTCATCTACTCAGGGGCCAGGCAGACCTCTTTAAAACAGAAATCACTTCCTTGCAAAAAAACCTTTTGATGGCTTGGCCCGAAACTAAAACAAAAATCCTAAACTCCTTCCCAGGACTGGGGAAGCTTGTGCCACCTGCTCCTTCCCCTACTCACCAGATTCCAGCCACCCTCCCTGTGGTTCTGGTAACCTGCTGGGCACAGCCATGCGCTCTGCCGGGCATGTGCCTCTCGCTGTTGGTCACAAGGCGCTCCTTCCCAGATCCCAGTTCTCAGCTCAAGTGTCACCCCCTCGTTGAAAGCATTCCCTGACATCCCATCTAAAACAGGCATGCCCCGCCCCAGCCATGTCAGCATTCTCTGTCATCACACCTGCTGGTCCTTATAAGTAGTTTGTGCCTTTGTTCGTGGTCTCCCGCCCTCAATTTGAATGTTAACTCTGAGAAGACAAACATATTGTCTTTTTCACTGCTATATCCCTCAGAGTAATACTTGGACTGAATAAGTATTTATCCAGTGATTGAATGAATGACTGGAAGCAGCAAATTCTACAACTCTCAATGCTCGCTGAAGTTTGAAAACCCCGTCTAGAGATGTTTCCTTGGGTTCCCCTTACATCCCTCGTTTGGCAGATCCAGGTTGTGCTTTTCCGGGAGGGCCTGTCCTCAGTTTAACCAAAGGGCTTCGGCTCTTGGCCAAGCTGCAGCTTCACAACTGGAATCTTCCCGCAGCCCCCTGCAGGGTGAGAAGGGCAGCCCGGGCAACACAGGCAGGTGTGTGTGCGAGCTGGCCTGAGCCAAGGAAGGACATAACCTTGGAGCGGGTCAGGGCGGCTGGAACTTGGAGACGTGCCATCAGCTCCGCCAGCACTTAAGGGAAGAATGTCAGATTTATTCGGTTGCGGGAAGCACCCAGGACCAAAATCAATACTGAGCCTTGGGGCTGTATTTCTGTTTTTCATCGGCTTATACACAACTATAATAACTCCTTGTTTTAGCATAGTTCTTGTTTCCAAAGAGTCCCACATGTTTTATTTTCAGTTTAATGGATCCTCAAACACGTGCTCCTGGGAAGTCTGATGCAGACATAACTATCATCATTTTATGCTGAGTATAGGGGAGCAAGGGAAGGTTAAATGAATTGCTGAAGGTCACAGAAGGAAAGACGGATCTAACAGCAGAAAGTTCTAGGTGCAGCACCCCTCTGTGATGTTATGCTGACTAGAATGGGAATCACAACTTGGGCTCCATCAGATAAAAGAGATTCCCAACACACCTACCTTAAGGGATTACTGGAAGCTTAAATGAGTAACGTCGTCAACCAGACTTATTCTTGCTTCACACTCACGTACCTGCCTGCCGCACAGCATCTCCACCAGCTGTCTCGTCGACGCTTCAAACTCAATGTGTCCAAAACTGACCCCTTGAGCTGGACCCCCAGCCAAACTTACTCCCCTTGGGAGTACTTTCCATGTCCCACCTCAGGAGAACGTGGCCACCACCAACCCAAACCCAGCTGTCACTCTGACCTCCTCTTCGGCTTCTGCTTTCAGTGAACCACCGATCTGCCAAGTCTACCCTCTCAATATTTTCAGTCCCACCCACTCTTCCTCACTGCTGCTTATCTCCAGGCTGCTTCCTGCTGCCTCTCGCCGGGACCACACCTGGCCCCTGTTCTGGTTTGCTAGCTGCCGGAATGCGATATACCAAAAATGGAACAGCTTTTTTTTTTTCTCTTTACATGTGCAGGTACCAGGAATTGAACCTGAGTCTCCAGCATGGCAGGCGAGAACTCTGCCACTGCGCCACCATTGCCCACCCTGGAATGGCTTTTAAAAAGGGGAATTTAATATATTGCAAGTTTACAGTTCTAAGTCTGTGAAAATGTCCAAATTAAAGCAAGGCTATAGAAATGTCCAATCTAAGGCATACAGGAAAAGATACCTTGTTTTCAAGAAGGCTGATGACGTTCAGGGTTTCTCTCTCAACTGGAAAGGCAAGTGGCAAACATGGCAGCATCTGCTAGCTGTCTCTCCAGCCTTCTTGTTTCATGAAGCTCCCCCAGGGGCATTTTCCGTCTTCGTCTCAAAAGGTCTCTGACTGTGCAGACTCTGTAGTTTTTCCAAAATGGGTCCCTTTTAAAGGGCTCCAGTAAGCAACCCCACCTTGAATGGGTGGAGACATATCTCCATGGAAACCATCTAATCAAAAGTTACCACCCACTATTGGGTGGGTCACATCTCTATGGGAACAATCAAAAAGCTCCCACCCAGCAAAACCAATGAGGATTAAAGGACATTGCTTTTCTGGGGTCCACAAGATTCAAATCAGTACAGCCCCTGACAGACCAGCCACTTGGAATTCATTCTCCACCCATGACACAGAGTGGTCCTCTCTCAGTGGAAATGTGATCATTGAGCTCAACTCACTGTCCTTCCTGTGCTCTCACATGAGTACTAGGTTTTCACCATGCCAATTTGTGCACCACACACTCCACTGCCTCCCCCCATCTCTAGCACTCTGCCTCGCCCCCCCTCATCACCAGCACCCTCTCCCTCCCCCCGAACACCAGTACCCTGCCCCTCCACTTCTGCCGGATGCTCTCCTTTCTCCCCACCCTCCTCTAGCCAGCCCCTATTCACCCATCGGGTTCAGCTTCACTCTGCAGTCTCAGAGAAGGCTTCCCTGACCCCCACAACCTCATGGCACTTACCACAGCTGTGTGGTGGCTAATGTCGGCCCCCCGCTGGACAGACATTCAGCTCCACCGAGGCAGGGTCAGGCCTGGGTCTATCTCGTTCACTGCTGAACCCATATCTCGTTCACTTAGAAAATCACTTGGCGTAAGTACGTGCACAATAAATATTGACTGAATCAATGAATACTCAGGACTCAGTGCATTTATTCCCTTCCTTTCTTAGCTTTCTATCAGATATTTTAACCCCAAAACCCCTGGAAGGGAAGGTGGAGACAGTAGAGGGACGACGTGACATTGTCACTCCCAAACTATTCTGATTTGAGGTTAAGGCTGGAAAATATGAGGAGTATTTTCTAGTTCCCAGCATCAGGAGTAATGGAATAGATGCATATCTTGGCACCATCATAAACAGCTAGCCCAGCAGGAACTGTCAGTTTTACGAACAGGTCAATTTCACCTACTGACTTGATGTATTTAGCAGAGCGAGGCTGGCTCCGCCTCCCTGCTCCCCTGTCACCGTCCCCACTCACCCACAAGCACCTTCTGGCTCAGCCCCCACCTCCATGCAGGGCTGTGGCATTTGGGCAGCCCAGCTTGGGAGGAATTGATTTTTAGCAAATGAAACCTGACAAATAAATGAAAACAACCATCAGAAAAGCCTCGTGGCCGCACTACCCAATGACAGAGCAGAGGGCCAAAATCCTGACCACAGAGGGGAGAAACCAGGAGGGCGAGACGGTCCATCTGCAGCTCCCACGCACGGGGGGTGCCGAGTCCTGTGGACTATCTAATGGGACCCTCATGACTCTCACCCAGAAAGCAGGCATCACGATGAGCCCCAGGGCACGGAGGAAGACAGAGTCCCCGAGTTGCGGCATCACTTATGCCGCATCACCCAGTGAGTGGCAGGATTTGAACCTGACGTCAGAGCTCCCACCCTGACCCGCCAGAGCTCTCGACACCCCCCAACCCCGCAGCTGTCTCCCCCCATGCCCACAGGTCTCCCTCACCTGGCACGCTAAATTCGCTCACGCAGCGAAAATGATGTTTTTGCGTAACATGGGCTTTGACTAATTCACGGGCACGCTGTCCGTGCCACTCCCATGAGTCTGTCCCCGTGCAGCGGACGGTATGTTGGGAAATCACACAAATTGCCTTAGATTGCCAGGCTACTGTGACAAATCCCACACTCTGGTTGGCTTAACAACAGGAACTTATTGTCCCAGGGTTTCAGAGGCTAAAGGCCAAAACCAAAACCAAGGCAGCAGCAAGACTGCGCTTTCTCCCCAGAGTCTGTAATATCCCGCTGCAGGCAGGCCACCAGCCTCGGGTTCCTTGGCCTGTATCATCTGCAATGGTGTGAGACCATTTGTAAATAGGACCTCGGAAGATGTATTATTAGTCAGGGTGTGTCCCAAATGAATCGGGGTGGGCCTTAATCTGTATGAATGGAGTCATTTACAAGCCAAAAAAGTTGGATGGGATGAGCCAGAGAAGGCCACACAGGAAGAAGCCAGAAGTCAGCAGAAACTGGGAAGAGCAGACAAGGCTCAGGGCACCCTCAGCTCTGCCTCTTACCAGCTGTGGACTCTCATTCTAGCTGATGAATACCCCAGGGCCCATTTGCTCACCAGTAAAATGGGAATAACCAGGGTGTGCCTTCTTTACGGGGCTGCTGCACACATTAGGAGGTAGGTAAAATGCACTGTGTATAGTGTCCTACTCATGAGAAACATTTTATAAATATGAATTTTAAATTCTAGTGTCCCTGCCATTCTTATAAGATACTTTGCAACTTACAGTGTGATTTCTTACTCTAGTCCGACACACGAGACTCACACAAGCAAGTCAGTTCACCACTTTATAGACTGAGAAACTGAGGCTCAGAGAAGAAAGTTGAACCACTTACACCCTCATCCCCACTAGAGTTTTCTTAAGGGGTTGGGAAGAATTTACCTGGCTGCCCACATATTTGCATATAATTTACAGATGCCTATAGCTATGAAAGACATCCTCAGGCAATTTACAAGTTAATTTAGCAGTATTTCACTCAAGGCATGAAGAGAAAAAGGAATTATCGAGCCAGGGAAAACTGCAGGGGAAACAACAGGGGGTCCCAGAAATTCTCCCGAGATCTTCAGTGGGAGAACATGAAATTCAAGAATTTAGCATCTGCCCAACAAAGGAATATTATGCAAGGCATCAAAATGATGGCTATGAAATAGCATAGGGAAACACAGGATGGAAAAAAATTAAGTTACAGAAGGGAATGTAGAATGACTGCAGCAGGAGGGGAGGGAAGAATGAAAGGAGACAGCAGGAACCAGCAGTGGCTCTTTAGGGTAGAATTGTGGGTTACTTCCTTGTTCTTCTTCCACAGTAAGTTTCCTTAATGTGAAAGTGTAACAGCAGAGCCTTCGTTAAGAGCATATGCTCTGGAGTCAGAGAAACCCAAGTTTAATTTGATCATTTAATATCGGTGTGATTTCTGCAAGTTTTTCACTCTCTCTGAGCTTCAGTTTCCTTACTTGTAAGACAGAGATAAGAACAGCACACACCTACCAGGATTCCGAAAAGATAAGAGCCTATGTATTGAGTGCTGTGCACCATGGCTGACACATACGAAGTGCTCAATTAGTGTTAAATGAATATTCCTATAAAGAGGCGGAACCTCATTCTGCCTTTGTTTTCATTCCTACTTATTGGTGGGATTGGCCAACAGTGGCTGCTATTCTGTTGATTCTTCTCACACCTCACTTCTGAAGAAGCTGGTAGAAAGAGAATCTCAAGGTCTGGTTTGGAGTCTTCACTGTTCCTAGGACTCTTCTCTCATAAAAATCACCACAACATCTTTACCCTGACATTCTCTATCTATAAGGAAGGCGTAGTGTCCTTTACATTTACAGTTGAAAGGTACATGTACTTTGAATCAATTTTCCCAAAAAGAACTCAATAAATTAATGAAGAAAAGAATGCATCAGTGAAAAAGTGGATAAAGGGTTTGTTCATATGAAACTTAACCCCACAAGGGATAGGTCAAGCCTACTTAAAATTAGGCCTAAGAGTCACCCCCAAGAGAACCTCTTTGTTGCTCAGATGTGGCCTCTCTCTCTCTCCAGCCAACACAACAAGCAAACTCAATGCCCTCCCCCTGTCTACGTGGGACATGATTCCCAGGGGTGTGGACCTTCCTGGCAACGTGGGACAGAAATCCTAGAATGAGCTGAGACTCAGCATCAAGGGATTGAGAAAAACCCTAAAATGAGCTGAGACTCAGCATCAAGGGATTGAGAAAACCTTCTTGACCAAAAGGGGAAGAGTGAAATGAGACAAAAGAAAGTGTTAATGGCTGAGAGATTCCAAACAGAGTCCAGAGGTTATCCTGGAGGTTATTCTTACGCATTAAATAGATATTACCTTGTTAGTCAAGATGTAATGGAGAGGCTGGAGGGAACTGCCTGAAAATGTAGAGCTGTGTTCCAGTAGCCATGTTTCTTGAAGATGACTGTATAATGATATAGCTTTCACAATGTGACTGTGTGATTGTGAAAACCTTGTGTCTGATGCTCCTTTTATCTACCTTATTGACAGATGAGTAAAACATATGGAATAAAAATAAATAATAGGGGGAACAAATGTGAAAATAAATTTAGATTGAAATGCTAGTGATCAATGAAAGGAAGGGGTAAGGGGTAAGGTATGTATGAATTTTTTTCTGTTGTCTTTTTTTTTCTTTTTATAAATTGATGCAAATGTTCTAAGAAATGATCATGATGATGAACATGCAACTGTGTGATGATATTGTGAATAACTGATTATATATGTAGAATGGAATGATCAAAAGTTAAGAATGTTTGTGTTTGTTGCTATTTTTTTATTAATAATAAAAAATAATTTTTTAAAAAAAATGGATAAAGGACTTGAGTAGGCAATTCACCAAAGAAATATAAATGACCAAACCATAAATGCATCAACTGCCTAGTCACCAATATAACACATTAAAAGAATAAATCATCTATCAAATTTGCAAAGATTTTTCTTTACTTCATCATCATTTTCTGGTTGACAAATATGGGGAAAAGTTGCCCTTGTGTACTGTTTGTGGATTTATAAACTGTCCAGTCCTCCTAGAGGACAAGTTCATGATATTTATATTAAAAGCCAGAAAATGAAAAAAAAAAAGCCAGAAAATGTTTATGAACTTAGACCTAGCAAGTCCACTCATAGGAATTTAACCTGAAAGGATCACTAAGAATTTATCAGCAATGAAGTTTGTTTTCATTTCCTTGGCAGTTCAAGCAAATATCATGCAATGGTGTAGCTTAAACAAGCGGAATTTAATGGCTCATGGTTTTGAGACTAAGAGAAATTCAAATCAAGTGCAAATCAAAGCCTTATCAAGGTGATGCTTTCCTTCAAAAGACTGATATTCTGGGGCTGGCTGCTGGTGATCCTTGGCTCTGGGTTCCTCTGTCACGTGGTAGTGCACATGGTGGCCTCTTCTGGTCTCTCTGTTCTCTTCCAGATTCCACTGAATTTCAATTTCTTGCTTCCCATGGCTTTCTCTCTGTCCGAATTCCATTCTGCTTATGAAGGACTCAGGTAATAATATTACGACCCATCCTGATTGGGCTGGCCTACACCTTAACTGAAGAACCTCATCAAAAGGTCCTACTTGCAATGGGTTCACACCCACAGGAATGGATGAAGTTTAGAAACATGTTTTTCTTGGATACATAGTTCCAAACCACCATAATATCCTTCTCAGCATTATTCCTAATAGTGAAAAATTGGAAACAATCTAAATGGCTACAAACAGAGGATTAAATAAACAACACTTATAAGATGGAACGTGATGTTGCCCTTAAACATTAGGTTATTTAAAAAAAAAAAAGTTAGGTTATTTAAGAAGATTTAACAGCCAGGAAATATGACATTAATTGAATAAAAATGGCCAAATCAGTATTATCTTAAGTTGGTTCTCTGAAAGCAGAGCCTGAGACAAGGATTCTTAAGAAAATAATGTTTGAGGAGAGTGTGCTCATAAGAGGAGGATAAAGGAAGTAGGATAGTGCAAGTAAAGAAAGCTAAGCAAGTGTGTGGTCTCTGCTAGAGACCAGCTTGAGCATGGTCCATGGAGAGCTCTGGAGCACAGAGCTGGTACCCGTTTGTTGCTGTGCCTGAGAGGCTGGGCTTTTGTTCTCTCATGGCACTGACTGCTGGCTGCTGGATGGAAACTGTGGAGTATGTATAATCTCTCCAGATAGCTCTGGCAAGGGCAAGTCTCCTGAGATGAGGCACCTCTCTTTTCACTCTTTTCTTGTGTTAAGGTCACTCCATCCACATGCACAACTACTCCAGGACTCTGTTTGGTCACAGTCTCTGAGAAACCACATAAGAGAAGGGTTACTTGTGTGACATATGCTACCACAATTGGTCCTGAGGTGGTGATGCTTGTCATAACCTACGTGACTTGCCTGGTGGGATGATCCAAACACCTACCCCTGATCACTGTGCCCTTACCAGCATGTGGTAAGCATGCACCCATGTACAATTATGATGAGCATGAAGTACCAAGGGACCACAGGGGATCACCTAAATGTAAAACCCATTTCTCCTTATCCCTGTTGCATAGCAGTGGTCCCACCACCTCACAATGATGAGGGCAACTTCTCTTTTCTAGGCCTGCTGTCTCTGGTGTGAAGAGCCCAAAGTGACTAGGCAGCAGGTATAACTTTCCATTCAGTGGAACTCCTGCTGCGTAGCCTAGTAGAAGCATCCCTCCTCTGCAACCCTGAATCTCTGAGTTGAGATACTGAAGCTGCAAACAGGAGGCACAAATTCCCCAACTGGGTCTCTGGGTGTGATGAGGAGCAGGGATGCTCTTTCTTCTGTCTCTTAGTTCTCAGACCCATGTCTTCATACAGCACTATTTAATGACCTTTGAAGGTTCACTCTACCGCCTGAAGGATGTCACCTCACCCTTGTGGGATATCATCTTTAAACTGGTACTTAGCTACATCTTCAAGAGACTGCTCCAATGCTTAATCAGACCAGAAGCTTCTGGATGGAGCAGTATATGAAAGGATCAATGGACCTATGGTTATGTTCTCACTGCCATACCTTCTTTTCCATAAAATGGGTCACTTGGTCCAGACATGTTATGTGATATCCCAGGTCATAGAGCAGACACTAGTATAATGATGCTGTCTGAGGCACTGCAGGCAAGAAAGGCAAATACGAACCTGAAATATATGTCAATCCCTGTCAAAGTGAAACATTTCCCATTCCAAGTTGACAGAGGTCTGATGATTGCAGGGGCCTCAGCAATGGTCTCTGTTTCTGGCAAGATGAACATGTGACATTGCAGAGGCTAGATCGGCCTTGGAAAAGGACGCAAGTTGTTGGGGCCATGCATAACAACCACCTCTGCCACCACAGGTACTCATACCATTGTACAAGAAATACAGATGTGTGTATATTTGTAAGTTATGCACACGCAAATACTTCTTAGCCCTGTCCACTGAGGGGACCTAGAAGCAATCCAGTAGCAACAAACTCGCCTAGTGCCCAGGCCTTGATTTCTAAACACTTTTCTCAAATGAAAGGAATCAGGGCATCTTAAGAAGAGACTGATTCCAGAGCCAGGACAGTGAAAACACAAGGTGAGTCTGGAACAATTCATGCTACCAGACAGTTTAAAAGTGCTCAAAAATGGAGGGAGCTTGTCAAAAGCATGGGATCCAACCTGAAGACACTCCTAATGGCCAAAGGTGAAATCATTTTTGAAACAAAATAAAAACGACTATATTGGATTCATCCCATAAAATCAAATAAATATCCATGAATACATACTGATTGAATAAATGCTAACAAATAATATATAGTGAAGAAGGGACAGCTCTTCCTTACAGTAAAATTCCAATTAATAAATGTCGAGAGAAATAGAAAATCATTATTCGGCAAATACTATGGTAATATTGTTGCAGACAAGATCCAACAATGGATGACAAAATAGGCAGGCAAAAGTTTGAAGGTAATAGGACAGGCTTAGTCTCAAAGTATCTCTTCTAAAATATTTGTTAACTATAAAAGGAAGGGTAGTAGAGAAACCTGACAAAGCCATCTTGCTCAAATGACAAAGGTTAACCTCACCCGTAATAAAACATAATGGCATCATGAACCTCTCCATAAGATAACTGAGATCATTTCTTTGGTATGCTTTCCAAAAGCCTATAATCTCATTGTATTCATGAAACACTCATCAGACAAACTCAAATTTGAAGACATTATGCATATATCTGGTCAAGTACCCTTAAAAAGTGTCCAGATCATTAAAAACCTGGAAAAACCAAGTACCTGATGAACACCGGAGGAGACTAAAATTAGTGGAAAACTGGTTAAATTAAAAAAAAAGTCCATGGTTTATCAATATTAGCTTCTTGGTTTATACTATATTTAAAATGTTAAAACATTAGGGTGAGCTAGGTAAAGAATATAAGAGAACCCTCTGTACTAATTTTGCACCTTTTCTATAAGTCTAAAATTAGCTTCAAATTACAATTTTAAAAATAATTAGCACCTTGGAAAGTAAAATAAAATACACTCCACATTTTGTAAACCAAGGAGAAAAAAAAGAATGCAGGCCAAGATAATGCAAGCTCCTTTCAGTGTTACCTAAGCCCAAGCAAAACAAATAACTCAGGTAGAAAAATAAAAAAAATCATGTCCACTCGCTAAACCAAACAGAAACTGTATTTAGAGTCTCCGCATGCTGTGTTCTTCCATTAGCATGGATAATTGGAAATTGACTGCCTTTAGAAATGACGCGCAGCTACTCTCGCTGGGTGCAACACAAGATAAATCCCTGGGCAATGGCCTATGTTATTGAATCCAATAGTAATTAAGTTAATGTATCCTATCTGGTGTGTAGAGGTGTAATTCAAGTGGTACAAATCCTTTATTGAACTCAAATTCAATAGACATGTACAACTCCCCTATTTGTGGCCTGTGCTAAGGTTGTAGCAAAATTATGTAAGGTGATACATTAGAATTATATTTCTATGAAGGCTGGGGAATTTTGCCTGACACATGCCATTCATGGGGCACCCTTTCATTTGCTCAGAGGGAAGTGTCGAGGTGAATAAACCTCAAGATATAATAAATGGGGTGGAGATTGTAGATTTTTCTTTGCCCGTCATTCTTATCTCTTTCTTCTCCTACCGATGCCCCGATTTTCCTTTGAGGACCCACCTCCTCCTCTCTCTCTCAGCTCATCTGATTCAGGAAGGCAGGCGCCACACCCTAATTCTAGAGATAGGCACATGACCCTTGCTTACACAAAAAGCACGTAATTCCCCTGGCCACAGTGATTTGTTCAGGAAGGGCACATGACCCAACGTGGCCAAAGAGGCTCAATTGTAAGGTTTTACTGAAACCACTGGGAAAAGAGAAGGGCTCCTTTCCTTGTTGTTCCTAAGATCTCAGGAGGTAAGCCCAGAGTCAAGAATAGCCATCTTGCCATTGTTCTTGGAAAAGATGCTGAATGAGGCCAACAGGGAAGAAGGAAACCAGAACTGAGAGTTGACAAACAACCAGGCCATTAAGACGTAATTCAGGTCCTCAGATCCAGCCAGGCTCTGGGATTTGCAGTTACATAAGTCAATATATACGTTCCTTTTTTATTTCCTCCCTTAAGATGCTTTATTTGGGCTTCTAACACTTACTGATGTAGTAAACAATATTAAAAATACAGATCTCCAGGCCAAGAAAATATTTTATTTGAAGTTTCAGCACCCAGACCAGTCTCTCAGTTCATGTGTTATGTTATACCATTATAAACAAAACTATCTTTATAGTTCTTTAAATTATCCTCTTTCCCTCCCTCTCACTTTCCTGGTCTTCCCTCTCACCTGGGACCTCAAGAAGATTTGCAAATCTCACCTCTTCCCAGAGCAGTCAACTGCCCCACCCCCCATTCTCCGTCTCAGACGCCACACCTTTGAAACTTCCACACCTTTGAAACTTCCGTAACTCAGACTTTGAATTTTCTCTCCGCTCTAAAATAAATGGTTTTAAACAAAGGTGAGGAAAACAGGGGGAGAAAGACCTGCATGGTAATTCTGGGTTTAAACATGGAGGTTTATTCTAACAGGAGAGGCAACTAGGCTGGAAGTTGCCAGTGACCCAGGCTTTTGTGTCGGCCTCCGCAGCTCAGCACTGAGGCAAGTCACCCAAAGGAACGAGCACCAGTCCCTTATGCTTGAAAGGAAGGGCTTATACTAGAAGAGAAGGGAAGCTTTCTCCACCAGTTGTGTTTAAATCAAATCAGATCACCCTCTAGAAGGGAAAGTTGCAAGGAGAAAATCAACACCCAACGTACAAAGAAACTAGACAAACCTTAATTTCCATTAGACTGAGCGCCGAGGTTATGGGTCCCTGGACCATTGTGCCCAGCTCCCTACAGGGCGTCTGCCTGCAAACAAAGGTGGCACCAGCTATGTGCCCATCACTGTACTAGACAACGCTAGCTCCAATCCCCACAACAGCCCCTTGAGGCAGGTCACTTTAGCTTCCTTTCCCTCTGGAAAGGAGCGTCTGTCCTTGGTTTCATCTCTTTGCTCTCTGCGTCAGCTCTCTTAAAGGACTCCAGGTAGCTGCTCAAGACCCACCTTGAATGGGCTGGGTCACATCTTCATGGAAACAACTTAATCTAAAGGTCCCGCCCAACAAGAGGTCTGCCCCTACAAGATTGGATTAAAAGAACATGGCTTTTCTAGGGTCCATAACAGCTTCAAACCAGCACATAATCAATTACAGATCATTAAAATTTGAATGATAAAAATAGCTGTACATGCAGTCATACTTCTCATCCCTCTGTTACCAGACACATTACAAGGAACAAAGGGACAGAACTGTCAGTGTTTGTAATTAAAAGGAAAAGGGACTGTGGGTCTTCTCAGGCAGAACCGTTGTCCAGTGGCAGAAAGGTCAGTTCTCCCACACCTATTATAAACAGTCCCAGAAGCCCTCAGCCATTTGGTTGGGGGAAAGCTGAGCAGGGACTTGAGGCCTTGACTTCTTTCTGTTTAGTTAGCTCGAACAGAAACTGTGACAAACAGTGCTAATATATGGTGCGTTGTTCAAGTATCTATTAGAAGAACAAATGATGGGTTCTATTCCAATTTAATGAAGCAGAGATCATCAAACACACATTTCAGGCTGTAAAACATCCCTTCCCATTGAAGGCTCCCCAGGGGAGGTTACAGAATAGATGGGAATTAATATCTGAAGATTAAATAACACAGGAGCATAGTTTGATATGTTTGACACATTTTTTGAGAAATGAAGGTTTTTTGTTTTACTCATCATCTTGTAATAAACAGTTTAATAGGTTAGTGTTAAGCCCACTATGATGAGGATCATAGTGAGAGGGTTGATAAATGCAAGGGTTCCGATTATTACAAAGATCAAATGAAGTATGGAATCTCCAAAGAGGAGGAACACCCAGGATAGGCTGGCAGGACCTCAGCAGGGACAACAGAGCACCTGTGGGTCTCCCTCCAGGCCTATGGGAGTAGAAAAGGCCTCCTGTTTTACTGTTCCTCAACTGGAGAAGACGACTCATTAAATGAGCCAGAAGGCCCCATTCATACATTCTGCTTCCAAAAACTTTAAACATCAGAAGTCTGTGAGGACTTCTGGAGAAGATGGTGGCTTAGTAAGACGCGCGGATCTTAGTTTCTCCTCCAGGACAGCTACAAGGGGAGTAGAAACAATACAGAACAGCTCCCAAAGCCATGACAGAGATAAAAAAGACAGCGTACCCCATCCTGGAACGGCTGGCTGGCTGAGAAAAGCAGCTCTGGTGAGATCGCCAAGGGGCGCGGGCTTCACCGGGCGGGGCGGCAAGCGGCCGGAGTCCCTCCCTTCCCCCTTCTCGGGCCGGCTGGGAGAATTGGACAGGCGGTCCCCTCAAACCGCGGCGGCTGGCGCCCACACCACGCGCAGCCCCCTGGACCAACTGAGAGAATTGAATCGGAAATCCCCAGGCCGCGGAGAACGGTGACGGGGGGGGGGGCCCTTCCAAACCCGTGACTCCCCGGGAACATGCACTTGCCCGGGCGGGCTGCTGCCGCTGGCACCCTCCCGCCACGCTTGGCGCCCTGGGCCGACTAGGAAATTCGGACGGGCGCTTTCCCGGGCTGCGGCGGCCAGCGACCCTCCCCACGTTCGGACCCCGGGCCGGCTGGCACTCTTCCAAGCCACTTCAGCTGGCGAACCTCCCAGACGGCGAGAGTTTTCCAAAGTTAAAGGACCCACAGCACCTTTTACTGGTGGGACCCGCAGACAAACGTGTGCCACGAGTGCCACCTACTGGGCAGGATAAGAAAAACAGAACCCAGAGATTTCACAGAAAAATCTTACAACCTTGTTGGGTCGGACACCCAGGGAAATCTGACTAAATGCCCAGACGCCAGCAGCAGAAGATAACTGTCCACGCTCAGAAGATTGAGAATATGGCCCAGTCAAAGGAACAAACCAATAGTTCAAATGAGATACAAGAGCTGAGACAACTAATGCTGAATATACGAACAGAAATGGAAAACCTCTTCAAAAATGAAATCAATAAATTGAGGGAGGACATGGGCTGAACATAAAGAAGAAATAGAAAAACTGAAAAAACAAATCACAGAACTTATGGAAGTGAAGGATAAAGTAGAAAAGATGGAAAAAACAATGGATACCTACAATGATACATTTAAAGAGACAGAAGACAGAATTAGTGATTTGGAGGATGGAACATCTGAATTCCAAAAAGAAACAGAAACTATCGGGAACAGAATGGAAAAATTTGAACAGGGTATCAGGGAACTCAAGGACAATATGAACCGCACAAATATACGTGTTGTGGGTGTCCCAGAAGGAGAAGAGAAGGGAAAAGGAGGAGAAAAACTAATGGAAGAAATTATCACTGAAAATTTCCCAACTCTTATGAAAGACCTAAAATTACAAATCCAAGAAGTGCAGCGCACCCCAAAGAGATTAGACCCAAATAGGCGTTCTCCAAGACACTTACTAGTTAGAATGTCAGAGGTCAACGAGAAAGAGAGGATCTTGAAAGCAGCAAGAGAAAAACAATCCATCACATACAAGGGAAACCCAATAAGACTATGTGTAGATTTCTCAGCAGAAACCATGGAAGCTAGAAGACAGTGGGATGATATATTTAAATTACTAAAAGAGAAAAACTGCCAACCAAGACTCCTATATCCAGCAAAATTATCCTTCAAAAATGAGGGAGAAATTAAAACATCCTCCCTCACTGAGAGAATTTGTGACCAAGAGACCAGCTCTGTAAGAAATACTAAAGGGAGCACTAGAGTCAGATACAAAAAGACAGAAGAGAGAGGTATGGAGAAGAGTGTAGAAAGAAGGAAAATCAGATATGATATATATAATACAAAAGGCAAAATGGTAGAGGAAAATATTATCCAAACAGTAATAACACTAAATGTCAATGGACTGAATTCCCCAATCAAAAGACATAGATTGGCAGAATGGATTAAAAAACAGGATCCTTCTATATGCTGTCTACAGGAAACACATCTTAGACACAAAGATAAACATAGGTTGAAAGTGAAAGGTTGGGAAAAGATATTTCATGCAAATAACAACCAGAAAAGAGCAGGAGTGGCTACACTAATATCCAACAAATTAGACTTCAAATGTAAAGCAGTTAAAAGAGACAAAGAAGGACACTATATACTAATAAAAGGAACAATTAAACAAGAAGACATAACAATCATAAATATTTACGCACCAAACCAGAATGCCCCAAAATACGTGAGGAATACACTGCAAACACTGAAAAGGGAAATAGACTCATATACCATAATAGTTGGAGACTTCAATTCCCCACTCTCATCAATGGACAGAACATCTAGACAGAGGATCAATAAAGAAATAGAGAATCTGAATATTACTATAAATGAGCTAGACTTAACAGACATTTATAGGACATTACATCCCACAACAGCAGGATACACCTTTTTCTCAAGTGCTCATGGATCATTCCCAAAGATAGACCATATGCTGGGTCACAAAGCAAGTCTTAACAAATTTAAAAAGATTGAAATCATACACAACACTTTCTCGGATCATAAAGGAATGAAGTTGGAAATCAATAATAGGCAGAGTACTTGGAATATGTCATTGGTAACAGAGTTCAGCAGGAGTTAGAAACAGGGTAAGATAATGGGTAATTGGAGCTGATGGGATACAGACTGTGCAATAGGACTAGATACAAAAACTCAAAAATGGACAGCACAATAATACCTAATTGTAAAGTAATCATGTTAAAACACTGAATGAAGCTGCGTCCGAGCTATAGGTTTTTGTTTTGTTTTGTTTTGTTCTTACTATTATTACTTTTATTTTTTTTCCCTATATTAACATTCTATATCTTTTTTGGTTATATTGCTAGTTCTTCTAAACCGATGCAAATGTACTAAGAAATGATGATCATGCATCTATGTGATGATGTTAAGAATTGCTGATTGCATAAGTAGAATGGTATGATTTCCAAAAAAAAAAAAAAAATGGACAGCACAATACTACCTAATTGTAATGTAATTAGGTTAAAACACTGAATGAAGCTGCATCTGAGCTATAGTTTTTTTTTTCTTTTATATTTTTGTATTTTTTATTTTTATTTTTATTTTTTCTCTATATTATCATTTTATTTCTTTTTCTGTTGTCTTGCTATTTCTTTTTCTAAATCGATGCATATGTACCAAGAAATGATGATCATACATCTATGTGATGATATTAAGAATTACTGATTGCATATGTAGAATGGAATGATTTCTAAATGTTGTGTTAGTTAATTTTTTTTAATTAATAAAAAAATAAAAAATAAAAATAATAGGCGGAGTGCCAGAAAATTCACAAATACGTGGAGGCTCAACAACACACTCCTAAACAACGACTGGGTCAAAGAAGAAATTGCTAGAGAAATTAGCAAATACCTCGAGGCAAATGAAAATGAAAACACAACATATCAAAACTTATGGGACGCAGCAAAGGCAGTGCTAAGAGGGAAATTTATTGCCCTAAATGCCTTTATCAGAAAAGAAGAAAAGGCAAAAATTCAGGAATTAACTATCCATTTGGAAGAACTGGAGAAAGAACAGCAAACTAATCCCAAAGCAAGCAAAAGGAAAGAAATAACGAAGATTAGAGCAGAAATAAATGAAATTGAAAACATGAAAACAATAGAGAAAATCAATAAGGCCAGAAGTTGGTTCTATGAGAAAATCAATAAGATTGATGGGCCCTTAGCAAGATTGACAAAAAGAAGAAGAGAGAGGATGCAAATAAATAAGATCAGAAATGGAAGAGGAGACATAACTACTGACCTCACAGAAATAAAGGAGGTAATAACAGGATACTATGAACAACTTTATGCTAATAAATACAACAATTTAGAGGAAATGGACGAGTTCCTGGAAAGACATGAACAACCAACTTTGACTCAAGAAGACATAGATGACCTCAACAAACCAATCACAAGTAAAGAGATTGAATCAGTCATTCAAAAACTTCCTAAAAAGAAAAGTCCAGGACCAGACGGCTTCACATCTGAATTCTATCAAACATTCCTGAAAGAATTAGTACCAACTCTCCTCAAACTCTTCAAAAAAATCGAAGCGGAGGGAAAACTACCTAATTCATTCTATGAAGCCAACATCACCCTCATACCAAAACCAGGCAAAGATATTACAAAAAAAGAAAACTACAGACCAATCTCTCTAATGAATATAGATGCAAAAATCCTCAATAAAATTCTAGCAAATCGTATCCAACAACACATTAAAAGAATTATACATCATGACCAAGTAGGATTCATCCCAGGTATGCAAGGATGGTTCAACATAAGAAAATCAATTAATGTAATACACCATATCAACAAATCAAAGCAAAAAAATCACATGATCATCTCAATTGATGCAGAGAAGGCATTTGACAAGATTCAACATCCTTTCCTGTTGAAAACACTTCAAAGGATAGGAATACAAGGGAACTTCCTTAAAATGATAGAGGGAATCTATGAAAAACCCATCCTCAATGGGGAAAAATTGAAAACTTTCCCCCTAAGATCAGGAACAAGACAAGGATGTCCACTATCACCACTATTATTCAACATTGTGTTGGAGGTTCTAGCCAGAGCAATTAGACAAGAAAAAGAAATACAAGGCATCAAAATAGGAAAGGAAGAAGTAAAACTATCACTGTTTGCAGACAATATGATACTATACGTCGAAAACCCGGAAAAATCCACAACAGAACTACTAGAGCTAATAAATGAGTACAGCAAAGTAGCAGGTTACAAGATCAACATTCAAAAATCTGTAGCATTTCTATACACTAGCAATGAACAAGCGGAGGGGGAAATCAAGAAACGAATCCCATTTACAATTGCAACTAAAAGAATAAAATACCTAGGAATAAATTTAACTAAAGAGACAAAAAACCTATATAAAGAAAACTACAAAAAACTGTTAAAAGAAATCACAGAAGACCTAAATAGATGGAAGGGCATACCGTGTTCATGGATTGGAAGACTAAATATAGTTAAGATGTCAATCCTACCTAAATTGATTTACAGATTCGATGCAATACCAATCAAAATCCCAACAACTTACTTTTCAGAAATAGAAAAACCAATAAGCAAATTTATCTGGAAGGGCAGGGTGCCCCGAATTGCTAAAAACATCTTGAGGAAAAAAAATGAAGCTGGAGGTCTCGCGCTGCCTGACTTTAAGGCATATTATGAAGCCACAGTGGTTAAAACAGCATGGTATTGGCATAAAGATAGATATATCGACCAATGGAATCGAATAGAGTGCTCAGATATAGACCCTCTCATCTATGGACATTTGATCTTTGATAAGGCAGTCAAGTCAACTCACCTGGGACAGAACAGTCTCTTCAATAAATGGTGCCTAGAGAACTGGATATCCATATGCAAAAGAATGAAAGAAGACCCATATCTCACACCCTACACAAAAGTTAACTCAAAATGGATCAAAGATCTAAACATTAGGTCTAAGACCATAAAACAGTTAGAGGAAAATGTAGGGAGATATCTTATGAATCTTACAATTGGAGGCAGTTTTATGGACCTTAAACCTAAAGCAAGAGCACTGAAGAAGGAAATAAATAAATGGGAACTCCTCAAAATTAAACACTTTTGTGCATCAAAGAACTTCATCAAGAAAGTAGAAAGACAGCCTACACAATGGGAGACAATATTTGGAAATGACATATCAGATAAAGGTCTAGTATCCAGAATTTATAATGAGATTGTTCAACTCAACAACAAAAAGACAGCCAACCCAATTACAAAATGGAAAAAGACTTGAATAGACACCTCTCAGAGGAGGAAATACAAATGGCCAAAAGGCACATGAAGAGATGCTCAATGTCCCTGGCCATTAGAGAAATGCAAATCAAAACCACAATGAGATATCATCTCACACCCACCAGAATGGCCATTATCAACAAAACAGAAAATGACAAGTGCTGGAGAGGATGCGGTGAAAGAGGCACACTTATCCACTGTTGGTGGGAATGTCAAATGGTGCAACCACTGTGGACGGCAGTTTGGCGGTTCCTCAAAAAGCTGAATATAGAATTGCCATACGACCCAGAAATACCATTGCTGGGAATCTACTCAAAGGAATTTAGGGCAAAAACTCAAACGGACATTTGCACACCAATGTTTATAGCAGCGTTATTTACAATTGCAAAGAGATGGAAACAGCCAAAATGTCCATCAACAGACGAGTGGCTAAACAAACTTTGGTATATACATATGATGGAATATTATGCAGCTTTAAGGGAGGATAAACTTATGAAGCATGTAATAACATGGATGGACCTAGAGAACATTATGCTGAGTGACTCTAGCCAAAAACTAAAAGACAAATACTGTATGGTCCCAATGATGTAAATCGACACTCGAGAATAAACTTGGAATATGTCATTGGTAACAGAGTTCAGCAGGAGTTAGAAACAGGGTAAGATAATAGGTAATTGGAGCTGATGGGATACAGACTGTGCAATAGGACTAGATACAAAAACTCAAAAATGGACAGCACAATAATACCTAATTGTAAAGTAATCATGTTAAAACACTGAATGAAGCTGCATCCGAGCTATAGGTTTTTGTTTTGTTTTGTTTTGTTCTTACTATTATTACTTTTATTTTTTTTCTCTATATTAACATTCTATATGTTTTTCGGTTATATTGCTAGTTCTTCTAAACCGATGCAAATGTACTAAGAAACGATGATCATGCATCTATGTGATGATGTTAAGAATTACTGATTGCATATGTAGAATGGTATGATTTCTAAAAAAAAAAAAAAAATGGACAGCACAATTCTACCTAAAAAAAAAAAAGAAGTCTGTGAGGTCTCTTAAGGGCACCTTATCCATCTACGGATAAGCAAACTGGCCCCAAAGATGAATGACCCAACATCAAATAGCAAATATGTATGAAAGAGCTGGTTCCTTTGGCCACGTGTATGACCTGAGGTGAGGTCCCTGGGGGGCTCTGAACCCCAGTGTTCTCACGTAATAATATTTACCTCACAGAGTTTCTTATATGAAAATAGGCCATGTACGCATGTCAGTGTGGTAAGGTATTACCGATTGCCCTTTCCTTTGGTCTTCCACTTGAGAAGCCTTACATGGTTCCCAGTCGTGTATAGGATGGAATCTAAATGACTGACATACAGAGCTCTTCTTAAATACCACCATTTATCTAATCCCAACCTTTCACTGCTCATTCCCTCTCAAGCTGTAGCATCCTCATCACACTCCTTGGTCTCTCTACTCCATCCTTCTGTTTTATATTTCGATAACATTTATCATTCATTTCAATTTTTCTCCCCTGCCTTGCTCAGTGCTGTATCCCCATGCCTGGCATATAGTGTTGTCCTCTATACTTGTTGACTGACTTGGCCTGAAATTAAACATCTTCCGCAAGATCCTCTTGAGAATAAAATGATTCCTAAAGGACATTGTGACACCTTCTTTTTCAACTGGAATATCTTGAATACGGTCCTGCCAGTGGGTACAGAGATGGAGCAGGAGATCTCTTAAGGCCCTCTCTGCTTTTCAGAATCATTTAACCTTTACCTATATTTATCTGTCACTGGGAAAATCTATCTTTTGAAAGAAGAGACAATGAGGCAGCAGCACCTTCTCCCCTGCAAAGCCTTAAGCCCATGCAAGATTGTACAATCTGGTCACGCAGTTGAAACTCAATTCTTGGAAGGGAAGGGGAGAGAGAGCTTTTTATACTCAAGAGCTAAGACTAAAATATGTAAAGAAAAATAACAACTCTGGCAGTAAGTATTGGCAGCTTTTCTGACAGCAAAATTCAATTTTAAAATAAATCCCGCAATTCTTCAAACTAGAGCTAGACTCCAGGAAATTGGGGTTTGTGTTCAAGTGGGCACATTACAATTTCATAAAAATTGTCTTAGCTATCTCTCGGCTATGGACTTTGGAAGATAATTATGTGCTTAATGTTTCTCATTATGTTGCTGGGCAAATCATGGACTATGGAATAATCAGAAAAGCAGGGGCCAGAAGGTGTTTAGAAAGAAATCAACCAGAGACTGGCCAGGCCTTCACACCACACCACACCACCCCATCTTCACTCCTACCTCTACTTTGGAAACTTGAAGTCAAGTTCAACCAAAAGGAATAGAAGATTTAAGTCCATTCTTAACAAGGTGTTGGCAACTGAATTATACATCCCGCAAAAGACATGTTCAAGACTTAATCCATGTTCCTGCGGGTATAAAAACATACCTTTGAATGTGTTAAGGTGAATCAAGGTGTGAACTCATTTGTAAACAGGCTCCGCAAAGATCTAGGTACAGCAAAATTGAATAATCCATATTATTGGAGGCCTTATAAAGATAGAAAGCAACAGGAGGGGACCAGGGATGTTGCCATGTGATGGAGACAGAGCTGTAAGTCAAGGAAGCTCTAAGGATCACAAACTAAGCCACTACCAAAACTCCAAGAGAAACCCTGGCCTTGCTGACAACTTGATTTCAGACTTGTAGCCTCCCAAACCATGAGCCAGTAAGTTTCTGTTGTTAAGCCAACCCATGTGTAGTATTTGTCATAGCAACTCTGACTAATGAATACACAAGAAGCGTTCTGTTTTCAAAAGGATGGATGGCAAGGGGAGAAACTTCCTGCCGTGTAAGAGACATCATAATGAATGAAAGTAGCAGGGAATCCCTTTCTCTGAGAGCAAAGGGTCATTATGCCTTCCACATGGTTATTTCAAGTCAAAAATTAAAATGTTTAACAAGAGAATTCAGGCTGCATGCCCTAGCTTGGAGAATCCATTATTTTAAGTCCAGGAATAAGTACCTTAAGAAAACCCAGCGTAATGAAAATTAGACCTTATGAACTTAAAAAGTAGCTTGAATGAATCTTAAAGTCAACTCTCTCTTATTTCACCCAAGAAGAAACTGAAACTTCAGAACATTGAATGCTGCACCCATGGGGATTCACCAGAACCAAGCATCTCAGATCACGATACTCTCAAGCAGGGTATCAACCACCCAGTTTGCCTGGAACCGCACCCATTTTAGCACTGAATGCCCCTCAGCAACAGCAAACAGTAAGAAGTTGTCACCCTACACCTAAGCTAGGATGAGTTCTGCTTATGCCATGCTCAAAATGAGCACTAAATGTCTCTGAAATGATCACAGAAGCTGATGGGGAAATATGGTTCAATTTCCAAGAATTGCAGGGAAGTAGAAGTCTTCTGAAATGGATCTGCTACATAAAGCAAGATACATATTTTTTAAATCCTCGCAAATCAAATATATGAAAGTGGAGTTCCTAAATCATGGGTTAAACTGAAATACATCAGCGCCCTGTCCTCAGGCTGTGAGCTGGTCTCCTAGAAGGGGGCAGCTTTCAAAATAAGGAAATTCATCTCCCCACAGATTTATAGATTATTTTGGTATAAAACTCACTGAACTGTGAAAAAGATGGACTCACCTTCTAAAAAACACATTTTAAGACTTTCAGAGAACTCATATTTTATCTATTAAGAAAATGACTCCACTCACCTCGGGGAACCTCAGATCCCTAAGGACTATGAAAGTTGTCATTGTTGTGTGGGGAGGTGGATAAAAGGGGAAGGAAAAGAGAAGAAAGGCTACAGGGAATTCATGGTTGTGAAAAGAGGCACTAAGGACCTAGGTGAACCCGAGAATATCATTCCTCACCTCCCAGCTCTGTTCCCACACATCTGTATCCCCTGAAGCTACCACCCCTCACTGGACCACCGGAGCTGCTTTTCAGAATGAAATAATGAAGGTGCCTGAATGCCACTAGAAAAAAGGTTCATCCTTTTCTGTAGAATGTTCCACAACTCCTTATTTTACTTGAGCAAGACTGTTAATGAGCATTCCCAAAACATCTCAAATCCATACCAGAAGCACCCTAAAAGAGGTCAGTAATTAGCCAGTACTAATGAGAAAGCACTCACGAAATTTCAATGTGCATTCAAATCACCCGGGGGTCTTGTAAAGTGGAGGTTCTGATTTAGTGGCTCCGGGGTGGGGCCTGAGACTGTGCGTCTAATAAGCTCTCAGGTGATGCTGATATTGCTGGTCCAAGGACCACACTTTCGTAAGAAGGATATAAGTGTTCCACCCCATGAACTATGAAATCATCCTTCACAAACTGGATCCCACAGTTTCTCACATGGTTGGATCCTTATTCCTTGAGGTTAAAAAAACCTCAAGCTTGGGCGGGCCACGGTGGCTCAGCAGGTAAGAATGATTGCCTGCCAAGCCTGAGGACCCGGGTTCGATTTCCGGTGCCTGCCCATGTAAAAATAAATAAATAAATAAATAAATAAAAACCTCAAGCTTTGTGGCCTTGGCTACCTTCCATGCAACAGCAACTCCTAAGTTCATATCTCCAGTTAAGGTTTCTTCCTTCTGTTCCAGACTTGTGAATTCAACCGCCTTGCTTAATAGCTCCACTTGAATGTCTAACAGGCATTTCAAACTTTATATGTCCAAAAACAAACTCCTTATCTGCTCCCACCAAAAAAAACGAATAAAAATAAAATATCCAACCAAACAAAATCCTGTTCCACCACCAGACTTCTCCAACCCAGTGAAAGGCAATCCCATCTTTCTACTTCTCAGGCTAAAAACCTGCAGTCATCCTTGACTCCTACTTTTCTCTCACACTCTACATCCAATCTGTCAGCAAATCTTTTTTAAAAGATTTCCACCACTCCTCCTGCTGCCACTCTGGCTTAACCATTATAATCTCTGGCCTGGATTGCCGTATTACCTCCTAACCAGTCTCCTGTTTCTACCCTTACCCGCTCTTTAGGCTGAATGGTGCCCCTCCCTCCAAAAGATATGTCCACATCCAAACCCCCAGAATCGGTGAACATGACCTTATTCGGAAATAGGGTCTTCACAGATATAATTAAATTAAGGCTCTTGAGATGAGATCATCCTGAATTATCTGGGTGGGCCCTAAATCCAATGCCAGGTATCCTTATAAGAGAAAGGAGAGGGGGGTTTGAGAGAGACAGAAGGCCATGTGAATGTGGAGGCATCGACTGCAGTTATGCAGCCACAAGTCAAGGACCACCTGGAGCCGCCAGAAGCTGGAAGAGGCAAACCGCCAAGGAAATAAAGTTGTTCCGCCCTGCCAACAACCTGATTTCAGATTTCTGGTCCCTAGAACTGTAAAAGAAAAAAATTACTACTGGTTTAAGCCACTATGCTGGTTTGAAACTGTTATATACCCCCAAAGAGCCTGCTCTTTTAATCCAATCTTCTGGGTGCAGACTTATTGTGGGGAGGACCTTTTGACTACATTATTTCCATGCAGATGCAGCCCCACCCATTCAAGGTGGGTCTTAATTCGTTTACTGAGTCTTTGAAAGAGCTGACACAGAGAGCAGAGAGATGAAACCATGACGCAGACTTTGGAGATACTAAGCTAAGAAAAGAAACCCGGTGTCTGCCCCAGAGAAGCTCAGTGAGTAACCACAGATGTTGAGAGGGAAAGCCATTGGAAGCGGGAGCTAAGAGAGCCCTTTGAAACCAGAAGCTGGTAGAGAAGCTGGTAGGGAAGGGCAGCAGCCATTGGACTTTCTTTTTTTTTGCATGGGCAAGCACTGGAAATTGAACCCAGGTCTTTGGCACGGCAGGTGAGAATTCTGCCTGCTGAGTCACCATCGCACTGCCCCCATTGGCCTTTCTTGAATGAAGGTATCCTCTTGTTGATGCCTTAATTTGGACATTTTCATGGCCTTGGAACTGTAAATTTGTAACCAAATAAATCCCCTTTGTAAAAGTCAACCCATTTCCAGTATATTGCATCCTGGCAGCTTTATCAAATCAAAACAGCCACCAGTTCTTGGAAATTTGTTACAGCTGCCACATGAAAACTAATATACTCTCCTACATTATAATCTCAACCAGCAGCCAGAGGATCCTTTTAAAACACAAGTCAGATCTGGTCACTCTTTTGCTTACCAGGGTCACTCCTACAGTGGCTTCCTACTTCATTCAGAGTAAAGCCAACATCCTTATAAAAGCCCTAAATTGTCTGTTCCCAATCCCTCTCACCCCCTTACCTCTCTGACCTCTTCACCTCTTACTCTCCTGCTCCGCTCCAGATTAGCCTCCTAGTTGTTCATGAACACTCCAGTGATGCTCCAACCTTAGGGCTTGTCCCTTTCCTGATGTCTGGATGGCCAATTCCCTCACCTTCTCCTCGGCTTCCATCAAATTTAACTTTCTCAATGAGGTCTATCCTGACCATCGTTTTTCGAAGCACAATCCCTCCACTACCCTAGCTCCCAAATTCCCTTATCCTGCACTACTTTTTCTTTTTCCATAGTACTTATCACCTTCTAACATATATAATTTCCACATTTGTCATGTTTATGATTTATTATCTGTCTCCTCCACAAGATTATAAGCTTCAGGATGGCAGGAATCTTTATGTCTTTTGTTTATTGATATATTGTAAGGACCTTAAATAGTGCCCAGCCCACAGTAGATGCTCAATACACATTAAATGAGCAGATGATCAAATGAATGACTTAAACTTTTCCAAGATCATAGTAAAGGATGGCGCTGAGATTCAAATCCAAGGCTTTCTGACTCCAATTAAGGCCTATTGTATGTCTACTCCATACCATCTCCCTAGATTTTATTACAATGCTGTCCTTGAAACACCTGCATTTGCAGATCCTTGTAGGTGAAACTCTCCTAAGAGAAGGTCCTTTTGGAGCTCCCTTCATAATCAAATTTGGAGAGAGTCTGGGGCAGACTTACCTGAGCCATACATAGCAGGAGCTATAAAGCAGAGTGAGGTATGGGCTCTTGTGAACAAGGAAAGGAAGTGGCATAAGGAAGAAGATGATACATATTTGAAAATCCAAAAATAAATGAAGAATAATTTAAGTGATTGCACAGGCAATGAATCAGAGACTTCCGAAATTGGAAAGAGGTTAGAGGCTACCAAGTCCAAACATTCACTAGGTTGTTGAATCTCCTTTGAATCATCTTCACCAAGCAGATACCTCAACTTTGCCAGGAAGTTTAACTTGTCTTCCTTTTAGTGTATAAAAATTTGAAATCTTGGACTACTTCTGGGGGAGATGGCAGAGTAGGGAGCTCTAGGAATCCATCCTCCCACCAAAACAACTATCAGCCAGGAAGTGTCTGAAACAATTATTTTGAAACTCCAGAGGCCAGAAGAACATGGTATAGCCTCCAAAGTAGAGTGGAAAGAAGAGCTTGATAAATTATGGAAAAGAAGAGCAAATTGCCCTTTCCGCACGGCAGAGCAATGTCACCAGCATGAGCCCCAACTTGGTGCAGGCCACCATGGGGTCTAGTCCCTGGCTAGCTTGCTGGTGACAGAAAGCGACAAAAAAATCCTCTTCTCCACTGCCGATCACTGATCACAGCTTTTGATTAGTGAAATGGTTTCACTGGAGTCCTAGCTTTGTGGGCAGCCATTGTTTCAACGAACCTGGACAAAAGGGGGTAGTAGATATTGTTTCAACCCCTACCCCAACAACAGCGGTAGCAGCCCTAGAGTATTAACCTTCCACGGACAGGCATAGAGGCTGTGGAGATTTAAAGATGCAGCATTTCCTCTTTGACATCAGGGACAGTTTGCTGAAAGCCTGCATTTTCTGGGCAGGCCAGGAAAGCTCGGCTTTTGGGAGCTGTCAGAGAAGCTCTTGACACCTTTTCTGACTCCTTCCCCAGGCCACTTTAGAACCAGTCTGCACCCCTCTTTGTGGGTTCCTGAATCTATTTTGGTTCAGAAATACTGACTTGGGAAAGTCCTTTCCAGGGTACCCCTCCTCCCAGAATCTGTCTTTCAGGAAAAAGCAGCTTGAGACAACAAAATGAGGGTAAGAAACAATAGAGGCAGACGGTCCGGGACAAGGGCCTGCCAGTTTCAAACACCTGGGTAAAAGAGGTCTGTTTCCTGGGAAATAAAGAAGACAGTCAAGCTCCTGCAGACAGGAAAACTCCAAAACAACTAACAAGTAAAAGCCCAAAACGAGACAGAGGCCAGAAAGACTGCACACTACATTTGCCTTGGGCAGTATTCATAATAGGAGGGCTGAAGCTCATGAAAATCTTGTGGTCTGATTATAAACCAAGAAACAGACATCTCAGGGAATGAGTTCTACAGTTAACATTTTAAAAGATCAAAATACACAGTATGCAAAAAAAAAGAGTACAAGGCAAACAAAGAAACAGGAAATGAAGGCTCATCCAAAGGAAGAGGATAAAAATAGAGAAAATACCAATAAAAAAGACAAGAACATGGACAGAGCAAGCAAAGCCTTTAAAAAAATTATCTTAAAATGCTCAAGGAGATGAAGGAAAACACAGAAAAAGAACTAAAGATATCAGAAAAACAATGAATGAACAATATGAGAGCCGAAATAAAGAGAAAAAAATTTAAAAAGAACCAAACAGAATTGCTGGAGCTGAAGACAATAATAACTAAGATGAAAAGTTCCCAGGAGTGTTTCAAGAGCAGTTTAGAGCTGGCAGAAGAAAGAATCAGTGAACCTGAAGACAATAAACTTGAAATGAGTCAGGCTAAGGAGCACAAAGGAAAAAGAAATATTAAAAGTAAACCCAGCCTAAGACAGCTATAGGACACCGTCAAGCACACCAATATATTCATTATGGGATCCCAGAAGGAGACGAAAGAGAGAAAGGGGAGAAAGGATATTCAAAGAAATAATGACAGAGAATATCTCAGACTTAGGAAAAGATATGAATATGCACATCCAAGAAGCCCAAAGAACACCAAACAAGATAAAAATGAAGGAAAACTATACCCCATCATATAAGGATCACACTATAGAATACAAAGCATAAGGAGAGACTTCTGAAAGATGCAAGAGAAAAACAATGCGCACGTACAAGAGAGTCCCAATTAGATTATGTGCCGATCTCTCATCAGAAGCCATGGAGGCAAGAGAGCAGTGGGTTGAAATACTTAAGTGCTGAAAGAAAACAACTATGAGCCAAGAATTTTATATCCAGCAAGACTCTCTTTCAAAAATGAAGGAGAAGGGGTGGGCCACGGTGGCTCAGCAGGTAAGAATGCTTGCCTGCCATGCCCGAGGACCCAGGTTCGATTCCCGGTGCCTGCCCATGTAAAAATAAATAAATAAATAAATAAATGAAGGAGAAGTTAAGAAATTATCAGATTAACAAACTGAGGGAGTTCATCATCACTAGACCTGTCCTACAACCAGTGCGAAAGGGAGTTCTTCAGACTGAGAGGAAAGTGCACTACACATGATTAAAAGCACCGTAAAGAAATAAAGAGGGTGGGCCACAGTGGCTCAGCAGGCAAGAATGCTCGCCTGCCATGCCAGAGGACCCGGGTTCGATTCCCGGTGCCTGCCCGTAAAAAAAAGAAAAAAAAAAAAGAAAGAAAGACCCATGGAAAAGGTAACCATTTGGGCAATTTAAATGCCAGTGTTATTGTATTATTTAGTATATGACTCTACTTCTTATTTCCTACAGTGCTAAAATGCAAATGTAAAAAAGGTAATGATAAATCTATGCTTTTGGACAGGCAGTGTACAGAGATATAAGTGATAAGTGATAAATCCAAATAAAATGGTAGGGGGATGGTGGGTTATAGAAAAGTATATGTGCATGCTACTGAAGTTAAGTTGGTATCAAATCAAATATGATTGTCATATATTTAGGATATTAAATTTTAACTCCATGGTAGACACAAGAAAAATGGATGAAAATACATTCAGATAGAAATGAAAATCACTTAATCTGGTACAACACAAAAAATCAAATAAATACAAAGGAAAACATTAACAGAAGAATTTAGGGTGAAAAAAGGTACAACTTACAAAGACTAAATTACAAAATGGCAGAAGAAATTCCTGTATTATTAGTAGTGACTTTACATATAAATGTATTAAACTCTTAAAACAGAGATTGGCAGAATGCATAAAAAAGCATGACTCACAAACAAACAAAAACTCAACAAATAGTGCTGCAATAACAGAATACTCACATAGGAAAAGAATGAAATGTGACCTCACCATACAGCATACAAAAAAAATAAACAAAAAAAGACATGACTCAACTATACACTGTCTGCAAAAGAATCACCTCAAATTCAAAGATACAAGTAGGTTGAGGGTGAAAATATGAAAAATATATCATGCAAATAGCAACCAAAAGAGAGCTGGGGTAACAAAACTAATATCAGATAAAATAGAATTTAAGTCAAAAGCAGTTATGAGGGACAAAGATGGTCATTATGTACTGATAAAGGGGAACAATTCAATAGGAAAATGTAACCATTATAAATACATATGCATCTAACAGCAAAGCCCTAAAACATATGAAGGAAAAACTGACAGATTTGAAGAGAGAAATTGATTTATAAGAAATTAATAGTAGGAGATTTTAGCTCTCAATAATGGATAGACTCTCCAGTCAGAAGGTCAGTGAGGAAGTACAGGACTTGAATGACATACTAAACCAATTAGATCTTTTTTGCCCCCTGCCAAAAAAGAAAGCAGGAAACACATTCTTTCTGAGTATACGTGGATCATTCTACAGGATAGACTATATGTTGGCTCACAAAATAATTCTTAATAAACTCAAAATATTGAAGCCATACAATGTATATTTCCTGACCACAATGTAAAATTAAGCTAGAAATCAACAACAGTGGGAAAAATGGGAAATTGACAAACATGTGGAAATTAAATAACATGCTCCTAAACAACCAATGGGTTAAAGAGGAAATCAGAAGTAAAATTAGAAAAAACCTTGAGGCAAATGAAAATACAGCATACAAAAATTTATAGGACGAAGTGAAGACAGGCCTGGGAATGAAATTTACAGCTCTAAATGCTTACATTAAAAGAGAAGAAGGACTCCAAATCAGAGTTATAATCTCAAATGTCTTAGAACTAGAAAAAGAAGAGTAAACTGAACCCAGGGAGAGAAGAAGCAAGGAAATAACAAAGATGAGAGAAGAGCAGAATGAAAGCGAAAACAAAATCAGCAGCGAGAATTAACAAAACCAAAAGTTGGTTATTTCAAAAGATGGCTAGAATTGACAAACCTTTAGCTAGACTGACAAAGAAAAAGAAGATACAAGTAATAAAAATCAGAAATGAAAGGGGGGAATTACTAATGACCCTGCTGAAATAAAAAAGACTATAGGAGATTACTATAATAAATGTATGCCAATAAATTAGGTAACCTAGATGAAATGGACAAATTATTAAGAAACACATAAACTACTTACACTGATTCAAGAAGCAATAGAAGATCTCAACAAACCAATTAATAGTAAAGAGATTGGATCACTAACCAAAAACCTCTCAACAAAGAAAAATCTAGAACCAGATGGCTTCACAGGGGAATTCTATCAAACATTCCAAGACAACTTAACTCCAATTCTGCTCAAACTCTTCCAAAAAAAATGAAGCGTAGGGAGCACTCCCTAATTCATTCAACAAGGCCAACATCATCCTCATACCAAAGCCAGGTAAAGATACTATAAGAAAAGGAAACTACAAACTAATATCTCTTATGAACATGGATGCAAAAATACTCAACAAAACACTGGCAAATTGAATCCAACAGCATATAAAAAGAATTATATACCATGATCAAGTAGGATTTATCTCTGGTATGCAATGTCTGTCCAACATAAGAAAATTAGCTAATGTAATACATCACATTAACAGAATGAAGGGGGAAGAAACCACATGATCCTCTCAATAGGTGAAAAAAAGGCATTTGACAAAATACAGCTCCCTTTCTTGGTAAAAATACTAAGAACACTAGTAATAGAAGGAAACTTCCTCAACATGATATAGAGCAAATATGAAATGCCCACAGCTAACATCCTACTTAATGGTGAAAGACTGAAAGCTTTCCCTATGAGATCAGGAACAAGACAAGGATGCCCTGTGTCACCAATGTTATTCAACATTGCACTGGAGTTCTAGTCAGAGCAATTAGATAAGAAAAAGAAATAAAAAGGAATCCAAAGTGGAAAGGAAGAAGTAAAAAAAGGAAAGTATATATGATCCTATATACAGAAAATCCTGAAAAATCCACAACAAAGCTTCTCAAGCTAATAAATTAATTCAGTAATGTGGCAAGGTACATGATCAACACCCCAGAATCAATAGTGTTTCTACACACAAGCAATGAACAATTACAAGAAGAAATCAAGAAAAAATTCCATTCACAATAGCAATTAAAAGTATCAAGTATCTAGGAAGAAATCTAACCAAGGGTGTAAAGGACATGTACACAAAAAAACATTTCTAAAAGAAATTAAAGAAAACCTAAATAAATGGAAGAACAATCCATGTTCATGGATTGGAAGACTAAATATTGTTCAGGTGTCAGTAATGCCCAAAGCAATTTATAGATTAATTCAATCCCAATCAAAATTCCAACAACCTTCATTGCAGAAATGAAAAATCCAATCATGAATTTTATAGGAAAGGGTAGGGGACCCTGAATAGCTAAAGTCATCTTGAAAAAGAAGCATGAAGTTGGAGGATTTACACTCCCCAATCTTAAAACTTATTACAAATCCACAGTGAACAAAACATCATGGAACTGGCAGAAAAACAGACATACAGACCAATGGAAATGAATTGAGAGTTCAGAAGTCAACCCTCACATTTATTGCCAATTGATTTTTGACAAGGTGGCAAAAACCAGTCAATTGGAAAAAAATGGTCTCTTCAACAAATGGTACTGGGAAATCTGGATCTCCATTTGCAAAAAAAAAAAAAAAGGAGACTCACTACCTCACACCATAAACAAAAATCAACTCAAAATGGATAAGAGACCTTAGTATAAGAGCTAGAACTATCAAACTCCTAGAAGAAAACGTAGGGAAGCATCTTCAGACCTTGTGTTAGGCAGTGGTTTCATAGACTTTTAATACACAAAACACAAGCAATAAAAGAAAAAAATGGATGAATGGGACCTTATCAAAATGTAAAAACTTTTGTACCTCAGAGGTTATATCATAAAAGTAATATGACAACCTACACAATGGGGAAAATATTTGGAAAATACATGTGCAATAAAGATTTATTATTCAGAATATAGAGAGAAATTCTTCAACCTAACAACATAAAACCAAGTAACCCAATTTAGAAATGGGCAAAAGATTTGCATAGATATTGCTCCAAAGAAGTTACACAAATGGCCAGAAAGTGCATAAAAAGATACTCAACAGCATTAACCATCAGGGAAATGCAAATCAAAACCACAATAAGATATCATTTCACACCCATTAAAATAGCTGCTGTTTAAAAATAGAAAATACCAAGTGTTGGAGAGGATGCAGAGGAATAGAAACATTTCCTTCGTCGCTGGTGGGAACGTAAAATGGTGCAGTCACTCTGGAAGACAGTTTGGCATTTTCCCAGAAAGCTAAGTACAGAACTACCACATGACCAAGCAATCCCACTACTGGGTTTATACCCAAAATAATTGAAAGCAGGAACTCAAACAGATATTTACACCCTGATGTTCATAGTGGCATTATTTACAACAGCTAGAAGATGTGTCCATCAACCAACAAATGGATAAATAAAATGTGGTATATACACACAATTGATTATTCATCTGTAAAAAGAAATGAGGTCCTGATACATGCAACAGCATGAATGACCCGTGAAGGCAGCCTGTTGAATGAAATAAGCCAGATATGAAAGGGCAAATATTGTATGATCTCTCTGATTTGAAACAATTAGAATAAGTGAATTCATAGAGTCAGATCTGAAATATGGGTTCCTAAGGGACAGGGTGGAGATAGGGAAAGGGAAACTAAGGCTCAAAATGTACAAGGGTAAACTTGGAATATGTCATTGGTAACAGAGTCCAGCAGGAGTTAGAAACAGGGTAAGATAATGGGTAATTGGAGCTGAAGGGATACAGACTATGCAACAGGACTAGATACAAAAACTCAAAAATGGACAGCACAATGATACCTAATTGTAAAGTAATCATGTTAAAACACTGAATGAAGCTGCATCTGAGCTATAGGGTTTTTTTTGGGTTTTTTTGTTTTTTTTTTTACTATTATTACTGCTTTTATTTCTTTTCTCTATATTAACATTCTATATCTTTTTCTGTTGTGTTGCTAGTTCCTCTAAACCGATGCAAATGTACTAAGAAACGATGATCATGCATCTATGTGATGATGTTAAGAATTACTGATTGCATATGTAGAATGGTATGATTTCTAAATGTTGTGTTAACTTTTTTTTTCCTGTTAATAAAAAAAAAAAATGTACAAGGGTCCTATATGGAATGATGGAATGTATTGGCGGTGATGGTAGCACAACATTGTGAGGGTAATTAACAGCATTGAAATATATATCTGGATATAATTTAAAAAGGAAATGTTAGATTCTGTATATGATAGAATAATTTTTTAAATATCTGTGGAACTATGATACACAAACAGTGAACCCTAAACTAAACCATGGACTTTAATTAATAGCACAATCTTTAACATGTGCTATCATCAGTTGAAACAGATTGCATTCCACTCCAATGCAAGTTGTTGGTGACGGGGTAATATGTAGGAATCCTACATTTTATGCATGATTGGTCCATAAACTCACAACTTCTCTAATAAGGAAAATATATATAAGGGTTCACCAACAACTCCTCCAAACTAGACCTTATTTTCACACATGAGACCATGGGTTGGTAAACTTATTCTGTAAAGGACGAAATAGTAAATATTTTAGGCTTGGTAGGTCATATAATCTCTATTGCAACTTCTTAACTCTGTGATTATAATGCCAAAGAAGCCATATATGATACATAAACGAGTGTCTGTGACTGCGTGCCAATAAAACTTTATTTACAAAAACATGCAGCAGACCTTAGTTTTCTAACCCTTGCATGACCACCCAGGACAAGTCCAGTCTCTGTTTCTCAGGTCAGACCTACAGGTATTTCAAGATGACTACAGCAATTCTTCTATCCTCTGAATCATATAAGCCTGATTCCTCCCCTTTTCATTGGTATGGTCTCCAGTTTTTCCAAGGGCCTGGGTCTTCCTCTAACAACCTTCCTTCATCCCTATGGTTCTCCGTGGGGGGGGGGGGGGACAGGGGGCGGGTCCTGAACTGAATTGGATGCTCCTACATAATCCTAACACAATAAGAGGGATGATCAGTTCCCTCACTGGCTATCACAGAGTCAAAGATCACCTGGCTTCTCTGTATATCCCACCCCTCTGTTGACCAATAATACACTTGTGCTCAGTGAAACCCCAAATTATATCCACACGGGCTATATCCTTCCTTCCCCACTCTGTGCTTGCGCCCTTGGTATTTTTAGCCTTACCTTTCTGCCCGTTAGCTTTTGCCTTGTGTTTTAGTTTCCTTGGCTGCCCAAGCAAATACCATGCAGTGGGTTGGTGCAAACAAGGGGCATTTATTAGCTCATGGTTTTGAAGCTAAAAGAAAGTCCAAACCAAGGTGTCCTTAAGGCCATGCTTTCTTCCTGCAGACTGGCGTTCTGGAACTGGCTGCAGATAATCCTTGACCCTTGGCTCCTCTCTCATGGCAAGCAATTCCCCTGGCCTCTCCTTTCTCTTCCAGTTCCCACTGAATTTCAGCTTCTGGCTGTCCCTTGTGGCTTTTTCTCTGTCCAAATTGTATTCTTCTTATAAGGGACTCCTTTAATAGGATTAAAAACCATCCAGATTGAGGTGGGTCACACCTTTACCGCACTAACCTCATCAGAAGGCCCTACTTACCATGGGTTCAGACTCAGGAATGTATCAAGTTAAGAACATGATTAAATGTACAGCACCAAACCACCACATCTTTGGGGATTCCAGGCTTTGGTATCCTGTGACGATCTGTTTGAATCCTGACTCTGTCTTTCAACCCCTGCTCATCCCTCCCATCTCCCTCGTATCCACAAACGGATAGCATCTCTGACGTGATATTGGGTAGAGAAAGTCAGACATCAGTGGCCTTTTCTAACTACCACTAAGTCATGGAAAATTTTTCCAGTTTCCAGGTTGGCTGGGCTTTTGAGAGATTGGAGATATGTGTTTTTTCTCCTTCTTGAAGCATTTTAAGGGAAAAAAAAATTCTGTTTTTCAAAATGTGCAAACACTGACTTTTTATTTTAAGGTGTCGAACATCACATCTTATTGGTTCCCAGGAGAGAAGCAGTTGAGAAGAAATGTTGGTCTCTTGTCAGTATTAACCTCAGATCATCTTGAGTCTTACACTTTGGCAGGAAATCCGAACTTAAAATCAGAGAGAGCAGAAAAGAACCAAAAATACAAGTTCTTTATTGTAGCCCTAAGCAGTGAGGCTCAAAATTCATTAGCCTCAGCTGAAACTGATGGTGACTTTTACTTGTACTTGACTGAACAGTACAAGTAAAAGCACACTTGACAGGCTCAGAGCATGTAAGTGTGAGTGCAAGTATGCTTCCAGCCAGTTACCCAAATAGGATTTGGTATGCATGAGTTTTATATCTGTCTGTTTAAGGATGCTCAGACATAAATGGATCTTTAATTACACAGGTCTAAATATAACCCCCATCTCCTAGCTCACGAATCCCACCTTTCATTGCATACGTTCATTTGCTCTTTCTAAGCTTTCAAGAAAAGCCCGGGGTGAGTCAGGGAAAGAACTTCTTGCGTGCAAGGGGAAGACCCCTCCCCTACAAGGGAGCCCCTCTCTTTTCTGTGAGTCTTCCCCTTTCTAAGAAAAGTGGAGTGTGAGGAGCCAGCAGATGCTTAATTACTGCCTGGCTTGCCCATGTGCTATTTGTGAATGTCAGTGTTCTTGAGGCTGAGTAGCTTTGCCTTAAAGAGGGACTGTCAATACGTGTAGAAAGTCTCTCTTTGCTGCCCCACAGGAGACACCAAGCTCAGGTCCGAGGTGGGTGTCTTTGGGCCAAGGTAGGCCCATCGTGGTCCCTGACACTAAGACCCCAGGAAAGCTGCCCAGCCTCTACTCGGTACGCTGAGGCTTATTTATTTCATTCAGCGTTGACATCCACCAGCTCTCTCACTCCCTGTTTGAATGGAGGCTTACTTCTGGCCTAATGGGTAGGGAGCAAATGCTGTGGAGCAGAAGAATGGCAGGTTGGAAACTGTGCTTTAGGCAGAAGAATCTGTGTGTACCCATCCGATGTGCTGCCACTGAGCCTCCTTTTTGGAGTTGCCCCCAAGGCTTTTTTCCTTTCTCCGTTCCCTGAGCACACAAGCGCACACAACCACACCCCAGCCCCAAACCACACCCTTCTACGTCCTTAACCCAGACCTTTGGACCTGTTCTTTGCAACCTCTGCTTCTTTTTCTTCCTCTGCATCTTCAGATCAGCTTAGATCACCCAAGGGAGTGAGGCAAAGCAAGATTCCAATTTATTTCCTCAAGCTTCAAACCGGAGACTTGTTCATCTCTAGAATCGAAAGCGTGCCGTTACAACACCCCACGCTGCAGCAGAGGCAATTTGCGTTTCAAAAGTAATAGAGAGTAAATCGCGGAGGAAATATTTTATGCAAATTAACCAAGCTTAACATTTTGATAAAGGGCTTTTTTAAAAACGAACCGAGGAATCCAATACTCCATTGCAAGTTTAACACAAAAGTAAATTTTAAAAGCCTGAATTTTTAAAGTACTTGACAGCAAGAGATATTGAGCCTGGTATGTGACAGCAAGAGACATTAACCACCCATAAGATGAAGCATGGAAGCCAAAGTGCATAAAACTATTAGTTCAAAACAATATTTATGTGAGTTTATGGATTAAGGCGTTTCCATAATTTAAATAATTCTCTTCCTTCTTTTGAGTGGATTCATTGCTAAGCTAAAACATATTTGCTGTGGGATCAATGCTACATTTGCAAGTGAAATTGGAAGCTGCTATCAAATAAAGAAGGAAAGGGGAGGAGAACAATGATTTACTGAGCATCAACTATAAGCCAGGTCCTGTGCTAGATGCTTCGCATATATTATCTCATTTAAACAGGCATGCGCAGAGTTCCCTGAGAGAAAATGACAAATGGGACCAGGAAAGCCACAAGCTTGTCATCCTTCCACTTGAAAAGTTCATGTATTTTTCACCCACTCTTAAGACACTTGAGCATTAAGAATAAAATGCTCCTTCACAATTGAAAACGGTGGGTTGAAGACAAGCTTTTAGAAGACAAATTTAGTACCCCACTTAGCCTGAATTCAGGCTTCCAAGAAACCCCATGCCCACTTCTCCATAATTCTCAACTGAAAGCAATTTAGAGGAAGGGGTAGGTTTCAGCACAAGCAAAAGAGCTGAGTCTCTGCTCTACCTGCTAAGTTGTGGTTCCCAGAGGGGTTCCAGGAGGCCGGAGCATTGACAAACACATCAAGCATTGTCTGTAGACAGAACATATGTGTTCACACATACATGCACAGCTTTTCAAATGTTTGTAAGCACTGTGGTGATTAATAAAATGTGAATATTTAAATGTAACTGAAATTGCAAGAGTTTTGGTCATTACATATTCTCTATCAACAGACCCTAAAAGAATAAGCACTATCATGTGGAGATCACAATTATCTTACGTTTAAAAAGGGTTCCTAAACAGAGTGAATTTGGAAAGCAATGCCCTCCAAAGGACTAGAATGGCTGTCACCAAATTCACATTCATTCCCATGTAGAAAAATTTCACAGGTCCCCACTACAGCCTCATTGGCTCTCATTTAATAAGAAATTCTAAGAGGCTTGATTACTCATTTTTCCTGCACATAAGAAATTAAAAGTTGCAAATTAGAAAGATGGAAAGACATAAAGAAAACTCTCGATTGATTTAACCATATAACATTTTTTAATACCTGCGTATCAAAAATGCTTCATAAAAAATTAAAATCATGAACTGGGGGAAAAAGAATATGAATAAACATAAGTAAAAGGGTTAATAGCCTTATTCTATAAAGAGCTCATATAAATTATAAGACAGAGCAGAGTGAAGTAATAGGGGACATGAACAAAAAATGCACAAAAATACAAATGGCCAATAAATATTTTTAAAAGTTCAGACTCTCCAGAAATCAAACAGATACAAATTAAAACAATTAGATACCATTTTTACCTAGCTGATTGGTCAGAGATGCTTAAAGATTATAATACCCAATTTTATTAAGAATCTAATGAGAAAGACACTTAATGTACAGTTGAATATTATCTGATATCGTGTACCTAGAAAGAAAGTTGGTCATTTGTACCAAGATCTTTTAAAAAATTAGCTTTATCAAGGTATTCTCATACAAAAACCTGCACATACTTGAAGTGTACTATTTGGTAACTTTTAACATATGTGTAAATCCATGGAACCATCACTACAATTAAAATGGAAAACATACCCATCGTCCCAAAAAAGTCCCTTGTGCCCTTTTGTAAACCTTCCCTCTTATTCCATCCTCCCTCCCATCCCCAATCAACCAGTGATCTGCTTTCTGTCACTAGAAGTTAGTTTTCATTTTTTAGAGCTATGTTTTTCAAAGTAGAATCACACACTATGTGCTCTTTTTTGTCTGGCTTCTTACAGCCAGCATAACAATTCTGATTCATCCATGAAGCTGCCTGTAGAAACACTTCATTTCTTTTCATCACTGAGTAGTATTAAATTGTATGGATATACCACAGTTTGGTTATCCAGTTGAAGGGATTTGGGTCATTTCCAATTTTGGGCTATTTCAAATAAAGCCATTATTAACATCCATGTACAAGTCTTTGTATGGATGTATATTTCTTTTTTTTTTTTTCCCTTAGGTAAATATTTGGGAGTGGAATGGCTGGGTCATATGGTAAGCGAGTATTTAACTTTTTAAGAAACTGCCAGACTGGTTTCCAAATGCACAATCTCACCAGCAATGTAAGAGATTCCCAGTTCCTATGTCACCAACAATTGTTATGGTGGTCAGTCAAAGAAATCTGCCCATATGGATCAAGAGCTTAAAAAAAAAAACTACAATCTGATCTATTAATCCCACATCTGAGGATCTATCCTTTAACTGAACAAAAAATGAGAATAAAGATACCTAAAAATGTCATCATACAGTTAATTAGAACTAAATAAGCTGCAAATCACCTGAATTGTCAAACTATAAGAGACAGAATATTAAAACTTTTCGTCTTATGACAAAATACTATGCCATCACTTTTAGCAATATTTCAGTAATGTGAAAAATAATATATTCGATCTGATTGAATTTTCATACATACATGGAAAGAGGAAGGAAGGGAGAGGGAAAAAAGAGGAAGAAAAGAAGAGAAAAAGGGAAGCAGGGAGGAAGGTGAGGGAATGAGGGAAGGAAAACTGAACTGAACTGAAAAAGCAAAATACTGATGATCATGGTTAGCTCTAGTGGAGTAGAAACAGAGGGGAGGTACAGATGCTTTTTATTTTCTTCTTCATACTTGTTTGTATTTTTCAAATTTTCAGCATAAATGTGTTTCTTGCCAACAGAAAAAAAATTACATTTTTTTTTAAACAGTGAGAAAAGACAAATGAGAGGGCAAGGCATGCGAAGTCATAGCCAAATGCCTACTGGTAGGAAGGAAGCTGGAAATGAGGAGATACAGAACTCAAAAAACTCAGCTCAATGGGACAGAGATTTTTGAAGTCAAACACACATATCTTCCAACAGCACTAATAAAAAAGTGTTTGTAATAGGGCGGGCCACGGTGGCTTAGCAGGCAAGAATGCTCGCCTGCCATGCCAGAGGACCCGGGTTCGATTCCCAGTGCCTGCCCATGTTAAAAAAAAAAAAAGTGTTTGTAATAAAAAATATCAACACTAATTATAAAGGCAAGGAAGTGTAACACAGTTTTAAAAGATTTCTCTAAAAAAATGATTGTGGTAGAAAGGTTTTGTCCCTGGAAGAAATAAATTATTTGATGATATCAGGTCACTGTGCATATGGAACTGGTTACCCCAAGAGGTGGCACGTGACAATATGAAAAGGTTTAAGGAAGATGTAGAAAATGTAAGAGACATTACAGGAGAAGATGTTCACTGAAGTACTCATCCTTACCCAGCAGGGCTCAGAGCCTCATGGCAATGGCGTGGAGGGAGCCTGTCCGTTTGAAGGTGAAGAGGATGTGAGCAAGAGGGACTACCCAGAGGGGCAGGAGACTGATATGAGAGGCCCATTAGATGCTGGGTACCAGGTACAGTGTTGCCAGAAGAACCTAGAGGATCTGGGGAAGGAGGCAAGTCTTGCAGTTAACCCCACATCTCATCTCTGGTATGGAAGCTGAGAAATCTTCCCACATGGGACCCCTTCTTCTCCCCACAGCTTATTCTGTCTTGAGGGGGTGAAGCATGATTACTGAAGATAATAGAAAGGTGAGAACGACCCCCCTTTACTGGGGAACAGCAGAGGGTGGATAATTCAGAGAGTAAAAGAGGAGACCCAAGAATTTAGTCCCCAGGCTCTGTGTCCAGCCCCTGAGTCACCTGGAGTTGGCCACAGTGTAAATGCAAGTAATGGATCCCAGACCGACCAGACACCTCTGCCTGGTAGGCTTTTTGGAGCTCAAGCCTCATGTGGTGGGCTGGGAAAAGAATGGTCCCTTCTCAACAGGGGACTTCCAGACATTTCCACCCCCAGAGTCATCTTCCAGTGAGGCAGCCACACCAGAAGAAGGCTACAATGTGATGGAGACCCCAGAAGCTGGCCTGTGTCGGTGGATCAGGAGAAAGTGAGATGCTGCCCAAAAGTCTTCTGCTGGCTTCTCCTTACCAGGATAGAGCCATGAGGTACAGATTCTTGCTGTAGAGAAAGAGCGATTCGAAAAGTATTGACAACTGCTGAAACCTGGGAGAGGGGGAAATAGTTATCAATTGAGTCCCCAAACTCTTGAATTCAGCTTCCTTAACTTCAGCATTCAGGTAGCTATTCACATGATCCAAAAATCCCCTAAACTCCCCAGCCTATAGATGGAAAAGAAGGTAACTGACCTTGAAAACTCAGATTCCCTACTCTTGCCCTACCCACTACAAAAGTCCACCATTCCTTGGAAATCCTCCATCTCCTCACAGTCCCCAAGGAGCGTCCCTTACAGTCTCATATAAGCCCATCTATCATCTCTGGTCACCATGCCAGATATTCCCTGTCCTTCCTCTCCCTATCAATGTCCTCCTCTCACAAATGCAACAAGAGTCTCACCTCTGTTGCTTCCTGTGGACTCCATTATCAACAGACCGATCCATACCACATCTGTGCCCAGAGTGCTTTCTCCTTACGCCCCCGGTGCTGCAGTGCTGCAGCCACCCTGCCTTCCCTACCCAAGTGGGGAGAAGGTCCTCTCCCTGACCCTGTGTCACTCTGCCATATGGGCACCAGCACATCCTCCCACTGCCTCCATGGCTCACAGGGCCTTTTGTGAAAACAGCAACCTCAGCTTCTATCCCTAAGCCTTCTCACCATCAGATTTAGGGATTGGGCTGAAAACAGAGAGTAGGGCCTTTCCTCCACCACCCTGCCCCTCTCCTTCCCTCTCTGCTCCAGAGGCTCCATCTACCAGATGTCAGCCCCCTCTTCCAGTAAAAATCCAAAAGACCCCTCATATTACAATGCATGCAAATAAAGAACTAAAGGGATCCAAAAGTGATTATATCCCCAAGACATGTATTTTATGCCAGATACTTTTCTCTCATATGACTCACCTCTCCTCAGACTCAGTGTGGGTAAATGAATTCCTTCCTACAAACCAACTTCCCCCCCCTCACCACCTCCCCCTTTCTGGGTCTGTTAGCAAAATTCTCGCTCTCCTCAGAGGAAGCCAGACCCTCAGAGTTCTCGCAAATCCACCCCACATCACCAAGTCCTAACGACTCTTTCCTCCTTGCTTCCCCATCCCCAGCACCACCAGCCTCACACCTGCACAGTGAGACAGCCCCTATCTGGTCTATCCAGCTCTCACCTCTCTCTCTCAGACCAACACTCTGTCACATCACGGCTGCTGAAGCAGCCTCTGGTTACAGCACATTCCATACACACACATGCCCAGCGATGCTGGGACCACAGCCAGCCCAGGAGCAGAGAAGGGCAAAGCTCACTGCCCTATGAGCAGCAGTAATAGAGGCTACGTACTGGACACCTGAGCTGGCATTTTAAATACCTTAATTTAGTATTCTTACCCAACTCTGTAAGTTAGGAGCTATTACTCCATTTTACAAATAAGGAAAACGAGGGTCAGCTACTCCAATTACTTTTTCTCCAAAACACAGGTTCAAACCTACTTGAGGCCTCAAAACCTGTAATAATCTGTCAGTAGCTATGGACTCCAAGCCCAGAAAAATGCACAAGAACACCAAGTCTTGCACATTATTTCAGGGATTAGCAGACAGCTCACACTCACACACCCCTGTGTACCCAGGTTAACCCCAGCTTGACAATATCTTTCACACTCCCCAAACGAGGCATCTAGAATTTTAACTTTCACTTTTAGCTAAAGATCTTGGAGGTGTTTTTTTTGTTTGTTTTGCTTTGTTTCATCTTTATTTTCAGTACATCCCACTTTCCTGGAATAGAGCTGAGGCATTAAGCTTGGAACTCAAAGATAAGACAACGTAGAGAGAGAGAGAAGAGACAGGGGAGTGGCCTTTACTCCCCAGATGGTTAAGAAATCTGGAAGCTCCCTTCAAGATCAGAATTTAATCTGATTGGTGTCAGAAATGCTTCCTGTGACACCAGGATTTAAACTCATGACAACAAAGGAACAGTAACTGTCCCGTCCCATTCTATAATCACTAAAATGCCCTCACTACCTCTGGGTTAATAGGCTGTCATTCAGCACACAAGGGCAGCCAGAAACAACCCACAGTAATGACAAACAAACCTCCTCCTCTCCTCCACACTCATTCATCCATTCATCCATCCATCCAAACACTTATTGGATACCTATGGAATGCCTATAGATTCAAAAATGTCCCTTCTTTCAGTGAACTCACAACTCAGAGGAAAACACAGAAGATTAAATGGATAATTATAGTGGCCCATGAATGTGGATAAATGTACATGATATGGGATAGGTTAAATTAATCATGCAATAGCCTAAAATAGAGTTCTATGCAGCCATTAAAAAGAATAACATAGTGTCATATTCATTGACATGGAAAGAACTCGGCAGCATATCCACTGACTACAAAACAGTATTTACTGTATTTTCCTCTCTGTAAAGCTGTATTTTGTATGCACACACACACACAAATGTTGGAAGGCTGTTCACCAAATTATCCACTCGTTAGTTCCGGGTGGCGAGTTTTCAAGTGATTTAGCTTTATCTTTTATGCCTTTCTGTTTTGTTTATATAATTTTTTTTTCTCAAAATGAAACAGCTTTTTATAGTAAAAACAAGAGACATTTACTGCAGAAAACTCCATGTGCTAAGTCTGGTAGCAGAGATACATGCACACGCTCTGCTCACGTGGAGAATGCCATTCCAGAAAGGAGCGTCGGAAAGGTCAACGATGGGGTCTGCATGGGGGGGTCTCTTCCACTTTTGGCTAGCTCGCTGTTAGGACCAGAGTTTTCCAAGGAAAATAAGAAATGATATCAAACGACCCACAGGGCTCACCACCTTCAATGGTAACGACTTCTTCATTCCTCGAAAGTGGCCTTCCCTTGATTAAACAGGACTCTGCAAGAATCTTGAGATTCTTGTAGATCTACAGCAACAGCAAACCACCCACCACCCACCCACTAAGCCCCTCAACCCTCTACCCCTCCAACTCTGTGTAAAAAGCGAAAGAAGGTGAACCCCGTGCCTCTCAGCCCTGCCCCTCTGTCTCGAAGCCCACTTTTCCTGCTCTCACATCCAAGCAAGGTTTGTGTTTTAAGTTCATATATTCCCTTAAATGCTTATCGAGCCTCCCCGGGTGCTCCACTTGTATTAAGATCTGAGGCTATGAAGGTGACCAAAACAGGTGCCATTTCCTCCCTCATGGAACTCAGGATCCGGTGGGGAGGGAACTGAAACAAAGCTCGCTCTAGAGTCAGAGTCCCCAGGGTTCAAATCCCTGCCTCCCTGCCTCCTGGCTGTGTGGCCTGGGTACATTAGTTAACCTCTCTGGGCTTCATCTTGCCTGTCTGTAAATGGAGCAGAAGAAACTTCATAAGGTCATTATAGGAATTAGATGAGATGACACATGTGAAATGCTTGGCGCAGGGCCTGGCACAAAGTGCCCCCGATGAAGGTTAATTAATAATGTCATAGGCATTGACACTTGTAATGAATCTCTGTAAAAGAAGTATAAAGAGCACCGAGGGGAGCTCATGGCAAGGAAACCACTGAGCACCTCCCAATGTCACTGCCCACCCTTCCAGGAAGAATAAGGAAAAACATGATTGGTCTTGGAACCATTATTCTCTTTAATTAAAAATCATTACCATCAAGAATGCATGCACCGATGTAATTTCCTTACATGGCTTGACTTGGGCAATACAGAGAAGCAATGCAGGGGTGAATGCTAATACCTCCCATTCTGGGAAAATATATTGTAGGGGCCCCTCAATGCTGACCTTTTCCACACAGCGTGTTTTGATGAACTGGCCACCCTGTTCCTTCCCTGCAGGTCTAGAAGGCTATAAACAGAGAGAGGGGTGACTGGTCGGCCAATCAAATTTTTGGTTCGCTGAAAAGGTTAAGGGAGTGCAATAAAGCATAGTTTCTAGAGGAGGAGAGGAGCACATCTGCAGTGGTGAGGAGGAGAACGCAGGAGGCAGAGCCGCCGCATGTGCCTTGATGTTCCCGGCAGCCGATACCTCCACTCCTAATCCTGAGCAGCTCAGCCCTTCTGCTGGCCAATTAATTCCAGGCACCAACATCTGCCCTGAATTCGTCAAGGTAATTAGCACCACATGTTATCAACAGGAAGTGCGTACCCACGGGCACTTGAGATAATTGTGTATCAACATTGGCGTCTCTCCGCCTACCGCGAAAGGTTGCTATGGCCGGCCGCCGGGTCGCCGCTGCCCCCATCCCACTCATTAAATGAAAAACCTCTGCCTCGACACTGCAGCTGTATTAATTCATCAGTGCAGGGCTCAGGGCATCCATGCAGGGGCTTCTTAGCCATAAGCATGCTCGGATTGTTTGCAATAATTACATCCTGCGACTTCTGACATCATGAGTGTCACAACCCCCATACACGCCCCCACCGCCCACAGACAGTAATGGAGAAGGCACAGCTTGGTCCAGTGTGTCCGAGAACTGGTGTGCTCAGAAGAAATTACATGATGATTATGGCCAAGCTTGCCCAGCACCCCCCACACACACACAAATACACACACACGCACACACACACACACGCACAACTTCTAGGGAAGCTTCTCCAGGAGCGCAAGGAAAGGTGGAAATCTTGCCGTTTCCTTGCCAAGCCCTGCACCCATGCTCCACACACAATGCATTTCTTCTTGTCCCTGAGTGAGTCTTGTTCTCTTACCTCTAGAATTGTGTCCTTTCTTCTTTCTCTGGGTCTGGAACATTCTTTCTTGCCCCTCGCCTCACCCTAATAGTGCATATTCATTCTCCAGGTCTCACTTGAGACTTCATTTCTACCAGCGAGTCTGTGCCCCTCTGAATTGGGTTGGGGGCCCCCCATCCTCGGTGTCATCAGTCTTGTTTAACAGCCTGTCCCCCTCCTGGAAGGAGAGCCCAGTGAGAGCACGGGGCCTCTTCTGTCTTATTCACACCTCTGTCTCCTGTGCCTGACATAAAACTCAGTAAATATTTATTGAATGACTTACGGACACATGGAGGGCAGTTGATGCCGGGCTGGCTGGGTTTCTGTTCTGGGTAACATGGAATTCAGGGGGACTTTAGGCCCCAGGGAGGCACAGTCAACAAATTCTTGATTCCACAGCATGCGCGAGCAAGAGAGCCTGGCTCTTACCACCTGTCTCCCCCCAGCACCTGTTCCCAGCAGGCAGTGAGATCCTTCCCAAAGAAATATGTCCGTGTGGAAGCTGACTATCCGCTCAGGTCAAGTAACCAGATAACAGCACCAAGAAATTAAGCACGTGCCTGGCAGCCAGTGCCTATTAATTATTCTCTGTGCCCAGCTTTACCTCTGCAGCTGGGGCAGGAAAGGGGCGCATCCCTTGTGCAGGGAGCACACCCCCCCACATCGGGCTCCCATCGCTCTCAGGCCAGAGCCACCCCAGGTCATGGCTTAGTGCCTCCCATAAGCATACAGTGTTCTTCTCTCCCTCCCGACACTCTCCCAAGCAGATTGCCACCTCCAACGAGAGGCCCTGGAGACCCCACTGCCCTCAGGATGAAGGCCGAAATCCTACCCGTGGCCTCTGAATGCTCACCTGGCCGCACCCTGACCCCTCTCTGGCCTCCTTCCACACATATGTCCCCAGCTCACCCCGCCAACCCCCCCACCCCCATGCTCAAGCCTCACTGGCTTTTCCCCATTTCTTGGAAGCACCCCCTCCCCCCACCCAGTGCCTCCCCAATGCTCCCTCTCACTTCCCTGGAACTCTCACTGCCACCCCCCACCACAGTGGGTCATCGCCTCTTCCCGGGGCATCCCGCCCAGAGGCAAATCTTCCTCTCCCACTGGCCCTACCTCCCTCGCCTGCCTGCCCTTTCTCCTGCTGGGGTTTTACACCAAGTTGTGTGGTTATCTGACTCCAGCATCATGAGGGCAGGGAGGCACCAGGCGTGCTCCGGGTGCCATTTTATCCCCTCGGCCTGCAGGCAACAGAAGTCTGTGGGCTGAAGCAGGCGTCAGCTGACCCAGGCCGACTTTTCTCAGGCTGTGTCTTCAGGAAATGCCAACTCAATCAACAAAGGTTTGAAAAACACTGGATACTGCCACCTCACAATGCATGTTAACATATTGAACCACTCTGACTTGGAAGAGACCCATTAACTTCAATTCAGCATTTCCCAATTTACCTGCTTATGAAATCCTTTTCTCCAATATCCCTTTCAACATCCTCCAGAAAAGTGTACCCTAGAACTCCAGTTTGGGAAACTCTATTTTCCTTTTTTCAAATATTCCACTCCAACAAGCTGGAACACTCACTATTTTTCAAGAATACAATGGCCCATGATGGCCTAGCAAGGTGAGAAGGGGCCAGAATGGCCCCTGCCCCTGCTCCCTCCCTGCCTCATGCCTGCCTCCACAGTCTGCGCCTGGGGAGGCCTGGGAAACCATGTTGCTAGATGTGGACACAGTGCTCCAAAGCTCATTTCCCTTGGGTGTAAGTCAGAGCCGAGTACCAGCCTGGCACCTGGACAGGCACAGAGAGGGGTCCCCTTCAAGTTCACGACTCCTTCACATGACATGCTGCCCACACAAAATGAGATGAGCTATGGGCGTTTACACTTTGCAGATCCTTTCATCTCACAAGAAATCGAGAAGGTAATTCAGATATAATTTTCCTTATTTAAAAGAACCAAGGAACTGAGAACCACGGAATTGAAGTGACTTGCTCAAAGTACCCTAGCCCCAGAAGTTGCAGAGCCCTGAACAAAATTACAGATGCTATCCTTTCCAGCAGGGGCTTGTCCCTCTCCATGACAGAGTCATCCTTCCAAACCAAAACCACCCTGGCAGAGGTAGCTGCCCGCCTACACAGGTCACCTGTACTGGGGACTGGTCCTCACGCAGCTTATGGCACAAGAGAAGCCAGCACGTCCCAGGCAGAGCCCGAGTGCTGGCCACCCGTGGACTGAATCGGGCACATGTGTTCAGCCCACACAGTGTTTTTTTTTACCCATCACATTTGAAAATCCGAAATTTTACCCTGAAATCTGGATTCCCAGGTGACTGTCAGTGGGAGTGTCAGCCACCTTGCCCTTTGGGATCCCCTCTCCGGCTCACCTACTTCATTCATTGACTCACTTTCTGGGCCCTGGGGGGCATGTGAGTTTGATCCTGCTTTGTAGAGGATTCCCAAGACCATCAGACACAGAGGTGGGGCAGAGTGGAGGGACAGACACATCGCTGAAGAAGGAGGACGAAAGCACCAAGGACATCTTCTGAAGTCTGCAATAACAATCTCCACCAGAAAGAAAATCAAGTTTCTGCAACAGAGAGAAAAATGAGGACATAAATTCCCTTTAACCAGCAGCTAAACGTTTTAATATTTATGCCTAGCCTTTTCCAGGCCACTTTAATTCACATTTACACTTTTCCTATCGAAAATAAAAAGGCAGACAGGGGGTACAGAATATGAAAAATACTCAAAATGCCATCATTTAAATGGAATTGAATCCTTTTCAAAACACGGTGTCCAGCAAAGTCGTTGCCTCGAGAGGTGTTTTGTCAGTTCTGTGCACCACTCAGAGCCCTTTGAAAGCTATAAAAAGCACCTGCCGGCTTTAGTGAACTCCACATTCATTTTCTCTGAGGTTGGATTCTAATGTGGCCCCTTGGAAGCAAAAACAGAGCTGGGAGCGACAGCTGAGGAAATGCTGGGGCCTGTGGCAGGTGAACTTGTTATATATCACATTTCAGAGCCACACACCGTTATAAAGCCAGGCAATTCCATCCGGGGGCTGCGGCATCCCAAACACAACTCTGCCAGGCCTGGCTGGTGGCAGTGGGGAGAACACCAATGCAGAAATAGCCAAGCGCACTTTTTCAAGTCCTTCAGAGTGCAAAGGTTCAAGTTGGTTCTTTCTTCCAGCAAATTCACCTCAGTTTGCTGGCTAGGTTTTCAATACATACGGGGATTAATTTCTCCCCAAAGTGAATTCTCAAATCAGCCCACCTTCCAGGCTCAGGCTTAACACTGTTTTCCCCAGGGAGCCTGTCACCATCTCTCCAACCCTTTCCTCCCTCCCGCCTTCTTCCCAGCTGCTGGAGTCGTTGTTCTTTTTATCACTTTATCTGCTGCCTTGACTTAGCACATACCCTATTTACACGGGACTTGTAGTGAAGCAGGCTAGTTTCACAGGGGAGGGACGGGACCTCCTTTCTCTTTGTAAATGGGCAGGTGTTGGGTGCTCAGAGAGAACTGGCACCCCTCATACCAGGCACACTGGATGTCAGCCTCAGGGGCTGCAAGTGTGGCAAGGAAGCCTCAGGAGCAGCGCCTGGAGGGTCACGTGGCTGGGCAGGATGGACAGAGGGCCCTGGCCAGGGCCTTCCCAACCCCTTGGCTCCCGGCACTCCTCTGAGGTGCAGTGATACCCCAGGATGCCTGAGGCTGAGTACGATAGGAACGTATCTCAACTCAAACCTAGCTGAGTGAATGACAGAGGGAACACAGAAATAAAGTATAGGTTCTCAGCCTCCATGGAGAGGATAGGTGGGATTGAAAACATGAGAAAGAAAGGAGGCTGTGATATGGACTCCAGGAGCAGAGAATGTGAGGGAGGCCCAGGTCTGGGACAGATGGTGCAGATTTGCTATGTGACCCATGGTGGCTATTGGGTATCATTTCCATACTTGCCCCGGGAGGGACCTGAACGCCTAGTGTCAGTCTGCCAGGTAAAACTACTGAAGTCCACCCAGAACCCATCAAAGGAGCAAGACTCTTCCTGAGCAAAGAGTCCCTGCCTCAGGGAAAGATGCGGGGATGTGAAACCATGCAGAGTCACAGAATCCCCCACAGAAACTCTGGGCTGTAAACCAAGGTTCTCAAACCCGCAGCACTAGCAAGAGTACACAACTGGGCCTGGCTCAGGACTGAATGAAGAACAAATGGATGCTTGTTCTTCATCCTCGGTGATGCTCACCTCGACCATTCACTCATCAAAGAAGTATTTATTCGGCATCATGCTCCATGCAATTGCTTAGCACCAGTCATACAGTGGTGAGCGAGGTATATGTGGACAGACACAATCTGACATCCTCAGTCTATTTGGGGGAAAAGACCACCGAAGACTAACAGATGAATTAATTCAAGTAGAGGGCAGTGCAATGAAAGAGAAGTAAAGCAAGATGAGAGAATAAAAAGCATTAGAAGAAAAAGCTATCTCGATGGTCAGGAGAGGCCAATCCGCAGAGAGGTGACATTTGTGCAGAGACGTTGTGAAGATCTAGGAAGGACTGTCCCAAGAGGGTGGAACAGCAGGATTGAAAGCCCTGAAGTTTGGCCAGGAAAGGCAAGGAGGCCAGTGTGGCTGAAACAGAATCAGGAAGGGGCAGAAGCAGGGGGTAGCACGGTGTTGCAATTAATTAGCCACATGTGTGCTCAGTAGCAAGCTCTGCTCTTTCCTCATCTTTCTGTCCCCAGTGCCAGCCCAGGAGGGAAACAAGGGAGGGCCTCTAGTTTGGTTGTCCCCACCCTTAACCTGAGCATCTAGCACTACAAAGACATGACAAACTCTGCCCATAAGAGGATGCCCATGGAGTGCCCATCCCTAGAAGAGATAAAGGGAATGTTTTCAAACCCAGAACTTTCTGAACATCTCCTTTGGGGTGCAGCATTCATGTTTGATATCAGCTCAAAGGAAATTTTCTCTCAAAGCATTAGTTACATCATTCTGTTATTTTTGCGTGTAGGGGAACAGGAAGCCCAAATAGTGCTTCAGTTTAAAGAAAGATTCCAGCAGCTTCGCTCTCCCCTGCTTGAATGATTGAAGTGATGCTGAGCTACAAGAGAAGGAAATGCTGCCAAAGTCCTGAATCAGACCCTTGTGATTGCGTTAGAAGGGACCCAGGGGCCTGCCCCAGAAGGAGAAAGTAAGGGAAAAGGAAAGGACAGAGATCAAAGGATGTCAGAGGCCCAGAAGACCTCCTCACCATCTCTCCCTCTACTCAATCCATCCACTCCTTCCCAAAGCCACTGCCCCATCAAACCTGGCCACCCCTCCGATGGACCGTCCCCAGCTGCTGCCTACAGCAGGTGGAGGGTGGCTCTGAAATGCAGGGGTGAACTTGTTGCTCTTAAAACCCTTCAGAAAGTGCCCATTGCCCTAGTGACAGAGCCCAGGATCCTGCACAGTCCTGCCCAGACTCTCTCTCACCACCCCACTCCCTACACCCAGTCATGCTGAACCAGTTATTTCTCAAATTTATGACGGCAGTGGGAAGACGTACCTTTTGCTGGAGACTCAGTACACACACCCACACGCTTAAGTGAAACAAGTGTTTCAAGAAACGGTAATTCTTACTGTATACAACGTACCCTGACGTCTTCAATTCCATTTTGTTTTTTAAAGCTGGTCATGACACACTAAATTGGTTTCATGACCCTCTAATGAATGGATCATGAACTACAGTTTGGAAAACAATACACTAAACCACTTCCTGCAGTTCATCCGAACCTCCTTCCCTCTCACCCCTCAGAGATTTCATGCAAACAACTCTCTCAATAGCAGTTGGTATTGGTAAAAAATGCCAATGCCTGGGCCCCACCCCCAGAGATTCTGATTTAGTCCGTCAGGGTGGAGCCCCACTTCCGGGTCTCATGTGTGGCAGAGGTTGAGAGGCACCGAGCTAACTCCTACTCGATCTACAAAATTCACCTGAAGCATCCCTGCCAGGAAACTTCCTCCCTCCACCCAGCACACGCACAGGGTCTAGTGTGACCACCCTCCCGTGAACTCCTAAACCTCCCTGTGCAGCCTCTGTAGCACCCCCACACTTTATTGGAATTGGTGTTCTCTGTATCTCCTCTATGTGGTGAGTGGCTTGAGAGCAAGGACTGCCATGATGCACCTGTGTAAACCCACAGTGCTCAGCACACAAAGGTGCTCGGGAAATGCTTGCTGATAAACCTATGAGGAAGGTCCCATTATTATCCATTTTTACAGTCGGGGAAACTGGCGTTCAGAAGGTTAAATAAGCTAGACAATGTTGTACAACCAAAATGGTAGAGGTGGGATTAGAACACAGATCTGCCCAGTTCCAGGGTCAGAGCCTCGTAACCACACAGGAGGCTTCCTCGTGACGTGATGAGTCCACAGACCCTCCTCAGAGCTTAAGGATGAAGGTCCCTAGGAGTTCGTGAGGTCTGACACCAGAAGTGTTTTCTTGTCTGGCTCTTTTCTGGCCTTGGGTTCACACAGGCATCCCCCAAGGATTTGATCCTCAGTCCTCTTGTCTTTTTACTCTATTATCTCACCCAGGAGTGCCCAACCCAGCTAAATTGGACACTTGAAATGGATATTCTCTCCAATAATGTGACTAATCTCAATCTCGATCTCTTCCTCCTCTCATCCCCAGACAGTCTCACTTCCCTTTCTCTCTTAATTCTTCCACTTATTTAAGTTCAAACACCCACTCATTGCTGACCTGCCCCCGACTCCCCTCCTTCCATGCTATCCTGCAAAGCACCTGGTCTCCTCTATGGCCATACCTCATACCCTGCCTGTTCTAATCTCCCAACTGCTAAAACAAATACCATACAATGGGTTGGCTTAAACAAGGACAATGCAATGGCTCATGATTTGGGGGCTGGGAGAGGTAGAAAACCAAGGTGTCAGCAAAATGGTGCTTTCTCCCTGAAGACCACAGTATTCTGGGCTGGCTTCCAATAATCCTCAGCCCTTGGCTTTCCTACCACATGGCCATGCACATGACCATGTTTTCTCTAGTTTCCAATGACTTCAACTTCTTGCCCTTCCTATGGCTTTTCTTTATATATATATATCCAATTACCTTAGCTTATAAAGACTTCAGGCATATTGGATTAAGGCCCATCCTTATTTACTCTGGGCACACCTTAAGCAATAACATCTTCAAAGATCCTATTTATAGATAGGTTCACACCCATAGGATCAGAGGTTGGGACCTGACCATGCTTTCTGTGGAGGACATGACTCAATCCCCAATACTGCTGTTTTAGTTCCCTCATCGCTAAAGCAAATACCATGCAATGGGTGGCTTAAACAATGGGAATTTATCGGCTCATGTCTTTAAGGCTAGGACAAGTTCAAATCAAGGCATCGTCAAGGTAATGCCAAAGACTGGAATTTTAGGGCTGGCTGCTGGTAATGCTTGTCTCTCTGTCACATGGAAATGCACATGGCAGCCCCTCTTGGCCTCTCCTTTCTCTTCCAGGTTCTGTTGACTTTCAACTTCTGGCTGCTCCTTTTGTGGCTTCCTCACCATCTGTCTGAATTTCATTCTGCTTATAAAGGACTATAGTAATAGTATTAAGACCCATCTGATTGAGTTAGGCCCCAGCTGAAGTAAGCCCATCAAAAGGTTTACTTACTATGGACTCATACCCACAGGAATGGATTTCTGAGGTAGATAATTCTAAACCACCACAACTGCTCATCGACTCTGCCATCTCATTGCCCTGTGGCCTGTCTGCTCCTGTTGATCACACCCTCCTGTGGACCATAGCAGGGGTCTCCAGCAGAACTTTCTATGTCTAGCCCCTCTCCATTTCTAACCACCCCCACAAACAGGATGGCTGACAAATCTACCAAATCACAGCTCTGCCAGGTCTCTTCTTCACACAGAGTCCTCCAGGGAGATGATTCTAGCCCATACTGGTAGACAAAACCCAAATGTCAAAGTCCACAGCTTCTGTGAACTGGTCATGAGGCTCTGCCATATGTGCCCTGAAACCCCAGCTAACAGCTCTGCCAACCATGCCCTGTCTTAGTCATGCCTCTAACCCTGGTCCAGGCACCATCATCGCTCAGCAGGAACAGGGATCAAGGGTAAATAACACCATCAGGAAGAACATCATAGCAAGGTGAATGATATATCAACCCAATACTCTCTATGTTGAGACCATGGTATCGTGGCCTGGATTCATTTATACAATGTCTGAGTGCATAGCATGGAGACATGCTGCGCTGGTGTGATAACTGTGATGAGAAGTTGAGTGTGCAGTTTTGAAGCTGTTTTATACCCAGAAAAGGCCACATTCTTATAATCCATTCCTGGGAGATGGGACCCACCCCATTCAAGGTGGGTCTTAATCCTTTTACTGGAGTACCTTATGAGAGGATAAAGGACGTTCGAAAAGGCCATGAGTGAGTTGGAGAGAAAAGCCCCGGACAAGCATGCAAGGATCCACAGAAGCTGAAATAGCCACTGAAGCCAGAATCTGAAAGCAACAAAACCCAGGGGAGAATGACCAGTGGATGCCAGTCATGTGCTTTCCCATGTGACAGAGGTGTCCCAGATGCTAGCAGCCCTTCTTCAGAGGTGGTCTCCTGTTGATGCCTTAATTTGGACATTTTTTACAGCTTTAGAATTGTAACTTATAAGCTAATAAATCCCCATTGTTAAAAGCTAGTCCATTTCTGGTGTATTGCATTTCATCAGAAGATTTAGCAAACCAAAATAGTGGGGATAGTAAAGATTCCTAGCAGGGCACGGGGAAGGTAGGTGTCTTCGTTTGACAGGCTGCTATGACAAATACCGCATGATGGATTGGCTTAATAACAAGAATGTATTAGCTCGCAGTTTTGCAGCCTAGATGTCCAAAATCAAGGTGTCAACATGGCCATGCTTTCTCCCCAAAGTCTGGTGCAGCTTGCCATAACCTCCGGGTTCCCTGGCTTACATCTGTGCCTTCTGTCATTTGGTGGTCTCTCCCTCTCTCCTTGTGTCTGTTCTTCCAGTTTCTGCTGCCTTCCAGTTTCTTCCTGTGTGCCCTTCTCTTTAGCAGATTGCATCCAAATTTATTCTGCTTATAAGGGACTCCGGTAATATGGGTTGAGTTCCGCCCTGATTCATTTGTGCCACACCTTAACTAAAAATAACGTCTTCAAAAGATCCTATTTACGCATGAGTTCACACCCACAGAAACACAGATTCAGATTGAGAACATGTCTTTTGAGGGAGCACATAATCCAATCTGCCACAGTGGTGTGGGTGAGACAGCACAGTTAGGGGACTGGGGAAGGCTGGCAGCCTGGAAATTATACCAGCTCATGGGGCTCCTGTGGGCTATGGGGGAAGGAGGCACTGGACCCTGATATGTCCTCATGTCGGTTTAATTTTCATAAGGGGAAGGAGTTCTCCCAAGGTGTCTGTGTGCTCTTGATTTGCCAAGACTCAAAAGTCTTCAGGGAAACTTTCTTCAAAAACATCTTTCCCTGAGCAGATCTTTCCTTCCAAAGCCGAGGAAGGGAAAGACCACCCTCTATGATCTCACCACACCTAAGGAACCAATCCATAGATGTTCCATCTGGTGAACAAACCACTTGAATTGGATCCCCAAGGGTCCCCAAATCAGCTGCTCCTTACTCCACCCTCTGTCCCCACTTCAGACCCAGTGATCGCTTCCCTCGGTCTAATCGAACTATGATGTTCTTCCTGATAGTATTGATTGGGTCCCTACGTCAGCAATCCAAATGCCTAACTGGGAATAATTGCAACTCTTAATTATACTTCAATCATTACATACCAACACCACAGCTGCTTTTAAGTTTTATTTTTCATTAAAGAAATGTTTTCAAGAGCGTATTTTAAAAAGAGAGGAAAAACTACTGAATAATCATTTATAATTTAAAAGTAAATAGGAACAAATTATGATCATGTTTGTGAAACAAAACAGTCTACCCAATCCAGTCGCTTATTAGCCTAAAAATCTGTTTGAGTCTCCTAGAGTTTCATGTTCATTTACCAAGCTTGGGGACTGAATCTAAGATTTCAGGGTCAGTTTCCAGTAGTAGAATCCTAGAGCCCAAAGCTATGGTGTTTCCAAGAAAGGATGGAAACAAAAAATGTGGCCAGGCATAGGTATTCCAAAGTGGAAGACTTCTGAAGAAATACTAATAATTCTTTGAATATTGCTATAGCAGCTTAGAATATATATTTCAAGTACATTGGTACATAGCACCGAGCCTTGATTTCTTTAGTGGTTCTTAATCTTTTAAAGGGTAGAACTATGAAGACTCTTCCCTAGACTAAATGCACATATACCAAGACTCCGCAAACAATTTCAAGAGGTTCGCAAACTCACTAAATGTCATTTACGACCTCCTTAAGAATTGTGATTTGCAAGGTTCTCAACATTGATTTGTGTGTTTATAGCACATGGCTAGAACATGGAGCCACTTGCAAATGATAAAGCACAATGAAATTTCTAGACTATTTATTACTCATTCTACAAACATTAATTGAGCACCTACTAGGTTCCAAACACTGGGTTAGTTGTCAGAAGAGAGGAGGGATATGATGATGAACCCAAAAGGGTTCCTTAAGGAGCCCACAGCTCAGTGGGTGGAGCAGGGGGAAATGTGCTATACTGAGAAGAGAAAGTATAAGTGCTGGGAGAATTTTAGTCCCTGTGATGCAGGGGGTAGGTGGGGGGTGGGAAGGCTCACCTCAGCACAGAACATGCAAAAGTGGCATTAAGGTCAAGACCTGAGTTCCACACTAGGAATGTCAGCACCCTGAAGGCTGAACCTCTCCATGGCCAGAGAATGTGACCAGTTCACCCGTTAATTACCAGAGAGGTACTGAGCATCTTCTAAGAATCCTCTTCTAAGAACCCTGCACACTCAGTCCAGATGGTGAGAAGTCTGGTGTAATTTCCAGGCTGCCAGCCTTCCCCAGTCCCCTAACTGTGCTGCCTCGCCCACACCCACTGTGGCAGATTGGATTACGTACTCCCTCAAAAGACATGTTCTTAATTTTAATCTGTGTTCCTGCGGGTGTGAATTCATGTGTAAATAGGATGCTTTGAAGATGCTATTTTTAGTTAAGGTGTGGCCCGAAAGGATCAGGGTAGAACTCAATCCATATTATTGGAATTGTTTATAAACAAAAGGGATTTGGGTGTAGTTTTTTTTCCAACAAAACCTAAGGGGGGGAGGATGCAAGCCGTACCTAAATCCATTGATGGTTTATTGAGATGACTGCTCCTGTGTGACATACCAGCCCCCTAATTCACATCTCACATTCTGGTGTTTCCACCTGTTATTTAGCTAAGTAAACATTTGTTTGACTATCATCCACTACTATGATCATTTTATAAAATAAAAGACATTTCCCCATTACCTAAGAACAAAAATAAATGACAGCCTCAAAATAAAAGACACTCCTTACCAAGAAAGAAGAGTGGGAATCTCACGTCAACATGTGTACACACACAGTATACACACATAGACAGTTTATATTTATCTTTCTAATTTTTCTGATTTTGTCACAGTTACAAAAGAACATTTGGAAATTACCATGAGACGATCTGGAAAATAATGCACGAGCAAAGCACTTAAGGACCAATTTGCCCTGCCCTCAGTAGCAGAAGGAAGTTTCCCAGTGGAGGAACTGCAGGGACTGGGTACAGAAGGATGAAAAACATTCAAGCTAGCGGAGTTGCTGGAATCACGTGGACACACTGGGAGAGAAGGCAGATGGCGAGACGCACACAGGGCCACCTCATCCTTTGAACCACATATCTACCAACAGTACTTAATGCCCATTCCTGTGACTTTTGTACCTTATCCTTTGTTACCTCTAAACTGTCCTTTGTACTCCAAAGTTGGACTTCCCTAACTGCTGGGCAGATGTTTTGAGCTGTTACTGGGTGGCTCTGCTCACCAAATAGCAGTCCAGTTTTATTAGCTTAACTACATTTGTGTGTAGCACCTTATTTTTTTACAAATACTTGAATTTTAGATTATAGAAAACAAAAAATCAAAAGTCTTTTACTAGAGGGGAAAAAGTAAAAAAAAAAATTTCTTTTAACTGTGTGCAATTTAGACAAAGACAATAATTATTTGGTGTGCCAAAAGCAATAAATCTTCAGTTCCAATAGATTCACTGGACTTAAGCAAATTGACTATGTGTTCAGCTTTGAAAAAGAACAGAAACATAAACATGCTAGTCTTCCAGTTAAATATTACTAACCGATCACAAGCATTTTTCTCTACTCCCTCTGAAAACTCACTAAAATAATAAAAAGCAAAGAAACTTTCTTACAAAGTATAACTATTCAAAGGAAAAAGAAAGAGAGAGGAGAAATCAGCGAGTGAAAATTTCCACAAACTTTGGGAAGACAGAACGTAGATGGAGGATGGTCACTTGCACGGCAGAGCAGAGGAAGCTACCACTGGTGTGCCCACAAAAAGAAGATATCTATGTTAAACAAGCCAATTTCTCCCTCCCCACCGCACACACACACAGAAAGGTTTAGGACTTAAGGTTCTAGGTGCCATGAAAGGCGGGGGCGGGGGGGCAGTGAGGCACAAAGCTGAAAATAGGGGAACTTATTGAAAGTTGGAATACAGAGGCATTGCCTCAACAGTCCTACCCCAATCCCACATAGCCAGGTGACTAACGCCACTCACTCCATCCCCAAAGAAACCAAAGATTTAATCTCTGAAGAAATTAGACTAGAGAGACTCTGAACTCAAGAGCATCAGGCATATTGGAGATGAAGGTAGTTAAAGTCTGCAGTCCCCGTTCCCCCACCCAGCTCCCAGTACGCTGGAAACAAGCCATTCTCCTCCCACACAGGCAATGAGAAAGTTCTTATCCGGAGATAAGATGGCCAGATTTTTGCATATGCCTGATATCATTACAGTGACACCTACTAACTGACCAATCACACACGTACACCTACACACACATACATCAAACAGCTTTTGAGACTTCTACTGTTAGATATGAACAACCAACCAAGCATTATTTGACATTTGAGGAATTTTTCCCACATTATAGACAAACCAAAACAAACAGGAAAAAAAGGAGAAAACCAGAAAGAACGAGCTAAAAAAGAGAAGTAAACATCAAAAACATTTTAATAAGATAGTGTGACCAAGAAGCAAGAATAGGATTTTATCCTTCATAAGGGAACAAGTTTACGAAAGAACTTGAAAATTAAAATAAGATAGCCAGCATGCACGGGTGATTCAGTGGTAGAATGCTCACCTTCAATATGGGAGATCCGGGTTCAATTCCTAGACGATGAACCCGAATAATAATAATAATAATAATAATAATAAGATAGCCAAAATAAAAAATTCAATTGGAGGTTTGGAAGACAAAGATGAAGAATCACCCAGAGAAAAGTTTTCCTTATTTTCCTCTTATCTCTTCTTCCCAAAGAAAAAGAGATGATTGAACACTGGACCCAAAAGATAATAGAGCAATACCTTTGAATGAGTCTTTCATCTGAGATTTTATAACCAGTTAAACTATCATTCAAGTATGAGAGTGAATAGACCTGAAAGAACTCAAAACTTAAGCAGGGAATCCAAAGCAGAAGAGTTGGGGTTACCTTGAGAACAATCAATGCAAATCAGGATCAGGAAGATGAGAGTTTTCAGGAAGGAGGAATCTAGGAGAAAAACAACACAGAATTGATAGAATATCAATGTGTGTGAGTATTTAGAAAAAATATTTTGATAGAAGTGTGAAGATCTCTACAGAAAAAAATTTAAAGTTGGATAAGAAGAAAACTTTGCAAGTAAAATATAGGGGGAAAAAACTATCTCTAGGAAAAACAAAACAAAAATTCCCAAATAAAAGAAACTTGTACTTAACTTATCAATGAATTACATTTATATAACCATAATACTGTAAGCATAGACTTCTAATTCAAGCAAAATATGTTACATACTTATATTGAAAGTCTGGTAGTTAGGTTCAGGTGTCAACTCGGCCATGCGAAGGCACCTAGTTCTGTTGCTGTGGACATGAGCCAATGGTACGTGAACCTCATCTGTTGCTGATTACATCTGCAGTCAGCTAGGAGGCGTGCCTGCTGCAATGAATGATGTTTGATTTAATTGGCTGGTGCTTAAATGAGAGAGTTCAATACAGCACAGCCCAAGCAGCTCAGCATACCTCATCTCAGCACTTGCAGCTCAGCCCAGGCCTCTGGAGATGCAGAAAGGAATCGCCCCAGGGAAAGTTGTTGGAACGGAGAGGCCTGGGGAGAATGCCAGCAGAGATCGCCCTATCCTTCCCATATAAGAATGTCAGTTGAAAGTTAGCTGCCTTTCCTCTGAAGAACTATATATTTTTAACTAAATAAAGTTCCTTTTAATTAAAGGAACCCATCTCTGGTGTATTCCATTCCAGCAGCTAGCAAACTAGAACGAAAGAATGGGGTAGTGCCAGAGGGGTGGGGTGGGGGAAAGGCATAGGAAATGTGTGGGAGCATTTTAAATCTACCCATACTTTAACACGAATTTTTAAATGTCCAAAATGTGTAAATCAAAAAATGGCAGTCTTAGCATTTACTAATAAACATGGAGCTAAATAGGGAAAGAAATAGTAAAGATGTTGAAAGTATGACTCTGTGGGACATTACTGAAGAGGGATGAAGAGTGGGTGGTTGGCTACAACTTTTCATTATGTCTTTTAATGTTACTTTTTTTACGTATATTACTTTTTTAAAATAACACATATGAAACAGTACCATATTATCTCAGATTACATTTCAATGGTGAGCAGTTCTAGTTCTCTAAAGGCAGACTACCTTATACATGTAAATCTCTCCTTCACCTTCCGCCTGTTTGACTTGTACCTGCGCTTTCAGGCACACATTGTGTACAAAAGCAGGGATTTATATATTTTCTGCCCACTCAGGAGCCAGTGGCCTCTGCCTTCTGAGTCCAGGCCTATGCTAATAGTCTCACACTTGGCCCCCATGTTAAAGACCCATTCATTGCTTGCTCTGATGACAATGAGCTGAGATGAGTGGTGATTCTTAACAGCTGGGGGCCAAGCAGCGCCCAGACCAGGACAGCGCTCTTGTCTGGGCAGGAATCCATCTAGCCCTTATCGCGAGCCCAGGGGCTACCGATGACAGCATGCTCCCCTGGCTCAACTCTCCCAGTCCTTTCCCAGTACATCCTCACTAAGAAGATGATGAAAGCATTTTACCAACATTTCAAGGTAATAATCCCATAATTGTGACAATCAATAATCTTCCCCTAATAAGTGTCACATCTCCTCAAGAAGCCAGCAGCAGGTCAGCCCTTACAATCTGTGATGCCTGCTGTCTCCCCCTGGGACCTGAACAGGCATGGCACCTGGTCCCTCCTTCCACAGGAGCCAGAGGCTTTTCTTCTGTCCCCGTGTGGGCACCAGTCTGCGTGATAAGAGCCTGCTTTTGAATAGACTATCAAGTGGGCAAGGCTTGAACTGGACAGTCTCAGCTCAAATCCAATCATGTGATAATCAGGTTTAATTGAGATTAATAACCTCTCACAACTGGCTCTAGGTATTTCATCAACAGACACCCTGCTAAGAAAACTGATCTGCCAGCCTCCAATCTGGCCTCCAATCTGATTCCTCCCTTCTCCCTTTCCACTCTGGCATCCAGCCCAGTGGACCACCGGATCCTGCAGGGACAGAAGAAAATACCGAGGGCAGTTCCAGGACTCAAAGAGGATGGGAAAAGCAAAAGCAGTGCTGCCATGGAGTGCAAGTCAAGGTCCTGGCATGGGTTTCTTTGCCTCACACTTACGGCCCCTACAGGATGACTGCAAGAAAGTTCTAGAAGCATTGAGACAAACATTGTTTCTGGGATGGACCTGAGCTGTGGCTGCTGCTGCCTGCCTCTGCACACCTTGGCTGCAACACTGGAGTAAGAGTCAACACCAGTCATTCATTTCCTCAAGAGACGCTTGTTAAGCACCTACTCTGCGCCAGGCACTGGGATTTAGTGGAGAATACAACAGACAAGGCTGTCCCTCAGGGTTTAGAGTCTAGAACCCGGGAGGTAGATTAAGCCAATAATTGCAGAATGACAAATTTTGATAAGGGATATAAAGGGAGAGTGTGGGGTTTGATGACAGTGTAAAGGGGGGCCCTCATTTAGATTAGGGGTCATAGAAAGCCTCCGCAGGGCAAAATCTCAAGGATGAAGAGGAAGCAGCTGGACTTAAAGGAAAAGTGCTTCCCAGGCAGAGCAACCATCTATATTACCTCACTGAAGTGGGACAGTGACAAGTGGTCGTGCCACTGAAACACAATCAGTAAAGGGAACAGCAGCTGATCAAGATGAGGTCAAAGAAGTTCACAGAAGTTGGGTCACGCCAGACTACGCAGGCTCAGAAAGGGGGTTGAATTTTATCCTACGCAAAGAGAAAGCTTCTAATGCAGGACAGTTCTTTCTGGGGTTCTAGTAAGAATATGTGGGCATAAGCTTTGCCGCTGATAGCTTCAGTCGGGCAGCGGGACCGGTACACTGGGTGGTTTTGGGGGCGAGCTCGCAGGGAATTAACCTGGGTAAGCTGGAGCCGGCGCTTTCCCCAGCCGGCGGTCGCGAGGAAGTCGTCACTCAGGCCAGATGCGGGTTTTAAGCCTTTATTGTTACACTCTGGGATGGGTCACCCGGGAACCCGAGGAGTGAGACGTCTGGGGTCTGAAGACCCCGGGGCTCGGACGACCCAGAGCGGGGTAAGCTTGGGGCTTAAGTACTCTCGGGGAGGGGTGGAGTTTTGGGCGCACACGTCAAGAGGAGGCAGCCACTCACACAAGCTTAGCGGCAGTTGCTAGGCAGAAGGGTATGTTTCGGGGATAGGGAAGTATAGAGAATAACAGGAAGGCCTGTTGTTTTGTGGTGGGCTCTGGAAATGGGCGGTCTACGACAAGAGGGGGAAGGGGGGAACAGTGAGCTAGGTTACAGATATGGGGGGCAGAGAGTGAACCTAGAGAGGGAGAGAAACATTAAAAAATTTTAAGTTTGGCTAGGCTCCAGTCCCTGAGAAATACGCCACAAAGCTTTATAGTCTAGTCCCTATTTTTCCCTTTTGGAAGAGTAAATTCATTCATTCATCAAGTATACACCAAGATTATAAGACTAACTCTGCAGACAGTGGGTGATACCAGTCTCACGTGATCAACGGTGACACTTGTCCTAAAGGACTGCTGGGTAGGACACTCTGCCAGGCGACATAGAAACCATGGGAGAAAGCAGAGGGTCTGGAGGAAGACAAAAGGCAGGTCAACCTGTGGCTCCCCAAACAGGGAAAGACTCCTTCAGACCCCTGTTCTAAAGGGTTCTTTTAATGTAGGGCTTCAAAAGGAAACAAAACATTTTGAAAGGAACTCAACTTGCACTTTGGAGTGAGAATTCTGTAAAATATACCCACAGTATTTTTCACGGGGACGCACAGACTTCAACCTTGGTCTAAAGCCTTCCCTGCTAAAGGGTGGTAGAGAGAGTCAGTGCTATAAGGATTAAAAGGAGAAGGAATAGATCAATTAAAATCACAGATAGAAAAGCAAGAAAATCCCCAGGCTAACTTACCTCGTCCCCATTACCTCCCACTCTGCACATTGTCTGTTCACAGGAGCACTTTACAGATATAGCTGAACACTTCAAAACAGAAGGTGTGTTTTGATGGAGGGTAGAAGGTAACAGCCTCAGTCCCAAACTCTGCATGTGGTACCAGCAATGGGTACTGAGCCTTGCAAGCGACCCAACCCTTGGAGATAGCTTTTCAAAAGCATTGGAAATGAGACACTATTTCATCCAAAGCAGCATAAATACCAAATTTCATTGCCAGATATGAAAGGAGAGAGAACATAACATGATGGTCACAGTGAAAGTTGCAATTTCTAATGGCTTCAGCTCACCTGTCTCAAATGCTTTTCAACCATGTATTTTTCCCAAACCCACTGAAACCCAAGCACTGGGGTGGATTCCCTCCTGTTGGCAGACTCTCTTTCCTATGCCTCCAGGAAGGACAGAGGCCCCGAATTCTTGTCCTATCTCTCAAGGACACAGGTGGGAGTCTCAGGTCTCTGTCAAAGTTTCCTTTGGAGAGTCAGGTCTCAGTGGGCCTCTCTCTGCAGATTGAGGGATGAGGAGTAAAGGACCTTTGGCTGAAAGAGAAAAGGGGAAGCTTTAATAAAGTTTCTGATTTCAGAGTTCTCAGAAGTTTTAAATATAAACACCAGAAAACAAAGCAATCCATGACACAAATTCAAATTGTCCCCTCTTCACAGTTCCCACTGCCTTTGCCTGACTTTAGGCTCTCACTCCCTACCTTCTGATTTATTATAGCAATCTTTCTGCTTCCAGCTCTGCCCCTCAAATACAGGTTCCAGATTGGGACCACATTTCTATCAGAGTCACTTTTCTCAAACTCATTTGTGACCCTGTCAATTCCATGCTGAATACTCTCTAACCACCACCCACTGCCTACTAGACAAGTTCCAGCCAAGCTCCTTTAGGTGCTGTATGAGGCCTTTCACAATTCATCTTCTGCCACCTCCACCATCTCATTTCCCCACACTTTTCTCTTTGCCCACGATGCACCTCCTTCCCACTCAGAAATGCACAACCAGTGACAATTCCTGGCATATGCCGTGTAGTTTGAATGCTTGCTCCTTTGCATATGCTGTTCTCTCTGCCTGAAATGCTTTCTTCCTCTGTCTTATCCATCCACCTATCTTTCATTTTCTTTCATAACTTATTTCTCTGTGAAGGCTTTCCTGATATTCCATTAATATTGATCTCTTTCTTCAAAGCCCAGTAAGACCTGTAACTGTCAATGCAAATGTTGGTTTATAGATCTGTCTGCCCCACTAGACTGAGTTTCTTAGAATGGAAATTAAATTTCATTTTTCCCTAATTCCTTACACAGCACCTAGGATGAAAGGACCTTGGCATGGTCCATAAATTAGGTAAAATCATTCCCATTTTACAGTTGAGAAAATTGAAACCCAAAGAGATAAAATTCATAATGCCAGTTGGCAGTAAACTTGGAACTAGAAATCAGTTTGCCCAGCTCCTAATATAGTGTTTTCTACTGGGGTTTCTACCAGTATTTTTTTCCCACATGGGGCTAGGCCTTTTAATCTTTGAAGAAGGTGACATCTTGAGCCTTAAATCCTGTTCAGCCAGAGTCCTGTGACAGAGATCTCTCTGGGGTCTGAGTATCAAAGCCAAAACTCAAGGCACCTTCTGGGCACAGCCAGATAACCTCATTGCCTTTTCCTCCCCTTTCCAGAGAGCTCACTAGACCATTTGGTAGCAGCTCAGCTCCAGAGACTTCAACTCACCCGAGCTTCTAAGAGTCCATAGAAGACCTCACCCTAAGCACTGTTTGCCAAGGAGTATATGGAAGATCTAGTTGGGTGGCATTGGACATATGGCCAAGGGAGAGATTCAACACAAAGGACTGAGAATGCAACAACCCCAGCATTTCTGTTAACCTCCCAGAGTCCTGATTGAAGAGAAGGCTATCGGGAGGGAGCCTTTAATTACCTTCAGGTGTCCCAATTAAGCAGATTGCCTCCCTAATTAGCAGTCCCTTCCATTGGAAATCATTAGGTTTAATTTCATTTCCCAGAAACATCTTAATCAAGCAATCTCTGTCCCCAGTCCTGAAACTGCCAGGCTCCCACTGACGTCAGCTTTATCCTATCTGGCCTCAACAAATGATGCTAAATTGGGCTCTGGATCCATTTCCCAATTAAACATATCCCTTTAATTTCACTGTTTTCTAATGTTTAGCCAGACCAAAGATCTGTGCTTCTTAAATTACTTACTATGGGTAGAGCATGTTCAAAGAAGATTCCTCCTCCCTGAAGGAGATAAATTCATAAGCATCCTCCAAAAAAGCATCTCTTTTGTAAAAGCTAAATCTGAAACACCATAGGGTGAGAGCTATAAAGCACAGCCTGTTTTCAAGATATAAGACAGGAAAGTTTCAGGTGCCTTCACTGTCAAAGCCAAAGGAGCCCCTGATTTCTTCTCCTTTTCCTTTTTCTTTTTCTTTTTTTTTTTGCCTTCAGTATTCCCCCAAATTATTAAAATGGAGGGAGAGAGTCTTAGGCAAGGAGAGATATCCCCAGGCACAGACATTCAGAGATGACTTTTTAAAGTTCTCGTTCTGCACCTAATAAGGTTTTATCCCACTCAACATCTTTGAATCTAAAATTTTTGCCATGGAAGGTGAGGGAGAGTGAGCTGAGGAAGAAGAGTATTCAGGATTGTCCCCACCTGGACAATTGTCAACAGAATTGCAGCCTCTAACAGGTGAGAATTAAAGTCAACTGCTCAGTTGACCATGAGATTTACAATTTTTAGAGATCTTCCTTCTTGTTTCTATCCAACTCTCATATCAAATTCCGAATACTTCATTCTCTAGCTAACAAAGGGTTCATTGATTATCAAGGGAATCATTTCTTCTGTCTTCAGCAACCTGAACTCCACACAGCAGCTCTCCCAACCCCAGTACGGCAACCTCCTCACACTCCACTGGTTTCTCTCTTTCCTTCTTTTGCTGCGTTCTCAGCAGACTTAAACCACCAGAAAAGGGGAACTGGAGGGAGAAAAAGTACAAGATGGACTCGGGTCAATTACAATAAGGGTCCCTGGAAAGTTATCCACTAAAACCCTACAAATGCATCTTAATTTTCACTCTGAAATAGACTATGAAGTCCAAATCAAATTCTGTTTCCTTTAACTTTTTTCATATCCATGTTAATCACATTCCCTATGAAATGAAGAGAAAGAAGTGCCCTCTCCTTGATACTAAATTTAATATGAGAATGATTAGAAGTACATTTGTCATTGTTGCCTAGAGAGCTTCATGCATTAGCCCTCCAGAAATTAGATTAACACCTAACCATTCCCTGCCGCTCCCCAAGTCCTCACCACAGCGCCTGGCCTCTGCAGTAATTACCCTCTACTGATTTTTCTCAAATTGTTTATTTTTTAAACTTCATAATAAGCTTACCTTAATTCATTACTATTTAGCTCTTAGGAACAAACCCTACCTGTCTGGAGCTTCAGGTGGAGGAATGGGAGAGGGTTCCATTCTGATGCTGTTCCTAACAAGTTGACGATATATATAATTTGTCTGAAGTCAATTGTTTTCTATTGACACTTAAAATTTCTTCCCTTTCTTCCCCAAAGACAAAACTGTTTAGATCCGATAAAGCATCTGGCCTATTAAATGAGTTTCCCTTTCTCCCTTATAGAAATCCTGATGGATAATTTGGTGGCTCTGAGAGTAGTTTAGATACATTTCCTAGGAACAAGCCACAATTTGTCACTGGATTCAGCTTCAAACTCTTCTGGTTGGGAAAATGGGACTCTTCAAATATTCTTTAACAAAGTACTGAGTTAAAGAATACACACCAAGGCTCCCTGGGCCTCTGAGCTAGCTCCAAGGACCCGAGATAATTAAAACCTTGAGAAGAATAATAGAAGCAGTCATAATACTAATAGTACTACTACTAATAGTTATAATTCAGTACTACCAATACTAATACCACTACTGCAAATACCATTTGAGTCATAGCTATGTTCCAGAAACAATTGGAAAATGCTGTCTAAACATCATCTCGTTTATGTGGTAGATTATCCATATTTCAAAGAAGAGGAATCTAAAGTTTAGAAAAATTAAGTAATTTGCCAAAGAATACACAGCTAGTAAGTGGCTGGGCCCAGGATTTGAAACCAGTTGGCTAAATCACCAAGACCTGTGCTCTTCAGCACCCTACAGTCATCGTGGTGGGTATTCAGAAGATGTTTTTAGGTCCTAAATCATAAGATCAGCCAAATTTTGGAGATTCTACCTTCTTGCCTTCTTCTACCCATCTTCTGCCAGTGCCAGCTACAACGGGCTCAAAAAGAACAAAGTGCAGATTTCAACCTCCATGGCAAAATAAGAAGATTCCACCTGCCCTTGCAGCCAATTGGTTTACTGACCTCCCTCTAGCCACCATCAAGTCCTGAACTCCCCCAAATCTCCCACTGGCCACTCCCCTAGTGTGACCACAAAGGAGGCACTCTCTTCCTAAACATCCATGTTGGCTGAAATCTCAGAGTCGGCATGGGAGCTGGGGTTGGTATCTCCTATCTTATGTAATAGGCCTCTATTTCTGGCCTGTCTACATGACTGCAAATTAATTCATATACTAGATCTGACCCTGGATTGAGGTTCTGACTTCAGCAAATCACTTTTCCCTCCAAATCTTAGTTTCTTTATCAATGCAATGAGAGAATTGGACTGGGTGATCCCTTGGGAAACTTCCAACTCTAGCAGTCTAGGATTCCAGGTAAATGTTATTCATATCATACTACAAACATGTAAAGCTGGAGAGGTCCTGGAGATCATCTAATCTAGATATATCAAATGCTGCCTCTTCTGCCCGCTGTGCCCATGGTAGACATCACTAGTGGATCATGATTCTCTTTGTGGCTGAGCTCAGTTGTAGCTTCAGAATCCTTTACAATTCCATGCTAAGGAAGCAACTGAGTGAGACAGTGACACATAGGATAAAACTTATTTTCCATCGCTGATGTTGGCCAACTTGCTCAATTTACAAATGGGGAAACTAAAGGCTTAATAAACATCTGTTAAGCAATTAATATTGCTATCTGGAGGATTAAGCAATGAAAGAGACATAGTTCTTGCTCCCCAACAATTTTCAATCTAGTGAAAAGATGTAGGCAGTTAAGCAAGTAATTACAATACTGTGTAATGAATATTATTCAATCACATGAGAAGTCACCCAACCTAGACTAACAGATCCATGGAAGTCTACCTGCAGGAAGTAGCCCTTAAGCTGAGACTTGAAGGAAAATAAGATTTTGTCAAATACAGAAGAGATAAGAGGGCCACTCTAAAGGGAGGAAGGAATTCATGAATGAGAGAGAGCTCTACTTAAGGAGTTATAAGTTGCTATGATGGTTAGAGTCTTGGAACATGAGAAGCAAGGGGTAACGGAATGCTGAGCAGTGAGGAAGTCAGCATGGGCCAGACCATGAAGAGCCACTCATTCACACTACAGAGGCTGTCCTTCACTCTGATGACAGTTTGAAGATCTGGCCACAAACTCTTTGTTGCAGGCTTGTAAGTGCTTCAAGCAAGAGAATACTGTGGAAATGATGCCATGTGACTTCCAAGGCTAGGCCATAAGATGCAATGCAACTTCTGCCTTGTTCACTGGACCACTTACTCTTGGAGCCCTGCAGTGACATGTAGGAAGACTAACCACCCTGAAACCACCACGCTGGAGGGGCCAAATGTAGACATTTCAGCCAACAGTCCCAGCTGAATACCACCTTCCAGCCATCCCCACCAAAGCACCACCTATGTGAGTGACATCATCTTAGATTTTAGGTCAGTCCATAGCCAGCTGAATACCACCAATTAACCTCTGTTGATGCCCCAGGTAAAAGAAGACTCTCCCAACTGAGCCCTGCCCAAACTGCTGACTCAAAATCATGAGATAATAATAAAATGGTTGTTGCTTTAAGCAACTAAGTTTTGGAAGTAGCTTTATATGCTCCAATAAATAATTAGAATAGCAAGGGGGCATTGACAGTTCTTAAAAAGAGAGTGATATGATTAGATTTTTTCTGGAAGTAGGCTTCAGCCTTCTGTATGGGGAATGTTTTGGTTGCTAGGTTGGGGGGGATGGAGCATAATATCTCTTAGAGCTACTGTAATTACACTGGTAAGTGATGGCCAAGTTAGTGGCAGTGAAATAGAGAAACAGTGAGCTGATTATAGATATATTTTGAAGGTATATTTGGCAATTGGCTGGATGGGTAAATGAGGGAAAGAGCAAGATCCAGAAAGATTCCCAGTTTCCTGGCTCAAGTGACTTTTGAAATGAGGGAAATGAGGGAAAGAGCAAGATCCAGAAAGATTCACAGTTTCCTGGCTCAAGTGACTTTTGGGTGGTGGTGCCATGTGCTGAGATGGGAGCCATAGAGGAGAAACGTGGACAGGCATCACGAAGAGGGAGATGAGTTCATTTAGATGTGTTAGGTGACATAGTGCAGAGTGTGATGGGCAACAGCAACAGAATGCAGAAAAGTAATCTGTCCTGGAGACCTGGACTTGAGAATCATCCACCAAGGGATGGTAATGGAAGCCATGATAGGATGGAGTGAACATGGATCTCAGTACAAGGAATGAAGAGGAGGAAACAATGCACAGAAACCAAGGCAGAGGCAGAGCTGAGACTACGTAGAACAGAGCAGAGCCTGGCCACCTGAGGTTGCTGCTCTTGGGTGGCCCCCCAAAAGTTTTACCACCTCCCTTCTCCTGTTTCCTGCCCCTTAGGAACCTTGGGGCTTTGAATAGGACAGTCACTGAGGCTAAAGAAACTGTGGGGCTAGGCTTCCTTCCCCAGTTGCTCATCAGACTCGCATATGCTACCCCATGCCAATTTCTTTAATTTTTTAAACACTCTGCTTTATTCTCCTCTCTCCATTCCCTCTAGCCTGATTATTCTCTTTTAAAATGCTCCTCATTTCTTTCCCATTTCGTTTTCTTTCATCTGAAACCTGCTATTAAGGTTGTTTTCCCCACAGCTATTTTGATACCAAAGCAACTTAATCTGCTCTTCTAATTAGTTTGTGATACATGCAGAGAGCCCAACATCTCTTGCACAATAGCATTCTCTCCAGCCATCTCCCACAGCTACCCCACATAATGGAGGGCACTTCCACATACACTCACACCTTCCTCATTCTTCCCCTCTATTCCCAAGGTTCCTCCAGCCAGATCTTTCTCTCTATGGCCAGGAGGCATCACCCGGACCATTGGCCTGCCCCAGTGACTTCAGTAGGTACCTTTAGAGTAATTCTGTAGTGAGACATTCTCTCCACAAAATAATCCCGTTAGAATGCACCCATGAGCACTGAGCAGCCATTAAGCACTAAAGCAGTACGAATGGTATGTCAGATAGGCTATCATCGAGAGTTAAGCTCAGATGGAGCAAGGAAACTCAGACCTAAGGAGAACTCAATTAAGACATTGAATGGAGGAACAAACTCAAATACAAATAAGGGGAAAATGCAAAGATGAACAACTGGAGCATGGACAGCCTATTCTGGGGTATGCAGTGGGGGTAGTGTTCTTAAGGTGAGCAGCTCAGAATTAAAGCAGAGACTCCCCTGTAATGAGGTCCCCTATACCTTGCAGCAGGCAGTAGAGCAACCTTCACATTTGTCCCCACTTGCCTTTGTTGAACTTACTGCCTACTGACTTAATAAGTTACAAACTCATTTTTCTGTCTTATCTTACAGAAGCATAGAGATAATCCCTTGGAGGCAAGATGATGTCTTAGCCTTCTTAATATTCTCCAGGAATTTTCTAGCATCAACCTAGGCTCTGAGGACCACCCCTGAGGGGGATGTTATCGTAAGGTAATACATAGAGAGGGATTTGTACCAGGCATAAGTCTTACTAGGTCCCCATGAATGGTTTCTCTAACTCCAAATGCCACAACTCTACACAATACTTCAGAGCGGGCTAAAATCCAGAGGTTCTTACAGCACTGCCCATGATATAATCAGGTGCTCTCACAACAATGGAGATAATATAATCTGAGAATATGACCAAACTGTCCCTTGATATAATCTGGGAGTATCCCAACATTGCCCACTATATAAACAGGGCGTCTCACCACACGGTCCACAATGTAATCCAGAAACTGCATCAGTGCTACTTCTGAAAATACCTGATTCCTTAATCCATAAACAGCTTCCATGGTGAGCCGCCGTCCCCAGCTACCCACCCACCCCAACAAGTAAGAATCCTACAGTTGCCTGAAGTGCAAACCCTCTTTGAAAGCTACCACTCTTTGTGGTCTGCATTTCTTTCTCTGACCTCACACCCTCCTCTCTAGCATCCCTGAGTCTCTGCAGGAACACGCCATTACTCTTCAACACGTGACCCTTCTCCTTCCCCAAGGGAACTTAGGCTAGGCCAAACCTTTTCCCCAATACATATCAGGCTTCCTTCAATAAAGCTTAGGAACCTGGATCAACATTATTATAGAAAGTACATCAAGAATGCATTCATCCTGAGATGCAATACCTTCTTAATATGCCTTGTCTTTTGCCCTCCTAATAGCTTCCCTAATTTAATTTTGACAATACTGTGTTTGAAATCATGACTAGTAGTTAGAGCGGGGTCCAAGCCTGCACCATCCTTCTGCTCTTATCCTGTCAAAGCTGTGGATACACACACCAGCAGTTTTTGAAACATCCCAACCTCATTTCCAAAAGCAGGATAAGAAGGATTATGTCCTTGTCCTCAGAGATAAGTGTCTGTTGCAGGTGGCTGATCTGGGTAAAGACAATATGTTTTCAAAAAAATACATGGGTGTTGGACTCTAATAGACTGGAATTTAAACTCAGCAGCTTCGCCACTTATCAGTCATGTGACCCTAGACAAGTGATGGACTTTTTGAGCTCTTGTTTCGTCATCTGAAAAAATGGAAATGACAATGGTACCTATCTCAGAGGATTAAAAGAGAGAACTTTTAAGCCTCCAGCACTGAGCATGGCACAAGGGAAGCACTCAATAAACCAGGGCTGTTAATAATACATAATGCCAGGAATTTCTCAAACTGTCTTTGAGCTTGGGGATTCAGATCAAGGACTGTTCTTGGGATGAGTGAACCAAGGGCCTTCAGAACTAGTCTTGGGCAGAATGCATGATTCAGCTGTGGTCTCTGGAACTCTCTTCAATGCCTGGTGATAGGTTTTGATGCCACCATTCTTCGTGTACAGCTACACCCTCAGATTGCTAAAATCTGGCAATGTCCTGCATATAGAATCTCAGTCCACTCTGAGCCCAACATTGCCATTCCAGGGATGACTGGATGAAACTAGGCATCACAAACCACCCAAATGTACAAATCCCAAATCCCATATGTGGGGAAAGTCTAACATTCAATTCCAGAAACACCCTTTTCAAACTTATACCCAAGAACATTTCTTCTTCCTAAGTCACTCCAGCTCATCCTCCAGAATGCTAGCACCTTCATGTGGAAAACAGATATTTAATGAGTACCTACTATGTGCCAAGAAGCATACTAAGAAATGAGACTAACAACAATGAACAACATGGGCAAAAAAAAAATCTCTGCTTCATAGAACTTACATTCTAGTCAAGGAAAACAGATAAATAAATGAGGGCTACAGAGGGTGTAAAGTAGGCTTAGGGAGAGAGGGAATGAAGGAAAGGGTGAGTTTGGCATTTTATGTAGAATAGTAGGGAAAGGCCTCACTCGTACAACAAACTTTAAGAAGAGGCCCAAACAGAATGAGGGAGTGAGTCATGAAGATGTCTGGGGGAAGAACATTCCAAGAAGAAGGAACCACAAATGTAAAGGCTCCAGGCAGGAGCAAAATGTGGTTGGCATGTTCTACAACCAGCAGGAGATCAGATTGTGTGGAGCAGTGTTATCAAGAGTGAGAGTATAGAAGAGGTCAGACACAGAGTGGAGACTAGATCAGTAGGAACTTTTGAGTCACACTAGTGACTTGGCCCTTATCTGTAGAAATAGAAATAGCCAGTGCAGTTGTGGATAGAAAGACACAAAAGAAGACAGGCATTTAAAGGATCGCTCTAACTGCCGGGAGCTTATACATTACTTCAGGAGACAGATGATCGTGGCTTGGACCAGGAGAGTGGCAATGAAGGTGGTGAGAGAAAAGTTCATTCCTCACTTGCTACAGGAAGCCTCATCCTCTCCCCTCCCCTGTGCTAACACCACCAGAGCACTTCCACCCTGTGATTTCATTTTCTCCTTCCTCCTCTGATTCTGAGCTTCTTGAGATAAGGATATTTTTCAGTGTGTTTCTATAACCTCAGAACCTAACCCAGTGCCTAGAACAGGGGAAATGAGGAAACATTTTGTTGTCCTCCTCCTCTGTGACAGGTACTGAAAGGATGAATACCAGTGACCTTTATGGCCCTAGAGAATACAGCATTGGAAGTTTATGCTATTCAGAATGACCATGAGTGTTCATGGTTTCTCAATTTTTTGAGGCATAACTTGGAATCGCCTACTCAGAAACTAGTTTGTTAGGACAAGATACTTTCCTGGTGACTGAACCTCCAATAACTACTCAGAGTGCACACCTCAGTCCAATTTAATTTTTCTCATCTTTCTCCTGAGGGACAATTTTCAAGGAGGAGTCACATTTTAGGGGCTCCACAAAGATCTTACTCCTGAAAGCCAAGAACCTATTGTAAGATGCAGAACCTACCTTCATTAGGCTCATAGTTTCGTGAGAGGACACAAACTATAATAAAATGTAAGTCCTATCATAAGATGGGAAAGATGGAAGAAAAATTAAAATACAAGGATGGTAGATCTAATATGCAAGAGAGAATGAACAGAGGCAAAGTCTGAAGACTTGCCAGAACACATGAAAAAACATCAATCCACAGATTCAAGAGGCTCAACATGTCCTAGGAAGGATAAGGTTTGCAAAGACCACTTTGAGATGAGGTATAAGGAACACCAAAAACAAAGAAAAAATCATAAGAGAAGCCAGAGCAAAATGACAAAGAGAAATGAGTTGAATGTATAGCTGGCTTTTGAAAAATTCAAATATCCAAAATGTAAAAGGTGCTGCTGATTGGCTGGGTTCTTGTGTCAACTTGATCAGGTTATGGTGTCCAACTGTTTGATCAAGCAAGCACTGGCCTGATTGTTACTTTGAGGATATTTCATGGATTTAAATCATCAGTAAGCTGAATGCATCTATGGCTGATTACATCTACAATCAACTGAGGAGATTGCCTTCAACAATAAGAGAAACCTCATTCAATCAGTTGAAGGCTTTAAAAGGAGAAATGATGATTTCAGCAGTCAGAAGAGAGAATTTCCATCTCTACTTCAGTCTGTCATCTTCCCCTGGGGGATTCATCGAAAACCTTCCTCAGAGTTCCCAGCTTGTGGCCTGCCCTACAGAATTTGGACTTGCCCATCCCCACAGTCCTGTGAGACAATTCTTACAGAAATCTCAAAATATTTACATGTATCTCCCATCAGTTTTGTTTCCCCTAGAGAACCCTGATTAATACAGTCCTTCATGATAATAAAAATGTTGTGGCATCTTTTGTACTTTTTAAATTTCTATTATTAATTGCATGTACCACCTACTCAAAAAATAAATACTTAAATGTTTTTGAAATTTTGGTGTTACATGGTCCTCATAACACCCCTGTCCCTCTCCCTACCTCACAATCCATCCCAAGATCAGTTCTTCCGAGCACAAAGCATCTCAGCTTTCTCTCTCCTTCAGAGTTTCCCCTAATTATGACCTCTTGAGAAACAGTTCTATGCCACACTGAATCCTTCTCCCTGTGGGTGATGCTTCTGATATTTAGATTATTACTCTCCTGGCTCTGTGCCATTTTGTAAACTACGTGAGCTGATAGCAGCAAAACGGTGGCAGCCAATTTGCATGTAATTTGCATGTCATTTGAAACTCGATTCCAGCGAGACGCTAGTTCCCCATCTATGTCTCCTATAACTGCCTATGTATCTCCTGCTCAGGTAGACCTGAGTATGAGCTCAGGTAAACTACTCATTCCTCTTCATCCGCAACTCCATTCTCACAACTTCTCTTCAAAGCAAACTCTAAAATTTCCTTCTCCCTGCTCAAAAGCTAGCAACAATTAATTTTCTGTCACAAATTTCGAGTGGGGCTGCCAGGAGACAAGGACTAACACTTCCCCCCATCCCTAGAACAACAGGAATACAGCAGACCACCTTCAGCCCTGTGGGGCATGAACAGAGGTGGGGCGCTGTCCGTGGTTCTGGTCCTGCTTGCCGAGATACATTGTTTCCCCTAACCTGGGACATTGGTGATCCCTAAGGAATCACTTAGGGATTGCTTAAACAAATGTGGGGAAGACTGTGATGGTAGAATAGGGCAGGCAAGAAAGGTAAAAGGGGAGGGGGAGAAAAACAAAGACTATTGCAAAAGCAGAGACCACTGAAAGAGGTCCTACTCAAGAGGAGAAAAGGCTCTCTATTTTTAAAACAATTACAGTTACCAAGAAAGCACAGCCATAACTGAATATGAATTTTTAAATTACAGAAGGAAAGTGTGGAATTTATCTAGGGTACCAAGCGATGCTGAGATTTTCTGGTGCTGATATAAACAAATAAGTTCTTAGGGTTAGATGAAAACACCAGATGTGATATGATTGAGTTGAGTCGCACCCAAGTTTTCATGGTTTTTCTTCAAATTGATACTATGGGTAACAATTTACATAGGTCCATTCAAGTTCATCTGATAGTCCTATCACATCTCCACTGCTCAATTACTTTTCTCTTTGAGAGGTTCAGGAGCACTTCCCTTACTGTCCCCACTCTCCCTTGCCCATACCTCCCTGAGGCCAACACTGACAGCACATGCCTTACAGAATACACTCAGTTACTCAGCCGCTGCAAGTTGATAAATTACCAGCTCTTACAGCAGATAACAATTCTTCGTAGCTTACTTTCAAAACACTTGAACTCTATAATGTATGCTCACACTGCTACAAGGAATTACAGAAAATTGATATGTTCCTCAATACCAAGAAGCAGAATTATTGTTACTGGTCTGGTTGTTTACATGTCACCTGAGCTTCAGGGCACATGAGGAGAAACTGCAAAATTGAGGGCAATGTTCAAGGAGCTTGGTGTGTGAGATGGCTGAGAACTACTCGGAGCCTGAAAGGACTTCTCTGCAAAGTAATCACAGGTACCAACACAGAGTGTCACAGCTAGAAATCAAGGCCACTGAAGTGTTCAGCATCACAGATAATTGTATTCAGTCCACTTCAGTGGCCCTTTTTATTTTCAATATAATCCCACAACGTTCCAGAATGTCCATGCTAGAAAGGAGCTTACAAAAAGTCCATCTGTTCCAGCATCCTCATTTTACAAGAAGGAAAAAAACAAAATCCATAAAAATTAGGTGGCTTCCAAGGTCACAGGATTAGTAAAATAATTAGTGAGGGCTGGAATCCAAGTCTCTGGTTCCAATTCAGCGTTTATTCCTTTACACTAGGATCCTTCTGCCCCTACCACTTGGTGTTATGTGTCCTTGAGTAAGCGAATTATCTTCTCTGTGCTCCAATTTTCTCATCTGTTCATTGGGGACAAAAGGAGAGCTCATCTCTTTGGGTTCATGTGAGGTGCCAATGAGATAATTCATGTGACACACTCAGCACAATGTCTGGTTCAAAGTAAATATTCATACAGTAAATGAGAGCTCTCATTATTATTACTGTTATTATTTACATATCTTATGGAGGAAGAAACTAAGTGTTGCAACTTCAAGAAGACTTGACAGGATAACAAGCTTTTAAAATAATTGCTTTTGAACTCGAAATCCTAATTTATTGTGGGCACTGAGATTATGACTCTCAACAATATGCTGCTTAGGATAAACATACTTTCAAGCCAATCATGTTGCACCTCCCACACCCCCCAGTACCCCCTCATGGGCTAGGCTGAGAGCTCCAAAATCTAGGAAGAAAACTGAACTCAAATTGCCCTTCACTCTCAGATTCCTCATGTTCAAAAACCCAGGCTGGAAGCAGTGAAGCCATCAGCAGACTAAAACTATGTTTCGTGGTTTAGGCCTGCCTATACTTTTAATTGCTCCAAATCCTGAGTTTTGTTAATTCCCTAACCTGATTAATGAAGCACAATAAATGTTTGAGGATTAACGAACACATTAATAAAGAAGAAGAGCTGAATTTACCAAGGATGCCTAGAAGATAAGAGAATGAAAGCCGTTAGAGGAAAAATATTAAAAGATGTGATGAACTGTACATGAGAAAAATGCAATTACCATTGCTATTTTAAAAAAAGAACCTCATCACATGCATCAGATTAAATTGCCCCTTTTTCCTGAAAATAAACCAGAGATTGCATCCCCTGTAATGGAATTCAACCCTTGGCTCTTATGAATCAGGATCAGGTTGTAACGCTCCTGCCTATTAAGGCTGGAATTATTTCTAGGCGATTCAGAAGCTGTTCACTCTTGGTTATATAGATCATTTCCAGAATTAAAATATATGGAATACAACCGGGCTTTCACACAAATCAGGGAAGACGGAAGAGAAAGGGGGGGAAACCTGCAGGTGGGATTCAGTTAGACTAGCTCATGACATTTGTATACTTTAAGACTTATTTCAAAGGACCAACTTATACTCCCACCCATAGCTCATTCCCTAACATCTCATTCCTCTAGCAACAAAATCCACTTGAGGAGACAACCTAGATAGGAAGGAAGGGTGGAGCCTTCCACTTGCTGAGTACTTTACACTCGAAGCCTTTTAGTATACGTGATCCTATTCAAGCTTGTATCTGTCCTGTGAGCTACGTGGGCAGATGAAAAAGTTGAGAGTTTCCAAGACATTCTGTGGCTTGCCTAGGTTTGTTTGTTTTCCAATAGAAAAAGGAAAAAATTCAGGTTTGGGGTTCCAGGGCTAAAGATCTTCATTACACATGCAAAACATGATATAGAAATTCCCCCAGCAAATTCCCAATCACCTCGATTCGGAAACAGAAACCTAGCAGAACTTGGGGGTGCCATACACAAAGCGAGGGACTTAAATTTACTGAGTACCTACTATAAACCAAGCACTATATTGGCCCATTCCATGCAGCATGACCTCATACTGACTCTACTAAGGAGCTGTTACAGTCCCTGTTTTATAGAGGGGTATCCTCTGAGAAGCAAGAAACCCATCAGAAACATCATTTGTCCCTCCTCAGATGCATTATCCCCACATGGCCCAGACCTACTAGCACACCAGTTCCCATGGAAATGTGGCTCCTGGCCAGGCAGCCTGATATGCTGAACGGAAGTTCCCATACATACCACTAGAACAAACCTCCTGAGAGCTCCACGGGGCCACCAGTTGTCTGTGCACCTCCCTCAACTCCCCTGCCTTGTGCTCACCACAGGAACGCCCAGCACCAGGGACCAAACTACATCGCGGAGGTGATTTATGGAAGTGTCCCGCCCAACCAATGTGAAGCTCCCTTTCCTGGTATTAACAACAGCAGCTACCATCTGTGCATCCCTCCTATTGCCAAGCATCAGATTAAGTGTTTTCCATGGCTCACCTCATCATCCTTGCCACGGTTCTGTGTTATGCATACTATTATTATCCCCATTGTATGGATGAGAAAACTGAGATTCAGCGGTTAGACAACTGGCCCAAAGCCACGCTAATAAGTGACGGACTCCAGATTCAAATCTGGGTCATCCTGACCTGGCAGCTGACGCTCTTAGTAGCTTCCCTCGGGGCCTGGCACTGTGCCTCGTGCTCAACAAGCACATGATGGAAAGTGAAGGAGCCCATATGGCAGGAGGACAGGGAAGGGTGCTGGGAGGTATTGGGCTACGGGAGGAGACACATACCTACAAACATGGTGTGCGAGAAACAGCATGCAGAGTTCTCGCACAGCAGGCAGGCCCTACACAAAGCTCCAGGGAAATGTGCCACAGACCTCGTCAGTGATTGCAGTGGGGATGTGGGGTGAGGAGGAGCTGGTGTTTACGCGAGCTTCATTTGTGTGGCTTCATTGTTCTGTGAAAATTCAGGAGTTTCCACAAATACAAGGGAATCATCTCCAGGGAAGGTTGAAGGAAAGTGGGATGGGGTAAGCCCAACATAGAGAAAGGGGAGAAACTTCCAGTTATTCACTCAGTAAGAAATTTCTGAGCACCTACTGTGTGCCAGTCCCTATGCAAGACACTGTCCTCATAGAGCCCCCAGTCTATTGGGAGAGAGACACTGAATAAATCAACTTCAAAATATGTATCATTAACCCTTGCAACATATGCCATGAAGGAAAAGTGAAATATGAGAGTATTTAACAGATCAATCTGATTTCATTTGAGGGTAATGGCAGGCCTATTGAAGAGGTTTAATCAGAAACATGAGGGATGAGGATGAGTTTGCCAAGCCAAGGGAGGGTGGATGCGGGGAAAGTCTTACAGGATGAGGGAACAACCTATGCAAGGCCTTGAAGTCTGCAATGCTGAAGGCAGGCCGCTGTGGGGGTGGAAGATTGTGGTGAGGGGAGGGGGAAGAGGTGGGTCTGGATGGGCCAGCAAGGCTGGTCCCATTGAGCTCTGAGGGCTGAGTTGAGGATATTTTATTACGTTTTAAGTACCATGGGAAGCCAATAAGCTGATAAGAGATAAGAACAGGTTTGCTGGCTGTTGTGTAGAGGATGGATGAGCTAGGGGAGGCATGGAAGCAGAGGCACCAGTGATGAGGCAGGTGGGTGATGCAGAGAGAGTGGTAGGCTACAGGTGGCAAGATGCATGCTGCATCAGGTGGCATAACTGGTGGGGAGTTGGGGAGAGCAACAAGTAAGACCAGGAAGAGCAGGAGCCCTCTGCCTTCTCAACTAGACTTCACAGCAGTTCCAGAGGGATGGCCCAACTATGGGTGCTAGAAACGGGGTGCCTGAGGTCTCAGCCATTCTCCAGCCTCCCACATGTGGAGAGAGACAAGGGCAGCTCCAGGTTCCTCCTTATCTTGGGTGCCTGCCCACTTGGTACTCCTCCCCATGGAGACCCACCTGGGGCTCACAGGGGCAGGAGGAAGAGGGTGGCAGCCTGGGAAGGAAGCATGAAAAACAAGTTGTCCCCTCTCCCCAGCAGAGAGGAGAAAGGGTCTGTTGCCACTGTGCCCCACAAAAGGGAGAAATTTAAGACATCAACAAGCAGGGAAATCCAATCCAAGCCCAGGCCAAATCCAAGTACATGCTATCTAATTTAAAAAAATAAGATACTATTAGAAATATATATCCAGTCATGTCTAAATGCCATCCTTTATCTCATCTCAAATCTGCTTTTCTAGGGAGGATCAAAAGACACATTTGCCTTTATCACAAGCTTGAATTCGGAAAGAGGAGAGGAGGTGATGGGTCCACCATCGGAGACCCCATGCCTGGACCACCTTCTTCTGGACCAGCCTTGGGGGCAACCCTCCCCCTCCCTACCCCATACTCTACAAGCGCCCCCTGCTCTCTCTTTTCCCACTACCACCTCCGTGCTACTGGTTCCACCCACATAACCCTATTTATGATAAAAATAGCTAGCATTTATTGAGCATCTGTTGTGAGCCAGACCAGCAACCTTTCAGATGAGTAATGTTTTCCCAGTTCTATAGATGAGGGAACTGTGACTCAGAAAGGGAAGATGAATCCTAAGTGATTTGATCAGGATTTAAGACCCAGGTCTGTCTGACTTCTGAGCTACACCCTTAACCAATCCATTAAACCTCGTACTAGGCCCTTCCTGTACTTCTCAAGGCACCATTACCTAAGTCAGCCTGGCAGAGGAATGGCAGAGGGCTGTCGGTTTCCTCCTCTGCAGTGGGAATGATGACGGTCCTTTCTGCTGCCCTCCATCAAACAGCAAAGCCCTGAGCCCACAGACCATGGCTAGAAAACTCTACCCCACCCTCACCCCCACCAGCTCCCAGCTCCAGGCTAGCCCAAAGGTTTTGCTCAAATACTACAGAGGAGAAGTAGGAAACAAGAGAGTGAGAGATGGAACAGGAGATCTTGAGCATGTCTGTTACTCATGCCGTGCCCCTGCCCTGGCCCTCTCTGGGTGGTAGGTGAGCCCTGGGTCACCAGCCAGGGTGCCCCTGGACAGGCAGGGTAGAACCCAACAAACTAGATGAAAACATGCACAACAACCCAAAAGGGGAGCAAAAGCCAGTGACGAAAACCCTATAGGTTCCTGGAAATTATGGTGAGGACAAGGTAGGGCCCCGGGTGGCAGCTCACAAGACAACCCAAGAAAAATGCATATTTTCAGTTTGAGGACCTCTGCAGAGAGGTTTTGGGGTGCCAGATAGGGCAGAAGTTAGATCTTGTTGGCTCGGGGTTAGACTATTGAGGCAACAGAGGCAACGATGCTTAAGCCCTCCACACCTGGTCACCTGTGTACTTCCACAGACAGGTGCCATCATCCCCACCTGCCCCTAGGGCCAGGTCATGCTTAGGAAGACCACAAAACAAGTCCCTTTACCAGGCCCCAAATAACCCTTATGCCTACTGAACTAGTCTTCTTTGGTCCTGAAAGAGGAAGAGGCAAAAAACAGCTAAACACTACTGTGTGGAACCAAACTAACACCCCAGATCCGCCCAGGTGCCCCTTGGCCTCTGTGCCCACAGCCTGAGGGTGAGCACCCATTCTCTGACCAAGGCGGGGGGCTGGTGCCGGCCTAAGGCAGCAAAGACCCAGTGTTTCCCCTGCTGTTTCCTGCTGGTGCGGAAAGGAGGAGACCACGTCAGCCGTCGGTCTGCGCCTGCTGGAACCCCCCGGAGCCCAGCTCTGGGGCTGAGACCATGGGCTCTCCCCAGCCTCTTCACCACCAAGCACCAGAGCTGATGGCATTACCCCTCAGGTACACCCTCCAAGGAACAGACAGGAGAACAAGGGTAAAGAGCAAGGCCCTGTGTCAGTCTTGGGAATCCTGGAAAAGTCACTTTCCCTTTCTGAGCCTTAGCTTCCCTGGCTACAACATGGGGATGACGGTCGTATTCCCCACATGGGGTTGTTGTGAGATGACGCAGGGAAAGTCTGGCCTGCAGCAAGCTGTGCTGGCTGTCATCCCACCTTTCACCCTGGAAAAGGGCTCATCTATCTGGCAAGAATGAAATTGACCCTTAGTCCTGCCAAGAAGCCTTTCTAGATGTGTATGTGCCTACATCCACGCATTGGAGAATGAGGCTAAGCACCCCTTCACCTGGCCAGCACCATCATGAGTTCATGGGAGCCTCATTAGAGCCTTAGAGGGGTCCAGGCTGAGCTCACCGTCTCTATAAACAGATGTGGAAACAGAGATTCCAAGAGGCAAAGTGTAGTACTCAAGGCTGCACAGCCAGTGAGGGCAGCACCAGCAAAAATAAAACTCGGATCCAGTGCATGCCTGCTAGTTTCACAACCTCTCTTTGTGTCTTCCTGAATAAGACCTGTCAATGAACACTTAATGGTCCATTCAGTGAACTCGTCTCCTGGGCCAGAAACTGCTGGGCTCTGCCTTCAAAGGTCACCCATTAGGGATGTTTGTCCATTTAGGGATGGACAAACATGCCAGTGGAATGGGTGACTGCAATTCCAGGTGCGGATGCCCCACCAAGAGTCTGCACAAGGGTGCTTAGAGTGGGTAGCAGACCCCTGTGCTCGGGAAAGGAGGGTGGAAAGCAAAGTCTGCAGGGAGGACCAGACCCCTGAGCCAGGTAGACCAGTGGGGCTGGGAGCCCATTCCAGGCTGAGGACTCGAGAGCTGTCCAAGGGCCTGAGCCTGCAGCAGCCACCTAACACCTGCATTTCCATGTCTCTACATGTCTGTGTGGTGTCCCAATCCACTTGCCCACGATACCTCCCCATAGATTCCCCAGCAGCATCCTTACCTCTTTCCTTAGGCCACCTCATGCTCACCGACCCAGTGGGCACAGGAGCCCACACGGTGTCTGTCCCCAGGGAGGCCACAATGAGGTAGGGGCAACCACTCCGGGCATGTTCTGCTGGAAAAGCCGGGGTGGCACAAGCAGACTTGGTCTCAGGTCCAGTTGACACCGCACCTTGAATGTTCCTCCAGGGCTACTTCTGAGCTTGGAGCTGGGACCACGGTGTCCCCTGTGGTGGCGGAACCAGGCAGGCTGAGTCACGGCCAGTTATCCCCAAGGGGTTTTCTCCTCCAGCTGCCAGCTCTGGGGTCCCGCCACCCCCCAGGCTCCACCGAGCCACCCCACTCAGTTCCTTTCATATTATCAACCACTACTGTCACCATTTTGTTTTAGTTCTTACTAAATTCCAGGCCCCCCAAAATACTGAAATGAATACTCTTCCCAGTGTCTGCCAGCTCATGGTAACATGTTTCTTCAGGAAAGATAGTTGACTTTACCTCATTTATGACCTTCCTTCCCAGTAAACGTCTGCTCTTTCTAGGCTGTAATATTTTCCTTGGGAGCAAAAGAAGAAGCTGGATGCTTCTGCTCTGGAAAGCACAGATATTTCAGGATTATTTGGGGGACCAGACATATCTGTGGTAACAAGATACACCCTCACCCCACAAATGTGGGCCTGTAATAATAGTTAAAATGATAGGCCAATTGTTTTCCAGCAATCTGTAAAGACTGCTGCAATATGCCCCAAAAGTACCCCCAGAGATAAAAGAGTAAGATTAAATAATTTGAATATAATTTCTTCCTTGAAAAGAATAATGTTGCCATCAAAATGAAAACCCTTGTAATAAAACCAAATTATGCTGAGACCTTGGGAGCACTCTGCCTCACTCCTGCCATTTTAACACAGCACTTCTGAAAAAAAAATGCTGGAACTGTGGGCACAGGGCTGCTGGGGAAATGCAGACGCCCACACTCCCAGGTCCTGGCATCAGTTTGCGCCACAGTATGACATGGGGCCCAGTTCTAAAATTAAGTGCTAAGTAAGTGAGTGCACAAAAGGATAGAAGGAGCCTGGCCAATTCCAAGGGAGAAGGAGGGCAGAGGACTGGTTAAGGCTTTGATGACAGACAGAGCTGCATTCAAATCCTAACTGCTATTTACTAGCTGTTCAACTTCGGGCAAGTTACTTAGCCACTCTGAGCCCATCTCATCATAAGTAAAATGGGGATGCTAACATAAGGCTCTCTGGACTGTTCAAAGGAGTAAATGAGCTGATGTGGATAAATGATTGAGAGAAATGCCTGGCCCACAGAGGAAATTCAGTAGCTGGTAGCTGTTAAACTACTTGTATTTCTAAATCAAAGTAGGGCCTCTGGTGTACAAAAATGGTATTTTCTTATGCTGTAGGGAAGAACTGACCTTAAAAATATTTAAGGTCCTCTTCATACACAAAGAGAAAAGCTTCTAGAATGAATAATGGGGAAGACAGCATTTAAGGAAAAAAACGTTTAAGGGAGGGCACAAGCAGCATGGCCTTACATCTCTCCATATAACACGGTCATGGTATTTTAACAAATTTTTTCAAACTTGAAAAATTTTACACTATCATAGGAAGTGAAAAAAGAGCACTGCCTGGCTTGTTTCACTCTTTCATAAAGGCAATTTAATGCATTTGGGGGGTGATGGGCAGGCACCAGGAATCGAACCCAGGTCTCCAGCATGGCAGATGAGAACTCTGCCACTGCACCACCACTGCCCGCCCTCATGCATTTTTATAGTTGTAGCTCATTCCTAAAATGTAGTTTTCTCCACTAGCTTATCCCCAGTCTGGAACACAGAATATTCTGTAAGGATTGCACTAGGCAAAGGATCACATGGACAAGTGCTTGACACTGGTATGTCAAATAGATTTCACCTCTGGCTCCAGCTCCAATTGCTTGACAGTGGCTGCCTGGGGCTTGCCTTGCAGGGGTCAGTTAGACAATGTCATAATTGATTTGCTCATCACGATTAGCCAAAAACAGCAGAGAGAAGAAAGAAGCAGAGTGTGCAGATGAAAGATGCAGAGCTTTAGGCTCAAAATGGGCACCAGCTCTCTTGGTATGTGTTGGTGGTGGTGTCTTTTGGGGGGGCATGTATGGTCCAGGAATCAAACCCAGGACTCCCACATGGAAGGCAAGCATCCTACCACTGAACCACCTGTGCACCCCTGATACGTTTTTTTTTTCCTTTTCTTTTCCTTTTTTTTTTCTTTTGCTTGAGCGGGCACTGGGAATTGAACCCAGGTCTCCGGCATGGCAGGCAAGAGCTCTGCCTGCTAAGCCACTGTGGCCACCCCCTTGATATGTTTTTGATGCCTCTACAGCCAATTCTCAAGAGACTTGGGAAGAGCGACAATAATGTCAAGATTCTGCTCAACTTGTTCAAAATAATAGCCAATTTGCTGGGGGGTGGGGGCTGGGAATGCACTGCCGACAGGAGGGTGATGGTCCAAAGCTTAGTGCGCAGTGAAAATGATACTTGCAGGAGGACAATTGGGTCCTGATGAGAGACATCTTAACTAACGGCCACTTTGATAACAGCAGTCCTTAGAAAAACTGAAAGGAAAAAAAAAAATCAGCAAATATGATAATAGGTTGTGCCCAGGAGAATAAAAATCCATTAGCTGCAAATTTCCCCAAACTTCGCCAGCTCTGTGGGAAAAATAGGACCAGGTGAGAGTGAAGAAAAGTTAAAATAGAACACTGTTAGTCTCCCCCAAGCAAGATGAGGACCCTAATTTTCAAATATTGGAAAACCCCAAACCAGATGAAGACCTTAATTTAATTTTCAAATATTTGAGGTTTCCGCCCACATATCCTACTGTTATTAATTTCCAATGGATGCCCATCGTGGACACAGGATACATTTAGTCTTATTTCAATCCTTGTAAGTTTACTGAGACTTGTTTCATGGCCCTACGTACATTATCTGTATTGGGGTACATATATATTGTAGTAAATGGCAAAAATGGCCATAAATTCCTCTCCTTCCATAGAGACAGAGAGCCCATTTTTCCATTTCTTGAGCCTGGGTTGGGCAGTGGCTTGCTTCAGCCAATGGGGCCATAGTAAATGTGACTTTAGCAAAGGCTCTAAAAGTGTTTGCCCAGTGGAGCTTGATTTCTTGCTGTGCCTGGAACCCTGGAACTACCACGTGAATGAGCCTGAGCTAGCCTGCTGGAAGATCAGACATCCCATCCAACAACCTGCCAATAGCCAGACAATTGAGTAAGGCCATCCTAGCTCATCCAGACTCTAGCTGACCTGCCAGCTCAGCAAAGATCAGCCAAATCATATCAGATGAAAACCGCCCAGCCAATCCACAAAATGGTGAGAAATAGTGAATGGCAGTTGTTAGAAGTCACTAAGCTTTGGAGTGGTTTGTTATGTAGCAAAAGCTAAAGGTACATATACACGTGTTCTAGTTTGCTAGCTGCCAAAATGCAATATACCAGAAACAGAACGGCTTTTAAAAAGGGGAATTTAATAAGTTGCTAGTTTACAGTTCTAAGGCTGAGAAGATGTCCCAATTACAACAAGTCCATAGAAGTGTTCACTCAAAGGCATTTGGGGAAAGATACCTTGGTCGAAGAAGGGTCTCTCTCTCAAGTGAGAAGGCACATGGCAAACACAATCAGAGTTTCTCTCTCATCTGGAAAGGCACATGGTGAACACAGTCAGGGTTCCTCTCTCATCTGGAAGGGCACATGGAAGACATGGCATCATCTGCTAGCTTCTTCTCCTGGCTTCCTGTTTCATGAAGCTCCCCGGGAGACATTTTCCTTCTTCACCTCCAAAGCTCGCTGGCTGGTAGACTCTGCTTCTTGTGGCTATGTCGTTCTGCTCTGCTGTCTCTGAATCTCTTTTTCTCCAAATGTTTCCTCTTTTATAGGACTCCAGAAACTTATCAAGACCCACCCAAATGGGTGGAGACATGTTGTCACCTAATCCAGTTTAACAACCACTCATGATTAAATCATATCTCCAGGGAGATGATCTGATTACAGTTTCAACATACAGTACTGAATAGGGATTATTCGGCCTTTACGAAATGGGATTTAGAGTAAAACATGGCTTTTCTAGGGGACCTACATCCTTTCAAACCAGCACAACACGCAAACCCCAATTATTCTTTCTCTCCCTTTCTTCTATTTTATATACATGGTAATGCAGGTTGTGGTTGTTAACTTCATATTTAGTCTTCACATTACATGATTTCAAGATGGAATTGTCACTGAACTGTAAGAGGAATAGCATGACCTAGAGATACAACGACTGATGAGATTTGGGGCTTCCCCTTTCGGGAAGAGGGTAAGCATATTTTAATTTCAGTGAGAAAAGAGCACATTGTTGCTACGGTTGCTTACAAATATGGAAAGAAGAGTGTGCATGGATGTTGAATGGTGAAAGGAGAGGAATATGCGTATAATGAGGACGGCTAGCTCAACGTCTGTTCCACCCCACTTCCGTCATGCAGAGGCTGGAAACTGAAAACCACACTTCCCAGACTGCTGCACAGATCTGGAAGGATTTAGGTCCTGCAAATCAGATTCACTGAAGCAAAACAGGGATTGGGCTCTAAGGACGCATTTCTTTACCCATCCCAGAGTATCAATTTGAAAGGATTAGGTGTCCTAGAAAAACCATATTTTAATCCTAATCTATCATGTGGAAACAGCCATTTCTTCTAATCCCTATTCAGCACTGTAAATTTAAAGTTTGATTAGATCATCTCCACAAAGATGTGCCGTGCCCAATTGTGGGTATTAACATTTGATTAGAGGGAGATGTGACCCCACCCATTCCAGGGGGTCTTGATAAGTTTAGTGGACTCCTTTAAAAGAGGAAACATTTTGGAGAAAGCTATAAGAGGGCCAGGAGAACCACGAGAGCCCACGCAGCCAGAGATCTTTGGAGATGAAGAAAGAATATGGCCCCGGGGGATCTTCATGAAACAAGAAGCCTAGAGAGAAATCTGGCAGACATCGCCATGTTCGCCTTGTGCCTTTCCAGTCGAGAGAGAAACCCTGAACTTCACCGGCCTTTCTTGAGTGAAGGTAACCTCTTGTTGCTGCCTTAATTTGGATATTTTTATAGTCTTTCTTTAATTTCCATGGCCTTAGAATGGTAAACTTGCAACTTAATAAATCCCCCCTTTTAAAAGCTATTCTGTTTCCAGTATATTGCATTCTGGTAACTTGTAAAACAAAACACCCAGCAATTGTGAAAGCCCTTAAATATCCTATGTAAGTTTCTTCCTCTGTAACTGAAATACAGACAAGGACTAGACAAGGACCAGGTGTCCCCACTACCACTAGGACTCAGTCCTTCATGTACTTATATGCCATCCTGGATGAGAAAAAAGGGAACCTGAAAAAAATGTGAGGCTTGGCATTTTTACCTATGGAGGCAAAGAATTTCCTGGTGGGGTTGTTTAAATTTTGAATAAGAATAAGTTTACCAGACTGGACTAAAATGGAATGGTTTTCCTTCCTACTACTTAGCAAGTAGGGGATCTGTGAGGAAGATCGGAGCACTCTTAGAGAAACCATGGCTGCCTTTTCTCTGCTTAGGTGACTATGTTTTCATTTGTACCTGCCATGTTTGTTTTGCCTCATTTAATCCTCCAGTAATCTTATAGGTTGGGACTATTACTATCCCTGTTTTAACTCAGAGAGTTAGTGCCCCAGGTCACAGAGCCTGTCAGCAGCAGAATCAGGATTTTAACCTAAGCAGGCATTCCCAGAGCCACTTTTCTTGAAATCAATGCCTAGTCACGTCATGTGAAAGGTGCTTTCCAGGTCCACGCTGTCTCCCAGATGACCTAACCCCACCCATGCACCTTCTCCCTCCCTCCCCCATGTGAAGAAAATCTACCAAAGGCCTCCCAGCTGCACCTAAAGATGGCCCCCAACCTCCCTCCTAAACCTAGCCAAGGCATACCCCAGAAGCACCAATATGGCACCTTGGAAGTAGCAGGCCTGACAGGAGAAATGGGTGGAATGTATGTTAAGGATGACGTCACCAGTTCTCCATCAGCCACAATGAAGCAGTTTCATGGGGAAGCCTAGAGGGAAAACAGCAGTCAAATCGTAACTCCATCAGCTCTGACTTCCATTTATTGAATCTATAACTCTCCCCACACCATCAAGGAAATGTTTAGGTGTGGAAGCATCTGACAGGTAACTGAAATATTAGTGAAAATAAATCTATATTTTTTGATAAATGAGGTGCCTTCTAATACTACATTTTAGTAAAAACAAGATGTCAAAGTCTAAGCAAACAGTTGCATGCAAAAAAAAAAAAAAAAAAGATTTAAACAAGGAAATTCTGTTCAGGCCATGAACTTTTCCCCATGACTTGAGAGAAAACCATCCTTTCTGAATGCCAGCAATGGCTTGACATCTTCAGTGGTGTTAGAAAGGGAAATCCTTATTTCATTTTGACAACATTTTTGAGCACCTTCTCTAGGCTCCATGCTGGCTGCTGAGAATACAGCCTGATTAGACGTGGTCCTCACTTTTAAACCAGTTGGTCTCACGGGGGAGACAAATTTGTGAATGAGAAGACACAAAACGTCAAATCACAGTAAAGAGCTTGGCCTTTGGCCTCAGATGGACATGGGTGAGAATGTGACTCCTGTTCAGATTTCCACTTGCTGTTGAGACCTTTTGCAAGTTGTCTGACCTCTTTTGAGCTTCAGTCCACTCATCAGAAAGGGGGGGGTAATAATGTCTGCCTCCTAATGGTTGTCATGAAGGTTACAAGCTAAAAGGAAAATCAGATGTGCCACTTATACTTTTAAGTCCTTCTGTAGTGTCTGCTGTGGTGAATAACCCAAACCAGACACCTGCACCCCCAGTCTGCATAGCGTGCTGCCTGCTAATGGCTCATGACTGAGTCCACTGCCCTCTGACAAAGCTGCTTTGGAGAAACGTCTATTGAAGTCCTTTGCCCATTTTTTAATTGGACTACTTCCCTTTTCATGGTTGAGTTGTAAGTGTTCTTTATATATTCATCAAATATATGATTTGCAAATATTTCCTCCCATTCTATGGATTGTCTTTTCACTTTCTTGATGGTAGGACTTGGAGCACAAAAGTGTTTAATTTTGATGAAGTTCAATGTATCTATTTTCCTTTAGTTGCTCATTCTTTTGATGTCAATGACTGAGTTTTGAGGGATAAAAGGTCTCGTCCCACTTGGCTCCATTCAGGACAACACTGAAAGGACACTCCAGCTCCAGAGTTCCCTGCATGGGGGCTGAGGCCTCTGTTGCAACTGATGACAGTTCAACTTCTCCCTCTGCCAATCCTGCTGTGTTCACTCTTTCATAGTCATTATTGCCAAGAGCACTCACCAATAAATATTCTGTAGGAAAATCTCAGGGTCGCAGTGTCTCTTTATTGGGGAACCCAACCTTAAACACTGTCAATGGTTTCCCATTGACCCTGAGACAGAAGATCTCCTCTCTGTGGTTCCAAATGCTTTTGTGACATGGCCTCTACTCACCCTTCCAGTCTCATCTTTTTGCATGTTCCCCTTTAAACTCGGTACTACTTGTACTTTCTAAAGGCCATGTTCTCTTTAGCTGCCGGGCCTCTGCATTCACTATTCTTTCTTCCTTCCTCTCCAGAACCTCCATCTATCCCTTCACCAGGCTAACATCCATCATTCACCCAAATAAGTTCTCAGCTTACCATGGCTTCCTCCAGGATAGTTTCTCTGACCCTACTCTGTGCTTCTGCAGGCCCTTTAACCTCCTGCATCTTTATACTTACCACACTGTATTGTAATTCCTTCTTTCCTACTCTGTCTCTACAACTCAATATGAACTCCACACAGGCAAGGACCCCTGTATTTACCATCATGTCTGTAAAGCTGGCACAAAGCCTGACATGAGTGACAAGCTCAATAAATATGTATCGAATGTGTGATTCATACAACACACAGAAGCAGCCCAGAGAAGGCAGTGGCAAACAATGAGAGAAAGTTTCAGGAAGGGGGTGGCTCCTGCACAAAGCTTCAGAATGGACAGGCAGTCCCAGGCCAACAGTTAGGTGGTATGGAGGAGCCCTCCATTCATGCCACCCCAGAGCTCTGGAGCTCCAATCTGAAATGGATTCCAGTTTGGAATCTTCCTATGTGTAGTCAGCCCCAGAGCACAGCCCAGTTCTCTCATCCACCACCCATGTCATCTTGGCCTCCCTGCATCTGCCTAGGACCACTCCTCTGCAGTCACAGGCCCCTGTAGTCTTGCAGTTTCCCAGGTCCCAGCAGAAAATTTCTACTAGAAGCTGCTAGAAATCAAACCACCCATTCTGGGACATACAGAAAGCTTCCCCTGGCTGCTGGAGATGGTTTTATGGGCTTCCTTATCAGGACTCTGCAGCAGTTGCCAGCACCGGGACAGGCAGTTCCCTAGTTAATCATTCAAATAGGGGAACCGGTTACATTAAAATGATGGATCTGTTGCTGAAAAATACATTTGGAATGCCCTCAGAAGCCTGCAGCCTCTCCTCACTTCAGATCCCCCACCTTGGTGTGGAGGTGAGGCCCAGAACTGGAAAAGGCCCCCAAGGCGAGCTGTTAGTGCCTCTAGAATTTGGGGCTCTCTCGCCTCTGGTGTGTGACTGCCCTCAGCTGACCTGTCTGTCCTGGGAGGTCCTGGGTGTGTGTGGGGGTGGGGCAAGGGGAGATGGGGACTGGTTTATTACCTAGGTCACCCTTGTAGTAATTTCTGGGCAGGGATTTAAGCCCAGACTGCATGGCCCCAGGCCTCTGGCCCTAGCCATTATGCTATACTGTCAAATGATGCTTTGAGACCAGACCTTCCAGTTCAGTCAACCCTCTCCACACTGCCTCTCATCCCCCTCAAGAGGCCTAAGGGCCTCTCCAGCTTGAAGGGCTCTCCCTCTTCCCCATGCCCCCTCCCCACCCACATGGTCAGGGCTGGAGTCAGAGCCACACTTGGCAGGACGGACCCTTGGCAGCCAGACTTGGCACCTCATTTTGAAGAGTGCCTTCAGCTCAATGGGCTGTTAAATGGAAGGACTTCCTACATTTAAGGAGAGGATGGAGAGTTGGTAAAATTGCCTCCAGGAGGCTAGGACCAAATCTCACTCACCTCCATCTCCCAGTTTGCAACTCAGAAAGATTTATGGGGCTGCCCAGATGGGTCATTCTCGAGGTAAAGATCATAGCTCTTGCAGCTGACAGGTCCCTTCAATCAGAGCTTCAGGAACACTTCCGTGGCTGATAAATGAGCTGCCCCTAAAGTCTCAGCAACAGGCCTCTAAAGGTCTCCATTGCTAAGGATTTTCATTTATTCTGCAAGAGGGACCTTCACCCAGATGGCAATAAAGCGAGGAAGATGACTGGTGTGAGGCTCTGAGACGAAACCTTCCCATCCCGGCCCCAGGCCCCTCAGGAGACACCTGGTGCACAAGGAACAAATTAGCCTTCACTGACAAGGAGCCCTGTACACAGGCTGCATCCACCCAAAATAACCACAGGGTCAGAGGACAGACTAAAAAGGATGTGCACTGTTGGATCTAAGTGGGCAAAGTTGAACCTACTGGTGGAGAGGGAGCCACATGGAGTCGAGACTGTGGTTGGCACCACTGGTTGTCTACTCAGTGTCCAGTCCCCCCTTCTCTCTTCCAGGTGGAACTCTAAGTTTGGAGTTGTCATGTACCTGGTTAAAACTATTCACCTCCCCATACTCTCCTAGGGATTGCTGGGAAAACTTTTGCTTTCCTATAACAGATGCTGCTCCTTCCTCCTCCTCTCCCTTCTTTTTCATTCCTGTTTTGGAGATATGAAAATAGCTATAAAGCGTTCATCTTGCACAATGCTAAGGACAGAATTGCAGAAAAACAGAAGGAACGGGGACACCAGTGACACTGTGGAACTGCTGTGCCAGCCCAGGCCAGCAGTAAGCAACCTAATCTACTCTTTGGTTAAGCCCCTGTAACCATTTTGCTGCACACAGACCCCAAAACAATCCTGAATGATAGAGACCAAGCTATTACTGACTGGAGTTTGAACAAGTCTCTCAAGCCTGTTTCCCCCTCTGTACAGAGGGGATGATGAGAGTAACCTCTGCCACCGCTGATGAAGCGCCCATCACATGCAGGCCCTGGGCAGGTCCCCTGCACATCCCTCACAGGATGGAGGCTGAGAGTACCATGGACAGTAGTCAGAGACACGCAGCACAAGATAATACCTGCCTGTCCACCCCGCTGGGCTTTTTGAGAACCAGCTGAGACTACATTTATAATTCCTTAGTAAAATGAACAGTTACACTGTGCTTACTGAATCCCACATTCTCTGGAGAAAATGGAGTAGGAGCCAGGAACAGGAGGCCTTATCCTAGAGCAGGATGTAAACTCAGGAGACTCCTGCCTCCACCGCCACCCCCAGAAGGAAGGAAGACGCACTAAGAGGCTTAAACACAACTGTGTTCTTTCCAAATGGAAAGAAACCAAGTGGCTGTCAGGGAACCGGACTCTTCCATATCACTTCACCCAGGGCCTCCTTCAGAAATCCCTCCCTAGCAGCCCCCAGCAGCCAAACCCAGAGGACAGACAACTTGGCATGTGTTTATGCACCGCCCCCTCCTTTCTTCCCTCCACCCACATTCTCGGCACATAGGGCAGTGGCCTGTAGGAGTTAGGACATGGTCAGTGTCTGCTGAGGAGACTCTTCTGCTCAAGGCCAGTTCCACCAGTCCAGGCCACCCTCCTGGGGCAAAGCAGCTGCCTTCTAAGTTTTCAGGGCCTTCTCACCTTTCTTTGTTTTTGTTTTTTTGCATGGGCAGGCACCAGGAATCAAACCCGTGTCTCCAGCATGGCAGGCGAGAACTCTGCCACTGAGTTACTGTGGCCCACCCCCTACTCACTTTTAATCTTCCCAACAAACTCACAAAGCTGGTGCTGTCATGCACATTTTGCAGATGAGGATACCAACTCTAAAAGGTGAAGAGACTGGCTCAAGGCCACACAATCATCTTACAAGGGTTCGCATTGGAATCCATGCCTCCTGCTCTAAAGCCACTGATACAATCTGCTGTGCTGAGCTGTCTTCTGCTGCTTTAAGAAATGATTCATTTCCATCTCCACTCCCCTCTCTCTGTATTCTATATAGATGGCATCTCTCTGGCTCTCTGTGTGTGTAGTATATCTTTCATTTTATGTCTCCGTTTCCCTGTTTGTGTCTGGGTGTCTCTGTTTCTCCTACGCCATCTCTCTTGCTTTGTGACTTTCGCACCTTTTTTCCAAGTCTTTCTATGTGTGCATTTGTCCCTCTCCATCTCTCCTTATTGTTCTCCCTGTGACTCTTTCTCTGGTGTGTGTGTTTCTCTCTCTCTCCCCCGCACCAGCCCCCTTGGCATATTGTAATTACCTGTTTACTTGACCACAGTCCTTATGAGAGTCTCCCTCCACATATGAAAGTCTCCCTCCACATCCACAGGGAGATCTGTTTTATTGGTAGTGGTACCTCAAGTACCCAGCACAATGCCCAGTGTAGGTGCTAAATACGTTTCTGTTGAAATGATAATTGAATGTTTGTTGAACAAACTGAAAAGGGAGAAAGAAAGATCCCTGACATTGAGAAAGTTGGTGAGGTGTCTCCTAGAGGCGACCAGGAACTGGGATAAGAAGGGAAGCATAAGGAAGGCAAGGTAAGAGGTCCCAAACCAACTTTTCTAGCCCTTGCAGGGCTTACAGTTAGGGGATTCATCAAGATGCCTTTACCATGCATGTTTATTGGCAGAGCCCGAGGATTAAGAGGTTAGTACACAGAGGTTACAAGACACGGAGATGAGTACACAGAGGTTACAAGACATGGAGATGAGGTTCACAGCTCAGCTCCACCACTGCTCCTCAGCCTCTCTGAGCCCAGCTCCTCACCAGTCAAGTAGAAGAATGGGGGTTAACAAATAGAGGAAATGCTTATGAGGACAAACAGCTCCCTCATTTTACAGATGAGGCACTGCATCCAGACAGAGAAAGGGATGCCCTGCGGGACACATAGCCATGAAACAAGGCCTCCCCCAGCCCACGGCCGATGGAGGACTCTGACGCCTGAGATGGAGTAGGGACCTCTAATGGCCCTGGGAGCTTGCCGTGACCACAGAGCAGGGGGCTCAGAGATCCCAGGCTTGCAATGACAAGGCTGACTCATCATTGCCTCACCTCATCCCAGCCCAGCAGGTGTGGCCCCCAGAGCCACCACTTAGGCAGAAACAAAACTGGGCTAGTGGGGGACCTGGCTCTGCCCCAGGCTCTGGAGTCACCTGTGGCTGGAAGAGAGGGCCATTTAGAAATTAGCTGTGAACAATGGCCAACTGCCTTCCTTCAGCCCTGCCTCCACCCCCACCCCCCTACACACACTGAGCCTGCTTGTGGAGCTGTGTCATCTGTAAAGTCCAGAGAGCTAGACCCAAGGATTAAGAAATGATGTGCATTGGTGAGACAAAATAAGCCAGAAACAAAAGAACAACAATGGTATAGTCACTTCAGAAAATGCTTATAAGAAAACAGGGGCCTAGATTGTAAGCTTTTAGAGCAGACACATTAAGTATGGAGCGGTGATTATTATTTCTGGATTTTGAGAGACTGTTATATATATATAACCTGATATTTAGAGATAAGAACGAAGCCAAACCAGTTGGGGTTAAAGTAATTCAGAACATAGGGGTAAGGAAGACAGTGTCTATATTTTAGAACCACACATACTCTTTGAGAGTTAATTTGATCTGGAACTGAAGTTTTCCGTAGTGCATAACCTAACTCAACCTATCTGTATAGCTCATTTGAACAACTGAAACACAGAGAGCACAGAATGAGAAAGAGGTCCTTTAATCCTGTATAGGTTATTGTAATGCCTGGAAACATCCTAGAGTATATTAAGAAGATAATCAAAAAGTATTGGCAGGGTGGGCTGTGGTGGCTCAGCAGGCAGAGTTTTTGCCTGCCATGCCGGAGAACCGGGTTCAATTCCTAGTGCCTGCCCATGCAAAAACAAACAAACAAAAGTATTGGCAAAGTCCTCTGAGGGAGGGGAGAAAGAATATGGAAGTATTAAATCTCACCATCAGGGAATCCCCTGATACTGTGTCAAACTTTAGGAACACTCAAATCAATAGACCATGCCCTTGATCATGAGGATTGCTCTTGTGAAGTTTATGTAGGTTGCAGATAAGCTTAGACTACCTATAGGCATGCCTAAGAATTATTTCTGGAGGACCTCTGTTGTTGCTCAGATGTGGCCTCAGTTTCTCAAAGCCCAACTCTGCAAGTGAAATCACTGCCCTCCCTTCTACGTGGGACATGACATCCAGGTGTGAAAGTCTCCCTGGCAATGTGGGAGATGACTCCCAGGGATGAATTCAGATGTGGCACATGGGATCAACAATCCCATCCTGACCAAAAGGGGGAAAAGAAGTGTAATTAATAAGGTTATCAGTGAGACTTCCGGGAAGATGGCTGACTAGAGTGGCTCAGGATTAGCCCTGCTCCACAGAAAGGTTGGAGAGGCAACTGAGGCAGCAATTCGGGAGTGCAGCGGACCTGGGAGATCCCTTTGCACAACATGCAGCAGCCTGGTTGCAGAGGCCAAGGAACTGAGAGGCAGAAGGCTGGAGCCTGGCACGGAGGCACAGAGCCACGAAGTCCACGGGAGTGCACCAAAAGGAGTGCAGGACTAGAAAGTAAGCCAGACTGTGTTCCTTGAGTGCACTACCCTCACCAGCACAGCCCCATGACTGGCGACTTGCCCCACACCCCATGCACCTGAACCCCATCACCCTCTCCCATTCCCTGCACTCCAGGTGCCCCCACCCCACCAGCCCCCAGTGCACGTATCTGCCCCACACCCCCACCCCAAGCACAGCCCTGCCTACCTCTCCTGCCCCCCTCCTGAGCACTACCTTCCCCTCCCTATTCCCTGCAAGCTGTTGCCAGCACATAAAGTTTGCGGGTACTAACCTCCATACCAAGGCTATCCCTGCCTCCCACCCATAGTGTCTCACAGCTTCACCCTGCCTCCTTGAGCTCAGCACCATCCCTTTACAGCACTCCCAGGCTATGCATACTCATGGCCCCCAATCATGTCATTCAGCTCTGGGAACCGCACTTTGCAGCAGTCCTAGAACTGCACATACACACAGCCTTCAGCCTCACTTTCCAGCTCTGAGAAAGTACCAACCTGCACAGCCAGGTCACATCTGCCTCCAATCCACAAAGGCATAACGCCAACATGCTGCCACAGCTCTACACATGCACAGCTCTACACATGCCTTAGACCAGAACTCACCAGGGTTATGCCCCCCCAGACCAGTGCACCCACACAGCTACATCTTCCCTGGCCACAGGGTGGCCACATTCACAAGTATCAACTTAATATCCCCAACCTCTGCCCATACCTGCCCTGAAAAAAATCACCTTACTAAGTGCTCCACCCATGCCCTACTCCCTGCTGTACAACCATCCCGCAAACACATGGCTTCGGACTACTGAAAGAAATCAACTCACAAAGTAAATCAATCAAGATATTTATATGTGATGAAGACAGCAGAAGATCACTAAGCATATCACAATGCAGACAGATATAGCCCTGCCAAATGACCAAATTAAAACACCAGAGGAGATGCAGACATTGGAACAATTAATCAAAGATGTTCATACAATTCTACTTAATAAAATAAGTAGGATAGCAAATGGCATAAACAAGATCAAGAAGACAGTAGAAGAGCACAAAGAGGAATTTGAAAGAATATATAGAAAAATAGCAGAAATCATGGAAATTAAAGACTCTGTTGACCAAATAAAAAATATACTAGAGGCACACAACACCAGATCTGAAGAGACAGAAGAAAGAATAAGTGATAGAGAGGATAGGATAATTGACTTCAAAGACTCAAAAGAGCAAATGGCAAAAAAGATGGAAAAATTAAATGGGAACTCAGGGAAATGATAGACAAAACAAAGCGCACAAATATAAGAATCAAGGTATCCCAGAAGAAGAGAGGAGTAAAGGACTAGGAAGAGTACTTGAGGATATAATGGGGGAAAACTTCCCAACCCTCATAAGGGACATAAATATACAAGTCAAAGAAACCCAACAAACTCCAAACAGAATAAATCCACATAGGCCTTCCCAAGGCACATACTAATCAGTCTGTCAAATGTTGAAGAGAAGCAGAAAATCCTGAAAGCAGCAAGAGAAAAACAATCTACTACATACAAGGGAAATCAAGTAAGACTGAGTTCAGACTACTCAACTAGCACCCTGGAGATGAGAAGGCAGTGGTATGATATATTCAAGATCCTGAAAGAGAAAGGCTTCTACTCAAGAATTCTGTACCCAGCCAAATTGTCCTTCAAGATTGAGGGAGAGATTAAAGTTTTCACAGACAAAGAAGTCCTGAAAGAATCTGTCAACAAGAGACCAACTCTGAAAGAAATACTAAATCTGCCAGCTGAAAAAAACAAAAAGACAGGAGAGGGAGGAGGGAACAGAATTGAAGAGTACCACTGTGTTAGTCAGATTCAGTTGTCAACTTGGCCAGGTGAGCATACCTAGTCTTGTTGCTGTGGACATAAGCCAATGGTAGGTGAACCTCATCTGTTGTTAATTACATCTGCAGTTGGCTAGGAGGCGTGTCTACTGCAATGAGTGACATTTGACTTAATTGGCTGGTGCTTAAATGAGAGAGTGCAACGTAGCACAGCCTAAGCAACTCAGCATTCCTCATCTCAGCACTCGCAGCTCAGCCCAGGCCTTTGGAGATGCAGAAAGAAGTCACCCCAGGGAAAGATGTTGGACCCCAAGGGCCTGGAGAGAAGACCAGCAGAGACCATCCTGTGCCTTCCACATAAGAAAGAACCTCAGTGGAAAGTTAGCTGCCTTTCCTCTGAAGAACTGACAAAATAAATCCCCTTGTATTAAAAGCCAATCCATTTCTGGTGTGATGCATTCCGGCAGCTAGCAAACTTGGACAGAGTTGGTACCGGAGAGTGGGGTGCTACTGAGGTTTGCAAATACCAGATATGTTTGAACAGTGTTTTGGATGGCTAAGGGGACGATTTTGGAGGAATTGTGAAGAGAATGATGGAGAAGTACTGGAGTGCATGAAGAGACTGTTGGTGTAAATGGAATCACTGCCAATCTTGACAAAGGAGGACACAAAAGGGAGAGATTGGAGTTTGCAGAGTGAGGACCATGGAAGCTCGAATCTGAAGCCAAGAAACCTTGGCTAGGAGAGTGGACCCACCCATATACATGGAGAGGGTGAGTTTACCCTGAATGGTGAGGATGAGCCTCTCATCTTGTTGCAGAGGAAGAGTTGTGCAGCCTCAGGCCTTGGAGAAGGTAGAGCACGCTCCTTGGGGGACTGGGAGAGCCTGGCTGCCACCACGTGGAGTGGTTGAGCGTTTGCCCCAGAAATGACAGAGAGCCCAGGGGTGGCCCTGATGCCTAGAGAGAGTGGAGCTGAGAGGTGGTCTCCTTGATGTTCCCCGAGGTTGATTTGGAAACAGGCGGGCCACTGCATAGGCCCTCAGAAAGGGTGCGATTGCCACTTTCTAAAGCCGAAGAAATCCAATGGTGTTTGCCCTGCAGGTTTTACATCTGTGTTCTTCCAATTTCTCCCTATGGAAATGAAAACCTGTATCCTATGAATAGCCTCCTTTGCATCTTGGCACCAGACAACTTGTTTTGAGATTCACAGGTCCACAGCAAGAAGAGAATTTTTTGCACCTGTTTAAGGTGATGTTTGTAGTTGCCAAGTTGACAAGGGGTGGACATGTTAGTTAGATTCAGTTGTCAACTTGGCCAGGTGAGCATACCTAGTCTTGTTGCTGTGGACATAAGCCAACGGTAGGTGAACCTCATCTGTTGTTAATTACATCTGCAGTTGGCTAGGAGGCGTGTCTACTTCAATGAATGACGTTTGACTTAATTGGCTGGTGCTTAAATGAGAGAGCGCAACGTAGTACAGACTAAGCAACTCAGCATTCCTCATCTCAGCACTTGCAGCTCAGCCCAGGCCTTTGGAGATGCAGAAAGATGTCACCCCAGGGAAAGATGTTGGACCCCAAGGGCCTGGAGAGAAGACCAGCAGAGACCATCCTGTGCCTTCCACATAAGAAAGAACCTCAGTGGAAAGTTAGCTGCCTTTCCTCTGAAGAACTGACAAAATAAATCCCCTTTTATTAAAAGCCAATCTGTTTCTGGTGTGATGCATTCCGGCAGCTAGCAAACTTGAACAACCACTAAGGGTAATTTAAAGAATACAAAAAGAAAGAGGGAAAAGAATATACAGATCTGACAAATAAGATAAAAAACATAAGATGGTAGAATCAAGAAATGCCTTTTCAGTAATAACTTTGAATGTAAATGGACAAAACTTATCAATTAAAAGATACAGATTGCCAGAATGGATTAAGAAATATAATCCAGCTATATGCTGCTTACAAGAGACTTATCTTAGACATGAGGATACAAATAAGATTGAAAGTGAAAGGATAGAAAAAGATTTTCCATGCTAGTTGTAACCAAAAGAAAGCAGGAGTAACTATACTAATATCAGACAAAATAGACTTTAAATGTAAAGATATCATAAGGGACAAAGAAGGATACTATATACTAATTAAAGGGTCAATTTACCAAGAAGATATAACAATCATAAATATTTATGCTCCCAGTCAAGGAGCTCCAAAGTACATGACACAAACGTTGGCAAAACTGAAGGGAGGAATAGATGCTTCAACAATAATAGGAGGAGACTTCAATACGCCACTCTCCTCTATAGATAGAAAAACAAGACAGTAGATAAACAAGGAAATAGAGAAGTTAAATAACTTGATAAATGAATTAGACCTAACAGACGTATATAGGTCATTGCACCCCAAAGCACAAGGTTATACATTCTTCTCTACTGCTCATGGAACATTCTTCAGGATAGATCATATACTAGGGCACAAAACAAGTCTTTATAAATTTAAAAACATTAAAATTATTCAAAGCACTTTCTTTGATCACAATGGGATGAAGCTGGATCTCAATAACCACCAAAGAAAGAGAACATTCACTAATATATGGAGGTTAAATAACACAGTCTTAAACAACTAGTGGGTCAGAAAGGAAATTGCTAGAGAAATCAGTAGCTATTTGGAAATGAATGAAAATGAGAATACAACTTATCAGAACTTATGGGATGTGGCAAAGGCTGTGCTGAGAGAGAAATTTATTGCATTAAACACCTATATTAAAAAACAAAAAAAGAGCAAAAATCTAAGACTTAACAGCAAATCTGGAGGAACTTGAGAAAGAATGGCAAACTAACCCCAAAAGCAAATAGGAGAAGAGAAATAACAAAGATTTAAGCAGAGATAAATGAATGGGAGAACAAAAGGACAACAGAAAGAATCTATAAAATCAAAAGTTGGTTCTTTGAGAAAGTCAATAAAACTGATGGGCCACTAGCAAGACTGACAAAGAAAAAAGAGAGCAGATGCAAATAAACAAAATGAGAAATGAGAAGGAGTGTATTACAACAGACCCTGAAGAAATAAAAGAAATCATAAGAGGATACTGTGAACAACTATATGCCAACAAATTAGACAACTTAGATGAAATGGACAAATTCCTGGAGACACACAAACAAGATACACTGACTCAGGAAGAAATAGAGATCTCAACAAAACAATCAAAAGTAAAGAGATTCAATCAGTTGTCAAAAATCTTCCTACAAAGAAAAGCCCAGGGCCAGATGTCTTCACAGGGGAATTTTATCAAACATTCCGGAAAGAACTATAAATAAATCCTGCTCAAACTTTTCCAAAAAATTGAGGAAAAAGGAACACTACCTAAATCATTTTATGAAGCTAATATCATTTTAATGCCAAAACCAGGTGAAAATGCTATAAGAAAGGAAAACTACAAGTTAATCTCCCTAATGAACACAGATGCAAAAATTCTCAATAAAATATTAGCAAATAAATCCAACAGCACATTAAAAGAATAATACACCATGATCAAGAGGGGTTTATGCCAGGAATGCAAGGATGGTTCAATACAAGAAAATCAATTAATGTAAAACAGCACATTAACAAATCAAAAGGGAAAAATCACATGATGATCTTCATTGATGCTGAAAAAGCACTTGACAAAATTCAGCATCCTTTTCTGATAAAAACACTCCAAAAGATAGGAATCAAAGGTAACTTCCTCAATATGATAAAAGGAATATATGAAAAACCAATAGCCAGCATCATACTCAATGGAGAGAGACTGAAAGCTTTCCCCCTAAGATCAGGAACAAGACAAGGATGCCCACTGTCACCACTATTATTCAACATTGAGATAGACGTTCTAGCTAGAGCAATCAGGCAGGACAAAGAAATAAAACGCATCCAAATTGGAAAGGAAGAAGTAAAACTCTCATTATTTGCAGATGATATGATACTGTACTTGAAAAATCCTGAGAAATCTACAGCAAAGTTGCCTGAGCTAATAAACAAATTCAGCAAGGTGGCAGGATATAAAATTAACATGCAAAACTCAGTAACATTTCTATACACAAGCAATGACCTAGCTGAGGAGTCAGTTAAGGAAAAAATTCCATTCAAAAGGGCAACTAAAAGAATCAAGTACCTAGGAATGAACTTAACTAGTGACATAAAGGACTTGTACACAGAAAACTATATAACATTGTTAAAAGAAATCAAAGGAGATCTAAGTAGGTTGAAAGACATTCCCTGCTCATGGATAGGAAGGCTAAATATAGTTAAGATGTCAATTCTCCCCAAGTTGATCTACAGATTCAACACAATACCAATCAAAATTCCAACAACCTACTTTGGAGATTAGGAAAAGCTAACCACTAAATTCATCTGGAAGGGAAAGAGACCCCGAATAGCTAAAAGCATCCTTAAAAAGAATCAAGTGGGAAGATTAACACTCTCTGACTTTAAAAGCTATTATGAAGCCACAGTGGTCAAAACAGCATGGTACTAGCACAAAGATACAAGCATTGACCAATGCACTCGCATCAAGAGTGCAGAAATAGACCACCAAACCTATGGTCAACTGATTTTTGACAAGGCTCCCAAATCCTCTGAACTGGGACAAAATAGTCTTTTCAATAATTGGGCATGGAAGAACTGGATCTTGATAGCCAAAAGAATGAAAGAGAACCCCTATCTTATACCCTATATAAAAATAAACTCAAAATGGGTCAAACACCTAAATACAAGAACTAGCACCATAAAGCTTCTAGAAGAAAAATGTAGGGAAACATCTTCAAACCTAGCAATAGGAGGTAGCTTTCTAAACTTTACACCCAAAGCACAAGCAACAAAAGAAAAAATAGATAAATGGGAAGTCCTCAAAATCAAATGCTTCTGTACCTCAAAAGACTTTGTCAAAAAGGTTAAGAGGCAGCCAATTCAATGGGATAAAATACTTGGAAATTCTATATCAGACAAAAGTTTGATTTCCTGTATATATAAATAAATCATACAACTCAACAACAAAAGAACAAAGAATCCAATTATAAAATAGGCTAAAGATATAAATAGGCATTTTTCTGAAGAGCAAACACAGATGGCACAAAAGCACATGAAGAGATGCTCATTTTCATGAACTATAAGGGAAATGCAGATCAAGACTACAATAAGATTCCACCTCACACCTATAAGAATGGCTGCAATAAACAAACAGGAAACTATACATGTTGGAGAGGGTGTGGAGAAACTGGGACACTTATGCACTGCTGGTGGGAATGTATAATGGTGCAGCCACTATGGAAGACTTTTTTGGCAGTTCCTTAGGAAACAAAATATCGAGTTGCCCTATGACCCAGTAACAGCACTACTTGGTATATACCCAGAACAGCTGAAAGCAATGACACAGACATTTTCACATTAATGTTCATAGCAGCATTATTCACAATGGCCAAAAGATGGAAACAAACCAAATGCCCATCAACAGACGAGTGGATCAACAAAATGTGGTATATACATATGATAGAATATTATGCAGCAGTTAAGACAAAATGACATCCTGAAGCACATGACACGATGGATTAGCCTTGAGGACATAATAGTAAATGAAGTTAGCCAGACACAAAATAATAGATACTGTATGAGTACACTTTTATAACCAGCATAAAGGTATAATCAGAGGCTTATAATACAGAAGTTAGGGGACTTAGAGATACATAGAAGCTGGAGATGGGTGAACCATTAGCTAATGAAGTTGAACTCCAATGTTAGGGAATAAATAGGAGTGAAGGTGATTCTCTAGTGGGTCTAGAAGTAATACTACCATACTGAAGATGAACAAGATTGAAAGGGGTTGTATAGACCTACGTATCCCTCTGACTTACACTAGAAATATGAATCAGTCCTCATAAGAATTATGTCAAACATACGATTCTTGAAAAAATAGTGTTTAAGTCCAGGGTACAGGGGGAAAACTGTTATTGCATGCTATGAGCTATGTTCAAAAGGAAACCATCAGCACTACCAAAGCAACAGCAGAGGTAAATAATGGGGGGAAGGACAAGAGTTAAGAGGAAGTTTAGATTTCCTATTTGGCAAGGGTGTGTTTATTGGTTTTCTGGCTCTTGGGAACAATGAAATCTAAAATTGAGAATGTTGATGGACTGTGGACTTTGGGCCCTCTACATGATGCCAGATGAATGCAGGTGGCTGAAGAATGCACTGACGGAGAAGTAGATTGGCAAACGATGGTGTATACTTATGAACAAAGGTTGTGCTGCTACAAAAAGGAACAATGTTGTGAGGCATGCAACGATGTGAATGAACATGTGGGTCATTTGGTGAGACAAAAGCCAGAAACAAAAAAACAACAATGGTATAGTCACCTTTAGAAAATGCTTATAAGAAAACAGGGGCCTAGATTGTAAGCTTTTAGAGCAGACACATTAAGGCCGGAGTGGTGATTATTATTTCTGGATTTTGAGAGACTGTTTTATATATATAACCTGATATTTAGAGATAAGAAAAAAGCCAAACTGGTTGAGGTTAAAGTAATTCAGAACACAGGGGTAAGGAAGACAGTATCTATATTTTAGAACCACACACACTCTTTGAGAGTTAATTTGATCTGGAACTGAAATTTTCTGTAGTGCATAATCTAACTCAACCTATCTGTATAGCTCATTTAAACAACTGAAATACAGGAAGTACAGAAAAAGAAAGAGGTCCTTTAAACCTATATAGATTACTGTCCTGCCTGGATTCACCCTAGAGTATATTAAGCGGATGATCAAAAAGTATTGGTAAAATCCCCTGAGAGAGAGAAAGAAGAACATGGAACTATTAAACCTTACCATCAGGAAATCCCCTGATACTGTGTCAAACTTAGGGACATTCAAATCAATAGGCCATGTCCTCGATCATGAGGCTTACTCTTATGAAACTTATGTAGGTAGCAGAGAAGCTTAGATTACCCATAGGCATGCCTAAGCGTTACTTCTGGAGGACCTCTGTTGTTGCTCAGATGTGGCTTCAGTCTCTCTAAGCCCAACTCTACAAGTGAAATCATTGCCCTCCCCTCTACATGGGACATGACATCCAGGGATGAAAGTTTCCCTGGCATAGTGGGAGATAACTCCCAAGGATAAATCCAGACGTGGTACCGTGGTATCAACAATTCCATCCTGTACAAAAGGGGGAAAAGAAGTATAATTAATAAAGTGTCAATGGCAGAGAGATTTCAAACAGAGTCGAGAGACTACTCTAGAGGTTGCTCTTATGCAAGCTTCATGTAGACCTTGCTACCTATCATAACCTGCCAACCCCTAACCAGGACCATTCCAGCCAACACCTAAGGCAATTTATAAGATTCCACAAGGGTTCCGGGCACTGGAGTAACTTTCCAGAAACCTACAACCTCCAGATGGGTCCCTGGTCCGGATAAGTCCTGAAACCTAGTCCAGCCTCTCCAGAACATCAGATAGTTCCATCTCCCTACCCCATATTAGTGACAGACCCTTCCAATATTAAAAATTTAGAATTGTCATAGCCCAAACAACCCCAAAGAGAGATATGGAAAGATCAAAGGTGATGGTGGAATTATACATAGAAGACAGGATTTAAGAAATGAATCTGAATAGTGAATCATTACATTGATATCTCTGTCTCCAGTATTTCAGAGTAGCTAGAAGTAAAAACCCAAAATTGTGAAATTATAACCCATGTCAAAGTCTGAAATATGTTCTACAACTAATTGTGGTGCTGTGCTTTGAAATTTATAGCTTTTCTATATATATGTTATTGTTCGCCAAAAAAGAAGGGAAAAAAAGTCAATTGTGATGATAAAAAAAAGTGTTTAAGCCCTCTAACCTCCTATATTCTGGAGCAGCTAGAAGGAAAAATATGAGAGGATCATCTGGTAGCCCATGATAAACTCTGGGATCTGTCCTGTAACCACTTGTTGAAGAGTGCTTTGAAAACTGTTGCTTTTTTATTTCTCTGCTTTGTATATCGTAATACTATATAATAAAAGAGTTTAAAAAAAAAGACAATTGATGAGAGTCAGGCTGAGGATCAGAAAGAAAAAATATTATAAAAAAGTGATGTGCACAGAGGTTGCAAGCCACATGATTATTCAAACAGCTGCAGCCTAGCGCTCTTCCCAGGCTGATTAGCAAACTCAATTGTGGGTCCAAAAGCCAGGAGGTTCTACCTAGAATTGCTCTACCACTCATTCACAGGACACCCTCACCTGTTCCCAGGGGAACACATTCCTGCCCCCTTGCCCTGTAGGGCCATTGGTGAACTCCAAGAGGCTTTACTGCATCATCCTGAGAAGTCTAACCACTCTGTGGATGCAACGGGTGAGCAGTGCCAACCCTCCCACTCTGTCTCCTGGTGGGCTGTGAGAGAACAGAGGCCACAGCCAATGCCAATCAGCCAGAGGGCAGCCCAGGGTAGGAGAGAGGAGGTGGAGAAAAGGCAGGCGCTACCTCTGAGGCCTTCTCACATTCTTCCTAGCTTTTTCTGTAGAAAGTGCTAGGCACCGAGGATGCAGAGATAAATAAACCAAGCAGTCTGTGCCTTCTTAGAACTCAAAATCTACAGCTCACTTATGGGGAGGGATCTGCCTGAGAAGCTCCCACTCATCCCTTGAGTCTCCCCAGCCCGAAGATGAGCCTGGCCCCTCAAGGCTGTCCATCTGTCACTTGGATTGGGCCAAGGCCACCAGCGTCCTGAAGGAGCCTGGGGCTGCAGCATTTGTTAGCCAGAGGGTGAGCCCAGGTCTCTGGGCAGGAGGCACTGAGAAATCACAGCCCAGCCAAGCCCCAAGGCCTCACCTTGCAGATGACGATGCCCAGCTTGGCCTCCATCTTCCTCTCCAGACTTGGCTCTTAGTGATTCCCAGAGGGTGACCATGTGCTGTCATGGAGGACACCAGCTCGCAGGTCCTCAGAGGTGAGGAGCCCAGGAAGGGGCCAAGCAGGGCAGGCTGTAGGCAATATCCAGCCTCCAAAGCGGCAGCACCACCTTCCTTGGAGGCTTCCATGGAATAAAAGGCCAAGTCTGTGAGGTACTTAGCAGGCACCCGGCACAGAGTAAATAAGCAGTGCTACCATCACCATTTCAGGGATAAATATGGCTATTTACCAACAACATAAGATGGGGACTCTATTGGTCCAATTGGCCTGAAAACAAGGGCTGCAGTATTTTTGTTTAACCATGTTTGCACTTCCCAGGGACACTGCCTGCCTCCTTCTCCTGGTGCCTCTCAGATCTGTGCCCACCCCATCACCTCCTCCTGGGCAGGCAGTGGCAGACTCTCTGTGCTTCATTTCATCCTCTGTAAAATGGAGATAAAAATGACTATCCCCAAAGATCAATCTGATGATTAATGTGTTGATGTAAGTGAAGCACTTAGAAAAGTTCCTGGCACAGAGTCAGTACTCGGTAAATGTTAGTTATGTTATTTCATGTATGTTGATATTTTATAAATTTGAACATTTAGTACATGATTATATGTACTAAATACATATACATGATTATATATAATTAATAAAATATAATTAACACTTGTATATTTAGTAATTAAAGCAAAATACCTATACAATCTCCAGAGCATATGGCATTTTTAAAACCACTGTTCATTTACAACTGAATCCCTGCCTCTGCCTTGCCATGCCTGAGACTGGCACATCCACCCTGACCACGAGGGGCAAGTCATGGTAACCTGGCACTGCGGACTCCCAGTCCCACCTCCTGGAGCACTGGGTCTCGAGGAGGTCCTTGTGCGTCTGGCACTGTGCTGGGCTCGAGTGGCAGAGACCAAAGGAACCCAGGCCCTCTTCAGCAGATGTCAGAGGAACATTTAAAATTCTGAAGGCTCTACAGGAAAAGTCTATCCTTTTCATGTCCAAGACATAGTAGAAAAGCTGGTCTAAGGAAATGAAACAATGAGAAAGGTTCACACAGTTTGGCTTTTATTAAAATTAAAATAACATCAAGTGTGGGAAACTAGAACATGAATCTTGTTAAAATAATGTATTTGAAGAAATATTTCTTCAGCTCTCACTGTAACTGATCAAACCTGTGACAAGTGTTCTTTCACTTGTGTGATGGTCCCCAGTACTCAGGCGGCAGACATCTCTCCTGTGCGACATGCTACTCTGACCAGCAGCAATCGAGTCCAGCCACTGCTGGGCAATCCCAGGGACAGAGCATCCACACAGAAATACACAGTCAGTGTCTTGAGTTTTCCTTCAAAGAAAGTATTTTACACATCATATACAAATTAAAACTATACAAATAAAACAAGAAATCCAACAAGGGTCCTTTATTGCCACTGAAAGGGGGAAAAAGAATTTACAATCTCATAACCAAAGGCAGCACTATGATAATTTGTTTCTGCGAATGCCACAGAACTGTGTGTTTCTGCCCTGGCTGTTGCCGTATCCATGAATCACTGAGTCCCACAACAAAGATTGCACAGGGGTTATGAGTTGTGATTACCCACTATAGAAAAAGCCTCTTCTATTCCCAAAGGTCAGACGATCTGCCAGCTCCCCTGCTTGGTCAGTAGATACAGAACAGTTAAACACGAGAGAGGCTTAGGACTCCAAATAGTGCAAACACTTAGAGAGAGAAAAAAAAAGACATTCCAACCTCCTTGCTTTTTCCAGGCAAGCAGAGCATTAAACACTCCAGCTAACTGGAATGCGAGTTTGCTCAATCTCCCAGCTTGATCCAAGGTGCAAATGGGGAGCATGGAGGCAATTCGAAATGGCACTTGTCCCAACAATAATAAAAATAAGGACCAAAGACAGACAAACACATGCACGCAAAATATACAAGCCCAATGGCAGATAAACATACAAAATAGAGCCTGGAGTGTAGACAAAGCTCAAGAGGCAAGTAAGCTGTAAATTTAGTGTGAGCATCTGCAAAGCACACACTTAACACATTCATAATGGGATCACAAGGACTGACCCCTCTTTTAAAGTTCAGAGATAAGACATATCCAAAAGGGACAACATCCAGTAGCTAAGGCCTTAAGCTGCTGGAAGTTTCACAAGAACAATGGGGTAGAAGAGAATAAGGAAAGTGTGCTGAAACTAGGAAACTTCTGGCCTGTGCCCTCAAGGGCAAGCCTTTCTCTGGAGCTTTTCCATACCATGTTTAGCCAGACTCAGAGGCAGGTAGTGAGAGCTGCCAGGAGACTGGACAGGCCTGCCTTCCCCCTACAGACAGCAGACTCAGAAACAAATAGACAGGCAATAAAGGTGGGCAAGCGCTGATTCAAGCTTAACATTAGTCCCGAGGAATTCCAGAGCCACCAGTTGATCGTGTTTTTAAATTCAGTAGTCTCCTTTAAATATGGAATAAGAAAGAAGACTCCAAGCCAAAGACCTGGAATTATTGAAAAATAGGTTTTTTTTGGGGGGGGGGGGGTGAGACATAAAGGGAAAATAGCTATAGGCATAAACTATGTTTGAGAGTCAGTGAAATACAGAACATAACATTTCATCAACAAGGACAATAAAAAGCAATTCAACTATCCTGAAAAATTATCTTATAAAAATATCTACATTAAAATTTTAGCCTGAAAAGTATAGCTTTGATTTTATAAAAAGGCAATCTTTGAAAGGCTCTGGCTCAGAAATTTACAAAAACATTACACAACAAATATCAAAGTAAGACAGCTCAGAAAGCATCTTAGGGGATATTGCAACTGGTTTGTCATGAAATAGAATTGAGTATTCTTATTGCATAGCAGAAAATGAGGTCACTTTCATTTGCATAATACTGCAACTTTTTAAATGAGAGATGCCATTGGGTACTGATGAGAAATTACTCTGGAATTCAGGCTGGCTTATAGCTTTTCCAAATCAGTCTCCAAGTGGTATCCAAGCTGCCTTGGACCTTAATTCCAGTTCATCACTGCAATCAGACTTTCAGATACACCACTAGCAAAACTGCATTCACAAGTAGTTGTGGCCACCCTAGATGGAGGGAGGAGGCATCTCACCCACATGGTGACCAGCAAAGGCTTGAAAATAAGTCTGCTGTGCCCCCCTGTGGAGAGGGAATCGTACCTAGTGATAAAGAGACAGCAGTTTTGGATGGCATCTGTGGGCAGCTGGAGCCGATTGTTTTTTTGGTGATGACGTACCAGTGTTCTAGTCCCCAGAGGATAGGACATGTGAGATGAAATGAACATGGCCATGACCAGCAGGGACAGTGCTTCTGGGAAGGGAAACAGGAGGTGGAACCAATAGCAAAAATCCAAGGCAGAAAACATGCTGGCTGGCTTTCAGGGGAGGGACCCTTTTTGAGAGGATGACACATAACATAATCTCCAGCCCCCTCCTCCACCATCTCTGCCATAAACGTGAACCTCCAGCTTCTAGGTGGTGGGGGAAGGGATGAGTGGGTTCACTTTGTATCTAAAATCAGGAGCTTGTATGAATAGCATGTATCAGATCCCAACCTCCAACCACATCTTTACCATACATATACCAAAACAAAGTCCCAAACTTTCCTCAGAGAGGAAAGAAGAACCGGTAGGACAAAGAAATCATTCCATCACATCCAAGCCAGAACCAGGCAAAGTCTGAATCCACAGTTATCCTCTCTGCCAGGTGACATCAAAGCACCCAATTAAAGGTGTGCCTTGATTCCTTTGGAGAAATTTCTTCCTGGTCCTTCAAAGCTGGATATTTGAAACTTTTCTCAAGACTGCTAAAAAATTTCCAAGACTCCCTCGGGGCTCTCCAAGTGTCACCCTCAAGTAACATCCGCTCAACATCAAAAGGAGTACAGCTTCCTTCTCAGGAGAACTGTGTGTTCAGTGCACAATAAATATACAGTAAATACATGAATCGACCAACTGGCTGGGGCCGGGGGTTGGGGTAGGGCTCCTACATTTCTAAATGGGGGAGAGGGCTTGCCATCCTCCTGCAATAGCTGCTTGAAAGTAGCCCAGTGTATCAGAAGTCCAACATCAAGGTTTACAAAAGCTCCTGGTCTCCCTGAAGGAGACATTAGGGAGAATTAGATCCCATTCTTCAGGATTTGCGACTGTTCTCCATACAAGAAGACCTCCCCCTTCCAGATGCCGGAAATCCAGCATAATCAACTTGCTACTTAGGGACAGCACAGCTTTAAAGTTCTCTTTTGCAAAAGGTGATGGAAATTCTATCCTCAACCATTTTCAATTGTGAATTAGCAAAGCACTCATCAAGTTCCTCTTTCAAAATGCATGTACACTTGGGAGAGACCAAACACCCAGGACCCACCACTCCCTGACATGGAAAGCAAGGAGGAGAGGGGGGAATCCTGAGGATAAGGCTGAACATACAGGCTCCAGAACAGGAGAAGAAAGAACAAGATAAGGAAGACAAAGATATTGGACAGGATTGATCATTGTCACAAAGTGCCAAGGGACAGCCCTAGTCAGTCTGTTCCTTTTAATTCATCCATGTCCATCTGAATCACACATGACAGAAGTATCTTTGGATTTGGAGGTAGGGTGACCTTTTACTTATCCTCCAAACCCGAACACTTCTGAGGGTAAAATGTGGTGCTATGTATAATTAAACCTGGATTACAAGCATAAATGGGGTCTCTTCTGTCTTGGACAAACCCAGAAGTAGGGTTCCCCTCTGAGATCATTATGAGCAGGGACTGGCTTCCTACCACTTTGTTTTTGTTTTGTTTTGTTTGTTTTAATATTATTTTTCTCCAGTGTATTACCCAGGGCTTCTCTGAAGGGCTAGTTTTTCCACCTGAAGAGCTAAAATACCTCCCAAACCTGGAACCCTGACACTGATGTCCAGTGGCCTACATATGGAGAATGAGCAATTCTCATCTGTTTCCTAGAAGAGAGCACAAGGAAGAGAGCCCAACTGGGGAGTGCTGGGAACCCTACCACTACTTCTAGCACATAGCATACGGTGCCATTTTGAGAATTTCTCAGCTCATCTGCAGAGTAATGTATGTACAGTAGTCAAGTAACGTATGTGGGTGTGGGCAGGACATTGGCCCTCTGCCCAGTTATTTCTGGACCTTCCTACCTTTCCAACAGGACCCCCAGAAGACAGCAGCTTTAGGAGTTCAAGGTCCCCACAGGCCAAATCCAGAAGAGAGGTTTCTGTGATTTGATATTTTAGCATAGTGAAAGCATCAGTAGTTAGGAAATCCAGTAGACTATCACAAACCTTCACCCCTCAACTTAGTGAAACATCATGTTCTACACACATGCATGTTCTAGGTTCTCTTTTGTCCCCTTAGAAACACAGAAACGCGCAAAGGTGCTGCCCAGGGCTGTCAGGAATCCCACTGATCAGGGCAGAGGCCAAAGCACCTGAGGGGAACAGATGAGTCACGGGTGGGTGGCCACGCTGCGGCGCCACCTGCCAAGTCAGAAGAGGTGGTTCTTGCACCACCCCAGACTCTCCCAACGAGCTGAATCCAGTCATCTTGGTCCCCGCTGTTCTGAGTCACAGTGGCACCCCCTCCCTTCCTCCACCTCCTGGCAGTGGGAGTTTGGGTCACAAGGGCTTGTGAATCACAGCAACACCTAATATAAAAGAGGAAGAAAGTTATCATCTTGGCTTCTCCAGAGTTATTCAGAATCCCAATGAGTTAATAAATCCAAGGCATTTTAAGTCACAGCCAAGAGAAATGGACACAATTTCTACCCAGATGTTGAAGGGCCTATGGACTCAGGCTGCCACAGCCGACTGTTTTCCACCCTAACAGCCAAGTCCCAGCAAGATATCTGAACCCATGAACACAGCTCCTTGAACACCATAGGCAGGTGGCCTCATCTTGAACCATCACACAGACTCAACTAGCATTAGGACCACTCCCATCCCCAACCCCAATACTAGGCTGAACAACACTCAGGTTGTGCTGGAAGCCCAGAGGCCACAACCAGTTCTAAATCTGTTCCAATTTAAAAGAAGTGATAAGTGAGCCATATCTGTTTTTGAGCCATATCTAGAATGAACTAGAAAAAACAGTAAACTGGCTTCATAAGAGTAAGAACCAAATTCCAATCCCAGCTCTGCCACCATTCAGCCTGCAAGTCAACTTACCTCTCTTGGCCTCAGTTCCCATACTATTTCATGTCAGCTCACTGAAGGACACTTCTAGCCTAAATTCCATACTTCAATAAATTATCCATGTGTTACTGCTTTAGTCAAGTTGAACGAAACTCAGCACCTAACTTTGAAAATCCCATCTATGGCCCTAAAATCTCACTGTAATGGGCTGAGGCTATGTGGCAGATACTCTAGGTTGATTCAGTCAACATCCTTTCTACTTGTGTGCTTTACTATAGAGACTAGCAAATTACAGGCTCAGTTTTCCAGACTCCCCTGAAGCTAGGAATGGTCAAGTAACCCAGTCCCAGCCAGTGAGATTGTAAATGCAAGTCTGCTACTGCTGCGACTTTGGCATTGTCCTTATTCCTGCCCAGAATACTCATGCAGGTCCCAAGAGGCAACAGCAGCTATTGGTAAAGATGAAAGAACAGAAAGAAGAGGAAAAGGCTGGCTCTTTAATGGCAGTCCTAACCCCCCAAACTAGCCCTGGGCTTCTTTCTGTCTGAAACAAATTTTCTTTCTTAGGTAAGGAGGTATCTGTCAAGTTTTTTGTTGCTTACAGATGAACAAAATCCTATTGTACAGGGTGTTTACAGATATGGTGGTGACTGGAGACTTATTATTTTTTTTATTTACTTATTTTTTAGTACGGGCAGGCTCCAGGAATCAAACTTGGGTCTCCAACATGGCAGGTGAGAACTCTGCCTGCTGAACCACCGTGGCCCACCCTGAGGCCTTATTTTAACATATTCCCAACACTACAAAATGTCTGGTTGAAGACAAAACAGAGAACACTGCTAAAAGAAACCCCAGGATATGTCACTGCAGAGACTCTGAGGAGATATTTATTTCTTGTTAATTCCTGGATAAAGGTGCAAATATAGAAGCTTAAAAGAGGTGGGCAAAACCTGAGTCCTCAAATCAGATGTACCACCTGACCTTGACAGCATCTTTGTGCCCCTTTCTTTCACAATGTATTATTTTTTTAAAGAAGGCTTCGGTGTTGCTTTTTTATTTATATATAAACTTTACTTTTTCATGATAAAAGTGATACATTTTTATTAAAGAGAATTTGGAAAGTATAAGATATAAAGAAAAAAATTTAGTTCCTTCAGACAAAGAGAACTACCATTAACTTTTTGATAAGTTTCCTGCCTTCTAATAACGATCATGATCATTAACTGACTGTTTTCTATGTGTCAAGTAGACACTGTGCTAAGCACTTTACGCATATTATTACATTTCATTCTCACAACAGCCCTAAAAGGCCTGGCATTATTTCATTTCCATTTCACAGACGAGAAAACAAAGCTTCAGTTAGATTGAATGTCTTGCCCAAAGTCCAAGGACCAGTGGCAGAGTTAGAATGTAAAATTACATCAGACTCCAATATCCATATCCTCAAGTAATAAAATCCTCCCCAGGATAGAGGACTACATGACTGACTTACACAATACATATAATTTTGCTTCTTCTTTTTTGATTTAACAGTCTATTGCAATCATTTTCTCCTGATATTAAAAATACTTCCACCAAGGGATCCCCTTCCCTTTCACAGAAGCCTTGAACAACCAGCTAGTATTGGCAGAAACCCCTTCCTGAAAGCCAGGAAAACAGCTAAAGGGTTTCAATAACAGGATAACTGCTGAGTCAAGAAAAAAGTAACTTAAAAATGGTAGTAAAACCTCCTTGTGGTGCCCTTTCTGGCCTCTCTTCCATTCTTTCACCAGCTTGCTGGGGAGCCAAGCTGTGTTCCCAGTGAAGGTCTGTGGTCCCAGTTCCAGAAAGAGCAGAGTAACCTTTGTTCACACGCTAGGGGGCACACGTCTGTGTCAATCTGTGTTGGAGCAGCCGGAAAGACTAAACCAGGACACACATCATAGGCTTGCTGCCCCATGTGTAGAGGCAGTTCACAGAGCTCTCCTACAGAATGCTGCAGGAAAACAGTCAAATCACAGCTTCCCGGGGCAAAGGAAAGCCAGGTGTACCTGCAACCAAGAGGAAACACTTGCTTCCTACGGGAATGAAGGTATCCATATCTTTGTAAAACAGGGAAATTACTAGGACCACATGAATGTTCAGGGCAAGACATATGCACAGAAAAGGCCAGGAAGTCCCCTATGCTTTTGTCTTTGGCTATTCTCTAAACTCATTATTAGAACAGCTAAGCTCTGAAGGAGAGCATCACACAGGCCAATCTGAAAAGACCAGAAAAGCTGTTTCCTATTTGCCTTTTTGTTGTTGTTGTTGGCTCATGATATTCAAGGAACCTCTAGTCAGAACACTAGCTGGATACAAACTTAAGGAACAGATACCTCAGAGTTTAAATTCCTGAGATAACACATTAAAATATCAAAATAGGAAAACCATGGTGGCTCACCAGGCAGAGTTCTCACCTGCCACGCAGAGACCTGGGTTCGATTCCCAGGGCCTGCTCAGGCAAAAAAAAAAAAAGAGTGCATGGGTGGTTCAGTGGTTAGAATGCCTGCCTTTCATGTGAGAGACCGGGTTCAATTCCTGGATCATGCACCCAAAAAAAATAAAAATAAAAATAAAAATACTCAGGTTTCAACAAAAAGCTAAAAAACACATGAAGAAACTGGAAGGCATGGCCCACACAAAGAAAACCATCAACAAGGAGTACTACCTGGGATATAACAGGCAGAGATTTTTTTTAATGGCCCTAAATATGCTCAAAGAGATGAAAGAAAACATGGACAAATAATTAAATGACATCAGGAAAATAAAAAATGAACACAAAAAGAACTTCAGTAAAGAGAGCAAAGTCATGGAAAGGAACAGAGCTAAAGACCACAATAACGAATAAAAAAAATTCCCTTGAGGGGTTCAGCAACACATTGGAGCTAGCAGAAGAATCAGTGAGCATGAAAATAAGATGATTGAAATCATTCAGTCTGAGAAGCAGGAAGAAAAAAGAATGAAGAACAGTGAGCAGAGACTAAGAAACCAATAGAAAGAAAAAAGAATGAAGAACAGTGAGCAGAGACTAAGAAACCAATGGGGCACCACCAAATCTACATATTGTGGGAGTCCCAGAGGAGAAGAAAGAGAGAAAGGGCCAGAGAGAATACTTGAAGAAAGAATAGCTGAAAAGTTCCCAAATTTAACAAAAGACATGAATATACACAGCTAAGGAGCTCAAAGTTCCCTTGGGGGAATGGGGAGAAAAGGGGAAAATTCAACTTCCCCATTTGGAGAATTCCTGATTCTTGAAAGCAGTGGGGACAACCAGAGCCAATAGGCTGAGCCCTCAATCTCGGGGTTTGTGCCCATGAAACCTATCCTTGCAAAGGATAGGCTAAGCCCACTTAAAATTAGGCCTAAGAGTCAACCCCAGAGAACCTTTTGTTGCTCAGACATGGCCTATCTCTCTCTCAACCAACACAGCATGCAAACTCACTGCCCTCCCCCTCTCTACATGGGACTTGACTCCTGGGGTGTAAACTTCCCTGGCAACATGGGACAGAAATCCTAGAATGAGTTGGGACTCAGTATCAAGGGATGAGAAAACCTTCTCAACCAGAAGGGGAAAGAGAGAAATGAGACAAAATAAAAGTGTCAGCAGCTGAGAGATTTCAAACAGAGTCGAGAGGTTATCCTGGAGGTTATTCTTACGCATTATATAGATATCCCATTTTTAGTTTATGGTGTACTAGAGTGGCTAGAGGGAAGTGCCTGAAACTGTAAAGCTGTGTTCCAGCGGCCATGTTTCTTGAAGACGATTGTATAATACATAGCTCTTGCAGCGTGACTGTGAGATCATGAAAACCTTGTGTCTGATGTTCCTTTTATCTACAGTATGGACAGATGAGTAAAAAATATGGATAAAAAATTAAATAAATAATAGGGGGAACAAAGGTTAAAATAAATTGAGTAGATTGAAATACTAGTGGTCAATGAAAGGGAGTGGTAAGGGTATGGCATGTATGAGTTTTTTCTTTCTTTTGCTGGAGAGATGCAAATGTTCAAAAAGTTGATCATGGTGATGAATATACAACTATGTGATGATATCATGAGCCACTGATTATAACCATGTCACGGATTTTTGTATGTCAAGAATAATTGTATGTCAAAAATGTTGGTAGGTTGGTTCATTGTCCATAATAAAAATACTAAAACCAAAAAATGATCAGGGTGATGAATACACAACTATGTGATGATATTGTGAGCCATTGATTGTAACCCTGTCAACAGTCAAGAATGTTTGTATGTTAAAAATGTTTGTATGTCTGCTCATTGTTCATAATAAAAATATTTTAAAGAAAGAAAAAGTCCCAGGCATTTTCACTAGTCAGCACTGACCAAGGTAGGGGCACAGTTAAGATAAGTCTGAGAGACAAAGTAACTAGCCAAGTGAAGGAAATAATCCCCTAAAGGGCATATCATCCCCAACAAAAAAGGAGGAGCAGCTCAACTGGTGGTCCTCATTCAGAGAATTCAGATACCAGCGGCTAGAAAACAGAAACAGCTTAAGCTGCTGAGCAGGACAGGCAAAGCACAGAGTTAAGAGGCTTCACAGGAAAGTCTAATAATGTGTTTGGTTTTTCCACAGGAAAACTTGATACTAATTATACTCCTGAGCCCTGGGCCTGTGTGGTTTGGGAAAACGTAATTAGGGTTGATCATATCTGGGGAGACTCTCCTCAAAAAATGTTCCAGATAAGCAGGAAAAAAAAACAAACAGAAAAACAAGAGCCAAAAAATCTGATCTAGCAAACAGAGTTATGCTGGAGGCTAGAATAAGTTGAACTGAACACAAAAGAATAGACAGAGAACAAAGCCAACCAACAAGAAAATCCTAGGTAAAAGATTGAAAATGACCCCCAGAATGAACTAATCAAGGAAATCAGATGTACAGACACTAGCAAAAATGAGTCATATTAGGAAAAACAAAGATATGGCCCCAGTCAAAGAGACAAATGAGACACAAGAGTTGAAACAATTAATTAAATATGTTCACACAAACATGCAAACCATAAGTTGAAGGAAGATATGGTAAAAGAGATGAAGGACATAAAGAAGACATTGAGCGACCATAAAGAAGAGCTTGAAAAAAATAAATGATAGAACTTATGGGAATGAAAGGCACAAAGTAAAGATGAAAAGCACAATGGAGCCATGCCAGGGACCCAGGTTCAACTCCCGGAGACTGCCCATGCCAAAGAAAAAGGAAAAAAAAAAAAGAAGAAGACTTATAACAGCAGATACGAAGAGGCAGAAGAATGGATTAGTGAATTAGAGAACAGGACATCTGAAATCCTACACACAAAAGAACAGATAGGGAAAAAAAAGAAAAAATATGAGTAGGGTCTCAGGGAACTGAATGACATCGTGAAGTGCACAAATATATGTGTTATGGGTATTCCAGATGGAAAAGAGAAGGGAAAGGGGGCAGAAAGAATAATGGAGGAAATAATCATTGAAAATTTCCCATCTCTTATGAAAGACATAAAATTACAGATCCAAGAAGCGCAGCATAACCTAAACAGAATAGATCCGAATCGACCTGCTCCAAGACATTTAATAATCAGATTGTCAAATGTCAAGACAAAGAGAGAATTGTGAAAGCAGCAAGAGAAAAGTGATCCATCACATACAAGGGAAGTTTGATAAGACTATGTGGTGCATATTCCTCAGCAGAAACCATGGAGTCAAGAAGGCAGTGTTGTGATATAGTTAAGTCACTGAAAGAGAAAAACTGCCAACCAAGAATTCTATACCCAGTAAAACTGTCCTTCAAAAACAAGGTAGAGTTTACAATATTTTCAGACAAACAGAGAGAGTTTGTGAAAAGAGACCTGCTGTAAAGAAATACTAAAGGGAACACTACAGGTAGGAAAGAGGTTTGGAGAAGAATGTAGAAATGAAGACTATCAGTAAGGGTACAGAATAAAACCATGATGCATGCAACAACATGGATGAACCTTGAGGACATTATGCTGAGTGAAATTAGCTAGAAATAAAAGGATGAATAGTGTGGTCCCACTAACATGAGTTAACATTAATGAGAGAACTTTAAGAGTTAAAGTTGAGAACACAGATTATCAGCAGATAGAAAGAAGGTAGAAATTGGGCATTTAATGCTATGTTCAATAGGAATAACTATAAATATCCAGAAATAGATAACACAATACTATCTGATGGTAGCACAATACTGTAAGCAGCTGAACAAAGCTGAGTGTGAGTATGGTTAAAAGATGAAGGCTGGGGCACGTATGACTCCAGAAAGAAAGACAGAAGATAAAGACTTAACAAAATTTACAGTGGACAATGAGGTGATTATACACACAAATGTAAGAATGTTTTTACATGAGGGAAGACAAATGAATATCACCATTGCAAGGTGTTGAAAATGGGATGGTATATGGAAAAATACAATTAATGTAAATTAGGGTCTATGGTTAACTGTAACATTGTAATATGCTTCCATTAAATGAAACAGATATACCAAAGCTAAATGGCAATCTGATGGGGATATAAGGGAGGAGTATGGGATTCTTGGAGGTGTTGCTATTGTTTCTCCTTTAATTTTTTATTCTTTGTTTTCTCCTCTTCTTCTCTGTTTGCAGAAGAGAAATGTCTTCATATAGATTGTGGCTGTGAAGACATAACTATGTAATTATATTGGGAGCCACTGATTGTACACTTAGGATGGCTCATATAGTGTGTGAATAAAATTGTTTAAAAAAGAAACCAAAAGATATAAGCACTAGAGAAGATGTGGAGAGAGAGATGTTCCTATTCACTGTTGGTAGGGAAGTAGAACGGTGCAGACCATCTGGCAGGCAGTGTCGTGGTTCCATAGGAGGCTGCACATAGGGTTGCCATATGATCCAGCCACTCTGCTATTAGGTATATACTTGGAAGAACTGAAAGCAAGGACACAAATGGACATTTGCACACTGGTTTACAGTGGCAGAATTTACAATTTACAATGGATGGAGGAGCCCTAAGGGCACATCAACTGATGAATGGAAGGGCAAATTGTGGGGTATACATACAACAGAATATTGAGCAGCTGCAAGAAGAAATGAAGTTGTGAGGCATGGAACTAGGTGAATGAACCTTGAGGACAGTATGTTGAGTGAAATAAGCCAGAAATGAAAAGACAAATACTATAATGCCTCACTGATATGGACTAACTATAATGTGCAAACTCTGAGAATTGAATTAGAGAGTACAGGTTATCAGGAGAAGGCTTACTATTAAAGGCTCCTAGATTTTGTAAGCTCCTACCGCAGTTACATCTATTCCTGAATCATAATTGCTATTTCTAAATTTTGAGATGCTGAGCTCTTTGTATGTAACCTGGTCGTTCCCGGGAAGATATCTGTTTGACATCTGAGACTCAGAACTAGAATTCTGCAGCTGTGAAAGTCAGCATTGCCACATGCAGCAACTGCTTCAAAAACTGAAAAAGAGATCAAACTTCAATTAGAGATATGAATGAAGCTCATCTAGTTAGGACTAAGGTAAAATCAGATTAAAGGGCAAAGGATGATATTGACTGTTTTCAAACTTCAACTTCTGTGTGAGACCAAAGGAAGAGATTCTTATTTTATGCAAAATCTATATTTTCTATAGCATACTATCTAATTTAACTTGTATGGACAGTTTATCTGAACCCCATAATTACATGGAACCTTGACTAGGGAGTGAGATCTTGTTGGTTTGTACAGGTTAGTGTGATGTCCTGATACATCTGAGAGTAATGTGGGCAGAAAATAAAAAAGTATTTGCAAAGTCCCCTTGAGGGACTGGGAAAAATGTGGAAATATTAAATCTCCCCACCTGAGGAATTCCTGATATTTTTGCAAGTATTGGGGACTACCAATTTAAAAGGCCAAGCCCTCGAACTTAGGGCTTACCCTTATGAAACTTATTCCTGCAAAGGAGAAGTAAGCGTACTTACAATTATACCTAAGTGTCACCTCCAGAGAACTTCTTTTGTTGTTCAGGTATAGCCTCTCTATCTAAGCCAACTCAGCAGGTGAATGCACTGTCTTCCCCCCTATGCAGGACATGACTCCCCAGAGTGTAAATCTTCCTGGCAACATGGGACATGACTCCTGGGGATGAACCTGGACCTGGCATCATGGGATTGAGAAAGCCTTCTTGACCAAAAGAGGGAAGAGAAATGAAACAAAATAAAGTTTCAGTGGCTGAGAGATTTCAAATAGAGTCAAGAGGTCATTCTGGAGGTTATTCTTATGCATTATATAGATATCCCTTTTTAGTTTTTAGTATATTTGTATAACTAGAAGGAAATACCTGCAACTATTGAACCGTATTCCAGTAGCCTTGATTCTTGAAGATGATTATAAAACTATACAGCTTTCACAGTGTGACCATGAGATTATGAAAATCTTGTGACAGAAACTCCCTTTATCCAGTGTATAGAAAGATAATAAGAAAATAAAGACAAAAAATAAATAAATATTGGGGGATGCAGAGGGGCATGGGATGTTTTGGATTTTCTTTTTATTTTTGGTTTTGGTGTTTTTTTTGGAGTAATGAAAATGTTCACAAATTTATTGTGGCAATAAATGTACAACTATATAATGATACTATGAACCACTGCTTATACACTTTGGATTGTTATATGGTATGTGAATATATTTCAATAAAATTGCATCAAAAATAATAAAAAAGTGAAGAAACCAAATCATAAAAAAGTAATGATAAATCAATGGTTTTGGAGTTAATGTATAAATATACAATTTGTGACAAGAACAACATAAAAGGAGAGGAAGAGAGAGGTATAGGATCATAGTTTATGTGCACTATCAAAATTAAGTTGACATCAAACCAAACAAGATTGTTACAGATTTAGGATATTAAATTTAAGTCCAGGGTAACCACAAAGAAAACATTAGAAAAATCTGCATAGAAAGAAATGAGAAGGGATTCTCAATAATTAACTACAAAAGATCAATGAAATATAAACTAGGCAGTAAAGTAAGAAATGAAGGACAAAAAGGGAGAAACAACCCAAATAACAATCAGCAAGCGAATGCATGAACAAAATGTGGCATTTACCCAATGGAATATTACTCAGCCTTAAAAAGGAATGAAGGTCTGATACATGCTACAACATGGATGAATCTTGAAGATATCACAAAGAGAAAGACTATATATGATTCTACTTGTATGAAATACCTATAATATGCAAATAGCTACAATATGTTCTATAGAGATGGAAAACACAGGTTACCAGGGATGAGGATGAGGGAATGGGGAGTTAATGCATGATACACTGTAGGTTTTCTGTTTACACTGATGGAAAGTTCTGGTAATGGATAGTGGTGAGAGTAGTACAAAATTGTTAATGTGATTAATCCTATTAATAAGCTTGGGAGTGTTTGAAATGGGAAAGTTTATGCTGATGTTTCCACAATTTAAATAATTAAATTTTAAAAAAGCAACTGAAGAGATAATTATATGTAAATACATGAGAACTAAATGGATCTAAGAATGGGGGAGAAAGGCTTCAAAAGACATTGTTGGGACATATGAAAAATGGGATATAGTCTGTAAGCTTTATATCAATGTTAAGTTTCTTGAATTTGATTATATAAGTGAATATCCTTCTTCTTAGGAACTGTACAGGGAAGTATTACATGTTCAAGGATCATGGTACATGTAATCTGCTCTTGAATGTTTAGAAGAGAGACAGATAGATAGACAGACAAGATGAGATGATGGATGGACAGATGGACAGATGGACAGAGAGACAGATAGTAGGTAGCTGGCAGATAGATACAGTAAATGTAGCAAAATGTTAAAATTGGAAGATCTGGGTATTGGGAGTGGGGGGTATGTTAGTTATTTTGCAACTGTCCTGTGCATTTGAAAGTATTCCAAAATAAAAATTTAAGGAAAAAAAGAACAGTGCCACTGTACAACTATTCTACAGTCTATTTAATTATTTTTCTCATGTTGGACACTAAGTAGTTCTTACGTTTTTGGCATTATAAAGTTCCAGTAAATGACGGTGTCCATAAATCTTTGCATTTCAGGGCGTTTCCTTAAATTCTAAAAGATAGAATCACTCTGTCAACTGGTACAAAGACAAAATTGCATATTTGCTTTTCTCCTTCCCACCTACTTCTAAGGGTGGCAAGAAGATGAAGAAAAGGACACAAAATAGTCAACATATCCAAAATTCTAACCAGGCATACCTAACCCTTCCCCTCTCACTGAGGTACTCACGGAGGCAAGGGGGGGATCCCTCACTTGCCTCACTGCCTAGTCCTAGAAAATGCCTGCTCTCCCAACTACCACTTCAAAAAGAAAATGACGGTGCTGCCTTTAATGATTAACCATGACAATAGAATCACCCTAGGACCAAAATGTCTCTAAAATCTTTTATATTTAGCCTGTGACAGGATGAGAAAAACCCTACAGGAGGAAAAGAAGTAAAATAATTTCACTGCAATTGAAGCCTTTGTGTTGAAAGAATGTGATACAAACCCCTTCTGGACTGCAGGGCACTGATTTCCCTTCGTGCTGCAATCCAAACGAGACAAAACAGGAACAAGAAGGACACTACTGAAGTTGTGATGTGGATTAAATGAAATGATGTTTTTAAAATCTCAGGACAATGCTCAGCATAAGGTATGTGCTCAATAAATAAATGCTAACTCTAGTTTCAGTTTCTAGCAAATCAGATATAAAGAGCTAGGCTGTATTATAGTCTCCAAGCTCAGCAGCACCAACTCTGATCCCAGCCCTCTTTCACCTCACCAACCCATCTCACATTCCCCAAGAAGAGGCCTCTTGCCTGGAATACTCTGTCACATGGTTTAGTACGAGGTTAGTACAAAAGGCATGGAATTTGGAGTCAGACCTGGGTTTGAATTAATCATGTGGCCTTGGACAAGTCACTTACACTCTCTCAACCTCAGTTCTACCATCTGTAAAATGGAAGGATACAGTCCTATTCAACCTGAAGAGATGATGAAAAATCGTAAGAGAACGTATACACCATACCTAACACATTGCCTGTGGCACAGAATGAGCACCTGTAAAGGGCAGTTCTTTGTGGGATTGTGACCACCCTCAAGGTTAAAGCAAGAACCATCTCCAAGAAGGGTTCCTTGATTCTGTCAGTCCTCACCTCCCGGTCCTGCCCTGCAGCATGTAGACTGTGTAACATTTAAAACTTGGGTGTACATCCTCTTGCATTTTTCCCTAAGCATTTTGTCTAGGCAAGTCTTCTTTTTTCAGTAAGTTTCTGGAAAATAAGAACTGCATCTTATTCTGACCTATGGAACTAGGTACAACACAAACCAGGAATGGCAATGGAATTCTAAAATCACAGACAACTGGAAGTGACTCCCTGCAACACTTTTAAGAATTCTGAGGCTGCATTTAAGGTTCGCTGGGGAAACAAGTGCTAATAATCAGTATCTGCCATGGGCACAGAATGAAGGCATGATGGCCACACAATTATCTACCACCCGTAAAGGAAATGCTCACTTACCCCCCTGCCATGCCCAGTGAGTCAGAAGCCCCCTGGAGATGGAAAGAGTGCAGAGGAGCTGGGAAAGCAGAACACACTGACCTGCATAGCTCCGCCCTGTGCTCATATTGGTTGGCAGCAGCGTCCATTTATCGGTGACAGGATTGTAGTATTCCACTGAAGCCAAGTTGCAGGATCCATCATCCCCTCCAACCACATACAGAAGCCCATTCACTGCACAGACCCCTGAGAATCAAACAGAAGCAACAAGGAAACATTACAGCAGGGGTGCTGAGGGATGGGATTGCATGAGAGACAAACCTGGACAGCTCTAGAGGCTCTTCCCCTTCTCTTCATGGAAACTAACAGAGAATTGGCTCTGCAGGACTGAGTTTGCTCAATGGAAGAACACACTAACTGCAGCCACTAGGCACCAGAGGATTCCCCTTTCTAACAAAGTCACTTCTCTGACAGAGAGCTTCCTTTATTCCATGCCCCCAAAGACTTTCCCTGCCCCCAACCCCCTAATTACAGAGAGCATCACAGGCACTGCTGATGGTGCACACACACCTCCCATGCCCAACTGAGCTGCACTGCTTCCTAAGCTTTCCCCAAGAAGCCCTATGTTAGCTCTGCACGTTGTGATGCTGATGGTTATGACTGTGATCCCCTGACATGACTAGAGTCAAAATTCATACACAGCTCCCAGAGTTGAGCCACCCGAATCTCAGAACAAACTGGTTTGTGGGCCAGGTCTTATGCAGCAGGGACTAAACAGTAGGAAAATGTAACTGGTGCTCACCCAGACTTGAAAAGGACACATTGTGTATTTTTTTTCAAAATTATATTAAGGATTGCTGATGCTAAAAAAATAAATAGCAATTAGTGCTAGTGAAAATGTGGAAAAATCGATAGTATCAAACATTGGTGAGAGAATGACGTGGACCACCTCTCTGGATGATGCCCAAAGCATTTATGCATTTATGCACATCTGCACCCTCCTACTCAAAAATGGGCTTACTGGGCTTTTACCCTAAATAAATAATTTAAAATATGTGCATAGATTCATCTATAAGAGCCATTTACAGGGCGGGTCACAGCGGCTCAGTAAGCAGAGTTCTTGCCTACCATGCCAGAGACCCGGGTTCAATTCCCAGTGCCTGCCTATATATAAAAAAAAAGAGCCACTTATAACAAACAAAGCATTACTTACAGTACAGGAAAGAGGAAAAAAATAGCCTTAGTGTCCAATAGTAGATTAGTTATTTATGATATAACTATTTAAAATGACATGTAAATACATTTAGTGTTGTAAAGAAATTCATGAAATATTGTAACATGTTTAAAAAGGAGGTGATAAAACAATATTATAGAGTAATTTCATGTTTGCTATAAAAAATAGAAATATCTTCATATGGTTGTATACACACACATTTACATCTAAACTTAATGCTCAGCCTCTAGAGAGACGAGTTGTCTTGAGGGCTCTAATTCCTTGCTTATGTGGCTTAAGGCCAAATACCAAGTTATTTCACAGCAGGCTTAGGCAATGAATAAATTTAATAAAATCCCCTCTGTTTCTAACTTCTAACAAGCGAGCTACAAATGGATTGAGCAAATAGATATTATGAGTATTAAAGAAATAAATCTGCCTGAAAGAGGGATAAAGGAAGATACAACAAAACAGGACTTGACCCATAGGCCTAAGTTCTAAAAGGAAATAGCTTAATATGGGTGTCAGGCTCCAAGAAATAAAAATCTAGGCACTCTACAGTGACTCATTCCTACAAGAAGGAAAAGGGGAAGGGAAAGAAAGGAGGTAGATCAAGGACAAAGAAGAGAATATGGAGAATCAACCCGGGTCCAGGTGTCCCTGAAAGGAGGAAGACTGGTTTCAGGTGGGGAGTGAGCAGTTGGCATAGCCAGGCACTGGCAAAGGAGATCAAGAGCCAGGCCATTGTCTGTCCCACATCTGCACGCTCTGAGCTCAGCTACCAACAAAGACACTACTATGCACAGGGCACAGATGACAACCAGCAGTCTGGGCTCATCTGTATGAGGTAAAAGTAATCATCCTTCAATGGGAGAGAAAGGGCCCCCAACATCTCAGAAGAGGACCCTGGGGCTATATTTTTGGGTCCCAAGCTCTCCTGTCCTCTAGCCCAAATGGACACACACTGTCCCAGGTACAAGCCCAGCCCCAGGCCCTGGGAGCCTCTCCCCTCTTCCTCTATCTTAGAGATAGCATTTGCAGGGAGAAAACATCCAACAACCCCAGAAGGGGAGCAGGGGAGGGCCGTCGTTACCTGCATTGCGCCGGCACATGTTCATGTCTGCCACCTGCTTCCAGGTGTTTGTTCCAGGATCATAAACCTCGACACTCTTCCTCACCAAGGGCCCGTCGTGTCCTCCTGTGGCATACAACTGTCCGCTCAGCACCCCAACCCCTGAAAGGCAGAGCACAGTGTCCTAGCCTCAGGCTGGTATAGGAACCAGAAACCAGGAGCCCTGGCATGCAGGCCCGGCCAGCCCTCCCAGAGGTGGGAACTGGGACTAGTTTTTGTCTCCCTGGACCTTAGTGTCCTCATCCATAAAATAAATATGATAACATCTGCCTGCCTCAAAAGACTAGCCACTGCAAAACGGTCAAACGTAAAGTAAATATGACCCCATTTTTTGTTTAAATTAACCTAAACATACAAGAGTGTGTATGACAGGGTGGAGAGGAGGAAAAAAGACCAAAAAAAAAAACAGGCTGAGAGAAGTCTACTAAAATATTCAAAGTGGTTATTTCTGGGTAGGATTGCATTTGCTTTCCTTTTGGCCTCTCTATATTGCCTAGTTTTCTGACAATGTACATCATCTTTTTTACTCAACCTTAAATCTGTTGAGTAAAAAGAGTTAAAAACTCAAAGGAGAAAATATATACTCTCATTTAGAAAATAATCATCTAGAAAATACTTATAAGAAAACTGGGGCATAGACTGTAAGCTCTTACAGCAGTCACATTTAGTCTGGAATTGTTACTGTTGTTGCTGGGTTTTCAGGGGCTGTTTTATAGATGTGTAACTTGGTATTTAGAGATAAGAACAAAGTTGATCAGGTCAGAATACAGGGGTAAGGAAGACATTGCCTATAGTTTAGAACTTCACCTACTGTTTGAGACCAGAGGTAGAAAGGTTTATTTTGTCTGGAACCTAAATTTTCAATAGCACATAATCTAACTCAACCTGTCTGGATAGCTCATTTAAACAATCCAAATACAGGGAGCCCAGAACAAGAATGAAGGCCTTTAATCCTGTATAGTTTAATGTAATGCCTGGATACATCCCAGCATATATTAAGCAGATAATCAAAAAGAATTAGCAAAGTCTCTTCAGGGATGAGAGAAAGAATACGGAACTATTAAACCTTACCATCAGGGAATCCCGATACTGTGTCAAACATTAGGGACGCCCAAATCTATAGGCCAAGCCCTTGATCTTGAGGCTGGCTCTTGTAAAGCCCATGTACATAGCACAAAAGCTTAGCCTACCTATAGGTATGCCTAAGAGGCACCTCCAGAGGACCTCTGTTGTTGCTCAGATGTGGCCTCTCTCTCTCTCTTTAAGCCCAACTCTGCAAGTGAAACCACTGCCCTCTCCATTACGTGAGACATGACCTCTAGGGATGAGTCTGGCCATGTCATCATGGGACCAACAATGCCATCCTGACCAAAAGGAGGAAAAGAAGTATAACAAATAAGGTATCAGTGGCTAAAAGAGTTTAAATAGAGTTGAGATGCTACTCTGGAGGTCACTCTTATACAAGCTTCAGTTAGACACTGCTACCTATCATAACTTGCCAAATCTCAAGCAAAACAATTCCTGCCAATCCTAAAGAATACCTAGGGCATTATATAAGATTCTAAAAAGGTTCCATACACCAGGGTAACTTTCCAGAAACCTACATTCTCCTGATGGGTCCCTGGACCAGATAAGTCCTGAAATGCAGAGGAACCAGCCTTTTCAGAACATCAACTAGTTCCATCCCCCACCCCATGTTATAGACAGCCCCTTTCAACGTGAAAAAGTTAGAATGGACATAGCCCAAATACCCTTAAAGAGTGAGAAAAAGATCAAGGGTGATGGTGGAGTTAAACAGTGAAGGTCAGGTTTAACAAATAAGTATGATTACTGAATCAGTACATTAACATTTCTTTTAGTCTCCAGTACCTTAGAGCAGCTAGAAATAAAAACCTTAAATTGTAGAATTGTAACCCATACCTAACTCTGAAATCTGTTCTGCAACTAACTATTGCAATGTACTTTGAAATTTATTGCTTTTTTGTACATACAGTATTTTTCACAAAAAGAAAAAAAAGAGAAGACAGAGTATAATAGAGAAGACAGGATTTAACAAATGAATACGACTGCTGAATCAATATATTGATATCTCTTTTGGTCTCCAGTGTCTTGGAGCAGCTTCAAGAAAAAACGAAAAATAGTGGAACTATAACCCATACCAAACTTGAAAATCTGTTGTATAATTACTTGTTAAAATGTACTTGGAAATTTATTGCTCTTTTGTACATATATATATATTTTTCACAATTAAAAAAAAGCATTAAATAAAAGAGTTAAAAACTGAGCACAACCATTCAGAGATCTGCTGATATCTCCCTGTTATGGTGATCTCCCCGCTCACCTTTTAAGCAGAAGCTGTTCTTTCTGCCCCCTTGTCTCCTCCTAGATGGCAGAGTGGACATTAGGTTACTCACAATGTTGCTTGGCCTGAGCTGAGGGCTAGAGTTGCATCATTTATAAGTTTTAAGGCAATCCTATAAAATTCTCTCATGCAAGTCATGGAAATAAAAGCCACAAAGAAGGAGGGCAGCATGGGACCCTAGAAAGAGCAGCGGATCTGCAAGCTAAGCCACCTGGGTTCTGACCTGTTTAACTAGCCTGCTGGGTGGCCCATCCCCTTGCTGGGCCCATTTGTAAAGGAATTGGACTATATCAGTAGTCCTATGGACCATGGACCACTCCACTCCATGGACAGGCTGCATCTCGATCAGCTGGGAGCTTTTTGAAAAGAAAGATTCCAGGGCCTCCCTCCCAGATACTGGTCAGGAATCGGAAAGAGCACATAAATGACTGAATGTACAGGCAGGTTTCAGACCCAAGAAACATATTTCTAGAACATAAATGTCATGTAGATGAACAAGGACTGTGTTTGTTTTGTTCACTTCTGTTTCCCTGTCTCTGATGATAGGAGGTTCTCAACAGTTTGTTTGAATGCACAAAATACGCAAAATCCCTTCTAGCAATTATACTAGTGGCTAGTGATTCCTAGCAATTTCCCTGAGCTCCCAGCAGATGGCAATCTTGTACCAACAATAGCTATACTTGGCTTTATAAACTGCTGTGTCCCAAAGCTTCCCTTCTTCCAAGCTCAGCAGGAATCAGCACACCTGCAGACCCTGAGATGGCCTCTTTTTCCCCATAACCATCTGCTGGTGGTGGCCACACCCTGCCGAGGAAGCTAGCAGCCATCTGAGCAGTGAGGGCACAACTACCCCTGGCAACTGCCCTTTTGTAGTCTCATCCATAACATTCACCCAGTTTCCTAGACCTAGAGCTACAGAGATATCCAGAAATTCAAGGAGCATCAGAGGGCCAGGATCTCTGGTCTCTGGGTCCTAAGCCACCAACCACCCCCCACGCCCACCCCTTCCCCACCCTCCAGGACAAGTATGTGGGTTTCCAACTCCAGAGGCAAGATTTCTCCAAATTCTAGGATAGGGGAGCACTAATGAAAGGCTACCCCTATGAGCCTGAGGCCAGGGCTCTGACAGTAACCTGAGGAACGGAACGAGCCCACCTCTGGAAGTAGACCATCCCCTAAACTGAGGTTACTGTGCCTCCCAGGGACACAGGCAGCAGAGCTGTCACTGTCCAGGAGCTTCAGCCCAAGTGAGAGACAGGAACTGGGTCAAGTGATCACCCAGCAGAGACCCCCGAAGTAGTCTGGCAGAGAGAAGGCTGCTCCATCCACAGGGATGAGCCCGCATTTTCAAAGAAAGTCTGTGCTCGCGGCATTGCACTGGGTGCCCCACCCCCACCACATATTCGCTCTGCTGGAGGAGTTCCTAGAAGCAGCCATACATCTCCACATGTGCTCTCCACTCCTGAAGGTCTGTTCCTACATCCTTGGGCTGTGAACACTTGCTCTCACACCAAGTCATGAGAGAGGATTCTAAGAAGCACAAAGAAAACTGCCAAGACTTTATGAACTGAAATAACTGAAGGAGTTTTAGTAAGGGAAGAGTTTCATGGGGTTTTGCATTGAACTGGTTCTTAGAGAACATGTAGTGCAGCCTGCTCATTTCACATGTTGGGGGGCCAGAAATGGGATGTGACTTGCCCAAGGTCACACGACAAGTTCGAGCAGACCCAGGACTAAAACCCAGGCCTCCTGACTTCCAGGCATCTGTTCCATGTTCTAGGCCAACTTGTCAGGATCAGCAGAGACAAGCTCCCTGAAACAGCAGGCCAAATAGAAAGCCTTCTTAAATGAAATCAGACTGATTTTCTTTTCTAAGCAGTGAGCACACAGAGCTTCTTAAACATTGTAACAGTACACATTTTAAGGAATGCTGAGCAAGAGGTCAGCCTGCCCTCTCAGAATCCTTTCTGTGGGCGGCTAAGATGATGAGGGGAAGACAAGCAGGGAAGAAAGAACTGTTGTTTCATTTTCTGAAAAATTTTGAAGGACCACACAGCTCCTGGTCTTCCCACAAAAGCTGGAAGTGGAAAATCGTTTGGGGAGTCATTCTCTTCCCATGTGAGGAAGGGGGCTGAAAGGGGGAACAGGGGAGGACTTAAGCTTATCTACAAATATTAACACTAATAGCATGGCTTTCAGCCTCCGAGAAAGACGATACAGACTGGCAAGTCTTCACTTGGTCAACTGAAGCATGAGAGCATCATTGTTTGTCCTATTACTTCTTAGAAGTGAGTCTGTAATAATTTGGTGGCTGACAAAAGCTAGCCTTGGAGTGAGACAGACCTGAGCTGGAACCCTGACTCTGCCAGCTACTAATTATACGACCTTGGGTAAGTTGCTCAATCCCTGATAGATTCACTTCTTAAAGCTGTTCAGTCCTTTTAGGACCGTGGTGAGGATTTAATACACGTTGGAACACATAAAGTGGTTTATGAGGACAGTGCCGGCACCTAGTAAGCCTTCCCTTTCAAGATGAGGATAACACCATGGAAATGAAGGTATGGTGATACAGAAAATACTGTCTCATCATTTTCTTGATATGAGCACTCATAAGTGTTCGTTGTCTAAATGCAAAGGTACTGATGGCATTGTACATATTAAAAGGAAAGAAAGGGAGGGAAAATAAAGTACAATGTTGTTATTGGTGTCGAGACCCACCTGTGAGCAAAAGAGACCGCCTGAACCCTGAGGCCTCTGCCCTACCTGCGCCACTGCGGCGGGTGCTCATGTCCGCCACGTAGGTCCACTCGTTGGCCGCCGGGTTGTACTGCTCCACGGTGCTCAGGCACTGGCGAGAGGCCCCGTCATAGCCCCCGACTGCATACAGCTTCCCTGGAACAAAGAAAGTGGCTGATGGGGATGTCAGGATCAAGCCCGAGGCCCCCTTACCTCCATGAGAGTTTGGGGCCACTTTCCTTGGGAGGGGTGCACCACCCCATTCCCCAGCCAGGCTAAGCAGCCTTCACATTTCTGCCTTTTCCTCTCTCTTATGCCATGAGCTCCTTAGGAGCAGCATTGAGCCTCTTTCTTAAAAAGTTCCCCAAATACTTAGCATGAAGCTATGGCCTAGCACCACGAGGCTCGATATATTCTTGCTGGCGAACTACATTAAGTCTTCTCTAGAACATGGCACTGGAGAGACGGAAAGCTATAAGGACCCAGCTATACAGACAGGCAAACAGACTTTCTGGCTAAAGGCTCCTAATAGCAGACAGAGAAAATATTTTAAAAAGAATCCAAATCCCATCTCAACAGACATTTCCGCCTTCCCTCACTCCAGCAGGTGGAGTGCGGATGGGGGTGTTTTGTGTATAGCCTGGGCTGGGGCGGCTGGGCTGTATCTGCAGGTTCCCTTGTTATCTCTGAACCATGCATAAGAGCCCTGAAGCACCATCACCTATTTTTTGAATATCCTTTCCGCCTGGGAGTGGGGGAGCAGGAAACTTAAGCCATCCCAGAGCAGAAATTCAAACATTTTGAACTTCACATGGGTCTGCAAATCCAGGCGCTCCTTAAACACTAGCTGTAGGCTAAATAAATGCCACCAAACAAAAACTCTTTTAATTGGATTATTTAATTCATAGAATTTTTTTTTGTCACTATGTGCTTTTTTTCCAAGAGTACAACTATAGTATGTGAGAAACTGCAATTATTTTAAGTCAGAAAGGGATCCTCAGGTTCAAAATTATGCTCTACCATCAGGACTACAGCTGTATCAAATACAAAATTATTTCTCCTTCCAACATCAATGAGCCTGGTTTTGTTTTCTGCCCCAGAGTCCTCTCAACTGACCCCTTGAAGATAGGACACATTTTTCCTACCCCCAGCCCACCCCCAAGTTCTGCTTCACCTAAGTCAAGGAAAACAAAAACCAAAATCACTCACTCAGCAGCTTCTCCAGGGTATGGGCCACTCTGGGTACAACAGTCTACTCACCAATCTGCCTACTACTCATCAAAGCCTAAGCCACTCAGGAAGGGAGGCCCGGGGTGTGGGAGAGAGGAGAAGCTCCTGGGGCAACCCCGGGTCATCTTAAGCACGTTATTCTCTGTACCACACAGTCTTCTCTCTGTGGGTGAACTTCTGCCTAGACTCCAATCCTCACTGTCCCTTTTGCTAAGGAGGGATTCTTCCAGGCAACCAGTACATTCCTTCAATTTTTTTAGTGTCATTCAGACTATATGGTCCTGGTAGGGAGATGATAAGAAGGAAGCGGGTCAGGCATGGTGGAAAGCTACATCCACAAGGCCATGGTAATGCCCAGTCTAAGCAAGTTCCTGCCTCCACATTGCAGCCATAGCTATAAACTGGGCTGTCTGCTGCCATTCAGGAGAGCTTCAAATTCACAAGGGGCAAGGGAAACAGATTTCAGTCTGGGGCTGACTACAAAGCAGCCCTTCTCCCACAGACAGAACGTGCTCACAAAAGCCCTGCTCAAGGGGAGTATTTTAAATTACGACCATTCAGGCATCTCCTTTACCCCCACCCATCGGGTGTGGGGGCAGCTGAAAAAATACCCACTCAAGATTTCTCCTTAACTTTATTAACAGGGGGTGCTATTTTTAACCCCTAGTCTATTGTTTGATACTTCTGGCCAAGGAACAAGGGAGGGAAAAGGAAGGTGGCTAGACAAAGCACTTACATTTGGCAGACAAATCAATTTCTGTTCCATCACGAGGATGAGATGGCGAGAAACCATTTATCTTGGGAGGACAAAATCCTTACTCTTACTAAGATGACTTGCTTAATATGTTAGAATAATATGCCTTTAAATGAAATTTAAACTACATAATATCAGTACAGACCAAGAAATGCCATGAGAGAAAATAATCTATTAACATCTAACTCACTGCACATTATAGTTCTTGACAAGCGTGTGTGTGTGTGTATAAGAGAGAATGCTGGGGCAAGCCATGGTGGCTCAGCAAGCAGAGTTCTTGCCTGCCATGCCAGAGACCCAGGTTCGATTCCTAGTGCCTGCGCATGCAAAAATAAGAGAGAGGGAATGCTAGTGTACATGTGTGAAAGCACAGATATTCCAGCTACATAGGACCGACTGTTCTATTTTCTAATAGTGTAACCTGGAGTATATCACTTAACCCCTCTGCAACTCAGTTTCCATCTGGATGATGAGGAACACTAAGTCCTGCCTATCTCCTTCAAAAGAGTTTTGGAAACAGTCAATGAGAAAATGGGCATGAAAGCTCTTTATAAAGCAAAGGGTGCATTGTCTAACCAGACCCCGATCCTGTCATGTCCTCCCTGCCTCCCCCCACCCACTTTTCCTACCACTGACCTGCCCTGCAGAGATAGTATTCAGACCTGGAAAGGACTGCCCGACTCAATCAGGGTTCTGTTAATCTTCAACATATGAACATGAGAACAAAATCAATTAAATGCAATCAAATCCACCCCCACTGGATTGAACTCCTGGGTTATATATTGACTCTGGATTCCCCACTCCTCTCCCCTCCCAAACCTTTAACAGGGCTACCAACAAGTGGCCACAGTGGTAGGCTGGCTTTTCCCCTACATCCCCCAGCCCAGCTTGGCCACGTGGCTGTGGGGCTTTGGGCCAGTCACTTCCCCCGAGTCTCAACGTTCCTCATTGGCTAAATCAGGATAGCAGGGCCTAACAGTGCAGTGACCTGAGGAACAGAGCTGGGGGGAGGGAAGTGTGAGGTATGATGCTGACAGAGAACGAGGCCCACGGGCCAGAGTAGGGAGTAGCCACTGCCCCCTGCTGCCTCTGCCTCCTTACCCTCCACAACGCCCACACCCACACTGCTCCGCCGCGTGTTCATCGGGGCCACAAAGAACCACTCGTTGGTCTTGTAGCTGTAGGCTTCCACCGATGCTAACCCTGGGAGACAAGAGACTCATGAGCATTCCATGGCACCGGGCCTCAACCCTCTGCACTAAGTAGCTTTGAGGATGGGGAAACGTCCAGACCTCTCAGTGCCACTGCTTCCTCACCATATGGCCTGTGGCAACTCCCTTAACCCCACCTGCAGTGCATCTATCTGGGAACATGCAGGCTTGCCTCAGAGAGTGGCTTGTGAGAGGATAGGGGTGTAAGTGAACCCTGCTATGCAAATTGTTAAACCAACTACAGAACAGGAGACTGTGATTCCAACTGAACCTGAGGTTGCATCTCTCAACAACTAGGTAAAAAACTGCCTTTCCAGACGGGTGACCAGGTCAATGAGACCTAAGCAGAAGTCTAATGGAGACCTGTAAAACAGCCTTTGCTTTTCTGATACAGGTGCCACTCCTTCCTACTTCCTGCTACTGAGAACACAGTTGTGTTAACTGGAGCTGTTACAGCCATCTTGTGATCACGAGGAAAAGACCAAGTGAATATTAACTAAAGAACCTCATCCCAACATTCTTGAGCAACTGGATCAAGTCCTCAACTGCCAACTTTTGTTAGTAAAACAAAATTCCTCCTTTGTTTAAGCCACAGTTTAGTCAGCAATTCCTATAATAAGCAGTGATCCATTGCCCTTTTGTTTCCAGGTCCCACTCACTACAGGCAGTCTTCAGAAAGGCTAAAGACCCTGGAACTGTGTGAGTGAGGCAAAGAGAAGGCTGGGAGAGGCCACCAATTTGTAAGAACATAAATGAAAATTCAGAGAAGTAAAAAAAATAATATACTTTTCATCTCCCTGCAGGCCAAAGGATATCATCTTAGTTTAACAGAGTTACTGTGTACGGAGATATCTACCTGAAGATAAGAGGAAAGATGAGATAATCTTCCCAAGTTCATGTCCACTAATAGTTTTTCATCACATTTTGAAGCTAGATTAACAATCAGTAGGCTACGAGCCGCTCCCCTTCTGTGGAATAGTTTTGCAAAGCATCAGCAGTCAGTGGAAAGGGCACTAGACAAAGACTCTAGTGACCTGACCCGACTGTGTGGACTAAGCCAGGTCTCTTCCCACTGTCGAACTTCAGTTCCCTCATCTGTTCACCAGCAGGTTCAGACTAGAATTCCAAGAGCCCCACCACGCTCTCCTTCTAAGTCTCATCTTCTGAATAAACAGGCTCCCAGACACTGGAAAGCAGAAAAGGGACTCTTCCGAGTGGAGGGTCCTTCCTACAGCTCATGGGCGTTGGCTCTGGCACTACAAGGGTGGGTGAGAAGGAGGATGGGTATGTTTCTGGGGTAGTAGCCAAGGACACACAAAGGTGGGCCCAAGAACTGGAAGAACAAAATTAGGTTGCAGGGAAGGTGCACCCCAGGCTGGCAGGGATTACAAACCTGTACTGGACCTACCGGTACTGCCATCAAAGCCTCCCACCGCGTAGAGCAAGTCGTTGAGCACGGCGGCACCCAGCGTGCTGCGGCGCTCCTGCATGCTGGCAATGGACGTCCACTGGTCCTTCCCGCCGTCGTACACATCTACTGTGCGCACACGCAGTGAGCCATTGAACCCGCCCACGGCGTACACGTGGCCAGCCATGAACACCACACCTGAGGCACAGGAAATCAAGGCGGGTCATTTCCGGTGGCTGGTTACTTGATGGGTAACAATGGGGGAGAGCAAAGCAGGCACATGAATGATTCCCCACAGAAGATAATCTCAAACTTCATATATTTAGCTGCATTATGAGGCTCACTGGATTTATTTCCATATTTGTCTTTCTAATTTCATTTGATTCAAGCAAATAATTTAATTTGCTGGAACTCCCTAAGTGCATAAGACCTGACTCTAGAAGGGGCAACCAGAAACTGCACAGGTGGCAAAGAGGAAGGAAGGAAGCCTGCAAAGCACAAATGTTTGGGGACACAAGGAGAAGCACATGACTTCCGGCAATGTACATGAAAAGCCAATACTGATGAGAGGCAGCCTGCAGAGCTGGGAGAGAGCGCTCACCTGCCCTGCACCTCCTGGAAGGAAGCTCTGCAATCTGATCCCACCGGTCCTCCTCAAAATCATAGCACTCCACGCTGCGGATTGCCTTGGGCGCCTGGCCACCGACCACAATCATGACCTCCAGAAAGACAAGTGGACATTAGGTGGGTTTCCCCAACACGCAAACTGCTGGGTGACCAACCCCTGGCCCGTCTACGTACTTATGGCCTGGGGTCCGTGGGTGAGCGGAGATGCCGGTTTACAGAGATGGTGCCCCTAGCCACCAACACACGAATAATCAAGTCTAAAGATCATCTCCCCAGGGAGGCACATCATACGGTCTCTGCTTCCCCCAAACCCTGCTGGGGCTGTGGTGGAGGTACAAGAAACTACTCAGGGCATCTTCTTCAATCCCAACCCTTCAATGGTTTGGATGGGGGAAAGGGACCTACATCCCTTTAAATCAAAACAAACTTGAATATATTTTGAAATAGAATTTTGGATCCATTTTTAAGATAAAGTTACTTGAAAAACTATCTCTGAATACCTACACTGCAGGAGATGCTTAGTACAGTAAATAAAAAAACTTGGGAACCACTGTTTTCTGCTGGTTACTACAAAAAAAACTACCTGAAGATGTTCTGAAAAACAGTGCTAAAGAATTAGTACCACAATTAAAGCTGCAGCTACTACTTAGGCACTTTGTGAAGCAGGTTGTTGACATTCACTTCCTTGTCACCACAACTCTGTGAGGTAAATATTATCATCCCACTGACAGAGGAGGAAAGCAGAGCTCAGAACACTTACTTAAACTGCCTAAGGTCACACAGCTAAGAGGAGTGGAGGAGAAACTGAAATCCAAGTCTACTTAACAGAGGAGAGGCAGCCTAGCCCCTCTCCTGCTCTAGGGATGGTGTCCATGTAAACACAGTCCTCTACATCCCTGTTTTTTAAACTGCAGTTCACATCTCCTTTGTGGGTCATGTGAGCAATAGGATTGCTGCCAGCATACTTTTAATAGATAGCACGGAAAATGTCATAGTCAGCGTATTATTTCATGATAGCTTCGTTCCGGTTGTCCACACAGGCAGTATCATCTGAGTAGCAATTTAAAAGTATCTCCTTCAATGGGATGTGGTCAAAATAAAATTGAAAGCCACTACTCTGGCTGGATTGGTGGTACTGCAATTCTTTTTTTTTATTATTTTTATTATTGTTTGTTTGTTTGTTTTTGGTACTGCAATTCTTAATCGCAGTGTCCCTTTGTTGTGACTTCTGTCCCACATTACCTGGTATTAATAAAAATCAAAGTACCAAAATTAACAATAGTTTACATATTTTAATTAGCTCATGCAAATTAATGGTTGTCCTTTTAATGTCATCGTTCTCCCTTGCGGGCATCCCAAAATGCTCTCTTGAGTGGGAGTGAAAGAGGTGTAAGTCACTGCCGGCCAATATCAGCCACAAGTTTTTCTCATTACCTGTTACCTGTCTTATTTCAGTAGTGCTCAAACTTTAGATCAGAATCACCTGGAGGGCTTGTTGATCTCACTCCCAGAGTTTCCGATTTGGTAGGTCTGGAGTGTGACCCAAAAATGTGCATTCTAACAAGTTTCCAGGTGCGGAGGCTGCTGTTCTGGGATTCATACTTTGAGAACCACTCTTTTTAACCCATGGCCCGTAGGGATTTCCTGGCATGTCATTAACAATCGCTGTTTTGAGTTGTCAGAGTGCTCTTTGCTTCCCCACAGTGTATTTTTGGGGAGACAGGTGATGTTCACAGTCTGTGTGAGTGACAGGAACACACCTTTCAGGCAAACATCACCCACCATCTGGGGTGGCAGCAGCGGCTCAACATCAATTATTTATACCCCATGATCCTAAATTCAGGTTCCCACACTGCCCAGTGGATGGTCAGGTCTTCAGAGTTAGTCCACAGTTGCCTTTGGGTGACCAGTGTTCAAATACTCAGAATTCAGTCCTGACTTCTTAAGCATCCTGAAGGAACCCAGGACACCCAGTCCAAGCTCAGAGTCACTGCTGCTTCCAGAAATAAACATTCTACATTTGGCCTTCCTGAATATGCAGCTCAGATGGCCCACTGTGCTATGTCAAGGGCAGCTTTTTTCAGAGAAAAGCTGAATTCTACAGTTCTTCCCATCTGCAATGCTTTTCTTATGTGGCTACCCATGAACCCTTCGTGGGGGATGTTAATGAACACAGGCTGTTGGTGAATTTTAGACAATATCCAATTTACTCCTCTGGGCAGAATGGCTTGCCCTGCATTCATAAACTCATCTAGAACTTGCATTGTTCTTCTAGGAAAGCTAAACTGAAAGCAAAATAGTGAGAGGGTTTCCTCTGACATCTTATTTTTGGTGTTGAGTTAGATTAAAACCAGTTTGTTTTTCTTTCTGCAATGATTCCCTCTTCTTGCAGCACTCTTTCCCCACTTTTGACCCCCTGCTTGAACACATGCTTATTTTGTGGGTCTCAGTTTACATGTTACTTCCTCTGAGAGGATTTCTCTGACTTCCAAGTCTGAGATACGTGTCCCTCCCCTGAGCTCCCTTACACCCTGTGTTCTATTAAAACATGCTCCGGGTTGTGCTATAACTTTCTTTTCACTCATATGTCTCCCCTCCTAGACAGGGAACCCTGCCAAGGCACAGAATTCATCTGCCTCTGTCACCAGGATAACCCCAGAGCCTATGGTGCCAGGGACAAAGTGGGTACTCAAATATTTATTTGAAAGAAATAAAGAATGAATGAATAACAAAGTGAGAAGCATATGCAAGGAATTAAATAACAAGAATACAGAGACCAGGCAGGAATGTCACTTTCTTTGGTTGAGACACGTTATAACACCAAATTACAATCCCGGGGACACTGAGGAAAACAAAATGAAATGAGACACAGAGCTTTCCCCATTCTTTTTACTCAAGTCACCAGAAGAAAGGTTACATATTCATAGTAACAGCTATCTGGCTTCTTCTGTAAATTAAAAAAAAAAAGGGCAAGGTTTTCAGGGTACCTCACCATGGCCCAGAAACTGTCTTCCACCACGACAGGGGAGGACACATTCATTTGGAGAAAATCTACCACTCATCTCCAGGGATTTTTGTAGTTACACAGACTCAGCATTCTAGAAATGCAAAATACTTTCTGCATTTCGGAGAAAGAAACAATACAGGACAAGGCTTTCAAAATAACCTTGCTATTGAGCTCATAAAACTACAAATGAGATACTAATTTTATTATTCAAAACTTATACAATAATCTGAAAAGAGTAATTATGAGGCTTTGTGAGACAGGAACATCAATTTCTGAAAATGTGGAGGCAGCTTTAGGCAGCAGGGAGGAGCAAGTGTACACTCTGCCTCCATCATAAGCATAAGAAATCTGATTTTTATGGCAGGTCTTTCAGGAAGCCATCATCTGAGGACCACTATACTCACCACAGTGTTGAATATTCAGAGTAAAAAGAACAAATTTCCTATCTGGAATACTAACAGATGATTGTTTCCATAGATACCTGATCTTAGCAACCATTAGGCAAAAATTAGCTTCCCAAAGTAGACATTTATTTCAACTCCAACATTATAAACATCTAGGTACTTAAGACTATAGGATATCAGAACAAGAACAAACTTGGACAATTATCTCCTGCAAGCTTTCATTTTTCATTTCCAGAAACACAGACACAGGGAGTTTCATATGCATATTTCTTTCTTCCTCAACACCTCTAAATCCCAATTTAATAAATCTCTAAATCCCAATTTAATAAATATCTGTGATGTCTTTAACAGAAATTACTGGCTCAAATCAGCTTATTCAATTACCACTATTTTTAAAATTTCTCCTTCCAGGTAATGCTGAGTAAGAACTGTCATCTGGGAATCACAATAAACTACTAAAGAACTGGTTCTAGGCTAACAACGATGCTGGACTGAAAATAATGCAATTGCTCACAAGAATTGCAACATATTGAGGAGACTGGCAAGGTATCTCAGGGTTCTGATCTCAAATCTCAGTTGTCCCTGTGTTGAAGGTTGCAGAAGTTCTGGTGCATGGAGAGTTCTGGTTGAGAGAAGATGGGTAAGCCTAACTCGACTATGGGGATAGGGATGGTTATTAGACACCTACCTCCCAAGGAAAATGTTCTCATTTTGTAAGGTCAAGTGGTCATTTACTTTAGAGAGGTTAGTGAGGCCAGGAAGGCTACCTGATTCCTTAGGAAGGAAACTTCACTCCCAGCATACAAGATGATTTTTAAATATATATATATGTAATGCTGTCTCTTGTATATAGATGATTAGGTGGCAGAGTCTGGCCAGACAGAGGAGCAGTCTGTGAAGAGAGCACAGCTGTCTGGCCCACGTGCAGACCAAAGTCTTAACTCTGGCCTCAGGACCACGGAAGTACTTAGAGTCTCCACTGAGGCTAAAAATCACAGTAGAGGAGCAACCCAGGCTCTGGACACTTTTTTTCATTGGCCCAGAGTAGAGTGTGTATCCAAACCCTCTTCCATGACCGGTGTGCTGGGCAGAAGGCAGGCCCAGCCAGTCGGTCCCTCGGGCCAGGGCAGGAAGCGAGAGTCTCTCTTACCCTGGTGCGTGGGGCCGCAGGGCTAACACCAAAAACTCATCCGAAGGAGCATGTCGAGGTTGAGCCGGAAGACGTGTCCAGGCAGGTTCCTGAGCAACGGGGACTCTAAGCAAGTACTAAGAGCCAAGTGCAGAGTCACTGGGGGCTGCGAACCAGGCAACATAAGTTGGGACCCAGAAAGAGGGAGAAAGAATTGGTGTTCTAGTTTGCTAGCTGCTGGAATGCAACTTACCAGAAACAGAATGGCTTTTAAAAGGGGGAATTCAATAAGTTGCTAGTTTACAGTTCTAAGGCTGAGAAAATGTCCCAATTAAAACAAGTCTATAGAAACATTCAATCTAAGGCATCCAGGGAGAGATACCTTGGTTCAAGAAGACTGATAAAAGGGTTTCTCTCTCAAGTGAGAAGGCACATGGCAAACACAGTCAGGGATTCTCTTGCAGCTGGAAGGGCACATGGTAAACATGGTCATCTGCTAGCTTTCTCTCCTGGCTTCCGGTTTCATGAAGCTCCCCAGGAAGCATTTTCCTTCGTTGTCTCCAAAGGTTGCTGGCTCATGGACTCTGCTTCATGGTGCTGCAGCATTCTCTGCTCTCTCTGAATCTCTTTCTTTCTTCAAAACGTTTCCTCTTTTATAGGACTCCAGAAACTAATCAAGACCCACCCAAATGGGTGGAGACATGCCTCTATCTAATCCAGCTTAACAACCACTCTTAATTAAATCACATCTCCAGGTAGATGATCTAATTACAGTTTCAATCATACAATACTGAATAGGGATTAGAAGAAACTGCTGCCTTTACAAAATGGGATTAGGATTAAAACATGGCTTTTCTAGGGTACAGACATCATTTCAAACCAACACAGTTGGGAAAAGATGGATTTGAGGCTCAGACATACCTGGGCTCAAATATCAGCCTGGTCATTTAATAGCTGTATGGCTGCCACTTAATCTTGCTAAGCCTCATTTTTATCATTTGTAACACCAGATAATAAGATGTTTCTCAAATGGGCATCAGGAGGCTTAAATGATCTTAAGCACTTAGGACAGTGTTTTGTCAGTAGCACATGCTAAATAAACATTAGCTTCTCCTGTTAGATCTCCTGTAATTATTATTTAAAACAGTTGCTAAAAAAAAAAAAAAAACAGACTCCCAGTAAAGGTTAGAAAAGGACACTTATGAACCCGTGAATGGGAGGGTGATTGCAACTAATTCCAGGGCTGTCAATGGGGTTTTTTTCAGGACCCCAAGTTGTGTGCCAGGACAGAGCCAAGATGGAAGAGGGGCAGTGCCTGCCCACGTGAGAGTTCATCCCATCCACCTGCCAAGAGTCTCTGCTTACAGCACCATCTACTGAAAGCAGGACCGCACAACTCAAGAGGAAGCTGCCCACTTTCAGCCAAAATGGCTTTTCCACATCATTTGTAAAGAGTTTAATAGAGATGCCAAATGAACTGGAATGTCAATGAAGAATGCCAGGTTCAGTACATTTCCAAGGGGTTCATTTTCATATTCCTGGAACCTTGTTTCTATGCTGCCATCTGTGGAACAGGGTAATGTGGGAGTGTTCTGAGTGACTGGGAGACAGTCTCTGGTTGTCCATGGCAACCCAGCCTCAGGAAAAGTGCTGGGTGGTGAATGTGTGGGAGCCAAGATTAAGCTATTAGCTGTTCCATCTTGAATGTGTCAGTATGATCTGTGCATATACAGCTCAGGACAAAAACACCACCACCTTTATTAGCTATCTTGAAACAGAGTCATATTCCTTTCAGGGAAGAGACTTGGCCAGCCAACACATTCATTGCTGAGAACAGTGTAAATTCCTCTTCATCAGTTTGTTTCTGAAAGTTTGCTCCATTAGAAAGCCTATCTGGACTGAGTTCGTGAATGCCCAAACAAGTCTGTCCTTGGACTTCCTGTGGATAATCCTCCAACATACACAATTATCTCCTAATTTCTCCTCTTCTTCCACTCATTTGGCCATTTATATATTTCTATCTTATTTTCTCAGAATGACATCTTAAAATTAAAAGTATCCAAAGGGCAAGAATCAGGTTTCTTTCTGCATAAATGTTTCATGAAATTTTGAGGCAATATAAAAGGATAGTTAAGATAACAGGCTCTGGGGTTCATTATTCTGGATTCAGACCTCAGCACAACCATTTGCTGTGTCTTAAAGATATGTCCATGAATTCTTTGATATGTCTCCACTCAAAACTTGAAACTTGAATCAAGTTTCCCATCCCTTTGAGTGTATACTAGACTAAGTGACTAACTTCTAACAAATAAAATACAGTAAAAGTGACGGGATATTACTTCCGATATCAGGTTATAAAAAGGCTGCAGCTTCTGTCTTAGATGCACTCTTTCATTCTCTTGCTCTTGGGAAAGCCACCTGCTATGTCATGAGGACATTCAGGCAGCCTATGGAGAAGCCCAGTGGCAAGAAATTGAGGCCTGTGCCAGCAACCCCGTGAATGAGCTTAGAATCAGATCTTTCCTCAAAGGAGCCTTGGAATGACTGCAGCCCCAACCAACCGCTTGACTGCAACTTTATGAGAGGCCCTGAGCCAGGAAAACCCAGCTAAGCAATCTAGGATAACTGACCCCCCAAAAAATGAGACCAGTAAATGTGTGTTGTTTCAAGTCACCAAAGTTAGGATAATTTGGATAATTTGTAATGCAGCAATAGTTACCTAATACAAAATGAGTAGGAGACATAAGCAAGACCTTATTTCCTCATCTGCCAAACGCAGTTAATAACAACGATGAGATAACCCCCATTCTCAGTGCTTGGCACATGAGAAGTACTCTATAATTGAGTTATTATCAACACGGTGGAGGTTAGAATTGTGCGGTGGTTCAAAGCTAAGCTCTGAGTCTTCCAGACCTGCATTCAATTCCTCACACTCAATTTAAGAGCTGTGAAGCCCTGGGCGAGTTCACTCAATTTCACTGAATCCCAGTGTTCTCCAACATTAAACCTTCCAGAATTATTATGAAAATAAAATAAGATAATGTACCTAAAGTGTTCAGGGAAGTTGCTTAGTGATTAGTTGTAATTACTACTGTTAATAACAATACTACTTGTATTGTCATCAATGCCTTGGTGATAAAGACAATAACCCAGGGTAAAAACAAGGCACAAAGTACAAATTACACTTAGTTTACACCACCAAGGTGTGTGGGCCAGTTCCCTCCCACAGTCATCTAAACCAATTTGGATGTTCATCCACAAAGGCAACTTCTATTTGGCCTTGGAGACCCAGCTCAGATCTCAGGTCCTTTAAAAAGCTTCCCCTGACCCCTCACCTCTCCCTGTGCTCCAAGAACAGCTTACTTATCCTTCCATGGTGGTGCTTACATTCTGCATTGCAACTGTGTTTTTACAGCCACCTCCCTCCCCCAAGAACGGGAGTCCCTTGGGGCACCTAGCCCAGGGTCTGACACTTAGGGACTTCTCTATAAATGTGTAATAGATGGATGTATTAATAAATTAATGAATTAATGCATGCATAATAATTTATGGTTTACTGCTGTGTTTTTGTTTTAGTCTAAGCATCTCACAACCCTTCTAATGTCCCAGGAATGAAAACTGGATTCATTTAATATTGGACTTGTGGGCTGAAGCAAACATTCTAGGATCTATAATAGTAATACAAGGAAGAGCTAAAGTAGGACATAATCCTCACTACACATGTATGAATGCTGACAAGCATTGGAGAAAAAATTAGGGGCAATAAGAAAAGGTCAGAACTAAATCTCCATTAACTTATTTCTTCTTTAAAAATATGCTTCTTTCATTTGTGAAAGTTTTTGCTATAGTCTACCCTCTGCCAGGATCTAGGCTGTGTACCAAGGACACAGATGAATAACATCTGCTGTCATGGAACCTACTGTTTAGTGCGGAAGCTAATATTCCAAAAGAGAACCCTAAATACCTGCCTGTAGTGTCATCCTAGTCACACAGTAATCTCCTAGAGCCCCTGTCCAGCTTATTAGAAACCAGTGAGGCCATCACCAACCTGACCTCTTCTTCACTAAGTAATCTTTCTCATCAAGTCCATTTCTACATATTAGCAATAAATTACTGAAATTGGAGTTTAAACAAACAATACCATTTACAATAGTTTCAGAAACCATGAAATATTTAGAGAGAAATCTAATAAAAGATGTGCAAGATCCATATACTGGAAACTATAACGCATTGCTAAGAAAAGCTAAGGATGACCTAAACAAAGAGATATACTATGTTCAGGGAAAAAATATTTTATTCAGTATTCTTAAGCTGTGATTCCCCTAACTGGTCTACAGAGTCAACACAATTCCAATCAAAATCCCCATTGGCTTTTTTTGTAGAAACTGACAAGTTGATTTTAAAATTGATATGGAAATGCAGAAGAGCTAAAATAGGCAAAACAACCTTGAAGAAAAAAAACAAAATTGGAGGACTCACACTATCTGATTTCAAAACTTACTATAAAGCTAGTAAGACAATATGGTATTGTTGTAAAGATAGACAAATAGATCAGTGAATTAGAATAAAGTCAAGAGATAGAAACAGAGACAGAGAAAGTCGATTTTTTTACAACAAAGGTGTTGAGGTAAAACAATGGGAAAAGTACAATCTTTCTAATAAGTGGTGTGGAATAACTGGATATCCATGTGCAAAATAAATGAAGTTTGACTCTTACCTCACATACCACGTAAAAATATCACCTCCAAATTGATCACAAGACTAAATGTAAAACCTAAAGCTTTAAAACTCCTAGAAAAAAGAATAGGGGAAAATCTTTGAGACCTTAGATTTGGAAAGATTTTTTAGGTAGAACACAAAACATATATACCATAACAGAAAAAATTTGTAAGTTGGACACCATTAAAATTTAAAATTTCTCTTCTTCCAAAGACACTGCTAAGAATATGAAAAGACAAAACACAGATTAGGAGAAAATACTTGCAAAATATATATCTGATAAAAGACATATCTAGCAACTACATTTTACAACGGCAGTAATGGAGTAGCTGAGTAACAAAACACACATAAGACATATGGAAAACAACTAAAATGCAGAAGTAAGTACTTCCTTCTTAGTCTTTACCTTAAATGCCATGGATAAAACTCCCCTATTAAAAGGAATATTAGTAGACTAGATGAAAAAGCATGATCCATCAATATGCTGTTTACAAGAGACTCATTTTAGGTACAAAGAAACGAACAGGTTGAAAGTAAAGTGGATCTTTCTCCGCCGGCCCGCCGCGCGGCGCCCACGCCCCGCAGCAGCCGACCCGCCCGCCCTCTTTCTCCCCTCTCTTCCCCCTCCTGCTCCGGCGGCTCTCCAGCCACAATGGTGCCCTCTTCCGCCTGCACCGGCTCCTCCGCCACAGGCCTCGACAGCCTTGCCGCCCTCACCTTTCCTCCTCCAGAACAGCTACTGGGGGAGTGGAGACAATACAGAGCAGCTCCCGGAGCCACGACGGAGATCAAACAGACAGCGTATCCCATCCTGGAACGGCTGACTGTCTGGGAGAACCAGCTCCGGTGAGAACACCGAGGGACGCGGGCTTTCCTGGGCGGGACGGCAAGCGGCCGGAGTCCCTCCCTTCCTCCTTCCCAGGCCAGCTGGCAGAATTGGGCAGGCGGTCCCCTCAGGCCGCGGCGGCTGGAGTCCCCACCATGCGAGGCCCCCCGGACCAACTGAAAGAGTTGGGTCAGAAATCCCCAGACTGCGGAGAAGGGTGACCAGGGGGTCCCTTCCAAACACGTGACTCCCCGGTCCACCTGGGAACAGTGCACTCTCCCAGGCTGCGACAGCTGGCGCCCTTCCGCCACGCTTGGCGCCCCGGGCCGACTAGGAAATTTGGTCGGGCGCTCTCACGTGCTGCGGCGGCCGGCGACCCGCCCCGCGTTCGGACCCCCGGGCCAGCTGGCACTCTTCCAAGACACTTCGGCTGCCAAACCTCCCCTACGGCGAGAGTTTTCCAGAGTTAAAGGACCCACAGCAACTTTTACTGGTGGATCCCGTAGACAAACGTGTGCCACGAGCGCCACCTACTGGGCAGGATAAGAAAAACAGAACCCAGAGATTTCACAGAAAAATCTTACAACCTGTGGGGTCCAACACTCAGGGAAATCTGACTAAATGCCCAGACGCCAGCAGAAGATAACGGATCACACTCAGAAAATTGAAAATATGGCCCAGTCAAAGGAACAAACCAATAGTTGAAAAGAGATACAGGAGCCGAAACAACTAATGCTGAATATACAAACAGAAATGGAAAACCTCTTCAAAAACGAAATCAATAAATTGAGGGAGGACATGAAGAAGACATGGGCTGAACATAAAGAAGAAATAGAAAAACTGAAAAAACAAATCACAGAGCTTATGGAAGTGAAGGATAAAGTAGAAAAGATGGAAAAAACAATGGATACCTACAATGATAGATTTAAAGAGACAGAAGATAGAATTAGTGATTTGGAGGATACAACATCTGAATTCCAAAAAGAAACAGAAACTATCCGGAAAAGAATGGAAAAATTCGAACAGGGTATCAGGGAACTCAAGGACAATATGAACCGCACAAATATATGTGTTGTGGGTGTCCCAGAAGGAGAAGAGAAGGGAAAAGGAGGAGAAAAACTAATGGAAGAAATTATCACTGAAAATTTCCCAACTCTTATGAAAGACCTAAAATTACAGATCCAAGAAGTGCAGTGCACCCCAAAGAGATTAGACCCAAATAGGCGTTCCCCAAGACACTTATTAGTTAGAATGTCAGAGGTCAAAGAGAAAGAGAGGATCTTGAAAGCGGCGAGAGAGAAGCAATCCATCACATACAAGGGAAACCCAATAAGACTATGTGTAGATTTCTCAGCAGAAACCATGGAGGCTAGAAGACAGTGGGATGATATATTTAAATTACTAAAAGAGAAAAACTGCCAACCAAGACTCCGATATCCAGCAAAATTGTCCTTCAAAAATGAGGGAGAAATTAAAACATTCTCAGACAAAAAGTCACTGAGAGAATTTGTGACCAAGAGACCAGCTCTGCAAGAAATACTAAAGGGAGCACTAGAGTCAGATACAAAAAGACAGAAGAGAGAGATATGGAGAAGAGTGTAGAAAGAAGGAAAGTCAGATATAATATATATAATACAAAAGACAACATGGTAGAGGAAAATATTATCCAAACAGTAATAACTCTAAATGTTAATGGACTGAATTCCCCAATCAAAAGACAGAGACTGGCAGAATGGATTAAAAAACAGGATCCTTCATATGCTGTCTACAGGAAACACATCTTAGACCCAAAGATAAATATAGGTTGAAAGTGAGAGGTTGGGAAAAGATATTTCATGCAAATAACAACCAGAAAAGAGCAGGAGTGGCTATACTAATATCCAACAAATTAGACTTCAAATGTAAAACAGTTAAAAGAGACAAAGAAGGACACTATCTACTAATAAAAGGAACAATTAAACAAGAAGACATAACAATCATAAATATTTATGCACAGAACCAGAATGCCCCAAAATACGTGAGGAATACACTGCAAACACTGAAAAGGGAAATAGACACATATACCATAATAGTTGGAGACTTCAATTCACCACTCTCATCAATGGACAGAACATCTAGACAGAGGATCAATAAAGAAATAGAGAATCTGAATATTACTATAAATGAGCTAGACTTAACAGACATCTATAGGACATTACATCCCACAACAGCAGGATACACCTTTTTTTCAAGTGCTCATGGATCATTCTCAAAGATAGACCATATGCTGGGTCACAAAGCAAGTCTTAACAAATTTAAAAAGATTGAAATTATACACAACACTTTCTCGGATCATAAAGGAATGAAGTTGGAAATCAATAATAGGCGGAATGCCAGAAAATTCACAAATACATGGAGGCTCAACAACACACTCTTAAACAACAAGTGGGTCAAAGAAGAAATTGCAAGAGAAATTAGTAAATACCTAGAGGCGAATGAAAATGAAAACACAACATATCAAAACTTATGGAACACAGCAAAGGCACTGCTAAGAGGGAAATTTATTGCCCTAAACGCCTTTATCAGAAAAGAAGAAAAGGCAAAAATGCAGGAATTAACTGTCCACTTGGAAGAACTGGAGAAAGAACAGCAGACTAATCCCAAAGCAAGCAAAAGGAAAGAAATAACAAAGATTAGAGCAGAAATAAATGAAATTGAAAACATGAACACAATAGAGAAAATCAATAAGACCAGAAGTTGGTTCTATGAGAAAATCGATAAGATTGATGGGCCCTTAGCAAGATTGACAAAAAGAAGAAGAGAGAGGATGCAAATAAATAAGATCAGAAATGGAAGAGGAGACATAACTACTGACCTCACAGAAATAAAGGAGGTAATAACAGGATACTATGAACAACTTTACGTTAATAAATACAACAATTAAGATGAAATGGATGGGTTCCTGGAAAGACATGAACAACCAACTTTGACTCAAGAAGACATAGATGATCTCAACAAACCAATCACAAGTAAAGGGATTGATTTAGTCATTCAAAAGCTCCCTAAAAAGAAAAGTCCAGGACCAGATGGCTTCACATGTGAATTCTACCAAACATTCCAGAAGGAATTAGTACCAACTCTCCTCAAACTCTTCAAAATAATCGAAGTGGAGGGAAAACTACCTAATTCATTCTATGAAGCCAACATCACCCTCATACCAAAACCAGGCAAAGATATTACAAAAAAAGAAAACTACAGGCCAATATCTCTAATGAATATAGATGCAAAACTCCTCAATAAAATTCTAGCAAATCGTATCCAACAACACATTAAAAGAATTATACATCATGACCAAGTAGGATTCATCCCAGGTATGCAAGGATGGTTCAACATAAGAAAATCAATTAATGTAATACACCACATCAACAAATCAAAGCAGAAAAATCACATGATCATCTCAATTGATGCAGAGAAGGCATTTGACAAGATTCAACATCCTTTCCTGTTGAAAACACTTCAAAAGGTAGGAATACAAGGGAACTTCCTTAAAATGATAGAGGGAATATATGAAAAACCCACAGCTAATATCATCCTCAATGGGGAAAAATTGAAAACTTTCCCCCTAAGATCAGGAACACGACAAGGATGTCCACTATCACCACTATTATTCAACATTGTGTTAGAAGTTCTAGCCAAAGCAGTTAGACAAGAAAAAGAAATACAAGGCATCAAAATTGGAAAGGAAGAAGTAAAACTATCACTGTTTGCAGACGATATGATACTATACGTCGAAAACCCGGAAAAATCCACAACAAAACTACTAGAGCTAATAAATGAGTACAGCAAAGTAGCAGGCTACAAGATCAACATTCAAAAATCTGTAGCATTTCTATACACTAGTAATGAACAAGCTGAGGGGGAAATCAAGAAACGAATCCCATTTACAATCGCAACTAAAAGAATAAAATACCTAGGAATAAATTTAACCAAAGAGACAAAAAACCTATATAAAGAAAACTACAAAAAACTGCTAAAAGAAATCACAGAAGACCTAAATAGATGGAAGGGCATACCATGTTCATGGATTGGAAGACTAAATATAATTAAGATGTCAATCCTACCTAAACTGATCTACAGATTCAATGCAATACCAATCAAAATCCCAACAACTTATTTTTCAGAATTAGAAAAACCAATAAGCAAATTTATCTGGAAGGGCAGGGTGCCCCGAATTGCTAAAAACATCTTGAGGGAAAAAAACGAAGCTGGAGGTCTTGCGATGCTGGACTTTAAGGCATATTATGAAGCCACAGTGGTCAAAACAGCATGGTATTGGCATAAAGATAGATATATCGACCAATGGAATCGAATAGAGTGCTCAGATATAGACCCTCTCATCTATGGGCATTTGATCTTTGATAAGGCAGTCAAGCCAACTCACCTGGGACAGAACAGTCTCTTCAATAAATGGTGCCTAGAGAAGTGGATATCCATATGTAAAAGAATGAAAGAAGACCTGCATCTCACACCTTATACAAAAGTTAACTCAAAATGGATCAAAGATCTAAACATTAGGTCTAAGACCATAAAACAGTTAGAGGAAAATGTAGGGAGATATCTTATGAATCTTACAACTGGAGGTGGTTTTATGGACCTTAAACCTAAAGCAAGAGCACTGAAGAAAGAAAGAAATAAATGGGAGCTCCTCAAAATTAAACACTTTTGTGTATCAAAGAACTTCATCAAGAAAGTAGAAAGACAGCCTACACAATAGGAGATAATATTTGGAAACAACATATCAGATAAAGGTCTAGTATCCAGAATATATAAAGAGATTGTTCAACTGAACAACAAAAAGACAGCCAACCCAATTACAAAATGGGAAAAAGACTTGAACAGACACCTACCAGAAGAGGAAATACAAATGGCCAAAAGGCACATGAAGAGATGCTCAATGTCCCTGGCCATTAGAGAAATGCAAATCAAAACCACAATGAGATATCATCTCACACCCACCAGAATGGCCATTATCAACAAAACAGAAAATGACAAGTGCTGGAGAGGATGCGGAGAAAGAGGCACACTTATCCACTGTTGGTGGGAATGTCAAATGGTGCAACCACTGTGGAAGGCAGTTTGGCCGTTCCTCAAAAAGCTGAATATAGAATTGCCATACGACCCAGCAATACCATTGCTAGGTATCTACTCAAAGGACTTAAGGGCAAAGACACAAACGGACATTTGCACACCAATGTTTATAGCAGCGTTATTTACAATTGCAAAGAGATGGAAACAGCCAAAATGTCCATCAACAGAAGAATGGCTAAATAAACTGTGGTATATACATACGATGGAATATTATGCAGCTTTAAGACAAGATAAACTTATGAAGCACGTAATAGCATGGATGGACCTAGAGAATATTATGCTGAGTGAGTCCAGCCAAAAACTAAAGGACAAATACTGTATGGTCCCACTGATGTGAACGGACATTCGAGAATAAACTTGAAATATGTCATTGGTAACAGAGTCCAGCAGGAGTTAGAAACAGGGTAAGATAATGGGTAATTGGAGCGGAAGGGATACAGACTATGCAACAGGACTAGATACAAAAACTCAAAAATGGACAGCACAATAATACCTAATTGTAAAGTAATCATGTTAAAACACTGAATGAAGCTGCATCTGAGCTATAGGGTTTTTTTGTTGTTGTTTTTTACTATTATTACTACTTTTATTTCTTTTCTCTATATTAACATTTTATATCTTTTTCTGTTGTGTTGCTATTCCTCTAAACCGATGCAAATGTACTAAGAAACGATGATCATGCATCTATGTGATGATGTTAAGAATTACTGAGTGCATATGTAGAACGGTATGATTTCTAAATGTTGTGTTAATTTCTTTTTTTTTGTTTTTTTTCTTTCTTTCCATTAATAAAAAAATAAAAAAATTTAAAAAATACTACATTAAAATATTACCTATCCAGAAAAAAAAAAAGAAAAGAAAAGAAAGTAAAGTGGAGGAAGATAATTCATGCAAAGAGTAATCAAAGAGAGCAGGAATGGCTCTACAATTTTGTCAGAAAAAATAGACTTTATGTCAAAAAGAAGATTATAGTAGACACAAAGGACATTATATATTGATAAAATTTCAATTCAGCAAAAAGATATAATGATTATAAACATATATGCACCTCACAACAGAGCTGTAAAATATATGAAGCAAAAATTGACAAAATCGAAGGGAGAAATAAACAGTTTCACAATAATAGCTGGAGTCTTCAATACACCACTTTCAATAATTGATAGAACATCCATACAGGAGATCAACAAGAAAATAGAACATTTGAACTATTAACCAATTAGACCAAATGATGTACATAGAACACTCCACCTAACAACAGCAGAGTACACATTCTCCTCAAGTGTATGTGAACATTTTCCAGGATAGACATATGTTAAAATCAAGTCTTAAAAATGTTTAAAGTATTGAAATCATGCAAAGAATCTTCTCAGACCACAACAAAATAAAACTAGAAATCAATAACAGAAGGAAAACTGGAAAATTTATAATATGTGGAAATTAAACAACACACTACTAAACAACCAATGAATCAAAGAAGAAATCAAAGGGAAATTAGGAAATATCTTGAAAAAATGAAAATGAAAATGCAACATACTCAAACTTAAGACATACAACAAAGGCAGTGTTCACAGGGAAAACAGCTCTAAATGCCTATATTAAAAATGAATAAAGATAAAAAATTAATATCTTAACTTCACAATTTAGGATTAGGAAAGGAAGAGCAAATTACACCCAAAGTTAGAAAGAAGGAAACCATAAAGATTGGAGCAGACATAAATGAAATAGAGGAAAGGAAATCAATAGAGACAATGAATGAAACCAAAAGGTGGCTTTCCAAAAAGATCAAACCTTTAGTTCAAATTGACAAAGAAAAAGAGAGACAGGACACAAACAATTAAAATCAGATGTGAAAGTGGGGACATTACTGTTAATCTTACAGAAACAAAAAGATAACAAGCGTACTATGAACAATTATCTGTCAACAAATTAGAAAACCTAGATGAATTGATCAAATTCCTAGAAACATTCATATAGTAAGAAGAAATGAAAATCTCAACCGAACTGCACAAGTAAAGAGATTGAATCAGTAATTTAAAAACTCCCAACAAAGAAAAGTCCAGGACTTGATGTTTCACTGCTGAATTCTACCAAACATTTAAAGATTTAATACCAACTCTTCTCCAATTTTTCCAAAAAATAGAAGAGGGGTTACTTCCTAACTCATTCTTAGCCTTACCCCAATACTAAAACCAGATAAAGACAGCACAAGAAAAGAAAATTACCGACCAACATTCTTTATAAAAAGAGATAACAAAAATATTCAACAAAATATTGGCAAAGTGAACCCAATAGTATATTAAAAGGGCTACATACCATGACTAAGTGAGATTTATTCCAGGGGTACAAGGATGGTTCTACATAAGGAACTCAATCAATGTAATACATTACACATTAATAGAATGAAAGGGGGGGGAAAACATGGTTATCTCAATTGATATCCATGAGCCTATCTCAGAAAGGGCATTTGACAAAATCCAACATTCTTTCATGATAAAAAAAAAAAAAAAACCACTCAGAAAACTAGGAATTAAAGAGAACTCTCTCAACATGACAAAGGGCATTTATGAAAAACCCACAGAAAAAATATCATACTAAGTGGTGAAAGACAAAGTAGGAACTAGAACAAGACAAGGGTGCGCACTGTCACCACTGTTATTGAACATTGTATCAGACGTTCTAACCAGAGTAATCAGGCAAGGAAAAAAATAAAAGGCATCTAAATTGAAAAGGAAGAAGAAGAAAAAGAAATAATCACTATTCACAGATTACATGATCCTATACATATATAAGAAATCCCAAAGAATCCACAAGAAAGCTACTAGAACTAATATATGAAATTAGCAAATTAGTACGATGCAAAGGAAACACACACATAAGTCAGCTGGATTTCTATACACCAGTAATGAACAATCTAAAAAAGAAATCAAGAAAACAATTCCATTTATAATAGCATCTAAAATAAAATAGCTTCGAATAAATTTAACTAAAGAGGTGAAGGACATGTACACTGAAAACCACAAAACATTAATGAAAGAAATTAAGGAAGACCTAAGTCAATGGAAAGATATCAATGTTCATGGATTAGAAGACTTTAATATTGTTAAGACATCTATACTATCTAAAGACATCTACAAATTCAATGTAATCCCTGTCAAAATTCCAGCTGGAAAAGCTGATCCTCAAATTCATATGGAATTATAAGGGGTCCTGAATAACCAAAACCATTTTGAAAAAGAACAAAATTGGGGGACTCACACTTCCTGATTTCAAAATATACTACAAAGCTACAGTAATTAAAACACTGTGGTAGTGACATAAGAATAGACATGGAGACCAGTGGAATGGAATTGACAAACAAGAGATAAATCCACACATCTATAGCCAGTTGATTTTTAACAAGGGTGCCAAATCCATTTAATGGGGAAGAATAGTCTCTTCAGCAAATGATGTTCAGTCAACTGGAAATTCGCATGCAAAAAAAAAATGAATGTGGACCCCTATCTCTCACCACATGCAAAAATTAATGCAAAATATATCAATGACCTAAATATAAAAGCAAATATTTAAGCGTAGGCCATGATGGCTCAGCAGGCAGAGTTCTCACCCGCCATGCCGGAGACCCGGGTTCAATTCCTGGTACCTGCCCATGTGAAAAAAAAAAAAGCAAATACTTAAAACTTACAAGAAAACACTGTCAAATATCTTCAGGATTTTTATACCCAAAGCACAAGCAACAAAATAAAAATTAGATAAAATAGACATCATCAAAATTAAAAACTGCTATATATTAAAGTTATCAAGTAAGTGAAAAGACAATCTACAAAATGGGAGAAAACATTTGGAAACCATGCATAGGATGAGAGTTTAACAGGGTTTAACATCCAGAATATATAAAGAACTCCTAAACTCAACAGCAAAAGACAAACAACCCAATTTTTAAAATGGGTCAAAGATCTGAAGAGACATTTCTCCAAAGAAGATATTCAATGGCCAATAAGCATATGAAAAGATTCTCAGCATCATTAACCACTAAAAAATGCGCATTAAAACTACAACGAAATACCACTTCACACCCAACTAGGATGGTTATTTCAATAACTGAAAGCAAGTTTTGGCAAGGATGCAGAGAAACAAGAACCCTCATACATTGTTGGTGGAAATATAAATTGGTACAGCCACTATTGAAAACAGTTTGGTTAAACATAGAATACTCATATGATCCAGCAATCCCACTTCTAGGGCTATACCCAGAATTGAAAGTAGGGACTCAAGCATCTGAAAACCAATGTTTGTCACAGCCAAGTATTCATCACAAAAGCCAAAAGGTGGAAGCAACCCAAGTATTCATCAACATATGAATGGATAAAGAAAACGTGGTATATTTAGAGCATGGAATATTATTCAGCCAAAAAAAAGAAGTGAAATACTACAACATGGATGGATCTTGAAGGCATCAAGTTGAGTGAAATAAGCCAGACATAAAAGCACAAATATTATATGACTTCTCATATATGAAATACTTAGAATAAGCAAATTTATAGAGACAGAAAGTAGAATAGTGGTAACCAGGGATGGGGAGAGAAGGAAATAGGGAGTTATTACTAAATGAGTATGAGTCCTATTCCAGGATGATAAAAGTAGTCTGGAGGGCAACAGTGGCTCAGTGGCAGAATTCTTGCCTGCCATGCCAGAGACCCAGGTTCGATTCCCGGAGCCTGTCCATGCCAAAAAAACAAAAAAATTAAAAAATGTAGCCTGGAAATAGATACACATAGTGTAACTGACGGTTACACAGTATTATCTATATACTTATGGCCAAAGGATTACCCACTTAAAATAGTTAAAAGGCTTTTTATTTTATGTGTATTTTACCACAATTAAAAGTACTTATTTAAAAAGACATATCCAGAATATGTAAAGAACTCTTATAGAGTCATTAAGAACATGATAACCCAAATATTTGAAATACATACAATAAATGCCCAACTTCTTTGTGTAAAGAGAGCCCTTAAAAGCCATTAATAGGGGTGCAAAAGTAGTTCAGTGGTAGAATTCTCATCTGCCACGGGGGCAGGAGACCCAGCCCATGTACTACCCCCCACTCAACCCCCCCCCCAAAAAATTCAACAAATGGTGCCACAATAATGGGACAGTCATATGGCAAAAGAATGAAATGTGACCCCCACCATACAACATACAAAAAAATAAAAACGCCATTAATTAAAAATGTACACTAGAGAAATGGGCAAAGGACATGAACTGAGAATTCCCCCCCCAAAAAAAAGAAATACAAATGCCAATAATGATATGAAAACAAGATTAATCCAATTCATAATTAAATAAACACAAACCAAAGCAAGATACTATCTTTCAAATTGTCAGATATTTATATGTTTCATACCTATTATGAAATGTGTGAAATGTGTGAAAACAAAATGCCCTCCTATACTAGTAGAGAGAGTGTAAAAAGATACAATCTTCTTGGAAGCACTCTTTCTAAGGTATTAAATGCATATATCTTTCCCATTTCTAAAAATTTATCCCAAGGAGATACTGCATAAATACACACAGATGTACACAGAAGGATATTTGACACAAAAGTACTTATATCAAAAAACTGTAAATTACTGCAAATCCCATCAACAGAAGATTGTTAAATAAATGGTGGTACATAAATCCAATTGAATACCAACTGAATTTATGTACCTATTACAATTTAAATGCTGATCTCTGCCAACACATAAAGTGGTTAATAACATATAGATGAGTGGGGCTGGGGGAAGATTTCAATCTGTACAGCAAGATCCTATTTATCTATAAGTGTACATTTTTGTCTGTGATAGATTTGTACACAGAAATAAGCCTGGAAGAAACCGCACCAAAATGGTTGCAATAATTGTCCCTGGATGGAGAGACGTCAGGTGGTTTTTACTTTCTTATTTTAAAATTGCAATATTCTTTTAATTTTGTATTGTAGTTTACAATGAGCATGTGCTTTTATAATTTAAAAAGCTACATTATTTTCATTGTGAAAAACATGAAGTCTCGATACAATAGTTCAACAAAATAAAACAAAAGTCATCAATATGCAGTAAGGCAAATGGCCAGCCAATCCAAGGCCTTCTCTCGGCTGCATCTTCTAACCAGCACTAAGCAACAGGAGGCAGACAGGTTTCCACTCTCAGGTATTCAAAGGATGGTATGGGTTCAGAGAACAAATCTGGAGCTTGAGAAAGATTCAGATTAAAACCTGGTTCTACCCCATTAATTTTGTTGACCTTGGGCAAGTCACAACCTCTCTGAACCTCATTTGCAGAACTGGGATAATAACTGTCCCTACCTGTAGAGTTGTTGAGAGAATTAAATAAGATCTGTGATAACCTCGGCTCACTGCTTGGCAAAGAATAAGCACTCAATAAAGGTGAGCCACTGGTGTGATTATTTGTGACATTTATAACATCCAGTCACACTGCACCCACTGTGTACAACCCTATACTCTCAATGACTGCGAGTGGGGAGGAGGAACTGCAGACTTCAGAGAATCCCAACATCTGATCTTGGACAATAACATGCTTCTCTACCCACATGAAACCCTTCCTGGGAGCAGTAGGCAAGTAGCATGGCAGCTGGCTGAAAAGATAAAGAAAGGAACAGAGAAAAGGCCTAAATAATTCCTGGGAGCTGCCAACAGTGTAGTCACCAAGTCAACATGACTCACCCCTCTCCTCCCACCTTTCCTGCTGGGTTTTGGCTGGGACCTTCCCCCAAAAAACAGCATACTGGAATCCCAAGAGGATTACTGGAAAACCAAGCTAGAAACTACTTGAGAGATCATCTAGTACAGCATCCTTCATTCTGTAGATAAGGGACCTGAAGACCAGAGAAGGAGGGGACTTACAGAGAACTGAAGCAGCCTGAACCCTGAGTAGAAGCTCAATCATGGGATCCCCTCTTATGCTCATCCATTCCTTGCCCTGGTTGCTCCCTCACAAGTTTTCACTTTCCTCAATTTCCTTCCCCTGCTTCATTACCCATGAGACTCCTCAAGGTGCCATCTCTCCTCTTCTATCCCTAATTATCTTTTATGGTACTGCGCTGTGAGAAAGAAGCAGACTGAGATTGTTCTGACTCAAAGAATGGCCTAAAAGGAGGACTGATAAGGTGACCACTAAGTCAAGACCAACATATCCATTCCCCTCCTTACAATACAGGTATAGCCCAAACCATGGTGTGAAACAAGAAGGGGGGAGGGGGGGAGAAAACAGCACTGAGTTACTTTTTCAAACCTTCCTGATGACACTGGAGGTCATCTTAAAATTCTTTCTTAGGATTTTGCCAATAAAAAGTATTGGCAACATCCCTTCGGGGACTAGAGAGAAAATATGGAACTATTAAATTTTATCACTGGGAAAACCTTGATACTCTCTCAAACATTAGGGACAAGTTAATAGGTCAAGCCCTTGATCTTGAGGCTTGTTCTTGTGAAACTTATTTCTGTAGAAGAGAAGCTAAACTGACCTATAATTATGACAAAGAGTTACTTCCAGAAAACCTCTTTTGTTGCTCAGATGTGGCCTTTCTCTAAGCCCAACTTTACAGTGAAAATCATTACCCTTCCTTCATGGGACATGACAATCAGAGGTGAAGGTCTCACTGGCAACATGCACCCCAGGGATGAGCCTAGCCTTGGCACCATGGAATCAACAATACCTTCCTGACCAAAAGGGGGGGAAGAAATGTTATCAGTGGCTAAGAAAGTTCAAATAGAGTCCAGAGGCTATTCTGGAGTCTACTCTCATGCAAGCATTAACTAGATATTGCTAATTACCATGTGTGCTAGTTTAAAAGAATGTATTTCCCCTAGAAAAGCCATGTTTTAATCTAAATCACATTTCATAAAGGCAGAATAATCCTTATTCAATACTGTATGTTTGAATCTGGAATTAGATCATCTCCCTGGAGATGTAACCCGATCAAGAGTGGTTGTTAAGCTGGATTGGGGGAAATGCGTCTCTACCCATTTGGGTGGGTCTTGATTAGTTTCTGGAGTCCTATAAAAGAGGGGACATTTTGGAGAATGAAAGAGATTCAGAGAGAGCAGAGCAGAAAGACATAGCCACGAGAAGCAGTCTACCAGCCAGTGACCTGTAGAGATGAAGAAGGAAAATGCCTCCCAGGGAGCTTCATGAAACAGGAAGCCAGGAGAATAAGCTAGTAGATGACGCTGTGTCTTCCATGTGCCCTTCCAGATGATAGAGGAACCCTGACTGTGTTCACCATGTGCCTTTCCAGATGAGAGAGAAACTCTGATTGTGTTCGCCATGTGCCCTTCCACTTGAGAGAGAAACCCTGAACTTCATTGGCCTTCTTGAATCAAGGTATCTTTCCCTGGATGCCTTATATTGGATATTTCTATAAACTTGCTTTAGCTGAGACATTTTCTCAGCCTTAGAACTATAAACTAGCAACCTATTAAATTTCCCTTTTAAAAAATGTTTCCATTTCTAGTATATTGCTTTCCGGCAGCTAGCAAACTAGAACACTACACTTTGCCAAACCCCAACTAACATCATTCCCGTTAACCCTAAAGAATACCTAGGGCTCTAACTGAGATTCTACAAAAGTTTCAAGCATTAAGTTTACTTTCCTGAAACCTATAACCTCCAGATGTTTCCTAGGGCAAATAAGTCCTGAAACCCAGAGGGGAAAACCTCTCCATGTATATCAACTAGTTCCAACCCATATCTATATTGTCGACACCCCTTTTCAACATGAAAAAGTTAGAATGGGCATAGTCAAAATATCCCTAAAGATTGGGAAAAGGATCAGAGGAGAAGAAGGAGTTATAACAGAGAAGACAGGATTTAACCAATGAGTATGACAGCTGAATCGTTATACTGACATTTCTTTTAGTTTCCAGTGTCTCTGAGCAGCTAGAAGGAAAAACTGTGGAACTGTTTTGAAATTTTGGAACTGCAATCCACACCAGACTTTGAAATCCGTTCTATAACTCCTTGTTAAAATGTAAATTGGAAATGTATTGCCTTTTTGTATATATGTTATATTTCACAATAAAAAACATTTAAAAAAATTCTTAGGAAAGGAAGACCTCAAAAGAGAGAAGTACCAGCAGATTCAAGAGGAACCAACAAACTCCTTCTCCTAGGTTCAAAATGCAACTAAGATGCAGGGCAGTCATGGGCGAAGAAAGACTTGGAGGCAGGAGTAGATCACTTTCCTGGGAGATAGTTCCAGCTCTTGGCAGAGACTGGGCTAGGGCTTACCTTGGGTAGGCTGACTGGGGTCCTGGGCTTGGTCCTTGGGTTCTTAATTAAGAGCCTCTGATCCAGAGGGAGCAGATGGTATTTCATGGCCTCAATGAGGAAGTCCTTACAGGTGTTGTTATTCTTTATCAAAGCTTCTTCTTCAACCGTCTGGAGATAATAACACAGGTGATCCTAGAGCAGAACTCGACCCCATTTACCAAGCTCTCTCCTTGGGCTGAGTCATTCTGGCACTCACACTCATCCATTCCCACAGCACACAATCTCAGACCCCAACAGAAAGGTCCACAGAATTACGATTTAGTAATGCTCATCTCCTGGCTTTTGAAAGCATAATGGAGTAAGCTATTGAGCTCTAGCACCAAACAGACAGGAATTCAAATTCCACCTCCACCCCTTAATTCCTCTGATCCTTAGTTCCTTCATCTGTAAAAATGGGCATATCACTGTCTTTGTTTGTTTGTTTGCTCTATTGTTTTGAGGTTTAAATGAGATTAAGCAAAACAAAAGACAATTAGTTGTCCTGAAAGTCTCTTCCCATGTTCTTCTTAGTTTGAATGTATTATAATGTTTAAGGTGAATAGTTGGACACTTGGACGAGGGAGAGGAAAAATAAGGGGTTGAGGGGAGCCAGTGGACAACCTTTGGAGGCAGTGAATTAAATAAGATGGTAAGGAGAAAGATCATGTACATTTTGTTTCAGTTAAAGTCTCAGGGAAGAAAATTGGCCAGTGAGGAGCTCCTAACAGAGGGGTGACATCAGAACAGATGGGATGTCCTGCACAAAAATCCCATCCACTGATTTCACCCTGGACCCATCTAAGCCGGGAATATGGCTTCTTCACCTCTGTATTCCAGAACAAAGGACCTAAGCAGATGTGCAGTGAGCGTGAACCTAAATACCTCATGAGCAAGACCAAGTGTGAGTCCATTTTGATGCTCTGATTCTCAAATCTCCACCCTCTGCCCCAGATCAGATGGCCAAGCAACATTGTCTGCCATGGGTAGTATGGACTTGTGAGGCCATGTCAGGTTTTGTCTTCTGGAGTGTTTGGAAGCTGTTAGGAAAGATCAATTCCATTCAACAGCTAACACTGATTGAATATCATCTAACTGTACAGTCCTGCACTGGACCCTGGGAAGAAAATTATGAATAATATAAGTTTTCTGACCCTGAGGAGCTCAGGTCCAGCGAGAGATGAGAAGGGCTTCCCCAATCTCAGTTATCTTAGCTCTCAAGCTGGTTACACACAAGTCCTGGCTGAGACTCTCCTGGGCACCCTCTCTACCCACACCTGTCAACAGGAATGAAAATATGGCCAGGGCCATGCCCTGTTAGGCAGTGTTGGAGTTGGCATGAAAAGAAGGATAGGTAAGACAGGGCCTCTGTCACTTCTGAGCACCACCTTTCCCAGAGATGATCCCCAGAAGTACTTCATTTTCCTGAAATGTTCTCCCCCCCCCACTGAGGGACCAAACCAGACTGGGACAAATCATAAGCTTTCAGCAGCAGTTGAAAAAATAAGAAAAGGTGGGAAACAATTTCTAGAAAATCTTGGGAGAATGGAGAAATATACAAGCAGCTACTTCTCTCAAATAACTCACTCAGCATGTATTAATCAGCCCCTCCCCGAAGCCAGAAGAGGGTGGGTGCAGGTCTGCCAAAAGCTCTCCCTTTCCCCTCCACCTCTTCCACCATCAGCCATCCCCAGCAGGTTATGCTAGTTTGAAGTGCCAAGGTCAAATGAGTGTTAATGCAACATCTCTCCCAGAAGTGTTTACCTTGAGGAGCTTGAAAAAAAAAAAAAAGCCCTTAAAACAAGTATCCCACACAATAGTTCACCAGATCTAAGCTCTGCTTTGCTATCATAATAACCCAGGAGCCATTTTCTAATATCTTTATTAAATTTTGGCTGTAGATACCCATGGAGGTGATAACTAGGGGGTACCTAAGGCCCCATTAGCTTTCTCTGGAACTCAGATCCACAGGCCATCTTCCTCCTGCAAGTGAGACCACACTGGAGGCCAAAGTCCCACCTGCACCTCATTGTAGGCCCCTCAGAACAGTGAGAGGTCTTATTGACACTGGTAGCTCAGGCAGCGTCAGCCCCTCAGCTTAGGGGATGTTTTCTGCAGGAAGGATATGCTGCCACCAGGTGGCAGTGGTGCCTCCCAGAGTGTAAAATGCAGGGCAGGTATAAAGACTCGGTGGGTATCCTATTCCTTAGCACAGGAGAAGAAGGCTGAGACACAGATATTCAGAGAACTCTTCAGTGACCCCCTTAAGCCTGTGGTCAACAGGGTCATGAGATGAGGACTTTATAAGTGTTTGCTAGGATGCTGCATCTCTTGCTACTATCAGTAGCAGCAGTGAAGTGATATCAGCTGTCATGGATATTGTGCTAAGGGCTATATATAAATTATTCCATTTTATTCCCAAGAAGCCCTGTAAGGATAGATGCTAGTTTTAACAGATGAGAAAACAGGTTTAGAAAGGTGGAATATTTTCCAATTTATGAGATAGTGACTGAGCCAGGCCAGATGCTGCACCTCTCCCTCTTCTCCTTGTATCACGCCTCCTAGTCCTGCCAGAGACTCTTCAGGGACAACTAAGGGCTGACCTACTGCCTCAGTGCCTTGTTTTGTTCATATATTTAAGGTTTATCCTCTGCCTGCCTCTAAGAGTGTCTAACGCCATTTACTATACAAAATAAACCACATAATAGGTAAGCGGAACAGCATATGAAAGGTGCCTGCCAGCTGAGAGAGAAAAGTGTGTGCTTTAGAGTCAGGCAGACTTGGAGTTGGCTCCTGACCCTGTTTCTTATTAGCTGGTGACCCCAGATAAATCTGACTTCCATAGCCTCAAGGCCCAAATTTGTTAAAAAAAAAAAGGGGGGGGGCTTATAATTTTTGCCTTGGGGGGTTGTTATGTGGATTAAATGAGAAAGCTGAGGCACTGTACAGGGCACCTTATAATTTTTATTTCCTTTCTCTGGGGAAGTAGAAACAGTAAGTATTCCAAGCACTTGTAAGGAGCTGGTTTTACAAACTTGAATTAGGCTCCAACTTGCCTAAAACTAAGGCAAAAAGGGAACACAGAAACATTATATAAATGATCCTCCTGGCTTTGCTCCTTCAACAATAAGAACAGCTAACTTCTAGTGAACATTTATGTCAGGTTCCATACTAAACACCTGACTAGCAAACTTATCCCCTTGGTCCCCACAACAGTCATGCTCTATTATTAATACCTATTCTATGGAAGAAGAAACTAAGGCTTGAAGAAGTTAAGTAAGTAGCTAAGCTTGTAAGTAGCGTAGCAGGGACTGAAACCTGAGTGTCTTGTTCTCAAACCTATGCTCTTAACCTTTACACTACCATACCTCACACTTAACCCAGCAGGTTGGTGCCCTCAACCCATGCAGAAGTACCCATAAAACTCCTAATTCCCTCCATCCAACCTGGGTTGCCCACTGCTATGCCCAGAGCCCTAGGAAAAGGGGGAGGTGTTTGGTTCTTCACACAGCACTCACCTGGACTAGGTAATCCCTGGGTAAGAGAGGGAGACGAACATGTTCCATCAGCTTTGCCATGTGCTCTAAGCGGGTTTCTTTCTCATAATTGATCCAGGAAATCACAGCTTCAAACACCTATGGAGAAAAGCAATACAGTTAACTTCAGCAAAGAAACAAAAAGATTTCAAACAATCTCATTGTGCAAATCAAGTTTCAATATTTTTTAAAATAACAAAAAAAAACCCAGAAGGGTTTTATTAACTGGTCTCAAAGAGTGACCTCATTCATACTGTCACACAGACACACGATGTTAGATAAATCTGCTACCATGAATGTAAAATCATCATGATGCATGGCAAAAAGAATCACTTCCAATAGTTATTTAAGGTTTCAAATACCGAGCAGTGACTATAGACCAAATTTTATAAAGACTGCTTAAGAGGATCAGAAGCTCTGGGGGCAATGTGCCCCTCCCCCTTTCACCCCCAGTTTCCTAATTTATCTTCAACCCAGAATTAATACAGAAAAAAAGCATTAGAAGTGTCCTTGCCAAAGGTGGCTGTAATTGGGAATGTGACTCTGAATGTCACAGAGTGGCAAATTTTCTCCTTTTCTCCTCATTTTTGAGGAAAGATTTCATTTCAATACAAATTAAAACTGAAGGGCTTGGAACTAGACCAACTATAGCTTGGATGTTCACTCTGCTCAAGGATATGTCCAAGTTCAAACTGCACACTTCCATATACACCTGAACAGGTAAAATTCAATGCTGGCAAGGCTAAGGGGAAACCAGCACAGTTTGTGAAAAAAATATAGCTGCCTAGGAGGGAAGGGGAGAATTTGAAATATCAATCAAAACTTTAAATGTGCAAATCATTTGACCTGGAAATACCACTTCTAGGGCTCTAGCCTCCAGAAATATTCAAACCAATGATACGTGTACCAAGATTGTTGCTGCAGTACTGCTGTAACAGGAAAACAAAGGAAACAACCTACAGAACCTAAAGCCTATTAATGGAGAAATCATTACACAAATAGTGTTCATACCATGGGGTATCTGCAGCTATTACGAAGAAGAAAACAAAACATCCTCTTGTGTCAGAAACCAAGAAACTGCTCAAAGATTAAGGGAGACATGTCAAAAAGAAAACAGAGTCAACTTGATGGGGCTTTCATTGCCAAAATTTAGAACAATTTAACATAAAAAAGAATAATGAAGAAATCAAATAAGTGGCGCTTCTGGTAAGCGGGGTGATTGACAGGGAAAGGGCACAAAGGAAACCTTTTGTGGTAATGGATATGTGCTATATCTTGATAGAGATGGAGGTTACATGAGCATACACATTTGTCAAAACTAATCAAACTGTACATTTGATATCTATACTTTTTACTGCATATAAATCATACCTCTATTTAAAATATTATAGAAAGAAATTAATGATAGTAATAACACAATGATTACAAAAAGTATCATGAGTTCATAGGATACTTTGAGAAGTGTGGGAGGGCTCTTTATAGAAAAATTTTAATGTAGAAAGAATGATAGAAAAACGCCATCTACAACCACCAGTGTCATAACTGATTCAGCAAGGATCACTGAAGAATGGATGCCAAAATCATAGATGAAAATTTGTTGGAGAATAAGATGTTCACATTACTCATTAATTACAAAGAGAAAAAAAGATACCCTCAAATGGGGAGATTCGACACAAACACCAACAATGGGATAAACTGACACTATATACTTGATTAGAGATTCAGGAATAGAATATCTCCTATGTACTATTCTTCCTAAAATGTTTAACCTGAACCTCGTACTGAGAAACCAATCAGACAAACCCATGTTTGAAACAACCTAAAAGACAACTAGCCTGGATTCTCCAAAATTATTAGCAACATGAAAGACCAAAAAAAAAAAAAAAAAACAAAAGCAGAGAGACAGTTCTAGATTAAGGAAACTTCGAGACCTGACAATCAAATGCAAAGTTTGATCCTTAATCAGGTAGATCTAGGATAGAAAAGAAAGAGTTCCTGCCCTGACAAGATGCCAGAGTGAGAAACTTCAGGACTCCATAACACCACAAAAGCTGGGTGTTTAACAACCAGCAAAAGTTGGCAGAAACATCTTTCTCAAAGCTCCAGAAAACAGTGAAAGGATTGGAGTAACAGGGCAAGCACCAAATCAAGAAAAAGACCACTCAAAAGTGCGAGGATCTCCTGATACCCTGACTGACTCCTCCCCCATCTCCTCACCAGCTCAGCACAGATCCAGCCCAAGCTCCCAGGGTCAGTTCTCTGGTCTTAGCACCAGAAGGAGCAGAGTACAAATAGTTTGCTCCCATTTCTGTATAAAATATATGTATACAAACATAAATACACATTCACACACACACCTCTTTCCCTCCATGATTCTATCTTCCCTGTCTAATTCATGTTTCTTAATTATAAACTAATGATGTCCCTCATCTTCATAGCATTATTTTGTGAATAACTGTATATTTCCTTCACTAGCCCTCATGCTCAATGAGAACAGAGACTTTACTATTTTTGCTAGCAGACAATACATACATAAATACTTGTTTAGTGAATGAATGAACAAATGCGTTCAGAATAAACCTGTAATGAGCCGGGCTGGGGCGGGGGCACTAGAGTCCTGGCAGGTAGGGCAGAGCCAGGACACAGACCAAAGGTTGCTGGTCTAGGTTCTCGGCAGCTGCAAGCCCGTTCTGCCTTGCATTATAGTCATCTACAAGCTTTCCTCTCCCTTTTACTAGACTGTGAGCTTTTGCAGAGTGGGAAGTGTACCTGTTCTGTCACTATACCTCCTCTCCCCCACACCACCACCATGCTGCCTAGCACAAAACCAGATACCATGTAGATGGTTGGCTGATAAAGCTTTACTGTAAAATGAACTACAAGTTCTTAGGTAAGTAGGATTTACTGATGATAGAACCAAGTTCATGACCTTCCTAATCAGCCAGCTTAGTCTGTGTTATAAAAACCAAAGAGCAAGCTGAGTCTAATAAGGTCGATACTTAACTTTATCTTTATTTTTGGCTTGACTTGTCTAACTGGTTCCACTTAGCTGCACTGTTTACCTACTCACCTATGAAAGCCACAGCACTCAGCAACAACGGTGACCTTCAACTTAGCTATGGAAGGCCACAAATTTTTTTCACTTAGACTCCATGCTTAAAAAATAAACACACAAATCAACTTCTAACTAGTTTTAGGCTTCAGTGTACCCCAAAACATTCCCAAAAGCCCCTCCCATTGAGGGACTGGCCCTGGCAAGGGGCAGCTAATAACAGTAGCTAGTATTCATCACATGCCCTGGACCACACTCTGTATAGACATCCTTTCCCTGAACTCTCACTATAACCCTGTGAGTAGGTATTATTAGCCATTATGAATGAGCTGTCCAAGTTCCAGAGCTAGAAAGAAGCAGAGGTGAGCTCCACACTCAAACCCAACCCTAATACACATGCTCTTATCAACTATTCTTAAAACTGCCCCTCAAATGTCTATAGAAGGGGTTGGTAAACTACAGCCCACAGGCCAAATCCAGCCTGCCACCTGTTTTTTGTAAATAAAATTGTACTGGGACACAGCTACACTCACATGTTTACATATTGTCTATGGCTGTTTTTGCACTGGTATGGCAGAGTTGAGACTACAGGGCCCACAAAGCCGAAAATATTTACTAACTGGCCCTTTAGAGGTAACATTTGTCAACTCTTCTCTTTAGAGTTTAAGCAAAGACCCTGTGGCTTCAAGCATGGGACAAGGGTAATGTTTTCCCAGATGAAAATATTTTTCATGGGTCCCACAATGAAACAACCAGCTACAAGGCATGCTTAGCGTTTCACTTTGAAACAAAGAAACAGCATCATTTCATTACTGCTTCATGTTCCAAAATCAATTTTTTGGGTGCTATGAGGTTGCTATGTGGAAAAGAGTTGCAGAAAATCAGATTTCATTGCTCCCGGCTCACCACACTTCAGATGTAAACACAAGCCATAGCCAGAGAACTCTAGATGAACACAATCCTTCTGGACCTGCATAAACCAAGTAAAGTGGGGAGTCCCAAGACACTTACCCCTGCTTTTGAAATATGTTTTCAGAATTAAGAAGGAAAACTCAAGTTAAAAGAGGCAGGGTAGTAACTTGGCAAGGGGAGAGATCCAGTGAAGGATGATTGTCAGTGAAACATGGCAAGGGGGTGGGTGGGGAAGGAAGCTAATTTTGACAACATCAAGGAAAAAACTAGATTCTTTTACATGGACCTATTCGATACTCAATATTTGAGAGGAGCTAAATTTATCAATAACAACAGTCAAAGTGCTAGGCATTTTATATGTATGATCTCAGTGAATCCTCCAAAAAAGACTGTGAAGTATTGTCCCATTTTACAGATGAGGAAACAACATCAGAGAGGTGAAGGACCTTGCACAAGGTCACACTGCCAGGAAGTAATGGGTCTGGGATGTGAACTTGCCTGGAACTCTAAACCCCGAGTTTTAACTTTATACAAAATTGAATCTCAGAGGCATGATTAGTTGAAAAACCTAGGCAGACTGCTGAGTTGAGAAAGTGAGTCCTTAAATCCATAATTTTAATTACAATACTCCTTGCCCTCCTATGACATCACTTGTGAGTATCCTTTTCCTTGATGGTGGGGATGCATTAATAAAGAGAAGGGGCTTAGAAGGCAGACACAGCCAGCTCCAATTCATGGAGTTATCAATTATTAACAAGTTGATTCACTTCTCGGAGTATCCATTTCTCTCTCTGAAAAATGGAGACAATAATCCCTGCCTTGTAAATTGTTGCAAGGGTTTAAAATGATGTCTGAAACATCACACTGAGTAAAAGAAGTCAGAAACAAAAACATGCTGTGTTAGTTAGATTCAGTTGTCAACTTGGCCAGGTGAGCATACCTAGTCTTGTTGCTGCGGACATAAGCCAATGGTACATGACCCTCATCTGTTGCTAATTACATCCACAGTCAGCTAGGAGGCGTGTCTGCTGCAATAAGTGACCTTTGACTCAAAGGTCAAAGGTCAAAGTGACTTAATTGGCTGGTGCTTAAATGAGAGATTGCAATGTAGCACTGCTAAGCAGCTCGGCATTCCTCATCTCAGCACTTGCAGCTCAGCCCAGGCCTTTGGAGATGGAGAAAGAAGTCACCCCGGGGAAAGTTGTTGGAACCCAGGGGTCTGGAGGGAAGACCAGCAGAGACCATCCTGTGCCTTCCACATAAGAAAGAACCTCAGTGGAAAGTTAGCTGCCTTTCCTCTGAAGAACCAACAAAATAAATCCCCTTTTATTAAAAGCCAATCCGTCTCTGATGTGTTGCATTCCGGCAGCTAGCAAACTAGAACACATGCACACAACACTATCCTATTTATGTAAAGTTCAAAAACGGATAAAATACCTGATCCTGAACTAGACCTAATAATGGAGGAGAAAATGCCCAAAAGGACATTGTTTTGGCTTGCTAATGCTGCTGGAATACAATATACCAGAAATAGATTGGCTTTTACAAAGGGGATTTATTAGGTTACAAATGTACAGTCCTAAGGCCATGAAAGTGTCCAAATTAAGGCATTCAGAGAAAGTTATTTTGACTCTGAAGAAAGGCTGCTGGCATCTGGAACACCTACATCAGCCTGCAAGGCATGTGGCTGGCATCTGTTGGTCCTTGCTCCTGGTTTATTGCCTTCAACTTCTGATTTCAGTGGCTTTCCCTCTAAGCGTCTGTGCTTCTTCACTTAGCTTATCAGGGACAAACTCTGAATTTCATCTCTTAGCTTAGAATCTCCAAATATCTGTGTCTTGGTTTCATCTCTCTGTTCTCTGTGTCAGCTCTAAGTTCTCTCTCATAAAGGGCTCCAGAAAAGGATTAAGACCCACCTTGTATTGGGTAGGTCACATCTCCATGGAAACAACCTAATCAAGAATTCCCACCCAACAACAGATGTGAACCCATAAGATTGAATTAGAAGAACATGGCTTTATGGAGAACATATCAGCTTTAAAACAGCATATTCCACAGTCTGGACCCAAAAAGGACATGCTCTTTCCACATACAAGATACATTCATTCATCACAATATTATAAAAACCTTGAATCATTTCAATAACAATATGAATATAACACAAGGTCAAAAACAGTGCAAAATCTTATCAAAATCAGTTACAGTCATGGTCTGTCCTAAAGCAAAGTTCTTCTCTAGCTGTGGAGCTATGAAACTTAGAACAGTCATATCTGCTGCCAATATACAAAGGAGGGACAGTCATAGGATAAACATTCCCATTTCCATAGGGTAAAACTGAAAGAAAAACAGGGATCACCGGACCCAAACAGTTCCGAAAACCAGCAGGGCAAACTCCATTAGATTATAAGTTCTGAGGATCATTTACAGAATGACATTTCAACCTTGGGCAGTTCCACCCTTTCCAAGGGCTTATACAGTGGCCCTGTAATCTTCAAATATTGGGGTGAGGGTTTGAACATATCCAAGCTTTAGGGAGACCATCAAGTTTTCAGTTCCACCCTCCTCAAGCATTTGGGTGGCACGTGGATTCTCTGCCATCTCCAGGGCACATATTCCACCCCTTCAGAAGAGTGAGGTTGCGGCCAGGCTCTCCTCAATCCTCAGGGAATGTGCTCAACCCTCTCTGCGTCCAGAGGGGACAACACTCCTCCTGGGCAACAAAGCGGAAGGCCCACTCTTTGCTTCTGGGGCAAACTCACTTTCCCCACATGCATGAATGGATCCCCTCTCCTGGCCTGAAATTTCCTGACTCCAGACCTTAGCTTCTATGGTTCTACCTTTGAAATTGTATTTCCTTCAATCTGCCCTTTTTCTCTTCCTTTTAGACCATATGGGCAGTGGTTCCATTTATACATTTCCTTCAACACTCTTATCAGTTTTCCATGCAGTGTGTAGGGACCACAGCCATTAGACAATAGGACTTTCCAAAAATCCTTTCTGGGTAACTGCATTTCCAATCCTGGCTTTTTCTGAAATGGCTGACTGGTTCCATGTTTGTTTAAACCCTCACATGGGGCACTATTCTCTGGGGTCTTGCATTCTTTAAGCCCAGAATTTTCCAGACCATACATTTCTGGTTTCTTTGTACCCAAGAGTTCAGTTCTCAGCTTCTCTCATTCCTGTTGCATTTTACTAAAGCTTCAAGGAGAAACCAGGCTTCACTTTCCACATTTAGTTTGGAAATCTCTTCAGTTAATTATCCCAGCTTGTTGCTTTCAAATTCTGCTTTTTCTCCAACACCAGGACTCAATTTTGCCAAATTCTCTGCTACTTTTAAAACAAGGATTACCTTTCTTTCAGTTTGCAATGAAACATTCCTCATCCCTATCTAAGGCCTTATGGTAGATATCCTTAGAGTCCATATTTCTACCAACAGTCTCTTCAAAATAATCTAGGCCTTCTCTATCAAGCATATCACAATTATTCCAGAACCTTTCCCTTACCCATTTATAAAGCCATTTCAGAATTTTTGGCATTTGCAAAATCACAGCACCCCCACACCTCTGGTACCAAAATCTGTTTTGGTTTGCTAGTCTGATGGAATATGATATACCAGAAATGGACTGGCTTTTACAAAGGGAATTTATTAAGTTACAAACTTACAGTTCTAAGGCCATGAAAATGTCCAAAAATTAAGACATCCGGAGAAAGATACCGTGACTTTTGAAGGAAGGCCACTGGCATCTGGAACACCTACGTCAGCTGGGAAGGCATGTGGCTGGCACCTGCTGGTCCTTGCTCTTGGTTTGCTGCTTTCAGCTTCTGATTCCAGTGGCTTTCTCTCTAAGCATCTTGTGGTTCCTCACTTAGCTTACCAGGGACAAACTCTGGATTTCATCTCTTAGTTTAGCATCTCCAAACATCTGTGTCTTGGTTTCATCTCTCTGCATCAGCTCTGAGTTCTCACTTACAAAGGGCTCTAGGAAAGGATTAAGACCCACCTTGAATTGGGTGGGTTATAGCTCCATGGAAACAACCTAATCAGAAGGTCCGACCCAACAACAGGTCTCCCCCGACAAAACTGGATTAGAAGAACATGGCTTTTCTGAGGTATATATAACTGTTTCAAATCAGCATAGACAATATTAGGGCATATGAAAAAAATAGAATTAGCCTATAAGCTTTACATCAATGTCAAATATCTTGAACTTGATAACTATACTTAGGTGGTTACATAAATAAATATCCTTGTTCTTAGGAAACCTGGAAGTATTAAGTGTTCAGAGAAATGAAGTATACAACCTACTCTCAAATACTTAGAAAATAGAGAGACAGGAAGTAGATAGGACAGATGGACAGATGGATGGGTGGATGGATACATAGATATATAGATGGTAGATAGAATGATATGCCAAATGTGGCAAAATGTTAAAAGTTGGTGAATTTGGGTATCTGGGTTTGTGGTGTGTTGGAGTTATCCCTACAAGTTTTGTATTATTTTGGCAACAATCTTGTAAGTTTGAAATTGTTTTTTTAAAAAAAATTAACTGGAAAAATCAATGTATGGAATGAGAAGTTAAGACAGTAGCTACATTTTTCAGGGTGGTAGGTAGTGACTACAAAGGAGTTCTGAGATTCTGTTTCTTGATCTGATTGCCTGTTATTTGAATGATTCACTGTATGAAAAGTTTTAGCTGCACATTTTTAATTGTACACTTCTCTATGAGCTTACTTCAATACAAACATCACATTTTTGGAAAATGAAGTGTGATATGTACCTGACTATGGACACTAAGGGTAGTTTTTTCAGTCATAGTGCTGTGGTGTTTCACTCACAGGTGTTTATTGAATTGCACTGTCCAAAGGAGAACAGTAGAAAGAGTAACAGTGAGGCAGGGGCCCAGGTAACTCTAACCACCAACCTCAGAGTAAAGCAGGGTGGCCAACAGCTCATCCTAGGACAGAAGGGTATACCTGCTCAGTTGCCTGACAATGCCTCAGTAGCAGTCACTCACACCCAGCCTACCAGCTAAGGCTCTACAACCCGCATCCCACAACCACAGCAGGCTGGAGAGGTTGGGAATAAAGATAGGAGAGCATGCCACACTAGTGACCTGGGAAGATGAGGGCCCAATCCCATCCAGGAAATATGACAGCAGAGTTCAGCCCCTAAAGTACAGTTTTGGGAGACAATAGCACACTAACCTGTAGTTCTCATTATAACTTGTACTAGACAGTAATCTAGTTTTTAAGAGGTCTTATCAATTTCTTTCCTGACCTTTATCTAAAACTTGGACCACATTCCCACTAATACAGACTCAGAGCTATATCCGAAAAGACTCGGTAGTATTTCACAAGACAAGTAATTCTTGAGAAGTAAAAACATATGTACCAGCTAAAAAAGCAAATGTTCACTGAAGTCCTGTAACTTGCTAAGTCCCACGGCAATTTAGTGGCAAAACCACCCAAGAACTCGAGTCATATCTCTTTTCCTTAGAGTATGTGAGTTCCAGAAGGTCGTTCACCTCACCCTACCCCTAAGTCACTGAGGCTGTCCATGACAGAGCTGAACTATGTCTCAAAGGGAAATACAACACATAAGCTTTCTGCTCTGACCCTACACCTCCCCTACAAAAGAACCATATAACAGGGTGGGTTTTGCTCCTCAGTCTGAGATCTGTCTTCCATGGAGGTTGGAGCAAAGTTCCTACCACAAAACCTGTCATTTTATGATTCTCACAAGATCCATTTGTCCCCTCTCAAATAACAGGAATTTTAAAGCAAAAACAAACTGAAGGGAAAACAAGAGGAAAAAAGGGCAGAGACCATGTCCGTTCCTGTCCTCTAATTCCCATCTGCTCTTGTTCTCTGGAAAAAGAATGTAAATTATTCCCATAACCTCTTCTGGCTCAGGCAGATCCAACCTTCCCTCTTCCTCAGGGGATCACAGCTGAGCACCTCTAGGACACCCATGGGGAACTGTGTCAGGGACTGTGTGGGACACAAAGATGACTGAGACAGCCTTGCAGCCCTCAAGGAGTTTTAAGTACAGTGGAGGAGACAAGGCATGAAAAAAAGCAAATGATGTTGGCAGAAGAAAAGTACTGAGTCCTGGGAGAGACCTAGATAGGGCTTGGGGTGCTGGGAATAAAGGAAACAAGAGGTCACTACCATTCTCAGCCCCCCACTAGATACTGAGCTCCCGGACCCTCCAACAGCCCAGGCATATACGGGCTCTAGGAGCAGCTTCCCCTTGAGGAAAACCCCTGTCAACAACTGCTACTACAACTGCTCCTAATAATAATAGCAGTGATAATAATGAGCACTTCCTGTGCACTAAGCAGTCTTTATAATTACTACTCTGTGGTTGCTTCCCTCTTGTTGATGAGGTTTTTTCCAGATATATTTCAGAACACTTTTTGATATTTCTGAGAATTGGATTTGGAATTACAGTAAACATATAAATTAATATAAGAGAAAATGATCATTTCTATATAATTAATTATTTCCACTAAGAATATGATGTCTTGACATTTCTTTGTGTCATCTTTTATATTCCTCAGGGACGTTGTATAGCTTGTTTTCTGTTTGCCTCTGCCATATCCATTTACAATTACAACCTTAATAGAGTCTTCATAGTTTTTGATGGTCATTTTAAAAATTTTTTATAGACATTCAATACAGTAATGCTATTGATGTAGACATTTTTATCTCCTTTATGACTTTTTAATGAATTCTACTAGTTTTGGGGTTTTCCTGTGGCTTTTTTTTAATTGTGATAACATATGTACAATGCAAAAGTTTTCCATTTTAACCACTTTCAAGTGTACAATTCAATGATATAATTACATTCACAATATTTTGCCACCATCACCAAAATCCATTATCAAAACATTTTCTTTAACTCCAAACACAAACTCTGTACCTATTAAGTAATAACTCCCTATTCCCCTTTCCCACACCCCTAGTAATCTGTACTCTATTTTCTGCCTCTATAAATTTGCATATTTTAGCTATTTCATATAAGCGAACAGCACAATACCTGCCCCTTTGTATCTGTCTTATTTCACTCAACGTGTCAGCAACGGGTTCATTCATGTTGTAGTATGTATCAGAACTTCATTCCTTTTTATGGCTGAGTACATTCCATTGTATGTGTGTTCATTTGAAACTCTTATGGGCACCATAAAGCCATATTTTAATCCAATCTTGTAGGGCCAGACTTATTGTGGGTGGGACCTTTTGATTAGGTTGTTTCCAAGAAAATGTGACCCACTCAATTCAAGGTAGGTCTTAATCCTTTTACTGGAGCCCTGCATGAAGAGAATAAAAGGCAGATAACTGAGAGAGAAAGCAGAGTAGACACAGAGAGTAGAGAGATGAAACCAAGACACAGACATTTGGAGAGGCTAAGCTAAGAGATGAAATACAGAGTTTTTCCTGGAGAAGCTAAGTGAGGACCCACAGATGCTTAAAAGAAGGAAGTCACAGGAATCAGAAGCTGAAAGCAATGAACTGGAAGCAAGGACCAATACACGTTGTCATGAGCCTTCCCATGTGACAGAGAAACCCCAGATGCGATTTCCTAGAATCCTGGGCCTTTCTTGAGTGAAGGTATCCCCTTTTTTATTCCTTAATTTGGACATTTTCATGACCTTAGAACTGTAAGTTTGTAACCTAATAAATGCCCTTTGTAAAAGCCATTCCATTTCTGGTATATTATATTCTGGCAGCATTAGCCATCAGAAACAGGATGTGTATACCACATTTTGTTTATCCTTTCATTTGGTGGATGTGCTAAGCACTTTTCATTTTCATTTCATCAGAATAACTCTATGAGGTAGATACTACACTATCCTTAGCCCCCCTTTTACTGATAAGACAACTGAGGCTTAAAGAGACTTTTTATTCATTCATCCAACAAATATTTTTTCATTATCTACCATGAACCTTATACAACTCGAGCAGTGTCTATAAAAAAAAAAATTCCTGTCTAATTCTTATTTATATTCTGGTGGGAGGTAAATAAGTTGCACAAGATCACCTAGCTTATTTAGGTAGTAGAGTCAGGATCTGAACCCAGGATTTCAATCCAGGATTTTTTACTACAAAACCTCTGCTTTAACCGCTAGGCTCTTCAATATCCAAACAACAAAGCTGACTGGGCCCAGCCACCTGGCATTTGTACTCATCAATTAACCGTAAATACCACATTTCCTTTATTTTCAGATGTACTTTTTTCATCTTTTAATATGTCTAAATCTGGCTACATCTTATATGTTGAAAGAACTCAGTGGGCTGCAGGCAGAGGAGTATGATACTGCTGTTCAAGTGTGGGTTGAGCTGGACACAGGTTATTTCATCATCTCCTCAGCTGAGTTTTCTGAAATGTAACGTGCGCAGATGAATTTTATCTTCTTGTTTGTTTGTTTGTTTTTTAAATTTTTTTTATTTTTTACATGGACAGGCACCGGGAATCGAACCCGGGTCCTCTGGTATGGCAGGCGAACATTCTTGCCTGCTGCTAAGATAAATAAAGATAAGATAAGATTCAGCCAGCCTGAATTTTATCTTATATTAAGATCCCTAACATTACCTCAAATGCATTTTAAAAATCTCACTGTAATGCAACAGCGAAAGGAAAAGCTATTGTTTCTGCAAAAGGCTTCCTGTCACACACAAGCAATGTAATTATAGGGAGTAGAAATTGCCATATCTCCTGGAACAGATTACAGAATTTTCAAAGCTTAAAGAAATTGAAGTGACTGATTCATACATCATAAAGGACTATCATTCAAATGAAAAATGTACTCTAATTGTCAGAAGCTTCCAGCTAATTTTCAAGAGAAGTAATTTAACTACCAGCAATATATAATCAATTAAAAGAGGAAAAACTAGGTGCTTAGCCAAAGAGAAAATGCAGCCCAAATCCTACTACTCTTGATAAGCCTTGAAATTACACTGCCAGCCCTGAAGGGATCAAGATCATGAGTAAGCTGCTTTTTGAAAAGCATCACATACTCTGAAGCTACACATAACTTCCGAGAACCAAACGTGATACAGAATTTCATTAATGTGAAAAATATCTAAACTCTTAACTCTGGTTATATAGAAAGAGCAACTCATATGTAAGGATATGAACAAATGAAAGCCACTATAGACAATTTTTAAGTGGATACATTTAAAATCACGTCTCTTTATTTCTGGAAAGATGCAATTAACTCAAGGGCATATTTTGCATTTTCACTGAAAAAACTGATACCATTACCATTATCAATGTTGCCTCAGAATAAAGGAATATGGCAATAACAATAACGGCTGCCATTTATTGAGGACCTGCCAAACACTGTATTTGATATTTTACATCCATTGTTCTCTAACCCTCGTGGCAATTCTATAAGGGAATTACTCTTAGCAGTTCCATTTTATATTTAAGGAAATTAAAGTTCAAGGAAACCAGTGACTTGGCAAGGCCACATAGCCAGCAAGCAGTCAAGCTGGGACTGGACCCTGGTCTTCCTGAGTCCAATGCCCAAATGATTTCCAAAGCACAATCAAGCCTCTCCTACTAACGATTCACCATGCCCACTCCATCTGGTACAGTGAGCACAGGTAAGCCTTCACCTAAAGAAATGTTTTTAGGATCTCAGAACAGCATAAATTCTAGGTAGCTAGGTCCCACCTCTCAACCTCAGCACCCCCAAATTAATCCAAGGTTTGCTGTTTATATGACTGTGTTTCCATTTTCTCAACCAGCACTTGAAAGAACATGCTCACATAGCCCCCCAACTGACCAACTTCCCCAACATTCACACAGCCACTCAAATTAACCAGTTCATTTTTTTAAGTTGTGTCAATTAAATATCAAAGTCCAGAGAAGACAGTAGAAAGGCTTGGCAAGGGAGTCCTCTCAGATTCTGAGATTAAGACAGAAAAAGGCCGGTGGCGCTTTTTTCATTCGAGTATGCTGTTTCAAGTGAGGGCTAAGGGAAGCAGAGGCCTCCCTGGGCCCATGGGAGAATCCAGTTTGATGTGCCAGCTACCTTCTGGGATCCAGCTGAAGTCTCCAGGGCCACCCACAGTGATAAACGACTGCTTTTCTTCCTGATCATATTTTTCCAGGGTGACAGGTGAGTTTGACCCCGTCACGTGAACATATGCCTCTCAATACAGTCTTGCCTCTAATGTAAAATCCTTCTCAAGGCTATTCAGGGAATAGTCCCTTAGCAAAGGGCCTCAAGCTTGGGCACTAAGAATGCACTAAAACAATTCAGGAAGCATTCACTGATCATCTCTGAAGGTGCAGAGATGAATAAGATGTGGTCCTACCATCAAACAACTCACAGTCGAGCAGGGGAGGTAAGATCAGCCCCAAACCAACAATAATAAAAAGCAGAACAAAGTGGGGAGGAAAGAACAATTCTAGATGCAAGGTCAATAATAATCTCAGCTAAAACTGGCTGAGAACCTACTAGGTATTAGATATTATACCGGGTATTTTATATACATAATCCTATTTAACCCCACAACCCACTCTGTGAAATGTGTTCTAATACTATCTTTACAATTGAGGAAACAGACGGAGGGGCAAAGTATCTTGCCTACAGTCTTAAAACAAATTTGTAAATATTAGAAATGAAATTTGGACATCCTGGCCAATCCAAAGTTTGTATTATTTTCACCATAACAGACTACATCGCCTGGAATAAAGAAATTCTCTCTGATGGAAGAGGAACGTGAACAGGTTTGGAATACATTAGGTGAAGATAGGAGGGAAAAATAATCCAAGCAGAGAAGATAGCAAGAAGGAAGTCCTAGAGGTAAGACAGACCAGTAGTCACAGGTCAGCTGAAGCAGTGGGATAAAGTCAAGCTACCAACACAAAGGAAAAGGTGTGTGGTCAATGAGTTAGGGGACCAGTGTCAGGAGACCTGGGTTCTATTCCTGGCTTGACTACTGACTAACTTGTGACCATGAGGAGTTCCTATCCCCTTTCAGTAAAGTGACCTTGAGGAGTTCCTATTCTCTTTCAGTTCCTTTTTCCCCATCAGTAAAATGAGGGTATTGGAAAAGTCCTCTCTACCTTGACTGCTTGATGATACTCATAAGAGGCCAAGCAGGACAGTGTTAAACTGGGTGCTAGGTAGACCCAAGTTAATTAATTCCTCTGAGTCTTGGTTTCCTCAGCTATAATATGAGGACAACAGCAATGCTTGCTTCACAGCGCTGAGGTAAAGGCAGAATGAAATGAACATAAAGCGCTTCACACCATGCTTGTCAAACTAAATGTTTAGTAATTGGAGGCAGCTATGTCATCATCATCACTGTCACTCTTCTTTAAGGAGTCTAAAAAGCAAGTATAGTGGTCATGGGCCAAAAGGGAAAGGAAGGGAAACAAAGGGAAGGGAATGGAAGGAAGGAAGGAAGAGAGGAAAGAAGGAAGGAAGGGAGGGAGGGAGGGAGGGAGGGAAGAAGGGAGGAAAGAAGGGGAAAAATCTCACTGAACCATAAGTCCCTCCCATGACTAGATCATGAGGCTGCTGTTTCACCACAAAGAGCCATGCCATACCTTCTCTTCTGAAGAAACCGTCAGCTTGTCACTGGATATCAAGCTGCACACTTGGTCCAGACTTAGGCTAAGAAATTCTTCCCCCAGCATCACCTCTGGAAAGTGCTGCTCTGTTCCAAAAAAAAAAAGCAGAAGTTAAGAAAACTAAGTTATAACACACTTCTGGCTTTCCTTGAACCAATGTCATGACAACCTGTGAAATTGACAGTGGAGTCCTGGTAGACAGACAAATATTCTGGCTAGAGAGAAACCAGCCTTTTTTTTTTCTTTTCTTTTTTTTTTTCTTTTGTATGCTGTATGGTTGGGGTCAGATTTCATTTTTTCCATGTGAGCATCCTGTTATTGCAGCACCATTTGTTAAATGTTTTGTTTGTTTGTTTGTTTTAGGGAAAGTGCATGAGCTGGGAAACCAACCCAGGTCTCTTGCATGGCAGGCAAGAATCCTGACACTGAACTACTCTTGCACCCCCTAAACCAGCCATTAAATTCAGCAGTAAAGACATCACCCTGTGTGATCCTCCTCTAAAACAACGACACAGACAAAAATGGGGCAGAGAGAGCCGAGGTTACATCTTTTCCATGTGCCATGAGATTAAGAATGATATTGCAGAAAAGCCTCACTGGGATCTGCCTAATTAGTTGAACTCATTTTCTGTCAAGGTGTGAGATAGTAGAGCTGCGGATGGTGCCTCCCACAGCACAACCAAACAGAAGCAAATCAGGACTGTTGTGTAGCTGGAAGTCCCTGGGGGTTCTGGTAGGAAGCCAACATTAAAAGGGTCGAAAACAGGATCATCTTTTCTTGCCCAAAGTGGAGCCTACCATAGCCAGTGTCTGGTTGACAAGAAGGCCAAACCAAGCACCCACCAAAGCACGGCAGTCACAAAGCTGGTCCCACCACCACGACATCAGGCCATGGCAGCCAGGTCTAAGGAAGCTGTTAAGATGGAAGAGGCCTTGGGGGACAGCTCAAACAGAACCAAACCCCATTAAGCTGCAGTGGTATTAGGCATGAGGTAAATTCCTACCCTGACACATGCCCAGCTACAGTCCTGTTGTTATATAGACAGTGAAATGTCCGGGGAAAAGCACCAACTTCAAAAAACGTGGCCTACTCTCTCTCAAGCCAACTAGGGAGGTAAACGCACTGCCTACGCCCCATGTGGGACTTGACTCCCAGGGATGAGCCTGGACCCAGCATTATGGGACTGAGAAAGACTTCTTGACCAAAAAGGGAAAGAGAGAAATGAAACAAAGTTTCAGTGTCTGAGAGATTTCAAATAGTTGAGAGGTTGTTCTGGAAGTTATTTTTATACATTATATAGATGTCCCTTTTTAGTTTATGGTTTATTGAAGTGGCTAGAGAGAAGTACCTGTGACTGTTGAGCTGTGTTCCAATAGCCTTGATTCTTGAAGATGATTATATAACAATACAGCTTTTACAATGTGACTGTGTGATTATGAAAACCTTGTGGCTGATACTCTCCTTAACCAGTTAATGGACAGATGAGTAAAAAATAAGGACAATAAATAAATAAATAATGGGATGTTCTTTTTCATTTTTATTTTTATTCTCATATATATAGGAATAATGAAAATGTCCAAAAATTGTTTGTGCTGATGAATATACAACCATATGATGATACTGTGAAGCACTGATTGTACCCTTTGGATGATTATAGGGTATGTGAATATATCTCAATAAATTGCATTAAAAAAAGAAGAAATATATGATGATTGTCTGGCCTAGAATGTTGGTAGTGAAATGGGTAGAGGAAATGCATAGATAAAAAGGAATAAAGCAGAATCTCAAAACTTGGTTTTTTTTTCTAAAATATTTTTGAGCACAGATGGTATGCCAATTATTGTGCTGTTGCAGAAATACAGTTTTGCTGTTGTAAAAATGTAAAAACTGAAATTTTTTACCTTAATGTAACTAAAATCAAAATAAATAAGTTACTATTAAGTTATAAACAAACCAAAAAAAAAGTGGCCTAGATTCAATATCTGGCTTTGCATTTACAAGGTATGTCTTTGGGACAGTGGCAACATCTCCCTGAACCTCACTAACCTGTTTTGTAAAATAGGGATAACGCCACTTGCCTCACGTCCCTCCCATGCTGTGTTAGATTCAGTTGTCAACTTGGCCAGGTGAGCATACCTAGTCTTGTTGCTGCAGACATAAACCAATGGTGTGTGAACCTCATCTGTTGCTAATTACATCTGCAGTCAGCTAGGAGGCGTGTCTGCTGCAGTGAGTGACGTTTGACTTAATTGGCTAGTGCTTAAATGAGAGAATGCAATGTAGCACAGCTAAGCAGCTTGGCATTCCTCATCTCAGCACTAGCAGCTCAGCCCAGGCCTTTGGAGATGCAGAAAGAAGTCACCCCGGGGAAAGTTGTTGGAACCCAGGGGCCTGGAGAGAATACCAGTAGAAACCAGCCTGTGCCTTCCACGTAAGAAAGAACCTCAGTGGAAAGTTAGCTGCCTTTCCTCTGAAGAACCAACAAAATAAATCCCCTTTTATTAAAAGCCAATCCATCTCTGGTGTGTTGCATTCTGGCAGCTAGCAAACTAGAACACATGCTCTGATGAAAAAGGATCCATGAAAGTGCCTTGTGAGCTATTCCAAAGTCAACCAAACCATAAGCTAATAATTCCTGATGCAGCAGGCTCTGGAGATCACAGGATTCTCCAACATCTGATGCAGACCTTGTTCCTTTTTCAGTTTTCTCACAGCCCTGTTCCATCACCCCAAGGAGCATCTGTATCCCTGGCCTATCAGTCTCCAGGCTTACCCCTTCATTCTTTGGTGGCCCCTCTCTGACCTGGTAACATCTTAGATAACTTTAAGTGACTATACCTCTCCACCAGCCTAATGATATCGTTGTGGTTACGATTAAAGCTTGTCCATGTACCCTCATTTACTTAGACTGATACTGAACTCTCGTGAAAATATCAGGAATATTTGTACATAATAAGACAAATTTAATTCCTCTATGAAGGGAAGCAATTTTATTGAAGTTAGTAAATTAAAAAGCTGGTCTTTGCTTTCCTACATATCAACAGGAAAAAGACTTCAATTAAAGCTAGAGAGACCTTAGCTTACACATTCCAAAGATTTTCCTATGAGACAATTTAAGACGAGATTGTATTATTTTAAAAGTTTTAAATTACAAAGACTTTTAAGTAAAAAGCAAGAGCACAAGGGCTTCCAGTCAACAAAAATGACAGCATAGGATTCTTCAGGGTGCCGTTCTCCCACACAATCTTTGAACAACTACCAAAAACTGGCAAAGCCACCTTCCTCAGAACTTCAGAAACAAATGATTTCAGTAACTGTACAAGTGCCAAATCAAGAAAACACAACTTTAGAAAGCAGTGGGAGACGCTCATGAGAGTCTTTGGCTCTGGTGTGGAAGGAACAAATTAAACCCTATCACATACTATGGTGCCAATAAGACAGTACCAGTCTATTCATTGGAATCCTGAAAGACTGAATCAGGAAACTCTTTTTAGGCTCACCCTTGCAGAATGTGCCCTGTGAGCAGAAGCAGCTGCAGACAGCTAAATCAATGTAAGAAACAATTAAGTCAAAGAGGTCTGGGTCAAAGGATGAACTGCTTTAAATCATACAATAGAGCTCTCAAGAGAGAGACAAAGAGTATTGAATAGGGAGTGAGGGGCACTCAAATTCTTGTAAACAGGGAAATACCAAAGAATGCAAGTAACCATAAGCCCGGGACAAGACACAGGCTCAGAAAAGACAGAAAGTACCTTGCACTTCATATTTGTCTCAGGCTGATCGTCTAGATATATGAAGGCTAAACTCAGAAGAAGAGCACCAGCAAAACACAGGGAAAATGTGTAAAGACTGCGAAAGGTGTTTTTTCTCATTGGTTTGCATGCTTTTTGTTAGCTCCTGGAACTCAAGGAAATATCAGTCATAACATTAGCTAGTTAAAAACTTAAGGAACAAACACCTCAGGGACTAAATCCCAGAGATAATATTTTAAAATATTAAGACATATAGAGTGCTACAAAAGATTACAAGACAAACAAAGAAACAGGAATTAATGACTGATTCAAAGAAGAAGATAAAAATCCAGAAACCATCAGTGAAGAAGACCAGACTTTGGATACACCAGACAAAGACTTAAAAAAAAATGGTCCTCGATATGCTTGGGGAGATAAAGGAAAACACAGAGTAAGAAAGATATCAGGGAAACAAAGAGTGAACAAAATGAAAATCTCAATAAAGACATAGAAATTTTAAAAAGGAACCAAACAAACACTGCAGTTGAAGACTATGCAAATTCAACAAAAGACATAAATATGCATTTTCAAGAACCACAACAAACCCCAAACAGGATAAACTCAAAGAAAACCATACCCATACACATAATAGTCAAACTGCCAAATGCCAAGGACTAGAAGAGAGTTTTAAGAGCTGCAAGAGAAGAGAAATGTGTTACATACAAGGGAGTCCCAAAGAGATTAAGTGCCAATTTCTCACCAGAAACCATGGAGGCAAAAAGGAATAGAGCAAAATATTTAAGATGCTGAAAGAAAACAATTACTAACCAAGAATTATATATCTGGAGAGACTGTTTTTCAAAAATGAGAGATAGATTAAGATATTTCCAGATATACAAAAGCTGAAGGAGTTTGTCACCACTAGACCTACTCTACAAGCAATGCTAAATGAAAGTTTTCAGACTGAAAGAAAAGGAAAATAGATAGTAGATCAAAGCATAAGAAATAAAGACCTCCAATAAATTAACCATATGGGTAATTATAAAGGCCAGTATTATTGTATTAATTTTCTGGTATGTAACTCTACTTTTTACTTCTTAACAGTGCTAAAATGCAAATCAATAAAAGTAATGATAAATCTATGCTTGTAACATACAATATATAAAGCTATACTTTATAATAACTACAACAAAAAGGTAGAGAGACTGATGGGTATAGAAGCTGTACTTGGGAGCTATTAAAGCTAAGTTTGTTATACATTTAGGATATTAAATTTAAGCCTCATGGAAGCCCAAAGAAAATATCTGAAATATAAATACAGAAGGAAAAGAGACAGGACTCAAAATGGTACAACACAAAAAATCAAATAAATGTGAAGGTAGACACTGATAGAAGATTTACAGACAAAAAAAATATGACTTACAAAGACCAATTAACAAAATCGCAAAAGAAATTCCTGCATTATTAGTAGTGACTTGAAATGTAAATGGATTAAACTCTCCAATCAAAAGGCAGAGATTGGCTGAATGAATAAAATCAGCATGACCCAACTACACGCACACCTCATTTTATTGCTCTTTACTTTATTGTACTTCACAGATATTGTGGGTTTTCTTTTAATATATTGAAGATTTGTGGCAACCCTGCACCAAGCAAGTCTATTGGCACCGTTTTAACAACATATATGCTCACTTCATGTATGGAGGAAGTTTTAGTGGTCCAGATAGAAGATCAAACCAGCCACAAGATTCACTTAAACCAAAGCCTAACTCAGAACAAGTCCCTAATTCTTTTCCATTCTATGGAGACTGAGAGAGGTAAGGAAGCTGGAGAAGAAAAGTTTAAAGCTTACAGAGGTTGGTATATGAGCTTTAAGGAAAGAAGCCATCTCCAGAACGTAAAAGTGCAAGGTGAATTCCTAAAGCCTCTAGCAAGCACAAACCCAGGAAAAGAAGAAAGCACCATGGCTCTAGCTCCACGCAGGCCCATTAAGACAGAGAGGACACATTTCACATATGCCTCAGGCTGATCTTTATAGAAAGGCCAAGCTCTAAAGGAGACCACTAGCCAAAGTGGAGCCATTTTCAAAAGACAGTAAAAGGTGCATTTTGCCTTGGTTTGTTTGTTTTGAATAGTTCCTGGAATTCAAGAAAATTTCTGCCATATCACTAGTTGAACACAAACAAGGAACAGATAGCTCAGGGACCAAATCCCAGAGTTAACATTTTAAAATATTAAAATGTATACTGTGCAACATAAGATTATAAGATGAAGAAAAGGGAAATGATGGCCCATCCAAAGGAACAAGATAAAAATCCAGAAATTATCAATGAAGAGAACTAGACTTTGGAATTATCAGCCAGAAACATTTAAAAAATGGTCCTCAGAAGTGTAACAAACAACAGGTATCAGTGGCTGAGAAAATTCAAATAGAGTTGAGAGGCTACTCTTGAGGTTACTCTTAAGGCAAACTTCAATTAGACATTGCTACCTATCATATCTTGCCAAACCCCAACCAAAACCATTCCAGGCAATCATAAAGAATACCTAGAGTTTTATATAAGATTCTACAAAGGTTCCATGTACCAGGGTAACAGTCCAGAAACCTACAACCTCCAAATGGGACCCTGGACCAGGTAAATCCTGAAATGTAGAGGGGCCAGCCTTTCCAGAACATCAAATAGTTCCATTCCATATCCCATATTATTGACAGCCCCTTCCAACATGAAAAAGTCAGAATGGGTATAACCCAAATACCCCTAAAGAGTGGGAGAAATATCAAAGGTGATGGTAAAGTTATGCAGAGAAGGTAGGGTTTAACAAATGAATATGATTGCTGAATCATAATACTGATATTTCTTTTAGTTCCAGTATCTTAGAGCAGCTAGAAATAAAAATCTAAAATGGTGGAATTGTAACCCATACCAAACTCTGAAATCTGTTCTACAACTAATTGTTGCAATGTGCTCGGAAATTTATTGCTTTCTTGTATATATGTTATTTTTCACAAAAAAGAAAAAATATTTTCTTCTAGTCTCCAGCATTTTGGAGCAGCTAGAAGGAAAAAGCTGAAATAGTGGAATGGTGACTCATAAAAAACTCAAATCTGTTCTGTATCTTCTTGTCAAAGTGTACTTTGAAAAGCATTGCTCTTTCTTTATTTTCTTTGTACATACGCTATAAAAAACATTGAAAAAAATGGTCCTCAAATGTGGAGAAACTGGAACACTTATACACTGCTGGTGGGAATGTATAATGGTACATTAGCTATGGAAGACAGCTAAATATTGAGTTGCCCTATGACCTGGCAATACCACTACTTAGTATATACCCAGAAGAGCTGAGAGCAGTGACACAGACATCTGCACACCAAGGTTCATAGTAGCACTATTCACAATTGCCAAAAGATGGAAATAATTCAAGTGCCCATCAACAGATGAGTGGATAAACAAAATGTGGTATATACATTTGATGGAATATTGTGCATCAGTAAGACAAAATGAGATCCTGACGTACATGACAACATGGATGAAACTTGAGAACATAATGCCAAGTAAAATATGCCAGACACAAAAAGATAGATACTGTATGTTTTCACTATTATGACCTTGGTAAAAGCAAACTCAGAGGCTTATGTTATAGAAACTAGGGGACCTAGAGATACACAGAAGCTAAAGACATGTGAACAGATAGCTAATGAGTTTGAACTTCAATGTAAGGGAATGGATAGAAGTGAAGGCAGTTCTTTAGTGGGTTTATAAGTAATATTGCCATATTGAAGGTGAACATGATTGAAAGTGTTTAGGTAGAGTCATGTATCCCACGGATTAACACTACAAATATAAGTAAGTTCTTGCATGAATTACTTCAAAGGTATGAATCTTGTACAAAGAGTTAATAACAGAGCAGTATAGGGGAAAAACTACTATTGCATGCTATGGTCTATAGTTAACAAAATATCAACAATACCAAAGCACTACCAGGAGTAAACAATTGGGGTGGAAGGACAAGAGTTGAGGGGAGGTTTGGACTTTTATTTGGTGAGGGTGTATTTATCAGTTATTTTTCTCTTTGAAGCAATGAAAGTTGCCTAAAACTGAGAGTACTGATAATTGTACAACTAAGTGAAGATAATGTGAGACATGAATTGTTGGCTTTGGACATTATACATGATGTCCAATGGTTGGAAGTGGCTGAAGGAAACATTGACTAAGAAGTAAAATGGTGAATTGCGGTGTATACATATGATGGAATATTATGTGGCTACAGAAACAAACAAAGTCATGAGGCATGCCACAAGGTGAATAAAGCTTGGGGACATGATGTGGTGCAAAATAAGCCAGAAATAAAAGCATAGATACTGTATGATCTCTTTTAGAAAATACATATAAGAAAATTGGGGTCTACATTGTAAGCTTTTATAGCAGTCACATTTAATCCAGAGCTGTTAATGTTATTTCTAGATTCCAAGAGGTTGTGCTATATATGTATAACCAGGTACCTTCCTGGAACTTTGGCTACCTGTATGACACTGAAGACTCAGTGTTGGAGTTCTGCAGCTCTGAAAGTCAGCATTGCTACTGACTTAGTGATAAGAATGAAGCCAATTAGATTGGGACCAAGATGAATCAAAATACAGGGGTAAGAATGACATTGTCTATATTTTAGAACTTCATCTAGTGTATGAGACCAAAGGAGGAGAGGTTTATTTTGCCCAAAACCTAAATTTCCTGTAGCACATAATCTAACTTAACCTGTCTGGTTAGTTCATCTAAACAACCCAAACACATGGAACCCAGAATGGGAATGAGGGCTTATAATTCTGTATGGCTTAATGTAATGCCCAGATACATGCCAAAGTATGTCAGGCAGTTAATTTAAAAATATTGACAAAGTCCGTTGGGGGACAAGAGAGAAAATATGGAGCTATTAAGCTCCTGATACTGAGCTATTAAACTCCTAATACTGTCTCAAACATTTGGGACTCCCAAGTCAGTAGACTAAGCCCTTCATTTTGATGCTTGCTTTAGTGAAGCTTATTTCTGTAGTGGAGAACTTAAGCCTACCTATAATTATGCCTAAGAGTTATTGCCAGAAAACCTCTTTAATTGCTCAGATGCGGCCTTTCTCTAAGCTCAATTCTGCAAGTGAAATCATTACCCTCCCCACTACATAGGACATGACATCCAGGGGTAAAACTGTCCCTGGCAACATGAGACATGACTCCCAGGGTAAAGCCTGGCCCTGGCACCATGGGATCGACACTACCTTCCTGACCAAAGTGGGTAAAAGAAATGTAACAAAATAAGGCATCAGTGCCCAAGAGAGTTCAAATAGAGTCCAGAGGCTATTCTGGAGGCTACTCTCATGCATGCTTTAGCTAGATATTGCTAATTACCATGTTTTGCCAAACCTCAAACACAATCATTCCTGTTAACCCTAAAGAAACCTAGGGCTCTATCTGAGAGTCTACAAAAGTTTCATGTACTAAGATTACTTTCCAGAAATCTACAACCTCCAGATGAGTTCCTAGGCTGGGTAAGTCCTAAGGGGCCAGCCTCTCCAAGAACATCAATTAGTTTCATTCCCCTACCCCATATTATCCACACCCCTTTCCAACATGAAAAATTCAAAAGGGCAAAACACAAATATCCCTAAAGATTTGGGAGAAAGATCAAAGGAGAATGCAGACTTATAACAGAGAAGATAGAATTTAACAAATGAGTATGGCTATTGAATCATTATATTGATATTTCTTTTAATCTCCAGTGTCTTTTTTTTTTTTTTTCACATGGGCAGGCACCGGGAATCGAACCCGGGTCCTCTGGCATGGCAGGTGAGCATTCTTGCCTGCTGAGCCACCGTGGCCCACCCAATCTCCAGTGCCTTGAAGCAGTTAGAAGAAAAAACTAAAACTGTGGAACAGTAACCCAGACTAAATTCTGAAATCTGCTCTATAACTATTTGTTAAAATGTACTCAGGAATTTATTGCTTTTTTGTCTGTATGTTATATTTCATAATAAACACTGTTTTAAAAAAAGGAAAAAAATGATCCTCAGTATGCTGAAGGAGATAAAGAAAATCACAGAGAAAGAACTAAAGGATGTGGAGAAAACAATATATGTGAAATACAGGGATTTCTCCAGAGAAATACTGGAGTTGGAGAATATAATATTTGAGGTGAAAAATTCCACAGACGGTTTCATCAGCAGATTGAAGGTGGCAGAAGAAAGAATCAGTGATCTTGAAGACAAGACAATTGAAATGAGTCAGGCTGAAAAGAAGGAAGAAAGAATTTTTTAAAATAAGCAGAGACTAAGAGACCTGTGGGATACCATCAAGACTACCAATGTGTGCATTATAGTAGTACCAGAAGAGAGAAAGAAGCAAAAGGAATAGTCAAAGAAATAATGGCAGAAAATCTCCCAAATTTAACAAAATACATGAATATGTAATTCAAAAGCCCAATGAACCCCAACTAAGATAAAGTCAAAGAGAATCATGCCCAGATACATACTAATCAAATTCCAATGCCAAAGACAAGGAGAGAGTTCTGAAAGCTGCAAAAGAAAAGTAATGATTATGTATAAGGGAATCCCAGAGAGATTAAATGCTGACTTCTCATCAGAAACCAGGAAGGCAAGGAGGCAGTGATAAGAAATATTTAAAGTGCTGACAGCAAACAATTGCCAACCTACAATTTTATATTCAGTGAGACTTTCTTTCAAAAATGAGGGAGATATTAAGACATTCCCAGATAAACAAAAGCTGAAGGAGTTCATAATCACTAGACATGCACTATAAGCAATTTTAAAGGGAGCTCTTCAAACTGAAAGTAAAGGATACTAGACAGTGGACTGAGGCAGCACAAAGAAATAAAGATCTCTAATAAAGGTAACTATATGGGTAATTATAAATGCATTACTGTATTGTATTTTTTGATATGTAACATTATTTTTTATTTTCTATAGGTGCTGAAGTACAAACGCATAAAAAGTAATAATGGGGGTACATGGGTAATTCAGTGGTAGAAGTCTCACCTGCCAAGCTGTAGACTTGGGTTTGATTCATGGCCCGTGCACTCCAAAATAAACAAAACATTTCAACAAATAGTGCTGCAATAACAGGACATTCACATGGAAAAGAACAAAATATGATCCCTACCACACTGCATACAAAAAAATAATAATGATAATTCAGTGGTCTTGAACATACAATGTATAAAGATACCATTTGAAACAAGTACAAGAAAAGGTAGAGGGGTGGAGGAGTATTGGAATATGTATATATGTGTTATTAAAGATAAATAGGTATTTAATTAAAAAATGATTTTTATGGATGTAGCATGATAATTTTTAACCCCATTGTAACCACAAAGAAAATGCATGAAAAATATATTCAGAGAGAAATGAGAAAGGACTCAAAATGGCACAGTACAAAAAAAGCAAATAAATATGAAAGCATTAATGAAAGAATTGAGGGTCAAAACAGATAAAATTTACAGAGACAAAATAGCAAAACGGTAGAAGAAAGTCCTGAATTATCAATAGTTACTTTAATTGTAAACAGATTAGACTCTCCAGTCAAAAAGCAGAGACTGACAACAAATTAAAAAGCATGACCCATATATATGCTGTTCACAGAGACTCACCTTAAATTCAAAGACATAGTAGATTGAAACTGAAAGGATGGAAAAAAATGTATCATGCATGTACTAAAAAAGAGAGCTGGAGTAGCTATATTAATATCAGATAAAATAGACTTGAAGTAAAAAAGTTACAGGAATAAAGAAGGTCATTATATACTGACAATGTTATATCATTCAACATGAAGACATAACAACCATAAATATTTATACACCTAACAGCAAAGCCTCAAAATAGATAAAGCAAATATTGACACATTTGATGGAAGAAATAGATGGTAGCACATTAAAAGTAGGATATTCAAAATACCACTTTCAAGAATGGATAGAACATCTAGATCAATAAGGAAATAAAAGACTTGAATGATACTCTAAACCAGCTAGACCTACTAGATGCTTATAGAACACTTTACCCAATAGCAAAAGAATGAATATTCTTCTCTGATACACATGAATCATTCTCCAGAATAGGACCATATGTTAAGTCAAAAAACAAGTTTCAATAAATGTCAAAATATGGATGTCATAAAATGTATCTTCTCAGACCACAGTGGAATTAAGCTCAAAATCAACAACAGAGGGAGAAATGGAAAAATTCACAAATATTTGGAAATTAAACACACTCTTAAATAACCAACAAGTCAAAGAAGAAATCACAAAAGAAATTAGGAAACATCTTGAGGCAAATGAAAATAAAAACACAACATACCAAAAGTTATGTGATGCTACAAAAGCAGTACTGAGAGGGAAATTTATACCTCTAAATGCTTACATTAAAAGGGAAAAAAGACCTCAAATCAAAGACCTAAGCCCAAAACTGAATGATCTAGAAAAGGAACAACTAAACCCAAAGTGAGAAGGAAGGAAATAATAAAGATTAGAGTGGAGAGGAATGAAATAGAGAATAATGAAACAATAGAAAGAATTAATGAGACTGAAAGGAGGTTCTTTGAAAAGATCAATAAAATCAACAAACCTTTAGCTAGACTGACAAGGAAAAAAAAAGAGAGGGCACAAATAGATCAAAAATGAAAAGGAGGACATTACTACAGACCTCACTGAAATAAAAAGGATTGACAAGCAATACTATGAACAACTGAACACCAACAAATTAGATGAAATGGAAAAATTCCTAGAAACACACTAATTACCTACAGCGAGTCAAGAAGAAATAGAAAATATATTGAATCAATAATCAAAGGCCTCACAACAAAGAAAAGCCCAGGACTAAAAGGCTTCACTGGGGAATGTTACCAAACATTCCAAGAAGAATTAACACCAATCCTGCTCAAACGCTTCCAAAAAATTTAAGAGGAAATACTCCTTAACTCATTCTATGCAGCCAACATTGCCCTCATACCAAAGCAAAAATGATACCACAAGAAAAGAAAACTACAGATGAATAACTCTTATGAATATAGATGTAAAAATCCTCAACAAAATACTTGCAAAACAAATCCAATAGCACTTCAAAAGAGTTATAATTCTTTTTATAAATCAAGTGGATTTATCCCATGTATGCAAGGATGGTTCATGGTAAGAAAATCAATTAATGTAATACACCATTTAACAGAAGAAAGGAAAAGGCATGATCATCTCAAAGGATGTAGAAAAGGCCTTTGACAAAATTCAGCATCTTTTTTTGATAAAAACACTTAGGCTAAAACAGAAGGAAACATCCTCAACATGATTAAGGGCATATATAAAAAATCCATAGTTAATATCATATTCAGTGGTAAAAGACTGACAGCTTCCCCTCTAAGATCAGGAACAAGACAAACATGCCCAATGTCACCACTATTATTCAACATTGTACTGGAAGTTCTAGCCAGAGTAAGTATGCAAGAAAAACAAATAAAAACATCCAAATTGAAAAAGGAAAAGGAAAGCTTTCCTTATTTGCAGATGACATGATCCTATATACAAAAAAAAAAACATGGGCGGGCCGCGGTGGCTCAGCGGGCAAAGTGCTTGCCTGCTATGCCGGAGGACCTCGGTTCGATTCCCGGCCCCAGCCCATGTAACAAAAACGGAGAAACAGAATACAATAAAAACAAGAAAATGTTTAAAGATGTTTCCCTTTCTTCCTTCCTTCCTTCCTTCTATCCTTCCTTCCTTCTCTCTGTCTTTCCTTTAAAAAAAAAAAAAAAAAAAAAAAAAAAAACATGAAAAATTATCAACAAAGCTACTACAACCAACAAATTTAGCAAAGCAGTAGGATAAAAGGTCAACATGCAAAAATAGCAGTGTTTCTATACACTAGAAATGAACAATCTGAAGAGTAAATAGAGAAAAAATTTTTCATTTACAATAGCAAATAAAAGAATCAAATATCTAGGGATAAATTTAGCCAAGGAGTAAAGGACTTATGCATGGAAAACTACAAAATATTGCTAAAAGATATCAAAAAAAAAAACCTAAACAAATGGAAGGACATTCATGTTCACGAACTGGAAGCCTAAATATCATTACGATGTTAATTCTACCCAAAGTGATTTATATATTCAATGTAATCCCAATCAGAATTCAAACAACCTTCTTTGCAGAAAAGAAAAAGCCAATCATCAATCTATATGGGAAGATGTATTAGCCAGGGTTCTTTAGGGAAATAGAACCAACAGGAGATATCTGTAAATATTGTGAGATTTTTAAATAATAATTGTCTCATGTGACTGCAGGGACGCACAGTCCAAATTTCATAGGGGGGGACACAAACTGGGAACTCTGATGAAGGTTTTTGATTAATTCCCCAGGAAAAGATGGCTGTATGAAGTAGAGATGGAAATTTTCTCTTCTGACTAAATCATCACTTCTCCTTTTAAAACCTTCAACTGACTGGATGAGACTTCTCTCATTGTTGAAGGCAACCTCCTCGGTTCATTATAGATGTAATCAACCATAGATGCAATCAACTTACTGATGATTTAAGTACATGAAATATCCTCAAAGTAACAATCTGGACAGTATTTGCTTGACAAACAACTGGGTACCAAACCTGACCAAGCTGACCCCTGAACTTAACCATCATAGTCCAACCCTTGTCAACTTGGAAGCCATACACATCTTAAACCACACTTAATCTTTAAATAAAATAATAACAGTAATATACTCACCTAACAATGCTCAACTGTCCTGTGTATAACTAATAGGGTGCAAGGCCTTGAGTAATATTCACTTAAATTTGATATCGTATAACTTAAATACTATGACATGAAGCTAATATAACTTACATAATGTGAAAAGGGGCTAAGATAAGGAAGAAAATTATAGTTGCTTTATGTACATATTCAAACATACCTACAAAAAAACCAAGGAATAAATATTCATAACTGTGATAGTCCTTGTTTCTGTAACTGGTCACAAGGTCGTAGCTTGTATTTATAGCTACCTATTTCCTCTATCCATTCTATATTGCTTTTACCCAAGCAAGCAACTCAGCTGGCTGTGATTCTTTGCCTAATGGAGTGACCCAAACCTTCATTCCCTAAGTTTGTGGGTCATCGGTACTCCTGCCTGAATTGGGTTCTTGGAGTTTTCCATTAAGTTTAACCACAGGGCATGGTAGTACTAAGAGAGAACCTAGATGATTTCCTGTATTCCAAACTCTTCTTTATCTCCATTGTGTAGCTGCAGTCCTATCACCCCAGCCAGTACAGTAATTTTCTTTTTTGCGTGTTGATTCAGAGGCATGAGGAGCCCAAAATGGCCAAGTGGCAGTCTTAACTTCCAATTCAATGGGATCATTGTGTGTCTCCTGGTTGAAGCATTCCTCCTTTTGGAATACAGATTTTCAGGCCAGCAGAGGTTTCAGGGACAGGAAACAAAACATTTTTCTAGTGGATCACTAGTGGTAATAGTGAGTGATGTGCAGGAATCCTGGCTATGAGAGAAATAGCACCATAGATTGGATACTAATTTAGAGTATTCCTGGAGACTGCATGTAATTCCCAGTTAGGCAAGGAATTACCACCTAGTTGGTGCCATAATTGAGTCTTCAAAAAGTCATTCCACCATTCTATCAATCCAGCCACTTCAGAATAATGGGGAACATGGTAAGACCAGTGCATTGCATGAGCATGTGCCCATTCCTGCACTTCATTTGCTGTGAAGTATATTCTTCGATGAGAAGCAGTGCCATGTGGAATACCATGATGGTGGATAAGGTGTTCTATAAGTCCATGAATGGTAGTTTTGGCAGAAGTATTATGTGTATGGAAGGCAAACTCATGTCTGGAGTATGTGTCTATTCCAATTAGAACAAAACACTGCCCATTCCCTGATAGAAGTAGTCCAATATAACCAGTGTGCCATAAGGTAGCAAGTTGATCATCTTGGGGATGATCATCTTGGGGGATGGCTATATGGGGGACTGACTGTTGTTCTCTGTTGCTGGCAGATTGGGCATTCAGCAGTGGCTATAGGCAGGTCAGCCTCGGTGAGTGGAAGTCCATATTGTGGAGACCATGTATAACTTCCATTTCTACCACCATGGCCACTTTGTTCATGAGCCAATTTGCATACTAGTCAGGGAAAGAGGCTGACTAGTATACAAATAATGGGTCATCTTAACCACTTAGTTACTAAAATTTTCCTCCGTTGAAGCCACCTTATGGTTAACATTCATATGGGACACAAATATCATCCTATTTTTCACCCACTCAGACAGGTCTATCCATATACCTTTTCTCCAGACCTCTTTGCCACCAATTTTCAATCATGTTCCTTCCAAATCCCTGACCATCTAGTCAAACCATTGGCAACAGCTCATGAAGCAGTATCCAAACACACCTCTGGCCATATCTCATTCCAAGCAAAATGAACAACAAGGTGCACTGCTTGATACTCCACCCATTGAGGATTTCTCTTCACTAGTGTCCTTCAGGGATGTCCCAGAAAAGGGCTGTAGTGCTGCAGCTGTCCATTTACAGGCAGTACTTGAATATTGTACAGAATATCCACAAACTAGGCCTGAGTTTTCTCTTCCTCAGTGAACTAATTCTAAGGAACTCCCCACGAGACCATAGTTGTGGGCTGGGAAAGAGAAGATTTTGACCACTTCCTCAAGTAACTTACTTGTGCCCTCCATAGCTGTTTGAGCTCTATTTTTCTTATCTACCACTTCTATTTTATGATGGAGTGCTGCTGTGGGTATCCAGATTTATGTCTTGTTGGGTCTGGCAACACTCAGCTCACGATAGGCAACTCAAGTCTCACGGTAATTTGGGTGAGCCAAGTATTTGCTCTCTACTAAGACCTAGTAGCAGGCCAAAAGCTGTTTGTTCCAAAACCCTAGGGGTTTGTGCTGTGATTCTCCTATAGGGGCCTGCCAAAGATTCCAGACAGGATCTCTATTTGCCACTGACATTTCCAGTACCATTGGATCTGCTGGATCATGTGGCTCAACTGGCAGAGCTGCTTGCACAGCAGCCTGGACCTGTCACAGAACCTCCTCTTGTTCCAGTACCCACTAAAAACTAGTAGCTTTTCAGTAACTCATTAAATGGGCCAGAGTAGCACACTCAACTGAGAAATATATTGTCTCCAAAATCCAAAGAGGCCGATTAGGCTTTGTGCCTCATTTTTGTTGTTGTTGTTGTTTTGGTAGTAGGAGGGGTCAGACGCAACAGCTTACCCTTCAAATTAAAAGGGATATCTTGACATGTCCCACACTCTGGACACCTAGAAATTTCACTGGGGTAGAATGCCCTATATTTTTTGTTGGATTTGTGTTCCATACTCTGATGTGCAAATGTCTTACTAAGTCTAGAGCAGTTGCAACTTCTTATTCACTAGGTCTAATCAACATGATATTATTAATATAATTGACCAGTGTGATGTCTTGTGGGAGGGAGAAATGATCAAGGTCCCTGTGGACAAGATTATGACACAGGGCTGGAGAGTTGATATACCTGTGAGGTAGGACAGTGAAGGTATACTGCTGGCCTTGCCAGCTAAACACAAACTGCTTGGTATTGAGAAAAAAATATTAGCCAGATCAATAGATGCATTCCAGATACCAAGGTATGTGTTGATTTGCTCTAAAGATACCACATCTGGAACAGCTGCTACAACAGGAGTCACTACCTGGTTAAGTTTATAAGAATCTATTGTCATCCTCCAAAATCCATCCATTTTCTGCACAGGCCAAGAAGGAGTCTTAAATAGGGATATGGTAAGAATCACTACCCACACATTCTTCAAGTCCTTAAGAGTGGCACTAATCTCTGCAATCCCTCCAAGAATAAAGTATTGCTTTTAATTCACTAATTTGTTAGGTAAGGGCAGTTCTAGTAGCTTCCACTTGGCCTTTCCTACTGTTCTAGTTTGCTAGTGCTAGAATGCAATATACAAGAAATGGAATGACTTTTTAAAAAGAGGAATTTAATAAGTTGCTAGTTTACAGTTCTAAGGCTGAGATAATGTTCCAATTAAAGCAAGTCTATATGAACGTCCATTCAAAGGCATCCATGGAAAGATACCTTGGTTCAAGAAGGCCGATGAAGTTCAGGGTTTCTCTCTCAAGTGAGAAGGCACATGGAAAACACAGTCAGGGCTTCTCTCTCTCTCAGCTGGAAGGGCACATGGTGAACACAGCATCATCTGCTAGTTTTCTCTCCTGGCTTCCTGTTTCATGAAGCTCCCTGGGAGGTGTTTTCCTTCTTCATTGCCAAAGGTTGCTGGTAGTGGACTCTCTGTTTCTTGTGGCTATGTCGTTCTTCTCTGCTCTCTCTGAATCTCCCAAAATGTTTCCTCTTTTACAGGACTTCAGAAACTAATCAAGACCCACCCAAATGAGTGGAGACACACCTCTACCTAATCCAGCTTAACAACCATTAAATCACATCTCCAGGGAGATGATCTAATTACAGTTTCAAAGATGCAATACTGAATAGGGGTTAGAAGAAATGGCTGCCTTTACAAAATGGGATTAGGATTAAAACACGGCTTTTCTAGGGTCCATACATCATTTTAAACCAGCACACCTACCATAATAGCCCTTACTCCACAAGTCAGAGGACCAGTGTGGGGATTCTACCAGTTGCTGAATATGTCAATTTCAATTATGCATTTTGAAACTAGGGAAATATACACAGAATGGGTCCAGTGGGTCCCTGGACCCACTGTGAGATGAACCTGAGCTAAAATTCCATCAATCATCTGACCTCTATAAATCCCTACTCTGACTGGTGGATCAGAGTGACATTTTTGAGTTTCCTGGAATTACTGCCATTTCTGAGCCAGCATGTAATAATCCCCAAAATATCTGATCATTTCCTTTTTCCCAAGGCATAGTCACCCTGGTAAAGGCCATAGGTCTCCTTGTGCAATGTGGAGAGGAACATCAGCAGCGTAAATTTTGGACAGTGTAACAGGGTTCTTCCCCGAGGATACCCAGCATTCCCTTCATTCAAGAGACTCTGGATCTGTAAATTGTCTCAGGATTGGGAATTGATTAAGGTGCCATGACCTTCTGCTTTTGTAATTCAAGTGAGACTTTGTTCATTTGACCTAGAACTTTTCTGCTTATACAAATCAAGTAAGAATTTAGAAGACTTCCCATCTATTTTACCTTCAGGTACTAGTTACTAGTACTAGTCAACACCATAGATTTCTGTTAGACTATTTTGATTGCTGCTTTGAGTCTGCTGTTCATTATGGTAGCCACACCCACCTTGTCTTTGGCAATAAAGTGTTGCAGCTTGGCTTCTGCCAACTGAGGATCTCATCACCCCCATTGTGTTTAAGTTCCATGACAGCAGTCCCATAGTAATATATGTCCTACAGAGAAGAGTGACCACAGAGCTCTTCAGAAATGATGGAATTTATTCCTCACAGTCCTGGTAAAAGGCATGCCCTCTGGACATTCCTGGGGTGGGTGACCAGGTCTTTCATGATAAATTCACATTAACATTCCAATCTCTTTAAGCTTTTTGAGCTCATCTATATTATACATCAAGACAGTTCTTGCATTTCGACTTCAGGGAATGTAAGGCACCTATTGGTCTATGTTTCAGCCAACCACTGGACAATCTGTTTGAGCCCTTTCTAAACCCTCGAGCTACAACACTGAATCCAGAATTTCTGCTTAGTGGTCCCTTATCAATAAATTCAGCCTGACATAACTTTATATTCTTTCCATCATTATGCCACACTCTTAATATCCATTACCACATACATTCCTCTGGTTACTATCTATATATATTGGAAAGCTCAGATAGTTCTTTTGGAATATAGTATACTTCCTCATGAGTCACATTTTGTAACTTTTTGGGGGGTCTTTGGAACCTCAATCTAGTTACAGGTCTGAAAGAAAAGAGGGGTGGTGGGGGTGGGTCACAAGAAGAATTGTCTTACAAGCCAATTACCTCAGGGCATTCCATTGCAGTTTAATCTGGAGAAACAGGATTATTCTGTTCAGCATAAGGACTGTTTACTCAGGGAAGATGGTTACAGGTTTATTAAGCATGGTAGGGTTAATCTCTTCAAGTGAAGGTTGGATAGCAGATTCCTCAGGGTAGACTGGAGCCAGGAAGCTAGTTCCTTAGGGCAGACCATTACAGGTTTATCTGACAAAGACTCAGGAAAATCTAGGATGTCAACATCCCCATAGCCCCCATCAACCCACATCGCCCCATCCCAATTTTTTGGATCCCATTCCTTTCCATCAATGTTCTCACTTTAACAGCAGACAAGCTGCATGGCTGGTAGTTTAGTTTACATTGTAATTCAGCCACACAGTCAATGAGACTCTGGGTCTGATTTTTAGAAATCTCAAGCCCATACCTTCACAAAATAAGATTTTCTTTCAGGGCATACACAGAAACTTTCATATCCATCACATGGTGCTTAAGTTGCAAATCTGAGGCCTTCCTCAATCCTTCTCCTTTATAACTGTTTCTTGCATATATAGGAATAACTAGCCAACATCAATATACCTTTTAATTTCATAAAACTTTGTTAAAATGTCAAAAACATTTTCACCAGAGCCTTGCCTTTTATAAGCATTTGAGTAGTTGTATCCAGAGGTAATATTTTGCATATCTTTATTGCCAATTCACACCATGGACTATCAGTGCCATATTCATTATTGGAAATAGGTTCATGAGTGCATTTAAATCTAATCAGATTGGAGAAACTATTTCAAAAATCCCACAACCGACTCAGAAATCTCATCCTTAAGATTCTGCTCCTCAAGAACCACTCTAGATATCAGAATTCTGTATGGAAATAAAATTGACAGAGGATATCTGTAAATATTACGGGATTTTTATAAGAATTATCTCGTGTGATTGTAGGGATACACAAGTTCAAATTACATGGGGCAGACAAGAAGCTGGGAAATCTGATGAAGGTTTTCAACGAATTTCCCAAGAGAAAGAGATGGAAATTCTCTGTTCTGAATGCCAAAATTATCACTTCTTCTTTTAAAACCTTCAATTGATTGGAAGAGACTTTTCTCATTGTTGAAGGTAATCTCTTCAGTTGATTGTAGGTATAATCAGCCATAGATGCAATCAACTTACTGATTTAAGTGCATGAAATATCCTCACAATAACAACCAGGCCAGTGTTTACTTGACTAAACAACTGGACACCAAAACCTGGCCAAGTTGACACATGAACTTAACCATTACAAAAAGTAGGAGGCCCCAAACACCCATACCATCTTGAAAAAGAAGAACGAAGTTGGAGGACTTATACCTCTGATTTGAAATCTTATTACAAAACTTCAGTAATCAAAACAACATGTTACTGGCACAAGGACAGACATATAGACCAATGGAATTGAATTGAGAGTTCAGACATCTACAGTCAATTGATTTTTTTTTTTCGCATGGGCAGGCACCAGGACTTGAACCCATGTCTCTGACATAGTAGGCAAGAACTCTGCCTGCTGAGCCACCATGACCCAGTCAATTGATCTTGACAAGTGGAAAGAATAGTCTCTTCAAAAAATGGTGCTGGCGGACTTCCAGGAAGACGGCCGAATAGCATAGCTCAAGATTAGCCCTGCTCCACACAAAACTTAGAGAAGGGACAAAAGGGTGTCTGAGGCAGCAATTCAGGAGTGCGGCTGACCTGGGAGAGACTTCTGCACCTCACAGGGTACCTGGTTGCAGAGGTCGAGGAACTGAGAGGCAGAAAGCTAGAGCCTGGCACAGAGGTGTGGAGCCCATGGGAGTGCACGAACAGGAGCTGGGGACTAGGGAGTAAGCCAGGCCACATTCCTTGGGCATGCTACCCTCATCAGTGCAGCCTTGTGACTGACAACTCACCCCACACCCAGTGCATTCAAACCCCAACATCTACTCCTGCACCCCACACTCCAGGCACCCCCACCCCACCAGTCCCCAGTGCACATACCTGCCCCACACACCACCCCAAGTACAGCCCAACCCACCTCTCCCCACCCTGTTCCCTGAAGGCTGTTGCCAGTGCATAAAGGCTGTGGGCACTAACTTCCATACACAGGCCACCCCTGCCCCTGTGCCTATAGTGTCGCACAGCCTCACCCCACCCCACCCCCAAGCTCTGTGCATCAGTTTACAGCACTCTTAAGCCCACGCATGCACACAGGCCCCCAGTCACGTCATTCAGCTCTGGAAACCGCACTTTACAGCAGTCCTGGAACCGCGCATGTGCATGGCCAGCTGGGTCACATCTGCCCCCAATTCATGAAGGCATAATACCGACCTGCTGCCACAGCTCTATGCATATGCACAAAGGGCCCTGTGCCTTAGACCAGCACACACCAGGGGTACGAGCCCCAGACTGGTGCACCCGCACAGCTATATCCTCCCTGGCTGCTGGGCACCCACATTAACAAGCATCAGCATAACACACTGAACCTGCACCTATACCTGCCCTGAAACAAATCACCACACTGAGCACCCCACCCAGTACCCTGTTTCCTGCTGTACAATCATCCACAAGTACAAGGCCTTGGACTACTGAAAGGAATCAAATCCCAAAGTAAATCAGTCAAGATATTTGCATGCCACAAAGACAGTAGATGATCGTTAAGCATTTCACAATGCAGACAGATACAGCCCTGCCTAATGACCAAATTAAAACACAGGGAGACACAGACAGTGGAACAACTAATCAAAGATGTTCATACAACTCTACTTAATAAAATAAGTGGGATAGCAAATGACATAAAGGAGGTCAAGAAGAGCATAAAGAGGAATTTGAAAGAATAAATAGAAAAATAGCGAATATCACAGAGATTAAAGATTCTGTTGACCAAATAAAGCACATACTAGAGGCACACAACACCAGATTTGAAGAGACAGAAGAAAGAATAAGTGATACAGAGGACAGGATAACTGACTTCGAAGACTCAAACTAGCAAACGGCAAAAAAGATGGAAAAAAAAATGAAATGACCTCACGGAAATGACAGACAAAACAAAGTGCACAAATACAAGAATCACTGGTGTCCCAGAAGGAGTAGAGAGGAATAAAGGGCTAGGAAGAGTAGTTGAGGATATAATGGGGAAAAACTTTCCACCCTCATAAAGGACATAAATATACAAGACAAGGAAGCTGAATGAACCCCAAACAGAATAAATCCAAAAAGGCCTTCCACAAGACACATACTAATCAGTCTGTCAATGTTGAAGAGAAGCAGAAAACCCTAAAAGCAGCAAGAGAAAAACATTCTACTACATATAAGGGAAACAAAATGAGACTGAGTTCAGACTGCTCAACTAGTACCCTGGAGATGAGAAGGCAGTGGTATGATATATACAAGATCCTGAAAGAGAAAGACTTCCAGCCAAGAATTCTGTACCCAGCCAAATTGTACTTCAAAACTGAGGGAGAGATTAATGTTTTCACAGACAAAGAAGTCCTGAAAGAATCTGTCACTGGCCTTACAAGAAATACTAAAAGGAGTTCTGCTGGCTGAACCAAAAAAAAAAAAAAGACAGGAGAGTGAAGTCTGGAGGAGGGCACAGAATTGAAGAGTACCACTAAGGGCAATTTAAAGAATACAAAGAGAAAGAGGGAAAAGAATACATAGATATGACAAATAAAATAAACAAGATAAGATGGTAGATTCAAGAAATGCCTTTTCAGCAACAACTTTCAGTGTTAATAGACTAAACTTACCAATAAAAAGATTGGCAGAATGGATTCTGGGCCAAGATGGCAGCTTAGCAATGTGCGCGTTTTAGTTCGTCCTCCAGAACAATGAGTAAACAACCAGAAACAATACAGAACAGCTCCTGGGGCCACGTCAGTGACTGGACACACAGCGCACCCCAGTCTGGACCAGCTGGACCAGCTGCAAGTCCCCCCAGAACCATGCATTCCCCAAGTCGTGGCGGCCGGCGCCCCTCCCCCATGGCTGCTTCCCAGAGGGGAAAGGAAAGAGACTTTTTCAGCAGCAGGGGTTGAGCCCAACCAAATGCCAATTGTGGAATTAATTAACAAATTCTAACTACTAAAAATAGGCCCCCAGCTCAGGTGAACCTGGTCAAAGCGGAGGTCGCTCATTTTTTCCCTGGCACCAAGGGGGCAGGACTGACAGAAAAAGGAAAAAAAGAGAAGGAAACAGAGGTTTTTGTGGCTGTGTTTCTACAAAGGCTTGACTGCCTTTGGATACAGTGGCATGGCTCCTCAGGCTGCAACTACCCCAGGTATAGGCAGAAACAAACTCATTTTGAGGGCTTGTCTGGAACTCGTGCCTTCCCCAGGGGAAGCCCAGGGGAAGCCCAACTCAGGTGGAATCCCCTCTCAAACAATTCAGACCCCAGGGCTTGGTAATTTGAAGCCATTAAAACCAACCTACAACCTCTCCTCTGTCTCCACCACATCCCCAGCCAAAGTTAAAGGTACCGCATCATCTTATACTGGTAGGACCTGCAGGCAGACAAGCACCATATACTGGGCAGGATAAGAAAAACAGAGCACAGAGACTTCACAGGAAAGTCTGTCAACTTGCTGGGTCTCACCCTCAAGGAAAACCGACGCAGGTGAATCTTTCCTCCTCATAGGAGGCCAGTTTGGTCTGGGAAAATCCAGCTGGGGTCTATAATACCTATGTAGACCCTCCAAAGGGTGGGGGGAAAAAGGCACCATAAAAGCAGGGCAAGAAACAAGAAAACAAGAACTGAAAAATTCTCCTATGTTAAACAAAACCTAAGCTAGAGGTCCAGAAAAAGCTGAACTGAATGTCAGAGAACAGAGAGACAACAAATTCATCCAGCAAGAAAACCCTAGGTAAAAGAAGTGCACTCAATCTCCAGAATAAATTAATTAAGGTAATTAAATGCCTAGACGCCAGCAAAAAATAACAAATCACACCAGAAAAATTGAACATATAGCCCAGTCAAAGGAAAAAACCAACAATTCAAATGACATACAGGAGCTGAAACATTTAATTCAGAATATACAAACAGACATGGAAAACCTCATCAAAAACCAAATCAATGAATTGAGGGAGGATATAAAGAAGGCAAGGAATGAACAAAAAGAAGAAATCAAAAGTCTGAAAAAAAAATCACAGAACTTATGGGAATGAAAGGCACGGTAGAAAAGATGAAAAAAACAATGGAAACCTACAATGGTAGATTTCAAGAGACAGAACATAGGATTTCTGAACTAGGGGATGGAACATCTGAAATCCAGCAAGAAAAAGAAAATATAGGGGGAAAAATGGAAAAATATGAGCAGGGACTCAGGGAATTGAAGGACAATATGAAGCACACAAATGTACATGTTGTGGGTGTCCCAGAAAGAGAAGAGAAGGGAAAAGGAGGAGAAAAACTAATGGAGGAAATTATCACTGAAAATCTCCCAACTCTTATGAAGGACTTAAAATTTCAGATTCAGGAAGTGCAGCGTACCCCAAAGAGAATAGATCCAAATAGATGTACTCCAAGACATTTACTAATCAGAATGTCAGAGGTCAAAGAGAAAGAGAGAATCTTGAAAGCAGCAAGAGAAAAGCAATCTATCACATACAAGGGAAGCCCAATGAGTCTATGTGTAGATTTCTCAACAGAAACCATGGAGGCAAGAAGACAGTGGGATAATATATTTAAATTATTAAAAGAGAAAAACTGCCAGCCAAGAATTCTATATCCAGCAAAATTGTCCTTCAAAAATGAGGGAGAAATTCAAACATTTTCAGACAAAAAAATCACTGAGAGAATTCATGACCAAGAGACCAGCTCTGCAAGAAATACTAAAGGGAGCACTAGAGACAGATACGAAGGCAGAAGAGAGAGGTGTGGAGAAGAGTGTACAAAGGAAGACCATGAGTAAAGGTAAAAAGAAGGAAAATTAGAAGGACATATAAAAGCCAAAAGGCAAAAAGCCTGGGCAGTAGGAACACTGATGTTGATGGATTAAGCTTCCCAATCGGGGGACATGGACTGGCAGAATGGATTAGGGAATGGGACCCATCTATATGCTGTCTCTACTCAAAGGACATGAGGGCAAGGACACAAACGGACATTTGCACACCAATGTTTATAGAAGCATTATTTACAAATACCGAGAGATGGAAACAGCCAAAATGTCCATCAACAGATGAGTGGCTAAACAAACCGTGGTATATACATACGATGGAATATTATGCAGCTGTAAGACAGAATACAGTTATGAAGTATGTAACAACATGGATGGACCTTAAGGACATTATGCTGAGTGAGATTAGCCAGAAACAAAAGGACAAATACTGTATGGTCTCACTGATATGAACTGACATTAGTGAATAAACTTGGAGAATTTCATTGGTAATAGAGACCATCAGGAGATAGAAATAGGGTAAGACATTGGGTAATTGGAGCTGAAGGGATACAGATTGTGCAATAGGACTGAATGTAAAAAACTCATAAATGGACAGCACAATACTACCTAACTGTAATACAATTATGTTAAAACACTGAATGAAGCTGAATGTGAGAATGATAGAGGGAGGTGGGCTGGGGGCACAAATGAGATCAGAAAGAAAGATAGACGACAAAGATTGAGATGGTATAATCTAGGATTGCCTAGAGTGTATAATGACAGTGACTAAATGTACAAATTTTAAAAATGTTTTTTGCATGAGGAAGAACAAAGGAATGTCATTATTGCAGTGTGCTGAAAACAGATGGTAATTAATATTTTAAAATTTCACCTTATGTGTGAGACTAAAGCAAAAAATGTTTATTTGGTACAAAATTTATATTTTGACTAGTGCATTCCCTAATATAACTTATGTAGATAGCTTGGTTGAACAACATAAGTACATGGAACCTTGGGTAAGACATGAGATTTTGTTGGTTTGTCCAGAGTGATGACCCGATGAATCCCAGAGTGATTTGATCAGTGAGCGGAAAAGTATTTGCAAAGTCCCCTTTGGGGAATGGTGAGAACGGGGGGAAATTCAACCTCCCCAAGTTGAATTCTTGATATTCTCACAAGCAGTGTGGACAACCAAAGCTATAGGCTGAGCCCCCAGTCTTGGGGTTTGTTCATATGAAACTTAACCCCACAAAGGATAGGTCAAGCCTACTTAAAATTAGGCCTAAGAGTCACCCCCAAGAGAACCTCTTTTGTTACTCAGATGTGGCCTATCTCTCTCTCCAGCCAACACAACAAACAAACTCAATGCCCTCCCCCTGTCTACGTGGGACATGACTCCCAGGGGTGTGGACCTTCCTGGCAACGTGGAACAGAAATCTGAGAATGAACTCAGACTCAGCATCAAGGGATTGAGAAAATCCTCTCGAAGCAAAGGGGGAAGAGTGAAATGAGACAAAGTGTCAATGGCTGAGAGATTCCAAACAGAGTCGAGAGGTCATCCTGGAGGTTATTCTTATGCATTAAGGAGATATCACCTTGTTATCTAAGAGGAAATGGAGAGGCTGGAGGGAACTGCCTGAAAATGTAGAGCTGTGTTCCAGTAGCCATGCTTCTTGATGATGACTGTATAATGGTGTAGCTTTCACAGTGTGACTGTGTGATTGTGAAAACTTTGTGTCTTATGTTCCTTTTATCTACCTTGTCAACAGATGAGCAGAACATGTGGAATAGGGATAGATGATAGGAGGAACAAATGTTAAAATAAATTTAGTTCGAAATGGTAGTGATCAATGAAAGGGAGGTGTAAGAGGTATGGTGTGTATGGGTTTTTTTTTTTGCTTTCATTTTATTTTTCTGTTGTGTTTTTGTTTCTTTTTCTGAATTGATGCAAATGTTCTAAGAAATGATCAGGATGATGAATCTGCAGCTGTGTGATGATATTGTGAATTACTGATTATATATGTAGAATGGAATGATCACATATTGGGAATGTTTGTGTTTCTTTCTGTAATTCTTTTTAATTAATAAAATTTTTTTTTAAAAAAAAGTACATTGAAGTAGTGTTTATAAAAGTGAAAAACTGTTCATCACTAGGGAAATGGATAAATCTTGATATATTCATTATCATTTTGCAGCTAAACTGAACTATATCTTTACTGATATGGAATAATCTTAAAATTGTGATGTTTCTACTCAAGGAAGGCTGCAAAATAAATACAAAAAAAATTATTTTTATGTGTATTGTAAAGTACAAAAACACTGGCTGGAATGATACATAATTCATGTAAACATTGTACCTCCTGGAAATGGGAAAAGGGGGTGCTAGATAGAGGGTAAACAAAAGGAATTTTGTATTTATCTGTAACATTTTATAATATTAAAGCATGTTTGAAGTAAAAGTCAAAAAAAGATTGGCAGAATGGATTAATAATTCAGCTATATGCTGCTTACAAGAGACTCATCTTAGACACAAGGATACAAATATACTGAAAGTGAAAGGATGGAAAAAGATTTTCCACACAAGTTGTAACCAAAAGAAAGCAGGAGAAGCTATATTAATATCAGACAAAATAGACTTTAAATGTAAAGACATCATAAGAGACAAAGAAGGACATTATACACTGATTAAAGGGTCAATTCACCAAGAAGATATAACAATCATAAATGTTTATGCTCCCAATCAAGGAGCTCCAAGGTACATGAGACAGACATTGGTAAAACTGAAGGGAGTGATAGATGTTTCAACAATAATAGTAGGAGACTTCAATACACTGCTCTCCTCTACAGATAGAACCAAGCAGAAGATTAACAAGCAAATAGAGAAGCTCAATAACTTGATAAATGAATTAGACCTAATGACATATATAGGTAATTGTACCCCAAAGCACAAGGATATACATTCTTCTCTAGTGCTCATGGAACATTCTTCAGGATAGATCATATGCTGGGGCGCAAAACTGGTCTTTAAAAATCTTAAAAACACTGAAATTATCCAAAGCACTTTCTCTGATCACAATGGGAAGACACTGGATCTCAATAACCACCAAAGAACAAGAACATTCACAAATACATGGAGATTAAATAACACACTCTTAAACAACCAGTGGGTCAAAGAAGAAACTGCTAGAAAAATCAGTAGCTATCTGGAGATGAATGAAAATGAGAATACAACTTATCAGAACTTATGAGATGTGGCAAAGGCTGTGCTGAGAGGGAAACTTATTGCCCTAAATTCCTATATTAAACAACAAGAAAGAGCAAAAATCAAGGTCTTAATAGCATACCTGGAGGAACTCGAGAAAGAACAGCAAACTAACACCAAAGCAAATAGGAGAAGAGAAATAACAAAGATTAAAGCAGAGATAAATGAATGGGAGAAGAAAAGAACAATAGAAATAATCAATAAAACCAAAAGTTGATTCTTTGAGAAAATCAATAAAATTGATGGTCCACTAGCAAGACTGACAAAAAAAAAAAAGAGGATGCAAATAAACAAAATCAGAAATGAGAAGGGGTACATTACCACAGACCCTGAAAATATGAAAGAAATCATAAAAGGATATCATGAACAACTGTACACCAAAAAATTAGACAACTTAGGTGAAATGGACAAATTCCTGGAGACACACAAATAAGATACACTGACTCAGGAAGAAATAGAAGATCTCAACAAACCAATCACAAGTAAAGAGATCGGATCAGTCATCAAGAATCTTCCTACAAAGAAAAGCCCAGGGCCAGATAGCTTCACAGGGGAATTTTATCAAACATCCCAAAAACTACTTGCACCAATCCTGTTCAAACTTTTCCAAAAAATTGAGGAAAAAGGAACACCACCTAAATCATTTTATGATGCTAAAATCATTTTAATACCAAAACCAGGTAAAGATGCTATTAGAAAGGAAAACTACAGACCAATCACCCAATGAACATAGATGCAAAAATTCTCAATAAAATTTATTAGCAAATTGAATCCAACAGCACATTAAAAGAATTATACACCATGACCAAGTGGGGTTTATACCAGGAATGCACAGATCGTTCAACGCAAGAAAATCAACTAATGTAATATTGCACATTAACAAATCGAAAGGGAAAAATCACATGATCATCTCGATCGATGCTGAAAAAACATTCAACAAAATTCAGCATCCATTTCTGATAAAAAAAAACACTCCAAAAGATGAGAATCAAAGGTAATTACCTCAATATGATAAAGGAAATATATGAAAAACTTATAGTCAGCATCGTACTCAATGTAGAGAGACTGAAAGCCTTCCCCCTAAGTTCAGGAACAAAACAAAGATGCCCACTGTCACCACTATTATTCAACATTGTGCAAAAGTTCTAGCTAGAGCAATCAGACAGGACAAAGAAATAAAAGGCATCCAAATTGGAAAGGAAGAAATAAAACTCTCATTATTTGTAGATGATATGATACTATACTTGGAAGATCCTGAGAAATCTACAGCAAAGTTGTCTGAGCGAATAAACAAATTTAGCAAAGCGGCAGGATATAAAATTAATGTGCAAAAATCAGTAACATTTCTATACACAAGCAATGACCTAGCTGAGAAGTCAGTTAAGGAAAAAATTCCATTCAGAATAGCAACTAAAAAGTCAAATACTCTTTCAGTTCATTTAGAAATGAACTTAACTAGGGATATAAAGGACTTGTACACAGAAAACTACGTAACATTGTTAAAAGAAATCAAAGGAGATCTAAATAGGTGGAAAGACATTCCCTGCTCATGGATAGGAAGGCTAAATATAGTTAAGATGTCAATTCTCCCCAAACTGATCTACAGATTTAACACAGTACCAATCAAAATTCCAACAACCTACTCTCAAGATTTGGAAAAGCTAACTACCAAATTGATTTGGAAGGGAAAGAGACCCCCAAATAGCTAAAAAGCATCCTAAAAAAGAAGAACAAAGTGGGAAAATTAACACTCCCTGACTTTAAAACCTATTATAAAGCCATAGTGGTCAAAACAACATGGTACTGGCACAAAGACAGAAGCACTGACAATGAAATCAAATCAGGAGTGCAGAAACAGACCATCAAATCTATGGTCAACTGATTTTTCACAAGCCCCCCAAATCCTCTGAACTTGGATGAAATAGTCTTTTCAATAATTGCACATGAAAGAACTGGATATCAATAGCCAAAAGAATGAAAGAGGACCCCTATCTTACACCCTACACAAAAATTAGCTCAAAGTGGATCAAACACCTAAATATAAGAATTAGCACTATAAAGCTTCTAGAAGAAAACGTAGGGAAACATCTTCAAGACCTAGTAATAGGAGGTAGCTTCCTAAACTTTACATTCAAAGCACAAGCAACAAAAGAAAAAATAGATAAATGGGAGTTCGTCAAAATCAAATGCTTCTGCACCTCAAAAGACTGTCAAAAAGGTGAAGAAACAGCCAACTCAATGGGAGAAATATTTGGAAATCAAATATAGAACAAAGGTTTATAGCCATTATAAAATGGGCTAAAGATATGAATAGGTATTTTTCTGAAGAGCAAATACAGATGGCTCAAAAGCACATGAAGCACTGCTCATTTTCATGGGCTATAAGGGAAATGCAGATCAAGACTACAGTGAGATACCACCCTTACAATTGAAACACAGAACGCAGAATAAAAAGAGGTCCTTTAATCCTGTATAGATTATTGTAATGCCTGGATACATCCTAGAGTATATTAAGCAGATAATCAAAGAAAGTATTGAAAAGGTCCCTGAGGGATGGGAGAAAGAATATGGAACTATTAAACCTTAGCATCAGGGAATCCTCTGATATCAAGTTAAACTTTAGGGACACTCAAATCAATAGGTCATGCCCTCAATCAGGAAGCTTACTCTTGTGAAACTTATGTAGGTAGTGGAGAAGCTTAGACTACCTATAGGCATGCCTAAGAGTTAACCTATAGGCATGCCTAAGAGTTACTTCTGGAGGACCTCTTTTGTTGCTCAGTTGTGACCTCAGTCTCTCTAAGCCCAACTCTGCAATTGAAATCATTGTCTTCCCGCTATGTGGGACATGACATCCAGGGGTGAAAGTCTCCCTGGCAACACGGGAGATGAATCCCAGGGATGAATCCAGACCTAACACTGTGGGATCAACAATTCCATCCTGACCAAAAGGGGGAAAAGAAGTGTAATTAATAAAGTATCAGTGGCAGAGACAGTTCAAATAGAGTTGCGCAGCTACTCTGGAGTTGCTCTTATGCAAGCTTCAGTTAGATCATGCTACCTATCATAACCTGCCAACCCCAACCAGGACCATTCTGGCCAATCCTAAAGAACACCTAGGGCAATATATATGATTCCACAAGGGTTCCATGCACTAGAGTAACTTTCCAGAAACCTACAACCTCGAGATGGGTCCCTGGTCCAGATAAGTCCTGAAACTTAGCCCAGCCTTTCCAGAACATCAGATAATTCCATCTCCCTACCCTATGTTAGTGACAGACCCTTCCAATATCAAAAATTTAGAGTTGCCATAGCTCAAACAACCCTAAAGAGAAGGATGGAAAGATAAAACGTGATGATGGAGTTATATATAGAAGATAGGATTTAACAAATGAATATGAATGCTGAATCATTAATTGATATCTCTTTTAGTCTCTAGTATTTTAGAGCAGCTAGAAGTAAAACCCAAAATTGCGAAATTGTAACCCGTGTCAAACTCTGAAATATGTTCTACAACTAACTGTGGTACTATGCTTTTAAACGCATAGCTATTTTGTTTATATGTTGTTTTTCACAAAAAAAAAAGGAAAAAAAGTTGATTGTGATGATAAAAAAATTTTAAGCCCTCTAGCTTCCTATATGCTGGAGCAGCTAGAAGAAAAAGGATAGTATGATAGCCCATGACACACTCTGGGATTTGTCCTGTAACTGCTCGTTGAAGAGTGCTTTGAAAACTATTGCTTTTTTATTTCTTTGCTTTGTATATAGTTATACTACACTATAAAAAAAGTTAAAAGTTAAAAAAATTTTTTAAAAAAGTAGAATTAGAAAAAATGGTGCTGGGCGTGCAATGGTGGCGCAGTGGCAGAGTTCTCACCTGTCATGCCAGAGACGCGTGTTCAGTTCCTGGTGCCTGCCCATGTGAAAAAAAAAATGGTGCTGGCAAAACTAAATTTCAATAGGCAGGGAGGGAATTGGGAAAGAGGTATGGATTCTTTGTGGAAGAAAAGGAAATGCCTTCAGATAGAGTATGGTGGTGAAGGCACGTCTATATACTTAGGCTGGATTGTATGACGTGTGAATAAACTATTTAAAAATGAACAGAGAAACAAGTACTAGAGAAAATGTGGAGAAAGAGATGTACCTATGCACTATTGGTTGGGAAGTGAGAGGTACAGCCCCTTGGAGGGCAGTGCAGGTTTCCACAGGAGGCTAGGGGTGGGTTTGCCATATGATCCTGAAACCCCACTGCTCAGTATATACCTGGAGGAGCTGAATGTGGGGACACTAAAGGACACCGGCACGCCGGTGTCTCTGACGGCAGTGTTTGTGATCCACAATGAATGGAGGTGACCTAAGAGTACAACGAATGAGGAATGGAAGGGGGAGCTATGGTGTATACAAATAATGGACTACTGAGTGGCCACATGCAGCTAGATGAATGAACCTTAAGAGCTGTATGTTGAATGAAATGTCAGGAACAAAAAGACAAATATTATCATGCCTCAATTATGTGGACTAATTATAACATAAAAATTTGGTGAACTCAAGTTGAGAGCATGGGATATCAGATTGGGGCATATTGTAAAGGGTCTTAGATTGTAAGCTCCTATAGCAGTCACATATATTCAGGAGGTATAACTTAATTCTAAATTCTCAGATCCTAAGATGTTTGTAAATAACATGGTCTCTCCCAGAAACTTTGGGTATTTATGTGACACCTAAGAGTCAGAGTTAGAGCTCTGAAGCTATGAAAGTCAATAGTATCCCCTACAGGAACTGTTTAAAAAGTTGAAAAAGTGATCAGACATCGAGTAGAGATATGAATGAAGCTGATCTGGATAGGACTAAGGTATATCAGAAAACTGACAAAGGATGATATCCATATTTTAAAACTTCAACTTCCATGTGAGACTAAAGGGAGAAATGATTATTTGGTGCAAAATTTGTATTTTGGCTAATGCATTTCCTAATTTAACTTGTATAGTCAGTTTAATTGAAAAATATAAGTACATGGAATCTTGAATAGGGCATGAGCTTTTGTTGGTTTGTCCAGGTTAGTTTGATGCCCTGATAAATGCCAGAGAGATGTGGACAGCGAATAAATAAGTATTTGCAAAGTCCATTTGGGGCATGAGGAGAGAGGGGGAAATATTCAAATTCCCCATTTGGAGAATATCTGATATTCTTGCAAACAGTGGGGACAACCAAATCAGTAGACTGAGCCCTCGATCTTGGGGTTTGCCCCTGTGAAACTTATTCCTCCAAAGGATAGGCTAAGCCTACTTAAAATAAGGCCTTAGAGTCACCCTGAGAGAACCTCCTTTGTTGCTCAGATGTGGTCTCTCTCTTTAGCTGACACGCCAAGTGAACTCACTGCCCTTCCCCTCTTTGTGGGACCTGACTCCCAGGGGTGTAAACCTCCCAGGTAATGTGGGACAGAAATCCTGGGAAGAGGAAGGACTCGGCATCAAGGGATTGAGAAAGACTTCTCGACCAAGGGAGGGAGAGAGAAATGAGACAAAATAAAGTGTCAGTGGCTGAGAGATTTCACACAGAGTTTATAGGTTATCCTGGAGGTTATTCTTACACATTATATAGATAACCCCTTTTTAGTTTATGGTATATTGGAGTGGCTGGAGGGAAGCAACTGAAATATAGAGCTGTGTTCCAGTAGCCATGCTTCTTGAAGATGATTGTATAATGATATAGCTTTTACAATGTGACAGTGTGATTGTGAAAACCTTGTGTCTAATGCTCCTTTTATCGAGGGTATGGACAGTTGGGTAAAAAAATATGGATAAAAATAAACAAACAATAGGGGGAACAAAGGTTAGAATAAATTGAGTAGGTTGAAATAATGGTGGTCAATGAGTGGGAGGGGTAAGGGGTATGGTATGTATGAGTTTTTGCTTTTTTATTTATTTTGCTGGAGTGAAGCAAATGTTCAAAAAAATGATAATGGTGATGAATACACAACTATATGATGATATCGTGAGTCACTGTATAGCATGTATAGAATGTTCGTATGTCAAGAATGTTTGTATGTTTGTTTGTTAAGGTTTAACAATAAAAATATGTTTCTTAAATGGTGCTGGGACAACTGGACTGCCATATGCAAAAGAATGAAAGTGGACGCCTGTGTCATATACATAGAAAAATTAACCCAAAGTTTATCAAAAACCCAAATATAAGAACTAGAACTATAAAACTCCTAGAAAAAAAAACATAGGGAAGCATCTTGAGGAACTTGTGTTAGGCAATGATTTCTTATACATTATGCAAAAAGCACAAGTAACAAAATAAAAAATAGATAAATGTGACCTCATCAAAATTTAAAACTTTTGTGCATCAAAGTACATTACATTATGTCAGTAAAAAGACAACTTACAGAATGGGAGAAAATATTTGGAAACCATATATACAATAAAGGTTTAATATCCATAATATATATAAAGAAATCCTACGACTCTACAAAAGACAAACAACCCAATTTAAAAATGGACGAAAGACTTGAATAGACATTTCTCCAAAAGCCAAATGCACATGAAAAAACTGCCCAACATTATTAGCCATTAGGGATCAAAACAAAACCATTCCCCATACACTAGAATGATGACTATTTAAAAAACAGAAAATTACAAGTATCAGAGAAGATGTGGAGAAATGGGAACATTCATTTGTTGTTGGTAGGAATGTAAAATGGTAAAGTCACTGTGGAAGAGAGTTTGTTGCTTCTTCTGAATGTTTAGTATAGAATTACCACATGAATCAGTAACCCCATTTCTAGGGATATACCCAAATAACTGAAAGCAGGGACTCAGAAACGGATGTTTGCACAATGATGTTGATAGAGGCATGATGTACAATTGCCAAAAGATGGAAGCAACCCAAGTGTCCATCAAATGCACAATTGCCAAAAGATGGAAGCAACGCAAGTGTACATCAAACAATGAACAGATAAACAAAATGTTATACATGCATGCAATGGAATATATTTTCACCATAAAAAGGTATGAAGTTCTGATACATACAACAAGGATGAGCTTTGAAGACATCATGTTGAATGAAATAAGCCAGACACAAAAGGACAAACATTGTATGACCTCACTTATATGAAACAATTAGAATAAGAAAAGTCATGCTGTCAGAAACTAGAATATAGGTTATCAGGGGTCAGGGTGGAGGTGGGGAATGGGGAATTAGTGCTCAGTTGGTGCAGAGTTTCTGTTTGGAGTGATGAAAACTTTTGGTAAAGGACAGTGGCGGTTATAGCACAACACTGTGAATGTATTTAAGACCACTGTATTATATATGTGAATGCGGTTAAAAGGGGAAATTGTAGGTTGTATATATGTCACTAGAATAAATTTTTTAAAAATAAAAGTCACAGGACTGTATTTCACCATGAACCCTAATGTAATATATATATACATATATTTTATATATATATAAAATATATATATATTCTGCAGGGTAAAAAAAACAAAACAGCACTATATTCTCTCTCTCTCTCTTCCTCACCTCCTCTTCCCACTTCCTTTCTCCCTCCATCCCCCTCTCCTGCCCTCTATTACCTTATTTTGGGAGGGCAGAGGCAAGCTTTCTTGAATCAATATTTGTTTGATTCTCTGGAAATCCAGAGATGAAACTGCCCAGTTTTCATTGCTATTGGTTCAACATTCAAGTTTCCAGTTCCAGAGAATGACAGGAACAAGGGAAGTTTCCTAACATCCCAACAAGGAAAAGAGCTACCAAAAAAACTATCCGCATCTGCACTACTACTTCATTTGCCAACTTCAAGTCAGAAGCAGAAAACAAGGGGAAGCAGGAATGAAGCAATCACCAGGGAGAGCTGGAGTAAACTGGCCTGGGCCAATGTGAAAATAATTCATGCGACTTGGCACACAGGTTCTGGAGTTAGATGGCCTTGCTATGAATCTCGGCATGGCTACTTATAAGCTGTGTGATCTTCGGCAAGTGACTAAATCTCTTTCAGTTTCTTCACCCATAAATTGGGAAAGTAATAACTACCTCTTATAGTAATTTGGCCAAATGAAGTGATGCCTGTGAAGGGTATAGCACCATACCTGGCCCAGAAGAAGTGTTCAAAAATGGTAGAAACTCCCACCATCTTCATCATCATCATTATCTTATGATAACAATTTGGAGGCAGCAATTTCACAAGATAATCCGCACTGAGTCAGAAATTCATGTTTTAAAACTACACTTTGCCAAAATTTTTTTGCTACCTTTAATTTAAGTTACTCCATTCCATGATGTCAAATGACTCAATCAAAAAAAAAGAAAAAAGCCATTTCTCTCCTTGAACACGTGAAACCCGATGACTTTTCCATTCCCAAGGCTGGAGGGTTTCAGCTCAGCTTTCCAAGACTGATGTAAACAACATGTCCAAAGAATTTTAATTGCCATTTCATTAATAGGGGCACATTAATATCCCTCCCAACCAGCTCTGTTGATATCCCAGTGCATGGATGCCCAATTACTAAACAAGAAAGTCCTCATAAACCTGGGTCCTGGCCTCTGAGGTTAAAGATTAAGCAGCCCCTGGAAACAACAATAATAAATACAAGAAACAGGTCACATAAAACGCTAGGTCCCTCTCCCAGACAGTAGCTACCAGGAGGACTATTATGCAGTCAGTTAGGGGCAGGGCTGTGAGCGGTCAGCTTCTAAATGTGGAACCCACCCTCCCCCACTTCAGAGTAACAAATACCACAGCAAAAATCTGAAGGTATAAAAATCTGGAGGGGGTAGCCCATGACAAACTCCAGGATCTATCTTATAACTACTTTTTGAAGAGTGCTTTGAAAACTATTGCTTTTTTCTTTCTTTGCTTTGCATATACATTATACTACACAATAAAAAAAAGTTAAAAAAAAATCTGGAGGGGGAAACTGGATCTGGAGGAAGCAGGAGACACTGCCACAGCAAGAAGAGACAGGGCCATTTCAAACAGAAACTAAACAGGGAGCGGGATGGAAAAAAGGGGAGGTTCGAGGCTCCATAAAGTGATACTATATCATCCTCCTTCGCACCAAGGAGGCTGGAGACTTATCAGAAAGCAGAGGCTGGCCTTAAAAATAAAGGTACTTTATTTTTGGAGGGCATGGCAATACCCATCATTTTCTTTGACCCAAAATTATGCTACTAAGATTGTACCCTACAGGTATACTAGTAAATGTGCTCCAAATATTATGTATAAGAATTCTGACTGAAGCAATTTATATAAGAGAAAAATGGGGAAAAATAGTATCCATCAACAGAGGATTAACTAGATATATAAACTATGGTTCATCCATATGATGCCGCTGACAAAAAGAATAAGATACAACCATATGCAACAAAAGAGCTCCAAGATTTAGTATTAAGTTTAAAAACAAAAGTACAATGAGTAAAGAATGCTTCTATTTGTACAAATTACAAAGTATAATATAGATAGTGGTGATCATAACACAATACTGTAAATATAATTAATACTGTATACTTAAAAATGGTTAAAATAGCAAAAAAAAAAAAAAGCATAATAGATAAATTCTAAAAGAATACCCAAGATATTCCCCCTGCCTCCTGTGTAGACAGAGAGATTGGGAGAAGATTATACTTTGTGTTTTATACCTTTGTTTACTATTTGATTTTCTTCTTATCATAGATATGAGTTGCTTTTACTGAATACGTTTTCTAAAGTTTAAGAACAATGGTATAGAAAATGCATCTGCTGTCATGGGAAAGATGCTCAGAATATACAGCTAAGATTTTTTTTCTAACTGGAAAACATACATATGCAATGAAAAAAATCTGGAAGGCTGCGCACAGAAGCACTGCCCAGGGTTTTGAGTAGGATTGTGGTGCTTTTCATGTTCTCTCTGTCAGTCTGTTTTTCCTGTAATGACCAGGTATACTTTTCGTATTAAATAGCAATAGCAAGAAGCAATTATAATAAGAAGAGAAAAAGAAAGCTTATTTTGAAGAGGGAAAAAGAGTTCAGAAGCAAAGCTGGGGGCTGCAGACATGTGAGGCAGAGCCCAGCTGGCCAGAGACTGGGGAGAGGGAAGGTAGCACAGCACAAACCTGCCTTGCATCTGGGTAAAGGGAAGCCCAAATCAGAAGCTCTGCAAATGACTGGGCAGTGTCTACTTTGGCAAGACAAGCTCCTCCCTATCCCCACTGATCATCAAACCTGAGAAGCAGGGCAGGTTGTACTACCCCATCACAGAGAGGAGAAACAGACCCAGGTTCACTCGACTCTGAAGTGCTTACTGGTTGGATCCCTCGTTCCGACTGAGAAGGTCTCCTTGTGGTACGTTGGCTTAAAGCACCTCCTAAAGTGAGACCTAACAGAAGCCTGCAACACGAGGGACCTTCCCTAGCCTGCTCAGAAAAGTCTGTGACCACAAGAGGCTGACAATGCCCCTCATGTGATACCTATGGGGTGCCCACACCCCCATACTTTTGTGGGACACAGTGGACCTCTGTCTCAAGAGGCAGCGATGGCAGACCTACCAGCTTCTATCTAAGTCAGGGGGCCAAGGCCAAGGAAACAGAGTAGGTTCACATCTTTGTGTGGGTGAGGGATATAAGCACAGACAATTTTTATTTTCTTCTATACTGTCTTACTTTCACCCTGCTGCTTCACTTCTCACCATGGTCTCCTCAATCTCTATATTCTTATGCCAACTTAAAAATATGATCTCAGTGCTTTGCATGGCTGAGGCCTGCAAAGAAAGCTGCTTGGAACATGGTCATCAGCTCTACAGAAGCCCTGCAAACCGTGAGGAGGTGCTCAGCCGGAAGAGCACACTGACAACCAGGGGAAGGGAAAGGGCTCACGCACGCAGCAGGAACCTCTCAACAGAGGAGAGAAAACAACATCCAGCTCTTGCTGCTTCAACCCCAAGATGACTAACCACCCTGTGTCTAGCAGAGACAGCTGAGGATCTATCTACACTGTCTGGTTGTTGGGATTTGGGGACCACAAGACACAGACTTCCAACAGAAAATGCCAGCTCTAGCCACCCACACTCCTCAATTTGTGATCCACAGGGTTGCCTTATGTCCAAATTGGAAGCAGGAGAATGTAGTGGTTATAAACACTGGCTCTGGAATCAACACCACCTGAGTTTGAATCCTGCTTCTGTCTCTACTAGCTGTATGATATCAACAAATGACTTAACCTCTCTGTGACTTAGTTTCCTTCTCAGCTGCTACGAAATTTAAGGGAGGTGATGCACAAAAATGTTTAGCTTAGAGCTAAGCCCAGTAAGAGCTCAGTAATTGCTAGCTTAAAACAATTTCTCAGGATACCTGCACATGTGCCTGAGTTCAAATGTGTCCACATTGCTGGCAGAACCCAGGCACTGTGACAAAACCAAGAAGATGGATATGTTCCCAGTGGCATCCTCCCCATTTTCCCACAGATGAGTCTAATCATCAGACAGTGAAAGCAGCAAAGGAAAGAAACAGAGATTTTGAAAGTGGAAGAATGCCAAGCCAGAAGAACTTGGGAGACTTTGTTAAAGGATGCTATACAAGCCCAAAACCTCAGAAAAACAAGTCAGCCAACTACCAAAGCATAGGATGTGTGATGTGTGTCATGCATGTATAGAAGGAGAAGATTGGGGAGGAGAGACAAGGAAGGAAAGTAGGAGAGAAATCCCAGCATCTAAGCACCCTCCCTCTGAAACTGTACCAGCAACTGTTTACATGCTGACCTAGGCCGTGGCCAAGCTCTCTGCTATGCCGAAAAAAAGACGGAGCACATCCTTCAAGAAAGTGGCATCTACAAAGGGGGGGGGGGCTGAGGAGCTCTCCACAGGGAGAGAAAGGGCTCCCGGAAAAAAGGCCAAAAATGTGAATGGAATCGGCGTGGAAAAGGTAGCATAGGAGGGGAAGCAAAGACTCAAGTTGAGAAAACGGGAGAGTCAGGGAGGAAACAAGCTGAATTAGGGACCAGAAAGAGAGAGCAGAATTCAGGATTGGGGCTCCTGGAGAATGTCCTTCCCCAAATTCAACATAATTAAGACCATTTTAATTACTGGTCTCATTTGTATCCTCAGAAATAGACTTCAGGAAGAAATGAAAATTCACACAGGCTCTTAGTGCCAGAGGCTTGAGATCAGAGAACAAAAGGATGCCAAGAAACAGAGCAAATGCTTCGGCTTGTAGATTAAGAAACTAACGTAGCACAGAGAGTTGGCAGGTGGCAGTCAGCAGGCTCTCAGCTAATTTCCAGGCATTGGCTGGACAGAAGACAGGGCAGAACAGCAGGCTTGACAGTAGTGTTTGGGCAGGGGGAAGGGTGAGATGTTTTACTGCAAGGGAAGGAGGTGGCTATGGCTGAATCTATCATTAAAATGACCAGATCCATTCAGTGGTAGAATGCTCGCCTTCCATGTAGAAGATGTAGGTTCAATTCCTGGACTATGCATACACACCCTTGGAAAAAAGGACCAGATCCATTCTCTGGGTTACTCATGACCTCTGTCCTCAAGCTGAAATAAGTACCAATGATGGTTTCTTTCCAGCCAAACATGGTTGACTGAACATTCACATTCATCTCCACTCCCTCTCCAAACCCTACCATAATATCAAGATGACAAGCTTTGAGGCAGTGATGGGGAGTAAGGGGTGGGGGGAGTGAGGGGAGGAAAGTCTCCAAGAAAAAAAAATGGAATCAACAGATTATCTGATGCACAAGAATTTGTGGTAGATATATACCAATGCAAAAGAAAAAGGCAACTATTAACTGCTGTTCTATTCAAAAAAATTTCTTTCTAAACAAAAAAAATGAGCTATAATATGTGATTTAGCTCAGCTCTGGAGATATTAGGAGAACAAAGAAGGGACGAGGAGGTATATGAAGGGAAAATCTATAATATATGAAAGTTCAATCCTCTTCTTCTGTGAGAAGTCAACAGATAATATCTAAAATAAATAGTGGTATAAACATATTATTTAGATATATGGAAGTAAATAACAGATGAAGGAGATATTAGCCTACTCCTAACCTGCACCTTAATTCTTTTAGAATTGGAAGTGAGTGGCTCTGGAGAGCAAGACTTGGTAAGAGGAATAGAGCAGGGAGACTACTGCTGTTTAAAATAAACCTTGCAAGTGTTTGACCTTTAAAATCATGTTCATAGAACACTTTGATAAAATAGAATTTTTCTTAAACAAAAACAATAAAAACAATTTCAAGTCTTAGCTCAAATCATTCTTCCCGCATGAAGACTTCTCAGATCTCCTTCCTCCAGTCTTGTGAAAATTATTTTCTGTACCATCCACCTGGTAACTAATCACAGTCCACTTGGCAATGAGCAAATCTCTCCTGTGTCTCGTCTCCCTAACTGAATTATAACTGCTTCACAGCTGAGACCACTTCTCATAATCTTTGCAAAGGCCACAGCAGAGCAGGTTTTAAATCCGCAAGCTCAGAGAAGCAGCACCCGGCGCCCCATTACCTGCGTAGGCGTTGGCCTGCTGCAGAAGGTCCGTGCAGGTGTGCACGTCAGCAAATGCGCGGATGCCCAAGCAATTGGTGGGATGCAACTGAGACTGCAGGAAGTCACAGCAGTTCTGTCGAACGTCCATGAGCTGCAGCAAGCTAGCTGCCGGAAGCAGCACCTAGGGGAGAAAGCATTGACATTCTGAGGTACCTGATCCCACCAGCAGAGATTTAGCTCCCAGAAGCAGCATTATAATCATATCCCTCCCATGCTCGAGATCTTTTCAAGACTCTCTGCTGCCTGCCAAATTAAGTCCAAACCTACCAGCCTGACTCTCAGGGCAGCCCCAGACTTATCTCCCTTCATAGATCCAAAGCACCAGTGGATTATCTGTATCCCCTACAGGCTACCACAGTGGTCTCCAATCTTTAATGTGCATAGGAATCACCTGGGGATCTTATTAAAATGCGGGTTCTAAATCAATAGGTTGAAGGTGGGGCCTGGGTTTCTGCATTTCTAATAAGCTCTCAGGTAATTCTTATAGCTGCTGGGCCAAGAACCACACTTTTAGTAACAAGAACCTATAGCACAAGTTCTCAAACTTGAGCTTCACTGGAATCACCTAGAGAGTTTAAAAAATACTGATGCCTGTGTTTTACCCACCGGAAATTCTAATTTAATAGGGATGGGACGTGACCTGAGCATTGAGATTTTTTTTAAGTTCCCCAGGCCCTTCCAATATACAGCCAAGTTCAAGAACTACTGCCCTACAGACTTTAGAGCACCTGTGCACACTCAGAAAGGTACCTGTGAATTGTTTCCTAGTTCATTACACTTACAGACAGTCTGTGCTCCAAGCTCTAGTTGAGGCTCTAGGAGTCAACAACAGCAAAATAAATCAGATCTCTTCTCTCTATAAGAGGAATGCATAATCTACTGGAATGAAATATCCACCTTGGGACTCAAGCAATCACAGTTCTCCCATCCAACAGATGAAAAAATAAAGGACATCTTTAGGTACACTCTCAGAAAAAGGAGAGCTGGGTTTTATTTTTAAAGGTCATAGTACATGTGAGAATTTATACAGTATTCTAGAATACAGAAATAGTTCTTGGTCAGGTTTGGGTACATGTGTTTTTCCCAAGAGCCCAGGAAGACTGGTTTGATTAGGCCAGCCAGGATGTTCTGCCTGCCAACCCTGCCAAGTCTCCCTAGGACCTTCCCACTGCTGCCAAAGCCTGCCCTCTGGATCACAATGCAAAATAAAAGTCAAAGTTCTACTTGACCCCAGCTCACCCTGAGAAAGGGGCAGATTAGCCTGAGAGTCATTTTTCAAAAAAAGATTTTAGAAAAAAATCATAGAGAAGAATACTTTGATTTGAGGCTATGTTATCCTGGGAACCCTAGCATCTATTTCATCCCACAACAAACGCCACATCCTAGGTCCTAGCTCTCAGTTGTTCTACTAGCTCTCAGAAAGAGCGACTGGGCCAGCCAGATCCCAAGGCCTTGCCCAGGAAGATGGAGCCTGCAGATGCATTTGTTTTCTCTCTTCAGGTACTACAACTCTTTTTTTTTTTTTCTAAAGTGATTTAAATTCTGGACCCTGAACTTCTCCCAAAACAGCCCTGAGCCCTCAGCTCTGCCTCTGGTCACTTCTCTGAGCTCAGGTTCAAACACTCTGCCCCAGTGCCCATTCTTGGGTCTTGTCCCACTACCAGGGTAACCAACACTGCAGCTGGCCTAGGGCTGAGTGGTTTCTCAGAATGTGGGACTTTGAGTGCTAAAACTAGGACACGTGGTCACCCTCCATTATCCCTGCCTATTTGTCATCTGGAGCCTCCACTATCTGTGTTCATACTCCCAAGCTAAGCGCTTATTCTCAACAAGGGAAGCCCCACCCTACAAGCTTATACTTCTTCACAACTGAGCTCTAGAAAACCTGTTCCTCTTCCCTTCCTCCACCCTTTCTTCCTCTCTCCTATGCTCCCAGCAGAATAGTAAATTAGCATCATGTCCATGGTATTTTCTGAACCACTGAGAAAGAAAAAGACAAAATCACTCTTTCCTGAGACATTGACCATAAGAGAACAAAGCCAGGCCCCAAATCTAACCACCTGAATCCATTCCCACTAGGCAATCATAAACAAGAAAACTCAATTAATCTGTGAGCTTGCTCAGCCTGGACGAGCAGATTGCAGGAATAGATTAGTCTCCACCTGCTAGTTAAGGGAGGACCCATTAACTATTCTCGCTGACTACACATCAGGAATGGAAAGCTATGTTCCCAGCTTCCAAATGAGCACCCTGACATCCCCCTGACCAGCACTAAATACAACCTGCAGGTTGACCAGCCATTCTGGACTAGGACTTGCCCAGTTTTAGCACTGAAAATCTTGCATCCTGGGAAACCCTCAGTCCCAGGCAAATGGGAAGGTTTTTCAAACTAGGGACCAGTTACCCCTCTCCCCAAAGAAACCAAGGGAAGGATGCAGAGTGAGGAAATCATCAAATATTGCCCAAACAAGACATACCCCACCCAGAGTTGTGCTAAGTCCCAAAAGAGCCAGGTATGAGAAGAGGCAGGGGTAAGGCTACAGGCCTTTAGCCCCTCAGAAGAATTCTACGAGTCCAATCTGCCTGCAGCCTGCTAAGAGGAGGCCATGCCAGACACAAACACCCCCTCCCCCTTTCCTCTTCCTCACCAAAAAGACAGCAGCAAAATTTGGTACTTGAATTCTCAAGCTCATGTCAACCAACCAGAGAAATGAAATAATAAATGTTTCCTGCATACAGTCCTTAGGTTATACTTTCAATTTTTAAAACCTCCCTGGTTAAAGCTACCACATAGCTTTCAACTTCTCTACTGTTCACAAAACCACTTAATAGGCAAAAATTATAAGGCTTTCCCCCTCTCCACACTCCCCATCCTGTTTGGGTCCACTCTGTCCTAAAAGCTTCCCGGAAAGGACTTCCTAAAATGAATAGCGCTTCTGGTTTTTATAAATGCTCCTTCCTTCTCTTTGATCTCACACTGCAATTAGCTATGACTCAAAGGTCTTTTCTTCCCACTCCCTGCTTCATACAGGAAAGTGTGAAGAAAAGTATAGGAAGTCAGAATGCTGAGGAGAAAGAGTTGGATACTGGAAGATATATCATTGCTCAAATTCTGGGTTTTAGGGAAAAATCCGTGTCCAATTCAATGGGGTTCTGGACCCTAACACGAGAGCAAAAGTAAATCTCCAGAGGCTCAAGAGAAAAGAGCAAAACATCATGGGTGTGACTGTCTTCATTTCCCTCTCCCCACATCAACAAGGGCCTTGAAAGGATTTTCTCTCCTCTAATCTTGTGTGAAAGGAGAGCAGTAACAAGTGGAGCAGTAACAAGATTACCAGCAGAAGGCCATGCTTGGGTCCTCAGCTTTCAAGCAAGACTGCCCTGGTAGAAGCCCTAGGTCAGTACTGCTTGGCCCTGGAGGGGTCTCTGAGACAGGGGAAGGAGTAGTCAGTTGGAACCACAGCCTTCTAGCCGGGATGGAAGATTGCCCAAAATCAAAAGGCATTTAGCCTGCCTCTCCACCTAAGCTTTGTGGTTCCTGGAAAACAGGCTGTGGGATGACTCTCAGCAGAGTTTACCAGTTTCCCTCCAACGTGCAAATGGTTTCCCCTCCATTTTTCATGCACAGGCCCAGTTTTGTTTTTTCCCCTCCCTCGGATAGCATGAAAACACAGCAGAGGATATCCCGTCCCAGAATTTGTTTCCTTTAGCAAAAACAAGAGGAAATGCCCTGCCTCAAAAAGCACCTACTGCTGGAATTTCAGGGAGGCAGGGCCTGGACAGGGAAGGGCACCAGCCACAGGGCCCATGCTGGGGCTGCTTGGGGCCCTCCACTGCAGCCAGGCAGCAGGACACAGAGACAGTGCTAAATAAAGAGAGAGAGGAAGAAACAATGAAAGGAAGAGGTGTGTGGATAAATAGAAGAGCTGGCAGAACTGTACTGTGAACTCTGAGTTCAAAGTCACTTACCAAGACATATGACTGAGGATAAATTGCTTAACCTCTCCATGCCTCTGTCTCTTCACATTTACCAATGCAATTTCATTTACTAATGAGGAAAATTAGGGTACCTCCTTAAAGACTTTTTGTGAGAATCAAATGAGATGATGCATTTAAAGCAGTGCTTCGTAAGTGGGGAGGGCTCAGTTAGCACTAATTTTTATTATTATTTATCATTATAAGTTAAAGTCAAAATTCCAATCATTTATTCAATGAGAAACCAGAGTTAAGTCACAGAGCACAGTACATGAGAAAAAGCTGTGTTCAAATTCCAACTCTACCACTTGCTACCTGTGTGACCTGGGGCAGGTTATTTGACCCCTCTGGGCATTAGTTTCTTTAACCGTAGAAGAGGAATCATATTAGTATGTTCCACTGGTTGATTAAGAGAGTTAAATGAAATACTAAGTGATTGACACATGCTTGGCTTATAGTGAGTATTAATGTGTGGTGGTTATGGTGGTTGTTACCGCCATCATGGAACAGCAGCTCATGGTCTCTCCAAGGTGCGTGGGGCTGGGAAAAAGTTTAGGGTGTAGCTCTAAACTTTAACCAAGCCCAAAATCTCTGGCCCTTCCTTTTAAGACTTCCAATAGGGTCCCAGTGCCTCCATGCTCATCTCCTCAGTGAACCAAGTCCTCAATCAATATTGTGCTTGAAGACAACTTGGGAGCCCTGACCTCAACAGACACAGAGTAGCAAGAAGGACCCACATTCCGATCTAAACTCTCAACCTTTTTCTGTGTCATTTTCCTCTCAGGTCACCCCTAACCCAACCACAGTTGAAAGTGAAGAAGAAAAAGGAAAAGGAATAGTTCTATATCATACTGATTCCAACAATGCACAATTCCCAGGTCCCGGACTGTGCTTCCCAGAGGGCTCCTGGACATACCACCCCTACCCCAACTCTGCACATGCATAGAGGATTAACAGCAGGCCCCCAAGGGGCTCACAGACCAATGGGGACATAGACTGTAGCACTGGAAGCAGGCCTGACCTCCCAGTCTTCCTTCAAGATCCAGCTGAAGCTGTGGCCATCCTCATCAGGGCAGTGATGACCATTCCCTGCTTCTTGGGCACTTTTACCCTGACACTATAGGGTCTCCATTCACTCAGCCATCTGTCTCCACCATCAGACCATGTGCTTTTTGGGGGAACAGCCTGTCTCAATGCTGTCTGTGCCCATACTGTCTGCTGACACAGGGTAGGAGCTCAGAAAATGAGTATTAAATGAATGAATGAATTAGCGAAGAGAGGAGTAAAGCAATGAGACCCCGGACATAGTTTACCTCCAGGAAGGAGAAAGGACAGAGATAGCCTCATAGCTCTATGCTTTCTAGACTATGCTCCTACTCTCCACCTGGCTATTTAATGCATCCCATAAAGGGCTCCCTCTGCAGAGCAGCAACTGGAACCTGGCCCGGGCCCCTGTCATCACCAAGCATTCTAGGCACATCCTGGGCAAGAGTATCCCAAACCACCACCAACCCCAGCTCAGAATTACTGGACATTTCCAGGCCAGATGGAGTTAATCTCTGCACCCCCACCCCTTACCATGACACCCATCTCCCACCTGGTTTGTCCCCCTAATTCCCAATCAGCACCCAGGCAGAGTCCTGAAGACTTCCATACATAAATTATTCTATTGCCACCTACCTAGTTTCAGTAATGAGCCAATATTCATTGAGTGAATTCATTCAAGAGCCAATATTCATGAGCCAGGCACTGTTCTAAGTGCTTTACCTGCATTAATTTGTTTAAGCCTCGCAACAACCCTATAAGGTTAACCCCTATTATTATGCTGATATTACTGGTGATGACACTAGGCACAAAGAAGTTATGTAACTTGCTCAGGGTCATGCAAGTAGGAAATGGGAGAGTCAGGATTTAAATGCAGGCAGCCTAACTCATGACCACCCAATAAATTAGTACTATTTTGATTTCTATTTTACAGATGACAAAACTGATCCTTGAGACAAGGTGTCAGTGGAGATGTGGGGAAGGCTGTTGTAGAGAAAGTAAGGCAGAGGGTGGCATAATAAATAGTCTGGGAGAATCTGGGAGGTTACTGAATGTCAGGCCCTCACTTGGCAGATGCGAAAACTGAAAACTTGCAGTGGGAAAGACTTAAAATAAGAACATTCTGTGAATTAATGTAATGCTGAAGCTTGAACCCAGGAGACCCAGGTCTCTGTTCTTCTTTGATTCCTGCTTCTGCACGTCCTCTGTCTCTTTATATCGTCACTTTTCCCTCCCCCACTCAAAAAAACATGGTTATAAAATAAATGATGAAGCCATTCTCTCCAGTCTTCTGATTAGACTAGCTGCTGATAGCTGCCTTAAGATAACTGGATGTAGTAAACAAATTTAGAGAGACCAACCACTGGGTTAGAACAAAGTCACAAAGATAAATAGTCAGCCTGGCAATAAAGATTCAGAGTGAGACATCTTCTAATTATCCAAGTTTGTAAACACTTTGTACTTGGCACGGGGGAAGTTATTGAATAAAAACATGATGAAAAGGGAGAAGAAGCCAAAATAATTTCTCCTTTAAAACCAGGTTCAGGACCAGGCATCAAGGGGTTGAGAAAGCCTTCTTGACCAAAGCGGGAAGAGAGAAATGAGACAAAATAAAGTTTCAGTGTCTGAGCGATTTCAAACAGAGTTGCATATATAAGAATAAGTTATTCTTATGCATTATATAGACATCATGGTGTATTGGAGTGGCTGGAGGGAAGTACCTGAAACTGTTGAGCTGTGTTTCAGTAGCCTTGATTCTTGAAGACGATTGTATAAAGATATAACTTTTACAATGTGACTGTGTGATTGTGAAAACCTTTTGTCTGATGCCCCTTTTATCCAGGGTAAGGACAGACGAGTAAAAAAAGTATGGGTAAAAAAATAAATAAATAATAGGGGAGATAAAGGGTAAAATAAATTGGGTAGATGGAAATAGTAGCAGTCAGTAAGAAGGAGGGATAAGGGGCATGGGATTTATCAGTTTTTTCTTTTCATTTATTTTCCTGGAGTGATGCAAATATTCTAAAAAATGATCATGATGATGAATATACAACTATGTGATGATACTCTGAGCCACTGATTATATACCATGTTTGGATTGTATATGTGTAAAGATTTGTCAATAAGAATGAAAAAAAAAACAGGCTCAGAGTTTACCACATTGACAAGCTCCACCCAATTCTAATCATATAATTCTATAACTTCCCCTCACTCTTATACTCAACTTTTACTATAATTCTTTAACTTACTGTTACTGCCCCAAAATTCTACTCTTAGACCTTTGAAGGAAAGTGTTTCAGTTTGCAAGATGCTGGGATGTGATATACCAGAACAACTTTAAAAAAAGGGAATTTATTAAGTTGCAAGTTTAGTAAGTAATCATTGCATTGCCTACTTCATTCTATATGGAAAAGACCAGCAACAAAAGTGGAAAAGCTGTGCTTTTCACTGCATACAAAATATACCTCAATGAACAAGGCAGAGAGAGGAGAATTAGATCAAATGACTGTAGAAATTATACAATCCAAGTGAATGTCTCAGGGGCCAGAGACTAAGGCAGGCTGTACCCTGGGGTATGCTCTACAGGCTCAAATGCAGTGCTCCTCACCCTCTCTACTTGCCTATGCTCTGACCCCTTATGAGTAGCCCCTCCACACCAAGCTTCTTCACACTCATCCTGCAGGACTCAATTTAAATCTCATCTCCTGAAATAGCCCTTCCCACAATCCCTTCTTCATCCAAACTGAAGCCTCATGATAATGTCTATTTGTACCATGTTCCTTTCTGTGCCAGTTTGAAAGGATTATATGCCCTAGATAAGCCATGTTTTAATCCTGATCCATCTATTGAGGCAGCCATCTCTTTTTTATCCCCATTCAGCACTGTAGGTTGGAAAGCTTGATTAGATTATCTCCACAGAGAAGTGGCTCACCCAATTGTGGGCATTAACCTTTGATTAGAGGGAGATGTGATGCCACCCATTCCAGGTGGGTCTTGATTAGTTTACTGAAATTCTTTAAAAGAGGAAGCATTTTGGAAAAAGCTTTTCAGTGCCACAAGAGAGCCACAAGAACTACAGAGCCCATGCAGCCAGAGACCTTTGGAGATGAAGAAGAAAAATGCCCCAAGGGGAGCTACATGAAACAAGAAGCCTGAAGAGAAAGCTAGCAGATGTTGCCATGTTTGCCATGAGCCTTTCCAGTTGAGAGAGAAACTCTGGACATCATCAGCCTTCTTGAACCAAGGTATCTTTCCCTGGATGCCTTAGACTGGAAATTTCTATAGACTTGCTTTAGTTCAGATATTTTCACAGCCTTAGAACATGTAAACTTGCAACTTAATAAATTCCCTTTTTTTAAAGTTGTTCTGGTATATCACATCCCAGCATCTTGCAAACTGAAACACTTTCCTTCAAAGAATTTATCACAAGTTGTACATAGACATTACTTGTGTATGTATTTGATGAACATCTTTCTTCACCACTCAACTGAAAGCTCCATGAGGGCAGGCAATGGAATCACTACTGCTTACTGTTAAAACCACAATGCCCAACACTGGCACATAAAAGGCATTCAAACACGAGCTGAATCGGGTAAATGGATGATTATCAAACTCAGCTTCCCCATTGCCTCTATCCTGGAAAAGGGTGTAGTGTGGTATTCCAGATAAGGGAAATACGTATTTTGGACACTAGAGAAGTATCTGTCTCACAGTAACTAAGTAAAGTGGTATTATGTTTTTAAAAAATAAAATAAACACCACATGTAATTTTCATCACTCTAAATAAATAGTAAGATCCTTAAGGACAAGAAATAGTGTATCCTGTATCTGTGTTTCAGCCTGGTGAATTTTAGGGTTTGAGAGAAAAGGCCACACCCACTAGCATCACCCCTATTGGGGCATGAGGCCACTGAAGACATGCACCTTTGGGTGAAGCAATATCCTTACTGGCTTCTCTTTTAAGACTCCAGTTGTCTGAGGATATAGGGCAGTGGGAGACGGGGGGTAGTGAAAGGAGGAAAGAAACAGAGAATAGATCTACTTTTTTTCTTTTCATGGTAATCTATTAAATCTTCTTCCATCTATTGTAGATATTTTAAAGAAAGATACTTTTGCGAACCACCCATTAAATCACTAAATCAATAAATTTACTCAATAAATCTCAACCACCTCATAGTCCTGCCAAGACTCAGTCCTAGTGTTTGGCACCACAAGTGCTCAGAGGCATGTGACAGGAAAAAAACTGTAAGAGCATCACAGTTCAATACAGAAAAATCTCTGAGAGGACAATCTGGAGAGAAACTGGGTCATGTAGGCTTTTCATTCTTTATTTCACCATGATTTTGAACAGACATAAGTTTAAAATTTTCTGTTCTTGTGATGTGAGCTCATTCAGAAGTATTATATACTAGTGGTTAAGAGCATAGGTGTCAGAGTCAGGCCGTCATCAGCTTGAGGCCAATTCGCCTGCCCACTGGCCATATGACCCAGGTCAAGTCACCTAACCTCTCTGCAATTTTAGGTTCCTCCTCAGTTACCACACAGAGTGACTATGAGTGTTAAGTGAAATAATACATATAAAACAGTAGGTAGTAAATGGGAAGAACGCTGAGCTATTAGCAGGGGCTGGGTTTACCTGGACATTCTCTTCAGTCACCTCAATTTCAGCAGTATAGATGTAGTCAATCAGCTTACTCAGTGTGTGCCCATCCATGTCCTTGATTTCGATCTTCTTGGCTTTACTCTCAGACATGTCACCTATAGTTCAAACCAAAAACAAAACAATGAACTTGATGGCTGGAGTATAATTAACTTTCACATGGTCTTCTGCTCCTTCTTGACAACATAAAAGCACAGTCTGTGCTCTGGGAGGTGGTGGAAGGGACTCAGCACTGAGAAAGACAAATCAGCTGACATCCAGGTCACTTAAACTCCAGTTTAAGTCTGCTGCCTATTTCCCTTTTGAAGGCAAATTTGCATGCAGTAACTCTTCTAAAAACATGTGTTGTGAACTTCGACATATAGGAGCAGGTAAAGTGAACAAGGCATACTACTGTCCTGAAGAAGTACATGGTCTAGAAGGGAAGATATATGAAAACATTTATAAACATAGATGATATGAGCTTAGTGGAGGTATACACAAAGCATTGCAATAACAACAATGCTAATACGTAACATTTAGTGAGTGCTATGGCCAAGCACTGAGCTGAGCACTTCGAAGTGTTGCTTCTTTTAATCCTTACAACAACCTACAAAGTGTATTAATAGTACCCCCATTTTAAAGAAGAGGAAACTGAGGTACAGAAGGCAGGTAATTCATTTTTCTGACTGTCACACATCTAGGAAGGGCCAGGTAGGGATTGAAACCTAGAATGTCTGACTCTAGAGCCCATAAACCCCAAAAATGCAGAAAAGGGAGTGGCAAACACCATGTGGGAATCTAGGAAGGCATCCTAGTTAGAGTTCACATTTGAACTTGTACTAGGGGAAGAAAAAGTGTTCGACAGGCAGTAAGGGTGAGGAAAGACGATCTGGATGTAGGAAGCATAAGTGTAAAGGAGGAGGCTGCCAAAAGGAAGAACTGGGGGAATGATGAGAGGCTGGTAAGGCTGGAGCATGGGGTGAGAGTGAGAGGAAGGAAGCTGGAGAGGTAGATAGCAGCCAAGATTTGCAGACTCTGTAAGCCATGTGAATGAGTTTGGATTCTATTCTAAAAGTAATGAAGTACCACTGAAAGGTTTTAAACAGAAGAGTGACATCAACAGATGGGGGGTGTTGAGTGGAATTGTGGATGCAGGGTAGAAGCTGGGTCAGGGGCAGGGAAACCATAAGGGAGACCCTGATAATAGTCCAAGGAAGCAAGGGTTTGGGCCTGTGAACTAGGGTAGCAGCAGCACATCATTTCCAAGTTTGAGGCCCTTTACGTTGGCCTACATTCTATAGACAATACACAAATTTATCTAGGTTCAGGCTCATACAACAAGGAAGCTAATTTCAGAAGGAGAAAAGAGGCAAGACATGTGTCTTAGCAGACTCAAATAAAGGCCAACCTGACTTCAAGAGACAAGGAATTCAGAAGCTTTTATGTGAGTGTGAAAACAGAGCCGGGGTGGTTGTTTTCTCTCTGTGGAATTTGTGTGCCAGAGCCAAGAAAACAAAGTGCAGCACAGTGTGTGGGCTGCAGACGCCCACCTCCAAGCTGCACAGACTGCACAGGATTCCTCCACCAATCCACAGCTCCCATCCTGACACAGCTGTAGATCTGAATGACCCTGAAACAGGAAGGAAAGGGAAAAAAAAGACATTCCAAACCCCGCCTGCTCTTTCTAGTACTAGATCAGGTGGACCAGACACTCCATTCTGTTCTCACTTCTCTTTGGCTGCTAGTAGGAAAAGGTCTGAGGCCATCAGTGCAAAGAGTCCAGGGGGAGGATAAAGAGGCCAAGAGGAAACAGGAAAAGATGGTGGAGTCCTCCCCCACCCATCAGACAGGCTCTCCTGAATTCAGTCCAAGACACTCAAATAAAAACATGCATACACAAGGAAATCAGAAGTTAAACTTATTTCTACAAGATGTTAATATGGAGATCACTAATGAGGGTCCAGTTAGTAATTATATTGCAAAAGATAATTTAAAAATAACCAATTCATAGTCTAAGAACTTGGGCCTTAAAAAAACAAGACTAAACAAGAAAAATGAAACAGAGTCTGGACTAATTGTCTTCTCTCTGTAGAACTTGTGCTTAGGAGAACCAGGTTAGAATTTTGTAACTTTGGAGAGCAAGAATGGAGACTCCTGAAATTGTGTGCAAATGTTTGCATGTGCGTGCAAAAATTCACTTTTTTCTAGGGGTAGCAGGGCTGACCAATTGCTTTTATCAGATTCTCAAAGGGGTCTATGACCCAGAAAAGGTTAAAATACAGTTTTCAAAATGATAGGACATTCATCTATTTCTTTCCTTCTTCTTTACACAACTCTGAAATTTCTAATTTGCTCCATAAGTACACAAAACTTCAATAAGCAAAAAAAAGAGGTTGTGAAAGAGAAATTAAGGTCTAAAAGGCAATAATTATCTTCTCAGAAAACTGCCTTATAGGAAATTAGAGACCTATATAATCTAATCATGCAGATTAATAGAATCCAATCTTATATCCTTATGAAACAGCAGAAATTACTATACCAAAGGCTTCATTTTTAAACAGTCCCTGAAAATGGGAGAAACATAGTTGCTACTGTGTGCCAGTGCCTCTACTAAGGGTTTACACAGGCTATTTCATTTCTTCCTCATAACAAGCCCAGGAGATAGATAATATGACTTTCATCTTACAAATTAGAAAACTGGAATTCTCAGAGATATCTGCACATAGCCAGTAAGAGGTAGGAATGGGATTAAACCTTGGCCTAATTCTAAACCTGGTCATTTCTACTAAAGCCCTCTGTAACTTTAATCTGACCCTAACTAAATTCTAAGAAAAACTTATATGTAATACCTCACAAACAAGACTAAGAGCACTGGGATCTTGTCAAGCTTATTTATTAACACCCAAAGTACTCAGCTTATAATAAATATTTAAAACTATTTGTTGGAGGGAGGGAAGAAAGGAAGAAGGGAGACTTTCTCTTGACATCTCAAAATTTCATGATCTTCCTGGGGGGAAGGAGGAAAAAGAAAGCAGCAGATGCTTGGTCATTCTTGCCCCTTCACTCACCTATAACACTTTGATAAAATATTTCTAGAAAACAGAACATGAGCCCTGTTTGTCCTTTCATCTTCAAGGCCAACCCAATGGGGTTTCTCTGCTGTTTTTTCCCAAGAGACCCAGCCCAGCCACCTCTAGCTCTGAGTTTTCAGAGAATGTCTGTTGGTTGTACATCTTTTTAGCCCCATACATCTTCTGCTTGATCATCTATAAACATGCATGTTCTGTTCTTCCAAGCAGAATATGATCCATTCAAGGACAGATATTCACTCATTCATTCATTCATTCAAAAAGCGTGTATCAAACATGTCTCCTTGTGTCACAGACTGTGCTAGATGTAGAGAATGGTGAACAAGTCATGAGCCTGCCCTCATAGAGCTCAATCTAATGGAGAGGCAAGTAAACCGACAATTACACATAGTGTGTTAAGTATTAGAAAGTGTTAGCATGAAATAGAAAGCTTTTTAAGCCAGAGATACTTGTACCCTGAAGCTGTATAGAAAAACCTGAGCACACAAGAGCACATATTTGCTTTTCTGATAAGAGAGTATATTGCATTCATCAGACTGATCCAAAATGGTTAAGAACCACTGATCTAAACTGAGATATGTAGAAGGAGTTATAGTTATTCCAAAGAGGAGGATGAGGGAAATGCATTCCAGGCAGAGAGAACATGTAAAGATCTGGAGGTAAAAAATACCTTGACCTGTTCTGGGAACTATAGGAAGTTTAGTCTGGCTGGAGCTCAACAAGCAAAGGGGAGCCCCTGAAAGATTTTAAGCAGGTGAGGGATGCATCGTATTTATTCTTTGGAAAGATCACTGTGGCTATACTACAGAGAATGGGTAGGGGTTAAGGGTACAAAATAGGAGGTTAGGTGATCAATTAGAAGACTGCTGCAGTAAATCAGTTGAGACATGACGATAGCCTAGACTAAGGGACTGTATCTTGAACTTCTTTGAATCCTTAGACTCACCTTAGGTCCTTGTACCTAGGAGTCTCTGATAACCATACAGAGCCTAGGACAGCAAGCAATCCGATACCCCAATTAGGTACAAGTGTCCAGATTATAGTACAGATGCTAGCAAGCACTCTATGTGTACAACTGAGCTCTTTATAGGAGGAACCAGGACTTGAGGAGTAAAAGGGGAAATCTTTCCCTATTTCAGAAGACTTAGAAAGTCCAAGAAATTTCTGGCTCATCTTCCAAGTCATTAGTATTAACCTAACCCTGTCATTCAAGAATGAGAAAGGAATAGTAGATTAGTTAGTCGGTCTCTCTGAAGAACCATAGCTACACCACAGATCACCCCTACCAAGTTTTATGTCCTTAAAGGGAAGAAAAGGGTGAGGTCAAGGACCCTTGTTATAGAATTATTTTTCACTCCAAACTTGAATCCTTACTGTTACAATTTAGTCTAATGTTCTGGGTAGAAAGAAAACAGAGGATCCTCATCCTTTGCACAACAATCGTTCGTGTGGGTTAAGATGATTATTAAACTTTCTTCCCTCTGATCTTTGTCTCAGTCTAAGTCCTAATGTCTGGTTTGCCAACTAAATTGGCTAGAGTCACACATTAGCCTCACATGAGAGAAAGAAATGCCCTGCCATTCCTTGAATCCAGCAGATGAGTGATCTGGGCTACTTGACTGCAGAAGGCTGTAAAAGAATGACATTGCCGGCCCTGCCTTTATTCCAGAGCTGTATGAGAATCGAAGGAGACACTGGGAGGATGAGAGTTGTGACAGCAGAACCAGCAGAGCTGCAGTGATGGATAACACCCCATCATCTACCCTCCCTGGAATTTCACCCCTCCTCTACCTGGAAAGGTCTTTCTGATCAGCCAGAGGCACATGGAGAACCCAGTCAGGAAGTACATGTCTGTATCTCAACACAGATGTCTCAAATCAGCTCTAACCACCCTCAGGTAGGCAGGTGTCACAGTCACCCCTCACATCTACAGAGTTTGGGAACTATGAAGTGTTCTACAAATGAGAGTGAACTTCATTAAGCACCTATTTTCTACTGGGTGCCTTAAGCGAATTGCCTGTATTTGTTTCCTAGTTACTATTATTATTATTATTATTCCAGCCACACAGATAAGAAAACTGAGGATCAGAGAGATTAAATGAATGCTCCATACACCTATTAAGTGCTGGAGTCAGGACTGGAACCCTGGTCCAAAGCCCTTTCCATAATAGCACACTATCTCCCAATACAAGCTGTAGCATTACCATGCTTGTGTTTAACATTAGCAAAGTGGCCTCCACATTACCAAATCCAAACCTCTTCTATGCACCTTCATAAACTATTTTTTTCATCAATGGTAAGATCCTATTTGAGTTTCAAGGCTGAGCTAAGTAAGCCCAGAGAAGTCTTCCCCAAACTAGCTTGGTCAAAACTCCTTGGTAAAGGGGGCTGGTGGGTGGCTAAGTAGCAATCTCTCTTCCTAGGCACTACTACAATCCAAACCACTTCTTCTTGAAAAAAAATCACCACTTTCACATCGGAACAACATATTAGACATTACTACTGCACCCCTCACCCCAAAATCTGGGTCTCTTAAGCCAGAAAAGGATCTGACTTTGATGTGATATGTTAGAGACAGGAATGAGAAACCCTAGGTCACCACCGCTTCAGCCCAAAGGAAATTGAGTCTGGAAGAAAGCCACTTGGAAGGCAAGGCCCCAGGCAGCCTCAGATACTTCCAGATCATTTTACTGAGCTATTTTGCCCAATCCCTGGCTCTTCAGAGGCAAAATTTCCAGAAACTAGACCTTATCTACTCCTCCTCCTTCTCCACAGCCTCTTAAAGGCCCATTTTGTTCAAAGAAAGAATTCAGTTCCCTCGTGCCCCACCATCACCACCTCTCTGCCCCACTGCCTCAGATTAGGTCTTGCTGAGCTGCATGTTATGAAAAGTTCTTCAAAGGCATCAATACATCATATAAGCACCAGAACAAAGACATGAGCCAGAGCCTGGCAGGCACTGGCATGCAGTCAGGGTGAAACAAAGATCCTATGGGATGAGTGTGTGCTTGGGAGGTAAGCAAGCAAGACATCCTTCACTTTTGTGCTTTATGGATCAGCAGTGTCCATTCAAATTTTAAGCCCTTTGCCTCTTACCCCCAGCATATTCCTGACTTCTCCTCCCTATCCTATTGCTATCCATGTGTTCAAAGACACCAGGTGAATATCAGCCTAAATCTAATAAAACTTGGACAATAACTCTTTATCAAACAAAAATCTAATCAGTCACCATTGATAGTAAAATAAAACTAAAGAGTGGGCCCACTCACATCCCATCATATCTGGGATGGAAGCTCTAAAGTGTCTTAGCCATGACAGTGGGCATAAGACCCTTAACTCACATATTTTTTAGACCTGAGTTTCTATAACACCATAAAATGAGGGCTATTTTTAAAGTATTTGGATGATATATAGGTCAGGGACCCATACAGAGTACAATTACTATAGTACACAGAACCAAAGTAAAGGACATGATAAAAAGAGACTAGGATCTTTTGGAGAAATTGCTTCCCTTGGGATGGAGGAACTGGCTGTGGATAAAAATAACAAAACAGGTATCTCACGTATTCTATAGCCATAAGAGAAGATGGGCAGTCCACAGCACTGCTGGCCTTTCAGGTCTCTCTCGTCACACTATGCCAAAAGAAGTGGAGGACAATCAGGTTCACTATCTATGCCAGTTTGAAAATATTACATACCCCAGAAAAGCCATGTTTTTAATCCTGATCCAATTTTGTGGGAACAGCTGCTTCTTTTAGTCCTGATTCAATACTGTATGTAGAAGCTTTTGACTAGATTATCTCCACGGAAATGTGATATACTCAATTGTGGGTGTGATCTTTTGATTAGATGAAGATGTGATTCCACCCATTCCAGGTGGGTCTCGATTAGTTTCCTGGAATCCTTTAAAAGAGGAAAGATTTTGGAGAGATTCAGAAACAACAAAGCCGGCAGAGAGAGAGAGAGCTAATTCAGACGCCAACACCTGGAGAACAGAGACACAGATGTTTGGAGATGCTTGGAGCCCAGAAGATGTCACCATGAGATGCTGAGCAAGTCAGAACTTGGATAGAGTTAAGGGAAGCCAAGAGATGAAAGCCAGCCCTGGAGAAGCAAAGTGAGGAACCCTCACAGAAACAGAGGCTGAAAGCAATGGAGCCTAGGAGCAGAAGACGAGCAGATGCCAGTCACATGACTACCCAGCTGACAGAGGAAGTTCCTGACCCATCGGCCTTTCTTGAGTGAAGGTAACCTCTTGTTGGTGCCTTAATTTGGACACTTTTACTTCCTTAGAACTATAAACTTGTAACTTTATTCCCCTTCATAAAAACTGTTCCATTTCTGCTATACTGCATTCCAGCAGCTTTCAAATTAGAACACTGTCCATCTCAGATCTTCTCACAGGCTAGATGGATTTGGACACTCTCCAGTAGGCACTTAATCTAGTCCAGGATGGTCATGGAAGACCTTCCTGAGGAACTGATGCTTAAGCAATAATGAAGGATAAATAGAAATTAGGCAGGCAAAGAGGCAAGGAGGAAGAACACTGCAGGAAGATAAATAGTAATTTTTCTTAAAATACACATACCAAAAAATAATATTCAACTGTATACATTAAATGAACTCATTTATGTTAAAATATATATTTTATATATGTATGTATTTATAAATACAAAATCTGAAAGGATAAAAACAATAGTTTTATCTAGATGTTATAGTACATGTAATTTTTTAGTTTTTTCTTGCTCACATTTTCTAATTTTTTTTCTGTGATGATATATATAAACAGTATTTAAAGGATGAATGGATAGAAGGGTGGATGGTTACCAGATTCAACAGAAGGCTTGGGCTGGGCATCACATTAGTCTGCTTTCTTCTCTTAATTCTCCCCTCCCTTCTATTACTAGAATCTAAGGTGCTATCTCAGAAGCACCTTTTCTCCCCATTTCTAACGTCACCTTGTTTTAGCTTAGACTACCTCAGAGGTAAGTTCATAAGCAAAATGTAGACCAACACTACAAGCAGATTCCTCTGTCAACACTAAACTTTCCAAACCACACACAGAGAATGACTGGCAGGGTTATTTTTTGAAGTTCCAGCTAAAGAACTATTACAGACATGATGAATTATTTAAAAAGGAAAAGAGATGGATGGAGGAGAAAAAAAAGAAAAACCTGGCTAGCAGGGTTTGAGACTGCTCCAAAGGGAATATGGCTCAAAATTTCCAGGTAGTGAAATTAGCTGGTTTTCCAGGCCACATTGTGAATCCTGGCCCGAGGCCCAGTGTGAGGTAACAGTGGCTTGCTCCACTTAGCAGAGGCACAGCTCTGAGTTGAGACCAGCTACTTCACATGATGGGCTAAGAGGAACGCACATGTGAGGGACTTTCAAAACACAAGTGCCAAGTCTCTTCCAACAAGAACCATTCTTGCCGATGCAGAGGCTGTGAGCCACGTTAGGAAAAATTTAGAGCTCATTCGGCTAAAATGTGCTTGCACTCAGCTTACAGTGGCTCTCCACGTGATTTTGACATGCTGAAATTTTAGAACACATAGACTACATTATTTTACCTCTTTTTCCCTCATGGAGAACAAGTGGATGAGAGGCTACATTTACGACTGGCCTGGCTGAGACTCTAGTTTCATCAAGTCCTCCACAGTGCAAAGCACATTATCTGGCACAGAGAAGCTGCTCATTGTAGGCTTCATAGATTTCCCTCTTACCCTCATGCCACCACCCACGACATTCTTCCAGGGGGCCTGCAGCCCCGTAACTGTGTATTATTGTTTGCTCTCACCATACCTGTGAACATTGCGCAAAAGTAGGGACTGCAGGCTGCTAGAACCACACGGTGGGCTTCGATCTCAACATCTTCTGCCACAATCATCACGTCACACAACAGCTGCTTACTGTAAGACACCAATGAGGGAACAGGATGGGTCACAGTATGAACAACACCCACCTCAGCTATAAGGGGTATACAGACATGCTCTACCTTAAGTTAGGCCAGGGAATGGACTCACTGACTTTTCTAAGTCCCGGATAAGCCTGATATTCATGCTTTCTTTCCTTGAAAGAGAGATTCAACTACTTTGTGGCTACAAATTTGTCTTTGCATCTCCACCTCCCAACTCCTCTCTGACTAAGGCATAGGGAGAGAGCAGCTCAGGAAGTAGTAGAAAAAGCTTTGGGCTGTCAGTCAAGCAATTGAATGAATGTCAAGGAGCATGAGCATCCTGAGGAGTGCCACCAGTGAGAACAAGTATTCCCCAAGGGATCCAATGCATACAAAATACTTGCAGGGGGCAAGCTAGATTTCAAGGACTTAGGTGTTTCTTCTCCCATCCAGATCTAACACCATCACCAAGAAGACTTTGCCTGCATATATAGTACTCCCTAAGAACCCTGGCCAAGCTCCAATCATTGCAGATATACAGGATACTGTAATTGCCTTTTTACCCCACCACATGACAAACTCAAAAAGGGAATTATCTTGTTTAGTGTTATATCCTAGACACTAGCTACATGCCTGGCACAAAGCAGGTCCTAAATTTTTTACTAGATGAATAAATGAATGACTGAATGAGTTCAATCCACACTCATAGATGGAACAGATCTTCGACTATTTTGGAAATAGAATGGGTACAAGAAGACCCTGTCCACCAAAGAATTTTTCCTCTACCAGCCTTCCATGTTCTCAACATGCCCATTATTAATAGTTAACATTTACTGAGTTATATATGCCAGGCACTGTTATAAGCAATTCTTTTGCATACTATTTCATTTAATCCTCCCTATAACCTGTGAGGGAAGGCTATTGTTATGCTCCACACTGCAGATGAAGAAAGTGAAGCCCAGAGAGGTTAGGTAAATTTCCCAAGGTCACACAGAAAGGAAGAGGTAGAGACAGGATTTGAATGCTGGTAGCTGAAAACCAAACCCCATGCTTTTAAATTCTATGGTATCCTAACCACCATCTTTGGATTAAACGGAGAGAAGACAAGCAGATTTCAAATGTGACCCACTAATAATGGCTACTTAGTACACTAAACTATCTTAAGAAGTCTGAGGCCATAACTGGTATATCAAAGTGTTGAGACCAATTAATGAATCTGCAACAGTTGACAAATGGAAGAGAATCTACTAATTTGCCATCTCTGGTATACCAGTCCAGGTTCACTGATCAGAAAAATGGGTTCATAAAACCTAAGAAGGCTGGAGTTGCAAATACCCTTACAGATCATCTGGTCTATGAGTCGAAGAGACTTGTCCAAAGCCACAGAAGCCTGAATCTTGTATCTAGTTCCTCTAACTCTGGATACAGTGCTCCTTCACTGTAACACAATGCCTCGTGATTGGTTAATGCTTAGAATGGGAAGACAGATTAACTCTAATAGGGAGAGATGGTCAAGAAAAGTTCAACATATGGAATAAGGCACAGTGAGAGGGCTCTTGGAAAGGGACCTCTGGACACCAAGATGCAAAACCTGGACTGCAGAACCTACACACCCACTTGATCAGAATAAATCAACTCAACTGAGAACAGAACTGGCTCTCCTCCTAACTGGCTACCAGACCATAGACAAACAACCTCACCACAATCTTACCTGTTTTAGCTGCCTTTGAGACATATATCATGGGGACGAATAAAGGAATTGTAGATGCCACGTGGGACCACTGTGGTCAAAATTTGTTGTAAAAATTGATTCCTAGTATGAACAGATTCATCTTGGACATTTTTACTACCATTAAGGATTTTAGGGAGGAAATGGCATTATCACTGCTATTTAAGGGTTACCAGTACGTTTTGGTAGCCAGTATTTTAATAAGGAAACTCTTTACACAGATGGATCAGAAATACTGGGCAAATTTTCAATGTTAAGTATTGAACAAGCAAGCATCAGAGTGGGATATCTCGCACAGACCCAGAGGAGCTGACAGGTCTTGAACAAATGTGAAAGGGACCAGAAAGAAAGGATAAAGAAGATAGAGAAACCACTTAAGCAAATGACTGAAAGCAGTTCTGATGGTGGAAAGTGTACCTCAAAGCCAGAGAAACTGTAACCCTGGAAAGGAACTAAGAGAAATATGCCAAAATATAAGGTGTGCTTTCCTTGGAGGTGAGGAAACTACCTGCAAACTGGAGACATCTCTGTGCACCCATTCCACATGGGGAATAGACAGCTCTGGAAGTACTAGAGGGCTCATGAGCACTCACGTTCCAATACCAGGGATCTTATGGGATCCTTCTTTTCTGAGCTATCACACTACTCCAAAAGACAATTTTGAAGAGATAGAAGCAGAAATATACCCTTTTTGATTTGTAGAATGCTGTAGAGTTGTTAGGAAGGTGCTTGAGCCCTAGAATCAAAATGACCTTCATCCAAGCCTCTTCCCTGCCACTCTCTAGCTATGTAACCCTAGCAAGTATAAAATAGTGTCATAGAGTTGAGATGTATTATAAATGAGATATTACATGCAAAGAAATCAGCGTAGTACTAATAGTAAGCATTCAGTAAATATTAGCTTATTTCTTTTCTTTATTTCCTACCAAATTTTTTTCCACTAAATATTTTATGTAAGATTAGAGGATCAGTGTTAGACACGTTAAGTTGAGATGCCTATTAGCATCTATTTGGGGATATCAAGTGGGCAAGTGAATAGATAGATCTAGAATTCAGAGGATAGTTCAGGTAGAAAATGATTACAAAATTGGGGGAAAGAATAAGAACCAGCAAAGAAGACTAGGAAGCAGCCAGCAAAACAAGAGGAAGACCAAAAGAGAGTGCTGTCCAGGACGCCAAGTAAAGAGAGGGCAGCATGGAGATAAGAATGATCAACTGGGTCAAATATTGCTGACAGGTAAGATAAGGTGAGGGCAGCTAGGCTGGACAATTAGGCAAGAAAATGAAATAAAAGGCATGTAGATTGGAAAAAAAGTAAAACTGTTTCTACTCACAAATGATATGATCATCGTATATAGGAAATCCTAAGGAATTCACTAACAAACTATTAAAACTAACAAGCAAATTCAGCAAGGTTGCAGGATACAAGATTAATATTAAAAATCAATTTTATTTCTATACACCGGCAATGAACAATAAAAACATGATATTATAAAAAATTCCATTTATAATGGCATCAAAAAGAATAAAATAATAAAAGACATGCAAAGCCTATACTCTAAAACTATAAAACATTATTGAAAGAAATTAAAGACATAAATAAACGGAAAGTCCTCCCATGTTCACAAGTCAGAAGACAATATTGTTAAGATGGCAATAACCCCTAAATTAATCTGTAGATTCAATGCAATCTTTATCAAAATTCCAGCTGGTAAGCTGATCCTAAGATTCATATGGAGATCTGAGATACTCAGAGCAGTTAAAATAATCTTGAAAAAAAATAAAAACAAACTTGAAGGATTTATACTTTCCAATTTCAAAACTAACTACAAAACTTCAGTAATCAACACAGTGTGGTATTGGCACAGGGATAGATATAGATCAACAGAAAAGAACTGAGAATCCAAAAATAAACACTCACATTTACAATCAATTCGTTTTTTTATAAGGGTGCCAAGATAATTCAATTGGGAAACAACAGTCGTTCACAAATGGTGCTGAGACATCTGGTTAGCCACATGAAAAAGAATGAAGGTAGATTTCTACCTCAAACCATATAAAAAAAGTAATTAAAAATTATCAAAGGCCTAAATGTTAGAGTTACAGCTATAAAGTTCTTAAAAGAAAGCACAGGCCTCAACAACAAAAAGACAAGCAACCCAATTAAAAAATGGACGAAAGACATGAATATACATTTTTCCAAAGAGGAAAATACAAATGGCACAAAAGCATATGAAAAGATGCTCAACTTCAGTAGTTTTAAGTAATACTTAATTTGTAAGTAGTTAAGTTTTAATACAAATCAAAACCACAATGAGATATCAACACACACCTACTAAATGGCCATTATTAAGAAAACAAAACCACAAAATTACAAGTGCTGGATGTAGAGAAATAAGTACACTTATCCACTGTTGGTGGGAATGTAGAATGCTGCAGTCTCTCTGGAAGGCAGTTTGGTGATCCCTGCCATATGATCCAGCAATCCCGCTACCAGGTACTTGGAAGAACTGAAAGTAGGGACACAAACGGACATTTGCAAACTGATATTTATAGCTGCATTATTCATGATTACCAAGAAATGGAAACAGCCCAAATGTCCATCAATGGATGAGTGGATAAGCAAACTGTCATATATAAATATGATGAAATATTACACAGCTATAAAATGGAATAAAGTCATGACACATGCAACAACATGAATGAAACTTGAGGATGTTATGTTTAGTGAAATAAGCCAAAAACAAAAGGACAAATACTATATGGTCTCACTACTATGAACTAACTATGATGAGTAAACTCTGAGAGTTAAAGTTGAGAACACAGGTTATCAGGAGATAGAAAGAGGGTAGACATTGGGCATTTGATGCTAAAGGAGTACAGAATGTTCAACAGGATTGATTGTAAAGATTCTAAAATGGATAGCACAATCCTATCTGATGATAGCACAATAATATAAGTACACTGAATGAAGCTGAGTGTGAGTATGGTTCAGGGAGAAGGGGTGGGGGCAGGTATAACATCAGAAGGAAAGATAGAGTAAAAACTGAGATGGTATAACTTAGGAATGCCTACAATGAACAATGATGGTGAGTAAATGTACAAATATCAAAACATTTTTGCATGAGTAAGAACAAATGAATGTCAACATTGCAGGGTGTTAAAAATGGGATGGTGAATGGAAAAAATACAATCAACGCAAACTAGGGTCTCCAGTTAACAGTAACATTGTAACATTCTTTCATTAACTGTAACAGATGCAATACACCAAAATTAAAAGTCAATAAGCGGGAGAGATAAAGGAGGGGTATGGGATTCTTGGTGGTGTTATTGTTTTATCATGGTTCTTTTTTCCTCTTCTTTCTTTGTGGAAGAAATGGAAATGTCCTCATATAGACCATGGTGGTAAATACATAGCTATCTGATTATACTTGGAGTCATTGACTGTACACTCAGGATGGATAATATGGCAAGTGAATAAAACTGTTTAAAAAATAAACAGATAGGAATACAAGGGAACTTCCTTAAAATGATAGAGGGAATATATGAAAAACTCACAGCTAATATCATCCTCAACGGGGAAAAATTGAAAACTTTCCCCCTAAGATCAGGAACAAGACAAGGATGTCCATTATCACCACTATTATTCAACATCGTGTTGGAGGTTCTAGCCAGAGCAATTAGACAAGAAAAAGAAATACAAGGCATCAAAATTGGAAAGGAAGAAGTAAAACTATCACTGTTTGCAGACGATATGATACTATACGTCGAAAACCCGGAAAAATCCACAACAAAACTACTGGAGCTAATAAATGTGTACAGCAAAGTAGCAGGTTACAAGATCAACATTCAAAAATCTGTAGCGTTTCTATACACTAGCAATGAACAAGCTGAGGGGGAAATCAAGAAACGAATTCCATTTACAATTGCAACTAAAAGAATAAAATACCTAGGAATAAATTTAACTAAAGAGACAAAAAACCTATACAAAGAAAACTACAAAAAACTGTTAAAAGAAATCACAGAAGACCTAAATAGATGGAAGGGCATACCGTGTTCATGGATTGGAAGACTAAACATAGTTAAGATGTCAATCCTACCTAAATTGATTTACAGATTCAATGCAATACCAATCAAAATCCCAACAACTTATTTTTCAGAAATAGAAAAACCAATAAGCAAATTTATCTGGAAGGGCAAGGTGCCCCGAATTGCTAAAAGTATCTTGAGGAAAAAAAACGAAGCTGGAGGTCTCACGCTGCCAGACTTTAAGGCATATTATGAAGCCACAGTGGTCAAAACAGCATGGTATTGGCATAAAGATAGATATATTGACCAATGGAATCGAATAGAGTGCTCAGATATAGACCCTCTCATTTATGGACATTTGATCTTTGATAAGGCAGTCAAGCCAACTCACCTGGGACAGAACAGTCTCTTCAATAAATGATGCCTAGAGAACTGGATATCCATATGCAAAAGAATGAAAGAGGACCCGTATCTCACACCCTATACAAAAGTTAACTCAAAATGGATCAAAGATCTAAACATTAGGTCTAAGACCATAAAACAGTTAGAGGAAAATGTAGGGAGATATCTTATGAATCTTACAATTGGAGGCGGTTTTATGGACCTTAAACCTAAAGCAAGAGCACTGAAGAAAGAAAGAAAGAAATGGGAGCTCCTCAAAATCAAACACTTTGGTGCATCAAAGAACTTCATCAAGAAAGCAGAAAGACAGCCTACACAATGGGAGACAATATTTGGAAACGACATATCAGATAAAGGTCTAGTATCCAGAATTTATAAAGAGATTGTTCAACTCAACAACAAAAAGACAGCCAACCCAATTACAAAATGGGAAAAAGACTTGAACAGACACCTCTCAGAAGAGGAAATACAAATGGCCAAAAGACACATGAAGAGATGCTCAATGTCCCTGGCCATTAGAGAAATGCAAATCAAAACCACAATGAGATAACATCTCACACCCACCAGAATGGCCATTATCAACAAAACAGAAAATGACAAGTGCTGGAGAGGATGTGGAGAAAGAGGCACACTTATCCACTGTTGGTGGGAATGTCAAATGGTGCAACCACTGTGGAAGGCAGTTTGGCGGTTCCTCAAAAAACTGAATATAGAATTGCCATACGACCCAGCAATACCATTGCTGGGAATCTACTCAAAGGACTTAAGGGCAAAGACACAAACGGACATTTGCACACCAATGTTTATAGCAGCATTATTTACAATTGCAAAGAGATGGAAACAGCCAAAATGTCCATCAACAGAAGAGTGGCTAAACAAACTGTGGTATATACATACGATGGAATATTATGCAGCTTTAAGACAAGATAAACTTATGAAGCATGTAATAACATGGATGGACCTAGAGAACATTATGCTGAGCGAGTCTAGCCAAAAACTAAAGGACAAATACTGTATGGTCCCACTGATGTGAACCGACATTAGAGAATAAACTTGGAATATGTCATTGGTAACAGAGACCATCAGGAGTTAGAAACAGGGTAAGACAATGGGTAATTGGAGCTGAAGGGTTACAGACTGTGCAACATAACTAGATACAAAAACTAAAAAATGGACAGCACAATACTATCTAATTGTAATGTAATTATGTTAAAACACTGAATGAAGCTGCATCTGAGCTATAGTTTTTTTTTGTTTGTTTGCTTGTGTTTTTTGTTTTTTTTCCTTTTTTATATATTTTTTATTTTTTATTTTTATTATTTTTATTTTTTTCTCTATATTATCATTCTATATCTTTTTCTGTTGTTTTGCTAGTTCTTTTCCTAAATCGATGCAAATGTACTAAGAAATGATGATCACACATCTATGTGATGATATTAAGAATTACTGATTGCATATGTAGAATGGAATGATTTCTAAATGTTGTGTTAGTTAATTTTTTTTAATTAATAAAAAAAAAATAAACAGAAAGATATAAGTGCTGAAGAAGGTGTGGAGAGAGAGATATACCTAGTCACTGTTGGTAGGGAAGTAGAATGATACAGCCCCTCTGGAGGACAGTGTGGTGGTTCAAAAGAGGCTAAGTATAGGGTTGCCATATGATCCTGCAAGCCTGTTATTATGTACATACTTGGAAAAAATGAAAGCAGGGACATGAATAGACATTTTCACACTGGTGTTTATGGCAGTACTATTCATGATCTGAAACGGATGGAGGTGGCCTAAGGGTACAACAACTGATGAACAGAGGGGCAAACTGTGGTGTATATAACATATGATGGAATACTGAGTGGCTGAAGGAAGGAATTAAGATGTGAGGAATGCAACTAGATGAATGAAACTTAAGAATATTATATTGAGTTAAGTAAGCCAGAAATGAAAGGACAAATATTGCATGATCTCACTAATATAAACTAACTATAAAGAGCAAATTTTTTTATTTTATTTATTATCCCTGGGAACCATATCTCACATTTGTCAGGGAGACTTAAACCCCTAGGAGTCATGTCCCATGTAGTGGGGAGGGTAGTGAGCTTATTTGCAGAGTTGGCTTAAATTGAATCTGAGAACATAGGTTATCAGGGGATAGAAAGTATGAAAGGTTGAGCAATTGATGATTAAGGAGCACAAAATGTTCAATGAAACTCACTGTAAAGATTTCTAGATTGTAAGCTCTTACAGCAGTCACATCTGTTCCTGAGTTTTTAACTGCTGTTTCTAAATTCTGAGATGCTGTGCTCTTTGTGTATAACCTGGTAGTTCCCTGGAACTCTGGATATCTGTGTGACATTTGAGACTCAGGGATAGAGTTCTGAAGCTCTGAAAGTAAGCATTGCTCTATACAGCAACTGTTAAAGATGCTGAAAAAGAGATCAGACTTCAATTAGAGATATGAATGAAACAGACATGGTTAGGATGAAGGTAAATCAGAATACAGGGTAAAAGATGATAATGTCTGTATTTTAAACCTCAACGTCTGTGTGAGATCAAAGAAAGAGATATTTGGTGCCAAATTTAAAATTTTTTTAGCACACTATCTAATTTAATATGTCTGGTCAATTAATTTAAATAACATGTTTTCATGAAACCCAGAATAGGAAATGAGATCTTGTTATTCTTTACAGGTTAATGTAACACCCTAATACATTCCATGGGGCAGAAAATAAAAATGTATTTGCAAAGTGCCCTTGAAGGACTAGGGAGATGTGGAAATATTAAACTTCCCTACCTGGGGAATACCTGATATTCACACAAGCATTAGAAACTCCAAATTTAATAAGCCAAGCCCTGGATCTTGAGACTTGCCCTTATGAAACTTATTTCTACAATTGTAAAGCTAAGCCTTATAATGATGCCTAAGAGTCACCCCAAGAGAACCTCTTTTGTTGCTCAGATGTAGCCTCTTTAAGCCAACTCTGCAAATAAACTCACTACCCTCCCCACTACAAGGGACATGACTCCTAGGGGTTTAAGTCTCCCTGACAAATGTGAGATATGATTCCCAGGGATAAACCTGGCCCTGGCATTGTGGGAATGAGAATGTCTTCTTGACCAAAAGATGGAAGAGAAATGAAACTAAACAAAGTTTCAGTGGATAAGAAATTTCAAATAGAGTCAAGAGGTAATTCTGAAGGTTACTCTTATATAAGCTTCAGCCAGATATTGCAAATTGCCACAGTATGCCAAGTCCTGACCAACAGTATTCCTGAAAACCCTAAAGAATACCCTGGGCTCTATCTAAAACTCTATAAAAAGTTTTTCTTAGTAAAGTTTATATTTTCAGAAACTCAAGGCCTTCAGATTGTTCCTATGCCAGATAAACCCTGAGACCCAGAGGTACCAGTCTATCCAAGAACATTAACCAGTTTCATTTCTCTACTCATAAGGCTGACACCCCTTTACAGCATGAAGAAGTTAAAAGGGTCATTGCTCAGATATCCCTGAAGATTACAATAATGGTCAAATGTAACTGAGAAATTAGGATTTAACAAATGATTATGATTACTGACTCACTATATAGATATTCCTTTTTAGTTTCTAGTGTATTAGAATAGCCAGGAGGAAATACCTGAAATTGTTGAACTGTAATCCAGTAGCCTTGATCTTTGAGGACTGTACAACTATATAGATTTTTGTTGTGTGACTGTGTGATTATTAAAACCGTATGACTGGGTGGGCCACGGTGGCTTACTGGCAGTTCTTGCCTGCCATGCTGGAGACCTGGGTTCGATTCCTGGTGCCTGCCCATGTAAAAAAATAAATATTTAAATAAAAATAATAATAAAAAACTTTATAACTGACACTTCCTTTATCCAGTGTAAGGGTAGATGAGTAATAAAGACAAAAATAATAATAATAGGGGGGATAAGGAGTTCGGGATGTTTTGAGTTTTCTTTTTTATTTTTATTTCTCTTTTGTGGAATAGTAAAATGTTCTAAAATTGACTGTGGTGATGAATGCACAATTATATGATGATACTGTGAGCCACTAATTGTAAACTTTGGATGGATTATATGATGTGTAACATATCTCAATAAAATTACATTTGAAAAAAGAAAGAGAGCATAGGCATAAGTTTTCATGCCCTCGGATTAAGTAGTGGTTGATATTATCTGACATCAAAAGCACAAACAACAAAAGAAAATAAATACATAAATTAGAACATTGAAATTTGAAACATGTGTGCTTCAAAGGAGAACAACAACAAAAAAAATGAAACGGCAACCTCCAGAATGGGAGAAAATGTTTGCAAATTATGTATCTACTAAGAGGCTTGTATCTAGAATATATAAAGAACTCTTATCTGAATATTAAAAAGACAACACAATAAAAACGAGCAAAGTATTTAAATAGGTATTTCTCCAAAGAGGATTTACAAATGGCTAATAACTCCATTTAAAGATGTTCAACATCATCAATCATCAGAGAAATGCAAATCAAACCCACAATGAGATATCACTTCACACCCACCAGATGGCTGTAATAAAAAAGGCAGATGATAAGTGTTGACAAGGATGTGAAGAAATTGGAACCCTTATACTTTGATGGTGAGAATGTGAAATGTTGCAGCTGTTTTGGAAAACAGTTTGGTAGTTCCCTAAAAGAATAACCATAGAGTTACCATTATGACCCAGCTGTCCCATTCCTAGCTATATACCCAAGAAAATAAAAGCATATACACAAACAAAAATGTGTATTAATATACACAAATGTTCACAGTAGCATTATTCATAATAGCCAAAAGCGGAAAAAACTCAAATGTCCATCAGTGGATGAATGAATAAATAAAATGTGGCCATATCCAAACAATGGAATATTATTTGGCAATAAAAAGGAATGAAGTACTGATATACACTATATGGATGAAACTTGAGATTATGCTAAGTGAAAGAAGCCAGTCACAAAGGACCATATATGATCTCATTCACAGGAAATATTTAAAATAAGAAATTCATAAAGACAGAAAGTAGATTTGTGGTTGCTTAGGATTAGGGGGTGGGTGGAAAGAAGGGTGACTGCTAAAAAGTACAGGGGGTTCTTTTTGACTGATGCAAATGTTTTCAAATTAGATTATGTTGTTGGATGTGCAATTCTGAGAATATACTAAAAGCCATTGAATTGTAACTTTAAATGGGCAAATTATATGATATATAGATTATATCTCAATGAAGCTGTTATCAAAAAGTTAGGAAAAAATAAATTAAATAATTAGGATGGTTTCTGGTTAGAAAACAAGCTTAAATAGTGTGTCTTGGTAATTCTTAGAGATTTAATATGTTGGAAGTTTTTTGTTTGGTTTTAAAAAATATTTTTATTGAGGAAACATCACACATACACAGTCCATCCACAGTATATAATCGATGGCTCACAATATTATCACATAGTTGTGCATTCATCACCATGATCATTTTTAGAACAGTTGCATCACTCTAGAAAAAGAAATAAACAGAAAAAATTTATACATCCCATACCCCTTACCCTCCCTCTCATTGACCACTAGTATTTCAATCTACCCAATGCTTTTTTACCCCTTCTTCCTCCCATTATCTATTTATTTATTTTTCATTACTTCTTTACTCATCTGCCCATACCCTGGGATAAAAGGAGCATCAGACACAAGGTTTTCATAATCACTTGGTCACAATGTAAAAGCTATATAATTATACAGTCATTTTCAAGAATCAGGGCTCCTGGAATACAGCTCAACAGTTTCAGGTACTTCCCTCTAGCCACTCTAATACACCATAAACTGAAAAGGGATATCTGTATAATGCATAAGAATAATCTCCAGGATAATCTCTCGACTGTTTGAAATCTCTCAGCCACTAAAACTTTATTTTGTCTCAAATTCCTCTCGTCCCCCTTTTGGTCAAGAAGGCTTTCTCAATCCCATGATGCTGGGTCCCAGCTCATCCCAAGAGTAGTGTCCCACATTGCCAGGGAAATTTATACCCCTGGGAGTTATGTCCCATGTAGGGGAGAGGACAGTGAGTTCACCTGTTGAGTTGGCTTAAAGAGAGAGACGACACTGACCAACAAAAGAGGTTCTCTGGGGGTGACTCGGGTATAATTATAAGTAGGCTTAATTTCTCCTTTGCAGGAATATGTTTCATAGGGTCAAACCCCAAGATTGAGAGCTCACCCTATTGACTTGTTGTCCCCACTTCTTGTGAGAATATCAGGAATTCCCCAGATACGGACATGCAATATTTCCTCCTTTCTCCCCAGTTCTCCAAGGACACCTTGCAAATACTTTTTTATTCTCCATCCAAATTGTTCTGTAATATATTAGGGCATCACACTAACCTGCACAAACCAACAAGATCTCATATCCTATTCAAGTTTCCATGTACTTTTGGAATTCAACTAAACTGACCACACAAATTAGACAATGCACTAACCAAAATGTAAATTTTGCATGAAATAAACATCTCTTCCTTTGGTCTCACAAGTTGGAGTTTTAAAATATAGACCATATCATCCTTTGCCCTGTATTCTGATTTACCTTAGTCCTATTAGATCAGTTTCATTCATTTCTCTAGTTGAAGTCTGATCCCTTTTTCAACGTTTTTAACAGTTGCTGTATGGCGTAACTCTGACTTTCATAGCTTCAGCATTCTAATTATATTGGAAATGCTATGTACAGAATTCTAAACAGGCACAATGAGAGAATTACACTCATCTATTCTCTTTTTTTTAAAATAGAGAAGTTGTGTGTTTATAGAAAAATCATGCATAAAATACAGGGTTACCATATACCACCTAATTATTAACACCTTGTATTGGTGTGGTACATTTGTTATAATTGATGAAAGCACATTTTAAAAATTGTACTATTAATTATAGTCCATGATTAAACTTAGGGTTCACAATTTGTGCTACATAGTTCCATTTTAGCATTTGTTTATTTTTATTGTACTGCCATAAAGCCTAAAATTTCCCCCTTTTAACCATATTCAAATATAGAATTCAGGGCTGTTAATTACATGTGTAATATTATGTTACCATCACTGCCATCCATATCAAATCTTTTCTATCATCCAAAATACAAACTACGTACATTTTAGGACTTAACTCTCAATTCCCTACCCCCACCCCATCTCCTGACAACCAATATTTTAGACTCAGAATCTATATATGAGTTGGCCTATTCTAATTAATTCATGTCAATGAAATCATACAATATTTGTCCTTTTGTATCTGGTTAAATTCACTTTTGTATCTGGTTTATTTCACTCAACATGATGTCCTCAAGGTTCATCCATGCTGTCACATGTATCAGAACTTCTTTCCTTTTTATGGTTGAATAATATTCCACTGTGTGTATACACCACATTTTTTATATTCATTCATATATTGTTGGACATCTGGGTTGCTTCCATCTTTTGGTAATTGTGAATAATTCCACTATGAACTTCAGTGTGAGACATTTGTTTGAGTCCCCTTGTGCCAGTTTGAGAGAATATATGTACCCTAGAAAATACATGTTTTAATCCTAATGCCATTTTGTAAAGGCAGCTGTTTCTTCTAATCCCTATTCAGTACTATATGTTTGAATCTGTAATTAGATCATCTGCCTAGAGATGTGACTCAATCAAGAGCGGTTGTTAAACTAGATTAAGTGGAGATATGTCTCCACCCATTCAGGTGGGTCTTGATTAGTTTACTGGAATCCTATAAAAGTGGAAACATGTTGGAGAAAGCCGGAGAATCTGAGGGAGCAGAGAATGCCACAGCACCACAAAACGGATAGTCCACCAGCCAGCGACCTTTGGAGATGAAGAAGGAAAACGCCTCCTGGGGAGCTTCATGAAACAGGAAGCCAGGAGAGAAAGCTAGCAGATGATGCTGTGTTCACCATGTGCCCTTCCAGCTGAGAGAGAAAGAAGCCCTGACTATATTTGCCATGTGCCTTCTCACTTGAGAGAGAAAACCTGAACTTCATCAGCCTTCTTGCACCAAGGTATCTTTCCCTGGGTGCCTTAGATTGGACATTTCTATAGACTTGTTTTAATTGGGACTTTTTTTGGCCTTAGAACTGTAAACTAGCAACTTATTAAATTACCTCTTTTAAAAGCCATAGCATTTCTGATATATTGCATTCCAGCAGCTGGCAAACTAGAATACCCCTCTTTTCTATATAACTGGAAGTGAGATTGCCAGATCATTGATAATTCTATGCTTAATTTTCCAAGGAACTGCCAAACTATTTTCCACAGCAGCTGCATCATTTTACATTCCCATCAAGAATAAATGAATGTTCCATTCCGGTTCAAGATGGCAGCTTAACAACGTGCACATTTTAGTTTGTCCTCCAGAACAACTACTAAATAACCAGAAACAGTACAGAACAGTTCCTGGGGCCATGTCAGTGACAGGACACACAGTGTACCCCAGTCTGGATCAGCTGGACTGGCTGCGAGTCCCTCCAGAACTGTGAGTTCCCCAAACGTGGTGGCTGGCACCCCTCCCCCAAAGGCTGCTTCCCAGAGGGGAAAGAAAAGAGACTTTACCAGCAGCAGGGGCTGAGTCCAACCAAATGCCAACTGTGGAATTAATTAACAAATTCTGACTACTAAAAATAGGCCCCCAGCTTAGGTGAACTTGATCAAAGTGGAGGTTGCTCATTTTTGCCCCAGTGCCAAGGGGGCAGGACTGACAGAAAAAGGGGGGGAAAAAAAAGAAGGAAACAGAGGTTTTGTGGCTGTGTATCTATGAAGGCTTGACTGCCTCTGGATACAGCGGCAGGACTTTTCAGGCTGCAACTGCCCCAGGCATAGGCAGAAGTGAGCTCTTTTGGGGGCCTATCTGGAGCCTGTGCCTTCCCCAGGGGAGGGGTGAAGCCCTACCCAGGTGGAATCCCTCCATCAAGGAATTCAGACCCCAGGGCTTGGTAATTTGAAGCCATTAAAACCAGCCTACAACCTCTCCTCTGTCCCAACCACGCCCCCCGCAGGGAGAGTCTGCCAAAGTTAAAGGTACCGCATCATCTTATACTGGTGGGATCTGCAGTCAGACAAGCGCCACATACTGGGCAGGATAAGAAAAACAGAGTCCAGAGACTTCACAGGAAAGTCTTTCAACCTGCTGGGTCTCACCCTTAGGGAAAACCGATGCAGGTGACTCTTTCCTCCTGATAGGAGGCCAGTTTGGTCTGGGAAAATCTGGCTGGGGTCTATAATATCTAAGTAGACCCTCCTAAGTGTGTGGGGGGGAAGGCACCACTCAAGCAGGACAAGACACAAGAAAACAAGAACTGAAAAATTCTCCTCTGTTAAACAAAACTTAAGCTAAAGGTCCAGATAAAGCTGAATGGAATGTCAAAGAACAGATAGACAACAAATTCATCCAGCAAGAAAACCCTAGATAAAATAAGTGAAAGTAATCTCCAGAATAAACTAATCAAGGTAATTAAATGCCTAGACACCAGCAAAAAATAACAAATCACACTAGGAAAATTGAAGATATGGCCCAGTCAAAGGAAGAAACCAACAATTCAAATGACATACAGGAGCTGAAACAATTAATTCAGAATATACAAACAGACATGGAAAACCTCATCAAAAACCAAATCAATGAATTGAGGGGGGATATAAAGAAGGCAAGGAAAGAACAAAAAGAAGAAACTGAAAGCCTGAAAATACAAATCACAGAACTTATGGGAATGAAAAACACAGTAGAAGAGATGAAAAAAACAATGGAAACCTACAATGGTAGATTTCGAGAGACAGAACATAGGATTTCTGAACTGGAGGACGGAACATCTGAATTCCAACAAGAAACAGAAACTATAGGAAAAAAAAGGAAAAATATGAGCAGGGACTCAGGGAACTGAAAGACAATATGAAGCGCATGAATATACGTGTTGTGGGTGTCCCAGAAGGAGAAGAGAAGGGAAAAGGAGGAGAAAAACTAATGGAGGAAATTATCACTGAAAATTTCCCAACTCTTATGAAAGACTTAAAATTACAGATCCAAGAAGTGCAGCATACCCCAAAGAGAATAGATCCAAATAGACATACTCCAAGACATTTAATAATCAGAATGTCAGAGGTCAAAGTAAAGAGAGGATCTTGAAAGCAGCAAGAGAAAAGCAATCCATCACATACAAGGGAAGCCCAATAAGACTATGCTCAGATCTCTCAGCAGAAACCATGGAGGCGAGAAGACAGTGGAATAATATATTTAAATTACTAAAAGAGAAAAACTGCCAGCCAAGAATTCTATACCCAGCAAAACTGTCCTTCAAAAATGAGGGAGAAATTAAAACATTTTCAGACAAAAAAATCACTGAGAGAATTTGTGACCAAGAGACCAGCTCTGCAAGAAATACTAAAGGGAATACTAGAGACAGATATGAAGACAGAAGAGAGAGGTGTGGAGAAGAATGTAGAAAGGAAGACTATGAGTAAAGGTAAAAAGAAGGTAAATTAGATGTGACATATAAAATCCAGAAGGCAAAATAGTAGAAGAAAGTACTATCCATGCAGTAATAATACTGAATGTTAATGGATTAAACTCTCCAATCAAAAGACATAGTCTGGCAGAATGGATTAAAAAACAGGACCCATTAATATGCTTTCTCCACTCAAAGGACATGAGGCCAATGACACAAATGGACATTTACACACCAATGTTTATAGCAGCATTATTAACAATTACCAAGGGATGGAAACAGCCAAAATGTCCATCAACAGACAGTTGGCTAAACAAACTGTGACATTTACATAAGATGGAATATTATGCAGCTGTAAGACAAAATAAAGTTATGAAGTATGTAACAACATGAATGGACCTTAAGGACATTATGCTGAGTGTGATTAGCCAGACACAAAAGGACAAATACTGTATGGTCTCACTGATATGAACTGACATTAGTGAATAAACTTGGAATATTTCCTTGGTAACAGAGACCATCAGGAGACAGAAATAGGGTAAGATATTGGGTAACTGGAACTGAAGGGATACAGATTGTGCAACAGGACTGAATATAAAAACTCAGAAATGGACAGCACAATATTGCCTAACTTTAATACAATTATGTTAAAACACTGAATGAAGCTGCATATGAGAATGATAGAGGGAGGAGGGCTGGGGCATAAATGAAATCACAAAGAAAGATAGACAATAAAGATTGAGATGGTGTAATCTAGGAATGCCTAGAGTGTATAATGATAGTGACTAAATGTACAAATTTAAAAAGTGTTTTTGCATGAGGAAGAACAAAAGAATGTCATTACTGCAGTGTGCTGAAAATAGATGGTACTTAATATTTTAAAATTTCAACCAATGTGTGAGACTAAAGCAAAAAATGTTTATTTGGTACAAATCTATACTTTGACTAGTGCATCTCCTAATATAACTTATGTAGATAGTTGACTGAACACCTTAAGTACATGGAACTCTGTATAGGACATGAGATTTTGTTGGTTTGTCCAGGTGATGCCCTGATGAATCCCAGAGTGATTTGATCAGTGAGTGGAAAAGTATTTGCAAAGTCCCCTTCGGGGAATGGTGAGAATAGGGGAAAACTCAACTTCCCCAAGTTGAATTCTCGATATTCTCACAAGCAGTGTGGACAACCAAAGCTATAGGCTGAGCGCCCAATCTTGGGGTTTGTTCATATGAAACTTAACCCCACAGGGGATAGGTCAAACCTACTTAAAATTAAGCCTAAGAGTCACCCCCAAGAGAACCTCTTTTGTTGCTCAAATGTGGCCTCTCTCTCTAGCCAACACAGCAAGCAGACTCACCACCCTCCCCCTGTCTACATGGGACATGACTACCAGGGGTATGGATCTCCCTGGCAGCGTGGGACAGAAATCCCAGAATGAGCTGAGATTCAGCATCAAGGGATTGGAAAAAACTCTAGAATGACCTGAGACCCAGCATCAAGGGATTGAGAAAAACCCTAGAATGAGCTGAGACTCAGCATCAAGGAATTGAGAGAACCTTCTCGACCAAAAGGGGGAAGAGTGAAATGAGACAAAGTGTCAATGGCTGAGAGATTCCAAACAGAGTCGAGAGGTTATGCTGGAGGTTATTCTTATGCATTAAGTAGATATCACCTTGTTATCCAAGATGTAATGGAGAGGCTGGAGGGAACTGCCTGAAAATGTAGAGCTGTGTTCCAGTAGCCATGTTTCTTGATGATGATTGTATAATGATATAGCTTTCACAATGTGACTGTGTGATTGTGAAAACCTTGTGTCTGATGCTCCTTTTATCGACCTTGTCAACAGATGAGAGGAACATATGGAATAAAAATAAATAATAGGGGGAACAAATGTTAAAATGAATTTAGTTTGAAATGTTAGTGATCAATGAAAGGGATCAGTAAGGGGTATGGCATGTAAAATTTTTTTTTTCTGTTTGTTATATTTTTCTGTTGTCTTTTTATTTCTTTTCTGAATTGATGCTAATGTTCTGGGAAAGGATCATGATGATGAATATGCAACTATGTGATGATATTGTGAATTGCTGAGTGTATGTGTTGGGAATGTTTGTGTTTCTTGTAACTTTTTTAATTAATAAAAAATTTTTTAAAAAACAATAAATGAATGTTCCTATTTCTCCATATCCTCTCTAACACTTGTAATTATCCATCTTTTTAAATAATGGGTGTAAATGGTATCTCATGATATTGATTTGCATCTTCCTGATAGCTAATGATGTTAAGCACCTTTTAATGTGCTTTTTTGGCCATTTGTATATCTTTGGAGACATGTCTAGTTAAGTCTTTTTACCACTTTTTAATTGGGTTGTTTGTCTTTTTGTTGTTAAGTTGAAAGATTTCCTTATATATTCTTGATATTAAACCTTTATCAGATATGCAGTTTCCAAATACTTTCTCACATTTTGTAAGTTGTCATTTACCCTCACAGTAAAGTCCTTTGAGGCACAAAAGTTGTCCTTATTTTGATGAGTCCTCATTAATTTCTTTTCCTTGCCTAATTGCTCTGGCTAGAATTTCTAATACAACACTGAATAACAGTGGTGAAAATGGTATCCTTGTCTTGTTCCTGACCTTAGATGGAAAGCTTTTAGTCTTTCACATTAAGTATGATGTTAGCTGTGGGTTTTTCATTTATGCCCTTTATAATGTTGAGGAAGTTTCCAACTATTACTAGTTTCTATAAAAAGAAAGGGTGCTAGATTTTGTCAAACGCTTTTTCTGCATTAACTGAGGTGATCATATAGAGTATTTTCCCCTTCATTCTTGCCTCTCTTTTTCTATGTCAGTATAGCTAAAGATTTATCAATTTTATTGCTCTTTTCAAGAACCAACTTTTGGTTTTGTTGACTCTATTTTTGTCAACAAAATAGTAAATTGTTTTTTTCTATTTCATTTATATTTATTTAATTTTATTTATTTCTATAATCTTTGCTATTTCTTTCCTTCTGTTTGCTTTGGGTTTAGTTTGCTCTTCTTTGTCTAGTTCTTCCAATTTTGAGGTTACATCTCTGATTTGAAATCTTCCTTCTTTTTAATGTAATCATTTAGAGGTATGTGTTTCCTTCTCAGTACTGTCTTTACTGCATCCCATAGGTTTTGGTATGATGTCATTTTCATTAGCCTCAAAATATATCCTAATTTATGATTTCCTCTTTATGATTTCCTCTTTAAACCACCTGTTGCTTAAGAGTATGTTGTTTAATTTCTACATATTTGTGAATTTTCTAATTAACTGTCTCTTATTCCATGTGGCCAAAAAAACATACTGTATAATTTCAATTTTTTTTAATTTATTGAGACTTGTTTTGTGACTCAACATACGGTCTATCCTGAAGAATGATTCATGCGCACTTAAAAAAAAATGTGTATTCTACCTACGGCAATGTATAAGATTCTACAAAGGTTCCATGCACTAGGGTAACTTTCCAGAAACCTACAACCTCCAAATAGGTCCCTGGACCAGATAAGTATTGAAATGCAGAGAGACCAGCCTATCAACTAGTTCCATTCCCCTATTCCATATTATATATGGAATTCCATATAATTTTTTCCAACAGCCCCTTTCAACATGAAAAAGTTAGAATGGCCATAGCCCAAATAACCTGGGAGAAAGATCAAAGGTGATGATGGCGTTATACAGAGAAGGTAGGGTTTAACAAATGAGTATGATTGCTGAATCATTATATTGATATTTCTTTTTGTCTCCAGTACATTGGAGCAGCTAGAAGTAAAAACCTACAATTGTGGAATTGTAACCCATATCAAATTCTGAAATCTGCTCTACAACTAATTGTTGTGATGTACTTTGAAATGTAGTGCCTTTTTGTAAATATGTTCTTTTTCACAAAAAAAAGAAAAAAAGGAGTAGTATAACAGAGAAGAGAGGATTGAACAAATGAATGACTGCTGAATCATTATATTGATATTTCTTATGGTCTCCAGTGTCTTGGAGCAGCTAGAAGAAAAAAGAAAACTTGTGGATCTGTAACCAATACCAAAATTTAAAGTCTGCTCTATAATTACCTGTTAAAATGTACTTGTAGTGCTCGCTTCAGCAGCACATATACTAAAATTGGAACAACACAGACAAGATAAGCATGGCCCCTGCACAAGTGTGACATGCAAATTAGGGAAGCGTTCCATATTTAAAAAAAAACGTACTTGTAAATTTATTGCTTTCTTGCATATATGGTATATATCACAATAAAAAATGTAAAAAACAAAGAATGCATATTCTGTTTTGTTGGATAAAGTGTTCTATATATGTTTCTGTTAGGTCTAGTGGGTTTTGAGTATAGTTCAAGTGTTCTATTTCCTTAATGATCTTCTGTATAGATATTCAATCTGTTATTGAATGTGGTATATTAAGGTTTCCTACTATGAATGTAGAACCATCTATTTCTCCCCTCAAGTCTGTCAGTATTTCCTTCATATATTTTGGGGCTTTGCTGTTAGGTACATATATATTTATATTGTTAAATCTTCTTGTTGAATTGACCCTTTATCAGTGTATAATGACAATCTTTGTCCCTTGTAACTGTTTTTTACTTAAATTCTATTTTATCTGAGGTTAGTATAACTACCTCAGTTCACTACATACATGATATATTTTTTCCATCCTTTCACTTTCAACATACTTATGCATTTAAATATAAGGTGAGTCTCATGTAAACAGCATATAGTTGGGTCATGCTTTTTTATCCATTTTGCACACACACCTTTTTTTCAGTTGTTACAAATTTATCTTTGTACATTATATGTCCAAAACCATATTTTTATTATTACTTTTTATGTATTTGCATTTTAGCACCTGTAGGAAGTAAGAAATGGAGTTACATAACAAAAAGTACAATGCAATAATACTGACAGTTATTGTGCTAGTTTGGAAGGATGCATGTCCCCTAGAAAAGCCACGTTTTAATCTAAATTCCATTTCATAAAGGCAGAATAATCCCTATTCAATACCATATGTTTAAAACTAATCAGATTATCTCCCTGGGGATGTAATTAAATCAAGAGTGGTTGTTAAACTGGATTAGGTGATAAAATGTCTCCACCAATTCGGGTGGGTCATGATTAGTTTCTGAAATCCCATAAAAGAGGAAACATTTTGGAGAATAGGGGATTCAGAGAGAGTAGAGAAGAATGACATAGCCACAAGAAGCAGAGTCCACCAGCCAGTGACCTTTGGAGATGAAGAAGGAAAATGTCTCCCGGGGAGCTTCATGAAACAGGAAGCCAGGAGAAGAAGCTAGCAGATGATGCCGTGTTTGCCATGTGCCCTTCCAGATGAGAGAGGAATCCTGACCGTGTTCACCATCTGCCTTTCCAGATGAGAGAAAAACTCTGACTGTGTTCACCATGTGCCTTCTCACTTGAGAGAGAAACCCTGAACTTCACCGGCCTTCTTGAACCAAGGTATCTTTCCTTGGATGCCTTAGATTGGACATTTCTATAGACTTGTTTTAATTGGGACTTTTTTTGGTCTTAGAACTGTAAACTAGCAACTTATTAAATTCTCCTTTTAAAAGCCATTGTGTTTCTGGTATATTGCATTCTGGCAGCTGGCAAACTAGAACAGTTATAATTACCTATAGGGTTACTGTGCTGGTTTGAATCTGTGGTGTACCCCAGAAAAGCTATGTCCTTTAACCCTCATTAAATATTGCTGGGTGGGGAGTGGGCCACAGTGGTTCAGCAGGCAGAGTTCTCGCCTGCCATGACAGAGACCTAGGTTTGATCCCCGGTGCCTGCCCATGCAAAAAAAAAAAATATATATATATATATATTGCTGGGTGGGAATTTGATTAGATTATATTCTAGTTTGCTAGCTGCCAGAATGCAACACACCAGAGATGGATTGGCTTTTAATAAAAGGGGATTTATTTTGTTGGTTCTTCAGAGGAAAGGCAGCTCACTTTCCACTGAGGTTCTTTCTTACATGGAAGGCACAGGATGGTCTCTGCTGGTCTTCTCTCCAGGCCCTTGGGATCCAACAACTTTCCCCGGGGTGACTTCTTTCTGCATCTCCAAAGGCCTGGGCTGAGCTGCGAGTGCTGAGATGAGGAATGCCGAGCTGCTAGGCTGTGCTACATTGCATTCTCTCATTTAAGCACCAGCCAATTAAGTCAAACGTCACTCATTGCAGCAGACACGCCTCCTAGCCGACTGCAGATGTAATTAGCAACAGATGAGGTTCACATACCATTGGCTTATGTCCACAGCAACAAGACTAGGTATGCTCACCTGGCCAAGTTGATAATTTAATCTAACTAACACAGATTATCTCCATAGAAATATGGCTTCCCCTATTGTGGGTATTAACCTTTGATTAGAGGGAGATGTGACTCCACCCTTTCCAAGTGGGTCTCAGTTAGCTCACTGGAATCCTTTAAAAGAGGAATCATTTTTTGGAAAGAGCAGAAGAACCATGAAAGCCCACATAGCCGGGGACCTTTGGAGATGAAGAAGGAAAACACCCCTGGGGGAGCTTCATGAAAAAAGAAGCCTGGAGAGAAAGCTAGCAGATATCGCCATGTTCACCATGTGACTTTCCAGTTGAGAAAGAAACCCTGAACTTCATCAGCCTTTCTTGAATGAAAGTACCTCTTGTTGGTGCCTTAATTTAGACATTTTTATAGACTTGCTTTAACTGGGACATTTTCACAGCCTTCAAACTATAAACTTGCAACTTAATTCCCCCTTTTAAAAGCCATTGCATTCTGGCCACTAGCAAATTAGAACAGTTATCTTTACCACAGGTCTTTATTTCTTTTTGCTGCTTTGAACCACTATCTTGTGTGCTTTCCCTTCAGTCCGAAAAATTCCCTTTAGAATTGCTTGTAGAGCAGGTCTTGTGTTAATGAACCCCCTTTGCTTTTGTATGTTTAGGAATATCTCTTTTTGCGGCAAGAGAGTATTTTAATAATAAACTATTTTGTATTCCTTATATCTTCCATAGTTTACATCTGCATTTCTCTCAATGACATGTCTAGGAATACCTTAATCTCCCCCTCACTTTTTTTTAATATCAAGAATTCTCCACTTGGGGAAGTTTCCCCCTCACTTTTGAAACAAAGTCTTTCCAGATATAAAATTATTGGTTATCAATTATTTTCTCTCAGCACTTTAAATATTTCAACCCACTGACTTTCTGCCTCCATTGTTTCTGATGATAAATCGGCATTTAACCTATTGGGATTCCCTTGTACAAAACACATTGCTTTTCTCTTGCATCCTTCAGAACTCTCTCCTAGTTCTTTGCATTCAACAGTTTGATCTGCATGTGAAAGGGAATATTTCTCTTTGATTTTATCCTGTTTCATGGTCTCTGAGATTTTTGGATGTACATATTCACATCTTTTACTAAGTTTGGGAAGCTTTCTGACACTATTTCTTTGAATATTCCTTCTGCCCCTTTCTCTCTTTCGTCTCCTTCTGGTACTCCTATAATGCATATACTGGTATACTTGATGGTGTCCCACAGGTTTCTTAAACTATTTTTGCTTTTAGTAATTCTGTTTTCTTTCTGCTCCTCAGCCTGATTCATTTAAATTGTCTTTGAATTGAAAATTGATTCTTTCTTTTGTCAGGTCCAATGAGCTACTGCAACCCTCTGGGAAATTTTCATTCCAGTTATTGTGGTCTTCAATTCCAATAGTTCTGTTGGGTCCTTTTAAAAATATTTATCTCTTTATTGAGATTCTCATATTGTTCATTCATTGTTTTCTTCATACCCTTTATTCTTTATCTACATTTTCTTTCATTTTTTGAGCATATTGAAGATCATTTTTTTTAAGTCTTTGTCTGGTTTATCCACAGTCTGGTCTTCTTTCTTGATGTTTTCTGGACTTTTATCCTCTTCCTTTGGATAAGCGATCATTTCCTGTCTATTTGTTTTTCTGGTAATCTTTGTACATTTTAATATTTTTAAAATGTTATATGGGATTTATTCCCTGAGATGTCTGTTTCTTGAGTTTGTATCCAGCTAGGCAGAGATTTTCTTGAGTGTCCAGAGCTAACAAAACTAAGCAAAAAAAACCCTTTTACCATCTTTGCAAATTGACTTTCCATCGGATGATGCTCTCTATCAGAATTCAGCCTTCTTATCAAGGGCAGCCCAAGGTGAATACAAAGTACAGGGTACGTCTGGGCCTGGGGTAGCTACACAAGTATCATATAAAACAGATTTTAAGTGAAAAATAGTTCCAACATGACTCCCAGTGATGTAAATCTTCCTGGCAACATGGGACCTGACTCTCAGGGATGATCCAGGACCCAGCATCATCAAAATGAGACTTCTTAACCAAAAGGGGGAATAAAGAAATGAGACAAAATAAGATCTCAGTAGCTGAGAAATTTCAAACAGGTGGGAGGATATTCTGGAGGTTTTTCTTATGCATTATATAGATATCCCTTTTTAGCTTATAGTGTATTGGAGTGTCTGGAGGGAAATAACCTAAAATTGTTGAACTGTGTTCCAGTAGCCTTGATTCTTGAAGAAGACTGTATAACTATATAGCTTTTACAATACTGTATGATTATGAAAACCTTGTGTCTGATCAGAGAATAGACAGATGAGTAAAAAGAAAATAAGGATATAAAACAAATAAATAATAGGAGGAGATAAAGGGTAGAAATTGGATAGATTGAAATACTGTGGGTCAATAAGAGAGAGGTGTAAGGGGTATGGAATATATGAGTTCTTTTTTTTCTTTTTATTTCTTTTTCCTGAGTGATGCAAATGTTCTAAAAATTATCACGGTGAAGAATACACAACTACATGATGACATTGTGAGTCACTGATTGTATAATATGGTTGGACTGTACATGTGTGGATATTTCTCAATAAAAAGTTTTTAATTAAAAAATAAAAACAGAGTATGCCACTAAAAAAGTGTAGGAAAATCTTGTAGAAGTATGTTAAACAGTTAATATACTATGTTTTTACCTTAATTTTCTGATGTTTGTGATATGTGTAAGCTTTCAATATGTTTAATATATTGCAATTTATTTTCTCATAAATAAATATTTACTTAAACAAAACAAACAGTTCCAAATGACAAAGTCACCACCTTTGACAAGAGCAGGTTGAAACCATCACTGTCCTCAGAACTGGCCCCCTGTAATCTGAAGTAACTAATCAAAAGCAGTAGTCACAAATATAAAAAGTTCTTTCATGAACTAGAACAAATGTGCGACACTATTACAAGGAGTTGATAATAGAGGGATATGGGGGAAACGTATCTATTGCAAACTCTAGACTACAGTTACCAGTAATATTTTAATATTCTTTCATCAACAGTAACAAATGTACCTGCCAATACTATGGGTCAATAATGGGGGGAGGACGGGAAATCAAGGCTATGGGACGATTTGGGTTTTCTTTTTTATTTTTATTTCTTTTCTGGAGTAATGAAAATGTTCTAAAATTGATCATGGGGATGTATGCACGACTATGTGATGATACTATAAGCCAATGATTGTATACTTCTATACTTCAGATGGCTTATATGGTTGTGACTAAATCTTAATAAAACTGCATTAAAAAAAAAGCAGTGATCAGCTAACAGATCACAGCTCCATTCCTCCCCACCCTCCAGCTCTTGGGGAATTAGATTTCTAGTCCTTCTCTGACACCAGCAAGCTATGCCACAGGCTGGACCCCATGGCAGCCAGCTGTAACACTAGGGGATGGGCAACCATAACCTCCCCACAGAAAGAAAAATTAAGTGGCATTTACTTCAATTTACCAGCCTCTTCCTCCTGCTCTTCCTTTTGGATGCCTCACAGTGTTCTACAGGATTCCAGAGTTTTTAAATAATTGATTCAGACAGCTCCTGCCTAAATAATAGTTTTCTGATACAGGGACTATATTCCCAGATCTTCCTAATCTACCATATTCCCTCAATTCCTCCTAAACTCATCTATTCTTGCAACTTTCTAGGTGCTGACAGTGAACTAACCTAAGATGGCTTTTACTGATAGAAGTGCAGCTGTAATAGAACTGTAGATGGGTGTTTGAACAGATTGATATTGTTAATGATTGTTCACAAGTAACATGGGGAGAAAATAAAAGTTCTTTGCTTGTGTTGTTCAAAGAAAAAACAAATACAGAAAGCAATGTGCTAAGATAGTTCAATACTAGCATTAAAAAGTGACAGATCATCTTAAAAAAAAAGAGTGATGACAGTAGAAAACTGTTTCCAATGGTAAAATGCGAGATTAAAACAGTCAAGAGGAGATTGGAGAGAACGTGGATTCTAAATACTCATTGTGTCCCATCCTGTCTGCCCTCTTTTTTGGGCCTGGTCAGGGCGTGCTGTTCCAAGAGAGGACTATATCCCCGCTTGCCAGCCAGACAGTAAGTCAGGAGCCAAAGAAGCTTTGGTCTGGCCAAAGCGATACAGTGAAGTACAAAAGCGGAGGAAACCTGGGCAGTTGTCATGCCAACAGCCCATTCTCTTCTATGGAAATAAAAAGAATAGGAAACTCGTGAATTGTGTGATTCATAAATTGCAAGGAACATGTGTGCTTGAACTAAAATAGCTTAAAATTGAGGGGGGTGGAATGTGAAAACAATGCAAGAAATGATCCCAGGTCCCTGGAATATCATATAACATTTCATTAGCTTAATCCTTGCATGGCAAGATGCTTTAGTCCAGGCCCTCATCAAAGCAAAGTATGTCCCAGCCTCTCTCTAGTTTTCATCAAACTCACCCAGATCGATAAAGTTACTATTCAGGACCACTTCTCTCTCTCTGTCTTGCCCGACGCACTTTAGTTTTTAGAAATAAGCTATTTAAATACCTCTTAAGACACTAGGAATTTTATATACCCTTTGAACCTCATTAGAGTACAAGCTTCATTGAAGGCAGGACTTAGATTCTCTTATTTACTGCCAGTAACCTAGCACAATACTTAACACATCACAGTAATAATGGTTAACACTTACATAATGCTAACTGTGTGCCAGGTAGGTCTCACAACAATACTGGAGGACTAGGTATTATTATTGTTGTTGTTGTTGTTATATTATTCTACCTAATAAATGCTTGTTGAATCTGCTGCTATTGGAATAAGCAGTTCTACTTCTAGGAATTAATTCTATAGAAATAATAATGGATGTGCTCAAGTATTTAGCAACAATAACACAGGTGCTGTCACTGTCAGTGTTCTTAAGCACTTTACTTATTGGTACTATTGAGAGCCTCATTTTATGGATAATGAAAGTAAGGCCAGGGAAATTAATCACCTTATCCAGGATCACAAAGCTAGTGAGTCCTACAATTAAGATTTGAAAACAGGCTCTCTGGCTCCAGAGTCTATGCTTATGACCACTATGCTATACTGATACAAAGATAACCACTGCAGGTGTCATTTATATAAGGAATTGGGAAAACTTACATTTCCAACAGGGGAACTATGTGAAAAAAATAAACCAAAAAATAGAATATTATGCATCCACTTAAAATAACATTGCAAAATAGTGACATAGAACAACTTGCTTAATAAAGTGTCAAGAGAAAAATCAGGTTGAAACATGTATTTTAAAGATAAGGATATTCTCCAAAGTGTTAACAATGGTTACCACTACATGATAAAATTATAAGTGACTTTTGTTAATCTGCATTTTATAAACTTTCTTTAATAAGTATATTCCTTTTACCAAAGAAAGCATGAGAAAAATGAAAGGGAAATTAACCATCCATGTCAAAACTGAACTAAAATTTTCTCAGACAATACATACATAGATTGTGGTCCGTTTGAAAAAACAGAAAGAGGAAAAACAAGGTTAGTTATTACTCACTTCAATTTCAGCAAAGGACTATGTTTGGAATTTAGACCAGCATTTTCCAAAACAAGTTTCACAAAACAGTCTATACATAACAACAACCACCAAAATGGTTCTATATCAAATATGTTGTAGGAAACTTTCAGTTAAACAAGTTCCTTTATTACAGGACTTCTCAGAGCTTTTAATATGCCCCATATGCATTATAAATCTCAGAAGGTGTACAGTATACAGAATTTTTCAAACACATTTGGGCACAGAGCCCTTTTTCCCGAAGAGCATCTTGAGAGAATCAGTGTCCCTCAGAAGAGACTGTGGCAAATAATGATTTATACAAAAGAGAAGAGGAAACAGAACTGTTGGAGGAAGTTAAATCCAAGTCGATTCTCTTGGGAAAAGGTGTAAAAACCTAGCAAATTGCAACAGAGGCAATGAGGACTTAGCAGGATGATTTTTTTTAATTCATTTAAGAAAAGAAAGGATGCTAATAACGGAGCCTGGGGGGGGGGGGTAGATTCTGCGTACATATCTCTCCCCTGAGTGCTCCCTCTCACTGCTCAAGGGAGTAGGCTATCCCAGGCAAAATACGAAGGTTTGGGTGAGAGGCCTGGAGTCTTAAATCAGACAAAGGACACAAGCCACACTCAAGTGAACTAGATGAGGAACCTCAATAGTGTCTAGGGAACATGACGTATAAATTCTTTAGTGACAAGAGAAGCATACAAAGGTATGAACATCAGTATAGCCTGCTATATAAGACAACAATCAACAGAGCTTCCAGGGAATCTGGCGGAAGGCCTAATAAAAATTGAGCAGTGGGGCATAAGACAAATTTAATTTAGCCTGGATTTTCATGCCAAAGACTGGGCCCTGAAGAAAGAGAATTGAGGAAATGAGGATTGAATCAGATAGAATTTTTTGTTTAAAAGTAGCTCAATTTCCCATTCAACAAACACTTCTTCAGATACATGTGCCTTTGCTCATGCCATTTTCTCTTCCTGGACTGCCTCCCCCTTGTCCCACCACCCTTCATCTCTTTAACTCTTACTTGCCCTTCAAAATTCAGTTCAACCATCACCCTCTTTAGGAAATGTTCTCTGAAGTTCCAGTGTGATATACTTGCTTTCAAAGCACTCTTTAAGGAACAGGAATTTACTGCACACCTACCACCTGTCAGGCACCTGGTGCATTCCTCCTTCATAACACACCCATACACTGTGGAAAGATCATTTTCATTGATTTATTTTTAATTACTTTACCCCCACCCCAGGGCCCAGCCAGTGTGCCTCCAGTCATTTTTGGTAAATGAATGAAGCTCCTATGAAGTGCCAGGTGCTGGAGATAGAAATGACTCAGAGGAGGCCCTGCCCTCAGGGAGCTTACTGATAAACTAAACGAGAAAAGAGGAAATAAATGATCACAGCTCATAACAGGAGGAATATATGGTAAATCATGGTATGGGCAAGGGAAGTTTCTGAGCTCTTTGCTTAAGGAAGAGGCTGGCTGCGTACACAGGCTTTGTAGAGAAAAATGCAGGGATGGTGCTTTCAGCCTGCCTTGGAACAAACTCATCAAAGGCACACTTACAAATGACCTGCATTCCCCTAATGATTTAGTTCGTGGAGGGTGAGTACATCTGCATTTCATTTCTTTCTTTACAGAGTTAAATCACATTTGAGCAATTAGGTATTCTACATTCATGTGACTGCCTTGCCAAGCTAAGTTCAGATCAAGGAAGGAGAGAGGGAGGCTAAAAGAAAATATGTGGCATCAGTAATATTTCATCTGTAATTGTGTGTAGGTGTTGCTATCATTCTATTACTGGTCTTCAAGCAGCTGGTTCAGTTAGAAATCAAGTCTATGAACAAAGCTGCTGTAATCATAAAGGATTTGTCCCCTGTGATTAAACACTAAAATGACAGGTGTTAAATACAAAATGAAAAAGAGAAATTTCCAGCAAAACCATTCTGTTTCAATCAGTGTTTAAAAGAGAAACCAGGAGCGTTTCTCTGAGAGTGGGTGGGAAAGAAGCAGAGCTAGCTCTATGCGGTGGTGTTCTGACTCCTGCTCTCAGTCCGGGAAGACGCTCCTCCCCCCGCCCCAAGTTTCCCCAGAAAGGGCACAGGCAAGAAAGGAAAAATACCTCCGCAGTTCATTCATAACCTTGAACGCCTTCCCCATGTGGGCAGGGTTGACTGTGATCGTCCTCTGGTTCTTCTCATCATCCCCAGCCTGCGCTGGTGGCTGGGAGCTCGGCTTGATGCTGTGAGCAGGAAGGGAGAGGAAGGGGAGAGGATCACACATTGGTAAATTCATCTGTCCAACTGTCACAAAACCATGCATTTCCTTACCCACTAGGGGAATCTCTGCCAGCCCATTCTCACCCCAGACTCAGCAGGAAAGGAAATGCATTGGGTCAGGCATTTCTGCAGGATTTTCCAATGAAAAGTGCATTCCTCCTGAGAGGGCTGAGGACTAGGTCCTAGGTCAGCTTCTTCCACTAAATACTTGTGTGACCTTGTGGAAGGTCCTTATTTTACATCCTTCCATCTAAGGGCTAAGAACCATACCATTCACTTCACAAGGATGTTTGGGCATTCAACAAAAACTTAATAGAGCTTACTAAGTGGCAGGTACTATATTTAATTGGGACCAAGTGCTGGCAGGTTAAGGGAAAAGTTCCTGGAAGCTGAGACCTACAGGAAGAACAGAAATTAGATATATATTTGATATATATATATATATATATATATATATAGTAGATATATATATCAGATATATACATATATAAAAGATAAAACGTATTCCAGGCAGAGGAAGCAGTATGCATATAGACCTCAGAAGAGAAAAAGATCAAAGTGTGTCCAAAGTACTTGATAGTATAGCACAAGAGGAGAGCATCAAGAGAAAAGGCTAGAAGAGTGAGCAGTCTTATAAGGGTCTTAGAGACAAAGCTAAGGAGTATGGATTTCACGCTGAAACAATGAAAAGCCGTCAAAGGGTTTTAAACAGAGAAGTAGGAGAGGAAGCAGGTGAACAAATTTGTTCTTTAGAAAAAGCACATTGCCTGTGGTATGAAGAACAGAGGAATAAAAGTGAAGGCTCTTGGGAAACCATAATCCCACAGAATGACAGGGAATTTTAATTGTTATGGAAAGAAGGGCTATCTGTGTGGGCTGACTGAGCAGATGGTTACTAGTCAGAGTCACCCATAATCTCAAAGCCTTCCAGACTAAAATCAAGAGACAAAACATTCAGATTCCTATGAAACATCAGCTAGCTGTCCAAGTACTCCTGACCAATATGTTTCAACTTCACTGGGGGTAGGAAGGAAAGATCGAAAGAACGCGGAAAGGAGAACACAAGAAAAGACTTTCTCCCCAAACTAGTGAAAACTATTCAGTTTCAAGGTTAAGTCTGGGATTTGAAGTTACGTCTGTTTAGACCAGGCACAGCTTAGCTTTGCTAATAGGGAAACAGAAACTTCTCCACTCATGTAGAACTGGGGACCCACAGTTCACCCCAATTCTAGGACACTAGGGGTAGTAGTATCCCTTGACTTTCCCTAGGGGTCTCCTCTGTGCATGGCTTGCAAACTGGCTAGAGAAAAGGGCTACTGTGGCTAACAGAATATTGCAGAAATTTGACAGTCTCTCAGATTTCTAACTATTGGAACACTGAAATAAAATGAACAAGACAGACCTACAGTTTGTCTGTCTGATAATGTCAGACTCCTCCTTTGGCTCCCTGCCTCACCTTCAATTCAACATGCAAACATAAGCCTTAGTCATCTGAACTTTGGGGCTGTTTGGATTCTTGGTACAAGGAAGTCAGCTGAGCACAGGAAGCTAAATATCAAGAGATGCATGAAGGCAGATGATTAGAGTCATGTATCTATGTGGATAAAGAAAATCTCAGGCCAGAAAATGAGATCAGGATGAGGAGGCACCCCACAAAGATGAAAAACTTCATGAAAGAAATCCCACAAGCAAAATTCCTTTTATAGTTAGTGCCCTTCCTTGCTCTAAGGACAGAAAGATATTCATTTCCATTTTCTAATAAAAGCTTAACATTTTTTATTTTTGTATTTTAAGCTTTTATTTTATCTGACATTGATTTTATGTTATGATATTGTATTAGATAGGGTTCTCTAGAGAAACAGAATCAACAGGAAACACTTGCAAATATAAAATTCATAAAAGTGTCTCACATAACCATGGGAATGCAGAGTCCAAAATCCGCAGGGCAGGCTGTGAAGTTGACAATTCTGATGGAGGGTCTGGACGAACTCCACAGGAGAGGCTCGCCGGCCCAAGCAGGAAGAGCCTGTCTCTTCTGAATCCTCCTTAAAAGACTTCCAGTGATTAGATTAAGCATCACTCATTGCAGAAGACACGCCCTTTGGCTGATTACAAATGGAATCAGCTGTGGATGCAGTGGACGTGATCATGATTTTATTCTATGAAATGTCCTCATTGCAACAGATAGGCCAGGACTTGCCCAACCAGACAAGCAGGTACCACCACTTGGCTAAGTTGACACATGAACTTGACCATGACAGTTCACTTCTTGTCTACTTGGCAGCTATACATATCACCTTAAACCACACTTACTTCTAAATAAAAATCAATAAAACACATTTTTTCTTTCACCTAACAATACTCAATTGTCCTGCATATAACTAGAAACACATTAAATCTCTCCAGAATAGGGTGCAAATCCTTGGGTAATATTCATTCTTAAACTTGGTATCTTACAACTTAAATAGTATAACAGGAACAAAACAGCATTACAGTCCTCGTGTCTGTAACTGATCATGTGGTCGAGGTTCATATTTATCACTACCTTCTTCCACTACCCATTCCATGTTCCCTTTACCCTCACCAAGCGCTTCAGCTGGCCATGGTTCTTTGCCTGGTGGGATGACCAAACCTTCATTCCTGAAGTTTCAGAGCCATTGGTATTCCTGCCTGGATTAGGTTGTTGCAGTTTTTCATTGATTTTAATCACAGGGCATAGTAGTACTAAAAGACGCCCTAGGGGATCTCCTATATTCCAAGAAAACTCTTCATTACCTCCATTGTGTAGTTGCAGTGCTATTTCCCCCTGATAGTCAGGGTCAATCACCCCAGACAATAATGTAATCCCCTTCTTGGCTTGTTGATCCAGGGGCATGAGTAGCCCAAAGTGACCAGGTGGCAGTCTTAGATTCCAGTTCAATGGAATCACTGTTTCTCCTGGTGGAAGCACTCCCCCTTTTGGAACTAAAACCCGTAGCCCAGCAGAGCTCAGGGTCACAGGGACATGAAGCAGAAATTTTCCAAGTTGATCACTAGGGGTAATAGTGAGTGGTGCCACTCCCATTTCCATCCCTCGGTTCCTGGACCCATGGATCCTGGCTATGGGATAAACAGCACCATACAGTGGACGCTGATTCAGAGCATATGTAGCTTCCTGGAAAACATTACCCCAGCCCTTCAAGGTATTGCCACCTAGTTGGCACCGTAATTGAGTTCTCAAAAAGCCATTCCACTGTTCTATCAATTCAGATGCTTCTGGATGATGGGGAACATGGTAAGACCAGAGAATTCCATGAGCATGTGCCCATTCTCGCACTTCATTTGCTGTGAAGTGTGTTCCTGGATCAGAAGCAATGCTGTGTGGAATACCATGATGGTGGATAAGGCATTCTGTAAACCCACAGATGATAATTTTGGCAGAAGCATTGCATGCAGGAAAAGCAAACCCATATCCAGAGTATGTGTCTATTCCAGTTAGAACAAATCGCAGCCCCTTCCATGAAGGGAGTGGTCCAACGAATCAACCTGCCACCATGTAGCTGGCTGGTCACCTCGGGGAATGGTGCCACATCGGGGGCTGAGTGTGGGTCTCTGCTGCTGGCAGATTGGGCACTCAGAAGTGGCTGTAGCCAAGCCAGCCTTGGCGAGTGGAAGTCCATGTTGCTGAGCCCATGCATAACCTCCATCCCTACCACCATGACCACATTGTTCATGAGCCCACTGGGCAATGACAAGAGTTGCTGGGGAAAGAGGCTGACTGGTATCCAAAAAATGGGTCATCTTATCCACTTGATTATTAAAACCTTCCTCTGCTGAAGTCACCCTTTGGTGCACATTCACATGGGACGCAAATATGTTCATGTTTTTAGCACACTCAGAAAGGTCTATCTACATACTTCTTCCCCAGATGTCTTTGTCATCAATTTTCCAATTATGGCCTTTCCGAGTCCCTGACCATCCAGCCAAACCATTAGCAACAACCCAGGAGTCAGTATACAAACACACCTCTGGCCAGTTCTCCTTCCAAGTAAAATGAACAACCAGGTGCACTGCTCGAAGTTGTACCCAAGGGAGGATTTCCCCTCACCACCATCCTTCAAGGACACCCCAGAAAGGGGTTGTAGTGCTGCAGCTGTCCACTTTCGGGTGGTACCTGCATATCATGCTGAATGATCTGTAAACCAGGCCCGAGTTTTCTCTTCCACAGTCAATTCACTGTAAGGGACTCCCCAAGAGGCCATAGCTCTGGTCTGGGGGAGAGAAGGTAATGTGGCAGGAGTAGAGACCATGGGCATTTGGGCCACTTCTTCATGTAACTTACTTGTGCCTTCAGGACTTGCTCTGACTCTATCTCATATATACCATTTCCATTTTACAATAGAGTGCTGCTGTGCATCCCCAACTTTATGGTTTGGTGGGTCAGACAACACCCAGCTCATGATAGGCAACTCAAGTCTCATGATAACTTGGTGGTCCATGGTTAAGCATTCAGTTTCTACTAAGGCCCAATAGCAGGTCAAAAGCTGTTTCTCAAAAGAAGAATAGTTATCTGCAGCAGATGGTAAGGCTTTGCTCCAAAATCCTAAGGGTCTGCATTGTGATTCTCCTATAGGGGTCTGCCAAAGGCTCCAGATAGCATCTCTATTTGCAACTGACACTTCCAGCACCATTGGATCTGCTGGATCATACAGCCCAAGTGGCAGAGCAGCTTGTACAGCAGCCTGGACTTGTAGCAGAGCCTCCTCTTGTTCAGGTCCCCACTCAAAATTAGCAGCTTTTCTGGTCACTCAATAAATGGGCCGGAGTAGCACACCCAAATGAGGAATATGTTGTCACCAAAATCCAAAGAGACCAACTAGGCATTGTGCCTCTTTTTTGGTGGTAGGAGGGGCCAGATGCAGCAACTTATCCTTTACCTTAGAAGGGATATCTCAACATGCCCCACACCACTGGACACCTAGAAATTTCACTGAGGTGGAAGGCCCCTGTATTTTTGTCAGATTTATCTCCCATCCTCTGACATGCAAATGTCTTACCAGTAAGTCTAGAGTAGTTACTACTTCTTCCTCACTAGGTCCAATCAACATGACATCATCAATATAATGGGTCAGTGTGATGTCTTGTGGGAGGGAGAAATGATCAAGGTCCCTGCGGACAAGATTATGACATAGGGCTGGAGAGTTGATATATCCCTGAGATAGGACAGTGAAAGTATATTGCTGACCTTGCCAGCTGAAAGCAAACTGTTTCTAGTGGTCCTTACTAATAGCTATTGAGAAAAAAGCATTTGCCAGAACAACAGCTGCATACCAGGTACCAGGGAATGTATTGATTACTCAAGTAATGATACCACATCTGAAACAGCAGCTGCAATTGGAGTTACCACCTGGTTGAGTTTACAATAATCCACTGTCAACCTCCAAGACCCATCTGTTTTCTGCACAGGCCAAATAGGAGAGTTGAATGGTGAGAATCACTATCCCTGCACACTTCAAGTCCTTAAGAGTGGCAGTAATCTCTGCAATCCTTCCAGGAATCTGGTACTGCTTCTGATTTACTACTTTGCTAGGTAGGGGCAGTTCCTGGGGCTTCCACTTGGCCTTTCCCACAATAATAGCCCTCACTGCATGAATTAGAGAGCTAATGTGGGGATTCTGCCAGTTGCTAAGTATGTCTATTCTAATTATACATTCTGGAACTGGGGAAATAACTACGGAATGGGTCTGGGGATCCACTGGACCCACTATGAGATGGACCTGAGCTAAAACTCCATTGGTCACCTGGCCTCCATAAGCCCCCACTCTGACTGGTGGACCAGAGTGACGTTTTGGGTCCCCTGGAATTCATGTCACTTCTGAACCAGTGTCTAATAATCCCTGAAATATCTGATCATTTCCTTTTCCCCAGTGCACAGTTACCCTGGTAAAAGGCCGTCAGTCTTCTCGGGGAAGGCTTGGAGGAAGATTAACAGTATAAATCTGTGGAAGTGTAACAGGATTCTCCCCCAAAGGAACCTGGCCTCCCCTTCATTCAACAGGTTCTGGGTCTGTAAACTGTCTCAAATCTGGAAGTTGATTAAGGGGCTGTGGCTCTGTGCTTTTGTAATTCAGGTTAGACTTCTGTTCACTTGACCTAGAACTCTTATGTTTATACAGCTCAAACAAGAATTTAGTAGACTGACCTTCTATTGTATTTATAGGTACCCCATGATTTACTAGTCAATGCCACAAATCTCTGCAAGTCATATAATTTTGACTCCTGCTTTGAGTTTGTTGTCTATTATAATAGCCACATCTACCCTGTCTTTGGTGATTAAGTGCTGCCACCTGGCTTCTGCCAACTCGGGATCTGGTCATCTAGCTCAGTGGGATTCCAGCTCAGTGATAGCAGTTCCCACAGTAATATCTGACCTACAGAGAAGCGCAACTACAGAGCTCTTCAGGGATGATGGAATTAGTCTCACAAATTTATTTTTCACTGTTCTGGTAAAAGGTGCATCCTCTGGACATTCCTGGGGTGTAAGAGCAGGCTTTGCATGATAAATCCACTCCAACATTCCAATCTCTCTAAGCCTCTGGATCCCCTCATCTACATTATACCAGGACAGTTCTGGCATTTCAACCTCAGGTAATGTCAGCCACCTTTTGATCCATGTTTCAACCAACCATCCAAACAAACTGTTAATACCTTTTCTAACCCCTTGAGCTATAACATTGAATGCAGAATCTCTGCTTAGTGAGCCCATTTCAACCAATTCAGCCTGACCCAGCCTTATATTCCTCCCACCATTATCCCACACCCTTAAAATCCATTGCCACACATATTCCCCTGATTTCTGTCTATATAAATTGGAAACCTCACACAGTTCTTTTGGAGTATAATGCACCTCCTTATATGTGATACTTTGTACCTCACCTATAGGGGCCTATTGGGACTTTAGTCTAGTTATAGGTCTGGAAGAAATGAGGGACGGGTGGTGGGGGTGGGTCATGAAAAGAATTAGAAATATCTTCCAAGCCATTTGCTTCAGGGCATTCATTTGCAGTTTCATCTGGTGAAACAGGATTAATCACTCTAGGGCTAATCCCTTCAGGTGGAGGCTGGGTGGCCAACTCCGCAAGGCAGGCTGCAGGTGGGGTGGCTATGTTCTCAGGGCAGACTATTACAGGTTATCTGGAGAAGACTCAGCATGACCTAAGGTTTCAACCTCACCCTGACATCATTATTAATCCATACGTCACCATCCTATTTTTCAGGGTCCCACTCCTTTCCAATCAATGCCCTCATTTTCAGCAGACACCATGCAACATTGAGATTTCAGTTTACATTGTAAAGTTGCTACTCTAACAACAAGATTCTGAGTCTGAATTTCAGAGATCTCAGGCCTACGGCTACAGGAAACAAGATTATCCTTCAGGATACTCATAGAAACTTCGGCATCTGTCAGATGGCACTTAAGCTTCTCGTTTGAAGTCTTAAGCCTATCCCTTTCACTCCTTAATGTATTCAGTGTATCTAACAACAACCAGCCAACATCTCTACCTCTTATTTCCACAAAACTCCGGAAAGATGTCAAAAACATTATCCCCCAGAGCCTGGCTTCGTACAAGCGAAACATTAGGAGAATCGAATGGTGGTATTTTGACTATCTCTTTTGCCAACTCACTCCATGGATTGGGAGTGTCGTTCTGATTATGGGAATCAGAGTCCTTAGTGCCTCTGAGTCCAGTCAGAGCAGAAAACCATTCATAAAAACCCATTTTTAAGATTCTGTTTCTTAAGAACCAATCCTGGTACCAAGTTGTATTAGTTAAGGTTCTCTAGAGAAACAGAATCAACAGGAAACACTTGCAAATATAAAATTTATAAAAAGTGTCTCACATGTGCTTGCTTCGGCGGCACATATACTAAAATTGGAACGATACAGAGAAGATTAGCATGGCCCCTGCGCAAGGATGACACGCAAATTCGTGAAGCGTTCCATATTTTTGCAGCGCACCCCAAAGAGATTAGACCCAAATAGGCATTCCCCAAGACACTTATTAGTTAGAATGTCAGAGGTCAAAGAGAAAGAGAGGATCTTGAAAGCAGCGAGAGAGAAGCAATCCATCACATACAAGGGAAACCCAATAAGACTATGTGTAGATTTCTCAGCAGAAACCATGGAAGCTAGAAGACAGTGGGATGATATATTTAAGTTACTAAAAGAGAAAAACTGCCAACCAAGACTCCTATATCCAGCAAAATTGTCCTTCAAAAATGAGGGAGAAATTAAAACATTCTCAGACAAAAAGTCACTGAGAGAATTTGTGACCAAGAGACCAGCTCTGCAAGAAATACTAAAGGGAGCACTAGAGTCAGATACAAAAAGACAGAAGAGAGAGATATGGAGAAGAGTGTAGAAAGAAGGAAAGTCAGATATGATATATATAATACAAAAGACAAAATGGTAGAGGAAAATATTATCCAAACAGTAATAACTCTAAATGTTAATGGACTGAATTCCCCAATCAAAAGACATAGACTGGCAGAATGGATTAAAAAACAGGATCCTTCTATACGCTGTCTACAGGAAACACATCTTAGACCCAAAGATAAATATAGGTTGAAAGTGAGAGGTTGGGAAAAGATATTTCATGCAAATAACAACCAGAAAAGAGCAGGAGTGGCTATACTAATATCCAAAAAATTAGACTTCAAATGTAAAACAGTTAAAAGAGACAAAGAAGGACACTATATACTAATAAAAGGAACAATTAAACAAGAAGACATAACAATCATAAATATTTATGCACCGAACCAGAATGCCCCAAAATACGTGAGGAATACACTGCAAACACTGAAAAGGGAAATAGACACATATACCATAATAGTTGGAGACTTCAATTCAACACTCTCATCAATGGACAGAACATCTAGACAGAGGATCAATAAAGAAATAGAGAATCTGAATATTACTATAAATGAGCTAGACTTAACAGACATCTATAGGACATTACATCCCACAACAGCAGGATACACCTTTTTTTCAAGTGCTCATGGATCATTCTCAAAGATAGACCATATGCTGGGTCACAAAGCAAGTCTTAACAAATTTAAAAAGATTGAAATCATACACAACACTTTCTCGGATCATAAAGGAATGAAGTTGGAAATCAATAATAGGCAGAATGCCAGAAAATTCACAAATACATGGAGGCTCAACAACACACTCTTAAACAACAAGTGGGTCAAAGAAGAAATTGCAAGAGAAATTAGTAAATACCTCGAGGCGAATGAAAATGAAAACACAACATATCAAAACTTATGGGATGCAGCAAAGGCAGTGCTAAGAGGGAAATTTATTGCCCTAAATGCCTTTATCAGAAAAGAAGAAAAGGCAAAAATGCAGGAATTAACTATCCACTTGGAAGAACTGGAGAAAGAACAGCAAACTAATCCCAAATCAAGCAAAAGGAAAGAAATAACAAAGATTAGAGCAGAAATAAATGAAATTGAAAACATGAAAACAATAGAGAAAATCAATAAGACCAGAAGTTGGTTCTATGAGAAAATCAATAAGATTGATGGGCCCTTAGCAAGATTGACAAAAAGAAGAAGAGAGAGGATGCAAATAAATAAGATCAGAAATGGAAGAGGAGACATAACTACTGACCTCACAGAAATAAAGGAGGTAATAACAGGATACTATGAACAACTTTACGCTAATAAATACAACAATTTAGATGAAATGGACGGGTTCCTGGAAAGACATGAACAACCAACTTTGACTCAAGAAAAAATAGATGACCTCAACAAACCAATCACAAGTAAAGAGGTTGAATTAGTCATTCAAAAGCTCCCTAAAAAGAAAAGTCCAGGACCAGACGGCTTCACATCTGAATTCTATCAAACATTCCAGAAGGAATTAGTACCAACTCTCCTCAAACTCTTCAAAATAATCGAAGTGGAGGGAAAACTACCTAATTCATTCTATGAAGCCAACATCACCCTCATACCAAAACCAGGCAAAGATATTACAAAAAAAGAAAACTACAGACCAATCTCTCTAATGAATATAGATGCAAAAATCCTCAATAAAATTCTAGAAAATTGTATCCAACAACACATTAAAAGAATTATACATCATGACCAAGTAGGATTCATCCCAGGTATGCAAGGATGGCTCAACATAAGAAAATCAATTAATGTAATACACCACATCAACAAATCAGAGCAGAAAAATCACATGATCATCTCAATTGATGCAGAGAAGGCATTTGACAAGATTCAACATCCTTTCCTGTTGAAAACACTTCAAAAGATAGGAATACAAGGGAACTTCCTTAAAATGATAGAGGGAATATATGAAAAACCCACAGCTAATATCATCCTCAATGGGGAAAAATTGAAAACTTTCCCCCTAAGATCAGGAACAAGACAAGGATGTCCACTATCACCACTATTATTCAACATTGTGTTAGAAGTTCTAGCCAAAGCAATTAGACAAGAAAAAGAAATACAAGGCATCAAAATTGGAAAGGAAGAAATAAAACTATCACTGTTTGCAGACGATATGATACTATACGTCGAAAACCCGGAAAAATCCACAACAAAACTACTAGAGCTAATAAATGAGTACAGCAAAGTAGCAGGCTACAAGATCAACATTCAAAAATCTGTAGCTTTTCTATACACTAGTAATGAACAAACTGAGGGGGAAATCAAGAAACGAATCCCATTTACAATCGCAACTAAAAGAATAAAATACCTAGGAATAAATTTAACCAAAGAGACAAAAAACCTATATAAAGAAAACTACAAAAAACTGCTAAAAGAAATCACAGAAGACCTAAATAGATGGAAGGGCATACCGTGTTCATGGATTGGAAGACTAAATATAATTAAGATGTCAATCCTACCTAAACTGATCTACAGATTCAATGCAATACCAATCAAAATCTCAACAACTTATTTTTCAGAATTAGAAAAACCAATAAGCAAATTTATCTGGAAGGGCAGGGTGCCCCGAATTGCTAAAACATCTTGAGGAAAAAAAACGAAGCTGGAGGTCTCGCGCTGCCTGACTTTAAGGCTTATTATGAAGCCACAGTGGTCAAAACAGCATGGTATTGGCATAAAGATAGATATATCGACCAATGGAATCGAATAGAGTGCTCAGATATAGACCCTCTCATCTATGGACATTTGATCTTTGATAAGGCAGTCAAGCCAACTCACCTGGGACAGAACAGTCTCTTCAATAAATGGTGCCTAGAGAACTGGATATCCATATGTAAAAGAATGAAAGAAGACCCACATCTCACACCTTATACAAAAGTTAACTCAAAATGGATCAAAGATCTAAACATTAGGTCTAAGACCATAAAACAGTTAGAGGAAAATGTAGGGAGATATCTTATGAATCTTACAACTGGAGGCGGTTTTATGGACCTTAAACCTAAAGCAAGAGCACTGAAGAAAGAAAGAAATAAATGGGACCTCCTCAAAATTAAACACTTTTGTGCATCAAAGAACTTCATCAAGAAAGTAGAAAGACAGCCTACACAATGGGAGATAATATTTGGAAATGACATATCAGATAAAGGTCTAGTATCCAGAATTTATAAAGAGATTGTTCAATTCAACAACAAAAAGACAGCCAACCCAATCACAAAATGGGAAAAAGACTTGAACAGACACCTCCCAGAAGAGGAAATACGGATGGCCAAGAGGCACATGAAGAGATGCTCAATGTCCCTGGCCATTAGAGAAATGCATATCAAAACCACAATGAGATATCATCTCACACCCACCAGAATGGCCATTATCAACAAAACAGAAAATGACAAGTGCTGGAGAGGATGCGGAGAAAGAGGCACACTTATCCACTGTTGGTGGGACTGTCAAATGGTGCAACCACTGTGGAAGGCAGTTTGGCCGTTCCTCAAAAAGCTGAATATAGAATTGCCATACGACCCAGCAATACCATTGCTAGGTATCTACTCAAAGGACTTAAGGGCAAAGACACAAACGGACATTTGCACACCAATGTTTATAGCAGCGTTATTTACAATTGCAAAGAGATGGAAACAGCCAAAATGTCCATCAACAGAAGAGTGGCTAAACAAACTGTGGTATATACATACGATGGAATATTATGCAGCTTTAAGACAAGATAAACTTATAAAGCATGTAATAACATGGATGGACCTAGAGAATATTATGCTGAGTGAGTCCAGCCAAAAACTAAAGGACAAATACTGTATGGTCCACTGATGTGAACGGACATTCGAGAATAAACTTGAAATATGTCATTGGTAACAGAGTCCAGCAGGAGTTAGAAACAGGGTAAGACAATGGGTAATTGAAGCTGAAGGGATACAGACTGTGCAACAGGACTAGATACAAAAACTCAAAAATGGACAGCACGATAATACCTAATTGTAAAGTAATCATGTTAAAACACTGAATGAAGCTGCAGCTGAAAAAAAAAAAAAGTGTCTCACATAACCATGGGGATGCAGTCCAAAATCCATAGGGCAGGCTGTGAAGGTGATGATGCCGATGGAGGGTCTGGATGAACTCCACAGGAGAGGCTCACCGGCCCAAGCAGGAAGAGCCTGTCTCTTCTGAATCCTCCTTAAAAGGCTTCCAGTGATTAGATTAAGCATCACTCATTGCAGAAGACACAACCCTTGGCTGATTACAAATGGAATCAGCTGTGGATGCAGCTGACATGATCATGATTTAATTCTATGAAATGTCCTCATAGTAACAGACAGGCCAGCACTTTGTTCAACCAGACAAGCAGGTACCACCACTTGGTCAAGTTGACACATGAACCTGACCATGAAAGATATGAACTAGGGATCTAATTTTTCCCCATAAGTACCACTTATTAAATTATTCTTATTCTTCCCATCCATCTATCATGCCACCTTAGTCATATATCAAAGTTCCAAATAAACAAAGATCTATTTCTGGACTCTCTAACCTATTCTGTTGCTCAGTTTGTCTATCTTTTACCAATACCACATTATTTCTGTAGCGCTATATTGATATCTGATACAGTAAGTCTCAATTCCTATTATTATTCTTCAGAAGTGTCTTGGCTATTTTAGGTTCTTTACTCTTTCATATAAACTTTAGCCTACCAAGTCCCATGAAAAACCCTCACTGGATCTTGCTATCCATGCACATTGAGTTTCTCTCCATTTACTTTCTTTATGAAGATACTGCACATACTTAATTAGGTTTATTAATAAGTACTTTATAGTTTTTATTGTCATTTTATAATAGCTATGGTATCTTTTTAAAATTACATTTCTGATTGTTCTGGTTTATAAAATGTAGTTGATTTCTGCAAACTGATCTTATATACCTTACCAAACAATCCTATTAGTTCTTATTTTTTGTCTGTATACTCAGTTAGGTGTTATGTGTAGATAATCAATTACCTCCATATCATGCCAGGGATTTTTTTTCCTCCTTTCCAGTTCTTAGGCCTCTAATTTCTTTTTTGAAATAAATTTTGCACTGGTTAGGATGGCCACAAAATTTTGAACAGAAAAGGTGCTAATGAATATTCTTGTTGAATTCCTGATTTTAAAGATGTTCTTATAGGATTTTTATGGATGCTGTCAAGTGGAGAACATTTCCTTATATTTTGACTCATGCATTTCCTAATATAACTTATGTTGACAGCTTAATTGAACACCATAAGTACATGGAACCTTGAGTGGGGCATGAAATTTTGTAGGTTTGTTCACAGTGATGCCCCAATAAATCTCAGAGTGATATAAACAGTGAATAAAAAAGTATTTGCAAAGTCCCCTTCGGGGAATGGCGAGAAAGGGGGACAATTCAACTTCCCCAAGTGGAAAATTCCTGATAGTCTCACAAGCAGTGGGGACAACCAAAGCAATAGGCTGAGCCTTCAATCTTGGGGTTTTGTTCATATGAAACTTAACCTCGCAAAGGATAGGCTAAGATTACTTAAAATTAGGCCTAAGAGTCACCCCCAGAGAACCTCTTTTGTGGCTCAGATGTGACCTCTCTCTCTCAGCCAACATGACAAGCAAACTCACTGCCCTCCCCCTCTCTACGTGGGACGTGACTCCCAGGGGTGTGGACCTTTCTGGCAACATGGGACAGAACTCCTAGAATGAGCTGGGACTCAGCATCAAAGGACGGAGAAAACGTTCTCAACCAAAAGTGGGAAGGGCGAAATGAGACAAAATAAAGGGTCAATAGCTGAAAGATTCCAAATAGAGTCAAGAGGTTATCCTGGAGGTTATTATTCTGCCTTAAATAGATATCTTTTTAGTTAAGGTGTAATGGGGAGGCTGGAGGGAACTGCCTGAAAATGTAGAGCTGTGCTCCAGTAGCCATGTTTCTTGAAGATGATTACGTAATGATATAACTTTCGCAAAGTGACTGTGTGATTGTGAAAAACTTGTGTCTGATGCTTCTTTTATCTACCTTATGGACAGATGAGTAAAACATATGGATTAAAAATAAATAAATATTAGGGGGAACAAATGTTAAAATAAACTTAGTAGATTGGAAAATAAGTAAATAAATAATAGGGGGAACAAATGTTAAAAAAACATTTCCTTCTATTTTTAATTTATTAAGTTTTTAATCATAAAGTTATATTGAATTTTATCAAATGTTTTTGTGCGTCTAATAAGATGATCATAGCTTTTTTTCATTTAATGTGCTAATATGGTGAATGTAGTCATATATTTTCTAATACTAACCCATACTTGCATTCCTGGGGTAAATCTAAAACTGTAAAACAAAAACACTGCACAAATGTTCATTATAACCATTGTCATCAAACTGTAAAGAGTCTTAAAAGCCAGGATGAGAAATTATAATTTGATAAGGATCAGGGAACCATTGAAGGTTCTGACTAGGAACTAATAAAAATGGAGCTCCTAAAATCCCAGTAGACACATATTAGCTCTGCTTTAAAGATACAGAGCAGGTGTAGATCAAATAGAGCCATTTTAGAAACACTGACAACAGTCTCCAGTGTGGCTAGTGAACAAGAAAATTCACTCTTTGTTGTGTTGGTTTTTACACTGCCCATCCTTCCAGAATGGTCCAATAATGATAACTCTCTCATAATTAATATTATGTTTACCAAAATGTCTCAAACATTAATTGCCTGTTATCAGAGGATTCAAATTACAAAAAATGCAATTTGCACTAAAATCTCCCTGAAAGAGAAAATAACTCACTTATGACCATGGGGCTGATTTGGGATGAGACACTGAGTTTCTCAATTCTTCATTCAGAGCACTTTCCACCCCTGATGTAGAAGTGAGGCTGGATGTCAGGAGGAACCCAAGGTCTCTTTCTTTCTTCCCCTGCACTATGGCTCTGTGAAGACATAGGAAGTCTGGTATGGATTCTAGGAACCTGATTTCTAGAAGGTACTAGCTTTTTGACAACTCACTGATCTTCCAAGGAGCAGAATATAAAGGAAAGTGAGTTTAGAGAAGTTCAGAAGTTTGTACAAGGTCACACAGATACTAAGTGGCAGAGATGGGATCTGAGCTCAAGTTTCTTTGACTTGAGCCCAAGCTATTTCCACTACAGCCTACACACTACAGCAGTATAGTACATACATGTACATATGCACAAACACACACATATACACATACATATGCCTCAGCCTCGGCTTAATGCTCAGGCCCAGGGTTGCTGAATCCCACCATCCCTTCCCCTAAACATTTATTTCTTCATTTATACCAGATCTTAATTAATGAGTCCCGAGCATAAAACCCCACCCCTACCCTTAAGAGGCCCCATTTCCCATATGCTCACTTCTTGATTCTACAAGGCTGGTGAATGCTCTCTTCCCAGCTGTGACTCGCAGACCACAATGAGGTATATTACTACTCCCTTGTCCAAAACCTAGGTCTAAGACCATATTTTTACCACCTACCCAGACCCAGAAGCCAAGATTACACACACATACACACACATCTCTTGGCAGACTCAGCCACAAGACATTTTCCGCTGAAAAGCATTTTTCAGTAAATGCTCTTCCTCTAAGCACAAAGTGGCTGATTTCTCCAAAAGAAAAGACAGGCTCTAGCTTCAACTCTCCCTTAAGCCTCAACCTCCATTTAAACCACACCAGACTCAGGAACCCCCAACCCACTCATCCATCAAAGCTAGGAACTAAACTTTTATCCTTGATATCTCCCACCACCCCCCATCCACCTCCTCTTTCACACACACACCTCACACATGCAGTCACCAATGCTATGCTCTTTCATATTTCTTTACCCCAATCCCTTCTCATAGTCACTACCACAACCTCAGTCCAGGCCACCATAAGCTCTGCCTGGATTAATACAACCTCTTCTCAGACTCCAGAGTGATCTTCACAGAAAATCACCGTGACCAAAGCATGTTCTTCCTGAAACCTCTCACTGGTTCCTCACTGCAGCCCTTCATAATCCAATCATCGCCCTGAATGAACACTTCTTGTTTCCACAGTACTACATACATACAATTGTCTAAATATACCAGGCTCTCCTGCCTGCTGCAGCTTTGTCTGCCTAGAAAACACTTTCTATTCCCACTCATTCTCCCTGTGTCCAAGCTAGTTCCTTCCTGTCCTTCAAGCCTCTCCCTGGAAGGTTTCCTTCTCATCCTCCACTGCTCACTAGGTTGGGTTCCCCTCTTCTATGTTACCACAGTACCCTGTGCTTCCTCCTATTATATTGTCATATTATATTTTACTTGTCTGTCTCCCCATCTCAGTATGTCCTAAGAAAGTAAATGTTAAACTATTGGTTGTGGGGTCAAAGGAACCCTGATTTGTTGTATTTTCCAATTTCTATGGCCAAAATACTCCCATTATGGCAGACTTCAAATAACCAAAGTGAAGTCACTGAGCATGCACAGTTGGGAAGAGATGTGCAGCAGAACACCATTATATCACTCTATAGTATTTCTACCATACAGACGCAATAGACATAAATAACATAGCATAGATCATATTAAAATAGAGTAAAGCAATTAAGAAGTAATGATTTTTAAGTATTTATTATATTTGCTCTAATATTTTTCTGTTTATAAAATTTGATTTTTAATAATGACTGTGTCTAATAACCAACTCCCAAAATTCCTGAAAATTTAACAATCAGCTCTTGTTAGTGGTAAGTGCTGTCTTCAGTACACCACTGCCCTCACCGGACCAGAAGGGACAGGAAGACCGTAAAGGTTATTTTCCTCTGAATTCTTAGCCACTGCTGCATAATAAGTGCTCAATAAATGATTACTAAGTAAATGAATGAATAGATAAGTAAATACGTATAACTACTGACAATTCCATCTTTCCTCACTTCCCCTCATTAAAATAATTATGGCTTTGTCCCTCTCAACTTCCCTCCTGCTTCTTCATGGAAGGGAGCTCTCTTAGCCAGCCCAGTCCCTTGTATTGGTGATACAGAATCAGAAGAATGAGGGGAGAGAGACAGCCAGCATCAGCCAGAGACAATGCTTACTCTGTCAAGTCTTAGGTTCTTTCCATTACTGAGGAAAATTCAGGAAATTAATGGAAAGGAAAGGACACTAAACAAGATGCCAGAGAGGCTGGAGACAGAAAAACCTCTGAGCAAGCTGAGGGAATAGAAGTTTATTTGGGGGATTTGTCAAATGAGGTGCTCCAAAGCATCCAGGGTGTGAGAGAATGGGGAGGAATTGAAAGATGAGCCTGAAAAGTACTGCTCAGGATTATGAACCGTATCCCCTGGGCGAGTCTTCAAGAGACGCAAACAACGATCAGAGTGCCAACAGCTGTACTTCTTCTGAGTTGACCCCGTACATATTCTAGGCTGCATGTGGCCAAACCACATTCAACATCTGTGACAGAGTAAGGAGAAACAAAGTCATTTAAAGGAGGCAAAACAACTCTGAGCCAGACTATGCTGAAGGAATTATAATTCCTCAACAAAGTAAGCTATCTTTAGAAAGGGATTAAGTGAAAAACAAGAATCAGAGCAAGTCTTTGGTCCAGCCCATCCCACGCTATCTAGGAAAGAAAATGATTTAATCATCATAGTCATTTGGCTCACCCTCAGATCATATCTCTGTGACAGAGCCTGAAGCCTGTAAATATCGAAATGCCATAACTTAGTCCCCAGATCACCAAGCAGCCTTTTAAGCAATTTGGTCTCCCCCATGGTTCGTCTTCATGGAGAAAGAAAGTGGCAGGCAGGCCTCGGGAACATCTTGCCAGTAAGTTATGCCTGGAAATGGATAAACTGGCACTCTGATTGTTGTACTTTAGTTTGTCATGAGTTTATCAGCATGCCTCTGCCTCTCCACATCTGGGCAGCAATGGGACACTGACAACATAGGGTTTCTGAATCTATGGGGCTCTGGGAAAACTGAAGATCCAGCATGTCTCTAAATCCTATAGGTTCAAGGCTAAAATGAGGTTTTGGCCTTGAACCATTTAGGTTTCTACTTTTAGTTTCTACTTCCAGATAGATGAAGGGCCTCGCACTTGAAGATATCTAGTCCTAAAATCAAGAAACCCTATTTAAACGCAGACTGCCATAGAGCCACATACTCTTCATATTGTTTTAATGGTTTCACCTCAGTTCACCGCGTCAGGCTGACTCCCTGCAACAGCACATGCGAACACACAAAAGATATGCATCAACAAGCTACAGCTCCTGGGTAACCGTTAATAACAGTTGCTATTTACTGAAAGTTAACCATACGTTAAACACTTTACCTCTCTTATTTCATTTTATCTTCAGAACAACCCTACAAGGTAGGTACTATTATCTCCAGAGGCACTGAGATAAAACTTGTCCAAAAGACCCCCATAGGTGGATAAATGGAGAACTAGCCCTCAAATATAGGTCTATCTTATCCTAGAAGCCTGTGAACTTAATAACAGTTTACAGTTACTTAAGATAATGCCCACAGCCCATCAGGCCAAGGAGAGCTCGATCCTCATTTCCTGCTCTCTGAGATTCCTCACTGTGTGGCCAAACCAGGCCAACTGAAGACGACTAAATCCTCTAGGACCTGTGATATAACTCCACTTCACTCTGGTAGTCGTGGGAAACTGTGCATGTATTGTAGTCAATATTAATTGTACTGAACTTGGAATTTCACACTCAGGCCTTCACACAAGCTAATCATGATTCATCAAAACAGCTACTGCCATTCTTATAACATGCTCCTTCATAAACAAGCTCAAAAATGGGTATCTTACTAATCACATCCCTAAGAGCCCAATTCAGACTGCTTTCTTCAAAATCCAAGGGGAAAACAACTCTTAAGCAAGCTGCGTAAAAATGTAAAACATAAGAGAATTGCTTGAGTTCAGACAGAATTAGACAAGGAGAGAGAAAGACTAAAAGAAACACACCCCCCATTTTGTGGTACCTTGGAAGTCAAGCTTATATTTGGTTTGAATAGGAGAACTCTGCTCTTCCATGTGTGTGGTTTTGATAAAGGCTACAGCAGACATCCCTAAGTTAAAAGGAAAAGTTCAGGAAAGTTGTTCTCAGAATCTGAAGTCTTACAAATTGTAAAAATTCTAACTTGAGAACAACTGAACTTATTAATATGATAATATCTAAAAACAGAGCATGTTAATTTTTACATAGTTGAGTAATTCTCTCTTCAGTTAACCTAGTTCTAGATTTCATCTAGAAATTGAAAAAAATTAAGTCAGTTTTATGATGGCGAATTTCATCAAATAAAGCACTTGCTTTTGAAAACTTAAATAAAAACTTTTTATCTGGATCTGTCCTAACAATATAAAACTTACTAAGCAAAGTCCTAAAATCCCAAATCTGGGTGTGGAGAAATCTAGAGGTTTCTTTCACTGACATTGTTTTGCAGTTAAAACCCTTACTTTGCCAAAAAGTATTTCCAAAATGGAAAATTTGGTTTCAATTATCATGGTTGAAATGCACATCTGCTTCCAGGAGCAGCAATGCCCAAAACTTTCTACTAGTTTCTACCCATGACTTCTAGGCTTGGAAGGGAAGAACTAAGTGACTTGTCAGTGGGAAGAGAGAAAGACTACATTGTTCAACACATGCTCTTCCTTGGGTCTTGCGGCCTTTTACCTGGCATTGCAAAACTCAACATTTAGAGAGCATTGGCTTTCTAAATCATGTCTTCTCAGAAAATATACTCTCGCTATTATTGGATCAAGGATGAAAAGATACACTCCTTTTAGCTCAGAAGCTCCTGACATTAAGGAACAGGCTCACCTCTAAGGACTCCTCATGAAATCTATAGGATAGTGCCAGGGGCATGCTACCACTCTCAAACTAGGGGCATCCCCATGCTTTTGATGAAGAAAATAACCACAATGTTTTTTAAATGGACAGCAAACTTCTCTTTTTTTATGTTGCTTCTTCCAAAAATTACAGTTCTCTTCAACTCTTGCAGATATGCCAGGGGCTGGGGCTGGAGCTGGCGATTTATTTTAATCCATCCGTAAGGCTGATTTCCAGAATGGAAATAAAATCCTATAGCAAGGGCAACTGCCATTTTCAATGTCTATCTGCTCTATACACACACATACACAGTTTATCACTACAGTAGGTGGAAAATCACAGAAACTTTTCCTTTGCAAAACAGAAGTTGGGGTCATCTTCCAACTTAACAAGCCACAATGATCCTCACAGAGGGAGCTGAGGAAGATATAGCATCAGAAGATCCAACTGACCTGGGAAGGTGGAAGGATAAAGGAAGAGTGAGTGCAAATCCACAGGTTTTTCTTAAGATTTTGACTTGAACAAAGGTTGATATCCAGCTCGTGGTTCCAAACCACTAAGGTGGCTAGATTCCTCATGATGTCTATAAAAAAAAAGGGAGTAAGGTAGAACTTTTTGAAACCTGGAAAAGGAAATGCCAGGCTCTATATGGTATCTTAGTGTGAGGAGATAATTTAGGTAACAAGCAGGATGATCGCCTAGGACACTCTCCCTAATTTTCTCATGAGAGTGAGGATATATTTCTGAGAAGACATGATTTAGAAAGCCAATGCCTTCTAAATGTTGAGTTAAGTGCTTCAGGTGATAAATACAAGTAGGCCCTAAAATATGCCTCGGTTAGTATCTCAGCAGCAGGTCATGGGATTCAACAGGCAATAGACTAGCCCCAACCATACAGCAGCTATCATTAATGAGTACTTACTTGTCAGAAAATCTTTACCAAGTGCTTTAAAAATAGTCTTATTTAATTGTCGCAACAACTCAATGAGATTTAGGTACTGTTGTTACTCTTCTTACACAGAAAAGAAAAATTAGTTCTGAGAAACTGTAATACATTCAAGGTCATACAAAGCTGACGGAGTAGACTCACTTCTAGGTCCGTGTTATTCCAAAGTGCATGCTTTTACCTAATAGCCTTTAAAAGTAGAAGTTATTTTCATACCCTCATGGCAAAGACAGAAAATTGTTCATTAGCAATTCTTGATTGAAAAGTTTTAATGATTAAAAACAGCCCCAATTAAGCTTTAGTGGGTTAAATGTGGAATGAACCCCAGATGCAGGACCCCACCAGTCTATGAAGGTTGGACATGTGATCCCAGGGCAGTCACTCAGCTTCTCTGGCCCTGGGTTTCCCAGGAAACTTGTAAAACAAGACTACTTTCCTCTGCTCTGCCCTACCTGAAAGCATTCCATGGGGTCAATTACCCGTGCTGAGATAATAAGGCAGATTTACAAGGATGAACCTGTTTGCCAAAGGTTTCAATTGCCTCTCTCACAAACTTTCTTTTTAATTATCAGAGCTGCTCATAGCAGTTATCTGTTAATCAGCTAATTATCATCCAGCACCTACTATGTGTACAGCTCCATAGTAGTCAATGAGCAGTATTCAGAGATACAAAGCACCATCCTTGCTCTAGAGGAGCTATCTCAAGTTAGGGGATCTTGTAAGATATGTGGAACAAAAGCACAGAAAGATCTGGTGGGCCTCTTATTCAGTGCCCAACTATGAGATACAAACTAGAGGTACTGAAATTCAGTAGAACATCATCAGGAATTTAAAAACCTGAGATTTCCAAGACGAACTAGTATTTCAAAACAGCCTCAACAGATGGATAACTTTTGGATAAGAGGAAGGGAAAGGCATTCTAGGCAAGAGAAACTCTGGGAGCTAAAGCTCTGAGGCTGGATGTACAAATATACTAGGGCAGTGATAAGAAAAGCACCTAAAAGAAGTTAGAAGGGGTAGAATGGAAGTGGGAATAGAGACTGAAGCCAGATTTCAGAAGACCTGAACGCCTGGCATAGTAAGCTGGACTTGGAGTGGGAACAAAAGGTAGTGAGCTGGGTGACCTGTAGAAAGCTAGAAGCTGCTAAGTTTAAATTTATTATTCTCTCTCTGCCTCCAACAGATGTCCCTGGTGTCTGGGGACTGACCAAAAGGCAGACAGTATGGGAGAAGCCAAGAAACGTGCAATCAGATGTTCTAAAACCAGAGACATCAGCCACCCTAGCTAAGAGGCATCAATATGTTGAAGAATAAGAGGGCTCCTTAGGATAAGGAATTCATTACATTTCTGAACACAGAACTGAGCACACAGTAGGTGCCCCAGAAATGTTTGTGAAGCAGTATTAATATTACCTTTGGTAGGCTGTTGGCAGTCCCCAAGGAACTGAAAGCCCCAATATGTCACAGGTTAAGCAAATAGGAACCTCTCAACCTCTAGCACATCACCTCTGTCCTTCTGCTAGCTACTAGGCCAATAGGAGAAGGGAAGGACACTGCCCACCTCTGCCCCATGCCCAGAAGCAAGCCTTCAGATGTTCTGTTGCCTAGCAGGCCACATGAAGTTCAACAGTAAGATCTCATTGCAAAGAGTGCCCAGGGAGAAGCTACACCAGCAGCACACAGAGTGAGAAGTCCCAGACTCTTCCTGTGGGAGTCACATCAAGAAACACAGGGTCTCTTCACACAAGAGGACAAGATGACATCCAATGACCATGCCAGTTCTAATAGAGTTTAGAGATGCTTCATGACATCACTCTGTCCCATGAGAGGGAGGAGTCAGGGGCAATCCGTGCAGAAAAATGCTCATTGAGGCACTCTCCAGACAGTGTTTGACTTAGTTGAACCCTTTATCATTTAACCACCTGGTTACTGTCTATTATCAGTATGGCAACTCTGATGCACTACTGTGGGCGACCCCTCCCTGCAGGCTTCTCTCCTTCTGTCTCCAAGGAAAATTTGGCAAGCTTTGTTTTCTACCAGCTGCAGACCATAGAATGAGGAGGCTGGCACTCAGGAGATGTTTTAGCCTGTTGACAGAGGAACCAGTCCATCCCTGCACTGCATTGAGCACCTTCATGATGAAAAAGTCAGATCCTCAAATAATAGTTTGAAAATTTATGAGCATTTCCCTACCAGGAAATAAACCCTCACTAGTCAGATCAAGCTCAATACAAGTACTTAAAATCCCTCCAGTTGATTTAAGAAGTCCCTGATGGAAGGAGCAAGAGTTCCTCCAAAACATACCTTCTTCCAGTGTTATTCATGAACTTTTCAATACAAATGAAACTCAATTCAGAGTTAAGTGTCATCTGAACGGATTTCTCTCATTCTTATCTGAATATGCATGTTTGTATATACAGGCATTTGCAACACACACTTATACACACACTTCTAGGAAAGACACCAGTAAAGCATGGGTGCTGAAGATTTCAGCACTTCACTGTGAAAATGCAAGCACTATATGGTAGGCCAGCCTGCTATGACATCAAAAAACATCCCCTACCAAAGAAAAAACACCCCGGAAAAGAAGCCAGGAAAGGGAAACCCCTCCTTAAAACAAGCCTGAGAAAGGTAATCCTCATTCAGCCTGTGCTGAAACTATTCCCCAATACCAGCCAAGAAGTCCCTTCTCTCAGGGTGCCCTGCTGCAGCCCAACAAACCCAAACCTGACTTTGTGGAAGCCAATTCTCTGGAGATTCCAGCCTTGGAAGGGGTGGATTTGGAAAAGGGCTTCCCTGCTCCAATTCTGCCGCCCTTTGGGATCCATCAGTGGCCAGGTCTTTCAACCCTGCCTAGCCAATGCAAACACAAAAGCTGGTGGCTACACCGCAAGCACACGTTTACACACACACACACACACACACACATCACTTATATACACATACCTTTCACCCTCCATTGTGCGAGGCCCAGCCGGAGAGGTGGCTGCTGAACTCTGCATGTACCCGGGGATCCTAGTCCTGTTCCCCAGTCCTCTGAGTTCTCCCAGCCGACTAGCGGGGGATCTGATTATCAACAGTGATTCAGCATGGCTGCAATTGTAGCCTCCTCCCTCTTGATCCTCCTTCCTCAGACTTACTCGCGCACGGCAGCTTCTACCGCAGAATCAGCAGCAGCAGAAAATGTCTTACCCAGAGCTCCCTGCAGTCCTTTCAGCTGCTAAAAGCAGCAACCCACTTGCTCCCCCCTCCCCCGCAGGCTTGCTGCTCCTCAGTCTCCTAGGAACAGCGGCAGCTCCAGCTAACCAAGTGCAGTGCCACCTTTCCAGCTGCTTCCACATCTGTCCAGGCATCACCAATCCAGCCGCCTGGCTGGCCCCGCAGCTCCCACCTCCTCTGTCTAGGATGCAAAGGCTCAGGCAGTTCCTCACTAGCTTGAGAAATACTGGTTCCCACCCTCTTCCCTGCCCCCATAGGCAATGAGTCTGTCAGCCTGGCCAGATTGCTGGAATGAGGAGGCCCCTCTGTGGCTTGCAGTGGAGTTTATCCACCTGGGCAAATTCACTGTGGGTCACAGCTTATATCACAATTCCTCCAAAAATCTACAGTAGCTCTGACAGTCTGATAAATGGAGAGATGCTAGGGAAAAGAGCCAGAAAGAAATGAGGACACAGAAAATGTGCTGGTAGAAATAGGTGAAACTGAAACATACCCTGTTTTACTGCAAGAAGCCATAGACTATTGCAGTAAAACTATCACAATGCATTCTGTATGCATTGATTTCTCTAGGCCAAATTGAAAGATCACAAACTTCATAGAAAAATGAAAAACCCTAAAATAGCTTTCCTGTAGTCTATCATATTGAAAGTTGACTTAAGCTGTTGCTCCAACTAATAAGTCTCCTACTAAAGCCCATCTCTAGCCAAAAATCTCTCACACACCCTGTACTCTCCATCTGCTAAGCTCTACTCAAGTTAATGTAAATTCCCCTGCCTGGAATGCCTTCTACAATCCTGGTCCCCAGTTTTTCTGGGAGGTCAGCTGAAATCCCATCTCCTCATAAAACCTTCCCCCATCACACCAACAACAACCAATACCCTTTGAATAGCCACAGCACGTGCTATTCTTTTTGCTCAGCTCATACCTCATATATTATCTTGGGTAATTCACTATGTTTTCACATACCCTGTCTCCCAAACTAAAAAACACTCTTGTGAAGGCAAGGAGCCCATCTGTGGCTCCCAGATACAGCCAAGAAGCTGAGAGGTAACTGGAGCAATAAACCACTGGTGACTGACTAAATCAGCAACCAAAATTAGTTTAAAAGCTTCCTTAATGCCTCAAAAAAAAAATCAGACATGAGCCTCTCTGTTCTGAGGGTTACATTCCCATTTTTCAGGTTCCACACTACCACCAGCTAGCTGTGTGATTTTCAACAAGTCTTTTTCCGCACACCAGACAATCTCGAGAGTTCCTTTCAGCTCTAAAATCTTATGATGCTAAAAATGATTTAAAAGTTCCACACTTCTCATTAGACTAATCTATAAGAATAAAGAATAAATTTTTACTGAACTCTAATGTTTGTAGGGCTTCGAAGGGAATAACATAATGTATGGGAAAATACAAGAGATGCTTAGCAAATCTATTATTGTTGTTATAATTTTGAACTGTTAAATTTCTTCAATGTTACAATTCTCTGAAGCCATGGAAGAAGGGGGGAACTATTGGGGATGGAATCATGTTCCCCACAAAAGGCATGTTCATATCCCAATCCCTGATCCTGTAGGGGTGAACTCATTTGTAAATAGGACCTTTGAAGATGTTATTAGTTAGAGAAAAAGAGGGATGAAGAAAAAGAGCAAGAGTAAAGTAGAACACTTTTGGCACAAACTGAATGAGGGTGGGTCTTAATCCAATATGGATGAAGTCCTTATATGCTAAGGAAATTGAACACAGAGAAAGAGCCCACAGGGAGCAGCTAGAAGCCTAAGTCAAAGGAACCCAGAAGAGAAAGGAATAGATATCGCCATGTACATTATCATGAGATAGAAAAACCAAGGATCAAGGATTACCAGCTAAGCCAGCCCCAGGATACCACAGTCTTCAAGGAGAAAGCACCTCCTTGCTAATTCCTTGATTTGAGACTTCTCTTAGCCTCAAAACCCTGAGCCCATAAATTCTTAGTTTAAGACAATCCATGGTATGGTATTTGTTTTAGCAGCCGGAAAATTAAAACAGGGGGCATTGAGGTCAAGGAATTAAGAACAACTTAATTTCATACAACCTGCAGAAGTTCAACTGGCTGAGAAGTTATTATCAAAGTTTATCTCCCTGAAATGGCCTTGAATGAGGCTATTTACACCAAGTTACTCTTTCTCGAGTAAGGAGAATCCTGGATACTTTTAGTTAACCCTACAGCCCTGTATCACCACTTCTTCCTGTCACAACAATATTCCTCTCATATCTTTCTCCCTGTTCCAGTTTACTAGCTGCTGGAATGCAATATACCAGAAACGGAATGGCTTTTAAAAAGGGGAATTTAATGAGTTGCTAGTTTACAGTTCTAAGGTCGAGAAAATGCCCCAATTAAAACAAGTCTAAAGAAATGTCCAATCAAAGACATCTAGGGAAAGATACCTTGGTTCAAGAAGGCCGATGAAGTTCAGGGTTTCTCTCTCAAGTGAGAAGGCACATGGCGAACACAGTCAGGGCTTCTCTCTCAGCTGGAAGGGCACATGGCGAACATGGCGTTATCTGCTAGCTTTCTCTCCTGACTTCCTATTTCATGAAGCTCCCCGGGAGGCCTCTCCCTTCTTCATCTCCAAAGGTCGCTGGCTGGTGGCCTCTCTGCTTTGTAGTGTTGCTCTCTCTGAATCTCTCTGAATCTCTCATTCTCCAAAATGTTTCCTCTTTTATAGGACTTCAGAAACTAATCAAGACCCACTCAAATGGGTGGAGACATGTCATCCCCTAATCCAGTTTAACAACCATTCTTAACTAAATCACATCAACCAGGGAGATGATCTCATTACAGTTTCAAATATACAGTATTGAATAGGGATTATTCTACCTTTAAGAAATGGGATTTATATTAAAACATGGCTTTTATTAGGGGGCATACTTCTTTCAAACCAGCACACTCCCTCTCTGTCCCTTCCTCGTCTAATCAACCTCCAAGTTCTGCTCCACATATTTCTTCTTGTGATGAATCACAGGGAGCAAAAGAAGCTGAGCATCACAAATAAGGAAACCAAATTCCAGAATCCATGGCAGAATGCAGGCATCCACCAGGAATGATGCATAAAAAAAAGAATGAGACGAGTCCCCATTTGTACACACCCTCATTCACAACCTCACCATATGCCACATCCAACAAACTAGAGAGAAAGAAAAAGGACAGAAACTGTACTACCATTTGCACACCTTATTCACCACTTACTCTCTCCATGGTAGGTAGGCAGAACAGGTAACACTAAGAGAAGGTCATCCAGAAAAGAAAGGTCATCTAGCAAAACCAGCATCTATCAGAGCTGAGGCAAGAATCAGACCCTCCAGACTCAAAGTTTCCACCCAATCTTCATCGGATTCAAAGCTATGGTTTAGACCTTCTATCTTATTGGCCAGCTCTATCTTTGAGCTATAACCTGAACCTGTTCGGTCCAGGCTAATTTTCCTGACTGGATTTCAGATTAAGGAGAGTTGCTTTTGGTTGTTAAATAAAGGACATTCAAAAGAACAAAAAGGTACGAAAGCTTCTTATAGCCTAGAGACAAAGGTTCCCTCCTCAGATTGCCCAGCAATAACATATATCTTCCAAGCCCTCCTTTCGATACCTAAGGTGTCTACACAGCCCACCATCAGGACCTCAGTTCTCCATTCCTAAAGTAATTTAACAGTTCACCTACATCAACTTTGTTTAGATTCCTTTGTCTCTAGGTCACTTAGGAAGAAGCCATGTTGGTCTAAACAGTTTTCTCCACACTCCATCAGGACACAGCAAGGCTAGTAGAATATAATTTATCTGAAGACAGTAGGCCAATCATTCTTCCTTTTCAGTGCCTGTTTTCCTCTTTTCACAGCTTTTACTCTCCTTCTCCAGGTCTTCACTTGCGTATCCGAACAATCTCTCAGCTGGTTAAAATACAGGGGCCAGATCAAAACACACAAGGAGACTTTTTAGGGTTATGGAAATGTTCTATATTTTGATAGTGGTTATAGTTGTGCAACTGTATATAACAACTACATCTAGTCAAACTATATACTTAAACTGGCAAATTTTATTTTATATAAATTATATCTCAATATTGCAGTTTGAAGTCCCAGAAAAGGCCATGTTCTTTCAATCCATTCCTGTGAGTACAGACCCATTATGGATGGGACCTTTTGGCTAGGTTATTTCAATTGAGATGTGACCCAGTCCATTCAAGGGAAGTCTTAATCCTTTTACTGGAGTCCTTTATGAGAGGACAAAGGACAGAAAAAGCTGAGAGAACTTAGGGAGAAAAAGCCCCCAGATGAGCTGAGAAAGGAAGCCAATGAAGCAAGGAGCTGATAGCAATGAAACCTGGGAAGGAAGCCACTGAAGCAAGGAGCTGATAGCAATGAAACCTGGGAAAGAAGGACCAGCAGATGCCAGCCATGTGCCTACCCTTGTGACAGAGGTGTCCCTGATGCCAGTGACTTTTCTTCAGAGAAGGTATTGTCCTACTGATGCCTTAATTTGTACATTTTCATGGGTTTAGAACTAAATTTGTAAGCTAATAAATCCCCATTGTAAAAGCCAAACCATTTCTGGTATATTGCATCCTGGTAGCTAAAATCAAAACACTCAGTAAATCAGGGCCAGAAGAGCAGGAATTACAGGTATAAAGTCAGACCCTTAGATGCCTGGCTTAATGCCCTTTTCACCTCACCTCTAGATGAGAACAACATTTGAACCCTTAAGGATATTTCACACAGGCTAGCATTAGAGGTTTCCAAATGCCTACTATCAGAAAATCTTTCCACCTGGATTCCTCTGGTTCCCTAGCTTACTAATCAAGCCTAACCAAAGATTTTCTTGGAGAAATCTAGAGGAACACCACTGGATCCCAAGAGAGTCAAAGAGAATTCAGATCAACTATAGCAGCCCGCAGGGTCCTTCATACAGGGTCCTTCATACATACATACATCACAAACATTCATCTACCAAGTTCTTCCTAAAACATCCTCTCTCTAATCTGCAGCCTGCAACTGGTGCCCTCTGCTGGTAAACATGAGCGGCTCTTAACAACAGTAAAACCTAATTATTGTGTCAGTGGCTTTTGAAGGAAAACAATTCTGCTTCCTTCAGAGAACGTCGGATTCAAGAAAAAGTATTAATTCTTAGTTACAACTTTTTCATAGGAACACGCAACTTTAAATCGACTGCATTAGTCCTCTATCTGCTAAAAGAAACTAGCTGTTTAACATGAAAAGGAAAAAAATATAGGTGACCATTGCCCCAAAGTCAAGAACACAACAGAAGTGTGTATGTGGGTAAGTTCAGGTTTGCACAACTAGCAGGCACACACAGTTGAGGACAGCACATTTAAATAATGCAAAACCCACATGCCAAGGATGCTCAAACATTCTGATCAATCTCTCTACCTTCATGCAAGTACATACTTATAATTCAGTCAAATAAGTCACACAACATACCTGCTCTGTTTATGCAATGGGTTGTTCTAGAGAACTACAACATAAATCTTATATGAATATATATGAAGGAGCTTACAAGCTGGTTGGGGATTTAGACATATTCATATAAACAATGGTAAAAAAATAAGAGAAGTATAGAAAAGGTACTATGGAAACTCAGTGACGGAAGAAGGGAGGACATGGGAATATACACAAAATTGAGAATGTAACAAATAATTCTGTGGGGTTATTTAAGTGGTGTTCACACTTGTAAATATTTGCTGTAACTAGGTAATTTCCATTTTCTGTGATTTCACTTTTTAATTTTAAAAGTTGAATTTCTCCATCCCACTACTTTAATATAATTACACATTACATTGAGTAAATAATACCCATTGTTTCTTGAACTCTACTTTTTTCATACACCCTACCTTTTCCCACATTTCTATAATATTCATTTTATTAGCAGCAAAATATTTCACCTTTTAATAGAGCACAATTTAGTAAACACTTCCTTTATGCTTGACATTTAGACAGTTCCCAATTTCTTACTATAGATAATACTATAATGATCATTTTTGTACAAAGACATTTTGCTTTCACTGAATTATTTTCTTAGGTTCCAAATAATAGAGTCCTAGAGCCAAAAGTGTGAATGAATACTTTCATGGTTCTTACTAAATAAAGCCTTACTGCATCCTCCCCACTCCCCCACTTTTCCTAGCCTAATGAAGAAGTTACTTCTGCAATTTCAGTTACAAAAGTGTGGCTAAAACATATTGTAGGAAAGCAAACAAACTCCAACACTGAAAACAATAAGCTTTCAAATTCATAGTTTCAGATATTTGAGGAGCACTGGCAGTGACTGTGAGGTCAGGAATAAAGTAGGAATTCAGAAGAGATGTATGTCAAATGGGCATTTTTGCCACAATCTCCCTTCTGTGAGCCAAGATTCACCTTTCCTGTACCCAAATTTTCTTATTATGTGATTAGGACAGAGTAACTTTCTTCACAAGGGAGTAATATGGTATTGCTCAATCAAATCAGCTTGCAACTTATTTAATTGCAAAGAATTAAAATAATAATAATGTGCTCCTAAGAACATACTGTCCACACAACAGCACCTGTTGTGGGGTGCTGTTGCTTCTATTAGTTACACTTCTTTCCTCTATGCAATTATTTATGGCACCTACGTCAGCAGCTGCCTTTACTTAGATCATTGACCTATACAAGGCAGTCCTTTTCATAATTCACTCACTTACAAGGGATTTACACAATTACAGTGAGCCTCCCCAGCTTAAAACTGCTGGAAGCTGCAATAATGAAGAGCCCTGCCTGTACCTGTATCAGGGCACCCAATACCAGCCCCATGTTTTGAGATTTGCTAGAAGTACTCACAGAGTGCAGCAGACCAAGTGCTATACTCACACCTAAGATTTATTATAGCAACATAGTAGGTATACACAGCCAAATGGACCATATGGGGAAAAAGACACATGCAGAGTATGGAGGAATCCATGTGCAGGCTTCCTTTTGCTCTCTCCCTCCCACAGCACACTATTCTCCCAGCAGCAAAAATGGAGCAACATGTGTATGATGTTTAAGACCAAGGAAGACCATAAAGGACTCAGTACCCAAAGTTTTGATTGGGAGCTGGTCACATAGGCATCCTCTGACTAGCATGAACCAAAATTCCTTCCAGAAGGAAAACAAGTGTCTAGGATAAGCTTTTGCGTGCACAGTCTAAGCACAGTAAACCACCCTTATCAATTAGGGACTGTGCAAACACTCCCAAAATCTAAGTTCCCAAATGCCAGCAAGGGCCAACCTTGCAAGTTGGCCCTTCTAAAACTTGCAACCTCAGGCTTAATATGTAACTCTTCAGTGCACATCACCAATTAAAGATTAATTTTGGCCAAAAAGCATCATTTCTCAAAAAAGGCATATACCTGTGGTAGAATTAAAGAGAGCTTAGGTCTTTCACACCTTAATCTAAGTAGTTCTGATTGCCTGACTCATCAAATCTCATTGAAAGCAGGTGTGCCACAGGACTAGGCCTTTTAAGCAAGGGAAAGCCAGAGGAAATCTTTTAAAAGTCAAGTCACATAATGTCAATCCTCTGTTCAAAACCCTGAAATGGCTCACCATTTCACTTCATAAAAGGTCAAATCCTTCTAATGGGCCTACAAAGCCCTTCATTATCTGGCCCATCTCTGACCTCATCACGTTCTCCTTTCTTCCTCTTCCCTCTTTGCTTCCACTATGGCCTCCTTGCTATTCCTCAAGGATGCCAGGCACAATCCTACCTCAGGGCTTTTGACGTTCCTATTCCTCTACCTGGAATGTTCTCCCCCCAAATAGCTACAATGTTCACTCGCACATTTCCACCAGATCTTTGCACAAATGTCACTTTCTCAGAAACACCTACCCATACCACTCTATTTTAAATGGCACGATATTCACAAGCAACCTAACTTTTTTTCATATCACTCATCTTCTAACATATAATTTATGCTTTATTGCCTGCCTCTCCTCACTAAAATTAAGTCCATTTAAGGGACTTTTTACTCTCTTGTCCACTGCTTATCTCCAGCTGAATCATCAAGAAGAAAACTAATAAATTTTAACCTAACATAGTAGGAAACAGGTAGGTAGGCAGGTACTGAATATCAAATAATGAGGAAAAACTCATTACAGGTGAGAAGTGTAATCTAGTGCAAACAGTAGGTCTTTTCCAAGTGACTGAGAGATCAAAGTCATTAGAAGATGTGGAAGGGATTAAACGAATTTCACTGAAGAGATGACAACAGATGGCATTCAGAAATAGCAAAACTGAAGAGTTTTAATACAAGGAACTATTTACAAGGGTGTGAGAACAATTAAAGGAAATCAACAAGGTTTGGTGAACCATCTTGGGGGTAACAGTAAGTCTGAAGTAGCAAGAGGAGGGAGTGGTTACCAGAAGCCTAGAGTGGTTACCTAAAGCTGTAAGAGAGAGTCTTTGGAATGGAGCTGTGGCCACTGATAGCCTGCTGATGAGTATATATATTTTGGGGTGGGGATAATAAATACTTTGACCACCCACTTCTCTCAACCTTCAGGTCAACTGATATTTTCTCCCACTGCCCAAACTCAACATGAAGCTAGAGAAGAGAGTATACAATTCTTCAAGAATCAGCCTCCCAGGAACACAGAGCAAGGGAGAGTAGGTGGAAATTGGATCAGGAAGAGCAAAAAGAGAATATCTAACACAGTGACCATTTTGTAAAGCTATCTGCAAAAGACACTGTAGTGGTTTGAAGCTGTATGTATCTCATTAAAACATATTCTTCAATCTAATTCATTTCTGTGGATGTAGACTCAGTGTAAATAGGATCTTTTGAAGAGGCTACTTTAAAGTGTGACATACCTCATTCAGGCTGGGTTTTAATTCTCCTACTGAAGTCCATCCTTTATAAATGGAATGAATACAGAGAGAGAAAGCCATGGAAGTAGGAAAGCTGGAATCAATATAACCCAGAAGAGAAGGGAGAGATCAGCTGACACCATTTTGTGGCAGAAGAATAAAGGGTAGCTGGCAGCTGATCTTCGTGAAGCATTACCTTGATAATGTCTTGAGTGGAATGTTTTCCCAGCCTCAAGACTGTAAGCTAAGAAATTCCCATCATTTAAGCCAACCCATTCCATGGTTTGCTTTAAGCAGCCTAGGAAACTAAAGTAAACACAAAGCTTCAAGGTGGTGCTGGCATCTTCAAATCACTATGTCCAAGTCTTTCTTCTAAATCTCTTCCTCTTCCCACTCACACATTAGTAATTTTGATTCAACTACCTCCTCTTCCTTGTTTCCCACATATCTATGATGACTTCACAACTTCTCGCAAATTCCCTTTCAGTCTAGTTCCAATGCTTCCCCTTTGTTTATGTGCTCAATTCTCTTACCTGGTTACATCAGTTGTCCTAGCAGCCTTGCCACCCGAAACATTCTCCCACTGCTATCTATTTTACTTTGTGCTACTAGACTTAACTTTTCTAAATTAGTTCTACTATCACTGTTGTTGCTCAAAAACCTTGAGTGACATCAACTGCCCACAAGATAAAGTCCAAATTCTAGCCTAGTGCTCAAAGACTTTGGGCATATGGTTCTAATTTACTCTTCCCAATTAAATTAGCCATTTGCTATTTGGAAGCCAATGAAGTTTAATGGAGAGTATGAGCAATGGAATCAGTCAGACTTTGATTCAACCCAGCTCTGTCATTTTATCACCTAGGAAAGTTATTTAACCTGAGATGAGCTTCAGCTACTTCCTCCACGAAGCAGAGTTACTGAATGGGCCCAATGAGAACTTTTATGAACATACTTAGAGCAGTGTTTAGCACACAGTATTTAGCATACTTCTCTGCATATACTCTATGCCTCTATTTGTCCCTCTACTTGAAATGCCCACTTCCCCCTCCAGCCTTCTCTATTTACCTAATCTTTCAAATGCTACATCCTCCATAGTGCTGTTTCTGATCCTTCTTCTTACCCAGAAGTCATCTCTCTTCAGCTCTCAAAGTATTTTATCTGCACCTTCCTTATAGAATGAATACTTAAAACTTCACAGATAGTTACCATGATTCAAGTAGCTTCTACTGAAGTTGAAAAGGCAGAGGTTTAAGGGGCGCCCACATCGAACCTCACCCAAGTACAGAGCAAATCTTGGTTAAATACCAAGTATAAGTTACTAAGAGTCCTCTATGGAGTATATATGCATGTCATTACTCTTTTCAAAACAATTACTCATTCACTTCATTAACTGTGCAAATACTGCACGATTGGAGTTGGAATAAATAGAGCTGTGCCTTTTGCTAGTCAGTCACACCCCTTATTAGGGGTAACAATAATAGGTTTTTGTACCAGAGACTGTAGTAAACCCTTTACATGCATTCACTCATCGAATCTGTTCGACAACCTTATGAGGCAGGTATTATCAGTGTCTCCTTTTTTATACATATGGAAACTGAGATTCCTGCCAACAGGTTTAAGGAATGGAACCTGGTCCATTTGCTGCCAAAATTTAAGTGTTATGAAATATTAAATCATGCACCCTGTGATGGAAACTGCATTTGTAGCATAAACATCAAAGACAAAATGCCCCTTGCATATAGTGTTCAAAATAATAAGTAACCAATGAAGGAAGATAATTTTAATCAGAGAATGTTCCTTCAATGACAATGGAGTTAACTGCAATTTCTTTGGATGGTTTGAACAATCTGAGTGCCATAATGCTGAAGAGAAAAAAAAATGCATCATTTCAAAAGAAATTAAATTCCTACTAGAATGCAAGTTCTTTGAAAACAGGAACACGTTTGTCTCACTGCTATATATCCCTAAATCCTAGAAGTATTTTGCACAAAGATGTTCAAAAAATACCTGATGAAAATGAAGGTAAACATTGGGAAATAAGCATATTGTTTAAGCGGCATAAGTTTACATCAGAGCATTTTAGAACAGGAAATAATGACACGAAGCTATTTCAGGGTAGGTTTCTTTATTTTTTTAAGTAACCCCTTATATAGTGGTAAAAGAATTAAAGGAGCCAAAAAAAGACTGACTGAGTAGAGAAGGGAACATTGAGTTAAGAATGCCTAGCAGAGGCATCCTCTTGAATCATGTAGCTTCAAGTAAAAAAAAAAGGTGGGTAAAGTAAGTACAAGAGACTCAATCCACCTTTCTAGCCTTCCGAATTTTGGATTCCTTTATAAAAAGTAGCTTTTCACTTATCTCATTTTAATGATAAATTTTTATCTGGTGGTATTTAAATTCTCTTTTAGAGAGAATATGATGTTCAGCCCAAAGCAGGTACCAATATGAAACACTAATTTTCCCAAACCAATCAAGCACCTCTCTTTGGAAGGAGCAATACATTCTATTTCCCAAGTATTTAGTAAGAGACTAAAGAATCAAGAACACCCACAATGTGCTAAACTCAGATTCAATTAGGATAACTCATGCCCACTTATTTTTCAAACTAATCCCACCTCCCCCAAAATTATACCACTGTTAACTTTATTTCTACAGTAAAATTTAGGGCACACAGAACCTTCCAATTATGGCAAACAGCTTCTTTTTCATCAGAAACTGATTTAATTACTACAGTAATTATCTTCGAATAAAACTATCTTTTAAGATTAGCTATTAAGTCACAATATGGGGAAGATATAATACAAGAAAAAAATGTTTAAGAATGGTGAGCATACTTCTAGCTACAGCTTAATAAGAGGGTCTCCAATATATGAATCACACTCCTTTTGTAAAAGAATATAAAGTGATTATCATTTTCCATTTAAGATCTCAACTGACTATTCTATTTATACCATTGAGTAATTTAAGTTCTGCCTCTCATAGCTGGCTTTCCTATCAATATTAGCAGAAATCATAAATCACAAAGAAATGCAAAATAATAAATTAAAATGGATGATGCGCTTTTAAGGTCTTTGGGATCTAGCAATCTAAGAAAAAAACTTAAGGAGCCCAATACATGAAGCTGTTTTGGCATAAGCTTTGCCTCTTCATCCACCTAGTTTGAATGTAAAAACTAGTACATATGTCTTCCATGTTTCCCTTGATTCACACAAAGTCACCACTACTGCTCATATATATATTCAACTAAAAATGCTCACACTCTATCATCAGTATTTGCTTAAATTCTCACTATGCAATTTAAACTGTGGGCACTTGGAGAGCAGAGACATAACCTCAGTTAGCTAAGTATTATTGGGAAGAGATAATATAGTCTTCACATCACAGGAGAGTGCAGTTGACTTACCAAGGCTTAACAGCAAATTCTGAATCCACAGCTCAAGTGGAAATTCACATTTTGATTTCTGTGTACCTCTGATCCACAGCTAACCTCTCCCAGGATACCCTTTCCAGTTTGTAATTCTTTCCTCTTTCTCAAGAGTTTAGCACATCACTTTAATGTTCAAACATAGGTAATTTCTGCGCTAAGAACCTCTATTTAGGTAGAATAAACTAATGAGATATTTACTGATCAAATGTAATCCCAGAGCTCAATGCAGTCTCTTCAGAATATAAGGGTCCTAAGGTGTTCTTGATGGGGATTAAGTTACGTATCTTTTAATCAAAACTTTCTCATAAAAAGAAATTAAAACATAAAATCAGGGGTGGGGAGAGGGATGACAAAGCAAAACCGAAATGTTACGATTGTAGAATATGCAGTAATTTCTTTTAAGAGGAGTCCAGCAGATTTCCTACAGAGCTATTTGGACACAAGTGTAACCAGTGGCTTCAGTCTGCTGAACCTTCTCTTTCTTTGTTCCATATGTTATAAACGACAACACAAGCCCTGCAAAAGAGTTTTAAATTATAAGCAGAAGAAAAACTGGAAAAACATTTACAATTATGGTCTATCTAGTCTACAGAATATCATCGTTATATGCGACAGAATATGCAGAGGCATCTTTGATAACTACCATATATATGCCATTTTTGCTCTCAAAAACTGAATATTTTTATATTCATTTAGTCATGAAAATGAAAAGATCTAAACGTAGACCAAAAAAATAGGTGTTATCTCTGGCACTGGGAGGAAAGGGGGGATGTGCAATGTTTGTTTTTGCTGTTTTACTTTATATTACGCCTTTTAAAAATAGGCATTTATCAGTAAGTGGTATGACCTGTAAAATTTTTTTTTCTGTCATATTTTTCTGTTGTCTTTTTATTTTTTTCTGAATTGATGCTAATGTTCTGAGAAATGATCATGATGATGAATATGCAACTATGTGATGATATTGTGACTTGCTGAGTGTATGTGTTGGGAATGTTTGTTTCTTATAATTTTTTTTAATTAATAAAAAATTTTTAAAAATTAATAAAAATTAAAAAATAGGCATTTATTAAATTGCACACCGATACAGAAGAGTAAGATGAAAATAACAATTTTTCCCTAAATTAACATTCAAAATTTCTAAAACTCTGACCCCCAAACCCTAAGACAAAACAAAAAAATTCTAATTTCCTGTTAACATCTATACGACCTTGGGCTTACATTAATTTAGGTAAACCTGTAGCTAATAATGCATAATAGGATCTCATTAAATTATTGAGGACCAAAATAAATGATGCATATGAAGTACTTAACATATGCAAAGCACACAGTAAACAATAAGTGGTAGTTTTCTTATTTCTTCAGTGATGAAATTCCTCAATAAATGTAATCACATGGAAAAACTAGTCAATATATTTTGTTCCTATAGGTAAAACTACTGGAGGGCAGCCAGTACAATGGTTCTAACTCATAATCCAAAATGCTGTTTTACCATGTTGTATTAATCTAGCTTTGAAAATTTTCAGTAAAATGTTTTAATTCAATTTGACATAAGGTTTTAAAAATGCCACCAAGAGTCCCTTCTGTCTGTATGCATACTGAGAAGTGAAAACACTTGATACCTCTGAACTGCTGCATTTTCATCATCTAGCACATATAACTGAAGTAGCCATCCCATCAACTAAGTATTTGATGAGTAACAATGTAAGTGCAAGGAAAATAATCCCTGCATTATACATTAACAGCAAAAATTGAAGGAATTTCTTTTACTTCAACAGAGGAATATGGAATATTATACAGGCATTAAGAATAAGGCAGGTCTACTTGTATTGAAACGCAGAAGGTTCAAGATAAAAACGGCATAATTACTCATTCTACATATATATAATATATATATATTTTTTAACATGCACAGGCACTGGGAATCGAACCCAGGTCTCCCACATGGCAGGAGAGAACTCTGCCACTGAGCCACTCTGGCCCACCCTATTCAATTCATTCTATTTTACAAAATGAATGGAGGTGCATACAAAAAAAAAAATCTAGCTTAATTACACCCATTAAGTGATTATCCTTGAGAAGTTTGCTCATATTAGTAGGATTTTTACTTGTTTAATTTGGCAGCACTTACTTTTTAAGTGTTTAACTTCAATATAGTTTTTAAAAATACACCAGCCCCCCACCAAAAAAAATATATACCAGAGTCAAGAAGATTCAGTAAGATTCCTGTATTTTCTACTTTCTAGTAGTCACTGGCATGTTCTGTGACTTGAAGTACAGCTCAAATATTACACAACATTATAATTTTTAAAGAAACATCAAAGTTATGTTTCTTAGGTTTTATCCTTTCAAACTTTGGAAGAAAATTCTAGTGTTTTCACTGTTAACAGAAATTATAAAAGGCACCACATCAAACCACAATAAGACACTAAGTAAGGAAAAGGAACTGTTCAATCCAATTTTAGAGGCAGTCTTTGTTGCCCTGTTTCAGAAGGCCAAAACAAGGCTGGAGAGAAGGGAATTTTTCCCAATGCATCTGAATCTTATACTGACACATAACTTTGTTAAAATGGAAAAGCCTGAGTGCCCAGGATGGCTCAGCAGGCAGAGTTCTTGCCAGCCACACCCATGGAGACCCAGGTTCGATTCCCGGTGCCTGCTTATGCAAAAAAAAAAGTAAAAGACTTACCTAAGTGCAAGTGGCTTCTTTGGGAAAAATCCACACATTGTCTAAGTGCAATACTGCACAAATCAACCCAACATCCAAACACCCACTTCAATCAACAGACATAGGCATGACAATTTGCATAAAAAATGCAAATTCAATTTTGAGATACTTAAGCACACTTCAAAGGTAAATACACTTAAAAATCCATTAACTGGTATTGCCATTTCTGGTCTTGAGAAATTAATCATAAATGCCAAATCCTCAACCCTTTATCCTTGCTTGAAAGGAAAATTCATTCTAAACATTTAACATGAAATCTATGTTCCAAATCACTAAGTTATAGGGAGAAATAACCAGTATATTCACTTTGACTTGCTACCATATCAAAACCATACCATATCAATCTTTTGAACCATTTGCAAGCTTTTGAAGATGTCAAACTACCATTTCTAAAGACTTTCCAAACCACTTCCAACTAAGTATCACTGAATTAATCCTAAAAAAAATATATTGCACATGCAAAAGATTCAAATAAAGAGAAACATTTTTTTATTGTGCCAGTCTTTGTAATTTAAGTATCTAGTCTATGGCTCAAAATCTGTATTGAATACTAATGAGGTTCTGTGCCACCTTTCTCATGAAACCTTTAAATTTTGAAGTAGTAACATTTGGTTAATTCTCACAGGTGAGTCAAAACAAGGCTGCCTTTAAAAAGCCCCTCATGCCATGTTTGCATAAAAACGTGTAAAAGGAACCCAGGAAAAAATAAACACTAAGCTTCTTCCTTCACTATACACCAGCCCAGATTATAGAAATTTATGAGTAGGTACATGACAATCAAGTTGATATGCCAAAAATGAAAAGAACAACAGGATGCTTTTCTAGTTAACAGAAAATCCTTTTACATAATTCACTTCCCATGTAATTTTTTAAAAATCACTATACTTGGAATATAAAATGACCATAACCTTATCAGACTTTAATCCCCACCCCACCCCCAAAAGGTGGACTATTCCAAGTGATCCAGCAGAAATCAATTCTTCCACCAAAACTGAGCAAAAAGCAAAGAGTATTACTTAACAATAATGAAGAATTAAGGCAAATCACTTTCTGTATTTTAGAGGCCCCAAAAAGCAGGATTAAATTCTCAAGTGTGAAGAAACCCATGTGCAGTACGTATATTTCTAAAAAGTGAAAAATGAAACAAATTTAAGGAAACTGTAGATCGAGAGATATGACTATGTGTTTATTACTTTATTCAAAGTGCAAAAACATCTATTCCATTTACCAGAGGTACACTTAGCTATTTGTACCAAGCATCACCTATCATATATCAAAGTGAATTACTAAGCAGCCATAACCTAACCTAGCAATCTTGATCTTTCCTCATCTTTAGAATAGAGCCATAGCAATTTGGGGGGAGAATTGGCAAGAATACGACCTTAAGAATTAACACATTGATAAGAACTGAAAACAACAGAAAAATAAGTCAACATTAAAATACTCTTTAAAGCCCAGTAATCTCCATTTCAGAAGGCTTCTTGGTACAGCTTTGGGGCTTCAACAGCAAGACCTAAATCGAATATTTTATTAACATTAAATCAAGTTCAATATACTAGATTAATAGGTACTTTGAACCCACCCACCACGTTATACATACTCTCACTCAATCATGTAAAGAATTGAATTCTTTATTTGCAATATCCATAAACGTTGCTACTCTATATCTATCCAGGAAGGCAAATTTCTCCTATTATCGTTTTGTTTTGTTTTTTTATATAAACAACAACTTGAATTCTATTGCATGAAAGGGCTACAAATATACATTTGTTAACCAAGCAGAATACAGATATTTTGCTTTACAACTTGCACCTAAGATACCAGTACACGTAGCCGGCCCATTAGTTGTCATAGCAATTTGGAACTATTGCCCAAGCTATGTATAGCAGTTTACGTATCCAAATCTCATGTAGAAAGGACAATTGTGATATGGACTATTAACTACATCCCTGTGAAGCCCATCTCAGTTACAAGTGAATGTGTAACTTTCAAGTCTGCACAGATTTTAATAGTAAAACATCCAAATCGACTGCAATTGTCCTAAACAAGTTTTTTTTTTTAACAAACCGCTTTGTAGATATACTGCCATTCTGCCAACAGATGGTGCTACAAAGGTTTGGGGGGTTGGGGGATTTCCATAAGACAACAGTTCAAGTATAGGGGGGAAAAAAAAAACGTTTAAACCTGCTCTGAAAATACAAAAATGCATTTAGTTTGAGGGTAAAAGTTAACCCTTATTTGTAACCATTTATTACAGACAAACCAGTAAGAGGGTTGAAAGTAGGCCATTTGAAAAATTTTTAACAGTTTATATGAATGAAAACACATGCTTAACACAAACTTATTTCTTTAGAACTACATAATACATACTTCGAAGTAAATTCTCATAGAAAGAAGTGACCAACCATGTCAAAGTGATAAGCAAATCGCTTAGTACAAGAGATGGATGCACAGAAACTTAAAGGTTTTAAAAAGCCACATCCATCACTGCAAAAGTTTTGCCTGTAAGGGATAAAATTCAGCACGTCACTAGCAGGACAACAGAAAAAAAAAATACCACAGGACCTCTTAAAAAGTTTCTCCAAGTACACATAAAGAATTAAGAATTAACAAGAAAAATGTTCAACTAATAACCCTTAAAAACGGTACGGAATGGATCCTAGAAAAAAAATGTTAGACATGTATGGTCAAACACAATGATTTATTAAAAATAAAACGTAAAAATGACTTTTGTACATATGCTTCCAAATTTCAGGCATGGGATCCAAGTAGATTTCATAGAAAACGCTGTAGCCAGGTTATCAAGTCCTTACAACAAAGTAAACTACCCCCCACCCCTCCCAGATTTTGCTACAGAATCAGCAAGTTCACTCCCTCCCCCCCAAAAAACACAAATTAAAACAAGACATTTTGCTAGTATAAAAACGACCAAGGTCCAAGTAATAATAAAAAAATAGAGTCCATCAATGACTGTAACACAAAAATGTGTATGTGGGGCCGAGTCCATCTTCAGAGGGAGAGACAAGAGAGGTGGCAGGCAAATAGGGCAACACCCCTAAGGAGAGGCAACCTTAGTAGCAGCTCCCCCAAGGGCAAAATGGGGAAGGCGGTGGGAAAGGGAAGGGACTTAGGAGTTGACCCTAGTTGGGTTGTTGAAAAGAGCTACCCCTATAGCCACTCCCAGGCATTTTTAATTTTTTTTCTTTAGAAGGAGCTGCCTCCATAGCCACCCCCACCGCCATAGCCGCCTCTGTAAGGTCCACTGTTACTACGACCGCCCCAGCTGCTGCCTCCTCCCCCGCCGCCGCCGCCGCTCTTCATGGGCCCGTAAGAGGACTGATGCTGGCTGTAGCTGCCGAAGCCGCCGAAACCGTTACCGTAGTCGCTTCCACCGTAGGACGAACCACCTCCGCCGCCTCCGTAGGCGTTGTAGCCGCCGCCGCCGCCGCCGCCGTAACCACCGTAGCTGTTGTAACCGCCACCGCCGCCCTTAGACAGGCCGTTCTGATCTCGACCACCGCCGCGACCCCGGCCGCCTCGGCCGCCCCGGGAGGATCGGGAGCCGCCTCCTCCCCCACCGGAGTGGATATCCTCCTTGGGGACGGCCTTCTTTACCTCCACGCGATGGCCCTGGATGGGATGGAACTTAACCACTGCGGCCTTGTCGGCGGCGTCGTGATTCTGAAAATACACGAAGCCGAAGCCACGTTTCTTGCCAGACTGCTTGTCGGCAATGATCTCGGCCTTTTCAACGGTGCCAAACTGCGAGAAGTGCTCGATCAGGTCTCCCTCAGCCACGTCTCCCTTAAGGCCCCCAACAAAGAGCTTCTTAACCTTGGCGTGGGCGCCGGGACGCGCCGAATCCTCCCGGGACACCGCCCGCTTCAGCTCCACTGTGTTGCCGTCCACCGCGTGGGGCGAGGCGGCCATGGCGGCGTCGGCCTCCTCCACATTGGAGTAGGTCACGAAACCGAAGCAACGGGAGCGCTTGGTCTGGGGGTTCACCACCACCACGCAGTCTGTCAGAGTCCCGAAGGCCTCAAAGTGGCCGCGCAGGCCCGACTCACTCGTCTGCACATTGAGACCGCCGATGAACAGCTTACACAACTGGGAATTCTCCATCTCCACGGCCCGGGCCTTCCCCCCGCCCTGCGAGCTCCGAGGTTTCGCCGTCGCCGTTATCGTTTGCTAAGGCCTCTTCACAGTTTGGGCCCAGCCGTTGCTGGAGCCGCCACCGCCGTTCACCGACGGGGAAGGGAAGAAGGGAAGGGAAGGGAAGGAAGGATAAAAAGGAAAGGGGAGGGAAGGGGAAAGGTGTCGGCTAGAGGGCAAGCCGAGGAGACTGGAAGACAACCAAGGCCGCAGCGGCCACCTCCGCTCCCCTATCTGGGCACCACACAAAGAGGCCGCTGAACGCGCGCGCACCCTTCCCGAGGCGTGCGTCACTACGACGTACGACAACCTAAGGCTGCCGGCCAATTCCTGCCTTGCTCTCCTTAGTCCCGCCTCCAACGCCGCAGCGCCGCTCTCGACCATGGACTCCCCGCCCTCCGCGGTCTATTCAAGTCCTCAACCTGCGCCGCTCCAGCCATGACTTCTATCGCCCGGCTATCACTTCCAGGCACCTCAGTGTGCCCTGACGAGGAGTCCTCCCTGTTGTTCTTGCGCCTCGGTGATTCGTTTCCATCCCACCCCGTGGCTGTTCCCAGTGTTGCTCCCCCTCCCCTTTCCTTATACCCTCGCCCAACTCCGCAGTAGCGTTCGCGCCAGCCCCTTGAGAGACGTGGCGGTTCAGCCAATCACTGCGATCGCCCCGCACACACTTCCGTTTTCGGGAGCCGCTGAACGGGCGCGCTCCCTGTTGCGCGCTATCCCTGGCGCCCCCAGTGTGCCGAGCCTATTTGCAACCCTTACGCCTCCTCCCGCCCGGGCCTTGGCGGGGGGAGGGAGCGGGGGCGCGCTGGGGGCCGTTCCCAACGGATGCGGCCTGGGGCGCCACGCGCGGGCTTTTTGAAAACTTGTCTGTTGGGTTGGGGGCCTGGATCTACCCGTCGCCTCTCGGAAAGACCACTACACCTGGCGCCCCCGCCCCTCTCTCATCCGCACAAAGATGGACGGTGGAGGCCTAGGTGGAGGAAGGCGGTTATTAACCGTTTACTGTGGACCCGGCGCGCGGTTAAACTAAAACATCAACACGTGGTCTTGCAAAAAGCGAACCAAATACAACGTGAAAGACAACTGTGCTCCCAAAGCAGGTCAGACCTTTTGACCAAGGTTAGGCGAGAGACCCCCGCCCCCACCTCCCGGTCGCCCCTGTCATCACACACTGAGACTGCAGACATTTTCGTTTTGCTTCTGTGAGCACTTCATTTTAGGCTTAATTTGCGTTGTCTGCGTTGCTTTCTTCCCAAATAAAATGTTAGCATTTTAAAGGCGTCTCAGGTGGAGAGCCAAGGGAATTAGACAGATGAACATTATATAGAAATATGCAATCCTGATAAATTATTGCTCAAGGACACTGGGTCAGGTGGGAAAACGAGAAAATTATAAAGGCTTCCATTTATCGAAACTCGGTGTGTCAAGTAAGTACATGGTGTGGAACATGGTTAAAATGAGATATTACATGACCAAGAGAACCCAGAAGTATTTCCACGTTATAACTGAGAAGTTAGGATTTAAAGGATGGTTTTGATTACTGAATTATAATATAGATACTCCTTTTTAAAAACTTTCTGGTATATTAGAGCAGACAGAAGGAAATATCTGAAATTTTTGAAGTGTAATCCAGCTCCCTTGATCTCTGATAATGATTGTATATATAGCCTTTTATCTTGTGCCCTTGTGATTGCAAAAACCTCCTGACTAACCTTTCTTTGTACCCATTTATCCAGTTTTTCAACTTTACAGTCTTGTGATCACTGAAGACAGCCCCTAATGTTTATCAGTGAAGGGTCTTGAGTCAGCCTAGAATTAATCTACCCAAGTCCAAATTACTTTAATAACCAAAACTGGATCTAACCCAAATAGGGCCCACCTGACATGCACAGCAGCTTATACTTCAACCTATAAATCACTTATACCTCATCATAATATAAAATCATGCCCATTATCATAGTAAGGCCACTATTTTCTTACATGGGTTCTGTGACTAAGCATGTAATCAACCTGTGAATGTGCAATAATTAAATCACCTCTAATTACATCATCTGGGGCCATTGTGCTCATTGTCCTCAAACCGGCCTATCTTTTAAAGCTATAAACCATCAGAATTACTGCAGTTCAGGGAGACAGGTTTTGGGTGGATAGGCCATCTGATCTGCTTTGTGCCTAGTAATAAACTTTTTCTCTCTGAAAACTTGGTGTCTCAGGAATTGGTTATTTGAGCACATTGGGCAAAAGAATCCACTGCCTTTATCCAGTAACAATGTGGTAAAATATTAAAGTTGAGGAATTCCTCATTATATTCTGGCATGTTTCAGGAATAATTTTGTGAACGAGGCAACGCTGCACCTTTAAGATCTTTACAGGGAATTTGAGCAAAATCAGGTGGAAACTTAAGCTACTTGTCTTCAAAAGGCACTGAGTATATCAGTTTCACTGAACCAAGAGGTTTTTGATAGAAAAAAAGAGGTAATGTAGTTTAAGGGACTTAATATTATGGAATGTCTTGAATTTTAGTTTGAAGTTTGAATATTATTCCAAAGGCATATAATTAAACTTAAAGATTGGGAACAAACTAGACTGTGGTTATACCACCTACTTTGCATGAGACCATAAAGTTGTGACTGGAAAAATGACTTAACCTTTTTGAACCTTAATTTTATCATTTATAAATGGGAATAATAATAATATACCTCCCCAGTTTGGTAAAAATTAAGATTCTTCATGTAAACGTGGAACAGTGCCTGGCTCCATTTATTCAACAAGTGCTGAGGTCTTATATGTGCCAGGTGCTAGGGATAGGGTAGAAACAATAGAAGAAATATCTTCCCTCATGAAGCTTACATTCTAGTAGAGAGAAACAGGCAATATGTAAGAATGCTATGCAGCATGTTAGCAATAAGTGCCATTGAGAAAATTATAAGAGGGAAAGTCAATAAGAAGCTATTACATTCTTGTTATATATTAAAAAAATCATATGTCAAGATTTTTCTAACTGATGATAAAGAAAGAGGAAAATTAAAGGTTTCCTGTGTTTGAAACTTGGGAGCCTAAAATTTCAGGATTATAGAATTAGAAAATCCAAGAAAAAAGGGCAAAACTATGATTAGTTATATTTCCAGAAAATAGTAACAAATTTTTTAAGTCTTCTTTTTATTATATCAAAGAGTTTGTTGCAGTTAGTGATCCATTTTTATTTACTTAAGGAGAACCTTCCAAAAGGGCATTCTGCCCTTACTAGTGGATTCTGTCTTTCTAAAGGATTCTTTAGCAACTCATACCAGAAGCCTTAACATTTGGCCCATTCTTTTGAGCCAGCAATTACACTTCTAGGAATTTATCCTAAGGAAATAATTCAGGATCTGTGCAAGGATATAACTATAAGGGTGTTGATTCCAATGCTCTCTGTACCAGAAGAAATGGAAACAAACTAATTGCCTCAAAACAGGAAACCAAATAAATAAATAGGGAACTAATTAAATATTCCAGGTAAGAATATTATGAAACACTTAAATTGGTATTGTAGAGGGAAAGTAATGCTTCATGTTCAGTATGAATTTTATACCATCATGATGATGTGTGAAAGGTCACATTACTTATCAAATCAAGTCTGACTTTCAACCCCATGCTTGACAGAATGGCAAAAATTTCAACATCAGCGCTCCTTGCACCTTCTGTCACTCAAAGACATTTGTCTCTCTTCTATTCCCTTCTTGGGCCATCTAAAATTAATACCCTCAATAAAATGCTTTGGGGGGGGAATGTCAGATGAGGATTGTCTATAACAGGGATTCTAGTGAGGCAAGAGAATACACAGACCTATATTATCTGTTCCTATCTGGAGACTCTGGAGAGAATCTGTTTTCTTGACTTCCAACTTCTAGAGACTGCCTACATTCCTTGGCTTGTGGACTCCTTCCATCTTCCAAGCTGGAAATGGCCAGTTGAGTCTTTCTGACATTGGTCACTGACACTGGCTCTTTTGCTTCCCAAATAATCCAGGGTAATCTCTTTATTTTAAAGTCAGATGATTAGCTATCTTAATTCCATCTGCAGTCTTAATTCTCTTTCCTCATAACATATTCTCAGGTTCTGGGACTTAAGATATAGACAACTTTGGGGGAGGGCATCTTTCTGCCCACTTCAAGTGGGAACAAGAGAAAATGAGGCTGGAAAGGTAAGAAGGGGATCAATCAAAAGGAATTATTTTATGTTTGTATATGGGATTCTCTAGAGGAAAAGAACCAACAGGAGATATCTGTAAATATGAGATTTATAAAAGTGTGTCTCATGCAACTATGGGGATGCAAGAGTCCAAAATCTGTAGGGTAGGCCATGAGGCTGGCAACTCCAGTGAAGGATCTAGACCAACTCCACAGGCGAGTTTGGCTATCTGAAAAAGCAGTGAAGATTCTCTCTTCTCCCTTAAAAATCTTCAAGTGACTGGATCAAAGCCAACTGATTGGATTCTCTCATTTGCGGAAGACACACCCTTAGTTGATCATAGATCTAATCAGTCACAGATGCAACCAACTGACTGATGATTTAATAAACCAGCCTTCTGGTTTAGCAAACAGCCACGAAATGTTGTTACAGTAACAGACCAGTGCCTGCCTGACCAGACCTGGCCAAGTTGATACCCAAACCCAGCCATCACAGTTTGCTAAGATTTCAGCTCTTAATTGTATTAATAACATAAAGGTTTAGAAGAATTTTAAGGTAATGGATAACAGAGATGTGCAGTTAGAGAAAGATTGCCCTGTAAGCTCTATAGACAAGTGTAAAAAGAAATACAATAAAGTTGTTATGACTAAAAGATTTGAAATGGAGTCAAGAAGTTATTCTGGTGGTTACTCTTAAGAAAATATCAATCACAAACTGCCGAAGTATGCAAAGCCTTAAGCAATAATGTGTCACAAAACCCTGAGGACATCAGGACAACATAAACAAATCATAAGATACTGAACTAAGAAAACTATTAACCTGAAGGACATTTGGATCCATCAACCACAACTTATCTAATCTTCTTTTTCTTTAAAAACTCTTGCCTGGAAATGCTAAGAGGGACAGGATTTGGGTTGCTACCTGAATCTCTGCACTCTGAATTGCAATTCTAAAACACTAAGTAAATGACTTTGTTGTCTTGCAGCTTAGTTTGTTATTTCTCAATTGACAAGAATGATTACAGTAGGACATGACTTGAGAAAGGAATCCATATAGAATGTCTGTGCAATGCATAATGTTGGCGAATATTTCAAAAGCCAAAAGGCAGAGACAGTAGGGATTGGATGGAAAGGATGAATTATTTGAGAGGTGTTTATGAGTTGGAGTTGACTGGATGACCAACAGATTTGGTGGATGAAGTTTCTTATTTTGTGACAAGACAGATAATAGTTTAAGTCAACAAAATGGGAGGACAGAGGCAGGACAAGTGTATTTTTTGTTTTAGAATTGTTGTTCTTGTTACAGTAGTAACAAGAAAAGGAAAAGCGGCTATGTGGCCTACCCTAACATGCAGTACCACCTTCTACCTCATAATAAAACCTATGGTTTTCACTTGGGCACTTGGCTTGCAGGCTTCCCAACCTTTTTTTCAGCTATGTATGGCCATGTGACAATGTCCTAACCAATGAAATGTCAGCAGAAGTTTTGAGTGGAAGCTTCTAGGAAACATTCTCAAAACACAATTAGCATATACCCTTTGCCACTTTAATTTTTTCTTCTTCTCCTTCTTTTCCTCCCTCTATCCTCCTCTTTCCTCTTTCCCTCTCCCCCTTTTCCTCTTTCCCTTTCCCCCTCCCCCTCCTACTTACCCTTTTCCTACTTCTGTCCCTACTCTCCTCCTCTGCTTCTTCCTCCTCCTTCTTGTACTTCTATATTGCTGCTTTGAATGTGGATGAGATGGCTTATGCTCCAGTAACTATCTTGGCTCTAGAAGCTGAGACTCATGCCCTATTAATGAAATCTAGAACTAAACACCAGAAGGAAGGCTGGAATCCAGAACACCAACAAGCTGCTATATCAGCCAAAGACTGCCTACCATTGGGCTTTTAGGTCAAAGAGAAACTTATTTTAATCTCTTCTGTTTAAACTAATCCTAACTGATAAAAGAGGATTCTAAAATCTCTACTTTTGCCCCAGTGGTATCAGTGCTCTGTGGTAAATGTCATTTTGTTGTAGTATGCTCATAACAATCTTGAGAAGTATATTTTATTATTATCCCAATCTTCCAGCTGAAGAAACTGAGTCTTTAAGACACTAAGTTGCCCACAGTATGCCAAGTATTTGCTACCATCACATGCAAAAAAAGTTTGTGCCCAACATGCCAGGCAGAGGAAATGCAATGAACTAGAAGCAGGGATAGATACATGTTCTGATATTTCTGAATCCTTCTGGTTATATTTCTCAACTTCAAAGTAAAAAATAAATAAATAAATGCTGGCCTCAAGCTATTTTCTAACTTGATTTTAAGATAAACCCTGAAAGAGAATGCTCACACAAGTCAATCTACAACTACTGGGAAAGGTGTTTTCTTTTTTTTTCCTCCTCCTTATCCTCCTTTACCTTCTCCCTCCTACCTTCCTCTCTCTTTTCTCCTTTCTCCTCCTCCTCTCCTGGAATTCAAGGAAAGCTCTGTCATTACTAGCTGTATATAAGCCTAAGGAACATAACTCAGAGTCTAAATTCCAGCAATAACACATTAAAATATCCAGGTTTCAACAAAAGATTACAAAACATACAAAGAAACATAAAGTAATGGTCCAGACAAAAGGGAAAATTAAAGCATCAGAAAAAAACAAGGAAGTGGGCCAAACCTGAGATTTACTAAACAAAGACTTTTTTAAAAATGGTCCTAATTATACTCAAAGACGTGAAGGAAAATATGAGCAAAATACTAAAAGAAACCAGGAAAATGACAGATAAACACAAACCGAATATCAATAGAGAGATGGGAATTGTGAAAAGGAACCAAACAGAAAATTTTATAGTAAAAAAATTTAAGTAAAAAAGAAAGTTTAATTCCCTAGAGAGTTCAACAGCTGATTGGAGCTGGCAGAAGAATCAGTGAATTTGAAGATAAGACTATTGAAATCACCCATTCTGAGGAGAAGAAAAAGAATTAACAAAGGTGAGCAGAGCCTTAGGAACCCATGGAACACCAAAAAATGAGTGTAGGGTTTCTATCTGGGAACATGGGAAAGTTTTAGTAATGGAAGATGGTGAGGGTACTTCAACATAGAGAACGTGATAAATCCCACTGAACGATATGCTTGGGAGTGGTTGAGATCAGAAAGTTTATATTTCATATATGTTCACTAATAAAAAAGAAAGAAAGAGCAGCTAAAGAGACAATGACAACTAAAGACAATACACGACCCTGGATAGGATCTAACAAGGGAGGAGAAAAGTATCAAAGGTCATTTTTGGGACCTACGAAAAAACAGAATATAGGCTGTAAGATTTATATCATGTTAAATTTCCTTGAAACATAAATAAATATCCCTATTCTTAGGAAATATACATGACCAAATTGAATCAGGGTGGGCCTTAATCCATATGACTGAACTCCTTAAAAAGCAGAGGAAATTTGGACATAGCCATTCAGAGAAAGCCACAGGAGGAAACCCAAGGAGATAGACTGCTATGTGATGGAGGCAGAAATGCAAGCCAAGGAACCCCAGGGATTGCAGCAAGCCAATACAAGGATGTTATAGACTTCAGGAGAAAGCATGATCTGTTGGGAACTTGATTTTGGACTTTTAGCCTCCAAAACTGTAAGACAATAAATATCTGTTCTTTAAGCTAACTTGTGGTGTGATCTTTGTCATAGCAACCCTGGCAAAATAAGACACACTCGGTTCTTTATGTACATTGCCTACTTTCATTTTAACACCAGTGGGTGACAGTATTTCTAAACTATCTACCTCTACACGAAAAGATCTCTTTCCTTCAGTTCCCACTAATATTTTTCTTATTTCCCTTTAATCCCTCACCCACAGCCTCCTCATAGACTTTTCAAAGCTCTTTTTATATTTTCTAACATTCTCCTCAAATGCTCTACCTTCTGCCTACTTCTTAGTTTCAAAGCCACTCTGACATTTTTAGTTCTCTGTTATGAGAAAAAAACATTTCCAGGTACTAAAATCTGTATTAGTTACCTGTGACAAATTAAAACAACAAATGTTTATTTTTTCACAATATCTGTGTCAGGAGTACCCTAGTTGGGTAATTCTGGTTTAGGTCTCACTTGAGGTTGACATCAAGACGTCAGCCAGGGCTGGAGGATCTGATTCCAAAGTGGCTCATTTACATAACTTTTGGCAGTATGCACAATTCCTCAGCATGTGGCCCTCTTCACAATGCTGTTTGACATGATGGCTGGTTCTCCCCAGAGTACATGATCTAAACGAGAAAGAGAACAAGGAAAGGTACAAAGCTTTTTATCACTTAGTCTTGTAAGTCATACACGGGAATACAGATTAAGCTAAGAAATGGCTGTTTCTGAGCGTGGGAGGATGAACATGATATTGCTGGAAAATCACGAAGATTTCCAGATTATTTTGAGTGTCCATTCAAGAATTGCAACAATGAATTTAAAGGATTTAAATTACAATAATGAATTTAAAGTCCATTCAGCCTTCTGAACTACTCAGCTAGGAGGGGCCTCTATCGGGTGCTCCTACAGCATCTATACATACCCTTATTATTGCTCTTACAGGCAGATTTGCCATGTGTGTTTACTTGTCTTTTTTCCTCACTAAATTATAAACCTTTCAAGGGACTGTGAACTACCTAGCACATGACAGACATTAATAAATAATTGTAAAAAAATGATTAAATCTGTTCCAAATTCCTGCCTTTAAGCAAGGAAAAAAGATGAGAAATGGAACCACAAAGTAATCTGGAAAAAAGAAGGAAGTGAAAATAATAGAGTAGCTAAGAACTTGGAATGTCTATAGCTGGAAAGAGAGGAGCAATGTTGAATTTTCCAATTTTTTTTTTACTTTTTCAAAGAAAACTAGTTTATTACCACCCTTACCTCAAGTTCCAAAGGTTTGCCACTAGCCAAATCTAAGCTAGCTCTGCACCCTTGCCAATTCAGCCTTCTAGACCCAATTCTAACCAACGTTTGGGGGGAAAGGGTAGAGAGGCTTGTATTAGTTACCTATCATTCCTGTGATAAGTTACTACAAACCTAGTAGCTGAAAAACACAAATTTATTAATTTACAAGTTCTATAGGCCAGAAATTGGATGTCGGCCTCATGGCACTGAAATCAAGATGCTGGCAGGGCTGCATTTCTTTATGGAGGCTCTAGGAGAAAATCTGTTTCCTTGCCATTTGTGGTGACTTGGAGTTATGTACCCCCCCAAAAAAAGTTCGTAATCCTAATTCATTTCTGTATGTGTGAACCCAATGTAAATAGGACCTTTTGAAAATATTATTTTCAGTTAAGTTGTGGTCAAGAATCAGGATGGGTCTTAAGACGATTACTGGAGGATACATAAAAAAGACAGAAAGTCATAGTGAAGGAAAGAAGCTGGTAGTAAAGAGAACTCAGAAGAGAAACATGCTACTATGTGCACTGCTATGTGACAGAAAGACCAAGGACCCAAGGATCACTGGCAGCCAGCTCCATGATACCACAGTCTTCAGGGAGAAAGGATCACCTTGCTGATACCTGGATTCTGGATTCTCCTAACCTCAAAACCATAAACCAAAAATTCTTATTGTTAAGCCAACCCACTGTATATGACATTTGTTTTAGCAGCTAGGAAACTAATGCACCCTTCCAAGCTTCTAAAGGCTGCCTACATACCTTGGCTCATAGCCCCTTCCTCTACTTCAAAGCCAACAATAATGAATCTAGTTCTTTTCACACTTCAGCTTTCTCCTATCCCTTATTCCATTGTCCCCCCTCCCACCTTCTCTCTCCTTCTCTCTCTCTCTCACTGCAATGAGAAATGACTCATATGATTCAACGTGGCCTACCCAGATAATCCATAATAATCTTCCAATTTTAAGGTACTTAACCTTAAACACATCTGCAAAGTCTGTTTGCTATGTAAGGTACATATGAATAGGTTCTGGGACTTAGGATATGGACATCATTAGGGGGTCATTATTCTACCTACCATGAGGCCAAAGAGATTGAGAAAGAAGCCCCAGTATGGGCTAAAGGAGACCACACACTTGCACAGGTCATAAAGTCAGCGTTGATTTAATTAAGAGAAGTCCTGAAGGAAATTTTTAACTTTGATTACTCAGTTCACCTAGCACTACGTTTAAGGCTGGAAATACCAAATAATAAAGCAGGGCAATAAAGGTAAGCAAAGAGTAGGTGGAGATTACAGAAAATACCACAGACATACAAATCTCTGGGCCCTAAGATTATTGCTGTGATTTGATGGTTTCAAAGTTTAAAATCACAAACACAATTACATGATGCTTCTCTTCAGCAAGTTACGAAATTTCAAATTAGTTCAAATTCCTTATTTTCCATCAAATAAGATGTTCCAGTCCTATGCCACCAGATGGCAGAGAAGAGCAAAGAATAAACTACTAAATAATCAAAAAACGCACACCATTTTCTTAGATCTGGAGATGTCCAGTGTTCTGGATAAGAGGCAAATCCAAACCTCTTAGAATATAAAAGAACCTTGTTTTTGAAAGCTTCCAGAGATATCAGCTTCACAATTTTCTTCAACTGGTGGGACCCTGTTCAAAATGTATACCAATACAACACAGCCAAGATGAACTCAGAATAGTTAGGTATATCTATATCTCCAAAAAGAATTAAGGATCACTTTAATTTTTAAAATTTACCAAAAATAAAAAGGTAGAAAATGCCCTACCATCTTGGCCCTGACCTCCTTGAGGAAACTTAGTGGTGACCTCTTGGTTTTCACTCACTTGACTCTCCCCTCAGGCGCTTCAAATTCAACTTGTCCTAAACTGAAGTCACCATCATCCCTCCACACCTTCTCTTCCTCCTAGTCTCTATTTCAGTTTATACCATCATCTCCATAGCTGTCAAACCCAGAAACCTTAAGTTCATCCTTGTTGCTTCCCTTACCCTCAATTTGTAAATACTTAATATTTTATCATCCCTTTTTCTTTGTCCGCTGGTTTAGAAATTGCATGCAGTTTCTATTCTTTTAGTGGCTAGCCTAGAAATTACCACATACATATTTATCAAAACTAAAGTTCAGGAATATCCTACTCCTAGATGGTTTGAAGAGCATTTAAAATCCATATATCCCCTTCTTGGCTCTTATTATTATTATTATTATTATTATTATTATTATTGCAGATTCTAATTTTTAAACCTCCTAGGAAATTACTTCTGTTAATATACTCAGTATTTGTTTAGGTTTATCTATATGTGTTTCACTTTGTTTGCTCTTATTTCCTTCTTGCATCTCAAATCTACCCTCTGGGGTAACTTTCCTTTGGCCTTAAATATATTCATTAAAAATCCCTTTAGTGAGTGTCTGTGAGAAATGAACTCTCTCCGCTTTCCTTTGTCTGAAAAATGTTTCTTTTGCCCTGATTCTTGAAAGTTTTGTTTGTTTGTTTGTTTGTTTATTATAAGTTCTAGACTGGCAACTATTTTCTGTTAACCCTTTAAAGCTTCCATTCCACTGTCACTTGTCCATTGTTGCTATTAGGAAATTAACTGTCAACCTAACTGTTACTCTTTGAAAAGCAACCCACTATGTTTCCTCTGGTGCTTCTAAGATTTTTCTCTTTGCCTGTTGTTTTCTGTAGCTTCTCTGACATGTCGTGGAGTGGATTTCTTCTTATAGTTCTTACTTGGGATTACTGGGCTTCTTTAATTTGTGGATTTCTGTCTTTCTTCCATCCTGAAATATTTTCAGTCACTACATCTTCAAGTATTGCCTCTGTCTCATTATTTGTCTTCTCTCCTTATATAACCCCAACTAAATGAATGAAAACTCCACTTACTCTACCTCCGCTATCTTAATTTCTCTTTCATAATTTTTATCCTTCTATCTCTGTTACGTTGTGGATAACATCTTATGATCTACTCTAGTTTACTAATTCTCTCTTTAGCTTTGGCTTCTGTCCAACCCTTCCACTGAGCTATTTAGTTGTTTGTCATTCTTAGAAGTTCCATTTGGTTCTTTTTCAAACATGGTCTGTACCTTTTTATAATGTCCTGTTTCCTAAAAATATTTCCAGGCTTTTGTTTTATGTCTTTAATCACTAAGCATAGTTGTATTAGCCATGGAATACTAAGGTGTGTGGCAATAGAAAGGACTCCAAAAACCCCAATGTTTTGCTCGTATTTAAAGTACAATACTCTTGTACAGAAGGGAAGCAAATATTTGTACATAATAAAAACTCTATCACAGTCCACCCTTGCTATCATCAAATATCCAGTTTCCTCCTTGTATTAGAGTTCTCTAGAGAAACAGAATCAACAGGGAACACTTGCAAATATAAAATTTATAAAAGTGTTTCATATGACCACAGGAACGCAGAGTCCAAAATCCACAGGGCAGGCTGTGAAGCTGATGATGCTGACAGAGGGTCTGGATGAACTCCACAGGAGAGTCTCGCCAGCTGAAACAGGAAGAGAGCCTGTCTCTTCTGAATCCTCCTTAAAAGGCTTCCAGTGATTAGATTAAGCATCACTCATTGCAGAAGACACTCCCCTTTGGCTGATGAAATTGGAAGCAGCTGTAGATGCAGCTGCCATGATCATGATTTAATTCTATGACATGTCCTCATCACAACAGACAGGCCAGCACTTGCCCAACCAGACAAACAGGTACCAACACTTGGCCAAGTTGACACATGAATCTGACCATGACACTCCTCCTCTTACGTACAAATATATTTACCTCCTCCTTAAGGAAGAAAACCCTAAAGTCCCATACAATCACTGCTTTTGAGATCAAAATCCAAGAGCTCTTCTGAGTGATATGTTTTAATCTCTACAGCTGGTTTAGATGTGGTTCATTTAAACTTAGATACCTATGAACTAATAACATAAGTTATCTGTTCCACCTTACCCCAACCCATGTACAGTATATAATATCAGAATAGGGTCAGGATGCAATAAAAATTTCCATTTAGAAAGGAGAAGGGTGGAAGACACACTGGTCTGTACCAATTCTAAAGTATCACTGGAAGCCTATTATAAGGGTTCAAACTCTTGAATATGTCCTGATTTCCCTCCTTAGGAGTGACTCCCAAATTTACTGTTCACCATGATCCTTTTTTCCACTCTCTGGGAGGGCATTTTCCATTATTCTTCCTCATGTCTTGAAAAGGGCATTAAAAAGTATGCCTTCCTTAAGAACTAAACAGCTTTCTCTGTATGCTTCCTACCCAGAGAAGATTGAGAGCCAACAATCACAGAATCTTTTATTCCAGGCTGGTGGTTCTTTCAGGTGTAAGGTCTAGGAAACCACCTCCTAGTATAAGATTTATAAGATATTTCCCTACATTTTCTTCTAAAAGTTTTATATAGATCTGATGTTTAGGTCTTTGATCCATTTTGAGTTAATTTTTGTATAGGGTGTGAGATATGGATCCTCTTTCATTCTTTTGCATGTGGATACCCAGTTCTCTAGGCACCATTTATTGAATAGACTGTTCTGTCCCAGGTGAACTGGCCAGGATCAATTGTCCATAGATAAGAGGGTCTATCTATATCTGAACACTCTGTTCGATTCCATTAGTCAGTATATCTATCTCTATGCCAGTACCATGCTGTTTTGACCACTGTAGCTTCATAATAACCCTTAAAGTCAGGTAGCATGAGCCCTCTGACTTCATTTTTCTTTCTCAGGATATTTTTAGCTATTTGGGATTGGTTTTTCTGTTTCTGAAAAGTAAGTTTTGGGGATTTTAATTGGTATTGCATTGAATCTGTAAATCAATTCAGGTAGAATTGACATCTTAACTATATTTAATCTTACAACCCATGAACACAGTATGCACTTCCATTTATATGTTTTCTGTGATTTCTTTTAACAATTTCTTGTAGTTTTCTTTGTATAGGTCTTTTGTATCTTTAAATTTATTCCTAAATATTTTATTCTTTTGATTGCAATTGTAAATGGAATTTTTTTCTGCTTTGATTTGTTGATATGGTATATTACATTAATTGATTTCCTTATGTTGAACCAACCTTGCAAACCTGGAATGAATCCTACTTCGTCATGGTGTATAATTCTTTTAATGTGCTGCTGGATTCGATTTGCAAGAATTTTGTTGAGGATTTTTGCATCTATGTTCATTACAGAGATTGGTCTGTAGTTTTCTTTTCTTGTAGTATCTATTGCATGGTTGAAGCATATTTTTTAACTTAGCTGTACTTCTAAGGGATAAAACCTTTTAAGTTATTTCCAGTCTCTTAGTGTCCTAAATACTGCTGCAGTGAAAAGCCTCATACATACATCATTTCACCATGTGCAAACCTGTCTTTAGGATGAATTTATTTAATCAGAATTTGGGGGGCATAAAGTATATATATTTGTTATGAGGGTGATGTTGGTTTCATAGAATGAGTTAGGTAGCTTTCCCTACTCTTCAATTTTTTGGAAGAGTCTGAGCAGGATTGGTACTAATTTCTTCTGGAATGTTTGGTAGAATTCACATGTGAAGCCATCTGGTCCTGGACTTTTCTTTTTGGGGAGCTTCTTAATGACTGATTCAATTTCTTTACTTGTGACTTGTTTGTTGAGGTCGTCTATTTCTTCTCGAGTCAATGTTGGTTGTTCATGCCTTTCTAGCAAGTTATCCATTTCATCTACATTGTTGTATTTATTAGCATAAAGTTGTTCATAGTATCCTGTCATTACTTCCTTTATTTCTGCAGGGTCAGTGGTTATATCTCCTCTTCCATTTCTGCTTTTATTTATTTGCATCCTCTCTCTTCTTCTTTTTGTCAACCTTGCTGTTCTAGTTTGCTAGCTGCCAGAATGCAATATACCAGAAACAGAATGGCTTTTTAAAAGGGGAATTTAATAAGTTGCTAGTTTACAATTCTAAGGCCGAGAAAATGTCCCAAATAAAACAAATCTATAGAACTGTCCAATCAAAGACATCCAGGGAAAGATACTTTGGTTCAAGAAGGCCAATGAAGTTCAGGGTTTCTCTCTCAAGTGGAAGACACATGGCGAACACAGGGTTTCTCTCTCAACTGGAAGGGCACACGGCAAATATGGCATCATCTGCTAGCTGTCTCTCCTGGCTTCCTGTTTCATGCCGGGAGGCATTTTCCTTCTTTGTCTCCAAAGGTTGCTGGCTGGTGGACTCTGCTTCTCGTGGCTATGTCATTCTGCTCTGCTCTCTCTGAATCTCCCTCATTCTCCAAAATGTTTCCTCTTTTATAGGACTCCAGAAACTAATCAAGACCCACCCAGTTGAGACAAGCCTCCAGCTAATCCAGTTTAACTTCTCTTGATTAAATCTTATCCCCAGGGAGATGATCTAATTACAGTTTCAAGTATACAGTGTTGAATAGGGATTAGAAGAAGTGGCTGCCTTTAAAAAATGGGGTTAGGATTAAAACATGGCTTTTCTAGGGTACACACATCATTTCAAACCAGCACATTTGCTAAGGGTCCATAAATCGTATTGATTTTCTCATAGAACCAACGTCTGGTTTTGTTGATTATCTCAATTGTTTTCATGTTCTCGATTTCATTTATTTCTGCTCCAATCTTCATCATTTCATTCCTTTTGCTTGCTTTGGGGTTAGTTTGCTGTTCTTTCTCTAGTTCTCCAAGTGGACAGTTAATTCCTTGATTTTGCTCTTTTTTTCTTTTTTGATATAGGGCATTTAGGGCAGTACATATCCCTCTTAGCACTGCCTTTGCTGCATCCCATAAATTTTGAAATGTTGTGTTTTCATTTTCATTTGCCTTGAGATATTTACTGATTTCTCTTGTAATTTCTTCCTTGACCCACTGGTTGTTTAAGGTTGTTGTTGAACCTCCATATATTTGTGAATTTTCTGGCACTCTGTCTATTTATTGATTTCCAACTTCATTCCTTTATGATCTGACAAAGTGTTTTGTATGATTTCAATCTTTTTAAATTTATTAAGACTGCTTTGTGACCCAGCATAAGGTCTATCCTTGAGAATGATCCCATGAGCACTTGAGGAAAAGGTGTATCCTGCTGTTGTGGGGTGTAATATTCTATAAATATCTGTTAAGTCTAGCTCATTTATTGTATTATTGAAATTCTCTGTTTCTTTACTGAGCGTCTGTCTAGATGTTCTGTCCATTGATGAGAGCAGGGAATTGAAGTATCCAACTATTATGGTAGATGTGTCTTTTTCTCTTTTTAGTGTTTGTCTCATGTATTTCGGAGCATTCTGGATCAGTGCATAAATATTTATGATTGATATGTCTTCTTGTTGAATTGTTCCTTTTATTCATACATAGTGTCCTTCTTTGTCTCTTTTAACTGTTTTACATTTGAAGTCTAATTTGTCAGCTATTAGTATAGCTACTCTTGCTCTTTTCTGATTGTTATTTGCATGAAATATCTTTTCCCAACCTTCCACTTTCAACCTATGTCTATCCTTGGATCTAAGATGTATTTCCTGTAGACAGCATATAGATGGGTCCTGTTTTCTAATCCATTCTGCCAGTGTATGTCTTTTGATTGGGGAGTGTTCTAGTTTGGCTAGCTGCCAGAATGCAATATACCAGAAACGGAACGGCTTTTAAAAGGGGGAATTTAATAAGTTGCTAGTTTCAGGGCCTCTCTCTCAAGTGAGAAGGCACATGGCAAGCACAGTTCCTCTCTCATCTGGGAAGGGCACATGGAGAACACAGCATCATCTGCCAGGTTCTTCTCCTAGCTTCCTGTTTCATGAAGCTCCCCGGGAGACATTTTCCTTCTTCATCTCCAAAAGTCACTGGCTGGTGGACTCTGCTCCTTATGGCTATGTTGCTCTGCTCTGCTTTCTCTAAATCTCCTTCATTCTCCAAAATGTTTCCTCTTTTATAGGACTGCAGAAATTTATCAAGACCCACTCAAATGGGTGGAGACACATCTCCCCTAATCCAGCTTAACAACCACTCTTGATTGCAATACATCTCCAGGGAAATGATCTAATTTCAGATTCAAACATACAGTATTGAATAAGGATTATTCTGCCTTTATGAAATGGGATTTTGATTAAAACATGGCTTTTCTAGGGTCCATACATCCTTTCAAATCAGCACAGGGAGTTTAATCCATTAACATTTAGTGTTATTAGTGTTAGCAGTACTTTCTTCTACCATTTTGTCTTTTGGATTTTATATGTCATATCTAATTTTTCTTCTTTTTACCTTTACAGATAGTCTTCATTTCTACACTCTTCTCCACACCTCTCTCTCCTGTCGTTTTTGGTCTCTAGTGCTCCCTTTAGCATTTCTTGCAGAGCTGGTCTCTTGATTATAAAGTCTCTCAGTGATTTTTTGTCTGAAAATGTTTTAATTTCATCCTCATTTTTAAAATACAATTTTGCTGGATATAGAATTCTTGGTTGGCAGTTTTTCTCTTTTAGTAACTTATATCACCCACTGTCTTCTCGCTTCCATGGTTTCTGTGGAGAAACCTATGCAAAGTCTTATTGGGCTTCTCTTGTATGTAATGGATTGTTTTTCTCTTGCTGCTTTCAAGATTCTCTCTCTTCGACATCTGACATTCTGATTAGTAAGTGTCTTGGAGTTCGTCTATTTGGATCTATTCTGTTTGGGGTACACTGAACTTCTTGGATCTGTAATTTTAAGTCTTTCATAAGAGTTGGGAAATTTTCAGTGATAATCTCCTCCATTAGTTTTTCTCCTCCTTTTCCCTTTTCTTCTCCTTCTGGGACACCCACAATACATATATTCATGTGCTTCATGTTGTCATTCAATTCCCTGAGTCTCTGCTCATATTTGTCCATACTTTTCCCTATATTTTCTTTTGCTTGCCAGATTTCACATGTCCTGTCCTCCAGTTCACTAGTCCTATCTTCTGCCTCTTGAAATCTAACATTGTAGGTTTCCATTCTTTCTTTTTTCATCTCTTCTACTGTGCCTTTCATTCCCATAAGTTCTGTGATTTGTTTTTTCAGACTTTCAATTTCTTCTTTCTGTTCATTCCTTGCCTTCTTTATATCCTCCCTCAATTCATTGATTTGATTTTTGATGACTTTTCCATGTCTGTTTGAACATTCTGAATCAATTGTTTCAACTCCTGTATCTCATTTGAATTGTTGGTTTGTTCCTTTTACTGGGCCATATCTTCAATTTTCCTAGTATGATTCTTTATTTTTTGCTGGTGTCTAGGCATTTGATTACTTCAATTAGTTTATTCTGGAGATTGTTTTCACTTTTTTTACCTAGGATTTTCTTTCCCAATGACTTTGTTATCTGTTCTCTGACATTCAGTTCACCTTATTCTAGACCTCTAGCTTAGGTTTTATTTAACAGATCAGAATTTTTCAGTTCTTGTTTTCTTGTTTCTTGCCCTGCCTGTATGGTGCCTTCCCTCTGCCCTCCCCCACACCCTGCCCTTAGGAGGGTCTACTTAGGTATTATAGACCCCAGCCAGATTTCCCAGACCAAACTGACCTGTCAGACACCTGTGTCAGATTTCCCTGAGGGTGAGACCCAGCAGGTTGAAAGGCTTTCCTATGAAGTCTCTGGGTTCTGCGTTTTTCCTATCCTGCCCAGTATATGGCCCTTTTCTGCCATGGGTCCCACCAGCATAAACTGATGCAGTATCTTTAACTTCAGAAGACTCTCTCTGCTGGGGTGTGGCTGAGACAGAGGAGAGGTTGCAGGCTGGCTTTAAACGCTTCACTTATCCAGACCCTGGGGTTTGAATTCCTTGAGGGAGGGAATCCACCTGAGCTGGGCACCACCCCTCTCCTGGGGAAGGCATAGGCTCCAGACAAACACACTCAAACAAGCTTAATTCTGCCTATGCTCAGGGCAGCTAGAGCCTGAGAAGCCTTGCAGCTGTATCTAAAGAGTAGTCATACTGTAGAAACACAGCCACAAAAAAGAAAAAGAAGAATCCTTTTCAGAGAGTACCTCCATTCCTCAGGTTTGCCAATCAAGAGCTTAAGTTGCTATGTTGCTCTGTGTATCTTCAGGTCCTATGTGCCCCCTCCCTTTCTTCAGGGCCCAGACCCTTTCAAGTATTATGTGCTATCCAATCAAAAAACCTGGTGTTTTTTTTTTTTTCTTTTTCTTTCAGCCCTGCCTCCTCTGCACCAGGGCAAAACCCAGCAACCTCTGCTTTTACCTGAGGTTCACCTGAGCTGGGGGCCTATTTTTAGTAGTCAGAATTTTTAAATTAATTCCACAATTGGAATTGCGCTCCAACCAGGGGCTGGTTGCGCTCAGCCCCTGCTGCTGGTAAAATCTCTTTCCCATCCCCTCTGTGAAGCAGCCTGTGGGGGAGGGGCGCCAGCCGCCATGGTTTGGGGAACTCACAGTTCTGGGGTAGCTTACAGCCAGTCCAGCTGGTCCAGACTTGGATACACTGTGTGTCTGGTCACTGACATGGACCCAGCAGTTGTTCTGTACTTTTCCTGGCTATTTACTAGCTGCTCTGCAGAACGAACTAAATCCCACATATCGCTAAGCCACCATCTTGGCCCCGGCTCCCCAGTTCTTTCAATATAATTATTTCTCAAAAACTTTTTATTTTTTTAAACTTTTATCACCTCCATGTGTCAACAGCCACTCCCACAACTCTTTTCTATATAATCATCCTTCATTATAGTTAATTCAGATACTTAAACCTATCAGATTTAGATTTCTATGGGATAGATTTAGCCTTAGTCTCCTCCCTTGATCATTTTGTCACACTAAAAGGACTTAATAAATGCTACTTTAATCCATTCAGAGGTTTTTAACAATAAGCGTATCATTACATTCTTGATGTAAGCCTTGTTTTTGGAGGCTTAACTTTTTAATCAGACTTTGCCATTAAAAGATCGTCTCAGTTTTATCTTTTACAAGACGCAAGTGAGAATCACTTACATTTTCTAAACCTGCAAATACTGCATTTCTGGACTCCCTTAATTTCCTTTCAAATTAAGGAATTAAATTCTCTTTTTGCCTGCAAATCAGCTAATTCTTTTCTGAGCCCATCTCTTTCTTGTACCTGATCTATCAAATGCAGCCAATAGTAACTAACACACACTGCAAGCATTTTATTTTTCCAAACTATTTTCCCCCAAAGAAAACTGCAGGCCCAGATGTCTTCACCAGCAAATTCTACAAGCATTCAAGAAAGAAATAAGTCCAATAAAACACTTTGAATACTTTGAATAGAAAAAGAAAATATACTCTCTAACACATTTTTATGAGCCTAGCCAAACCCTAACACCAAAATCCACTAAGGAGAGTAAGAAAAAGGGAATTTATAGGTACGTCCACTAAAAGAACTGTTTTATACTTATAAGACACTAGGTATGATAATATGTCCTTTGGATGATAGGACATAACACAAAGAAACTCGGGTGAAAAGCAGAAGTCTTTATTACTTACAGATCTAAATGAGAGAAGGCTGCTACACAGGGCTACATAGGAGGTTGTACCTGGGGACAGGGGTATCAGTCAGCAAGCTGGAACTGTAGGAGGCAGCTTAAGTATCGCAAATAAGGTGGGTTAGCTAGTTTTCGTTTACTTTTTTTTTCTTTCAGGTTCTCTGTGGATTGGATAATCTGAATACTTTTGCAGGCTCTAGGGCATAGGGACTGTCCCTTGTTTTCAGGGACCTGGATCTGGGGCGAGTCCAGTGAGTGTACAGTGGCCCCTGAGTGTGAGTACCTGCTAAAGGGAGTGGTTATGGAATGGACAGAGGTGGCTGGGCTGCTCAAGAAAGGGAATGTATGGGCTTCTGCCCATGGCCTTAAAGGGAAACTGACAGACCTCCAGTCAGGGTCCCAAAATTGTGTTGTGACAGTGTGGTAGTTAGATTCAGTTGTCAACTTGGCCAGTTGAAGGTGCCTAGTTATATTGCTGTGGACAGGAGCCAATGATATGTGAACCTCATCTGCTGCTCATTACATCTGCAGTCAGCTAGGAGGCATGCCTGCTGCAATGAATGATGTCTGATTTAATTGGCTGGTGCTTAAATGAGAGAGGTCAACGTAGCACAGTCCCAGCAGCTCAGCATACCTCACCTCAGCACTCGCAGCTCAGCCCAGGTCTTTAGAGAAGCAAGAAGAAAACACCCCAGGGAAAGTTGTTGGAACCCAGAGGCCTGGAGAGAAGGCTAGCAGAGATCACCCTGTGCCTTTCCATGTAAGAAAGAACCTCAGTTGAAAGTTAGCTGCCTTTCCTTTGAAGAACTAATGAAATAAATCCCCTTTTATCAAAAGCCAATCGTCTCTGATGTGCTGCATTCTGGCAGCTAGCAAACAAGGACAGACAGACAAAATACTGGCATACAGAATAAACTGCAGTATATATATATATATATATATATATATATATATAAATGTTAGGACACTACTACATGATCAACATCAGTTTATCTAAATAATGCAAAGTCAGTTTAGTAGTAGAAAATTTATTAATGTTATTCACCACAATAACAGATTAGAAGAGAAAAAACTTGATCATTCTAATAATGATTGAAAAATGTATTTGATAAAAGGTGATATCTATTCAAGATTTTTGTAAAAAACAACTCAATCGGGAAGAGAGTTTTCTTAAAGTGAAAAGAGGTATTTACAAAAAAATTAGAGCAAATATTATACCTAATGGTAAAATTCTTAAAGCATTGCCTTTAAAGGATTCTTATGAAAATCACTTTTATTCAACATTGTCCTTGAGGGTGTAGCCAGCGCAGTAAGGCAAGAAGGTGAAAAAAATAGAGATCAAAAGACAGAAACAAAATTATTATCATTTGCAGATGATATATTTGCAAACATGGAAAACTCAAGAAGATTTAAGAATAAATTATTAAAATTAATATAAGACACTTAAACAGAACAGATGAATACAAAATCAGTGGTGTTCCTACATATCAGTAACAATCAAAAAATGAAAAAAATTAAATACAAACTACATTAGCATAAAATATATGACCTATATAAGAATACATCTTTGAAAAAAAGATATGCCAAGCTTTACATGGATATTTATAAACTTTAAGAGAAATTAAAGAAGATTTGAATAAATGAAAATATACACCATATTCAAGGAATGGAAGACTCAACATTGGTAAACATGTCAATTCTCCCAAAATGAATTATAGATTCAAGGCAAACCCAATAAAAATCACCAGCAGGTTTACTTGTAGAACTTGATGAGTTGATTTTAAAATTGGCATGGAAACACAAAGGAATAAGAACAGCCATGAAGAGAAACAAAATGGAAGAGCATATTCTATGATAGCAAGATTGATAAATTTGAGCAAGTAACTCAAAAGGGTAGACAAAAAAGATAAACAGAACAAAACAGGGAGCCAGAAATAGGTTTATACATCTATAGACTATTGATAAGTGGCAGAGATGACAGAGGTGGCACTGTGAAATAATGAGGAAAAGGCTGTCTTTTAAGTAAATAGTGCTGGGTCAATCAAATATCCATGAGAACAAAATGAAATTGTACTTCTACCTTACATGATATGAAAAAAATCAGTTCCAAGTAGATTATAAACCAAAATGTGAAAGACAAAAGTAAAAAGATTTCAGAAGATTCTATAGGAGAATATGCTCATGACCTAAGGATTAGAAAAGAATTTCTTGAGTAAGATGTAAAAAACACTAAAGATTGATAAATTCAATCTTTATTGAACTTAGCAGTGAGATAGAAAATAGCAAACTGCATCTAAAAATGACAACAAAGTGAAAGGTCATTTGGGTGAACTTACACTCAAATGGAATGAAATTCCACAAAGTTGGAAAAGAGTGGTCTGAAGTGTCAATAGGTTGGAAAATGAACATTCTCTTCTTAAGAACTCATCAACATGTTGGATTGAAATGCTCTAGGGTTCCATCATCCAACAGAAGATGGAAGCAAGAAGCATGAACTAGAAGAACCATTTTTCTCAAAACACTGGAAAATAGTCAAAGGGTTGTGGTAAGAGGACAAGTGCTGAATCAAGAAAAAGACAACTTAAAAATAGTAGGAAAATCACATGGCACCCTTACTGGCCTCTCTCCCTTTCCCCTCACCAGCTTGACAGGGAGCTGGGCAGTACTCTCAGTGCAGGTTTGTGGTCCCTGTTCTGGAGGAAGGAGAGAAACCCTTGTGCACATATAGGGTGCATGTAACTCTGAGTCAATCTGTAGAGTGGGAGCCTGAAGAAGAAAATCAGGACACTTATCACAGGTCATCATCCCAGAACTTGTCCTGTGTGTAGAGGCGGCTCAACAAGCTCTCCAAAAGAATGCTGTAAAACAGTGAAGTCACACCTGCGTGGGTCATAAGGGTAATGCCCAGGACCATGAGGAAACCCCGTTTTCTAGTGGAACGGGGACATTTGAATCTAGGTGAATAGGGTGATGTGTGCATGCCCAGGCAAGACAAATGCTCAGAAAAGGCAAGGGAGGACTCTGTACATTCACCTCAGGCAATTGTCTAAACATTGCTGCAATGGCCAAACTATGAAGGACAATATTTGCACAGGCTTAACTGCAAAGACTGAAGAAGGTGTTTTTTTATCTTTTGTTTTGTTAGCTCCTGGCATTCAAGGAAATCTCTATCATAACACTAGCTAGATACAAGTTTAAGAAACAAGCCACCTCAGTGTCTAAATTTCAGAGATAATATGTTAAAATATCAAATGTTTAGGCTGAAAAAAAAAAAGATTACAGAACATCAAAAGAAACAGAAAATCACAGCCCATACTAACAAGCAGGATAATGCTTTAGAAAACAGACTTTGGGCATACTAAACAAAGACTTTAAAACATGGCCCTAAGCATTTTCAAAGAGTTAAAGGCAAACACAAAGAACTAAAGAAAATCAGGAAAATGATATATGAACATAAAGAGAATATCAATGAAGAGACAGGAATCATGAAAAGGAACCAAATAGAATTGAAGACCACAGTAAAATAATTTTTAAAATTCCCTAAAGGAGTTTAACACCAGACCGGATCCTGCTGAAGAAACAATCAGTGAACATGAAGATAATATAGTTAAAAGGATATTCATAGAAATAATGACAGAAATCTTCCCAAATTTAATGAAAGACATGCATATGCACATCCAAGTAGCTCAACAAACTCCAGACAAGGTAAAATAAAAAAAATTCACACTGAGACCTATTATAATCAAACTGTTGAGCCAAAGACAGAGAATTCTGAAACCACAAGAGAAAGGCGAGTCACTTTAAATGACAAGGCCACCTTAATACAAGTGGCCCCCCAAAATATTAAATGCTGATTCCTCATCACAAACTGCAGAGGCAAAAAAGCAGTGGGATGACATCTTAAAGTGTTGAAAGCAAAAACTTGCCAACCAAAAATTCTATTTATGGCAAATCTGTCTTTTAAAAAGGAGGGAGAACTAGCAACACAACAGAAAAAGATATAGAATGTTAATATAGAGAAAAGAAATAAAAAAAAAAAAGTAATAATAATAGTAAAAAAAAAAGGAGGGAGAGATTAAGTCATTCTCAGATACGTAAAAGCTGAAAAAGTTCGCCACTTCTAGACTGGCTCTGCAAAAAATGCTGAAGAGAGTTCTTTAGGTTGAAAGGAAAAGAAATCAGTCAAATAGATTGAAGCAACATGAAGAAATAAAGATCTACAGTAAAATTAATGACATGGATAAGTGCAAATGCCAGCACTATTGTATCTTTTATTTGTAACTCCCCTGTATATTCCTACTGGATCTAAAATGCACATGAATTAAAAGTAATGATAAATCAGTGGGGTTGGACACAAATGTGTAAATATGTAATTTGTAAAAAGAACTGCACAAAGGTGGGGGAACAGAGGGGTAAAAGAACATAGCTTGTGCATGCCTTTGAAGTTAAATTGGCATCAAATCAATTGAGATTGTTACAGATTTAGGATGTTAAATTTAAGCCCTATGGTAACCACACACACTGTTCTAGTTTGCTAGCTGCCAGAATGCAACACACCAGAGATGGATTGGCTTTTAATAAAAGGGGATTTATTTTGTTAGTTCTTCAGAGGAAAGGCAACTAACTTTCATCTGAGGTTCTTTCTTACCTGGGAAGGCACAGGATATCTCGTGCTGGCCTTCTCCCCAGGCCTCTGGGTTCCAATAACTTTCCCCGGGGTGATTCCTTTCTGCATCTCCAAAGGCCTGGGCTGAGCTGCAAGCACTGAGATGAGGTATGCCGAGCTGCCTGGCTGTGCTACATTGTGCTCTCTCATTTAAGCCCCAGCCAATTAAGTGAAATGCCATTCATTGCAGCAGGCATGCCTTCTAGCTGACTGCAGATGTAATCAGCAACAGATGAGGTTCACTACCATTGGCTCATGTCCACAGCAACAGAACTAGGTGTCTTCACCTGGCCAAGTTGACAACTGAATCTAACTACCATACACACACACACAATACTGGAAAATATACAAAGAAGGAAATGAAAAGGGATTCTAAAGGGTTCACTACAAAAGGCAACTAAATACAAAAATAAGCAGTAATGAGAAAATTGGAAGACAAATGCAGAAGAGTTACAAAAATAAAAAAGCAAAATGGAAAAAATGACTCCTGCATCATCAGTGGTCACCTTAAGCATAAATGGATTAAACTTTCCAGTCAAAATCAGAGATTAAAAGAATGGATAAAAAAGCACGACCCAGGGGAAGATGGAAGAGAGGAGTGCAGTGAGTTCACTCCTGCTCCATGAAACAAGATAAGAGACCGGGAGAAAATGCCCAAGACTGCAGGTCCCAGGGTGTGAGTAGTCTAGCAAGGTCTTTTGGCACTTTTGGGGAGGAGGATTGGGGGAAAGCAAGTGGGTCAGGTGACCAGGATCCCCACCCGGCGGGTTGCAGTGCACTGGGGAGGTGCAATAGGAGGGAATTGACCCTCCTTGGCTCCAGCCTGCACAGCAGCCAGCTAGGAAAAACTCCCCACGTGGTTGCGGTGGGCAGCACCTGCAGGGAGCCGGGAGGTGGGAAATCGTCCATCTCAGGGTGGGCCTCCGGTTGGGGGTAGTGATCACCTGGTAGGATGCAGAAAAAGCCTGTCCGCAGTCACGATGTCTGGCAGGCCCACCAGCGCTGCAGATCAGCTGATCAGCTGTTCCCCCACACGCTGGTTGGCTCCCCAGCCCCCCGGCAGAGACCTGCTGGCTGGCTACCCCCGGCAGAGCACCCCCCACCAAGCACGCTAATCTCAGTAGCTCGGGATAGGAGGGGCAGGGCTGAAGTAGGAGACTCGAGCGCGCCATCTGCTGGCCACAATGGAAAGTGCACGCGGCTACACCAGACAGGGAGGGGAGAGCTTGAGGGAGGCAGAGCCCCAACAGGCGCCACCTGCTGGGAAGAAGGGGTAAATGCAGGCAAGCTAACTCCCTATCTGCCTCGGTCTTTATTTTTATTTATTTATTTTATTTTATTTTTTTCTTCTCAATATTTTTTTATTTTCCCCCCTTTTAAAACATAATCTTTCTATACAATTTTATTAGTAATATAATTGTCCTTTTTATTATTTTAAAAGTTTTTATAGATATTTTATATTATATTTTTTATTTATTTTCTATTTTTATTTCACATACTATTTTTTTATTATTCCATTTCATTTATTTTTATCATTACTATTATTATCTTTCTCTTAAATGTTCTTTCCCTCTGGTGGGCACCAGCCTGACTTCACTCCCAATATACCCTGGGGTGTCTCCTTTTGATTCTGGTGCCTGCTACCATTGAGATGTATTTTGTTGTGGTTCCTGTTTTTTTGTTTCGTATTTTTATTATATTATTTTACTTTATTATGATTATCTCTTTTTCTTCTTTTTTCTTTTCTCATTCTTTTTGCTTCTGTGCATAGGCTGGGTGTCAAGCCTGGGTCTACTGCATAGTGGGCAGCCATTCTGCCACTGGAGTACCTGTGCACCCCAGGCTAGCTTATAATAGACCCTTAAGTTGAATTATATCCCCTACATGATATCTGGACCTTGATTTGGTAGGGAATAACTGACAAACTGCAAAAGGAAACATTCAGCAAAAACCAAGTAAATATAAAACTTTAGAAGAGTGAAGGAAGCCAACTTGCACAATAACCATATCAAGATCATCAAATGCCCTAACATAACAGAAAATCACAAAGCACAAGAAGATCCAAGCAGAAATGGCCCAGCCAAACAACCAAATCAAAATTCCAGAGGTGACAGGTTCAATTCCCAGACCATGCACCTTAAAAAAAAAAAAAAAGATATACACACAAAAAAATTCCAGAGGTGGCACAGAACATGGAACAACTGCTCAAGGATATTTATAAAGAAATAAAGGATATCAGGAAACACTAGAAGAGCATAAACAAGAATTTGGGAGGTTAAATAGAAAAATGGCAGATCTCACAGATATGAAAGATACAGTAGACCAAATAAAAAGATAGAACAATAAAACTAGAGTGCAATAAAACAAGAAAAAGTACAACGGGATCTTAGGGAAATGGTAGACAAGAGGTGTACAAATATAAGAATTATTGGTGTCCCAGAAGGAGAAGAAAAGAATAAAGGGTTGGGAAAGTTAGTTGAAGTTATATTCAGAGAAAACTTCCCAACCTTTACAAAAGATATGTGTATTAGTTAGGGTTCTCTAGAGAAACAGAATCAACAGGAAACACTCGTAAATATAACATTTATAAAAGTGTCTCACGTGGCCATGGGAATGTAGAGTCCAAAATCCACAGGGCAGGCTGTGAAGCTGACGACTCTGATGGAGGGTCTGGACGAACTCCACAGGAGAGGCTCACCGGCCAAAGCAGGAAGAGAGCCTGTCTCTTCTGAATCCTCCTTAAAAGGCTTCCAGTGATTAGATTAAGCATCACTCATTGCAGAAGACATGCCCCTTCGCTGATTACAAATGGAATCAGCTGTGGATACAGGTGACGTGATCATGATTTAGTTCTGTGAAATGTCCTCATCGCTACAGACAGGCCAGCACTTGCTCAACCAGACAAACGGGTACTACCACTTGGCCAAGCTGACACATGAACCTGACCGTGACAATATGAATATGCTAATCAAAGAGACCCAGCAAACTCCAATTAGAACAAATCTAAACAGGCCCACTCCAAAACACATACTAATCAGACTGTCAGGTGTTGAAGAGAAACAGAAAGTCCTGAAAGCAGCATGAGAAAAGCAATCTACTACATTCAAGGGAAAACACATAAGATTGACTTCAGACTACTCAACAGGCATCATGGAAGCAAGAAGGCAATGGTATGATATTTTTAAGATCCTGAATGAGAAGGGCTTTCAACCAAGAATTCTTTATCCACCCAAGTTACCCTTCAAAATTGAGGGAGAGATTAAAATCTTCAAAGACAAAGAAAGATTGAGAGAACTAGTCATCAAGAGACCAGCCCTACAAGAAATACTAAAGGGAGCCCTGTGAGCTGATAAAAAAAAAAAAAAAAAAAAGACAGGAGAAGGAGGTCTGGAAGAGACACAGAATTGAAGAATATGAGTAAAGGTAATTTAAAGGAAAAGAGAGAGAGAAGAAAAATAATGTACAGATCTGACAAATAAAAACTAAACAACAAAGTGGTAAAATCAAGAACTGCTTTTACCTAATTACTTTGAATGCTAATGGACTAAACTCACTGTTGTAGTTTGCGAGCTGCCGGAATGCAATACACCAGTAACAGAATGGCTTTTTAATAAGGGGAGTTTAATAAGTTGCTAGTTTACATTTCTAAGCCCACAAAAATGTCCCAATTACAGCAAGGTTAAAGAAATTCCAATCTAAGTCATCCAGGAAAAGATACCTTGGTTCCAGAAGGTTGATGAAGTTCAGGGTCTCTCTCTCAAGTGGAAAGGCATGTGGCTAACATGGCAGTGTCTGCTAGCGTTCTCTCCAGGCTTCTTGTTTCATGAAGCCTTCCCAGGGGCATTTTTCTTCTTCATCCCCAAAGGTCTCTGGCTACATGGGCTTCAGTAATTCTCATGACTATCTCATTGTTCTCTTCTGTTGCTCTCTTCATTCTCAAGCTTTCTCCAAAATTCTTCCTCTTTTAAGGGATTCCAGTAAAGTAACCCACAATCCACCTGGAATGGATGGAGTCACATCTCCCTCTACTCAAAAATTCATACCCACCATTGGGTGAGTCACATCTCTGTGGAGATAACCTAATCAAGTTTCCAACGTACATTATTGAATAGGTATTAAGAGAAACGGTTGCTCCCACAAGATTGATTAGGATTAGAACTTGGCTTTCCTAGGGTACATACACCCTTTCAAATTGGCACACTCATCATTTAAAAGATACAGACTGACAGAATGGATCAGAAAACAATCCATCTATATGCTATTTACAACAGGCACATCATGGACTCAAGGACACAGATTGAAAGTAAAAGGATAGAAAAAGATCATCTATGTAAGCTGTAGCTAAAAGAAAGCAGTAGTAGCTATACTAATATCAGACTAAATAGACTTTAAATGTAAAGACATTGTAAAAGACAAAGAAGGACACTACATAGTAATAAAAGGGACAATTCACCAGGAAGAAATACCAATCATAAATGTGTATGCTCCCAATCAAGGAGCTCCAAAGTACATGAGGCACATATTGGAAAAACTAAAGGGAGCTACAGATATATCAACAGTAATAGTGAGAGACTTCAATACACCGCTCTTCACTATAGATAGAACAACCACACAGAGGATAAACAAGGAAACAGAGAACCTAAACAATAAGATTAATTAATCAGATCTAATAGACATATATAGATCATTACATCCCAAAACACATTCTTCTCCAGTACACATGGAACTTCTCCAGGATAGATCATATACTGTGACACAAACTGAGTTTCTATACATGTAACATGATTGAAATCATCCAAAGCACTTTCTCTGATCACAACTGAATAAAGTTGGAAATTAATAATCACCAAAGAACCAGAGTTTTACAAATATATGGAGATTAAACAACACACTTAAATAATCAGTGGTTCAAGGAAGGAATTACTAGAGAAATTGATAAATATCCGGAGACAAATGATAATAAGAATACAGCATATCAAAACCAATGGGATGTGGCAAAGGCAGTGCTGAGAGAGTAATTTATTGCCCTAAATGCCTATACTAAAAAAACAAGAATGAGCAGAACTTGAGGATTTAAATACTCACCTGGAGAATTAGAGAAAAGAACAGCAAACTAACCCCAAAGCAAATAAGAAAAGAGAAATAATAAAAACTAAAGCAGAAATAAACAAACTGGAGAACAATAAAATAATAGAAAGAATCAACAAAACTAAAAGTTGCTTCTTTGAGAAAATTAATAAAATTGATGGTCCTAACTAGATTAACAAAGAAGAAAAGAAAGAGGACACAAATAAAATCAGAAAAGAGAGGGGAGTTGTTACATAGATCATGAAGAAATGAAAAAAAATCATAAGAGAATATTATGAACAACTATATGCCTACAAACTAGACAATCTAGATGAAAAGGATAAATTCCTAGAAACACACAAATTACCTATACTGACTCGAAAGAAATAGAAGATCTCAACAAACCAATTACAAGTAAAGAAATCCAATCAGTCATCAAAAATCTTCCCACACACAAAAAGCCCAGAACCAGATGGTTTCACAGGAGAATTCTATCAAACATTTCAAAAATAACTAATGCCAATCCAGCTCAAATGCCTCCAAAAAAACTGAAGAAAAAGGAATGCTACTTAATTCATTTTATGAAGCCAACATCACACTAATAACAAAATCAAATAAAGATGATACAAGAAAAGAAAACTACAGACCAATCTCCCTTACAAACATAGATGCAAAAATTCTTAACAAAATACTAGCAAATTATATCCAATGCACACTAAAAGAATTATACCTTATGATCAAGTGGGATTCAAACCAGGAATGCAAGGGTGGTTCAACGTAAGAAAATCAATCAACATAATACAGCACATTAACAAATTGAAAGGGAAAATCACATGATCATATTGATTGATGCTGAAAAAGCATTCGACAAAATCCAGCATCCTTTCCTGATAAAAACACATCAAAAGGTAGGTATTGAAGGAAACTTTCTCAATATCATAAAGAGTATTTGAAAACCCTATAGCCAGCATTATACTTAATAGTGAGAAATTGAAAGTATTCCCCTTAAAATTAGAGACAAGACGAGGATGCCCACTGTCACCAGTATTACTCAACATTGTATCAGAAGTACTAGCTGGAGCAATTAGACAGGAGGAAGGAATAAAAGGCATCCAAATAGGAAAGGAAAAAGTAAAACTTTCATTATTTGCAGATGACATGATCCTATACCTAAAAAAACCCTGAGAAATCTATAACAAAACTATATGAGCTAATAAACAAATTCAGCAAAGTGGAAAGGATATAAGATTAATGTACAAAAATCAGTAATGCTTCTATACATAAGCAATGACCTATCTGAGGTGACAACTAAGGAAAAATTCCATTCAGAATAGTACAAGAAGAATTAGGTATCTAGAAATAAGCCTAATCAGGGAAGTCAAAGACTTACACAGAAAATTACCAAAAAAAAAGTTGCTAAAAGAAATAAAAAAATAGAATGATATCCCATGATCATGGGTGGGAGATTGAATATAGTCAAGATGTCAATTCTACCCAAACTGATCTACAGGTTCAATGCAATCAATACCAATAAAAATCCCAACAACCTACTTTGAAGACTTGGAAAAATTGGTTATCAAATTTATATGGAAGGGAAAGCAACCTCAAATAGTTAAAGATATCCTAAAAAAGAAGAGTGAGCTGGGAGGTCTATCATTTCCTGACTTTAAAGTTTACTATAAAGCCACAGTAGTCAAAACATCACGATACTGACACAAAGACTGACCAGTGGAACAGATCAAGAGTGCAGAGACTGACCACCAAATTTATGGGCATATGATCTTTGATAAGTTCCCTGTGCTAGTTTGAAATGATGTATGGACCCTAGAAAAGCCATGTTTTAATTGTAATCCCATTTTGTAAAGGCAGCCACTTCTTATCCCTACTCAGTATTGTATGTTTGAAACTGTAACTAGATCATCTCCCTGGAGATGTGATTTAATCAAGAGTGGTTGTTAAGCTGGATTAGGTAGAGGCATGCCTGCTGCAATGAATGAGGTTTGATTTAATTGGCTGGTACTTAAATGAGAGAGGTCAACGTGGCACAGCCCAAGCAGCTCAGCATACCTCATCTCAGACTTGCAGCTCAGCCCAGGCCTTTGGAGACGCAGGAAGAAAACACCCCAGGGAAATTTGTTGGAACCCAAAGGCCTGGAGAGAAGGCCAGCAGAGATCACCCTGAGCCTTCCCACATAAGAAAGAAAATCAGATGAAAGTTAGCTGCCTTTCCTCTGAAGAACTATATGTTAACTAAATAAATCCCCTTTTATTGAAAGCCAATCTGTCTCTGGTGTGTTGCATTCCAGCAGCTAGCAAACTAGAACGGTCCCCAAATCCAATGAATTGGGACAGAATAGTCATTTCAATAAATGGGCATGGAAGAGCCGGATTTCAATAGCTAAAAGAATGAAAGAGGATCCCTACTTTACAACCTATACAAAAATTAATTCAAAATGTGTGGGAGAGGGTACATGGGTGGTTCAGTGGTAGAATGTTTGCCTTCATTGCGGGAGACCTGGGTTCAGACAACGCACCCCCCAGACAACGCACCCCCCTAAAAAAAAGTGTGGGGGCTCAATGGTTAAATCATCTATAATAAATGCTTAATGCCTTGCAATGCATAATGGAAAACCATCCTTATCAGTTCTTGCTGAAAACAGCTAGAACATCCTGCTTTGCTCTCTGCTTGATGTTTCTTTCTATCACCATCCTGTCCCCAGCACATTCTTTGGTTCTTGAGTAATTCTTTGCATCGTCACAGTTTCTGCAGGCCAGAAACTGGCAAACATGGATCAAAGACCTACATGTAAGAGCCAGTACCATAAAACTTCTAGAAAAAAATGTAGGGGAAACATCTTCAAGACCTAGTAATAGGAGGTAGCTTCTTAAACTTTATACCTGAAGCACAAGCTGTGAAAGAAAAAATAGACAAATGGGGGAACTCCTTAAGATCTAGAGCTTCTGTGCCTCAAAGGACTTTGTTTAAAAAGTTAAGAGGCAGCCAACACAATGGAAGAAAATATTTGGAAACCACATATCAGATAAAGGTTTGCTATCCTGTGTATATAAAGAAATTATACAGCTCAACAACAAAAGAACAAATAACCCAATTATAAAATGGGCAGTGGAAATAACTAGGCACTTTTCTGAAAAGCAAATACAGATGGCTAAAAAGCACATGAAGAACTGCTCATCTTCATTAGCTATCAGGGAAATGCAAATTAAGACGACAATGAGATATCACCTCACACTTACAAGAATGGCTGCTATTAAACAAATGGGAAACTATAAATGTTGGACAGGATGCAGAGAAATTAGAACACTTATTCACTGGGAATGTAAAATGGTTCAGCCACTGTGAAAGTCAGTTTGGCAATCCTCAAAAAATGAAATATTGAGTTGCTCTATGACCTAGCAATACCAATACTCAGTATATACCCAGAAGAGTTGAGGGCAGTGACAAGAACAGATATTTGCACACCGATGTCATAGTGGCACTATTCACAACTGCCAAGAAATGGAAACAATCCAGGCACTCATCAAAAGATGAATGGACAAATAAATTTTGGTGTAAACATACAATGGAATATTATGCAGCATTTAGACAAAATGATGTCCTGAAACATATGACAATGTAGATGAACTTTGAGGACATAATGCTAAGTGAAATAAGTCAGATACAAAAGGACAGATACTGTATGATTCCATTATTATGACCTTGATAAACCACCAGTGTTTTGGAGCAGCTAGAAGGAAAACTCTGAGATGAGAGCATGGTAACACATGACAAACTCTGGGAACCATTCTGCAGTTCAACTGTGCTTTGAAAATTATTGCTTTTTTTTCCTTTTCTTTGTATATATATATGTTATATTTTACAACCAAAAAACAGGTTTTTTTAAAAAAAAATAGGCAGTTATAGTAATATTAGATAAAATAAATTCCTGATATTGAAAATTTGAGACCATTTAGTAACACAGCTCAAGACAATAGCAAAATTGATATTTGTAATAACTTTTTACTTGCTATTTTGATAATGCACACAGTTTTGATAGTTAATCAAATGGTATTTAACATAGTATTTAATATTTAGAATTTAAGAAACTCTGATATCTGTATCAATAGATTTTTTTTCTTCCTTGTCTTAATTTTAAATTGGTTTATGAAACATTTTGTTAGCTTACTCTGAGGGGAGATTTTTGCATGGGATGTCTTTTGTTGCCATGTTGTTGCCATCACCTCTCTCCTACTCTCTTCTGATTATTGTTTGCAGGAAATATTTTTATCTATCTTCTTACTTTCATCCTATTTGTGCCTTTGAATTTAAGGTGAGTCTGTTGTGAATAGAATACAGTTGGGTCATGCTTTTTTTTTCTTTTTAATTCTTGTTTTATTTAAGAAAACAAACAGTTCTCTCAGAACGACCAAAAATGGATATCTTAGTTAGCTTAATCATAGGCATATTTAAATACAGTATTCATATAATCATTGTAAAACCTGTGTTTACGCAGTAAGTTTCACAAATCAGCTTAAAATTAAGGCAACAAGGAAAAAATCTACAAATTCAGATAGCAGAGTTCTTAAATTTTAAATATTAAACACTAACTTAGATACCATATAGGCACAGGGACACAAGTTCTCAGAGACACAGGCAGAATACAAGCCACTGAGTCGGTCTGTGGGCTGCAAAGAAAAGGGCCCCCAGGGATTCTTTGTACAAGGAAAGGAAATGTCCTCATATAGATGGTGATGGTGAAGACATGGCTATGTATACTAGGAACCACTGATTTTTTACTTAGGTTGGATTGTATGATGAGCAAATAAAACTGTTTACATATGAACAGAGAGATACAAGTGCTAGAGAAAATGTGGAAAAAGAAATGTAACCTATTCACTGTTAGTTGGGAAGCAACGTGGTACAGCTCCTCTGGAGGGCAGTGTAGTGGTTCCACAGGAGGCTAAAGGTGAAATTGCTATATGATCGTGCAATCCCATTGCTAGGTATACACATGGAAGAACTGAGAGTGAGGACACAAATGAATATTTGCATATGGTGTTTATGGCCATACTGTTTGTGATTTGCAATGGATGGAGATGACCTAAGGGTACATCAACTGAGGAATGGAAGGGGTAACTGTGGTGTATACATACATCAGACTACTGAGCATCTACAAGAAGGAATGAAGTTGTAAGGCATGCAACTAGGTGAATAAACCTTGAGGACAGTATGTTGAATGAAATGTTAAAAACAAAAAGACAAATACTATCATGCCTCACTCATATGGACAAATTATAGAAACCCAGAGAATTGAAGTCAAGAGCATGGGTGATCAGATTGAAGCCTATTATAAAGGTTCTAGATGGTAAACTCTTACAGCAGCACGTCTATTCGTCTCTTCTGGAGTTGTTATTTCTAAATTCTGAGATCCTGAGCTACTTGCGTATAAGCTGGTCATTCCCTGGAACTTCTGGTATTTGTGTGAACCTGAGACTCAGAGTTAGAGTTTTGAAACTATTAAATTCAGCAGTACCCCATACAGGAACTGTTTTAAAAATTGAAAAAGGGATCAGACTTCAACTAGAGATATGAAGGAAGCTGATCTGTAAGATTAAGGTAAATCAGAATACAGGGTAAACAATATCATCTGTATTTTAAAACTTCAACTTCTGTGTGAGGCCAAAGGGAGAGATGTTTATTTGTTGCAAAATCTATATTTTGGGGAGTACATTTCCTAATTTAACTTGTATGGTCAGTTTAGTTGAACACCATAGTACATGGAATCTTGAGTAGAGCATGAGATTTTGTTGGTTTGTCCAGGTTAGTGTGATTCCCTGGTAAATCCCAGAGTAATATGGGCAGTGAATAAAGAAGTATTTGCAAAGTCCCCTTGGGGGGCTGGGGAGAAAGGAGGAAATATTCAACTTCTCCCCATTTGGAGAATTTCTGATATTCTCACAAGCAGTGGGAACAACCAAATCAATAGGCTGAGCCCTCGATCTTGAGGTTCACCCCTGTGAAACTTATTCCTGCAAAGGATAGGCTAAGCCTACTTAAAATGATGCTCAAGAGTCACCCCTAGAGAACTTCTTTTGTTGCTCAGATGCAGCCTTTCTCTCTCTAAGCCGACTTGGCAGGTGAAATCACTGCCCTCCCCCACCTACATGGGACATAACTCCCAGGGGTGTAAATCTCCCTGACAGAAAGCCCAGGATAAGCTGGGACCCTGCATAAAGAGGATGAGAAAGCCTCTTGACCAAAAGGGAGAAGAGAGAAATGAGACAAAGTAAAGCTTCAGTGGCTGAGAGATTTCAAACAGTCAGGAGGTTATCCTGGAGTTTATTCTTATGCATTACATAGACATCCCTTTTTAGTTTATGATGTATTGGAGTGGCTGGAGGGAAGTACCTGAAACTGTTGAACTGTGCTCCAGTAGCCTTGATTCTTGAAGATGATTGTATAACTATATAGCTTTTACAATGTGACCATGTGATTGTAAAAACCTTGTGTCTTATGCTTGTTTTTTCCAGGATATGGACAGATGAGTAAAACAATATGGATTAAATAAATAAGTAATGGGGGGTGGTAAAATAAATTGGGAAGATGGAAATACTAGTGGAGGGAGGGGTAAGGAGCACAGTATGTATGAGTTTTTTCTTTTTTCTTTTTATTTCTTTTTCTGGCATGAGGCAAATGTTCTAAAAAATGATCATAATGGTGAAAACACAACTATGTGATATTATACCAAGGCACTGATTGTATACCATGTATGGAATGTATGTGTGTGAAAATTGCTCAATAAAAATATTTTTAAAAGATTATTTTCCCTTTATTTTTCCCCTAGTTTTGAAATTTTGTTCATATACTAGTTTTAAAATAAAAACATTTAATTTAAAGTAATTAAGCTCTAAAATAAATAAATAAAATAAGATACTTCTACCCAGGCCCATGCCTAGTATTTTCAGGGTCCAGGTCAAGAGTACAAATTAAAGCCCATACCATATCTCTAAATATTTAAAAGCTATAAAACAAATGAACAATCTGTTACATAAAATGTTCATCCACATACTTTGACAAAATAGAAAAATATTTGCAAATCCAGAGTTTGCCCAAGAGAAGCTAAGACTAAAAGTTGAGAAAATATCAAAGACAATTGAATTTAAGTATTATCGTACATGTCTGGATGTAAGGATGATGAGCTGGCAATGTCTGGATAGTTAATAAAATAAAAAGATATATGATCCATAAATTACAATATTCATTCCGTAAAATTTATTTTCTTGCCTTAATTTCATCAAAATCATTAACTGTGTTATTAACAAGTATTCTCATAATTTGTGTGAGATTTCCAGTACGGATCTACAGAACTAAAAATGAAATGTAATTTTATTCAAAGTGTATAAAATTTGAAGATATTTTCAACAAAAATACATAGCAAATGTGAAAAATCAAAAATATTTTCATATTTGTTTTTGGATGTTACATTTTTTCTAAAATATTCAAAATTACTCCTAAATATTAAAAGGCAAAATACAAATTATAACAAACATTTAAGGTAAAATTATCATCAAGTTGAAATTTATATATAATTTTTTTAATTAATTAAATTTTGGTGTAGCTACTCACAATATAACTACACACAATTCTAGGGTTCAAGACTCACCCATTGCCAATATCAATACTTAGTGTCACACATGTCTGGACCTTCATATGCAAAATTTAAGAATAATATGAATTGCTTAATATTGCAAAATATTCCTCAGCTGCCATGGGCAACTGTTGTAAATATCACCCTAACTTGTGAGTATTTCCAGAACCACAAATTGCTTGTTGTTTTTTACCACTATAAATAACACTGTAATGAATATCTTTGTGTGTTAATCTTTCCCTGTATTCCTAATATTTCCTTAGGGTAGATTTCTAGAACTAGAATTACTGGAAACAAGGAAATATGCTTTAAGACTCTTGGATGTTGGCCCTCAATTTGTTTCTAAAAAGGTGTTCCACACTGTATTTCCACCAATAGTGTACATAGTACCCTTTTCACACTCTGTTATCATCAACATAAGGCATTTCCCTTTTTTTACTTTTTTCAATGTTTAATGATTTGATAGATAAAATGATAATTCATTGCTGTTTTGTTTTCCATTTCTCTGACTGCTGGTGAAACAACTTTTTTTTCAAATATTTTCTCTTCAGTTAATTGTTTATATCATTTGCCTAAGATCTATTGGGATTTTAGGATTTTTCTTGTCAATTCATATGATACTTTATAAAGAAAAATACTACCTTTTGCAATATATTTATTGTAATTTTTTCCCCCATTTTTTGGTCTTTAGATTTCAGCGTTTTTTTTTTAAGGCAGAAGTCTAAATTTATTTATTTATTTATTTTTAAATATGGGATGCTTCACGAATTTGCGTGTCATTCTTGCGCAGGGGCCATGTTAATCTCCTCTGTATATTCCAATTTTAGTATATGTGCTGCCGAAGCAAGCATAGAAGTCTAAAATTTTTAAACAGGCAACTCAATAAACCATTGCCCTTATGCTTTCTCCCATCACATTTAAATTTATTCATTCATTCAACAGTCATCAAACCCTTGCTAGTGCCAGGAGGTATGTAGGGACACTAGAGATACAGAGATAAATAAGACATAGTTCCTACCTTCACAGAGGGTATATTTTAAAAAAGAAAGATGATAAATGTATAAACCAACACCTCTTTTAAAACAGTATAACTACTGTTTCTGTTTTCTAAAGCTGCCAGAATGCAATATACCAGAAATAGACTGGTTTTTTACAAACGGAATTTATTAGGTTACAAATTTACAGTTCTAAGGCCATGAAAATATCTGAATTAAGGCATCATCAAGATGATACCTGGACTCTGAAGAAAGGCCACCAGCATCTGGAACACATCTGCCAGCTGGGAAGGCATGTGGTTGGCATCTGCTGTTCTTGGCTCATTGCTTTCAGCTTGTGAATTCAAGGTCCTCTCTTAGCTTTTCTGGGGCAAACTCTGGATTTCACCTCTTAGCTTAGCATCTCCCAGGGCATCTTCTGTCTCCAAGCATCTGTGCTTTTCTCAAAATGTCTTTCTTTTAAAGGACTCAAATAAGCAGAGTAAGACCCACCTTGAATGGGCAGGGTCACAGCTCCATAATCAAAATATCCCACCCAACAGTAGGTCCGTCCCCACAAAACTGGATTAAAAGCACATGGTTTTTCTGGGGTAGATAACAGTTTCAAACCAGCATAGCTACAGATTGTTATAAATGCCATCCAGGAAATAAAACACAGTGCTAAAATAGCAAATAAGAGTGGTGATGGTGGTTTATTTAGACAGGGTGGTCAAAGAAGAACTTCTTCATGAGGTCACACTGAAGATACAAAGTTCAGAAAATCCTTCTCCATGAAGAGATCAAATATTCACTCATATTGCCTATTAGAAATCTTTCAGACTCCATTTTCTTACCCTAAATTCTTTTACCTGTCTGGAATTTATTCTGGTGTAAGGTATGGAACTAAATTGATATTTTTTCCTACACAGTGAATCAATTATTTAAACAGTATCTATTGAATAATCCTTTCCTTCCCCAGAATCCTTACTGCTTCCTTTTATGACATGTGTGTGTACATATATAGAGAGTGTATGTGTGTGCGTGTATGTGTGTGTGTGAGGGACTTTATTTGTGCAATCAGAGAAGAGCTCCCAAAGGAGGTTACATTTAAGGTGAAACTAAAGACAAGAAGGACATGGCCAGACAAATTTCAGGGAAAGCATGTTGTTTAGTTTGTTGGCATATGGTTGCTTATTATCCTGTTATGATATTTTTATTTCTGTGGGGTCATAATAATATCCCCCTATCATATATTAAAATTTCATATATACTAGGGTCTGTTTCTATCTATCCTATTTCATTGATTTATCTGCCTCTACCTGAGATAGTATTATACTGGGTCAATTATTGCCATTTTATAATATGTTTCAATATTTTGTAGGACTAATTCCAATGTTAAGTTTTCCATTTGTCAAAGCTATTCTAACCTTTAATGGTTTTCTAAGCTTTTTAAAAAAACTCTTACAGGGATTTTCATTGAATTGAATTATATGACTAATATCTATAATTTAACTTAGAAGAACAGAAATCTTTATAATGTTCATTCTTTCCAACCAAACGTGTTCTTTTTCCTCTTCTTTTTTTTAAATCTTTCTTGAAGGCATTCATGTGTACCAAGTGATTCCAGAGAAAATGGAAGAAAAATCAGTGGGCCTCCTCTTAGTTTCTAAACACATCTAATCTTAATGTCAAAGGGGTATCCTTAGAGAAGAGGAGATAAAAGGGACATTTAACAGCCACTCAACATTTGTTTACACCAGACTGTAATAATTCTCTTGGTACCTGAGTGAGGAAGAATGATGATAAATATGAACTTCAACCCCAGAACACAGGATTACACTAAACATTCCCTTAAAAACTAAAAACAAACAAACAAAAAATTATGGTTTCTCCACTTCCCAATTTCCCACACACATTCCAGGCTTTCTTTGGGAAGGGAAGCAGGAATAGAAAACAATTAACTCTGCTCTTTTTAAAAAAATATTTTTATTGATAAAACAAAATCCAAACAAGAAAATCAATAAGACCAGAAGATGATTCTATGAGAAAATCAACAAGATTGATGGGCCCTTAGCAAGACTGACAAAAAGAAGAACAGAGAGGACGCAAATAAATAAGATCAGAAATGGAAGAGGAGACATAACCACTGACCTCACAGAAATAAAGGAGGTAATAACAGGATACTATGAAGAACTTTACGCTAATAAATACAACAATTTAGAGGAATGGACGGGTTCCTCAAAAGACATGAACAACCAACTTTGACTCAAGAAGAAATAGATGACCTCAACAAACCAATCACAAGTAAAACCAATCACAAGTAAAGAACTTGAATCAGTCATTCAAAAGCTTCCTAAAAAGAAAAGTCCAGGACCAGACGGCTTCACATCTGAATTCTATCAAACATTCCAGAAAGAATTAGTACCAACTCTCCTCAAACTCTTCAAAAAAATCGAAGCAGAGGGAAAACTACCTAATTCATTCTATGAAGCCAACATCACCCTCATACCAAAACCAGGGAAAGATATTACAAAAAAAGAAAACTACAGACCAATCTCTCTAATGAATATAGATGCAAAAATCCTCAATAAAATTCTAGCAAATTGTATCCAAAAACATATTAAAAGAATTATACATCATGACCAAGTAGGATTCATCCCAGGTATGCAAGGATGGTTCAACATAAGAAAATCAATTAATGTAATACACCACATCAACAAATCAAAGCAGAAAAATCACATGATCATCTCAATTGATGCAGAGAAGGCATTTGACAAGATTCAACATCCTTTCCTGTTGAAAATACTTCAAAAGATAGGAATACAAGGGAACTTCCTTAAAATGATAGAGGGAATATATGAAAAACCCACAGCTAATATCATCCTCAATGGGGAAAAATTGAAAACTTTCCCCCTAAGATCAGGAACAAGACAAGGATGTCCACTATCACCACTATTATTCAACATTGTGTTAGAAGGTCTAGCCAAAGCAATTAGACAAGAAAAAGAAATACAAGGCATCAAAATTGGAAAGAAAGAAATAAAACTATCACTGTTTGCAGACGATATGATACTATATGTCGAAAACCCGGAAAAATCCACAAAAAAACTACTAGAGCTAATAAATGAGTACAGCAAAGTAGCAGGCTACAAGATCAACATTCAAAAATCTGTAGCTTTTCAAAAATCTATAGCTTTTCTATACACTAGTAATGAACAAGCTGAGGGGGAAATCAAGAAACGAATCCCATTTACAGTCGCAACTAAAAGAATAAAATACCTAGGAATAAATTTAACCAAAGAGACAAAAAACCTATATAAAGAAAACTACAAAAAACTGCTAAAAGAAATCACAGAAGACCTAAATAGATGGAAGGGCATACCGTGTTCATGGATTGGAAGACTAAATATAGTTAAGATGTCAATCCTACCTAAATTGATTTACAGATTCAATGCAATACCAATAAAAATCCCAACAACTTATTTTTCAGAAATAGAAAAACCAATAAGCAAATTTATCTGGAAGGGCAGGGTGCCCCAAATTGCTAAAAGTATCTTGAGGAAAAAAAACGAAGCTGGAGGTCTCAAGCTGCTGGACTTTAAGGCATATTATGAAGCCACAGTGGTCAATACAGCATGGTATTGGCATAAAGATAGATATATCGACCAATGGAATCGAATAGAGTGCTCAGATATAGACCCTCTCATCTATGGACATTTGATCTTTGATAAGGCAGTCAAGTCAACTCACCTGGGACAGAACAGTCTCTTCAATAAATGGTGCCTAGAGAACTGGATATCCATATGCAAAAGAATGAAAGAGGACCCGTATCTCACACCCTATACAAAAGTTAACTCAAAATGGATCAAAGATCTAAACATTAGGTCTAAGACCATAAAACAGTTAGAGGAAAATGTAGGGAGATATCTTATGAATCTTACAACTGGAGGTGGTTTTATGGACCTTAAACCTAAAGCAAGAGCACTGAAGAAAGAAAGAAATAAATGGGAACTCCTCAAAATTAAACACTTTGTGCATCAAAGAACTTCATCAAGAAAGTAGAAAGACAGCCTACACAATGGGAGATAATATTTGGAAATGACATATCAGATAAAGGTCTAGTATCCAGAATTTATAAAGAGATTGTTCAACTCAACAACAAAAAGACAGCCAACCCAATTACAAAATGGGAAAAAGACTTGAACAGACACCTACCAGAAGAGGAAATACGGATGGCCAAGAGGCACATGAAGAGATGCTCAATGTCCCTGGCCATTAGAGAAATGCAAATCAAAACCACAATGAGATATCATCTCACACACACCAGAATGGCCATTATCAACAAAACAAAAAATGACAAGTGCTGGAGAGGATGTGGAGAAAGACGCACACTTATCCACTGTTGGTGGGAATGTCAAATGGTGCAACCACTGTGGAAGGCAGTTTGGCGGTTCCTCAAAAAGCTGAATATAGAATTGTCATACGACCCAGCAATACCATTGCTAGGTATCTACTCAAAGGACTTAAGGGCAAAGACACAAATGGACATTTGCACACCAATGTTTATAGCAGCATTATTTACAATTGCAAAGAGATGGAAACAGCCAAAATGTCCATCAACAAACGAGTGGCTAAACAAACTGTGGTATATACATATGATGGAATATTATGCAGCTTTAAGACAGAATAAACTTATGAAGCATGTAATAACATGGATGGACCTAGAGAACATTATGCTGAGTGAGACTAGCCAAAAACTAAAGGACAAATACTGTATGGTCCCACTGATGTGAACCGACATTCGAGAATAAACTTGGAATATGTCATTGGTAACAGAGACCATCAGGAGTTAGAAATAAGGTAAGATAATGGGTAATTGGAACTGAAGGGATACAGACTGTGCAACAGGACTGAATACAAAAACTCAAAAATGGACAGCACAATACTACCTAATTGTAATGTAATTATGTTAAAACACTGAATGAAGCTGCATCTGAGCTATAGGGTTTTTTTTTGTATGTTTTCTTTCTGTTTTTTTAAATATATATTTTTTATTTTTTATTTTTATTTTTTTCTCTATATTATCATTTTATTTATTTTTCTGTTGTCTTGCTATTTCTTTTTCTAAATTGATGCAAATGTACTAAGAAATGATGATCATACATCTATGTGATGATATAAGAATCACTAATTGCATATGTAGAATGGAATGATTTCTAAATGTTGTATTAGTTAATTTTTTTTTAATAATTAAAAAAAATACAGACAAACGTTCTTTACATATAAACATTCTATACATGGTATGCAATCAATTGCTCACAATATCATCACATAGTTGTATATTCATCACCACGATCATTTCTCAGAACATTTACATCACTCCAGAAAAATAAATAAAAAAAGAACAAACTCATACTACCATATCCCTTACCCCTCATTCTCATTGACCACTAGTATTTACCTCTACCCGATTTATTTTAACATTTGTTCCCCCTATTATGTATTTATTTTTAATCCATATTTTTTACTCATCTGTTCATACCGTAGATAAAAGGAGCATCAGAACAAGGTGTTCACAATCACACAGTCACTTGTGAAAGTTACATCATTATACAATCATTTTAAAGAAATATGTCTACTGGAACACAGACAGCTCTACAGTTTCAGGTACTTCCCTCTAGCCTCTCTAATATACCTTAAACTATAGAGGGGTTATCTATATAATGCATAAGAATAACCTCCAGGAAATCTCTCAGCCAGTGACTCTTTATTTTGTCTCATTTCTCTCTTTCCCCTTCCAGTCGAGAAGGTTTTCTCAATCCCTTGATGCTGAGTCCCAACACATTCTAGGATTTCTGTCCCAAGTTTCCAGGGAGGTTTACACCCCCGGAAGTCATGTCGCATGTGGAGTGGGGGAGGGCAGTGAGTTTGCTTGCTGTGTTGGCTGAGAGAGAGGCCACATCTGAGCAACAAAAGAGATTCTCTGGGGGCGATTCTTAGGCCTAATTTTAAGTAGACTTAGCCAGTCTTTTGCAGGGATATGTTTCATATGAAAAAACCCTAAGATTGAGGTTTCAGCCTATTGATTTTGTTGTCCCTACTGCTTGTGAGAATATCAGGCCTTCTCCATATGGGGAAGTTGAATTTTCCCTCTTTCTCACCATTCCCCTGAGGGGACTTTGCAAATACTTCTTTATTCACTGTTCAAATCACTCTGGGATTTATCAGGGCATCACTCTGGACAAACCTACAAAGTCTCATGTCCTAATCAAGTTTCCATGTAATTATGCTATTCAATTAAATCGTACATATAAGTTATATCTGGAGATGCACTAGTCAAAATATAAATTTTGGGGCAGGCCACGGTGGCTCAGCAGGCAAGAATGCTTGCCTGCCATGCCAGAGGACCCAGGTTCAATTCCCGGTGCCTGCCCATGTCAAAAAAAAAAAAAATATATATATATATATATATATAAATTTTGTACCAAATGAACATTTTCACTTTAGTCTCACACATAAGTTAAAGTTTTAAAATATGAATTACCAGGCACCCACGCCCCGCAGCAGCCGACCCGCCCGCCCTCCTTCTCCCCTCCTCTTCCCCCTCCTGCTCCAGCGGCTCTCCAACCACCACGGTGCCCTCTTCCGCCTTCACCAGCTCCTCCGCCACCAGCCTCGACAGCCTTGCTACCCTCACCTTTCCTCCTCCAGAACAGCTACTGGGGGAGTGGAGACAATACAGAGCAGCTCCCGGAGCCACGACGGAGATCAAAGGGACAGTGTACCCCATCCTGGAATGGCTGACTGTCTGGGAGAACCAGCTCCGGTGAGAACACCGAGGGACGCGGGCTTTCCTGGGCGGGACGGCAAGCGGCCGGAGTCCCTCCCTTCCTCCTTCCCAGGCCAGCTGGCAGAATTGGGCAGGCGGTCCCATTGGGCCATGGCAGCTGGCGTCCCCACCACATGAGGCCCCCCGGACCAACTGAAAGAGTTGGGTTGGAAATCCCCAGACAGCGGAGAACGGTGACCAGGGGGTCCCTTCCAAACACGTGACTCCCCGGTCCGGCTGGGAACACTGCACTCTTCCGGGCTGCGACAGCTGGCACCCTTCCGCCACGCTTGGCGCCCCGGGCCGACTAGGAAATTTGGTTGGGCGCTCTCACGTGCTGCGGTGGCCGGCGACGCTCCCCGCATTCGGACCCCCGGGCTGGCTGGCACTCTTCCAAGACGCTTTGGCTGCCAAACCTCCCCTACGGCGAGAGTTTTCCAGAGTTAAAGGACCCACAGCAACTTTTACTGGTGGATCCTGTAGACAAACGTGTGCCACGAGCGCCACCTACTGGGCAGGATAAGAAAAACAGAACCCAGAGATTTCACAGAAAAATCTTTCAACCTGTGGGGTCCAACACTCAGGGAAATCTGACTAAATGCCCAGACGCCAGCAGAAGATAACGAATCAGGCTCAGAAAATTGAAAATATGGCCCAGTCAAAGGAACAAACCAATAGTTCAAATGAGATACAAGAGCTGAGACAACTAATGCTGAATATACGAACAGAAATGGAAAACCTCTTCAAAAACTAAATCGATAAATTGAGGAAGGACATGAAGAAGACATGGGCTGATCAAAAAGAAGAAATAGAAAAAGTGAAAAAACAAATCACAGAGCTTATGGAAGTGAAGGATAAAGTAGAAAAGATGGAAAAAACAATGGATACCTACAATGATAGATTTAAAGAGACAGAAGATAGAATTAGTGATTTGGAGGATGCAACATCTGAATTCCAAAAAGAAACACAAACTATCCAGAAAAGAATGGAAAAATTCGAACAGGGTATCAGGGAACTCAAGGACAATATGAACCGCACAAATATACGTGTTGTGGGTGTCCCAGAAGGAGAAGAGAAGGGAAAAGGAGGAGAAAAACTAATGGAAGAACTTATCACTGAAAATTTCCCAACTCTTATGAAAGACCTAAAATTACAGATCCAAGAAGTGCAGCGCAACCCAAAGAGATTAGACCCAAATAGGCGTTCCCCAAGACACTTATTAGTTAGAATGTCAGAGGTCAAAGAGAAAGAGAGGATCTTGAAAGCGGCGAGAGAGAAGCAATCCATCACATACAAGGGAAACCCAATAAGACTATGTGTAGATTTCTCAGCAGAAACCATGGAAGCTAGAAGACAGTGGGATGATATATTTAAATTACTAAAAGAGAAAAACTGCCAACCAAGACTCCTATATCCAGCAAAATTGTCCTTCAAAAATGAGGGAGAAATTAAAACATTCTCAGACAAAAAGTCACTGAGAGAATTTGTGACCAAGAGACCAGCTCTGCAAGAAATACTTAAGGGAGCACTAGAGTCAGATACAAAAAGACAGAAGAGAGAGATATGGAGAAGAGTGTAGAAAGAAGGAAAGTGAGATATGATATATATAATACAAAAGGCAAAATGGTAGAGGAAAATATTATCCAAACAGTAATAACTCTAAATTTTAATGGACTGAATTCCCCAATCAAAAGACATAGACTGGCAGAATGGATTAAAAAACAGGATCCTTCTATATGCTGTCTACAGGAAACACATCTTAGACCCAAAGATAAATATAGGTTGAAAGTGAGAGGTTGGGAAAAGATATTTCATGCAAATAACAACCAGAAAAGAGCAGGAGTGGCTATACTAATATCCAACAAATTAGACTTCAAATGTAAAACAGTTAAAAGAGACAAAGAAGGACACTATATGCTAATAAAAGGAACAATTAAACAAGAAGACATAACAATCATAAATATTTACGCACCGAACCAGAATGCCCCAAAATACGTGAGAATACACTGCAAACACTGAAAAGGGAAATAGACACATATACCATAATAGTTGGAGACTTCAATTCAACACTCTCATCAATGGACAGAACATCTAGACAGAGGATCAATAAAGAAATAGAGAATCTGAATATTACTATAAATGAGCTAGACTTAACAGACATCTATAGGACATTACATCCCACAACAGCAGGATACACCTTTTTTTCAAGTGCTCTTGGATCATTCTCAAAGATAGACCATATGCTGGGTCACAAAGCAAGTCTTAACAAATTTAAAAAGATTGAAATTATACACAACACTTTCTCGGATCATAAAGGAATGAAGTTGGAAATCAATAATAGGCAGAGTGCCAGAAAATTCACAAATACATGGAGGCTCAACAACACTCTCTTAAACAACAAGTGGGTCAAAGAAGAAATTGCAAGAGAAATTAGTAAATACCTAGAGGAGAATGAAAATGAAAACACACATATCAAAACTTATGGGACGCAGCAAAGGCAGTGCTAAGAGGGAGATTTATTGCCCTAAATGCCTTTATCAGAAAAGAAGAAAAGGCAAAAATGCAGGAATTAACTGTCCACTTGGAAGAACTGGAGAAAGAACAGCAAACGAATCCCAAAGCAAGCAAAAGGAAAGAAATAACAAAGATTAGAGCAGAAATAAATGAAATTGAAAACATGAAAACAATAGAGAAAATCAATAAGGCCAGAAGTTGGTTCTATGAGAAAATCAATAAGATTGATGGGCCCTTAGCAAGATTGACAAAAAGAAGAAGAGAGAGGATGCAAATAAATAAGATCAGAAATGGAAGAGGAGACATAACTACTGACCTCACAGAAATAAAGGAGGTAATAACAGGATAGTATGAACAACTTTACGCTAATAAATACAACAATTTAGATGAAATGGACGGGTTCCTGGAAAGACATGAACAACCAACTTTGACTCAAGAAGAAATAGATGACCTCAACAAACCAATCACAAGTAAAGAGAATGAATTACTCATTCAAAAGCTCCCTAAAAAGAAAAGTCCAGGACCAGACGGCTTCACATCTGAATTCTATCAAACATTCCAGAAAGAATTAGTACCAACTCTCCTCAAACTCTTCAAAAAAATCAAAGCAGAGGGAAAACTACCTAATTCATTCTATGAAGCCAACATCACCCTCATACCAAAACCAGGCAAAGATATTACAAAAAAAGAAAACTACAGACCAATCTCTCTAATGAATATAGATGCAAAAATCCTCAATAAAATTCTAGCAAATCGTATCCAACAACACATTAAAAGAATTATACATCATGACCAAGTAGGATTCATCCCAGGTATGCAAGGATGGTTCAACATAAGAAAATCAATTAATGTAATACACCACATCAACAAATCAAAGCAGAAAAATCACATGATCATCTCAATTGATGCAGAGAAGGCATTTGACAAGATTCAACATCCTTTCCTGTTGAAAACACTTCAAAAGATAGGAATACAAGGGAACTTCCTTAAAATGATAGAGGGAATATATGAAAAACCCACAGCTAATATCATCCTCAATGGGGAAAAATTGAAAACTTTCCCCCTAAGATCAGGAACGAGACAAGGGTGTCCACTATCACCACTATTATTCAACATGGTGTTGGAAGTCCTAGCCAAAGCAATTAGACAAGAAAAAGGAATACAAGGCATCAAAATTGGAAAGGAAAAAGTAAAACTATCACTGTTTGCAGATGATATGATACTATACGTCGAAAACCCGGAAAAATCCACAACAAAACTACTAGAGCTAATAAATGAGTACAGTAAAGTAGCAGGCTACAAGATCAACATTCAAAAATCTGTAGCTTTTCTATACACTAGTAATGAACAAGCTGAGGGGGAAATCAAGAAACGAATCCCATTTACAATCACAACTAAAAGAATAAAATACCTAGGAATAAATTTAACCAAAGAGACAAAAAACCTATATAAAGAAAACTACAAAAAACTGCTAAAAGAAATCACAGAAGACCTAAATAGATGGAAGGGCATACCATGTTCATGGATTGGAAGACTAAATATAATTAAGATGTCAATCCTACCTAAACTGATCTGCAGATTCAATGCAATACCAATCAAAATCCCAACAACTTATTTTTCAGAATTAGAAAAACCAATAAGCAAATTTATCTGGAAGGGCAGGGTGCCCCGAATTGCTAAAAACATCTTGAGGAAAGAAAACGAAGCTGGAGGTCTCACGATGCCAGACTTTAAGGCATATTATGAAGCCACAGTGGTCAAAACAGCATGGTATTGGCATAAAGATAGATATATCGACCAATGGAATCAAATAGACTGAGTGCTCAGATATAGACCCTCTCATCTATGGACATTGATCTTTGATAAGGCAGTCAAGTCAACTCACCTGGGACAGAACAGTCTCTTCAATAAATGGTGCCTAGAGAACTGGATATCCATATGTAAAAGAATGAAAGAAGACCCGCATCTCACACCTTATACAAAAGTTAACTCAAAATGGATCAAAGATCTAAACATTAGTTCTAAGACCATAACACAATTAGAGGAAAATGTAGGGAGATATCTTATGAATCTTACAACTGGAGGCGGTTTTATGGACCTTAAACCTAAAGCAAGAGCACTGAAGAAAGAAAGAAATAAATGGGAGCTCCTCAAAATTAAACACTTTTGTGCATCAAAGAACTTCATCAAGAAAGTAGAAAGACAGCCTACACAATGGGAGATAATATTTGGAAATGACATATCAGATAAAGGTCTAGTATCCAGAATTTATAAAGAGATTGTTCAACTCAACAACAAAAAGACAGCCAACCCAATTACAAAATGGGAAAAAGACTTGAACAGACACCTACCAGAAGAGGAAATACGGATGGCCAAGAGGCACATGAAGAGATGCTCAATGTCCCTGGCCATTAGAGAAATGCAAATCAAAACCACAATGAGATATCATCTCACACCTACCAGAATGGCCATTATCAACAAAACAGAAAATGACAAGTGCTGGAGAGGATGCGGAGAAAGAGGCACACTTATCCACTGTTGGTGGGAATGTCAAATGGTGCAACCACTGTGGAAGGCAGTTTGGCAGTTCCTCAAAAAGCTGAATATAGAATTGCCATACGACCCAGCAATACCATTGCTAGGTATCTACTCAAAGGACTTAAGGGCAAAGAGACAAACGGACATTTGTACACCAATGTTTATAGCAGCGTTATTTACAATTGCAAAGAGATGGAAACAGCCAAAATGTCCATCAACAGAAGAATGGCTAAATAAACTGTGGCATATACATACGATGGAATATTATGCAGCTTTAGGCACAAGATAAACTTATGAAGCATGTAATAACATGGATGGACCTAGAGAACATTATGCTGAGTGAGACTAGCCAAAAACTAAAGGACAAATACTGTATGGTCCACTGATGTGAACGGACACTCGAGAATAAACTTGAAATATGTCATTGGTAACAGAGTCCAGCAGGAGTTAGAAACAGGGTAAGATAATGGGTAATTGGAGCAGAAGGGATACAGACTGTGCAACAGGACTAGATACAAAAACTCAAAAATGGACAGCACAATAATACCTAATTGTAAAGTAATCATGTTAAAACACTGAATGAAGCTGCATCTGAGCTATAGGGTTTTTTTGTTGTTGTTTTTTACTATTATTACTACTTTTATTTCTTTTCTCTATATTAACATTTTATATCTTTTTCTGTTGTGTTGCTAGTTCCTCTAAACCGATGCAAATGTACTAAGAAACGATGATCATGCATCTATGTGATGATGTTAAGAATTACTGAGTGCATATGTAGAATGGTATGATTTCTAAATGTTGTGTTAATTTCTTTCTTTTTTTTTTCTTTTTTTCTTTCTTTCTGTTAATAAAAAAAAATATGAATTACCATCTATTTTAAACACTCAGCAATATGGACATTTCTTTGTTCTTCCTCATACAAAAACATTTTTTTAATTTGTACATTTAATCACTATCCTTGTACACTCTAGGCATTCCTAGATTACACCATCTCAGTCTATATCATCTATCTTTCCTTCTGATAAATCTGCTCTTAACCTGGATAATATAAATCTACCAAGGAAAATTCTAAAAATCAACAATAACTACAACTAATTGAATATCTATTATGTACTATCATTAATCTTAGAATAATCACATAAGAAAAGTAGCAATAGTTACTATTAAAAAAGGAGTCAAGGGCCGTGCATGGTGGCTCAGCAGGTGGAATTCACACCTGCCATGTGGAAGATCCATGTTCGATTCCTGGAGCCTGCCTATGCCAAAAAAAAAAAAAAGAAAAAAGGAGTCAAAAGCATAGAAAGAAGTTCAAGGTCACTCAGCTAGGTATATGGGAGAATTTGCATTCAGACAGCTTTGTTCAACTCAAGGTACATCACAAAATCATCACCATCATCACAGCCAACTGAAATGATCTCTTAGTATACCTGGCAGGGTTCTATAAAACACAGATACACAATTTCAATGCTGCTGACTGCCTGAATATTTCACGTTTTATTGGTTAGTTTGGCGTTTTGGATGGGGGAACAGAACTGATTTGCATGGTTTAGTTTTAAAATTGGGGTTTCAAACACTGAATCTTTGGGTTAGGAAATCTTTAAAACTGTTGCTAGTCTATACAATAGTCTGTGCCAAAAAGAAAAAAACTTTCAACACACAATATTCTACAGGCTTTTTTTAAAAAATTTTATTGTATAATATAACATATATACAAAGCAAAGAAAGAAAAAAGCAATAATTTTCAGCGCACTCTTCAACAAGTAGTTACAGGACAGATCCCAGAGTTTGTCATGGGCTACCATACCATCCTTTCAGATTTTTCCTTCTAGTTGCTCTGGAATATAGGAGGCTAGAAGGAATAAATATTTTTCATCATTACAATTAACTTTTCTTTTTTGTAAAAAATAGTATATATACAAAAAAGTAATACATTTCAAAGCACAGCACAACACTTAGTTGTAGAACAGATTTCAGAGTTGAGGTTACAATTCCACAATTTTAGATTTTTACTTCTAGCTGCTCTAAGATGCTGGAAACTATAAGAAATATCAATTTAATGATTCAGCAATCATTTTCATTTGTTAAATCCTACCTTCTCTGTGTAACTCCACAATCACCTTTGATCTTTCTCCCACTCTTTAGGGTTATTTGGGCTACGGCCATTCTAACTTTTTCATGTTGGAAGGGGCTATCAGTAAAATGGAGTAAGGAGATGGAACTAGCTGATGTTCTAGAGAGGCTGGCTCCTCTAGATTTCAGGGCTTATCTGGTCTAGGGACCCATATGGAGGTTGCAGCTTTCTGGAATGTTACCCTAGTGCATGGAACCTTTGTGGAATCTTATATAACATCCTAGGTGTTCTTAAGAATTGGCTGGAATGGTTTTGGTTGGGGTTTGGCAAGTTATGACAGGTATCAATGTCTAACTGAAGATTGAATAAGAGTAAACTCCAGAGGATCCTCTCGACTCTACTTGAACTCTCTCAGCCACTGATACTTTATTAGTTACACCTCTTTTCCCATTTGTGGTCAGGATGGCATTGTTGATCCCACGGTGCCAGGGCTGGACTCATCTCTGGAAGTCATCTCCCATGTCACCAGGAAGACCTTCATCCTTGAATGTCATGTCTCACGTAGGGGGAAGGGCAATGATTTCACTTGCAGAGTTGGGCTTAGAAAGAGTGAGGCCACATCTGAGCAACAAAAAGAGGTCCTTCAGAAGTAATCTTAGGCATACCTGTAGGTAGGCTAAGCTTCTCCGTTACCTATACAAACTTCATAAGAGTAAGCCTGAAGATCAAGGGGTTAGCCTATTGATTTAAGTGTCCCCAATATTTGATACAGTATCAGGGGATTCCCTGATGGTAAAGTTTAATAGTTTCATATTTTTCCCACATTCCTCAAGGAACTTTGCCAATACCTTTTCATTATCTGCTTACTATATTCTGGGATGTATCCAGGCATTGCATTAAACTATACAAGATTAAAGGACCTCATTCTTATTCTGGGATCCCTGTGTTTCATTTGTTCAAATGAGCTATCCAGACAGGATGAGTTAGATTATGCGCTACAGAAAATTTAGGTTCTGGACAAAATAAACCTTTTTTCCTTTGGTCTCAAAGAGTAGGTGCTGTTCTAAAATATAGACAATGTCTTCCTTACCCCTGTGTTCTGAATTATCTTAATCCAGACCTGATTGGCTTCATTCTTATCTCTAAATACTGGGTTATAGATATATAAAGCAGCTTCTCAAAATCCAGAAATAATAATTACCACTCCAGACTAGATGTGTCTGGTGTAAGAACCAACAATTTAGGCCTCTGTTTTCTTATAAGCATTTTATAAAGGGGACCATACAATAATTGTTCTTTCATTTCTGGCTTATTTTACCTCACCAAATGTCCCACAGGTCCATTCACATCATTGCATGCCTCATAACTTCATTCCTTTTTGTCACAGCCCAATATTTGATCATATGTATACATCATCGTTCACCAATCTACTTCTCAGTCAGTGTATTCTTCAGCTACCTGCATTCATTAGGCTTCATGATAAGGCCCAAAGTCCATAGTCCATCAACACTCTCAATGTTAAATAATTTCATTGTTACCAAGAGAAAGATAGCCAATAAACACACCCTCACCAAACAGGAGCTCTAAACTTCCCCTTAACTCTTATCCCCCCTCCCCCAACTGCTCCATTATTTACCCCTGCTGTTGCTGTGGTACTGCTAATGTTTTCCTATTAAACATAGCCCATAATATCCAATAATAGTTTTCCCCCTGTACCCTGAACTTAAACACTCTTTGTACATGAATCATACCCTTAAAGCAGTTCCTGCAAGAACCCATTTATATTTCTAGTGTTAATCAGTGGGACACATACATCATACAACCCCGTTCAATCTTGTTCACCTTCAATATGGTAATATTAGTTATAGACCCACTAGAGAAATGCCTTCACTTTTATCTATTCCCTTACATTCACGCTCAACCTCATTAGCTAGCCATTAACCCATCTCTAGCTTCTATGTATCTCCAAGTCCCCTATATTCTGTATTATAAGCCTCTGATTTTACCTTTACCATGGTCATAAAACTGGAGTCATATAGTATCTATCTTTTGTGTCTGGCTTATTTCACTCAGCATTATGTCCTCAAGGCTCATCCATCTTGTCATGTGCTTCAGGACATCATTCCATCTTACTGATGCATAATATTCCATCATATGTATATACCACATTTTGTTAATCCACTTGTCTGTTGATCGGCACTTGGATTGTTTCCATCTTTTGGCGATTGTGAACAATGCTGCTATGAACATTGGTGTGCAAATGTCTATTTGTGTCACTGCTTTCAGCATTTCTGGGTATATACCAGGTATTGCTATTGCTGGGTCATAGGGCAACTTGATATTTAGTTTCCTACGGAACCGCCAAACTGTCTTCCATGGCAGCTGTACCATTATATATTCCCACCAGCAGTGCATAAGTGCCCCAATTTCTCCACAACCTCTCCAACATTTATAGTTTCTACAGGCTTGTTTTTAAAGTCTTCAAATACTTTCAATCTAGGGAAATATTTCTTATATTCAATCTAAAGCTTACTTATTCAGTCTTTTGTAACCATGTGGAATAACCCCCTTCTTGCAAAAATCTTTCTAATACAGAAAGAGAGGTTTTCAATCTCTATGTCTTCATTTATAGTCAATAACCAGCTCAGGTTTTGGAAGTTTCAAAGTGATTGATAAAAATCTTTATAATATTTATAATCCATACTTTCCAGTGAAATTTCAATTAATTTCAATTTTAAAATCATTTTATTGTTTGCAAAAGTTATAGCGAATTCAGGAATAAAACCCATCTAACTGATAGTAAGTCCTCTAAGAACAACCATTAATGTTTACTAATAATTTCCCAGGAATATTTACAACAAATGTCTCAATTTGGCAAAGTTAAGTTTTAAAAAGTATAAATATGACTATCCCACTGATTTTCAAGATGCACTCTTATTGTATCTCTACAAGATGACTGCAAGGGAAGTTTTGAAAATAGCTCCATCTAACATCACTGCTGCTGATCTTTCTGACTCCTCCCTTCCAGCTCTTTACAATGGCCTTCAGAGCCTACTGGATTACAGAGTCTGATCTTTTGTGCGATTATTCCAACTCTAGGGTAGACAGATAAGCCAAAAAGGATGAAGGGGGTGCTGTGATTTGGAAATAGCTAGCATGTCATCTTTTGACATAGAAAAATGAACTAAAAAATGGAAATGGAGAAAAAACATGTTGAAGCTGAAAAGAACAGCAATAGGGTTTGAAATTTCCAATAGGTAAGAGACTTGGAAATAAGCCTCTAAAATGCTAAAGAAAAATCTTGCAAATGTATTTTTTTAACACAAAATTTTAATTAACTTTATTTCCCCTACAGTCAACAACTTCTCTGCACTGAATTTTAAAGCAACGAAGTAAAATAAAATCCCCCAAATAGCAAGATATCAGATACCCTGCAAATGTATTTTTTGACTGTGATTTCATGTTAAAATGTTTGTTTTTAAATATGTGAAGATCATTAAAAATTGTAACTGTAGTACTTTCAGACCTAATTGTACCAGATGTTTTTTTACTTATATAATCTGAAAAATAACCTATAACTTTAGAATGCACCATTGTAAGAAAACTACCAAAAGAAACTACCAAAGGCTGTGATTGGCACACCAGGGTTTTACTTATTTTTGTTTGTTTATAATTAATTTTAAAAACCAGGTATTTCAGGTACATTTATTTCCTTTTGCAGAGTTTAGCTTTTCTTTCCTGATGCATTTAATGTATTATTTTTTAAAAGAATTTGAAAACCCCAACATCTCCAAATTGAAAAGCTCTGTAATTAAACTTCAAAGAAAATTAAAATCAATTCAGACAATCCGTGTTGGCTTGATTTTTTAAAAAATTTTTTATTAATTTTAAATTTAAAAAATATGACAACAAAGAAACACAAACATTCTTAATATATAATCATTCTGTTATATATAATCAGTAATTCACAATATCCTCACATAGTTGCATATTCATCATCATGATCATTTCTTAGAACATTTGCATCAATTCAGAAAAAGAAATAAAAGACAACAGAACAAGAAATAAAATCAAAACAGAAAAAAAAAATTATACATACCATACCCCTTACCCCTTCCCTTCATTGATCACTAGCATTTCAAACTAAATTTATGTTAACATTTATTCCCCTTATTATTTAATTTTATTCCATATGTTCTACTCATCTGTTGACAAGGTAGATAAAAGGAGCATCAGACACAAGGTTTTCACAATCACACAGTCACATTGTGAAAGCTATATCATTATACAATCATCATCAAGAAACATGGCTACTGAAATACAGCTCTACATTTTCAGGCAGTTCCCGCCAGCCTCTCCATGTTGGCTTGATTTTTAAAGTGGCTTTGGGAAATGAAAAGTGCATAAGTTTTCCATTACATTTTATATGGGAGTGGGAAATCATCAAATTGAAGGAAAAACAGATGAATCATCTCCAGCAGAGAAAAACAAAGTACACGTAATAACAGAATGGATGGATGGGTCAAATATTATCCCAAAATCTTAAAAGACAGCACAAACTTCTACACTAGACAAATATGAAATCTGATTTTGTGGAATGGTAAAAGTTGAACAGGGATAAGGAATTTGCAAGACGTTAAATAATCAAGACAACTTCACTTTTTAATAGGACTACAAGCGTAAGCATTTGTTTCTTTTTTTTAGAAATATATTGTTATTTATTTATTTTTTACATGGGCAGGCACCAGGAATTGAACCCGGGTCTTCTGGCATGGCAGGCAAGCATTCTAGCCTGCTGAACCACCGTGGTCCGCCCAGCATTTGTCTCTTGATGCTTCTTGTGGTTAGTTACTATACTTTGTTCTTAGGGAAAGCTCTAAGACATATCTAATTCTTTTTGTTTTCATGGAACACAAATTATTTGACTTTTTTTTCAAAAAAAGGAAATGACCCAAAACATTAGAAATATTGCTTTGTGCCTGGTTTAGAAATTAGAAATCTTATTCCTGTCTCTGCTACTAACTACACAACCATGCATAAGTCATTCGGTGTTAGTTTCCATGTTTACAAAATCGGAATTAAAGTATCATTCCTATCTAGAGTACAGGACTGCTAGAAAGACCTAGTAAGACAGCCCTCCTTATCAGCAAATGAATTCTTAACGATGAATTAACAAATGGAACAGTACTTTGAAAATCATTAAGCCTTAAACATATGTGAGATATTATTTGCATTAACAAAGCCATAGGATCTGCATTCCCAGAGGTGTAAGGAAAGGCAGAAAAAATTCTGTGTAGGGATGATTGCAATGTGAATCTGTTCAGGAAGAGAAAAGCAGACCAGGCAATTTGGAAAGGATTCTTCAGCTACCATAAGGCAAATTTTAGACCCCACCCACAAACTCACAAGGGAGGTAGGCCAAAACTTCATTCTGCCCAAAGCCACAGACTCCCTAAAGCTACTTACGGATATTCTTTTAATAGAAAAGCAAGGGGAAAACTGTTCTACTCACCTGCTTTAAAAATTAAGAACAGGAAATACAAACTATATTCAAGAAACACAGAACAAGGGGCAGCAGAAAACAGTGGAAAGAGCATTGAACTCTCCAAGAGCCAGGAGACTTGGCTGTTAGTAAGCAGCAGCAAAGCTGCAACATCTGTTAAATGAGAGGGGTAGATTAGAAAGGCCTTCAGAGTCACTTCCAGCTAAAAATACTACAGCACCTAAAGAAATGTAACAACTAATCTAAACTATGCTTTAGTCTTTTCTGCAATATAACCAATTAAGGAAAAAGAGGAAAACAGAGGTAGAGAATGAAATAAGGAAGAAGAGAAAGGAAAGCAATGAAAGGTATGGAAAAATCACTAAGGGGTAGACACACACAGATTCTATTCCTTCCCAACCCCCAATAACAAACATGTATGAATAAAGAGACAGAGAAAAAGACACACACTAACAAAAAGACATTCAGATATAGAAAGGAATATATGTACACAGAGACTTTGGTGAAGTTATGCTCTTATTTTGTGATCCTAAAGCTTTTAAATGCAAAACTACCAAAAAATGTTAAATGCAATATACTTTTTGTATTAAAAGTTACAAATGGAAATTAATATTTTAAAATTTCAACTTATGTGTAAGACTAAAACAAAAAATGTTTATTTGGTACAAAATTTGTATTTTGACTAGTGCATTTCCTAATATAACTTATGTAGACAGCTTAATTGAACACCATAAGTACATGGAACCTTGGTAGGACATGAGATTTTCTTGGTTTGTCCAGAGTGATAAAGCCCAGAGTGAGTTGAACAGTGAATTAAAAAGTATTTGCAAAGTACCCTTCAGGAAATGGTGAGAACGGGGGAAAATTCAACTTTCCCAAGTTGAATTCTTGATATTCTCACAAGCAGTGTGGACAACCAAAGTTATAGGCTGAGCCCCCAGTCTTGGGGTTTGTTCACATGAAACTTAACCCCAAAAAGGATAGGTCAAGCCTACTTAAAATTAGGCCTAAGAGTCACCCCCAAGAGAACCTCTTTTGTTGCTCAGATGTGGCCTCTCTCTCTAGCCAAAACAACAAGCAAACTCACCACCCTCTCCCTGTCTACGTGGGACATGACTCCCAGGGGTGTGGACCTTCCTGGCAACGTGGGACAGAAATCCTAGAATGAGTTGAGACTCAGCATCAAGGGATTGAGAGAACCTTCTTGACCAAAAGGGGGAAGAGTGAAATGAGACAAAGTGTCAATGGCTGAAGAGATTCCAAACAAAGTCAGGAGGTTATCCTAGAGGTTATTCTTACACATTAAGTAGATATCACCCTGTTATTCAAGATGTAACAGAGAGGCTGGAGGGAACTGCCTGAAAATGTAGAGCTGTGTTCCAGTAGCCATGTTTCTTGAAAATGATTGTGTAACGATAAAGCTTTCACAATGTGACTGTGTGATTGTGAAAACGTTGTGTCTGATGCTCCTTTTATCTACCTTGTCAACAGATGAGTAGAACATATGGAATAAAAATATATAATAGGGGGAACAAATGTTAAAATAAATGTAGTTTGAAATGCTGGTGATCAATGAAAGGGAGGGGTAAGGGGTATGGTACACATAAATTTTTTTTTCTGTTTTCGTTTTATTTTTTCTGAATAGATGCAAATGTTCTAAGAAATGATCATGATGATGAATATGCAACTATGTGAATTACTGATATTGTGAATTACTGATTATATATGTAGAACAGAATGATCAAAATAGGAATGTTTGCATTTGTTTGGTGTTCTTTGGTATTTAAAAAAATTTGAAAACTTACAAATGGATCCACTTCAAGGCCTTTGCCTCCTGCACTATATAAACATCAAGTCAAAGACTGAAGACTATCTACTTCTGCCATACACTCATATTTTTGAGCAAATGTCACTTGATAATTTGGGATCTCATATACCTTAGGTCATTTCCAGTCAAACAAGCCAAAGATGATCTTTCCTAAAATAGAAATGTTTCCCAGGAATTATTTTTATGCATCAGGGCTTAGCATTATTTTGCTTCCCCACAGGCAAGATTTAAATGTTTTAATTTAATAGTTACAACATATGTAAATTATAAATCCTACATTCCCATTTAAAGTCCATCTTTGGGAATTTTACTAATCTTTTCTGTATTGTGTACAGGGCACTGGACAATGTAACCCTAGCACTTCATTTTTATTCCCTCCAAGTTGAGGCCCATGTGACCTTCTGGCTCTTCTGAACTCTAGGCCTCTTTAGGAATTTATAGACTGGGGACCTAATTTGTACTTTGCTACTAATCAGCACAAAGATGAATAGAGGGGCATCTACTCAGTTTCAGATCTGCTTTTGTAGAAAGGACTTCTACTTGGGAGTAGATGGTAAGTGATACACATTCATTGCAAAGGACAGCCCAGATCAACAAGTATGGAAAACACAGGGGCTTCTGATTTTTATTGCCCTTTCTATTGCCATTCTGCTAGGAACTCTGCAAAACTGTATGAATTTTCACTTCTGTAAAGAGAATACTATTACTCAAACATATCTTTGCAGGATTCATAGGAAGCTTTTCTTTCTTATAGACAATGAGGGTCGGGGAAAAAAAAACACAAAACTCTCTGATATTTTGGTTTGTGTCATGTGCATCCCTTTTACTGTCATCTACGCTCTGATGGATCACTGGATATTTGGAGATACCATGTGCAAACTGACTTCCTATGTGCAGGGCGTTTCCATCTCTGTGTCCATATTTACACTCGTGTTAATTGCTATTGAAAGATACCAGCTGACTGCAAAGCCCCGTGGCTGGAAGTCCAGTATATGTCATGCCCACTGGTGTGTCAAACATTGATTTGGCTGTTTTCTCTTCTCTTGTCCATTCCTTTCTTCCTGTCCTACCACCTCACTGATGAGCCCTTCTACAATCTCTCTCTCCCCACTGACCCCTATGCCCACCAAGTCACCTGTGTAGAGAACTGGCCTTCTAAAATGAACCAGCTCCTCTTTACCACCTCCCTGTTTATGCTCCAGGATTGTGTCCCTCTAGGCTTCATCCTCATCTGCTACCTGAAGACTGCAATCTGCCTCCACAGGAGAAATGGAAAGGTCGACAGGAAGAGGGAAAATGAGAACCAGCTCAGTGGGAATAAGCAGGTCAACATGATGTTGATTTCCATTGTGGTGACCTTTGGGGTCTACTGGCTGCCCTTAAACATCTTCAATATTATCTACAACTGGTATCATGACATGCTGATGAGCTACCACCATGACCTGGTATTTATAATTTGCCATTTGGTTGCTATGGTTTCTACATGTATAAATCCTCTCTTTTGTGGTTTTCTCAACGAAATATCCAGAAGGACCTGGTTGGTGCTTATTCACCACTGCTCGTGCTTTGCACCCCAGGAAAGATATGAAAACACTGCCATCTCCACTATGCACACAGATGAATCCAGGGGGTCTTTACAATTGGCTCACATACCAACAGGTATATTGTTAATACCTAATGCTGTCATCCTTTGTCACAAATGATAGCAGCTAGGCCAGTGAGAGGCAAGCAGCATTGATGGCTACAGAACCAAGTCGCCAAATCCTTTTATTCAGTGGAATACCCACAAAAGTTATTACTAACAATATGCCTGGTAAAAACAATACTCTATGTATTTAGCATTGAAGCACTTCTGTTTTCAGATACGGAACCCGTAACTTTCAACCATATAACCATTCAATTACTTACCATACTCAGAAAGTCCCCTATTATAATTGATTAATTAGTTACCAAACTAGTTAAAGGATTGGAAGTAGAAGTAGTAGTTTTAACTCAACATTTAAAGTAAGTATAATTAATTCTCATGCCTGAATAAGATTCAATTCTCTAGTTTATAACAGTACATTTTCTTCACTGACAATACTAATAGCACTACTAGAACCTGGCCACAAACTCTTTAGCACTCTAATTATTCTAGAAATTACTTTAACTTTTTAGTAGCCAATGTAAATGGAGCTTTCATTACGAAAAAGGGTTTTATCTCTGATCCTTTATGTATACAAAGTAGGGGTCATTGTGATGCTATCATTGGGTATGAAGGATTTCATCAATAGCAATCTTATAATTAATTTCTGATTGCTTAAAACCTCTCATACATCTTATGACTTAAACAGTTCAAAAGTTTCCCTCATCCTCACAAAGTTACTTACACAGGAATCAGATAATTATCACACAGGATATTAAACTATAGCCATTAGATCAATGACTTTTATTAAATCGTGACTTAGATAAATTTCCTTTACACTTACTAAATTTGAACTGCAGCTTATTTGTCAAAAATTTAGCTGTATTTTCTTCTTTCTTTTGAATAAAAGGTAATGTGTCTCTGAATACCTGTCACTTTTCTGTTTTGTTTTTCAGTCTTCATGTTTCCCCCTTCCTAATATCTGAAATCTCTTCTCTCTTGCCCTCACTGTCATACTCTCTCTTTTTCCCTCCTCTTCAAGATTTCTATTCTCTGTTACATCATTTTGGGATACTATGAACAACAAAAGCTCCGCAAGACACCCAAATGAAATAAAGTGTAACACTCCCAAAATACTGGCTACAAATAAAAGCTCTTATCTAAAAGCTGACTTCAAATTGTATCAGGTCAGAATCCTTAAGGTACAGGATTGTAGACCCTAGCCCTGGGAGCAGTCATACTCTCCCCTAGGTGAGCTTTCTATCTGTTCTAAAGTGGTTAGTCCTATAATTCAGATCCAATATGATATTTTACTTACTTAGTAAAGATATATTGATTCTAGTTTCTATTACTAAAATGAGTGCAATCAAATCACTGAAACCTGAAAAGGACATCAAACTCTGACACTACTCCTTCCCTGCCAACCCTTCTCACCACCACCACAAATACACCCAGTTTCCTCTAACCTCCACACCCAATACCCATCCTTCTCCTGTAAAACTGTTTTGTCTTTCTTTTAAACTTTTCTTGAGCTCTAATGAGACAAGAGTCACTAGTGATATAACTGTCAATAATAGCCTTTGTTGGATTTGTTTTTACCTCAAAAAAAAGTAGTGAATTAAGTGCGTTTTTAAACACACGCCTCTAACTTTCAAGGACTTATGTCTGACAGAGAGGGGGATAGGGTCCATATAAGAAAGTATAATGGAACTGGAAACCAAACGTCAAGGGGGCCCAGAGGTGGGAAAATCATATATGAGAGGAAACATGGAAAGATTTCAGGAAAATCAACTTTCCTCTGTTTTTTTTTTTTTTTTGCACTATTTGTGGATGGTTCACATCATCCAGAGTCACTTGTAAGAATGAAATAGAGCCTCATTTTCTCACTCACCTTTCTCCCAGCCTGTGATCTCCCTTCTAAGAATCCTCCTGAGGCTGGAACCTCATCATGTTTGCTAGATAGCCCTACCCTAGAAACATAGGTTCCTCTAGTCAAAGATCCAAAGATCTGCTTTTCTATCCGCTGATCAAATCATATTGCTCTGAGAACAATTTCCCACATCTTTGAAAGTTTCTGGGAAAGAAGACTACTAGCGAGATAAATGTTCATACCCTCAAAAAATTAGTAAATAAACTATTCTGAATACATCTGTCCAGTGAAGCTGAGCTGAATGAGAAAATGCTAAAATATACTTACATCAAGCCCCTAAGTTTTCTCTCTGCTTACTTTTTCTTTAGTATTACTTTTTATTTTTTCTTATCATAGAAGTGTGGATTTATAGAACAGTCATGCATAAAATACAGGATTCTGATACATCACCACCAAAACCTTGCATTGGTGTGAAACATTTATTACAACTGATAATAGCACATTTTATAATTGTACTAATAATTAAAGTCCATGGCTTAATGTAGGGTTCCCTGTTTGTGTAGTGTAGTTCCATGGATTCTTAAACATTCTTTATTCTGTTACCATATTTAAAATAATATTTCCCATTTTAATCATATTCAGATACATATATTTCAGTGCCGTTAATTGTGTTCACAATGTTGTGCTATCATCATCACCGTCCATTACCTAAACATTTCTATCATACCAAATAGGAACCGTATACATTTTAAGGTTTAACTTCCCATTTCTTAACCCCCACTATGTCTCCTGCTAAAATATAGTTTAGATTCTGACTCTATAATATTCTAATTGTGTCAAATCAGTGAGAGCATACAATATTTATCCTTTTGTGTCTGGCTTATTTCACTCAACATGATGTCTTCAAGGTTCTTCCATGTTGTCATACGTATCACACTTCATTCCTTTTTGTGGTTAAATAATATTCTACTGTATGTATACACCACATTTTATTTTTCTGTTCATTGGTTGATGGATACTAAGCTGCTTCCATCTTTTGAAAATTGTGAATAATGCCACTATGGACATCAGTGTGCAAATTATTTGTGTGAATCCCTGCACTCTTTGGAGTACATACCTAGTGGTGGAGTTTCTGGTTCAAATGGTAATTCTATGCTTTGCTTTCTTAGGAACTGCCCAACTGTCTCTCACAGTGACTGCACCATTTTACATTCCTACCAGCTACAAATGAATATTCCTACTTCTCCATATTCTCTCCAAAACCTATTATTTTTCCCTTAAAAAAAATAATAACAGCCATTCTAATGGGTGTGAAATGGCATCGCATTGTGGTTTTGATTTGCATTTCCCTAATGGCTAATGACATTGAGCATCATTTCTTGTGCTTTTTGGCCATTTGTCTTTTTTGGAGAGATTTCTATTTGTCTTTTGCCCATTTTTTAATACAGTTGTTTGTCCTTCTGCTGCTAAATTGCAGGATTTTATATCATGTTCTCCACTCTAAGCTGAGGATGAAGAGCAGATTCTCTGTGCAATGAAAAGAGTCATTCTCCTTTTCCTATAAGCTTTGGTTTTTGTAGAATAATAAAGAGCAATATATTAAACACTCATTATGTATTTAGCACTGTATTAAAGAATAGAAAAAGTATAAGGCACAGCTTTAAAGAGTTTACAGTCTAGTTAAGATTTTGAAAAGTTTATGTTGTACCAAAGGAGTTCTTTTAATCCATTCCTGTGGGTATAGACCACTTACATGTGGGACCTTTTGATTAGGTTATTTCAATTGAGATGTGACCCTCCTCAGTAAAGGTGAGTCTTTATCCTCTTACTGAAATCCTTCATATGAGAATAAAACACAGGAAAAAACCTCCAGAGAAGCAGAAAGAGGAAGCCACTGAAACCAGAAGCTGAAACAATGAAACCCAGGAGAGAAGGACCAGCAGATGCTGGCCATGAGCATATCCATTATCAGAGGAGTTCAAATACCACCTGATGATGCCTTGAACTGGACATTTTTCATGGCCTCAGAACTGCAAACTTGTAAGTTAATAAATCCCCACTGTAAAAGCCAGCCCATTTCTGATATACTGCATTTCTCCAGCTTTAGTAAAAAAAAAAAAACATTGTCTAACACACTTATCCACTGTTGGTAGGAATGTCAAATGGTACAACCACTGTAGAAGGCAGTCTGGTGGTTCCTCGGGAAGCTAAGTATAGAATTGCCATATGACCTGGCAATACCATTGCTAGGTATCTACTCAGAGAACATGAGGGCAAAGACACAAACAGACAATTGCACACCAGTGTTTACAGCAGCATTATTTACAACTGCCAAGAGATGGAAACAGCCCAAATGTCCATCAACAGACGAGTGGCTAAACAAGCTGTGGTACATACATATGATGGAATATTATGCAGCTGTAAGACAGGATAAAGTTATGAAGTACATAACAACATGGATGGACCTTAAGGACATTATGCTGCGTGAGGTTAACCAGAAACAAAAGGACAAATACCATATGGTCTCACTGATATGAACTAACATTAATATATGGACTTGGATAATTTCAGTTAAGAACAGAGGTCATCAGAAGATAGAAATAAGGTAGATATTGGGTAACTGGGACTGAAAGGATACAGACTGTGCAACAGGACTGATAGTAAAAATTTAGAAATGGACAGCACAATACTACCTAACTGTAATACAATAATGTTAAAACACTGTATAAAGCTGAATGTGAGAATGATAGAGGGAGGAACCCTGGGGGCACAAATGAAATCAGAAGGAAAGATATATACTAAAGACTGAGATGGTATAATCTAGGAATGCCTAGAATATATAATGACAGTGGCTAAATGTGCAAATTTAAAAATGTTTTGGATGGAGAAGAACAAAGGAATGTCAATATTGCAGGGTGTTGAAAACAGACTGTAATTCATATTTTAAAACTTTAACATGTGTGAGACTAAAGCAAAAAATGTTTATTTGGTACAAAATTTATATTTCGACTAGTGCATTTCCTAATATAACTTATGTGGACAGCTTAATTGAATACCGTAAGTACATGGAACTTTGAGCAGGGCATGAGATTTTGTAGGTTTGTCCAGAGTGATACCTCAGTGAATCCCAGAAGGATTTGAACAGTGAATAAAAAAGTATTTGCAAAGTCCCCTTGGGGGAATGGTGAGAAAGGGGGAAAATTCAACTTCCCCAAGTGGAGAATTCTTGATATTCTCACAAGCAGTGGGGACAACCAAAGTAATAGGCTGAGCCCCCAATCTTGGGGTTTGTTCATATAAACTTAACCCCACAAAGGATAGGCTAAGCCTACTTAAAATTAGGCCTAAGAGTCACCCCCAAGAGAACCTCTTTTGTTGCTCAGAAACAAAAGCCAACACGACAAGCAAACTCACTGCCCTCCCCCTAGGACATGACTCCCAGGGGTGTGGACCTTCCTGGCAACATGGGACAGAAATCCTAGAATGAGTTGGGACTCAACCTCAAGGGACTGAGAAACCTTCTCAACTGAAAGAGGGAAGAGAGAACTGAGATAAAATAAAGGGTCAATGGCTGAGAGATTCCAAACAGAGTTGGGAGGTTATCCTGGAGGTTATTCTTACACATTAAATAGATATCACCTTTTTAGTTAAGGCGTAGCAGAGAGGCTGGAGGGAGCTGCCTGAAAATGTAGAGCTGTGTTCCAGTAGACATGTTTCTTGAAGATGATTGTATAATGATATAGCTTTTGCAATATGACTGTGTGATTGTGAAAACCTTGTGTCTGATGCTTCTTTTATCTACCTTATGGACAGATGGATTAAAACTAAATAAATAATAGGGGGAACAAATGTTAAATTTAGTAGATTGAAATGCTAGTGATCAACGAAAGGGAGGGGTACCGGGAATGGTATGTATGAATTTTTTTCTGTTTTCTTTTTATTTCTTTTTCTGAATTGATGCAAATGTCCTATGAAATGATCATGATGATGAATATACAACTATGTGATGAAAAAAAAGAGTGTTCATATTGTATGTTGACTGTTTTATTAATAAAAATTTAAAACAAAAACACTACCTAAAAGAAAGTTAAGAATAGCTGAAGGCTATTACTTACTGAAGGTTATTACTTACTGAAGGCTTGAATGTTTTCTTTTTTTTTAAAATTTATTTGTGAATTAAAAAAATTTAACAACAAAAACAATAACATATCATTCCGTTCTACATATATAATAATATATAATCAGTAATTCACAGTATCATCATATAGTTGCATATTCATCATTTCTAAGAACATTTGCATCAATTCAGAGAAAGAAATAAAAAGACAACAGAAAAAGAAACAAAACGAAAACAGGAAAAAAAAGATTATACATACCAAATCCTTACCCCTTCCTTTCATTGATCACTAGCATTTCAAACTAAATTTAACATTTGTTCCCCCATTATTTATTTTTATTCCATATGTTCTACTTGTCTTTTGACAAGGTAGATAAAAGGAGCATCAGACACAAGGTTTTCACAATCACAGTCACATTGTGAAAGCTATGTCATTATTCAATCATCATCAAGAAACATGGCTACTGGAACACAGCTCCACATTTTCAGGCAGTTCACTCCAGCCTCTCCATTACATCTTGAATGACACGGTGATATCTACTTAATGCGTAAGAATAACCTCCAGGATAACCTCTCGACTCTGTTTGGAATCTCTCAGTCATTGACACTTTGTCTCATTTCACTCTTCCCCCTTTTGGTCGAGAAGGTTTTCTCAATTCCTTGATGCTGAGCCCCAGCTCATTCTAGGGTTTTTCTCAATCCCTTGATGCTGAGTCTCAGCTCATTCTAGGATTTCTGTCCCACGTTGCCAGGAAGGTCCACACCCCTGGGAGTCATGTCACACATAGACAGGGAGAGGGTGGTGAGTTTGCTTGTTGTGTTGGCTGGAGAGAGGCCACATCTGAGCAACAAAAGAGGCTCTCTTGGGGGTGACTCTTAGGCCTAAATTTTAAGCAGGCTTGACCTATCCTTTGTGGGGTTAAGTTTCATATGAACAAACCCCAAGACCGGGGGCTCAGCCTATAGCTTTGGTTGTCCACACTGCTTGTGAGAATATCAAAAATTCAACTTGGGGAAGTTGAATTTTCCCCTGTTCTCACCATTCCCTGAAGGGGACTTTGCAAATACTTTTTCACTCACTGATCGAATCACTCTGGGATTCATCGGGGCATCACTCTGGACAAACCAACAAAATCTCATGTCCTACTCAAGATTCCAAGTACTTAGGGTGTTCAATCAACCTATCTACATAAGTTATATTAGGAAATGCACTAGTCAAAATATAAATTTTGTACCAAATAAACACTTTTTGCTTTAGTCTCACACATAAGGTGAAATTTTAAAATATTAATTACCATCTATTTTCAGCACCCTGCAGTAATGACATTGCTTTCTTCCTCATGCAAAAACATTTTTTTAATTTGTACATTTAGTCACTATCATTGTACACTCTATGTATTCCTAGATTATACCATCTCAATCTTTTTCATCTATCTTTCTTTCTGATCTTATTTGTGCCCCCAGCCCACCTCCCTCTATCATTCTCACATTCAGCTTCATTCAGTGTTTTAACATAATTGTATTACAGTTAGGTAGTATTGTGCTGTCCATTTCTGAGTTTTTATATCCAGTCCTGTTGCACGATCTGTATTCCTTCAGCTCCAATTACCCCATATCTTCTTACCCTATTTCTATCTCCTGATGGTCTCTATTACCAATGACATATTCCAAGTTTATTCACTAATTTCAGTTCATATTAGTGAGACCATACAGTATTTGTCCTTTTGTTTTTGGCTAATCTCACTCAGCATAATGTCCTCAAGGTCCATCCATGTTATTACATACTTCATAACTTTCTTCTGTCTTACAGCTGCATAATATTCCATCGTATGTATATACCACAGTTTGTTTAGCCACTCGTCTGTTGATGGACATTTTGGCTGTTTCCATCTCTTTGCAATTGAAAGTAATGCTGCTATAAACATTGGTGTGCAAATGTCCGTTTATGTCCTTGCCCTTAGGTCCTTTGAGTAGATACCTAGCAATGGTATTGCCGGGTCATATGGCAATTCTATATTCAGTTTTTTTTTTTAATAATTAAAAAAATCAACTAACACAACATTTAGAAATCATTCCATTCTACATATACAATCAGTAATTCTTAATATCATCACATAGATGCATATTCATCATTTCTTAGTACATTTGCATCGATTTAGAAAAAGAAATAGAGAGACAGCAGAAAAAGAAATAAAACGATAATAGAGAGAAAAAATTAAAAAATAAAATAAAAAAATATAAAAAATAAAAAATAAAAAAAAACTGTACCTCAGATGCAGCTTCATTCAGTGTTTTAACATAATTACATTACAGTTAGGTAGCATTGTGCTGTCCTTTTCTGAGTTTTTGTATCCAGTCTTGTTGCACAGTCTGTATCCCTTCAGCTCCAATTACCCATTATCTTACCCTGTTTCTATCTCCTGATGGTCTCTATTACCAATGACATATTCCAAGTTTATTCTCGAATGTCGGTTCACATCATTGGGACCATACAGTATTTGTCCTTTAGTTTCTGGCTAGACTCACTCAGCATAATGTTCTCTAGGTCCATCCATGTTATTACATGCTTCATAAGTTTATTCTGTCTTAAAGCTGCATAATATTCCATCATATGTATAAACCACAGTTTGTTTAGCCACTCGTCTGTTGATGGACATTTTGGCTGTTTCCATCTCTTTGCAATTGTAAATAATGCTGCTATAAACACTGGTGTGCAAATGTCCGTTTGTGTCTTTGCCCGTAAGTCCTCTGAGTAGATACCTAGCAATGGTATTTCTGGGTCGTATGGCAATTCTATATTCAGCTTTTTGAGGAACTGCCAAACTGCCTTCCACAGTGGTTGCACCATTTGACATTCCCACCAACAGTGGATAAGTGTGCGTCTTTCTCCACATCCTCTCCAGCACTTGTCATTTTCTGTTTTGTTGATAATGGCCATTCTGGTGGGTGTGAGATGATATCTCATTGTGGTTTTGATTTGCATTTCTCTAATGGCCAGGGATGTTGAGCATCTCTTCATGTGCCTTTTGGCCATTTGTACTTCCTCTTCTGAGAAGTGTCTGTTCAAGTCTTTTTCCCACTTTGTAATTGGATTGGCTGTCTTTTTGTTGTTGAGTTGAACAATCCTTTATAAATTCTGGTTACTAGACTTTTATCTGATATTTCGTTTCCAAATATTGTCTCCCATTGTGTTGGCTGTCTTTTTACTTTCTTGATGAAGTTCTTTGATGCACAAAAGTGTTTAATTTTGAGGAGTTCCCATTTATTTATTTATTTCTTCAGTGTGCTTGCTTTGGGTGTAAGGTCTATAAAACCGCCTCCAGTTATAAGATTTATAAGATGTTTCCCTACATTTTCCTCCAACTGTTTTATGGTCTTAGACCTAATGTTTAAGTCTTTGATCCATTTTGAGTTAACTTTTGTACAGGGTGTGAGATATGGGTCCTCTTTCATTTTTTTTGTGTATGGATATCCAGTTCTCTAGGCACCATTTATTGAAGAGACTGTTCTGTCCCAGGTGAGTTGGCTTGACTGCCTTATCAAGGATCAATTTTCCATAGATGAGAGGACACTCTATTCGATTCCATTGGTCAATATATTTATTTTTATGCCAGTAACATGCTGTTTTGACCACTGTAGCTTCATAATATGCCTTAAAGTCAGGCAGCGTGAGACCTCCGACTTCATTTTTTTTTCCTCAGGATACTTTTAGCTATTCGGGGCATCCTGCCCTTCCAGGTAAATTTGCTTATTGGTTTTTATATTTCTGAAAAGTAAATTGTTGGGATTTTGATTGGTATTGCATTGAATCTGTAAATCAATTTAGGTAGAATTGACATCTTAACTATATTTAGTCTTCCAATCCATAAACACGGTACGCCCTTCCATCTATTTAGGTCTTCTATGATTTCTTTTAAAAATTTCTTGTAGTTTTCTTTGTATAGGTCTTTCATCTCTTTAGTTAAATTTATTCCTAAATATTTTATTCCTTTGGTTGCAATTGTAAATGGAATTTGTTTCTTGATTTCCCCCTCAGACTGTTTATTACTAGTGAATAGAAACACTACAGATTTTTGAGTGTTGCTCTTGTAACCTGCCACTTTGCTGTACTTGTTTATTAGCTCTAGTAGTTTTGCTGTGGATTTTTCGGGGTTTTCGACATATAGTATCATATCATCTGCAAACAGTGAGAGTTTTACTTCTTCCTCTCCAATTTTAATGCCTTGTATTTCTTTTTCTTGTCTAATTGCTCTGGCTAGAACTTCCAACACAATGTTGAATAACAGTGGTGATAGTGGACATCCTTGTCTTGTTCCTGATCTTAGGGGGAAAGTTTTCAGTTTTTCCCCATTGAGGATGATATTAGCTGTGGGTTTTTCATATATTGCCTTTATCATTTTAAGGAAGTTCCCTTGTATTCCTATCCTTTGAAGTGTTTTCAACAGGAAAGGATGTTGAATTTTGTCAAAAGCCTTCTCTGCATCAATCAAGATGATCATGTGGTTTTTCTGCTTTGATCTGTTGATATGGTGTATTACATTAATTGATTTTCTTATGTTGAACCATCCTTGCATACCTAGGATGAATCCTACTTGGTCATGATGTATAATTCTTTTAATGTGTTGCTGGATTCGATTTGCTAGAATTTTGTTGAGGATTTTTGCATCTATATTCATTAGAGAGATGGGTCTGTAGTTTTCTTTTTTTGTAATATCTTTGTCTGGTTTTGGTATGAGGGTGATGTTTGCTTCATAGAACGAGTTAGGTAGCTTTCCCTCCTCTTCAATTTTTTTTGAAGAGTTTGAGCAGGATTGGTACTAATTCTCTCCAGAATGTTTGGTAGAATTCACATGTGAAGCCATCTGGTCCTGGACTTTTCTTTTTGGGTGGCTTCTTAATGACTGATTCTATTTCTTTACTTGTGACTTGTTTGTTGAGGTCATCTGTTTCTTCTTGAGTCAAAGTTGGTTATTCATGCCTTTCTAGGAAGTTGTCCATTTCATCTACATTGTTGTATTTATTAGCATAAAGTTGTTCATAGTATCTTGGCATTACTTCCTTTATTTCTGTGGGGTCCCTGGTTATGTCTCCTTTTCTATTTCTGATTTTATTTATTTGCATCCTCTCTCTTCTTCTTTTTGTCAATCTCGCTAAGGGTCCATCAATCTTATTGATTTTCTCGTAGAACCAACTTCTGGTTTTATTGATTTTCTCAATTGTTTTCATGTTCTCAATTTCATTTATTTCTGCTCTGATCTCCATTATTTCTTTCCTTTTGCTTGCTTTGTTTGCTGTTATTTCTCTCGTTCTTCCAAGTGGAGAGTTAATTCCTTGATTTTTGCCCTTTCTTCTTTTTTGATACAGACATTTACGGCAATAAATTTTCCTATTAGCACTGCCTTTGCTGCATCCCATAAGTTTTGATATGTTGTGTTTTCATTTTCATTTGCCTCGAGATATTTACTGATTTCTCTTGTAATCTCTTCCTTGACCCACTGGTTGTTTAAGAGTGTGTTGTTGAGCCTCCACATATTTGTGAATTTTCTGGCACTCTGCCTGTTATTGATTTCCAACTTCATTCCTTCATGATCTGAGAAAGTGTTTTGTATGATTTCAATCTTTTTAAATTTATTGAGACTTCCTTTGTGACACAGCATATGGTCTATCTTTGAGAATGATCCATGAAAACTTGAGAAAAAGGTGTATCCTGCTGTTGTGGGGTGTAATGTTCTATAAATGTCTGTTAAGTCTGGCTCATTTATTGTATTATTGAAATTCTCTGTTTCTTTATTGATCCTCTGTCTAGATGTTCTGTCCATTGATGAAAGTGGGAAATTGAAGTCTCCAACTATTATGGTAGATGTGTCTATATCTCTTTTCAGGGTTTTCAGTGTTTGCCAAATGTATTTTGGAGCATTTTGGCTTGGTGCATAAATATTTATGATTGTTATGTCTTCGTGTTGAATTGTTCCTTTTGTTAATACATAGTACCCTTCTTTGTCTCTTTTAACTGTTTTACATTTGAAGTCTAATTTGTTGGATATTAGTATAGCTACTCCTGCTCTTTTCTGATTGTTATTTGCATGAAATATCTTTTCCCAACCTTGCACTTTCAACCTATGTTTATCTTTGGGTCTAAGATGTAGTCCTGCAGACAGCATATAGATGGGTCCTGTTTTTTAATCTATTCTGCCAGTCTATGTCTTTTGATTGGGTAGTTTAATCCATTAACATTTAGTTTTATTACTGTATGGGTAGTACTTTCTTCTACCATTTTGTCTTTTGGATTTTATATGTCATATCCAATTTTCCTTCTTTTTACCTTTACTCATAGTCTTCCTTTCTACACTCTTCTCCACACCTCTCTCTTCTGTCTTTTCCTATCTGTCTCTAGTGCTCCCTTTATTATTTCTTGCAGAGCTGGTCTCTTGGTCACAAATTCTCTCAGTGATTTTTTGTCTGAAAATGTTTTAATTTCTCCCTTATTTTTGAAGGACTATTTTTCTGGATATTGAATTCTTGGTTGACAGTTTTTCTCTTTTAGTAATTTAAATAAATCATCCCACTGTCTTCTCCCCTCTATGGTTTCTGCTGAGAAATCTATGCATAGTCTTATTGGGCTTCCCTTGTATGTGATGGATTGCTTTTCCCTTGCTGCTTTCAAGATTCTCTCTTTCTCTTTGACCTGTGACATTTTGATTAGTAAGTGTCTTGGAGTACATCTATTTGGATCTATTCTCTTTGGGGTATGCTGCACTTCTTGGATATGTAATTTTAAGTCTTTCATAAGAGTTGGGAAATTTTGAGTGATAATTTCCTCCATTAGTTTTTCTCCTCCTTTTCCCTTCTCTTCTCCTTCTGGGACACCCACAACATGTACATTTGTGCGCTTCATATTGTCATTCCATTCCCTGAGTCCCTGCTCATATTTTCCCATTTTTTCCCCTATATTTTCTTTTTCCTGTCAGATTTCAGATGTTCCATTTTCTAGGTCACTAATCCTATCTTCTGCCTCTCAAAATCTACCATTGTAGGTTTTCATTGTTTTTTCATCTCTTCTTCTTTGTCTTTCATTCCCATAAGTTCTGTGATTTGTTTTTTCAGGCTTTTGATTTCTTCTTTTTGTTCATTCCTTGCCTTCTTTATACCCTCGCTCAATTCATTGATTTGGTTTTTGATGAGGTTTTCCATGTCTGTTCGTATATTCTGAATTAATTGTTTCAGCTTCTGTATCTCATTTGAATTGTTGGTTTGTTCCTTTGACTGGGCCATATCTTCAATTTTCCTAGTGTGATTTGCTATTTTTTGCTGGCGTCCAGACATTTAATTACTTTAATTAGTTTATTCTGGAGATTGCTTTCACTTCTTTTACCTAGGGTTTTCTTGATAGATGAATTCGTTGTCTATCTGTTCTTTGACATTCAGTTCAGCTTTTTCTGGACCTCTAGCTTAGGTTTTGTTTAACAGAGGAGAATTTTTCAGTTCTTGATTTCTTGTTTCTTGCCCTGCTTTTATCCACACCCTCCCCCCCCCGACCCTTAGGAGGGTCTACATAGGTATTATAGACCCCAGCCAGATTCTCCCAGACCAAACTGTCCTCCTATCAGCAAGAAAGAGTCACCTGCATTGGTTTTCCCTAATGGTGAGACCCAGCAGGTTCAAAGACTTTTCTGTGAAGTCTCAGGACTCTGTTTTTCTTATCCTGCCCAGTATGTGGCACTTGTCTGCCTCCAGGTCCCACCAGCATAAGATGATGCAGTACCTTTAACTTTTGCAGACTCTCCCTGCTGGGGGCGTGGTAGAGACAGATGAGAGGTTGTAGGCTGGTTTTAATGGCTAAATTACCAATCCCTTGTGCCTGAGTTCCATGAGTAAGGGATTCCACCTGAGTAGGGCTTCACCCCTCCCCTGGGGAAAGCACAGGCTCCAGACAAGCCCTCCAACAAGCTTGTTTCTACCTATGCCTGGGGAAGTTGCAGCCTGAGAAGTCCTGCCCATGTATCTCAAGGCAGTCGAGCCTTTGTAGAATCATAGCCACAAAAACTTCTGTTTCTTTTCTTTTTTTGTCTTTCCATCAGCCCTGTCACCTTGGCGCCGGGGCAAAAATGAGCAACCTCCACTTTGACCAGGTTCACCTGAGCTGGGGGCCTATTTTTAGTAGTCAGAATTTGTTAATTAATGCCACAATTGGTGTTTGGTTGGGTTCAGCCCCTGCTGCTGTTAAAGTCTCTTTCCTTTCCCCTCTGGGAAGCAGCCTATGGGGGAGGGGCGCTGGCCTCTGCAGCTTGGGGAACACATGGTTCTGGGGAGGCTCACAGACAGTCAAGCTGGTCCAGACTGGGGTACGCTGTGTGTTTGGTCACTGGCATGGCCCCTGGAGCCATTCTGTACTGTTTCTGGTTATTTTGTAGCTGTTCTGGAGGACGAACTAAAACGCGCACATTGCTAAGCCGCCATCTTGCTTGAATGTTTTCAAACCTATGTTTTATGAATTATCCAATGAGAGTATAAAAATATAATATTCATGATAGAGAGATTATAGTGATGTCATAAAACCACAAAATTCTGCGTCTTTTAGGACTTCACATAAAAATTTCTCAACAATCTTTTCTGACCCACCCTAAGGCTATTAGGATCCTCTAGTCACTGCTCCCATAGAATCGTATGTACATTTATTGCATTGTACCACAAAGGCCTGTTTACATGTGTTCCACCTCCCACCAGATATGAGCTTCTTGAGACATGAATGTGTCATGGCACCACTGCCAAGCACAGTTATCTGGCACAAAGTGAGAACTCAATCAAATACTTGTAGAATGTAGAAGCAGAATAACATCTGTGGTTATTTTTGCTAATTTTAGCTTGTAAATGGCTTGTGGATCCGAACAGTAAGTGGGATCTTCTACTCCCTAGGTCAGTATATGAGGAAGCAAAATGTCAAACTTCTTCCATCTGAAATTTTAGAATCAGATCTTATAGCAAATTAAAACCCTAAAAAATGGAAATATGTGACACATTTTTAAGTGATTTGAGATAAAAATTTAATTCAAGAGGCAGTGCTCAGGAAAACTGTACTGGCAGGAGGACAACAACACAGTTTAGTCACAGGGAAAGCTCAGAGGCAAGGTGTACTTCTATGGCTCAAATGTCATTTACCAGTTGTGTTAATGAGAGTCCACTAATTAGGTAAATCCTGGGACTTGAAGGAAATGCTCTCTTAACCTCTAATTAACTGAACTAATAGGTTCTTGGAGTAAACAACTTTTAGAAATGAAATGTCAGCCTTCCAGGACAACTAGCTTCCAAGGAAGTAGGCTCTATTTTGACTCTACTAGAAAAGAAATCAAAGTCACTCTATAAAAGGCTAAGGCAGGCAGAACTTGATTTTTTTTCCAGTAAGCCAAATTCCTTATCTCTGACGAGGGAACATAAAGCCTAAAAGGAAAAATTTTTTATTTGGAGGCAATTTTCCTCATCCTGGCATCCAGAAGATACCTTATGCTTTTTTACTGTAGCAGTGACCCTGACTCCTAGACACTGTCTCCAGATAGCCCTGTCTCCTGATGATTCACCTTTCTATTTTCTATGAAGTTTCTTAACTTAAAACAAAGGCAAATATCTTAATGTGTGTGTGTGTACATGTGTTAATAGCAAGAACCTAGGAAAATATCTGAAAAGAAACATCCAAAACAATATATATGGATTATCTCCACATGATAGGACTTTGGGTAACCTGTTTCTTCCTTGTTCCATCTTGCCTTCTAACCTCCCTCCTCATATCTTTCTTTTTGTCTATCTGCTCATCTGTATGTTATAATTATTCTACTAGGAACATATACTATTTGTATATTTTTAAGTGTATAACAAAAAGACAAAAACTTAAAAATGCCTCAGAGACAGGCAGCTGGGGAACAAAGAGTCAAAAGATATGGGGGTTAGCCTAGATAGTGGGCAAATCACTTACCCTTCCAAAGCTTCAGGTTTCTCATGTATAAAATTCATCCAATTATCCAATCATTCATTCAACAAGTATTTAATAAGCATCCACTATGTGCTCAAATACAATAATGGCCCAAACTGACATGGTCCCTACCCTCAAGGAGTTTACAGGCTGCCAGAGATGGTATCTGTAAAAAAGTAACACTATGTTTTTGTAAGTGTTATAATAGTATTTTGAAGGCACCTAGTGGGAGAGACTAAACCTAGTCTATGGACAATGGAGGTAAGAAGTGGATAAGAGAAAATTCTTATAAGAAATAATTTTTAAACTGAGATCTAAAGGATGATCAGGATTTAACTAGATGGAGAAAAGCCTAGTTGCTCTCTTAACTCCTTTGCACTTCTGTGATTCTGCATCTCAAGCTGTGTTACTGAATCATGGCATCCAAATGGTCACCTGGCATTAGCCTTGCTTCTCCATTCATTAACTCATATAATTCTAAAAATATTCTTGTGAGGTAATGTTACTCCAGTTTACAGTATAATTAGTTAAGTCACAGAATGGCAAATCCTGGTATGTCTAGCTCTGAATCCCATTCTTTTTCATTCATTCATTCAACTCTTATTTACTGAGTTCCTACCAAATTTTGTAATTGACATAGAATAAAGAAAAAAGTAAAACTGGGCCCCAACACTAGAGGAGTATACTCACTAAGAAGGAACTGTCAGTAATCCCGACAATTACACCTTGGTTAGCTGTTTAGAATTTCTTGTCCATCAGAAGCCAATTTGTTAGTTTCCTTCCAGGAGCTAAGAAGCCCAAAGGGTTCATGATCACTGAGAAAGACTATACAAATTGGTAAATATTCAAAGCTGTAGCTGACACCCAGAATCATTAGCTAAAAGTAACCAACAGCTGTTTTCTATACCAATTGGCCTTACCAGTATGTTCAAATATACTTCCAGGGGAATGGGTGCACAAATAGTACTCATTCATCCTGCTATACAGAACAAGCACATTGTTAGCCACCCCCAACTGAAGAACTTCAGCAACAGCATTGTTGGCTCTCGGAGAGGTCTAGGTTAAATTATGCCTACCATAACCATTGGCTATTTTGTGAAAATTTTCACATGAAGCCCTTCCTCACACAAAAGGGGGGAAAAAGCCCTCTATCTCTGATTTCAGAGTATTGAGAGAAGAAAACACGAAACCTGGATCCCAAAGTGGCTCCTGGAAGAGCTTCAGCCAGAAGACCTCAGAGCAGATGTTAAATCTAAATTTACAGCCCAACACAAATGCTGGACAGCTGGTTCAAAGAATCTGGAACACAGTTTTAAAATCAGTTAAGTCCAAGGAACCTAGACCTACAGTACTGTGTTGAGGAACCTCAGCTCCTCTCCAGAGAAACCAGTGGGAAACAGCTCACAGATCTTAGCTGTTTACTCATTCTTACTCTTCAGTGAGGCCAAAAGGATCATCCACCTTCTCACACCTTCAGGAGCCACAATAAAATGGTCTCTGATATTGATAGGACATGATTGTTAGGCAACGTTCCTTGAAGCCAGAAGTCCTAGAGTTCTAATCTCAACTCTTCCTCAGACTTATTTTGTAGCCTTAAGCATGCCAGTTAACCCCTATGTGCCTCAGTTCTGCCATCTTTGGAAAAGGAATTCCTACTATCGTCCTTTCTAAAAGAAATATGGAGATGATGTTGGGAATAGTCTGTTCACCCTTGTGGTAGCTTTTTCAATCTTAATCCATTCCTATGGGTGTGAACCCATTGTAAACAGGGCCTTCTGATGAGGTCACTTCAGCTAAGATGTGGCCCATCTTAATCACGGTGAGTCTTAATCCTTTTACTAGAGACCTTTATAAGCGGAATGAAATTCAGACAATGAGAAAGCCAGAAGAAGCAAGAAGACAAAATGCAACCAAACACAAACAGATTGGCCAGGAGGGCCGTCATATGCACTGCCATATGACAGAGAAGCCCAGGGCCAAGGTTCACCGGTGACCGGCCTACTAGTCTTTGGAAAGAAAGCATCGCCTTGATGGTGTATTGATTTGGACCTTCTAGTAGCCTCAAAAACGTGAGCAAATACATTCCCATCATTTAACCCAACCCATTATATGGTTTTTGTTTGCACAAACAAAGAAATTAAAGTGACCTCCATGCTGATGATATTACTTCCAGGTGGACAGAGATGGGCAGGAAAGTGGAAAGAAATTACCAAAGAGTGGGAAAAAACTCAGGTTTTGAGCCATACAATCCTGGATTTGAATCTTGGCCCTGATACTTACTGTGTGAACTAAGGCAAGCTTCAACTTCTTTGACTCTTGGGTTCTTATTCACATAAGAGAGATAATAATTCCTGACTTATAAAACTGTTATGGAGATTAGGAAAATATATATGTACAGTGCCTGATGCATAAAAGGGAATTAAGAAATAGTAGTGATATTAAAATCTCTGATACCTACGTAAACCCTGAGGAGAGTGCTTTTCTATAAATTTGCATGACTCAGACCCAGTCTACAGATTACACAATTAGGCTGAAAAAAAAATTTATGAAGGTTTCTAAATTCCTAAAGATGAAAGGGAGGGGAAGGGAAGCAGATGATTTCAAGCTGTCTTTAGCATTCTTGCTCAACCCTAATCAGGTAGCAAAATATTCACCTTCACTTAGCCACAACCTTGATATTTATCTGACAGAGAATCCATTCTTACCCCAAAGGACCTGACTTCATACTTTGACTTCGGAATACTTCAGAGAAGAGAGATGCAAATTATTGGAGGACTTTGCAATTTTCAATATGTATAGTCAAGGAAGGTTTCATTGAGGTAAATTTGAGCAAAGACCTGAAGAGTAAAAGCAAGACATATAGATGGCTAAGGAAAGTATGTCCAGTAAGAGGGTAGAACAAGTGCAAGGGTCCTGAAGCAAGAATGTGCCTAGTGGATTCAAGAAGCAGCAAGGAGGTGGAAGGAAAATGAGTGAGAAAATAAGAGAGAATGAGGTCTGAGATGTGAGTGAGGATCTCTACAATACAGTCTCTGAAGTGAGGATCTTCTCTTGGGTCTCAATTTTCTCTTTTGAAAAATGAGCAGAATACCAAGAACAGGGTACTTGCACATGTAAAATAAAAAGACAACATAACATAGTGAATAGAACTGATGGAACTGAAATCAAAACACTTGGGTCCTAGGCCTAGATCTAACACCAACTAGCTACGTGGGCTTGGGCAAATCACTTTCATTTCTCTAAGCCGGCTTTTTTATCTGTAAAATGAAATGAACTATGCTAAATGATCTCAATGAATACTTTAGTATAAACAATCTTATATCTTAAAAATTATACATAAAACAAGAGTTCTGGGAAGTGGAATAGGATGAGTTCATCCCTGCTCCAAGGAACAGCTAGAGAAGTGACAGAAAAACAACTGTGACAGTGATTCCAAGGTATAACTGAACTGGGAGGGTCTTCAACACCAAAAATTGTATAATACCATGTACTATTTTTAACCCATGTCTTTTCACTTAATATATCCTAGATAACTTACCATGTTTGATGCATATAGCCTACCTCATTGTGGGTGTTTTTGGTTTTGTTTTTTTTGTTGGAGAAGTTATGGGTTTACAGAACTGAGAATGCAGTATTACCATATATCACACTTTATTAACATTGTGCATTGGTGTGAAACATTTGTTGCAATTGGTGATATCAGTTTTATAATCGTACTGTTAACTATAGTCCATGGTTTAACTTAGGGTTCACTGTTTGTGTACCACATCATTTTTAAGGGGTTAATAATATTTCATGCCATGACAATATATTTATTTAGCCATTTTCCTAATTTGTAAGATTCCAATTTAACCATTGTTTTAATTTGCATTTCACTCTTTATTAGTCAGACTAATCTTTTTATGTCATCCATCTTAAAATTCTTTTGTCTACTGAGTGTTCTTGTCATGTAGTTCATATATTTATTATATAAGAACAAATATTTTTATCTAAGCCTGTTTGCGTTTAAGTTTTTGAATGTGTATGTGGGGGGGGGGCAAGAATGGGCTTAGTATTCCCTGATCTAGAACTTCATATGAATGAATCATACAGTATATCATTGTCTGTATACTTCAAATGTATCTGTAGTTTCTTCATCTTAATTACTGAGTAGTATTCTATTGTACTGCTCTATCACAATTTGTTTATACAACATGTGATAGACAGTTTGGTGATTTACAATTGTTTTGGCTATTAAGAATAAAGCCTTTGGGCAGGCCACGGTGGCTCAGCAGGCAGAGTGCTCGCCTGCCATGCCAGAGGACCCGGGTTCGATTCCCGGTGCCTGCCCATGTTAAAAAAAAAAAAAAAAAAAAGAATAAAGCCCTACCAACGTTCGAAAAAAAAAAAAAGTGAGGGAGAGATTAAAATTTTCACATACAAGCAAATACTGAGAGAAGTCAACAAGAGACTAGCCCTACAAGAAATACTAAAGGGAATTCTGTCAGCTGAAGGAAAAAAAAAGACAGGAGAGGGAGGTCTGGAGGAGGGCAAGAATTGAAGAGTCCCAGGAAGTATAACTTAAAGGGAAGAAAATATATAGATCTGCAAATAAAATCCAAAGGATAAGATGGTGTATTCAACAAATGTGTTTGCAATAATAACTTTGAATGTTAATAGACTAAACTTACCAATTAAAAAATACAGATTGGCAGAATGGATTAAGAAATAGAATCCAGCTATATGCTGCTTATAAGAGACCCATCTCAGACAAAAGGATACAAACAGATTGAAAGTGAAAGAATGGAAAAAGATGTTCTAGCAAGCTTAAACCAAAAAAAGCATGAATAGCTATACTAATATTAGACAAAACAGAAACAAAGGACACTATTAATTGTATTTATTAATTATATTAATAAAAGGGACAACTCACAAAGAAGAAATAATAATCATAAATGTTTATGTTCCTAATCAAGGGGCTCCAAAGTACATGAGACAGACATTGGCAAAACTGCAGGAAGCAATAAATATTTCAACAATAATAGTAGGAAACTTCAATATACCACTCTCCTCTATATACAGAACAATCAGACATAACATCAATGTTCTAGTTTGCTAGCTGCCAGAATGCAACACACCAGAGAAGGATTGGCTTTTAATAAAAGGGGATTTATTTTGTTAGTTCTTCAGAGGAAAGGCAGCTAACTTTCATCTGAGGTTCTTTCTTACATGGGAAGGCTCAGGGTAATCTCTGCTGAGCCTTCTCTCCAGTCCTCTGGGTTCCGACAACCTTTCCCGGGGTGATTCCTTGCTGCATCTCCAAAGGCCTGGGCTGAGCTGCAAGTGCTGAGATGAGGTATGCTGAGCTGCTCGGGCTGTGCTACATTGAGTTCTCTCATTTAAGCACCAGCCAATTAACTCAAATGTCATTCATTGCAGCAGGCATGCCTTCTAGCCCACCGCAGATGTAATCAGCAACAGATGAGGTTCATGTACCATTAGCTCATGTCCACAGCAACAGAACTAAGGCACATTCACCTGGCCAAGTTGACAATTGAATCTAACTACCACAATCAATAAGGAAATAGAGAACTTAAACAATTTGGCAAATAAATTATACCTAACAGACATGCATAGGTCATTACATTACACCCCAAAACACCAGGATATATATATTCTTCTCTAGTGCTCACAGAACATACTCCAGGATAGACCAAATGCTAGGGCACAAAACAGGTCTTTATAAATTTAAAAACACTGAAATTATTCAAAGCAGTTTCTCTGATCACAATGGAATGAAGTTGGAAATCAACAACCACCAAAGAATGAAAACTTTCACAAATATATGGAGATTAACACACTCTTAAACAACCAGTGGGTCAAAGAAGAAATTACTAGAGACATCAGTAGCTATCTGGAGATAAATGAAAACAAAAATACAACATATCAGAACTTATGGGATGTGGCAAAGGCTATACTAAGAGGGAAATTTATTGCCCTAAATGCCTATATTAAAACAGAAGAAAGAGTAAAAATTGAAGACTTAAACGTTCACCTGGAGGAACTTGAAAAAGAACAGCGAATGAACCCCAAAGCAAATAGAATAACAGATATAACAAAGATTAAAGCAGAGTTAAATGAATGGGAGAACAAAAGAACAATAGAAAGAATCAATAAAACCAAAAGCTAGTTCTTTGAGAAAATCAATAAAATCAATGGGCAATTAGCAAGGCTGACAAAGAAAAAGATGAGAGGGGATACAAATAAACAAAACTGGAAATGAGAGAGGGGTCATTACACAGATCCTGAAGGAATTAAAAAAACAAAAACAAGAGGATACTATGAACAACTATACACCAATGTCATGGTCAGGTTCATGTGTCAACTTGGCCAAGTGGTGGTTGGGCAAGTACTGGCTTGTCTGTTGTGATGAAGACATTTCATAGAATTAAATCATGATCATGTCAGCTGCATCCACAGCTGATTCCATTTGTAATCAGCCAAAGGGGCATGTCTTCTGCAATGAGTAATGCTTAATCTAATCACTGAAAGCCTTATACGGAGGATTCAGAAGAGATAGGCTCTTCCTGCTTTGGCTGGTGAGCCTCTCCTGTGGAGTTCATCCAGACCCTCCATCAGAATTGTCTGTCGGCTTCACAGCCTACTCTGTGGATTTTGGACTCTGTGTTCCCGCGGTCACGTGAGACACTGTTATAAATTTTATATTTGCAAGTGTTCCCTGTTGATTCTGTTTCTCTAGAGAACCCTAACTAATACAGCCAACAAACTAGACAACTCTGATGAAATGAACACATTCCTGGAAACACACAAACAAGCTACAATGACTCAAGAAAAAATAGAAGATCTCAACAAACCAATCACAAGAGATTCAATCAGTCATCAAAAATCTTCCTAGAGAGAAAAACCCAGATTATGGCTTCACAGGGGAATTTTATCAAACATTCCAAAAAGAACTAACACCAATCCTGCTCAAATTTCTCAAAAAAATTTGAGGAAAAAGGAATACTACCTAAGTCATTTTATGAAGCTAACATCACTTTAATGCCAAAACTGGGTAAAGATCCTACAAGAAAGGGAAACTACAGACCAATCTCCCTAATAAACTTATATGCAAAAATTCTCAACAAAATATTAGCAAATTGAATCCAACAGCACATGAAAAGAATTATAACTACAACCAAGTGGGTTTTATACCAGGAATGCAAGGATGGTTCAACACACATTAAAAAATCAGTTAATATAATACAGCATATTAACAAATTGAAAAGGAAAAATCATACAATCACCTCAACTGATGCTAAAAAAGTATTTTACAAAAGTTAAAGCCCTTTTCTGATAAACACTTCAAAAGGTAGGATTCAAAGACAACTTCCTCAACATGATAAAAGGCATATATGAAAAACCCATAGCCAGCATCATACTCAATGGCGAGAGGCTGAAAGCTTTCCCCCTAAGATTGGGAATGAGACAGGGATACTCTCCGCCACCACTATTATCCAACATTGTACTAGAAATTCTAGCGAGAGCAATTAAGCAGGAAAAATAAATAAAAGGTATCCAAATTGGAAAGGAAGAAGTAAAACTTTCATTATTTGCTCATGAATAGTAAGGTTAAATGCAGTTAAGATGTCAATTTTTACCCAAATTGATCCACAGATTCAATGCAGTACCAATCAAAATTCCAACAACCTATTTCGAAGACTTGGAAAAGCTAGTTATTAAATTCATTTGGAATGGAAAGAGACCCTGGATACCTAAGAATATCTTAAAAAAGAAGAATGAAGTGGGAGGATTAACACTTCCTGATTTAAAAACTTATAATAAAGCCACAGTGGTCAAAACAGAATCGTACTGGCACAAAGATATAAGTACTGACCAATGGAATCAAATCCAGAGTGCAGAAACAGACCACCAAATCTATGGTCAACTGATCTTTGACAAGGCCCCAAATCCACTGAACTGGGACAAAATAGTCTTTTCAATACATGGGCATGGGAGAACTGGATATCAATAGCCAAAAGAATGAAAGAGGACCCTTACCTTACACTATACAAAAATTAACTCAAACTGGACTGAACACTTAAATATAAGAATGAGTACCGGGCGGGCCACAGTGGCTCAGCAGGTAAGAGTGCTTGCCTGCCATGCCTGAGGACCCGGGTTCGATTCCCGATGCCTGCCCATGTTAAAAAAAAAAAAATGAGTACCATAAAGATCCCTGAAGAAAATGTTAGGGAAACATCTTCAAGACCTCGTAATAGAGGTAGCTTCCTAAACTTTAATCCCAAAGCACAAGCAACAAAATGAAAAATTAGATAAATGGGAACTCCTCAAAATCAAATGCTTTTGGGCTTCAAAAGACTTTCTCAAAAAAGATAAAGATGTAGCCAACTCAATGAGAGAAAATATTTGGAAATCACACATTGGATGAAGGTTAAATATTCTGTACACATAAAGACATCATATAACTCAACAACAAAACAACAAACAACCCAATTATAAAATGGGATAAAGATACATGAGTAGGGGGTTTTCAGAAGAGCAAGTACAGATGGCTAAAAAAGAACATGAAGAGATGCTCATTTTCACTAGCTATAAGGAAATGCAAATCAAGAATACAATGAGATGCCACCTCACAACTACAATAATGACTGCTATTAAACAAACTTGAAACTACAAATTTTGGAAAGGATGTGGAGAAATTGGGACACTTATGCACTGCTGGTTGGAATGTATAATTGCCACTATAGAAATCAGTCTGGCAATTCTTCAGAAAACTAAATATCAAGTTGCCCTATGACCTAGCAGTACCGCTACTCGATATATACCCAGAAGGGCTGACAGCACTGACACATACAGACATTTGCACACCGATGGTCACAGCACCATTTTTCAGAATCACCAAAAGACAGGAACAATCCAAGTGCCAATCAACAGACGAGCTGATCCACAAAATGTGGTACATACATATGATGGAATATTATGTAGCATGATGAAATGACATCCTGAAGCACATGACAAGATGGATGAGCCCTGAGGACATTATGGCTGACTGTAATAAGCCAGACACAAAAGGATATATAACATATGATTCCACTTTTATGAGCACGTCAAATGTAAAATCAGAGACTTATAATACAAAATATAGGGGACCAATAGATACATGGAAACCAAAGTTGGGTGAACAATTAGCTAATGAGGTTGAACTTAAATATAAGGGAACAGATAGAAGTGAAGACAGTTCACTAACTAATATTACCATATTAAAGGTGAACATGATTGAAAGGGGCTGTATAGACCTATGTGTCCCAGTGAGTAACAATACAAATATATATAAGTTCTTACATTAACTACTGAAAATATATGAATCTTGTACATGAATGTATAAGTTCGGGGTATAGGGGGAAAACTGCTATTGCATGCTGTGGGCTATGTTTAACAGAAAAACATCAACAGTACCACAGAAATACTGGGGTAAATAATGGGGTAAGGGATAAGAGTTAAGGGAGGTTTAGATTTTCTATTAAAAAGAAAAGAGGGTGTGTTTATCAGTTATCTTTCTCTTGGGAACAATGAAATTATCTAACATTGAGAGTGTTGATAGACTGTGGACTTTGGGCATTATACATGAAGCCTAATGAATGCAGGTGGCTGAAGGATGCACTGACTGAGAAGCAGACTGGTTAACGATGGTGTATACATCTGATCAAATATTGTGCTGCTACAAAAAGGAACGAAGTTGTGACGCATGTAACATTATAAATGAACCTGTGGGACATTTTGGTGAGGCAATATAAACCAGAAACAAAAGAGCAAATACTGTATGGGCTCATTTAGAAAATACTTATAAGAAAATTGGGCCTAGATTATAACTCTTATAGCAGTCACATTTAGTTCAGAGCGGTAATTGTTATTTCTGGATTTTGAGAGGCTATTTTATATATGTATAACCTGATACTTAGAGATGAGAATGAAGCTGATCAGGTTGGGATTAAGGTAATCCAAAATACAGGGGTAAGAAAGACATTATCTGTATTTTAGAACCTTATCTACTCTTTGAGACCAAAGGAAGAAAGGTTTATTTTGTCCAGCACCTAAATTTTCTGTAGCACACAATCTAACTCAACCTGTCTGGTTAGATCATTTAAACAATCCAAACACTGAGAGCTCAGAATAAGAATGAGGGCCTTTAATCCTGTACAGCTTAATGTAATGCCTGGATAAATCCCATAGTATATTAAGCAGACAATCAAAAACTGCTGGCAAAGTCCCTTGAAGGATGGGAGAAAAAATATGAACTATTAAACTTTACCACCAGGGAAAGGCCTCATACTGTGTCAAACATTAGGGACATCCAGGTCAATGGGCCAAACCCTGATCTTGAGGCTTACTCTTGTGAAGCTTATGCATGTAGCGGAGAAGCTTAGCCTACCTATAGGTATGCCTAAAAGTAACTTCCAGAGGACCTCTTTTGTTGCTCAGATGTGGCCTTTATTTCTCTAAGCCCAACTCTGCAAGTGAAACCACTGCCCTCCCCCCTACATGGGACATAACACCCAGGGGTGAAAGTCTCCCTGGTGGTATGGAAGATGACTCCCAGGAGTGAGCCTGGCCCTGGAACCATGAGATCAACAATGCCATCCTGACAAAAAGGGGGAAAAGAAGTGTAATAGATAAGTTATCAGTGCCTAAAAGAGTTCAAATACAGTCAAGAGGCTACTCTGGAAGTCTCTCTTAAGCAAGCTTCAGTTAGACATTGCCACCTGTCATCGCTTGCCAAACCCCAACCAAAAACACTCCAGCCAATCCTCAAGAACATCTAGGGCATTATATAAAATTCTACAAAGGTTCCATGTACTAGGATAACTTTCTAGAAACTACAACCTCCAGATGGGTCCCTGGACCAGATAAATCCTGAAATGCAGAGGAGCCACCCTCTCCAGAACATCAACTGGTTTTATCCCCCTATCCCATATTATCGCTAGCCTCTTCCAACATGAAAAAGTTAGAATGGCATAGCTGAAATACCCCTAAAGAGTGGAAGAAGGATCAAAGGTGATGGTGGAGTTATAGACAGAAGGTTTAACAAATGAGTATGACTATTAAATCATTATATTGATATTTCTCTGTTGCCAGTATCTTAGAGCAAGTAGAAGTAAAAACCTAAAATTGTGGAATTGTAACCCATACCAAACTGAAATCTGTTTTTCAACTAATTGCTGTGATGTGCTCTCAAATTTTCGCTTTTTTGCATATGTTATCTTTCACAAAAAAGAAACAACAATTGCGATAAATGCACAGGTATATGATGATATTGTGAACCATGATTGTACATTTTGGATGATCACATGGTATGTGGATATATAATATATATATTATTATATATATATAATAAAAATTATTTATAAAGTATACTTCAACAAATGGCTATAAAAATTGACTTTCTATAGGCAAAAAAATACAATAACTTTGATTCACTCTGCACACCATATAAAAAACTTAACTTGAAATGGATCACAGACTTAAATGTAAAACTTAAAACTATAAAACTTATAGAAGAAAACACAGGGAAAAAATATTGTGACCTTGGGTTAGACAAAGATTTCTCAGATATGACAACAAAAGCACAGTCTTTTAAGGTACAAACTGATAAACTGGACTTCATCAAAATTTAAAACTTCTCCTCTCAAAAGCCACTATTAAGAGAACAAAAAGAAGCCAGGCTGGGAGAATATATATGCAAAGCATATTATCTGATATTGGACTTGTGTCTACCATACAAAAACAGCTGTCAAAACTCAATAAAAAAACAAAAAATTCAATATTTAAAATGGGCAAAAATTTTGAACGAACACGTCACCAAAGAAGATATACAAATGGAAAAACAAGGACATTAGAAGATGTTCACCATCATTGATCACCAGGGAAATTTATCACGAGATATTACTATGGACCTATTAGAATGAATAAAATTTAGAAGACTGACTCACATCAAGAGTTGGTGAGCATGTGGAGGAATTGGAATTCTCATAGGCTGCTGGTAGGACGCAAAATAGTGTAATCACTTTGTAAAATAGCTGAAAGTCTCTTAAAAAGTTAAACATACACTGTCATGGTCAGATTCATGTGTCAACTTGGCTACGTGGTGGTACCTGTTTGTCTGGTTGGGCAAGTGCTGGTCTGTCTGTTACTATGAGGACATTTCATAGAATTAAATCATGATCACGTTGGCTACATCCACAGTTGATTTCATTTGTAATCAGCCAAGGGGAGTGTCTTCTTTAATGAGTGATGCTTAATCTAATCACTGGAAGTCTTTTAAGGAGGATTCAGAAGAGACAGGCTCTCTTCCTGCTTTGGCAGGCAAGCCTCTCCTGTGGAGTTCATCCAGACCCTCCATTGGAATTATCAGCTTCACAGACTGCCCTACAGAGTTTGGACTCTAAGTTTCCACGGTTATGTGAGACACTTTTATAAATTTTATATTTACGAATATTTCCTGTTGATTCTGTTTCTCTAGAGGACCCTAACTAATACATACACCTACAAAAAAAGCCATTCCTCTCCTAGGTATTTACCCAAAGGAAATGAAAGCATACAATCACACAAAGACTCTCACACAAATGTCCATTGCAGATTTATTTGTAATAGTCCCCAATCAGAAGCAACCCAAATGTCCATAAACAAAAGGATAAACAAATTATGGTATATCCATACAATGGAAATACTATGCAGCAATAAAAAGTAATGAACCCAAAACCATTCCAGCCAATCCTTAAGAACTCCTAGGATGTTATATAAGATTCTACAAAGGTTTCATGCACTAGGGTAACTTTCCAAAAACCTAGAACCTCCAGATGGTCCCTGGACCAGATAAGCCCTGAAACCTAGAGGGCTGAGCTCTCGAGAACATCAGATAGTTCCATCTCCTTACCCCATATTATTGATAGCCACCCCTTCCAACATGAAAAAGTTAAAATGACCATAGCCCAGATACCCTTAAAGAGTGGGATAGAAAGATCAGGGGTGATGGTGGAATTTTACAGAGAAGGCAGGGTTAAACAAATGAATATGATTGCTGAATCATTGGATTGACGTTTCTTTTAGTCTCCAGTATTTTAGAGTAACTAGAAGTAAAACCTAAAATTGCAGAATTGTAACCCATAACAAACCCTGAAATCTGTTCTACAATGAATTGTTGTGCTGTACTCTGAAATGTATTGCCTTTTTGTAGATATGATATTTATCACAAAAAAAGCTGATTGTGATGATAAAAAATATATATTCCTTCTAGCCTCCTATATGCTGGAGCAGCTAGAAGGAAAAATCTGAGAGGCTCTGGGCTCTGGTCTGTAACTACTTGTTGAAGAGTCCTTTGAAAATTATTGCTTTTTTCTTTCTTTGCTTTGTATATATGTTATAATATACAATTAAAAAGTTAAAAAATAAAAATAAATTAATAAAGCAATTAACAATTGGTACATGCTACAGCATGAATGAATCCCCAAATAATTATACTGAGTGAAAGAAGTCAAAGAACACATACTATATGATTCTCTATATATGAAAATTTAGAAACTGCAAACTAATCCATAGAAAGCAGATCAGTGATGGTTTAGAGAGGGGAGAGCTAAAGAGAGGTTGACGGATATGTTAATTATCTTGATTGTGGTGATATTGGCTAGGGCCTATGTATGTTAAAACATATCAAATTGCACACTTTAAATAATTGCAGCTTATTGTATATTAAAATAATAAAGCTACTAGCTTTTTAAAAACACACACATACAAAGTATTTTATACAATTCAAGTCAGTGAACATTTATTGAGAATCTATTCTGCAGAAAAGGAGATGCAGAAACAAATGAAACCAAGTCCTTGAGTTCAAAGTACTGACAGCCTCCAGGGAGGAAGTCTTTAAAACAATTCCATGTGAATGCTGCATTGTCACCATCCTCTGGGGAGAGAACAAGGATACTCTCCAACTGTGGGAAGAACCAAAAAGTAATGGATGGACCAAATTAGGAACATTCTTTTATATTCTCTCATCTCAGAACTCTAGAGTATAAGAGCTGTAAAAGTTTATAGGGAAGGGCTGAGGCTCAGAAAAAGGAAATAAGTTGCTAGCCGCAACAAAACTAGTCAGTGGCAGAAATGAATCAAGGAGGCTGCTCTCCTGGCTCCCATTAAGAAATATTTAGGGATTAAATTACATTATAAGAATATATATTCTCTGAGATGACTTGGAACCTCATCCTCTACAGCTAACTGGAGATTTAATTGTCAAGCTTCCCAGATCAGTTTTCCTTCTGCTCAGTTAGCACTCAAAAGCCTTCTCAGGGAAAAATCTCTCCATGTGAGTCAAAGTGGAACATGGGGAAATCTGGACAGATAATAGAATTTGTGGTTCATGATCCCCCTAGGACAAAATGTAACACTCACAAAAACGATTTTTTTAAATAACTGTACAGAACTTCCGGATAAGATGGCGGCTTAGTAAGATGCGCGGATCTTAGTTTCTCCTCCAGGACAGCTACTAGGGGAGTAGAAACGACACAGAACAGCTCCCAAAGCCACGACAGAGATAAAAAAGACAGCGTACCCCATCCTGGAATGGCTGGCTGGCTGAGAGAACCCGCTCTGGTGAGATCGCCGAGGGGCGCGGGCTTCACCGGGCGGGGCGGCAAGCGGCCGGAGTCACTCCCTTCCCCTTTCCCGGGCCGGCTGGGAGAATTGGACAGGCGGTCCCCTCAAACCGCGGCGGCTGGCGCCCACACCACGCGCGGCCCCCTGGACCAACTGAGAGAATTGGATCGAAAATCCCCAGGCCACGGAGAACAGTGATGGGGGGGGGTGCCCTTACAAACCCGTGACTCCCTGGGAACGTGCACTCTCCCGGGCGGGCCGCTGCAGCTGGCGCCCTCCCGCTACGCTTGGCGCCCCGGGCCGACTAGGAAATTCGGATGGGCACTTTCCCGGGCTGCGGCGGCCAGCGACCCTCCCCGCGTTCAGACCCCGGGCCGGCTGGCACTCTTCCAAGCCGCTTCGGCTAGCAAACCTCCCGGACGGCGAGAGTTTTTCAAAGTCAAAGGACCCACAGCACCTTTTACTGGTGGGACCCGCAGACAAATGTGTGCCACGAGCACCACCTACTGGGCAGGATAAGAAAAACAGAACCCAGAGATTTCACAGAAAAATCTTACAACCTTGTTGGGTCCGACACCCAGGGAAATCTGACTAAATGCCCAGACGCCAGCAGCAGAAGATAACGGTCCATGCTCAGAAGATTGAGAATATGGCCCAGCCAAAGGAACAAACCAATAGTTCAAATGAGATACAAGAGCTGAGACAACTAATGCTGAATATACGAACAGAAATGGAAAACCTCTTCAAAAATGAAATCGATAAATTGAGGGAGGACATGAAGAGGACATGGGCTGAACATAAAGAAGAAATAGAAAAACTGAAAAAACAAATCACAGAACTTATGGAAGTGAAGGATAAAGTAGAAAAGATGGAAAAAACAATGGATACCTACAATGATAGATTTAAAGAGACAGAAGATAGAATTAGTGATTTGGAGGATGCAACATCTGAATTCCAAAAAGAAACACAAACTATCCGGAAAAGAATGGAAAAATTTGAACAGGGTATCAAGGAACTCAAGGACAATATGAACCGCACAAATATACGTGTTGTGGGTGTCCCAGAAGGAGAAGAGAAGGGAAAAGGAGGAGAAAAACTAATGGAAGAAATTATCACTGAAAATTTCCCAACTCTTATGAAAGACCTAAAATTACAGATCCAAGAAGTGCAGCGCACCCCAAAGAGATTAGACCCAAATAGGCATTCTCCAAGACAATTACTAGTTAGAATGTCAGAGGTCAAAGAGAAAGAGGATCTTGAAAGCAGCAAGAGAAAAACAATCCATCACATACAAGGGAAACCCAATAAGACTATGTGTAGATTTCTCAGCAGAAACCATGGAAGCTAGAAGACAGTGGAATGATATATTTAAATTACTAAAAGAGAAAAACTGCCAACCAAGACTCCTATATCCAGCAAAATTATCCTTCAAAAATGAGGGAGAAATTAAAACATTCTCAGACAAAAAGTCACTGAGAGAATTTGTGACCAAGAGACCAGCTCTGCAAGAAATACTAAAGGGAGAACTAGAGTCAGATACAAAAAGACAGAAGAGAGAGGTATGGAGAAGAGTGTAGAAAGAAGGAAAATCAGATATGATATATATAATACAAAAGGCAAAATGGTAGAGGAAAATATTATCCAAACAGTAATAACACTAAATGTCAATGGACTGAATTCCCCAATCAAAAGACATAGATTGGCAGAATGGATTAAAAAACAGGATCCTTCTATATGCTGTCTACAGGAAACACATCTTAGACCCAAAGATAAACATAGGTTGAAAGTGAAAGGTTGGGAAAAGATATTTCATGCAAATAACAACCAGAAAAGAGCAGGAGTGGCTACACTAATATCCAACAAATTAGACTTCAAATGTAAACAGTTAAAAGAGACAAAGAAGGACACTATATACTAATAAAAGGAACAATTAAACAAGAAGACATAACAATCATAAATATTTACGCACCGAACCAGAATGCCCCAAAATACGTAAGGAATACACTGCAAACACTGAAAAGGGAAATAGACTCATATACCATAATAGTTTGAGACTTCAATTCACCATTCTCATCAATGGACAGAACATCTAGACAGAGGATCAATAAAGAAATAGAGAATCTGAATATTACTATAAATGAGCTAGACTTCACAGACATTTATAGGACATTACATCCCACAACAGCAGGATACACCTTTTTCTCAAGTGCTCATGGATCATTCTCAAAGATAGACCATATGCTGGGTCACAAAGCAAGTCTTAACAAATTTAAAAAGATTGAAATCATACACAACACTTTCTCGGATCATAAAGGAATGAAGTTGGAAATCAATAACAGGCGGAGTGCCAGAAAATTCACAAATACATGGAGGCTCAACAACACACTCCTAAACAACGAGTGGGTCAAAGAAGAAATTGCTAGAGAAATTAGCAAATACCTCGAGGCGAATGAAAATGAAAACACAACATATCAAAACTTATGGGACACAGCAAAGGCAGTGCTAAGAGGGAAATTTATTGCCCTAAATGCCTATATCAGAAAAGAAGAAAAGGCAAAAATTCAGGAATTAACTATCCATTCAGAAGAACTGGAGAAAGAACAGCAAACTAATCCCAAAGCAAGCAAAAGGAAAGAAATAACAAAGATTAGAGCAGGAATAAATGAAATTGAAAACATGAACACAATAGAGAAAATCAATAAGGCCAGAAGTTGGTTCTATGAGAAAATCAATAAGATTGATGGGCCCTTAGCAAGATTGACAAAAAGAAGAAGAGAGAGGATGCAAATAAATAAGATCAGAAATGGAAGAGGAGACATAACTACTGACCTCACAGAAATAAAGGAGGTAATAACAGGATACTATGAACAACTTTACGCTAATAAATACAACAATTTAGAGGAATGGACTGGTTCCTCGAAAGACATGAACAACCAACTTTGACTCAAGAAGAAATAGATGACCTCAACAAACCAATCACAAGTAAAGAGAATGAATTACTCATTCAAAAGCTCCCTAAAAAGAAAAGTCCAGGACCAGACGGCTTCACATCTGAATTCTATCAAACATTCCAGAAAGAATTAGTACCAACTCTCCTCAAACTCTTCAAAAAAATCAAAGCAGAGGGAAAACTACCTAATTCATTCTATGAAGCCAACATCACCCTCATACCAAAACCAGGCAAAGATATTACAAAAAAAGAAAACTACAGACCAATCTCTCTAATGAATATAGATGCAAAAAATCCTCAATAAAATTCTAGCAAATCGTATCCAACAACACATTAAAAGAATTATACATCATGACCAAGTAGGATTCATCCCAGGTATGCAAGGATGGTTCAACATAAGAAAATCAATTAATGTAATACACCACATCAACAAATCAAAGCAGAAAAATCGCATGATCATCTCAATTGATGCAGAGAAGGCATTTGACAAGATTCAACATCCTTTCCTGTTGAAAACACTTCAAAGGATAGGAATACAAGGGAACTTCCTTAAAATGATAGAGGGAATATATGAAAAACCCACAGCTAATATCATCCTCAATGGGGAAAAATTGAAAACTTTCCCCCTAAGATCAGGAACAAGACAAGGATGTCCACTATCACCACTATTATTCAACATTGTGTTGGAGGTTCTAGCCAGAGCAATTAGACAAGAAAAAGAAATACAAGGCATCAAAATAGGAAAGGAAGAAGTAAAACTATCACTGTTTGCAGACGATATGATACTATACGTCGAAAACCCGGAAAAATCCACAACAAAACTACTAGAGCTAATAAATGAGAACAGCAAAGTAGCAGGTTACAAGATCAACATTCAAAAATCTGTAGCATTTCTATACACTAGCAATGAACAAGCGGAGGGGGAAATCAAGAAAAGAATCCCATTTACAATTGCAACTAAAAGAATAAAATACCTAGGAATAAATTTAACTAAAGAGACAAAAAACCTATATAAAGAAAACTACAAAAAACTGCTAAAAGAAATCACAGAAGACCTAAATAGATGGAAGGGCATACCGTGTTCATGGATTGGAAGACTAAATATAGTTAAGATGTCAATCTTACCTAAATTGATTTACAGATTCAATGCAATACCAATCAAAATCCCAACAACTTATTTTTCAGAAATAGAAAAACCAATAAGCAAATTTATCTGGAAGGGTAGGGTGCCCCGAATTGCTAAAAACATCTTGAGGAAAGAAAACGAAGCTGGAGGTCTCACGATGCCGGACTTTAAGGCATATTATGAAGTGGTCAAAACAGCATGGTATTGGCATAAAGATAGATATATCGACCAATGGAATCGAATAGAGTGAGTGCTCAGATATAGACCCTCTCATCTATGGACATTTGATCTTTGATAAGGCAGTCAAGCCAACTCAACTGGGACAGAACAGTCTCTTCAATAAATGGTGCCTAGAGAACTGGATATCCATATGCAAAAGAATGAAAGAAGACCCATATCTCACACCCTACGCAAAAGTTAACTCAAAATGGATCAAAGATCTAAACATTAGGTCTAAGACCATAAAACAGTTAGAGGAAAATGTGGGGAGATATCTTATGAATCTTACAATTGGAGGCAGGTTTATGGACCTTAAACCTAAAGCAAGAGCACTGAAGAAGGAAATAAATAAATGGGAACTCCTCAAAATTAAACACTTTTGTGCATCAAAGAACTTCATCAAGAAAGTAGAAAGACAGCCTACACAATGGGAATCAATATTTGGAAACGACATATCAGATAAAGGTCTAGTATCCAGAATTTATAATGAGATTGTTCAACTCAACAACAAAAAGACAGCCAACCCAATTACAAAATGGGAAAAAGACTTGAATAGACACCTCTCAGAGGAGGAAATACAAATGGCCAAAAGGCACATGAAGAGATGCTCAATGTCCCTGGCCATTAGAGAAATGCAAATCAAAACCACAATGAGATATCATCTCACACCCACCAGAATGGCCATTATCAACAAAACAGAAAATGACAAGTGCCAGAGAGGATGTGGTGAAAGAGGCACACTTATCCACTGTTGGTGGGACTGTCAAATGGTGCAACCACTGTGGAAGGCAGTTTGGCGGTTCCTCAAAAAGCTGAATATAGAATTGCCATACGACCCAGCAATACCATTGCTGGGAATCTACTCAAAGGAATTAAGGGCAAAAACTCAAACGGACATTTGCACACCAATGTTTATAGCAGCGTTATTTACAATTGCAAAGAGATGGAAATAGCCAAAATGTCCATCAACAGACGAGTGGCTAAACAAACTGTGGTATATACATACGATGGAATATTATGCAGCTTTAAGGCAGGATAAACTTATGAAGCATGTAATAACATGGATGAACCTAGAGAACATTATGCTGAGTGAGTCTAGCCAAAAACTAAAAGACAAATACTGTATGGTCCCAATGATGTGAATCGACACTCAAGAATAAACTTGGAATATGTCATTGGTAACAGAGTTCAGCAGGAGTTAGAAACAGGGTAAGATAATGGGTAATTGGAGCTGAAGGGATACAGACTGTGCAATAGGACTAGATACAAAAACTCAAAAATGGACAGCACAATAATACCTAATTGTAAAGTAATCATGTTAAAACACTGAATGAAGCTGCATCTGAGCTATAGGTTTTTGTTTTGTTTTGTTTTGTTCTTACTATTATTACTTTTATTTTTTTTCTCTATATTAACATTCTATATCTTTTTCGGTTATATTGCTAGTTCTTCTAAACCGATGCAAATGTACTAAGAAACGATGATCATGCATCTATGTGATGATGTTAAGAATTACTGATTGCATATGTAGAATGGTATGATCTCTAAAAAAAAAAAAAATGGACAGCACAATACTACCTAATTGTAATGTAATTATGTTAAATCACTGAATAAAGCTGCATCTGAGCTATAGTTTTTTGTTTTTTTTCTTATATGTTTTTGTATTTTTTATTTTTATTTTAATTTTTTCTCTATATTATCATTTTATTTCTTTTTCTATTGTCTTGCTATTTCTTTTTCTAAATCGATGCATATGTACTAAGAAATGATGATCATACATCTATGTGATGATATTAAGAATTACTGATTGCATATGTAGAATGGAATGATTTCTAAATGTTGTGTTAATTTTTTTAATTAATAAAAAAATGCAAAAAAAAAAACTGTACATGTCAGTTATCTCTCAGTTGATCACTTCTTCCCCTCCTCCTGACCACACATACACACACTAAAGAAATTCTATAGTTACTAATGCTAGCTAAATCTACCCTTCTCATTTTTCCCTTCCCTTCCAAATCTACCTGTGCAACTTATGCTCTCCACTTCCTTGGGGTGAACGTGAACCTTCTCTAAACTCAAGAAAGTAGAGAAGAAAAAGGAGAGAAATGAGCAGGATGGTACGTTAGTCAGGACAGGCTAATATATTATATGGTACAAACATCAACAAATCTCTCAGGTAAGCCAAGGTCTGAGGATAAAGGAGTTCTGCTCCACACAGTCACTCAAGCACCAAGCTACTAAGGCTCTGCCACCTTGTAACTTGTACCATCTGGAATACATGATTCTCTTGGTTATCAAGGCAGGAAAAAGCAAGGTTGAAGGGTCTCAAACCAGCAATTAAACGCTTTGGCCTAGGAGTAACATGCATGTCATTTTCACTCATAGCCTGTTTGAACTATTCTCATGGTTCTTCCTAGATGGAAGGAGTAGGAAAATGTAATCCTCCATTGTACCTGGAAAGAGAACAGAATCAGATATGATTAAGCACCAGAAGTCTCTAAAACATCATATTTGGGGCTATCTGTATTTCGATTCAGATTTACCAGCCTATAGCCCTTTCAAAGTATCCTGAAGGCTTTCTAATATTTCCTGATTATCACTGTCTCTAGGATTTTTCATTTTCTAAAATTCTGGGAATGAAATATTTGCTAGTTGGCCCTCATCTCTTGACTCTTCTCATAAATACCTTTTTGTTCCAAGTGACCCCCATTTTGGTGCTCAAAGAAGCACTAATTAATTTGAAAATAGCATTCCCTTACAGCCTCTACCCAGAATAATGAAAAGACTTTTTTCCATCCCAACTAAGTTATTTTTTCTGACCTGACTCTTACCTTCTTGACACAACACCCACCTCAGACACATACACAAAAAGATAGGCTAGAAAAAAAGATAAAATGTACGGTCCCTGCATCTGGACCAGAAAGCCAGGACAAAAGGATTAGCCACTCTCTGTATTGTTTGTCTTCAATGACCTACAAAATGTTTTAATGATTTTGTATAACTGAAAAGCTCACCCCTTGATCTTTGCAATGTGGCCCCTCCAGTCCAATTATGACAGTGTTTTAGTTTCCTACCTGCTGAAAGCAGATACCATGAAACGGGTTAGTATAACAATGAGAATTCATTAGCTTATAGTTTTGAAGCTGAAAAATATGTACAAATTAAGACATCATCAAGGCAACGCCTTCTATCCGAAAACTGGCTGCTAGATCCTTGACTCCTCTGCCACATGGCAAGGCACACGGCAGCAACTGCATCCTCTCCCTTATCCTCCAGGTTTCACTGCTTTCAGCTTCTCGATTCCATAGTTTTTTTCCTCTCTCTATGCATTCCGTTTACAAAGGACTCCAGTAATAGGATTAAGATCCATCCTGACTAAGGTGGGTCACCTTAACTGAATAGCCTCATCAAAAAGTCCTACTTAAAATTGGTCCAAACCAACAAAAATGGATTAAATTTAAGGACATGATTTTCTAGGGCACAAACAGCTTCCAACCACCTCAGATACCATACAATGGATGGATTTAAACAATAGGAATTTATTAGTTTATGGTTTTGAGGCTAGGAGAAGTCCAAAATCAAGTTGTCATCAAGGTGATGCTTCCTCCCAGAAGACTGTGGCATTCTGGGACTGGCTCCTGGTGATCCTTGATCCTTGGCTTTTTTGCACATGTCCTCTCCTGGCTTCTCCGGGTTTTGCTGACTTCCAGCTTCTTTCCTTTGCATTCTCTCTGTATCTGAATTTCATTCTGCTTATAAAGGATTCCAGTTATAGGACTAAGACACATTCTGATTAGTTGGGCCACACTTTAAGTGAAATAACCTCAACAAAAAGCACTATTTACACCCACAGAAATGGATTAAGATTAAGAACATGATTTTCTGGGGTACAAAACTCCAAGCCACGATAGACATTCATTTTTGTCCACAACATATGGTCACCACAGTCTCTGAGCCTTTGCCCATGATTCCCTTCTTTGGCCTAGACAGGAGATATTTTTGATCCACGATTTTCTTCAAGGCCCAATCCAAGATTCATCTCCTCTAAAGAGTCTTTCCTCAGCAGCCCTGCCTCACACTGTCCCTCCAGTCTTTGGGTCTCTTAACTCATGTACACAAACTTATCTACTCCTGCTGCCTCACCTCTGCCTCTTCTCTGATTCTACACCTGGTGCTCTGCTTCCAGGCTGCTGGCCTGACGCGTGAGCATCTCAGTAGCAGACTCAGGCCTTTATACCTCCTGCCTCTCCCTAAGTGCCTGGCCAGATTGACTTGCTGTTTGAAGAAAGGATCATCTTGAGACTTCTTAAGAACATTCAACCTTTATCAATTACCCAAATTCCTCAACAAAGTTTATCGTTATTATTGCCTTTGGATGACCAAAAAAAAAACAGGCAAATCTATCATTTGAAAAGTCAATAATTATCTATCCTCAAATAATAAGAGCATGAATAAACAATAAAAAGAATGGCAAAAATTATATTCCTGTACCTGGAACATAAGTAAGCAAGTTCATTTACTGCAAATATCATTAACATCACTGTGGTTACTAGCTCTATATAAATAACAATAAATAACATTTTATCGACTGCCTACTCTCTTTTAAAAATTTACAGTCTCATTCAAACCTCACAACAATCCTCCTACAGTGGTGGTAACAATAACACCAACAATAAAAACAATAGCTCATACTTACCAACTGCTTATTATATGTTATGCATGGTTCTAGGTAATACCTTACTAATCATTATAAAACTCTATGATACAGGATTTTCATTTTATTATTATCCTCATTTAGCATATAACATAATCAAGGTACACAAAGGTTAAATAACTTGTCCAAGGTTACTTAACAAAGTAGTTCTAATTATTTCCATTTTATAGATAAGAAAAATGGGACCTAGAAAACTTGACTATAAAAGTAACTGGGAAGGCTTTGAACCAACATTTGTTGGACTCCCAAACTCGCATTCTTTTATTCTACTACTCTTCCATCTTTATGTGGATTAAAAGCCAATGTTTAATTTAAGGTTAGCTTCCCTTCTCATTCTTGGGCTGCCTTCTTTTGCCATAAACCAGGGTATACTGAGAATGGTCTCATTTTACCATGGGCCTCTAAGAAGACTATAATTGGGAAGCTAAGCCTGACTCAAAAGCCCCATGTACTAAAATGCATCCCTTAAAATGATGCACCATGGATTATCTCTCCTGAGGAGTTTTCTGTTGCAGTCCTTTAACTACGCATCACTGAGAGAATCTCTAAGACCTACTTTTCAGATACTTTGAGATTCCTAATCAGGTGTTACTGGCAACACCTCTTCAAAAAAATTTTAAATGGATGCTCCCGAGAGGCAAATGAGATAGTTTTCAAGGTCCCCTAGAGCTCTAATACAAGGATAAGCATGCGATGAGTTTGGTGGTCTGTAGCAGTGATATTTCAGGAGGACAACAGTTGCACAAAACCCCAAAGGCCAAAATAGATTTCAAACCATTGGCTAAAACCCCCACCGGTTGGTTTAATTTTAATAGCGGAGAAAGGACCTACATTTGCAAATGTAGGTCCTCAGAGAAATTATTTAATATGGAGCTGAGAGGTTGGTGGAGTGACAGATATAGGTAGTGGTTAATGGAATAAATTTTCTCCACCTTTGCAGAATAGAGAAAAGCAGCATCCAGAGCCCGTTCCTATTTTCTCCCTACTCTATCTGCCACTAAAGACAGGAGCAAAGATAGTATCCTGCTGCCACCTTGTGGCACACTGGGCAGACTGGAGAAGAAGAAGAAGTCTGGGTCCCACAACCTAAATCCACCTCAGCAGACCACATGTTCCTCTCTTACAGTTACACAGAACTTGATAACTCACAAAATGACTTCAACTCTATTATTTTACAACTCCTGTGGGGGAAGCAGGACATGGGGTATAATTCCATTTTACTGTACAAGAAATCAAAGCTCAGAGAGACTGTGTGATTTCCTTAAGGTCACACAGTACCTAGCACTCAATTATGTAGGGAAAGGGGTGAAACTGAAGTTTAGGCCTGCTTGAGGTATAGGAATTTGAGGAAGGGAGGCTTAGGAAGAGGAAAGTTGCAATTTCTTGTGCAAACACAACTGGGCACAGGTTGCCATGTCTATAGAAAAAGGCATCCAGGTAAGCCTGGATTCCTATCTTCCTTCTGGGTTTGCACATTCTTGGTTAACAACTGTGGGCCTCTCCAGCTGCTCTCCCTTGCTCTGTTCCTCAAACCAAGCCTACCCATCAGGAGGCTCAAGATTTATTAATAGTTAAAAGCTGACCATTAAATGGATCCCAGCCAAGAGTCATTCAGAAATCAGCCAGAACCACTGGGAGAGCTTCTCTGAACCTGGGTTAGATCTCATAATATTTGTGGGTCAGCCAAAATTTTCTTATGAGTTTTGGTGCAAAGTTATAATGATGCCATGCCTATTGAAACCTGGAGAGAAATGCTGGGGTTAAATAACTTACCAAGTGGTTGATAGGAATCTATCTAAGAGTTTCTAATGACTCCAAGGCAACCATAATTTCCTAGACATAGAATTTCAAAGTTCAAATGGACTCTAAAAGAATCTTTGAGAAGTTACCCCTGACTCTAGTCAGGATTCCATTTAAATTATCCTAGACCAGAAATGAACTCTTATACATGGTGAAAGTTCTTTCAGAAGTGTGACACCTAAAACTCAAACATAAAGCTCTCCGGCTCTAAAAGTCAGCATTACTCCATATAACATGTAAATAATGCTAATCTAGTTAGGACTAAAATATCGTCTATATTCTAAAACTATTAAACTTCCCCACCTGGGAAATTCCTTCTATTCTCTTAAGCAGAGAGGGCTTCCAATTTAATAAAGCCAAAACCTTACCCCCAGGAACTTTAGCTCAGAAACCAAAACTAATTGCTCTCGCCTGAAGTCTAAAATTTAAAACAAAAAAAGGAAAAAGTTGTGCACTCTAGTCCTATATGCTCGCACAGCAGTATAGAAAGAGCAAAGCTTTCTCCCATTTAAACACTACCAAGAGAGACTCAATTTCCTAAATACCATGCTCTTACCAACAAAAAATAGTGGTAATCCATTGCCCTGGCCATCAAAAAATAATACTAACATCTCTCAAGGGAATAACTGGGCCAACAATGTAAGCCAAAGTTGAAGCGCAATCAATCAAGCCCCCTGTAAGCCTCATTTCTGCACTCCTTAACTTAGCACATGCACCCTCTTATTCCCCAGTTAAGCAGGAACAAGCTTCCTAGCTAAAATTAACTCTTGTTAATAGACCTGAAGGATAGGCATTCTCTTCCTTCTTCCCCAGTATCTCTTAGTGAATAGTTCTCCTAGGCCCACTCACATCTCTCCTCCCATTGTTATTGATCAGCCCTTGCATTTTCAAATTACTCACCAAATCTATTTCTTCCAGACTAGAAGCCTTTCACTCCAAACTAATACTGACGCAAAGATTTTCAGTCATTCTAACTGCCTCTCCAGACCCCTTCCCTCTCAACTCTAAGTTCTATGCCCTGTGACGCAGGGCCTATACCCCCTAACAAGCTGGAAGCAGCTACAGATGACAGACTTTCATCCCCCAGCACCCCTTAAGAGGAGGGTTGAGAACTCTGATGGGGAATTTGAGGCAGGCTAGAAGAAAAAGAGGGGGGAAAGAGAAAAAAAAAATGTGGAGGAGCCCTTGAACAAGGACAATTAATCACGTCAGCAGGGCCCGATTCTGGCAGACACCCTGCCCAGAAGCTACCCACTTATGGGAAACACCCAGCTGCAGCCAACCCATCTGTAGCCAAACAACCCCCACCTGAGTGAGTCATCCACTGAGTAGAACCAATCAACCCACCAAATATACTACCACCAGACACTGGCCTGGAGAGAAGGGAAAGTAGAAGAAATGCCCGGAACAAGGAAGGGGTAGAGGGAATAAGTAAAACTAATCTATACAAGCAAATGGCCCAGGGTGGGCCACAGTGGCTCAGCAGGCAGAATTCTCGCTTGCCATACTGGAGACCCGGGATTCAATTCCCAGTGCCTTCCCATGCAAAAAAAAAAAGCAAATGGCCCTATAAACATGCCACAATTAACTATGAGTCTACACTAAAATAAAGTTTTATTTATTTTATTTGCTTTAAAATATACTTTAAAGATATGAACTGCTGTTTGTTTGTTTTACTTTATGAAGTTTCTTATTTCAAAACTGATTTATGTCAGGCCTTGGAACCACTGTAGCACGATTTCATGTCTTTCCAAGATTTTGTTATGGTAACTCTACTTGAAAGCCATGAGTCTATTTTGAGAATTTCTTCATCCCCCTCAAATAAAAATATATCAGAATAACGACTATATTTTTCAGCTTGTATCTAAATATGAAATGGGGCTTCCTGTGTTTTGGTAGATAGTATTTATGGTAGTTAGATTCAGTTGTCAACTTGGCCAGGTGAAGGCACCTAGTTCTGTTGTTGTGGACATGAGCCAATGGTACGTGAACCTCATATGCTACTGGTTATATCTGCAGTTGGCTAGGAGGTGTGCCTCTGCAATGAATGACGTTTGACCTAATTGGCTGGTGCTTAAATGAGAGAGTTCAACGTAGCACAGCCCAAGCACCTCAGCATATCTCATCTCAGGACTCGCAGCTCAGCCCAGGCCTTTGGAGATGCAGAAAGAAAGCACCCCAGGCAAAGCTGTTGGAACCCAGAGGCCTGGAGAGAAGGCCAGCAGAGATCACTCTGTGCCTTTCCACATAAGAAAGAACCTCAGTTGAAAGTTAGCTGCCTTTCCTCTGAAGAACTAATGAAATAAATCCCCTTTTATTAAAGCCAATCCATCTCTGGTGTGTTGCATTCTAGCAGCTAGCAAACTAGAACAGTATTGTTCCATAAAATTTCCATCAGAAGGGATTTCAGAAAGGCACCTTCTATATCAATGTACATTTTCACAACTCTTGTGAATATTTCTAAATGGTGGTATCACTTACATTTAACACCTCTGAATATGTTTTATTGACAAGATATAAATTGTGTTCTGAAATTTGATAATTCTATTTTACTATGTGGTAATAAATCACTGCCCACTATATTCTTGAAAAAAAAAAAAACACAAATGGCCCCACATTACCTATTGCCTCTTGCCCTTGACAGAGTGCCCACATGCTCCTTCTCTGCATGTGTATTTAATAAATTTCCAAACTACTTATTCTTAAAAAAAAAAAAAAAGAGTTCTTTAAGAAGTCTTTTAACTTCACCCTTGGCTCAGGTGCCTAAAATTTCTGGCACCACGGTTTCCTTTAGTTTCATTAGTTCATTCATTCACTGAATGAGTAGGGTACATTCACTAAATGAGTGAGACACAGAGATGCAGATGAATATAAAATAATACCTTTGAACAAGACTTTGCTGCCTATTGGTAAACAGAGGGAGATAAGAACACAAAAATTCTAAGTGCATGTGAGATAGAAGTATTAAGTGCCTGGGGGTTAAAAGGGGAAAATAAGATTCCTTCTGGTTTAGGGGGTTGGAGGGTTGCGATAGGCAATAGACTAAGAACAGCTTCATGAATGTATAACATAAAATCTTTCACAGTCTGACCTTTACAAGCCCCTGCCTTCTCTTCAACTACTACTCTGCTCTCACTCTACCATATTCTGAATGTAAGTTTTCTTCAGTAGTTTAAGTAGTAAGAGTATGGATTTGGAATGACATAGATCTTGGTTTTAATCTCAGCCCTGCCATATTATATAATTACCTTCTTCAAATTATGGAACCTCCCAACCCTTAGTTTCCTGATCTGTAGAGTGGAGATAATAAGCATGACCATTTTAAAATTAAGGTTGTTGTGAGAATCAAGTGAGAGCATATATGTAAAATTCCAAGTTTTGATTCTGACACATAGTAAACATTGGGTAAATAGTAGTTGATATTGTTATTTCTGTGCCTTTGATTATATTGCTTTCTTTGTCTGTATTTCTCTTCACCTTTTAAAACTGTTCCACACCTACTTCTCCTTCACCCCCATCAAAAACCTCTTTTCTTGTGTACCCCAGGTTTTCCTAGCCATGCCCTTTTGAGTATTCAAAACCTTTCTTCACACCTCCTTTACTATGTTTATGTTATAGCAGTTTCTACTTGTAAGTTTGTCTTCCAGGTCTCTACGGCTCCAGAAAGCAGGAGTTAAGTCTTACTTATTCTGCCCTAGCATCTAACGTATATATGATTCACAGAACTATTAGAGAAACAATTGTTGAATAAATAGACTGTAACTGAGTTGAGCCTTAAAGGAATAAATAGGAATTAAAGCATATCTCTGGGTGGCATTTAAAATGTATTAATGTTAACCTATTAATATTGTACATTAACCCACTGTATTAGCTAGGGTTCTCTACAGAAACAGAACCATCAGGAAATATCCATAGATATAAAATTTATAAAAGTGTCTCACATAACTTTTGAGGAACGCAGAGTCCAAAATCCGTAGGGCAGGCAGTAAAGCTGACAACTCCGATGAAGGGTCTGGACGAACTCCACAAGAGAGGCTCGCCACCAAAGCAGGAAGAAGAAAATTGTCTCTTCCAAATCCTCCTTAAAAGATTTCCAGTGATTAGATTAAATGTCATTCACTGTAGAAGACACTCCCCTTGGCCAATTACAAATGCAATCAGCCGTGGATGCAGCCAATGTGATCATGATTTAATTCTATGAAATGTCCTCATAGTAACAGACAGGCCAGGACTTGTCCAACCAGACAAACAGGCACCCCTTGTCATACATGAACCTGACCATGAAAGTCCACCCCTTGTCAACTTGGCAGCTATACTCATAATCTTTAACCATACTTCATGTCTAAATAGAAAACAATAAAAGATACATTTTTTCCCTCACCTAATAATACTCAACGGTCCACGTACAACCAGAAATGCATTAAATCTCCCGAGAATAGGGGGCAATTTCTTGGCTAATATTCATTCTTAAACTTGCTATCTTACAACTTAAATACTATGACAGGAACACAACAGCATTATAGTCCTTGTTTCTGTAACTGATCACATGGTCATAGTTCATATTATTCACTATCTTCTTCCACTACCCATTCCACGTTCCCTTTACCCTCACCAAGCACTTCAGCTGGCTGTGGTTCCTTGCCTGGTGGGATGACCAAACCTTCATTCCTGAACTTTCAGAGTCATTTGTAGTCCTGTCTGGATTAGGCTGTTGCAGTTTTCCATTGATTTTAATCACACAGCATGGTAATGTTAAAAGACGCCCTAGGGAATCTACTATATTCCAGGAAAACTCTTCTTTATCTCCATTGTGTAGCTGCAGTCCTATTTACCCTGAGAGTCAGGGTCAATCACCCCAGCCAGTAAAGTAATTTCCTTCTTGACTTGTTGATCCAGGGGCATGACTAGCGCAAAGTGACCAGGTGGCAGCCTTAGATTCCAGTTCAATGGAATCACTGTTGTTTCTCCTAGTGGAAACACTCCCCCTTCTGGAACTTAAACCTGTAGACCAGCAGAGCTCAAGGTCACAGGGACAGAAAGCAAAACTTTTCCTAGTGGATCACTAGGGGTAATAGTGAGTGGTGCCACTCCCATTTCCGCCCCTTGGTTTCTGGACCTATGGATCCTGGTTATGGAAGAAAAAGCACCATACAGTGGTCACTAATTCAGAGCATGCATAGCTTCCAGGAGAACATTACCCCAGCCCTGTAAGGTATTGCCACATAGTTGGCACCATAATTGAGTTTTTAAAAGGCCATTCCACTATTCTATCAATTCAGCTGTGTGCTGGTTTGAAAGGATGTATGTCCCCTAGAAAAGCCATGTTTCAATCAAAATCCCATTTCGTAAAGGTAGAATAATCCCTATTCAACACTATATGTTTGAAACTGAAATCAGGTTATCTCCCTGGAGATGTAATTTAATCAAAAGTGGTTGTTAAAACACTGAATGAAGCTGAATATGAGAATGATAGAGGGAGGAGGGCTGGGGGCATAAATGAAATCAGAAAAAAAGAAGATAAAGACTGAGATGGTATAATCTAGGAATGCCTAGAGTGTATAATGATAGTGACTAAATGTATAAATTTAAAAAGTGTTTTTGCATGAGGAAGAACACAGGAATGTCATTACTGCAGGGTGCTGAAAATAGATGGTAATTAATATTTAAAACTTTTATGTGTGAGACTAAACAAAAAATGTTTATTTGGTACAAAATTCATATTTTGACTAGTCCATTTCCTAATATAATTTATGTAGACAGCTTAATTGAACACCATAAGTGGAACCTTGAGTAGGACATGAGATTTTGTTGGTTTGTCCAGAGTGATGTCCTCATAAATCCCAGAGTGATGTGAGCAGTGAATAAAGAAGTATTTGCAAAGTCCCCTTTGAGGAATGATGAGAAAGGGGGAAAATTCAGCTTTCCCTAGTTGAATTCTTGATATTCTCACAAGCAGTGTGGACAACCAAGGCTATAGGCTGAGCCCCCAATCTTGGGGTTTGTTCATATGAAACTTAACCCCACAAAGGATAGGTCAAGTCTACTTAAAATTAGGCCTAAGAGTCACCCCCAAGAGAACCTCTTTTGTTGTTCAGATGTGGCCTCTCGCCAGCCAATACAACAAGCAAACTCACCACCCTCCCCCTGTCTACGTGGGACATGACTCTCAGGGGTGTGGACCTTCCTGGCAACGTGGGACAGAAATCCTGGAATGAGCTGAGACTCAGCATCACGGGATTGAAAAAAACCCTAGAATGAACTGAGACTCACCATCAGGGGATTGAGAAAACCTTCTTGACCAAAAGGGGGAAGAGTGAAATTAGACAAAATAAAGTGTCAATGGCTGAGAGATTCCAAACAGACTCGAGAGGTTATTCTGGAGGTTATTCTTACGCATTAAATAGATATCACTTTGTTAGTCGAGATGTAGTGGAGAGGCTGGAGGGAACTGCCTGAAAATGTGGAGCTGTGTTCTAGTAGCCATGTTTCTTGAAGATGATTGTATAATGATATAACTTTCACAATGTGGCTGTGTAATTGTGAAAACCTTGTGTCTGATGCTCCTTTTATCTACCTTATCAACAGATGAGTAAAACAAATGGAATAAAGATGAATAATGGGGGAACAAATGTTAAAATAAATTTAGATTGAAATGCTGGTGATCAGTGAGGGGTAGGGGTGGGGGTTGTGGTATGTATGAATTTTTTTGTTTTCTTTTTATTTCTTTTTCTGAATAGATGCAAATGTTCCAAGAAATGATCATGACGACGAGCATGCAACTATGTGGTGATATTGTGAATTACTGATTATATATGTAGAATGGAATGATCAAAAGTTAGAATGTTTGTGTTTGGTGTTCTTTTGGCATCTCAAAAAAATGTTTAAATTAATTAAAAAAAAAAAGTGGTTGTTAAGCTGTATTAGGTGACAACATGTCTCCAGCCATTTGGGTGGGTCTTGATAAGTTTCTGGAGTCCTATAAAAAAGGAAATATTATGGAGAATAAAGGAGATTCAGAGAGAGCATAGAATGCTGCAGCACCATGAAGCAGAGAGTCCATGAGCCAGTGACCTTTGGAGATGAAGAAGGAAAATTCCTCCCGGGGAGCTTCATGAAACTGGAAGCCAGGAGAATAAGCTAGCAGATGATGCTGTGTCCGCCATGTGCCCTTCCAGATGAGAGAGAAACCCTGACCGTGTTCACCATGTGCCTTTCCAGATGAGAGAGAAACTCTGTGTTCACCATGTGCCTTCTCACTTGAGAGAGAGACCCTGAACTTCACTGGCCTTCTTCGACCAAGGTATCTTTCCCTGGATGCCTTTGATGGGACATTTCTATAGACTTGCTTTAATTGGGATATTTTCTCAGCCTTAGAACTGTAAACTAGCAACTCATTAAATTCCCCTTTTTAAAAGGCCATTCTGTTTCTGGTATATTGCATTCCAGTAACTAGCAAATTAGAACAAGTTGCTTCTGGATGATGGGGAACATGGTAAGACCAGAGAATTCCATGAGCATGTGCCCATTCCCATACTTCATTTGCTATGAAATGTGTTCCTTAATCAGAAGCAGTTCTGTGTGGAATACCATGACGACGATGGATATGGCATTCTGTAAGTCCACGGATGCATTGCATGCAGGGAAAGCAAACTCATATTCAGAGTAAGTGTCTATTCCAGTTAGAACAAATCGCTGCCCCTTCCATGAAGGGAGTCGTCCAATGTAATCAACTTGCCACCATGTAGCCGGCTGGTCACCTCAGTGAATGGTGCCATATTGGGGACGGAATGTGATACTCTGCTACTGGCAGATTAGGTATTCAGCAGTGGCTGTAGCCAGGTCAACTTTGGGGAGTGGAAGTTCATGTTGTTGGGCCCATGCATAACCTCCATCCCTACCACCATGACCAGTTTTTCATGAACCCATTGGGTAATGACAGGGGTTGCTGGGGAAAGAGACTGACTGGTATCCACAGAATGGGTCATCTTATCCGTTTGATTATTAAACTTTCCTCTACTGAAGTCACCCTCTGGTGTGCATTCACATGGAACACAAATATCTTCATGTTTTTAGCCCACTCAGAAAGGTCTATCCATATACCTCTTCCCCAGACTTCCTTGTCACCAATTTTTTAATTATGGTCTTTCCAAGTCCCTGACCATCCAGCCAAACCATTAGCAACAGCCCAAGAGTCAGTATACAAACGCACATCTGGCCAGTTCTCCTTCTAAGCAAAATGAACAACCAGGTGCACTGCTCGAAGTTCTGCCCACTGGAAGGATTTCCCCTCACCACTGTCCTTCAGGGACATCCCGGAAAGGGGTTGTAATGCTGCAGCTGTCCACTTTTGGGTGGTACCTGCATATCGTGCAGAAACATCTGTAAACCAGGTCCATGTTATCTCTTTCTCAGTTCAATTCACTGCAAGGAATTCCCCAAGAGGCCACAGCTCTGGTCTGGGAAAGAGAAGGCAATGTGGCAGGAGTGGAGACCATGGGCATTTGGGCCACTTCCTCATGTAACTTACTTGTGCCTTCAGACCTGCTCTGGCTCTGTCTCGTATATACCATTTCCATTTTATGATGGAGTGCTGCTGTGCACACCCAACTTTATGGATAGGTGGGTCAGACAACACCCAGGCAACTCAGGTCTCAGGGTGACTTGGTGGCCCATGGTTAAGCGTTCAGTCTCTACTAAGGCCCAGTAGCGGGCCAAAAGCTGTTTCTCAAAAGGAGAATAGTTATCTGCAGCAGATGGTAAGGCTTTGCTCCAAATCCTAAGGGTCTGTATTGCGATTCTCCCATAGGGGCCTGCCAAAGGCTCCAGACAGCACCTCTATTTGCCACTGACACTTCCAGCACCATTGGATCTGCTGGATCACAAGGTCCAAGTGGCAGAGCAGCTTGTACAGCAGCCTGGACCTGTCACAGAGCCTCCTCTTGTTCAGGTCCCCACTTAAAATTAGCAGCTTTTCTGCTTACTTGATAAATGGGCCAGAGTAGCGCATTCAAATGAGGAATATGTTGTCACCAAAATCCAAAGAGACCAACCAGGTATTATTCCTTATTTTTGGTGGTAGGAGGGGCCAGATGCAGCAACTTATCCTTCACCTTAGAACGGATATCTCAACATGTCCCATACCACTGGACACCTAGAAATTTCACTGAGGTGGAAGGCCCCTGTATTTTTGTTGGATTTATCTCCCATCCTCTGGGAGCATGCAAATGCCTTACCAATAAGTCTACAGTAGTTACTACACCTTGCTCACTAGGTCCAATTAACATGATATCTTCAATATAATGGGTCAGTGTGACATCTTGCAGGAGGGGGAAATGATCAAGCTCCCTGCAGACAAGACTATGATATAGGGCTGGAGAGTTGATATACTTTGAGGCATACCCTGAGAGTCGATATGTGTCCTGAGGTAGGACAGTGAAAGTATATTGCTGACCTTGCCAGCTGAAAGCAAACAGTTTCTGCTGGTCCTTACTAATAGCTTTTGAGAAAAAAAAACATGCTAGAGGAACAGGTGCATACCAGTTACCAGGGAATGATTTGCTCAAGCAATGATACTACATGTGGAACAGCTGCTACAATTGGAGTTACCACCTGGTTGAGCCTACAATAATCCAATGTCATCCTCCAAGACCATCCGTTTTCTGCACAGGCCAAATAGAAGAGTTGGATGGAGATGTGGTGGAGATCACCACCCCTGCATCCTTCAAGTCCTTAAGAGTGGCAGTAATCTCTGCAATCCCTCCAGGAGTCCAGTATTGAGATTTACTACTTTGCTAGGTAGGGGTAGTTCTAGTGGCTTCCACTTAACCTTTCCTACCATAATAGCCCTCACTCCACAAGTTAGAGAGCCAATGTGATTCTGCCAGTTGCTCAGTATGTCTATTCCAATTATACATTCTGGAACTGGGGAAATAACTACAGAATGGGTCCGGTGGGCCCCTGTGAGATGGACCTGAGCTAAAACTCCATCAATCACCTGACCTCCATAAGGCCCCACTCCAACTGGTGGACCAGTGTGACATTTTGGGTCCCCGGGAATTAATCTCACTTCTGAACCAGTGTCTAGTAATCCCCGAAATATTTGATCATTTCCTTTTCCGCAGTGCACAGTCACCCTGGTAAAAAGGCTGTCAGTCTCCTTGGGGAAGGCTTGGAGAAAGATTAACAGTATAAATTTATGGCAGTATAACAGGGTCCTCCCCCAAAGGGACCTGGCCTCCCCCTCATTCAAGGGGTTCTGGGTCTGTAAACTCTCAAGTCTGGAAACTGATTAAGGGGACATGACTCTGTGTTTTTGTAGTTCAAGTTAGACTTCTGTTCACTTGACCTAGAACTCTTTTGTTTATACAGCTCAAAAAAGAATTTAGTAGACTACCCATCTATTGTACTTTTAGGTACTCCATGATCTACTATCCAATGCCACAAGTCTCTGCGAGTCAAATTATTTTGACTCCTGCTTTGAGTCCACTATTATGATAGTCACATCCATGTTGTCTTTGGTGATTAAGTGTTGCCACCCAGATTCTGCCAACTTGGGATCTGGTCATCCCCACTGTGTTTAAGGATTCCAGCTCAATGACAGCTGTTCCCATAGTAATATCTGGCCTACAGAGAAGGGGGCCAGACAGTCTCCAGACATTCCTGGGGTGTAAGGGCAGGTTTTCCATGATAAATCTACTCTAACATTCCAATCTCTCTAAGCCTCTGGATCCCCTCATCTACATTATACCAGGGCAGTTCTGGCATTTCAACCTCAGGTAATGTCAGTCACCTTTTGATCCGTATTTCAGCCAACCATCCAAACAAACTCTTAATGCCTTTTCTAATCCCTCGAGCTATAACATTGTATACAGAATCTCTGCTTACTGTGCCCATATCAATAAATTCAGCCTGATTCAGCTTTATATTTCTCTCACCATTATCCCACACCCTTAAAATCCATTGCCACACATATTCCCCTGATTTCTGTCTATATAAATTGGAAAACTCACACAGTTCTTTTGTAGTATAATGTACCTCCTCATGGGTGATACTTTGTACCCCCCTTTTGGGACTTGTTGGGACGTTAGTCTAGTACAGGTCTGAAAGAAATGAGGGGTGGTGGGGGTGGGTCATGAAAGTAATTAGAAGTATCTTCCAAGTCATTTGCTTCAGGGCATTCATTTGCAGTTTCATCTGGTGAAACAAGATTAATCATTCTAGGACTAAGTTCTTCAGGTGGAGGCTGGGTGGCCAACTCCTCAGGGCAGGCTGGAAGTGGAGTGGCCATGTCCTCAGAGCAGACTATTATAGGTTTATCTAGAGAAGGCTCAGCATGGCCTAGGTTTTCAACCTCTCCACCGACATCATTACCAATCCATATGTTACCATCGTATTTTTCAGGGTCCCATTCCTTTCCAATCAATGCCCTCACTTTAACGGCAGACACCTTGCAAGACTGAGATTTCAGTTTATGTTGTAAAGTTGCTACTCTAACAATAAGATTCTAAGTCTGATTTTCAGAGATCTCAAGTCTGTGGCTACAGGAAATAAGATTTTCCTTCAGGACACTCATAGAAACATTTACATCTGTCAGACGAGACATAAGCTTCTCATTTGAAGCCTTAAGCCTATCCCTTTCATTCATTAATGTATTCAGTGTATCTAACAACAACCAGCCAACATCTCTATATCTTCTATTTCCACAAAACTCCGTAAAGGCCTCAAAAACATTACCCCTAGAGCCTGGCTTTAGTACAAGCAAAGCATTAGAAGAATCAAATGGTGATATTTTAACTATCTCTTTTGCCAACTCACCCCATGGATTTGCAGTATCATTCTGATTAAGGGAATCAGAGTCCTTAGTGCCTTTGAGTCCAGTCAGAGTAGAATACCAATCATAAAAACCCACTTTTAAGATTCTGTTTCTTAAGAACCACCCCACTCTCAGACCAAGCTGTATTAGCTAGGGTTCTCTAGAGAAACAGAATCATCAGGAAATATCCATAGATACAAAATTTATAAAAATGTCTCACATAACTTTTGAGGAACGTAGAGTCCAAAATCCGTAGGGCAGGCTGTGAAGCTGATGACTCCGATGAAGGGTCTGGACGAACTCCACAGGAGAGGCTCACCACCAAAGCAGGAAGAAGAAAATAGTCTCTTCCAAATCCTCCTTAAAAGCTTTCCAGTGATTGGATTAAACTTCATTCATTGCAGAAGACACTCCCCTTGGCTGATTACAAATGCAATCAGGAGCAGATGCAGCTGACGTGGTCATGATTTAATTCTATGAAATGTCCTCATAGTAACAGACAGGCCAGCACTTGCCCAACCAGACAAAAAGGCACCCCCTGGCCAAGTTCACACATGAACCTGACCATGACACCCACTGAGACCCATCAGAATTGATTACTGAAGATTAGCATTTCAAATGAGCCAGGAGACAGGAACAAAAGGGGACAAAATTTTACTACAGGGTGGGGGATGGCTTTGGATAGATGAATAAATGGAAGGAGTCTCAAACCCAGGCAGCAGCTCAGTAAACAGGTTCAGAAATTCCTTGAGTAGCAAGTGGGTGAGAGAAGGGAATCACTTTAAGAGTGGATAAGAGATTCAAAGGATGGAAAAAAGATGAAGACAAAAACCAAATCGACAATTCGTCCTGGCTGATCCTAAGGGAAGGGCAACACAGCATGTCACATAGAAGTTTACCATGTCATCTAAACCAGTCTATAGATTACAATTTTTTGCCTGCTTATCATTAAATCATTGTTTACCTCTGCAGACAATCTTGTCTTTCAAGACGACAGAAAAACAGGGCTCCAGGTTCAGCCCCTTAAGGGGTTCAGAAATTATTTCAAGACGGAAACTAACTAGTCACCATTGGAGGATGCTTGTGAACCAGTTATTCTGAAAACTGGTAAATAAAAGAAGAGAATTGCCGGATGTAATTTCGGCCCCGTTCCTCTAGCTCTCTGCCTAGCAACATATTCAAGCTATCCCATTGGATCTTTCTGCTCTCAGCTCACCCAATCCCTCGCTGCCACCCCTTAGCCTCCTCACCAATCACGCAGCGTGCCTCCCCTGGCCCCCCCCCATTTCCGCCACACCACTATATAAAGCTCTGTACTTCCGCTAATAAACATTCTGGTGCGCGACGCCTTGCCAGCCCCATCAGTTCCCGTGAGTCGTTCTTCGTCTCGCGCGCCCTCCAGACCTTCGAGCCCCCGGGACCAGTCGGCTACCGAGTTCCCCCGTCTCGCTGCGAGGAAGACCCCAGGCGGGAGCTAGGGAAAGCTCCTGCAGAGAATCAGGCATCTATCCTGCTTTTCCTATAGGAATTATAACCTTGGGTAAAAAAAAAAAAGTAGATTGGATATCATCATTTTGCAATCTCTCAAGAACTTAACCACATACATATTTCTAGGACTCTGCATTTCTTTGTGTAGATCCAGATTTCCATCTGATATCATTTTCCTTCTATTTAAGGTACCACTTTCCTTTAATGTTTCTTACACTGCTGGTCTTCTAGAATGAATTCTATCTTCTTCCACATGTCTGAAAAAATTTTTATTTCACCTTTGTTTTTGAAGGATATTTTCACTAGGTATAGAATTCTAGGTTGACTTTTTTTTCCTTTCAGAACTTTAAAGACAATGTTCCATTGTATTCTGGCTTTCATTGGTCCTAATAAGCAGTCTGCTGTCATTCTTTATTCCTCAGGTTATAATGTCTTTTTAACTCTGGCTGCTTTTAAGATTCTCTTTATCAGGGATCTCAGCAATTGGACTATGATGTGCTCTGGTGAAATTTTTCCTGTTTCTTTTGATTGGGTTCGGTGAGATTTGGGGATCTGTGGGTTTACACCAAATTTGGAAAATTTTCTACCATTGTTTCTTCAAATAGTATATTAAAATATTTTTCTGATCTCTGTGCCCTTTCTTGAACTCTATTTGATGTTATTCCAGAGATAACTGATCCTCTGTTCATTTATTTCAATCTTTTTTCTCTGTGATGTATTTTTGGATAATTTCTATTATTACCATGTCTTCAAGTGTACTATTTTTTTTCTATGTTTAATCTGCCATTAATCCCATCCAGTGGGCTTTTTTTATTATTATTAATTAAAAAAATTAACTAACACAACATTTTGAAATCATTCCATTCTACATATGCAATCAGTAATTCTTAATATCATCACATAGATGTGTGATCATCATTTCTTAGTACATTTGCATCGATTTAGGAAAAGAACTAGCAAAACAACAGAAAAAGATATAGAATGATAATATACAGAAAAAAATAAAAATAATAATAAAAATAAAAAATAGAAAAAATATATAAAAAAGAAAAAACAAAAAACACAAACAAAAAAAATATAGCTCAGATGCAGCTTCATTCAGTGTTTTAACATAATTACATTACAATTAGGTAGTATTGTGCTGTCCATTTTTGAGTTTTTGTTTCTAGTCCTGTTGCACAGTCTGTATCCCTTCAGCTCCAATTACCCATTATCTTACCATGTTTCTAACTCCTGATGGTCTCTGTTACCAATGACATATTCCAAGTTTATTCTCGAATGTCGGTTCACATCAGTGGGACCATACAGTATTTGTCTTTTAGCTTTTGGCTAGACTTACTCAGCATAATGTTCTCTAGGTCCATCCATGTTATTACATGCTTCATAAGTTTATCCTGTCTTAAAGCTGCATAATATTCCATTGTATGTATATACCACAGTTTGTTTAGCCACTCTTCTGTTGATGGACATTTTGGCTATTTCCATCTCTTTGCAATTGTAAATAATGCTGCTATAAACATTGGTGTGCAAATGTCCGTTTGTGTCTTTGCCCTTAAGTCCTTTGAGTAGATACCTAGCAATGGTATTGCTGGGTCGTACGGCAATTTTATATTCAGTTTTTTGAGGAACCGCCAAACTGCCTCCACAGTGGTTGCACCATTTGACATTCCCACCAACAGTGGATAAGTGTGCCTCTTTCTCCGCATCCTCTCCAGCACTTGTCATTTTCTGTTTTGTTGATAATGGCCATTCTGGTGGGTGTGAGATGTTATCTCGTTGTGGTTTTGACCATCCAGTGGGCTTTTCATCACAAATATTGCATATGTCATTTCTAAAAGTTCAGCTTGGGTCTGTTTTATATCTTTCATTTCTCTCTTGTTACATTCATGTTTTCTTCTACCTTCTTGAACATATGAAGCACATTTAAAACACCTGTTTCAATATCTTTGTCCACTAATTCTATCATCTGTGTCATTTCTGGGCTCCGTTTATACTAAATTGATTTTTTCCATTTTATGGTTGTATTACCATGGTTTTTTGCATATCTTGTAACTTTCCCATTGAATGCCAGACATCGTAAGTTTCGGTGCTGGATTATTTTCTTTTTCTTTCCTTTTTTTTTTTTCGTATTTCTTTAAATATTTGGGGGTTTTCTGGGATGCAGTTAAAAGTCACTCAGAAACTGTCTAATCTGTTTGAAGGTTACTTTTAGGTTTTTAAAGCAGGTCCAGAGCAGCCTTTAGTCCAGGGCTAATTCAGTCCTGTTATTGAGCCACTATCCTTATGGTGACTCTGCTTTTAGATCTTTCCACTTTGGTTGATGGATACATGAACTATTCCTAGCCAAAGTAAAATCTAACAAGTGTTCTTTCTGTTCCTTTCAAGTGATTCTTTCCATGCCTCAACAGTTTTCTCACACACATGTGTTGATCAGTACTCAGCCAAAGGAATGTGAAGTATACTTTCTCCAGATCTTTAGAGTTTTCACTTTGTATAGTTCTTTTTGACCTTCAATTCTAGTTATCTTGACCTTTCCAAACTAACCTCTCAACTTCAGCAAGACTACTATGCTCCTTTTGGGTTTCCCACCTCATACTACAGCCTAAAAATTCTCTCCAGGCAATGAGAGAACTTATAGGGCTCAGCTCATTTGTTTCTCTTCTTTTAGGGATCACAGTCCTATACTGCATGTTTTCCAGTATCTGAAAATCATTGTTTCATGTATTTTGTTTGTTTGTTTTAGCTATTACCATGAGAAGGTAAGTACTATTCCTGATAATACATCATGGCCAGAAGTGTAAGCCCTTGCAATAATTATTAAAATAAATTAATGTATTTAGAAATTAAGCACCAGTGATTGCTAGCATCACAAAAAGACAGATAAGCAGACATTATGTGCCTCCGGACAGAGAAACACAACATTATATATGAAGTAGTCTTGAAAAAAAAATCTAACCTAAATCTGATCAAGCCTCTAGACCCAACTACCAATTTACAGGAAACTCAGAAACATAAGAGCTTCTTAAAATACACCACAGTTGTGCAATCAACAAAATCCAAATGGTAGGACACTCCCTAGGAAAAACAAATGGTTTCTTCAATAAATAAATTACGAAGAAATATATGGACAGAAAGCTATTGATTAAAAGAGACTTAAAATATACATCAATCTACTGTAAGATGTAGACCTTAATTGGATCCTAATACAAGCAAACAAACTTCAAGGATAAAATGACATTTATGAGGCAATTGGAAATTTGAACTCAACTGGATAGTTGATGGTATTAAATAATTATTTAAATTTTTAGGTGTGATAATTATTATAAAGTTATGTTTAAAAAGAACCCTTATATTTTAGAGAGACATTCTGACATATTTTAGATGAAATAATACAATGTTTAGTATTTGCTTCAAAATAACATGGTAGTGGGGACAAGCAGGTGGGAGTATAGATAAAATTAGACTGGCCATGAAGATGTAATTGTAGAAAGCTGGATAACATATGTATACATATTTTGAAAATTTTCATTGTAAAAGGTCAAAAAAAATTAAAGAGTCACAAAATTGAGACGTGGGCTCTAAATCTGACTCTGCTGCTATTTATTGTGTGTCTGTAGACGAATTATTCTAGGCCTCATTTTCTCTAAGAAATATAAATAAAACCCATTCCAATACTCTTTCCATTATATCCAATACTCTTAACAGCTAAACGAATGGGAAAATTATTCAACCTTTTTAATATTCAGTCTTTTTCTGTAAAAAGGTGATGAAAACAGAAGCTAATTTTTATGACTGTTGCATGGATAAAACTGGGTAATATGTGCTTATTTCTTTTTGTAAATGTTTTTTATCATGAAATATAACATATATACAAAAAAGCAATAAATTTCCAAATACTTTCTAACAAGTAGATATAGAACAGATTTTAAAGGTTGGTATGGGTTACAGTTTCACGATTTTTCATTTTTTCTTCTAGCTGCTCTAAGACACTGGAGACCAACCGAAATATCAATATGATTCAGCAGTCACACTCATTTGTTAAATCTTATCTTCTCTGTTATATTCCTCCTTCTCCTTAAATAACATACATACATAAAAGTAATACATTTCAAAACACATCACAACAACTAGTTGTAGAACATATTTTACAATTTGGGTATGCATTACAATTCCACACTTTTAGGTTATTATTTCTAGCTACTCTAGTACTGGAAGCTAAAAAGAAATATCAGTATAATGATTCAGCACTCATTTGTTAAACCCGACCTTCTCTGTATAACTATACCATCACCTTTGATCTTTCTCCCACTCTTTGGTGCTATTTGGGCTATGCCCATTCTAAGTGTTTTGAGTTGGAAGGGGCTATCGATAAGATGAGACAGGGGGATATAACTAGCGATGTTCAGGAAAGGCTGGCCCCTCTGCATTTCAGGACTTATCTGGTTCAGGGACCCATCTGGAGTTTGCAGGTTTTGGAAAGTTACCCTAGTGCAAGGAGCATTTGTAGATCTTATATAATACCCTAGGTATAGTTTAGTATTGGCAGGAATGGTCTTGACTGGGGTTTGGTAAGTTATGATAGGTAGTAATGTCTAACTGAAGCATGCATATGAGTGACCTCCAGTGTAGCCTCTTAACTCTATTTAAACTCTCTCAGTCATTGATACCTTATCTGTTAAACTTCTTTTCCCCCTTTTGGTCAGGATAGCATTGTTGATCCCATTGGTGCCAGGCTCATCTCTGGAAGTCATCTGCCATGCCACCAGAAAGACAGTCATCTCTGGATGTCATGTCCCACATGAGGGGGAGGGCAATGGTTTCACTTGCAGAGTTGGGCTTAGAGAGAGAAAGGCCACATCTGAGCAACAAAAGAGGTCCTCTGGAAGTAACTCAGGCATACCTATAGTAGGCTAATCTCCTCTGCTAAATACATAAGCTTCACAAGAGAAAGCCTCAAGATCAAGGGCTTGGCCTATTGATTTGGGTGTCCCTAATATTTGGCACAGTATCTGGGTTTTCCCCAGTGGCAAAGTTTAATAATTCCATATTTTTTCTCAAACTTGTATGTTGAAGCCTCCATCACAGTGAAAGGAACAAAGTAAACAATAAATATTATTTATAATAATTATTATTCTCTTACTGCATTTAAGAAATACCAAAAAATCATTTTTTACGTTTTTCTTTAATGAAAGCTCTCTACAGTTTGTAATCCTCTTATCCCTTCTTCCTCCACATCTCTTTTCTTTCTTTTTTTTTTTTTTTTTGTGGGTGCAGGGTCTGGGAATCTAACCAGGGTCTCCTGCAGGACAGGCAAGCATTCTACCACTGAACAACTCATGTACCCTTTATATCTCTTTTCTTTAGGATAAAAGCAAGAAATTCTGAAATTTCCCCTCTAACTTCTATGGAACAATGAATCCAAAAGCACAAGGCAGGAAAGAAAGGTCTTGGCTGTCCTTCCCAGTGAGAGTCATTGCGACAGTTCTGGAAAAACAGAGGCACTATTTAGTCATTTTCAGAATATAGTATGCAGCTGTTCTGATGGTATGCCACACATTCTGAGGTTGCTCCCAAGAGCTAAAAACAGAATTCAGGCAATCAGCACAGTACAGCCAAGCTCATTCTTTTTCAAGGTGGACCCATTTCAAATAAAATGGGTACTCTGTATGTAGCCCTTTCCCAACAAAGAGTTGGCCTTCCCCACCAGAATGTGAGCTCCTTAAAAAGGGCTATGTCTAGTTTATCTTTATATCTCATGATCCCAGTAAAGCACCTGGAAGACGTCAGGTACCTAATAAGTATTTGTTGAATGAAGGAACTAATTATTTTTTCTTTTGTTTTATTCAGGGTTGGAGTGGGATTGCGGAATATTCATAGGCATAAAAAGAACCAAGAGTTGAAGAGATTTTTCTACAAATTGTTGTCAGGAAGTACAAACTTATTCACAGCTTCCAATTTATTTATTCTCTTTACTTCCCATTACTCACTATTTACTACTTAGGCTTCCCCCCATGGACTACTGAACTACTTATGGCTCTCAAATCATCATCATCATCATCATCCCTCCCCACCCCTCTCAAGATATACACCCTTCAAGACTTGGCTCCAGCACCTTGTCTTTCAAGAAGTTTTTTCAACCACTAAAGCCAAAAGGGGTGTCTTCCTCTTAATTTCCAATAACACTTTACATTTAGCTTACAGAACTTACAGTTTCCATTATGTACAATGGTTAGTTGTACAGGTTTTGTATTTTTTATTGGATAGAGAGCAAGGATCACTTTTTAGGTATCCAGCATAGTGCTTTCTACACAGCAGGCATTTGATAAGTGTTTGGTGAATTTATTGGCTAAACTTTGAAGAATAGGAAAGATAATCATACAACCCAATTTAAAATATAAAGCAAATGAGCTTTAAAATGTGTGCTTTATCTATAAAAACCTTCTTTCTAAAAATGCTATCACAATATTTTGGAAGTTTTGCTATCCTATTATCATCTGATTTATTAAGAAATTATCCTCTACTCCTAGAAACCTAATGGAAAACTGTCATAAGGCTCTTTTTTCAAAAAATATATTTTTATTGACAAATCTTCACACATGCATAGTCCATACATGGTGTACAATCAGTGGCTCACAATATCATCACCTAGTTGTGTATTCATCATCACGATCATTTTTTAGAACATTTGCATCACTCCAGAAAAAAGAAATAAAAAGAAAAATTCATATATACCATACCCCTTACCCCTCCCTCTCATTGACCACTAGTATTTCCATACCTAATTTATTTTATCCCTAATCCCCCTATTATTTATTTATTTTATCCATATTTTTTTACTCATCTGTCCCTACCATGGATAAAAGGGGCATCAGACACAAAGTTTTCACAATCACACAGTCACACTGTAAAAGTTATTTCTTTATATACAATTGTCTTCAAGAATCAAGGCTACTGGAACACAACTCAACAGTTTCAGGACTACCAGCCACTCCATTACACCATAAACTAAAGAGTGATATCTATATAATGCATAAGAATAACCTCCAAGATAACCTCTCGACTCTGAAATCTCTCAGCCATTGAAATTTGTCTCACTTCTCTCTTCCCCTTTTTGATCAAGAGGGTTTCTCAATCCATCGACACTGGGTCCCGACTCATTCTGGGAGTCACATCCCACACTGCCAGGGAGATTTATGTCCCATGTAGGGGGGTGGGGAGTGAGTTCACCTGCCAAGTTGGCTTAGAGAGAGAGGCTACATCTGAGCAACAAAAGAGGTTCTCTGAGGGTGACTCTTAGGCATAATTTTAAGTAGGCTTAGTCTATCCTTTGCAGGAATAAGTTTCATAGGGGCAAACCCCAAGGTCGAGAGCTGGGCCCACTGATCTGGTTGTCTCCACTGCTTGCGAGAATATCAGAAATTCTCCAAATGGGGAAGTTGAATATTTTCTCCTTCCTCCCCAGTCTCCCAGAAAGACTTTGCAAATACTTCTTTATTCACTGCCCAAATTTCTCTGGGATATATCAGGACATCACACTAACCTGGACAAACCAACAAAATCTCACACCTTACTCAAGATTCAAGATTCCCAATGTATTCAACTAAACTGAAAATATACAAGTTAAATTAGATAATGCGCTACCCAAAATATAAATTTTGCACCAAATAAACATCTCTCCTTTTGGTCTCGCACAGAATTTGAAGCTCTAAAATATGGACAATATCATCCTTTATGCTGTATTCTAATCTACCTTAGTCCTATCCAGATTAGCCTCCTTCATATCTCTAGGCAAAGTCTGATCCCTTTTTCAACTTTTTAAACTGTTCCTGTATGGGGTAGTGTTGATTTTCATAGCTTCAGAGCTCTAACTCTAAGTCTCAGGTGGCACATAAATACCTGAAGTTTCTGGGAACGACCAGGTTATAATCAAACAGCTCAGTATCTCAGAAACTACAAATAACAGTTACAACTCCAGAACAGATGTGACTGCTATAAGAGCCTGCAATCTAGGATCCTTTACAATAGGCCCCAACCTGATAGCCCATACTCTCGAATTCAGTTCACCAAGTTTTAATATTAAAGTTAAAAAAACAATTATATTAATTTAATTTTTATATTAAGGGGAAGGGGTATGGTATCTATGAATTTTTTTATCTCTTTTTCTGGATTGATGCAAATGTCCTAAGAAATGATGAATATACAACTATGTGATGACATTGTGAGTTATTATATACCAAGAATGGGATGATCATATGGTAAGAATGTTTGTGTTTGTATGATGTTATGTTTAAAAAAATTTTTTTCTTTTTAAGATAGGAAGTGGAGACAAAACTAACATGTGTTCTGAAGGATCTTCATTTTCTTTATACTTAAGATCTCACTTTAGTGTCAAAATATTTACATTAATTTCTGTCCAGTTAACTATTAGGGAAGAAAGTCAATTCCAATCACACTCTACATGATGGAGGATGTTTCATCATGAAAAATGCCAATACAGATTTTTAAAACTCTATCCTTTTCCAAATGTGCTAATAAAATAATATAACAAAGTTAGTCCATATGAGTGAAACATGATAATACTTGTCTTTTTCGTTTCTGACTTTTTCAGGTTCATTCACCTAGCTGTATACCTTAAAATTTCATTCTTCTGGCAGGTGCTCAGTAATCCATTGTATGTATACACTATAGTTTCCCTTTCCATTCCTCTATCCATTGTGAATCACAAACACTGCCACCATAAACACCAGTGTGCAAATGTCCATTCGTGTTCCCACACTTAGTTCCTCCAGATATATACTGAGCAATGGGGTTTCAGGATCATATGGCAACCTCACTTCTAGCCTCCTTTGGAACCACCACACTGCCCTCCAAGGCGCTGCATTGAGGCTCTCTTTGAATCAAGAGAATTTAAAAGAAAATTTTATGACATTAAAAAATAAGGATTTCATAACATCTTTAAAGAGTGAGAAGAAACAGACTGGGGCTGTTTCTCCAGTCAAGAATCAATAGACTATGTGACCATGGTCAAGCTCCTGATTATCCCAAATACTCTGTCCAAACTATTTCTCAGCATAGTTCTAAGGCAAAAATGAGAAAAAAAGCTTTGAGAATCTATAAAATGCTAACTAACTTTGAGTTATCGTTGCTGATATTATTATACTTCTCAAAAGAAAGGACCAGAATAGAAGTAAATCTCATTTCTTAACATGAGAGATGAGCTGAGGCTTCTTTGTATTCGGATAAATGTTTTACTTCCTCTTCAACCACTACAATCATATATTTATGATTTTGTTGCCCTTCTTTCCTTTTTTATTCCCTCTAGATTAAAGGTTCAGATACATAAACCAATGACACCCCTCATAGCCCTAACTCCCAGAGGAAAGTTCACTGGTGAGATTTGAAGTGCCATTTCTTAAAATCACCATATTTTATTGCTGGAACAGGCTTAGATCAGCTAGTTCAACTTTTCCATTTTACATTTGAAGAGTCCAAAGTCTAGAGAGGGCATATTATCTGTTCAAGGTCACCAACAGCTAATCCAACTTTTCCATTTTACATTTGAGGAGTACAAAGTCTAGAGAGAACATATTATTTGCTCAAGGTAACCCAGTTTCTATGAGACCCCATAACAGAATCTAGTTTTGCTAACTCCCAGTTCTCATTATAAGACCCAACAAGTGTTGAACTGAAATGAATTTAATTGCTTCCTCGTTTAACAAAAATAACTAGACGCACTGTAGGATATGGAAGGAAGACGTGAAAGTGCTGTTCTTAATGATTACTATGGCTTAAAACGCAATATGATGCAGACTTTGGAGTCAGGCTGCCTGAGCTGTGATCTGGACTTCACTGGACCTTAGAGAAACTACTTTATGTTTCTTATCCTCAGTTTCTTCATTTGTAAAATGAAAATAATCACAGTAATTCCTTAAAGGCTGATTATTCATATAATATACATATATTGAATAACTTCTCTGTGGTAGGTTAACGTATTAGATGTTAGGGATAAAACAATGAACAAGAAAAACAAGATCTTTACCCTTAGGAGCTGACATTGTAGTAGGATTAAAGGAGATAATCTATGGAAAATACATAGTTTAGTGGCTAGCACCTAATAAATGTTCAATAAATATTATTATTGTTACTGTTAAGAAAGTACTATACATCCCCATTAAAAACGCATCTCAGGCTTTTCCATTCTTCTGACTTTCCATGTTTCTACTCCAGCCCCATACCTGCTCTGCTGCCCATTTTGATAGAACAGCATCTCCTTTTCCAAAGACTTCCTGGCCAGCAACATTTCCACCACCATCTCCAAGATGACCATGGCCCCCATTGAGTGAGTCAAGCTGCTGCTGCTGAAGGTACAACACTAGCAAATGGATCACCTTCAACAAATAGTACAAATGTATTGTACAACTATACAGTCTGCATTCCCAAGGAACAGGTTGTCCTCTCCTCCTGGAGAGGATCTTGGCCAATGTCATTTGCTACTTTCCCACCCAACCCCTCAACTTTGCATCATGGATAAGTATAATCAGGTGTTTCTGGGAGGAATAGACAGCACACACAATTCTGGAAGTATTTTGCCATCAATCTGGCCTCTGGTGGGTGAATTAAGCCACTTCTCTCTGCTTTGTTTACCTGCTGGATTTTGTTGATGTTGGAAATCTAGCACAGAAAAAGAATTCAAAGGCCTGGGAGACTATCTGGTGAAGGCCACCAAGGTCTGTACCAGGGTTCCAACATCTCTATGTAAGGTGTCTATAAAACATCTATAGAACAGCCTATTTTGACATGTCTGATATGATGAACAGTTTGCTCCTCAGCCTCAAGAATGCACAGATTGTGGGGAGCTGAGTGTTCACCCAGTATATGACAGCTGATGTGGTCTCTTACCCCTTCCACCATGTTAAGGTGGCAATAACGCAATCTGGGCACAAAGGAACCAACATCATGTGTACTTGAACCATTGATGGCTGGAGGAAGATTTTCAAAGATGAAGGTGGCAAAGCCTTTTTCAAGGGTACATTGTCCAATATTTCAGAGTCATGGATGGAGCCTTTGTGCTGGTCCTGTATGGTGAACTGAAGAAAGCCCTCTATGTGTGTGCATCTCACTAAAAATGGGAACCAAGAGAATCATGCAGAAGAGAACCAAAAGAATCACTTCACTGTTTAGAAAACATTGTCCTTCAAGAAATTCCTATAGTCTTTACCAAGACCAGATCACATCTTTAGAGAGTTAGGGAAAGTCCTAGAAAAGGGGATCACTGGATCATGTCTAACCTTTGGCACCAGTGATTCCATGTATTTATTATTGGGGATGGGAAACTTTATCATCATTGTGGGTCTATGAGTTAGGCCCCTCAGCTATATAGATCTAGAAACCCTTGAGTCCAAATGCTTATTGGTCCCCTGGTTGTGTAAATCGTCTCCCATTTGCACTTAAGCACTATCTCCATTCATTCAGCTGGATATTTGCAATTATGTTCTTTATAGGGCATTCTGCTGCAAAACAACAAATATACAGGACTTCAAAAGAAACAAATCAGCAAATAATTCTTACAAAGAGATAGCTCTGAGCAAGATTTCAGGGCATGAAATAGCTCACACAGCAGTCTTTCACAATGACAGATAATATCACCATGGCAACATTTTTCTGAGCTCCTTAAGGGCACTTGCATGATCCTGTAAAATGTTCAAACATGGTCTATGAAAACACCATGTAAAGATGTGTCATATAGGGAATGGAAAAAATCCTTTCTAATTTATCTCCAATAAAGATAACTTTTTCTATAGGAATCAATTTAATAAAATCTAACATATAAAATCTTAAATTAAGAACCCTAAATTAGGGTTCTTAATAAGTTTTATGGTGAGAATCATCAGAGATTTCTTTTCAATAACTAGTTTCTCCAGCATACTCAAAATATAATGCATTGCTCAAAATTCTAAGTGATTACCTAGCATTTCAGAAACCCACATAAACGGGGCCTATGCCTACTCACAATGAAGGGAAGATGGGAAGGCTCTTACTAAAATCTTGATTTCCTCCTTTTAAAGCATACTTTTCTAAGGTAAAATCATGACTGCCATACAAATTAAAAATGAGCACGTATCAAAGATTTTATTTCATTCATTAATTAGGGAGGGAACCAGTAAGCTATTAAAAAAGGTCAAAATGCAATCAGAAATACTGAAAAGAATTTGTTAATAGATGCAAAACTAACCTCTTGTTGAGGAGAGAAGTGAACAGTAAGACCTCCACCAGGCAAAATTCATTTACACTTCTACAGACAAGAACCATTTGCATTACTACATTACCATCAGTTTTCTATAACTTAAATGAGTTTAAAATAGCTGAAAGTGGGCAGGCCATGGTGGCTCAGCAGGCAAGAATGCTTGCCTGCCATGCCCGGAGGACCTGGGTTCAATTCCCAGTGCCTGCCCATGTAAAATAGCTGAAAGACAATGAAAGTTACCAGATCACTACAGAATCAAATAACTTGAAAGGGTGCACTAGCTGATGCCTAACAATCTAAAGAGCACCCTGTACATTTTTCTCAGTCTTTCACAGTTTTTCCTGATACCTCTCTGGCAGCAATTCACTGCCTTGAGAAATGGCTTCTCTCTCTGGACATCTGGTCCTCATTTGTTTAAAAATTTACCTTTGACAGCCTGCTAAGAGTCAGTTTCTAGGGGTCCGGATACTAAGTCACAGATTCCACAGGTAACAGTGGGAATCATCAGTACTCATGATCACAACATATGAATTACCTCTCTTCTGATATGACATGCCAGTCTTTGACGATAAAGACCATGGTCTAATGTATCATTCCAGGATAATTCTGCTTTTTTGCACTACTACTGGAACTAGGATTACATTGAATTCCCCCAGCTTCTGTCATGACTAACAAACATCACTTAACTTTTAAACATTTGGCTGAAACTAGACAGAAAAAAAGGGTGGAGCCATGCAATAAAAGAACATAAAGTAGTTGATCTACATGAGATGCTAAAAAAAAACACTGGCTGAGCTGAATGACTTTTGTATGTAAATGTGTGACACTTATATCTTCCTGTCATTTGCTCTTCCACAGCACTCTTCAGCTATTCAGTACTAAATACACAGTAGGTTATAAATGAAAGTCTGCTATTTAATCATATAATTTATTACAGAGGATTGAAGTCTACACTTGTCACAGAAATTTTCAGATAAGGCTTATTTATGATAAAAGGAAGTATCCCTACATATTGAACCTAAATTCTTTTTACTGCATTTTAAGTGTACTGATCAATTCAGTACAATCAAAAGCATATCACTGGGTGGGCAACGGTGGCTCAGTGGCAGAGTTCTCACCTGCCAAGCCAGAGACCCAGGTTCAACTCCTGGAGTCAGCCCATGTTTTAAAAAAAAAAACCACTTCTCTTACTGCACCAAAATATAGTGCATAAAACAAAACTCTAAAGCTTCCAAGAAAAAATGTACTCTTTCACAATTAAAAGTACTTCTCTATAAAGATCTATAACCTTCTATAGATCCTCCATCAAAGCCAATGCTAAAATTAGTATTTTATTTCTGAAATATAAAAATTAGTAATCCTGACCCAAACAACTGTGAGTTATCTTCTGTTTTGTGGATTCTGAAGAGGGGGTAGCTTAAATTTCCTTTAAATGCCAAGACTAAAATTCTTCACATTCCAGCTAAAAAATGTTTTGCTCACCATGAGCCTTTGGCTTGCACTGTGCCTTTTAATTCCTCATTCCCATTAGGTTTGATGTATAATTATTAATAGTTAACTTAGGGTCACATATTTCCTGCTCTTCTGTTAGGAAGATGGGCACTCCCCAAGTGTGAAAAATTGAAGGCTAGAGCTACAGACCCTTCCCCATCCCTTCCAATTAATACCTTAACGTCCTTACATGCAGCTGTCATTCAAGTTTATGCCCCTCCTTGCAAGAGAGCAGAGATCTACATCAAACAAACCCAGCCTCGAAGGGCTCTTTCTATGGGGACAGCAAGAGCAGAAACCAAGTGGAGGACCTGGAGGCTGTGAGTACCTTTGAAATCAAGGTTGCTGATTGACTGGTTTTTTCGTGTCTTATTCATCCTGCAGATGCAGAAAATCAAATATTCCTAATTTGGAGCAGGACAGAGAACACAATCCTTAATGCTTTTAATTTATAGGTAGAGTGGTCTCCCAGCTCTACTCTCAGAACCAAAGACATTCCCTCACATACTCATCAATAGTCACTTATTTAAGACCTACTTTTTTAAGCACTAAGCAAAATTCAGGAGGAAATTCAGAGATCTACTGGAACTCAGTATTTCCTGGAACCAAACATTTGGACTGTTTAAGTCCCTGCACTCCCCAGCACTCTCTCTTTAGCCAGATACACCTTCTGAGAAGCTGGGGCAAAACTGAGTGAGTGGAAGACTAGAGAAAGCAGTAGCTTCCATACATGTCCTCTCACTCTCTTCAGTGTTATCTAGGCCCATGACTCTGTCCTGGAGAGGCCAGACAGAATTTGAAGAAAGACCTGCAAAAGTGCTGCTGGTAACTTTAATCCTGGAAATGACAAATAGCAGGGAAAGATGAAGAGAAATTATACTGATATAGTCAGAGGAAAGACAGATGGTTCTGTGAAAAGAAGAAACAGTACAGTAATGAAAAGAGAGCAGTAAACAGACTGATCTCTACCAGGGATAGTGTGGGATTTTGGCTCACCTTATAAAGCTCAGTTCTGAAGGCCTGGAACCAATACCTACCTATGAAGGATTCCCAGAGAAGGAGGCTGGATGAAAATACCTCGTATGCACATTATGCTAAATGCAGGGATAAGGTATTATTATTGGATACCTACTTGATCTTTACTTCTATGTCACAGATTCACTCAAAAAACTAAGAGTAAAGAGGAAACCAAAGGAATTTGTTTTTCAGTATTGCAGTTCATTTTGTTGTCTTCTCTTGCATATTTTCTAAAACATGGATGCATTTTTTTATAGAAAGAGTTAAATAAATTATTTTACAAAAATATAACAAACCTCCAGACTCAGAGAGCCCTGGGTCACACTGTACATCACTGAGTTGACCAAGAAATCCCTGGGCTCTCAGGACTCTTAGCACCAGTCACTACTAAATTCTGAATTTGTTGGCTTTTCTCAGCCCAGCAGTTAATAAAGGAATAATAAAATCTGCCTTCTTACATACTTGTGAAAGTCACAAGATAAATGTATGAAAGTATTTTGTGAGTACCAAGCATTTACTCAGTGTGAGGTATTATTATTACAGTTAAATCCAACTTTCTAAAAAACTAAGAGGTTAGGGACACATATTAAGAAGGTAGAGATTTGAATGGATTTCCCCTCATTTCAGTTCAAATGAGATCCACAAATTTCTTCTGACTGGCAAAGCCTCTCTACTTAGGACATCTGAGCAACAACAAAAACAGAAAATCAGCAATAAGAACCCTCACTCCAACTTTCCAGGAACCTACAACCTCCAGATGAGTCCCTGGTCCAGATAAGTCCTGAAACCTAGAGGGCCAAGCCTCTCCAGAACATCAAATAGTTCGATCTCCCTACCCCATATTAGTGACAGACCCTTCCAACATGAAAAATTTAGAATGGCCACAGCCCAAACACCCCTAAAGAGAGGGATGGAAAGATCAAAGGTGATGGTGGAGTTATACAGAGAAGACAGGATTTAACAAATGAATATGAATGCTGAATCATTAAATTGATATCTCTTTTAGTCTCTGATATCTTAGAGTAGCTAGAAGTAAAACCTAAAATTGTGGAATTGTAACCCATATCAAACTCTGAAACATGCTCTTCAACTAACTGTGGTGCTGTGCTTTGAAATGTATTGCTTTTTTGTATATATGCTATTTTTCACACACAAAAAAAGAAAGTTGATTGTGATGATAAAAAAATATTTAAGCCTTCTAGCCTCCTATATGCTGGAGTAGCTAGAAGGAAAAATCTGAGAAGATCATATGGTAGCCCATGACAAACTCTGGGATATCTTGTAACTACTTGTTGAAGAGTACTTTGAAAACTACTGCTTTTTTATTAGCTTTGTCTATATGTTATACTGTATTTTAAAATTCAAAAAAAATCCTTATTCCACGGCAGGTAACATCTTGGATCATTATGAAATCTTCAATACCTAGAAGTGAGCTCTTAAGAGGTCTTCCCACATTTCCACCTCTGGCAGAATCTGACCCCTTAGGGGAATAATTGATACCAACCAATATGGAAGACATCTAGCAAAGATATATTTAAAACTAGAAGAGATCAAGTGATTTCCCCTGAGATTGGCCCTGAGTTTGACTCTGAGTTCTCACCTTGGTGTACTTAGCTATCTTCTAGAGGAGTTGCAGGATCTAATTAACTGAGCCTGGCAAGAAGCAACATAGGCATATGGTGACACGGGCTAAGGACTTTTAATGACACTAGTCCATGGCCAAATGTGTTTCTCATTCTGGCTCCTATCTGCACAATAAACTATCTGCTTCTCATTCTGGCTCCTATCTGCCAGAGGGCCAAGCCTCTCCAGAACACTGGAGATGAAGTCAACGCCAACCAAAAAGACAAGTTATCTCAGTCCTCAACTCCTGGCAGGAGAATTTGTGCCCTGATTTATTTTTAGTGCATTTCCACCTTACTAATCCAGTCAGCTGAAGAAAAGCCAGCAAACTGACTATTCTGTGAGCTCACTACCCTTATTTAGCCCTAAGTGATTAGCTAAACATTTATACAGTCACCTGAGGGAGAATCTACTAGGAGGTTGGGGTCCCAACATTTTAAAAATATTCAGAGATCACACAGGATTTTATCACAGCCCAACTGGAAGTGTGAGTCCCACTATTTCATTGATAGCAACTTTTTACTCAAGGGAGAAAGACAAAGAAAGGTTGCTAACAAAAACCGGTATGTATACCCTATCATTTCATCAGTAGGGTGGAGGATGGGGTGAAAAGCAAAACTTCTGCTTTACCTTTTAAACAGTATAAAATATTAGACCTTAAGTTAGGACATGCATTCTGCCTTTATTAAGCTTCAAACTGGACTATTTGGTAGGAGTTCACAATGAATTGCACCTCTTCACCAAGACGTTGAAAGTGAAAAGTCAAAAGATTAATCAGTCATTTCTACACCTTTGTATTTGGATTTAACCCCGAATATGTCATTTTATTTCAATCTCCTACAGCTTGTGGGGACAAATTTATCCAACACCAGCTGTTCTCATATTTAAAAGCTACACCACATGATAAAATTAGAATCAAGTGAGGATCATATTCCTCAGCAAGAATTCCACTCTACATCCCACTGATGCCATGAGCCACAAGTGAGAAAACAAATACCAACATTATTGTTGTTTTTCCTCGGCATTCCTAAGTAGTCACAATAAACAGACACTGTATAGATGATCAAAAAAAGGAAATAAGCCCTAAACTCACAGAATTACAACTAAGGGTACAAATTTATTTCCAAGATTACTTTTCCTTAGAGTGGGAAAGTATATACTGTCTGGGCAGAGAAAGGAGTGAGTGAATTTAATTATCACAGATCTTATTTCTTTGTTTTGGCCCTTTGCATATCAAACAGGAAAGATCAACCATCATCACGTCAGTGCTGGGTATTTGGTGTGGCAAATATTCACCTTGAATATGGTCTAACTGTAAAACTGTAGCTGAAAACTACATTGTTAAGGTTCTATGTTCAGTTTATAAGATCACATTTCTAAACAGGCATTTTTACAAGAAGGGAAAGCAAAAGTAACCAATAAACATATGAATAGATGCCCAACCTCATTTATAATTTAAAAAATGCCAATCTACAAAACAATGAGATACCATTTTTCACCTATTAGAGGAGAAAATATTGAAGTATGTCAGTTGGCAAAATGGTGAAAAAGGAAATGGGCTTAAATATATACAACTGTTGAGAATGTACTCTTTCAGAGAGTAATTTGGCAATACTATTAAAATGTAATAGTATTACATAGTCATTAAAGTATGCAGAGATGTATTTATAAAGATGTTTACTTGAGTACTGTTTGTAACAATCCACATATTCTTCAAAAGGAGCCTGGTTAAATAATGTATCATATAAAAAATGCTATGTGGGAATTTAAAAGAATAAAGTAGATTTTTATGTGCTGTTACCAAATGATGATCCAGATATACATATATTGATTGAGTGGAAAAGCAAAGTATAGAACAGTATGTATAGTATGATTCTACTTATAAAAAAATAAAATAAAACTACATATATGGTTATATGTGAAGATAAGTTTCCTGGAAGAGTATACTGTTAATAGTAGAAAAGGAAGAGTAGAAATTGGGGGTTGGAAAGGATCAACTTTTACTTTTCACTTTATACCTTCTGAGTTCTCTGAATTTTTAGAATTTTTGCCCTAAGCATCTACTTCTTTACTTAAAAAAATATTTTGGCACACGTAGGTTTATTTCAATTTTCTGGAAAATTCATTTGTGTGGCATACCCCTCAAGTCCTTAAAAGTACCTTATAAATCAATAGAATTAAATAATACTCAAATAGGTTTAGTGTTATTGCATTTTACTGTATTCTAATTTTCTGAAATCTGGTAATTCCTGTATATTACATAGAATTGGCCAAAACTCCATTAGTCTACTAGGATAAATAATAAGAAGGAAACTCTTTTCAGACAACAGTTTTATTTTAAAATAAATAAAAGTGGATTTGACCTTAGAGGATATGTTACATCATACCTTGGAGTCATTTCAATGATTAGAAAAGGCTGTCCATAAAATGTAAATGTTGGCAGAATATTAAGAGGACAATACATCTAATTCCTGTAAGATATTCATGAAAAGGTACCTCTGACCTTACGTTCAAGAATCGAAGGAAATAACAGTAAACAGCAGGCAAGAATGTTCTGATCATTTCTGTGAAAACACTCTGTAAATTACTAAACAGAACAGAAATTTTGATAGTATACTATTAGTATATTTTGTTGGGGCTACTGTTGAGAGCTCTTGTCTTTTTTGTTGTTGTTAGAGCTACCTGACTTCATTGAGCCTCAGGCTAGACATAGGACAACTGCTTAAGTTATCTGCATTTTGACATTATACCATGCAAAAAAGCCCTCTACAGGTGAGGCTGAGGTAGTGATTTTAATTTTCTTCTCTTACTATTTAGCAGACTGTGTAGATAGGGTAAATTCTCCAATCATACTACTTCGATGTGTGAGTGTCTATGTGCATGCAATTTTTTTTAAAATAATAGGCCTCATATGCATAATACATACAATAATTCATCTTATGATAGATTAACATGCATGCACTCTTCTACTTTATTTTATTTACTGGTCTATTTCTACTCTACAGACAGATTGTAGATTTTATTCTGGGCTCCACCACGTAATATCTATGTGACTGGACAATGTGTGTATTCTCTCTAAGCTTACGTTTCCTTATTTGTAAAACGAGAATAATAATATCCCTACATCTTGAAGATTTTGTGAAGTGTGAATGAGATAATGCACAGAAAGTGCTTAGTAAAGTACCTAGTAATCAACCACATTTTATAGTTGGGAAAAATCAAGCTTGGAGAAGGTCGCTGGGCATGGTGTTTTGTTTTTTTTTCTTCTTCCTCTTTTTTTTTTTAATTTCGAAAGGCTGCTTAATGCTACTGATTCTCCTCTCTAGGACTCTTTTAGTTACACACAGCCCTAGCACATGCCACTGTCCATGTGGTAGGTAATCTGACTCCCAGTTAAGACAGTATGTGGTTTTAGCTGTCCTTGTGCACACAGTATTCCTCTTGGCAATATCTCTGGGTGAGCTTGTAGGAAAAAAAGTAAAGGAACAGCCCCTTTTAAAAATCGGACATGATCTTATAACCAAAACTTGCATACTAAAGCCAGAGGCATCAAAAAGACAAACATACTCTTCCTATTTTAGGTTAAATATTAAAGGAAATAAAATTTTAGGGTTAAATTTCAAAGTCTCTTCCGTATTTAGCAGGATGTGAAAGACATTAAAAGGAATCTAATCTCCCCCACACTCAAGATGATTTGCCAATTGGCTTGTTTACCTTAGAATACTGGAGAGGGTGTCATTTGGACAAAAGCAATGGCTCTCCCTGTTTAAAGGCAAATGGAGGGGTGAATTGCATACATGAAGAAATTTACTCTTTCTGAACCAGTCTATCAGGAGATTAGCATAAAACGAGTCAGTTTTGATGGGGTCTTAAAGGAAGTGACAGGTTTGGAGGGCTAAGTCTGAAGGAAGAATACATTGCAGTGTGTGTGTGAAAGAAGGTTTCAGGAAAAGGACAGACAAAAGAGGTGAGAAGAGCTTGCAAAATACAACCAAAAAAATCCAAAACTTGAATTGAAAATTGTTTATTGCTTCCAAGATAGGAAGGCTCTCAACTATAGGCACCTTGTCTCCTGATATCTCTCATCAGCATAGTCATTGCATGAGTTGGCAAATAAGACCCAGGAAGTGTTATAGAATTCTCCTGGAGTCTGAGCCTTTGTCACATCTGCTCCTTTGCCTCAAGGCTGGTACAATGCCAATATTTCACCCTCAAATAAGGGGATAAAAAATCCTAAGCCCAATTTTTAGCTAAATTTGGAAGTTCCTTAACAAAAACAAAGTAAAAATACTTGTCACATATTTTAACCCAAACATCTGTTTACCTTAGTGTCTGAGCCCTAAGGCCTGAATTTTTTTATGTAGAATTCTACAGCTTGAGTCTTTTAAAATCAGTTCCTATATTTCTATAATTGAGGGTCCAAGAAATGATGACAAAACAAAATTTGAAAGCTTTTCTTTAAGAGAGAGAGAGCGAGCTCTTCAAAACTTTGTTCTTGAAGCCCTCACCCTCCATGTAAGAAATCCAACTACCCTGAGGTGCTGTGAGAAGCCCAAGCTATATGTAGAGGCCCTGTAGGATGAAACACTATCTGGAGAGAGAAAGAGAGAGAGACAGCCCCAGCTGACAATAATTGACAACACAACATGGATCAAAGATGAACTGCCTAGTGAGCCTTCTGGAATTCCTGACATAAAACACCAGGCCAGAGAAGAAAGACCATATTCCAAAAGAGTGTTTCCATGAACGCGAGTTTCAAGATATGTCTCAGGTGTTTCCAAGCCCATGAGGATCTCAGCCTGGGGAGGAAGTGATGTCATTATTAGCTCACGACGAGATGTCATATCCTTCGATGGAAAAGCAGGCTGAGAAAAGTCAAGAACAATGTGGACCTTGAAAACAGTAGAACAAGTGCAGTAATGGCTGTATCATGGATAGGAATTTGTATGCTACGTAGTGTGTAGTGGTTATCTTTTAAAATAATTTCATATAGTAAGTGATTTTATATTGAAACACCAGAACAGTGAATATATTTTTTTCTCTAACATAGAGAGATGGTTGATTAATAAGACCTCCTTCTTGGCACTGGGTAAAATCAAGAACTTTAACAAAACCCTGGGGAAAATGTAAAACTTCAAGTGTGACCAAGTAAATTATGGTCACCTAGAAAACAACAGCTCCCTGATGTGGGAAAAGCAAGAAAGAGAGCAAGAGAACAAAAGACAGAGATAGAGACAAGACTGAAGGCAATATGGTAAAGAATCAAGAGACCTGGAAAAATTAAAATTCAGTGTTGCTAGAAAATGTCCTAGATGAAGTGGGAAAGAAATGGTGAGGCATATCTTTAGAATTCCCCAAGTAACAAAACTTCCTTGAGAGCTTTTCAAAACCACCATCAAAATACTTAGTGGATGACAAGTATCACTACACTTTTCTTCCAGACACCTGAGTATGTTCACAAGTCAGATTCATTCATTTTTGCAAGGACTGATACCAGTGGGCACAGAGGAAAGCAGAAGCTCACAGGTACATTCTGCAGTTGTTCAAAAGAGATAGAAGTCATTGTACACACTACACACAACCACTTTTCTGATTTAACTCATGTAGCTCATTCCTCCACTATTTTTGTCTCTGCCTCCCTCTGTTAAGTGGAATTCAAAATTTAAAAATATATATATATTTTTTTTCTCCAGTACCTGATGCTTTTTTTTGGACATTTCAAATTAATTATCTTTATGTGAATAAAGGCTACTTAGCAAGACCACTGTTAACAAATAGGAGCTAAATTAATATTTAAAATAAAAACTAGATCATAAAATAGGCAAATAAAAGAAAATAAATATGAATAGCACAATAAGTATCTCCATCCAAATAACTTAAGTTCAATTGTAAAAGAATGCATCAAGTTTAGCTTATTGTGTACATTTTAAATATTTTCACTAATCAGACATTTTAAAACATGTAAGATACCATACATTGCTAAACTAGCTTTATCTCACTTCTCTTTCCCCAGTATTTTTAATGTAGTTAATATCAGATCTTCAATTGCTCACTTCTTTCTTTTCACTTTTTTTTTAAATTTCACATGGGCAGGCACCAGGAATCGAACTCAAGCCTCTGGCATGGCAGGTGAGAACTCTGCCACTGTGCCACCATTGCCCGCCCAATTGTTCACTTTTAAATAAAGCTAATCATTTATTTTTCAGACCACTGAACCAAACTCCTACATTAGATCCATGAAGTTAGCATAGTTCTGCAAACATCCTCATTATTGGGACAAATTATAAGGACAATATCATTGTTCCTTTGTATGATCTCTATGTATCTTGTCATTTTTCCAGGGTAAGATTGCCAAGGTCTTGGACTCTTCATTTGGTAGAGTCTAATTCTGTTCTCTTTACAAAGAGCTAGGGTTACACTCAGCAAAGGTTACCATTTACGTGATACATGAAGCCTTCTAACATAACTCAACACCAAAGTAAAATCTCCAGCTATTTTTTCTCTCAAGGACATCCCTACTGCTACCTAACATCAAGAAGGAACACTTCAGGACAGGTCATATGCAGGGCCTACCCATACTCTTAATCCATATTTTCACTTTGATATCCTAGAGCATGGTATTATCTCATGCCAGTCAAGCAAAAAGAGTGTTTCCTTTGAAGATTTTCTTTTCTACCCTCTAGAAGAAAGTGCACGGGAATCAAATGAAACAATACAGTGGCTTTAGCAAAGGGAAAAATATTTAAGAGTTAGCTTTCTTTTAAAAATTATACCATTCTGAAAAGAGATGTATTTCTTTTCTTTTTATTTTGCTTCAGCTTTTATTCAAATTAGTTCTGAAAGATTTGTTTTTACAAATAAATAACATGTTAAACTCTTTAAGTAGTTTCCAAGGCTCAGCTCATCATCTTTCAAACCTCTGCATTTCAGAGAGGCAAAGCCACTACCTTAAATACAGACTACTTTTCTTTTTAACTCCATCTTTCATCTGCCTTATTCTCTGTTATAATTTCATCTACTCTGCTAATTCTGAAAATCAGAGACTTGAAACCATGACCAGAATTTGACGTTAAAAAAAAAAGAGAACAAACATTAAAACTATAAGAAACCTTAGAGACCATCTCATTTCTCATTAACTATGAGATAAATGAGACCCTAGGTCATATAATTAATTAATGACAGATCTGGAACCAGAATCCAAATTTCCTTAATCCTAAATTAGTGCTCTCTCTCTCACAAACTACTTGGCCTTTCTGTATTTTTATCCATTTCTATACTATCTTCAGGCAGATTATTTAACTCATGCTAACCAGTGACATATTCCAAAGTAAGATTCAGGGCATTTCTTGGTTCCGTTATTATTATCTCCTTTCATTGGCTGAAAGATCAAGGATAGGTGATAGGAACTTCTGCTTCGCCCCCACACCCTATGGTTAAAATGACAGCATTGGCAGCCTGGTGCCTTATCTATTAAACTTGATTGTTCACGCTTAGGAAAAGAATTATGTGTGATATTAGGAGGCCCAGTATGACCTTTCCATTATCAGGGCTGGATTTTCTCTTTCTGTTCTCTTTAGTTGGGGTCATGGGATATAGTAAAAGTAACACAGACTTCCTAAAACAACTAATCACAGTATTTCCGGATGCAATAATCTATATAATCAATGTACTCCACAAATACTGTGTGTTCAACCGGACTAGGCACTTTGATGACAGGAAACATAAGGCAAGATCTTAAGGAACATCCAAATGAACGGTGCACCACCATAAAATAGCTAAAAACAGAAGTGTATTATAGAGTTTGTTCTAGTTTGAAAGCTGCCAGAATGCAATATACCAGAAACAGAACAGCTTTTAAGAAGGGGAATTTATGAAGTTACAAATTTACAGTTCTAAGGCTGTGAAAATGTCCAAATTAAGGCAAGCCTATGAAAGCGTCCAAATTAAGGCACAAACAAGACATTACCTTGACTCAAGAAAGACGGAAGAAGTTCAGGGTTTCTCTCTCCGCTGGAAGGGCACATGATGATGTGCCATGTTTTCTCTCCTGACTTCTTCTTTCATGAAGCTCCCCTAGGGGCATTTTCCTTCTTCATCTCCAAAGGTGTGTGGACGCTAAAGCTTTTTCTAAAATGGTTTCCTCTTAAAGGGCTCTAGTAAGGAACCCCACCTTGAATGAGTAGAGACGCATCCCCACCTTGAATGAGTAGAGACGCATCCCCATAGAAATTATCTAATCAAAAGTGTCTGAGGCATGGTGGCTCAGTGGCAGAGTTCTCACCTGCCATGCCAGAGACCCGGGTTCGATTCCTGGTGCCAGCCCATGCATTAAAAAATTAAAAATAAATAAACAAATAAAAGTTACCACCCACAATTGGGTGGGTCAAATCTCCATGGACACAATCAAAAAGCTCTCACCCAGCAATACTGAATGAGGATTAAAGGACTTGACTTTTCTGGGGTACACAACAAATTTGAACCAGCACAAGCCTCTAAGTTCACAAGAGGAGAAAAACAAGGAGGGCTAGATTAGAAACCTCTATGTAAAGGTGAAGTTTCACCTGGACCTACATATAACATCCACCACCACAATAATAATAGCTCTAACAATTATTGAGCACTTGATATATGGCAGATACTGAGTGCCTTTTGTAAGGCATCTCATTTAATCCTCAAAACACTAGAAACATACGCCATTATGCCTGTGTTACCAAGAGGGAAACTGAGTCTTAGAGGGTGTGGTAGTTAGTTTCAGGTGTCAACTTGGCCAGGTGAAGGTGCCTAGTCCTATTGCTATGGACATGAGCCAATAGCATGTGAACCTCATCTGTTGCTGATTACATCTGCAGTCGGCTAGGAGGCATGCCTGCTGCAATGAATGATGTTTGATATAATTGGCTGGATGCTTAAATGAGAGAGTTCAACATAGCACAGCTCAAGCAGCTCAGCATACCTCATCGTAGCACTTGCAGCTCAGCCCAGGCCTCTGGAAATGCAGAAAGGAATCACCCTGGGGAAAGTTGTTGGAACCGAGAGGCCTGGAGAGAAGGCCAGCAGAGATCGCCCTATGCCTTCCCATGTAAGAATGTCAGTTGAAAGTTAGCTGCCTTTCCTCTGAAGAACTATACAGTTTTAACTAAATAAATCCCCTTTTATTAAAAGCCAATCCACCTCTGGTGTGTTGCATTCTGGCAGCTTTGGTAGACAGTAAGCCTCACATACCTGAAACATGATAAATCTATACAGTCTGACTTCAGAACATCCCACATCATTTAACATCATAGAACACTTTCCCCACAAATGAGATAAAGGGATAAGCACAGTACCTGGCACATAGTTCAGTATCCCATAAATGTTATTTGCTTCTCTCTACCTATCCCCTATCACTCACCTCAAACACTGCTTTCTCATACATATTTCACCTTTCAAATTTTAAGCATTCTTAAAGCCCAATTGAAACCCCACCCTCTGCAGTTTTCCTAGACTAGTCAAGTCTAGGAAAGTCATAGCACTTACTTTTAAAAGCATGTTGGGTGTCATGGGCACTATTTAATGTTTTATGACATTAATGTCTCTGATGTCTTATGGTGCTATTAAGATGGTTCGTACATTAGTATTATGCATCTATTGCACTGCTAGGCTTTTCATATAATTTAATTGTGTCCATTAACTCTAAATTTTATCGTGTTGCTCTAGCTCTTGACATAGGAGGTATTGCAAAGTATTCACTGATTCAACAGATTGGGAATTTGTAAAGTTTTCATTTGCTCATTGGAAAAATGACCGAAGTCTAACAAATGCAGCCAACACTTCAAACTTTGATTCAATCCTGTTTGGAGAGTCTGTAGGTATAGATTCTTTTTCCTTGTACCCAATTTTGGACATAAAGATAATGTGTACGTGATTCTAATCCCTTTAGTCCATGTAAAAGCACAGAATAGAACCTATCTTCTTCTGAGCTACAAAAGAATAACTCTATCTGTTCTGTGAAAATGAAACAACTAACTTTTATAAGGAAAAAAGGTATCTCCTGTTCGTGGACTTGTTTTAATCTTGCAAATTTATTATGAACTATTATATATGCAGAAAATAATAATATAATATATATGTACGTTTAAACAATAAAATTAACACTCTGTAGTCACTATACCCCTTAATAAATAAAACAAGAAGCAGTATTAGTAAATCTTTTATATCACCTAAGTTTTAGTCTAAACCAAATGAAGCCTAATATAGTTATAAAACTTCAGGTTGATAAAGTAGGTTTCAAAGGCTGAAGAAAGCCACAGAGTGGCAAGGGATTATATATTGAGATTAGGAGGAGATTAATCTTGTTCTAATAATGATATTAAAAATTATTTGTAAAAGACTGTAAGTAGGAACTAATTTTTTTCATTAAAGCATTGTCATATAATTAACTGACCTTATATCCTGGCTTTGCTGGAATAGTTCCTATTTCAAATATTCTATTTCCATAAATCAACAGCTTTCTGGAAATCACAATATTTTGTTATTCAGGTTAGTTCATATCTTCTAATCTACCTCTTCTACCTGGAAGAATAAAAATTCTTTGTTAGGCCATGCGACCTAAATGTTGGGATGGGAAAATAAATCACCACAGATATTGTGAAAAAAAGCATCAGGTTATAAATTTAGGTGATCCCAGGTCTAATCTCTGTTGATTACTGGCTATGAAGCAAGCTCTAACACAAAGGGAAACACATACAGTATTAAGATTCATACTGCCTATGAGGAAAAAAAAAAACCTAGTAGTACAGGAGAAGCCCAATTATTCCTGATACTAGGAACTGATATATTTTGTTTAGGAAGTTCTCCTAGATATAATATTAACATTGACAACATCCTTCTTATAGTAAACATAACAATGGATTTCAATGGAATTCTTATTATAACAAATATGCCAAAGGCTTCAAACCAAAACACAAATTCATAGACACTAATCTAATGCCCTCTAAAATGATGTTTTGGAGAAATGACTCAATACCTCTTCTGGGTACAAGTGCTAAAGCTGTAAAAGTAAATCTCTGGATTTAAAAAATTGAGAATGTTAAAGCAGTTTCAACCTTAGCCAACAGGTCAGATGTTCTGGATTCACCTGCCATCTGTATGTAACTAATTTATTCATCCTAGTGCGAAAACAATACACTTGACTAAATTTTATTAAATCCCAGTGAGATTTAGACAGAATTTCTTTCATTCTGTTTCTTGAAGGTACCCAGATAAATAAGAAAAAATTTTCTCTCAGGGATTGTGCTTGGAATATGCTATGAAAATGTCAGAATAAGTGCAGAATAGCATGAGGATGTACATTTTATATGAATATAAAGGAAAATCCACTTAAAAAGAAACATGAAAAAAATCTAAGACTTTCCAGACAAACTTCAAAGTGATTATTTGCTTTAAAATTATCCCTTCTGCACAATATAAGTGATTTAGCAACTGTCCACTGATTACCTAAGGCAAAGGAAATCTAATCTGTAAGTTTTGGGAAACATTATCCACTAATAATTGATCAAAAAGAAAAAAGAAAAAAAAGCACTTAAATTATGCAAGTCAATAAGAAAATAAAGATTATAGTAAAATGTATGAACATTCAAATGGATACAGTTAGGCATTTCCATAAAAGTCACCGCTAACCTTTCTTTCACTGTATTGCATTTGGTTTTGTTTCCCCCAAGAGGATAAAGAAGAAAACCATTAGAGTTTCTCTGACCATTAGTTCTCCAGTTAATGACACTTCCAACACCAGATTAAGTTCTTCTATCTCAGTTCAACCATTGTGTACTGACCCTCAGAGGGTAGGTTCAGTTTTAGGCCTTCTGAGACTGTCCGTGTAATAGACACAAAGAGGAAGAAATCAATGTAACTTTTCTGAAAAGCATATGTGAGGAAAGCCTCCAGTTGCATGGCTTCAATATGAACAAGAAAAAAATCCAAGGATCTCAGAAGTAACTCCATGGTAGTTCCGTGGCTTGGCCATTTGTCTTTGTGTACTCAGATCATAAAACAATTGGTTTCTAGAAGCTCAGTCCTGTAACAGAGTATTTCAGCTATCCAAAGAATGAACTTCCTTTTAATTAAAAAAAGGAGGGGATGCTTTTTGAAAACCTAAAAGTTCCAACTAGAACAACTGTATGGAAATGAAAAAATCTAACCAGTAAAATTTAGAAGTTATTTAAACCTCCAATATGCAGTCTCTAAATACTTGCCAACACCCATTTCTCAAATGTAATTGTCCAGCGTTGTATTTCACCATCTCAGCTGGTAGAATGCTAGAAAAGCGAAGAAAGGGTGGCACCGGAGCAGACCTCCAAAATGGCATATAAAGGAGATGCACAATCCTTTTCGAAGAGAAAACTGAGGCTATCATTAGCAGCAACTGGTCACAGCTAAAACTGAACCAGTTAATTCATGGCCACCATGTGCTTGGGTTTCAGGGCCTTGACAATATGGATAATAGTGTCATGTTCTTTTCTAGTCCTTAAACCAGATGCAAAGTCCCTATAGCAGCCTGAAAGAATCCACTTGTGTTGTAGCACCTGTGTTTATCAAGGTAATCTATCCATCCTGAGTGATGTAGTTTGGAATTTATAGATAAATTGTAGACATTATTGAAGTAATAAGAAGAAGGAAAGGTCCTCAGAGATCAAGTATATATTTTATACATGAGAAAACTGAGGCCAAGAAAGAAAGAATGGTTTGTTCAATGTCTCAGAGCAATTCATGGTTTATCCTTGGTTTCTTTTCCTTTCTGCTCTGTGTCAGTCTGCCAGTTCAGAATGACAATACTTAACAAGTAGACCATATTCTGCCAGACCTAAAAGCAATCAAATTCTCAAAACTAGCCATCAGATACCCTTCTAAGGAAGTCAATGAGTGAAGCAATATCTATTTCCTGCTCAGGTCACATTCAGAGTATAGCAATCCTTGTCAGACTGTGAGACTCCCTATCACGTACAGAAAATAGCAGGATCCAATCATCTAGGTCAAACCAAACTAAGATTGAATCCTTCTCTGGCCTCTCTGCCTAACTGGAGCCACTACCCATTGCTGGCCCAAGGCATGAAAAGCAGGGCAGGGACTTAACCAGCATCAGATACAGAAAGGGACACACAGAAAACACTGTCATTAAGAAGTATAAGAAGCATTGCTATCAGTTTAGGAAGCTTGCTTTCAGCAGACACTATCAGGTACATGTGTCTTTTTTTCTATAAATCTCCTCTTTTGCTGTATTCTTTCCCTATGTTAATGCATCTCTGAGTGTTAAGCCTCAAGGGGTAGGTTGATCATTATATGTCACCCACCACTCATCTGGTAGAAAGATCTCAACTATTTCCTCTCAGGTCTTGGGGCCAAATTGTAATCTGAAGTGTAATTTCTAGATTCTAGAGAATCCTGGGACTGGCAGGGAGAGCATCAGGATTTACAGGGAAAATTTTACCACAAACGCACCCACTTATTTATGCATTTTGAGGCTAGTTATTGTTATAAAATACTATTCACATAAACTAAAAAAAAAAAGAAAAGAGAGAAAAAAATCAATAAGTGCTATTCATGTATCAGTATAACTTCATTCTTTACAGAAAGTTTTCAAACTATTTATCTGAAAAGAACCTCAAAACCTCAAGGTAGGCTTAGCATTTTGTTCGCTCTATTTCACAGTTAAAGAACCTAAGTTCTAAAGAGGTTAAGAGCCTTTCCAAGTTCCTATAACTGGCCCCAACCAGCTAGTGATAGAGTTGAGATTTTGGCCCAAGTCCTCTAAGCCATGAGCCAGGGTTCTAAACAAGTTATAGTACTGCCCATGCTACTGTGATCGAAAATAAAGACTATTACTGTGGTTAGATATGTACTAAATAATACATAATCAAATCCAACAAAATGAAGACTTTCAATTAATTTGTATTCTAACCTGAAAAATGGCTCTCAGAAAAGTGAATAACAACTTTCTCATTAAACATAATTCTATGAATTTAGGATAAAAATAACTCATGACTGAATGTAAAGCACCCTATAAAGTTCAATAGAATGTCCAGCAGCTACTTGTTTTGATTAAGTTATAGCCAGCCATCAATAATCATGATGAATAAGAATGCATACTTACTGCAACTGGCATCTCAAAACATGGTATCCAGTGACACAGTTTCTTCCACTCTCTGAAATCTGTTTTTGTTCTTCAGCATCTGCAAGACATCTCCACAGCCAGAGGTCAGTGTGTTGTGTCTGAATGCCTAGTCCAGGCCACAGCCACAGCTCAAGTTCACTGGTACAGAGAGCAAGAACAGATAGCAGACATAGATGACTTCCAGATTCTAAGGAAAAGTAGTATAAGCTTTCTTATTTATTTTTTATCACAATCTTGAAGTTTAATTCATTTTTTAAAGTTTAATAGCTGATTTGTTATAGACTTAGAAATTTATATTGTTGAACAATTGTTATTTCAAATTGCAAATGATTCCTCAAAAAAACGAGAAAATGTAAAAAACTTAGTTGTTTTATTTTGATGAAACAATAGCTTTATTAGCTATGAAAAGATTGGTTTATTTCATGTGTTAATCTTACCTATTTTCCTAGTGAGTTCTGGGCATACAGACAAAAAAAGGAAATATGAGAATAAACATTTTTTAAAGGGTAAAACAATGAAAATTAATGCATGATTTTCTAAATACTGCATTGTATAAATTTCCTAAAAAATAATTTAGGGAATGGTAGCAAGCACAATGATCTACTTCATGTTAAACACTGAGATAAATGCTTTGTAAAAATTCCTCATTTAATATTCACAATCCCATTTTGAGAAATGCATTATTATCCCCCTTTTATAAGTAAGGAAACAGACTCAGAAATGTCCAACACTTGGCTCAAGATAGGATGCCAAAGTCAGTGTTCAATCCCAAGTCTAATTGGCTCCAAAGTCTGTATTTCCTAAACTGTACTATGTCATTCTGTTTACTTAGTAAGATAGTTCTTGCACCAAATAAAGAAAATATACTCATTTAAATCTTAATTCTAAACAACTCAACATTGCACATCATATTTAGGAAGAAACATCTCTTCAATACACAGAAGATATGGTATCTTCTTTTTAAAATAGCATTTATTGCATTTTTTGAAAATAAAGTAATACAAATTTATTATAATAAATCCAGAAAATATACAAAAACACAAAGAAAAAATGTTTAATTACCCACATTCCCAACACTCAGAGAAAACTACCATTAAATATTTTGTGCATTTGTCTACAGTATTTTAAATGTAATATTCAATTTTAATCAGAGAGATTAGGAGCAAAAAATTTTCTTGGGAGAAAAAAGGTGACTACTGGATTAGTGTTTCAGCAAAAGTTCACATTCAGAAAGACATATTATCTGATCTAGCCTACACATTAGAAATGGGCAACTAAGGTCCAGAGAAGTCAAGTAATTTTCAGAAAGTCATAGAGCAATTTGTTAGAACCAGGACTAAAATGCAGTTCTTCTAGCACACTGCCAAGGATTCATTCCATTACATACATTTTCTGAGTTTCCACAGAACTTATAGTCTGGGACTCCTGACCAGTTAACCTTATATTTGCCCAAAGTATTTCTCATGCACATATGGTCCTTTTTCTCAACTAAATTAACTATCATCATTTAAATTATTTCTCTTTTCTCTTATTTGATTTTTTTAGAAGCTTTATCAGCCCTTCCTGGTAAGCATAATTTTTCAATATCTTGATAATAAATAATTAAGCCAAAATTAGCTTCAGAAAATTTTGTCTTCTAAGTCACTTTTGCCTTCACGAGCTACCTACCCTAGGCCAATTAATTCTTGAACTGACCCAAAAGAAGAAGGAGGATAACTAGAATTTATCAGTATATTCATTCATCCATTCATCCATTCAACAAATATTTACTGAGTACATGCTATGGTCAGGTTCTGTTTTGGCCACTGAGGAGACAGCAATGAACCAGACTAACCAGGTCTCTGTTCTCATGGAGCATGCATTTTCCCTCTCATTCCCCTTTGCTTCATATTTGTAACTCATGAGCTATATATACAGAGGCAATAGGGAGAAATGTCCTGACATCAAACATTCAAATTGGCTGTCCAGAAAGTGTGGTACTCATCACACAGTAGTCATCACTGTACTAATATCAGATTTAACTATCATAGTAATGGTCAGTTTTAGTTAAGTTCAGAAGATGTTTTTAAAGGACCTTTGCATTAAGCACCAAAGCTATAGAAATACAGAAGTCAAGGAAAAAGATGTACTTCTTGCTGACAAGGAACTCATAGCAGAGGAAATAGATGTGTGTGAGAGACAAGTGATAAGGACAATGCTGGGATTGTTTTAGGTTGCATTTTTAAGATTTGTCTTCATGAACCCATGCAGGAGGCAAAATAATCTCAACAGATGGCTATTTAAAAATACCTCAGAGAGGTTATAATCATAGGTCAGGGCTTCATAAGTGGGTTGAATTCTTCACTGCATCTTAGTATCCTTGCCTGTACTAATAGTACATATCTAATAATTATTGTGAGGACTAAATGAGATCCTGTCAACCTTGAGTGAGCTTGGAAATGGATTCTCCACTCTTTGGAAGGCTGCAGTCCTCGTTCAGAGATTTATTACAACCTCATGAGAGATTCTGAGCCAGAACCACCCAGCTAAATTGCTCTCAGATCTCTGACTACACCTCTCCACCCCCCATAACTGAACGTGGTAATAAATGTTCATTGCTTTAAGCTGAAAAAAATACATCTCAGAGATAGTGTATTTATACCCACTACCTCCTCTCCCAACATCCCCCCACATTGTTTGTTTGTCTTTTAATTTTGAGCATCCAAATATCCAGTCAATCTGAACCTCTGCCCTTTCCAGACGATGTTTACACCTTGATTATCACAGAAGCATTTCCTGAAGACTGTGGAGAATTCCAATGCATTGCAGAAAATGAGGCTGGGACTGCAATCTCTGCAGCCAGGCTCTTTGTTTCCCCAGGTAATTACTTCTCAGGATCTCCCTGCTCCAATTTGGTTCTGAGCCAAGTAAAAGATCTCTATTTCTATCTGAAACACTAACTAATTATATTTTTTCAGAAGGAAAAGAAGTGGAAAAATCAGAGAGTTCTCCAAAGTTACTCATGAGGAAATTTTCTCCAAAACTGGTCTCCTCTCTCTGGAACAGTGAAACCTACACAAAGGAAAAAATCCAGACAAAACCCCAATAAACCTTATGCCAACTATTCCTGAATCAGCCAGTCACACTGAACATGACATTCAGGTTCCAAAACAGGATTTCTGCACCATCCATGAAAATTCCTCTGAGCTACAACCACAATGGTAAGGGCAGAAAGATATAACATTCACTCATTCAACAAATATTCTTGGTTCTATAGATCCAACAGTGAGCATGACAAAACTCCTGCCCTCAAGGAACTTACATTCTGAGATCAATTATTTTAACTTTGTCAGTTCTCCCTTGCCCTTCATCAAGCATTTCACACTTGGCTGCAATAATTCATGCACTGGATCCACATTTAAGGGTTTCTTACAGAGAATTATTGGGGAAAAAATCATTAATCTTGAAAGGGCACAAAATTTTAGAGTGGGATATTCTCCCAAAATAGAATTCAGGGTCTTGTTTCAATGTAAATGTATAAAATATTTTGTGATACAGGTTTTCTCATGGCCAACCTTAAAATACAGACAGAACTGTCCTTGTGTTTAGAGAGCAAACGCAAAAATTAAAGATAATTCAGTAACTGAAATTTGTCAACCACGCTATGTTTAAAACAACACAACCCACTCTCCCTTCCCCTCTCCGCCCCCCCCACTGTTGCCCCACCTTGCAATACAAACAAAATTTTAAAATAATTTTTTTAAATGGGTTCTAATAATATCTAACATGGCCTGTTAAATATTTTAGCAGCCCAAATTTATACCGTAAATAAAATTTTAAAAATCAGCATTCTTTCAAAGATGCCAATGGTGGCAGAAAAACTGCTGCATTCAATAAATCTGGAGTGTCTGATGCTATTGCCTTGCAAGTGGAACTTAAGAGAGGAAGGACCTAATTTGTTGTACATTTTAGTCAACATGTTGGTGAATAAGTCCAATGAAGTTTCCATGGGCGTATTAAAAAGCAGTTTTACCATGCTACAAGTTTGAAAGGATTGCAACCTCTATGCTTGGATTACAATCAGCCTATTTGGACACTTTGCAAAATATTTCTTGCTGGTCAGCATTTATAATGGGCATATCATTTGTAACAGTTGGCCTTTCCTAAAATCATACAGTATTGAGTTATAAGCCCTCTTTTAAATCTCTTCTCATGCCAGAATCTTATCAATATATAAGAAATTTAGAGGTTAGGTGCCAAAATATCCAGCACAATACTTGTACATTTTTGGTATCATACAGAATTTAAAATCCCAGGAACTATTGCAACCGAGAAATCAAGATTTAAGGGATGATTTTGATTATTGAATCATTATATAAATACTCTTTTCTGCTTTCTGGCATATCTGAGTAGACAGGAAAATGCCTGAAATCTCTGAATTGTAATCCAGCTGCTATGATCTCTGATAATGGTTGTACAGCCCTTATCTTCTGCCCCTGTGATTGTAAAAACCTTGTGACTAACCTTCACCTGTACGTAGTTATCCAGTTTTTCAATTTTAGAGTCTTGTAATCACTAAAGATAGCCCCTTAATGTTTGTTAATGAAGGGTCTTGTGTCTGCCCAGAACTAACCCACCCCAAGTCCCAAATTATCTTGATGACCAAGACCAGATTTAACCTAAGAGGGCCTGTCTGACATGCTCATTCGCTTAGACTTTAACCTACAAGTCACCAATACCTCATTCTGCCATTTTCTTCCATACATTCTGTGACTAAGTATGTAATCAGTCTGCATATGCGCAATAATTAGATCACCACTAATTACATCATCTGGAGCCACTGTGCTCATTATCCTAAACCCTACCCACCTTTTCTCAAATACAACTATCCAAATTTTGGATAGTTTGGGGAGACAGATTTGGGCCGTTAATACTACATGCCTAGTAATAAACTCTTTCTCTCTTTGAAACCCCAGTGTGTTAGGAATTGTTACTGAGTGTGTCAGGCAAAAGAGTCCACAGCTTTTGTCTAGTAACACTATCAACACTCTAGACATTATGTGGTTCATTCCTTCTGTCATTTCAAACATTGAAAGTACGGTCTATATGTTTTTTCCCTGTTCAATTTATGTTTACATCTCCCACATTCATACCAGTATAAAGCCATTGAATTTTGTTAGATTTTTTACCAAGTCTTATAGTGATTATTTAATGTCTATAACTCATTTTGTGTTTTAGAGAAAACCTCCACTTTGAAAATCGACATTCTACAGAAACACATCTTTAATGCCTCCAGACAAAAAAGTCTTACAGCTAATGTTTGCACTTTGGAGTGCAACTTAGCTGGGAGGGCCTGACAAATGAATGGGAGGGGGCTATAAATATTTTTAGTAAAGTGTTACTTTTGACTTGTGCAGAACATGTAGAATATGCTCTTTAATTTAGTAAAATTTTTTTTAAAGGTAGAGATGCTTTGTTAGGGTAGCTACAATAATTCTTAATCAAAATTTCTGAAATTCTTTTAATTTTTTTCCATAGTTATTGGAAATTGTTTACCAACTATTATTTTTGTTCAAAGTGTAATTTATTTTCCTTTTTTCACCAACCTCTCTTGCAAAAAAAGAAGTAGTTTTCTGCTAATGATGCAGCATACATATGTTATATGCCTTTTGAGCTGCGTAACCTAATATTTGGTTTTGATAATTTGTTTTAGTATATAGCTGATAAATGTAATGTACATTAATGTTAGTTCAACCATATATTTATACTGTCTTGGAATGTGTGGTTATACATTTGTGGGAGAAATAATTTGTCAGTATTCACCAACTTGTAAAATCTTTTAGTGTGAAACGTAAACATCTAAATAAATAAATGAAAAAAATCAGCATTCTTGACTATTTAACTAATATAAATAAATGTAGCCTCTGTTCACTACATAAAAATTTTAAAAATTTTAAAAATTATAAAAAAATTCTTGGATTTTTAAGAAGGGATTTATTAAATAGTATTTAGGCCTGTGAAGTGAGAGAAATAGATTGCTAGAGATGGAAGGAATTAGAGTGCTACAGTAGGATTCCCTTTCATTATATGTCTATTCAGAATTTCAATAATCACAGTGAATTAAATGTAACCTGAAAATAAAATTTTCTTCAATCTTTAGTCCTTTTATCCTCACTGGACATTTTCCTTTTTAGTTGATAGAGCAAAAATGAGCTCCACCAAGTACATCTTACCTCTGACTTCAGAAGAAGTTCACAGCACTACTCTTACAATAGCGTATAAACTTTACATTTTAAAAACCAACCAAGACTATATATAAAGAGGGATGAATAAGTGACAGTAAAACAGCTGCCCTGTTTCCACTAATGATAGGACAAGAAAGAATTCTTTAACATGCATGCACTAAGAAGGTTTTAGTGAGAAAGGCAGGAAGTTCCTACATTTTGTGAGGCATTAGAATGATTTTCCAGAGGCCCCTACTGATAAATTAGAGAAAGAAATGGAAAGTCATTTTTGGAGGCATAGTGGAATATGGTTCTCCCAATCTGACATCTTAATGATTCTTTCAGTTTTAGGATTCTATGATTTTTCTCCAATAAGCAACTAAACCATTCAAACAACCACCTTTGCAAGGAAAATTTGAAACACCATTCAAAAAAGCAAAACAAATATTAAAAAGAAGAAAAAAAAGACATAATAGATTATTAGGCATACACCCTTAATCACTGGAAATGGTAGAACCTATCTTCCTTTCCTAAATCATCTCTTGATCCCCTTATTGTGGCAAGAACCTTTATCTTGATGAACCACTGAGTTGTCACACAGTAACCAATATCATGTCTTACAAAGAACTAGAGAAAAGAAGCGGAAAAGAATAAGAGGAACTAAAATTCTTCCTTAACTGTGGTACATTCAAGACCGGTGCTAGGCAAACTGGGGATTTAGCAGTTTGTCCTGGATATCTTACCAACTTGGCTGGTGGGGCATGTCGCAAACTTTTAGGTACCGAGGTACCTTAAGTCTAAACTCTTTTTGTATTAATCAAACCCTTTCTCAGTAAAGAACCAAATATCAGTCACATATACCACATTTAAAATGTTTAGAATAGTGCCTTGCTCATAGTAAGTGCTGTATGTGTTGGTTATTCTTATTTGTATTATGTCCCTTGCATTTGCATTTAAAATTCTAATTTGAACTAAAAGGCTTTGTCCCTGTTAATGGAGTTTAGAATATCAATGAGCGGCTGTAAGGAAATATTTTAAGGGACTCCTGAAGTAAGACTTTACAACCACACACTCATCAGGTTTAGCATGCTTTTTCTACTAAGTAATGGCTGTGTGTCCAGGTGTTTCAGTTTGCTAAAGCTTCTGGAATGTACACCAGAAATGGGATGGTTTTTACGATGGGGATTTATTCGTTTACAAATTTACAGTTCTAAGGCCATGAAAATGTTCCAAGTAAGGAATCAACAGGATGATACCTTCTCTGAAGAAAGACCACTGGCATCTGGGGTTTCTCTGTCACATGGGAAGGCACATGGTGTACGTCTGCTGGTCCTTCTCTCCTGGGTTTCGTTGCTTTCAGGTTCTGGCTTTTTCATCTTCTGTGGTTCCTTGCTTGCCTCTCCCTGGTCTTTTCTCTCTGTACTCTCTCCAAACTTCTCTCGGTAGAGCTTTTTCTGTGTCCTTTATCCTCTCATAAAGGACTCCAGTAAAAAGGATTAAGACCCCCTTGAACTGGGTGGGTGGCATCTCAATTGAAATAACCTAACCAAAAGGTCCTACCCACAATAGGTTTGCACCCACAGGAATGGGTTAAAAGAACATAGCCTTTTCTGGGGTATATAACAGCTTCAAAGCAGCTCACTAGGTGACAATTATTAAACTTTCTCTGAACACCAAAGAAAGGCATACCAGTGTGGTCAGCTGTGGGGAATTTTATATGACTTACATATGCTCGAACATCTATTTGTTGGACCCTAGTGTACATGATGATTAAGTCAAAATTGGGGTACCCATGAGGGAAGGGAATAGACAGATATGCTTTACACATTAGAACCATATCAAAATTGAAGCTACTAAATGGAAATACTTTACTCTTTTGGTCTGAAAGGAAACTATAACTGTTAGCCGTGAAGGGAGATGAAAGAGCTTTGACAGTACAGAGTCCTGATTATACAGACTGCTTGTTTCCTTAAATCTTTCAACAGTCCTTTAGAATACTGGGTCAAGAAAGAATACACAATACAGATTCAGCAAACTTGCTAAAGAAACTAAAACATGTTTTTCCACCACCTCTTCACCTTCCTAGTGACGTTAGTTACAGTCCTATTGCTTTCCTGCCTTTGCCCGGACCACACCCCCTTTCTTGGAACAATCTGTTTGAATCTGGCTCCACCCACATTCTCATTTGACAAGGCAAAAAAAGGGCTTCAGAAGAAGGACTAACCAATACAGTTCAATTTGGAGTCCATCCATCACTGGTCTCATCTCTGGAGAAGTCTTGAAGAACTCCAGTCTTAGAATACTGACCATTTTATCTTTGGTCTCTCTTTCTCTCTCTTCTGCAAGGAAGATTCAAAGTCCCACCACAATAAAGAAATTGCATTATTATACTTTTTTCTGCTTTCCAATTCACTGTTCTTCCCCCTCTATGAGCTTGCTCATAGTCAAAATTAACGTCTAAAATAAAGAGGCCTGCAAAAGAAGCTCATGTAATCCCACTCCTTAAATATCAGTAAGACATCTGAGATATTGTTTAGATTGTGGACTCTTACTTTGACATGCTAGCATAGGTAGATGGACAGGCAAGCACATCAGATGTCACTGTTTGGCAGCTGACAAAAGTCAGTGGTGCTATAATACTAAGCACAGAGCCACTAGATTAGTCTGTGAGGGAAGGGGATGCCTCTTCCTTCCCTTCAGTAGTGGGTTAAACCCAGCTGGCACCCTCTGGAGCAACGGGTAAGTCCCTTCTTTATTCCTGCTGCTGTTTTGGGCTTTGTTTCGTTTTCCAAATCAAAGGGAATGTACCAAGGTGATCTTAAGATAAAAAGTTTGAAAGCCACAACATCGTAATGATACTAGTATACACAAAGGTTTGAAGAGAAAGTGACCTATTCATTTCACTGAATCTCAAAGGCATTATAAAACAGTAGAGGGAAAGATAGTTGTGTCATTTTTAAATCATCATTAGTCCTTGAAAAAGGACACATTATCTGACTATAATTGTGGAAATGTTTTATGGCTTCAAAATATCCCCTATCAGTCTTTGTGCAAGTGCATGCTATATTAGAGATAGGAAAAAAATATTACTTAAAAAATTCAACAGTGTTTTATTGTTAATACTTTTGAAATATATGTAGCATTGTTTGAAATAAAATGACAGCATCATGTAATAGAATCTACTACAGAATTTAATTGTTGGTACAGTAACTATAAGCATGAGAAAAAGCCTTTTAGAGTTACTTGTGAAAGCATCTGTACAAAATTTTAAGATATGGATAAAATGAAACTTTTGAAAGAATTTTTTTATCAATTTAATTATTTTTATTTTTAGCTTTTATTATTTTAGAAGATAAAGTTAGATGATACAAATTTCTCAGTAGATATATTTAACTTCATTCCCAGAGAAATCTATCCTCGTTTCATCATTGTTTTGAAATCACTTATTTTTTAATAGGGCTTTTAAAATGTCAGTAATTGCTACTTATGTAAGCTGATTCCAAAATGTATATGGTAATTGACATTCTGAACATATATGTTAAGAAAAATAGTGAATCCTTTCTGGAAAATATCTACCAGCTACTCCTTAAACATTCTTTGCTAGTTGAAATGAATCTGAATAATTTGTTGAACCAGAAAGGAACTTAAGAACCAAACTGTGGGTTCAATTCTGCAATAGAATAAATACAACCTATACCTGTAAAACTACAGTCTTCTTTTTTTTTTTTGAGAAGATATAAAGCCTCCTTCGGGATGGTTTTCCCCCAAAACTTAAAGGTCTAATGTAGTTCATCAAACTAAAATACACTCTGATTGAATTTGCTTGTGTTCATAAACTTGAAATTAAGGAATATATGAAATTTTATGTGTTATTTTTCATAAGTTAGTATCTAAGATGTTTAGTTGCATTTTTATTGTTTCCTATAACTGCTAGTTTTAACTTAACTCAAAACTACATGCGCAGCTTTAGGATGAAATTGTTTGGTCTGGAAAAGTTTCATTAACAACATTTTCTTCCAGATAGGAACTTAAATAATTATAAGATTTTGTCTCAATAACGACAGTTTGGTTAATTTTATCAATTAAAAGTTAGACTTATTATTAACTGTTTGTTTATACAGTGTACAACAATGTATTTTGAACTAAATTACATGATTATTTTAATAAAAATAGGATCAGTATTATAGTAATTTATAAGGCTAATCTTTATGTGTAAAGTCTTCATAGTCCTGCTTAGGTTTATCATATTAACAGAAGCAATCAAAGGCAAATATAATCCTTGAAGCTTGATTTTAGTGGCAAATGATTCATCTAAGGAAAAGGGGGGATCCACTATAGGAGGGCAGAAGGACCACTGAGGAACTGAGATAAAAATGGCATCCAACTTCTCATGGTAACGCATAGCTAGCTTCACTGCTGTCTTACTTCCTTCGGTACCTCCCATTTGCCATTTCAAAAGAAAAAGTTAAAGGGATAAAACAATTTCAAAATTAGTCTAAAATTTATATTAAACAAGTAAAAAACAAAAAGTAAAAAATCTAAACAATTAAGAGAACACTAAGAACAATATCCAAAGTATAATCTAAAAACCAGAAAATTTACAAATGGCTCTGGAATGCTATCAGTAACATATATTATACACACAAAGGCATACATACAGACAGACAGACAGATACATACACAGTCACCCCTAATTATCATCTAGTTTGGTACTATGGTCAATTTAGAATCATGGGGAGAAAAAAAGTCAGTGAACTATCAGGTAAAAAAGTTCCACTCAAAGTTGACAACAGTGAACTGTATTTTGTGAAACTATGAAAGGGCAAAGTAAGTATGGACGTTAAAGTAATGTTCTTTACTTTAGCAGTATATTGCTTCCTTTCATTTACCAAGACTCTAATCATCACAGTTCATCAGGATATGAATTAATTGGTATCAGAAGGGTTGTTTATCTAAACTGATAAGCAAAAGGAAGAATTTAAACTGGATGAGAGCTGAAATGTTATATATTTTATTGCCATTAATTTTAAATAATACTAAATTTCTGTGGTTAATGAAACTGTGACCTCTGGGCAAAAGCTAATCATGAAACTATAAAATTATCAAACTGAGAAACATCACAGAATTTCCTTTCAAAATTATCACTTGGAAAATTTAACTTTGATCTCCTGTATCATGAAGCTCCTAGGCATGTTTTCTCAAGAATCACTTGGGGACAACCAAACACTGATTAATCCTTTTTCTTATTCTCAGGGGAAAAGTCATTTGCTAAAATCAGAGATAAAGGAGGTCTAGAAGCCAGGACAGTTCCAACTTGAAGCTACCTTAAAAGCATATAAGTGCCTAAAGATGTTAAATAAACAGTAGGTTGTTTAAAAAAATACTACAACATATACTAATCATTTTCTCTTTTTTAAGGAACAATATTCTTCAAGAGACACCCACTCTATCAAAGGATCTCAACAAAAAGAGGCAGACCAAAGTTGCTTCTGATTCCTTGCAGTCCCAAATACAGGACCCCACCCCTCCAAGAGCAAATCATTATAGTAATAACTTGCTTTCATCTTCCACATACCAGCTAAACATGTTTAACTACGAGCGTCCAAAACACTTCATCCAGTCACAAAACCCATGTGGCACCAGACTGCAGCCTCCTGGACCGGAAACCTCCAGCTTCTCCAGCCAGACCAAACAGTCTTCCATTATCATCCAGCCCCGCCAGTGCACAGAGCAAAGATTCTCAGCTTCCTCAACAATGAGCTCTCACATCAGCATGTCCTCCTCTGCTTTCCCTGCTTCTCCCCAACAGCTCACTGGCACCAACCCAGGCCAAAGGGTTACAGCCACCTATAACCAGTCCCCAGCCAGCTTTCTCAGCTCCATATTACCATCACAGCCTGATTACAGTAGCAATAAACTCCCTTCCACTATGGACTCCAAGTAAGTGAGGTTTTTTTTTAAATATATATATATGGATATATACTTTGCGTGTACAGCAAGCTGCGAAATTTGAGAGAGTGTGCTGCAGTTCATTCTTTTCTATCTAAAGAGATAATGTGACTTCAAGGTCTCATTTCGTAATTTTCCTAGTACACCCTGAACCAAAGTACAACCTGAACCATTCTCCAGTATCCAGGATGTAGTAAACTCATAACACCTCCTCACTCCATACATTACTTATTATTTTATATTTTTAAAAAAGATTTCTAGCATACCCAAAAACAGGGAAATTTTTCCTCTTGTTCTAAGCTAAGTTCTTCATGCCCTAAATTTAATTCCTTTGGTTCTGGGCTCAATTGAAATGAACAACACCTGTTTGCTCTTCTTCAGCTAGGATTTCCTCTCACATAAGCAGAGGTTATTAAGTTTCTTTTCAGTCCTGGTCTTTTCTTCCTACCCGTTCCTCTTCTGATCCTGAATATCCATTTAGCTAAAAAAAAAAAAGGGGGGGGGGGGGGGGGGAGACGGATTCAAACACTAAAATGTATGAATTTTCCTCACTATGATCAAAAGAAAGCAGGCTTGAACAGATGAAGGCTTATGATCTTAAGATTTCCATTGTCAGTTTAAACCACACTTTGTTAAACTGGGCTGATCTAAATACAGGGAAGAATACCTGCAGCCTTATGCAAGCATGCACTATTTCCACAGTCCTAAAACTGTCCTAGGAGAATCTGATATGAAGAAGGACATAGTGGTTGTGCTTTTTTTAATACACGAACTAAATACTTTGTGCTTATGCAAACTTAAGGCTATCGGTTTTCCTATTCCTTGGCGGGCAACATCAGATAATTACATCAGAGTCACCTCACAAACTGCCAAATGGAATGTGATTTGTTGCAGGCTTACTGACAGATTCCCTGAAATTCTTGCTAATTTCTCTCAGTCTTCTCTAGAGGCCAATTTTTATCTAGAAATTTCTATTATTGGAAACCTAGAGAACAGACATTAAAAATTCAACTAAAGCAACTTGACTTACAAAGAACCCTTTTCAATATTTTAAGAAATAAAAATCAGGAATGCCAAAAATATTTCTTAAAATCCTATAGCTATTAGGTTGAACCATTTGAAATGGCTGACAGTCAACTGTTTTTGACCTACAAAAACAGCAACCTCATAGATTTGAGCTAATATTTTCAAAGAGTGCCTTGAAGGATTAAGAACCTACTCTCTCTCTCTTTCCTCCCAAATTCTCCCATTATATATTATCACAAGTCAGAAATTTTTCTTGGTTACCTTTTATCCAGATGATCATTTTCCATTTAGCTTTCTATTATTTCCAAATTTTCTATAATGAACGCTTTTAAATTTAAAAGAAACTTCTCTGATTATATTTTTATTAGTAAAGACTTTTAGCCCTCTTCCAATAGCCTTCCCAGAGAAGAAAAGAAAGCTGTCAAACAACTATTAACTGAGCCTTAACCAGGTGCCTAGCTCTGTGCACAGACCTAAAAACAGAGGACGAAAGGCAAAAATGGGGAAGATAAGAAGTAAAGCAAAGGAGGTCCCCAAACCAAAGATCAAAGGTCCAGCTTTAGCTGTTCCATTTTCAGCAACCATAGATAACACTTTTAATCTTCCCATAGCCACTTGATACCTATTTCTTGTCCAGCTGTACTGGGTGGAAAGCGCTGGCCCTTTGAACATTTGTGCATAACTCCCTCATTGTTATGATGGGCTTAAGTTTGACCTGTCTGCTAAAATAATCCCATGGATTCTGACCTAGAGATGTTTGAAAGTTTTATTTAGCTTTTCTTAGTAGGAAGTCCTTACACAAAGACTTATTCAATTGATCAAACCAGCCTGGAAATTGAAGGGAACTCTGTAATTCTAAATATTCTTTTCCAAAACTTGCTGTGTAACATTCAGCGAGTACCTTGCCTGCTTGGTGATTCACTTTTCTGATCTGTAACAAAATTAAGGATTTCAGCCATTAATGATAAGAGAAAAAAGACCTATAAAGCATTGTGCAAGTATAATATTAGTTTACAAATATGAGCAAATATCAAATCCTAACACTTAGGCCATCTAAACTAGTAATAATGGGGATATTCAGTGACTAAAGTAGCTGAAGTTATATATATATCAGTGATTCTCAGGCTTGGTTCTGGCAATCCTTCAGGAATTTCAGACACGCTACACTATGACAGTCTGAAAACAAAATAATTTAGTATTAATTCATTTTTTAACAAACTTATGTGACTTTTATAAAGTTGGTAGACTAGCATTGAAAAAAATAGCTATTATAACTTCAAATAAATGGAAAAATAGTAGCTCTATAAGCCTAAAGGAATTTTGACTCCTTGACCCGGAAGTGCAATTACACATAAGTTCACTATTTAAACACTTGGTTAGCTATTACTTAACTGAAAAAAAGCAGACTTTACTTAAGGATTAATATAGACAGTCCTGCAGACCTGGAACGTAAGGAGGGAAAATGTGTATCATCAACTTTCAATACAGAGTACCTCATAAACAATGAAAAGCATTCATTCACTCAAATGATAGTATCTCCTATGCCCAGTGGATGTTGATGATCAATGATAAATAATAAAGACATCTTTTTTTCCTTCAGTATATTTACAACTTAGTAATTACTAACTAAATTCCAAAGCTAGGAAAAGTGAAAAATTTGGCTCCAACAGAATATTCATAATCAGCTAAGGCAGAAGTTATGATTGTGGCATTTACCAATTTCCCTGGTGTAAACACTCTCACCACCACCAGTTTCAAGCTATCACCATGAGATCGCTGAGAGCTGGGAAGAGATGCTAAAAACCAGATCTCTTGAGCCCATAAATACCAGCTCCAGCATACTACTGCTTAATATCTACTCATAAATCAAGTTTATGAAATTCTATTTTAATACTGGAAAAACAAGCTGCCATCAGGCAAACTATAGTTTTCTCTCACATTCTTCAGGGAATCTTCAAGGACGTTCTCCTTATAACTAATCTTAATTCTCCCTCCTGTCACTTACTTTTCCAAGAATAAGAAAGACAAAAACAACAACCTTGTAATTACTCTTCTTATGATATCCTTGGCTGTTATTTGGGCAATTGATGTTTTTATAACACTAGTAGTACAAGAAATCTAGTGGAGGTAAACTCAATTTATCTAAAGATGATATACAAAAGAAGGCCAATTCTATTTTAGATGCCACATCATACTTAAAGACTCCTTTTAAAAATACATACTTTCTTTCTCTTTTTTAAAGCTATCAACAACCCTCAGTTGGTCAACCTGTAAATGCTAAGCCATCTCAAACTGCAAATACTAAGTCCACACCAAGGACTCCTGACCATGAAATACAAGGATCAAAAGAAGCTTTGATTCAAGATTTGGAAAGAAAGTTGAAATGCAAGGACAACCTTCTTCACAATGGAAATCAAGTGCGCAAGATGTCTATTTTGTACAAAAAGCCAATTAAGTTATAAAATCTATTCTGAATAAGGAAGTTCTGTCTTACAGATCTATCATCCATACAATCATCAAGGGATAGGATTACCTAAGAAGAGGGAATATTTTGATCTTATTTCATATTTTTCTGCAAGAAATCACCTCTTTTTTTCAGTAGTAAAAAAATGAAGCTAATGAAAAATCAATCTGAAATTTTTATGTTTTAAGCACTACCTTCTCATAAAATATGTCTAATAACCAAATATTAATAGGAAATATTGTTAATCCAGCTTCTTTGTGTGCTTGGTGTATAATATTGATGGATAAATAATTGTAGATATAATTATTATATAGCTCTTACCATGCACATTGTATTAACCACATATCTTTAAACATACTAATAGCATATAGTACCATCTCTAATATATCAGTTGCCATTTTTTCTCTATATTAGCATTTCACTACTTGTAATCAGAAGTTAGCTAGTCAAATAGTCAATGTTCATTTAATAATAGTTATTTCTGAATGAGAGGACATGCAGTACCATATTTGAAGACAGAATACATTGGAGAATGCAGAGTGAGGAAGAAAGAGAAATTCCCTTTAGTCGGGAGAGCTTTTTGAAAGAGCAATTACGTCTGACTTTTGTAGGAATGAAAAGAAAGCCTAAGTGAATCTTTATTATAGGTGTGGGAAATGGTCCTAGAATGAAAGGAAAATACTGGTTGGTATCTTAAGAAAAAGCTTTTTAAAAAAATTATATATATATTTCAATAGATAGAACTATACTTCTTTGAAATTCTGACTTAGAGTAGTGATTTTAAGGTAAAGTGTTACAAACAACTTTTATTAAATCTTATTACTATCTCCTTACTAATTCATTTCTTTAAAGCGACTAACATATGAGGAGAAGATGGCTCGCAGACTGCTAGGACCACAGAATGCAGCTGCTGTATTTCAAGCTCAAAATGACAAAGAAGCACAAGATTCATCACAGGTAAATTAAAATAATCTTTATCTAACTGGGAGCAGTTTTCCTATGAGTTATTTTTTATTGTTTGCTCTTCTAAACGTTTATGAATAACATTTGAATTAAAAGTCAATGACAAAAAATAAAAATAAAAAGTCAATCACTTTCATGCTCCATTAGGCATATAAAGGAAAGCCATAATGGGCCAAAATATGTAGATAAATAATATATATATACCCACTTACTGGGTATATATAAACTACCCATTTAGTGGTAGTTTCTAATATCTGGATATGAAACGTCACAAAGTCAAAGCAAACATCAAAAGGCTAACTGAATTATTCACTTTTCATTTAGACATTTAAAGTTGAGTTAGACCAAAGACTCTTTCTTCTATTATCAGGATGGACAGAGAATTCATGAGTTGGAAATCTTTAACAATACAGAAAATAAAAGTGTAGACCAAAGTAATTATAACCTTTCCTCATAAACTAGTTATCATTTCAATGTTTTAAAACATACTCATGGTACTAATGAAACACCAAATTCCTTCTGTCCTGTTCCTGTATTCAGGAACGCTTATTTGAAAATTAAACAAAACAAAAAAATCTTTATATGAGTAATAGCTTACAGACTAGCAAAAGCATCCTTTCCAAGAAGGGATTGAGAAATTACATACCAAGAAGGGATTAACTTTATGGAAGGAATAATGTGAATATCGCATAGGCTTGTGATTGAACAAGGTGATTTTAATAAGTAAACTTAACCCTAGAAAGAAATGTACAGTTGGATAGGGTGACTGAACTGAAGTATTGTTCTTTCTTTCTTCTCTGGTTACCTCTCATCCCCTTTCATTAAACCCACAAAAAACAGGGAACCAAAAGGATGAAACTTATCACTCAAGAATGCTAAGCTCCCAACTATAGAAAAGGTGAAAATAAGGATTTTGTTTTTCTTAAATGAGGCTAGACCTACTAAAACGAATGGAACAAGATTTCCCCTTCCTTCCTCCCCTTCTCCTTTTCCTCTTTCTCCTTATTCTCCTTCTTCCTCCTCCTCCTTCTCCTAAACAGTTCAGGCATTCATTCATTCATTCAACTCATTTATATGGAGCATCTACTGTGCTCTGGGTTCGGGTTTTGATATGGAAGATTACACCAAGAAAAAGGCACAAACCACTCTCTATCAGCAGAAACAACACAAAGCAACATTCTTTTTTTTACATGGGCAGGCACCGGGAATCGAACCCAGGTCCTGTGGCGAGCATTTTTGCCTGCTGAGCCACCATGACCCAGCAATGTTCTTTGGATGATTACTCACAAGCACTCTTGAAAGTATATGATTTCAAGAGCAAGAATGTGCTGTTTTCCTCATTCAAACATAAAAGTCTTTAAAATGAAAGTGACAGTACCAGGAAAAAAAGACAGCAGCAATAATCTATGATTATGAAATCAGAAAAGATGAATCTTACATTTTTATGTTCATTTCAAATACTATACCAAAGTAATACAACATATCATCAAATTGTTGTATAATTGAAATACCACATGTATTGAATATGTATGTATATTAACCACTACTACAGAAAAAAAATGAAAAACTGAATTTGGATATTTGGAGTCTTAACTGAATTATTTTTATTTTCTAACCAAAAAATGAGTTGATTTGTTTGATCATTCAACCAGTTATCCTGACATTTTGCTTAGAGAAAACTGTTGTTACGGTTATAAGAATTTGCCTTAAAACAAGAAACTATATTAAATAGATTTATTCCAAAATAAATTATTTGTACTCATATTTCCTGTGTTCCTATACAGGTGTATTTCAGTTATTTGGGGGCAGGGACTACATTTTCCACTTCTTCATATCTCTCACAGTTCCAAAGTTCAATAATATACACAAAATAGGCCCTGAATAAATATTTAATTAATTAAATCCATAACAATTTTCATCAATCCCTGATTTTATTGTCAAATTTAAATTAATCTTTCTAAAAAGATGCTTATTTAAATTCAATACACTTGCATTAGTAAGGAAATAATTTAATGCTGTTTTTCAAAGCTTGACATGGCTCTACACATATCTTCCATGGTGCCCATCAGGATTTTGTGCCACAAACTAAAAAGAGAAGTATTTTCCGGCCCAATATGTGTTTACTGCTATTGGTACCAATTTTGAGCAGTAGGCATCATACACTATATCTACTGCCAACACAAGTGACATCATGTCTATTTCCTGTATTACTGAAAGACAATCTGTACTCTGTGCTACCATTTCAAATACACCAGAAGAATATGACACCCTTTGTCATAAGATAGTTGTCTGAAAAATACACCAACATCAATTCAAAGTCTAAAAATTTTCCTAAAAACTCAAAACTTGTTGAAAAGTGCTATAAATCCTGGAGATTTCTTATTAGAGTTCTAGAAGGTTAAATCACTATATTTTATAATGCATTAAAGCTGCTTTAACTCTACTGTACAAATGCAGCCCAAGTTTATCTTTCGCTGATGACCAAAATAGAAATGGTTCTTTAAACTACAAATACCTAATTCTGCTTCATCTCATGCAAATTACATGTTAACATTTTCACTGTTTTAATTTCAAGCAGCACAACTCAGAACATGCACGACTGCAAGTTCCTACATCGCAAGTAAGGTAAAAAAAAAAAAAAGAAAGAAAGAAATGTATATTTTGCTACTTTAGATCTTGTTCATTTGCAAATGTAATATTTTTAAAGTCCTCAAGCTTACTAAGAAAAAATAACATGAATTTTCTAATGTCCAAGGTGATGATCAAAATTTTATGTTAATTAGTTTCTAAAATGCTTTGGTCAAATAAGCCAGGACCACATTTCTATATTAAACAACTTTCTCATGACAATGGAAACCTAAATGTAATATATATAAGGCCCTCAAGCTTACTAAGAAAAAGTAATGTGAATTTTCTAATGTCCAAGGTGATGATCAAAATTTTATGTTAATTAAAATTTTTAAAAAGCTTTGGTCAAATAAGCCAGGACCACATTTCTATGTTGAATAACTTTCTCATGACAATGGGAACCTACTTCTAATTACACAATCATTGCACATGTGATATGAATAGTCTACGGCATAGTCTGTACTTTAAAAGATTAATTTTGTCACCAATTCGTGGCTCTTTAAAAAAGAAACAAATATATTTAATTTGTATCAGATGTTCCTAACTGCCACCATTTCTAGTATTCATCAAATATGCCACATATAGGGTAAATATAGCCCTAAGGCCTTTCTCCATTATTACATTATCAGATCAAACAGTAGACTCTGGGGTTTCAAATTTGATGGCTAAGCTCTTTTTGAGTGAAAAGAAGAGCAATGACAACTTTTACGCATAATTTTATTAAATATATTTTTAGAAGTAGATCATCTTCAAGGGGAGACGTGAATGATCAGGATGCAATCCAGGAGAAATTTTATCCACCACGTTTCATTCAAGTGCCAGAGAATATGTCGATTGAAGAAGGAAGATTCCTTAGAATGGACTTTAAAGTAAGAGAAAAGTTCACAAATATTGGGAGAAAATAAACAATAGAATACTATGTTTGATGAAATGCCATCTTCCTACTTTATAGCTTGCCAAACAGCTTGAGAAGCAGTATGCATAGTACTGTATAAGAACTATGGGGCCAAGTCTGAAGCCAAGCTAACTGGGGTTCAAATCCTGCCTCTGCCAGTTAGCAGCTTTGTAATCTTAGTCAAGTCACTTATCTCATTGTGCCTTTGTTTCATCTGTAAAATGGAGATAATAAACAAACTCACCTCATAAAATTCTTATTGAGGATTGCCTGAGTAATGCATATATATATATAAGATATTCACAATAGTCCCAAGCACCTAATAAATATTCTCTAAAAATGAAGCTCTCATAACGTTACAATTTCCGAAATAGAATGCCTCTCTAATTCTCCTCCATCAAGAAATTAGTCACCTGCTTTCTCTTGGCATTCAGGCAAGAATAGCTTTATAGGAGAGTCTGCAATTTTATAATCCTGATTTGGGGGAAGAGCTTTTTATTAGAAATTTTTTTTTCCAAATTCTTTATGAGTGACTGTTAAAGCTTATATATAAAAACATAACAAGCTGCCATATATACATGAGAACTATACAGCTCTCATGTATAAAACTACACATGTTTTAGAAAAGTTATTCATTAAATCAGCAAGCTTCACATGTGTGCTTCTGGGACTACATTCGCAGTAACCATTAGCCAGAAAAGCCATATGACTTCCATATTCCTTATGGAAATCAACATAACGTAAATTAATGTTCTATATATAGTAGTTAGACCTTAAACAGCTTGAGATTACATGTAAAGGAGTTAGATGTGGTATGAGATAGTTTCAAAATACTTGATTACTGTCAAGAATTCTAATTTTCACTGTTTTGTTAAAAATTCATTGAAGGCGAACAGAGTTTTGAACTAACTTTAGCTATACTTTTTTCATTCACAAACCCATTCAGATACCGGAATTGTTAAAATTCACAAACGGACAAATAGGTTCCAGTGATGCTATACTTTAAAATTCTGTCATTTCTGGTGTTTTCTTTCTAGGTGAGTGGACTGCCAGCTCCTGATGTGTCATGGTATCTAAACGGAAGGCCAGTTCAATCAGACGATTTTCACAAAATGATAGTATCTGAAAAGGGTTTTCATTCACTTATCTTTGAAGTGGTCAGACCTTCGGATGCAGGGGCTTATGCTTGTGTTGCCAAGAATAGAGCAGGAGAGGCCAACTTTACTGTGCAGCTGGACGTCCTTGGTAAGCCTTCAGAGAGACCCTTGAGAGTACTTAAAATTCAGCAGCATTAAAAAATAAATCCTTAAAAAGCCCAGAGGACATCATATTTAAGATTAATATTTACATACCCTAAAAGAGTACCAATTTTTACCTTCACACCACAGAACAACAAAGACAACACACAAAACAAGCATGTACATTCATATTTTTAAGGGAAGCTCAGTGAAACTAAAATGACAGATCTACCATCAAACCTTCCCTGGAAAGAAAACAAAGAAATGATACAACTGCAGACAGACCAAATAAGGTAGTACAAGCATTTCTAGACATAACTATGGAGTCTCAAAGTGGAAATTTTAGTCTAATAATTTCCCTGGTTTACAGTCTAAATAACCAATCATCTAAAATAACCAATCTGATACATGCCTTTACAGAATTGTCATAATCTACTCATAGCTTGAAACTGAATTGTAAATGTCAGCTTTCAGCCTTAGATTATGTTCTCTGGACTAGAAAGCTAATTTCTTATTTCAAGAAAATCATGCCTCCTTTCTTTAGGTATAACAAAATCTCAAATTCGTCTTTAATAGAGTAGTTCTTATAAAACCGATGTCCTGTTTTAAAACTTTTCAATTTAAGTGCTTTAAATGTATCACATTTGTAATGGTTTAAACCATGGAGGGTTGCACAAGAGATATTTTGCTACAATTCATTGTTTATTATATAAAAGCTTGATCAGGTTAAAGGTTGGACAATTTTGAGCTTATATTCTACCAAGATCATGAAAAATCTTTACGATTATTCTATTATATGCTGAAAGGGGCTCAATATAAAAGGAAACTGATGAGCTTGGAATCAGAAAAGCTCAATTCAAGTGTCTAAGTTTTGGGCAAGTCTTTTTTGTGCCAACAGTTCCAGAAATACTATAATGTTAGAGCTCAAAGAGATTATGAAAAGTATCTGTTCAACCTCCTCATTTCTCCTTCAAAAAAGCCATGGTTATTGTATTGTAGTATCATTTCCTCTTCTCCTTCAGGTATTTGAAGAAAAATAAAGATTATATTAATAACTGACATCTATATATTATTTTACAATTTATACAATGCCTCTTCATCCATATCTCAGTTGATCCTCACAATAATCTTGTGTGATAGGCACAGAGATCACTATTTCCTGAATATTTTTTTATGATAGATAAAACCAAGGCTCAGAGAAACTAAACAAATTTTTCCCAATTTGGTATGGCCGTTAGGGAAAATAGAGAACTTGAACCCAAGCTGTCTGGCAGACTTTCCACCATTCATGCTGCCTTTCTACAGATGAGATGATATACGATTTAAATTCTTTGAAAGAAATATGATTATAAATCCAATGCATCATTTCGTTATTGTTTTAGAACTCTGAATTGCCAAATTTATTCAGCAGCAATGTATATTATTTATATAAAGATAAAAGAAAGTTTTAAAATAGGATTCAATTTCTGTTGTTACTTTTTATACTTTTCTATCAATGTACAAATTTCATAATACTTTAGTTTGATTGAATACCTTTTCGTAATATTTCATATATTCAATTTCTAAATATGCAGCAAAAGAACATAGAAGAGCACCGATGTTTATCTATAAACCACAGAGCAAAAAAGTTTTTGAGGGAGAATCAGTAAAACTAGAATGCCAGATCTCTGCTATACCTCCACCAAAACTTTTCTGGAAAAGAAATAATGAAATGGTACAATTCAACACTGACCGAATAAGGTAAGATAAGTATTTCTAGACTTAACTATAGTTTATTTGGATGAATCCAGATATACTTTGAAATTTACTATAAATGGCATGCATGTATAAAATCTCACATTGTCTAGCTTTCAAAAACATATTAGAAATATGATATAACTGCATTAATTTAGATTCATCAGAAATTCAAGGCATAAAGTTGGCTCACACTTACCTTTACTAAACAATGTGACCAAGAAAATACATGACAAACTAAATTAAAGGATGAAGTTTAATTCAAGAAAACCAAGAGCTATTCGCCAACAATTAAAAATAGCCTCAGAATTTTCAAAAGGGGTTATTTTTTGTTATTAGTCTGACGCTGTAGGTCAGAGACATTACTTACATAAATATCCAGGGGAAAATTCATTGCAAAAATTTCACTTTTTAATGTTTCTTTTTAGCTTGTATCACGATAACTCTGGAAGAGTTACTTTACTGATAAAAGACGTAAACAAAAAAGATGCTGGGTGGTATACTGTGTCTGCAGTTAATGAAGCTGGAGTGACCACATGCAACACAAGATTAGATGTTACAGGTATGTAATACTGTCAACCCAGGTGTTCACCTAATATTTAACTTAGAAGATATAATAAAAAATGCAAATCCTAGCAGAGCACAAAATCTGAGGGACCTGAGAAAGCTGGATTTATTCACATGCAAAAGGATGAAGTTGGACCTTTACCTCACATAAATATAAACATTAATTCAAAATGGATCAAAGATCTAAATTAAGAGCTAAAACCATGAAACTCTTAGAAAAAATATAGGGAAAAATCTTCACGATCTTAAATTTGGCAACAGTTTCTCAAATATGACACCAAAAGCCAGGTAACAAAAGGAAAAATGACACACTGAACTTTATCAAAATTAAAAACTTTTGCACATCAAAGGAAACTATCAAAAGAATTAAAGGCAACCCACAGATTGAGAGAAAATATTTGCAATTCATACATCTGATAAAGGTTTAATATTTATAATTCATACATCTGATAAAGGTTTAATATTCAGAAGATATAAAGAAATCCTGTAAGTCAACAATTGAAAAGACATACAATCCACCTTAAAAATGCGCAAACAACCTCAGCAGACATTTCTCCAAAGTAGGTATACAAATGGCCAACAAGCATATGAAAAGATTTCCAACATCATTAGCCATTAGGGAAATGCAAATCAAAATCACAATGGACTACCACTTTGACACCCACTTGGATGTCTATAATCAAGAAAATCAGAAAATAACAAGTGTTGACAAAGACTGGAGAAATTGGAACCCTCATACATTGCTTATGGGAATGGTGCAACTGCTGTGGAAAACAGTTTGGCTGGCAGTTCCTCAGAAAGTTAAATATAGAATTTCCACATGACCACTCCTAATTACATGGCCAAAAGAACTGCAAAGAGGGATTCAAACAGATATTTGCAGACCAATGTTCATAGCAACATTATTCACAATAGCCAAAAGGTGGAAACAACCTGTGTCCATCAACAGATCAATGGATAAACAATGGAATATTCAGCCACAAAAAGGAATGAATTTCTGATACATGCTATAATATGGAGAACCTTGAAAACATTACATTAAGTGAAATAAGCCAGACACAAAAGGACAAATAATGTATTGTATCATATCCAGAATAAGATCCATAGAGACAAAAAGTGAAATCAGAGGTTACTTGGCACTGTGGGGAAGAGGGAAGAGGAAGTTATTGCTTTATGATTACAGAGTTTCTATTTGGGGTGGTGAAGTGAATAATCAATGGTGGTGATAGCACAACAATGTAGATCTAATTAATGTCACTGAGTTGTACATTTAAAAAGGATAAAAATGGTACATTTTATGTATTTCTACAATGAAATTAACTTTTAAAAGGTTGAAATGGCAAACTTTGTTATATGTATTTTACCATAAAAAAATTTTTTTAGGTTAAAAAAAAATCTGAGAGATTTTCCCAGTACATACACAATTTTGATTTTTCCCCCTTGTCTGATAATATCTAGTGCATCAATCTGTGTAGGAAAGGTTTTCTGAATTAACTTTTATTTTATTTATTTCAGCCCTTCCAAACCAAACTCGACCAGCTCCTAAACAATTACGTGTTCGACCAACTTTCAGCAAATACTTAGCACTCAATGGGAAAGGTCTGAATGTGAAACAAGCTTTTAACCCAGAAGGAGAGTTTCAGCGTCTAGCTGCTCAATCTGGACTCTATGAAAGTGAAGAACTTTAAAAACTTTACCAACATCAGAAAGCATAACAACTACCCTATTAATATATTCAATTAAAATTTTAAAATAAATCCATAGCTGTATTAACAGATCATTGGTTTAATTAGGTAATATAACTAATATATATTTATAATATCATATATCCTTTGACTCTTGCACATTCTATCCACTTCTCTGGTTCATGAAACCTACAGAAAATCTGGACGTATGGTTTGTAGTGGTAGAAGACTTCCTTAATATGTGGAATTTTAACATTTAAGTCATACACATCTAACAATTACAGGTTATGAACTACTATCAACTTTTTAAACACATCTAATGCTTGTAATGAATTAAAGTTTACTGGTACTGCTTTCTAAATACTTTTACCTGTTTTCTGTTATAGGAATACTAACATGGTATAGATTATCTGCGTGTTCCATAGTTTTATGTCAAAAAAGAATAAAATTTCAAATATTTAAAAGACTGTCTCATCTTCACAAAAGCCCAGATCTTTAAAATTAAGCTTCTATTTTTTTTATAGATTCAACAACATTCAGCAAAACCTACGAATAACAAGTTCCAAAAGGGCAAACATTATATTCTATAATAAGGGTGTCCTTTTTTCAAGACAGTCACATATTCAGAAATCCATATGTAGAACTATATGATTTTTATTATAATCGTAAAGTATAGTCTGTTATTAGTAATTGTAAAACACAGTACAGCATCCTGCCTAGTGCAGTAGCTTGCACATAATGGGCACTCACTGCATTCATGACTGAATTTCTCCCAAAATTGTGATTTCGTTTTAACCAAACAGGCCTACTAATTCCTCAAGATCTTTGAGCCTACTGACTTCAAAAGAATGGGCACATAAGAATAGTCTCTATAGGCCATCTGCCTAATTCCTATTTAATGTAAATTTGAACACCTGTTTTCAGTTTTTTCCTCTTACAATTTCAGAGTACAGTGTGTACATACCACCTATAACATTAGAAAGCATAATTTTGTGAGGATTTGACAGTCCAAGTACAAAAAAAGGACAAGCACTTTTATAAAACTATTCTCAAGCCAGCACAGTAGCCCTTTTTTCCCTCAGGCACTCTCCCAAGGGCTGTGGCCGCTCCTGTTCCTTTTCTATTATTGGTAGTTTTTGACCCTCACTACTGTGTGGCCTAGTTTTGCTTTTTATCTGCACATAAAGCAGCATTTATCAACATCACTCTAAGTCTCTTTCAGGAGAATAACAAAAGTGGCTTTATTTTTTTTCTTTCAAAACAGCTTGGCAGTTTTCTTTGCTGGCTGCACCTGAGGCTTTTGGATTGAATTCTGTTTTATTTTCCATTTAACTAACTGGAGAGCCCTTTCCTCATATCCTGGTGGGGTTTTGGTTTTTACATCCAAAGTTGTTTCGCCTTTTCTAGTGTTGATTTACAAACGGTCTTAGTATCTTTGCAAAGCTCTGGGGCCAGACATGGATCTGGGCTCCCAAGATTTACTGTTTTGACTTGACCTTTTTACATAATCGGTGCAGCGGTGTTTTTTAAAACTATTATACGTATATTTACGATATATTTTAAGGTTTATGAACTTCGTTATAAAATAAGGTTTATAAAAATGTTTATTATATATATAAAAAGTTTTTAAACGTTTTGTTGCACCCTATCAGGGGTGAAGGAAAGTGAACTCTGTTTCTAGCAACAGCTCTTCGTTAATAACAACCACTTTCTGTCAGTAGCAGCGCCAGACCAGGAATGGTTAGGAACTCAGTCTCTGACACAACTAGCCGTGGACTTGGGGTAAATTATTTAACCTCAGGCTACGAGCCTTAGTTTTTCAGGCCTAAAATGAGGACGAAACATACCTACCTTTCAGAAAAGTGTGAATGTGAGGACTAAACAAGACATCAAATGTTAAAGGCATTCGAAAGAGTGGCCCATTATAATTACTGCGGGTGTTTTGATTAACCGGGGTTACACCAAGGTGAACCTGTGAGGCAGGAAACAAACCCCACAGCCCACAGCCCCGCCTCAAGCGGAGCCCTCTCTCGGCGCGCACGCGCACCAGCAACTTGTACGTGGCTCGCGCCCCTCGAAGAGCTAAAAGACTCGCGCAGGCGCACGAGCTAGCCGCGCGCGTGCCCGCCGCAAGCCTATTGCGCGGGAGCGGCCGAACTAGGGTTGTAGGACCGGTATCGTCGTGAGGGTCCACTATGTCTGAGGCGTCCCGTTGGCACCGAGGCGGTGAGGGCTGCTCCTCGGGAGCGGGTGGGACGGGTCCGATTTATCATTTCCATACAGCCTGGAAGTGTGGAGCCACTCTGAAACCTCCGTTCAAGTGGGAGTTGAGACCGCCTGCACGTTTAGCCCTAACCGTCTCCCCCTGAGGAGGAGGATGGGGCAGGTGAAGCCGCCAGAGGACGTGCACCTGCCGCTTAGCGCAGGCTTGATTGAACCAGAGCGCTGGCCCCTGCCGCGTACGGTGACCGTCGCTAGGCTGACTTCCGGAGCCTTGTCTTGAAATAAGGGAATGGTGGCCTTGACAAAACCCCAGTCCGAGCTCATCCCCCGACTTTCAAGAAGCTGTATTGATAGGTGAAAAACAAGCTAAGGACAGATGAGGGTTTCGTTTGGTGTTCGGGGGTGCGGTCGTGTTGTTGTTTTTTTTAATCTTAAGCCAGAACTGCTGAGAAAATATCCGTTTTATAAAATCTACAAGTATACATTCATATAGCACCTGACCAATTATACCCCCTTGGGAAAATTCTAGTAATTATCTCTGTTTCATAAAAATGAGAATAAAAACTAACCAGAAACCACTGGACTTTCCTTAGCACAGTGTAACGGGTGAAAGTGATTGCACCCTTTTTTCCCCCAATTTTTTCATTGTTGCTTATGTACATTATAAATTACATAGTAATGTCAAGAAAAATTTCGTTTTGTATCTCACAGGGACTCCGAAACATAAACTGAATTACAGAAGGGAAGTAGAAATTAGGACCACACTTCAGGAGTTGCTACTCTACTTTATTTTTTTAATAAACCTATGTATATGTAAGTACAAAGATGTAGATGAAGAAGCTGATTGAACTAAGACTTAAAATGTGGAGATGAAAAATAAAATAGACTATAAAACCCTGGGCTATCAGACTGCTAAAAACAGTGATACTTTTTAGACATCATTATTTTAAATTCATTTAAGTTGATGCTGTGCTATTTCCAGTTGTTAAGGGGCAAGACTTTAGGTCACTGATGTAATGGCAAGCTTCCATAGTCAAAATTGACTGAATATAATCCTTTCGGTTGGTGGTTCCCTCTTTAATATGATTATTCCTTTCACTTGGCAATTCTGACTTGATTTCTTTTAGAGCCATATAGTCAGATTAGCTCTGTTGCATATTTCAAAATGCAAATGAGGCCAAAAAAATAGTTTTGGTGTCTGCTATTAACGTTGTTTTTTTCACTGGCCTATTGTACAGTTAATAGTAAATTATATTTGCTCTGAGTAACAGAAGGTATGGGTCAGTGCAAATCTGTAAAACTGGGAAAATATCAACTTGAATTCCTCCTATTGGGGTCAGTAACAATTGACTTAATATGTGATGGCAGTATTAAAGAGCATTTTGTTTTTAAAGAGCCCAACCTAGTAGATGTAAGCTCACTCATTAGCAGGACCTATCTCATGTTGGTATGTACAACACACTGCCAATTGTATACCAGTTAACTAATTACCTGGTAATGTAAAAGTGAATAAGTAGGTCTTGATAGAAAAGACAACTCTTGCCAGGTACCAAACACGGTTTTAAGTGTGCTAAATAAATTATCTCATATACTTCTGACCGCAAAATAATGAGGTAGTAAGGGACTCAGCCTCATATCTGTGAATTTCAAAATACATATCCTTAATCATTCACCATACTCCATTGCTTACTCTCAATGTGGAAAAAAAGCCAAGTTGAATAATGATGGGACCTCTTTCTTGTAAAAATAAAAAATGATGTTCATTATAATTTTGTGTACGCATAAAAAAAACCTGGAAAAATAGTAGGATTATAGGAAACTTCTACTTTGTGTATCTCTATTTTTAGACTTTTAAAAATATGTTTTATAATTAGACAAAACAATAAAGTAAAACAATTTTTTACAATATAAAATTGGGAACAAATTGTAATACATTTTAATCCTGATAAATTGAGTTTTTAAACAAAAATGGTTTAAACAAAAAAATTCTTCTCCTTAGTGACTTTTGGGATGGTAAACCCACATATGTATTACTTAAACAAGGTTATGTCATCTCTATTTTTGGACACTTCTGTGCCTGGGGACGAAAGAACCAACTTTAAGTCTGTTCGCAGCATATCTGATTTTTGGAAGGTAAGGTATCATGTGATTAGATGAAGTAGCTTTTTGTATTCCATAAGCAAACCCTTGGCACATAGTAGTCACTCAGTAAGTATCTGTTGAAGGAATGAGCAAATATGAATATATTTTCTTTAAATCATTAGAATCAACTAACTAGAAAGTGTTTATTTAGAACCTATGTTCTCAGTGTGCTAGAGTTTTTGTAGCTTAGAAAAAAACTGATACTTATCTTTTTAAACATTCTCATTTCACTTGCAAAATAGGATACTCACTTCTTACATGGGGGTTAGGATTTAATGGCGATTTGGAACTAAAATGAGTCTGCAATTATGTATAGTAAATATTACTCTTAACCCTTCCTTAAATTGCCCATAATGTAGATTATATATGGTTTTGGTATACAATCCTGTAAATGTGTGTGTGGTTTTGTGATATAGTACTGTACGGTATAATAAAGAGTACATATACAGAATATAACTTTATAGTGTTTTTAACCACATAAAAGAATCGTTCCTTCAGCATTGGAACAGACTTTTTTTTTTCATCACACTTACAGCAAATTCCCAGATTATAAGGAAAGAAACAGATTCATACATCCCATGTCCCAAACATTGGGGCACAAAGGGAACAGGCAGTTAGGGAAGTCTTTCCAGAGGTGATAATTCAGTTGAGTTTTAAAGGATGAGGAAGGGAAGGGCATTTTAAGAAGGAGTACTGTACTATAAATAATACTCTATGTGGAATATGTTTGGCATTGTGGGCACATAGAAGATGAGGTGAAAAGGGCCAAATCATAAATTGAACAGATGTCAAATCATGAATGCCAAGCTAAGAATTTGAAATTTATCAAGGAGACAAGGTTTATTCCTGTGAATGAAAGGAGAAATGTGAATTCAGGACTATATGATATTTCATTCATTGCTTTAAGTCAAGTGAAATAGAATGACAGATTTTCCTTCAGATTAGGGAGAGCCCACCTTCCCTCTTTTGTGTTATGCTATCTTCAGTCATATACATAGATGGCCACTAACAAAGAAGACAAAGGAAAGAGAAAATGAATTCCAGGCTTGGAATTCTTAGAATAAGCAGATAGGAGCAATGCTGGGAGTAGCAGTCACCACGCCCAGAGTGGGTAGAACAGACAACTTTAGGGGTAAAGTCCTGATGTGTGGCTATGACCAGCTTCAGTGTTCTTGTATTGGGGGGACAATTTTCAATACATACTTCATAAGAAGGGGAGAAGAAAGGCTATAGAATTAAATGAGTTAATACTTGCAAAGTGCTTAGAGCAATGCCTAGTACTACACAATAAGTGCTCCAACATGTTAGCCATCATCGTTATCATTACCATTAATATTAGCAATAATTTGATCAGCAAGTTAATTTTCATACCCATCTTCAAAATCTGATTTTTAGTCTTTGGATAGTGTAATGAGTGTAGATTCTGTTACACAGTTGACATGTAAATATTTTCCTATAACATTTATCTTTCTGTATTAAGTTTATGGAAGGACCCCTTTTGGAAGGTCTATACTGGGACTCATGGTACAATAACAAGAAGCTGTATAATTTAAAGAACACCAGTCGCATCTACTATGAGAACATACTTTTAGGAGTCCCCAGAGTCCGTCAACTCAAAGTCCGCAACAGTACATGCAAGGTCTATTCATCTTTCCAATCTTTAATGAATGAATGTTATAATAAATATACTCCTGAAAATGAAGACCTATCTGATTTTGGCCTTAAACATGATACTGAGTAAGTAACATAAAATTATACAATAACTTTTTCTAGCAGCTTAACATTATATCCTAATAAAATTGTGAAACTGTGTGTATCTTCCAAGTAATATCAGCAGGTATGGCTGGTAAGTCTGTTTCAGTGATAGGATCAAAGGAAGACTTTCTGTATCAAATGAGACAGAAGGCTTTAGAAAAGGAAAGAAAAACTTTACTTGCAAAGAATGCAAGAGTGCAAGAAAGTCAAGACTTCAGAAGGACTAACCCACCAAACACAAGCACTTTTGAAGGGAAAAATGCTGTTTTCAAGATTACCAACCTGACATTAGTCTGTTTGTGATGGAAAAACAAACTTTCTCATAATTATTATATTCCCAGAAATCATGCCATATTTTCATACACCAACATAGCAAAATTCAGGGATAAAATTGTGTTTGCTAGAGAGTCCATATTTATGGAAATATCCAAAGTGGTTTGTTCTTTGGGGAACCAGAACCCGTAAGAGTGATTCTGTTATTATTTTGTTTCTTTTTTTTTTTTTTAATCTCAGGATGGAAAACATTTTTTTTCTGACTGTGGTATATGAAGTGCTTAGTCATATTTGGTGCAGGGCAAAGCTTCTACAGTAGTCAAATAATTGGCTTTTCTGGCTCTACAGTATCAAATTTTTTGCTTCTACAGTAGTCAAATAATTAGCTTTTCTGGCTCTGGCCAAAAGTCCTTCAAACACATCCCAGCTGCTTCTTGGGATTCCTTGGAAATGCCTTAGGTGTGCTCTGCCAATTTCCCCCTTTCTCACTCTGACTTACTTTGCTGATATCTTTCATTGCTGCCAATACTAAAAAGGGGCATTTGTGCTCTACAGACCTGTGTCAAATGATTGTGTGTGCCAAACAAGGGCTGTGGCCATTGTTCTCCAAAGTGGCTGAGATGAAAGTCGGTATAAATCCATATTGAAAAGCCCAAAGCCACTGGCACACCTCCCCTTGACACCAGAGTTGCTTATCAGTGCTCTTTATACGTTGCGTTTTTAGGGTCTGATGAAAATCATACAGGGAAGAGAAATGTTTTCATTTAGTTTTTATCAACATGAAACAAATATTTATAAATGTCCACCCCTTCCTACTCACAAGCCCACTCTCCAGAAGCAGCTGCTTTTAACCCTTTTTATTATTTCTTTTGGTATATACTTCCTAATTCTAAATAATATGTTTATACTGCTATTTCTTAATTTTGCAGTTTTATATATCTATTGTCTTTCTGTCATGGAAGGTGAGTATATTGCTCTCTTAAGCCACCCCCCATCATGTACTCTTCCTGTTCATTTTAAGCCTTCCGTATGGTTGTACCATAATTTTTGTTAAATCATAGTCAATTTTATATTATATATGTGTACCATGATTATGTTTCCTTTCTTGATCAATCTCCCCTGCATCTCCAGGATTAATAATTGCTTTTTGGGTTTTGTTGACTTCTTTTTAGTTTATATGACTTCTGGGTGTTCTTGAGGGCAACCATTTACAGTTGATTTCATTTTTAAATTATTAGCTGACTTATTTAATCTGTTTTTTCCTTAACCATTTAATTTCAATCTATTGCTACAAAATTTTAATAGTCAGCTCACAGGAGATCTTTGAAAACTCTTTAGAAGTATTTCAAAACAGTTAATTCCCTGAAACATTTTTAATGTATCCAACTTTCATTAATGTATTAAAAGTTAATGTATCCAATTTTAATTTTAGAGATTTCAGTTATCAAGCAAAACCTTCCAAAGTGCTTTTATAATTCTAATAAGTCTAATATATTCATAACTATGGTGACATATTCTTTTAAATATATCATAATTCAACCTAAAATTACAATACTATTCAATCTAAAATTACAAGATAAATCAAGTATTCCATTACATATTTTAATTTGGAATCTCAAGGATAATTTGTTAGATATCATAATATTCCAAATTCTCATAACTACTGCAGATACTTTAACTACCAAAATTAACAAACTATAGGTTTGGTTTATTTTACCATCTCTATATTTAGCTGGAATTGTGAATCATAGCTATCATTCCCCAAAAACCAAACTAAGAATCAATGTATGTTTGTTCTCTATAGAAAATGTAAAATTCATTAATTAAAAACATTATGAAAATAGAAGCTAGGAAATGGTTGGTACAACAAATTTTCCTGTTTTAGTTTAACATCGTGTGGAAAACCAACGAACAATATAGCTATGGTACTTCCGTTAAAATATAAGCATTTTTTCTTAGTGCTGACGTTGTTGTTGTATCCTGCTAAAAACAAGCTTTGTCTTTTTAACAGAAAAATGACTTTAAACAATCTGTCTTTGGATCATCTTTCAAATCTGTTTTGGATTGAGGGGAATGTCTTTAAAAACAGGAACTAAAATGAATCAATGATTTCCTTTTGTGAGATCCCTTAATTAAAAGTAGAAGGAATGGAAACAGTAGTCATAGGCATTTTACTTGATGTACTTCATTAAAATGAAAAGATAGTTATATCACAATGTAGACATTGCAGCAAAGCACTTAATTAGGTATTAAAAATGGTTTATGACCTTTAAAAGACAGTATGAAGTATCATTTTTCCTACACTGAGACGGATATACCTAAATCAAAACCTTTGATATTCTTGTCCTACTCAATAACTAGATATTTCATAAGATAAAAAAGATAGCATGTTAAAGAAAAAAAAAAACAATTTCTGTTTTCTAGATTTAAAGTTCCCTGAGACAACAGATGGATAAAGAATTTTTTTTTAATTTTCTCATAGCACCTCGTTTAATACTTGCCTCTAAAAAATGAAACATTTAAAATCTTAATCCATTTAATAATTTACTCTGTAGTTCATTCTCTTGCTCCCAAATTAATATCTATGAAAAAAGCCAAATTAATACCTATGAACTACTTTTTTTAACTGCTACTTTGATTAAAAGGTACGTTTTAAATTCTTAGCATACTTCTCAGTCAGCCTTTCTCATCATTATTCCTTTTATGTCTATAGGTGGAAGTACTCTGCTTCTCTTTCCAATTCCCCTTGGCACTGGGGATTTGTTGGTGTTTACCGAAATGGGGGATATATTTTTACTTTATCAAAATTAAAATCTGAAACCAAAAATAAGTTCATTAACCTTCGACTGAACAGCTGGATTACAAGAGGGACCAGAGTTATTTTTATTGATTTTTCATTGTACAATGCAAATGTGAATCTGTTTTGCATCATCAGGTGAGTGATTCAAAACCTCCTTACTAGTATATTGAATTTAAAAAGCATACAGAGCCTGCATTAGGGTTTCTAGTTTGTGCATGCTTGTGCCAAGGTTAAATCATAAGCTTTCAAATAAATAAAATGTAGTTCTGCCAATAATGAGCAAAAGAATTGAAGGAACATCATATTAATTGTTTCATTATTATTCCTGCATGTTTTCAGCAATGTGAACATACAATGTTAATTTTGTGCTTAAGATATATAGTCCTTTATTTCTTGTCATTCTGGAGTTGCACAGGTCTAACATTTAGTCTCGATGATTTGTTTCTGAAAATCGGATCATTAAAATCTCTTGGTGTCCTTTCAGAATAGTTTTCTTTATTAAATTATTCACTTTTGTCTCAGGATCAAACAATTTAAATTTCAAACAATATGGAATAATAGCCAGCATCTTAGAAATTATTAGAGCCTGTAGTATTTTGCAAAAATGGTCCCAATTCTTTGCATCTTTGTCAGGTAACTTTGAAGAGCTCTCACACCACAGGGAGGATACACTGCTCAACCCTTAACTCTTGGCTCATCCATGCGATTTGTTTTGGCCAATGTGTAGCAGAGGTGATGCACGCAAAATTTTGAAATGAGTTTGTACATTAGAATTTACTCTCTTCCAGCTCTCTCATTGCCATGAGAAGAACATACCTTCTCAAGGCTTGCTTGTTGGACTCAGGTGGAGGATGAGAGACATGTAGAGCAGAGACAACTAAAACTCAAAATGAGTGGTTCTAACATATGGCAGATACCTTAGTAAGACTACCTGAGGTCAGTTGAACCCACTTGGATCAGCTGAACTGTGCAGACATAGAAATATTTATTGTAAGCCACTACATTTGGATGTGGTTTGTTATCTAGCAAAAGCTAATTGATACGAGACCTTTACATTAGTCCTGATTGGGATAAAGTGAAAAGCGCAAGTCATTTCTGTATACTAAATAAGAGAGGAGGCATTGGGATAACATGTTTAAAGTCATATAAAGAACTTCTCATAATACCAGATTAGGTCCAGAAATCTTGTTTCTCTGTTTTACAGTTATCCTATGTTACCTTCTTTATAAATGTCAGATTTTGAAACTGTTATCTGGTGAGAATATTCCAGTACCAAAAAAATTTTGCCAAAATCTTCAGACAGGAGTAATTACATTGTGATCTAAATGCTGGCTCTTTAAATTACCAACAATTCTTTATTATTTGAGTTTGTAGAGAGAATAACCCTAAAATATTTTTATATTTAGGGTTGGAATTAATTTTTATACCTTTATTTGCATATAGATCTTTGTATCCAACATCCAGTGGCTAAAATAAACAAAACACATTTTGTTTAATAGAATGTGACCTTGACATTTAGAAGAAATGTCTCTGATAAGCTACAAAGGTTTATTTCCCACCTCTAAAATAATCAAGAATTATTTATTGTAGGGGGAGTCCTGACCAATAACAATAATAACATTTTCTTGAACATCATCTCATTTTTCTATGGAGATAAATTGGTATCCCCCATTATGAACAAGCAATCTAAACTTAGAGTAGAATGTTTAGTTAAAATCATATCTTTCTCATTTACATTGGTCTTTGACTTCTGTGAATATTCAAGGATACAAAAAAGTAAAGTGAAGCCTTTAAGAAATAAGGAAATCCATTACAAAATTGTAAAGTTGAACATGACCTGAGAAAACATTTTATAGAAAGTAACTGATTATCATTTGAAGGTCATGCCACTTCTGATTAGAAATTTCATTCACAGTGAGTTAAGTAAAAAAATATAAAGCTTGAAATACACAGTTACTTTTACAAACTTAATTTTGCAGATTGGTGGCAGAATTTCCTGCAACTGGAGGAATACTTACTTCATGGCAGTTTTACTCTGTGAAGCTCCTCAGATATGTTAGCTACTATGATTATTTTATTGCTTCTTGTGAAATCATATTTTGTATTTTTCTTTTTGTCTTCATAACACAAGAAGCCAAGAAGATGAAAGAATTTAAGTTTGCCTATTTCAAAAGTATTTGGAACTGGTTAGAATTACTACTTTTGGTGGTAAGTGTATATCCATGTGTATGGCTGAAGGGGATCACATCTGATCCTACTAATGAAGGAGGTGGAAAAGCAGTAATTTTCTATTCATCCAGGACTTATTTTAAAAGCTACAAGTAGGAATCATAAAATAAACTTTCATTGTATGGTGTGCCTTCAAAAGGGAGAAGTCTAACTTTTCTGATTGGCAACTTGGGAGGACCAGCATAACCTCAGAGGAATAGGTGATTCTCTGGGTATAAAGGGTTTAATGTTCATAGCAGATCTCATCCCCACTCATGGATCTTTTTAGGAAATTCCTTTAAAATGCACTCTTCTGTGTTGCTTAAATCTGCTTTTCACTTGACATTGAAATTTGAAAGAATAGGCAAAAGGCAAGCTTAGGCAGAATACTGAGGGCAGGTAAGAGTTTGAGCAGCCAGAGAGTATCTTGCGGGGACAGGGGACACCAGGATTGGGGGAATAGTCCCCGAAAGAAGCTCCAAAGATTGTCAATAGTGGCCACTGGGGCATGCTGAAAAAACACAGAGACACAGGCAGGGCAGGACATATGGTGAGAGCTTGGTTAAAGGAACAGTCAACAAACAACATTTCTGGTTCATGCAATCTTTCACCTTTGGTGGCCTTTAGTTATAGCCAAACCAATATTTAAACCTGGTTTCCCTAAATCAGATTTGGAAGTTTCTCGAAGGGTGCCCCTACCCTCTGGTATCCCCAACAATGTCATAATTTAGGGCATAAACGTGTTTAACTATCTAGGTATTTCAGGCAAAGGAAGTTAAAGGAAATATTTCATGACCTTTATGAAGCTCTGATACCTAAGATATTTATGTTGTGTGTTATTGTAACAAACTGAAAGCAGATGGAAATCACACATAAACAGCATTTGAAAGCAGGTTCCACACATCTGCAGTTTGAATGTTCAATACAATTTATTTGCTTGCTGAATTGCAGCTTCCAATATAACTAATGCACAATAACCAGGTCCGGGAACACAATACATTTTAAAGGTAGAGGATATCAAAGTTTTTAAAATCCATCAGCCTAAGAACCACTGGACTGCAGGGCGATACTTTCTAAGGAGGGAACTCTAAAGGCAGATGTGATATGGCATCAGTAGAGGAGCTAAAGCCCTTGGAGGTGGAAGGCATGGGTCTGACTGCAGGGTATTAAAGAAGGCAGCAATGTTGCAGCATGGGCTTTGCGACTGTGAGTCAGACTCAAGGTCATTTGGCCTCAGCCTGACTCTGGTCAGAAGTGCAATGACCGGCACTAACCCAATCCATATCGTTTCTTCACACAAATGTCTAGTTATCGCTTTTTACAAAAAGGTGTTTTTCTCGATTTATTTACATTCTGAGGCCAACCTGTTTACAAGTTTTCGGGATTCAACATCATTAATATAATTTTAATACACAACAACTTGATTCTGAAATCTTCTGAAAGTATTATCTAAGGGTTCTGAAAGGGTTTGTTTTTTAACTGTAAATTTATTTTCCTATTGTGTTATATGATGGAAAATATTAAAATTTTAGGTATCATGTGGTTACATGGAGCAGAAACCCTTACTGTCTAGTCTGAGTTGTATAATCATATAATATATTTGTACTTTTGACTCAAAGAAACAGACAGCTAGAGTATGATGGCCAGGCAATCACTATTTTTCTACTTTTATGATAATTATGCTGCCATAAACTTCTATAAGTTGAACTTTACTTCCTTTTATATAAAAGCCTATGTCCTACCTCTCCTTTCCTTTTTGTTAAACTTTTGATGGGTTTTTTCATGTGTTTCTACATAGGCTATAAAGATTTAGAGATAGAAATAGTCTCTAATTTAACTCTTCTTATTTTCCCATTTAGTTGTGTTTTGTGGCCATTTCCTTCAACATATACTGTAATATACAAATTTTTTTCTCACTTGGACAGCTGTTGAAAAGTACTGAAACATATTCAGACTTCTATTTGCTTGCATACTGGCATATGTATTACAACAATATAATTGCTGTTACCATCTTCTTTGCATGGATAAAGGTATTTATATTTTATTGTACTACATAATACAACAGTGTAGTGGCATAAGGGGAATTAAAATACAGAGTTGCAAATAAAAAAACCAAAATGTTTCCTCAGCTATAAAATAATTTGGCCTTGTAGTGACAGTTAGCAAATCTTCAACATCTGCTAGCTATCACTAAACACCATCTTTAATTTGAAGACTTCTTCAAATTAATTTAACTTACTCTAATTATAATTTTTGATATTGTTTTCCATTTCAATTAACTTTGTTCTTTTTCAGATATTCAAATTCATAAGTTTTAATAAGACAATGTCTCAGCTGTCATCAACCTTGTCCCGTTGTATCAAAGACATAGTGGGATTTGCCATCATGTTTTTTATAATATTCTTTGCTTATGCCCAGTTAGGATTTCTTGTTTTTGGATCTCAGGTTGACGACTTCTCCACTTTTCAAAATTCCGTGTAAGCTCTAGTATAAATGTAATTATATTTATTAGTTTTTAACAAAAATTATGGAAAAGCCTATCATAAATAGTAACATAAACTTTAATAAATCTAAATTTGGTTTCATATTTTCATTGATGGCTAAATATGTCACACTTATAAAGAAGGGCTTGACATTACAAGATTCAAATGGATGGTTTTCACTTTTGTATTACTAGTTTGAGTTAGACAAAATAATTTTTCATTTTTCATTGAAAGTGAGAAGTTTACCTAAGATAACAGAAATTGGCCTCTGTGTTTCTACAATATTTATTATCTGGGGAAAATAAATCTTAAGACTTTTCTTTGGAGGCCTCCATTTTTAGAATCCTTTTAACTGATATGGACCAGATTGTCCTTTGTTGATATTGCAAAGAAGTATTTTAAAAACAGCTTTATATGCATAAAGCAATCACTAGTAGGCAACAAACAAATATAATTGGGTAAAATCCATAAAATCTTCAAGCTTTTTTTTTAACAATGAAATATTTTCATAAATTTATTCTCCTTTTTGGGTAGGGAAAGCATGTTCTATCTGTATAAGAAAATTATGACAGTCTAAAACATCAATCCTCAAAATATGTTCTATGGAATTCTAGGCCAGGATTGTCTGGGGGGAAAATGCTTTATATTTAAATAAATTTGGGAAACTGCATCACTTTCTTGGCTAAATTTGCATGCATATTAACATATGGCTCTGAGAAGTCCGGTAATAAACTGTTATGTTTTAGTTAAGAATACCTCAAACGACAAGAAACGAATCCCATTTACAATCGCAACTGAAAGAACAAAATACCTAGGAATAAATTTAACCAAAGAGACAAAAAACCTATATAAAGAAAACTACAAAAAACTGCTAAAAGAAATCACAGAAGACCTAAATAGATGGAAGGGCATACCATGTTCATGGATTGGAAGACCAAATATAATTAAGATGTCAATCCTACCTAAACTGACCTACAGATTCAATGCAATACCAATCAAAATCCCAACAACTTATTTTTCAGAATTAGAAAAACCAATAAGTAAATTTATCTGGAAGGGCAGGTTGCCCCGAATTGCTAAAAACATCTTGAGGAAAAAAAACGAAGCTGGAGGTCTCGCGATGCCGGACTTTAAGGCATATTATGAAGCCACAGTGGTCAAAACAGCATGGTATTGGCATAAAGATAGATATATCGACCAATGGAATCGAATAGAGTGCTCAGATATAGACCCTCTCATCTATGGACATTTGATCTTTGATAAGGCAGTCAAGCCAACTCACCTGGGACAGAACAGTCTCTTCAATAAATGGTGCCTAGAGAACTGGATATCCATATGCGAAAGAATGAAAGAAGACCCATATCTCCCACCCCACACAAAAGTTAACTCAAATTGGATCAAAGATCTAAACATTAGGTCTAAGACCATAAAACAGTTAGAGGAAAATGTTGGGAGATATCTTATGAATCTTACAATTGGAGGCAGTTTTATGGACCTTAAACCTAAAGCAAGAGCACTGAAGAAGGAAATAAATAAATGGGAGCTCCTCAAAATTAAACACTTTTGTGCATCAAAGAACTTCATCAAGAAAGTAGAAAGACAGCCTACACAATGGGAGACAATATTTGGAAACGACATATCAGATAAAGGTCTAGTATCCAGAATATATAAAGAGATTGTTCAACTGAACAACAAAAAGACAGCCAACCCAATTACAAAATGGGAAAAAGACTTGAATAGACACCTCTCAGAGGAGGAAATACAAATGGCCAAAAGACACATGAAGAGATGCTCAAAGTCCCTGGCCATTAGAGAAATGCAAATCAAAACCACAATGAGATATCATCTCACACCCACCAGAATGGCCATTATCAACAAAACAGAACATGACAAGTGCTGGAGAGGATGCGGAGAAAGAGGCACACTTATCCACTGTTGGTGGGAATGTCAAATGCTGCAACCACTGTGGAAGGCAGTTTGGCGGTTCCGCAAAAAACTGAATATAGAATTGCCATACGACCCAGCAATACCATTGCTGGGAATCTACTCAAAGGACTTAAGGGCAAAGACACAAACGGACATTTGCACACCAATGTTTATAGCAGCATTATTTACAATTGCAAAGAGATAGGAACAGCCAAAATGTCCATCAACAGACGAGTGGCTAAACAAAATGTGGTATATACATACGATGGAATATTATGCAGCTTTAAGACAAGATAAACTTATGAAGCATGTAATAACATGGATGGACCTAGAGAATATTATGCTGAGTGAGTCCAGCCAGAAACTAAAGGACAAATACTGTATGGTCCCACTGATGTGAACAGACATTCGAGAATAAACTTGAAATATGTCATTGGTAACAGAGTCCAGCAGGAGTTAGAAACAGGGTAAGATAATGGGTAATTGGAGCGGAAGGGATACAGACTGTGCAACAGGACTAGATACAAAAACTCAAAAATGGACAGCACAATAATACCTAATTGTAAAGTAATCATGTTAAAACACTGGATGAAGCTGCATCTGAGCGATAAAAAACAAACAAACAAACAAACAAAAAATACCTCAAACGAGAGGGGTCAAGATGGCGGCTTAGTAAGGTACGTGCGTCTTAGATCCTCCTCCAGAGCAACTTCTAGGTGAACAGAAACAGTGCAGAACAGCTCCCGGGGCGACGCAGGGAATGGACACACGGCGTACCCCAGTCTGGACTGGCTAGTCTGACTGCGAGACTCGGCTGCGGTGAGATCCCCGAGCGGCGCGCAATTTCCCAAGCAGCGGCAGCTGTGGCGGCCGGAGCTCCTCCCTCCCTCCTTCCCGGGCCGGCTGAGAGTCTCGGAGAGGCAAATTTCCCAAGCCGCGGAGGTTGGCGCCCCTCTTTTGTGGGCGGCTTCCTTGACCGGCTACGAGTCTCGGATCAGAGGGCTACCCAAGCTGTGGTGGCCCTCCCCCGCGGGCGGCTTCCTTGTTCGGTGGTGAATTCCCCAGACCGCGGCGGCTGGTGACCAACGCCCCTCCCCCGTGGGCGACTTCCTGGTCCAGTGGAGAATTCCCCGGGCCCGCTGCGGCCGGCGACAGTGGCAGGAACTGGGTCCAACCAAACACCAATAGGGGAATTAATAAAGGAGCCACAGGGTCCCCTCAAGCCGCGGTGGCTGACGCACCCACCACGCGCGGCCCCCCGAACCAACTGAGAGAATTGGATCGGAAATCCCCAGGCCGCGGAGATCGATGACGGGGCGATCCCTTCCAAACACGTGAGACAAACGTGTGCCACGAGCGCCACCTACTGGGCAGGATAAGAAAAACAGAACCCAGAGATTTCACAGAAAAATCTTACAACCTTGTTGGGTCCGAAACCCAGGGAAATTTGACTAAATGCCCAGACGCCAGCAGCAGAAGATAACAGTCCATGCTCAGAAGATTGAGAATATGGCCCAGTCAAAGGAACAAACCAATAGTTCAAATGAGATACAAGAGCTGAGACAACTAATGCTGAATATACGAACAGAAATGGAAAACTTCTTCAAAAATGAAATCGATAAATTGAGGGAGGACATGAAGAAGACATGGGCTGAACATAAAGAAGAAATAGAAAAACTGAAAAAACAAATCACAGAACTTATGGAAGTGAAGGATAAAGTAGAAAAGATGGAAAAAACAATGGATACCTACAATGATAGATTTAAAAAGACAGAAGATAGAATTAGCGATTTGGAGGATGGAACATCTGAATTCCAAAAAGAAACAGAAACTATCAGGAAAAGAATGGAAAAATTTGAACAGGGTATCAGGGAACTCAAGGACAATATGAACCGCACAAATATACGTGTTGTGGGTGTCCCAGAAGGAGAAGAGAAGGGAAAAGGAGGAGAAAAACTAATGGAAGAAATTACCACCGAAAATTTCCCAACTCTTATGAAAGACCTAAAATTACAGATCCAAGAAGTGCAGCGCACCCCAAAGAGATTAGACCCAAATAGGCGTTCTCCAAGACACTTACTAGTTAGAATGTCAGAGGTCAAAGAGAAAGAGAGGATCTTGAAAGCAGGAAGAGAAAAACAATCCATCACATACAAGGGAAACCCAATAAGACTATGTGTAGATTTCTCAGCAGAAACCATGGAAGCTAGAAGACAGTGGGATGATATATTTAAATTACTAAAAGAGAAAAACTGCCAACCAAGACTCCTATATCCAGCAAAATTATCCTTCAAAAATGAGGGAGAAATTAAAACGTTCTCAGACAAAAAGTCACTGAGAGAATTTGTGACCAAGAGACCAACTCTGCAAGAAATACTAAAGGGAGCACTAGAGTCAGATACAAAAAGACAGAAGAGAGAGGTATGGAGAAGAGTGTAGAAAGAAGGAAAATCAGATATGATATATATAATACAAAAGGCAAAATGGTAGAGGAAAATATTATCCAAACAGTAATAACACTAAAAGTTAATGGACTGAATTCCCCAATCAAAAGACATAGATTGGCAGAATGGATTAAAAAACAGGATCCTTCTACATGCTGTCTACAGGAAACACATCTTAGACCCAAAGATAAATATAGGTTGAAAGTGAGAGGTTGGGAAAAGATATTTCATGCAAATAACAACCAGAAAAGAGCAGGAGTGGCTATACTAATATCCAACAAATTAGATTTCAAATGTAAAACAGTTAAAAGGGACAAAGAAGGACACTATATACTAATAAAAGGAACAATTCAACATGAAGACATAACAATCATAAATATTTACGCACCGAACCAGAATGCCCCAAAATACGTGAGGAATACACTGCAAACACTGAAAAGGGAAATAGACTCATATACCATAATAGTTTGAGACTTCAATTCACCACTCTCATCAATGGACAGAACATCTAGACAGAGGATCAATAAAGAAATAGAGAATCTGAATATTACTATAAATGAGCTAGACTTCACAGACATTTATAGGACATTACATCCCACAACAGCAGGATACACCTTTTTCTCAAGTGCTCATGGATCATTCTCAAAGATAGACCATATGCTGGGTCACAAAGCAAGTCTTAACAAATTTAAAAAGATTGAAATCATACACAACACTTTCTCGGATCATAAAGGAATGAAGTTGGAAATCAATAACAGGCAGAGTGCCAGAAAATTCACAAATACGTGGAGGCTCAACAACACACTCTTAAACAACGAGTGGGTCAAAGAAGAAATTGCTAGAGAAATTAGCAAATACCTCGAGGCGAATGAAAACGAAAACACAACATATCAAAACTTATGGGACACAGCAAAGGCAGTGCTAAGAGGGAAATTTATTGCCCTAAATGCCTATATCAGAAAAGAAGAAAAGGCAAAAATGCAGGAATTAACTATCCACTTGGAAGAACTGGAGAAAGAACAGCAAACTAATCCCAAAGCAAGCAAAATGAAAGAAATAACAAAGATTAGAGCAGAAATAAATGAAATTGAAAACATGAAAACAATAGAGAAAATCAATATGGCCAGAAGTTGGTTCTATGAGAAAATCAATAAGATTGATGGGCCCTTAGCAAGATTGACAAAAAGAAGAAGAGAAAGGATGCAAATAAATAAGATCAGAAATGGAAGAGGAGACATAACTACTGACCTCACAGAAATAAAGGAGGTAATAACAGGATACTATGAACAACTTTACGCTAATAAATACAACAATTTAGAGGAAATGGACGGGTTCCTGGAAAGACATGAACAACCAACTTTGACTCAAGAAGACATAGATGACCTCAACAAACCAATCACAAGTAAAGAAATTGAATTAGTCATTCAAAAGCTTCCTAAAAAGAAAAGTCCAGGACCAGACGGCTTCACATGTGAATTCTATCAAACATTCCAGAAAGAATTAGTACCAACTCTCCTCAAACTCTTCAAAAAAAATCGAAGCGGAGGGAAAACTACCTAATTCATTCTATGAAGCCAACATCACCCTCATACCAAAACCAGGCAAAGATATTACAAAAAAAGAAAACTACAGGCCAATCTCTCTAATGAATATAGATGCAAAAATCCTCAATAAAATTCTAGCAAATCGTATCCAACAACACATTAAAAGAATTATACATCATGACCAAGTAGGATTCATCCCAGGTATGCAAGGATGGTTCAACATAAGAAAATCAATTAATGTAATACACCATATCAACACATCAAAGCAGAAAAATCACATGATCATCTCAATTGATGCAGAGAAGGCATTTGACAAGATTCAACATCCTTTCCTGTTGAAAACACTTCAAAAGATAGGAATACCCCACCAGAATGGCCATTATCAACAAAACAGAAAATGACAAGTGCTGGAGAGGATGCGGAGAAAGAGGCACACTTATCCACTGTTGGTGGGAATGTCAAATGGTGCAACCACTGTGGAAGGCTGTTTGGCAGTTCCTCAAAAAGCTGAATATAGAATTGCCATACGACCCAGCAATACCATTCCTGGGAATCTACTCAAAGGACTTAAGGGCAAAGACACAAACAGACATTTGCACACCAATGTTTATAGCAGCGTTATTTACAATTGCAAAGAGATGGAAACAGCCAAAATCTCCATCAACAGAAGAGTGGCTAAACAAACTGTGGTATATACATACGATGGAATATTATGCAGCTTTAAGACAGGATAAACTTATGAAGCATGTAATAACATGGATGGACCTAGAGAACATTATGCTGAGTGAGTCTAGCCAAAAACTAAAGGACAAATATTGTATGGTCCCACTGATGTGAACGGACATTCGAGAATAAATTTGGAATATGTCATTGGTAACAGAGTCCAGCAGGAGGTAGAAACAGGGTAAGATAATGGGCAATTGGAGCTGAAGGGATACAGACTGTGCAACAGGAGTAGATACAAAAACTCAAAAATGGACAGCACAATAATACCTAATTGTAAAGTAATCATGTTAAAACACTGAATGTAGCTGCATCTGAGCTATAGGATTTTGTTTTGTTTTGTTTTGTTTTTACTATTATTACTTTTATTTTTTTCTCTATATTAACATTCTATATCTTTTTCGGTTGTGTTGCTAGTTCTTCTAAACCGATGCAAATGTACTAAGAAACGATGATCATGCATCTATGTGATGATCTTAAGAATTACTGATTGCATATGTAGAATGGTATGATTTCTAAATGTTGTGTTAATTTCTTTTTTTCCATTAATTAAAAAAAAAAGAGAGAAGGGGTAATTGGAGCTGAAGGGATACAGACTGTGCAACAGGACTGGATATAAAAACTCAGAAATGGACAGCACAATACTACCTAATTGTAATGCAATTATGTTAAAACATTGAATGAAGCTGCATGTGAGGTATAGGTTTTTTTTTCTCTCTATTATCGTTTTAATTCTTATTCTGTTGTCTTTTTATTTCTTTTTCTAAATCGATGCAAATGTACTAAGAAATGATGAATATGCAACTATGTGATGATATTAAGAATTACTGATTGTACATGTAGAATGGAATGATTTCTAAATGTTTTGTTAATTTTTTTAATTAATAAAAAAAAAGATAGGAATACAAGGGAACTTCCTTAAAATGATAGAGGGAATATATGAAAAACCCACAGCTAATATCATCCTCAATGGGGAAAAATTGAAAACTTTCCCCCTAAGATCAGGAACAAGACAAGGATGTCCACTATCACCACTATTATTCAACATTGTGTTGGAGGTTCTAGCCAGAGCAATTAGACAAGAAAAAGAAATACAAGGCATCAAAATTGGAAAGGAAGAAGTAAAACTATCACTGTTTGCAGACGATATGATACTATACGTCGAAAACCCAGAAAAATCCACAACAAAACTACTAGAGCTAATAAATGAGTACAGCAAAGTAGCAGGTTACAAGATCAACATTCAAAAATCTGTAGCATTTCTATACACTAGCAATGAACAAGCGGAGGGGGAAATCAAGAAACGAATCCCATTTACAATTGCAACTAAAAGAATAAAATACCTAGGAATAAATTTAACTAAAGAGACAAAAAACCTATATAAAGAAAACTACAAAAAACTGCTAAAAGAAATCACAGAAGACCTAAATAGATGGAAGGGCATACCATGTTCATGGATTGGAAGACTAAATATAGTTAAGATGTCAATCCTACCTAAATTGATTTACAGATTCAATGCAATACCAATCAAAATCCCAACAACTTATTTTTCAGAAATAGAAAAACCAATAAGTAAATTTATCTGGAAGGGCAGGGTGCCCTGAATTGCTAAAAACATCTTGAGGAAAAAAAACGAAGCTGGAGGTCTCGCGATGCCGGACTTTAAGGCATATTATGAAGCCACAGTGGTCAAAACAGCATGGTATTGGCATAAAGATAGATGTATCGACCAATGGAATCGAATAGAGTGCTCAGATATAGACCCTCTCATCTATGGACATTTGATCTTTGATAAGGCAGTCAAGCCAACTCACCTGGGACAGAACAGTCTCTTCAATAAATGGTGCCTAGAGAACTGGATATCCATATGCGAAAGAATGAAAGAAGACCCATATCTCCCACCCCACACAAAAGTTAACTCAAATTGGATCAAAGATCTAAACATTAGGTCTAAGACCATAAAACAGTTAGAGGAAAATGTTGGGAGATATCTTATGAATCTTACAATTGGAGGCAGTTTTATGGACCTTAAACCTAAAGCAAGAGCACTGAAGAAGGAAATAAATAAATGGGAGCTCCTCAAAATTAAACACTTTTGTGCATCAAAGAACTTCATCAAGAAAGTAGAAAGACAGCCTACACAATGGGAGACAATATTTGGAAACGACATATCAGATAAAGGTCTAGTATCCAGAATATATAAAGAGATTGTTCAACTGAACAACAAAAAGACAGCCAACCCAATTACAAAATGGGAAAAAGACTTGAATAGACACCTCTCAGAGGAGGAAATACAAATGGCCAAAAGGCACATGAAGAGATGCTCAAAGTCCCTGGCCATTAGAGAAATGCAAATCAAAACCACAATGAGATATCATCTCACACCCACCAGAATGGCCATTATCAACAAAACAGAACATGACAAGTGCTGGAGAGGATGCGGAGAAAGAGGCACACTTATCCACTGTTGGTGGGAATGTCAAATGCTGCAACCACTGTGGAAGGCAGTTTGGCGGTTCCTCAAAAAGCTGAATATAGAATTGCCATACGACCCAGCAATACCATTGCAGGGAATCTACTCAAAGGAATTAAGGGCAAAAACTCAAACGGACATTTGCATACCAATGTTTATAGCAGCGTTATTTACAATTGCAAAGAGATGGAAACAGCCAAAATGTCCATCAACAGACGAGTGGCTAAACAAAATGTGGTATATACATACGATGGAATATTATGCAGCTTTAAGACAGGATAAACTTATGAAGCATGTAATAACATGGATGGACCTAGAGAACATTATGCTGAGTGAGTCTGGCCAAAAACTAAAAGACAAATGCTGTATGGTCCCAATGATGTGAACAGACATTCGAGAATAAACTTGGAATATGTCATTGGTAACAGAGTTCAGCAGGAGTTAGAAACAGGGTATCATAATGGGTAATTGGAGCTGATGGGATACAGACTGTGCAACAGGACTAGATACAAAAACTCAAAAATGGACAGCACAATAATACCTAATTGTAAAGTAATCATGTTAAAACACTGAATGAAGCTACATCCGAGCTATAGGTTTTTGTTTTGTTTTGTTTTGTTTTTACTATTATTACTTTTATTTTTTTCTCTATATTAACATTCTATATCTTTTTCGGTTGTGTTGCTAGTTCTTCTAAACCGATGCAAATGTACTAAGAAATGATGATCATGCATCTATGTGATGATCTTAAGAATTACTGATTGCATATGTAGAATGGTATGATTTCTAAATGTTGGGTTAATTTCTTTTTTTCCGTTAATTAATAAAAAAAAAGAATACCTCAAACTTAGTCATCCATAATACTTTTACTTGATCTTTTGAAACTGACATAAGGAAATATCTTCAGTTTTCCTTTTTGCCCATCCACATATAAATACTTGAAGTGTCAATTAGGTGAAAATGTAGAATTATTTTTTCTGAAATAATCTTTACTAAATCATCAGCAGAAAGAAGAGTGGATGGACTAGGAAGCATGAGGCTATAATTCTATTTTGAGTTCTATTGGCAGCTGCCTAACTTTTTTTTTTTTTTAACTTTTTTTTCTTTTTCCTTTTTTTTGTATGCTGTATGGTGGGGTCACACTGCATTATTTTTCCATGCGAGTATCCTGTTATTGCAGCACCATTTGTTGAATTTTTTGTTTGTTTGTTTCTGCTTTACTTGTTTGTTTTTTGGGAACTGCATGGACCAGGAATCAAACCCAAGTCTCCCACATGGCAAGCAAGATTCCTACCACTGAACTACCCTTGCACCCCCCAGCTGCTTAACTTTTATAGATGTTAATTTCCTTATATATAAAATGTAGAAGATAAATTGACCCCCAAAAGCCCCTTCAAACTTCAAATGATCTATAATTTAAGAAGTCTAATTAGCTTATCCTGAGTGAATAATCATTGTAGTTCCAGTACCTTCTTAGTTCTTTCCTAGGATTTTTTTTTTAATCTTTAGTTTTTATTGAGATATATTCATATACCATATATTCCATCCAAAGTACAAATCAGTGCTTACAGTATAATCACCTAGTTGTGCAATCATCATCACACTCAACTTTAGACCATTTTCATTGCTCCAGAAAGAAAAATATCAGGTAGACATAAAAAAAGAAAACCAAAACACCCCATATCCTTTCCTCCCCCCATTTTTGTGTCCTAGTATTGGTGCAGTACACCTGTTACTGTTGATGAAAGAATATTAAGGTAGCCTGTTAACTGTAGCCTGTAGCTTGCCATAGATAATTTTCCCCCATATACCATTCCATTATTAACTCTTTGACAAGTGTTGTACTATTGTACTCATTCATGTAGGTACTTATTGGTATTTGTAATGTAAATTGGTGATATACATGACTCTAAACAACCCATTTCAACCAAATTCACCTGCAATTCAACACTATTATTTTAATCCCGATAACAAGCTACCCTCACCTCTATCTATTCCCAAACATTTAAGTTCAACCTTGTTAAAAATTTTTACCAAACATTCTAAAAAGAACTAACACCAGTCCTGCTCAAACTCTTCCAAAAAATTGAGGAAAAAGGAGTACTACCTAACTCATTTTATGATGCTAACATTACTCTAATACCAAAACTGGGTGAAGATGCTATAAGAAAGGAAAACTACAACCAAATCAATAGGCCAAGCTCTCTATCTTGGGGTTTGCCCCTATGAAACTTATCCCTGCAAAGGATAGGCTAAGCCTACTTAAAATTATGCCTAAGAATCACTCCCAGAGAACGTTTTTTGTTGCTCAGATGTAGCCTCTCTCTCTCTCTCTCTCTCTCTCTCTCTCAGCCAGTACAACAAGCGAACTCAGTGCCCTCCCCCCTTTACATGGGACATGACTCTCGGGTGTGTAAACTTCCCTGGCAATGTGGGACAGAAATTCTGGGATGAGCTGGTACCTGGCATTAAGGGATTGAGAAATCCTTCTCAACCAAAAAGGGGAAGAGAGAAATGAGACAAAATGAAGTGTCAGTGCCTGAGAGATTTCAAACAGAGTTGAGAGGTTATCCTGGAGGTTACTCTTACACTTTATATGGATATCCTCTTTTTAGTTTATGGTGTATTAGAGTGGCTAGAGGGAGGTACCTGAAACTGTAGAGCTGTGTTCCAGTAGCCATGTTTCTTGAAGATGATTGTATAGTGATATAACTTTTACAGTGTGACTGTGTGATTGTGAAAACCTTGTGTCTGATGCTCCTTTTGTCTATGGTATGGACAGATAAGTAAAAAATACGGATAAAAAATAAACAATAGGGGGAACAAAAGTTAAAATAAATTGAGTAGATTGAAATACCAGTGGTCACTGAGACGGAGGGGTAGGGGGTGTAGCATGTATGAGTTTTTTTCTTTTGCTGGAGAAATGCAAATGTTCAAAAAATGATCATGGTGATGAATACATAACTATCTAGTGATATTGTGAGCCATTGATTGTAACCGTGTATAGAATGTCTGTATGTTTATTGTTTACAATAAAAATATTTTTTAAAAAAAGAAAGGAAAACTACAGCCAATCTTTTGTATATATAGAAATATAGATGAAAAAAATCTGAACAAAATACTAGCAAATCGAATCCAACAACACATTAAAAGAATTATAGGGCAGGCCACGGTGGCTCAGCAGGTAAGAGTGCTTGCCTGCCATGCCCAAGGACCTGCATTCGATTCCCGGTGCCTGCCCACGTAAAAAAAAAAAAAAAAAAAATAATTATATACCATGACCAAGTGGGGTTTATACCAACAATGCAAGGATGGTTTAAGACAAGAAAAGCAATCAATGTAATAGTCAGAAAGGAAGACAAAACTTTCATTATTTATAGTTGACATTATACTAACTTGGAAAATCCTGAAATATCTATGGCAAACTTTCTTAAGCTAATAAACAAATTCAGCAAAGTGGTGGGATATATGATTAATATGCAAAAATCAGTAATGTTTCCATGCACAAGCAATGACCTAACTAAGGAGACAATTAAGGGAAAAATTCCATTTAAAATAGCAACTAAAAGAATTAGGTACCTAGGACCGAACTTACCTAGGGATGTAAAGGGTCTGTACACAGAAAACTACATAATATTGCTAAAAGAAATAAAAAAGATTATGTAGTTCAAAAGACATTCTGTACTCATGGATAGGAAGGTTAAATGTATTTAAGATGTCAATTCCACCCATACTGACCTACAGATTCAGCATAATACCAATCAAAATTCCAACAACCTACTTTGAAGACTTGGAAAAACTAGTTAACAAATTCATTTGGAAGGAAAGAGACCTTGAATAGCTAAAAATATCCTTAAAAAAAAAATGAAGTGGGAGGATTCATACTTTCTGATTTTAAAGCTTAGTATAAATCCCCAGTGGTCAAAATAACATAGTACTAGCCCAAAGATAGAAGGACTGATGGATGGAATCAAATCAAGAGTGCAGAAATAGACCACCAAATCTATGTTCAACTGGTTTTTAACAAGGCCCTCAAATCCACTGAACTGGGATGTCAATAGCCAAGTGGATGAAAGAGGAACCTTACCTTACACCCTATACAAAAGTGAACTCAAATTGGATCGAAGACTTAAATATAAGAGCCAGTACCATAAAACTCTTAGAAGGAAATATAGGGAAACATCTTCAAGACCTGGTAATAGGAGGTAGCATCTTAAACTTTACACACAAAGCACAAGCAACAAAAGAAAAAAAACAGATAAATGGGAACTCCTCAAAATCAAATGTTTCTGTACCTCAAAAGACTTTGTCAAAAAGGTGAAGAGGGAGCCAACTCAATGGGAGAAAATATTTGGAATTCATGCATCTGATAATGGTTTCATATCCTGTTCACATAAAGAAATCATACACGTCAACAACAACAAAAAAAACAGCAACCCAATTATAAAATGGGCTGAAGTTAGGCATAGAGATTTTTCTGAAGAGCAAATGCGGATGGCTAAGAAGCACATGAAGAAATGCTCATTTGCATTAGCTATAAGCGAAATGTAGATCAAGACTACAATGAGATATCACCTCACACTATAAGAATGGCTGCTATTAAACAGCCATTTTTTCAAAAACCAAATGTTTGAGAGGATGTGCAGAAATTGGAACATTTATGCACTGCAGGTGGGAATGTATAATGATACACCCACTATGGAAGATGATTTGGCAGTTTCTTAGAAAACTAAATATTGAGTTGCCCTATGACCTGGCAATACCACTATTCAGTATATACCCAGAAGAGCAGAAAACAGTAACAAAACAGACGTTTTCACATCAATGTATATAGCACCACTATTCATGACTGCCAAAAGGTGGAAATAATCCAAGTGCCTGCCCATCAACAAATGAGTGGATAAGCATAATGTGGTATATACCTACTGAGCTGGTTTGAATCTATTATGTACCCCCAGAAAACCCATGTTTTAATCCTGACCCAATCTTGTGTGAGCAGCCAATTCAGCAGTACTGAATATAGTACTGATTCAGTACTATAGGTTGGAAACTTAATTAGATTACCTCCATGAGGATGTGACACACCTAATTGTGGGTGTGACCTTTGATTAGATGGAGATGTGACTCCACCCATCCCAGGTGGGTCTTCCTAAGTTTACTGGAATCCTTTAAAAGAGAAAACATTTTGGAGAGAGCCAGAAATGACAGAACCTACAGAAAGAGCTGATAGAAACTTCAGAGTAGAGCTGACATAGATGCAGATGATCCTATATTTAGAAAATCCTTTTTAAAATGACAAAAAAGCTAGTTAAGCTAATAAATAAGTTCATCAAGGTGGCAGGATATAAGAGCAACATGCAAAAATCAATGATGTTTCTATATACTAGTAATGAGCTACCAGAGGAGGTAATCAAGAAAAAAATTACATTTACAATAGCAACTAAAAGGAACAAATATCTAGGAATAAATTTAACCAAGGATGTATAGGACTTGTATGCAGAAAACTACAAAATATTGCTGAAAGAAATCAAAGAAGACCTTAATAAATGAAAGACATTCTATGTTCATGGATTGAAAGACTAAATGTCATTAAGATGTCAATTATACCCAAATTGTTCTAGAGATTCAATGCAATCCCAATCAAAATTCCAACAGACTATTTTGCAGACATGGGAAAGCTAATTATCAATATTATTTGGAAAGGTAAGGGGCCTCAAACAGCTAAAAAACATCTTGAAGAATGAAGTGGCAGGTATCATATTTCCTGACTTTAAAGCATATTATAAAGCCACAGTTGTCAAAACAGCGTGGTACTGACATAGACATATTGATCAATGGAATTGAATTGAGAGTTCAGAAATAGATCCTCAGATCTAAGGTCAACTGATTTTTGAAAAAGCTCACAAGCCCATTCAACTGCAACAGAAAAGTCTCTTCGTTAAATGGGGTTGGGAGAACTCGATATCCATAACCAAAAGAATGATCTGTACATACTGCATAGAAAACTGACAAGAGTGTTGTGGGATCTGTATAAGCAGAACCACTGCCAGTCTGCACTAAAAGGGAAAAAAAAGGGACAAATTGAAGAAAAAAATGACTTTAGAGGCTGAACCATGAAGCTAAAGTCTGGAGCCAGGAAATCTCGGGCCAGGACAGCGGACCCACCCAAACATGTGCAGAGGGTGAATTTTCTCTGGAAGTAGAGGTGGGCTTTCTGCTTTGTTGTTTAGGAAGAGTTTCAGCACCCCAGGCCTCAGAGAAGGTGGAGCACATACACCAGGGATTGGGGGGGAGCCTGGCAATCATCCCATTGTTCTGAGCAGTTTGAGCCTATGCCCCAGAGATGGCAAAGAGCCTGGGTGCTGCCCCGATCTTTGGAGAGTGTGGAGCTGAGAAAAAGGTGGTCCTCCCAATGATCCCCAGTGTTGCAACACTCACCCCAGCATTTCCAGAGTAGGGCCTCTTCACAGGCCCTTGGAAAGGGTGGGAATGCTACTTTCTAAAGCCCTAAGGATGAATAACTCTCAGACTTTGAAATCTAATGGAGTTTGCCCTGCAGGTTTTTAAAATTGTTTGGGTCCGGTGACTCCGTCTTCCTTTTGATTTCTCCCTATGACAATGGGAATATGTATCCTATGACTGTCCTTCCTTTGTATATTGGAAGCAGATAATTTGTTCTGAGTTTTACAGGTCCAGGGCTAGAGAAGAACTTTTTGCCTTAGAACAGACCATGGCTGTAACTAACTTGGATGAGATTTTGTACTGTTTCTGACTTGGTATGGTATTTGTATTGTTACTGAAATGGTTTAAGGCTTTTGTGATATTGTGATGGAATAAACGTATTTTGTATTGTGGAAGAACATATCTTCTGGGGGTTCAGAGGGTGGAATGTGCTGGTTTTAAAATGTGATAAACCCCAGAAAAAAAAACTGTATTCTTCTAATCCTGATTCAATACTGTTGGGTGGGATCTTTTGGCTAGATTTTTTTCCATGGAGATATAATCTACCCAATTTTGGGGTGACCTTTTAATTAGATGGAACTGTACTCCACCCATTTTAAGTTGGGTCTTGATTAATTTACTGGAGTTCTTTAAAAGGGGAAACATTTTGGAGAGGGTACAGAGCCAACAGAGCTGATGGAGCCAAGATAAGACCCTGATCTTTGGAGATCCAGAAAGAAAGCACCCCCATGGAAGCTGCTTGACAATGGAATCCGAAGACCCCAGCAGATTCCAGCCATGTGCCTTCCCAGCTGACAAATGTGTTCTGGACCCATCAGCCTTTCTTGAGTCAAGGTATCTTTCTCTGGATGCCTTAGTTTGGAAGTTTTTATGACCTTAGGACTATAAACTTGCAACTTAACAAATTCCCTTTATAAAAGTCAGCCAATTTCTGGTATATTGCATTACAGCAGCATTAACAAACTAAAATAGATCCCTTCTAGCACTGTATACAAAGATTAACTCAAAATGGGTCAAAGACCTAAATATAAGAACCAATACCATAAAGCTTCTCTAAAAAAATAAACAAATATAGGGGAACATCTCCAAGATCTAGTGATAGGTGTGGTTTTCTGGACTTTATACCCAAAAACAAGCAATGAAAAAATATATAGATAAATGAGAACTCCTCAAAATCAAACACCTCAGTCTTTCAAAGGACTGTGTCAAAAAGGTGAAAGGGCAAATGACTCAATGGGAGAAAATATTTGTAAATCACATATCTGATAAGCATTTGACATGTTTATCAACAATAAAAGACAATCCAATTTAAAAATGGGCAAAAGACATGAATATTTTTCTGAAGAGGAAATACAGATGACTAAAAGGCATATGAAAAGATGCTCAGCTTCACTAGCTATTAGGGAAATTGCAAATCAAAACCATGAGATGTCTCACACCTATTAGAATGGCCAGTATTAAACAAATAGGAAACTACAAGGGTTGGAGAGGATGTGGAGAAATACGAACATTTATTCACTACTGGTGGGAATGTAAAATGGTACAGCTGCAATGGAGGATGGTTTGGTAGTTCTTCAGGAAGCTAATATAGAGGTGTCTTACACCTGGCAATCCCACTACTAGGGATATACCCAGAAGATCTGAAAGCAGGATGTGGAACCATATCTGCACATCAATGTTCATAGTGGCATTATTCACAATTGCCAAAAGATGGAAACAACCCAAGGGTACATCAACAGATGAGTGGATAAACAAAATGAGGTATATACATACAATGGAATATTATTCAGCAGTAAGAAGGAGTGAAGACCTGAAGCACACAACAACATGGATGAACCTTGAGGACATTATGTTAACTGAGTCAGACACAAAAGGACAAATATTGTTATCATCTCACTAATATGAACTAATATAATATGTAAACTCATAAACCTAAAATACAGAATATAAGTTAGCAGGGTATAGAATGAAGCTAAAAAATAGGAAGCAATTGCTTAATATGTGCAGAATGTTTAACTAGGTTGGGCTTAAAAGTTTGAAAATGGACAGAGGGGACAGTAGCATGTTACTGTAAGAATAGTTAACAATGCTGAATAGTGTGAGTGTAGTGGAAAGGGGAACTTTAGAGTCATGAATGTCACAAGAAGGAAAGTTGGAGGTTAAAAAATGGGAATGTATAACAGTGAATCTTGTGGTGCCAATGCCTTGATTAATTGTACAAATATAAGAAGTTCTTTCATGAACTAGAACAAATGTACAATGCTATTACAAGGAGTAATAATAGAGGGGATTGGGGGAAAGGGTCGGGTGACATTGAAAATGTGGCATAAAGAGACCCAACAGTGGAAGAGTATATGAGACAGAAGAATTGAATAAGAAGGACTAATATATGTTTAAACTGAGTTACAAAGGACAGAGTGGAACAGAAGCAATAGTTGGAGAATGCTGAGGAATAACTACCCGTCAAGTAATGCCTCCAAGATAAAGACTGAGAAAACATCACATTTTCATGGAACAGAGTGTTATTTTAATTCAATAAGGGAGAACTCTAGAAAATTAGCAGGGGTCACAATAAATTACAAAACAGTATTTTCATTCAGTATAACTCTGTAAGCTGAGTAATCCTAGTGCTCCTTTTAGATTACAATTAAAAAAAAAGCTTGGCTAAAACTAAGCATCAATTAAAAGGAGAAAAGGGACAATCCCAATTACACTGTATTTGTGCTTATATGATCATAACCATTTAGTAAGTTGTTTAGGTTCTTGTTATTTTCATTATTACTTACAAAACAGAGGTAACTGGACACTCTCTTGAAAAAAAAGAGCTGAAAGGGAGTTTTAATTAATGAATTTCTGGAGAGGAAAAAATAATGAGAAAATGTTACCTTTAACTTTTCCTATACAAACACAACTCAAGGATAAAAGGTCAAATTAGAAAGACTAAAACAGAATCTCTTATTCTCCTATGCCAAAAAGAAAAAAAGATTTAATTTGTGGTGAGACTTTTGGTTTCCTTCTGTGTTAGTTTGGAAGCTGCTGGAATGCAATATACCAGAACTAGAATGGCTTTTTAAAAGGGGAATTTAATAAGTTACATGTTTACAGTTATAAGGAAGTGAAAGTGTCCAAATTAATCAACATGAGGTTACCTTCACTCAAGAAAGGCTGATTGGTCAGGACTAGCTCTATCAGCTGGGAAGGTTTTTTAAAGGGGAATTTAATAAGTTGCATGTTTACAGTTATAAGGAAGTGAAAGTGTCCAAATTAACGAACAAGAGGTTACCTTCAATCAAGAAAGGCCAATTGGTTGGGAACAGCTCTGTCAGCTGGGAAGTCACGTGGCTGGCATCTGTTGGTCCCTTGCTCCTGGGTTCCATTGCTTTTGGTCTCTGTCCATGTGAAGGTTCCTCACTTTGCTTCTCTGGGGCTGGCTTTCATCTTTTGGCTTCCCTTGGTTCTCCCCAGGTTCTGTTCTTGCTTAACATCTCATGCTGATGTCTGTTGGGCTCTAAGCATCTCCAAACATCATGTCTCTGTTTTCTGAAGCAACTGTTCTCCAAGCCTCCATATCTGTTCTCTCTCTCGGCTCTGATGCTTCTGTTGTTTCTGTCATTTCTGCTCATTCCAGTAAACCAATCAAGACCCACTTGGGATGTGTGGAGTCACATCTCCATCTAATCAAAAGATTACACCCACAACTGGGCATGCCATATCTCTGTGGAGATAATCTAATCAACGTTTCCAACATACATTATTGAATCAGGGTTAAAAGAAATGGCTGCCTTCACAAGATGAATCGGATTAAAACATGGCTTTTCTGGGGTACATAATATTTCCAATTTAATATTTCTTTATCTTGTAGAGCACTACAAACCAGGATAAATACTTTAAGTATGTTTTTAGTCAGTTCTTAGCTAGGTACTACCAATGAAATTCAAGTCAGTTCTGATTCTTATGCTTCCAAGTAGCCTATTTCTTTTAATACAAATTCTTCCTTCCTATACATAGTCCTATGCTTCTTTTTATGTGGTTGGCAAAACCAGCATCAGGACAAGTTCTGCTCTCCCTTTTGCTCAATTGACTGATTAATGATGCAGAGTATCAACATATTATTAAAAATTTCTTCCCAGGTCTCCCCTTAAAATAAAGATCTCACATATGTAATTTATACTTGATATCCTAGTTTGTCTGGCAATGTCATTGCAAATTAATGACAAAATAAGACTTCATGTTAGGAAATCCTAATCTTACCTCTTTTACTGCCACACCAAGAATTCAATGTTAATTTCTTAATTTTGTCTCTAAAATTAGAAAAATGAATTTGTAATATTTTAAATGCTATTTCACATCAAAACCAAATTTTTATAGTTATTATGAGAAGAAAATGAAGTCTCAAGATCATGTTTGTAGGATCATTGCCACCACTTGAGACTAGCAAGTGACAAATTGTTGGCATTTTTATTTTTGTATAAAGGTGATTAAGACAAAACTTTAAAGCATCACTGACATTAGAAAGTTTAGGGCTCTTGGGTCTAGTTACAAGGTAGTAACACTTGTGGGACAGAGTAAAAATATTCTAACTCTTAGAAAGGCATAGGAATGGCCAAGGAGGACAATGCCAAAACCAGTTGATAAGCAGATATCTCAAGGTTCAAATCTTGAAAGTGAACATTGGGTTCCCAATGGTAAACAAATTGAAGCCCATCATTTCTTGGACACTTGTTCAGCTATTGAGATACCTCAAGTCTTGTTTTTAGGCAAATTTTTAGAATTTTCTAAATCTGGTTTTATAGAACCCTGTACTAACATAACTAAAGTCAGAGACGGTATGCCAAACTCTCATAAGACATTAGTAATCCCCATCAGTTTCATGTCTGTATATGAAGATATATGATCTTTTCCTAATGTTTTTCTTTCTCCCCCCCCCCCAAAGATTTGCACAATTTCGAATTGTTCTCGGAGATTTTAATTTTGCTGGTATTCAGCAAGCCAATCGGATCTTGGGACCCGTTTACTTTGTCACGTTCATCTTTTTTGTGTTCTTTGTCCTGCTGGTAAGAATGACCATATGCATTCCTTTTATCTTCTTGCTTATATTTTTAGAATAAAAAATGAAATTACTTAGAAGCAAAAGCACTATTTAGCATTTAGAACACTTTAAATTTATTAAAAAATGTTGTGGATTCTCAGTAATCCATGTTCTCTGCTCTAGTGTCCAATGTTTTCAAGTTGTGCAACAGAGAATGTGATTACATAGCTACTCCCGGTATTTGTTGTGTGCTAGGAATGTGCTTAGTCCTTAATTCATATAACTTGAATGCCCCAGGTCTCTCCAACCTGTAGGTATGAATTAGGTCTTTAATATTCTGCCTATATTGCAATGGCTTTTGGCTTTTACTGGCTGAAAGTTCATCCCTTTGTGAGTTCGAGGAGTCCCTGGTATAAGTATTTCATATGTGCACAGAACAAGTCTATTTAGGCTACCTAATTGAGTTACCTTGCCTTCCTAGTATGGCACTGCTCACTGACCTCCATGAAAACACTTTTGTCATGAACAGCAGTTCTCTCCTGGTAATGGCCCAGAGCCCTCAGGATAACAGAACAGGGTCTACGTATATGTATATGGATTACTTTTTGAAATTTAAATCTAATTTTACAAGTCCTAGCACTTGTCAAAGTCGCTAACATTAAACTAAAATTTTATTGAAATAATTATTTGAATATTTCTCCCCAGAACATGTTCTTGGCAATAATTAACGATACCTATTCTGAAGTGAAAGCTGATTATTCAATAGGCAGAAGACCAGATTTTGAACTTGGCAAAATGATTAAAAAGGTACATCAAATTCTTTTCTTAATTAGAATTATAAGACAAATCTTGTTCAATTCATATCCTTATTGTTTGAATACCACTAAATCTCAAGTGATGTTATGTATATATTTGTTCAGTGCTACTCATATTTGCATTATTTTACAATTAAGGAAATGAGATATGCCCTCTAGCTTTAAAAAATGTAGCCAACATTATTTCAAAGTTCAACATATCCAAAAGTAATTGAATTATTTGTTAAATGCAAAGCACCATGTTAAGTATTATAATAAAACTGTATCTTCCCTCCAAAATTCCCAGCATTTAGATGCTGGTATATTTCTGTAACAATCTAAACTCAGAGGTCCATATGCCTTTTCTTCATTTTCCTGTTTCTGTTAATGGCAACACTAAAAAATCTCGGACTTTTTATTCCTTGTCCCTCAAAAAAAAAAAGTGTTGCCAAGCTTGTGTGTAAAGTGTATCTCTAATTCCAGCTCATATTTGTAAAATTCAAGGCAATTTTTAATTCTAACTGCCATCACTTGGTTAGGGCCCTCAGTACTTTTCACCTTGCCTTCAGTAGAGTAATTACTTCTGAATGGTTCTGGACTCTTCACATGCCAGTCCAACTCTGATAGCATCACTTCCCTGTTCAAAAAATCTTCAAAGTTTTTCCTAGACCCTTCAAAATAAGTCCAAATTCTCAAGTCTTACAGTTTCAATCTATCTTTATTATGATTTAATAATAATATTTCTACCTTCTGTGGCTCCATTTAGAATAACATAGTCCCAGCTAATCTGTTTTGAGTGTAGTGCTTGCCTTTTCTCTCCTCTGCCCTCTGCTCATGTTATTCCCTGCCCGCGGGAATATCCCCACAGCCCTCTCACTTCTCTTGCTCACTTCCTGCTCTCCCTGACAGAGTGCATGACACCTACCTCAGTTTGAGTTGTCAGAGCATCATGTGCTTTCTCATCTCCCCTATTCATCTTGCCCATCTCTGCAAACCCCATGGCTCTAAGAACAGTACTTCACATAGGAAAGATCCGAATAGCTATGAATTTAGTGGCTTTTAAGAACCATATCCAAGAATTTATCTGTAAAAAGAAACTGTTAAGATATTCCCCAACGAGCTTAATTGTGGTGTTTTGTTCACCTTTTATCTCTTGGTTATAATGCTGTTTATGTGTTTTAAAACTGCTAACATCCATAAGGCAATAAATGTTAAGAAAAAACATTTAAAAGATTTTAATTTTTTGTTAATTCAAGTGTGATACCCCCAAAAGAGCCCCTTTTGTTTCCTACCAGCAGGCAGAAATTATAGGTAGTAACAAGGAAAAAGAATAATCAGCATTTTGCCCCCACATTTCTTCAGGGTGCAGTCCCTAGAAACAAGCACACATTTCCTTTATCTAAATAAAAAAGTAGCAATACGGGATGTATTTCTGATGAATTTTCAAACTATTTTAATTTTGCTCAGGGTTACAAAAATGCTCTGAAGAAACTCAACCTAAAGAAAGCCCAAAAGGATGATCAAGACACGAAAATGTAAGATGACTTTTCTTAAAATTTTAATTCACCATTTGTTTAGTTCTTATAAGCACAATGAGAATAATGTTTTGTTTGCAAATCTACCACCATCCAACTCCATAAATTGGTGATCCTAAACACACTGTCAATACACTAGCAATACCTTCTATGTTACAAGGATGTCATGAAATGCTAAGCTAATTTAAAATTAATATAATGCAGGCCATGCTACTCAGAAAAAGCTTTAAAAGAAAACTGGAGGGAGAGTATCAAAAACTTCCTCTAAAATGAGAGGAGACATTTTATTCTGCATTAAGTGCATTTGTTTAGCTATGAAAATAAAAACAATTTTACAAGTCTATGGATACATTTATTTATTAGATCATTTGTCAAAATGCTTCCCCCAAATTTTAGGTTCTATGTATGTCATCAGAATAAAAATTTTAAAAAACCCATAGAATTGCACAACACAAAAAGGAACCCTAATATAAACAGTGGACTAAAGTTAATAGCATAATTACAATAATCATTTCATCAGTTATAAAAAAGATACAAACTATTGCAAAATGTTAATATTAAGGAAAACTGTATTGGGTGTGTGGCATGTATGGGAGCGCTGTACTTAGTGCATGATTTTTCTGTAAACCTACAACTGCTCTAATAAAAAAGAGTAACTTGGGCAGGCCATGGTGGCATAGCAGGCAGAGTTCTCGCCTGCCATGCCAGAGACCCAGGTTTGATTCCCAATGCCTGCTCATATGAAAAAAAATAATAATAATAATTTAAGGAAATTATTTAAAAAGCTTTCCAAACCCAGACCTCTGGAAGGGGGAGATAATATAAGCATTTTCATACAGATAATGGCATGCAATACTCTGGGAAATCTATTAATGATAATATTTTCCAAATAATTAGCATTTATTTTCAGAACAGAAATGCAATTCAGATCCTTACTATAGATATGATTGTATTTTACAGCAGCATTTCACTTTTTATTGCCATATGCCTTTGAATGTTTATTGCATATTCTCAATAGGAAAAGAAGTGGAGATTTGGCTGAGCGAGCCAGAAGAGAAGGCTTTGACGAAACTGTAAGATTTTAATTTTGTCAGAAATTCTAGCAGTGGTATAATTAGAAATATGTTTACAAAAACTGTCCTGAGTAAGAATTGAAATGATTTTTTTTCCAGAGCAACAGTTGCTCCCTCCAAACAAATCTCCCAATATCTAGATACTTTCTCATGTAGGATTAACCACTTGGATCCCACCTGCACCTCCTCTCCTATTGGTGCTCTCAGCCAGATATTCTGACTTTTCTGGTATACTCACTGTGGGGTTATCACAGTGGATTTGGTTAATATACTCTATTGAGATGTTCATATTTTTTCCTCGTAATCCATTAATGTTATACATTACTTTAATGGCTTTTTTATATTTTAAAAACTATGACATAACATATATTCAACAAATAATTATATATATGTGTGTGAAGTTTAAGGAATAATTTTTTTAAAAACATCCACATATCACTATCACCCAAATTAAAAAGAAAAAACAGAACATTGCTCTACTTCTGGTTATCATCCCCACCCCCACTCTGGCCTGCCACATGCTGAAAAAAGGAGATTGGAATAAACTTGAAGCAAGTACTGGTGTAAGTTTTCTCATTGTCAGATAAGGGAATTTCAAAATGGAAAGTCTGATGAAGGTTAAAATAACCCTTCTGGTGTTGAATTAGAATTGGAGGTGTCAGTGCAAACAGTTTTTAATTTATATATATATATACAGAAAAAATGTAGATTTGTGTATGTTTGTCTATACATGTATTGATGTTTTCTAGCTTGGTCTACTGAGACGGCTAGAAGCAGTGACACTCTAATAGCAATGAGCTGAACTAGTTCACGCATCTTGGTTTCCAAATACCATTCTTCCCTGAAAGCAACCAGGGCTCCCAAGAGGTATGGCTGAACCCAGGGCTGGAAAATACAGGATAAGTCTGCAATATCTTGTTGAGTCAGAAAGAGCGCTAAGAATGATAGAGGTCTGTTAAAGTACACAAGAGTCACCCTGAAGGGGCTCATAGTGGCTAAATCTGGGAATATTTAAGCACCACAACAAATAATGACAGTAACAGATTATAACCCATCAAATAAGGTAGGAATCCAAAGTCCATATTGATCTAAACATGTAAGTATATATAAAAAAAAAATCTGGGGTGCATGGGTAGTTTAGTGGTTACAATGCCCACCTTCCATGCGGGAGACCCAGGTTCGATTCCCGGACCATGTACCCCCCCAAAAAAAAAATCTGATGAGGAATGGGACATTTTCTTGCCTTTCTACAAAAATAAAGGGAGTAACTTTAAGGTTGAGAAATCTGGCAGATATCACCTTAATCAAATAGTCAAGTACAGGGACAGATAATAATCATGTACCATCTGATATGATGCAATGAGGATACAGTGCCTGTGACATGCCTGCCAGAGATGCATGTCCTGAATCTAATGACAAAACATCATACAAAACTAAATTGAGGGATGTTCTACAAAATAACTGGCTTGAATACTTCAAAGGTGTCAAAGTTATTAAAGTCAAGGTAAAACTGATAAACTTTTCCATATTGAATGAGACTAAAACTACATGATAAGTAAATACAATGCATAATCTCTATTAGATCCTTGTGTTGGTTTGAAAGGATGTATGTACCCTAGGAAAACCATGTTTTAATCCTAGTCCCATTTTGTAAAGGCAGCCATTTCTTCTAATCTCTATTTAGTACTGTATGTTGGAAACTTTAATTAGATTATCTTCATGGAGATGCAATTCACTCAAGAGTGGGTGTTAAACTGATAAGGTAGCGCATGTCCCCACCCATTCCAGGTGGGTCTTGATTATTTTACCGGAATCCTATAAAAGAGGAAATATTTTGGAGAAAAAATGGAGATTCAGAGAGAGAGCAGAGAAGAATGACAGAGCCACAAGAAAGTCACAACAGAATGCTGCAGAACCATGACGCAGAGAGTCCAGCGACTTGTGGAGATAAAGCAGATGATGCTGTGCTTGCCATGTGCCCTTTCAGCCGAGAGAGAAACCCTAATCATGTTCACCACGTACCTTTCCACTTAAAAGAGAAACCCTGAACTTCATCAGCCTTCTTGAATCAAGGTATCTTTTCCTGGATGCCTTAGATTGGACATTTCTAATTGCTTTAATTGGGACATTTTCTTGGCCTTAGAACTGTAAACTAGAAACTTATTGAATTCGCCTTTCTAAAAGCCATTCCATTTCTGGCATATTGCATTCTGGCAGCTAGCAAATTAAAACAATCCTTTTCCTATAAGGACTTCACTGGAACTGGTAAACTTAAATGGGGCACTGAGGATTGGATAGTAATAATATATCAATGTGAATTTTTCTGATTTTAATGGTTGTATAGTGGTTATATATAGGAAAATGTCCTTGTTTGGAGGAAACAAACTGAAGTATTCAGGGATGAAGGAGCATATATCTTAGAAAGTTACTCCCAATTGTCTCACGGAAAAAAATATTTGTATTGTTCTCATGACTTTTCTGTGAGATTCCTAAAAAACAACAATAATAATAATTAAATAAATCTTTCCTGAAATAAAAGATGTGAATTGAAAAGACATACTGTGTACCTGAAAAAATTACCTAGAACAGTCTATGTTAGACTTACCCAAGTAAAACTGGACTTACTTAAAGGAAAAAGAACATCAGTCTATACCATAACTCAATGGAAGAAAACCTACCTTTTCTTTTCTTGGATATTTTGTAAGCCAGAGAGTTTATATCCAGCAAAGCTGTGCTTTTACAAAGAGAATATTGTTGACATAATTTTTTCCAGAGGATTCTACTAGAGAATGAACTTCAGCAAACAAAAAGATGATTGGAGTAACTATGTAAAAAGGAAGAAGAGGTAGAGAAGGTATAAAGTAGAGTAAGTTGAGTTTATTTATTATTTAAACTAAGAGTTTATTAGTTTATTAGAACTAATAAACCAAAAAGGAAGTTCAGCATATTTAGGATTACAATGGTAAATAATAAGATACTTGTTTTATAATTTAAAACACATTCTCTCATATTTGACTATCACTGAAATAAGGATGTGTCTTATGGTTTCTGTGTTTAGTTGGCAGCATTTATTCCCTAAGTGGTACATAAAATAATAGTTTGTCTTAAAATAGACACCATCTCTCAAATAAAATGAAATATGGTAATATTATTAAATATAATTGGGTGGTAAAGGAGAGTGAGAAGAGGAGGAAGAGACTAAAAGCTAATTTTGTTTGTGATCATAGGAAGGAACCAAAACAAGAAAGGGAAGACTAAGGGTATATAAAGAGATACATGAATAGAGGCAAACCACTACAACAAAACTGCACACATTCCTAAAAAGCAGAGAAGTATCAAAACAATTAAGGGAACAGAAAACAAACCACATGGTAAAAGATTTAAAATATAAAGATAGCATAAAACACTATGTAGCTGAACCCAGATACATCTGTCATATAAATATTTGTAAATGAGCTTAACTTAATTTTCAGACTGAATTGCCAATTCTATGCTATACCCTAAAATATATACCTAAAACAAAGTGATTCAGAAAAGTATAAAAGCATGGGCAAAGCTATAAAAAACAAGCAAACAAAAAGATATCAAGGGATACTACTTTAATATAAGACAAGGTAGAATTTCAGACAAAAAAAGCTCTAAAATTAGACAAAGGAGACTTCATAAGACCAACATTGCTTTTAACATTTATGAATATCTATGTGCCTATCAACATTAAAAAAGTAAACTGTATTGGATTTATAAAAGGAGAAATAAGACAGCAACATGCTAACAACAGGGAATGGATAAAGAAAAATAAAAGGATAAAGAAAACCAAAAAAAAGTAATGAATAAGATCTTACAGTTATGTACCGAAGTCTGTAATCTCAGAAAATACACCTGTTTTTACAAAAGCCCATTAGTGAAAACTAACTATATATTGGGCCACAAAGAAAAATCTCAAAAAATTCCAAAAAGTAAATATAGAAAACGTTCTCTGAAAACAACATAATAAAAATATAACAAAATTATTCTGTAACCAAGAAATGTTTAAACTATTAAACAAAATGTGAATCAAAAAAGAAATACAAAATAAAATTGCAGAGGAACTGAGTGTGGGAACATGAATGGACATTTGCACACTGATGTTTATGGTGGCAGTGTTCTTGATTCACAATGGATGGATGTGGCCTAAGGGTACAATGACTGAGGAATGGAAGGTGGAACTGTGATGTATACATACAAGAGACTGCTAAGCAGTCTCAAAAAGGAATGAAGTTGTGAGGCATGCAATTAGGTGAATGAACTTTAAGGACTATATATTCAATGAAATGTCAAAAACAAAAGGACAAACATTATGCCTCACTCATAGGGACTAACTATAATAGTTAGTCTTATAGCAGTCACCTCTATCTTGAAGTTGTTTAACTGCTGTTTCTAAATTCTGAAAAACTGAGTTGTTTGTTTATAAATTGGCCATTCCCAGAAACTCTGGGTATTTATGTGATACCTGAGACTCAGAGTTAGAGCTTGAGCTCTGAAGCTATGAAAGTGAGCACTACTCCATACTGGAATTGTTTAAAAAGTTGAAAAAGTGATCACACTTCGACTGGAGATATGAATGAAGCTGATCTGGATAGGACTAAGGTATATCAGAATATAGGGTAGAGTATGATATCATCCATATTTTAAAACTTCAATTTCCATGTGAGACCAAAGGGAGAGATGTTTATTTGGTGCAGAATTTATGTTTTGAGTAGTGCATTACCTAATTTAATGTGTATGATCGGTTTAGTTGAAGACCCATAAAAACATGGAATCTTGAATAGGGCATGAGATCTTGTTAGTTTATCTAGTTTAGTGTGATGCCCTGATATATTCCAGAGTAATTTGGGCAGTGAATAAAAATGTATTTGCAAAGTCCCCTTAAAAGGCTGGGAGAAAGATGGAAACATTAAACTTCCTCATTTGGAGAATTCCTGATATTCTCGCAAGCAATGGGGAGAGAGAACCAAATCAATAGGCTGAGCCCTCAATCTTGGAGTTTGCCCCTATGAAACTTATTCCTGCAAAGGACAGGCTAAGGCTACTTATAATTAGGCCTAAGTGTCACCCCCAGAGAACCTCTTTAGTTGTTTAGATGTGGCCTTTCTCTCTAAGCCAACTTGGCAGGTGAACTCACTGCCTTCCTCCACCAACAAGGGACATGACTCTAGGGGTATAAATTTCCCTGGAAGTGTGGGATTGAGAAACCCTTCTTGACCAAAAGGGGGAAGAGAGAAATGAGACAAAATAAAGTTTCGGTGTCTGAGAGATTTCAGAGTTGAGAGGTTATCCTGGAGGTTATTCTCATGCATTATATAGATATCCCTTTTTAGTTTATGATGTATTGGAGTGGCTGGAGGGAAGTACCTGAAACTGCTGAGCTGTATTTCAGTAGCCATGATTCCTGAAGATGATTGTATAACAATATAGCTTTTACGATGTAACTGTGTGATTGTGAAAACCTTGTGTCTGAAGCTCCTGTTAACTAGGGTATGGACTGATAAGTAAAAATTATGGATAAAAATAAACAATAGGGGGGATAAGGGGCAAAATAAATTCGGTAAATTGAAATACTAGTAGTCAGTAAGTGGGAGGGGTAAGGGATATGGATTATATGACTTTTTTTCTCTTTTTACTTCTTTTCTGGATTGATGCAAATGTTCTGAAAATGATCATGGTGATGAAATCTCAAATATGTGATGATATTGTGAGTCCCTGAGTATACCATGTATGGACTGTATGTGTGTGAAGATTTGTCCATAAGAATATTTAAAAATAAATAAATAAAACTGCAGTATTCCTACAAAACAATGAGACCACTACATAGCAGAATCTATGGAATAAAGCCAATGAATACCCACAGGAAAACTAATTTACCAATGAATATTAAGAATGAAAATAAATTAATTTTAACATGACATGTTGGGAAAAAAAGAAAACAAATAAGGAATTAAAATAAAAGCAAAGCTAATGAGTTACAAACAGATAGTAGTATAGATAAATTAAAAGGCTGTTTTTAAAAGATCAATGAAAAGAATCACTAGTGGAATAAAACAGAGAAAGCATAAATACAAACTAAGAAATTACAATGGCAGAAATAACCAAGAAGAGGACTTTTTAAATATCACTAAAGAAACTTTTTTGCCCAACTCTATGCAAATAATATTTGAAGAATGGATAATTTTTCTATGAAAATAGAATTTACCAAAACTGAACCCTAAAGAGAGAAACAGCCATGGAACCCACTCATATAGAAGAAAATATCAAACAGCTACTTCCAAAATGAATCAGGCCCAGATAGCGTCACAGGGGAGTTTTATCAGATTTTAAAGAACAAATAATTTCAAGCTACTTACAGAAAAAAGGAAAACTTGCAAATTATTTTCATAGAGTGGGTATATACTGATTCTGAAACCTGACAAAGATTGTACAAAAAACAAAACAAAGCAAATCTCCTTTATAAACCTTGATGCAAAAATATTAAATAAAAAATTAGCAAACAGACTGTAACAATACAGAATATATTATGATCAGATAGGACTTACTCTATGAATAAAAGGATGTTTCAAAATAAAGAAATGAATCAAATAATCAAGTATCAATACATTAATCAGCTAATTGCTACATAATTAATAATTAATTCACTATATTAATAGACCCAAAGAGGAAAATTATATGATCATTATCCATTGATGCTTAGTATTTGATCAGATTTAACATCTAATTTTGAGGGGGAAAACAAAACAAAATAGGAATCAATGGACAATTCATCAATACAACAAAAACATATTTGTTTCATCCTCTAAGCTAGTACCTTATTTAATAGGGAAACACTGGGCATGTTAGGGACAAGGCAACACTGTATTAGAAATTAAGCCAAAACAGTTAGGTAAGAGAAATATATTAGAGGCATAAGAATTGAGAAAAGGTTAAGCTATCTCTGTTTGAGATATGATTCTCTTAAGTTGTCTAGGTATACAATTAACTGAAAAACTACTACAAAAACAAAATTCAGTAAAGTAGGAAAAATAATTTACATAAATACAATCATCATATATGGGAGCATCAACCAATTTGCTAAAAATGATAAGAGAAGATGCTATTTATAAAAAAAAATCAGAAAATGTCCAGGAATTAACAAAAATGTACAAAAGCAACTTAAGGAAAAAATTAAAACATTCCTTACATGTTGGTCCAATTCATCCTTTTGGCTACTTAGCATACTTAATAAAATGAAAAGACAAACTACACATATCAGTCAGGGCCTAGGTTAGGAAAATAGAACATTATATATTTCAAGCAGAGAGAATTTATTACAGGGAAGTGATGACACAGGTGTTGGAAGACAGAAAAAAAAAGAGACCATTATAAGAACATTATAGCAACTCATAAATAACTAAGCAGCAGCTACCACTCACAAGGCTAAGGTTACAAAAGTTGAGATTACTGGAACCTGGAATCTTGGGGAAGGAGCCTGTGGTGCTGTTGCACAAATTTCTGAAGAGAGACTATATCCCCAACCCCCAATGCTGGCTGCTGATAGTTCTGATTGGGTATGATAAGGTTGATTCTGGTAATGCCAAAAGCAGATGGACACTGCAGCCTGGAGCCAACCACTGTTGCAGGAGCTAACTACCACTATAGAAGCAATGCTGTAGAAACAGGATGCCCCTCCGCACCCCAGTATTGGAAGAGCCTTGAACAAAATCCAGCCGGCAAGGGAATCTGGGAAATGTGGTTTGCAAAGCCTGAAACTCAGCATCACAGAATATGAAAGGGTAAATTTTGAGAGAAAATAGGTAAAATAGTTGGCTAATTGACATACGCATTTGAACCTCCATAAAATAACCATTTCAAGCTTTCATCTACTAAGATGGAACTATCCATTATACATATTAAGGTACTCTTAACTTATCCTCCTTCCAAAAAGGAAGAAACAATGTTCCAACAGTAATTGTATCAATGGGGATGTTATGACCTCTTCTAGTTGAATCACAATTCCATAAGAATATTTGGAACCTAATTTCTAAACTGCCAAGTTAACCATCACCACCATTCCTTAAATTGAGAAAGAAGGAAAAAACAAATATATACATAACAAGCAAAGAATATATAGTTTCTACAGTACCTGCCTCTATAATAGATCACAAGACTGTAGTTGATATTTATAATGTCCTTCTTATATACACCCATTCCTCATCATTCCCTTTGCCCACATCCCACACCTCAGCTTGCTGCTTTCGCATTCCCTGAACCTTCATTAGTTCAAAATCTGAATCCTCTGTGGCCCTTCCTGTAATGGGATGCTGTAGTTTCCATTAACTTTTTAAAAAACATTTCTTTTTAATTATGGTAAAATATGCATAACATAAATAATTTTAGCCATTTTAAGTGGACAATGCTTTGGATTAAAGTACATTGACAATACTTAGTGGTAACTTTCACCACTATTTCCAAACTATTTTCATCATGCCAAACCAGGTCAGTCAGTCAGCAGTAACTCCCCATTCCTCCCAACCCTCCCCTCCGCACATCTGGCAAATGCTGCTGCTTTCTAAATATATGAATTTGCTTATTCTATGTATTTCATAAAAGAGTTATCATACAATATTTGTCCTTTTGTGTCTGGATAATTTCACTCAACATGTCTTCCAGTTTCATCCATGTTGTAGTGTATAATAGCTTTTCACTTCTTTCTATGGTTGAGCATTTCATTGCATGGATATACCAAATTTTCTTTATCCATTCATCTGTTTATGGGCACTTGGGTTTCTTCTACTTTTTGGCTAAGATGTGAATAGTGCTGTAGTGAACATTGGTGTCCAAATTATCTGTCTTTGAGTCCCTGTTTTCAATTCTTTTTCAGTATATACCCAAGAGCACAATTGCCAGGTCATATGATAATTCTGTACTTAACTTTCTGAGAAACAACTAAATTGTTTTTCACAGTGGCTGGCTGCTCCATTTTGCATTCCACCAACAATGTACAAGGGTTCCTGTTTCTCCACATCATCACCAACAAGCTATTTTCAATATTTTTTAATAGTCAACCTATGGGCATGAAGTGGTATTTCATTGTAGTTTAATTTGCATTTTTCTAATGGCTAGTGATGTATCTTTACATATACGCAATGGCCATGATTATCTTCTTTGGAGAAAGGCCTAAAATTGGTTTGTCTTTTTGCTGTTCCATTGGAGTTCTTCATATATTCTGGATATTAAACCCTTATCTGATATATGGTTTCCAAGTTTTTTCTCCATTCTATTGGTTTTCCTTTCACTTTCTTGATAATGTCCTTTGATATGTAAAAATTTTTAATTTTGCTGAGACCCATTTTATCTATTTTTTCTTTTGTTGGCTATACTTTGATAGTAAAATTTAAAAATCCATTGCCTACTACAAGGTCCTGAAGATATTTCATTTTCATTGTTTTTCTGCAAGAATTTTCTATTATTAGCTCTTATATTTAGGTTATTCCAGTTTGGATTAATTTCTGTATTTGGTGAGGAGTCTACATTCATTCTTTTGCATGTAGATTTCCAGTTGTCCCAGCACAATCTGTTGAAGACACTATTATTTCTGCATTGAATGGACTTGGCACCCTCGTCAAATATCAACTAGCTATAGATATATGAATTTATCTCTGGACTGTCAATTCCATTCCACTAGTCTACATGTCTAGCCTTATGCCAGTACCACACAGTTTTAATTACTGTGGCTTTGGAGTAAGTTTTAAAGTCAGGAAGTGTGTGTCCTCCAATTTGGTCCTCTTTCTCAAGATTGCTTTTGGCTATTCAAGGTCCCTTGCAATTCCGTTTGAATTTTCCATTTCTGGGGGAAAAAAAAGGGCTGCTCTAATTTTAATAGGGATTGCACAGAATTTGTAGATGCCTTTAGGCAGTATAGATGTTTAATATTAAAGTCTTCCAATCCATGAACATGGCTGTCTTTAATTTCTTTCAAAGATGTTTTGCAGTTGTCAATGTACAAGCCTTTTTTTTTTTAAGCCTTTCATTTTTTTTTTTTTTTGTTAAATTTATTCCTAGGTCTTTTATTCTTTTAAAGCCTATTGTAAATGGAATTATTTTGATTTCCTTTTTAGATTATTCATTACTGGTTTATAGAAACTCTAATGACCTGTGTTTACCTTGTCTTGCAACCTGTTCTTGCAACTGTACTAAATTCTCTTATTAGTGTAGTAATTTTACTGTGTATTCTCTGCAACTTTGGAGGATCATGTTCTGTAAATAAGGAGAGTTTTCTTGACAATTTGGATGCCTTTAATTTTTTTTGCTTGCCTGACTGCTCTGTCTAGAACTTCCAGTACAATGTTGAATAACTGTGGGACAACAAGCATTCTTATCTTGTTCCTGATGCACAACCTAGCTGGACTAGTACCAACCTAGTTTCAGTAGTATACAAACTCTCTCCTCCAATATCTCTCCCTCCCTCTCCGCTGTTACGGTTTTAGATTACATCTTATTGCATTTTATGCCTAATAGATTTGAACTTTTATTTTATACACTTGTCTGTTAAGGCATATGGGGGGAAAGCAGTTAAGAACAATAAATACAGTAACACAAGATTTCATATTTACCTATGTTGTTACTTTTACAAGTTATTTCTTAAGGCTTTGAGTTGCTGTCTAGTGTCCTTTTAATTCAGCCTGAATGAATCCCTTTAGCATTTCTTGTAGGGCAGGTCTTCTGGTAATGAATTCTTTACCAGATAACCAGCTTTTGTTTATTTCTTCTTCATTTTTGAAAGAGACTTTTGCCAGATATAGAATTCTTGGTTGACACTGTTTTTCTTTAAGGACTTCAAATACATTATTTCACTGTTTTCTGGCCTCCATGATTTCTCATGAGAAATCCACTGCTAATCTTATTGGGGAATCTCTTACATGTGACAAATTGCTTCTCTCATTGATTTCCAAATCCTGCCTTTGTCTTTGGATTTTGATAATTTTGCTGTGTGTCTTGGTGTACATCTCTTAGTCTATCCTTTGAGTGCACTGAACTTCCTGAATTCATGTCTTTAATCAGATTTGTAAAATCTTCAGCTATTATTTCTTCAAATGCATCCCTCCCCGACCTGTCCTTCTGGGACTCCAGTGATGTTAGTATGCTTGATGATATCCCACCTGTCCCTCAAGCTCTGATCAATTTCAGTTCTCTTCTAGTTTACTGATTCTATCTTCTACCTATTCAAACCTGTTGAATCCATCTAGTGAGTTTTTCACTTCAATTATTGTTACTCTGCAGCTCCAAAATTTGGTTCCTTTTTATAATTTCCATCTCTTTATTTTGTTCAGACAGCATTTTACTGATTACCTTTAGTTCTTTGCATTTGGATTCCTTTATCTCATTGAACATACTTAAAACAGTTGATTTAAGGTCTTTGATAGTTCTAATACATGAGCTTCCTTGGGGCTGGTTTCTGACAAATTCTTTCTGTTCCCTGTGAATGTATTTCTTCCTGTTTCTTTGTCTTGTAATTTTTATTGAGAACTGAATATTCTATTATGTTGTTACTACTCTGGAAATCTAGTTCTACTCCTCCTCTGGGATTGTTAGATTTTTGTTGTTGTTGAGGGCCAGGGTGATCAATTTGTGACTTTCCCAAACTAATTTTTCCCAAGCAGGGAACGAAAAAAGTGGCAATTCAAAAAAAAAGATACTGCCTCTTTTAAAAGACTCATCTGAGGCTTTTTCCTGAGGGGGACTGGAAGGAACAATGGCAGCCCTGAGAGCTACTCAACCACCCCACAATATTAATTAGCTAATCAAAACCATTGATCAGCGATCAGACCACACACGCTGGGTTTTGGAGGACTAGGTTTTTATAATCGACCCCGGCACCAGCAAACTGCACTGGAAGCCCAGGCCTCAGTCCCCACTGCAAAGAAAGTACAATTCACCAATATTTTCTTTAGTTTACCAGCCTCTTCCTGTAGCTTTTTCCTGAATGTTAGTGCTCTGTTAGACTCCAAATTTCCTAAATAGTTGAGACAGTTTCTGTCAAATCAATAGTTCTTTTGTGGAGGGACTGGTTCCTAGAACTTCCTACTCCACCATCTGCCACAATCCTTTCACCCCATTAACTTTTATTTTTTCGGACATATAAGTGTTAAGCAGCAGCTCAGAGTCCACTTAGGTCCGAAATGCGCTTTGCTGGTCCCATTCTGTAACAACAATTTACCCACTGGTAAGTGGAATCAGTGTCCTGAGTCAGATGAGAAACCATTTCTTTCCATGCTTAAGGACTCCAAAATGGTCAGGTGGAAGTCTCAAATTCTTAGTCAATTAAACTATCATTATGTCCCTTGGTGAGAAAATGTTGTCTTCAAGGGTCTGCTTCTATGGACCTCTCTTCCATCAACTACTGTGTCAGTTAGGGTTCAGTCAGAAAAACAAAAACCACACTAGGTATTTCAAAAACAGGTAATTTTATTTACTAGAGAGAATGAGTTCCTGAGGACTAAAAGAGTCAAAGTTGAACACTAAATTAATCCAGAATCAACTGCAAGAGACAGTTTACATCTCTAGGATTGGGTGCAAAAAACGGGAAGGGATGGTAACCTAGGAGTCTAAAGAAAGGCCCCACAGAGTTAGTGCTCTGCCTCTGAGGAAAGGTCTACCTTCTTATGAATGTCAGGGAAGGCTTCACAGAGAAAGTAATGGTTGTGATTGGTCTTTTGAAGGATGACTTAATTTTACCAGGCACAGATTATTCAGTCCATACTACTAATGCCTATACATTAAAATCAGTTTGCATCAGATGATATCAGAGCCTATCACTTTTTCTTACCACACTAAGATTATAAGTAAATCTGGCAAAACCTGCATGCTATAATATGCTCAAAAATTGGGCTGCAGGAAGGAATGAAGTCATGATGCATGTAATGACATGGATGAACCTTGAGGACATTATGTTGAGCAAAACAAACCAGCAACAAAAGGATGAATATTGTATAGTCTCGCAAATATGAACTAATTATGAGCAAGATCTGGGAGTTAAAAGCGAGAGGACAAGTTTCAAGAGCTAGAGAGCAGAGATTGGAAAACTGTTATTTAAGGAATACCAAATGTTTAATAAAGTTGATGGTAAAGGTTCAGAAATGGACAGTTCAATACTGTGTGGTGGTAGCATAATGTTGTAGGTGTAATTAATTTACAAAATGAGTGTCAGTATGATTAAAAGAGGAAGTCTAGAATCATGCATGTCACCAGAAAGTGTGCCGGTTTGAAAGGATGTATATACCCTAGAAAAGTCATGTTTTAATCTGAATCCCATTTTGTAAAGGCAGCCATTTTATCTAATCCCTATTCAGCACTGTACGCTTGAAACATTAATTAGATCATCTCCCTGGAGATGTGACTCAATCAAGAGTGGCTGTTAAACTGGATTAGGTGGAGATGTGTCTCCACCCATTCCAGGTGGGTCTTGATTAGTTTACTAGAATCCTATAAAAGAGAAAACATTTTGGAGAAAGAGATTCAGAGAAAGCAAAGCAGAATGACATAGCCACAAGAAGCAGCGAGTCCACCAGCCACAAAGTCACAAAGCGACCTTTGGAGATGAAGAAGGAAAATGCCTTCCAGGGAGCTTCATGAAACAGGAAGCCAGGAGAGAAAGCTAGCAGATGATGCTGTGTTCACCATGTGCCCTTCCAGATGACAGAGAAACCCTGTTTGCCACATGCCTTCTCACTTGAGAAATCCTGAACTTCATGAATCAAGGTATCTTTCCCTGAATGCCTTAGATTAGACATTTTCTCAGCCTTAGAACTGTAAACTTGCAACTTATTAAATTCCCCTTTTTAAAAATTCCATTCCTAGTATATTACATTCCGGCAGCTAGCAAACTAGAACAGAAAGCTAGAGGATAAAAACTAGGACTAACTTAGTGAAACCTAGAGTGGACGATAATGGTGGTTAACTGTACAAATACAAGGAAGTTCTTTCATGAACTAGAACAAATGTTACTACTACAAAGTGTCAATAGGGTGGTATATGGGAAAAAATCCAATTAATGCAAACTAAGGTCTACAGCTAACAGTAATATTTTAATATCCTTTCATTAATTGTAACAAAGGTATATACCAAAACAAAATGTCAATAATAGGGAGACATAGGAGCATGGGATTTTTTTTTCGTGGAAGAAATGAGAATGTTCTTATACTGACTGTGGTGGTAAATATATAACTGTAAGTATGCCAAGAGCTGTTGTCTGTACATTTAGGATGGGTTGTATGGTGTATGAATAAAACTTTTTAAAAAAAGAAAAATAAATAAAACTAGGAAGATTGAAAGTCTTCTTTTCTTGCTTCAGATATGTTGGTTTAAAGAAAGGCACTTTCTTGATAATCACGTAAAAATTCTCAGGCTAGGGCGGGCCACAGTGGCTGAGCAGGCAGAGTTCTCACCTGCCATGCTAAAGACCTGGGTTCAATTCCTGGTGCCTGCCCATGCAAAATAAAAAAAATAAAAATTCCCTGGCTAGAACAAAACACATTCCTCAGGTAAACAGATGGTATGAATTCAGGCATCACCATCAGAACTCTTGCTACCTCTTATCATTACTGCTCTACAGCATGGCAGTATTATACCTTAACACCAAGAAGCTTCTCAATCATATTCTGGGTGTACTGTCTCCTCTTTATCCTTCTTTGGTAATTTCTATTGTGTGTAGATCTTTTTTTGGAGTTGGGAGAAAGGTGTTTGGACACTGTAAAGAAAATGGGTAGTAGTGAGAACAAAGCATAGAAGGAATTCTTTAGAATCAGAGAAAGCTGCAGTAATAAGAGTTTTCTGGCATGAGGAGCTTATTTTTTGGCATGTGAATAGACTGAAGTACAGAAATTGACTAACCAAGGCAATAACTAAAAAGAGGGAATTTTGGATTGTTAGGTAAGATAGCAGTAATCTGACTGAGAAGAGCTAGGAAGGCAAAGAATAGCCACATTTGTATTAATAAAGCACACCTGCTTTATTAAAGAGCCGAGGTATGGAAAAGAACATCTCAGCCTTAGCCTAGGGAAGAAAGGAGAAAATCAAGGAAAAACAACTGGAAATACAAAAGGAAAAAGTCAATGAAACGAGAAAGAATTGAGATTTATAATTTTTAAATTCCCTAAATATGCTAAACCAGCTCTTACACCATATTCTCTTTAATGAATTTGTGAATGCATAGACCTAGCAAAGAGCCAGTGGGGCTCAAAATCAAGAGGCCTGGAGAATAGAAAATAATAGTTCAAGATTCTCACTCCTGTGATGCTTGTGTGCCAAAGACTGGAAATAGAGAGTTTTTAAAGGTTGTACCTTATTCTTTTCTACTAACTTGACAGGAAATTCAGAGTGCAGAGCAAATGAAAAAATGGAAAGAGAGACTTGAAAAAAAGTATTATTCTGTAGAAATCCAAGATGACTACCAGCCTGTCACACAACAAGAATTTCGAGAGTAAGCACTTGTTCTAACCAGGCTACTATGAAATATGATTGGGGCTATGAATCACATTTTCCTGAAGCAGAATCTTATTCTGTTGAGATGCCACTGGTATTTGGGTGTGTCTACCATCCCCCTATTTTTTACCCATATTTTAAATTAAGCAAAAAGCACAAGACTGCATTTGATTCAATATAAGGCAACAGTTAGACCACCTGCCTTTATCCCCTATCTCTAAATATTAGGAACTGCCACTGATATTTAATATGCATAGCAGATATTGTTCTCCACAGCCTTCAGAATATAAGATCTATAACTGACCATAGTAGGCATATTTTAGAAGCTTATACTACTATCTTCCCACTCAAAGTACTTATCAATAGGCACTAATAATCTGCTGTCTTGATATCTTGATGCATTTAAGTGAATTACTGACTCATTCTCTACTTCCCTCTAAATTATCTTCTAGGCTCTTTTTATATGCTGTGGAGCTGGAGAAGGAATTACATTATGTCAGTTTAAAATTAAACCGAGTGATGAGAAAGTTTTCAGCTATACAAAATTAAAACAAACGAAGGTGAGGTACAACCAGTGAGCACTTCTAACAAAGACATATTCATGTAATGAATTATTTCCTAAACTTATCCTCATTTCAGACACACCTTAAAAGCACTAAACCACCAAACATTACACTATCCTCAGGGTCAATGATAATCATCAAATAATTTCCAGGAATTAAGCACCCTTAGATGGATCCATGTATACATGGTATGCAATACAGCATGCTTCCGGAATACATACGCATTGGTACACCATGGATTTAAAAATGAGGTTATAAATTCTCGGAAGGTAAAGTACAAAATAATGCTTATAGTTCATAGGATGGGTCTCTTCCTAATTAACAGTTTTCTTACAGTTACAAGAGTACAAGAATTGTTAGTGCTTTCAAGTGCTTCACATATCATGTTCTGACTTCTTTTAGTCACATATAAATTAATAAATGCTTAGGATTCTGGAAATCAGTATATACGATCTCAAGTAAAATAATCCCACCTTAATTCTTCCCAATTTAAAGTCTCCTGAAAAAAGCCAAAGAATAAACTCCCTACCACCTACAGGAATTTCACTAATACCTTCAAACTAGAAACTTAATCATTTCTAGAGTTGCCCCAAATTTTCTGAATATGCTTCCTCAACTACTTAAAAGCAAAATATACTTAAAACAAAGATCTGGGTAAGAGTATTAAGGTCATAAGTCAATCATATTTGAAAAGTGTAGCTGAGGGTGCTGCAAAAATCCTGCTTGGATGACTGGAAAATTGTATATGGTTGGCAAGTTGAAAATCAGAAGGAAACTTCTAATTTTTCTAGGCTGCATCTCCCCTCCTAGAACGGCCACATATTTTCTTAGCCCTAGCAGAATTATTTGATCATAGCACTCAAGTTCCACATTAATAATGCTCAACAGTTCTGGGATTTAAAAACTTGAAAAAAGGTGGGTTTAATCACCACCCACCTTTCTAAAGCTCCTCACTTAAGAGACTATACACTGAGTTTTTAAAAAAGGCTATTTCATTGCAATAAGAAATGCCAACTGTCCTCTGCATTTTCTCCCTAGATATCCAGTGGAATAGACAATACAGTCTTTCCATGCCTTACTACAGCTAGCCCCCAGTGGTTCAATAGCCCTATTGTCCCCACAAATGATCTCTGGTTGGGATAACTCACAGCCTAAGAGCATTAAGGCATGGGAAACACTTGAGGTCTCATTTTTTTTCCTTTTTTAAACATCTAATGTAAAACAAACAAAAAACATTTACAATGACTTGGAACATTAAAGATTAAAGTTCATTTATTACAAAAATCTATACAATGAAGTGCCAGGTACAGCAATGCAATTATACTGGTGGACATATATATCTATATAGTATTTGTATATAGATATACACTTTTTACTTGTACTAAGGTAAAACTATCACAAATTGCCTAATTCTACCACCTACTGTTCAACTATGACACACAATACTATCACATAGCGTAAGTGCTGCCATGCCACTTTTATCTTCTACTTGACAGCCAAACATTAACAACGAATAACAAACATTATGAAGCAGCTGTTAATTCTAAAATGAGACCAGTCAGACCACTGACTTATAAAAATATGGTACTCATATAGATTTAAGCATTATAAAGAAGGAATATATTATTTAAAACATTTAAATAGTGCATATGGACATTTGTGCATGTGGTATATAAAACACAAACATTCATATAAAACATACAGTGCACATTGAATGTAATGTTGCAATACACTCCCATCTAGTGAGTGGAAATTAACTGAAATGTACACTGTGGGATGGATTCAAATCAAAATGATACAGCTTTTGGCGGTTTCAATTTCACTTTTTAAAGTATACCTTATGAATGACTTAGATGTATCAAAAGGAAACCATATGAAGAGAGCTGGATTTTTTAGTGCTGTTTTATTTCCCAACTACATGTTCACTACCACGGGACTTCACCCCACCCTCCCCACCAAAAGGCATTGCACAAACAGTGAAATGTTAAATACTAGAAAAACACTATTCATTATGAAGCTACTTCATGTGCTTACTATGTAATAGTGCCAGAAGTCTAAGGTTCATGCTTCCCTCACCTAATTAAAGGATGTTATAAGTCTGCTTTTGTATGGAACAAACTGTTAATATTAGCAAGAAAACCATGCATGAGTCACTGCATGCAAAACATGGCCACAAAGTGAAACACTCATCAATCCGAAAAAGCACCAGGAAAAAAATAACACTTAGATTAAGCCTGACCAGAATCTGTTTTTAATGATTACTATTTTTGTTAGCACAAATAAATTAACCACTCTGTGAAAATGATTAGCAGAATGATACTAGGAGAGTACCTAAAGTCAGGCAAAGCCAAAGAAAAAAGATATGCTTAAGAGTATATAAGGGGCATACCACTACACATCCTGTCACCACCTGTTTTAAACAGCAAAAGGTGGTCCATTAAAGGGTGTTTCTGCATGTGAATTTTGCTTATTAAAAGAGGAAAAAAAAAACAGCGATGGAACCCCGAGGGTACATGTAAAAATGCAGTGGTATTAGCCCTTGTTTAGAATAGACTAACTTTAGGCATAATAATTATTTTGCCAATTTAGGCTCACTTGATTGAATACACAAATCTGAGCACCATCAGATTCCCTTACATACTGACATGGCTATTTTCTCACGTTATCTGAAAGGGGATGGGGGAACAATACAGTATCTGATCCAGACAAATCACTTCACCACCAGCTGATAAACAGTAACTGAGGAAATAATTACTTAAGTCCCATAGGCAGCACGTGATATGATTTCTGTATGTGATATGTGATGTGTGGTGTGTATTTACCATACTCAGCAACGTCACTTTTTGGTCTACCCACTGTTATTTTCATCAGGAGCTATGTGACCATGAATTGTAAGATTTTGCCAACATACTGCCCTGTGAGTAAGTGTCACTTTGGGAATTAAACAGAAAGGTGTTCCACAGTAGGACTTGAAATTTCAGTTTGATTTTGGTTTCTAAGAAAACATATAACAAAGTTGCATATGTGCCCTTTTATAGGCTTTTCTTTGATCTTTTCAGTCACTCTGTTAAAAAAAAAAAGGGCAACTGAAGAATTCAGTGTGGTGTGAAGATTTTCCTCTCAATTTTCTTCAGTAATGAAAAAACAGTAGGTAATAATAAAAAGCTTGTATTTCCAAAGTTCTTGAAGTTGAAGGGATAAAATTCTAGTCTTTTGGGAACAGGATGTATCTGTAGTACAATGCAATGAAGGAAACTGCATTTTTGCGAAAGGTGGAGAGGACAGTCTGTGGTTAATATGGAACACCACATAAGCTCCCTAGAGAGGGCCTACTTACCCTCCCCATCATTTCTTTAGTGGCACCACAACCAAGTACAAAATGAGATTCTCTGTGTGCCTGACAAAATGAACTCAAGTACCAACCAAGTACACACGATGACAGCTTCAGGGAATATAATTGATTTTATGATGTTTTCTAGGAGCATATTTTATATGGATTTTGAAGAATCTTGTTTGCTGATAAGAACTTCAAGAAGCCTAAGCTTGGCTTTAATTTTCTTGTACTCCCTGTACTCCTCAAGTACTGGAACACGATCCTCCTTCTGGGCATTCCTAGGGAGAAAAAAAAAACAACAAACTGTTAATATTCTAGAGATTATTTGAAAATAAAGACCCAGAAGTTGTTGTAATGTGAGACAATGTTGTCAAATAAAAAACTGCTTTGCAACAGAAAAATTATTGGACTAATTCCTCCAACCCCAAGGAAGTTTCCTAAAATATTATTTTTTATGAACTGCTCTGCTGATAAAGTTAAGTAGTGTTATCCTTCCTATCAATGATCAGTGTAGATAACTAGAGGTAACCAAATATTTTAATAAGATATCCACTGCTAAATTCTGCCATGTCTGTTAGTGTTATATAAGTGCTAAAGGACTACATTGAGTCATTTCATACATTTCAGCTTCAATAAATTGAAATGTAAAATTAAAACATCTTTAAGTACAGCATAAGAATAGTTTTCCCACCTTCTATTAATGACCCAACTTAATCCAGTTTAATCACTATATAAAGCATCAATCCTTTCTAAGTATAATTATGAGCAAAAAATTTTTCCAATAAGTCAAAGAATTAGAAGGTACTTGAAAACACAATCCAACACCTTAACTATATATGCCAGCATATACATGAGACTCTCAAAGAAGAGGGAACTAAGTAAACACATTTGGGAATGTGCACTGTAGCTACTTACTTGGTACAACCACCCAGGTACTTAAAAAAATATATTTCTGAGGCCAGAGAATTTAACCCTCATTTCTGGCCAACAGCTGGAACGCATGATATTTTTCTAACTTTTTTTTGGTATGCTGCGCAGTGAGGGTCACATTTCATTCTTTTCTATGTGAATATCCCATATCACAGCACCATTTGCTGTTTTTTTTTTTGTCTGGAGTGCATGGCCTGGAATTGAACCTGGGTCTCACATGGCAGGTGCAAATTCTACCACTGGACTACCTGTGCACCACATCACCTTTTCTTACTTTTAAAAAAGCCCAGCAGTGCCAACTGTGCATTTCTCAGTTAGATAAAGGCACATGCCATATTGTATTACAGAAGCCACATGACTGCCACACTGTTATACAACCTTGAAAATGGACACCCTGGAACACGAGGCCAAGGACACAAATGGACATTTACACACCAATGTTTATAGCAGCATTATTAACAATTACCAAGAGATGGAAACAGCCAAAATGTCCATCAACAGAGAGTTGGCTAAACAAACTGTGACATTTACATAAGATGGAATATTATGCAGTTGTAAGACAGAATAAAGTTATGAAGTTTGTAACAACATGAATGGACCTTAAGGACATTATGCTGAGTGTGATTAGCCAGACACAAAAGGACAAATACTGTATGGTCTCACTGATATGAACTGACACTAGTGAATAAACTTGGAATATTTCCTTGGTAACAGAAACCATCAGGAGATAGATATAGGGTAAGATATTGGGTAATGAAGAGATACAGATTGTGCAACAGGACTGAATATAAAAACTCAGAATTGGACAGCACAATACTACCTAACTGTAATGTAATTATGTTAAAACACTGAATGAAGCTGCATGTGAGAATGATAGAGGGAGGAGGGCTGGGGACATAAATGAAATCAGAAAGAAAGATAGATGATAAAGATCGAGATGGTATAATCTAGGAATGCCTAGAGCGTATAATAATAGCGAAATGTACAATGCACAAATTTTAAAAATGTTTTTGCATGAGGAAGAACAAAGGAATGTCATTATTGCAGGGTACTGAAAATAGATGATAATACTTTAAAATGTCACCTTATGTGTGAGACTAAAGCAAAAAATGTTTGTTATAAAATTTAGATTTTGACTAGAGCATTTCCTAATATAACTCATGTAGATAGTTTGATTGAATGTCATAAGTACTTGGAATCTCAGATAGGACATGAGATTTTGTTGGTTTGTCCAGAGTGATACCCCGATGAATCCCAGAGTGATTTGATCAGTGACTGGAAAAGTATTTGCAAGCCCCCTTCGGGGAATGGTGAGAACGGGGAGAAATTCAACTTCCCCAAGTTGAATTCTTGATATTCCCACAAGCAGTGTGGACAACCAAAGCTATAGGCTGAGCCCCCAGTCTGGGGGTTTGTTCATATGAAACTTAACCCCACAAAGGATAGGTCAAGTCTGCTTACAATTTAGGCCTAAGAGTCACCCCCAAGAGAGCCTCTTTTGTTGCTCAGATGTGGCCTCTCTCTCCAGTCAACATGACGAGCAGTCTCACCACCCTCCACCTCTCTGTGTGGGACATGACTCCCAGGGGTGCGGACCTTCCTGGCAACATGGGACAGAGATCCTGGAATGAGCTGAGACTCAGCATCAAGGGACTGAGAAAAACCCTAGAATGAGCTGAGAATTAGCATCAAGGGATTGAGAGAACGTTCTCGACCAAAGGGGGAAGAGTGAAATGAGACAAAGTGTCAATGGCTGAGAGATACCAAACAGAGTTGAGAGGTTATCCTGGAGGTTATTCTTATGCATTAAGTAGATATCACCTTGTTGTTCAAGATGTAGCGGAGAGGCTGGAGGGAACTGCCTGAAAATGTAGAGCTGTGTTCCAGTAGCCATGTTTCCTGATGATGATTGAACAAAGATATAGCTTTCATAATGAGACTCTGTGAATGTGAAAACCTTGTGTTTGATGCTCCTTTTAGCTACTATATCAACAGAAGAGTAGAACATATGGAATAAAAATAAATACGGGGAACAAATGTTAAAATAAATTTAGTTTGAAATGCTAGTGGTAAATGAAAGCGAGGGGTAAGGGGTATCGTATGTATAATCTTTTTTTTCTCTGTTATCGTTTTATTTCTTTTTCTAAATCGATGCAAATGTTCTAAGAAATGATGAATATGCAAATATGTGATGATATTAAGAATTACTGATTGTATATGTAGAATGGAATGATATCTTAATGTTTTGTTTGCTAATTTTTTTAATTAATAAAAAAAGTTAAAAAAAAAAAAAAAAGGACACCCTGGAAAGACCCAACATGCAGCGATGCAGCCTGCTTTCAGTATATAAATTAAGAATCTAAACAAGTTCATTATGGGTACCGTTTCTAAATAAAGAGAAACCCCTCATTTTGCAACTTCTTACAAGGGTAAGGACACAGAATTAACATAAAATTACTGCCACTCAATCAAGGTTCCCTAAGACAATTCTGAAATATTTTACCAAATATTGTTTACTCCAGCTCTGATTTTTCCTTACCACTAAAAACAGGACTGCAAGTGTATAAGAATGCTTTTAAAATTTTACTTTCAAAGCTAACATCCTAACATGCAGAATTCATATTATGTTATTCCATATTCCTTTATTTTAACAAAACGGCACTCACGAATGAAAGGGAAAGAAGGCTAAATTTTGTGATGCAAAACAAACCTTCCATTTTGTTGATAAAATGTGTCTTCAAATTCCCGTAATGTTTTACGTAGTTTCTTTTTTTCAGCTCTGGCTTTCCAAAGTTGTTCCAGTAATTCAGGCCTAAGAGTAAAATAGAAGAAAAATATACCGAAAGGGAACTGTTGTTTATTATATTCTTAACAGTGGTTCTAATCCTGGTTGCAAATTAAAATCAGCTAGGGTGTTTTTAGAACACACGAATGCCTAAACTTCATCCCAGACCAATTAAATTATAATTGCTGATGGGAAGACCATCAGCAATGGTAAAAATCTTAAAAAAAAAAAAATCTCCCAAGAAAATTTTAAAGGGTAGCCAGGCTTGAGAACCACTGACATACACTATATATTCCACAGGTGAAAAAGTTAATATAGAACAAACAGATACACTCTCAGTTGGTTCCTGCACTTGTTATGCATCAAGTGTAGGATTTTACTTTTTTAAATATCTGAAACAAATGAATTTGTATAAAGAAGATAGAATAGATATGTGGAAAATCACACTTTAAATGCTCAATTATTTAACATTAAATTTCTAGGCATATAAATTTTGTTATACAAATAAGCTAAAATCACAGGCCAGCATACATACATAGAAGCTGCTCTAGTACTTGACAATCGGAGATCCAGTGCCAGTTTTTCTTGATTTTCTTCAACATCAGATTCTGAGTTTTCCAATGAACTTGAAAACGACTGTGCCTGCATAGCAGTTTTCAAGATATCACTTAACTCAGATGACAGACTAACACTATCTTCTTCTTCCTCCTAAAAAGATATTCAAATAGAGAATCAAACAGGCCCTTTCAGCTTTTCCTTTAGGATTAGAGAATCAGTTCTCTAAAGAATTACCTTGATTTCTTCAAAAAAATGTGCAGTTTCTCCTTCTATGATTGGCTGTAACATCTGACCCCTTCGTTTAGTGGATGGAGATCCCTGTAATAATCAACAGTATAAACGGTTTACATTTTAAGTATTTAAAAGTGTTCAGTCAGAAAGCATACTTTAGCTTCACTTCACTACTGCACAAACATTAAACTTTATTTTTAAAATCTTAACCATACACTTAAAAATTCTTTTAGGAATTCCGTAATAAATTTTTTAGTATATTTTCTTTTTATGTATGCAGAACAGTGATATATGGTAATTTATGTATAAAGAAGTCTAAAAGAGCTCATTCAATAAATATTTTTAAAATTCTAAATTACAAGAAAGCATTCAGTTGGTAACCTTTTTCTTTTTAACAACAGCTCTTATTTGGTGTGTGGATATCTTAACATTAAAAAAAGTTTTATTGAGATATAATTCAGAAACCATAAAACTCACTCTTTTAAAGTGTGCAACTCAATGATTTTAGTATATTCATAAGGTTATGCAACCATCACTTCTATTGAATTCCATAACATTTTCATCACCCCTAAAAGAAACCCCATACCACTCAGACTTCTAGCTCCTCAGTCCCGGGCAAACAGTAATCTATCTCTGTATGGGTTTCCCTATTCTGGACATTTCACATATAAATGGAGTCATACAAAAATATGACCTTTTATACAAATAAACTAGATCATATAGACTCCTAAATATTACTGTCTACCATAAAGATAAAGACTCAAACACTGTTAAGTGTTTGTAGCAGCAAAATTCATAACTAAAAAATGGAAACAAGTCAAATGGCTATCAACTGACAAAGGGGTATTTGTTTAGCATAATATTTTCAAGGTTCACTCATGTTGTAGCATATATCAGAACATCATTCTTTTTATGGCTGAAAAATATTCCATTGAATGGATACCCCTAAGTATCTGCTTGAGTCTTTATCTTTATGGTAGACAGTAATATTTAGGAGTACATATGATCTTAAAAATCTTTCAGTTCTCTTGGGTATATACCTAGGAGTGAAATTGCTAGACATATGGTAACTCTATGGTTAACTTTTTAAGAAACTGCCAGACTGTTTACCAAAGTGGCTATACTGTTTTACATTCCCATCAGCAGTGTACGAGCATTTCAATTGCACCACATTCCTGCCAGCACTCATTCTCTTTTTACAGTCATCCTAGTAGGCATGAAGTGGTACCTCACTGTGGTTTTGATTTGCATTTTCCTAATGATGTTGATCATCTTTTCATGTGCTTATTGGCCATTTGTATACATTCTCTGGAGAAATTCGTTTCTAATCCTTTGCCCATTTTTAAATTGGGTTACTTATCTCTTACTATTGAGTTGTAAAAGAGTTTTTTTAATATACCTTAGATACACGTTGCTTATCAAATATATGATTTGCAAATATTTTCTCCCATTATGCAGGTTGTCTTTTCATTTTCTCAATGGTGTCTTTTGAAGCACTAAAGTTTTTAATTTCGCTGAAGTTGAATTTGTTTTCTTTTGTCACTTGTGTTTTGGTGTCATATATAAGAAAACACCTAAATTACCTAATCCAAGGTCACTGAGACTTAGTCCTATAGTTTAAGAGATTTATAGTTTTAGCTCTAAAATGTATGTCTTTGATCCATTCTAAGTTAATTTTTTTATAAGGTGTAAGTTAGGGATCTAACTTCCTTCTTTTGCATGTGGATATCTAGTTGTTCAAGCACGATTGTTGAAAAGATTACTTATTCTTTCCCTTTAACATTGTTTTCGTTTAACCATATCCTTTTAGACTGCAAATTTTTCTTTACATTAGACAGGCCTATTTAGGAGTCCATAAGAGCTACAAAAGCTTCAAAAAGACTTAGTTTTCAAAGACAAACCTGTGGGATATTAAAATGGTTTTCATGAAGCACTTCAAAGACTATTTACCCTACTATGAAATTATGAAAATGTCAATAACACACAAAAATATCTTGTGACCAAAGGGAAATATCTGTATTAAATTGTCTTAGGTGCGGCACACTTATCCACTGTTGGTGGGAATGTCAAATGGTGCAACCACTGTGGAAGGCAGTTTGGCGGTTCCGCAAAAAACTGAATATAGAATTGCCATACGACCCAGCAATACCATTGCTAGGTATCTACTCAAAGGACTTAAGGGCAAAGACACAAACGGACATTTGCACACCAATGTTTATAGCAGCGTTATTTACAATTGCAAAGAGATGGGAACAGCCAAAATGTCCATCAACAGACGAATGGCTAAACAAACTGTGGTATATACATACAATGGAATATTATGCAGCTTTAAGACAGAATAAACTTATGAAGCATGTAATAACATAGATGGACCTAGAGAACATTATGCTGAGTGAGTCTAGCCAAAAACTAAAGGACAAATACTGTATGGTCCCACTGATGTGAACCAACATTCGAGAATAAACTTGGAATATGTCATTGGTAACAGAGACCAGCAGGAGTTAGAAACAGGGTAAGATAATGGGTAATTGGAGCTGAAGGGATACAGACTGTGCAACAGGACTAGATACAAAAACTCAAAAATGGACAGCACAATAATACCTAATTGTAATGTAATTATGTTAAAACACTGAATGAAGCTGCATCTGAGCTATAGTTTTTTTGTTTGTTTGTGCCTTTTGTTTTTTTTCTTTTTCCTTTTCTTTTTTTTATTATTATATTTTTATTTTTTTCTTTATATTAACATTCTATATCTTTTTCTGTTGTTTTGCTAGTTCTTTTCCTAAATCGATGCAAATGTACTAAGAAATGATGATCATGCATCTATGTGATGATGTTAAGAATTACTGATTGCATATGTAAAATGGAATGATTTCTAAATGTGTTAATTTCTTTTTTTCTTTAATTAATAAAAAAAAATTTGTCTTAGGTGAGAATATGTATTACACAGGATTCCTTGTTAAACAAAAACATTGTATCTGAATAAAATAGTGTTTTAGGTAGCCAACTAGGCTGTAGGAGGCATATGAAGATGAGTTTTAGAGTTTCAGATTTGTTCCTTTTAAAATGAGGAAATTTAAAATGAGGAAATTTAAAATGATCAGTTTATACTATACAAATATAAAATAAAAAAACTCATGTCTTTCCAAAGACTTGAATTTAAATATAAAGAGCCAGGCATGGAGTCTGAAATACAGGGTTTTATTTCTGCCTTCTTCCATTAGAAACTAGATGACCTTGAACACATCACATCACCACCATTTAAGCCTCAGTTTCTTCATTTGTGAAACGAGGCTATGGTTTTCTACCTACTGTGACAAACTGTAAAGATTTAATGACATAATCATATATAAAAATGAGCTTGGGGAGACAGTGGTACATACACATTTACTATTAGTGTCCCATCTTTTTTAAAATCAGTGTTACCTTACATACATACGTTTTCTTCGTTGTCTATGTATTTCTCCAAAGTTCTATCACAATTCATTTTAAAGATGTACTTCCATGATAAAATGAACTAATTATTTGCTTGTTTTACTTACAAGGATAGGAGTGATACTAGCTCTTGTCAGCATTTGTTTTACAAGTCTGTATCTATCATAGAGAGGTTTAACAATGTATCTTTCTTCCCTTGTCACCTGAAGCAAGAAAAAAAGGAAATCACTTAGTCATCAGAAAATATTTTAAATAAGTAGGCATGCAGGGAAGTGTAGGAAACGATGCTCTACAAAACAGCTCTGAAGAACGTGGACCAGAGAGGCAATTCTTTTTTCTGACAGTAAATTAAATCATTTATGCAAGAGAGGCATTACCGGCCTTCCATGCTGACTTTCATAGTACAGAAGACTTTTCTGGAGAGAAGCTTTTTCCTCTACCAAATGATCCTTTGTCATTTTCTAGGAGGGAAAAAAAAAATCCCCTTGGTACCATTATTATTATTATTCTCACCCCCACAATGTAAACAAATAGGCTGAGAGGGCAGCACATATATAATATGCCAGCCTAACCCAGATTACTCAGAATGCATTCTTTGCTTATGGATCTGCAGGCAACACTTTACAGTTTCCTGCAGAACCCGTTCTTCTAATAAGTAGGTAACAACCTCCTCCAGTGGCTTGATTTATATTTTATCTGGATAAACTACTGTAAATACCGGGTTTGTGACCATGGGCAAGTTACTTAACCTCTTTGTATTCAATATCCTAATCTATAGAATGGGCATATTACATACTACCCCATAGGGCTCTAATGAAGACTAAAGGATTACAACATTACAACAATGCTTAACACATTTAAATACTTGTTATTTCAAGCTATACATGGCCTTTTATTAGCATCAAGACTGATGTATACATACACACATACACACCACTTCTGGTCTGCTGATAAAAGCACGCTTCTGAATCTGCATTGCATATTCAGAGGAGCAGACTCAGGCCAGTCATACTATGCAGAGAGGTCTAACCCACTATGGGTGATAATTTTGCTTCAGGGGAATCTAAATGCTACTCTGGACAAAAACCATAGCTCAAGATTACTTTGATATCTTCTGGAAGACATCTCGCCACACGTTTTTCTTTCAACCTTTTTAGAATAAGTTCAAGTGTTGCTTCCTTAGATGGCTTCTTCTCTTTCTGAATGACCCTAGATTCTTCTTCATTCTCTTCATCTTCATGGTCTAGAGAAGAGCCAAAGCTTTTTGGAAGAGTGTTACTACGTGGACGTGTCTGAGGTACAAATTCTCCATCAGAGTTTTTATGTTTTGCATCTACATTTCACAACCAAGAAAACAGACCAATAATTGTGATTTTAACTAAAATGTGCTTAAGGTCAAGAGTAATAAACAAGATATATACATTAACAGCACACAGCCTTGGATATTTAAATTACAAATGCAGCAAGACAGCTATACTACTTATTGTTTCAACCACTGTTCGTAGGAAGTCTACCATAAGGCAAAATATGCAGCTAAGTATTGGAGATATAGTAGTAAACAAAACAGACATGATCCCTGTTCTCATGGAATGTCAACTCAGGGAAGGAAAAACAATAACCAAGTAATCAGATTAATAAAATAATTTCAAAGAGCAATAAATGCTGTAAGGAAGATAAAACAGGACAGTGTTAGAGTGCTAAAAGGAGTGAGCTCTGTGGATAAGCAACTACACCGGCTAGGACTGACAGAGAAGGCCCTTTTAAAATTGTGACAGCTGAGTTGAGTATGAAAAGATAAGAAGGCGCTAATCTAACACGGAAGTTTAAGGGGAAGAGCATTACTTCAATTTAGCTCAATTTAGGCAACAGTCAGTGCTAAAGGTCCTAAGGCTTGGCTTATTTGAGGGACAGAAAATGCAAAGAAACTGATATAAAATGTGCTAAACACCAGTGCGTTGGGCCCTGACGACCCAGGTAAGAGTATGAACTTCATTCTAAGTGGAAAGGGAAGCCCACTGAAGTGCTTTGAATTTTCTGAAAGTAACATGATTTTTAAAAGATAATTCAGCTGCTAAGCAAAGAATGGACTACAGTACAGTAAGAGTGAAAGAAAACTGGAAAGTTGGTTAGGTGACTAATGCTAGTCAACTTAATAAACCCAGTTGAGGTAATGAATTTGAATGATGGTTGGAAACTGACTTTAAACAAGGAAATGTGGGATGGATAGAATTTGTGGGGGAAAATAATATCCTAAAGAAGAGTTGAGAGAATTAATTTTAACTGCAAGAATGTAAAGTCCGTGACAGGAGGGAATGTATATTGTTCACTGCTACATCCTCACCATTTAAAAAATACCTGGCACCTAAGAGATACTAAAATTTTGTTGAATAAATCCAAATGAATAAACCAAAATGACAATAACCCACACTTGGCATAGATAATTCTTAAAAGTATTAACAATTACTGAAGGGATACTTACTAAACACTATAAAGTAAATATACTTAATAACTGCTACACTAGACCAATCCCCAGAAACACAAGTCACAAGTTTTTGATTCAAGAAGACTTACGATTTAGTCTCTGCAGTATTAAGTGATTCATTATGATTAGACAATCTTAGATGAAATACCCAGCAAAACATCAGTGAAAATACCTACTAAAAAACCAACACTGCTTAATATTTTAAATATATTTCAGGTGAACTTTTTAATATCAATTCACCTACAAATGCACAATCCATAGCACCTTTCAAGAGTATTACTAATGAAAACACAGGAAAGACATTGAGATTTCCTATTTCAATATGCAATTTTGGCTTAAATGAGTAAAAAGACACTCTTTTTTTGGCCATATAGTGCTCAAGATTAAAAATTATTTAAAAAGACTATATAATTCTCATAGACTGTTATATAGAACATTTAAAAAATGCAAATATATTACAAAATGGCATATTTTATACCTTTAATTTGCTTCCGCAGTTTAGTAAGCTCTGTCATCCATTTTAATACCTTTGGATTGGCTGCAATATCACTGTAGGAGGGCTGAAAAATTTTAAATGGAATCACTGACACCTTTGTGGTAAGCAATGATTACGTTTATTTATGTCCAAATAATATTTTACAGCTCCCACAGCAAAGATTTCACTCAATCCTCATTTCATCTTGTATTATTTTAAGTAAGTGGGGCAGGATATTAAGGAAAGCTCTCCCAGAGCAGGGTCTAGTTAATTGGCAGAGGTCAGAATTAAATATGAGACTTCTGACTCCAAGTACAGGTCTCTTTCTATGTCAAATGTTCTAATAATTACTAAAACAAGCACACACATTCTCTTCTTGATACTTGTGGCTTTTGAGGGAACAGAAAAAGCATTAATGTGATTTGTGAATGTCAATTATTTGCTCTACAAAACTTTTTAAGCTGTTTTGCCAGCGGAAATATAAAGATGCAAGGTGCAATGGCTAGAACATTGGCCTGGAAATTAGGAGGCTAAGGATCTACATTCCTCTCTCAGGACAGAGCTGGACTAAGGCTCTTCCATGACCCTCCTCCCAGTTCTACTGTTAGATCAAGCTCATGGTGGGCAATACTGTAAACGTACCTTGCTATTTCTTTCCCTTTCAAACTGTTCCTCATATTGTCTGATCTTTTTCTGAAGTTTCTTTACCAACTGATATGGTGTTCTATCTTCTCTTTTCTCATCCTTTGAAGTAAAGGATGATCTTCGAATCCTGAATTAAAATTAGAGGCCAAGACTGTGTATTAAATTTTCAAGTGTCATCACCATTACCTCTTATTGCCCTGATGTAATCTGACACTACTATGAAAAAGCTTATCTTTAAAGGGAAATTAAGTCCCTAATTCTAAGAGATAGGGAGTAAAAAGAAACTTACTCTATAGTGTTTGAGATCACAAAATTAGCTTATTTTCACACAGTAGTAGTGAAAACAGTCTGAAATTATTCAAAAGTCACTCAAAGGCAGAAAAGAAACAGACCTATCAGCTCAGAAATGTTTTGGTGTCTAAACCACAAAGGAAAGTTTCTGACATTCAGAGTAAGTTTTGACAATAAAAACATCAAGAACTACTGAGCTTCACTTGTTGCTACCTCTTCAGAGTTCTATATTTCAGTTGTGAATGAATGAATGAACATATGAGTGAACGACTACATCACAAGGAAAAGCTTTTCTATTAGAGCACAAACCCCAATTCAGTGAATTCAGAATTTAATAGAGAGGAGCCAAAAAAGTAAAAATAACACGAAGTGCTTTATGAAATAGGGAAAAAAGCTTGAACTGTAGATCTGGAGGACTAAGTCTTTCAGAGGACCTGGTACTTAATAACAATTACCTCTCTAAGTGCCTAGAAATCATATACCTAGCAAAAGAAAGTGCTTTAGATGAGGAATCCAACGTTTCTGGATCATGTAGGAAACGCTGGCTTTGCCCAAAATCTAAACTACGGTGTGATAATACTGGAGGACAGTCCTCTTCCAAAGGATGATGAGTCATTCTTCCAGCTTGTGGAGAGAGCTGAGCTTCTCCAGATTCAGAATCCTCCTGCCAAGACTTAAAAGCAGGAAATGGCTCTGTAAAACAAACACAAAAAATAGCATCATGGATCTCTTGGGCCCACATAGAAAAAAAGTCACAAAATATCAGTCGTATGTTCTTTAAAGCATATCCTAATGTATAATTTATACGGTATTACATATATTTTTGAAAACAAGGGATATAAGGATCCTCATGAAGTCTATCATAATTTTAAATTATCTGAGCTTCATTTATTGATTCATAGTTCTATTTTAACATAAAGAAGTACCCCTTAAATTTCTGAACATAATGGTAAAGCAAGAAAGGACACTGTCAAGCTCTTTAGAATTACGTTAAATGTTATTTTTCAAGGCAGGAAAAGCCTTCACTTACAAATAACAAATATTTAACCGGTCCTAAGTTAGAATTTAACTTAAGAGCCAAATCATACCAGGTGAATCAAGTGTACCTCACTCTTGAGTGGCTATGTTAAGACAATGTGGAAGTTTTTTCCCCATTCAAGAGGCTACAAAGAATACTCACCATATGGAGCTCTCTGACGCCATAAGAATTCTAACATTTCTGCAGGAGAAGCTAACTCACCTGGTCTCTAACATTAAACTGTAATGGTTATCTTCTGTTAGGGGATTCCTATACTTACGTCTAACATATATTTTAATAAACACCCAACAGTAGTATGAAAACAAAACTTAATAGCACTTGTCCTTCTTAAGCACATTTCATTGTACTGTATTTATCCTTTATGTTTTCAAATGAAAAGTATGCTAATATATTTGATGGTTTTGCACACAGAAAGCTTGATTACATATAGAACACATACAAATATACACACAATCCACATACATACCCAAATTGCAAAATTAACTTCAGCATTACTAGAGACCAGGAAAGGGAAGGGTAGGGGGAATTTTTCCATCTACTCATTAGCTTTATTTGTAATTATTATTTAAAACTTTGATGCAACAGCTATTAATATTAGCAAATATGAGTTTTTAAGTATTTCTGAATGGAAAAATGGCTTGACAGTGTTAAAATTAACGAGTGATGTTTTCTTTTCGTTCACACATAGCAAAGGATTGCTGCTTAAGTAGGTAATTACATGTAGGCAATTAGTAATTTAAAACATTACATTTTTACACAGTAATAAGAACATAATTTAGTTTGCTTTTGAAGCCCAGATCAATCTGATAACTAAAACTTGGGTACAAAGTGTGCAACTCCACAATAAATCCAGCAATAAAGTGATTTTCAAAACAACCCTTCTACCTGCTTCCCAGTGAAAAAGCAACTGGTAACAAATATTTTATGAGAAATCTCCTGTTTTGTGAAAAGAAGATGTAACAGAAACAACTCTCTCTGGGCATTATTTTTAACCCAGAACAGTGTTCCTGGGATTTAGGGGGGGAGCAGGAGAAGGGCTAATAATAAGCAAAGTGAACCATAAAAAGGCAAAAAAAAAAAAACAAAAAAAACTAAACTATGGTGAACCATACTTACCCTCCCCATCTCTCTGCAGATGCATTGTTTTGAAATCAATGAGGGGAAAAGTGATAGGGCATGATGCTAATAAAATGGAAAAAATGGCAAAAAATACTAAAGTGAACACACAGCACAGTCAGAACAAACCATACACATAACTAACACAAAGCCAAAGATCCCAAAAATATTTCCCTAAAATCAGTTAAATATTCTACTCAAAAACTTTATTCAAAGAGATTTACTACTAACCAAATTTTAAAAACAAACCCAAACATACATTTCCATTTTAGCAAGCAAGGCAAAAAATCAAAGTAGTGCAGTTTATTAAAACTCAAACAATAAAACTAAAGAAAGGGAAGCGCCTAACCAAATTCTGTTTGAAGCTTTTCAGTACTATTGATCTGACAGAAAAAAAACTCCTTTAATTGACTCTTTGAAAAGATTCTATTATATTTCATTCCACTGTGAGCAGGAGAGAATACAAAGGAAAGATGGTGCCCATTTCCATTAAAAGCCAAGATTCTTTGAACAGCTACTACAGATGTATTCTGGTGGTAGTCATGTGCTTGCTAACAGAATTTTGCTACCTATCCTTTGAGCAATACAAAAAATAAAAACTACATACTTAGAAATTATAAGAGTCACGTCAAACAAGGTATATATTTTGATTTCAAGGAGTCCTGGGTCTAATATAATTTGGTCTCTAAAGGAAGACTGTTCTATTTAGAATATTCTAAAACTCCTTGTTGTGGAAAAATATTCCAAATATTGGTAGGCAAAGTTGGAAAGAACATCATGGTCTGCAACCAACTACTTTACCAAGGCCCAAGGCCCAAAGCCGGGAAGTTTACTCAGGTGTCTACTCCCTTTGGCTTTCTGAGTCACTGACCCCGATTCCTGGAAGACTCGTAGGAAGCCTACAGGGTCTTGTCACTAGTGCTGAATCAGGTGATTAGCACTAGTTAAGCACAGAAAATTAGGGATAATACCCATATGTTATATTACAAGCTGTAGGAGGTAGATTCTGATTAGAAAAAAAAAAAAAAGGGCACCAAGGCTCAGGTTCCCTTTGGAGATGCCTCCAGAAAGCTAAAGATACATAGAGAATGTCTAGTCTCCCTTAGCAAAGGGAAAACAACTTCTCTTCTATGCTTAAAACTTAAGATCAGGACCTCCAGGGTAAAGACTGTAAATGGCTATTTGTTTGCATCCTTTAAGGAGAAGTAGCATAAATGTGTTATCAGGCTCCCAATCTAATCTTTCAGAGACTCCTTTTCCACTGATGTTCTGAGGATGCCCTGTTGACCACCATTTCTTTTCAGTGGCTATGCCAGGATAAACAAGTTGAAAGGACATCTGATCTTCACTGCTCTAGGGAGCATCTTCATAAACAGGTAACATCCTTGATAATTCAGAACCAAGCAAAAGAAAGACACATTTTCCAATTTAGTCTAGTTTAAGACACATAATATGCCATAGTACACACCAAACATCTAGACCAAAAAAAGGGAGTGGGGGGTGATGGCAATAAAGATTGGCACAAAACTTTAAAAAGAATTAACTAGATCTTAAAAAAAAAACAACAAACCTCCATCTATAATCAGATGTAGACTTAAAGTGGTAAAAGGTGTCCCTGGCATTGGCAATGCAATTCTTCTTGCTACTTTTTGCCACTCCAAGTCATCAGATTACTGGCCAAAGGTGAGATAATCCAGGAATTCTTCACCAAGTGAACAAATATTTATCTCTAAAGATTCCTGAGTTGTCTCAGTGTCTTTTTACTTAAAAGGGAATGTGATCCAGAATAACTCCTGGATCCAAATTTGTTGCTTGCTTTTTCCCCCCAATATTTTATTTGAAACTTTACAAATACGCAGCAAAATGCAAAGAATTCTAGTTAACATACTAATCATCCATACTAATCATCTAGATTTGACTATTAAACATTTTACTATATTTGCTTTATAACATTTAGCTACCCTACTAACCAGCTTATTTTTTCCTGGATTTCCAAGTTAACCTCAGGTTTCACTACACTTTCCTCTTAACAATTCAGAATGAAAATCATTCACTGAAATTTAATATTTGTTTACAGATTTTTTCTTTTGATGTAAAAAGGAAAATTTTATCCAATTAAGTACAAAATCTTCTGTGTACAACTGCTGAGTTAATACATATATACACCCACATTGCTTGCTTTTTAAAATTTAAATCTCTTCTCTCCTTTGCACAAATTACAAGAGTAAGCTCCTAGCCCACTCCCACTTTCATAACCCTTTATAGGGATACTGTACATATTTACTTAGAAGTACCTTTGAAGAAAGCATTTTAAAAAAGAAGAAGAAAATGTACCACTGATAATCATAAGGAAAAGGTAGCCATAAACTCTGTTTAAACTGGTGAGGTCCCCAATCCCTAACATAGAGACCTTGCAAAGATGCAAGGTGTCTCTAACATCTGGTTTAATAGCTAACAAAAGCCTACCCTGGGGTGATTTTATTTTTTTAATCAGCTCTAACTTCCATCTTCAAAGCTAATGGGTCAGATCACAGTTGCCCAATAATCTCATTGGTATATGTAAGTACAAATAAACACAACTCATCTTATATGAAAGGGAGAAGAAAAGATCAAGATGAATATGACTGTCCAAAAACGGGCAATAATCTCATTACTGCTTTAGTTACAAGTAATATATTAGTAAAATAATATGTGTGGATAAAATTACCTTCCCATTTATCACCATCAGAAACATTCTTCAGATCTAAATGTGGAATTTGGACACATGCTTTTTCATCCTGAACACCAACACTTTGACCTCCTGGCACTTCCAATTCAGTGTTGGCATTCAAATCACATGTCTTGTTACTAGAATCCTGCATTTTAAAATAAAGAATGGTTTTCACAACCATAAAGCTTTTTATACCCGTTTAAATGATAACCAACCCATACATATGCATAGTCTTCATTAGCTGACTGTGCCTTTATAGCCAACTGTCTTGTTTCCACTAACCAAACTATTTTCAAATATAAACTTACAATTTTATAAAATATTTGGATACCAAATTCAGGAAAGTGTTTTCATAACCTAGTATCTTATAACGGAAAGTGGCAGAATGAGACTGCTGTTTAACTCTAAAACATCTGAAAGAGTAGCTATATTTCAATCTCCTTTAAGTCAATTCAATCCAAGAGTTAAGTAAGGCCAGATATAACACATAGATTCAAACTAGTCAATTTTTAAAACCAATAAGATAAAAATCTTACCAGAATCAAGTGTGACAATTTATCACTGTCAAATGACAAATATTCTTTCCTAAAAATGTAAGTAAAGTTATTAGTGCTTTAAGAATGAAAAGGTTGCTATCATTGCATATTTCTTACCTAGATTCCTCTCTTTTCCAATACAGCAACATTTACAATATGAAAGGAGAAAATGACAACTAGATGGTATGTGCCCATTCTTTGGAGCCCTATATCCGATAATCACACAATACTGAAAAGATCCACAGAATTACTTCAGGTTTAGAAAAATTAAATAACATTTATATCCCCACCCTATCACACCCCCAAAAAGAAAAAACTTTTTAAAAAGGGGAAAAAACTCCACAATAGAAACCAGAAATAATGAATGTATGTATAATGGTAAAGATTTTGTAAAATAACGTTAGTTTTAACCAAACAGCTTTATTCTCCCCACTCTACTTTTTGTCTTTTATTTAAAACCTAAATCTGTTTGTGTTCTCACAGTCAAAACAGAATTACCGGGTGCACAGTGGTAGAATGTGAACCTGCCATGTAGGAGACCCAGGTCTGAGTCATGGTCCAGGCACCCAAAAATATAAAAGATGGAGAAAAAAAAAAAAAGTTACTACTTCTGAACATCTCCTTCCTCAAAATGTAACAGTAGCATGTAAACAAATTTAAAAAAATTAATTTCCTTTTATTTACCCACAAAAACTAGTCCCTATATAGAATGAGTGTTAGAAAACTCACAAATGGTATCTATCCTAGTCAAGAGAGCACCTGGTATTACAATGGTTTATCAATATGCATACTACAGGAAATTTCTTTTCCACAAAGACATTGTGGCATTTCACAATTAGACACATGGTGCTGGTTCTACCTAGCCATTAACAGATGGTAAACTCAGAAGAAAGGCCTTGATTTAAATATGGCAAGTCATCTCCTCATATACTTAATTATCATTCTTGCTGAGCATGAAAACTGAACTAAATTCCCCAACAAGCTCAAAGGCCTTCCTTTCCTTACAGTGGGAACAAATGATGGGATGAGCCAAATTTTACCCTAGTAGAGTAAAAGACCTAGTCACCTAAATTTGAAAAACATGAGTTAAACATGCAAAATGTAATCCATCTAAGTATTCTTTGGACCCAAAAATAAGTTTGCTAACCTATACACAAGTTGAAGAGCAAAGAGCTTTTTCCAAAAAGATCTGAGTCCTCACTAAATAGATCCTTATTGTTCTACCAAATCCAGATGTCATCATTCTGGGGATGCCTGTTAATGCTGTTAATCTTATATCTTCAGCCCATAGCTCCAATATTCCCTGGGCTGGAAGAGGATCATTCCTGCCTCCTGAAAGGAAGCACAAGGAACTGCTGTAAGCAGGAAATCTGTGGACCTTCAGAGTATGGGACACTCCAGAGACATGGCTCCAAAGAATTTACTTGCCCTCAGAGGACAGTTAGTTTCCTACTCACAATTAAGGGAGACAATGGCACTAATGCAAGTTTACCCTTGCCAACAGGCTATCACCAATTTAGTATTGCTGCCTAGGATTTACAATCTAGCCTACGATATCATTACTGGTACTTTCAGAGTATAAAATAATCTTTCCTAAAAAAGTTCTGATACACTTCATAGCAGCATCTAAAAGAATGATGCAAAAAGTAACAAACCCAAATCCCACCGAGTGACTTGAAACATTCTAGAAAGCATCTATTCCAAAGCGGAGATACCAAAACTCTACATATGGTTCCCAGTTGAAGTCTTTATTGCTTCAAGTGTCTCCCTACCAAAACAGCTGGCCCAGGAAGCAAACAAGTACTAGCTGCATAAGGCTGTATTGGGACACACCAAAGGTGTGCTCAAAGGGGAATGAAAACATACTATAGTATTTGTTGAAACAAGGATGTTTGCCCACAATCTTTCAGCTAGTTGTCCACAGTTCCAAGACAATAAATTAACTCTCTGAGAAGCGTACTCAGAATTTCAATAAATTCCCAATTGTTCTACAAATCAACTGAAAATTTTACATGTCTCCTCCAAGAAGGCTGTGTTCTTCCCTCTGAATGCTTCTAAGTTATAACTGGTATCTTTGTTCGAACTTGCACCCCCATGAATATCTGCGTACATTTAACATGCTTTATGCCTACCACTAAAACAAGAAGCTTGATTTTGAGATTATCTGAACTATTTTAATGGACAGATTCACTGAAAAAGTTTATCCCAAAGTCTGTGAAGAGCTACAATTCTCAAAATGATTTATTAATTAGCAACAAGAGAAAACACTTACCTCTCAAGACAGGCATCTTCATTATCACCATGGTCACTGCATGGCTCTAACAGTATACCTACAGACTGACAAAAAGAATACCACCACTCTATTAATGCACTTTCAACACTGAAATACTAGAGGAAGGTTCCAATTTAAAGTTGGAGTATCAGAATACAGGATAGTTAAGCACCCACTTTAGCTACCATTTATAATAGTTTTGTAGGTACTGGCATCCCTTTTTACAGAGAGTAATTTATCTTCCCTCAAAACCTGAACCATACGAAGTATGTATAGGGGGACAATGCATTTCTCTCTACCATATTATATAATAATATAATATTATATACTATTATAATATAATAATATATAGTAATTCCACCACTATCACATTCCTTCTCCTTAGAATTCCCTCCTCCAAAAATGATGGTCTTCTGGTCCCACTTGTGAGGTGCTACTTCTCTTTCTCCTCAGCCACCAACATACAGGTTCATGATAACAGAAGAAATATGTAGGTCACCAGATTCCTTTTTTTGGTATATGTGAAATTGCAACTGTTCTCGACCCAAGGGGAAGGAACCCTGTGAACCTGAGAAACACATGAGAACACACCCAACTACCTTCCAACTGCCCCTCTCCCACTCTCCTCAAAAATAAAAACCTACCAAGTCTAATATAAATGTCCTATGCATCACTACAAAATACATAAACTTTTCAATGTTTATGATGATCATCTCTAAAATCAATAAAGAGATTCAATTTCGTAGGTTCTAAGATTCTTAAGAAACTATTTGTCCAGTTTTGTTTCATATGAAAGAAGGCCCATAATTATTTAAATAAAGCTATTCAAAATACTTCTCTCCTTTCCAACTACTTATCTCAATGAGGCTGAATTTTCTTCGTATACTTAAAAAAAAAAAACAAAAAAAAATATTCCAACAGAGTGAAATGCAGAAGCACATATGAGAATCCAGCTGTGTTCTATTAAGTCAGCCATTAACATTATTGATAAAAATGCAAAACAATACCATGTGTCTAAAATAGTTTTGGTTTGGAAAATAGCTGCTTTTTGTTAAAAACAAAAAAAACAACATTATTTGTTATCATGAATGAGTTGATGACTAGTATTTTTTAACAAATTAATATTTTAAAAATTTCTCAGTTTAATTCCTAGTGTGGTCAATATTGATAGAGATAACCTATATAAACAAAGCGCTTTAAAATCCTCAATTTACAAGAGGTCCCGAGATACAAAGGAGTGCCTAAAGAGTCCTGAGACCCAAAGTCTGAGAAACACTAATACAAAAATCATACTTCAGCAAGCTTTTCCCTCAGGAACAAAGCTTTAGACACTGAAATATGAAGATTTCTGGGTACATGAAATAACGATTACACAGACGCAATATTTAAAATGAGTTTTACTGCCTTACTCAAAACACCGAATTGAAGCCCCACTCTACATTCCTCATCACAAATGTGAGGGTAACAGTCACATACTTGCCTATCATATAGTTATTGTGAGAGAATAAAAAAAAATAGCTTACAAGAGACCCTAGCTGTCTTATGAAAGTAAGGTCCATGTACCCTCCCAGCCAGATTTAAGCAACACATAATTGCTAAACTTGGTTTTCTAATCAGGAATATTAAAAATAATATAGAAAAAGGCATTTGGAGGCAATATAAAAGAAAGATCCAGTGACAGAAATAAAATAATACAGCCCAGCACTGAAGAAGGCAGATGAAATTTAGAGCCAGGTCGGGAACTGTGTACGAGATTATGTTCCTGGGCAAAAAAAAAAAGTCATTTGAGTCAGGTAGCATATGGTCAGAGTTCAACTTAATACACAAGAAAACACTCTACTTTCCTTAGAAACTAACTAAAATACATGTTTCATCACTTAAATGAATTTACATCCTAAGAAGTCATTCAAGAAAAAAAAACATTCCTTTATACATGGGAAGAGGTAAATTTTTTTTTCTAAAATATCAGCTGTCAAAATAATCCATACCTTCACCCCTCCTCCTCCCAAATTGCCTCTCCACAAACATCAGAGGTCTGAGGTCTGAGCCACTCTGCTCTCACTTTAGGTAGGCTAGGAGAACTGTGGTCATGGTGGCAGTGGCAGTAGAATAGCAGCAGCTGCAGCAACAAACATACCACCAACATCATAGGGGCTGTCATGGCTTCCTGTCAGGAGCTAGTTAAACACTGACAGGCATTTATGATAATATCTTTCATTCCTTAGTAATCCAACATAACTGGAGCTTCCACAGTGCTTAGTTCTGCATCTTCCTGTCTTCACTCACCCAGCTATGCTCAAGCATGCTATTTATTTCTATTAAATAGGTTATACATTCCTTATTCCATTCTAAACTTTTCATTTGCTTAGCAAACTCTCACTAAATACAGTATTTAAATACCTCATTCTAACCCACTCTCTCCTACTGAATTAATGTGGTCAAAACTGATGAGATCTCATGACAGTAGAAGTATAGCCATCTATACCTCTGAGCTGTCTGTTAGATAGTTTCCCAAATATTTTTGGCCAAACAGAAGTGAGCTGCCAAGTTCTAAAATGGATAGATTTTATGGCAAATTTATTAATAACTCCAGGTATTTTGACGTCAACTCTAAAAATTAAGCTACTGAAAAAGAAAATTAAGCTATTAAGATCTTCACACACTTTTCAACCCCCAATATAGTCCAAATTCCTGCAAATTTTGTTGCAACAATTTAAAACCTACAGAGAACAAGCTTATATATACAAAAGTCCTAGATAACATATTTACAAAATCTAGCAACACATTTAAAAAAATACTATGACCAAGGGTGATTTATTCTAGAAATTCAAGGACAATATGATAAGGAAATCTAATAATAAAATTTATCATGCAATACAGGAAAAAAAAAGATTGATTATCTTCAGACAAGTTGAAAATGGCATTTGATTAAAATTAACCATTCTTGAAACAAAACTACAAAACATTAACCACTAACTTAATGTAAAATATATATCTCAATCAAACAGCCAATATCAGAATAGGAAAATATTAAATGTACTTATTTATTTAAAGAGAAAAATAAGAAAAAGATATCCACTGTCACCAAGATGATTAAATATGGTTCTGAAGGGTACACCAATGCAAACAAACAAGAAAAACAATCAAAAGCATGAAAGTCAAACTGCATTCCTTGAAGACCCAAAAGAAGAATCAACTGAAAAACTATTAACTATTGACCCGGGTTCGATTCCCCGTGCCTGCCCATGTAAAAAATAAAAAAAAAATTTTTTAAAAATTAAAAAAAAAACCAAAAACTATTAACTATTGTATTAAGAAAATTCCCACTGATACAACATCAATTAACAAAAGTCAGTAGCTTTCACATATACTACTACTAAGAGAACAAGAATCTCTTCACATCCACGAAGGAGCTATAATCAAAAAGACTGAAAACAGCAAGTGTTGACAGAGATATTAAATTGGTGCAGCCATTTTGAAAAAAACAGTTGGCAGTTCCTCAAAAAGGTAAACATAGTGTTACCATGACCTAGCAATTCCACACCTAGATATACTGAAACAAATGTCCACACAAAAACTCATACACAGAAGTTCACAGCATTATACATAAGAGGCAAAAAGTAGAAACACCTCAAATGTCCATCAACTGATGAATGGATAAACAAAATGTGATATATTCACACAATGCAGTATCAACAGGCAGTAAAAAAGAGATGAAGTACTGACACGTGCTACAATATGGATGAACCTTCAAACCATGCTAAGTGAAAGTCAGTCAGTCACAAAAGACCACATATATTGTGTGATTCCATTTATATAAAACATCCAGAATAGGCAACTCTATGAAAACAAAGTAGACTAGAGGTTAGGGAAAAATAGAGAGTGACAGCTAATGGACAAGCATTTCTTTTGGGGGTGATAAAAATGTTCCAAAACTTGACTGTGGCAATGGTTGCACATATCTGTGAATACACTAAAAACCACTGAATATACTTTAAATAGGTGAATTGCATAGCATATGAATTATTTCTTACTAATGCTGCTATTAAACAAATCAAAGAATGAAAGGGGGGGAACACCACTATTTACAGTAATGACAAAACATATAAAATACCTAGAAATAAATTTAAGAAATGTGCAAAATCAGTTGGAAGAAAGTTTAAAGTGCCCTTAACAGATATTTTTTAAAGCCTTAAACAAATGGAAACATTACATTCTTGAAAAAAAAGACTCAAAATCATAAAGACATTAATCCATAAATTATAAGTATAAACAAATTCCAATAAAACCACTTGCCATAGTTTTATTTTACACGGATGTTAAAGTTCATACAAAAATAATAAATAAATAAAAATAGGGAACATCTCACAAAATTTTGACAAAGAAGAGTAATAAGGAGGCACTACCCTTGCCAGGGACTAAAATATTGCATAAAGCTACAGGTACAACAGGAACAGAGAGACGAATCAGTGTAACAAAATAGAAAAATCCAAAACATACCCAAATTTATGCATGGCATTTAGTTTACTCCTATACATTGCCAGTTATGGTACAAACTGGTTCAATGGAGGGCAATTCAGCAAAAAAAATAAACTACACATGCATATATATTGTTTTGTGGTGACATATATGACAAAAAATTTGCCATTTTAACTATTTTAAATTGTGCAATTCAGTGGCCATTATTTTTACAACGTTGTGCTACCATCACTGACTTTCACTACTAAAACCTTTTTATCACCCATGACAGAAACTCGTTACCAATTAAGCAATAACTAGTACAAATACATATACTTGAGAGAGCCAAGATGGCGGGCTTAACAGGGTGAGGGATTTAGTTGTTCCTCCAGAGTGGCTAATAAATAGCCATGAACAGTACAGAACAACTGCTGGGGCCACATCAGTGACCGGACACACAGCATACCCCAGTCTGGACCAGCTGAACAGGCTGCAAGCCCACCCAGAACCGTGAGTCCCCCAAGCCAGTGCCCCTCCCCCACAGGCTGCTGCCCAAAGGGGAAAGGAAAGGGAATTTAACAGCAGCAGGGGCTGAGCAACCAAACTCCAACTGTGGAATTAATTCACAAATTCTGACTACTAAAAATAGGCCCCCAGCTCAGCTGAACCTCAAGTAAAAGCAGAGGTTACTGTTTTTGCCCCGGTGCAGAGGGGGCAGGGCTGACAGAAAAAGAAAAAGGAAAAAAAGAGAGGGCTTTTGATCTGAAAAGGTCTGGGCCCTGAAGGAAACGAGGGGGCACACAGGACCTGGAGACACACAGGGCAATGTGCCAACTTAAGCTCTTGATTGACAAACCCAAGGAACGGGGATCAGTCCTGCTCTGAAAAGAATTTTTCTTTTTCTTCTTTTGTGGCTGTGTTTTTAAGCTTGACTACTCTTTATTATTATTTTTTTTAGTTAGAAGTTAAAATATATTGCCATCTAATAGAGTCAAGATTAAAATTTCAAATCATTTTTAAGACACCAGAACATATTTTGCTATAATGTTCTATACAGTCACTTTTTCTTAAACATTTTTATCACACAGTTGTATATTCATCATCATCATTTCTTAGAACATTTGCATCAATTCAGAAAAAGAAATAAAAAGAAAACAGAAAAAAAAAATTCATACATATCATACCCCTCACCCATCCCATTCACTGATCAATTTCAATCTACTAAACTTATTTTGATATTTGTTCCCCCTATTATTTATTTATTTTTAATCCATATGCTTAACTCATCTGTCCATAAAGTGGATAAAAGAAGCATCAGACAAGGTTTTCAAAATCACATATTGACTACTCTTTAGATACAGCAGCAAGGTTCTCAGGCTCCAACTGCCCCAGGCACAGGCAGAATTGAGCTTGTCTGAGTGTTTGCCTGGAGACTGTGCCTTCTTCAGGACAGGGGTGGGACCCAGCTGAGGTGGGATCCCTTCCTCGAGGAATTCAAACCCCAGGGCCTGGAAAAATGAAGCGATTAAAGCCAGCCTACAACCTCTCCTCTTTGTCAACCACACGTACAGCAGGGAGGATATGCTGAAGTTCAAGGCACCACATCACCTTATGCTGTTGGGATCCGCAGGCAGAGAAGCACCATATACTGGGCAGGAGAGGAAAAACACAGAGCCCAGAGGCTTCATAGGAAAGCCTTTCAACCTGCTGGGTCTCACCCTCAGGGAAAACTGACGCAGTTTGGTCTGGGAAAATCTGGCTGAGGTCTATAATACCTAAGTAGACCCTCCTAAGGTGGGGGAAAAAGGCACCATACAGTCAGGGCAAGAAACAAAAAAACAAGAACTGAAAAAGTCTGATCTGTTAAACAAAACCTAACCTAGAGGACTAGAATAAGATGAACTGAATGTCAAAGTACAACTACACAACAAAGTCATACAGCAAGAAAATCCTAGGGTAAAAAAAAAAAAGTGAAAACAATCTCCAGAATAAACTAATTAAGGTAATTAAATGTCTAGACCCCAGCAAAAAATAAAGAATCACACTAGGAAAATTGAGATACGGCCCAGTCAAAGGAACAAACCAACAATTAAAACGAGATACAGAGAGCTGAAACAATGAATTCAGAATATTCGAACAGACATGGAAAAGCTCATCAAAAGTAAAATCAATGAATTGAGGAAATGTGGTAGTTAGATTCAGCTGTCAACTTGGCCAGGTGAACATACCTAGTTCTCTTGCTGTGGACATGAGCCACCGGTATATGAACCTCACCTGTTGCTCATTACATCTGCAGTCGGCTAAGAGGTGTGAAGTTTGATTAAATTGGCTGGTGCTTAAATGAGAGAGCTCAACATAGCACAGCCCAAGCAGTTCAGCATACCTCATCTCAGCACTGCAGCTCAGCCCAGGCCTTTGGAGATGCAGAAAGAAATCACCTTGGGGAAAGTTGCTGGAACCCAGAGGCCTGATGAGAAGGCCAGCAGAGATCACCCTGTGCCTTCCCGCATTAAGAAAGACTTCAGTTGAAAGTTAGCTGCCTTTTCCTTGAAGAACAAATGAAATAAATCCCCTTTTACTAAAAGTCAATCCAGCCCTGGTGTGTTGCATTCCAGCAGCTAGCAAACTAGAACAGGGAGGATATTAAGAAGGCAAGGAATGGACAAAAAGAAGAAATCGAAAATCTGAAAAAACTAATTTACAGAACTTATGGGAATGAAAGGTACAGTTGAAGAGATGAAAAAAACAATGGAAACCTACAATGTCAGATTTCAAGAGGCAGAAGATACAATTAGTGAACTGGAGAACAGAACATCTGAAATCCATTAAGCAAAAGAAATTATAGGGAAAAAGAGTGGAAAAATATAAGCAGGGACTCAGGGAACTGAATGACAACATGAAGCGCACAAATATACATGTTGTGGGTATAACAGAAGGGAAAAGGAGGAGAAAAACTAATGGAGGAAATTGTCACTGAAAATTTCCCAACTCTTACAAAAGACTTAAAATTACAGATCCAAGGAGTGCAGTGTACCCCAAACAGAATCTATCCAAACAGATGTACTGCAAGACAATTACTAATCAGAATGTCAGATTTCAAAAAGAGAGAATCTTGAAAATAGCAGGAGAAAAACAATCCATCACATAGAAAGGAAGCCCAATAAGACTACGTGTAGATTTCTCAGCAGAAACCATGGTGGTGAGAAGACAGTGGGATGATATATTCAAACTACTAAAAGAGAAAAACTGCCAACCAAGAATTCTACATCCAGCAAAACCATCCTTCAAAAATGAGGGGGAAATAAAAACATTTTCAGACAAAAAGTCACTGAGAGATTTGTGACCAAGAGACCGGCTCTGCAAGAAATAATAAAAAGAGCACTAGAGACAGATAAGAAAAGACAGGAGAGAGAGGTGTGGAGAAGAGTGTAGAAATGAAGACAATCAATAAAGGTAAAAAGAGAAAAATTAGACATGACATATAAAATCCAAAAGGCGAAATGGTAGAAGAAAGGACTGCCCGTACAATAATGACACTAAATATTAATGGATTAAACTCCCCAATCAAAAGAGATAGACTGGAAGAATGGTTTAAAATACAGGATCCATCTATATGCTGTCTACAGGAAACACTTCTTAGACCCAAAGATAAACACAGGTTGAAAGTGAAAGCTGTGGAAAAGACATTCCATGCAAATAACAATCAGAAAAGAGCAGGAGTAACTATACTAATATCCAACAAATTAGACTTCAAATGTAAAACACTTTAGAGAAAAAGGACACTATGTATTAATAAAAAGAACAATTCAACAAGAAGACATAACAATCATAAATATTTATGCACCGAGCCAGAATATTCAAAATACATGAGGCAAACACTGAAAAGAAAAACAGACTCATCTACCATAATAGTTGGAGACTTCAATTCCACACTCTCATCACTGGACAGAACATCTCGATGGAGGATCAATAAAGAAACAGAGAATTTGAATAATACAATAAATGAGACAGACTTAATAGACATTTATAGAACCTTACACCCCGCAACAGCAGGATACACCTTTTTCTCAAGTGCTCATGGGTCATTCTCAAGGATAGACCATATGCTGGGTCACAAAGAAGTCTCAATAAACTTAAAAAGATTGAAATCATACAAAACACTTTGTCAGATCATAAAGGAATGAAGTTGGAAATCAATAACAGGCAGAGGGCCAGAAAATTAACAAATATGTGGAGGCTCAACAACACACTCTTAAACAATCAGTGGGTCAAGGAAGAAATTACAAGAGAAATTAGTAAATATCTTGAGGCAAATGAAAATGAAAATACAACATATCAAAATTTATGGGATGCAGCAAAGGCAGTACCAGGAGGGAAATTTATTGCCCTAAATACCTATATCAAAAAAGAAGAAAGAGCAAAAATCAAGGAATTAATGATCACTTGAAAGAACTAGAGAAAGAACAGCAAACTAACCCGAAAGCAAGCAAAAGAAAAGAAATAATGAAGACCAGAGCAGAAATAAATGAAATTGAGAACATGAAAACAATTGAGAAAATCAACAAAACCAGAAGTTGGTTCTAGGAGAAAATCAGTAAGATTGATGGACCCTAAGCGAGGCTGACAAAAAGAAGAAGAGAGAGGATGCAAATAAATAAAATCAGAAATGGAAGAGGAGAAATAACCACTGACCCCACAGAAATAAAGGAAGTAATGACAGGATACTATGAACAACTTCATGCTGATAAACTCAACAATGTAGATGAAATGGACAACTTCCTAGAAAGGCATGAACATCCAACATTGATTCGAGAAGAAATAGAAGACCTCAACAAACCAATCACAAGTAAAGAAATTGAATCAGTCATTAAGAAGCTCCCCAAAAAGAAAAGTCCAGGACCAGATGGCTTCACATGTGAATTCTATCAAACATTCAAGAAAGACTTAGTACCAATCCTACTCAAACTCTTCAAAAACAATTGAAGAGGAAGGAAAGCTACCTAATTCATTCTACGAAGCCAACATCACCCTCATAACAAATACATATACTTTATGCCCCCCAAATTCTGATTAAATAAATTCATCCTAAAGACATGCTTGCACATGGTGAAATGATGTATGTATGAGACTTCTTCACTGCAGCAGTATTTAGGACACTAAGAGACTGGAAACAACTTAAAAGGTTTTACCTCTTAGAAGTACAGCTAAATTAAAAAGTATGCTTCAACCATGCAATAGCTTACCATATTGCAACAAAAAAGAATAAATGAAGCTCTTTATGAATGGATATTAAAAGGAAAAATCTTTAAGATATATAAGTAAGGAAAAAAGGAAGATTCAAAACAGTTCTATTATACACCATCATGAGACAGAGGAACCAGTATGTGTGGATATGGATGGGAGGGCTGACACTTTTCTTACAAATTATTTTGTAACTTTTTAATTTTTAACGGAGTCTATGTCTTTTTAAAAAATATATAATAATTATATTCAAGGACCTAAACATTAGAGCTATACCATAAAACTCTTAGAAGAAATTATAGGGAAATATCTTATAAATCTTGCGATAGGAGGTAATTACACCAAAAGCACGAGCAATGAGAAAATAACAGATAAATGGGATCTCCTCAAAATTAAACAATTTTGTGCATCAAAGAACTTTGTCAGGAAAGTAAAAAGGCAGCTGTACAATGGGAGACAATATTTGGAAACCATATATCAGATAAAAGTTTAATATAAAGAGATTCTACAACTCATCAACAAAAAAGACAAACATCCCAATTTAAAAATGGGCAAGAGACATGAACAGACATATTTCAGAAGAGGAAATACTTCTTCTAAATGGCTAAAAGGCATATGAAAAGATGCTCAACCTCACGGCTTATTAAGGAAATGCTAAGCAAAAATGGAATCTTAAATAGGCAGTGATAGCTTATTGATTCGTAGAGGTTAATATGATGCCCCAGTACATTCTGGAGTAAAATAAAAAAGTATTTGCAAATTGCCCTCAAGAGACTGGGAGGAAAGGAAGAAATATTAAACTTCCCCATCTGGGGAATTCCTGATATTCTCGCAAGCAGTGGGGACAACCAAGTCCATAAGCTGAGCCCGTGAAATTGGGGTTTGCCCCTATGAAACTTATTCCTGCAAAGGAAAAGCTAAGCCTACTTACAATTATGCCTATGAATCACCCCCAGGAAACTTCTTTTGTTGCTCAGATGTGGCCTCTCTCTCTAAGCCAACTTGGCAAGCAAGCTCACTACCCTCCCCTCTATGTGGGACGTGACTCCCAGGAGCGTAAATCTCCCTGGCAACATGGGATATGACTCCTGGGATGAGACAGGACCTGGCATTTTAGAATTAATAAAACCTTCTTTTTTTTTTTTAATAAAACCTTCTTGACCAAAAAGGGGAAGAGAAAAATGAGACAAAATAAAGTTTCTGTGGTTGAGAGATTTCAAACAGAGCTGAGAGGTTATCCTGGAGATTATTCTTATGCTTTACACAGATATCCCTTTTTAGTTTATGGTATATTGGAGTGGCTAGAGGGAAGTATCTGAAACTGCTGAAGTGTATTCAAGTAGCCTTGATTCTTGAAGATAACTGTATAACTATATAGCTTACACAGTGTGACTGTGTGATTGTAAAAACACCCTGTTTCTGATGCTGCCTTTATCCAGGGTACGGACAGATGTGTAAAAAAATTAAGGACAATAAATAAATAATAGGGGGATAAGGTGTAATAAAAATTAGGCAGATTGCAATACTAGTGGTCAATGAGAGGGAGGGATAAGGAGTACGGGATGTATGGATTTTTTTCTTTTGTCTTTTTATTTCTTTCCTGGCATGATACAAATGCTCTAAAAATGGTAATGATGATGAATATACAACTATGTGGTGATTTTGTGAGCCACTGATTATATACTTTAGATGGAATGTATGGTATATGAACATACCTCAATAAAGGTTTTTTTTTCCAATAAAGTTATTTTTTAAAAATTTGTAGAAAAACTTCTATTTTGACTAGTGAATTTCCTAATTTAATGTATATGGACAGTTTAATTGAACACCATAGGTACATGGAACCTTGAATACGGCACGAGATTTTATAGGTTTGTCCAGGTTAGTGTGATGCCCTGATAAATCCCAGTGATTTTAGCAGTGAATAAAGAAGTACTTGCAAAGTCCCCTTGGGGAAATGGGGAGAAGGGGGGAAAATACAACTTCCCCATTTGAAGAATTCCTGATATTCTCACAAGCAATGGGGACAACCTAATCAATAGGTCAAGCCTTAAATCTTGGGGTTTGCCCCTATGAAACTTATTCCTGAAAAGGACAGGATAAGCCTACTAAAAATTAAGCCTAAGAGTCACCCCCAGAGAACCTCTTTTGTTGTTTAGGTGTGGCCTCTCTAGGCTGATTCAGCATGTGAACTCACTGCCTTCCCCCACCCTACATGGGACATGACTCCTAGGGGTGTAAATCTCCCTGGCAACGTGGGACAGAAAGCCTGGGATAAACCAGGACCTGGCTTCAAGAGATCGAGAAAGTTTTCTTGACCAAAAGGGGCAAGAGAGAAATGGGACAAAATAAAGTGTCAGTGGCTGAGAGATTTCAAACAGACTCGAGAGGTTATCCTGGAGGTTATTCTTATGCATTGTATAGATATTTCTTTATAGTTTATGGTTTATTGGAGTGGCTGGAGGGAAGTACCTGAAACTGTTGAGCTGTTCAGGAAGTACCTGAACAGGTACTATTTTAAGAATCTAGAAGCCTAGATTCTTAAAGACAACTGTATAAATATATAACGTTTACAATGTGACTATGTGATCGTGAGAACCTTGTGTCTGATGCTCCCTATATCCAGGGTATGGACAGATGAGTACAAAATATGGATACAAATAAATAAATAAATAAAGGGAACAAAAGGGTGTGGTACTTAGATTCAGTTGTCAACTTGGCCAGGTGAGAGTGTCTAGATCTATTGCTGTGGACATGAGCCAACGGAGTGTGAACCTCATCTGCTGCTGATTACATCTGCAGTTGGCTAGGAGGTGAGCCTGCTGCAATGAATGATGTTTGATTTAATTGGCTGGTGCTTAAATGAGAGAGCTCAAAGTAGCACAGCCCAAGCAGCTCAGCATACCTCAACTCAGCACTTGCAGCTCAGCTCAGGCCTTTGAAAATTCAGAAAGGAATCACCCTGGGGAAAGTTTTTGGAACCCAGAGGCCTGGAGAGAAGGCCAGCAGAGATCATCCTGAGCCTTTCCACATAAAAAAGAACCCCAGTTGAAAGTTAGCTGTCTTTCCTCTGAAGAACTAATGAAATAAATCCCCTTTTATTAAAAGCCAATCCATCTCTGGTGTGTGGCATTCCAGTAGCTAGCAAACTACAACAAAGGGTAAAATAAATTGGGTAGATGCAAACACTAGTGGTCAATGAGAGGGTGGGGTGAGAGGTATGGTATGTATGAGTTTTTCTTCTTATTTCTTTTGCTGGAGTGATGCAAATGTTTAAAAAATAATCATGGTGATGAATATACAACTATGTGATGATACTGTGAGCCACTGATTGTACACCATGTATGGAATGTTTTTATGTCAAGAATATATGTTTGTATGTTAAGTTTTTTTACAATAAAAATATTTTTAAAAATATGTAGAAAAAAATTAAATTATCTTTGAATAAAGCATTTAGTCGCTAAAAACTACCTTACAATATTCTAGTCCAGGGTCTGACAAAATGTGGCCTGCTGGCCAAATCCAGCCTGCTACTAGTTTTAGCATAGCCAGTAAGTTAAGAAGGCTTTCAAGCTACTAGAGTAAGCTAAATGACTGGAGAAAAAATATAAATCAAAACAAAAATATTTCACAGTGAGAAAATTATGGGAAATTCAAATTTCAGTGTCCATAAATAAAGTTTTATCAGAACACAACCATGCTCACTTACTTACATATTTTCTACGGCTGTTCTCACACTACAAGAGTAGAGTTAACTAGTTATGATGGACTCTAAAGCCCACAAAGCCTAAAACATTTACTATTTGGCCCCTTACAGACAAAACTGCTGAACCCTTCCTTAATCTATCCCTGAATTCAAGTTACTTTTCATCTAAGCCACATGAGCCATGCCATGTCATACTACACTTGAAACTCAAACATCCCACACAACTCATATTTTCCTTTTTGGGCAACTTCTTCAACTCACTCTCTTCTATTGAACGAGCCTGAAGGTCTATTCCAAGTTTCTAATCCAATGAACATGTACTTTGCAACCTCGGTCAACTATTTCAAAGCTATTTAAAAATGGTTTTAACAATGTGGAACAAGTTTGTGATTAGCGTTCTGTCCTCCAAACAGACAAATGCTACAAGAAAATATCACACATATAACATTGCTAGTTGGCTCATTACAACCCTGTCATCAAACTTCAACTATACCTCCAATGATACCTGAGTATCTGCTGACTCATATCTATTCTGATCTACCTGATTTCTCCCCATGAAGGCTCTTATAAAGCTTTACCACTTTCTTCAACCCCAAACTCTATTCCTGTCTCCTCATCCTCTGCAGATGATCATTTTTAAAGATCAAAATTAAGTCCCCCAATACTCCTCCCATTTCAAAAATACTCTACATCTTCCCTTCAACTGAGGATTAAAAACTTTTCCCATTTAGGAACAGTCACTCAATTCATACCTTGAATCTATTTCCTTCCATCTTCTCTACCCATATACTCGATCCCACTCCAAGATCTCATGTTCCATTAATTATCTTGTTTCTCTGACATTTTTTTCAAATCTCTCCCTATCTTTGTTGACTGATTCCTACTCTTCTCTACCAATATGTTCAAATCTTCATCCTGTTGGCGGGGTGGCAGAAGAGGGCTGTTTTTCTACACCCAGACTTCCTCAACTGTTCTCTTTCCTTTTATTTTCAATATAAAGCTTGTCCACACAGCATTGTATACTTTGCTGCCTCTACCCACTCAGCTGATACTCATTCTTCAATACTTAATCTTTCTTCTTCCTTGAAATCCACTACTAAAACTCCTTTTTCTTTACCAATAATCTCTATCAGTAAATTCAATGATTTTTTTTAATTATATTTTTGTGTTCAGATTATCTGATTATAAATCAATAAGCACTCAGTATCACAAAAAGTAGCCTATGAAGAAAAGCACAACTACCCATAATCCTAACAGTCAGAGATGGCCACTGTAAATACTGTGCCATTGCTTCTCAGCTTTTTCACTATGTGCCAATATCAATATCTATTTATCTCTCTCTCACACATATACACACAAACACATAAAGGGATTCCATTAGTTCTAGTTTTGCTATATTTGTTTTTCTCCAACATAACTTTAGACCTTGAGTACTACTAAGGCACTTAATACATATTTTAAATGACTGAATAATATTCAATTGTATAGATAATACCATAATTTTATTTGGCCATTTCCCACTTACTAAAGACTGTTTTCTCATCATACTTCCCATTTTTTTCTATTGAAGAAAAACTGCCAAGAAGAATCTAATACAGAAATCTCTGAATCCATCTCTGACTTGTATGTATTTCCTTAAGATACAAGTCTGAGATTTTGAAATTTCTAGGTAAAAAGTTTAGGGTGTTGTGTCTTTATTGTCAAGGCATTTTCCAGGAAGTCTGTAATGACTTACACTCTCAGTATCTGTGTATGAGAATGCCTATCTTACCTTACCCTCACCAGCATAAATCATATTGTTGCCAGTTATTTGTTGTTCAACAGTGAGGAAGGAAAACAAGATCTCTCATTAAATCTTTAACCTCACTGGCAAGCAAATAATTGAAAAATAAATATACTCTTTCTATTTTGTTCTGTATATTTGCTACCCATCTATTGAAAAAAAAAAAAACTTTTCTAGTCTTAGTTTCCATCTTTACATATACAATTTCCTTTCTCCTACTCCTTCCCTTCCATAGTACATGAGCCTTACCAAAGCTAGTGCAAAAAGCATGTTGTCCTTAACCCCAATCTTACCTATGACTTATTTTCTACAAGATTATTTGCAATAGCCACCCTGCCCAAAATACAAATTTGAGTGCATTATTTTCCTTGCTTCAAAGTTTTGTATTTCCTTCTAAGAAAATCCACAATTCTTAGGATGGTATTTCTACATGACCTAAACCTACCATTGTTTCCAGAATTATCTCCCACAACTCTGAAACTATGACTAATATTGCTTCACTAACAGCCAACATTTATCTACAATTTTTACTCATACTCTTCCTTTTAGTCTTTTCCACAAATCTCTAGCAAAATCCAACCCAGTAAAGGGCCTAGTTCAAAAGCCTGCCCCTCCCTCCGATGAACCTTCCATAATTTGCCTGGCCAACAATTCTTTCTGCTCTTCTGAAAGAAAGAAAGAAGGCAGTGTTTCATTTCTGCCTCTTACAGCATTAATTATATTTTGAATTATAATCAGTGTGCATATACTAACTAGATTTAGTCACCAAAAATTTAAATCATGTGTTTTTCTGTTTGCATCTTCTAAATAACCAACTATCATGCTTTGCATAAAGTAAACAAATGCCCAATTGAACTGATTTGTACAAATGATAAGAATATCAATATGCATCTTAGCTGGAAAAAAAAATACTGGCTTTCTTTTTAAAGCCAAGAAGTGATCATACAAAAACCTACTGAGTTAACCTACTATATATGTCAGGCGGTATTTGTTTGGTCATATATTCTACAAATACTTAATGAGTACCTAAATTATCTTCTAAATACTAAGGATACAAAAGGAACAAGTCAAAAACCTCAGGCTTCATGAAGTTTACAGTCTAATGGTGGGGGAGAGATAATAAATTCATAATTTATTAAGATTATGTGGGATCTTCGGGAAGATGGTGGGATAGAATAGGTTGAGTTCACTTGTGCTGCAACCAACAATATAGAAGTGAAAGAAAAATGACTGGGACAGCAATTCCAGGGTATGAATGGCCTGAGACTGTCTTCTACACTATACAGGGAGGTCCTGGATGAATGAGCTGAGGAACTGAGACACAGCTTCATCAGGACTCCACTGGGACAAGATGCGCAATCACCAAAGTGCCTGCATCCTCAGCTAGCTGGAGATATCAGCCCTCTCAGCTTTGCAGCTTGGAGTTCCCATGGGAAACCCAGAAGGCAGTAAACTTGCTTCTTCTACTCAGAAACCATCCACTGAGCGCACAGAGCCTATTGCTCTCCTTTCCACATGGAAGCCTGGAACCCTCAGGAGTTCACAACAGGGAGGCAGAGACCAGGAAACAAGCCATGCTATGCCTCTAGTCCCACACCCCAGTGCATAAGCAATGACCTGAGGAGACAATTAAGGTAAAAATTCCATTCAAAACAGCAACTAAACAAATCAAGTACTAGTAATAAAGTTAAAACAAGGATGAAAAACACAGAAAAACTACATAACATAGCTAAAAGAAATCAAATCAAGAGGCTACTCTTATACAAGCTTCAGGTAGATTTTGCTATTTATCATTGTTTGCCAAATCCCAACCAAAACCATTCCAGTCAATCCTAAAGAACACTTAAGGCTCTACCTGAGATTCTACAAAGGTTCCATGCACTATGATTATTTTCCAGTAATCTACAACCTCCATTTGGGTCCCTAGGACAAATAAGTCCTGAAACCCAGAGGGGCCAGCCTCTCCAAAACATCAACTAGTTCCACCCCCTATCCCATAGTATTGACAGACAGTCCTTTCTAACATGAATAATTTCGAATGGGCAAAGGCCTAATACCACTAAAGACTGGGAGAAAGATCAAAGGAGAAGGTAGAGTTATAACAGAGAAAACAGGATTTAACAAAGGAGTATGACTACTGAATCATATTGATTATTTCTTTTGGTCTCCAGTATCTTAGAGCAGCTAGAAGGAAAAACCTAAAATTGTGGAACTGTACTCTATACCAAACCCTGAAAGCTGTTCTGATTGCTGGAGTATGCTTTGAAATTTATTGCTTTTTGTATATATGTTATTTTTCACACACAAAGAAAAACAAGTTAAAATTAAAAAAAAAAAGAAATTAAAGAAAATCTAAATAGGTGGGAAGACATTCCTGGCTCATGGATAGGAAAGTTAAATATAGTTAAGATGTCAATTCTACCTAAAATGACCTATAAATTCAACGCAATACCAATCAAAATTCGAAAAATCTAGTTTGAAGACTTGGGAAAGCTAGTTATCAATTCATTTGAAAAGGGAAGAGACCTCAAATAGCTAAAAATATCCTATAAAAGAAGAATAAAGTAGGAAGATTAAAATTTTCTGATTTTAAGCTTTATTACAAACCACAGTGGTCAAAATAGCAGGTTACTGGCACAAAGACAAAAGTACTGATCAATGGAATAGAATCGAGAGTATGAGAAAGACCACCAAATAAATCTATGGTTAACTGATCTTTCACAAGGTCCCCAAATCCACTGAAATGGAAGAGAACAGTCTTTTAAATAAATGGGCATGGGAAAACTGGATATCAATAGCCAAAAGAATGAAAGAGGGCCCTTACCTTACAGCCCATATAAAAATTAACTCAAAGTGGATCAAAGACCTAAATATGAGTCACTAAACTCCTAGAAGAAAACACTGAAACATCTTCAAGACCTAGTAATAGGAGGAAGCTTCCTAAACTTTACACCCAAAGCACAAGCCACAAAAGAAAAAATTGATAAACGGCTATTTCTAAAAATCAAATGCTTCTGAGCCTCAAAATATTTTGTCAAAAAAGGGGCAGTCAATTCAATGGGAGAAATTGTTTGGATATCACACAACAGATACAGGTTTGCTAACCTGTATACATAAAGAAATCATACAACTCAACAATGAAAGAGCCAATAATCCAATAATGAAATGTGCTAAAGATATGAACAGACATCGTTCCAAAGAACAAATACAGATGGCTAAAAAGCACATGAAGAGATGCTTATTTTCATTAGTAGATCAAGACTACAATGAGATATCACCTTATACCTATAAGAATAGCTGCTATTAAACAGGAAACTACAAATGTTGGAGAGGATGTGGAGAAACTGGAACACTTGTGCAGTGCTGGTGGGAATGCACAATGGTACCACTGCTATGGAAGACACTTGGGCAATTCCCCAGAAAACTAAATATTGAGCTGCCCTATGATCTGGCAATACCACTACTCGGTATATACCCAGAAGAGCAGAAATTAGTGGCACAAACAGACATTTGCACACCAATGTCCACAGCAGCATTATTCACAATTGTCTAAAAATTGAAAAATTCCAAGTGCCCATCAACAAATGAGTTGATAAACAAAATATGATATGTACATATGATGGACTATTATGCAGCAGTAAGATGAAATGAAGAACCTTGATGACATAAAGCCCAGTCAAATAAGCCAGGAAAAAAGTTTAGATACTGTGTGATTTCACTATTATGAACTAGGTAAAGGTAAACCCAGAGGCTTAAAATATAGAATACAGGGGACCAAGAGATACACAGAAGCTAGAGATGTGTGAAGGGCTAGCTAATGAGGCTGTACTTAAATGTAAGGAAATGGACAGAAGTGAAGACAGTTTATCAGTGGATCTATAAGTAATATTGCTTTACTGAAGGTGAACATGACTGAAAGGGGTTATACTGAGATATGTAACCCACCAGTTAACAATACAAATACTTCAAAAGTATGAATCTTGTAAAAAGAGGGGTACAAGGGGGAAAACGACTGTTATATGCTATGGCCTATATTTAACAGGAAGACATGAACAGCACCAAAGCAATAGCAGGGGTAAATAACTGAAGCGGGAAGGAGGGGGGAGCGTGTATGAGGGGATTTAAGGGCAGGTTTGGATTTTCTATTTGGTGAGGGTGTGTTTATCAGTTATTTTTCTCTTGGAAGCAATGAAAATTGTCTAAACTTGAGAGTGCTGATGATTGAACAAGTAAGTGGGGATAATGTGACACATGGATGGCTGACTTTGGACATTATACACGATGCCCAATGGAAGAAGATGGCTGAAGGACACAATGACTGAGAAGTAAAGTGGTAACTGTACATATAATGGAATACTGTGAGGATACAGAAAAAGAACAGTCATGAGGAATTCAAGGAGGCAAATGAACTTTGGGGACATTATGTAGTGCAAAATAAGCCAGAAACAAAAGAACAAATATTGATTGGTCTCTTTTAGAAAACTGGGGCCTGGAATGTAAGCTCTTATAGCAGTTACATTTAGTCTGGATTTGTAAATGTTTTTTCTAGGCTTTGAGATGCGGTGCTATGTACGTACAACCTGGTAATCTCCCTGAAACTCTGGGTACCTGTGTGACACCTAAGACTCATAGGTAGAGTTGTGCAGTTCTCAAAGTCAGCAGTGGTACATACAACAACTGTTAAACTGAAAAAAGAGATCAGGCTTCAATTAGAGATAAGAACAAAGCTGATCTGATTGGGACTAAGGTAAATCAGAACATAGGGGTAAGACAGACATTGCCAGTATTTTAGAACTTCAGTTACAGTATGAAAACAAATGAAGAGAGGTTTAAGTTCTCCAAAACCTAAATTTTCTATAGCACATAATCTAATTCAACCCGTCCATATAGCTTATTTAAACAACCCAAACACAAGGAGCTCAGAATGGGAATGAGGACTCATATACCTTAATGTAATACTCACATACATCCCAGAGTATATTGAGCAGATAATTGAAAAATATGGCCTCCCATCCAACTACCTACCAGACCCAACCCTGCTTATCTTCCAAGATCAGAAGAGACAGGGCATATTCAGGTTGCTATGGCCATTGACACCTTTCTGTACAGACATTTTTTACAAAGCCTGGACTTAGAAAGCAAAGACATTGTGGGATTTGTTTTGTTTTGTGAAATAATTAAAAACACATGAGGATCCTATTAAATTTAAACTCTTCTGTGCCCATCGTGACTGTTGGATGGGCACAGAAGAGTTTAATTTAAAAAAAAAAAACAACCCTCAATGACTAACCAAAGACCCATAAATTGACTTGCTCTTGGTAGTGTCCTAAATAATGCTGATGCCTTGGTCTTGAACACTCAGGCTCCCTTTATGACTGACTGAAATTCTTAACCACTATCTCTTGCTCTCTGTTTGAAGGGCAGCAGGTCCAAGCGCTACACAGGCTGAAAGCATAGCTAAAGAAATTCAGTCCCTACCGCCATGAGTTCAGTATAGATAAGAACAATTTTAAAAATGCCTTCTGCTCGGTGCACGGATGGTTCAGTGGTAGAATGCTCTTCTTTCCTGAGGAAGATCCAGGTTTAATTCCATGACCAGACACTGCCCTTTCAAAGGTATACGTTGACGGTACAGCCAAGACGACTTATTGAAGAACTAAATGTGCAGGATGAAAGCCATCAAGGATGCCCGAAGGTTTTTTTGCCTCTGCATATGGAAGGAGAAACTGCCCTTTACTGAGATTTTAAAGGCAATAGGAAGAGCAGATGTGTTGAGAAGAACAAGATATTGGCTTGCTGCATGCTAAGTTTCATAAGCTTTTAAGATATTCAAGAAATGTTAAGGAGAGCATAGGAACATAGGAATCTAGAGCTCAACAGAGAGCTCTGGACTGGAGATACAAGTAAGAGCTATAACTTCTACACACCGATATACTTAAAGCCATTAGATAACTGAGATTACCAAAGGAGTGAATGAAAATAAATCTGAGAACTAAGCCCTGGGCCATGCCAAATTTCAGAGGTTCAGAGGATAAGAAGGAATCAGAAAAGCAGATTGTGATGGAGTAGCCAGTCAAGTAGGGGAAAAAACAGAGGAGGATGAAATCATGACCTGAACACTAAAGAAAATTTATCAAGGTACCAGCAGTGATTAACTGAATCAAATTCTGCAAATTCACATAAAATTTCCAACAGGCATCACTGTGAGGTGCATTAGAAGTTTCAGAGGAATGGGAAAGACAAAGGACTTCCTAGGGTAGGGGTCCAAGATAGCGGCTCAGCGAAGTGTGGAATTTAGTTCGTCCTCCAGAGCAACTAGTAAATAGCCAGGAACAGTACAGAACAACTGCTGGGGCCACATCAGTGACTGGATACACAGCATACACCAGTCTGGACAAGCAGGACGAGCTGTGATCCCACCCAGAACTGTGAGTTACCCAAGCGAGAGAGGCTGGCGCCCTGCCCCTAAAAGGCTGCTTCCCAGAGGGAAAAGGAAAGAGACTTCACTAACAGCAATGGGCTGAGCTCAACCAAGCTTCAATTGTGGAATTTATTCATAAATTCTGACTACTAAAAATAGACCCTCAGCTCAGCTGAACCTCAAGTAAAAGCTGAGGTTGCTAGATTTTGCCTAGGCACAGATGGGGCAGGGCTGATGGAAAAAGAAAAGAAAAAAGAAAAAAACAAAAAAAACCAGAGGTTTTTCTGGATCAGACAGCACAAAATACTTGAAAAGGTCTGGGCCCTGATGGAAAGGAGAGGGCACAGAGGACCTGGAGATAAACAGAACAACGTACCAACTTAAGTTCTTGATAGGCAAACCAGAGCCCTGCTCTGAAAAGGATTTTTTTTTCTTTTCTTTTCCTTTTGGTGGCTGTGTTTCTACGACCTGACTGCTCTCTGCATACAACTGCAAGATTTCTCAGGCTCCAACTACCACAGGCAAGGGTGGAATTAAGCATGTCTGAGAGGCAAAGCACTGGTCAGGGGAAAGGAATTAATTCCCTGGAGGCTGTGTGTTCCCCAGGAGAGGGGTGCGGCCTAGATTAGATGGAACCCCTACAAAAGGAATTAAGACCCCAGGGTCTAAAAAATGGAAGTGATTAAAGCCAAAGTACAACCTGTCCTGTGTCTCCACCATGCCCCAGCAGGGACAGTCTGTTGAAGTTAAAGGTACTGCATCACTTTATGCTGCTGGGAACAGCGGGCAGCCAAGAACCACACACTGGATAAGAAAGGAAAAAACATCGAGTCTAGAGGCTTCACAGGAAAGCATTTCAACCACTTGGATCTTGCCTTCAGTGGAAACCTGTGCAGGTGACTCTTTCCTGCTGAGAGTAGGAAAATGTGACTGGGGTCTACAATACACAAGTATACCCTCCTAAGGGGAAAAAAAGGTCACCATACAGGCAGAGCAAGAAACAAGAAAACAAGAACTGAAAAATTCTGATCTACTGAACAAAACCTAAGCTAGAGGTCTAGAATAAGATGAAATGAATGTCAAAGAACAGATAGACAACAAATTCATCCAGCAAGAAAACCCTAGGTAAAAGAAGTGAAAGCAGTCTCCAGAATAAACTAATTAAGGTAATTAAATGTCTAGACGCCAGCCAAAAAAAAAAACAAATCACACCAGGAAAACTTAAGATATGGCCCAGTCAAAGGAACAAACCAATAGTTCAAATGAGATACAGCAGCTGAAACAATTAATTCAGAATATACGAACAGACATGGAAAACTTCATCAAAAACCATATCAATGAATTGAGGGAGGATATAAAGAAGGCAAGGAATGAACAAAAAGAAGAAATCGAAAGTCTGAAAAAACAAATCACAGAACTTATGGGAATGAAAGGTACAGTAGAAGAGATGAAAAAAACAATGGAAACCTACAATGGTAGATTTCGAGAGGCATAACATAGGATTAGTGAACTGTAGGACGGAACATCTGAAATCTGACAAGAAAAAGAAAATATAGGGAAAAAAATGAAGAATATGAGCAGGGACTCAGGGAACTGAATGACAATATAAAGCACATTTATGTGTTGTAAGTGTCCCAGAAGGAAAAGAGAAGGGAAAAGGAGGAGAAAAACTATTGGAAGAAATTATCACTGAAAATTACCCAACTCTAATGAAAGACTTAAAATTATAGATCCAAGAAGTTCACCATACCCCAATGAGAACAGATCCAAATAGACGTACTCCAAGACATTTACTAATCAGAATGTCAGAGGTCAAAAAGAAAGAGAGAATCTTGAAAGCAGCAAGAGAAAAGCAATCCATCACATACAAGGGAAACCCAGTAAGACTATGAGTAGATTTCTCAGCAGAAACCATGGAGGTGAGAAGACAGTGGGATGATATATTTAAGATACTAAAACAGAAAAACTGCCAACCAAGAATTCTATATCCAGCAAAACCGTCCTTCAGAAATGAGGAGGAAATTAAAACATTTTCAAACAAAAAAATCACTGAGAGAATTTGTGACCAAGAGACTAGCTCTGCAAGAAATACTAAAGGGAGCACTAGAGACAGATACTAAAAGACAGAAGAGAGAGGTGTGGAGAAGCTTGTAGAAAGGAAGACTATGAGTAAAGGTAAAAAGAAAGAAAATGAAATGTGACGTATAAAATCCAAAAGGCAAAACGGTAAAAGAAAGTATTACCTGTACTTTCATTTTAAAATGGTAGAAGAAAGTACTACCCATAGTAGCAGTAACAACACTAAATGTTAATGGATTAAACTCTCCAATCAACAGAAGTAGACTGGCGGAATGGATTAAAAAACAGGACCCATCTATATGCTGTCTCTACTCAAAGGATATGAGGGCAAGGACATAAACAGATATTTGCACACGAGAGTTTATAGCAGGATTATTTACAATTACCAAGAGATGGAAACAGCCAAAATGTCCATCAACAGACAGGTGGCTAAATAAACTGTGGCATATACATACGATGGAATATTATGCAGGTGTAAGACAGAATAAAGTTATGAATTATGTAACAACATGCAAGGATCTTGAGGACATTATGCTGAGTGAGATCAGCCAGAAACAAAAGAATAAATACTATATGATCTCACTGATGTGAACTGCTATTAGTGAATAAGCTTGGAATACTTCATTGGTAGCGGGGACCATCAGGAGATAGAAATAGCATAAGATATTGGGTAATTGGCGCTGAAGGGATACAGATTGTGCAACAGGAATGATATAAAAACTAAGAAATGGAGAGCACAATACTACCTAACTTTAATACAATTATGTTAAAACACTGACTGAAGCCGAATGTGAGAATGATGGAGGAGGGCTGGGGGCATAAATGAAATCACAAAGAAAGATAGAGGATAAATACTAAGATGGTATAATCTACAAATGCCTAGAGTGTATAATGATAGTGACTAAATGTACAAATTTAAAAACTGTTTTTGCATGAGGAAGAACAAAGGAATGTCATTACTATGGGTGCTGAAAATAGATGGTAATTAATATTTTAAAATTTCAACTTATGTGTGAGACTAAAGCAAAAAATGTTTATTTGGTACAAAATTTATATTTTGACTAGTGCATTTCCTAATATAACTTATGTAGACAGCTTAATTGAACACCGTAAGTATATGGAACCTTGAATAGGGCATGAGATTTTGTTGGTTTGTCCAGAGTGATGCCCTGATAAATCCCAGAGTGATTTGAACAATGAATAAAAAAGTATTTGCAAAGTCCCCTTCAGGGAATGGTGAGAATGGGGGAAAATTCAACTTCCCCAGTTGAATTCTTGATATTCTTACAAGCAGTGGGGACAACCAAAGCAACAGGTTGAGCCCCCAATCTTGGGGTTTGTTCATATGAAACTTAACCCCACAAAGGATAGGTCAGGCCTACTTAAAATTAGGCCTAAGAGTCATCCCCAAGAGAGCCTCTTTTGTTGCTCAGATGTGGCCTCTCTCTCTCCAGCCAACACAACAAGCAAACTCACTGCTCTCCCCCTGTCTATGTGGGACATGACCACCAGAGGTGTGGACCTTCCTGCCTACATGGGACAGAAATCCTAGAATGAGCTGGGACTCAGTATCAAGGGATTGAGAAAACCTCGACCAAAACGGGGAAGAGAAAAATGAGACAAAATAAAAGAGAAAAATGAGACAAAATAAAGTATTAGCAGCTGAGAGATTTCAAACAGAGCCGAGAGGTTATCCTGGAGGTTATTCTTATGCATTTCATAGATATCCTGTTTTTAATTTAAGGTGTATTAGAAAGCCTAGAGCGAAATGCCAGAAACTGTAGAGCTGTGTTCTAGTAGCCAAGTTTCTTGAAGATGAATGTATAATGATACAGTTTTCACAATGTGACTATGAGACTGTGAAAACCTTGTGTCTGATGCTCCTTTTATATATGATATTGACAGATGAGTAAAAAATATGGATTAAAAATAAGTAAATAATAAGGGGAACAAATGTTAAATTGAATAGACTGAAATACTAGTGAACGATGAAAGGGAATAGTAAGCGGTATACAAAAAAAATAGGGGAACAAAGGTAAAAATCTATTCAGTAGATGGAAATACCAGTGATCAATGAGAGGAAGGGGTAAGGGGAATGGTAAGCGTGGGGTTTTTCTTTTTCTTTTTATTTCTTCTTCTGGAGTGATGTAAATGTCCTAAAAAAATGATCATGGTGATGAATATACTACTACGTGATAATATTGTGAGCCACTGATAGTACACCATACACGGAATGTGTGTATGGTAAGAATGTTCATGTTTGTATGTTGTTTTGGTTTGATAATACAAAATAAATTTTTTAAAAAAAGGCTTCCTGAGGTGGGTTTAAGAGAGAATAGAAGGAGAGGAATTAACAAAAACAGAAAGACAATTAGTTTGTATTTTATTATAAAGGGAAGTATAGAAATGAGATAATAGCTAGAGAAGGATGAAAGATCAAGAGAAGGCATTTTCCTAAACATAAGGAAAATAACAGCATATTCTTCTGCTGATGGGAATGAGCCAGTAGAAAGAAATTGGTAGATAATCCAGCAAAGACCAAGGGAACTATAGAAGCAATAAGTAAAAAGTGATTAATCTAATATACACAAGTATACTAAAAACAACAGCACTATTGGCATCATCAGCCTAACTTCTATGAAATGTTTTCTAGGGTATAAAAATAATTTTAAAGTACATTTACCTCTCTCATCTGAATAATAATCCTCTATGGGTAGTTATTACCTCATTTATTTATAAAAATGCAAAGAGCAGCTATAGAAGTTAGGTAATGTGGTGAAAGTTACACCGCTTTATTAAGAGGCAAAGCCAGAATACAAACCTAAGAATTCTGTCTCTTAATTCCTTATTATATCTACTTTAATTTATAATTTAGAATGGAGAAATGCTGAAGAAAACCTCCTTACCCATTAATTAATTACAGTATTTTATTTTTAAAAGTATTAACAAAACTATACTTTGAAAAACATCTTAGAAAGTTGTTGCTTTGTACATTTAATTGCAATTGTCTTTTTTTTAATGTTATCACTAACAATTTAACAGTGAAAACTGTTATTTTTAAAGCAATGCTCCTGACTAATTATGAAAATATATGTTCTTGAGAAAAATGTGGGAAATTAAGAAAAGTTTCTAGAAAGAACAAAATTCACCCATAATAACACCAACCACTTTAGCTAACCTTGTCATTTGTTTCCTTCCAGAAAGAGTATTTTAAAATAAAGTGTTTTACACCTGCTTCTCTATCCAATTCTGATGGTTCCTGATCTCTACTGAGAGAAGGCATTTTCTTTGATTTATAATCAAGACAATCATGTGCGTTAGCAACAATACTGAAGTATGGTTTCAGGTATCAAAGAAACACACGAAGTAGTCAGAGTGGAATGTCTAATTTTCTAACCGATTTTTTGGTCTTTGCATTTCTTACCTGGTTATTTTCTTCATCCTCAAATACAAAATCTTGCTGCATAACTTCATTGTCTAAATTAGTGCTAGCCACAGGCTCTGAACAGTCTCTGTTACTCTCACTGGCATTAATAATATCATCAGCAATATCAACCCTAGTAATGAAGATTAGAAAATCAAATCAGGCCAAATGTTGAATATAATGCCTTTAAAATAAATATCAATAATGATCTGAAACTTTTATTTGTTAAAGAAAATGTGTCCTTTTTATAAATATTCACACTTTCTTTGTCTTGCTAAGCTAGATCACTAAATTTTCTAAGTCCTCCCCCCTTCTTAAGGTGGTGTGAGAGACTGTTTGTTAACCACCTTTGAAATTTTTCAAAAGCAAATAAATAGCTCTGAAAAAGTTTTATGTGCCAAAATAATGATTTCCCTTACAAATACAAAGTTCCAACCATGATGACCTTTTATTCTGATCAAAATACAAATCTAGTATTAGACACTATAGTGTCCAATATCTTTTCAAGTACAATAAGAATTGCTTCCTACTGCAGATTTTCCATTTTGTTCAGAATATGCAAATACTGTGCTTTTTGTTAACAGAGATGATACCACCATGACTTATTTCTCCATTGGTAAGAATAAGAATATTCTCTAAATATTGGCAGAGGCTTTCAGGATCCTTACCTAGTCTAAGGACAAGATGATAAACTCCCACGGAATATGCTTCTATTATATCCTCTGAAACATTTTCCACTATTTTCAACTTTTGGATACCAACTTTCCCTTTGTATTTAGCCCAAATTCTCCCTACAGATTAAGCTGTCAGTTCTAATCTTTCTTCAAAGCACACAAACCAGGGCCTTCACAGGCACAGTTACATCCATGTAGACCATGGTTATCTAACACAGCATTTCTGCAATTGTGTAATATGGCATTTCTAAATTAAACATATTCTGACCATTGTTTCTTTAGCATCTGTTAATACTTTTCAGTTTCATTTGCCATTTAAAACCTACTTGAGTGGAAAAGATGTATTTTTCCCTTTGAAATCTTATTTTTAAGAAAAGCATTCTACCCAATTTTTCCCCCTTTTCTATGGTTCCTTCAAATATAGGTATATCTTTCTCATCTGTCCTCAAGATGAAAAGCTGATTTATAAAAACTATAATATCGTTGTATGTGGTTTCAGAAGGAAGTACATATATATCCTAAAGTACAAGACTGGTAAAAGGTAACAGGAAAAGAGGTGACGCTTTCCTGCATTTAAAGGTAAATCAGATGAAGAGTAGAGTAATATCACACATCACCAGTGCATTTAATGTAAACAAATTTAATGATTAACAGCTAACCTCAAGGCAGAGAGGGCAGTAAAAGCTGGTGGCAGAGGATACCAATTTAAATAGCAAAGGATACATAGGCTCACCATTTCATTCAAAAGATCACATGTCCCTGAACAGTGTCAATCTGCTGCTCTTGTCCCTATCTGTCTAGATCACTGTGAGTCTCTCACAGTGTAAGCATCTCTTGCATCTCTAACTTTTTCAAGTTAACTTTCATTCAACATAGTCCGTTAAAGGTAAGCTCACTACTTCAGCTGGTGTTCAGGGAAGAAAAACTGGCTGTGTCATACTTAAAAACAAATTCTAAATGTAATACCTTAATATAAGATTTACGAGATTTTCAGTATTAATTAAATATAAACAATTTGCATGCAATTATATACAGTCATTTTTCACACTAACTTTCAGAAACTCCCAAGTAAGATTCCCATTTTTAAAGTAATTATACAGTTTTTAAAAAAAATAAAAATAAAACAATGTTACAACCCTTAATATATAAAAGTAAAATGTTTTAAAAGTTTCTTACTGGTTATTAGATCCTTCCCCATCACAATTAATACTTCCTGCTTCATTATTACACACCATACTTTGCTGTTGTAAATTCTTAAGATCATGATCTATGCTGCTCTGCAGATCAAAAAGGTGCTGTTCCACAGCTGCTCTAATTGTTCTTTCTAAAATGCTACAAAACAGAACACATTTTAGTGAAAGGAAGTCACTCTAACTGGGTATTTCGCCAGATAAACATAAATTTAAAAACCTATGACCAGTAAAACAAATGACTATGGCATTTCAATAGGTAAACTAAAGTATAAAAAGAAATCTATAAAAGGAATACATGAAACCAGCTAAATTTTAAAATGCAGTTTGCCAAAATAGATGATCCCATACCAAACAATCAAAATGTCACTGTTGTTGCTACGGATGAAGAAGAACAGTTGTCTTAATTTACTGCTCACTGCTATTTAGAAAAACATTTAAACAAATACTTTTCAGGACCACATTTAAAAATCAAAATAATTTACCACCATTCAGCTAAATAAAAGGAACTATAAAGGTACTATCCATATATGTTTTATGTGAAGTCTATTTTTTTTAAAAAGTTAATAAAAATAACTCTACTGACAATTTTGTATTATCTCAGGGGATTAAAAAATTATCTGAAGAAGGCTCATTTTCATTTTATATATTAGTGCAATGGTTTCCTTCTTCAGCTGTTCCTGCAATAGAACCTAAAATACTAATCAGTTCCAGTGCTGTATATACAGTATTTCCTCTAAAATAAGCACAACAGATAGAAGATTTTCATTTCTACAAGCTTAGCAATATTTTAAAAAATTTTTTAAATTGTCTTCTTTAAGTACACTACTTACTCTGCAGAGGCTGGTAAGATGCTGATGGGAGATATATGGGCACTGTAATCAAAAAAAGAAATTAGCTATAAAATCTTTCAATATTAAATGGCTATAAAGCGTGCTGAAAACCGCCACATTTGCATTACCTTGACACAACCAAGAGAACATGCACCAAGTTTCATGTTTTCAATTACATACCAGGCTGGAAATATTTTCTGAATCTGGTTGGTAAAGGTTTCAAATATTAGCTACAGAAAATAAATTTGGTCTAACAGGTCATTAACAAGACCCCCCAAAAAATTACTATTTATTGAATTTTATCATGGGTGAGGAGCTTGATATTCATTTATCTCCTTGAAAAGTTCTCAATATCCTAGCAGTGAAAATTACTTCCCCCATTCCACAAAACTGAAGCTCAGAGAGGTTAATTAGCTTGCCCAAATACACTCAGCTCCAAGGATCAGAGGTAAGACTTGACTCAGGTTGTTATTAACAACTATGTCCTATGGTATCCTAAAACTAAAAATATCTTAAATCAGCAAAATAAATACAGCAAAACAAAGAAACAAAAACATAGCACAGCATGGACATCTTCAGCAGAGTACGATTATAACTTTCTAGAGAAACTATTTTTCATACCAAAAAGACCCTTAAATATGCATATTAAATAGATGGGTAAATGATACCAACTATTTCATCTGGTGCTCACTTGAGGAAACACAATCTATTCAAATGCTGAAAGAAAAATTATTGTACTATTCAAGCAAATGTATTAGCTGGTTAACTGATGCAGACTATTTTTTTTTAATCATCTATCAGATAAGGGATAAGGTATTTTAAATGATACTGTATGCCTAAACATATCTGATACCATACCCACCACTTGGCTGTAAGGAAGGAGTGATCCTCATACCACTCACCTTTCTGATCTGTACAATTGTAGCTACCTCTAAGCAGTCTTAAGAACTCTCTCTGGCCCAAAAAAGCATTCCATCCAGGATAGTACGAAGGCCTCAAAACTGACCCTATACTCCTTACTAGATTTAAAAGTCACAGGTTGTTCTCAAGCTACAGAGAAAAAAAGTAAATGGACACTGTAAACTCATTCACCATGCTGGTAACAGACTCTTTTGGCAAAATTTGTACAACAGTGTCTACTTATATTTATAAAAATATATATGTAATAGCCTCCTTTTTACCAAAGTTATCACGGAAATGCAACTTAAGATGTGGAAACTACAATAATATTTTAAATTAAATAAATTGAAAACACCAAATGTTAATGAAAATATAAAGCAACTGGGACTCCCATAATGTTAGTGGGAATGCAAAATGTTACAACTACTTCAAAAAGCAGTTTTGATAGTTACTTATGAAACTGAACATAACTTACCATATGACCCAGCAATTGCACTCTTGGGTTTTTACTTAAGAGAAATGAAAGCCTAAGTTCCTAGAAAACTTGCACAGTTTAGCAACTTAATTCATAGTAGCCCAAAACAGGAAATAACCAAAACAGATAAGCAAAGTGTGTATAGCTATACAATGGAACATTACTCAGCAATTTTTAATAAAAGGACTGAACAACTGAATCATGCAACAACATGGATGAATCTCAAGAACATTATGGCAAGTAAAAGAAGCGAGACACAAAAGAGAGCATATTATATGAGATCCCATTTATATGAAATTCTAGAAAAGTCAAAACTAATCTACAGTGACAGACAGCAGATTAACAGTTGCCTGGGATCAAAGGTGGGGGAATAATTATTGCAAAGGAGCAACAGTGAATTTCATGAGATGATGCAGTCTGTATCTTGCCTGTGGTGATGGTTAGTTATGTATTTATCAAAAACCACCTAACCATATACTTGTAACTAATACATTTTTTGTGAAAATTATACCTGCACAAAAATTTTAAAAGGAAAAAGCCAAACCCAATCCAGATGGCTGAGTGAGATGATTCAAGGGTCAGTCACCTCACATTGAACAACCTGCAAGAACTGCCGAGAAACATCTTTCTAAAAGCTCCAGGAAACAGCTGAACGTTTGCAGTAACAGGATTGAGTGCTAAATCAAGGCCACTTAAAAGAGTAGGATCTCATGGTACCCCAGCTGGCACCTCACCTATCCTTTCACCTGCAAAACGCAGAATCTGCCCTCTCTCCCAGTGTGGATCCTTGATCCTAATTCTGGAGGAAGCAGGAGTAACCCTTCTGCACATACTGGGAGTGTGTATGTCTGATGCAATTTGTCTGGTGGTGACCTGAGGAACTCACTATCCCAGCACTTGCCCTGCTTGTAGAAGGCAGCTTACTGAACCCTCCTACAGAATGATGAGGGGCTGCAGTCAAATCATGCTGCCTGCGGCAAGAGATTGGTGGCTGTAGGACATACAGAGCAGTGCCCAGGGTCACAAAGAAAACTACTTCCTAGGGAAAAGAATCCAATCTTCTCAGTTTAACAGGGGAAACCCTAGGGTTTCATGTACATTCCCAAGATGAGGCATAAGCAGAAGGATCAAGGATGACCCTAAGCTTTGGCCTGAAGCTATTCTCTAAATTCATTTTATGGGGAAGACCTAAAGTAGAGCACTCACCCAGATCAATCTGCAAAGGCTATAAAAGGCATTTTCTTTCTTTTTTTTTTTTTTTGTTAGTTCCTGATATTCCATGGAAAACTCTGTCACAACACTAGCTGCATACAAACTTAAGGAATAGATGCCAGAAGAGTCTAAACTCCAGCAACAACACATTAAAATATCTGTAGGTTTCCCAAAAGGTTACAAAACATACAAGGAAACAAGAAGTGATGGTCCAGGCAAAGGAGAAGATTAAAGCATTGGAAACCAACAGTGAAGAGACTCAGACCTAGGGCATTCCAGATTAAGACTAAAAAAATAGTCCAAACACTCAAAGAGTTAAAGAAAAACATGAAGAAAAAAAACAAAGAAAATCAGGAAAATGACAAATGAACACAAATATATAAAGAGGCAGATATTATGTAAAGGAACAAAACAGAGCTGAAGACTAAATAACCAAAATTAAAAATTTCCTGGAGGGGATCAAAACAAGTTGGAGCTGGCAGAAGAAAGACTTAGTGAAGTTGATGATAACACCACTGAAATGAATAGTCTGCGGAGCAGAAAGAGGAAAGAATGAAGAAAAGCGAACAAAGCCTGAAGAACCTGTGGGACATCGTCAAGTACACCAACAGGCACATCATGGGAGTCTAAGAAGTAAGAGAAGGGGGCAGAGAGAACAAGCAAAGAAATAATGGCTGAGAACTTCCCAAATTTAATTAAAGACATGAAATACACTCCAAAATGACCAAAGGACTCTAAACAGAATAAACCCAAAGAGACCCGACCAAGCCAAGTTATAATCAAACTGTAAAATGCCAAAAATAAAGAGAGAATTCTGAAAAACCACAAGAGAAAAAGCAATGTGCCAAGTACAAGGGACACTCCATAGATTAAGTACCCCTTTCCTGGGAAATCACAGAAACAAGAAGGCAGATGCAAGATAAAAAGTGCTGAAAGCTTAAAAAAAAAATGCCAATCAAGACTTCTGTATCTAGCCAAACTGTACCTCCAAAAATGAGGGAGAAATTAGGTCATTCCCAGACAAACTAAAGCTGAGGGACTTCATCACCATTAGACCAGTACTACAAGAGATGCTAAAGGGACTTCTACAGGTCGAAAGGAAAGGCTACTAGACTACTGACTGAAGCTATGTGAAGAAATAAAGATATCCAGTAAAGCAATGATGAAAATACTATTGTATTTTTGGTCTGTAATTTTGCTTTTAATTTCCTATTGTTCTAAAAGGCAAAGCCATAAAATGTAATGAATAAATCAAGTGTTTTTAGACTCATGATGAACAAATGTGCAATTTGTGACAAGAAATACATAAGGGTGGGGGGATGAAGGGATATAGGAACAGAGTTCATATATGCTACTGAAGTTTTTAAGTCAGTATGTATACAAATGAGACTGTTATAGATTTAGGATATTAAACTTAAGCCCTCATAGTAACCACAAAGAAACATATCAGAATATGTAAACTCACAGAGACAGAAAGTGGAGTACAGGGGTGAAGAACAGAGGCAATGGGGAATTAACACAAACTGAGTGTACAGTTTGTATTTGGAGTGAAGGGAAAGTTATAATACTGGATGATGGTGAGGGCACTGCAACACTGTGAAGGTGATTAATCCCACTTGGGAGGAATTGAGATAGGAAAACTTATGTTGTTTATATGTTTCTCCAATTAAAAGAAAGGAAAGAGAGAGAATAGAGATAATGGCAATTAAATGAAAAAAACATGATCCTGGACAGGATCTAAGAATGGAGGAGAAAAGGCTCAAAAGGACATTATTGGGACACAAGAAAAAATTGGAACATAGTATGTAAGAGCTTTATATTAACATTAAATTTCTTAAATTTAATTGTTCTTAACTGCACTTACACTTGTGTGATTACACAAGTGAATATCCTTGTTCATGTAAATATATGTGGAAGTATTATGTGTTCAAAGAGTATTATGTATGAAAGCTGCTCTCAAATGTTCAAAAAATAGACAGACAGATGGATGACAGACGGATGTAAGGAAGGAAAGGAGAAAAAGAAAAAGGAAAGGTTAAGGTGGCAACATTTTAAAATTGGTTGATCTGCAGGGTGGGGTGGTGGTAGTTCAAGGGTAGTGCAGTGATAGAATTCTCACCTGCCAAGCGGGAGACCTGGGTTCGATTTCTGGCCCATGCCCTTCCCCAAAAAATAACAAAAAAACAAACAAACAAATTCAACAAATGGTGCTACAATAAGGGGATATTCACATGGAAAAAGAATGAAATGTGATCCCTGCCATACAGCATACAAAAAAAAAAAAAAACAAAACTGGGTTTTGGGATTATGTTGGAGTTCTCTGTTTGGGTTTTGTATTATTTTTACAATTGCCCTACATGTTTGAAGTTATTTCAAAATAAAACATTTAAGGGAAAATAACGTTGTAAAAACTCCTAACCTTTAAAAAATCAAATGCATCATTTATAGTGTATGGAGAGGGGAGGGAACGAAGCTGTCAATATCTCTTACGCTTTTTAAACCTTAATAAAATTTTCTTATGACTCTGAGCTTAAATATTAGCACCCACCCCCAACACTAATGATACTTCCAAAATAAATCCTTCTCTTCTTTACACTATTAACTGGAACCTGGATAGTGAAAATGTGATGTGTTGATAAATTTGTCATTTGAAGTATTTTGCAAACTATCTGATTTAATGGATGAGAGAACAGAAAAAAGATACTACCATAGTTCTCACACCCCTCCACTCAGCTAAGGCACATTTCTTCAACAAAAAGGGGACCACAGAAAGAAGTGACAATCAATCTCAAAACTCTAAACTCAAAGACTTTCCAAAACACTACACCCATCTCTGCTGAGCCCTGCCTAAAACTGAACCATGCAAAACCAATGAATTCACAAGAATACAGATAACTATATATATATATCAAAATTTTTTCATCTACAAATACAAGGTACTTTAGAAAATAATACTGAAATTTCCAAGGACTTCATGGATAAGACTGAGCCTCAGGATCAACCTAAACTCCTGCTTTCTGTACACCCCAGGCTGCTCCCACCACTTTTTCCACCCTGAACTTACCTCAAATCTTAAAATGCAGCTAATGGCAAACAACATATTGAACGATGGATGCATAAATAGTCCAAGCATTAGAACTCACACAAATATTTAGACCAGTGGTCCCCAAAGTATGGTCTGCAAACCTCTGGGAGTTCCCCAAACCCCCTGAATGAATGGTCAAACTATTTTCAAAATATTTCCCATTTTCACTGTGCTTACATTTGCATAATGGTGCAAAATCAATGGCACCAAAACTGCTAGGCATCTTAACACAAACCTGACACAAACCCATAGCCACTGCATTCTTCTCTGCCACCCACTTGCTATTAAAAAAAAAAACAGGTGGGGGGGTGTCAGTCCTTGATGAAGCAGTAAAAATAATTAATTTTATCCCAATCCTTGAAAGTCCTTTTTAATATTCAGTGAGATGAAATGAGATGTACACAGAAAGCACTTCTACTCCATAACTTAAGAGATTACCTTAAGAGGTGACCCAGACACTATTTTCATGAAACACCATTCTTGCTTGAAAAATAGACTGACAAAATATGGTTACTGAGACATGAATATTTGGGAGACATTACCTCACAAATGAACAAAGTGGAACTATCACTTCAAGAAGAACAATTGACAGTAGTGTTGTCAGAGATAAAATTTGGATTTTAAAGCAAAAATCAGAGTTCTTGTATCTTCCACCATAAGCTCAATAACATTCCAATACCTAAAGAAATTTCTGATGCATTCCACAGTGTTATTAAAGAATGGGAACTCTTGAGACTATTTAACAAAATGTGCCAACATTTGAAATACCTACACACTTCAATGAAGCAATATTTTCCAAATGAGCAATACCATATTACAAAATCAAGCAAAAGTACAAGACAGAACAATGGTTCAGAGTATGAAATCTTCACATATTGAGGTTTCAGATTCCATATTACAAACAATTTTAAAGAAACTACAAATTAATGAACTTTGGTATATTATCAAAGGAAAATATACAGTATTATCTGAAAAGGCTATTAAAATTCTCTTCTCTTTTCCAGCCACATTTTGGAGTGATGCCAAGTTTTCTTCACATACTCCAACCAAAATGACATATTGCAACAGATTAAATGCAGGAGGAAATGAGTCTTCTTATAAGCCAGACATTAAAACATTTGCTAAAATGTAAACCATGCCACTCTTCTAACTAAATTTTCTTTTTTTGCAGAGTTTAGAAAACACAATTACTTTTCATTTTAAAAATGTATATTAACATATAATGAATTTATTATTGCCATTTTTTAAATAAATCGATTTCTCACTTTCAATTCCTAATATTATAAATACCAACAGACATAACTCACAAAAACAAAAGCTCTTCGTGGCCCACAACAATTTTTAAATGTATAAGGATGTCACAAGACCAAAAAGTTTCAGAACTGATGATTTAGAGCTAATGAGGAAGAACTTAATAAAAAACTGTTAAATCATAAATAGTTATATTTTAGCTACAAATATCTTCCAAGGTAAAAAAAAAAAAAAAAATTAGAAAAAACTCCCACTGTTTATGTTCAGTTTTAATTTCTAATATGACAAATGCCAAGAAATACAACCCGCATTAACAAAAGCTCCTTGGGGGTCCATCTGCAGTAAATTTTAAAACTATAATGTCTTGAGAAAAAATAAGGGAAATCTGGAATGGAAGGTAATGAGGCATCACTGAGACAGTGACATATAAGCAAAGAATTTAAATAGATGAGAAAACCATGCAGGCATGTGGAGGAACACATCTATTTAGACTCAGAGAACAGTCAGTGCAAAGGCTCTAAGAAGAAGATGCCTGATACATCTGAGGAATTCTGCTAGGGCTAAACAAGAATAATCAAAAGGAGACCACAATGACATAGGTCAGAAAAGGAAGGGGAGCAGGAGGAACCAAATTGTGTAGACAGAACCTTGCACAGCATTTTAAGAATTTTGGATTTATTTTGAGTAAAACGGGGAAACACTAAAGAGCTTTAAGCGAAGAAGTTACATGCTCTTAGTTTTTTAAAAGAATGAGCATGCAGTACTAATCAAATCAAATGGATTTAATGAGGTGTTTTTATAAGCTAAGAAACTAGAAGATGCAGCTAAAGTGGATTCTGTGGGATCAGAAATAATCTAGTTCAAAATGGTAACTTTTAAAAACAATCTTGGTATCTAAGCCTAACCATTCTTTCTGAAAGATCATTAAAAAGCATCTGTTCTGTATTCTTACGCATTAAGTAGATATCACCTTGCTGTTCAAGATGTAGCGGAGAGGCTGGAGGGAACTGCGTGAAAATGTAGAGCTGTGTTCCAGTTGCCATGTTTCTTGATGATGACTGAACAATGATATAGCTTTCACAATGAGACTCTGTGAATGTGAAAACCTTATGTCTGATGCTCCTTTTATCTACTATATCAACAGAAGAGTAGAACATATGGAATAAAAATAAATAATAGGGGGAACAAATGTTAAAATAAATTTAGTTTGAAATGCTAGCAGTAAATGAAAGCGAGGGGTAAGGGGTATGGATGTATAATTTTTTTTTCTGTTATCGTTTTATTTCTTTTTCTGTTGTCTTTTTATTTCTTTTTTTAAATCAATGCAAATGCTCTAAGAAATGATGAATATGCAACTATGTGATGATATTAAGAATTACTGATTGTATATGTAGAATGGAATGATATCCCTTAATGTTTTGTTTGTTAATTTTTTTAATTAATAAAAAAAGCATCTGTTCTGTTGAACTGTTTGTTGTATAACTGCACTTCTTACTTCCTATAGGTGCTAAAATGCAAACGCATAAAGAGTAATGAAAAATCTATGTTTTTGGACATACAATGCACAAAGTTATAAGTGGTAACAAATACAAAGAAAGTGGTAGTGGAACAGAGGGGTGTAGGAAAAGTGTATGTGCCTACTATTATAGCTGATACCAAACCAAATATAATTGTTATATATTTAGGATGTTCAATTTTAAGCCCATGGTAACCACAACAAAAATAGATAAAAATATATCCAGATAGAAGTAAGAAGACACTCAACATGGTACAAAGTAAAAACTCCAAAAAACTGATTTGACTGATCTGTTAGGTATTAACAGAAGTGAGGGACAAAAAAGAAATTACAAAGGCTAAATAGAAATATGCTAGGAGAAAGTCCTGTATTATCAGTAATATCTTTTAAATGGATTAAAAGATCCATTTTAAAGGCAGTCATTCGCAGAATGGATTAAAAGGCAGAGATTGGCAGAATGGATTAAAAGCATTAACCCAACTATATGCTGCCTGCAAGAGTTTCACAGTAAAGTTAAAGATACAAGTAGGTTGAGGGTAAAAGGATGGGAAAAAACTGACCACACAAGCTGTAATGAAAAACCACTGGGATGTGTATACTAATATTAGATAAAATAGATTTTAACTCAAAAACAGCTACGAGGGGATAATTCAAAGAAAGATGTTAACAATTATGAATATACACCTAACAGCATGGCCCCAAAATACATGAAGCAAATACTGACAAATCTGAAGGGGAAACTGCTGGTTTACATTAATAGTAGAAGACTCATAATATACAATACTCAATAATGGACAGAACATCTGTCAGAAGGTCATTACAGTAATAGAGGACTTGAATGATATATTAAACCACCTACACATAATGGACATATATAGAATAGTGCACCCAAAGAAAACATTACACATTTATCTCAAGTGCACATGGATCATTTCCAAGGATAAACCTTATGTTGAGTCACAAAACAAGTCTTGACAAATTAAAAAATACTGAAATCCTACCATGTATATTCTCTTACCACAATGGAATGAAGCTAGAAATCAGTAACAGAGGGAGAAATGATAAAGTCACAAAAATGTGTAAATTAAACAATACAATCTTAAGCAACCAATAGATTAAAGAGGAAATCAGAAGTGAAACTAAGAAATATCTTGAGGAAAATGAAAATGAAAATACAATACATGAAAACTTTTGGAATGCAGCAAAGGAAGTGCTGAGAAGCAAATATACAGCACTAAATGCTTACATTAAAAAAGAAGACTTCAAATCAGAGACCTACAATAATGTTAGCAGACAAAACACAGGACTGTATAACATAGTGAACCCTGTCATAGATGATGGACTGTGGTTAATAGTACCCATATAAGAATGTTCTTCCAGGACCTAGAACAAATGTATATCATTATTACAAGGTATTAATAATAGAGTGGTATATAGAAAAAAATATAACCAATATAACTATGGACTATAATCAACAGTAATATTTTAATTCTTTCATCATTTCTAACAAAGGTATCACACTAATGTGAAGTGTCAACAACAGGGGGATAACATAGGAATGTCATGATTTTCACAAGACTTTCCTGTAAACTTACAGTTTCTCTTAAAAAAAAAGGTATACACCCATCAGAATGGTCATTATTAAAAAAACAGAAAACAGTAAATGCTGGACAGGATGTTGAGAAAGAGGCACACTTATCCACTGTTGGTGGGAATGTCAAATGGTACAACTGCTGTGGGAGACAGTTTGGTGGTTCCTCAGGAAGCTAAGTATAGAATTGCCATATGATCCAGCAATCTCACTGCTAGGTATCTATTCAGAGGACATGAGGACAGAGAACAAATGGATATTTGCACACCTATGTTTATAGCAGCACTGTTTACAATTGCCAAGAGATGGAAACAGCCCAAATATTCATAATGGATGAGTGGTAAACAAGCTGTGGTATATACATATGAAGAATATTACACAGCTGTAAGACAAAATAAAGTCATGAAGCATGTAACATGGATAGATCTTGAAGACGTTATGCTGAGTGAAACTGGAGGGAAACAAAAGGTTGAATACTGTATGGTCTCACTGATATTAACTAACATTAATTAGTAAACTTGGAGAATTTCAGTTAAGAACACAGGTTATCAGGAGACAGAAATAGTCTAGAGATTGGGTAACCAGTACTCAAAGAATACAAATTGTACAACAAGACTGAGTGTAAAAATTCTAAAATGGATAGCACAATACTACTTGATTGTAGCACAATAATGTAAGTACACCAAATGAAGCTGAAAGTGAGAACGATAGAGGGAGAAGGGCTGGGGGCACATATGAAACCAGAAGGAAAGACAGATGATAAAGACTGAGATAGTGTAACTCAGGAATGCCTAGAGTGTACAATAATGGTGATTAAATGTACAAATTAAAAATGTTTTTGCATGAGGAAGAACAAAGGAGTGTGAGTATTGCAGGGGGTTGAAAAGAGATGGTCATCCATATCTTAAACTTCAACTTCAACTTCTGTATGAAACTAAAGGAAGGAATGTTTATTTGGTGCAAAATGTATATTTTGTAGTGCATTTCCTAATTTAACTTCTATGGTCAGTTTAATTGAATACCATAACTACATGGAACCTTGAACAGGGCATGCGATTTTGTTGGTTTGTCCAGGTTAGTGTGATGCCCTGATAAATTCCAGAGTGATCTGAACAGTGAATAAAGAAGTATTTGCAAAGTCCCCTTGGGGGAATAGGGAGAAAGGGGAAAATATTCAACCTCCCCATTTGGAAAATTCCTGATATTCTCACAAGCAGTGGGGAAAACCAAATTAATAGGCTGAGTCCTCGATCTTGGGGTTCGCCCCTATGAAGATTATCCCTACAAAGGATAGGCTATGCCTACTTAAAAGTAAGTCTAAGAGTCATCCTCAGAGAACCTCTTTTGTAGCTCAGGATGCAGCCTCTCGCTCTCTAAGCCAACAAGCAAGCGAACTCACTGCCCTCCCTTTCTACGTGGGACATGACTCCCAAGGGGTGTAAATCTCCCTGTCAATGTAGGACAGAAATCCTAGGATAAGCTGGGACTCAGCATCAAAGGATTGAGAAAACCTTCTCAACAAAAAAGGGGGAAGAGAGAAATGAGGCAAAATAAAGTATTAGTGGCTGAGAGATTTCAAACAGAGTCGAGAGGTTATCCTGGAGGTTATTCTTACACATTAAATAGCTACCACCTTGTTGTTCAAGATATAGTGGAGAGGCTGGAGGGAACTGCCTGAAAATGTAGAGCTGTGTTCCAGTAGCCATGTTTCTTGAGGATGATTGAACAATGATATAGCTTTCACAATGTAACTTAGTGAATCTGAAAACCTTGTGTCTGATGCTCCTTTTATCTACCATATCAACAGAAGAGTAGAACATATGGAATAAAAATAAATAATAGGGGGAACAAATGTTAAAATAAATTTAGTTTGAAATGCTAGTGGTAAATGAAAGTGAGGGGTAAGGGGTATGGTATGTATAATCTTTTTTTTTCCTCTGTTATCGTTTTGTTTTTATTTCTGTTGTCTTTTTATTTCTTTTTCTAAATCGATGCAAATGTTCTAAGAAATGATGAATATGCAACTATGTGATGATATCAAGAATTACTGATTATATATGTAGAATGAAATGATATCTTAATGTTTTGTTTGTTAATTTTTTTTAATTAATAAAAAAAAATTTTTTTTTAAACTGTTTTTAAAAATATATATATGGAAGGGTAAGGGACCCTGAAAGACTAAAGCCATTTCAAAAAAAAAGAATGAAGATGGAAAATTCACACTTCTAGATTTTAAAATGTATTACTAAGCCACAATAATCAAAAAGCACGGTACTACAATCTCAAGGCTTGCCCTTATGAACTTATTCCTGCAGAGAAGAAGCTAAGCCTACTTAAAATTATGCCTAAGAGTTACCCCCAGAGAACCACTTTTGTTGCTCAGATGTGGCCTCTCTCTCTCTAAGCCAACTCCATAGGTAAACTCAATGCCCTTCCCCTATGTGAGATATGACTCCCAGGGGTGTAAATCACCCTGGCAACATGGGACCTGACTCCCAAGGATGAGCCTGGCCCTGGCATCATGGGACTGAGACTTACTGACCAAAACGGGGAAGAGAAATAAAACAAAGTTTTTTATTTTGAAATAAATATAATTTCAAATTTTATTTATTTCAGTGGCCAAAAACTTTCCAATAGAGTCAAGAGATCATCCTAGAGGTTATTCTTATGCATCATATAGATATCCCTTTTCAGTTTCTGGTATATAGGAGTAGCTAGAGGGAAATGCCTGAAGCCGTTCAACTGTAATCCAGTTGTCTTAATTCTTGACGACGACTATATAAACTATGTAGCTTTTACAGTGCTACCGTGTGATTGTGAAAATCTTGTGACTAATACATCTAGTGTATGGACAGATGAGTAAGAAAATACAGACAAAAAATAAATAATAGGGAGACAGGAAGTATGGGAAGTTTTGAGTATTATTGTTATTTTTCTTATTTTTACTGTTTTTGGAGGAATGAAAATGTTAAAATCTATTGTGGTGATGAATGAACAACTATATGAAGACATGGTGAACCAATGATTGTATACTTTGGTGATTAGATGGCATGTGAATATAACTCAACAAAACTGCATTTGAAAAAAAAGGACAGAAATATTGACCAACAGAATCTGAAATCAACTCTCACATTTATGGACAACTGACTTCTGACATGGTGGCAAAGACCACTCAATTGGGAAAGAACAGTCTCTTCCACAAAAAAATGCTGGGACAAAGGATACGTCAAGCCTACTTAAAATTAGGCATAAGAGTCACTCCCCAAGAGAACCACTTTTGTTATTCAGATGTGGCCTCTCTCTCTAGTCAACACAACAAGCAAACTCACTGCTCTCCCCTGTCTATGTGAGACACGACTCCAAGGGTTGTGGACCTTCCTGGCAATGTGGGACAGAAATCCTAGAATGAGCTGAGACTCAGTATCAAGGGACTGATAAAACCTTCTCGACCAAAAGGGGGAAGAGCTAAATGAGACAAAATAAAGTGTCAATGGCTGAGAGATTCCAGAGTCAAGAGGTTATCCTGGAGGTTATTCTTAAGTATTAAATAGATATCACCTTGTTAGTCAAGATGTAATGGAGAGGCTTGAGGGAACTGCCTGAAAATGTAAAGCTGTGTTCCAGTAGCTGTGTTTCTTGGAGATGATTGTATAATGGTATAGCTCTTACCATGTGACTATGTGATTGTGAAAACTTTGTGTCTGATGCTCCTTTTATCTACCTTATCAACATATGGAATCAAAATAAATAACAGGGGGAACAACTGTTAAAATAAATTTAGTAGATTGAAATGACAGTGATCAATGAAAGGGAGGGGTAAGGGATATGGTACATATGAATTTTTTTCTGTTGTTTTTTTATTTCTTTTTCTGAATTGATGCAAATGTTCTAAAAAATGATCATGATGATGAATATGCAACTACGTGGTGATATTGTGAATTACTGATTGTATATGTAGAACGGAATGACCATATGTTAAGAACGTTTGTGTTTGATTTATATATTTTTTTAATTTAAAAATCAATAATAAAAAAAAAATGCTGGGACAACTGGATGCCATATGCAAAAGAATGAAGGTGGATTCCTATGTCATACCACACACAAAATTTAACCCAAAATAAATTTTAAAAACCCAAATATAATAACTAAAACTATAAAACTCCTGAGGAGGGCAGGCAACGGTGGCTCAGTGGCAGAGTTCTTGCCTGCCATGCTGGAGACCCGGGTTCACATCCCAGTGTCTGCCCATGTTAAAATAAACAAACAAACAAACAAACTCCTAGGGAAAAACAAAGGGAAGCATCTTTAGGACCCTGTGTTAGGCAATGTTTTCTTAGACTTTATACCCAAAGCACAAGCAACAAAAAGGAAAAAGAGATAAATGGGACCTCATCATAATTTTCTTCCTCATAGGACTTTCTCACAAAAGTAAAATGACAACCTATACAATGAGAGAAAATATTTGGAAAACACATATCTGATAAAGATTTAATATCCAGAATATAAAAAGAAGGATTTCAACTCAACAAAAAGATAAACCCAATTTAAAAAAGGACAGAAGACTGGAAGAGACATCTCTCCCAAGATACAAAAGTAGCCAGAAAGCACCTGAAAAGATGTTCAACATCATTAGCCATCTGGGAAATGCAAATGAAAACCATAATGAGATACCATTTCACACCTATTAAAAAGGTTGCTAATAAAAAAACAGAAATTAACAAGCATTGAAAAGAATGCAGAAACATAGGAACAGTCATTCATTACTGCTGACAATGTAAAATGTGCAGCTACTGTGTAAGGTAGTCTGGTAGTTCTTCAGAAATCTAAGTATAGAATTACCATACGACCCTACAATCCTAGGTATATACCCAAAGTATCAAAAGCAGGGACACGAATAGATAGATGCTCACCAATGTGCACAGCAGTAGTCACAATGCAAAAAAGGTGGAAGCAATTCAAGTGTCTAACAACCTAAGAACTGAGAATTGTAATGGATGCATATTACTTCCTTGCTTTATAATAAGTATGCTTGCATATGTACATAAAGCAAATATCATTGTTTTCCTCTCCATTTTATTCCCTTTATCATATGACATAAGGTGTACTGTTCATGTTACAGTATTTAAGTTATAAGATATCAAGTTTAAAAGTGAATATTATGCAAGGATTTTCATCCTATTCTGGAGACATTCTGCGTTTTTTCCAGTTGTACATAGGACAGTTGAGTATTGCTAAACAAACAAAAAAAAAGCATGTCTGTTATTGTTTTCTATTTGGAGATTAAGTATGGTTTAAGATGATGTGCACAGCTGCCAAGGTGACAAGGGATGGACTATAATGGTTACGTTCGTGTGTCAACTTTGCCAGGTGATGGTGCCTGGTTGTACGGTCAAGGAAACACTGGCCTATCTGTTGCTATGAAGACATTTCTTGGACTTAAATCATGTGCATGTTGTTTGCATCCACAGCTGATTATATCTGCAGTCATCTAAGGGGAGTGTCTCCTGCAATGACTGAAAATTAATCTAATCATCTGAGCTTTTAAGGAGAATTCAGAAGAGAAACTCCTTCTCTCCACTTCAGCCAGCCAGCTTCTCCTAGGGAGTTTGCTGAGGACCCTCACTGGAACTGCCAGCTCACAGCCTGCCCTAGTGTTCAGACTCTTTCATCTCCACAGTTGCATGAGACACTTCAATCTCATACTTACATATTATCTTCTGTTGGTACCACTTCTCTAGAGATCCCTAAATAATACACTAACCAAAACTATTCCTGTTAACCCTAAAAAACATCTAGGGTTCTAACTAAGATTCTACAAAAGTTTCATGCACTGAAATTACTTTCCAGAAAACTACAACCTCCATATGGTAACTAGGCCAGATAAGTCTGGAAACCCAAAGGAGCCAACCATTTCAAGAACATTAGCTGTTCTATCATCCTATCCCACATTATCAACAAAGCCCAAATAACCCTAAAGATTAGGAGCCAGATCAAAGGACAAGGAGGAGTTATAACAGAGAACACAGGGTTTAACAAATGAGTGTGACTGCTGAATCATTATATCAATATTTCTTTTTGTCTCCAATGTCTTGCAGGAGCTGGAAAGAAAAATCTAAAATTGTGGAACTGTAACCCATACCAAAATCTGAAATCTGTTCTGTAATTACTTGGTTCATTGCTTTTTTGTATTATTGTTGCATTTCATAATAAATAATGTTCAAAAAAAAGATTCAGGAAAAAAAAAAAAAAACGAAAAATCATTAAGAAGAGGCAGGTTTGGGAAAACTTCCCCTCCTCTCTCACTGGTATAAAACACTTTTTCCTCCTCAAAAAAAAAAAGTACACCCTTCCCATTTGGAATGATGGAAATGTTTAGGTAAAGGACAGTGGTGATGGTAGCACAACATTGTGAATGCAATGAACAACACAGACATATATATCTGAATGTGATTGAAAAGGGGAAAAGTTAAATTGTACATACAGTTAACAGAATTAAAAAAATGTTTTTAAGGTTCAGAAATGGATAGCACAATACTGTAAGCATAATTAACAAAGGTGAGTATGAGTACAATTAAAAAAGGAAAGCTAAAGTCATGTATGTCACCAGAAGATAAGCTACAGGATGAAAACTTGGACTGTATAACTTCTTTTGCGGAGCCTAAAGTGGACAAAAATGGTGGTTAATAGTACAAATATAAGAAAGTATATGAGAATATATATATAGTATCATTTAGAATGAGAACTAATGCATGTTATATTACAAGGTGTATATGGACAAAATATAATTAATACAAAGTAAGATCTACAGTTAACATTAACACCTTAATACTCTTCATTAATTGTAACAAAGGCAACATATTAAAGCTAAATGTAAATGGGATGGAATTTTTTCCTTTGGAAGAAATAAGAATGTGCTCATATTAACTGTAGTGGTGAACATATAACTATGTGATTATAACAAGAGCCATTGATTGTACACTTAAGATGGACTGCATGGAGTGTGAATAAAACTGTTAAAAATAACAATAGGGAAGATAAGGGGTATGGAGTGCTTTGGGTTTTCTTTTCTTTTTTTTTTTCCTGGAGTAATGAAAATGTTCTAAAATTGACTGTGGTAGTCAATGAACAACTATGTGATGATACTGGGAGCCACTGATTGTATACTTTGGATGGACTGTATGCTATGTGAATATATCTCAATAAAATTGCATTAAAAAACAATAGCACCACACACACACACAAATTCATGGAACTATACTATAAACAGTGAACCCTAAGTTAAACCATGGACTTAATTAATAGTACAGTTATAAAAATGTGCTATCATCAATTAAAACAAATGTTCCATACCAATGCAAAGTGTTGGTAATAAGGCAGTATATGGGTATCCTGTATTTTATGCATGATTATCTGTAAACCTACAACTTCTCTAATATAAAAAAATTGTTTTTTGAGACAACTAGGGGGGAAAATGCATTTAGTATCCATTCCCTCTAACTAGCTCTATGTTTCATTCCATTTTATTTTTTCATTCATGTAGCTTTTAGTAAACACTTATAAAAATGTTATACATTTAGACATTTCTTGGACTTAAATCATAAAACGTTGCAGAGTCCAAAGGAAGAACTAAACAGGCACAGAATATGGACAGCTGTGGAGAATTTAGTAATAGAACTGCTATGATAGCTTCCAGATTGCTCTCTCTCCCTAGGTCATTCTGTTCAAGATTAGATTCCTGTGACTATAAACTCATCTATAAACAAACTCAATTATCAGTCCCTAACCCAAGCTGTACTAACTTCTGTAAAACAAGTTGCTATGGAAATACATGTGGGTAAGAACACATAATTAAAAAAAAATTTTTTTTTAAATACAAGCATCTTTAATTATAAAGCAGAAACAAAGACATACCATGTCTATTCTTAATTCAAAGAAAAATATGAGTCAAAATACTTAAAATATGTATAAATAAACAAACCTCAACTAAAAAATTTAGTAGTTATCTCACTATGATGAAATGTAAAAGGGTTTTATATAACCTCAAAACTATAATGCTAATTGTAATGCTTTAATCACTGAAACAAGAGATACTACCAAAAAAGTTGTCAATGTACTCTTAAACCTTTATACAATCAATCAGCCCAAACTAAAAGGGAAATGTAAAAATGTTAACTGAATTTTATAAATATCACCACTAATCTAGAAGACTACTGTAGTAGACACATCTGTTTCTGCTGCCCAATATTCCTACTTCTTTTCTTTTGGTAATAGTTCCCTGTTCTTCTGTGGGATACAAACTCCTCCTTCCATTCCACATGGTCTTTGCAGACTGATAAATCACAATGACCCAGTCGTACTCTAGCCAAGCGGATGGGCACAAGACCCAATGTGAGCCACCCCTCACTCCTCCCACCTCCACAGGCATCTAATCTTGAACAGAATAACCTAGGGAGAGAGAGCGATCTGGAGCTACCATAGCAATTCTATTACTAAATTCTCCACAGCTGTCCATGTCCTGTGCCAGTTTAGTTCTTCCTTTGGACTCTGCAATCTACCCAGAGACTTCCTAATCAGCTGCCTTCTTACTTCAGCCCAGGGTCTGTATATATGACCTGCAATTAAAGAATCCTGACAACCATGAATATCCAATGAATGCAATTAAAAATGATTATATTGGAGGGGAAAAGGATTCTCTACAAAACTAGATAGATGATCAAAGAAAAAAATATTAGTAACAGGCACTTGAAACAATACTTAACCCTGCTGGTAAATTCACTGACTAAAAATACTTAATGAATTTACAGCTCTAAATTAACGTGGTCCAAAAGAAATTTCTGCAGGGACTGAAATGCTCTTATCTATACTGTTTACTACAGTAGCCACTAGTCACATATGGCTATTGAGTATTTAAAATATAACTACTGTAACTCAGAAATACATTTTAATTTTATTTAATTTTAATTAGTTTGTTTAAATAGTCAAATTGTACCTTGTGGCCAACTTACTAGAGCCCATTCTAAATTAACAAAATAAAAAACAACCATTTAAATTAAATTAAGTATTGTCAAGTCTTCAGGAAAATATTGCTGGTGGCAATGTAAATTGGGCCAAGACTTCAAAGTAGTTTAGAAATTCACTCTTTGTAAGGTTCACTCTTTGTGCCCAACAAATCCATACCTGGAAACTTATCCTAAACAGCTAACTTCCTTCTTTTAAGGAAAAACCAGGCATAAGAATAAAGGTTTGTAAGTAATCTTTAGCATAGTACTGTGAAGCCAGTAGGAAAATCTCCAAATGTTCAAAAAAAACAATGATTAGGTAAACTATAGTTAAGAGTACAATATACAGTTAAATATCTTAACATATAGGTAAGAGGCCATGAAAAAAAAATACAGAAAAGCATAAATAAAATGTTAAATGATGGGCAAAAGAGTAAATAAATGGGTTAATAAACCATAATTACAAGCATGTATGAAGAAACTACATAATATAAAGATTAAGAAGCAAACAAGAAATGACAGTTGTAGTTAGTGGTATACAGTTTAAATTATTTTATAATTTTTCTATATGATAACAGTTAACTCTTTTCTTTGGTATTACGACTTTTAATTTCTTCTGTTTTTTGACCACCATTTCACTGAACAGAAATTTAATGAAAAATATCAAGTATTTGATATATATATAGCTGTAGCCACCTGTGGTAGTTAGATTCAGTTGTCAACTTGGCCAGGTGAAGGCACCTAGTTCTGTTGCTGTGGACATGAGCCAATGGTATGTGAACTTCATCTATTGCTGATTCTATCAGCAATTGGCTAGGAGACATGCCTGCTGCAATGAATGACGTTTGACTTAACTGGATGGTGCTTAAATGAGAGAGTACAACATAGCACAGCCTAAACAGCTCAGCATACCTCATCTCAGCACTTGCAGCTCGGCCCAGGCCTTTGGAGATGCAGAAAGGAATCACTCTGGGGAAAGCTGCTGGAACCCAGAGGCCTGGAGAGTAGCCCAGCAGAGACTACCCTGAGCCTTCCCACGTAAGAAAGAACCTGAAATGAATGTTAGCTGTCTTTCCTCTGAAGAACTAATGAAATAAATCCTCTTTTATTAAAAACCAAACCGTCTCTGGTGTATTGCAGTCCAGCAGCTAGCAAACTAGAACACCACCTAATTAGAAAGGTGAAGTAAACCTCGGAGACTTACAGAGAACTAGTACAGAATTTAGCAAGTCATAGTTATGGAGAGTTCTTGAATTCTCTAGTACTTTCTGTAGTAGCATGCCTGATATTTCCAGATACGTTCTGGGATAGTACCTTCAACCTACTACATTTACTGAATTTACTCAGGATGCCATAAAAATATTGTCACTTTATACATGAGAGTGATTAGAAAGCACTACGTTAATGCGTCACAGAATTTCTCCTTACATCCTAGCTCAAAGTTGTTTCAGCTAAGAAGCTGGAAATATAAGCTAATTTAATCACTTGGTCTTTCTCTAGCAATTAAATTATACCCCGCCTAACTAACAAACACACAAAAGTAAGTTTTAAGAAGAAATATATATAAAAGGTTATAAAAGAAAGATATAAACAGTCAACTAACAAATAAACATCCATAGTAAGCAAGACTGCTCTAAAATTTTCTTCTTCCTCTTTTTCATACATAAATATTAATCTTTCACACAGTTACAATTTGTATGGTATTAGTGCTGGAGTAAATCTACATCAAGAACGGAATACTCAAAAGCTAAGGTTCCTTCAACTGAAATACTACCTTGTTGATGCTGTAACACTATTTGGTTCAATGGTGTTTTCAGTCATTCTTAACTGTACGGCCTCTGGCACATCATTTGATTTCTCTGCACCCTCTTCTGGAAGTTCTTCTATATGTTCTAGCTTTTCATCTTCTTCTTCTTCCTCCGAAAGTTCATTAACCTTTATGGATAAATGGAAATTGAGAAATAAATTTAATTAAACTGTTAACTGACATATCTAAGACACACCATTCTAAGAAATTTGAAAACAAAAACAGTTTATTTTTTATTTTATTTCCTACAACTAATCTCTTTTATGCAGTAATTCCTAAGTTTTTCAAAATCAAACTAAAATTGCAAACCAGACAAAAGTAATATTTTGAAGCAGAAAGCAGTACATTACTAGGAATATGAGTTAGGATTGTCAACTATGAAAAAGAGTACAACATTGCAGTTAGCAAGAAAACTTCATTTTCTACTCAGTTTTGTAAATATAAGTTACTAGAAACTTCTAATTTTCTCACCAATTTCCAAGTGCATTAAATAAGTCATTTTAATACAGAGCAAATTGAAAAAAGGTAGAAAGGCACAAAAATTTTGCCTTAGGTTGTTAGCTTTGTTTTAGAAAACACTGGCTGACTTCTAATTTTTCATGAAGAAATGGAACCCTACAACAGGGAGATCTCACTGTTTTGACTAGTTAGAATAACTCAAGGTTATAATTACTTTCTGGCAGGGGCTATCATATGTCTTCCATCATCAAATGGGATATATAAGTAAATAATCACTCCAATGAAAAGACAAATATTAGGGAAGGAAAACCAACAAAATATTTTCAAATGAGAAATTAAGTTATCTGAAAGAAGACGCCACCCTTAAACAGTCTTAACATCTTTTGTACATTAATACAAATTATTAAAAACATGGAGCAGTAAAAGTAAATACCTAGAATAAATTTGTTTACCACTACATGTAAACAGGTATTTTTCCTGATGGACATGCAAATACAGTTGTTGGAATACTGTCAGTAAAACTGCAAGCAAAAGAAGGTTAGTTACATTCCGATATTCTATCACACTCCCGCTTCCAAGTCAATAAACTTGTTAATAGCCAGGATTCGGAGTCAGAAAGATCTATGTTCATATCCCTACTAAGCCCTTACTATCTCTGGCAACCTACTTAGCTTCTTAACTTTTCCAAGCCTTACGTGTGAAAAGGAGATACTCTACTGCCACAGAGCTGGTTGAAAGGATTAAATAACATATGTAAACTGCTGTGTCTATTCATAATAAATCATAAATACTATCATAACAGGATTTATTCAATTCTATACAGAATATGAGTTAGGATTCTATTCTATTTCTATATATAGCATCACTTTTTATAAGAAATAAAGACAGTATCTGCCATCCAAACTACCTAACACAGCAGCTCTCAACCACTGGTATATCAAGTCACTAGTCAGATGGGTTGTTAAAAATTCATTTTTAACGATAGTAAATGACCTCATTTGTGAATAATTTACTTTACATATGTAGCATGTGCAGCAGATTCTGTTGAATATGTTTAGCTTACAAATGCCATCCCTCATCTATCATGTGTTATGTATAATGTGATTAACAAAAAAGGGTTATTAACTGAGAGGTGAGGTTTACATACAAAGGTGAACATATCAAATAATAGATTTTTTTAAACTGAATGTAAACAGAAAATTTTCCTCTTCCCTGATCTATGTATTTAATAAATTTGTGAAAGTCAAGAGAATGTACTTCATTAATATTCACCTGGTTACCTAAGCAAGAAAAAAAAGCCAAAAAAAATACTTCTTTTCAGTATAAAATGTAAATTATTGTGGCTGATTAATAAAAGCTTGGGCAAAACAGAAGAGTAAGAAAAATGTTAAAGTTGGCTATTTAAATCGAGAATAGATGAATATTTATTCAATCCACAAATTTTAGACACAGAGGTATTACTATTTTAACATATGTTTAAAAAGAGATTAGTTTGTGGGTTCTCAGTCAATAGCTCTTGAGAACTATGGAAGTCTTACACTCAATTATATTGACTATATTACATTCAATTTAATAAGCTTTATGTAAATTAATCAACATAGTACTTTCACCAGTGATGATCAACTAAGATAGGATATTGAAAGTAACCTATGGGATTTCCGCCCCTCTGCCCCCACCCCAACTGCCAAGCCTCCCAAATGTATTTTCCCACAACTTAAGTTGATGACATTATTTTGGGCAAGAGTAACCATTAAAGACAGATTAAAATGTTCTCTCTCTCACACCCCATATTAATCTCTACAAGTTCTTGATTCTCTGCTTGCCAACTTGACCTTATGCTTATCAACACTCATTCTGATAATAAATTATTCTGGACTTGCCCTATATATACAGCTGACTCAACTCCACTTATGGAGTACCTACCTCTCTTTCTTTGACTGCTGTAATTCCCTTCTCTAGGACCTCATGAAATGCCTGCTCTCCAGACTGTGGCTTGTGGAGAATGCTGCTATCTGCCTTCTCAAATGTATAAAGAAACATAATTGTTACCCTCAACTTCAAACCACTCCACTGGATTCTCAAATCATTTAAGGATCCCACCAAAAGAGAAAAAAAATGTATCCACTTGACACTGGGTCATTTCTCAAACACTTCCTACTTATCATCTCCAGCCATCTCTCCCATACTAATAATAGAATACCTATTACCTTGAGAAGATTCTAATAGTCAAATACTTATATTATTGAGATGAAGCTGCAAAAGAAGAGAATACTGGATAAACTTTACTTCCTTCAAATATCAAAACAGGAGAAAACTCAAACCACTGCCAAGACAAAGTGTACCCACATCTCTAAATATGTGGGTTAAGAAATTAGCAGCTGCTTCTTTTATCTACCTGACATGCTTCATTTAACTACCTTATAGACAGATGAGTAAAGCATGGATTAAAAATAAATAAATAGGGGAACAAATTCAGAATAAATTTAGTACATTGAAAACACTAGTGATCAGTGAATGGGAGGGGTAAGGGGCATGGTGTGTATGAATTTTTTTTTCTGTTTTGTTTTTATTTCTTTTTCTGAATTGATGCAAATGTTCTAAGAAATGATCATGATGATGAATATACAACTACATGATGAAAAAAGAATGTTCATATTCTTTTTCTATGATTTGGTTTTATTAATAAAAATTAAAAAAAGAAAGGAAAGGCAGACAATTAAAAAGAAGGAAAAAAAAAAAGAAATTAGCAGCACTGGGCAGGCCAGACTCTGCCTGCCATGCTGGAGACCTGGGTTCGTTTCCTGGTGCCTGCATATGTAAAGAAAAAAGAGATTGGCAGCACTTATGTTAGGCCAACTTAAAAATACAAACAAATTAGGATGAATTTGAGGAAATTTTACTTTTATTTACATACCTCATCACTTCTGCCTCATAAATCAAACTGAATTTATTAAATCTACTTTAAAAACTTTTAGAAATGTCTTTCTCTGTTATTTGCAACATGCTTATAATTCAGAAATATAATGAAAATAGATTCTGGAAATCAGCAACATAGACTAAGATAATTAAATATAAATCAATGCTCTCAGGACCCATTTATTGAACATATTCTGCACTATATGCTAAGATCCTCTTTTACCCACAGGCAAATCTACAGAATTCAACATCACCTGCTGGTATTGATTAATTTAGCCATCGTTCTATTTAATGTAAAGCACAATATATTTTAGTTAAAATTTTCTAGTGCTTAAAAAATTAGAAAAATACAGATGCAATAGAGGTTAGATATGAATATAGTTTGGCAAAGCTAAGGAATCCACAGGTTAACAGAAATAACAAAGAATTACACAATAATATAAAATATGACCAAGGCATAACTCTGCAGACTTTAGAGGAGTCAAGATATAAACATTAGGTCAAGTTGATATCAGTTTCTTACAATTAATTTTATAAATAATCATCTCATAAAGTTAAAATGACACAAACATATGTATACTATTTCATTTTGAGAAAAGAAAAAAGGCACACAGAATTCCCCAACAGATGGGATTTCTCATGGACATCAAAAGATATTAAGAGTTTAATGTCATTTTCTTTTAAGCAAGAATAATTTTGAATAGATGTCTCAATTCTCTATTTTAACCAAGTGTTTAAGTCAGGAACTGCATATAATTGTTGGAAATTTTCAAAAAATTGCCAGAAGTTTCCAGGGCCACTGATTCAGGTACAAATTCTAACCTATTTACTTCACATATATATGCACTGTGATTTCATCTCAGTTTCAACACTGCAAGATGCAATCTAGCATCTGTTACTATTTCTTTTTACAGTTCCTGATACTAGAAAAAAGGGAGGTGAGAGGCAGGGAAGTGGGAAAGAAGAAAGAGCCAGTCCTTGCTTTATGTGAAACAAAGTGAAACAGACAAAGATAAAAATGCTTAACTGAAGAAAATACAAAAAACTGAGGAAGGTACAAACCCCAAACGTTAAAAAAACTTATCCATGATAGTTCACATGGGCTACCCAGAAACAAATGTAATCAGAGCCTAGCAGGATGAATGCAAATCCGTATGAGAGAGAACCTTTTTTCAAGAGATGCTACTTTATAATACAACAAATGAAAGGAAACAACCCAAAGGTCCATCAGTAAATAGTGTGACATAATGTAAAATGTCAATAAGAAAACTGGGGTGGGGGTGGGGACTTGCTGCAAACTTACAACTGCTCAATAAGAAATTTAATTTTAAAGTAAAATAATACAACAGTGTGATCATATAATTTATCATCCAAACTTTGATACATTTGAGAGTCAAAGGAGGAACTAGTAATAATTAATTACACCAGAAAATAAGTAAGGACTGATCTTAGAAAACTAGGAAAAGTAAATAGGAACTGTCCTGAGAAAACCAGGATATACTTTATCCCCTTTACAATTGGGGACTGGGACAATAAACCAATAAATTAAAAGGTTACATCCACATAATAGGTAACTGTCAAATGCAAAAAACGAAAAAAAAAAAAAAAAATGCTCCCTACATTCCCATAAGAAAAGATCTCCATAGAGGGTACAAGTAGTTCAGTAGTAAAATTCTAACCTGCCATGCAGGAGACTGGGTTCGAGTCTCAACCCATGCATTTCCCAAAAACAAATAAGCAAGCAAAACAAACAAAGGAAAAGAAACAAACAACAAAAATTCAACAAATGGTGCTGCAATAATGGGATATTCACACATAAAAAGAATAAAATGTGACCCCCACCATACAATACAATACAAAAAAAAAAATCCTCAAGATTAACAGTTAAACTGATAAAAAGCAATGCTACCTTTCCTGTTAAAGACTACGATAAAACATTCACTAGTATTTGTATGAAGAAACTCCAGGAAAACAACAAGAAACTATAGGGTAGGGGGTAGGGTAGAGGACAACAGGTAGATGATGACTTCAATTGCATATCCTACTTTTTTTCTTTAGGTAAATTATTATCTATTTTTATAATAGGTAGCAGCCTCAAAATAAAAATAATTTCATAGGTTTTAACCTAATAGAAATTTGTTTGGCAACCATTTCAGAATAGGCACAAAACAAAAACCTCCACGCAGACTTACATCACAAATTCTAAACCTGAAGAGTCTAAATCATTGTGGCTTACAAGATCTGCAACTACTCAACTTCTATATTCTTGCCTCATAAAGAGGGAAGGTCCTTGCACGGTCTCAACCATCAAGGAATAGCAATGACAACAAAATATATAATGTGTCCCGAAAAATGGATTTTAATATTCTAGAGTCACCAGAGTTAACATATTATCTGCAAGTCCAATATTTAATCACTAGCTGCTTCCCATTTTTGATTGCACTGCTTTATATCAACTTGATAATTTAAGCAAGAAAAACTCCAAGAATGAAATTATTACTAGCCCTTATGTCAACTCTTTCAGCTGCTAGACATTTTCATTTTATTTTCCCATACTATATATATTTTTTTAATTTCTGTGATATTAAATCATTTCCTCTAACTTGTATTTCTCATCCTTTGCCTTGATTTCATATACTGGTAAAGCTTTCTGCAAAAAACAAAAACACAATATTCTTAAAAAATAAACAATGCTTGAGTTGACAAAAGGAAAAAATAAACATGCTATAAAACTCTATCATACACTCTGGTTTCAAAGAGGACAAGTAGCTCAGGAAAATATCACATTCATATACTACATGGATCTCTCACCACCTACAGACTACATTCAATAAACAAGAAAATTACTTCCAGCTCAGTACTTAAATTCCAGTTCATGTCAAGCCCTTCCTTAAGTGCATTTCTTAAAAAAAAAAAAAAACTCCAAGTACAATATTTAAAATATTCTCACCTGTTCAGTAATTGAACTCAAATCATTAGATGAAAAATCTTCCTCTTCATTTTCAAAAAACTCATCATAATTTTCCAGAAGTCCAGCCATTATCCTGCTCACTATTTCTTGCTCTTTCAGATCTTCCACATCAGTGTAAATGCTGAAAATAAAAGTCCAAATTGAACTGAGAGTTCTTAAATTAATCCCAAATAAAGTCAGGAGACAAGAAATGAGTCAGTTGATGACTCTGAACAATTAATGTCATAATTCTGTACCTCAGTTTTCCCATCTGTAAAACAACTTATTTGTACCCTGTTCACAGAAATGCTGGAAAGATTAATCAGATCTACTATTAAAAAAAAATGGTTCACCAAGCAATCTAGGATCTTTGAGAGACAGTATAATGATTTTATGTGAAAATTCCAAGTTTTTTTAATTAAACAAAAATGTGTATAACTTACTGGAAGACATCTGGACCAAAAACAGCAGCCAAAGAATTTGCAGACCAAATTTCTTCATGATGTGATGCTACATTGGCTAAAAATTTACACAGAAACTTTAACAAACTGTAATTTACAGGTGGAAGCTGTTGCAAGAGGAACCTCAATTTTCTTCCAAATTCATCTTCATTATTATAATCTATAAAACATAATGACAGGTTTTTTTAATGAAGTAAAAGCAAAGCTCAGATATTCTGCCAGGTTCACATTACTCCACCCACACTACCTTTTTTACTATAACAATTCAAAACCTCTTCCTACCTCTAGCAGAGGCCAAATGCCTCAGGGCTTTGCATTTCACTTATTAAGTGAAGAGTAGAGAGGGGAAGGTGGAGAAAGGGAAGTCAATCTCTCAATTGTTACAGAATATTTTCCTCAACTATTAATCACTGGCCCCAATATTTTTTTAATCGATTTTCAACATGCTGTCTCTTGCATGACTATAACTGTGTTTCCAAACTAGTGCCAACTGTAAGAAGTTAGACTAGCCAAGGCCAGTCAACACCAACTTACTAGTGAACAAAGCAGAAAAGCAATACAATAGGAAAATCCTATCAGTCACACTTTTCCACTTTGATGAATGGGAAAACAAGGAAGAAATGGGGTGACAATAAACAACTTTCTTCTGACATCCTGAACAGAACAATTAACTTCAGAAATAACTATAGAACTAAATTAAAAAGTCTTCAATTTCTCATTTGTTTTTCTTCTCTAAAATAAAATCGGTTTCTGTTTATCAAGGGAATTATCACTAGCAAAAGCTAGGCCACGTTAATCATGTCAATGAGTTGGCATGGAGCTTAATAGAAACTAAGCTCCTATTAACTCCACTGATTAATGAGGACTACATTTTGGAGAAGCAATTCTCAGAGATACTCCAAAGAAGAAGTAATTTATTGATTCACTAAGAACCAAACCCATTAAGTTTTGTTTTATATCTCTGTTGAGGGTCTTAAAATTATTTCACAAAAATTATTGGTAAAATGTTATGGTCACTAAAATCGTGAAACTGTAACCCCTGTCAAACTCTGAAATACGTTCTACAACTAAATGTGGTGCTGTGCTCTGAAATTTATAGCTTTTTGGTATATACGTTATTTTTCACAAAAAAAGAAAAAAGTTGACTGTGATGTAAAAAAAAATATTTAAGCCCTCTAGCCTCCTATATTCTGGAAAAGCTAGAAGGAAAAATCTGAGAGGATTGTATGCTAGCCCATGACAAACTCTGGGATCTGTCCAGTAACCACTTGTTGAAAAGTGCTTTGAAAACTATTGTTTTTTTCTTTGCTTTGTAAATATACTATACCACACAATAAAAAAAGTTAAAAAAAAATTTTATGGTCATATTAGCCATCTGTGAAAAGCACAAGTTCTAGAAGTTTATTAGGAAAAGCTATATTCACAAATTTTACTCAAAATGTAAAATGCAACCAATGACATGTCCTCTATGTTTTGTAATTAGTATTATCAACTATTCATACAAACGCATCAAAACTTTTGATTTTATAACAGGGCTGAAACAGTTTCTATATTATTTTTTTAAATCACTTTGTCTATAGTTGGTGGAAAACTTTAACAGCGTAAGCACTAACAGGAAAGGATTATTTTTTTAAATTATGTCTAACAACTCAAAAAATATGAGCAATTAATATTATCAATGACTCAGCAACACTGAAAATTTCTATGTAATAATCTTTCTAGTTTTACAGCAATGATCATCTTATATACCTATATATTACTCTTATCACCTAATTTTCCCTCTCTCTCTATTTCCCTTAGAATTTTAGCTCTATGAAAGCAGAGATCTTTGGCTACTTGTGTTCACTGCTGTATTGCCAGAATCTAGAACAGTGCCTAGCATATAGCCAGTACTCAGTGAATTATTTGCTGAATAACTCAATCAATACACACATAAAAAAAAACTGAAAAAAGATACTGGACTATTAAAATGTTTAATTTAGTGGGGTAGTGAAATTCTAAGCAATACTGCTTTTATTTGAAGTACTGTTCATGTTGCTCAACTTTTGTTTGTACACATTTCTACTACAAAAATATTTATATCTCCAGGCTACTTCTTAGGTCTTTTTCAAATAACGCAGAGAAATATTTCAAAATATACATACCAGTAGTACACACTTTCTTAGATCTTTCTCTTTAACCCTACTTTCTAGTTAAATCGTATCCAGGAAGAATACATGTATATGTCAAAGAATTATCCCCTGACCAGCAATTCTTTCAAGCACTGTAACTTTTCCTTAGAAATATTATAATTCAAAAAAACTGGGAACTATGTTTTCTACCAAAGCATAATATATAAGAAGTTGTTCAAAGCATTATGGTCTAGGGTCCATGGGTAGTTTAATGGTTAGAATGCCTGCCTTCCATGTGGGAGACCCGGGTTCGATTCCCAGACCATGCACCCAAAACAAACAAACAAACATTATGGTCTAAACTAGTGGATCTTAAAGGTGAGAAGTTTTGCTCCTGGACATTTGACAATGGAGGAAATTGGCTTTTCTCTTTTTTGGGGGTTGTTGTAATTTGAGGAAAAAGGACACTACTGGAATTAAGTGACCAGAGGCCATGGGTGCTGCTAAACATCCTAAATTCAAAGGACACTCGCACCCCAAACAAGAATTACCCAGTCCAAAATGTCAGTAGTGAACGAAAGCACACTGCCGTCCTTGTCACCACAGAAAAAATGAAAATCACTTTTTTAAACAGAAGTTTAGATTTGACAGCAGCAATATTCCTTCCATAATCTTAAAAGCCATAATTTTCTTCTGAATTTGTGAATATCAATTAAGATACTGACATATTTATCTACAAGTACCTTCCCAAAAGAATACTAAAGGATGCATAAACAAAATAGGAAACACCACACCTACCATGCATAGCTTTTAAAGAAATGCATGTATGTATACATATACATATGCATGCTAACAATGTTATGTATGTATAGGTGGGGAAAAGAGAATAGTGGATTTCTCATATTGTAATACCAACAGATCTAAGAGTCATGAGCATTTTTGCATGCCTTAATTCCTTTGCAGGTGACTGTTAACATGAGAATAATTAATTAGAAAGATGCATATTATAATTCCATGAATGTCAACATAGTGCATTGGTTCTTTCATAATTTTAAATGAGTATCAATCAAAATCACAATCCAAGTGACAAAGGAAATGACTTCTGATAGGTACTATCAATGAGATGCAATTATTTTATTATTAAATCCTATTCCAATTATCAATTTATAAATTTCCATTATGTCTAAAAATAATCTGATTCTTATGATGTTAAAGACTTGTGTGTGAGTCAGCTAATACAGAGAATATGGAAACCTATCACTATAAAAACAAAAAGGATAGCTCTTAAATACTTTTATCAGTTTCAGTACAGGGTTAATGGATGTAAAATGCTTAAGTGACTCAAGGTAAATGCTTGAGAACATTTCTAACAAATGAAGGAAGACATGGATTCAGAAATTCAAATGAAAAATGTAGTACTTATTGAGAGAAAAAAAATTTGAAAAAAAGGCTACATTAACGATGCTTTGTTTTAAAACTTGTTTTTCCATCCAGGAAGTACAATAAAGGAACAAACCAACTCAGGATAAGCATTTCTAAATACAGCAAATACAAAATAAGCCCTATCATCTAGCTGTACAGAAGAAAATATATGTAAGAGGGGCAGAGAACATCTTTGTACAGACCTTTACACATAAATCAAAGGCACCCATTAATTTAGGTGTTAAACACAGGTGTTTAAAATAGGTATTAAAATGCTACCTTTAAAAGCAATAAGCACAGCGGAAGGAATTATAATTTCCTAACATCACTGAATTTCTCTAGAAGATCCAATTAAAAATAATAACAGACATCATTATACCAAGAAAATCAGAAAAACTAATAAAGAAATTCAATAAATTTTTGTTTCATGCCAAGTTTATAAACTGTCCCAGATAATGGAACATGCGGCCTACATTAAATATATATGAATAGCATTTGATTCTAGGATCTGGAATATTTCCTCATCTCTTGGTTCCTACCTTTCTGCCCACCTCTACTGCCATATTTTCTATCTCTACTCCATTCCAGTAAGCCCTACTTTTAGATACCACAAAAAAACTAACAAGGACCAATTTGTTTTTTTTCTTTCTTTGACTTGGAGTCTGTCCAATCTGATATTTTATTTCTTTTAGGCAGATGATCAACAAGAACCTTTAGATACATTTCAACTCTAGAATCATTTCAACTCCAGAATGCTTCTGACTTTTGCTAGGAAGGTCTATCAAACTAGGGATAAGTATCCCATATTAAGCAACACATATGGCTAGTATTGAACACTGTGCCACACACACACCCTTCTATACATTTTTCTACTTTCTCTGCCTACCCTACTACTACTTGCTCTGGTCTCCTCCCTTTTCTCTTCTTCCTTATCACTCTATAACTTAGGCTTAATAAGACCAATTACATGTAAACAATAAACAGCACTACAGGGATTCAAGAACTTATAATTCTTTAACTAGACCATACAGACACAAGAGAAAATGAGAACATAAGACTCTGAAATTAACAAATCATTGTTTGATAAGAGTTAAAATTATGTTACCTTGTGAAAGTTGCATCAAGTGAATATGCAAACTGCCAGGAATAACAGGTTCAGGAAGTTCTTGAAGGAAAAACCTAAGAAGGCTAATAGCTGAGGGAACATCTGCTTCTTTAACCAAATCCACTTCTTCTCCGTTGTCGTATCTCTGCCGAAGCCACTCCACTGTCTCAGCATTTCCATTGACTTGAAAAAGTCCTTGTTGCTCCAGACCTCCTACATTAGTTGAAGGCAAAAATTAAATAAGCTGCAGCCTCTACCACATGGCCGTATATATTCATTCTCCAACCAACTTAAAATGCTTATACTTTTGGAAAGCCATTTTGACTCCCCAATTTAGCTAAAAACCTTCAAATTGCACCTCTAGAAAAGTATTACCTGTGCCCTGGGTGTATTCTATTTTATCCCACCCCCTATATCCATTAAAAATATTTTTGTCACTCCCATTAAAAATCTAGGCTGGGGAACTGTTCTAAAGGATATAAATTTAAGAAAAAAAGCAAACTAAAACATTAAAAAAGAATTTCTATTGTTTTTCCTCACTACATTTTGGAGGTAAGATACAAAAAAAAAATTTTTCAAATTTTTTTCAAAAGGGATATGTTGTGTTTATTAAAACAAAAGTGAGCCCTCAAAGTAAGGAAATGTATACCATGTTCCTCAATATAGTCCACAACGTGGCGGACTATGAACGGAACCTCATTGTCTGGATGTCCTCCTTGCTGCAGCTCATCAAGTGGTATTCCAAATATTTTGTTAGCAAGAACGGAGTTGCAGTTACTCAAGGAAGGGGAGGAGCTCTTCCTCATATCTTTTTTGCAGCCAGAAATCAAAGCTGTCTTTTCTGCCAAATGAAAGACAAAAAAAAAAAAAAAAAAGACTACAATGATTAACAGGTGGCAATATGACTAAGTACATTAAAGACAGATGCTTTACACATGAATGTGTTCTTACCTATTTAAATATTTTGCAGTTTTCAGGCCCATAGTTTTACAAAGCTGAATACAATCATCTGAGCATTTCTCTATTGTAATAGCTGTGAAAGCTTCCTTTAGTGTTTGCATATTTACCAAACACTGACAAAACTGATTATACAAAACTAAGCAAGGGGCATTAATGTCGCAAAGGCAAATTAAGGGACATATTTAGCTTCAAGGGGTCCTGTTCTGACCAAGCTTACTAATGACACAGGTTAAAACTCAAAACCTAAACCATCTTTAAACAATGCTATATGAAGATCATCGAACCCTTTAATTCCTAAGCACCCAAACAAGAGAGAATCATTTTTCATAATGTGAGGGGTTGAGAATTACTTTTTATAAATGACAGCTGAAGAAGAACAAGATTAACTGGTTCTTATTTCTCCATAACAGAGAAGCCAGAATATGTTTTCATAAACAAAGTAAAATTTTCAATTTTGGACATTAACTTTCAACGAGAATGTCCTTTCATCAAAACTGCTGTTACATAATTAGTCTAAAGAAGAATTTCCAGAGCTGGCGGATTTCAGAAGAAATGTGATTTGTCTTAGCTTTCTAAGGATTGTGATTAGTGATAAAGCAGTGGAATTAAAACAATACTTCTTATGACTGTTTCTAATTTGAAGCATCAGAGAACAAGTAATCCCAAGAATAAATTTCTAGAATAAACATTTTTTTTATGTGGGAAGAATATTTTTAAAAGAAAGAAAAATTACTTTTTTGCAAAAGCTGTTAATGAACAAATGTCACCACTGGACTTTTTTCATCACCCCAGAGAAACAATTTCTCTCACCTACATACAACAAGTGTACCCACTGATCAAGAGAGAATGAGAACATGTTTGACTGGGAATAATCCAGCCAACTCAAAGGGAAAGGAAAAATTAACTTAATGGCAGCAAACCATCATAAATTATACAACATTAAATAAACAACATCCATTCTTCAGTGCATCAGGTACTACAAAACTTCAAGTTAATAATCAAATAGCAGCTATAATGGGGGTTGGGGAGATTGGGGGGAGTCCCAAAATTTCTGTGGATTGACAGAGCATGGAATAGTCACTATTTTAAAAACTTACCTTTGAGTACTTAAACACCTAAGTTTAAAAAATGGTTTCTGCACCAGCTACCCTCACTGAGCAAGCATTCTTTTGTCATTTATGGCTGTTTGAGATTATGGCAGAAGATGAGCCTGTAGTTCCTCATTGAAGAAACACAGAACTCGATCAGTACGTCAGCAGTTAATCTACAAGAAAAAGTCAGAGAACAATTATTTCCATTTCCCACATGTTAAAATGTCAGAAGAGACTAGAAGAGAAGTTAAGTCCATTTAGAAGGATACCCATACAGAATAAGGCACTCTTCTACCTGAAAAATTCACCTGTGACAAAATTAAAGGCAAAATCTTACACAAGGTATCCAGTTCTTATGATGGTTAAACTGGGTAGGAATAATTCTCCTAAAAATATATAAAGTATTACAAGGAGAATCTTTGACAGTACAGATCTTCAGGGATGATACCATTCAAATTATCCATTTTCCTCATGGACAATTCATTTGTTCCCCACACTCACACCACATTCCTTCCTCATTTCCTCATCTATTCAGTACTAAGCACAGAAATATTTTCAAAATCAAAATTCAAAGATGTTGTTTAAACTTGGAACTGCACTTACGTACTTTTATTCCTTTCTTTGTATAAAGGTTTCAAATCAAACAACAACGCACCATTTTGTAGATACATGACCCTGAACAACTTCCACATCTCTAAATCTATGTTTCCTCTTATAAAATAAGGATAACTATTCTTTACACTTGTAAAGTTTGACTGAGATAATATATGCAGAGAATCAGTTTCCTTTTCTCTACATAATGTTAAAATAAAAGCATCTTCATATCTGTGGCCAGCTGATTTCTAAAAAGGGTGCCAAAGTCCACTCAATGGGGAAAGAATAGTTTCTTCAACAAACACTGTTGGGAAAACTGGACATTTGTATATGCAAAAGAATGAAGGTGGATGCCTACCTCATACTATTTAAAAAATCAACTCAAATTGATCACAGACCTAAATAAGAACCCAAACTACAAAATGCCTAGAAGATTCGTTTCCCAAACCAAGCACCCAAAAACAAACAAACAAACAAAAAACCTCCTGGGAGAATCTTAGGACCTTGTTAGGCAATGAATTATTGGATTTTACTACAAGTATGCATAACAAAACTAGATAGACAAATAGAAACTCATCAAAATTAAAAACTTTTGTGTATCAAATGACTTCATCAAGAAAGTAAAAAGATGGGTGGGTCACGGTGGCTCAGCAGGCAAGAATGCTTGCCTGCCATGCCAGAGGACCCAGGTTCGATTACCGGTGCCTGCCCATGTTAAAAAAAAAAAAAAAAAGAAACTAAAAAGATGACAGAACAGGAAAAAATATATATTCAATAAGAGCTTAATATCTAGAATATATAAAGAAATTCCACAATTCCACACCAAAAAGAAAACCCAATTTAAAAATGGCCAAGGATCTAAATAGATTATTTCTCCAAAGAAGTTATACAAATAGCCAAGAAGCATGTGAAAAGATGTTCAACATCATTAAGCACTAAGGAAATGCAAATTAAAACCACAATGATACCATTTCACACCCACCAGAAGGACTACTTTAAAAAAATTGAAATAATATTGGAGAGGATGTGGAGAAAGAAAGAACACTCATTCATTGTCGGTAGGAATGTAAAATGGTACATCCACAATAGAAGACAGATTGATGTTTTCTTAGAAAGTTAGGTACAGAATTACCATAAGACTCGGCAAACCTACTACCAGGTATATATATTGAAAAAAAATTGATTAGTTTCCCGGACCATGCACCACCACCACCATCCCCCAAAAAAACCTGAAAAAAGACTCAAATAGATATTTGCACACTAATGTTCATAGTAGCATTATTCAAATTCCCAAAAGGTGGAAACAACCCAATGTTCATAAAGATATGAATGGATAAACAAATGTAGTATACATATACAATGGAATATTATTTGGCCATAAAAAGAAATGATGTTTCAATACATGCAACAACATGGAAGAATCTTGAAAACAATGCTGAGTGGAATAAGCCAGACACAAAAGGACAAATACTGTTAGGATCTCTCTTACACGAAATAATTAGAATAAGCAAACTCATAGAATCAATTTAAAATATAGATTACTAGGGGCTGGAGTAGGGGTAAGGAATGGGACGTTAATGCTTAATTGGTACAGAATTTCTGCTTGGGTTGATGGAAAAGTTTTGGTAACGGATGATGGTGATGACAACACAATATTGTGACTGTAATTAAGACTAGTATAGTATAGATTGAATGTGATTAAAGAGGGAATTTGAGATTTCTGTGTATTACTATAGAATAAATTTTTTTTTAAATCCATACAATGGTAGAATACAAAGTGAACTCTAATATGGAACTACAGACTATAGTGAATAATACAATTATAATAATATACTATAATAAAGGTACCATACTAAAAATGTGCATAATAGGGAAAACTATATACTTGGAGAGAGAGGGTGGAACAGTAAATGAGAACTCTGTATTATCTGCATGATTTAACTGCAAATCTCTGACTTCACTAATAAATAAAAAAGACAAGCAAGTAACCTGGGAGAGAGGGAAAAACCTGTTTGGCAATGTGTTTAATATTTGATCTCATCATTCTCTGTGAATTCTAATTATCTATTAACAAATCTTTTAATAAGCTCAGAAAATTATGCAAGAGAACTCCCCCAAGAGGGCTGAGTTAAGTGTAGAATGCTATCATTCAGTGCGGTTTTTAAAAAAGTCTTATTAGTAACATATACCTCCAGGAAGAACATTAAAAACAAAAGGAAAGGAAAACCACATTGCCACAACAAATTTTCAGTTGATGATTACTTCCAAAACATTCTGAAATGCCTACTAAAACATGTAGTCTATTCATCTGAAAAACAACTTCAAAATTAAGGTACTTTAGAGAAGTTAACTTCAGGAATAAGATGCTTTAATGGATTTACATTAAAAGTCAGGTTGATATCCTCATGACATAAAGGAAAGGGGTGGACTTGGTTGATGTACAATAAATGAGGACTCATTAAAAGAGTCTATCAGAGGCAAGTTCGAAACATCCCTAAAATGGTGGTAACCTAGGGATCAAGAGGGGCCTTGAGCATGTAGCAATCTGCGTGACCAGAGAAAACTCCCGTTCCCTAATCACTGTTGGTACAAAAAGACTCCACTGTAACCAAATAACTCCACCGTAGCTAAATCACTCCTTTCTAACCAAATCTGTCCTTTGTAACCAAATCTCCAGACTGCTGAAATCCTATTGTAAACAAATCTCACTAAACTCTGAACCTTTTAAGCCACTCCTTCCACCACGACTCCCACCCCCCACCCCACTGGCTCTCTTGGTTTTTGCTCAGGGTGCTGACTTGCATTTCCCAACCAGCCACCACTGAAATAATCTTTCTCCTGTTTATAAACCCTTAATTAAAACTGATAGGTAATTTTTTGACTGGTGCTTTCTCTGGTCCCAGGGTTGAGTTGGGTTTAAACACTTGGCAAGCCAACCAAGAGACCAAAGAACTGACGGCCATAAAAGGCATGAGTACTGGAAGCGAGACTTTCTGGGGGAAATCCCAGGATGGCCTGCAACATCCATGTGGGGAAGGATGGCTACCCTCCTAGACAAATGGGGACCACCGAGGGAGCATGGAAATGCTTGTAACTCCCCTGCAGGACTGTTCTCCTCCAAAAGGCCACATGACAGCTGTGCTTACTAAGAAAAAGGAGAACCACCAGTCCGCTGCAGCTGTAGCCTGGCCTCCTAGGGAGGCTGAGTGATCAGCTACACAAAAGGCCTTGAAGGCCAAAGAAGCAGTTTGCCTCCTGAAAGAGGAACTTAATTTAGAGAGGACTATGAGGAGAGCCCAAGCAGATTTGAAAGATGCTATATACGAGAGGCTATGCCAGGTAAATGAAAATTTGAAAATATTAGCATGTTGTTACACTAGGGTAAAGGGGCAGAAGCTACCTAAGGTTCAAGTAAGACGTATTCTAACTTCCCCCAACTGGGATCCCAAAGTCTGGGAACCAGTGGACTTTTCTTAAAAGGCTGAGGATACCCAATTTGACAGGCAGAAGTAGGATGAAAAGTCTAAATTTGTTCACCTTCTGATCTGACAAAAGATTAAGGCACCCAGGATAAGAATGAGGGCCTTTAATCTTGCATAGTTTGAAGTAATGCCTGGATACATCCTAGAATATAATAAGTAGATAATCAGAAAGTATTGGCAAAGTCCCTTGAGGGCTGGGAGAAAAAAATATGGAGCTATTAAACTTTACCATCAGGGAATCCCCCTAGAACTGTCAAACATTAAAGATACCCAAATCAAGAGGCCAAACCATTGATCTTGAGGCTTATTATTGTGAAGCTTATGTAGGTAGTGGAGAAGCTTAGCCTACTTACTGGTATGCCTAGGAGTTATTTCTGGAGGACCTCTTTTACTGTTCAGATGTGGCTTCACTCTCTCTAGCCCAACTCTGCAAGTGAAATCATTGCCCACCCCCCCACACACAGGATATGACACCCAGGGGTGAAAGTCTCCCTGGTGGCACGGGAGATGAATCCCAGGTATGATGAGTTCAGCCCTGGTACAGTGGGATCAACAGTTCCATCCTGACTAAAAGGGAGAAAAAAGTTTAACTAGTAAGGTATCAGTGGCTGTGAGAGTTCAAATAGAGTTGAGAGGCTACTCTGGAGGTCACTCTTATGCTAGCCAGCTTCAGTTAAACACTGCTACTTATCATATTTGTCAAACTCCAACAAAAACCATTTCAGCTAATCCTAAAGAACATCCAGGGCAATATATAAAATTCTATAAAGGTCCATGCACTAGGGTAAGTTTCCAGAAACCTACAACCTCCATATGGGACCCTGAACCAGAAGTCCTAAAACCTAGAGGGCCCAGCCTCTCCAAAACACCAGCTAGTTTCATCTCCCTACCCCATATTAGTGACAGCCCTCTCCAACATGAAGAAGTTGGAACAGCCATAGCTCAAAAACCCTAAAGAGGGGGCCAAGATGGCGGCTTAACAAGGTGCGCGTTTTAGTTCGTTCTCCAGAACAACTACTTAAATAACCAGAAACACTACAGAACAGCTCCCGGAGCCACGACACTGACCAGACACACAGCGTACCCCAGTCTGGACGAGCTGGACCAGCTGCGCGCCCCCCCAGAACCATGAGATCCCCAAACCGTGGCAGCTGGCGCCCGGCGTCCCTCTCCCACAGGCGACTTCCCAGAGGGAAAGGAAAGACACTCTAACAGTAGCAGGGACTGAGTCCAACCAAACACCAATTGTGGCATTAATTAACAAATTCTGACTACTAAAAATAGGCTCCCAATCAGGCAAACCTGGTGAAGGCGGAGGTCGCTTATTGGGCCAACAGAAAAAGAGGAAAGGGGATGGAATGGAGGTTTTTGTGGCTGTCTCTATGGAGGCTTGGCTGCCTCTGGATTCAGCGGCGGGACTACACGGGCTGCAACTGCCCCAGGCATAGGCAGAAACAGACTGCTTTCAGAGCTATCTCCCGCCTGTGCCTTCCCCAGGGGAGGGGTGAAGCCCAACTCAGGTGGAATCCCTCTCTCAAGGAATTCAGGACCCAGGGCTCGGCAATTTGAAGCCATTAAAACCAGCCTACAACCTCTCCTCTGTCTCCACCACACCCCCAGCAGGGAGAGCCTTCCAAACTTAAAGGTGCCACAACATCTTTTGCTGGTGGGACTCGAGGGAAACAAGCGCCACACACTGGGCGGGATAAGAAAAACAGAGCCCAGAGACTTCACAGGAAAGTCTTTTAACCTGCTGGGTCTCACCCTCAGGGAAAACTGACCCAGGTGACTCCTTCCCCCTGATAGGAGTCCAGTTCAGTCCGGGAAAACCTGGCTGGAGTTTATAATACCTATATAGACCATCCGAAGGGTGGGGAGGGAAAAGGCACCTTTCAAGAAGGCCAAGAAACAAGAAAATAGAACAGAAAAATTATCCTTTGTTAAACAAAACCTAAGCTAGAAGTCCAAAAAAAGCTGAACTGAAGGTCAAAGAACAGATAGACAACAAACTCATCTAGCAAGAAAATCCTAGGTAAGAAAAGTGAAAGCAATCACCAGAATAAACTAATTAAGGTAATTAAATGTCTAGACGCCAGCAAAAAAAAAAAAAAAAAAAATCACACCAGGAAAACTGAAGATATGGCCCAGTCAAAGGAACAAACCAATAGTTCAAATGAGATACAGGAGCTGAAACAATTAATTCAGAATATACGAACAGACATGGAAAACCTCATCAAAAACCAAATTAATGAATTCAGGGAGGGTATGAAGAAGGCAAGGAATGAACAAAAAGAAGAAATGGAAAGTCTGAAAAAACAAATCACACAACTTATGGGAATGAAACACACAGAAGAGATAAAAAAAAAAACAATGGAAACCTACAATGGTCGATTTTGAAACACAGGATAGGATTACTGAATTGGAGGACGGAACATCTGAAATCTGACAAGAGACAGAAACTACAGAGGAAAAAATGGAAAAATAAGAGCACGGACTCAGGGAATTTCATGATAATATGAAGTGCACAAATATACGTGTTGTGGGTGTCCCGGAAGGAGAAGAGAAGGGAAAAGGAGGAGAAAAAGTAATGGAGGAAATTATAACTGAAAATTTTCAACTCTTAAGAAAGACCTAAAATTACAGATCCAAGAAGTGCAGCGCACCCCAAAGAGAAAAGATCCAAATAGACGTGCTCTAAGATACTTACTAATCAGAATGTCAGAGGTCAAAGAGAAAGAGAGGATCTTGAAAGCAGCAAGAGAAAAGAAAACCATCACATACAAGGGAAACGCAGTAAGACTATGTATAGATTTCTCAGCAGAAACCATGGAGGCCAGAAGACAGTGGGAGGATATATTTAAATCACTAAAAAAGAAAAACTACCAACCAAGAATTTTATACCCAGCAAAACTGTCCTTCAAAAATGAGGGAGAAATTAAAACATTTTCAGACAAAAAATCACTGAGAGAATTTGTGACCAAGAGACCAGCTCTGCAAGAAATACTAAAGGGAGCACTAGAGACAGATACAAAATCACAAAAGGAAGAGGTGTGGAGAAGAGTATAGAAAGAAGGAAATTAGATATGACATATAAAATACAAAAGGCAAAATGGTAGAAGAAAGTACTACCCAAACAGTAATAACACTAAATGTTAATGGATTGAACTCCCCAGTCAAAGACAAAGACTGGCAGAATGGATTAAAAAATAGGATCCTTCTATATGCTGTCTACAGGAAACACATTTCAGACATAAAGATAAACATAGGTTGAGAGTGAAAGGTTGGGAAAAGATATTTCATGCAAATAATAACCAGAAAAGAGCAGGAGTAGCTATACTAATATCCAACAAATTAGACTTCAAATGTAAAACAGTTAAAAGAGACAAAGAAGGATACTATGTACTAATAAAAGGAACAATTCAGCATGAAGACATAACGACCATAAATGTTTATGCACTGACCAAAATGCTCCAAAATACATGAGGCAAATACTGCAAACGCTGAAAACAGAAATAGACCCATCTACCATAATAGTTGGAGACTTCAATTCCCCATTCTCATCAATGGACAGAACATCTAGACAGAGGATCAATAAAGAAACAGAGAATTTCAATAATACAATAAATGAGCTAGATTTAACAGACATTTATAGAACATTACACCCCACAACAGCAGGATACACGTTTTCCCAAGTGCTCATGGATCATTCTTAAAGATAGACCTTATGCTGGGTCACAAAGCAAGTCTCAACAAATTAAAAAAGACTGAAATCATGCAAAACACTTTCTCAGATCATAAAGGAATGAGGTTGGAAATCAATAACAGGCAGAGCACCAGAATATTCACAAATATGTGGAGGTTCAACAACACACTCTTAAACAACCAGTGGGTCAAAGAAGAAATTACAAGAGAAATCAGTAAATATCTCGAGGCAAATGAAAATGAAAACACAACATATCAAAACTTATGGGACGCAGCAAAGGCAGTGCTAAGAGAGAAATTTATTGCCCCAAATGCCTATATCAAAAAAGGAGAAAGGGCAAAAATTCAGGAATTAACTGTCCACCTGGAAAAAATTGGAGAAAGAACAGCAAACTAATCCCAAAGCAAGCAAAAGGAAAGAAATAACAAAGATTAGAGCAGAACTAAATGAAATTGAGAACATGAAAACAACTGAAAAAATCAATAAAACCAGAAGTTGGTTCTACGAGAAAATAAATAAGATTGATGGACTCTTAGCAAGATTGACAAAAAGAAGAAGAGAGCGGACGCAAATAAATAAGATCAGAAATGGAAGAGGAGACATAACCACTGACCCCACAGAAATAAAGGAGGTAATAACAGGATACTTGAACAACTTTATGCTAATAAATACTACAATGTAGATGAAATGGACAACTTCCTAGAAAGACATGAACAACCAACTTTGACTCAAGAAGAATAGATGAACTCAACAAACCAATCACAAGTAAAGAAATTGAATCAGTCATTAAAAGCTTCCCAAAAAGAAAAGTCCAGGACCAGACGGCTTTACATGTGAATTCTTCCAAACATTCCAGAAAGAATTAGTACCAATCCTGCTCAAACTCTTCAAAAAATTGAAGTGGAGGGAAAGCTACCTAATTCATTCTATGATGCCAACATCACCCTCATAACAAAACCAAGCAAAGATATTACAAAAAAAGAAAACTACAGACCAATCTCTCTAATGAATATAGATGCAAAAATCCCCAACAAAATTCTAGCAAATCGAATACAGCAACACCTTGAAAGAATTATACATCATGACAAGTAGGATTCATCCCAGGTATGCAAGGATGGTTCAACATAAGAAAATCAATTAATGTAATACACCATAACAACAGATCAAAGCAGAAAAATCACATGATCATCTCGACTGATGTAGAGAAGGCTTTTGACAAAATTCAACCTCCTTTCCTGTTGAAAACACTTCAAAGGATAGGAATACAAGGGAACTTCCTTAAAATGATAAAGGGAATATATGAAAAACCCACAGCTAATATCATCCTCATTGGGGAAAAACTGACAACTTTCCCCCTAAGATCAGGAACAAGACAAGGATGTCCACTATCACCACTGTTATTCAACATTGTGTTGGAAGTTCTAGCCAGAGCAATTAGACAAGAAAAAGAAATACAAGGCATTAAAATTGGAGACGAAAAAGTAAAACTCTCAATGTTTGCAGATGATATGATACTATATGTTGAAAACCCTGAAAAATCCACAGCAAAACTACTAGAGCTAATAACGAGTACAGCAAAGTGGCAGGTTACAAAATCAACATTCAAAAATCTGTAGTGTTTCTATACACTAGTAACAAACAAGCTGAGGGGGAAATCAAGAAACGAATTCCATTTACAATGCAACTAAAAGAATAAAATACTTAGGAATAAATCTAACTAAAGAGAGAAAAGACCTATACAAAGAAAACTACAAGAAACTGTTAAAAGAAATCACAGAAGGCCTAAATAGATGGAAGGGAATACTGTGTTCCTGGATTAGAAGACTAAATATAGTTAAGATGTCAGTTCTACTTAAATTGATTTACAGATTCAACGCAATAACAATCAAAATCCCAACAACTTACTTTTCAGAAATAGAAAAACCAATAACCAAATTTATCTGGAAGGGCAGAGTACCCCGAATTGCTAAAAGTACCTTGAGGAAAAAAACGAAGCTGGAAGCCTCACGCTGCCTGACTTTAAGGCATATTATGAAGCCACAGTGGTCAAAACAGCATGGTACTGGCATCAAGATAGATATATTGACCAATGGAATCGAATAGAGTGCTCAGATATAGACCCTCTCATCTATGGACATTTGATCTTTGATAAGGCAGTCAAGCCAACTCACCTGGGACAGAACAGTCTCTTCAATAAATGGTGCCTAGAGAACTGGATATCCATATGCAAAAGAATGAAAGAGGACCCGTATCTCACACCCTATACAAATGTTAACTCAAAATGGATCAAAGATCTAAACATTAGGTCTAAGACCATAAAACAGTTAGAGGAAAATGTAGGGAAATACCTTATAAATCTTATAATTGGAGGCGGTTTTATGGACCTTACACCTAAAGCAAGAGCACTGAATAAATAAATAAATAAATGGGAGCCCCTCAAAATTAAACACTTTTGTGCATCAAATAATTTCATCAAGAAAGTAAAAAGACAGCCTACACAATGGGAGACAATATTTGGAAACGACAAATCGGAAAAGGTCTAGTATCCAGAATTTATAAAGAGATTGTTCAACTCAACAACAAAAAGTCAGCCAATCCAATTACAAATTGGGAAAAAGACTTGAACAGACACTTCTCAGAAAAGGAAATACAAATGGCCAAAAGGCACATGAAGAGATGCTCAATTTTCCTGGCCATTAGAAAAATGCAAATCGAAGCCATAATGAGATATCATCTCACACCCACCAGAATGGCCATTATCAACAAAACAGAAAATGACAAGTGCTGGACAGGATGTGGAGAAAGGCACACTTACTCACTGTTGATGGGAATGTCAAATGGTGCCACCGCTGTGGAAGGCAGTTTGGCGGTTCCTCAAAAAGCTAAATATAGAATTGCCATATGACCCAGCAATACCATTGCTAGGTATCTACTCAGAGTACATAAGGGCAAAGACACAATCGGACATTTGCACACCAATGTTTATTGCAGCATTATTTACAATTGCTAAGAGATGGAAACAACGAAAACGTCCATCAACAGATGAGTGGCTAAACAAACTGTGGTATATACATACGATGGAATATCATGCAGCTTTAAGACAGAATAAAGCTATTAAGTACGTAACAACATGGATGGACCTTGAGAACATTATGCTGAGTGAGACTAGCCAAAAACAAAAGGACAAATACTGCATGGTCTCACTGATATGAACTGACATTAGTGAATAAACTTGGAATATGTCGTTGGTTACAGAGAACATCAGGAGAGAGAAATAGAATAAGATATTGGGTAATTGGAGCTGAAGGGATACAGATTGTGCAACAGGACTGAATATAAAAACTAAGAAATGGAGAGCACAATACTACCTAAGTGTAATACAATTATGTTAAAACACTGAATGAAGCTGCATGTGAGAACGATAGAGGGAGGAGGGCTGGGGACAGCCCTTTCTTTGTGATTCCATTTAAGACTGAGATGGTATAATCTAGGAATGCCTAGAGTGTATAATAATAGTGACTAAATGTACAAATTTTAAAAATGTTTTTGCATGAGGAAGAACAAAGGAATGTCATTATTGCAGGGTGCTGAAAATAGATGATAATTAATATTTTGAAATGGCTCCTTATGTGTGAGACTAAAGCAAAAAATGTTTATTTGTTACAAAATTTATACTTTGACTAGTGCATTTTCCTAATATAATTTATGTAGATAGTTTGATTGAATGTCATAAGTATTTGGAATCTCAGGTAGGACATGAGATTTTGTTGGTTTGTCCAGTGTGATGCTCCAGTGAATCCCAGAGTGATTCGATCAGTGAGTGGAAAAGTATTTGCAAAGCAAGCCCCCTTCGGGGAATTGTGAATATGGGGATAAATTCAACTTCCCCAAGTTGAATTCTTGATATTCTCACAAGCAGTGTGGACAACCAAAGCTATAGGCTGAGCCTCCAGTCTTGGGGTGTGTTCATATGAAACTTAATCCCACAAAGGATAGGTCAAGTATACTCAAAATTTGGGCCTAAGAGTCACCCCTAAGAGAGCCTCTTTTGTTGCTCAGACGTGGCCTCTCTCTCCAGCCAACACAACAAGCAACCTCACCACCCTCCACCTCTCTGCGTGGGACATGACTCCCAGGTGCGTGGACCTTCCTGGCAATGTGGAACAGAGATCCTACTGTGAGCCGAGACTTAGCATCAAGGGATTGAGAAAAACCCTAGAATGAGCTGAAACTTAGCATCAAGGGGTTGAGAAAACCTCAACCAAAAGGGGGAAGAGTGAAATGAGACAAAGTGTCAATGGCTGAGAGATTCCAAACAGAGTTGAGAGGTTATCCTGGAGGTTATTCTTATGCATTAAGTAGATATCATCTTGTTGTTCAAGATGTAGTGGAGAGGCTGGAGGGAACTGCCTGAAAATGTAGAGCTGTGTTCCAGTAGCCATGTTTCTTGAGGATGATTGAATAATGATATAGCTTTCACAATGTGACTGTGTGATTGTGAAAACCTTGTGCCTGATGCTCCTTTTATCTACCTTGTCAACAAATGATTAGAACATGTGGAATAAAAATAAATAATAGGGGGAACAAATACTAAAATAAATTTAGTTTGAAATGCTAGTGATCAATGAAAGCGAGGGGTAAAAGGTATGGTAGGTATAATCTTTTTTTTTCTTTTCTGTGTTCGTTTTATTTCTTTTTTCTATTCTTTTTATTTCTTTTTCTGAATTAATGCAAATGTTCTAAGAAATGATGAATATGCCACTAAGTGATGATATTGTGAATTACTGATTATATATACTGATATTTTATTAATTTTTTAAATTAATAAATAAATTTTTAAAAAAACAAAAAAAGTGAACGAAAAAAGTGATCACGGTGATGAAAACACAACCATGTAATGATATTGTGAGCCAACGATTGCACACGATGTATGGAATGTATACATATGAAGACGTGTCAATAAAAATATTTTTAAAAATAAGAACACCCCCCCGCCCAAAAAAAAAAAAAAAAATTAAGGCAGAGTGTATCTCAACCCAGCTGGGTCTCCAGGCAGATGGAAATGGCACTGCTGATGTGGCCCCAGCTGCACGTGACGAGCACAAAATGCATATTACACTGCGAGATTTTACTGTCTCTAAATTACAAGAGATTGGGATTCAGTATAGACAAAACCTAAAGAACTTTTATCAAATTGGCTATTGTGATTGTGGGACACCAAGGCAGATAGTATATTGCTCTCAGGGCATGAAATGACCAAACTGTCCTCTCTCACCACCCATCCTTCTCTGCATCATGCATGTATTCACTAGCCCTGAAAATGGAAGCAAACACATTACTTATCGACTCATATTACAGTTTGAGGAGATGGGGCCCAACAAGAGTTTGCCCCACCAACACCTCCACCAATGGAACACTACTGACAAATTACAAGAAGTATTAAAGAGGCTGGGGATGAAGCATGTGACTTACACACTGAAGGCTGCAGGACTAGTGAGCGTAACTTTCACCGCAGGAATTTAGACAATTCTACATACTGCTCCCAAAGTTCCAATGGGACTTTGGTGCCCATTCTCAGCCCACTTACAGGATAGCCCATCTCACAGATTGTCCAAATGACTGCACATCTGAGACAGATAGATCACCTAAGGCAAAGAGAACCTGGAGTCAGGACTATGGAGTCATATCCCTAGGATATGATGGTCCAAAGCAGATCGCACGCAGACAAACGTGGACAGACCTAATAGTTGCTAGAACTAAAACTGAGGATACTGATGGGCAGCCAAATGCAGTATTGGTTAGACTGTGCAGCAAGCTGTCCAAAGAGCAGAGGTTTACTAAGTTTGAAACCAGGTCACTAGAGGAAGATGTGGATTCCAGCTGAAAGACAGAGCTAACACAATGTAAAGAGCCCTCTTCTCCCCCCAGACAAGGTTCGGGAGGCCCCCTTTTCCCTAGCATGGTCAAGATCTTGACCTAGCATGGTCAAGATCTCCAAATACGAACAGTCTGCCAGAGGTGAAAAGTCTCCCTGGGAACGTGGGATACAAATCCCAGGGATGAGCCTGGCCTTGACCTTAAGATCCACAACATCTTTTTGACCAAAAGGGGGATAAACATTGTAACAAAATAAGGTATCAGTGGCTAAGAGAGTTCAAACACACTCAAGAGGCTATTCTGGAGGCTACTCTTACGTGAGCCTCAACTATACATTGCCAGGGATTGCCAAACCCAATCAAAATCATTCCTGCCAACCCTAAAGAACACCTATGGCTCTGAAATTCTACAAAAGTTATATTCCCTATGATTACTTTCCAGAAACCTACAACCTCCAGACAGGGTTCCTAGGTCAGACAGGTCCTGAAATCAGGAAGAGCCAGCCTCTCTCTAAGAACATCAACTAGTTCCATGCCCCTATCCCTCATTAGCAACAGCCCTTTCCAACATGAAAAAGTCAGACCGTGCATATCCCAAATACACCTAAAGATTGGGAGAAGAAGCAAAGGACAGGAGTTATAACAGAGAAGATAGGATTTTAAAAATGAGTGTGACTGCTAAATCATTATACTAATCCTTCTTTTAATCTCCAGTGTCTTAGAGCAGCTAGAAGGAAAAACCTAAAATTCTGGAACTATAATTCACACCAAACTCTGATATCTGTTCTATAACTACTTGTTACAATGTACCATGAAACTTATGGCTTTTTTGTAAATATATTTCACAATAAAAATGTGATAAAATAATAGTATGTAGGGATACTGAATACTCCACTAATATGTGAAGGACACGTATTACCATCTTTTGGTTCCCCATTAATGAACACAGGGTTTTAGCCTTAGTAGACACTGGAGTGGAATGCACCTTAAATATGAGAAACAGTTGCAAATTGGGGGCCCCCATGCTAACCATTGCTGGGTAAAGGGGCCAAGGTATTAAAGCGATACACTGGCAATTATTAATGCAAACTGGCCATGTGCCACTTCAAAAATGTACAGTATGTATCTCCTATCCCAGAATATATATACTAGGAATTGATGTCTTGCAAAATATTACCTTGCTAACTACCATAGGTGAATTCCACCTCCAATGCCGAGTACTCAAAGCCGTCCTGAGAGGACATGTTAGGTGGTCACCGGTGAAAACACCTTCTCCCAGATGAACTGTGGCAGTGCTTCAGCATAAGTTGTCTGAGGCCAAGAAGAAATCACCACCACTATTAAGGAATTAGAAAGAGTAGGTATTACCATTCCTACTCACAGCCCTTTTACTAGCCTTATCTGGCCAGTAAAGAAACCTTATAGAACTTGGCAAATGACAATTAACTACAGAAAACTAAATAAAATAACTCCTCCTTTATTTACAGCTGTGCCAAATATTGCTACTTTGCTACAAGATCTAAGTACTCACTTGGGCCAATTTCATTTTGTATTAGATGTTCCTAATGCCTTCTTCAGTATTTCTTTAGATCCCTCCAACCAACTTGCATTTGCTTTCACATGGGAAGGACAACAATGGACACTTACCATGTCACCCCCAGGATATCTTCATAGTCCCACTATTTGCCATGGCTTAGTTGCTCAAGACCTGAAAACGTGAAAACCTCCCAAAAATGTAACTCTTTTCCATTACATCAATGAACCAGTAACTCCTTCAGAACTAGACACCACTGCTAACACAACTGTGACCCACCTTGAAAGCTAGGGATGGGCAGTAAAATCAAAACAAATTACAGGGTCTTAAATGCTGTCAAATTTCTATGTGTTGTGTGGTCAGATAAGACTAAAACTATTCTTTCTGCTGTTGTCAACGAAATACAGAACTACCCTACTCCATATACTCCTAAACAGTTAATGGCTTTTCTTGTTTTATCTGGCTATTTAGAGAACGTTTATACCTCATTTGGCACAAATTTTAAATCCTCTGTAGGATGTGGTTTGTGAGGGGAAGGCTTAGGAGTAGGACACCCCAAAGTAGGCTGCTGCTGAAAAGTTCAAATGAGCTACAGTTCAAGCACAAGTTTTAAGAAGGGTTGACCCAGATGCAATGTGTGAATTGGATGTGGCCAGTACTGATACTGGTTTTGGGTGAGGTTGTGGGAAAGACAATAGGGAAAAGTGTAACTCTTGGCTTCTTGTCTCAGCAATGGAAAAGGCAGAACTAAGATACAGCACCCTGGAAAAGCAGTTATGTGCAGCCCTGTTAGAAGTCGAAGGGCTGACTCAGAAGAGTCCTGTGACTTTATGAATAGCCATCCCCATACAAGGGTGGGTATATGACACTGCTAACAAGCCCCAGGGCTCAGCTTAGCATGCTGACAAAGCAGAAAGCTTACCTCCTGCAATGCAGCATCTTTAACAATAGCCCTCAATAAAGAAATGCATGACATTTTAGAATCAGTTTCTTGTGTTGAAGAGCTGATCCTCCTGAGATGGCTTAACCCTATGCCCACTGTTGACAGATCTGGAAGTACACCAAACTGCATATGATATACTGATGGATCAGTACATGGGCAACCTGCTACCTGGAGAGTCATGGCCGTCCAACCTAGCACTGACACCATCTGGTGGGGAAATGGAAGTATGAGGGCAACAGTGGGCTGAATTAAGGGGCTTTATGGATGGTCATTATTCATGAACCAGGAGATGTATTAACTACTTGTATTGACAAGTAGGCAGTGTACCGGGGCCTGACTGGATGGCCACATGGAAACAAGAGGAACGGACTTTTGTCAGCCACTGCTTATGGGGAAAAGAAATGGAGGAGAACATCTGGACTGTTTGCCACAAACAAAAGGTAAACCGTGTGTTTTAGTTTTGTTAATGCTTCCAGAAATGCAATATATCAGTAATGGATTGGCCTTTATAAAGGGAATTTATTAAGTTACAAATTTACAGTTCTAAGGTTATAAAAATATTCAAACCAAGGCATCCAGAGAAAGATACCTTGGCTCAAGAAAGGCCGATGGCATCTGAAACACCTCTGTAAGCTGAAAAGGTACATGTCTGGCATCTGCTATTCCTTTGGCTTCTGATTTCAAACAGCTTCCCCAGCGGTGTTTTCTTTCTGCTTCTCCAAACATCTCTGAACATGTTGGCTCTGAGTTTTTTTTCAAAACGGTTCCCTCTTAAAGGACTCCAGTAAATGGATTAAAACCCACCTTGAACAGGCAGAGATAATCTCCATGGAAACCACCTAATCAAAAGGTCCTATCCACAACTGGTGGGTCACATCTCCATGGAACAACTTAAACAAAATGATCCTACCCTACTATATTAAATCACAATTAAAGAACACGACTTTTCTGGGGTACACAAAGTTTCAAACCTGCACGCCATATTTCATGTCCTTGCCCATAGCTGATTTTTTACTTAACAGTAAGGAAACAGATGCTTTAGCAAAAATTTGTAACCTAGAGCCAACACCACACAAGGCTGCTGAACAGTTGCACAGAAGACAGAATACCAAGGGTACCAGACTCCACGGAGACTGACACAGCTATTCCAGCTGCATATCACCAGACAACTGAAAGAAATTGTGGGTTCACTGCAATGCCCAAGGATGCTTCCTCATCAACGCAGTCACATCAGTCACAAGCAGATTCTGGTCTCTGGGTGACAGGTAGATTATACTGGGCCCCTTCCCTTTTCTGAAGGTGTAAAATACACCTTTACAGACATATATATAGCCACTGAACTGTACTGTCCTTTCCAGTAGGAAATGCTAACCAAAGAGATACAATATGTAGCTTAGAAAAGCTAAGCGCATTTTACAGTGTCCCCACACATGTAGACAGTGACAGAAGGACCCCCTTTACCAGAAAACTAACCCAAGCCTGGGTTACTGAACATGCCATCTTACGAACAATTGATTTGTCTTACAATTCCACAGAAGCAGAGTTAACTGAAAGGATGAACAGGCTTTTAAAAGAGCACTTAAAAGATAAGCAATCTCTGCAGGAGGGGACAGCCAGTTATATCTGGTCCTCACCAACTTCAATTCACTGCCCTGAGCAGTTGCTTCCATTCCCATTGAACTGTAATGGTGGGGCCCATGCAAGGGCTGCAAATTCAGGTAAAAGGACCGGCAATGCTACAACCACAAGGTAATGAAAATATCCCGCCTTTGCCTGTGCCACAAGCATTAGAATATTGGGTGAAATAAGGTCGATTAGCCATGGTCCTGACCAATGCAACCTGCTGGCTGGGAATCCTAAGCCCATGGGATACTGGGGTAGGCCAAAATTTAAATACAAAACAAACCCGGAACCCATTCATACCTCAAGATACAATATGTACGACTCTGTGGACACTTATTATGCCCAGGTTAACTGCTGATTTGACTATAGAACGCTCCCTGCAATTGCAGGGAGAAAAGGGGCAGTATCTAAAAACCCCATAATAGTGCCCCTTTTCTCCAGGAACACTTCTGGCTTCTAATGGTTTGAAATTTAGTTTGTATTCTATTAAATATTTCTCTCATTGTTCCCCATAAACATCCTTCTTTCTGCCCTTCACATCATAGCAAATACTTTTCTGCAATAGGCCTGCACTGTCAAGTGCCACTGGCCTGTCCTGGACTGTGACGCCTGCAAACTGGACTGCATGGAATACTGTGTTGGTCCAACAGAATTCAGCATACTGGAAAATCTGGAAAGGAATCTTTTAAGACTGAAATCACAGGTTTTATCAATTATCAGCAGACTGGTTTAATTCCCTTTCTTGGCCATGGCAGCATCATTTTGTTAGGTTGTTATCTATGAGTAGGGGGCTCCTAATGTTCAGTGGTCTCTTATACTGCTGGTGTGGAATATGAGTACAGTGTCTGTCCTATAGTCAATGCAAACTGCTGTGTGGGGGTGGACTGTGGTATCCCAGGGGTTGGGACCCCATCCCTCAGGAAAAAGGGTAGCATCTTACCCATAGCAGCCTGCGGTTTCAAGAGAAAACTCCCGTGCCTTCAACACCATTGTTTTCTTGTGAGAGTCTGCTGAAACCCTGTGGTGACCAAATCTTGCAAAACTGAACCTTATAAGCCCCACGTGCCTCCACCCACCCACCCCACCACCACCACCTCTGGCAGTCCTTGCTCACTACAGTGTTTTTTCGCATGGTGTGCTAACCTACACATTTTCCAGCCAGCCACCATTGGGAACAATCTTTCTCCTGTTTCTAAAAGTCCCTAATTAAAACTCATGGTTAATATTCTGCCTGCTGTGTTCTTTGGTCTCAGGGTTGAACTGGGATGGAACACTCACTGTTTAATGCACTTGTTAGTGAAACCAGGAACTGGTTACCTCAACCCATGTCCTCTACTATTCCCAACCTCAAACTGAAAGGCATATCTTTCCTAATGTGAGACTGGGTAGGAATCTGTGAATGTATCAGTACAAATTATTCCTCACTAGTACGCAATCAAAGGCAGTCTTTCAGGTGATGAGTCTCTCTCCCTTCTGACAAATTAACATCGACAATGACGACAAAAACAGCAGCTAACATCAAAAGAGAATGCTACATGTGAGGCAAAGTTCTTAACAAAGAATTATAACCCCTATTTTAATGAGACATTGAATAAAGGTTCATCAACTTGCCCACAGCCCATTAAGTTAATAAGGGTCAGAGTCAAAATCTGAACCTAGAGATTGTGATTTCTCAAAGTCCTTACTCTTAATCACTATACTAAACTACTTCTCCAGGTAAATATTCACAATTTATAGTATCATATAATCTTACATTCTGTGACTCAAACTGACCACAACAGAATCTTGCATACATTTTAGGAGGTCATTTATTCCTAGCTTGTTAACAGTTACTCAAAGAGGGCAGGCCTCATGCTCCAAGCCCTAAGAGCTAAGGATTATTTACTTGGGGGTCACTATCTATAGCATGCTGCTGAAAGCATTCAGACTGGAGAGTGGCACAGAATAACATTTCTGCAAAATGAAAAGTAATTTTTGACATTACTGATTTAATCCAGTTCAGTTTCCTGCCCCTTTTCAGGGTGTAAATAGTGTACATATTCCCTACACATTAATAAAGGGTTGTATAATGTCCCTCAAAATTCACGTGCACCCAGAACCTTAGAATATAATCTTATTTGGAAATAGGATATTTGTAGATGTAATTAGCTAAGTTTCTCAAAATGAAAGCATCCTCGATTCAGAGTAGGCCCTAAATCCAATAACTAGCGTTCTTATAAGAGAAGACAACACATAAACCATGTGAAAAACTATGTACAGAGATCACAGTTTTGCTGTCACAAGCAAAAGGAAGTCAGGATTACCAAAAGTTATCAGAAGGTGGATGAGGCAATAAAGACTTCTTCCTTAGAGCCTTTCAAAGGAAAGTGGCCTTGCCAACACCTTCATTTTGGACTTCTGACATCCTGAACTTCAAGAAAATAAATTTGTCCTGTTGTAGAACCAATCTGTGGTAATTTGTTATGACAGCCAGAGGAAACGATTATAACATCTAAACTACAACACTTAATTCTCAAAAAAAAAAAAAAAAAAAAAGGAAAACTACCAGGTACCACAAAAAGATCCCAAAGAAAGAGATCTGATGAAACATCTTAGCAGATAGGTTCAATAAAATGCAAAGAAAGCAGCTAACAAATAAAAGACTTGACAAAAGAGAATACAATGTGTAGACATTCAAAATAACCAAGAATTTCCAAAAGCATGTTATTATAAAACAGAGCAGAGAAGTCAGTTGCCTAGCATTGTGATACTGACAAGGAATAAGAACTCATTTTGAGTTTGATAAAATTAATTCAGTTAAATACCTTATCAATGAAGTTGAGTGATGGGTACATTCAGCAAAGTGCATCATCATAGACCAGCTACTAACCTGAATTCTGCTAAGCACAAGGTACTTTTGCACTTCATTCAGTTTCTCACACATACGATAGCAACAAACACACCTTTTTCAATAAATACAGAATCTTAAAGTTTTAAGTATCTAATAAAATTAGTAGTAAGAGGCCTTTGAAAAGAGATAGAACTCCAACATAAATACAGAATCTTAAAGTTTTAAGTATCTAATAAAATTAGTAGTAAGAGGCCTTTGAAAAGAGATAGAACTCCAACATCAATACTATACTAACAGCAGATAACATTAACTGAGCTCTTACATAATGTCAGGAACTATTTTAACAGCTTAAAACGTATTAACTCATCTATTCCTTATAACAACCCTGTGATTATAAATCCTTCATTATAGCCATTTCACTGATGAAAAGCTGAAAAGCAGAGTGTAATCTACACAAAGTTACAACTAAAAGAAGGTTATCAGGCCAAAGAGGTCACACTCTTATTGACTAAGAGAAGTAGCCTCAATACATGGGCTATTATACAACATTCGCCATGAATAAACAGTTTTAAAATTTTTACAGAAAACTATAAAAATGTATAAAATAGTACTAATAGTTCTATTTTTATGATAGTAAAATATTTTCAAAGTAAAAGATTTAAAATGAAAAATAACCATCCTCTTTCTTTTCCATGCTCCCTTATAGGCATGCATCTTTATTGTTAGTTTCTTCTGGTATTTCCATATTTGTAAATATATTCATGCTCCTATTTCTTGACTTAACAGTATTAGACATTTTCTCTTGTTTACTTACCAGTATAGATGAGGTCAGCAACATATGTATATTCATAGGACACACATACATTAATAACAGCACAATTTTGGGTTAAATAAGTTTCAGTGCTGTGATCAGACAAATTAGCTCTACGTTCCCAATGAAGACAACTTAGAAAAGCTAGACAGATGAAACATAAAAACCAACTTCTTAAATATATGAAAAGGGAGTAGGGAAATAAAGAATTACTGACCAGATCCCAGAAAAGACATGAACCTAGAGAGGAGATCCTAGTCCTCGGGACAGTTTTTGCTAATCCAGAAGAAACCCTAGATTCACAAATCTGCCAAAAATTATCTTTAAAGTAGCTTCTTCTAGACTTTAGAAGATTGAAACAAATCTCCTAAATCAATTCAAGGAAATAAAGGAATATATGGGTAGAAATAAACTAATGGTCAATACAGAGTACAGGATATTATGAAGACAGTGTCTGAGCAAAAAGAATAATATGAAAGTTTAAAAAGAAACAACAGAAACCATGGATATAAAGGCACAATAATGGAGATTAAAAATATATTAGAGGCATACAAAAGTAGATATGAACAGGCAGAGGAATCAGTGAACCAGAAGACAGGATAATCAAAACCATATTGAGGAAAGAGAATAGAAATTGAGCAGTGTCTAAGGGACGTGAATGACAGCATGAAGTGTACCAACATATGCATCATGGGAATCCCAAAAGAAGGGAAGGGAAAAGGAGTAGGAAGAATATTTGAAATATAATGGCTGAAAATTTCCCAACTACTACAGACAAAAATATATGTCCAAAGTGCAACATATTCCAAGCAGGATAAACCATAGCAGACCTACTCCAAGATACATACTAATCAGAAAGCCAAATGACAATTCCGAAAGTAGAAAGAGAAAAGTGATTTGTCAATACAAGGGATCCTCAATAACTGAGTATTTCTAATTGCCGTTTTCTCATCCAAAACCATGGATATATTTAAGTTACTGAAAGAGACAAACTGCTAGTCCTAAATTCTTTATCTGGCAAAATGTTCCTTCAAAACTGAGAGAGAGTTTAAAACTCTCACAGATAAACCAAAAGACCTGCCCTAGAAGAACTGCTAGAGGGAGTCCTGCCCTTCCCCCACTACTCCCACCCCCACCCCGCAGCACTTGGCAGCAACTGTAGGGCCAACACTAGGAATAAGGTAGATGCAGTCTGTGTCTTCTATGAAGTTTTAAGTTGTTCCTCTGAGTCATATCTTCCTCTTTCTTAGTATGACTTGTAGTTTTTGCTGATGTCTGGGTATTTAATTATTTTGTGTGCTAACTCTGAAGGTCAGTTTTCCCCTCTTGCCTAGGGTTTTATTATAGATTGGTGTTCTGGTTTGCTAGCTGCCAGAATGCAACACACCAGAAATGGACTGGCTTTTAATAAAAGGGGATTTATTTTGTTAGTTCTTCAGAGGAAAGGCAGCTAACTTTCAACTGAGGTTCTTTCTTATGTGGGAAGGCACAGGGTGATCTCTACTGGCCTTCTCTCCAGGCCTCTGGGTCCAACAACTTTCCCCAAGGTGATTTCTTTTTGCATCTTCAAAGGCCTGGGCTGAGCTGCGAGTGCTGAGCTGCTTGGGCTGTACTACGTTGAGCTCTCTCATTTAAAAACTAGCCAATTAAATCAAACATCATTCATTGCAGCAGGCACACCTCCTAGCGGACTGCAGATATAATCAGCAACAGTTGAGATTCACACCCCATTGGCTCATATCCACAGCACTAGATCTAGGCACCTTCAGCTGGCCAAGTTAACAACTGAATCTAACTACCAAAACTGGCTATGTGTTAAGGTTCTTCTTTGACACTTGGTTCAACTTATACTGGATCTTTAGAGTAGGCAGGGCTTAACTGTTCAGACTTCCTTAGGTCTTCTGACCTTCATTCCTACTCTGGACATGTGGTACAACTTATAAGACTACCCTTTTACATGCAATGGTTTCACCTTCCTCTGTTCCTTCTCTGGGAATCATGGTCTATTCTGTTCCTTTCTGGGCAGAATTTTCTCCCCTAGCTCCTATGATTTGTTTACCTTCTCTCCCATGCTCAGTGCCCTCTTTTCATTACACTTTTAGGCAATTCAGCTTTCCTCTTTTGTTCTGTGAGGCTTTTCCACCTCAGTTACTTCCCCATAAGGAAATAACATTGTTCAAAAAGGTCCATGTTTTTCATCTAAGTGATCCCAGCAATCCAAGAATGGGTTGAATGTGTGCACCTCTTGCCAAGAGTTCTGCAACAGTATCTTTTATTTCCTGGGAGCTCTTTTGTGTGCACTTGCTCACCAGATGCTTGTGTTCTGCCCTGAGTCTCTGAGGACTTGGGTCCCTGTAGTACCTGGGTATGCATGGGGTTCTAACTTACAACTATGAGTGACTCTATGGTCTGAATCCACAGCAGGAGATCCCTGGGCCATGCTGCCCCTGTGTGACTCTTTAGCTGCACAGGATCAAGTGAGGGGACTTAATATTCCTAACATACAAGGAAATTCTTTAATTTAATAAAATGAGACACAACCCAATTTTAATAATAGGCAAAAGACTAGAAGAGACATTTCTCCAAAGAGGATACCAAATTGCCAAAAAAAAAAAAAACCACACACACGCACACATGAAAAGATGTTCAATATCATTAGCTATTAGGGAAATGCAAATCAAAACCACAAGATATCATTTCACACCCACCAGAAAGCTACTACCAAAAAATATGGAAACATACAAGTGTTGGTGAGGATGTGGAGAAACAGGAACACTCATTCACTGCTGGTGGCAATGTAAAATGATACAGTTGCTGTGAAAGACAGTTTGGCGGTTTCTTAGAACTTAGGTATAGAATTACCATAGGACCCAGCAAACCCACTTCTAAGTATACACCTCAAAGAACTGAAAGCAGGGCTCTGCATAAAATTTACAAACCAATGTTCATGGTGACATTATCCACAATTGCCAAAAGGTTAAAGCACCCCAAGTGTCCATCAACCAATGGATGGATAAATAAAATGTGGTATATACACACAAGGGAATATAATTCAGCTGTAAAAAGGAATGAAGTTCTAAGACATGGTGACAACATGGATGAACCTTGAAGACACCATGTTGAGTAAAATAGGCCAAAAAACAAATACTATATGATGTCACTGATAAATGGAATAAACAAACACATAGAGTCAGAATCTAGAATACAGGTTACCAGGGCTGGGGTAAGAATAGGAAATGCAGAGTTGTTTAGCTTGCTAAGGCTGCCAGAATGCAATACCCCAGAGATGGAATGGCTTTTATAAAGGGAATTTATTTAGTTACAAATTTACAGTTCCTCAGAAGAAACATAGCTTGCTTTCATTTGGGTTTCTCTGTCAAATGGGAAGGCACATGGCAATGTTTGCTGGCCCCCTCTCCCAGCTTCTGGGCTCAAATTGCTTTCCTCGGAGTGTTTTCTCTGCATCTCCAAATGTCTGGGTCTAAGTCGACTCTGAGAGCTGAGCTGAGGTGTGCTAGGCTACATTGAGTGCTCTTTTCTGACTCCTTCTTTTAAACTTCCAGCTAATTAAATTCAGCCTCACTCATTGCAGAAGGCCTTTTTCTTAGCTGACCCCAGATCTTCAGCCATAGACAAATTCATGTGTTGATGATTTAAGTTCACAGCAACAGAACAACTGGGCACCATCACCTGGCCAACCGACACCTGAAATCTAACTACTACAAAAGTTAATGCTTAAAGAAATGAGTATTTGGCACAAAATTTATATTTGACAAGTGCACTTCCTAATTTAGCATATATGGACAGATTAATTGAGCACCATAAGCACATGGAACCTTGAAAATGTCATGAGATTTTGTAGGTTTGTCCAGGTTAGTGTGATGCCCTGATAAATCCCAGAGTGACTTGAGTAGTGAATAAAGAAATATTTGCAAAGTCCCCTTGGGGAAATGGGAGAAAGGGGGAAAATTCAACTTCCCCATTGGAGAATTCCTGATACTCTCGCAAGCAGTGGGGACAACCTAATCAACAGGCCAAGCCCTATTTTGGGGTTTGCCCCTACAAAACTTATTTCTGTAAAGGACAGGCTAAGCCTACTAAAAATTAGGCCTGTCACCCCCCCCCCCCAGAGAACCTCTTTTGTTGCTCAGATGTGGCCTCTCTCTAAGCCAACTCAGCATGTGAACTCACTGCCTTCCCCCCTACATAGGACATGACTCCCAGGGAACATGGGACAGGAAGCCTGGGATAAGCCAAGACCTGGCATCGAGAGATTGAGAAAGCCTTCTTGACCAAAAGAGGGAAGAGAGAAATGAGACAAAATGTCAGTGGCTGAGAGATTTCAAACAGAGTCGAGAGGTTATCCGGGAGTTTATTCTTATATACTAGATATCTCTTTTGAGTTTATGGTATATTGGAGTGGCTAGAGGGAAGTATCTGAAACTGTTGAGCTGTGTTCCAGTAGCCTAGATTCTTGAAGATGACTGTATAAAGATATAACATTTACAATGTGACTGTGTGATAGTGAGAATCTTGCGTCTGATGCTCCTTATATCCAAGGGTATGAAGAGATAAGTAAAAATTATGGATAAAAATAAATAAATAAATAATAAGGGTGTTCTAGTTTGCTAGCTGCCGGAATGCAACACAACAGAAACAGACTGACTTTTAATAAAAGGGAATTTATTTTTATTAAATAATATTTTATTTTTAGTGGAAGCTAACTTTCCACTGAGGTTCTTTCTTACGTGGGAAGGCACAGGGTAGTCTCTGCTGGCCTTCTCTCCAGGCCTCTGGGTTCCAACAACTTTCCCTGGGGTGATTCCTTTCTGCACCTCCAAAGGCCTGGGCTGAGCTGCAAGTGCTGAGATGAGGAACGCTGAACTGCTTAGGCTGTGCTACGCTGTGGTCTCTCATTTAAGTACCAGCTAATTATGTCTAACGTCATTCACTGCAGCAGGCCCGCCTCCTAGCCTACTGCAGATGTAATTAGCAACAGATGAGGTTCACGTACCATTGACTCAAGACCACAGCAACAGAACTAGGTGCCTTCACCTGCCCAAGTTGACAACTGAATCTAACTACCACAAAAGGGGACAAAGAATAAAATAAATTGGGCAAATGGAAACACTAGTGGTCAATGAGTTGGGAAGGTGAGGAATATGGTATGGATGAATTTTTTCTTTTTTCTTTTTATTTCTTTTGCTGGAGTGATGCAAATATTCAAAAAATGATCACGGTGATAAATATACAACTACGTGACGATATTGCGAGCCAGTGATTGTACACCATGTATGGAATGTTGTTATATCAAGAATATGTTTGTATGTTAAGTTTTTACAATAAAAATATTAAAAAAAAATAAAATAGGATTGGATTAAAAAAGAGTTAATGCTTAAATTGTAGTTTTATGTGGAACAATGGAAAACTTCTGGTAATTGATGGTGGCACAACATTACAAATGCAATTAATCTAACTGAATTATATAGGTGAATGTAGTTAAAAGGAGAAATTTTAGGTTATATATGTTACTAGAATAAAAAAAATTTTAAACTACATAGGACTGTACAATAAGCCCTTTTGTTAATGATGAGCAATTACAGTACAATTATTAAAATGTGTTCATAAATTGTAATAAATTACCATGCTTATACAGTGTGTTAATAATAGGGTGGTATATGGGAACTCTGTACTTTATATGATTTTTCTGTAAACCTACAATTTCTCTAATAAAAAGACACAAAACCCACTTCCACAAATCCCAAGGGAATCTACAAAAAAGAGGTTTAAAAAACAACTCAATTAAGTGCAATATATGGACCTTATTTAGATTCTAATTCAAATAAGCAAAAAAAAAAATTACATCTTGAATATTCACTGAACATCTGATAATATTAAATTATGTTAATTGTGCTAGTTGTGATTATGATATTGTGGTTATGTTTAAAAAATAAAGTGCTTATGATATTTTTATATGCTGAAACATTTATATACAAAAAGAAATGAAGGAAATAAAGTGAAGACACTCCATACTTAAATGGCATTTATCAAACAGAATTGAGTACAAAAGAGTGTACTCAATTTTGTACTTAATAAAGCCAAAAGTTGGTTCTTTGAAAAGCCTAATAAAATTTATAAAGCCCTGTCAAAACTATTCAAACTCAGGAAAGAGAAAAGGCACAAATAACCAATATTCAATATGGCATTGAAACAAATCATAACGTGACATACTAAGCAATTTTTATACAAGTAAATTTGACAATTCTGATCAAATAGATTTCTTGAAAAATACAACTTACCAAAACTGGCAAAAGATAGAAAATCTGAATAGAACTATATCTATTTAAAGATATTCAATCTAATTTTTTTATTTAATTACCACAAAGACAACTCAAGGCCTAGACTGTTTCACCAGTGAAACCTAACATTTAAGGAAACAATGCCAATCTTATTTAAAAAAAAAAAAAAAGTCAACCAGAAAAGAGAAAAAACAAAACACCTTTTCCAACTTGTTTTATAATGAGGCTACCGTTCAGATCTGACAGACAGTACAAGAAAGGAAACTTTACAAGCTAATCTTCCTTATGGGCACAGGGGGAAAAAATCCTATATATATTAACTATCAATGTACAAAAGGGTTAATTCATCACTACCAAGCTGGGTTTATTGAAGGAATACAAGGTTTAAGATTTAACATTCAAAAATAAATAAATCTGATAATTACTGCAGTTGTGTCTGGTTTTAGGAAATGCACACTGACATTTATAGATAAAGAAGCATCATATCTACAACTCTCAAAGGATTCAGAAAAACACTTTTTACATGCAAGAGACAGAATGAGAAAGCAATAGTTATATCTTGGGTAAAAGGTTTATGGAATACTTTGCGCAACTCTTGCAACTTTTCTGTATGTCTGAAATTATTTCAAAAAATCAGAACATTAGACCAAATTAACAGAAAAAAGGAGAAAAATATCAGATGATATTTTCAGTACATGCAGAAAAATATTTAAATCAAATTGAAAATTCATTTGTAATAAAAACTCAGAAAATCCATATGGAAGAAGCATTCATCTAATAAAGGATATCTACAAAAAAATTAGCAATTAAGAAAGTGAAAAGACAGCCCACAGCATGGGAAAAATATACGCAAATCATTTACATGATAGAGATGTCTACCTAAAATATATAAAGAACTTTCAATTCAATAATAAAAAGAAGAATATCCTAATTTTAAAATGGGCCAAAATTCCCAGAGCCTGCACATGACAAAATAAAAAAAGGCCAAGAATCTGAACAGGCATTTCTCCAAAGACATAAAACTGGCCAATCAGAACATGAAAAGAAGCTTAATATTATGTAAATAAAGGCAAATCAAACCAAAAGAGGTCTACTAGGTCCTACTACGTCTACTAGGTCCTACTAGGTCGGTGTGCTGGTTTGAAAGGATGCATGTCCCCTAGAAAAGCCATTTTTAATCTAAATCCCATTTTGTAAAGGCAGAATAATCCCTATTCAATAATATATGTTTGAAACTGCAGTCAGATTATCTTCCCAGAGGTGTGATTAAATCAAGAGTGGTTGTTAAACTGGATTGAGGGAAATGTGTCTCCACCTATACGGGTGGGTCTTGATAAGTTTCTGGAGTCCTATAAAAGGAAACATTTTGGAGAAAGAAAGAGATTCAGAGAGAGCAGAGAAGAATGACATAGCCACGAGAAGCACAGTCCACCAGCCAGCGACCTTTGGAGATGAAGAAGGAAGATCCTCACAGGGAGCTTCATGGAACAGGAATCCAGGAGAGGAAGCTAGCAGATGACACCGTGTTTGCCACACACCCTTCCAGATGGGAGAGAAACTCTGTGTTCACGATGTGCCCTTCCACTTGAAAGAGAAACCGTGAACTTCACCAGCCTACCTGAACCAAGGTATCTTTTCCTAGATGCCTTTGACTGGACATTCCTATAGACTTGTTTTAACTGGGACATTTTCTCTGCCTTAGAACTGTAAACTAGCAACTTATTAAATTCCTCTTTTTCAAAGCCATTCCGTTTCTGTATATTGCATTCCGGCAGCTAGCAAATGAGAACAGTCTGCTTTAAGTAAAAAAACAAAAAAAAAGTAAGGGAGAGATTAAAATTCTCACCTAACAACAAATGCTGAGAGACTGTGTCAAGCAGAGACTAGCCCTACAAGAAATATTAAAGGGAGTTCTGTCAGCTAAAATAAAAAGACAGGAGACAGAGTTCTGGGGGAGGGCACAGAATTGAAGAGTATCAGTAAGGGTACCTTAAAGGATAAAGAGAAAGAATGAAAAGAATATATAGATGTAACAGAAATCCAAAGGATTAAGATGGTAGATTCAAGAAAGGCCTTTACTGGCTCTTGTGAAGCTTATGTATGCAGCAGAGAATCTTAACCTAATCTACAGATACATACAGTTGTTACTTCCAGAGAACCTCTTTTGCTGCTCAGATGTGGCCTCTCTCTCTCACTAAGCCCAACTCTGCAAGCGAAATCATTACCCTCTCCCCTAAGTGGGACATGACAACGAGGGGTTGAAAGGCTCCCTGACAACATGGGATATGACTCCCAGGGATAAGCCTTGCCCTGGCACTATGGAATCAAGAATGCCATCCTGACCTAAAAGGGGGAAAGATGTGTAACAAACAAGGTATTAATGGCTGAGAGAGTTCAAATAGAGTTCAGAGGGTATTGTGGATGTCTCAACACAAACTTCAGTTAGACATTGCTACCTATCACAGTTTGCCAAACCCTAACCAAAACCATTTCTGACAACTCTAAAGAACACCAAGGGCAATATGAGATTCAGCAAAAGTTTCATGCACTAGAATTATTTTCCAGAAACCAACAACCTCCAGTTAGGTCCCCTGACCAGATGTGCTGGTTTGAAAGGATGTATGTACCCTCAGAAAGCCATGTTTTAATCTTAATCCCATTTTATAAATCCAGCCATTTCTTCTAATCCCTGTTCAGTACTGTATGTTTGAATCTGTGATTAGATCATCTCCCTGGAGATGTGACTCAATCAAAGTGGTTGTCAAACTGGATTAGGTGGAAATGTGTCTCCACCCATTCAGGTGGATCTTGATTAGTTTACTGGAATCCTATAAAAGAAACATTTTGGAGAAAGCTGGAGATTCTGAGGGAGCAGAACGACATAGCCATGAGAAGCAGAGAGTCCACGAGTCAGCGACCTTTGGAAATGAAAAAGGAAAATGCCTCCCAGGGAGCTTCATGAAAGGAAGCCAGGAGAAAAAGCTAGCAGATACCATGTTCGCCACATGCCTTTCCAGATGAGAGAGAAACCCTGACCCTGTTCACCATGTGCCTTCTCACTTGAGAAAGAAAAAAACCCTGAACTTCATCGGCCTCCTTGAACCAAGGTTATCTTTCCCTGGATGCCTTAGATTGGACATTTCTATAGACTTGTTTAAATCAGGACATTTTCTTGGCCTTAGAACTGTAAACTAGCAACTTATTAAATTCCCCTTTTTACAAGTCATTCAGTTTCTGGTATATTGCATTCCAGCAGCTAGCAAACTAGAATACCAGAGAGGTCAGTCTCTGAAATGCAGAGAGGTCAGTCTCTCCTGAACATCAAATAGTTTCATCTCCCTATCCCATATTATCTACAGCCCCTTCCACCTCCTAAAGGGTAGGAGAAAGATCAAAGGTGATAATGGAGCTACACAGAGAAGGTAGGATTTAACAAATGAGTATGACTGCTGAATCATTATAGTTATTTTTGTTTTAGTCTACAGCATCTTGGAACAGCTAGTAGTAAAAATCTAAAACTGTGGAACTATAACCCATATCAAACTGTGAGATCTGTTCTACAACTAACTGTTGTGGTGTGCTTTGAAATTTATTGCTTTTTTGTATACATGCTATTTTTCACCCAAAAAAAAGTCGATTGTGATGATAAATGCACAGCTATATCAATGATATGTGAACCACTGACTATTCAATTTGGATGATTACATGGTATGTGAATATATGCTATATATCAATAAAACTATTAAAATTAAAAAAATAAAATAAATTTTAAAAAACAAATAAATAAAAATAAGCAAGAGGGAATTCTGGACAATAATGGAAAGTTTTATGTCATGACTGTGTAAGTGGTAGTTACACACTATACAATGGTCAAAATGCACTGAACTGTACATTTGAAATTGGTGAATGTTACTGCTTATAAATTACACTTAAAAACTGAACAAGCGTAAAAAGAAATAAATCACATGAACAAATTCCACCCATAAAAGGAAAGTAAAGGACTTATTTCAACCACATTTCAAGAATCCCTACTCCTTAGCCCTAATATGCTGCCCAGCATATCCAGAAAATGATTAAATTTTTCATATAAATTAAGGAAAGCAGAATTAAAGTTGCACTGAAGACATCTATAAGTTTTAGACACCAGTACAAAGTCTTTTCAAAGCAAACAACATAACAAAACACTATTTGACAGTGAAGACTATAGAAAGATGGTGGAATAGGAAGTTTCAGGAATTGTCCTTCCACCACAACAACTATTAAATTACACAGGTAGTAACTACTTAAATGAACTATTTTCCAATTCCAGAGTCAGGAGAACTCTGAATAGTATTCAGGGTAAAATAGGAGGAAGAGGGTAGTAAATTACAGTAAATACCAGGTAAGTGTTATAACCAAGAAGTTAGGATTTAAGGGATGATTATGATTTCTGAATTAGTATATAGATACTTCTTTTTACTTTCTTGTATAATGGAGTAGACAGAGAGAAATACCTGAAATCTTTAAATTGTAATACAGCTCCCTTGATCTCTGATAATGATTGTATAGCCTTTATCTTCTGTTTGTGATTGTGAAAACCTTGTGACAAACCTTCACTTATACCCATTTACCCAGTTTCTTTACTTTATAGAGTCCTGTGATCACCAAAGACAGCCCCTACTCTTTATTAATGAACGTTTCTGGGTCAGCCCAGAACTAACCCACCTCAAGTCCAACGTTATCTTGATAACAGAAACTGGATCTAACCAAAATGGGCCTGCCTGACAGGAGCTTAGACTTTAACCTGTAAGTCATCTATACCTCATTATAATACTAAAAATAACACTCATCACCATATTAAGGACACCATTTTCTTACATATATTTTGTGAGTTAGCACGTAATCAATCTACACATGCTTAATAATTAAATCACCTCTAATTACATCATCTGGGGCTACTGTGCTCATTATCCTAAAACCTGCCCATATTTTAATGCAATAAAACTATCAGAATTACTGCAGTTGGGGTAGACAGATTTTTTTGGCTGACAGGCTATCTGATCTCCTGCTTCCTGCTTAGCAACAAACTTTTACTCTCTTTGAAACCCAGGTGTCTCAGGAATTGGTCATTTGAGCACAGGGGCAAAAGACTCTACCACCCTGGTCCCTTAAAAGTGCTGGATCTAAAAAAAAAAAAGTGCTGGATCTGCGATTACCATCACTGACCCCCACTCTTGCGAAGGCAGCAGTGGGGTCTGGTGCCAGAAAGGAAAATAAAAACCCATTTCCCCTAAATCCAGGATGGGTCTGGGCTGATGGCTGATCATAGCTTTCTGCAATCAACTTCAGATCACTGGAAGCCCAGTTCTAAGGGTGCCAATATTCCAACCCAATAAGGTGGCAGAGGAAAAGTAAAGATAGTACACTTTCTCAAAGCTGCACAAGACAGGTGAAGGGCTGAATTTGCAAGGCAGATCAAGAGAGCAGAACTTTGGGGAATGGTGGAAGAAGCTCCTGGCACAGTTCCTGTCCCCTTGTTCATCCCCTCTCCAGGACAGTTTGAAGCCAAACAATGCTCCCTTTTTGGGTCCCTAGAAAGCCCAACTTCGGAAAGACTAACTTAGGACCCCTCTGGTATGACCACCTTCCCACTTCTAAAATTTGCACTCCAGGCAAAAGCAGCTTGAGACAAGGATAGCAGCATAAAAAGGGCACCTGGAGAGGCCATCTGTGGGGAAGGCAGGGAGTGGGTTTGTCTGCCAGTGTGGGTCCATGCGGGGACTGCAAATGGTGCAGTGACATGGCCCTACAGCCCCTTGGGGTGCACCCTACCCCACAGCATGGGCGCTCTGCAGGAGGCCTGTGCATGGGCCAGCACCGTGGGCCAGCTGGGCCAGAAGAAAACGCCCATTTTCCCTAAAATGTCCCTTAGTCCTGAGGTCAAGGGCTACCTGAGGGAGAGCTTTGTGAACCCAGGGGTAGTAACTGCTTCAGGTAAACAAGAAGTGGAAAGGGGGTGCACTAGTGGGTTCAGTGGTAGAATCCTCACCTTCCATGCGAGAGACCCAGGTTCAATTCCCGGATCATGCACCCAAAAACAAAAGCAGAAAGGAAGTTTGAAACTGTTAAATCACCTGTCATACTCGCCATCATTCACAACTGTCAGAGTGAACACTATCAGTACAACATGTGAAAAATCTGTTCCTTGATGAACTTCAGAAGCAGTTTGATGGATTCAGTGTCCCTATAATTCATCAGCATCCAGACCTTCGGGACATCCTACTTATTCCTGTTATTGGACCTAGATAAACACCCTCTACCTGGCACTTCCCCAAGTCCAGGCTCCCAGGAGGAAGGAAGGTGTTCCGCATGAGCACTGTTTGTACACACAGTCTAGATACAGTGAAGCACTCATATCATAGGGCATTTTCTACCAGCCTGGGGAACTGCTTGCCAGACAACAGGAGCTGCCTTGGCCTACTGAGCATACTCTTTCTGCACAAGCCCAGCCAGCATCTTACTTAACAATACTGATAGTAAAACAACCCATGAATATATGACCAAATAAACAAATCTGTGGGGTATTCATGCAATGGAATAATTTATAACAAATTTATGAGGAAAGCTTCCAGTGTGAAGGATGAACATGAAAATAAACAGAAAAAGACACAGAGAACAGAAGAAAACTTGAGAGTAAAGACATAGCATTCATATTACAAAACCAGAAGAATAGTTAAAAAATAACATTTAGCAAATTAAAAAAAGGTCTTATAAATTAAAACACAATAGCTGACCCAAAAAATTTAATAGGAGAATTGGAAGACAAATAAAATATTCCAGAAAGGAGAATTCAAAAACAAACAAACATGCTCAGGCCAAAACAAACAAATAAACAAAGAAGGGCATTAAGAAAATTAGAAAATCAATTCAGTATAATTTGAGCAATAGGACTTCTAGAAAAATAGGAACAAATGTACATCTTTCAGTTGAAAAGGTCCAGAAGACCTAATAGCAAGAAGAATGAAAAGACATGACAACATTAAAAAGACACACCCTTTTCAACTGAAAATATCAAGGATAAACCGAAAATTCTAAAAATTACTAGGAAGAAAAAAAATCAGGAAGAATGGCACTGATCTTCCCCAAAACACTGCAGGACAATGACAATGCCTTCAAGATTCTCAAAGAAATGTTTCCAATTCAAAATTCTATACTCAGCCAAACATAAGTGAGGACAGACCAATACATTTTTCAGGTATGTGGAATCTCAAAAAAAAATTAATGGCCTTGCTTCCTGCCTTTTCTTACTGTGCTGACACCGCCCAGCTCTCGTCAGCCAGCCTCCTACCCAACGTGTCTTGAGACCAAACACTACACCTTCAATTAAGTTGCAGAGTTCTGATGGAGAGATATTTGAAGCTGATGTGGAAATTGCCAATAATCTGTGACTATAAAGACCATGTTGAAAGATTTGGAAATGGATGATGAAGGAGATGATGACCCAGTACCTCTACCAAGTGTTAATAACAGCAATATTTAACAAGGTCATTCACAAAAGGGAGAGATATTTATTTGGTACAAAATTTATAATTTGAGTAGTGAATTTCCTGATTTAATTTACAAAGTCAAGTTAGCTGAACACCATAAGTACATACTTCGTGGTGCTGCAGCACTCTCCGCTCTCTCTGAATCTCTCGTATTCTCCAAAATGTTTCCTTTTATAAGATTCCAGTAAACTAATCAAGACCCACCCAAATGGGTGGGGACATATCTCCATCTAATCCATCTTAACAACCATTCTTGATTAAATCACCTCTCCAGGGAGATGATCTGATTACAGTTTCAAACATACTGAAGAGGGATTAAAAGAAACAGCTGCCTTTACAAAATGGGATTAGGATTAAAACATGGCTTTTCTAGGGTACATACATCCTTTCACACAAGCACACGAGAGGATACTCAAAAGAATTGAAAGCAGGCACTCAAACAGATACTTGCACACCAAGGTTCATGGAAGCATTATTCGCAACTGCCAAAAAGTAGAAGCTCCTCAAATGTCCATCAATCAATGAACAGATAAATAAAATGTGACTACACACATACAATGGACTATTACTCAGCCATAAAAAGGAATGAAGTTCTGACATGTGGTGAGAACATGGAAAAATCTTGAAAACATAATGCTGAGTAAAATAAGCCAGACACAAATGGACAAATATAGCATGACCTCACTGATATGAAGTAACTAGAATAAGAGTCAGAATGTAGAATATAGGTTATCAGGGGATGGGATGGGAATGGGGTAAGGAGAAGGTATGCTTAAAATGTAATCTTATTTGGAAAAAGTGGAAATGTTTGGTAGTGGATGGTGATGATGGTAGCACAACGTTGTGAACACAACTAACACGAATGAACTATATATTTGAATGGGGCTGAAGAGGGAAATTTTAGGTTCTATGTCTGTTACTAGAACAAAAATTTTAAAAAAGAAAATCCATGGAATAGCGCAATATAAAACAGTGAACCCTTAAACCAGGAACTATAGTTAATGGTACAATCATAACAATATGTTTTCATCAACTGTAACAAATGTACCACACAAAGTGTTAATAATAAGGTGGCAGATAGAATCTTGTATCCATGTTTGTTCTGTAAACTCACAATTTCACTTAAACACACACACACACAAACTAGAATACTAATAAGATTAGACCAGCAATGTACTAATAAGGTCTTAATTTACAAATAAGGCAACCTGTGTTAAAAGCTACATCTAGGGGAACTATGGTATACATACAATGATCTACTGAGTGGCCTCAAGAAGGAATGAAGTTGAGAGGCATGCAACTAGGTGAATGTACCTTAAGAGCTGTATGTTGAATGAAATGTCAGGAAAAAAAGACAAATATTATCATGGCTCAGTCATACAGACTGACTATAATTTAAAAACTCAGTGAACTCAAGTCGAGAGCATGGATTATTAGGTTGGGGGCTTATTGCAAAGGGTCCTAGATTGTAAGCTCTTACACTAGTCATATATATTCATGAGGTTTAACTGTTAATTCTAAATTCTGAGCTACTGAGCTGTTTGTATAAAACATTTTTTTTCCCTGAAACTTTGGGTACTTATATGACACCTGAGAGTCAGATGTAGAGCTCTGAAGCTACGAAAGTGAGCAGTACCCCTTACAGAAACTGTTTAAAAAGATGAAAAAGGAATCAGACTTCAACTAGAGATAAGAATGAAGCTAATCTGGACAGGATTAAGGTAACTAGAAGACTGGGTAAAGGATGATATCATCCATATTTTAAAAACTCAACCTCTGAGGAAGAGATATTTGGTGCAAAATTTGTATTTTGGGTAGTGCATTTCCTAATTTAATTTTTATGGTCAGTTTAGTTTAACACCATAAGTACATGGAATTTTGAATAGGGAGTGAGATTTTGTTGATTTGTCCAGGTTAGTCTAATGCCCTGATAAATTCCAGAGTGATCTGGGCAGTGAATAAAGAAGTATTTGCAAAGTTCCTTTGGGGGACAGGGGAGAAAGGAGGAAATATTCAACTTCCCCATTTGGAGAATTTCTAATACTCTCGCAAGTAGTGGGGACAACCAAATCAACCAGCTAAGCCCTCACTCTTGGGGTTCACCTTTATGAAACTTACTCCCATAAAGGACAGGCTAAGCCTACTTAAAATCAGGACTAAGAGTCACCTCCAGAGAACCTCTTTTGTTGCTCAGATGTGGCCTCTCTTTCTAAGTCAACTCAGCATGTGAACTTACTGCCTTCCCTCCTATGTGAGACATGACTCCCAAGGGTGTAAATCTCCCTGGCTACATGGGACAGAAAGCCTAGATAAGCCAAGATCCAGCATCAAGAGATTTGGTCAAGCCTTCTTGACCAAAAGGGTGAAGAGAGAAATGAGACAAAGTAAAGTTTCAGTGGCTGACAGATTTCAAACTGAGTCGAGAGGTTATCCTGGAGGTTATTCTTATGCACTGTACAGATATTCTTTTTTAGTTTATGGTGTCTTGGAGTGGCTAGAGGGAAGTAACTGAAATTGTTGAGCTGTGTTCCAGTAGCCTAAACCCTTGAAGATGACTATATAAAGATAGAACATTTACAATATGACTGTGTGTGAGAACCTTATGTGTGGTGCTCCTTATACTCAGGGTATGGACAAATGAGTAAAAAAAAAATATGGAAAATAAATAATAGGGGGGACAAGGAGTAAAATAAATTGGGTAAGATGGAAACAGTAGTGGTCAATGAGAGGAAGAGGTGAGGTGTATGGTATATATGAGTTTTTTCTTTTTATTTCTTTTTCTGGAGTGACACAAATGTCTAAAAAATGATCATGTTGATGAACACACAAGTATGTGATGGTATTGTGAGCCATTGATTGTGCACTAGGTATAGAAGATATGTGTGAAGATTTCTCAATAAAAAGTTTTAAAAAATAAAAATAAAAACTATATAACAGGACTTCCGGGTCAAGATGGTGGCTTAACAACGTGCATGTTTTAGTTCATTCTCCAGAACAACTACTAAATAACCAGAAACAGTACAGAACAGCTCCTGGGGCTACGTCAGTGACCAGACACACAGCATACCCCAATCTGGACCAGCTGGACCAGCTGCGAGCACCCCCCAGAACTGTGAGTTCCCAAAGCTGCGGCAGCCAATGCCCCTCCCCCACAGGCCGCTTCCCAGAGGGGAAAGGAAAGGACTTTACCAGCAGCAGGGACTGGGCACAATCAAACGCCAATTGTGGAACTAATTAACAAATTCTGACTACTAAAAATAGGCCCCCAGCTGAGGTGAACCTGATCAAAGCGGAGGTTGCTCATTTTTGCCCCAGCGCCAAGCGAGCAGGACTGACAGAAAAAGGGGGAAAAAAAAAAAAAGAAGGAAACAGAGGTTTTTGTGGCTGTGTATCTACAAAGGTTTGACTGCCTCTGCATACAGCGGCAGGACTTTTCAGGCTGCAACTGCCCCAGGCATAGGCAGAAGTGAGCTCTTTTGGGGGCCTATCTGGAGCCTGTGCCTTCCCCAGGGGAGAGGTGAAGCCCCACCCAGGTGGAATCCCTCCACCAAGGAATTCAGACACCAGGGCTTGGTAATTTGAAGCCATTAAAACCAGCCTACAACCTCTCCTCTGTCCCCACCACGCCCCCAGCAGGGAGAGTCTGCCAAAGTTAAAGGTACTGCGTCATCTTATGCTGGTGGGATCTGCAGTCAGACAAGCGCCACATACCGGGCAGGATAAGAAAAACAGAGTCCAGAGACTTCACAGGAAAGTCTTTCAACCTGCTGGGTCTCACCCTTAGGGAAAATCGATGCAGGTGACTCTTTCCTCCTGATAGGAGGCCAGTTTGGTCTGGGAAAATCTGGCTGGGGTCTATAATATCTAAGTAGACCCTCCTAAGTGTGTGTGTGTGGGGGGGAGGCACCACTCAAGCAGGGCAAGACACAAGAAAACGAGAACTGAAAAATTCTCCTCTGTTAAACAAAACTTAAGCTAAAGGTCCAGATAAAGCTGAATGGAATGTCAAAGAACAGATAGACAACAAATTCATCCAGCAAGAAAACCCTAGATAAAATAAGTGAAAGCAATCTCCAGAATAAACTAATCAAGGTAATTAAATGCCTAGACACCAGCAAAAAATAACAAATCACACTAGGAAAACTGAAGATATGGCCCAGTCAAAGGAAGAAACCAACAATTCAAATGACATACAGGAGGTGAAACAATTAATTCAGAATATATGAACAGACATGGAAAACCTCATCAAAAACCAAATCAATGAACTGAGGGAGGATATAAAGAAAGCAAGGAAAGAACAAAAAGAAGAAACTGAAAGTCTGAAAAAACAAATCACAGAACTTATGGGAATGAAAGACACAGTAGAAGAGATGAAAAAAACAATGGAAACCTACAATGGTAGATTTCGAGAGACAGAACATAGGATTTCAAAACTGGAGGACGGAACATCTGAAATCCGACAAGAAACAGAAACTATAGGGGAAAAAAAGGAAAAATATGAGCTGGGACTCAGGGAATTGAAAAACAATATGAAGTGCATGAATATACGTGTTGTGGGTGCCCCAGAATGAGAAGAGAAGGGAAAAGGAGGAGAAAAACTAATGGAGGAAATTATCACTGAAAATTTCCCAACTCTTATGACAGACTTAAAATTACATATCCAAGAAGTGCAGCGTACCCCAAAGAGAATAGATCCGAATAGACATACTCCAAGACATTTAATAATCAGAATGTCAGAGGTCAAAGAGAAAGAGAGGATCTTGAAAGCAGCAAGAGAAAAGCAATCCATCACATACAAGGGAAGCCCAATAAGACTATGCTCAGATCTCTCAGCAGAAACCATGGAGGCGAGAAGACAGTGGGATAATATATTTAAATTATCAAAAGAGAAAAACTGCTGACCAAGAATTCTATATCCAGCAAAACTGTCCTTCAAAAATGAGGGCGAAATTAAAACTAAGAAATTCAACTTAGTACATCACTGTTAACTAAAGTACAAAAGCTATTCGGATTGCACATTTTTCTCCCAGTGTCCCTCTTCTGTCCTGGTATCCGATCCAGGACCCCACCTTACACTTCGTTGTCATGTCTCCTTGGTCTCCAATCTGTGACAGTTCTTTCCTTCCCTTGTCTTTCATGACCTTGACACTTTCGAAGAAGACTGGTCAATTATTTTGTAGCATGTCTGTCAATTTGGGTTTTCTGAGGTATTCTCTTAATCGATTTGAGGTTGTATATTACTGGGAAAAAAGATCACAGAAGTGAAGGCAAGGCTTTTTCATTGCCTCCCATCAGAAGTACATGATGTGGAAATGCATTCTATGGTGATAAACTTTTATTTTACCCTTTGTGATAACTAAATATATCGATAGAGGTACTCTGAAACTAAAAAAAAAAAAAACTATATAACATCACAGGAATGAAAGAAAATCCACACAGAGAAAGCATGGCAAAAAGAGGGGCTGTCCATTGTAACATTTAAGTGATGAAAGAGAAAGAGGAACATGAAAAGGAAATTGAGAATGAACAGTCAGAACAGTGAAAAGAAATTCAGGACACTGTGGTATTGTGGAAACCAAAGATAGGGTGGTCAGTCAATGGTCTCAAATGTTACTGAAGGTCAAATAAGGACTAAGAATTCTCCACTGGAATTTGCATCAGAGAGGCAATTTTTGAGACGTAGTTGGAAAAGACTGCAGTTTGTTAAGGAAGAAGTTGGGAGTGGCAGATTCTACAACACAGATGAAATCTGAATGAATAGTCAGAAAGAAACTGAGAAGTTGAAGGATAAGTCTTTTATTTCTAAAAGATGGGAAGAGGAAAGAAGAGAGAAAAAGAAGGAGAGAGTCAGTGTACAATGAATAAAAAATTCAATTCACCAAGAAGACAAAGCATTCCCAAATGTGTATACACCGAAAAACAGAGCTTAAAAATACACGATGCAACTGTATAAGTATATAGCATTTACAAGGTGACTGTGTGATTATGAAAACCTTGTGTCTAATGTTCATCTGTATGTACTTCAACATATGACTTGAAAGAACAATCCTCCTCCATAGTGATTCCAAAAAACTACAATGAACAATGGAATCAAGCATATTTTGTAGGACTAAGTTGCCAGATTGTGGTACTAGCCAAAGCACATACACTTCAGATTGCAACCACTAAATGGTGGTTATCCAGGGTATGGACAGATGAGTAAAAAATAATAATAATAAAGATTAAAAAATAAACAGTAGAGTTAGATAAAGGGTAAAAACTGGGTTAATTGAAATACTGTGGGTCAATGAGAGGGAGGGGTAAGAGGTATGGAATGTATGAGTTTTCTGAGTTTTTTTCCTTTTTATTTCTTTTTCTGGAGCAATGCAAAGTTCTAAGAATGATCATGGTGAAGAATACACAACTATGTGATGATATTGTGAGCCACTGATAGCATAATATGGTTATAATGTATGTGTGTGGATACTTCTCAATAAAAATATTTTTTTTAAAAAAAGCAACATCTAACAAGATACACTCAGTGCCATGTGAAAAAGTTCAATCTTCAAGTGACAGAGAAAGGAATACCTCATTTTTTTAAACTTTTTTTATTAATTAAAAAAAATTAACAAACAAAACATTTAGAAATCATTCCATTCTACATATATAATCAGTAATTCTTAATATCATCACATAGTTGCATATTCATCATTTCTTAGTACATTTGCATCAATTTAGAAAAAGAAATAAAAAGACAACAGAAAAAGAAATAAAATGATAATAGAGAAAAAAAAACTATACGTACCATACCCCTTACCCCTCGCTTTCATTTACCACTATTTCAAACTGAATTTATTTTAACATTTGTTCCTCCTATTATTTATTTTTATTCCATATGTTCTACTCTTCTGTTGATATAGTTGCTAAAAGGAGCATCAGACATAAGGTTTTCACATAGGAATACCTCATTTTTGCCCAAAAGGTTTTCACACTATAGGATACAATTCAACTAGAAAGGTTTAAAAGAATCATCTCATTAATTGTTAAAGGAAAAAAGAAATTTGTAGACTATTTCTGAGTCTGATTTGAAGTCAATGATCCAAAGCCAAATAAAAATAAATTTGTCCATGCTCCATACACTGATCTATTCATTAGTATGGGCTCTAAACAATTAGTCAAAGCCAAGGAAAAAGCACTTCTTCGTTCTAACTGAACAATGGTGATACTAACAACAGTTGCAGTATGCTAAATCAGTGGTTCCTTCCCAGCCTGGGAAACTGGCAAAGACATAATCTGTAAGGGTCTGAGATCCTTAACAGCATCAAGCAAGTTGTCAGAAAGGCTGAACAGATGTCTCAACACATAAACTTATCTGCCAAATGTTCATGGATGCTCCCTAAGAAGGAAAACACCCAGTCATTTAAATCTATTATTAAATTCATCTTGACTTTATCATTAAGTAATTTAACAAATAGAAAGTATAACCAATACAGAATTCAGGACTAGAACGTTAATGTTAAAGAAGACTAACACTCAAAAGGTTTTGAACTCCTTTGCTTTAAAAAACAAACAAAAACTATATATAAGATACTTCTTACAACAATGAAGAAATAGTATCCCTACGTTGAAGGATTTCTTCATCTGTATGTACTTCGACAAAAGACTTGAAAGAACAATCATCCTCAACAGTGATTCCACAAAACTACAACGAACAATGGAATCAAGCATATTTTGTAAGACTAAGTTGCCAGATTGTGGCACTAGCCAAAGCACATACACTTCACAGATTGCAACCACTAAATGTAAAACATTTCACTTTGAGAGAGCGCATTATTACTTTTACTCAAAGTGTTCAGACAAAAACTGGTCACCCCAGAAAATAACTATATTAGAAAACAGCCTGGCTAGTTTTGCGAAACTCTCAAAAGGGTTTTCTGGCCACAGTCAATTATTTTATAACCTCCAACCATTATTTCAAGTTATTCAAATCAAAACAAAAGCAGTAAGGCCACAAAGCAAGAAAAAATTCTTTGTGACTTAGTTCCCTCATCTATCTTCCTTAATGACCTAATAATCAAATGTAATCTGCATTCCCCCAAACAAATTTCTCAATTGTTTTCCACTATCTAGAGCTCTGGGACTCCAATTTTTTTTTTTAATAGAAGCACACCCTTCCCAAGTATGATTATTTCAAACTTAGAGAACAATGTACTATTATATTACATATATAATGATCATATATAAAAACATTTTTTGAGATTAAAAAAACAAATATTTTAATACCCCCTCCAACTCTGTACTCTAATAGATTATCCTGTCCATCCAAACTGCCAGAAGCTCATTTTTGAAACTAATGAACTAGAGTACTGTTCTCCAGTGTTTATCACAATCATTGAGAATCGAGAGGGGCTTGTTCAATATACTGAGCACAAGGCCAAAACTCCAATCCAACATCCATGAAAACCTGGCCTGGACCTTTGTACGTTTTAACAGGCTCTTTAGAGAGATTCTAGCATACAAGACAAACTTGAAACTCCTTTGCAAGATCCAGGAGTACTTCACCTAACAGTACAATCTTTGCTTTCCAAATTTTTTTCCCCTGAATACACTTGAGCAAAACTCAACCAACCCGAAGTTCACAATTCACACCTACCAGCCTTTGAACATACTGTTTTCCATGCTTAGGTGTGAAATCCTAACTCAACACCATGATCACGCCTATCTTGGTCACTAAACATCTTCAAGTCTCAGTTCCAACTTCCTCTGTCAACCCTTCCCTGGCTTCCTAAAACAGACTGAGAGCGCTCCTTCTCCTACGCTTCGAATGTACTTCTTAACCTTGTAGCAATCATCCTACAGAATTTAACAGCACTTCTGTCTTACACTAGAGAACACTTGAAGGGACCTGTCATTTCATCTTTGAATCCTCAAAGGCCTAGCATAATGCCTGGCATGTAATATGGTTTTTAAAATTTATGTTGAATAAAGACATAAATAAAAGGTAAACAAGGCTGGCCATGTTGGCAAATAGTGAACCCTAAGTTAAAACATGGACTATAATAGTACAATTGTAAAAATGAACTATCATCTAGATATCACCTTTGTAGTTAAGGCATAATAGAGAGGCTGGAGGGAACTGTTTGAAAATGTACAGCTGTGTTCCAGTAGCCATGTTTCTTGAGGATGATTGCCTAATGATATAGCTTTCTCGATGTAACTGTGTGACTGTGAAACCTTATGTCTGATGCCTCTTTTATCTACCTTATGGACAGATGAGTAAAACATGGATTAGAAATTAATAAATAATGGGAACAATGTTAAAATAAATTTAGTAGATTGAAATGCTAATGTGAATGAAAGGGAGGGGTAAGGGATATGGTATATATGAATTTTTTTTTATTTTTCTGAATTGTTACAAATGTTCTAAGAAATGATGAATATGCAACTATGTAATGAAAAAGAATGTTCATATTGTATATTGATTGGTTTTATTCATAAAAAAAATTAAAAAAAAAAAATGAACTATCATCAACTGTACCAAATGTTCCATACCAATGCAAGTTGTTAATAATAGGGAGGTAGATGTTAATCCTGTATTTTGTGCACAACTGTTCTGTAAACCCACAACTTCATTAATAAGGAAAAAAGTAAGTGAGAAACTGAAAAAAAATATTTTAAAGTTTGGCTGGGTGGAAGTTATGTGGATTAACAAGCAGGGATAGTTACTTAAGTGGTGAAACTAAAACTTCAAAAACAACTGCTATGGGTGGGCCATGGTGGCTGAGCAGGCAGAGTTCTTGCCTGCCATGCCTGAAACCCAGGTTCAATACCCAGTGCCTGCCTACGAAGAAAAAAAAAAGACTGCCATATCTACTTCCGACAATAACCAAAGATAAATCAAAGAAGGCAAAGCAATTATCTTATACGGAATATCTGTAAGTACTGTATAAATTATTTCTTATACCTAGAACTTATGCTGTGAAACAGGTACTATTTCCCTTTTACAATATATAAAAACAAAGTATTATGAGCTGAAGTCTCACAACTATGTATCAGAGTTTTTAAATAGTGATGCTAGAATTTACCCCTGGATCTAAATGCATATCCTTCTAATGAAAGCCATTTAAGTTTCAAGAAATTAAAACATTTAGAAAGTATTACTACAAAGCCAAAAACTTATTTTTACATTCATTTGGAAACCAGCCTCAATTATGTTTCATAAAGCCAAAGAGACAGTGAGGTCCTGTATTTGGTCTCCAAGAGTAGCTGAAGAAATTTAGCCAAAGGATGACTTGAGACCTGAGCCAGCAGTCAGATACAGAGCTTGGTGGTTCAAACAGCAAGTAGTATAAATCATCAATTAGTGTGTTCAAACAGCAAGTAGTATAAATCATCAATTAGTGTGTAAAAAACAGGAGACTGGTAGAGGAAAGTTTGTTGCCCGACACTTAAATGCTCATCTCCTGATCAAAGGGAAAGTATGTGATATGCCAGGGCAAGATGGCTCCCATCAGGTTTCCCTCCCCGCAGATGCACTCCAATGTTACTTGTCCACTATTTTAGCATGGTTTTCTATTAAATCAAAGTGAGTATCTGCTAAATTAGCTCTTCTTGCTCATCATCAGTATGCTGACTGACCCCTCTTAAAAAGCACTACATCAGAAACAAAAGGACAAATACTGTAGGGTCTCACTGATATGAACTGACATTAGTGAATAAACTTGGAGAATTTCATTGGTAACAGAGACCATCAGGAGCTAGAAATAGGGTAAGGTATTGGATAATTGGAGCTAAAGGGATACAGACTGTGCAACAGGACTGAATGTAAAAACTCAGAAATGCACAGCACAGTACTACTTAACTGTAATACAATTATGTTAAAGCACTGAATGAAGCTGAATGTGAGAATGATAGAGGGAGGAGGGCGGGGGGAACAAATGAAATCAGAAAGAAAGATAGACAATAAAGACTGAGATAGTATAACCTAGGAATGCCTAGAGTGTATAATGATAGTGACTTAAATGTACCAGTTTAAAATATGTTTTTGCATGAGGAAGAACAAAGGAATGTCATTACTGCAGGGTGCTGAAAATAGATGGTAATATTTCAAAATTTTAATTTAACTTATGTGTGAGACTAAAGCAAAAAATGTTTATTTGGTACAAAATTTATATTTTGACTAGTCCATTTCCTAATATAACTTATGTAGACAGCTTAATTGAACACCATAAGTACATGGAACCTTGAGTAGGGCATGAGATTTTGTTGGTTTGTCCAGAGTGATGCCCCAATAAATCCCAGAGTGATTTGAACAGTGAATAAAAAAGTATTTGCAAAGTCCCCTTGAGGGAATGGTGAGAAAGGGGGAAAATTCAAGTTCCCCAAGTTGAATTCTTGATATTCTCACAAGAAGTGTGGACAGCCAAAGCTATAGGCTGAGCCCCCAATCTTGGGGTTTGTTCATATGAAACTTAACCCAACAAAGGACAGGTCAAACCTACTTAAAATTAGGCCTAAGAGTCACCCCCAAGAGAACCTCTTTGTTGCTCAGATGTGGCCTCTCTCCAGCCAACACAACAAGCAACTCACTACCCTCCCCCTGTCTACATGGGACACGACTCCCAGGGGTGTGGACCTTCCTGGCAACATGGGACAGAAATCCTAGAATGAGCTGAGACTCAGCATCAAGGGATTGAGAAAACCTTCTCGACCAAAAGGGGAAGAGTAAAATGAGACAAAATAAAGTGTTAATGGCTGAGAGATTCCACACAGAGTCCAGATGTTATTTTGGAGGTTATTCTTATGCATTAAATAGATATCACCTTGTTAGTCAAGACATAATGGAGAGGCTGGAGGGAACTGCCTGAAAATGTAGAGCTGTGTTCCAGTAGCCATGTTTCTTGAAGATGATTGTATAATAATATAGCTTTCACAATGTGACTGTGTGATTGTGAAAACCTTATGTCTGATACTCCTTTTATCTACCTTGTCAACAGATGAGTGGAACATATGGAATAAAAATAAGTAATAGGGGGAACAACTGTCAAAATAAATTTAGTTTGAAATGCTAGTGATCAATGAAAGGGAGGTGTAAGGGGTACGGTATGTAAAATTTTTTTCTGTTTTTGTTTTATTTTTCTGCTGTCTTTTTCTTTTTCTGAATTGATGCAAATGTTTTGGGAAATGATCATGATGATGAATATGCAACTATGTGATGATATTGTGAATTGCTGAGTTATGTGTTGGGAATGTTTGTGTTTCTTGTAATTTTTTTAATTAATAAAAAATCTTTAAAAAATTAAAATATATTATCCTATTAGAAATAAATAAACAAATAATAGGGAGAACAAATGTTAAAATAAAATAAATTTAGATTGAAATGCTAGTGATCAATGAAAGGGAGGGGTAAGGGGTATGGTATGTATGAATTTTTTTCTGTTTTCTTTTTATTTCTTTTTCTGAATAGATGCAAACCTTCCAAGAAATGATCATGATGATGAATATGCAACTATGTGATGACATTGTGAATTACTGATTATATATGTAGAACAGAATGATCAAAAGTTAAGAATGTTTCTGTTTGTTTGGTTTTTTTGGTATTTAAAAAACAATTTCTAATAAAAAATTTTTTAAAAAAAGCACTACGATTTTGCAAGTTTCACAAACTATCTGAGAAAGCATACTTGAATAATGCATTCTGGTCAGTCATATTTATGCATATAATCCCAATTTTGACAAATTTTTACTCTTCCAAACTATTCTATTCTAGTAATCTCTTACCTCTTCTCTTCCTGAAAGCAAGCACACCCACAGTCTAACACAGACTGTTAGGAATAGGGCTTTAAGATTAGTTTAACAATTCTTGATGTTTATTAATACAAAACTACAATAAATTTCAATTTTTCAGATAAAGGGTATTGTGAAGATAATTACACAACTTGTTCTAGCCAAATGGTTTCCCTAGGATGAGAACTTTCCTCTTTTTGCATTGACCTCTGTAAAGGCTGCTCTGAAAAAGGCACTGATTATACTTATGTTTTTAAGTCTTTCCCACTAGACTGAACTCTGCGAGCAAAAAATATAATTTAATCTTTGTTTTGCCAGTTCTGAACAGCAAGGAATAACAAAACCCCGATATGTGAACTGATATTATCATTTCTGAGGCACTTTGCTAGTTCACCATCCAACAGAATCTTTACGACTATTTCCTATGAGATAAGCAAGAAAGTTTATTATTCCCTTTCTCAGAAAAAAAAGTAAAAGCTCAGAGAACTTAAGAAATGTGTTCAAAGTCACTGAACTAGTGTCAAAGCCAGGACCAGAATTCTTCTAATGTTTTTTTTTAGGTAGATGCTCTTTCCAGGCAACAGTAACTACAGTCATCAGTGAAAAATCTATTTAAAATTTCACTGAAATCCATCAAACCACACGGGAAAATTCACAAAGCATTAAAACATTTTGCTGGTCAAAGATTATTATTCAGACATTAGAATAGCCATTTCTCAACAGAAAAAATTTTATGTTAGCTTCAAAGTGATTCTACAACTGACCATACTACAGTCTGTTTTTTCTTATTAAAAAGCTTTATCTTCTCAAATTAGTAAACTCAACCATGTAAAAAATTAATGCTAAAGTAAGCTTTTTAGAGCCCTTTGCCAATAGGTAGTAATTCAATCTGGTATTGATCTTTTCACAAATAACAAAACCAAGAAACTTTTATATATAACTAAAGACCACATATAACAGAGCTGCGTAAAATTATAATTGCTTTATATTTAGCTTGTTTTTGTACAAACAAGATTGTGCAAGATATATATAAAGTTTCCCTGATTAAACAGTCTTTCCAACTTTTTACAATTTCTATGAGCATAGACTTTCAAGAAAATATTTGAAAATAAATGCACTGCCTTTTGTCCATTAATTAGCAAATAAAACATGGACTTAACAAAAACAAACAAACAAAAAACCTTCAGGTTACCTGATCCTTTATATGAGTGCTTCTACAGTTTCAAATTTTTAATCCAAAATCACCAATGCTTGTCCTAAATAAGAACAAAGCATCTGCTCTCCCCCTCCCAAATATTTAGCAGCTACCATGTCGATCACCAAGTGGTTTTCCTTTTCAATTACATACAACAGCAGCTTGTCGCACAAAAGCAAAACTAGAAAGATATTTTTTATTGTGGCTACATTTACCATTTTAACCACTTTTAAGTGTATACTTCAATGGCATATAATTACTTTTACGATGTTATGCTATCATCACCACCTTCCACTACTAAAACTTCTCCATCATGCAAAACAGAAAGTCTAACCATTAAGCAATAATTTCCCATTCCCCCTCCTCCCAGTCCCTGGGAGCCTCTAATCTATGTTTTGTCTCTATGAAATTGCTTATTCTAGGTATTTCCTATAAATGGAATCATACAATATTTATCCTCTTCTGCCTGGCTTATTTTACTTAGTGTGATATCTTCAAGGTTCATCTGTGTTGTAGCATGTATTAATATGTCATTCCTTTTTATGACTAAATAATAGCTCAATACTTTTATATACCATGTATTGTTTATCCATTCATCTTGATGATGGGCTACTGTGAATAATAATACTGTGAACACTGGCATAGGCATGCAAAAGTATCTGTTTGATTCCCTGCTAACATTTTCTTTGGGTATATACCTAAGAATAGGTTATATTTAATAGTAGAGAAATTTTTAATAAGTAAACTGAACTGGACTTCCTGTTTTTATATTCTAAAAGAGAATAGAAAGCTAAGACATCTCTCTGAAAACCAAAGTACGAGGTAAGAATCATTACCCATCATATTCACAAGGAAAAGAAAACAATACACTAGAAGCTAGGTATAACTGGACATAAAAGGTTTGTGATACTTCCTTTTCTAGTACAAATCCAGTAAATTTCACTAAATTGTCTTATTAACCCACCACATTTTCCTCAACCTAAGGTTTCTACTCAAGCTGGTTCATCTAAACACTCTCCCCTGCTGCCTCCTACTCAACTTCAACTCACTCAAGTCTCATCCTTGGAGGGGTCCTCTCCAATCACTCAAGCTAATGATCTCCCCTGTTGACCTCTCTAAGGTGTAACATTCCTTTGTTCCAAAACATGCATCAAAAGTTTTATTATATATTCATTTCTATATTTGCTTAATGTCTGCTTCTCCCAAAAGAGAATAAGATCCTAAAAGTAGGGCGGGCAACAGTGGATGAGTGGCAGAGTTCTCGCCTACCATGCCAGACACCCAGGTGTGATTCCCAGTGTCTGCCCATGTGGAAAAAAAAACAAACCTAAAAGTCCACTATGATTTTTTAATAGCTTTATTAAGGTATAATTTATATACCATAAAATTTATTTCAAGTGTACAATTCAATGATTTCTAGTAAGTTTACAGAGTTATGCAACCATCATGATCACTTTTATTTTGCTCCTCAATATAGCTCTGGCACTTGGAGCTAAATAAATGTATTTGGTAAATGAATAAATCAGCTGATAATGAATTAATCTTGTAATACCATTACTACTAGCACCAATTTAATGTACCACATGATTTAGTTGGTGCGTTAAAACAGCCTTTATTCCATCCCATCCCAAATATTTTTCATTATTTCCATTTCCAATCAAAGTTGATTTTAATATGAGGTCCTTAAGTGAGCCTACATACAAATTAACCTTCAGCCTCCCTTGGGAAAGCACACCCCTTTCAGGCTTGGGGAATACTGACTCAGGTCATGTTCATGTATCCAAATTACCCATCCTTTCTCTCTATCAAATAACCACCTCTTCTTCTAGTAGCACTAATCTTATTCATTGGTGAAAACACAGTCTTCATTTAATGGGTGCACCTTTGTAATAAACAAGTATAACTGATTCTGATATATGCCTAGTTGAGACCTAAATACAGTGTGACTCTAAAGAAGTGAAAACCTTAGGATATAAAATCACAGCCTCTTTTCAGTTTAGCCATCTGTAAACAGGAATTTTCTATTTCTACAAAAAAGGAAAAAACATTTTCAGTTTTTCATTCTTTTCATAACTATTAGGGTTTCAGACAACTCAGGTGCAAAATAACATTAAAAATAATAACTACAGAAAGGGGCCCTGAATTGCCAAAAATATATTGAAAATGAAGAACAAAGTTGGAGAACTCAAACTTTCTAATTTCAAAATCTACTACAAAGCTACTGTAATCAAAACAGTGTGCTACTCCACGTTTCTTGAAGATGATTGTATAATGATATAGCTTTCACAGTGTGACTCTGATTGTAAAAACCCTGTGTCTGATGCTCCTTTTATCTACCTTATCAAAAGACAAGTAAAACATACGGATTAAAAATAAATAAATAAATAATAGGGGGAACAAATGTTAGAATAAATTTAGTAGATTGAAATGCTGGTGATCAGTGAGGAGGAAGGGGAAGGAGTATGGTATATACAGATTTTTTTCTTTTTTATTTCTTTTTCTGGATTGATGCAAATGTTCTGAGAGGTGATCATGGTGATAAATATACAACTATGTGATGATAATGCAAGTTACTGTTTATATACCAAGAATGGAATGATCATACAGTAAGAATGTTTGTGTTTATATGTTACATTTAAAAAAACAAAACAGTGTGCTACTGGCACAGGAAAAAGACATAAAGACCAAAGGCCTAGATTTGAGAGTTCAGAAATATACCCATACATCTGTGGTCAACTGATTTTCAACAAGGACACTAAGTCCTCTCAAAGGGAAAAGAATCGTCTCTTCAACAAATGTTGCTGATAACCATATGCAAAAGAAGTAACATGGGTACCCTATTTCAGACCACATGCAAAAATTAACTCAAAATAGATCAACAACCTAAATACAAGAACTAAAACATAAAACACAGAGGAAAATCATAAGGACCTTGTGATAAAAGTGGATTCTTAGATATGATTCCCAAAACAAAAGGAACAAAAGAAAAAAACATAACAGATTTTCTACTCCATCAAAATTAAAAACTGTTTTGGGCAGGCCACGGTGGCTGAGTTCTCACCTGCCTTGCCAGAGACCGGGTTTGATTCCCGGTGCCTGCCCATGCAAAACAAAACAGAACAACAAAAAACCCTGCATTTCAAGGAAAATTACCAAAAAATTGAAAAGATGACCCAAAAAAATTGGAGAAAATACATGGAAATTACATAGTTGATAAGGTTTACTATCCAAAATATACTAAAAAATTCCTAGAATTCAAAACAAGAAGAAAGAACGAAGGACTTGAATAGACATTTCTTCAAAGAAGATATACAAATAGCCAAAAGCACATGAAAAGATGCTCAACCTCACTAGTATTAGGGAAATACAAACCAAAACCACAGTAAGATTCCACTTCACACTCACTAGAACAATTATCCTTTAAAAAAAAAAAAAAAAGGAACAAATGTTAGTGAAGATGCCGAAAAACGAAATTGTCAAATATTGGTGATGGGAACATAATACGGTTGAGGTGCTGTGGAAAACAGTTTGACACTTCCTCAGAAAGTTAAACATGGACTCATCAAATGACCTGACAATTCCACTTCTATGTATATACTCCAAAGATTTGAAAACAGGGACTCAAACAAATATTTGTACAACAATGTTCACAGGCAGCATTATTCACAATAACCAAACAGTGAAAGCAACCTCTGTCAACAGATGAACTGATAAAAATATGGTATATACATAAAATGAAATATCATTCAGTCATAGGAAGAAATGAAGTTCTGATAGATGCTGCAACATGGATGAACCTTTCAGACATGCTGTTGAATAAAATAAGCCAGAAACATAAGGGCAAATAGTGCATGACTTCACATACATCAAATATCTAGAACAAGCAAATGCATAAGAAGGTAGTTGGGGGGAGGTGTTGTTTAATGAGTACAGATTTCTGTTTTGTTAATGGATGGTGGTAGATAGCACAATATTGTGAATGCAATTAATGTCACTGTACTTTAATGTCACTGTACTTTAAGCATAAAAGCCATTAAAATGGCAAAGAAAAAAGAATACAAGAATGTCTACTATTACATTCCCCAATATTAAACTTAGTGTTCAATAATGGTGAACCACACAGAGGACAGAGGTTATTCATAAATTTTAATAAAAGTAGTTGTCATTAGTGGGACAGAAAACCAGACAAGTTATTGTATTCATTTCAGTAGTTTCCTCCCAAAACTATAGCATTCCAACATAAAACACACTGTAACATTAACTTCATCCAATAAGAAAAGTCATGTCACTCTGATATGCCCTTCTATGCCTTCGCAAAGACTTGAGTTGCATCACACAAATCCGTAATTAGTGACACAATATTACTCTAAAAATAAACACAGATTAAGAAAGCATAAAAGGGCTCCCGGTGAATATGGAAGTACTGTCGAGATCATTCAATTCCATTCAACAAGTACTTTACTAAGTGCACAGAACCTGTGAGAAACTCAGGCCAAGGCCTATTTCAGGGTTACCAAAATGGAGAGTTGAAGACACAGCCTCACATTAATCTCACAAGTCACTATTTCAAAGCAACCCTTTACTGTCTGCCTCCCACAGCAAGTGCATCCCAGCCTATATTACCCCATAATTGCGGTTACCATCTTTCAGATCATCAGCTCCTTGCAAGAAGAGTAAATGCCCAACATATTTTTTTCACTGACGAGAACAGCAAATAGAATTAAATTATACAACTGCCTTTCAATTTCTTCTAATTTTATCTTGAAAACAGGCGCCCCATCCGAAATTTAACGTTGTACAAAGCGTTCCTCAGGCCCTGCCTATGCAGAATGCATTCTAGACAACTCCTCGGTGCACCGGCGGCCCAATTTTGGTATTCTCTGGGCGATTTAAGGAAGTCAGCAAGCACTCAACTCACGTGATCTTACCAAGGGGCGCAGCTGAGACCAGACCAAACCACAGTTGTTTCTTTTTTTTTTTCCTGCACCAACTTCACTGCCCAGCATGAAGGAAGTGGGTAGGGAAATGGCGCAGGACCGGTAGGGGGGAAGCTAGCAGACAAACGTGGACTGAGGTACCTTCTACTTTGGGTGAGCGAGGAGTTGAGCACGCTCGCTCACAAGCACTGCAGCGGCTGAAAATCGAAGGCTGCCACACCCCCCGGCAGCGAGGGGCACGACTTCACCTTCTTCTCTCGCCAAAAGGAGAAACAGTCCTCACGACGGAGCACCCCACCTGCAGAACACTGCGGCTGACCCCCAGCTCCCCAAGACGCAACGCCCTTGGGCCGGGCGCGGGTGGGACACAGTGCTGGAGGGCAGCGGAGGGGGGAAGGCGGCGGAGGGGGGAGGGCCGCGCGGACCGCGCATGCGCAGACAGGGGTACCCGCCCGTTTACCTACCGTTGGAACCGCGACGCCCTGTTCCCCGGCCGCGGCCGCTTCTCCAGGACCCGCGGCGACTGCAAGAGGCCGAGAACTGAGGGCCCAAGCGGCTCTGCGGCCGGCGAGCTCTTCCCGGGGCGACCGCTGCCGGAAGGCTGAAGCGACGGCGGTGGCGCGGGGCCAGCCCGGTAAGCGACACTGGAATCTCCAGGCGGTGAAGGCGGCGGAGACGCGAGAGAGGGGGCTACGGCGGCGGCGGCGGTGGCGGAGGAGGCACCACTATAGCGCAAAGCCTCCCTAACGGCGGGCGGGAGGAGAGCTGAGGGCTGGCGGGGGCCGGGCCGGACGTGACGTGCGTGGGAGGGGGAGAGGCGTGGCCGCTGCCAGGGGGAGGGGCGCGCGCCGCCTGGGCGATGGGAGGTCCACCGCGACCCCTGGCTCTATAGCCTCGGGCCTTAACGACCGCGGTGCTTCTCCCAACCCAAATGTGGGTCGCTGAGATACAGTGCAAGAAGCCAGGCGCGGGCCGGAGGAAGATGTCTGAAGGTCCTCGGTTTGGGGCAGGTTGGAAAGGAGCAAGAGGAAACTGGGGAAGGGACATAGGGCGGATAAAGGGAAAATCTGGAAAACCAGCTTTGCAGAAGGGTGGAAACACCCGGGGTATGGGGCCTTATCCAAGTGAGCCGCACAGAGACCTTAACATAAAACTGCCGGGGCAGATGTGAGCAGTGACGCGCGTTCCCATTCCCAGCGATGTGGGTCGGATCGGGGATGTCCAGGCTGCACCTGAGCCGTGCCCGCCTCCCCACCACTCCCCTTCAACTAAGGGCCACGGTACTTGACTTAGTATCCTGAGAGAATGTATGCCTCCGGCGACTTAAGGGTCTGGAAATGAGAAAGTCGGAAGGCTACACGTTTGCAAGGAGTTTCAGAGGCTGTGCTGAAAAGAGGCAGAAAGAATGGGCTCTCCGAGCCTAGGGAGTTTGTACTTGCTTGCATATCACCCGACCAACCCTGAAGCTCACAAAGGTAGGAATATTCAGCCAATCTCTTCTTTTCTTTAGTCTGTTAAGGACTTTGAGATCCTCCATTGAGTAAAACGCAGAGTTCTGCCTTTAGATTCCCTGTCGGCGGGTAGATCCACACCTAAACAAAGAACTCAAGGTGGCTGTAAAAAATATCTACCACCACGGTACAGTTGTCCCCTACCTGCCTTAGCTGCAAGTCAGTAACCTGAAAAATGTAAAATAAGAACCCTCATAGAATTTGAAAGAAGGTTAAAAAAAAAAAAAGTCACCCTATGAGATGATCTGTAAATGTGTTACAGAGGCCAGGGTGACTCCCAGATTTCATCAGAGAGACTAAAATAAATCACCTGTAACCTAAGTATCACAAGCCCAGTTGATGCTGTCATAACAGAAGGGTGGGGTTCACAAAGAGTCTAGAACCAGCCAAGTCTGAATTAGAATGTATTGTGGGGGCTCCCATTTTATCCAGGAGAGAGACTACTGAGTCTAATTACAAGGACCAGTGCTTATGAGCAGGCAGTCAAAAAGTTTAATTCAGATCCAATTGCTTATTCAACAAATATTTATTAAGCATTTACTATACACATTATGTTCTAGTCTCTTAGTATCAGTAAATAAGATCCCTGCCTTCAAGGAATTTACATCCTAACACACTTAAATTCTGGATATCTTTTAAAAAAATACAGCAACCCATGCTGTGATTCTGTACTGGTTATGTAGCCTTTCCATCCCTCAAGGAGACTCAGAGTAAATCACAACACCCAATGAGAAGTGACTGTCCAAAGTACATGAACAGTACTGGTTACACAATTTGTACAGTATTTGTCAATTAATAAATTCACATTATGGTTTATAAATAAGCTTCTGTTCATTGTTTTGAACTCTGAAATTGTTTTATATGAATTAGTTTCTCAGAATCCCCTGATTAAGCTGGAGTGAAATGAAATATGTCTGTGAATCTGCCACACTGAGAACCAGACAGATCCTGAGTTCATAGCAACCCAATTAAGATACACCCTGTGCATTCAGCCTTCTGTCTCTCTTTAAGCATCTTAAATGGGAGTTTTACATGTGATTCCATGCTTGGAGAACCAAAGGCAACATGATTGCTTCTATAGTTTAACCACGAGACAGTGAAAACTCTTGAGAATAAATCGTGAGAGTAAAAACCCTTCTAAACCTGCCCCACCAATGCAACCCATTGCTGACATAACTAACCATAACTCTTGCTGACATGACTGACCATAACTGGTAAGTTATTCCAAGTATGAAAACCAAGACCGTAAGTTCCCAGAGATAGGGACTCCCTTGCATGCTATGTGTTCTACCCCAGAGTATGGGCTCTCAAAAAACTAATTGATTCAATGACCATTTTTCCCTGTAAAATTCAAGACCATGTCTTTCAAAGCTATCTTTTCCAGATCTTACTTTGTAATAAACCAGTACTTTCCATGTGCAGGACTCATAGGGTATTAAAAATAATTTATAAAAATAAAAAAAAAAACTTTCTTTTTATCTGTCCTCATCCCTTTAAGCCTGTGCACTGGAAGTAGATTTATCGTGTATCTTATTGAAAACTCAGACAGATTTCCATGAGTTCTGTAGTCCTTCTATTGTCATTGAGTCACAAATATGAAGTTTGAAACTTTCTCCCCTTTTCCATCTGGAGACAGCTGGCACACTGCTTGCCTTGGAAACGGGAGCATAGTCCTGTCAAACCCTGCCTAGTTTTTCTTTTTCTCTCCCAGCTTACTAACCAGAGCCAAAGGGAGGGGAAGGAAGAAAACCAGGAAAATTCTTAACTGTAATTTTCATGTGATGGTTTGTTACTCTCTGGACCTGGCAGATGGTTAAAGCTGACTTTTTTCCATGGATACTTTTACATTTACTTCAGAGACCACAACCGTCACCATCTATAGTGGTTTCTCACCATAGTTCCCTTAATCTAAGCAAAAACACTCTATTCTGGCAGTTCTTTTCTCCTTCAACCTCTAGAAATCTGGTGATCCACCGCCAACTTCTTGTCTGTGAAAACCTATTCCCCTCCGTAGGGGACCTGTTAGATAGGATCTGAGGTAATCCTTACACTGGCCCATTTGCTATTGGCCCAGATCACTCCTCCCCCATATAATTTTTTTTTTTTGCATGGCAGGCACTGGGAATCGAACCTGGGTCACCAGCATGGCAGGCGAGAACTCTGCCACTCCATCACCATCGCCTGCCCCCATATAATTTTGCATATTTGTACAGTACATAACCCTGGTGGATGCCATCCACATCATCTTCATTGAGATTTGTGTATTTATTTTGATAAATTTCCAGCAGGTGGCAGTAAAGTGTTTGTCCAAGCTAAATTAGTATATTATCATTATTTTCTCTGACTGGAAGTGAATTGTTTTGACAATGGTGATTTTTTTTCTGATGGTCCTATTTAGGCTAGGGGCAGCTCTTTATGGCCCCCAGCTGGTTTGCAGGAAGCTCTCCCACACTTTTTGCCCAAACAAACTTGAGAGTACAGGCCAATCTCAGTTCACATTCAACATTCCTCTCTGTACTCTGCTGCCAAAACAGCTGCCAGCCCTTCACTTGTCCTCTGTATTTTACAGGCAGGAGTCAGACACAGGTCCACTGTGCCCCTCTAACTGCAAGAAACAAATTTCAAGTAGTCTGAGTAGTTCCATCAAAGGACCCTCTCACCCAGCTTGAGGTAAGAGAAAGGAAGGCAAGCACCTGTAGTAAGAATCACAGCATACTAGCATCTGTCTCCAAATAAATCCTCCTCAATAATTCTTACTTACTTTTTTCTTTGGGTGCATGGTCCAGGAATTGAACCCAGTCTCCTGCATGAAAGGTGAGCATTCTACCACTGAACCATCCATGCACCCCTTACTTGACCTTTTATAACTTGCTGTATGTTGAATTATCTACCTGATTTTGTCTAAATCCTTTGAAATTTCTAGAGGTAGTCTGTGCTGGTGTGAAACTATTACATACGCAAGAAAAGCTGTGTTTTAATCCTGATCCAATTTTGTGGAGCCATATTGTTTATGGTGGGAAAGTAATTGGATTGTTTCCATGGAGATATGACACACCCATTTGTGGGTGTGGCTTTTGATTAGATAGAGATGTGACTCTACCCATTCAAGGTGTGTCTTGCTGAGTTTACTAGAATCCTTTAAAAGAGGTAACATTTTGGAGAAACATCTGCAGATGCTTGGAGAACAGTTGCTTCAGAGCTGACAGAGACACGGATGTTTGGAGATGCTTGGAGTGTCAACAGAGAGAGCAGCTGCCTAGACGTGGGCAAAGCCCAGCAGTCATTGCCATGTGCCTTCCCATGAGATGCTAAACAAGCCAGAACCCAGAGTTGTGTCCCGGAGAGGCTAAGTGAAGGCCCACAGACACTTAGAGAGGAAACCTCTGGAATCAGAAACTGGAAGCAGCAGAACCAGGAACAAGAACAGCACACACCAGCCACATGCCTTCCCATGTGACAGACATCAGCCTTTCTTGAGTCTTTTCCTAGATGCCTTAGTTTGGACATTTTTCTGACCTTAGAACTGTAAACGTGTAACGTAATAAATTCCCATCTCAGAATTCACTTTAGTGAGGTTTTGATTGTTGGTTTGGCTTTTGTTTTTTTGTAGTATCTTGGTGCTGCAGTTAAAACAGCAGTATTCTCAATCAGAGGTGATTTTTTTTGGCAAGTCTGGAGACATTTTTGGTTTTCAAAACTGGGAAGGTATTATTGGCATCTAGTGAATGGAATTCAGGGATGCTGCTAAACATCCTGCAATATACAAGATTCCACTGCCACCCCCAAAACAAAGAATTATCTGGCCCAAAATATCAATAGTACTAAGACTGAGAAACCCTGAGTTAAAACTTCCAATTTAATGATATGTAACAAGTAGAGAATCTAACCTTGGCAGTCACTGAGAGAATGCCTCAGAACTACATTGCATTTTCTTCTTTTTTCCTACAAATGTTTACCTGCATATGTAGAAGTCACATTTTAATATGTTACTAGAGTCAAAAACATCATTTCTTTAGGCCTAAGAGTCACCCCCAAGAGAACCTCTTTTGTTGCTCAGATGTAGCCTCTCTCTCCAACCAATACAACAAGCAACTCACTACTCTCCCCCTGTCTACATGGGACATGACTCCCAGAGGTGTGGACCTTCCTGGCAACATGGGACAGAAATCCTAGAATGAGCTGAGACTCAGAATCAAGGGATTGAGAAAACCTTCTCGACCAAAAGGGGGAAGAGAGAAATGAGACAAAATAAAGTGTCAATGGCTGAGAGATTCCAAACAGAATTGAGAGATTATCCTGGAGGTTATTCTTACGCATTAAATAGATATTACCTTGTTAGTCAAGATGTAATGGAGAGACTGAAGGGAACTGCCTGAAAATGTAGAGCTGTGTTCCAATAGCCATGTTTCTTAAAAATGATTGTATAATGATATAGCTTTCACAATGTAACTGTGTGATTGTGAAAACCTTGTGTCTGATGCTCCTTTTATCTACCTTATCAACAAATGTGTAAAACATATGGAATAAAAATAAATAATGGGAACAACAGTTAAAATAAATTTAATAGATTGAAAAAAAAACTTCATTTCAGATAGCTGTTTGATCAAGATGAGAAGTGACTGATATAGTTCAAGCCTATGTATTTCTGAGACTCTTTTTGGAGTGAGGCCATGCTAGGAAAATCATTACTTGAGGTAGGATTTTTTTGGTGGTTGTTATTTCTTTGCAGGATGACTTTTAAAGCCCCAAGGAAAAAGCATTCTACCTAACTCATCTAAGCAGAGACTTTATGAATCTCAAAATTAGAGTCATTAATTAAATCACTGTAGAAGGAATATATATTCCTTCTGCAACCCCAGACCATGGCCTAGGTGCCAGGGACAACCTCAGCTTGTCCAGTATTGCTGGAATGAGATGAGGTCAGGAACTAGCCATTTCACAGCTCATTCCTTCATTATTCGTCAAGAACACAAATGGACTTCTTCCCTCCTGTGCCTGTTTGAAACTGTTTTGAGTACCCCAAAGAAGCCATGTTCTTTAATTCTGATTTAGTATTGCTGCGTGGGAACTTTATGATTAAGTTGTTTCCCTGGAGATGTGACCCACCCTACTGTGGGTGGTACCTTTCGATTAGGTGGTTACCATGGAGATGGAAACTTATTAAGTGGGGTTGCTTACTAGAGTCCTTTAAGAGGGAACCATTTTGGGAAAAGTTTCAGAGCCAATACAAAGAGAGACGTCTGGAGATGGAGAAAGAAAATGCCTCTGGGGAAGCTGTTTGAAATGAGAAGCCAGGAGAGAGAGCTAGCAGAGGTTGTCATGTGCCTTCCCAGCTGACAGAGAAACCCCAGACATCATCGGCCCTTTCCTGGGTCAAGGTATCTTTTTCTGGATGCCCTAGTTTGGTTGTAACTTAATAAATTCCCTTTATAAAAGCCAACCCATTTCTGGTATATTGTACTCTGGCAGCATGAACAGCCAAACTCCCCCCCCCCCCCCATTACATTAATTTGACTAAATTTAGCTCTTCCCGATGTAGCAGGATGTTGAGCCCTTCTCTTGTGCTATCAATAAGGAAACTCATTCTTCAGGTGTCCTCCTTTCCCTTATTGATTTCACCTCTGACCATGGCTATTTGACTACTAGGATATGTATTAGCTTTTGTTCAGTCAAGGCTGCCATTATCTTTTTTAATGCAATGTTAATAATGAACTGGAGCCACAGTAGCCAGCAAGAATCAAAAGGACACATTCCCATCCCCACCAATTCTATCATTTATAAAAGTAAAATAGATACAACACATTCAGCATTTATGAATATATGAATTAAAATAAGAACATTGAACTAGGAATAAGAAAAAACTGCATTTAAGTATGTGACTCTGTTAAATCCCCATTAGTGAAATAGGAAAATAATTCCTAAATGAATTGGTATACATAAAAGTGTTCTGTGAGCTATTTACTACAATTTATTCACTCTCCTAGTCTACTTCCGGAGGCTAAAGACATCTCTAGAAATGTTTTGCTGCCATATCGGGGCTTTTATTCCTAGGGATTAGGCCCCATATGGAAACCTCTTTTGGTAGAAGCTGCTAAATATTTGCCCATTTATTTCTAAATGAAAACCAAGAACCACCAAACGCTTGGTGTTCTTTTTAAGACATTTTGAATCTTGTGAGTTACAGTAAATACAAGCATACCGCCTCCCAGAAGAGAAGTATGTTCGTACTGCCCACTTGTAGAATAAACATAATAGCAGATAAGGATGGACAAATATATGCAGTCTTGTGCAGGAACAATACTGCACAAGGACGAGGAGCTTATACCTACTCCGTCTCCCTCAGAGCAGTAAAATACTATCAATTTCAATCAAATTTAACTAAGTAATTTTCTCTTTCTTGAAGAGCCCAACCTCTACTGGAAGAAAGAAAGGACTAAAACCCCAATAAAATTAAAATATTTTCATAAAGAAAAGCAACTCACCATTAGAGAGTGATATTGCTGGTTCTTCTGAGGAATGCAGTGGAAATCTGTCTGTACAACATTCCCCAGGACCATTGTGCCAGTGTGCAAGAATGCATGTTCTTCATAAACAGAGAAATAATACTAGCTGCAAAGAGGAGAAACTGTTCCATGGTGTACAAATCCCACGCCAACATCTAAAATAATGGCAAATACTGTTCTGATTTTAGGAACCAAAAGTAACCTTTGTGCTATTTATTGAACACATTTTTCTTGAGCAACTATTATGGGCCAAACATATAATCATGGGGGATATAATCATGATCCCTGCTCTGAAAAAATCTTCATCTTACATATCTCTGGAATATAGTGTTTTTAGAATAGAACAAAAGTTAACATAATGTTGATTTCAGATTTTAACTTACACAGCCACTGGTGCCAGTCAGGAGCTAGAACAATTGATAGTAACTCTCATCTTTGCCAAGTCCACATTTTTGGCCTAATAATCGGAATTGAATGTCGGACAATAACATGAGCCAGTGTGATCTTCTGATATAAGACTATGTTGTTTCAGATTCTTGATTAACTTTTAGAATCAGCTAGATTTTTTTTTCCACAATCAGAACCTTTATTGTTTTTAAAAAAAAAAAAAAGATAAGTATATATATCACTCTCCCTTCTTCTGTCTCCCTATTTCCATGTAGGGAAAGAAGAAAGTGCCCAGAGATTCAGTGAGGTTCTGACATTCACAAAACCACAGGCCTTCTGCTGTCCCTTTAGCTAGAAATCCAGGCAGGAGGGTCTTGCCATTTTGTATTACCCCATCTCTTCCTTAGAGGATGCGGACCTACATCCTACCATTTGACCAGCCAGGATCCTTCTTGGGCTCTCTCCGTTAGGATCACACCTTCTGTAGCAAACTGACAGCAAATATTTACAAATTGCAACCTAACTACAACATTATTTTTAGCAAACATTTACACCTGCCTCCTTTTTTCTACTAAAGACAAGGGTATATTTATCTGCAGTAGTATTTAGTGTTTTCCCAATCCCCAACTCGTTAGCAGAGAGGCTCTGAACCATGAAGGCTCACACTCCTATTTTAGGGTTTCATAGTAAGAAATAAATCAGTCTGTATACAGAAGGGAGAAGTGTTATAGTTATCATGGTTATTAAGTATATTGCCCCAAAAACACTTATTGAAAAAAGAAAAAGCCCATCATTTAACCAGTGTTCCTTTTTAATAAGGTTTTGCTATTTGTTTCTTCTTGTTGGCTTTCTATGTATTATTTCATTCACCTAGAAAACTTCTTACTTGTCCACACACTAAAATAATGCTTACGTTATTGAGCATCATGTGGCAGGTACTAAGCTAAGGGCTGGAGACATAGCAGTGAACGCAGACATGATTCCTGCCTTGTAGTAAGCACAGTCTAATTATGCCCATGGCATAGCTGACCCCCACTTATGGTTCAATAAGCCCAATTTCAGCCTAAGTGTCCCTTAAGAGTCACTTTATCTAGGAAGCCTTCTGTGATCTTGTCTTGGTTTAAGACAAGACCTTGGCATCTTGTCTGTAAGTCTGACATGAGACCCCCACCTCCCAAAGCTAGACCCCTAAAGGGCAACATCATCGGTGGAAAAACAAGAACAAAATCTGACCTACGGAAGGAAATGGTAAGGGCACCTGACTGTTTTAGCTGACACTTAAGTCTGGATGGAGCAGAAAAAAAGTAAAGGAAAAACTTTCCTCTGAGAATTTCTAAACAAGTCTGCAAGCATATTGTGTGGGACCAGAATTCAACTACCTGTGTGACCCAGAAATCTCTAAGTTGAAAACTAGGAAGTGGTCATTTTAGTGCCCCAGGTACCTGGCAATAGCAAATGTGAATCCTTTTTGGAAATCTTACAGGTAAGTTTCCAAGAAACATGACTTCATAATAAAATATCACTAAAAACACAAGGAAATAAGGAACCTCAGAATAATAGTTGTGATAATTGCAAATATTCTAATTATCAGATACAGAATATTTTAAAATGTGGTTAAAATTTTTAAAGGAATAAGAGGAAATAAAGCTAATGAATGAACAAAAGACTATCAAAATTAACCAGTCAACCCCAATATATCCCAGAATAATTTGGGCAGAAAATAAAAAAGGATTTGTAAAGTCCCTTTGAGAGACTGGGGAAAACCGCAGAAATACTAAACTTCCCCACCTGAGGAATTCCTAATATTCTTACAAGCATTAGGGTCTACCTTTTTTTTTTTATTGTGAGGAACAACATATATATGTAAAAAAGCAATAAATTTCAAAGCATACCACAATAATTAGTTATAGAACAGATTTCAGAGTTTGGTGTGGGTTACAGTTCCCAATTTTAGATTTTTCCTTCTGACTGCTCCAAGACATTGGAGACTAAAAGAAATATCAACATAATAATTCAGAAGTCATACTCATTTGTTAAATCCTATCTTCTCTGTTATAACTCTACCTTAAATTGATTTTTTATTGATATATGTTATATAGTCACATACCAGTAGTTCACAATATCATCGTATATTGCTTTTATCATCACAATGGGCTTTTTTTCCTTTTTGTGAAAAATAACATATATACAAAAACAATAAATTTCAAAGCACATTGCAATAATTAGCTGTAGAATAGATTTCATACTTTGATATGGGTTACAATTCCACAATTTTAGGTTTTTATTTCAAGCTGCTCTAAAGACATTGGAGCAAAGAAAGGAAAAAAAAAGATGATGAATGCACAGCTCTATGATGATACTGTGAACCACTGATTATACACTTTGATGATTACATGGTATGTGAATATATAATATATATCAATAAAATTGCATTTAAGAAAAAGTCATAAAGTCTGCTACCTGGGAGATGGGAGAATAGGGAATTGCAGATCTCACTCCTTTCCCTAAAGGAGATAATGGATAGGCAGAAATTGTCTGAAACAACTGTTCTAGGGCTACAGAAACCAGGGGAGTACTGCACAGCATCCAGGGAAGAGCAGGACTAAGACACTCAGAAACTGCAGTATAAAACTGTGACTAACTCACATGGCCAAGGCTTCTGGTGCCCACCTCCCACCCTCAAGGCAAGTAGTTTGGGGTTGGTCTGGACCCTGTCTGGTGGGCTGCTGCAGTCTGAGAGGGCCATGGAAATTCTTATTCTCAAGAACACAGAAGGACCTGCCCCAGTACAGATCCACCTATTGGCCAGTGTATTTAGACAGCTGGGACCCACTACTTTAGCCCATCCTGGGGAGGCAGCACACACGCCATTGTTTCAACCTGTGACAGGCAAAACCACTAGGAACATGTTCCCTTGGGGAGTGGAACTAAGGGCTTTTGGCATCTTTCCTGACCATCTCCCCAAGGCTGTTTAAAACTGGTCTGCACCAGCAGTGTGGGTCCCTGTCCCTGTTTTGACTGGGATATACTGATGGACCAAGAGTTAAAGGTTAACACAAACCCAATCAACAACAAAATCCTAGACAAGAAAGAGAAACTGACTTACAAAATAATCTCATCAAGATATTCAAATGCCCAATGTTTTTGTTTGCTAAAGCTTGCTGGAATGCAATATACCAGAAATGAATTGGATTTTTTTTTTTCTTTTTTGCATGGGCAGGCACCAGGGATCAAACCCGGGTCTCCGGCATGGCAGGCAAGAACTCTGCCTGCTGAGCCACTGTGGCCAGCCCTGGATTATATTTTGAAATGGGAATGTACTTAGTTGTAATTTTAGAGTTCTAAGGCCATAAAAATGTCCACACTAAGGCATCCAGGAAAAGATACACAGAAAGGCTGATGGATTCAGAACACCTCTGTCAGATGGGAAAGCATGGGGTTGGCATCTCCTGGGGTCTTTAGCTTCCCTGCTTCCTCAGGGGCATTTTCTTTTTGCATCTCCAAACATGGGTCTCATGTTGGCTCTGTGGCTTCTGAGGTTTCTCCAAAATGTTTCCCCTTTTAAAGGACTCCAGTAAACTAATGAAGACCCACCTAGAATGGTCAGAGTCACACCTCCATCTAATCAAAAGGCCACACCCACAATTGAGTAGGTCAGTCTGCATGGAACAAACTAATCAAATTTTCTATCCCACAATATTGAATGAGGATTAAAAGAAACATGGCTGCCCCCACAATATTGGATCAGGAAAAAGGACATGTCTTTTCTGGGGTAAATAATACAAAATGGCACACCCAGCTATAAGGAAAAATTACAAGCAATATTAAGAAACAGAATGGGGGCGGGCCGCGGTGGCTCAGCGGGCAAAGTGCTTGCCTGCTATGCCGGAGGACCTCGGTTCGATTCCCGGCCCCAGCCCATGTAACGAAAACGGAGAAACAAAATACAATAAAACAAGAAAATGTTTAAAAGATGTTTCCCTTTCTTCCTCTCTTCCTTCCTTCTATCCTTCCTTCCTTCTCTCTGTCTTTCAAAAAAAAAAAAAAAAAAAAAAAAAGAAACAGAATGGTATGTCCCAGTCAAAGTAACAAATCAGAAAGTCAGTGGAGATACAGAATTTGGAACAACTAATCAAAGATGTTCAAACAAATCTCCTAAACCAATTCAGGGAGATGATGAAAAAAACAGCTAAAAAGATAAAGATATTAAGAAGACACTGGATGAGCATAAGAGTGTTTTGGTTTGCTAAAGCTGCCACAATACAATATACCAAAAACGGGGTTGGCTTTTACAATGTGGATTTATGAATTTACAATTTATCATTCTCAGGCCATGAAAATGTCCAAGTTAAGGCATCAACAAGATGATACCTGGATTCTGAAGAAAGGTTTCCAGCATCTGAGACACCTCTGTCACATGGGAAGGTACATAGCTGGCACCTGCTGCTCCTCTGCTCCCAGGTTTCATTGCTTTCGGTGGTTCTGGTGGCTCCTTCTATAGGTCCTCTCTTAGCTCCTCCAGAGCTTTTCTCTCTAAGCTCTATGTGCCAGTTTGTAAGTGTTGTATATCCCAGAAAAGCCATGTCCTTTAATCTTGATTCAGTATTGTAGGGTAGAAGCCCTTTTGATCAGTTTACCTCCACAGAGATGTGGCACTCCCAATTGTGGGTGTGGCCTTTTGGTTAGATGGAGATGTGACTCCATCCATATCAGGGTGGGTCTTGATTAGTTTACTGGAGTTCCTTAAAAGAGGAAACATTTTAGAAAATCTTCGGAGCCCACACAACCAGAGACCTTCTGAAGTAGAGAAAGAATATGCCCCCAGGGAATTCTTACAAAATGAGAAGCTGGAAGAGAAAGCTAGCAGATGTCACCATTTGCCTTCCCAGTTGACAGAGGTGCCCAGAAGCCAAAGACCCCCTCAGACAACAGCCACGTGCCTTGCCAGCTAACAGAGGTGTACTGGACAGCATCAGCCTTTCTTGAGTGAAAATAACCTCTCATTGATGCCTTAATTAGGACATTTTCACAGCCTTAGTATTGTAAACTTGTAACTTAATAAATTCCCTTTTTAAAAACTGTTCTGTTTCTGTTATGTTGTATTCCAGCAGCTTAACAAACTAAGACACTTTCTCCTGGGGCTTTTCTCTACGCTCTCTCCAAACTATTTCGGGTGTTTCTCTCTGAGCTCTCTGGGCTTATTCTGCCTTTAATCCTCATAAAGGACTACAGTAAAAGATTAAAACCATCTCTTGAATTGGGTGGATTGTATCTCAATTGAAACAACCTAGCCAAAAGGTCCCACCCACCACAAGTGTATACCCCCAGGTGCATAGCCTTTTCTGGGGTACGTAACAGCTTCAACCAGCATGCAGAAAAACAACAGCAGTTATGGGAATGAAAGGCACACTAGATGAGTTTTAAAATATGCTACAGGCATGCAATTGCAAATTTTAAAAGGCAAAAGAAAGACTCAGCAACCTAGAAGACAAGACATCTGAAATCAAACAGACAGAAGAACAGGAAAGGATGGAAAAAATGAATAGGGTCTCAGGGAATTGAAATACAGGAAAAGCACATGAACACACATACCATGGGTGCCTCAGACAGAGAAGAGAAGGTAAAAAGGGGCAGAAAGAATATCTGAGAATACTGGCCAAAAATTTCCCAACTCTTATGAAAGACATAAATATACACACCCAGGAAGCACAATGTACTCTAAACAGAATAAATCTAATTTGACCACTTCTAAGACACATACTAATCAGATTATCAACCTCAAAAGATAGAGAATTCTGAAAGTAGCAAGAGAAAAGTGAACCATCACATACAAGAAAAGCTCAATAATACTAAATGCTGATTTCTCATCAGAAATTGTAGAGACAAAAAGGCAGTGGTGTAATATTTTTAAGATACCGAAAGAGAAAAGCTGACATCCAGGAATTTTGAAGAACAAATATGTTCTTCAAAAATGAGAGTTTAAAATATTCATAGATAAATAGAATCTGAGCAAGTTCATTAAGAAGAGACCTGCCCTATGAGAAACACAAAAAAAGGAGTGCTGCAGGCTAAAAAGAAAAGAAGGAGAGAAAAGAGAGTATAGAAATGAAGATTATCAATAAGGGCAATTAAAATGCAAAAAGAAGGATAAAAAGAAGATATATAAAGACTTATAAAAGCCAAAGGATGATATAGCTGAAGTAAATACTGCCATTACAGTAATAACATGGGATGTTACGGATTAAATTCCCCAATTAAAAGACACAGATTGGCAGACTGTCTTTTAACCCTGTTAAAAGACACAGATTGGCAGACTGGATTTAAAAAAATGTGATCCATTTTTATGCTGCTGATAAGAGACTCATATTAGACCCAAGGATACAAATAGTTTGAAAGTGAAAGGCTGGAAAAAGGTATTCCATGAACACAGTAACCAAAAAAGAGCTGGAGTAGCTATTCTAATAACAGACAAAATAGACTTTAAAGGATTTTATATGAAAGAAAGAAGGTCGCTATATATTAATAAATGGGCAGTACACCACAAAGAAGTAACAATCATAAATATTTATGCACCTAACCAATTGCCCCAAAATACATGAGGCAAACACTGGTAAAACTGAAGGAAGTAATGGATGTCTCTAAAATAATAGTTGGAGATATCCATACACCACTCTCATCAATAGGTAGAACATCTAAAAAAAGGATCAACAAGGAAACAGAAAACTTGAATACGACAAATAAACTAACCCTAACAGACATATACTAAACACTGCACTCTAAAACAGCAAGGTATACATTCAAGTGCTTATGTATCTTTATCAAGGATAGACCACATATTGGATTACAAAACAGGTCTCAATAAATTTTTAAAGATTGAAATTATAAAAGCACTTTCTCCGGTCACAATGGAATTAAGCTGGAAATCGATAACAGGTGAAGAACTAGAAATTTCACAAATATATACGGAGATTAAACAACACACTGTTGAACAATCAGTGGATCAAAGAAAAAATTACAAGAGAAATCAGTAAATGTCTCAAGACAAATGAAAATGAAGATCAACTTATCAAAACTTATGGGATGCAGTAAAGGCACTTCTGAGAGAGAAATTTATAGTCCTAAATGCCTACATTAAGAAAGAATAAAAGAGCTAAAATCAAAGACCTAGCTGCACACCTGGAGGAACTACAAAAAGAACAGCAGACTAATTCTAAAGCAAGAAGGAAAGAAATAACAAAGACCAGAGGAGGAATAAATGAAATAGAAAACAAAACAAAACAGAGAATCAACAAAGCTAAAAGTTGGTTCTTTGAAAAGATCGATAAAGTTGACAAACCCTTAGCTAAATTGACAAAGAAAAGAAGAGAGAATATGCCAATGAATGAAATCAGAAATGAGTGTGGAGACGTTACCATTGACCTCACAGAAAGACCCATGGGAGGTCTTCCAGGAAGATGGCGGAATAGGATAGACTGAGTTCAGCCCTGGTCGGTGGAAGGAGAAGGGAAGAAAAATGACTACAGTTCCAGGGTACGAGTGACCAGAGAGGGTCTTCTACACTATATAGGGAGGTCCTGGGTGAAAAAAGCGGAGAGATTGGGATGGATGAATGGCTGAGTGTGCTTGGTCGTGACCCCACCCGGGACACGGGGTAGGCGTGCAAGAAAAGGCAGGTCCTGCAGGAGGGGGATGTGCTTGCACTCCAGCCTACCCCTGCGGCTGTGCAGCCAGGAGCTCTCCGTGCGTGCGTGGGGGAGACGCAGAGTGGAGCTGGTCTGACAACTGGCCGGTGAAAGAGGCTCACCCTGACACCACTCCCTTGTCCCCACAAAGGTGTGGGGCCCACAGCCATGCAAGGACGGATGGAGAGGCCTGGACGAGGAAGCACGCCTAGCCGTCTGCCCTGTGACCAGCCCTTGTCAGGTATTTACGGATTGGCTGTGGACAGGAGCAGCTGAAATACCCAGTCCCACAGCCCAAGGTCATCCCAAGCATAGCCTGGAGGCCATGCTCACCCCCGAGTCCCTGCAGTGGAGCTTTCAGCGGGCACCCAGACCAGCGGCCCTGGCGAGAATTCTACCTTCATCTAGCTCAGCCAGCTGCGGGGTCAGAAGTGGGTCTGGGGAGAAGAGGTGGCTCAAGAGCGCCATCTGCTGGGAGAAGCAGAAAGTGTAGTCTGGCAAACTACCTATCCGCCTAGCTTTTAATAGATCTTGGTTGGACTCTCATTCCCTGAATGAGGTCCAGGCCTTGGTTTGGTGGGGAATTACTGACAAACCAACTGTAAAAGGAAAACTTCAACACAAACCTAGCAAATACAAAACCTCAGATGAATGAAGGAATTCAACTTTCAAATAACCTTATCAAGATCATCAAATGCCCTGAAGACAAATGAGAATACAACTATCAAAATTTATAGGATGTGGCAGGACTTCCGGAGAAGATGGCGGCTTAGTAAGACCCGCGGGTCTTAGTTCCCTCCAGAAAAGCAACTAAAGAAACAGAAACAATACGAAACAGCTCCCAGAGTCACGACAGAGACCAAAAAGACAGCGTACCCCATTCTGGAACGGCTGAACGGGCAGGGAGAATCCGCTGCGGTGAGATACCCGAGGGGCGCATGTTTTCCCGGCCGGGGCGGCTGGCGACTGGGGTCCCCTCCACGCACGTGGCTCCCCGGTCTGACTGGGAACGTTGGATAGCGGGGCCCTCCCGTCAAGCTTGGCGTCTCGGGCCAGCTGGGCAATTTGGACCGGCACTCCCCCAAGCCGCGGCCAGCGACCCCTGCCTCCACGCACGGTTTCCCAGGTCGACTGCCCCGCAGACAGACGAGCGCCACCTACTGGGCAGGAAAAGAAAAACAGAGCCCAGAGATTCCACAGAAAAACCTTTCAACCAGCTGGGTCCCACACCCAGGGAAATCTGATCAAATGCCCAGACACCAGCAGAAAATAATGGATGACACTTGGAAAATTGAAGATATGGCCCCGTCAAAGGAACAAACCAATAGTTCAAATGAGATACAGGAGCTGAGACAACTAATGCTGAATATACGAACAGAAATGGAAAAACTCTTCAAAAACCAAATCAATAAATTGAGGGAGGACATGAAGAAGACATGGGCTGAACAAAAAGAAGAAATAGAAAATCTGAAAAAACAAATCACAGAACTTATGGGAGTGAAGGACAAAGAAGAAAAAATGGAAAAAACAATGGATACCTACAATGGTAGATCTAAAGAGACAGAAGCTACAATTAGTGAACTGGAGGATGGAACATCTGAATTCCAAAAAGAAACAGAAACTATAAGAAAGGAATGGAAAAACTTGAGCAGGGAATCAGGGAACTGAATGACAATATGAAGCACACAAATATACGTGTTGTGGGTGTCCCAGAAGGAGAAGAGAAGGGAAAAGGAGGAGAAAAACTAATGGAAGAAATTATCACTGAAAATTTCCCAACTCTTATGAAAGACCTAAATATACAGATCCAAGAAGTGCAGCGCACCCCAAAGAGAATAGACCCAAATAGGCGTTCTCCAAGACATTTACTAGTTAGAATGTCAGAGGTCAAAGAGAAAGAGAGGATCTTGAAAGCAGCAAGAGAAAAACAATCTGTCACATACAAGGGAAACCCAATAAGACTATGTGTAGATTTCTCAGCAGAAACCATGGAAGCTAGAAGACAGTGGGATGATATATTTAAATCACTAAAAGAGAAAAACTGCCAACCAAGACTCCTATATCCAGCAAAATTGTCCTTCAAAAATGAAGGAGAAATTAAAACATTTATAGACAAAAAGTCACTGAGAGAATTTGTGACCAAGAGACCAGCTCTGCAAGAAATACTAAAGGGAGCACTAGAGTCAGATACGAAAAGACAGAAGAGAGAGGTATGGAGTAAAGTGTAGAAAGAAGGAAAGTCAGATATGATATATATAATACAAAAGCCAAAATGGTAGAGGAAAATATTTTCCAAACAGTAATAACACTAAAAGTTAATGGACTGAATTTCCCAATCAAAAGACATAGAATGGCAGAATGGATTACGACCCAGCAATACCACTGCTAGGTATCTACTCAAAGGACTTAACGGCAAAGACACAGATGGACATTTGCACACCAGTGTTTATAGCAGCATTATCTACAATTGCAAACAGATGGAAACAGCCAAAATGTCCATCAACAGACGAGTGGCTAAACAAACTGTGGCGTATACCTACAATGGAATATTATGCAGCTTTAAGACAGACTAAACTTATGAAGCATGTAATAACATGGATGGACCTAGAGAACATTATGCTGAGTGAGTCTAGCCCAAAACTAAAGGACAAATACTGTATGGTCCCACTGATGTGAACCGACATTCGAGAATCAGCTTGGAATATATCATTGGTAACAGAGACCAGCAGGAGTTAGAAACAGGGTAAGATAATGGGTAATTGGAGCTGAAGGGATACAGACTGTGCAACAGGACTAGATACAAAAACTCAAAAATGGACAGCACAATAATACCTAAGTGTAATGTAACTAGGTTGGAACACTGAATGAAGCTGCACCTGAAATATGTTTTTTTGTTTGTTTGTTTGTGTGCTTGTATCTTTTGTTTTTGTTTTTTTCTTTTTCCTTTTTATATATATATATTTTTTTATTAGTATTATTATTTTAATTCTCTTCTCTATATTAACATTCTATATCTTTTTCTGCTGTTTTGCTAGTTCTTTTCCTAAATCGATGCAAATGTACTAAGAAATGATGATCATACATCTATGTGATGATACTAAGAATTACTGAGTGCATGTGTAGAATGGAATGATTTCTAAATGTTGTGTTAATTTCTTTCCTTTTTTTTGATTAATAAAAAAAATTTAAAAAAATTTATAGGATGTGGCAAAAACATGCTGAGAGGAAAGTTTCTTGACCTAAATGGCTATATTTAAAAAGAAGAAAGAGCAAAAATCAAGGAATTAACTGCTTACTTGGAAGAATTGGAAAAAGAACAGCAAACTGATCCCAAAGCAAATAGAAGAAAAGAAATAAAGGCTAGAGCAGAAATAAATGAATTGGAGAAAAAAAAAAAACAGTAGAAAGAGCCAATAAAACCAAAAGTTGGCCCTTTAAGAAAATCAATAAAATTGATGAAACCCTAGCTAGGCTGTCAAAGAGAAAAAAGAGAGAGAATGTAAATAAACAAAATCAGAAATGAGAGGGGATCATTACCACAGACCCTGAAGAAAAGAAAAATCATAAGAGGATACTATGAACAACTATAGACCAACAAACTACACAACTTAGACAAATTCCTAGAAACACACACAAAAAAACTACACTAAGTTGAAAAGAAATAGAATCTATCAACAAATCAATTACAAGTATAGAGATTTAATCAGTCATGAAAAATCTTACTACAAAGAAAAGCCCAGGGCCAGAGGATCTCACAGGGGAATATTATCAAACATTCCAAAAAGGACTAACACCAATCCTGTTCAAACTCTTCCAAAAATCTGAGGTAAAAGGAACACTACTGAACTCATTTTATGAAGCTGAGATCACTCTAATACCAAAACCACATAAAGATGGTACAAGAAAAGAAAACCACAGACCAATCTCCCTAATGAATATAGATGCAGAAATTCTCAACAAAATACTAACAAATAGAATGCTACAACAAATTTAAAGTATCACATTTCACAACCAAGTGGGATTTATGCCAGGAATGCAAGGGTGGTTCAACATAAGAAAATCAATCAATATAATACAGCACATTAAGAAAGCAAAAGGGAAAAATCACATGATCATCTTGATTGATGTTGAAAAAGCAGTCAACAAAATTCAGCATCCTTTTCTGATAAAAACACTTCAAAAGGAAGGATCAAAGGAAACGTCCTCAGTATCAGAAAGGGCATTATGAAACACCCATAGCCAGCATCATACCTAATGGTGAGAGATTAAAAGCATTCCCACTAATATCAGGAATGACAGGGATACCTATTGTCATCATTATTATTCACATCATACTAGAAGTTCCATCTAGAGCAATCAGGCAGGAGAAAGAAATAAAAGGCATCTAAACAGGAAAGGACAAAGTAAAACTTCATTACTTGCAAATGACATGATCCTACACCTGGAAAATCCTGAGAAATCCATGACAAAGTTACATAAGCTAATAAGCAAATTCAGCAAAGTGACAGGATTCAGGATTAATATACAAAAATCAGTAGTGATTCTTTACACAAGTAATGACCTAATTGAGAAGACAATTAAGGAAAAAATTCCATTCACAATAGCAACTAAAAGAATCAAGTACCTAGGAATAAACTTAAACAAGCTTGTAAAGGGCCTGTACACAGAAAACTGCAAAACATTACTAAAAGAAGATCTACATCAGTGGAAAGACATTCCATACTCAAAGATAGCAAGGATAAATGTAGTTCAGATGTCAATTCTACCCAAATTGATCTACAGATTCAATGCAATACCAATCAAAATCCCAACAACCTACTTTGAAGACTTAGAAAAGCTAGTTATCAAATTTATCTGGAAGGGAAAGAGAACTTGAATAGCTAAAAATGTCCTTAAAAAGAAAAGGAAAATGGGAAGACTAATACTTCCTGACATTAAAGCTTACTATAAAGCCACAGTGGTCAAAACAGCATGGTTAAGGCACAAAGATGGAAGTATTGACCAATGGAATCAAATTGAGAGTGCGGAGATAAATTGCCAAATCTGTGGTCAATTGATGGTTGGCAAGGTCTCCAAATCCACTGAACTGGGACAGAATAGTCTTTTTTAAAAAACGGGCATGGGAGAACTGGATATTAATAGCCAAAAGAATGGAAGAGGATCCTTACCTTACTCCCTATGCAAAAATTAACTCAAAGTGGATCAAAGACCTAAATATAAGAGCCAGTACCATAAACTCCTAGAAGAAAATATAGGAAAACATCTTCAAGATCTAGTAATAGCAGGTAGCTTCCTAAACTTTACACTCAAAGCACAAGCAACAAAAAAAATAGATAAATGGTAACTCCTCAAAATCAAAAGCTTCTGGACCTCAAAAGACTTTGCCAAAAGGTGAAGAGGCAGCCAACTCAATAGGAGAAAATATTTGGAAATTATGTGTCAGATAATGGTTTGATTTCCTGTATACATAACAAAAACATACAACTCAACAACAAAAGAACAAGCAATTTTAATTATAAGATGGATTAAAGACATGAATAGACATTTTCCTGAACAGCAAATACAGATGGCTAAAAAGCACATGAAGAGATCCTCGTTTTCATTAGCTTTATGGGAAATGAAGATCAAAACTACAATGAGATACTACCTCAAACCTGTAAGAATGGCTGCTATTAAACAGGAAACTACAAATGCTGGAGAGGATGTGGAGAAAAAGGAACACTTATATACTGCTGGTGGAAATGTATAATGGTGCTGCTGCTATGAAGATAGTTTAGCAGTTCCTCAGAAAGTGAAATTATCAAATTACCATATAACCTAGCAACACCATTCAGTATATGCCCAGAAGAGCTGAAACCAGTAACGTAGACATTTACACACTGATATTCATAACAGCATTATTCACAGTTGCCAAAAGATGGAAACAATCCAAGTACCCATCTATAAACAAGTGGATAAACAAAATGTGGTATATATATATATATATATATATATACCATGAAATATTATGTAGCAGTAAGACAAAATGAGGTCCTGAAGCATTATGACAACATGGATGAACCTTTAGGACATAATGCTGAGTAAAATAAGCCAGACACAAAATGATGGATACTGTATGATTTTGTTATTATAACCTCAGTAAAGGTAAACTCAGAGGTTTATAATATAGAATATAGGAGACTTAGAGATGGATGAATGGTTAGCTAATGAGGTCGAGCATAAATGTAAGGGAATGGATAGACGTGAAGGCAGTTCATTCGTGGGTTTATAACTAATATTGCCATATTAAAGGTGAATATGATTGAAAGGGGTTGTATGGAACCATGTATCCCACCACTTAACACTACAAATATAAATAAGCTCTTGCATAAACTACTTCAAAGTTATGAATCTTGTACAAAGAGGCAGTAATAGATGAGTGTAGGGGAAAACTTCTATTGCATGCTATGGTATATAGTTAACAAGAAGACATCAACAGTACCACAGCAATACTATAGATTGCTAAAAATAATTGGGTGGAGGTAGGATAAGAGTTAAGGAGATGTTTGGGCAAGCTGCTTCCCAGAGGGGAAAGGAAAGAGAGTTTACCAGCAGCAGGGGCTGAGCGCAACAAAACTCCAATTATGTAATTAATTAACAAATTCTGACAACTAAAAATAGGCCCCCAGCTCAGCTGAACCTCAATAAAAGTGGAGGTCGCTGGTTTTTGCCATGGCACAGAGGGGGCAGGGCTGACAGAAAAAGAAAAAAGAAAAGAAAAAAAAAAACAGAGGTTTTTTTGAATTTGAAAAGGTCTGGGGCCTGAAGGAAAGGAGGGGGCACATAGGACCTGGAGAAACACAGAGCAGCGTACCAACTTAAGGTCTTGATTGGCAAACCTGAGGAACAGGGGTCCTGCTCTATAAAGGATTTTTCTCTTTAGTTTTGGTGGCTGTGTTTCTACGGCTTGACTGCTCTTTGGATACAGCTACGAGGCTCCTCAGGCTCCACTGCCCCAGGCATAGGCAGAATTAAGCTTGTTTGAGTGTTTGTCTGCAGCCTGTGCCTTCCCCAGGAAAGGGGTGGGGCTCAGCCCAGGTGGAATCCCTCCAGCAAGGAGTTCAGACCCCAGGATCTAGAAAAGTGAAGCGATTAAAACCAGACTGCAAACTTTTCTCTGTCTCCACCACACCCCCAGCATGGAGAGTCTGCTGAAATTAAAGGTACCACATCACCTTATGCTAGTGGAACCTGCAGTCAGACAAGTGCCACATACTGAGCAGGATGAGAAAAACACAGCCCAGAGGCTTCATAGGAAAGCCTTTCCACCTGCTGGGTCTCACCCTCAGGGAAAACTGATGTAGGTGATCCTTTCCTCCTGACAGGAGGTCTGGCTGGGGTCTATAATACCTAAGTAGACACTCCTAAGGGCGGGCGGGGGGTGGGGGGGAGAACCATACAGGCAGGGCAAGGAACAGAAAACAAGAACTGAAAAATTCTGATCTGTTAAACAAAACCTAAGCTGGAGGTCCAGAAAAAGCTGAACTGAATGTCAAAGAACAGATAGACAACAAAGTTATCCAGCCAGAAAATCCTAGGTAAAAAAAGTGAAAATCTCCACAATAAACTAATTAAGGTAATTAAAATCCTAGATACCAGCAAAAGAATAACGAATCATTTCTGAATCATATCTTCAGAAAACTGAAGATATGGCCCAGTCAAAGAAACAATCCAACCATTCAAATGAGATACAGGAGTTGAAACAATTAATTCAGAATGTTCGAACAGACATGGAAGCCCTCATCAAAAATCAAATCAGTGAATTGAAGGAGGATATAAAGAGGCAAGGAATGAACAAAACGAAGAAATCGAATGTCTGAAAAAACAAATCACAGAACTTATGGGAATGAAAAGCACAGTAGAAGAGATGAAAAAGCAATGGAAACCTACAATTTCAGATTTCAAGAGGCAGAAGATAGGATTAGTGAACTGGAGGATGGGACATCTGAAATATGACAAGCAAAAGAAAATATAGGGAAGAGAATGGAAAAATATGAGCAGGGACTCAGGGAATTGAATGACAACATGAAGTGCATGAATATACGTGTTGTGGGTGTCCCAGAAGGAGAAAAGTAGGGAAAAGGAGGAGAAAAACTAATGGAGGAAGTTATCACTGAAAATTTCCCAGCTCTTATGAAAGACTTAAAATTACAGATCCAAGAAGTGCAGCATACCCCAAAGAGAATTGATCCAAATAGACGTACTCCAAGACACTTACTAATCAGAATGTCAGATGTCAAGGAAAAAGAGAGAATTTTGAAAGGAGCAAGAGAAAAGCAATCCATCACATACAAGGGAAGCCCAGTAAGACTATGTATAGATTTCTCAGCAGAAACCATGGTGGTGAAAAGACGGTGGGATAATATATTTAAATTACTAAAAGAGAAAAACTGCAAACAAAGAATTCTATATCCAGCAAAATAGTCCTTCAAAAATGAGGGGGAAATTAAAAACATTTTCAGACAAAAAAAATCACTGAGAGAATTTGTGACCAAGAGAGAATTTTTGTATCTGCCTCTAATGCTCTCTTTAGTATTTCTCAGCTCTGCAAGAAATACTAAAGGGAGCATTAGAGGCAGATACAAAAAGACAGGAGAGAGAGGTGTGGAGAAAAGTGTAGAAATGAAGACTATCAGTAAAGGTAAAAAGAAGGAAAATTAGAAATAACATATAAAATCCAAAAGGCAAAATGGTAGAAGAAAGTATTGCCCATACCGTAATAACACTAAATGTTAATTAAACTCCCCAATCAAAAGACAGACTGGCATAATGGATTAAACAACAGGACCCATCTATATGCTGTCTACAGGAAACACATCTTAACCCAAGGATAAACATAGGTTGAAAGTGAAAGGTTGGGAAAAGATATTCCATGCAAATAACAATCAGAAAAGAGCAGGAGTAGCTATACTAATATCCAACAAATTAGACTTCAAATGTAAAACAGTTAAAAGAGACAAAGAAGGACACTATGTATTAATAAAAGGAAAAATTCAACAAGAAGACCTAACAATCATAACTATTTATGCACCAAGCCAGAATGCTCCAAAATACATGAAGCAAACACTGAAAACACTGAAAAAAGAAATAGACACATCTACCATAATAGTTGGAGACTTCAATTCCCCACTCTCATTAATAGACAAAATATCTAAACAGAGGATCAATAAAGAAACAGAGAATTTAAAGAATACAATAAATGAGCTAGACTTAACAGACATTTATAGAACATTACACCCCACAACAGCAGGATACAACTTTTTCTCAAGTGCTTATGGATCATTCTCAAGGATAGACCATGTGCTGGGTTACAAAGCAAGTCTCAATAAATTTAAAAAGATTGAAATCATGCAAAACATTTTCTCAGATCATAAAGGAATGAAGTTGGAAATCAATAATAGAGTGCCCAAAAATCACAAATATATGGAGACTCAACAACACACTCCTAAACAACCAGTGGGTCAAGGAAGAAATTACAAGAGAAATCAGTAAATATCTCTGTTCTAGTTTGCTAGCTCCCGGAATGCAACACACCAGAGACGGAACTGGCTTTTAATAAAAGGGGATTTATTTTGTTGGTTCTTCAGAGGAAAGGCAGCTAACTTTCCACTGAGGTTCTTTCTTACATGGGAAGGTACAGGGTGATCTCTGCTGGCCTTCTCTCCAGGCCTCTGGGTTCTGACAACTTTCCCCTGGGTGATTTCTTTCTGCACCTCCAAAGGCCTGGGCTGAGCTGTGAGTGCTGAGATGAGGAATGCTGAGTTGCTTAGGCTGTGCTATGTTGCGGTCCCTCACTTAAGCACCAGCCAATTAAGTCAAACATCCTTCATTGCAGCAGGCATGCCTCCTAACTGACTGCAGATGTAAATCAGCAACAGATGAGGTTCACGTACCATTAGCTCATGTCCACAGCAACAGAATTAGGTATGCTCACCTGGCCAAGTTGACAACTGAATCTAACTGCCACATGTTATCTTGAAGAAAATGAAAATGAAAACATGACTTATCAAAATTTATGGGATGCAGCAAAGGCAATGCTAAGAGGGAAATTTATTGCCCTAAATGCCTATATCAAAAAAGAAGAAAGAGCAAAAATCAAGGAATTAACTACCCACTTGAAAGAACTAAAGAAAGAACAGCAAACTAACCCCAAGCAAGCAAAAGGAAAGAAATAATGAAGATTATAGCAGAAATAAATGAAATTGAGAATATGAAAAGAATCAGGAAAACCGACAAAACCAGAAGTTGGTTCTATGAGAAAATCAATAAGATTGATGGACCCTTAGCGAGGCTGACAAAAAGAAGAGAGAGGGTGCAAATAGATAAAATCAGAAATGGAAGAGGAAACATAACCACTGACCCCACAGAAATAAAGGAAGTAATAAGAGGATACTATGAACAAGTTTATGCCAATAAACTCGACAATGTAGATGAAATGGACAACTTCCTAGAAAGGCATGAACATCCAACATTGACTCGAAAAGAAATAGACAACTTCAACAAAGCAATCGCAAGTAAAGAAATTGAATCAGTCATTAAGAAGCTCCCCAAAAAGAAAAGTCCAGGACCAGATGGCTTCACATGTGAATTCTACCAAACATTCCAGAAAGTATTAGTACCAATCCTGCTCAAACTCTTCAAAAAATTGAAGAGGAGGGACGGCTACCTAACTCATTTTATGAAGCTAACATCACCCTCACACCAAAGCCAGACAAAGATATTATGAGAAAAGAAAACTACAGACCAATCTCTCCAATGAATATAGATGCAAAAAATCCTCAACAAAATTCTTGCAAATTGAATCCAGCAGCATATTAAAAGAATTACACACCATGACCAAGTAGGATTCATCCCAAGTATGCAATGATGGTTAAACATAAGAAAATAAATTAATGTAATACACCATATCTACAAATCAAAGCAGAAAAAACACACGATCATCTCGATTGATGCAAAAAAAAAGCATTTGACAAAACTCAACATCTTTTCCTGTTGAAAACACTTCAAAGGATAAGAATAGAAGGGAATTTCCTCAACATGATAAAGGGAATATATGAAAAACCCACAGCTAACATCATCCTCAATGGGGAAAAACTGAAAACTTTCCCTCTAAGATCAGGAACAAGACAAGGATGTCCACTATCACCATTGTTATTCGACATTTTGTTGGAAGTTCTAGCCAGAGCAATTAGAAAAGAAAAAGAAATACAAGGCATCAAAATTGGAAAGGAAGAAGTAAAACTCTCACTGTTTGCAGATGATATGATACTATATGTTGAGAATCCAAAAAAATCCACAGCAAAACTCCTAAAGCTACTAAATGAGTACAGCAAAGTGGCAGGTAACAAGATCAACACTCAAAAATCTGTAGTGTTTCTATACACTAGTAATGAACAATCTGAGGGGGAAATCATGAAAAAAATTCTATTTTCAATTGCAACCAAAAGAATAAAATATTTAGGAATAAATTTAACTAAAGAAACAAAAGACCTGTACAGAAAAAAACTATAAAAAATTGTTAAAAGAAATCACAGAATACTAAATAAATGGAAGGGCATACCATGTTCATGGATTGGAAGACTAAATATAGTTAAGATGTCAATTCTACCTAAGCTGATTTATAGATTCAATGCAATACCAATTAAAATCTCAAAAACTCCCCCTGTCTATGTGGTACATGAATACCAGGGGTGTGGATGTTCCTGGCAGCGTGGGACAGAAATCCCAGAATGAGCTGAGATTCAGCATCAAGGGATTGAGAAAAAGTCTAGAATGAGCTGAGACCCAGCATCAAGGGATTGAGAAAACCTTCTTGACCAAAAGGGGGAAGAGTGAAGTAAGACAAAGTTTCAATGGCTGAGAGATTCCAAACAGATTCGAGAGGTTATCCTGGAGGTTATTCTTATGCATTAAGTAGATATCACCTTGTTATCCAAGATGTAATGGAGAGGCTGGAGGGAACTGCTGTGTTCCAGTAGTCACGTTTCTTGATGATGATTGTATAATGATATAGCTTTCACAATGTGACTGTGTGATTGTGAAAACCTTGTGTCTCATGCTCCTTTTATCTACCTTGTCAACAGATGAGAGGAACATATGGAATAAAAATAAATAATAGGGGGAACAAATGTTAAAATAGATTTAGTTTGAAATGCTAGTGATCAATGAAAGGGATCAGTAAGGGGTATGGCCTGTATAATTTTTTTTTCTGTTTGTTATATTTTTCTGTTGTCTTTTTATTTCTTTTTCTGAATTGATGCTAATGTTCTGAGAAATGATCATTATGATGAATATGCAACTATGTGATGATATTGTGAATTGCTGAGTGTATGTGTTTGGAATGTTTGTTTCTTGTAATTTTTTTTAATTAATAAAAAATTAAAAATAAATAAATAAAATAAAATCTCAAAAACTTAGTTTTCAGAAATAGAAAAACCAATAACCAAATTTATCTGGAAGGGAAGGGTGCCCCGAATAGCTAAAAGTATCCTGAGGAATAAAAATGAAGTCAGAGGTCTCACGCTACCTGACTTTAAGGCATATTATGAAGCTACAGTGGTCAAAACAGCATGGTACTGGCATAAAGATAGATATACTGACCAATGGAATCGAATTAAGAGTGTTCAGATATAGACCCTCTCATCTATGGACAATTGATCTTTGATAAGGCAGTCAAGTCAACTCTCCTGGGACAGAATAATCTCTTCAATAAATGGTGCCTAGAGAACTGGATATCCACATGCAAAAGAATGAAAAGATGATCCATATCTCACACCCTACACAAAAATTAGCTCAAAATAGATCAAAGACCTAAACATTAGATCTAAGACCATAAAACTGTTAGAAGAAAAAGTAGGGAAATATCTTATAAATCTTCTACTAGGAGGCAGTTTCCTAGACCTTACACCCAAAGCACGAGCATTGAAGAAAGAAAGAAATAGATGGGAAGTCCTCAAAATTAAACACTTTTGCGCATCAAAGAACTTTATCAAGAAAGTAAAAAAGACAGTCTACACAATGGGAGACAATATTTGAAAATGATATATGAGATAAGGGTCTAGTATCCAGAATATATAAAGAGATTGTTCAACTCAACAACAAAAAGACAGACAACCCAATTACAAAGTGGGCAAAAGACTTGAACAGACACTTCTCAGAAGAGGAAGTACAAATGGCCTAAAGGCACATGAAAAGATGATCAACTTCCCTAGCTACTAGGGAAATGCAAATCAAAACGACAATGAGATATCATCTCACACCCACCAGAATGGCCATTATCAATAAAACAGAAAATGACAAGTGCTGGAGAGGATGTGGAGAAAGAGGCACACTTATCCAATGTTGGTGGGAATGTGAAATGGTACAACCACTGTCGAAGGCAGTTTGGCAGTTCCATACTTCCAAACAGAAAGCTAAGTGTAGAATTGCCATATGACCCAGCAATACCATTGCTAGGTATATACTCAGAGGACATGAGGGCAAAGATACAAATGGACATTTGCACACCAATGTTTATAGAAGCATTATTTACAATTGCCAAGAGATGGAAACAGCCAAAATGTCCAACAACAGATGAGTGACTAAACTAGCTGTGGTATATACATACAATGGGATATTATGCAGCTGTAAGACTGACTAAAGTTATGAAGTATGTAATAACATGGATGGACCTTAAGGACATTATGCTTAGTGAGATTAGCCAGAAACAAAAGGACAAATACTGTATGGTCTCACTGATATGAACTAATGTTAATGAATGACCTTGGATAATTTCAGTTAATAGCAGAGGTCAACACACGGCAGCAGTGGATGATGGCAGCTGCTGTGGCAGCGGACACTCAGCTGATGCTCGGAGTAGGGCTGATTGAAAAGGACACATATGGAAAAGTCCTTGGGTCTGGTGTTTTCCTTCCACAACAGCTACATTAAGGAATCTGCTGCTGAGAAAATGCTGCCTTATGGATAAAAACAAGCCTTTCCATCCCTTCGTCTTTGGTTAGTACAAAAGAATATGGTTTTATATCACAACAAGGTCCCAGATTCTTCAGTTTTGAAAAAGGTTACTCATTTTTCTATTGTTCTGACCGCCAAAGATTTTTTTTTATCATTCCATTCTACATATGCAATCAGTAATTCTTTTTTTTTTATTTTCAGCTCTTTTTTTTATTAATTAAAAAAAGAATTAACAAAACAATTAGAAAACATTCCAATCTACATGTACAATCAGTAATTCTTAATAACATCACATAGTTGCATATTCATCATTTCTTAGTACATTTGCATCGATTTAGAAAAAGAAATAAAAAGACATCAGAATAAGAATTAAAACAATAATAGAAAGAAAAAAAAACAAAAACAAAAACAAAAAAACCTATACCTCACATGCAGCTTCATTCAGTGTTTTAACATAATTGCATTACAATTGGGTAGTATTGTGCTGTCCATTTCTGAGTTTTTATATCCAGTCCCGTTGTACAATCTGTATCCCTTCAGCTCCAATTATCCCTTCTCTCTTTTTTTTTTTTTTAATTAACGGAAAAAAGAAATTAACCCAACATTTAGAGATCATACCATTCTACATATGCAATCATTAATTCTTAACATCATCACATAGATGCATGATCATCATTTCTTAGTACATATGCATTGGTTTAGAAGAACTAGCAACATAACCGAAAAAGATATAGAATGTTAATATAGAGAAAAAAATAAAAGTAATAATAGTAAAATCAAAACAAAACAAAACATAACAAAACAAAAACCTATAGCTCAGATGCAGCTTCATTCAGTGTTTTAACATGATTACTTTACAATTAGGTATTATTGTGCTGTCCATTTTTGAGTTTTTGTATCTAGTCCTGTTGCACAGTCTGTATCCCTTCAACTCCAATTGGCCATTATCTTACCCTGTTTCTACCTCCTGCTGGACTCTGTTATCAAGGACATATTCCAAATTTATTCTCGAATGTCTGTTCACATCAGTGGGACCATACAGTATTTGTCCTTTAGTTTTTGGCTAGACTCACTCAGCATAATGTTCTCTAGGTCCATCCATGTTATTACATGCTTCATAAGTTTATCCTGTCTTAAAGCTGCATAGTATTCCATCGTATGTATATACCACAGTTTGTTTAGCCACTCTTCTGTTGATGGAGATTTCGGCTGTTTCCATCTCTTTGCAATTGTAAATAACGCTGCTATAAACATTGGTGTGCAAATGTCCGTTTGTGTCTTTGCCCTTAAGTCCTTTGAGTATATTCCCAGCAATGGTATTGCTGGGTCGTATGGCAATTCTATATTCAGCTTTTTGAGGAACCGCCAAACTGCCTTCCACAGTGGTTGGACCATTTGACATTCCCACCAACAGTGGATAAGTGTGCCTCTTTCTCCGCATCCTCTCCAGCACTTGTCATTTTCTGTTTTGTTGATAATGGCCATTCTGGTGGGTGTGAGATGATATCTCATTGTGGTTTTGATTTGCATTTCTCTAATGGCCAGGGACATTGAGCATCTCTTCATGTGCCTTTTGGCCATTTGTATTTCCTCTTCTGATAGGTGTCTGTTCAAGTCTTTTTCCCATTTTGTAATTGGGTTGGCTGTCTTTTTGTTGTTGAGATGAACAATCTCTTTATAAATTCTGGATACTAGACCTTTATCTGATATATCATTTCCAAGTATTGTCTCCCATTGTGAAGGCTGTCTTTCTACTTTCTTGATGAAGTTCTTTGATGCACTAAAGTGTTTAATTTTGAGGAGTTCCCATTTATTTATTTCCTTCTTCAGTGCTCTTGCTTTAGGTTTAAGGTCCATAAAACCGCCTCCAGTTGTAAGATCCATAAGATATCTCCCAACATTTTCTTCTAACTGTTTTATGGTCTTAGACCTAATGTTTAGATCTTTGATCCATTTTGAGTTAACTTTTGTATAGGGTGTGAGATACGGGTCTTCATTCATTCTTTTGCATATGGATATCCAGTTCTCTAGGCACCATTTATTGAAGAGACTGCTCTGTCCGAGGTGAGTTGGCTTGACTGCCTTATCAAAGATCAAATGTCCATAGATGAGAGGGTCTATATCTGAGCACTCTATTCGATTCCATTGGTCGATATATCTATCTTTATGCCAATACCATGCTGTTTTGACCACTGTGGCTTCATAATATGCCTTAAAGTCAGGCAGCGCAAGACCTCCAGCTTCGTTTTTTTTCCTCAAGATGTTTTTAGCAGTTCGGGGCACCCTGCCCTTCCAGATAAATTTGCTTATTGGTTTTTCTATTTCTGAAAAATAAGTTGTTGGGATTTTGATTGGTATTGCATTGAATCTGTAAATCAATTTAGGTAGGATTGACATCTTAACTATATTTAGTCTTCCAATCCATGAACACGGTATGCCCTTCCATCTATTTAGGTCTTCTGTGATTTCTTTTAGCAGTTTTTTGTAGTTTTCTTTATATAGGTTTTTTGTCTCTTTAGTTAAATTTATTCCTAGGTATTTTATTCTTTTAGTTGCAATTGTAAATGGGATTCGTTTCTTGATTTCCCCCTCAGCTTGTTCATTACTAGTGTATAGAAAAGCTACAGATTTTTGAATGTTGATCTTGTAACCTGCTACTTTGCTGTACTCATTTATTAGCTCTAGTAGTTTTGTTGTGGATTTTTCCGGGTTTTCGATGTATAGTATCATATCGTCTGCAAACAGTGATAGTTTTACTTCTTCCTTTCCAATTTTGATGCCTTGTATTTCTTTTTCTTGTCTAATTGCTCCGGCTAGAACCTCCAACACAATGTTGAATAATAGTGGTGATAGTGGACATCCTTGTCTTGTTCCTGATCTTAGGGGGAAAGTTTTCAATTTTTCCCCATTGAGGATGATATTAGCTGTGGGTTTTTCATAGATTCCCTCTATCATTTTAAGGAAGTTCCCTTGTATTCCTATTCTTTGAAGTGTTTTCAACAGGAAAGGATGTTTAATCTTGTCAAATGCCTTCTCTGCATCAATTGAGATGATCATGTGATTTTTCTGCTTTGATTTGTTGATATGGTGTATTACATTAATTGATATTCTTATGTTGAACCATCCTTGCATACCTGGGATGAATCCTACTTGGTCATGATGTATAATTCTTTTAATGTGTTGTTGGATACGATTTGCTAGAATTTTATTGAGGATTTTTGCATCTGTATTCATTAGAGAGATTGGTCTGTAGTTTTCTATTTTTGTAATATCTTTGCCTGGTTTTGGTATGAGGGTGATGTTGTCTTCATAGAATGAATTAGGCAGTTTTCCCTCCACTTCGATTTTTTTGAAGAGTTTGAGGAGAGTTGGTACTAATTCTTTCTGGAACGTTTGGTAGAATTCACATGTGAAGCCATCTGGTCCTGGACTTTTCTTTTTAGGAAGCTTTTGAATGACTAATTCAATTTCTTTACTTGTGATTGGTTTGTTGAGGTCATCTATGTCTTCTTGAGTCAAAGTTGGTTGTTCATGTCTTTCCAGGAACCCGTCCATTTCATCTAAATTGTTGTATTTATTAGCGTAAAGTTGTTCATAGTATCCTGTTATTACCTCCTTTATTTCTGTGAGGTCAGTAGTTATGTCTCCTCTTCCATTTCTGATCTTATTTATTTGCATCCTCTCTCTTCTTCTTTTTGTCAATCTTGATAGGGGCCCATCAATCTTATTGATTTTCTCATAGAACCAACTTCTGGTCTTATTGATTTTCTCTACCGTTTTCATATTTTCAATTTCATTTATTTCTGCTCTGATCTTTGTTATTTCTTTCCTTTTGCTTGCTTTGGGATTAGTTTGCTGTTCTTTCTCCAGTCTTCCAAGTGAACAGTTAATTCCTGCATTTTTGCCTTTTCTTCTTTTCTGATATAGGCATTTAGGGCAATAAATTTCCCTCTTAGCACTGCCTTTGCTGCATCCCATAAGTTTTGATATGTTGTGTTTTCATTTTCATTTGCCTCGAGGTATTTACTAATTTCTCTTGCAATTTCTTCTTTGACCCACTCGTTGTTTAAGAGTGTGTTGTTGAGCCTCCAGGTATTTGTGAATTTTCTGGCACTCCGCCTATTATTGATTTCCAACTTCATTCCTTTATGATCCGAGAAAGTGTTGTGTATGATTTCAATCTTTTTAAATTTGTTAAGACTTGCTTTGTGACCCAGCATATGGTCTATCTTTGAGAATGATCCATGAGCACTTGAGAAAAAGGTGTATCCTGCTGTTGTGGGATGTAATATCCTATAAATGTCTGTTAAGTCTAGCTCCTTTATAGTAATATTCAGATTCTCTATTTCTTTATTGATCCTCTGTCTAGATGTTCTGTCCATTGATGAGAGTGGGGAATTGAAGTCTCCAACTATTATGGTATTTGTGTCTATTTCCCTTTTCAGTGTTTGCAGTGTATTCCTCACGTATTTTAGGGCATTCTGGTTCGGTGCATAAATATTTATGATTGTTATGTCTTCTTGTTTAATTGTTCCTTTTATTAGTATATAGTGTCCTTCTTTGTCTCTTTTAACTGTTTTACATTTGAAGTCTAACTTGTTGGATATTAGTATAGCCACCCCTGCTATTTTCTGGTTGTTATTTGCATGAAATATCTTTTCCCAACCTTTCACTTTCAACCTATGTTTATCTTTGGGTCTAAGATGTGTTTTCTGTAGACAGCATATAGAAGGATCCTGTTTTTTAATCCATTCTGCCAATCTATGTCTTTTGATTGGGGAATTCAGTCCATTAACATTTAGTGTTATTACTGTTTGGATAATATTTTCCTCTGCCATTTTGCCTTTTGTACTATATATATCATATCTGACTTTCCTTCTTTCTACACTCTTCTCCATACCTCTCTCTTCTGTCTTTTCGGTTCTGACTCTAGTGCTCCCTTTAGTATTTCTTGCAGAGCTGGTCTCTTGGTCACAAATTCTCTCAGTGACTTTTTGTCTGAGAATGTTTTAATTTTTCCCTCATTTTTGAAGGACAATTTTGCTGGATATAGGAGTCTTGGTTGGCAGTTTTTCTCTTTTAGTAGTTTAAATATATCATCCCACTGTCTTCTAGCCTCCATGGTTTCTGCTGAGAAATCTACACATAGTCTTATTGGGTTTCCCTTGTATGTGATGGATTGTTTTTCTCTTGCTGCTTTCAAGATCCTCTCTTTCTCTTTGACCTCTGACATTCTAACTAGTAAGTGTCTTGGAGAACGCCTATTTGGGTCTAATCTCTTTGGGGTGCGCTGCACTTCTTGGATCTGTAATTTTAGGTCTTTCATAAGAGTTGGGAAATTTTCAGTGAAAATTTCTTCCATTAGTTTTTCTCCTCCTTTTCCCTTCTCTTCTCCTTCTGGGACACCCACAACACGTATATTTGTGCGGTTCATATTGTCCTTGAGTTCCCTGATACCCTGTTCGAATTTTTCCATTCTTTTCCCGATAGTTTCTGTTTGTTTTTGGACTTCAGATGTTCCATCCTCCAAATCACTAATTCTATCTTCTGTCTCTTTGAATCTATCATTGTAGGTATCCATTGTTTTTTCTATCTTTTCTACTTTGTCCTTCACTTCCATAAGTTCTGTGATTTGTTTTTTCAGTTTTTCTATTTCTTCTTTATGTTCAGCCCATGTCTTCTTCATGTCCTCCCTCAATTTATCGATTTCGTTTTTGAAGAGGTTTTCCATTTCTGTTCGTATATTTAGCATTAGTTGTCTCAGCTCCTGCATCTCATTTGAACTATTGGTTTGTTCCTTTGACTGGGCCATATTTTCAATTATTTGAGCGTGATCCGTTATCTTCTGTTGGCGTCTGCGCATTTAGACAGATTTCCCTGGGTATTGGATCCAAAAGTTTGGAAGATTTTTCTGTGAAATCTCTGGGTTCTGTTTTTCTTATCCTGCCCAGTAGGTGGCGCTCGTGGCACACGTTTGTCTGCGGGTCCCACCAGTAAAAGGTGCTGTGGGACCTTAAACTTTGGAAAACTCTCGCCGTCCGGGGGGTTCACTAGCCGAAGCGGCTTGAGCCGGCCCGGGGTCTGAACGCAGGGAGGGTTGCTGGTCGCCGCAGCCCGGGAAAGAGCCCATCCGAATTTCCGAGTCGGCCCTGGGCGACAAGCGTGGCGGGAGGGCGCCAGCGGTAGCGGCCCGCCCGAGAGAGTGCACGTTCCCCGGGAGTCACGGGTTTGGAAGGGGCCTCCCCCACCCGTCACCATTCTCCGCGGCCTGGGGATTTCCGATCCAATTCTCTCAGTTGGTCCGGGGGGCTGCGCGTGGTGTGGGCGCCAGCCGCCTTGGTTTCAGGGGACCGCCTCTCCAATTCTCCCAGCCGGCCCGGGAAGACCGCCAAAGATTTTAACCCAGAGAATATGCCACCTTCACTAGGATATTGTGTAGCATGTACCTGAAACATGGCAGCCCAGTTAAAATGATGGAGAGTTTTATTGCAGTTCTCACAAAGGGAATATGCCAGAGTGAAGAAAATGGCTTTTTCCTTAGCAAGGACTTCAATGCCCAAAAGGCATATTTGCAGGGTCCATCAAAGATATCGTATCCCAGTTTGGAATGGGAACTGGTATCTTACACACAGCCCTGATGTGCAAGAAGAGAATTGTTGTCTTTCATCTAAGAATAGAAGAAGTCCAGGAATTTACCAGGACTCTGCCTGCCTTGGTGTGGTGTTCTAGTTTGCTAGCTGCCAGAATGCAATATACCAGAAACAGAATGGCTTTTAAAGACGGGAATTTAAAAAGTTGCTAGTTTACAGTTCTAAGGCCAAGAAAATGTCCCAATTACAACAAGTCTATAGAAATATCCAATCAAAGGCATCCAGGGAAAGAAACCTTGGTTCAAGAAGGCCTATGAAGTTCAGGGTTTCTCTCTCAAGTGAGAAGGCACATGGCGAACACAGTCAGAGTTTCTTTCTCATCTGGAAAGGCACATGGTGAACATGGTCAGGGTTCCTCTCTCATCTGGAAGGGCACGTGGCAAACACGGCATCATCTGCTAGCTTCTCCTGGCTTCCTGTTTCATGAAGCTCCTCGGGAGACATTTTCCTTCTTCATCTCCAAGGGTCGCTGGCTGGTGGACTCTGCTTCTCATGGCTATGTCACTCTGCTCTGCTCTGTCTGAATCTCTTTCATTCTCCCAAATGGAAACATTTGGACTCTTTTATAGGACTCCAGAAACTTATCAAGATCCGCCCAAATGGGTGGAGAAATGTCATCACCTAATCCAGTTTAACAACCACTCTCGATTACATCACATCTCCTGGGAGATGATCTAATTACAGTTTCAAACATACAATGCTAAATAGGGATTAGAAGAAACGGCTACCTTTACGAAATGGAATTTGGATTAAACATGGCTTTTCTAGGGGACATACATCCTTTCAAACCAGCACATATGGCATCAACAGGATTGGACCATACTTCATCCTTATGTGCACCTGGATGGTGATGAGCTGCTGGATGCCCTGAGATGTACCCAGGTTACATCACTGGATTTGTAGACTTAGAGGTGGGCAACAGACTCAACCTCTAGAATGTTTTTGTGAATCTGGCAGAGAGTGAGATTGTCACTGCTCCACTTGCAAAACAGGCTATGACAATAGGCAAACTACACAAAGAGGTTAGTCAGTTAATTGTTCAGTCTGCAGAAGATTCAGAGAAATTAGACAGCCAAGTTATTAAGGATATTTCCCTAAAAACAAAAGAAATCTATGCCAACCTAGCACCATTTACATCTCTTTCGAACAATGGAGAAAAGCCAGCTCTCAATTTTAAGGCATTAAAGCAAATTCGATTACCACCAGCAACAGAAAACTTCCTTTATCATCTAGCAGCAGCTGAACAAATGCTGACAACCTGACTGAGACAAAATGTATTGCTGATGACTGATAGAAAGCTCTTCTTTCATATGATTATCTACTATGTAAAATACTGAAAATATCAAAGAAAATGTCATATTTGAAACTATTGAAATTTGACCCAGAAAACACTGAAATTCACATGGAAACACTTCTCATTTTTTCCTATCTGATTACTTTTCTGCCTACTGTCAGTGTTGGACAAAATACTGTAGCTACTACAGATAATATTTTTGTTTTCTTTTTTCCTTTTCCTAATGCAATTTTATTGAGATATATTATGTATTCACACACCAAATTGTACAATCAGTGGTTGACAGTGTCATCCTCTATCTGTGCATTCATCAATCAATTCTTGAACACAGATGTTTTAAACAGCCTGATGTCCTGGAGTAAGAGAAAATCTGTCATGTCCTTGTACAAATCACAGCAAAACCAAAAGCCTTCATTATTCTAAGTTCCAGTTCCATTGTGTAGCCATAAACTAATGGTTTATTTTCAGAAAGCTGCCTGAAATTTTGCTTTGTATTCTTCTAAGAAGAATTTTAATCCTCGTGAGGAACTCTATTTTCTGAGCCTAAACTACTAAATTTTCTGCAGGACTGTTTAGAAGAGCATTCAGAAGACCCTGTAGTTGCACTTTCTTGTAAAAGAAAAATAAAATTATCTTGTACTTTGAACATTTTGCATTTATGAGGGTTTTGCATAGATTTTATACCTGAGTAGACAACTTTAATAGTACATATTTATACTGTCACAGAGGTGAGCACTTGGCAAACAAGCCAGTGATATCCTTCAATTAACCCTGTTGCTAGCAATGTTCTTTTGAAAAAGATGCCAGCCTTTATGTGCTAGAGTAAAATAAGAAGCCCCCTTTTTTTTAACTTTTTTCATTAATTAAAAAAATTAACAAACAAAACATTTAGAAATCATTCCATTCTACATATATAATCAGTAATTCTTAATATCATCACATAGTTGCATATTCATCATTTCTTAGTACATTTTTTTTTTTTTTTTTTTTAAAGAAAGACAGAGAAGGAAGGAAGGATGGAAGGAAGGAAGGGAAGAAAGGGAAACATCTTTAAACATTTTCTTATTTTATTATATTTTGTTTGTTTGTTTGTTTTTTACATGGGCTGGGGCCGGGAATCGAACCGGGGTCCTCCGGCATGGCAGGCAAGCACTCTTGCCCGCTGAGCCACCGCGGCCCTTCTTAGTACATTTGCATCGATTTAGAAAAAGAAATAAAAAGACAACAGAAAAAGAAATAAAATTATAGTAGAGAAAAAAAAACTATACATACCATACCCCTTACCCCTCGTTTTCATTTACCACTATTTCAAACTGAATTTATTTTAACATTTGTTCCCCCTATTATTTTTATTCCATATGTTCTACTCTTCTGTTGATATAGTTGCTAAAAGAACATCAGACATAAGGTTTTCATATTCACAGAGTCTCATTGTGAAAGCTATATCATTGTTCAATCATCATCAAGAAACATGGCTACTGGAACACTGCACTACATTTTCAGGCAATTCCCTCCAGCCTCTCCACTACATCTTGAACAACAAGGTGATATCTACTTAATGCATAAGAATAACCTCCAGGATAACCTCTCGACTCTGTTTGGAATCTCTCAGTCATTGACACTTTGTCTCATTTTACTCTTCCCCCTTTTGGTCGAGAAGGTTCTCTCAGTCTCTTGATGTTAATTCTCAGCTCATTCTAGGGTTTTTCTCAGTCCTTTGATGCTGAGTCTCAGCTCATTCCAGGATCTTTGTCCCACGTTGCCAGGAAGATCCACACCCCTGGGAGTCATGTCCCATGCAGAGAGGGGGAGGGTGGTGAGACTGCTCGTCATGTTGGCTGGAGAGAGAGGCCACATCTGAGCAACAAAAGAGGCTCTCTTGGGGGTGACTCTTAGGCCTAAATTTTAAGTAGACTTGACCTATCTTTTGTGGGATTAAGTTTCATGTGAACAAACCCCAAGACTGGGGGCTCAGCCTATAGCTTTTGTTGTCTGCACTGCTTGTGAGAATATCAAGAATTCAACTTGGGGAAGTTGAATTTCTCCCCAATCTCACCATTCCCTGAGGGGGGCTTGCAAATACTTTTCCAGTCACTGATCAAATCATTCTGGGATTCATCGGGGGATCACTCTGGACAAACCAACCAAATCTCATGTGCTACCTGAGATTCCAAGTACTTATGACATTCAGTCAAACTATCTACATGAGTTATATTAGGAAATGCTCTAGTCAAAATCTAAATTTTGTAACAAACATTTTTTGCTTTAGTCTCACACATAATGTGACATTTTAAAGTATTAGTTATCATCTATTTTCAGCACCCTGCAATAATGACAATCCTTTGTTCTTCCTCATGCAAAAACATTTTTAAAATTTGTACATTGTACATTTCACTATTATTATACACTCTAGGCATTCCTAGATTATACCATCTCGATCTTTAACATCTATCTTTCTTTCTCATTTCATTTATGTCCCCAGCCCTCCTCCCTCTATCATTCTCACATGCAGCTTCATTCAATGTTTTAACATAATTACATTACAGTTAGGTAGTATTGTGCTGTCCATTTCTGAGTTTTTGTATCCAGTCCTGTTGCACAGTCCGTATCCCTTCAGCTCCAATTACCCACTATCTTACCCTATTTCTATCTCCTGATGGTCTCTGTTACCAATGACATATTCCAAGTTTATTCACTAATGTTGGTTCATATCAGTGAGACCATACAGTATTTGTCCTTTAGTTTTTGGCTAGTCTCACTCAGCATAATGTTCTCTAGGTCCATCCATGTTGTTACATACTTCATAAGTTTATTCTGTCTTAGAGCTGCATAATATTCCATCGTATGTATATACCACAGTTTGTTTAGCCACTCGTCTGTTGATGGACATTTTGGCTGTTTCCATCTCCTTGCAATTGTAAATAATGCTGCTATAAACATTGGTGTGCAAATGTCCGTTTGTGTCATTGTCCTTAAGTCCTCTGAGTAGATACCTAGCAATGGTATTGCTGGGTCATATGGCAATTCTATATTCAGCTTTTTGAGGAACCGCCAAACTGCCTTCCACAGGGGTTGCACCATTGACATTCCCACCAACAGTGGATAAGTGTGCCTCTTTCTCCGCATCCTCTCCAGCACTTGTCATTTTCTGTTTTGTTGATAATGGCCATTTTGGTGGGTGTGAGATGATATCTCATTGTGATTTTGATTTGCATTTCTCTAATGGCCAGGGACATTGAGCATCTCTTCATGTGCCTTTGACCATTTGTATTTCCTCTTCTGAGAAGTGTCTGTTCAAGTCTTTTTCCCATTTTGTAATTGGATTGGCTGTCTTTTTGTTGTTGAGTTGAACAATCTCTTTATAAATTCTGGATACTAGACCTTTATCTGATATGTCATTTCCAAATATTGTCTCCCATTGTGTAGGCTGTCTTTTTACATTCTTGATGAAGTTCTTTGATGCACAAAAGTGTTTAATTTTGAGGAGCTCCCATTTATTTATTTCCTTCTTCAGTGCTCTTGCTTTAGGTGTAAGGTCCATAAAACTGCCTCCAATTATAAGATTTATAAGGTATTTCCCTACATTTTCCTCTAACTGTTTTATGGTCTTAGACCTAATGTTTAGATCTTTGATCCATTTTGAGTTAACTTTTGTATAGGGTGTGAGATACGGGTCCTCTTTCATTCTTTTGCATATGGATATCCAGTTCTCTAGGCACCATTTATTGAAGAGACTGTTCTGTCCCAGGTAAGTTGGCTTGACTGCCTTATCAAAGATCAAATGTCCATAGATGAGAGGGTCTATATCTGAGCACTCTATTCAATTCCATTGGTCAATGTATCTATCTTTATGCCAGTACATGCTGTTTTGACCACTGTGGCTTCATAATATGCCTTAAAGTCAGGCAGCGTGAGACCTCCAGCTTCATTTTTTTTCCTCAAGATACTTTTAGCAATCCGGGGCACCCTGCCCTTCCAGATAAATTTGCTTATTGGTTTTTCTGTTTCTGAAAAGTAAGTTGTTGGGATTTTGATTGGTATTGCATTGAATCTGTAAATCAATTTAGGTAGAATTGACATCTTAACTCTATTTAGTCTTCCAATCCATGAACATGGTATGCCCTTCCATCTATTTAGGTCTTATGTGATTTCTTTTAACAGTTTCTTGTAGTTTTCTTTGTATAGGTCTTTTGTCTCTTTAGTTAAATTTATTCCTAAGTATTTTATTCTTTTAGTTGCAATTGTAAATGGGATTCGTTTCTTGATTTCCCCCTCAGCTTGTTCATTGCTAGTGTATAGAAACACTACAGATTTTTGAATGTTGATCTTGTAACCTGCCACTTTGCTGTACTCGTTTATTAGCTCTAGTAGTTTTGCTGTGGATTTTTCAGGGTTTTCGACGTATAGTATCATATCATCTGCAAACAGTGATAGTTTTACTTCTTCCTTTCCAATTTTGATGCCTTGTATTTCTTTTTCTTGCCTAATTGCTCTGGCTAGAACTTCCAACACGATGTTGAATAACAGTGGTGATAGTGGACATCCTTGTCTTGTTCCTGATCTTAGGGGGAAAGTTTTCAATTTTTCCCCATTGAGGACGATATTAGCTGTGGGTTTTTCATATATTCCCTTTATCATTTTAAGGAAGTTCCCTTATATTCCTATCCTTTGAAGTGTTTTCAACAGGAAAGGATGTTGAATCTTGTCAAATGCAGAAGCCCCCTTTTTAATACAAATGTCTGCATGACTGAAAGAGTGACTTTGTATAACCGGTGAGGGCATGTGAGAAGTAGGTTTTTGCAGATACCAAAGACCAGAGAATGTCTTCAAACAACTTCAGAAAAGTGATTTGGCCACGTATGAAGAGAATGTTCTTGTGTAGTTTTGTACCTTTTTCATAATTGGAGACCTTAAAATTCCTAGACAAGCATGGAGATCTAAATTATGTACTTGTTATTTCATTATATGAATTCGTATTAATTATGAAAGACTATTTTTCAATCAAATAGCACTGATGTCCTTAGAAACCTTACCTAGAAAAATGTTTGCAAAAAAAAACCCTCATCTTTACTGGATCTTTCATTGATTCTTGGTGTTTGACATTTGTTAAGCAAAACTAAAAAATAGCCTTTTGCACCCTCCCTCTTTGGGTGGAGGCAGGAGGGAATCTAAATGAGATGATGTTTACTGAGGCAAATAGTGGAAATTAAACCTGCACTTTATGAAAATGAGAAAAAAAAAGAACAGAGGTCATCAGGAGATAGAAATAGGGTAGATATTGAGTAACTGGAACTGAAGGGATACAGATTGTGCATGGGACTGATTGTAAAAATTCAGAAATGGATAGCACAATACTACCTAACTGTAATACAATAATGTTAGAACGCTGAATGAAGCTGAATGTGAGAAGGATAGAGGGAAGAGGCCTGGGGGCACAAATGAAACCAGAAGGAAAGATAAACGATGAAAGTCAGAGATGGTATAATCTAGGAATGTCTAGAGTGTATAATGATAGTGACTAAATGTACAAATTTTAAAATGTTTTGCATGAGGAAGAACAAAGGAATACCAATAATGCAGGGTATTGTAAATATATGGTAATTAATATTTTAAAACTTGAACTTATGTGTGAGACTAAAGCAAAAAATGTTTATTTGGTACAAAATTTTTATTTCAACTAGTGCATTTCCTAATATAACTCATGTGGACAGCTTAACTGAACACCATAAGTACATGGAACCTTGAGTAGGACATGAGATTTTGTAGGTTTGTCCAGAGTGATGCCTTGATAAATCCCAAAAGGATTTGAACAGTGAATAAAAAAGTATTTGCAAAGTTCCCTTGGGGGGATGGTGAGAAAGGGGGAAAATTCAACTTCCCCAAGTGGAGAATTCTTAATATTCTCACAAGCAGTGGGGACAACCAAAGCAATAGGCTGAACCCCCAATCTTGGGGTTTGTTCATATGAAACTTAACCCTGCAAAGGATAGGCTAAGCCTACTTAAAATTAGGTCTAAGAGTCACCCCCAAGAGAACCTCTTGTTGCTCAGATGTGGCCTCTCTCTCCAGGCAACACAACAAGCAGACTCACTGCCCTCCGCCTGTCTCCATGGGACATGACTCCCAGGGGTGTGGACCTTCCTGGAAACGTGGGACAGAAATCCTAGAATGAGCTGAGACTCAGCATCAAGGGATTGAGAAAACCTTCTCCACCAAAAGGGAGAAGAGAGAAATGAGACAAAATAAAGTGTCAATGGCTGAGAGATTCCAAACAGAGTCCAGACATTATTTTGGAGGTTATTCTTACGCATTAAATAGATATCACCTTTTTAGTTAAGGCATAACAGAGAGGCTGGGGGGAACTGCCTGAAAATGTAGAGCTGTGATCCAGTAGCCATGTTTCTTGAAGTTGATTGTATAATGATACAGCTTTGGCAATGTGACTATGTGATTGTGAAAACCTCGTGTCTGATGCTTCTTTTATCTCCCTTATGGACAGATGAGTAAAACATGGATTAAAAATAAATAAATAATAGGGGGAACAAATATTAAAATAAATTTAGTAGATTGTAATGCTAGTGATCAATGAAAGGGAGGGGTAAGGTGTATGGTATGTATGAATTTTTTTCTGTTTTCTTTTTATTTATTTTTCTGAACTGATGCAAATATTCTATGAAATGATCATGATGATGAATATACAATTATGTGATGAAAAAAGAATGTTCATATTGTATGTTGATTGGTTTTATTAACAAAAATTTAAAAAATAATAATAATGTAAAAAAAGATTTAAGGGGATGTTTGGACTTCCTGTTCGTTGAGGGTATGTTTATCAGTTATTTTTCTCATTGGAGCAGTGAAAATTGTCTAAAATTGAGAGTGTTGAGGACTGTACAGCTAAGTGAGGCTAATGCAAAACATGGATTGTTGCCTTTATATACTCTCTTTTGAACATTACATTATTCACATTAAAGATTGTTAAAATATTCAGCAGTGTGCCTATATGGGAAGCCCAGTTTCAATTCCTGGCCCGTGCACTTCCCGCACACCCCCACAAAAAAATTCAACAAATGGTGCTGTAATAACAGGATAGTCACATGGAAAAAGGATGAAAGTGACCCCCACCATATAGCATAAAAAGAAAATAACTCAGCCATGTGATTAAATGTAGTGGCATTGTGCCCCAGGCAGACCTTTGCCAGTGCTTCAGCACCTGTCCCCCTTTGTATACAATCTAAAAATCAAGGAATTATGAAGGGTGTTAGAATCATGCTTTTCTTAATTCCTTGAAAGCTCTTTTGAGAGTTGGGCTAAGTTACTGATGAGTAGGAAAGCAGAATTTTCCTCCTTTCAGTCCCTACACCTATCTTAAATAAGAGATTTTGTCTGTTTTCTCACCCAGACATGGAAGCTAAATGTTTAAAGTTTGTGGGTACCTATAATTGAAGAAAGCTCCCTGAGACCTAAAAAGAAATTTCACCATTAGAGATCTGGCATGACTGATAAAATCGGATGTACTAACTTGCCAACCCCCAACCAGAACCATTCCAGCCAATCCTAAAGAACACCTAGGGCAATAATAAGATTCTACAAGGGTTCTAATCACGAGAGTAAGTTTCCAGAAACCTACAACCTCCACATGGGTCCCTGGACCAGATAAATACTGAAGCCTAGAGGGCCCAGCCTCTCCAGAACATCAAATAGTTCCATCTCCCTACCCCATATTAGTGACAGACCCTCCTGTGCTGGTTTGAAAGGACGTATGCCCCCTAGAAAAGCTATGTTTTCATCAAAATCCCATTTCATAAAGGTAGAATAATTCCTATTCAATACTGTATGTTTAAAACTGCAATCGGATCATCTCCCTGGATGATGTAATTTAGTCAAGAGTAGTTGTTAAACTGGATTAGGTGACAACATGTCTCCAACCATTTGGGTGGGTCTTGATTGGTTTACTGGAGTCCTATAAAAGAGGAAACATTTTGGTGAATGAGAGATTCAGAGAGAGCAGAGAATGCTGCAGCACCACGAAGCAGAGAGTCCACAAGCCAGCGACCTTTGGAGATGAAGGAAAATGCCTCCCGGGGAGCTTCATGAAACAGGAAGCCAGGAGAGAAAGCTAGCAGATGATGCCTTTTTCACCAGGTGCCTTTCCAGCTGAGAGAGAGGCCCTGACTGTGTTCACCATGTGCCTTCTCACTTGAGAAAGAAACCCTGAACTTCATCGGCCTTCTTGAACCGAGGTATCTTTCCCTAGATGCCTTAGACTGGATATTTCTATAGACTTGCTTTAATTGGGACATTTTCTTGGCCTTAGAACTGTAAAGTAGCAACTCATTAAATTCCCCTTTTCAAAAGCCATTCTGTTTCTGGTATATTGCATTCCAGCAGTTAGCAAACTAGAATACCTTCCAACATGAAAAAGTTAGAATGGCCATAGCCCAGGTACCCCTAAAGAGAAGGATAGAAAGATCAAAGGTGATGGTGGAGTTATACAGAGAAGAAAGGATTTAACAAATGAATTAATATGATTGCTGAATCATTAAATTGATATCTCTTTTAGTCTCCAGTATCTTAGAACAGCTAGGAGTAAAAACATAAAATTGTGGAATTGTAAACCATGTGAAACTCTGAAGTATGTTCTACAACTAATTGTTGTGCTATGCTTTGAAAGTTATTGCTTTTTTGTATATGTGTTATTTTTCACAAAAAAAGAAAGAAAAGATTGTGATGATAAAAAAAATATTTAAGCCTTCTAGCTTCCCACATTCAGGAGCAGCTAGAAGGAAAAATATGAGAGGATCTTATGGTAGCCCATGACAAACTCTGGGATCTGTCCTATAACTACTTGTTGAAGAGTGCTTTGAAAACTATTCTTTTCCCTTCCTTTGCTTTGTATATATATGCTATATTATACACTAAAAAAAGCAAAAAAAAAAAAAAATTGAATGTGCCTACCTGAAAGGAAGCAAAGACGCAGACAGATAACTCTGACGGTTTGGTGCCAACCCAGGAGTCTTGGATTCTGGGATACTGCAATGACGGATTGCCCTGACTCTTCCAAAGAAGCCCAGGACCTTTCTTTGTTAAAGAGCACCTCAAGTAGGACAGAAGGCTACAAAGATTCACTGGTCCGACAATCCACGCCCCAAACCATGAAGAGGAAGTTTGCTTCTAAAATACAGGCCCACCCCACCCTTCCAGATCCCAGAATTGCTTGGCTCTACCAAACTGTCTTGGATCTAGACCAGTACTTACAGGAGGCTTAGAAATTATCTAATTCACCACAACTGCCTTCCTTTTTTAAATTTTTTTTCTAAGACAGAAATAATATATGGTCATTGGAAAAATTCAAACCATTTAGAATAGAGAATAAAAAGCAAAATTCTCCCTCTGCTCCCTAATCTTACTCCCCTCTCTTAAAGTAAAACTTCAGTATCCACCCAGACCTCTTTTTATACATTATAAAATGCAAACATTCCCACAATTATTTTTTCATGATAAATGAGATCATATTATAATGTTCTACAATATGCTTTTTAATACTTAATATACCATAGAAATGTGTCCAGATTACTAAATTTAGGTTGTTTCCTGTTTTTGCTATTAAAAACAGTACTGCAATAAATGTTTGTATATTATGTGTGTATTTGTGCAGAACAGTTTCCCAGAAACAAAACTGTTGAGTTAAAGAGTAGCATATTTAAAATTCAATAGATACTACCAAACCTACCTCCAAAGAGGCTTTATGAATTTATGTCTCAGCAACAGTATATGAGATCTCAGTGCCTATTTGCTTAAACTTTCTCCAACAGTAAACATTAGAAATATTTTTGTTTTTATTTTTGCAATTCTAATGAGGAAAAAAAAATGGTGCCACATTTTAAAATTTGCATTTCCCTAATTATAAGTGACATTGAGTATATATTTCCTGGCCGATTGTATTTTTTATTCAGTGAATTACCTATCCATCTCTGTTGCCTAATTTTCTGCTTGCAACTTCCTTGTTTTATTCTAATAATAGCTACAATATATTGAGCACTTGGCTATGTGCCAGCCCGCTGGGTGCTTTAATATAACTTATTTCTCAAAACAATCCAGTTTGCAAATGAGAAGTATGAGAAATATATGGAGATAAAATCTAAACCCTGTTTTCCTTTTTATTCTAAAGGCTGTACTTTTTCCACTCCATCACTGCATCAAAGAGCCTCATTTTACCCAGATTTGAAAACCCCAAAAAGAAGTTTCTCACCCAATTACTCACAGCCCTGTAGAGTCCCATCACCATCCGGATTACTGGTGGGTTTTTTACCACACTGTTCTTCCTGGAAAATAAGACTGAAAACTGCAAAAAGGGTGCTCAGGCACACAAACTGGACTTGGCTGCCAATTATCCGTGTCCTTAGAGATAAAGAACCAACCAGCAGGACAAGGGTCGAAGATAAAATAGAAACACCAAGAAACATGGAGACCTTGGCCTCATTCCATCCCTGTTACAATCAAAGCACACGGCTGATGGCCCTACAACTCATCCTGAGGAACTATGTGGTTTCTCATCATCTCGCAACACCCATGCACCGTGGTGTAATTAAAATTCTCTGAGACGAAACAAATGTTTAATCACAAGCATGAGTTGCAAATAGTCAGTTTGAGCCTCTGCTCTTCATGATTTTTTTAATCCTCTTATTAAATAACCACAACTAAAAGGTGTCCCTAACAATTTTGACTTCAATTTTTCTCAAATGTAATTAACATAACTAGAAGTACAGGAAATGTAATTTTCTGATTTTATTGTTCATATTGATCATAATCTTCTAAAGAAAAGAATGAGGCAAATTATGTCTAAGAAGCTACTAATAATTACCTTGTTTTGCCAAATCCTAACCAAAATCATTTCTGTTAACCCTAAAGAATACCTAGAGCTCTGTTGAGAATGTACAAAAGTTTCATGTAGTAGGATTACTTTCCAGAAACCTAAGCCAGGTAAGTCCTGAAACCCAGAGGGGCCAGTCTCTCCAGAACATCAACTAGTTCCATCCCCCATCTCGTATTATTGACCAGCCCCTTCCAACATGAAAAAGTTAGAATGGGCAGAACCCAAATACCCCTAAAGATTGGGAGAAGGATCAAAGGAGAAGGAGGAGTTACAAGAGAGAAGATAGGATTTAAAAATGAATATGACTGCTGAATCATTAAGTTGATATTTCTTTTAGTCTCCAGTGTCTTGGAGCAGCTAAAAGGAAAAACCTAAAATTGTGAAACAGTACCCATACCAAACTCTGAAATCTGTTCTATGAGTACTTGTTACAATGTACTTTTTTTTTTTAATTTTTTTTTATTTATTTTTTTATTAACGGAAAGAAAAAAAAAAGAAATTAACACAACATTTAGAAATCATACCATTCTACATATGTACTCAGTAATTCTTAACATCATCACATAGATGCATGATCATTGTTTCTTAGTACATTTGCATCGGTTTAGAGGAACTAGCAACACAACAGAAAAAGATATAAAATGTTAATATAAAGAAAAGAAATAAAAGTAGTAATAATAGTAAAAAACAACAACAAACAAACCAACAAGCAAACAAAAACAAAAAAAACCCTATAGCTCAGATGCGGCTTCATTCAGTATTTTAACATGATTACTTTACAATTAGGTATTGTTGTGCTGTCCATTTTTGAGTTTTTGTATCTAGTCCTGTTGCACAGTCTGTATCCCTTCAGCTTCAATTACCCATTGTCTTACCCTGTTTCTAACTCCTGCTGAACTCTGTTACCAATGACATATTTCAAGTTTATTCTCGAATGTCCGTTCACATCAGTGGGACCATACAGTATTTGTCCTTTAGTTTTTGGCTGGACTCACTCAGCATAATATTCTCTAGGTTCATCCATGTTATTACATGGTTCATAAGTTTATCTTGTCTTAAAGCTGCATAATATTCCATCGTATGTATATACCACAGTTTGTTTAGCCACTCTTCTGTTGATGGAGATTTTGGCTGTTTCCATCTCTTTGCAATTGTAAATAACGCTGCTATAAACATTGGTGTGCAAATGTCCGTTTGTGTCTTTGCCCTTAAGTCCTTTGAGTAGATACCTAGCAATGGTATTGCTGGGTCGTATGGCAGTTCTATATTCAGCTTTTTGAGGAACCGCCAAACTGCCTTCCACAGTGGTTGCACCCTTTGACATTCCCACCAACAGTGGATAAGTGTGCCTCTTTCTCCGCATCCTCTCCAGCACTTGTCATTTTCTGTTTTGTTGATAATGGCCATTCTGACAATGTACTTTTAAATTTTGCTTTTTTATATGTTATTATATTTCATAATAAAAAATTTTTTTAAGAAACAATTATTTTTACACGTTCCCAAAAAATTCCAATGATACATTAAAAAAAAAGAAAGAAAAGGCCTATGTATCAGGCCCTGGACTGGGCACAGAGGTCCAGGGAATGGAACATAGTTCCTATTCTTTTGAGGAGCAATAGTCCCTTCAATATCATATTATTGCTTACAAAGCACTTTCACCAGTATCATCTGATTCATCCTGTAAATGTGTATTATGATTGCACATTTAATCTGGAAGCTTCCTGCTTTCTATTCTTACTTTTCTTTCTTGTCTTTTTGTTGTTTTCTGTGATAAATCTAATCTAGGGAGGGCCAGATCTCTGTGAGGTTGAAAGGAGGGGGAGAAAGATAAGGGAAACGGGGAGAAGACCTTTATCCTCTGGGTGGAGTTAGTTTCAGGATGTTTCAGACATTACCAGAATCATAAATGATATTGCCCCACCCCGCTTTTAGACTAAAACACTGAGGGTGCGCCTTTCACTTGCAAATTCTAGGTGGTTCTATTTCCAGACATTTAAATTGGGACATAGAAATAGAGCCACTTTCCCAGAATTACATAGCAAAATAGTACAAAATTTCATTCCCTTTGACAACCAGAAATTTCTTTCTATGAAGCTCTACCATGAGGGGCACAGGACTGATGTGTACAACTGTTAAAAGAAAAACTTTTCATGAAATTCAGGTTCAGATCTCGCATGTTTTTTGAGCAAGTCATGAATCGGACAGAATCCCATTTAGAAAGTAGAAGGAACTCTTGTTAAGGGAATGGAAAGGGGAAGCTCACATAGGGCAAATGTGGAAGCAAGTGAGGAAATGTTCTGATTGGCTGATGTTTCATTTTACACGGGGAGAGGTCTTACAGGGTGGGGAGCAGATATTAATTGCCTAGTATGGTATGTCCAATCTGATAAGCTATTTTATCTCGAGGAATGTGGGCACACAGTTTGGGAACCACGGACATACACTATTTCAAACTGTTGGTATGTGGGGATCTAGAGCCCAGGATTCACCTCCATATTGAGAGCAGATCATTGCACATGACCAGGACAAACATTAAAGGCTCTCAGACCTCCTCAGGGCAGGGTGAGGGTGGGGGAAGAATGTACAAATGGTATCGTAAACAAGGCATTGACACTCCCCTCCCCTGATCACTGCTGACAGCAAATCTCCAAACTCCTGTGTCATGAGACCCTGCTGAAACTCTGTTGTCACACCCTATGAAATTTCTTTATCTTAAACCCTTATAAGCCCCTACACTTCCGCCCCTTTTTCGAAACACTAGCCTTAATTTTTCTCAGCTGGCTGCCACTGTGGACGTTCTCCTGTCCGTAAGTCCAAATAAAACTCCACGCCTGGAATGTCCTTTGATCTTCAGACTGCCCCAACCCAAGCGCTACAAGAGCTGGTTGGAACAAGGTATTACTCCCATTTTATGAGCTTGGGAATTGAAGTTGAGGAAAGTTGAACAATTTGTGAAATTCACATAGCTAATGAGTTGTAACACTGAGTTTAAGCCTAGGTCCGCCTGACTCAACAGCCACATGATCTTCCTGCTAGCCGTGCTACCTGTTTTACCACCTTTGTAGGATATTAGAATCACAGACTATCAGAACCTGAAGACATCTCAGGAATGATCTGGTCTCAGCAACTGGTTTTATAGGTGAGAAAACCAGTGCCTGAGAAGGGAAGTAATCTGACCAAGCCACACTGCTGGTTAAAGGCAGAGCTGGAGCCCAGGCCTCCAGACTCCAATCTAAAGCTCTTTCCTTCCATCAGACTGACTTCCTATTAAATGAGAATGGAGGTTGGGGGTTTCCATGAGAAGTTTCCATGTTGGGGTTCATGTGATCCTGAAAGGCACAGGATGGCTGTCCTTCAAAGCTCAGAGGTTGCTCTCAGGACACAGTATGCAGCTCTGCTTCCTCGCTCTAGTATCTTCTACCTAGAGCCAGCCCTCCACAAGTCAACCCCTGGCTCTCTTCTTGAACATCTTATCACCATCAGACAAAGTCCCCACCTCCTGAGTCCTCTCTCCTTTTAACCTTTGTCCAGCAGTACAAGGCAGGGTCTTTGATGCACCTAAGAGAATGATGGCTCCTCTTCTTATTGGTCTTCTTTGCCATTGTTGTTGCAACAAGGAATCATATCTTCAAGAAGTGTATCCACAGTTCACCTCAGGACAAACTACCAACAGTTAGGCCATGCAAAGCTACATTTGAAGTTATAAAAGAAATTTCCTAGTTTAGGGGAGAATGACACTCCCCTAAAACAGAGAACAACTTACTGGGTTCAAGGTCACACTGATATTAATAAATACCAAATGCAGGTAAGAAAGGAAACATAGGACAGCAGATCTCCCATCCCACTGTCCACCTAACAGCTTCAGATCAGGAACCTTGGGATTCAATTTTTTTGCCAGTGCAACATAAAACTATTTTCCGGCCCACGCCCCGCAGCAGCCGACCCGCCCACCCTCCTCTCCCCTCTTTGTCCGCCGGCCCGCCCGTGCGGTGCCCACGCCCCGCAGCAGCCAACCCGCCCACCCTCCTCTCCCCTCTTTGTCCGCCGGCCCGGCCTCTTCCCCCTCCTGCTCTGGCGGCTCTCCAACCACCACAGTGCCCTCTTCCACCTTCACCGGCTCCTCCGCCACCAGCCTCGACAGCCTTGCCACCCTCACCTTTCCTCCTCCAGAACAGCTACTGGGGGAGTGGAGACAATACAGAGCAGCTCCTGGAGCCACGACGGAGATCAAAGGGATGGCGTACCCCATCCTGGAACGGCTGACTGTCTGGGAGAAGCAGCTCCGGTGAGATCACCGAGGGGTGCGGGCTTTCCTGGGTGGGACGGCAAGTGGCCGGAGTCCCTCCCTTCCTCCTTCCCAGGCCAGCTGGCAGAATTGGGCAGGCGGTCCCCTTGGGCCACGGCAGATGGTGCCCCTACCACGCGAGGCCCCCCGGACCAACTGAGAGAGTTGGGTCGGAAATCCCCAGACTGCGGAGAACGGTGACCAGGGGGTCCCTTCCAAACACGTGACTCCCCGGTCCGGCTGGGAACAGTGCACTCTCCCAGGCTGCGACAGCTGGCGCCCTTCCGCCACACTTGGCGCCCCGGGCCGACTAGGAAATTCGGTCGGGCGCTCTCCTGTGCTGCGGCGGCCGGCGACCCTCCCCGCATTCAGAACCCCGGGCCGGCTGGCACTCTTCCAAGACGCTTCAGCTGCCGAACCTCCCCTACGGCGAGAGTTTTCCAGAGTTAAAGGACCCACAGCAACTTTTACTGGTGGATCCCGTAGACAAACGTGTGCCACGAGCGCCACCTACTGGGCAGGATAAGAAAAACAGAACCCAGAGATTTCACAGAAAAATCTTTCAACCTGTGGGGTCCAACACCCAGGGAAATCTGACTAAATGCCCAGACGCCAGCAGAAGATAACAGATCATGCTCAGAAAATTGAAAATATGGCCCAGTCAAAGGAACAAACCAATAGTTCAAATGAGATACAGAACCTGAAACAACTAATGCTGAATATACGAACAGAAATGGAAAACCTCTTCAAAAACGAAATCGATAAATTGAGGGAGGACATGAAGAAGACATGGGCTGATCAAAAAGAAGAAATAGAAAAACTGAAAAAACAAATCACAGAGCTTATGGAAGTGAAGGATAAAGTAGAAAAGATGGAAAAAACAATGGATACCTACAATGATAGATTAAAAGAGACAGAAGATAGAATTAGTGATTTGGAGGATGCAACATCTGAATTCCAAAAAGAAACACAAACTATCCGGAAAAGAAAGGAAAAATTCGAACAGGGTATCAGGGAACTCAAGGACAATATGAACCGCACAAATATACATGTTGTGGGTGTCCCAGAAGGAGAAGAGAAGGGAAAAGGAGGAGAAAAACTAATGGAAGAAATTATCACTGAAAATTTCCCAACTCTTATGAAAGACCTAAAATTACAGAACCAAGAAGTGCAGCGCACCCCAAAGAGATTAGACCCAAATAGGCGTTCCCCCAGACACTTATTAGTTAGAATGTCAGAGGTCAAAGAGAAAGAGAGGATCTTGAAAGCAGCGAGAGAGAAGCAATCCATCACATACAAGGGAAACCCAATAAGACTATGTGTAGATTTCTCAGCAGAAACCATGGAAGCTAGAAGACAGTGGGATGATATATTTAAGTTACTAAAAGAGAAAAACTGCCAACCAAGACTCCTATATCCAGCAAAATTGTCCTTCAAAAATGAGGGAGAAATTAAAACATTCTCAGACAAAAAGTCACTGAGAGAATTTCTGACAAAGAGAACAGCTCTGCAAGAAATAGTAAAGGGAGCACTAGAGTCAGATACAAAAAGACAGAAGAGAGAGACAAGGAGAAGAGTGTAGAAAGAATGAAAGTCAGATATGATATATATAATACAAAAGGCAAAATGGTAGAGGAAAATATTATCCAAACAGTAATAACTCTAAATGTTAATGGACTGAATTCCCCAATCAAAAGACATAGACTGGCAGAATGGATTAAAAAACAGGATGCTTCTATATGCTGTCTACAGGAAACACATCTTAGACCCAAAGATAAACATAGGTTGAAAGTGAAAGGTTGGGAAAAGATATTTCATGCAAATAACACCCAGAAAAGAGCAGGAGTAGCTATACTAATATCCAACAAATTAGACTTCAAATGTAAAACAGTTAAAAGAGACAAAGAAGGACACTATATACTAATAAAAGGAACAATTAAACAAGAAGACATAACAATCATAAATATTTACGCACCGAACCAGAATGCCCCAAAATATGTGAGGAATACACTGCAAACACTGAAAAGGGAAATAGACACATATACCATAATAGTTGGAGACTTCAATTCACCACTTTCATCAATGGACAGAACATCTAGACAGAGGATCAATAAAGAAATAGAGAATCTGAATATTACTATAAATGAGCTAGACTTAACAGACATTTATAGGATATTACATTCCACAACAGCAGGATACACCTTTTTCTCAAGTGCTCATGGATCATTCTCAAAGATAGACCATATGCTGGGTCACAAAGCAAGTCTTAACAAATTTAAAAAGATTGAAATCATACACAACACTTTCTCGGATCATAAAGGAATGAAGTTGGAAATCAATAATAGGCGGAGTGCCAGAAAATTCACAAATACATGGAGGTTCAACAACACTCTCTTGAACAACAAGTGGGTCAAAGAAGAAATTGCAAGAGAAATTAGTAAATACCTAGAGGCGAATGAAAATGAAAACACAACATATCAAAACTTATGGGACGCAGCAACGGCAGTGCTAAGAGGGAAATTTATTGCCCTAAATGCCTTTATCAGAAAAGAAGAAAAGGCAAAAATGCAGGAATTAACTGTCCACTTGGAAGAAGTGGAGAAAGAACAGCAAACTAATCCCAAAGCAAGCAAAAGGAAAGGAATAACAAAGATTAGAGCAGAAATAAATGAAATTGAAAACATGAAAACAATAGAGAAAATCAATAAGACCAGAAGTTGGTTCTATGAGAAAATCAATAAGATTGATGGGCCCTTAGCAAGATTGACAAAAAGAAGAAGAGAGAGGATGCAAATAAATAAGATCAGAAATGGAAGAGGAGACATAACCACTGACCTCACAGAAATAAAGGAGATAATAACAGGATACTATGAACAACTTTACGCTAATAAATACAACAATTTAGATGAAATGGACGGGTTCCTGGAAAGACATGAACAACCAACTTTGACTCAAGAAGAAATAGATGACCTCAATAAACCAATCACAAGTAAAGAGATTGAATTAGTCATTCAAAAGCTTCCTAAAAAGAAAAGTCCAGGACCAGACGGCTTCACATCTGAATTCTATCAAACATTCCAGAAAGAATTAGTACCAACTCTCCTCAAACTCTTCAAAATAATCGAAGTGGAGGGAAAACTACCTAATTCATTCTATGAAGCCAACATCACCCTCATACCAAAACCAGGCAAAGATATTACAAAAAAAGAAAACTACAGACCAATCTCTCTAATGAATATAGATGCAAAAATCCTCAATAAAATTCTAGCAAATCGTATCCAACAACACATTAAAAGAATTATACATCATGACCAAGTAGGATTCATCCCAGGTATGCAAGGATGGTTCAACATAAGAAAATCAATTAATGTAATACACCATATCAACAAATCAAAGCAGAAAAATCACATGATCATCTCAATTGATGCAGAGAAGGCATTCGACAAGATTCAACATCCTTTCCTGTTGAAAACACTTCAAAAGATAGGAATACAAGGGAACTTCCTTAAAATGATAGAGGGAATATATGAAAAACCCACAGCTAATATCATCCTCAATGGGGAAAAATTGAAAACTTTCCCCCTAAGATCAGGAACAAGACAAGGATGTCCACTATCACCACTATTATTCAACATTGTGTTGGAGGTTCTAGCCAGAGCAATTAGACAAGAAAAAGAAATACAAGGCATCAAAATTGGAAAGGAAGAAGTAAAACTATCACTGTTTGCAGATGATATGATACTATACGTCGAAAACCCGGAAAAATCCACAACAAAACTACTAGAGCTAATAAATGAGTACAGCAAAGTAGCAGGTTACAAGATCAACATTCAAAAATCTGTAGCATTTCTATACACTAGTAATGAACAAGCTGAGGGGGAAATCAAGAAACGAATCCCATTTACAATTGCAACTAAAAGAATAAAATACCTAGGAATAAATTTAACTAAAGAGACAAAAAACCTATATAAAGAAAACTACAAAAAACTGCTAAAAGAAATCACAGAAGACCTAAATAGATGGAAGGGCATACCGTGTTCATGGATTGGAAGACTAAATATAGTTAAGATGTCAATCCTACCTAAATTGATTTACAGATTCAATGCAATACCAATCAAAATCCCAACAACTTATTTTTCAGAAATAGAAAAACCAATAAGCAAATTTATCTGGAAGGGCAGGGTGCCCCGAATTGCTAAAAACATCTTGAGGAAAAAAAACGAAGCTGGAGGTCTCGCGCTGCCTGACTTTAAGGCATATTATGAAGCCACAGTGGTCAAAACAGCATGGTATTGGCATAAAGATAGATATATCGACCAATGGAATCGAATAGAGTGCTCAGATATAGACCCTCTCATCTATGGACATTTGATCTTTGATAAGGCAGTCAAGCCAACTCACCTGGGACAGAGCAGTCTCTTCAATAAATGGTGCCTAGAGAACTGGATATCCATATGCAAAAGAATGAAAGAAGACCCATCTCTCACACCCTATACAAAAGTTAACTCAAAATGGATCAAAGATCTAAGCATTAGGTCTAAGACCATAAAACAGTTAGAGGAAAATGTTGGGAGATATCTTATGGATCTTACAACTGGAGGCGGTTTTATGGACCTTAAACCTAAAGCAAGAGCACTGAAGATGGAAATAAATAAATGGGAACTCCTCAAAATTAAACACTTTTGTGCATCAAAGAACTTCATCAAGAAAGTAGAAAGACAGCCTTCACAATGGGAGACAATATTTGGAAATGATATATCAGATAAAGGTCTAGTATCCAGAATTTATAAAGAGATTGTTCATCTCAACAACAAAAAGACAGCCAACCCAATTACAAAATGGGAAAAAGACTTGAACAGACACCTCTCAGAAGAGGAAATACGGATGGCCAAGAGGCACATGAAGAGATGCTCAATGTCCCTGGCCATTAGAGAAATGCAAATCAAAACCACAATGAGATATCATCTCACACCCACCAGAATGGCCATTATCAACAAAACAGAAAATGACAAGTGCTGGAGAGGATGCGGAGAAAGAGGCACACTTATCCACTGTTGGTGGGAATGTCAAACGGTGCAACAACTGTGGAAGGCAGTTTGGCGGTTCCTCAAAAAGCTGAATATAGAATTGCCATACGACCCAGCAATACCATTGCTAGGTATCTACTCAAAGGACTTAAGGGCAAAGACACAAACGGACATTTGCACACCAATGTTTATAGCAGCATTATTTACAATTGCAAAGAGATGGAAACAGCCAAAATCTCCATCAACAGAAGAGTGGCTAAACAAACTGTGGTATATACATACGATGGAATATTATGCAGCTTTAAGACAAGATAAACTTATGAACCATGTAATAACATGGATGGACCTAGAGAATATTATGCTGAGTGAATCCAGCCAAAAACTAAAGGACAAATACTGTATGGTCCCACTGATGTGAACGGACATTCGAGAATAAACTTGAAATATGTCATTGGTAACAGAGTTCAGCAGGAGTTAGAAACAGGGTAAGACAATGGGTAATTGAAGCTGAAGGGATACAGACTGTGCAACAGGACTAGATACAAAAACTCAAAAATGGACAGCACAATAATACCTAATTGTAAAGTAATCATGTTAAAACACTGAATGAAGCTGCATCTGAGCTATAGGTTTTTGTTTTGTTTTGTTTTGTTTTGTTTTGATTTTACTATTATTACTTTTATTTTTTTCTCTATATTAACATTCTATATCTTTTTCGGTTATGTTGCTAGTTCTTCTAAACCAATGCAAATGTACTAAGAAATGATGATCATGCATCTATGTGATGATGTTAAGAATTAATGATTGCATGTGTAGAACGGTATGATCTCTAAATGTTGGGTTAATTTCTTTTTTTCCGTTAATTAAAAAAAAAAAAAAAAAGAGAAGGGATAATTGGAGATGAAGGGATACAGACTGTACAACGGGACTGGATATAAAAACTCAGAAATGGACAGCACAATACTACCCAATTGTAATGCAATTATGTTAAAACACTGAATGAAGCTGCATGTGAGGTATAGGTTTTTTGTTTTTGTTTTTTTTGTTTTTTTTTTCTTTCTATTATTGTTTTAATTCTTATTCTGTTGTCTTTTTATTTCTTTTTCTAAATCGATGCAAATGTACTAAGAAATGATGAATATGCAACTATGTGATGTTATTAAGAATTACTGATTGTACATGTAGATTGGAATGATTTCTAATTGTTTTGTTAATTCTTTTTTTAATTAATAAAAAAAAAAAAAGTAAAACTATCACTGTTTGCAGACGATATGATACTATATGTCGAAAACCTGGAAAAATCCACAGCAAAACTACTAGAGCTAATAAATGAGTACAGCAAAGTAGCAGGCTACAAGATCAACACTCAAAAATCTGTAGCTTTTCTATACACTAGTAATGAACAAGCTGAGGGGGAAATCAAGAAACGAATCCCATTTACAATCGCAACTAAAAGAATAAAATACCTAGGAATAAATTTAACCAAAGAGACAAATAACCTATATAAAGAAAACTACAAAAAACTGCTAAAAGAAATCACAGAAGACCTAAATAGATGGAAGGGCATGCCGTGTTCATGGATTGGAAGACTAAATATAATTAAGATGTCAATCCTACCTAAACTGATCTACAGATTCAATGCAATACCAATCAAAATCCCAACAACTTATTTTTCAGAATTAGAAAAACCAATAAGCAAATTTATCTGTAAGGGCAGGTTGCCCCGAATTGCTAAAAACATCTTGAGGAAAAAAAACGAAGCTGGAGGTCTCGCGATGCCGGACTTTAAGGCAGCCACAGTGGTCAAAACAGCATGGTATTGGCATAAAGATAGATATATCGACCAATGGAATCGAATAGAGTACTCAGATATAGACCCTCTCATCTATGAACATTTGATCTTTGATAAGGCAGTCAAGCCAACTCACCTGGGACAGAACAGTCTCTTCAATAAATGGTGCCTAGAGAACTGGATATCCATATGTAAAAGAATGAAAGAAGACCCGCATCTCACACCTTATACAAAAGTTAACTCAAAATGGATCAAAGATCTAAACAATAGGTCTAAGACCATAAAACAGTTAGAGGAAAATGTAGGGAGATATCTTATGAATCTTACAACTGGAGGTGGTTTCATGGACCTTAAACCTAAAGCAAGAGCACTGAAGAAAGAAATAAATAAATGGGAGCTCCTCAAAATTAAACACTTTTGTGCATCAAAGAACTTCATCAAGAAAGTAGAAAGACACCCTACACAATGGGAGATAATATTTGGAAATGACATATCAGATAAAGGTCTAGTATCCAGAATTTATAAAGAGATTGTTCAACTCAACAACAAAAAGACAGCCAACCCAATTACAAAATGGGAAAAAGACTTGAACAGACACCTACCAGAAGAGGAAATACCGATGGCCAAGAGGCACATGAAGAGATGCTCAATGTCCCTGGCCATTAGAGAAATGCAAATCAAAACCACAATGAGATATCATCTCACACCCACCAGAATGGCCATTATCAACAAAACAGAAAATGACAAGTGCTGGAGAGGATGCGGAGAAAGAGGCACACTTATCCACTGTTGGTGGGAATGTCAAATGGTGCAACCACTGTGGAAGGCAGTTTGGCGGTTCCTCAAAAAGCTGAATATAGAACTGCCATACGACCCAGGAATACCATTACTGGGTATCTACTCAAAGGACTTAAGGGCAAAGACACAAATGGATATTTGCACACCAATGTTTATAGCAGCGTTATTTACAATTGCAAAGAGATGGAAACAGCCAAAATGTCCATCAACAGAAGAATGGCTAAATAAACTGTGGTATATACATACGATGGAATATTATGCAGCTTTAAGACAAGATAAACTTATGAAGCATGTAATAACATGGATGGACCTAGAGAATATTATGCTGAGTGAGTCCAGCCAAAAACTAAAGGACAAATACTGTATGTTCGCACTGATGTGAACGGACATTCGAGAATAAACTTGAAATATGTCATTGGTAACAGAGTCCAGCAGGAGTTAGAAACAGGGTAAGATAATGGGTAATTGGAGCGGAAGGGATACAGACTGTGCAACAGGACTAGATACAAAAACTCAAAAATGGACAGCACAATAATACCTAATTGTAAAGTAATCATGTTAAAACACTGAATGAAGCTGCATCTGAGCTATAGGGGTTTTTTTTGTTTGTTTTTTACTATTATTACTACTTTTATTTCTTCTCTCTATATTAACATTTTATATCTTTTTCTGTTGTGTTGCTAGTTCCTCTAAACCGATGCAAATGTACTAAGAAATGATGATCATGCATCTATGTGATGATGTTAAGAATTACTGAGTGCATATGTAGAATGGTATGATTTCTAAATGTTGTGTTAATTTCTTTTTTTTTCTTTCTTTCCGTTAATAAAAAAAAAAGAACTATTTTCCAACCAAGCATTAATCCTCCTCCCCCTTTTTTTTTTTTTTTCTTTTTTTTTTTGCATGGGCAGGCACTGGAAATTGAACCTGGGTCCCTGGCATGGCAGGTGAGACTCTGCCTGCTGAGCCACCATGGCCCACCTCCTCCTCTTCCTTTTTTGCAGTGCTCTTCTGGAGCACGTCACCACCCTTCTTTAGGAGGCCTATGCAAAAATCCAGAGCTGAGAACATTGCTCCTTGTTCCGGAGCTGATGACAGGATCATGATAATGGTGATAATGATGATGGTGCTATTTGCCTAACATGTACTGAACTTATGCCAACACCAGACTGGGCACTGTGTTGAGGACTTGACATTTATTATTTTATTTTAATATAATTTTTTCAATTTTATTTTTTGATCTTTTAAATTTTTATTTTGAAATAATTTCAAACTTTCAGGAAAGTTGCAAAAATAATACAGAAACAATGCCTAGAATTCCAAAGTCCCCCCCACCAAAATACCCAAATTTACCAACTACTAGCATTTGCCACATCCTATCTATCTTTCTATCTATCTATCATCTATCTACTTTCTAAATATTTGAGAGTATGTTACATACATCATGCTCCTCTAACACGTAATACTTCCAGGTACATTTCCTGAGGATAAGGACACTCATTATATAACCACCTTAAGTACAGCTATCAAGTTCAAAGAAATTTTTTTTATTAATTAAAAAAAATTAACAAACAAACCAATAAGATATCATTCCATTCTACATATATAATCAGTAATTCTTAATATCATCACATAGTTGCATATTCATCATTTCTTAGAACATTTGCATCGATTTAGAAAAAGAAATAAAAAAGAATAGAAAAAAGAAATAAAACGAACACAGAAAAGAAAAAAAAGATTATACCTACCATACCCCTTACCCCTCACTTTCATTTACCACTAGCATTTCAAACTAAATTTATTTTAACATTTGTTCCCCCTATTATTTATTTTTATTCCATATGTTCTACTCTTTTGTTGATACGGTAGATAAAGGGAGCATCAGACACAAGGTTTTCACATTCACAGAGTCACATTGTGAAAGCTATATCATTGTTCAATCATCATCAAGAAACATGGCTACTGGAACACAGCTCTACATTTTCATGCAGTTCCCTCCAGCCTCTCCATTACAGCTTGGATAACAAGGTGATATCTACTTAATGCATAAGAATAACCTCCAGGATAACCTCTCAACTTTGTTTGGAATCTCTCAGCCATTGACACTTTGTCTCATTTCACTCTTCCTTCTTTTGGTCAAGAAGGTTTTCTCAATCCCTTGATGCTGGGTCTCAGCTCATTCTAGGGTTTTTCTCAATCCCTTGATGCTGAGTCTCCACTCATTCCAAGATCTCTGTTACACATTGCCAGGAAGTTCCACACCCCTGGGAGTTATGTCCCACGTAGAGAGGGGTAGGGTGGTGAGACTGCTCATTGTGTTGGCTGGAGAGAGGGCCCACATCTGAGCAACAAAAGAGGCTCTCTTGGGGGTGACTCTTAGGCCCAAATTTTAAGTAGACTTCACCTATCCTTTGCGGGGTTAAGTTTCATATGAACAAACCCCAAGACTGGGGGCTCTGCCTATAGCTTTGGTTGTCCACATTGTTTGTGAGAATATCAAGAATTCAACTTGGGGAAGTTGAATTTCTTCCCGCTCTCACCACTCCCTGAAGGGGGCTTTGCAGATACTTTTCCACTCACTGATCGAATCACTCTGGGATTCATCGGGGCATCACTCTGCACAAACCAACAAAATCTCATGTCCTACCTGAGATTCCAAGTACTTATAGCTGAATAATCTCTTTATAAATTCTGGATACTACACCTTTATCTGATATGTTGTTTCCAAATATTGTCTCCCATTGGGTAGGCTGTCTTTTTACTTTCTTGATGAAGTTCTTTGATGCACAAAAGTGTTTAATTTTGAGGAGCTCCCATTTATTTCTTTCTTTCTTCAGTGCTCTTGCTTTAGGTGTAAGGTCTATAAAACTGCCTCCAGGGCGGGCCGCGGTGGCTCAGCGGGCAAAGTGCTTGCCTGCTATGCCGGAGGACCTCGGTTCGATTCCCGGCCCCAGCCCATGTAACAAACAAACAAAATACAATAAAATAAGAAAATGTTTAAAGATGTTTCCCTTTCTTCCTCCCTTCCTTCCTTCTATCCTTCCTTCCTTCTCTCTGTCTTTCCTTTAAAAAAAAAAAAAAAAAAAAAAAACTGCCTCCAATTATAAGATTTATAAGATATCTCCCTACATTTTCCTCTAACTGCTTTATGGTCTTAGACCTAATGTTTAAATCTTTGATTCATTTTAAGTTAACTTTTGTATAGGGTGTGAGATACAGGTCCTCTTTCATTCTTTTGCATATGGATATCCAGTTCTCTAGGCACCATTTATTGAAGAGACTGTTCTGTCCCAGGTGAGTTGGCTTGACTGCCTTATCAAAGATCAAATGTCCATAGATGAGAGGGTCTATATCTGAGCACTCTATTCGATTCCATTGGTCGATATATCTATCTTTATGCCAGTACCATGCTGTTTTGACCACTGTGGCTTCATAATATGCCTTAAAGTCAGGCAGCGTGAGACCTCCAGCTTCGTTTTTTTTCCTCAAGATACTTTTAGCAATTCGGGGCACCCTGCCCTTCCAGATAAATTTGCTTATTGGTTTTTCTATTTCTGAAAAGTAAGTTGTTGGGATTTTGATTGTTATTGCGTTGAATCTGTAAATCAATTTAAGTAGAATTGACATCTTAACTATATTTAGTCTTCTAATCCAGGAACACAGTATGCCCTTCCATCTATTTAGGCCTTCTGTGATTTCTTTTAACAGTTTCTTGTAGTTTTCTTTGTATAGGTCTTTTATCTCTTTAGTTATTTTATTCCTAAGTCTTTATTCTTTAGTTGCAATTGTAAATGGAATTTTTTTCTTGATTTCTCCCTCAGATTGTTCATTACTAGTGTATAGAAACACTACAGATTTTTGAATGTTGATCTTGTAACCTGCCACTTTGCTGTACTCGTTTATTAGCTCTAGTAGTTTTGCTGTGGATTTTTCAGGGTTTTCAACATGTAGTATCATATCATCTGCAAACAGTGTTAGTTTTACTTCTTCCTCTCCAATTTTGATGCCTTGTATTTCTTTTTCTTGTCTAATTGCTCTGGCTAGAACTTCCAACACAATGTTGAGTAACAGTGGTGATAGTGGACATCCTTGTCTTGTTCCTGATCTTAGGCGGAAAGTTTTCAGTGTTTCCCCATTGAGGATGATATTAGCTGTGGGTTTTTCATATTTTCCCTTTATCATTTTAAGGAAATTCCCTTGTATTCCTATCCTTTGAAGTGTTTTCAACAGGAAAGGAGGTTGAATTTTGTCAAAAACCTTCTCTACATCAATCGAGATGATCATGTGATTTTTCTGCTTTGATTTGTTGTTATGGTGTATTACATTAGTTGATTTTCTTATGTTGAACCATCCTTGCATGCCTGGAATGAATCCTACTTGGTCATGATGTATAATTCTTTTAATGTGTTGCTGGATTCGATTTGCTAGAATTTTGTTGAGGATTTTTGCATCCTCATTATGCATTAAAGAGATTGGTCTGTAGTTTTCTTTTTTTGTAATATCGTTGCCTGGTTTTGGTATGAGGGTGATGTTGGATTCATAGTATGAATTGGGTAGCTTTCCCTCCACTTCAATTTTTTTGAAGAGTTTGAGCAGGGTTGGTACTAATTCTTTCTGGAGTGTTTGGTAGAATTCACTTGTGAAGCCATCTGGTCCTGGACTTTTCTTTTTGGGAAACTTTTGAATGACTGATTCAATTTCTTTACTTGTGATTGGTTTGTGGAGGTCATCAATTCTTCTTGAGTCAAAATTGGTTGTTCATGCCTTTCTAGGAAGTTGTCCATTTCATCTACATTGTAGTATTTATTAGCATAAAGTTGTTCAAGTATCCTGTTATTACCTCCTTTATTTCTGTGGGGTCAGTGGTTATGTCTCCTCTTCCATTTCTGATCTTATTTATTTGCATCCTCTCTCTTCTTCTTTTTGTCAATCTTGCTAAGGGCCCATCAATCTTACTGATTTTCTCATAGAACCAACTTTTGGTTTTATTGATTTTCTCAATTGTTTTCATGTTCTCAATTTCATTTAGTTCTGCTCTAATCTTTGTTATTTCTTTCCTTTTGCTTGCTTTGGGGTTAGTTATCTGTTCTGTCTCCAATTCTTTCCAGGTGGACAGTTAATTCCTGAATTTTTGCCCTTTCTTCTTTTTTGATATAGGCATTTGGGGCAATAAATTTCCCTCTTAGCACTGCCTTTGCTGCGTCCCATAAGTTTTGATATGTTGTGTTTTCATTTTCATTTGCCTCGAGATATTTACTGATTTCTCTTGTAATTTCTTCCTTGACCCACTGGTTGTTTAAGAGTGTGTTGTTGAGCCTCCACATATTGTGAATTTTCTGGTGCTCTGCCTGTTATTGATTTCCAACTTCATTCCTTTGTGTTCTGACAAAGTGTTGTGTATGATTTCAATCTTTTTAAATTTGTTGAGACTTGCTTTGTGACTCAGCATATAGTCTATCTTTGAGAATGATCCATGAGCATTTGAGAAAAAGGTGTATCCAGCTGTTGTGGGGTGTAATGTCCTATAAATGTCTGTTAAGTCTAGCTCATTTCTTATAATATTCAAATTCTCTGTTTCTTTACTGAACCTCTGTCTAGATGTTCTGTCCATTGATGAGAGTGGGGAATTGAAGTCTCCAACTATTATGGGAGATGTGTCTATTTCCCTCTTTGCAGTGTTTGCTTCACATATTTTGGGGCATTCTGGTTTGATGCATAAATATTCATGATTGTCATGTCTTCATGTTGAATAGTTCCTTTTATTAGTACATAGTATCCTTCTTTGTCTCTTTTAACTGTTTTATATTTTAAGTCTAATTTGTTGGATATTAGTATAGCTACTCCTGCTCTTTTCTGGTTGTTATTTGCATGAAATATCTTTTCCCAACCTTTCACTCTCAACCTATGTTTATCTTTGGGTCTAAGATGTGTTTCCTGTAGACAGCATATAGAAGGATCCTGTTTTTTAAATCCATTCTGCCAGTCTTTGTCTTTTGATTGGGGAATTCAATCCATTAACATTTAATGTTATTACTGTTTGGGTAGTACTTTCCTCTACCATTTTGCCTTTTGTATTTTATATTTCATATCTAATTTTCCTTCTTTCTACACACCTCTCTCTTCTGTCTTTTCGTATCTGTCTCTAGTTCTCCCTTTAGTATTTCTTGCAGAGCTGGTCTCTTGGTCACAAATTCTCTCAGTGATTTTTTGTCTGAAAATGTTTTAATTTCTCCCTCATTTTTGAAGGACAATCTTGGTGGGTATAGAATTCTTGGTTGGCAGTTTTTCTCTTTTAGTAATTCAAATATATCATCCCACTGTCTTCTCGCCTCCATGATTTCTTCTGGGGAATCTACACATAGTCTTATTGGGTTTCCCTTGTATGTGATGGGTGACAGAGGCTTTTCTCTTGCTGCTTTCAAGATCCTCTCTTTTTTGACCTCTGACATTCTGACTAGTAAGTGTCTTAGAGAACGTCTATTTAGATCTATTCCCTGTGGGGTGCGCTGCACTTCTTGGATCTGTAATTTTAGGTCTTTCCCAAGAGTTGGGAAATTTTCAGTGATAATTTCTTCCATTAGTTTTTCTCCTCCTTTTCCCGTCTCTTCTCCTTCCAGGACACCCACAACACGTATATTTGTGTGCTTCATATTATCATTCAATTCACTAAGTCCCTGCTCATATTTTTCCATTCTTTTCCCTATAGTTTCTGTTTCTTTTTGGATTTCAGATGTTCCATCCTCCAGTTCACTAATCCTAACCTCTGACTCTTGAAATCTACCATTGTAGGTTTCCATTGTTTTTTTCATCTCTTCTACTGTAACTTTCATTCCCATAAGTTCTGTGATTTGTTTTTTCAGACTTTCCATTTCTTCTTTTTGTTCATTCCTTGCCTTCTTCATATCCTCCCTCAATTCATTGATTTGGTTTTTGATGAGGTTTTCCATGTCTGTTCGTATATTCTGAATTAATTGTTTCAGCTCCTGTATCTCATTTGAACTATTGGTTAGTTCCTTTGACTGGGCCATATCTTCAATTTTCCTGGTGTGATTTGTTATTTTTTGCTGGCATCTAGACATTTAATTACCTTAATTAGTTTATTCTGGTGATTGCTTTCACTTATCTTACCTAGGGTTTTCTTGCTAGATGAGTTTGTTGTCTATCTGTTCTTTGACCTTCAGTTCAGCTTTTTCTGGACCTCTAGCTTAGGTTTTAACAAGAGGATAATTTAACAGAGGATAATTTTTCAGTTCTTGTTTTCTTGTTTCTTGCCCTGCTTGAAAGGTGCCTTTTTCCTCCCCACCCTTACGAGGGTCTACATAGGTAATTTAGACTCAAGCCAGGTTTTCCCAGACTAAACTGGACTCCTATCAGGGGGAAGGAGTCACCTGCGTCAGTTTTCCCTGAGGGTGAGACCCAGCAGGTTGAAAGACTTTCCTGTGAAGTCTCTGGGCTCTGTTTTTCTTATCCTGCCCAGTGTGTGGTGCTTGTTTCCCTCGGGCCCCACCAGCAAAAGATGATGCGGTACCTTTAACTTTGGCAGACTCTCCTTGCTGTGGGCATGGTGGAGACAGAGGAGAGGTTGTAGGCTGGTTTTAATGGCTTCAAATTGCCAAGCCCTGGGTTCTGAATTCCTTGAGAGAAGGATTCCACCTGAGTTGGGCTTCACATCTCCCCTGGGGAAGGCTCAGGCGGGAGACAGCCCTGAAAGCAGTCCATCTCTGCCTATGCCTGGGGCAGTTGCAGCCTGAGTAGTCCTTCCGCTGAATCTAGAGGCAGCCAAGCCTCCATAGAGACAGCCACAAAAACCTCCGTTTTATCCCTTTTCCTCTTTTTCAGTTAGCCCAATAAGCGACCTCTGCCTTGACCAGGTTCGCCTGGTTGGTAGCCTATTTTTAGTAGTCAGAATTTGTTAATTAATGCCACAGTTGGTGTTTGGTTGCACTCAGTCCCTGCTAATGTTAGAGTGTCTTTCCTTTCCCTCTGGGAAGCCGCCTGTGGGGGAAGGGCCCCGGGTGCCAGCCACTGCAGCTTGGGAAACTCACGGTTCTGGGGAGATTTGCAGCCATTCCAGCTGGTCCAGACTGGGGTACGCTGTGTGTCCAGTTACTACTGTGGCTCCGGGAGCTGTTCTGTACTGTTTCTGGTTATTTAGTAGTCGTTCTGGAGGACGAACTAAAACACACACCTTGCTATGCCACCATCTTGGCCCCTCCTCCAGTTCAAAGAAATTTAACATTGATATAAAGCATACGGTCAATGTTCCAATTTTTCAAGTTCCCCAATAATGTCCTTTTGGGCCATTTCTTCTCCATTAGTAGATTCATTCCAAATGGATCCATTCCAGATCCATATATACCACATGTATTACATTTTATTGTCATTGTCTCCTTAGTCTCTCTTTTTATGAATTGTTTTTAACATATATACAACATAAGATTCCCATCTCAGCCACTACCAAGCATATAATTCAGTGGTGTTAATCACATTCACAATGTTGTGCTACCGTCATCACCATCTGCTTTAGTTTTCTAGGCTGCTCAAGCAAATACCATGAAATGAGCTGGGTTAAACAGTGGGAATGTATCCACTCAGTTTAAGGTTGGGAAAAAGTTCAAGTCAAGGATTCATCAAGGCAATTAGTGGCATTTGGGGGCTGCTGCCAATGATTCTTGGGCCTTAGCTTGTCACATGGCAAGGCACATGGCAGCGTCTCCTGGTCTTTCCCTTCTCTTCTAGGTTCCATTTATGTATGTAGGTTCTTGCTTCCTGTAGCTTTCCCTCTCTGTCTTAATTTCACTCTGCTTTTAAAGGACTCCAGTAATAGAATTAAGACCCATCCTGATTGAGGTGGACTACATCTGCTTAACTGAAGTAATCTCATCAAAGGTCCTGCTTACAATGGGTTCACACCCACAGGAATGAATTAAATTTAAGAACATGTTTTTCTGGGGTACATACAGCTTCAAACCACCATACCATCTATTACCAAATCTTTTCCTTCACCCCAAAAAGAAACCCTGCACCCATTATGCGGTAACTTCCCATTCCCCCTCTCCATCCCAACCCCCAGTCCTGGTAATCTATACTCTACATTCTGTCACTGTGTATTTGCATATTCTACTTATTTTATAACATACAATATCTGTCCTTTTATGTCTGTCTTATTTCACTTCACATAACATTTTAAAGTCCATCTATGTTGTAACGTATATTAGTACTCCATTCCTTTTTACAGCTGAACAATATTCTATAGTATGTATATGTACCATATTTTGTTTATCCATTCATTTATTGATGGATACTTGGGCTTCCACCTTCTGGCTATTGGATTAATGCTGCAGTGAACATGGTATAAGAATATTTGTTCGAGTCCTTGCTTTGCATTCTTTTGGGTATATATCCAGAAGTAGAATTGCCAGATCATAAAATAATTCTATACTTAACTTTCTGAGTGGTTGCACCATTTTACATTCCCACCAACAATGTACAAGTGTTCCCATCTCTTCACATCCTCTCCAACACTTGGTATTTTCTCTCTTTTCTTAACATTAGTCATCTTAGAGGGTGTGAAGCCGTATCTCATTTTGGTTTTGATTTGCATTTCCCTAGTGACCAACGATGTTGAACATCTTTTCATGTGTTTATTGGCCATTTTTATGTCTATTCAAGTCCACTGCTTATTTTTTAACTGGATTGTTTGTCTTTTTGTTGTTGAGTTGTAGGAGTTCTTTATATATTTTAGATATTAAACCCTTACCTGATATATGGTTTCCAAATATTTTCTCCCATTCTGTAGCTTGTCTTCTCACTTTCTTGATTATGTCCTTTGCACAGAAATTTTTACTTTTAATAAAGTTCCATTAATCTATTTTTTTTCTTTTGTTGGTCATACTTTGGGTGCAAAGTACCCAATACAGTGAATCCATTTCATAATACAAGGCCCTGAAGATGCTTTCTTACAAGAATTTTGTAGTATTAGCTCTTATATTTATGTTGTTGATCGATTTTGAATTAATTTTTATATGTGGTGAGAGGTAGGGGTCCAAATGCATTATTTTGCATGTGAATTTCCAATTGTCCCAGCATTATTTGTTGCAGATACTATTCTTTCCCCATTGAATGGACTTGATACCTGTCATGGTTAGGGACAGGTGTCAACTTGGCCAAGTTGTGGTACCTGTTTATCCGATTGGGCAAGCGCTGGCCTGTCTGTTGCAATGAGGACATTTCATAGGATTAGGTCATGATCACGTCAGCTACATCCACAGCTGATTCCATTTGTAATCAGCCAAAGGGGAGTGTCTTCTGCAATTAGTGATGCTAAATCTATCATGGGAAGCCTTTTAAGGAGGACTCAGAGGAGACAGGTTCCATTCCTGCTTTGGCTGGTGAGCCTCTCCTGTGGAGTTCATCCAGGCCATCCATCGGAGTCATCGGCTTCGCAGCCTGCCCTGTGGATTTTGGACTCTGTGTTCCTATGGTCACGTGAGACACTTTTATAAATTTTATATTTGCAAGTGTTCCCTGTTGATTCTGTTTCTCTAGAGAACCCTAACTAATACAGTACCTATGTCAAAAATCACCTGGTCATAAGAGTCAGCCCCAGAGAACCTCTTTTGTTGCTCAGATGTGGCCTCTCTCTCTCTCTCAGCCAACACAGCAAGCAAACTCACCACACTCCCCTCTCTACATGGGACATGACTCGCAGGGATGTGGACGTTCCTGGCAATGTGGGACAGAAATCCTAGAATGAACTGGGACTCAGCACCAAGGGATTGAGAAAACCTTCTTGACCAAAAGGGGGAAGAGTGAAATGAGACAAAATAAAGTGTCAATGGCTGAGAGATACCAAACAGAGTTGAGAGGTTATCCTGGAGGTTATTCTTATGCATTAAATAATTATCACCTTTTTAGTTAAGGCATAACAGATAGGCTGGAGGGAACTGCCTGAAAATGTAGAGTTGTGTTCCATTAGCCATGTTTCTTGAAGTTGATTGTATAATGATACAGCTTTGGCAATGTAACTGTGTGATTGTGAAAACCTTGTGTCTGATGCTTGTTTTATCTACCTTATGAACAGATTAGTAAAACATGGATTAAAAATAAATAAATAATAGGGGGAACAAATATTAAAATAAATTTAGTAGATTCACATGCTAGTGATCAATGAAAGGGGAGGGGTAAGGGGTATGGTATGTATGAATTTTTTTCTGCTTTCTTTTTATTTATTTTTCTGAATTGATGCAAATGTTCTAAGAAATGATCATGATGATGAATAACAACTATGTGATAAAAAAAGAATGTTCATATTGTATGTTGATTGGGTTTATTAATAAAAAATTTTAAAAAGAATGGAATGATCATATGTTAAGAATGTTTGTGTTTGTTGTTATGTTGAATAAAAATAAATAAAATTACCTGGCCATAGGTATGTAGCTTCCTTTCTACACTCCCTATTCTGTTCCATTGGACCATGTGACTGTCCTTTTGCCAGTACCTTACATTTTAATTATGATTGCATTGTAGTAAATTTTTTTGAATTTTTTTGAATTTTTTAAAAATATAACAACAAACACATTCTTAACATGATCATTCCATTCTACACATATAATCAGTAACCATTCTACATATATAATCAGTAATTCACAATATCATCACATAGTTGCATATTCATCATCATGATCATTTCTTAGAACATCACATCAATTCAGAAAAAGAAATAAAAAGACAGGAGAAAAAAATTCATACCTACCATATCCCTTACCCCTTCCTCCCTTTCATTGATCACTAGCATTTCAATCAACTAAATTTTTTTAACAGTTGTTCCCCCTATTATTTAGTTTTATTCAATATGTTCTACTAGTCTGTTGATAAGGTAGATAAAAGGAGCATCAGACACAAGGTTTTCACAATCACACAGTCAATTGTAAAAGCTATATCATTCTACAATCATCTTCAAGAAACATGGCTACTGGAACACAGCTCTACATTTTCAGGCAGTTCCCTCCAGCCTCTCCATTACATCCTGTCTAACAAGGTGATATCTATTTAATGCATAAGAATAACCTCCAGGATAGCCTCTCGACTCTGTTTGGAATCTCTCAACCATTGACATTTTATTTTGCCTCATTTCTCTCTTCCCCCTTTTGGTCGAGAAGATTTTCTCAATCCCTTGGTGCTGAGTCCCAGCTCATTCTAGGATTTCAGTCCCACGATGCCAAGAAGGTCCAAAGCCCAGCTGTCATGTCCCACATAAAGAGGGGGATGGCAGTGAGTTTGCTTGTCATGTTGGCTGGCGAGAGAGGCCACATCTGAGCAACAAAAGAGGTTCTCTTGGGGGTGACTCTTACACCTAATTTTAAGTAGGCTTGATCTATCCTTTTTGGGGTTAAGTTTCATATGAACAAACCCCAAGATTGGGGGCTCAGCCTATTGCTTTGGTTGTCCCCACTGCTTGGGAGATTATCAAGAATTAAGTTAACAGTAACATCTTAACATTCCTTCAAGACTTAACATTCCTTCAAGAATATCAAAATTCACTTGGGGAAGTTGAATTTTCCCCCTTAGTTACCATTCCCCCAAGGGGACTTTGCAAACACTTTTTTATTCACTGTTCAAATCACTCTGGACAAACCTACAAAATCTTATGCCCTACTCAAGGTTCCATGTATTTATGGTGTTCAATTAAGCTGTCCACATATGTTGTATTAGGAACTGCACTAGTCAAAATATAAAATTTTGCAGCATTGTAGTAAATTTTGAAATCAGCAAGTGTGAGTCCTCCAACTTTGTCCTTTTTCAAGATGGTTTTGGCTATTCAGGGCCCCTTCCAACCCCATATAAATTTAAGGATTGGCTTTTCCATTTATGAAAAAAAAAAAAGGCTGCTGGAATTCCCTTTAGACGGTATTTGTATCACAGCAATATTACTTAAGTGTATACTTAAAATTATTAAAGTGTCAAATTTTGCTACATATATTGCCACAATAAAAATTAATTTTTAAAAAGAAAAAAGATGTAGAAAAAATGATTTTGTTTTGTGCTTCAGATTGTTTTTAATGGAAAGTTTCAGACATTCAAAAATAGAGACTATTATAATGAATCCTTATGTACATGCCACTCAGCTTCAACAGTTATCAACTAAGAGCCAATCTCCCTATTGGACTACTCAGGAGCAAATCCCAGAATCATATCATTTCATCCATAAATGTGCAGTAAGTGTATCTAAATTGAAAAGACTAGTAAGAAATAGTAACTATGACACCATTATCATACGTTTAAAAATGATGACTCTTTAACATCATCAATTATCCAGTCAGCGCTCACAGTTCCCCATTCTGACTCAGCTTTAAGTGATTCACTTCAAGAATCCCCAGCTATCCTGAACTGCCATCCAAAAGATACTCGCCCACACTCCAGAGCCCTAGAACCAGTGTTTTCTGTATCAAGGTCTCTAACCTTAAACAGGCAGCACTTTTTTTAATTGCAAATTTTATTGAGATATATTCACACACAATATAGTCCATCTAAAATATACAGTGTCTTTATAGTATCACCACCTAGTTATGCAATCATCATCACAATAAATTTTAGAACATTTTAATTACTCCAAAAAGAAAAATAGCAAATAGACATAAAAAAAGAAAACCCCAAACAACTCATACCCCTGATCCCCGCCCCATTACTGACCCCTAGTATTGGTGTGTTATATTTATTACTATTGAGGAAGGAAGGTTAAGATGTTACCGTTAACTTAATCCATAGTTTGCAATAGGTACTTTTTTTCCTATATGCCACTCTATTATTAACTCTTTGTACAAATATCATACATTTGTTCTAATTGATGAATAACTTATTTATACTTGTAGTATTAATCACAAACATCATCCACCACCTGGTTCACTGTGTTATACATTCCCGTATTTTAAGCTCTAGCTTTACTTCTGGTAACATATATGACTCTGAACAACTCCTTTCAGCCATATTCACCTTTCAGCATTGTTATTTAATCCTAATAATGAGCTACCATCACCTCTCTCCAAACATTTAAGTTCAAACTCATTTAAACATATTAGGAAACTGTTCCACATTCTCTAACCTCATTTTATCTCTTGGTAACCTATATTCTAAGTTTTATGACTTTTACATATTCTAATTAGTTCATATTAGGGAAATCATACCATATTCGTCTTTTTGTGTCTGACTGATTTCACTCAGCATTATGTCCTCAAGGTTCACCCACCTTGCTGTGTACTTCAGGACCTCATTCTTTCTTACTGCCGAACAGTATTCCTTCACATTTTGTTTATCCATTCATTGTCTGATGGATACTTGGATTTTTTCTTTCTTTTGGCAATTGTGAGTAATGCTGCTATGAACATCGGTGTGCAAAGGTCTGTTCATTTCCCTGCTTTTAGATCTTCTGGGTATAGTCCAAATAGTAGAATTTCTGGGTCAAAGACCAGCTCAAGATTTCATTTTCTGAGGAACTGCCAAACTGTCTTCCACAGCGTTTGTATCATTTTACATTCCACCAGCAGTGAATAAGTGTTTTTATTTCTCCACAGCCTCTCCAACACTTGTAGTTTCCTGTTTGTTTAATAGCGACCATTCTAATAGGAGTGAGATTATATCTCATTGTAGTTTTGATTTGCATTTCACTAATAGCTAGTAAAGATGAGCATCTTTTCATGTGTTTTTAGCCATCTGTAAGTTCCTCTTCAGAAAAATGTCTATTCATATCTGTACTGATTTGAAACTATTGTGTACCCCAGAAAAGCCACATGCTTTAATCCGGATTCAATATTGTTGGGTGGAATCTTTTTTATTACGTTGTTTCCATGGTGATGTGACCCACCCAGTTGTTTGTGGGACCTTTTGATTGAGTGGTTTCCATGGAGATGTGTCTCCACCCATTAAGGTGGGTTACTTACTGGAGTCCTTTAAGAGAGTACCATTTTAGGAAAAGCTAAAGAGCTGGGACAGACAGGGACATTTGGAGATGCAGAAAGAAAACAACCCGAGGGAAGTTGTTTGAAAATAGGAGAGAAAGCTAGCAGACACAGCCATGTGCCTTACTAGCTGACAGAGAAACCCCAAACATCATTTGCCCTTTCTTGAGTCAAGGTATCTTTCTCTTGATGCCTTAGTTTGTACATTTTTATGGCCTTAGAACTATAAATTTGTAACATAATAAATTCCCTTTATAAAAGCTGACCCATTTCTGGTATATTACATTTCCAGCAGCATTAACAAACTGAAACAATGTCCACTGACTATTTTATAATTGGTTGTTTGTCTTTTTATTGTTGAGTTGTAGATTATCTTTATATATTCTAGATATCTTATCAGATCTGTGGTTGTCAAATATTTTCCCCCCCATTGAGTTGGCTGCCTTTCACCCTTTTGACAAAGTCCTTTGAAACACAGAAGTGTTCGGTCTTGAGGAGTTTCCATTTATCTGTTTTTTCTTTTGTTGCTTGTACTTTGGGTGTAAGGTCTAAGAAGCTACCTGCTTTCACTAGGTCTTGAAGATATTGCCCTATATTTTCTTCTAGGATTTTTGTGGTACTTGCTCCTACATCTAGGTCTTTGATCATTTTGAGTTAATTTTTGTATAGGTTGTAAGGAAGGGGTCCTTTTTCACTCCTTTGGATATGGATATCCAGCTCTCCCAACACCATTTATTGAAGAGACTGTTTTTTCACAGGTTAGTGGATTTGGGGGCATTGTCCTAAATCAGTTGACCATAGATCTAAGAGTCTATTTCTGAACTCTCAATTCAATTTCATTGATCAATATGTCTATCTTTATGCCAGTACTGTGTTGTTTTGACCACTGTGGTTTAAACAAGCTTTAAGCCTTGTGATTCCTTTTTCAAAATGTTTTGGGCTATCTGAGGCCCCTTTCTCTACCAAACAAATTGAATAGCTAGCTTTTCCAATTCTGTAGAATAGTTGTTGGAATTTTTATTGATATTGCATTGAGTCTGTAGATACGTTTGGATAGAATTGACATCTTAACAGCATTTAGCCTAATATCCATGAACACAGAATTTTTTTTTTCACTTATTTAGGTCTTCTTTGATTTCTCTTTGCAGTGTTTTGTAGTTTTCTGTGTACAAGTCCTTTACATCCCTGATACTTGACTCTTTTGTTGTTGTTGAAAAAATTATTTTTAATTGACTTTGTGATCAGCTTATTAACCATTCTTATTTATTATTATAGTTCACGTATAGATTCTTTTGGATTTTATTTACCCAGTTTCATCATATGCAAATAATCAGAATTTTGTTCCTTTTCGATCAGTGTACATTTTTTATTCTTGTTCTAGTGCACCTGCTAGATGACCTGGGCAGGATGGGCAGCAGTGGTGAGGGGGCCTCCTTAATTTGTTTCCTATTTCAAAGTGAACATCTAATAAACTTCACCATTAAATATGATGTTTGCAGTTTTTTTTTAAGACAACCCTATCAGATTAAAGAAATTCCCTCATAATCTCAGTTTTCAGAAAATTTTTTATTGTAAATTAATGTAATGTTTTACTAAATTGTATTTTCTGCATCTGTTGAATATGGTCTATTGAAATATGAGGAAAAATATCTATTAATATGGGGAATTATATACCAATAGATTGACTTCTAATTATTAAAATCAATCATGCATTCTCAGGACAAATTCAATTGGGTTGTATTTTTTTTTGTCACTGAGTTCAATTCGCTAGTATTTTGCTTAAGATTTTTGCACTGGTGTTCAAGAATAAGACCAGCCTATAATTTTTCTTTCTTGTATGGTCCTTGGCAGGTTTTGATACAAGATTATGCTAGGTTCAAAAACGCACCAGGGAGGGTGCATGGGTAGTTCAGTGGCAGAATTCTCACCTGCCAGGTGGGAGCCCAAGTTCCATTCCCAGCCCATGCACCCCTACCAAAAAAAAAGTTTTGAACAAAATTCCTGATGATATACACATCACATATCTGCCTCTATGTGTGTGTATGTATAGATACAGATATACATATATATAAAGAGACATTTTTAAAAAGTGCTCTTCCTATTTACTTTCTAAAAGTAATAGAGTACATAATTTAAATAATCAAACTGTACCTGAGAATTATAAAGAAAAATAGCAACCTTTTATCCTGTCCTTTCCTACTCTGTCACCCCAACCCCATACTCCAGAAGTAAACACTTTTAATTCTTTCAGCTGTTTCTTTGATCCTTCACCTACAAATTCCTAAATAATATACCTTATATTATCTGATTCTTCAACTTCAGGCTTTTTTTTTTTTTTAACTTTCTATTGTAGAAGTAGGACCTCTAACCTCACTTCACACATATCTTCTCCAACTCCCCTCACTACCTTCTCCCAATATCATAATTTTTTGTTAAATCAGTACTGAATATTTACATTATTACTACCACTTAAATATCATTCGCAACATGTTCTTCCTTTAATAACTTTTTATTTATCCAGGACCTAATAATCACCTTGTTTTATCATTTGCTTTATTTTCCATCACCTGGCACTAATTTTTCCTTCAAACTTCTCAATTAAGCCAAACACACGGGAAATCTGTTAGGTCCAGTTTTGTCCTGAGCCTTCAGCCCAGGTCCTCCATCTGCCACGTGCAGCTGCCCTGGTTGCTCAGCTGCTCTGCTCAGACTCCCCCTCCCAATCTTCCCAGCAGGTCCCACTTCTTGAATTCCTCAGTTTCCCATTTCTAGGTTTACTCCCTCCTCCATTTATATTTTGAGAAACAGTACATGGGAGATAAAAAAATAATAGTAATAATTCAAAACCTCATATCTGAAATGTCTTTATTGTATCCTCATATTTGATTGATAGTTTGGCTCAAGATAGAATTCTAGGCTAGCCATTCTTTCCATAGGAATTTTGAAGGCATTTCTTCATTGCCTTTTAGCTTCTAGTGGCATTTTTGAGAATTCTGATACCATTCTGATTCCTATTCCTTTATGCATGGCCTGTTTAGTTTTACTTTTCTTTCTGGAAACTTTTAGTATCTCCTCTTTGTGCCTAGTGTTCTGGAGTTTCATGTCAGTTATGATGGACGCAGTGGTGCACTACTGAGGTCCCTCTTCAGGCTTGCAGGACTTATTCCCCCAGCTTCCGGGATTGCTGCCATGGCAATCTCTTTGGGGATTGAAGAAAATCTGTCCTCTTTGGGGACAGAAGAAAGCTTCTGGGGCCAACCTGTATCCAATAACTGACAACAGGGATTGTTAGGGCCCAGGTCCCTCACCTCAACTGGCAACCACTCTGAAGGGCCATCCCAGCTCCATACCTCACATCAGCTGAGGTCTTCATTGAATATCACAGCTCAGCTTCTCTCTCTGCCCAATCCTGTTTCCTTCCTCTTTATTCCACAGGTGTCATCCAAGTGCACACTCTAGTAAATAATGTCCTACATGCAAATCTCCATCTCAGCATCTGCTCCCCAGAGAACCTAAAATGAAACTACAATATGCCTTGTGTGGGACTTGTTTGCATTCAGCACACTGGACAATCATTGGGCCCATATAATTTATTCCTAATGTTTACTGCCATGAGTGTGGTGGCATTACGGCCACTTTATAGATGCAGAAACTCAGGCTGTATAGTTAAATAATGTACATAACAAGGTCACCAAGCAGTGAGTATCTGAAATACTATTTGAAATCAGGTCCGTCTAACTGCAAAACCAGTGCAGTGTTCATTCTGAAGCAATTGGGGGAATGCTTGGCTACATACGCTGAGTCCTGGGCCCTGAGTAAGGAAAGAAGGGCAGAAGGACATCAGGGCAGGTAGAAACACAGAAGCTAAGGACACAGCATGAACCCAGTTACCCACGTTCTCTCAATGCAAGCTCCTGGCAGGAATAAACTTATTCTGCTTGCGACCATGGGCTTCGTGCCTCCAGATACCATGGCATCTACTCAAATGAAAGCGCCGCATTTCTGCATGAAAAGTCCTAATAAATATTAGGACAAGACCAATTGGGAAAAAAGAAAGATAAAGTGGGGAACCAAAGGTCCTTTCTAGTGCTGTTCTCATCTGCCAAAAATTTGGTATTTAATTTTATTGCCAGCCAAACTCATGTAACATCGGAAAGGTTCCATCTTCTCTCTGGGTCTCAATTTGTCCTTTGTAAAATGAAAGGGTTAAATTAAGCCAATCCCATGAGCTCTAAAAACATCATGAATAACCACATATTGCACTAAATCCCTCTTCTGAAACGTAGCCCTTTATTCAACAATACTTGTTGAATACCAGCTAGCAGCAAGGCAGTTCTAGGCGCTAGAGGTGTAGAGTAAGCAAAACAGACAAAAATCCTTGCGCTGAGGAAACTGACATTGGAATAGAACACATACTAGGGCTTGCCTTCTGCCAAGCAGCATTTTAAGCACTTTAGACTATAAACTTGTTTAATCCTCATTACAGTCCTATGAGGTGGGTACTACTATCAACCTTACTTTACAGTTGAAGCTATAGAGGCACAGAACATAAAGTCATGCTAATAAGTCACAGACCTGAGCTGTGAACCCCGGTGTCCTGGCTCCAGGGTCTAAATTCTTATGTCATGCTACTGCTCATTCTGGAAAAGTCCAATGGAACTACTTTTTCAAAATTTATTGGTTTTGAAATTCTTGCCAAAAGATAATGACCTTGTAAAGCTGGCATTAAAGGCCACTTTTGGAACAATATGCACTTGGAAGATTTACAACAGAGAGAAGCATTTTCTATTTGATGTTAATAGAAATTTAGGGACAGAAATTCTTCTAGTAGTCAAGTAAAATTCTAAATAGAAATGATAATCACGTATCATTCCCATAGGATTGTATAGCCTATAATTAAAACAAATATAGTGACAACTATGAGCTTGGAAAAATTTGTTAATTTCTTAAGTTTCTTATTTTTGGTTTATATATTCTTTGAAACCATCTGAAGACTAGGAATACGCATCTTCACCTTATTTTATAGATGACAACTAATAATTGCAGTACACCATTTGCTGATATTAACTAGGCACTCAGAGGAGAGGGGCCAGTAAGAATGGGGGGGTGTTCTGGCCCCAGAACCGTCTGCTGCGCCCTCTGGTGGTGATATTGGTTTTGCCCAAGAGCATGTCTGGGCGTCAGGGGGCCTGAGCAAACCTCCAGATGGTTCCCAGTGGGGTCTGGGAAGGCTGGAAGGGCTCTTAGATATCATCTTCTCCAGATATCTCCTCTACAATTGATGAGGAAACTTCGGCTCAGAGAGGAAGGAATTATTGGCATATGCAGAGCTAGAGCCCAGGCCTCCCTGTAAAAAGACCTACCGTCCCAGCCTTCCCAGGAGGGGCTTCGCAGCATGTGGGACTTGCAGTGTCAGACTCAGAGAAAGTCAGTTTAAAGTGGTCACTGCCTCTTGGTTCTAGCCATCCGGTGCTCTTTTAAATATCTCCAGGAGTCCTGAGCTCAGGAAGAACCTCCTTCTTTCCCTTGATGGTGTCCCTTTCACATTTTACCCGGAACCAAACTCTGTGGAACTCTGCTGTCATCCCCTTTCTCACCAAATGGGGCCCTGACTTTCCAGGCAATACCATCCCTTTCTCTCCAGTCACAAAGGCTGGAAAATGCTGAGATTGCGGGGAGGGGGAGGGGCAATGAGCAAGAAAGGTCAATTGAGTGCCAAGACATAATCAGATTGTCTTGAGAGATCTCTCTTTTTTATCTTGCTCCCAATTCATTGTCCACACACCAGCAAAAAATGATCTTTTTAAAATGTGAGTCAGAAAGCCGCCACTCCATACCTACATTTAAAACCCAGTAATAAAAAAAAAATTTCATTTTTAAGAACCCCACAGTGGCTTTCCATTGCACTTAGAATAGGGCCCCTGCCTTCTCAGTTTTTTCTTTCTCCTGGGCTCTCTCAGGAGCATCTGCCCCTGGAGTTCCTCAGTCTGGGACTCTTCTCCCTCTCGCTTTGCATGGCTGACTTCTTGCCCTTCGGGTCTTTCTGCTTCACTTTTAACAAACTCAAGTATTTTGAGAAATAAAAGATGAGTTACTGGGCCACGGTGGCTCAGCAGGTAAGAATGCTTGCCTGCCAAGCCCGAGGACCCGGGTTCGATTCCTGGTGCCGGCCCATGTAAAAAAAAAAAAAGATGAGCTACTTACTATCTCCGAAATACAAGGTTATTCTTGAGTTCATGCCTGAAATAACTCACCTGTGTCCTCCTCTCTACTTGGTTCCTGTTTGTCTGCAAAGCCCAGATACTGCCCCGTCCTCCCATCCGCCAGAGGCCAAGCCCGCTGGACTCACTCCCTGCCAGGAGTCCCAAACAGCTTAGGTCACATCCGTCACTCAGTACTTCTCCGACCCGCCTCTTATTTCAGTGTTGTCAATTTTTACAAATTTTTTATGTGTATTGTTTTGTTTTCCAGATATATTATTTCCTCCTTGATGAAGGATCATTCTTTATACCCTGAGTTATAGTAAGCCCACTATACCTAATTAACATTTGTCTAGTCCTTTAAAAAACTTTTTAAAAGTCGTTGAACATGTACCAGGAGCCATTGATTGTACACTTTAGATGGACTGTATGGTGTGTAGATAAAACTGTTTTCTTAAAAAAGTAAATGAATAATTTTTAAAGTTTGTAATGATTTTTAAGGAGCAATAAATACATTTGACAAAATAAAAAAAAAAGGTTTGAAAACTCTTCCTCCAACATTGTCCACATCTACCCGTATCCTACCTACTCCATGTCTGTAAACAGCTTTTGTAGTATTATTATTCCTTTGTTCCTTTATTCCAATGGAATATAGAATATGTATTATTCCTTTTTTTTTTGAGCAATGAAAATGTTCTAACATTAATTATGGTGACAAATGCACAACTCTATGATTATACTAAGAGCCACTGATTGTAAACTTTGGATTGATTGTATGGTGTGTGAATGGAACTGCTTTAAGAAAAAGACAGCAGGGAAAAGCGATCACTTTTTGAAGGGGAATTCATCTCTTTATCTGTATTGTTTGAATTTTTTTGTTAGTCTGTATTATTTTATGAGACAGAATTCCTGTGTTACTTGAACTAAAAGTGAATTAAAATGTCAAGCTAGGTAAAGGTTATTAAACAAATATAACTAAAATAAAGGTAATTAAACAAAAATTAAAAAAATAAAGGTAAAGGATTAGAGTGTGTTTCAAGGATAGAAATCAATCAAGATCTGAATTTTAAAATTTTTTTCCACTTTTGTAGAATTGTTAATATGAATGGTCAATGTTAAAAATGTGAAACAAATGGAAGCCATTGCTTGTGAAGTCATTTGTGTACTCTAGCTGCAAAGATGCAAAAATGTAGTTCATTGCTATATATGAGTACAGATTTTTCTTCCTAGGCCATATTATTGGAGTTTACTCTCTTTGCCAAGAGTTATGATAGTGAAATCATACTATAGCTATCCTTTCATGTCTGGCTTATTTCACTCAGCTTTGTGTCCTCAAGCTTCATCCATGTTGCCATGTGCTTCAGGACCTCATTTCGTCTTACTACTGCCTACTATTCCATCGTATGTATATACCACATTTTGTTTATTCACTTGTGAGTTGATGGGCACTTGGGTTGTTTCCATACTTTTGGCAATTATGAATAGTGCTGCTATGAACACTGGTGAACAAATGTCACTGCTCTCATGCTCTTCTGGGTATATACCTAATATCGGTATTGGCAGGTTGTAGAGCAACTTAATATTTAGTTTTCTGAGGAACTGCCAAACTGTCTTCCACAGCAGCTGTACCATTCTACATTCCCACCTGCAGTGCCTAAGTGTCCCAATTTCTCCACATTCTCTCCAATATATGCAGTTTCCTGTTAATAGCAGCCATTCTTACAGAATCTTTGTGCTAGTACCATACTGTTTTGACCACTGTGCCTTTATAGTAAGCTTTAAAGTTGGGAGTATTAGTACTCCCACTTCACCCTCCTTTTTAGGGATATAAATATCTTTCGCTATTCAAGTTTTCTTTCCCTTCCAAATAAATTTGATAACTAGCTTTTCCAAATCTTTAAAATAGATTGTTGAAATTTGAATTGGTATTGCATTGAATCTGTAAATCAGTCTGGGTATTATGCCAGTTTGAATCTGTTGCGTACTCCAGAAAAGCAAGTTCTTTAATCCTCTTTCAGTATTGCTGGGTGAAATCTTTTTGATTGTTTCCATGGAGATATAACCCACTGAATTGGGTTATAATTGGGTGGTAACATTCAATCTCTTACCATTGAGAATTATGCTGGCTGTGGGTTTTTCATATATGCCCTTTATGATATTGAGGAAGTTTCTTTCAAGTCCTACCTTTTGAAATACTGTTTTTATCAGAAAAGGATACTGAGTTTTGTCAAATGCTTTTTCAACATCAATCTATATGATCAAGTAATTTTTCCCTTTTGATTTATTAATATGCTGAATTATATTGATTGATTTTCCTATGCTGAACCACCTTTGCATTCCTGGTATAAACCCCACTTGGTCATGATGTATAGTTCTTTTAATGTTTTGTATTTGATTTGCTATATTTTGTTGAGAAGTTTTGCATCATATTCATTAGAGAGATTGGTCTGTAATTTTCCTTTCTTCTGTCTTTATCCGATTTGGGTACTAGAGTGATAGCTTCATAAAATGAGTTGGGTAGTGTTACTGTTTCCTAATTTTTTGGAAGAGTTTGAGCAGAATTGGTGTTAGTTCTTTTTGAAATGTTGGATAAAATTCCCCTGTGAAGCTGTCTGAACCTGGACTTTTCTTTGTAGGAAGATTTTTGATAACTAATTGAATCTCTTTACTTGTAATTGGTTAAGATCGTCTATTTCTTCTCAAGTCAATGTTGGTAGTTCATATGTTTCTAGAAAGTTGTCTATTTCATCTAAGTTGTCTAGTATGTTAGCATATAGTTGTTCATAATATCCTCTTTCTTTAAAATTTCTTCAGGATACGGTAACAACCCTCCTCCCCCTCATATCTGATTGTGTTTATTTGTACCTTCTTTTCTCCTTGTCAATATGGCTAGGAGGTTTTCTCCTTGTCAGTATAGCTAGGAGGTTCATCAATTTTATTGATTTTTCTCAAAGAACCATTTTTGGGTTTTATTAATTCTTTTTATTGTGCTGTTGTTGTTCTCCAGTTCATTTATTTCTGCTTTAATCTTACTTATTTCTCTTCTTCTATTTGCTTTGGGCTTAGTTTCTGTTCTTTCTCTAGTTCCTCCAGGTGAGCAGTTAGATCATCAGTTTTTGTTCATTCATCATTTTTAATATAGGCATTTAATAGGCATTTTAATATAGGCACTTAATAGGCATTTTAATGTAGGCATTTAATAGAGGCATTTTAATATAGGATAAATTTCCCTCTCAGCACTGCCTTTGCCACATCCCATAAGTTCTGAAATGTTGTATTTTCATTTTCATTCATCTCTGGAAATTTACTAATTTCTCTAACAATTTCTTCTTTAACCCACTGATTTATATTTAAGAGTATATTGTTTAATCTCCATATATTTGTGAAAGTTCTGGTTCTTTGGTGATTATTAATTTCCAACTTGATTCCATAATTGACCGAGAAAGTGCTCTGAATAACTGCTATCTTGTTAATTTATAAAGACCTGATTTGTGTCCCAGCATATGATTTATCCTGGAGAATGTTCCATGAGTTCTAGTCAAGAATGCATATCCTAATACTTGGAAGTATAATGATCTATATATCAGTAGGTCTAATTCATTTATCATATTATTTAAATTCTCTATATCTAAGCTGCATATAAATGGACCATATTTTTAAATCCATTCTGTCAATCTGCATCTTTTAATTGGTGGATTTAGTCCATTAACATTCAGAGTTATTGCTACAAGGGAATTTCTTGAATCTACCATCTTATCCTAGAGTTTTTGCTCATCAGATCTGTATTTTCTTTTCCCTTGATCTTTTTTATCCTTTCTGATACTCTTCAATTCTGTACCCTCCTTGAGACCTTCCCCTCCTGTCTTTTTTTTTTTTTTTCAGCTGACTGAACTCCCTTTAGTATTTCTTGTAGGGCAGGTCTACTGTTGGCAAATTCTCTCAGCCTTTGTTTGTCTGTGAAGATTTTAATCTCTCCCTCACTTTTGCAGGACAACTTAGCTGGGTAAAGAGTTCTTGGCTAGAAGTCATTCTTGTTCAGAATCTTAAATATATCACTGCCATGTCACCTCCATGGTGCCTGTTAAGTAGTCCAAGCTCAGTCTTATGTGGTTTTCTTTTATCTGTTGCTGTTTTCCTGATTTTTAGCTTTTCTTCAAGATTTGAAATTCTGATTAGTGTCTTGGAGTAAGCCTATTTGGATTTATTCTATTGGGAATTCATTGGTCTTGTTTGATTTGCATATTTATGTCTTTTATAAAGGTTGGGAACTTTTCCCCCATAATCTTTTCAACTAGCCTTCCTATCCCTTTGCTCTTCTTCTTCTCCTTCTGGGATACCAGTAATGCTTATATTTGTGTGTTTTGTGTTGTCTGCTATTTCCCTGAGGTCTAGTTCCATTTGTACTGTCTTTCTTACCATTTTTTCGTTTGTGGGTTCAAGTTAAATTGTCCTATCTTCTAATTTGCTTATTCTTTTTTCTACCTCTTCTAATCTGTTGTTGTGTGCCTCTAGTATACTTTTAATTTGGTTACAGTATCTTTCATCTCTGTGAGATCTGCTGTTTTTCTATGTATTCTTTAAAATTCTACTTTATGCTCTTCCAGTGTCTTCTCGATATCCTTTATGTCACTATGACATCCTTCATTAGTTGCTCTGGATTCTGTGTCCCCTCCAGTGATTTAATTTGGTAACTTGGTTGGGTTATATCTCTGCCTGAATTTTCACATGCTTTGTGATCGTCTGTTGCAAATGGAGCATTTAATTGTCTACATAAGGTTATTTTGCAAGTTGACTTCCTTCAGTCATCTCAGGTTTTGTATCTACTTTGAGTTTGCATTGAAAGTCCCCTTTTGGACTTGGTTTATGGTTCCTTCCCCATGAAACCAAGTTCCAGAGCTCATGGAGGGGATTACAGTTCTACCTGAGGCTCTATTGAAAGGTAGACAGATAGGCAATTTGCCACGTTGCCTAGTATGCTTCTGCTCAGGAGATGGTGCTCTTGAGCCACCTCTTATGAGCCCACTTTTGGGCCTGACTGAAGATGCCAGCTGAGCTGAATGGAGGCCTGATGTAATTCTAGCCAGGGCTGCTGGTCTTGTTGTTTTAAGAAAGCCAGCAACCCTGGGACTGGGGGATGGGCAGTGTGCAACTCAGCTTATGTGTTTGATATATCTGATGGCCCCCAGACTCCCACTTGGGTTGCGTTTGGGATGTGAGACTGGGTATTTCAGCTTCCCCTGCCCACAGTCAATCCAGAAATATCTGGTGGCTGGCTTCCTCAGCCTTGCCTCTCCATCTTCACACACCTGAGGTCTCTGGGCCTCCGTGGAAGAAGGGGGGTGATATTGGGACCCAAACCGGTCTCTTTTGTTGGTCAGCTGTCCGACCAGCACCACTCTGCATCTCCCCCTCCTCCCTGGGGGAGGGACCCCCAGTCTGTGACAAGAAAGACCAGGCACCCACAGCAGCCTGTCTCAGGAGTAGGGAGCATGCAGTGTATCCTAGCCAAATGGTCTCTTTGCAAAGAATGCTGACAGAAGTTTGGAAGGTTTCTCTCTGGCAAAACTAACCAGCTGAAGAGAAAAGGCTTAAAGATACTGCTGCTTGGGATTCCCCAGTGAGCTAGCTAGTAACCTACCTCCTCACTAGAGTGAAGTCTACTATTCAACAAGCCCCACTCAAGTACAAAGAGCTTCCAACTAGCTTTTAGTCCCTCATTCTTAAGTATGAATGGATAGCATTACCAGTCTTTTGAAAGAAGGCTCTAATGTGATAGGAAAAAGAACCTGAAAGAAGAAACAATGCAGGAAATCTCAAATTAAAAAAAATTAGATTGGGTCCTCTGAGAGTTAAGAGAAGATATACAATCATAAAACAAAACCAGATTATTATAAAAAGAAATATTCAGAGAACAAGGGAAAACTTTCAGGTATTAAAAGTTTCAATGCATAAATTTTAAAAATTCAATGTAAAGGTTTGTTTTGGTTTGCTAAAGCTGTCAGAATGCAATATACCAGAAATGGATTAGCTTTTATAAAGGGGACTTATTAAGTTACAAGGTACAAATCTAAGGCCATGAAAATGTCCAAATTAAGGCACCAAAAAGAGGATACCTTCTTGAAGGAAAGGTAGCTGGCACCTAGGTTGCCTCTGTCAGCTGGGAAGGCATATGGTGGGCATCTGAGACCCTTATTCCCAGTTGATTGCTTTCAACTTCTGATTCCAGTGGCTTTCTCTTTGAGTGTCTGTGGGTCCTCACTTAGCTTCTCTAGAGCAAACTCTGGATTTCATCTCTTAGATTCCTTTAGCTCTCTCTGGTTCTGGCTATTTCTGTGAGTCCTTGCTTAGGTATTTCTGTCTGGCTCTTCTGGACCCTGAGTGAGCACTCTAAAAAGACTCCAGTAAATGGATTAAGACCCACCTTGAATGGATGAGGAGGCATCTCCATGGAGACAGCCTAACCAAGAGGTCCCACCCACAATAGGTCTGCTCCCACCTGATTGGATTAGAAGAACATGGCCTTTTCTGGGGCACATAACAGTTTAAACCCAGCACGAGGTTGGAAGATAAAGTTGCAGAACTCTCCTTGGTAATAAAACAACAAAATAAGAAAAAGGGAGAAAACAGGGAAGAAAGATAAACTCAGAGGATCAGCCTAGGAAATCCACAAACCTCCTCCACTAAAAAAAAAAAAACATGTGAAAAGAGAAAATATAAAAATGAAGAGGATGAAATTTCAAAACACAATAATGTAAAAAGCTTATCAGGGGCAGGCAATGGTGACTCAGTGGCAGAGTTCTTGCCTGCCATGCCAGAGACCGGGGTTCACTTCCCGATGCCTGCCCACATTAAAAAAAAAAAAAAAAAGGCTTATCAGAGCAAGAGCAATAACAACAAAACATATAGTTATAAATTGAAAGAATCCATGAATTCTCAACACAAGAAATGAAAAGTTTTGCATATCATTGGGTAGTTCACGTCATTGTGAGGTTTCAGTATGCTGGGGATAAAGAAATTATTCTAAAAGCTAACAGTTTCTGGGGACAGGGAATCTGGAGGAAAAAGTAACATACAAAAGGTCAGAAGTCAAAGAGTCATAAGAATTCTCAACAGCAACTTTGGTAACTAGAAGACATTGGAGCAATGACCTCAACATTCTGCAGGAAAGTTATTCCCAACCCAGAATTCTGAATCCTACCAAAATATCAATCAAGTGAGAGTAGAATAAATATTTTCAGTCTTGTAATGTCTCAAAAAGTTTACTTCCTGACAAACTCTTCCAATATCAAAAATTTTGAATTGCCATAGCCCAAACAACCTCAAAGAGAGGTATGGAAAGATCAAAAGTAATGGTGGAATTATACTTAGAAGATAGGACTTAACAAATGAATATGAATGCAGAATCATTAAATTGATATCTCTTTTAGTCTCAAGTATTTTTAAAAAGCTGGAAGTAAAAACATAAAATTGTGAAATTTTAACCCATGTCAAAGTCTGAAATATGTCCTACAACTAATTGTGGTGCTGTGCTTTGAAATTTATAGCTTTTCTGTATATATGATATTGTTCACAAAAAAAGAAGGAAAAAAAGTCAATTGCAGTAATAAAAAAGTATTTAAGCCCTCTAGCCTCCTATATTCTGGAGCAGCTAGAAGGAAAAATATGAGAGGATCGTCTGGTAGCCCATGACAGACTCTGGGATCTATTGTGTAACCACTTGTTGAAGAGTGCTTTGAAAACTATTGCTTTTTTATTTCTTTGCTTGGTATGTATGTTATACTCCAATAAAAAAAAAGTTTACTTCCTATTTCAGGAAGCTGCTGAAATATGTGATCAATCAAAATGAGAGGGTAGACAGAAAAAGGACACAAGATTAAGAAATGAGACTGCAATAAAGTCGAAACGCGAGGGAGTCACTGTCCTGATGGTGAAGAAAGGTGCCAAGCGTGCAGGTGTACAGCGTGTGCAGAGGCAGCCAGTTGAGAGTGGAGAAGGTCAAAGAGCTGAACGTCTCGAGAGATGTGTCAAATGAACAGCAGAGCTTGGGGTTGAAATGGTGATAACTGCACAAAAAACTAAGCCAACAACAAGAGAAGAAATGATTATTAACTCCAGGAAAAACAAAAAGATATATAGGAAAAGAACAGTAATCATGGTTTAACACATTGCTCACTACAACAAAACTTACATGATCATAATGTAAACACTGAATATTGACATAAGTTAAAATATAATCTAACTATAGAGGGAGATGGGAGGATGAGAAGGATGCATTTGTGCTTGGTGGGTGAGGAGGAAAAAGAGCTAAATCCTCCTCCTCTATGGAAGAAAGTCAACAAATAATACTTAAAACTGAAAAATCAAGAAATAGCAATCAAATTGTGAGCCATTGATTGTATACTGTGGATGGACTGTATGTGTGTGAAGATTTCTCAATAAGAATATCTTTAAAGAACTATCTACTTGCGGAAGTTAAATTTTCCCCCTTTCTCACCATTCCCATGGGGACAACCAAAGCAATAGGCTGGGCCCCCAATCTTGGGGTTTGTTCATATGAAACTTAATCCTGCAAAGAATAGGTCAAGCCTACTTAAAATTAGGCCTAAGAGTCACCCCCAAGAGAACCTCTTTTGTTGCTCAGATGTGGCCTCTCTCTCAGCCAACATGACAAGCAAACTCACTGCCCTCCCCCTGTCTGCGTGGGACATGACTTCCAGGGGTGTGGACCTTCCTGGCAACGTGGGACAGAAATCCTAGAATGAGCTGAGACTCAGCATCCAGGGATTGAGAAAACCTTCTTGACCAAAAGGGGGAAGAAAGAAATGAGACAAAATAAAGTGTCAATGGCTAAGAGATACCAAACAGAGTCGAGAGGTTATCCTGGAGGTAATTCTTACACATTAAATAGATATCATCTTTTTAGTTAAGGCATAACAGAGAGGCTGGAGGGAACTGCCTGAAAATGTGGAGCTGTGTTCCAGTAGCCATGTTTCTTGAAGATGATTGTATAATGACATAGCTTTCACAATGTGACTGTGTGATTGTGAAAACCTTGTGTCTGATGCTTCTTTTATCTACCTTATGGACAGATGAGTAAAATATATGGATGAAAAATAAATAAATAATAGGGGGAACAAATGTTAAAATAAATTTAGTAGATTGAAATGCTAGTGATCAATGAAAGAGAGGGGTAAGGGGTATGGTATGTATAAATTTTTTTCTGTTTTCCTTTTATTTCTTTTTCTGAATTGATGCAAATATTCTAAGAAATTATCATGATGATGAATATACAACTATGTGATGAAAAAAAGAGTGTTCATATTGTATGTTGATTGGTTTTATTAATAAAAAATTTTTTTAAAAGAGTGGTAACCTAGCCCAGCCGCTCCAGAACACCAGATAATTCCATCTCCCTACCCCATATTACTGACAGATCCTTCCAATATGAAAAATTTGGAATTGCCATAGCCAAACAATCCTAAAGATCAAAATGATGGTGGAGTTATGCATAGAAGATAGGATTTAACAAATGAATATGAATGCTGAATCACTAAATTGATATCTCTTTTAGTCTCCAGTATTTTAGAGCAGCTAAAAGTAAAAACCTAAAATTGTGAAATTGTAACCCATGTGAAAGTCTGAAATATGTTCTACAACTAATTATGATGCTGTGCTTTGAAATTTATAGCTCTTTTTTATATATGTTATTTTCACAAAAAAAAAAAAAGAAGGAAAAAAGTCAATTCTGATCATAAAAAAGTATTTAAGCCCTCTAGCCTCCTATGTTCTGGAGCGGCTAGAAGGAAAAACATGAGAGGATCATATGGTAGCCCATGACAAACTCTGGGACCTGTCCTGTAACCATTTGTAGAAGAGTGCTTTGAGAACTGTTGCTTTTTTTATTTCTTTGCTTTGTATATATGTTATACTATACAATAAAAAAAGTTTTAAAAATTCTTTAAAAAAAGAAGTAGCAATCAAAATATGTTATTTAGAAATATGGAGATAATGCCAGTAGTATCAGATAAAATACTTGAAATTTGTTGCTTCTTGAGGGGAAAATAGTTGAGGAGGGGCTATTGGTTTTCTTAACAAATTTTATAAGACTATTAGCTCTGATGGGTATGCTTAATTTTGATTAAATTATAAAAGTTAAGAAAAATAAGGTATATTTGTATTTAGTGTCATTGAAAGGAGTCCTTGTTATAAAAGTTTTAAAGCCAAGGTGAGAAATAATAGCACAAAACTATTTTTTAAATTATACAAATGTATATACAGAGAAAATTATCTACAGCAAACTGTACAAAGAAATTACTTACAGAGTGGAAAAGCAGAAGTCTCTCATTTTTCACATTACATATTTCCATTTTATTTGATTTTTTTGGTAACAAGCATGAATCACATACTTTTTAAAAAGCTCATTTGTGAATGTGTGCCCATTGAAATATTTGTTGCTTGGTTGACTGATAACTTTTTCAATAATGCTTTATCTCCCCAAGCATACGGCAAGTTTCTCAAGAACAGAAATCACCTTATAAGTTTTATTGTATACCTACCACAGTGCATCCCCTGGGCTGGCTACCCATTAGGCAGGTGCTCAATTGAGGCTGAAATTACTGTGGTGCATCCTACTACATCAGGGCTACAAAGAGCCTACTGTACCACAGAATGCCACCAGATGGCAGGGCTCCATCAGAAGTTGTCTGCCTCGGAATTTCCTCATTTCACTTCAGCCATCCACAGCACTTTATCTAACTGTATTGTTATAAATAGTTCAAGTTTTGGACTATGAGACCAGTTGGAGAGTTCCTCTAGGATAAAAACATCTCCTAGTTCATCTTGGACCAACAAGTACTTAGTCCTGGCTTGAACTCAATAGGTAAGTTTTTTTAATGAATAAATGGATGGGCGCATGTGTATTTCTCTGAAAACTAATAAAATCCTATACCCATGGTACCATGGAATCAACAATGCCATCCTGACCAGAAGGGGAAAAAGAAGGATAACAAATAAGGTATTAGTGGCTGAGAGAGTTCAAATAGAGTCAAGAGGCTACTCTGGAGGTCAGTCTTAAGCATAATTTATTACAGCCACCTATCATAACTTGCCAACCCCCAACCAAAACCATTCCAGCCAATCCTAAAGAACACCTAGGGCAATATATAAGATTCTACAAAGGTTCAATGCAGAACCTTTGGGGGCTCTGGGTTTCCAGAAACCTACAGCCTCCAGATGGGTCCCTGGACCAGATAAGTCTTGAAACCTAGAGGGCCCAGCCTCTCCAGAACATCAGATATTTCCTGCTTATTGGTTCCGTTCATATTCTTGACAGCCCCTCCAACATGAAAGAGTTAGAATAGCCATTGCCTAAATACTTCTAAAGAGTGGGAGAAATATCAAAGATGATGGTGGTGTTATACAGAGAAGGTAAGATTTAACAAATGAATATGATTGCTGAATCATTATATTGATGTTTCTATTTGTCTCCAGTATCTTAGAACAGCTAGAAGTAAAAACCTAAAATTGTGGAATTGTAACCCACAAACTCTGAAATCTGTTCTACAACTAATTGCCATACTGTGCTTTAAAATATTTTTTTGTATATATGTTATTTTTCACAAAAAAAAGAAAAGAAAAGAAAAAAGTGATGATAAAAAAAAAAATATTTATTCCTTCTAGCCTTCATTGTTCTGTAGCAGCTAGAAGGAAAAATCTGAGGATGGTATGGCAGAATTTTCCATGACGAATTCTGGGATTTGTCCTATAACTACTTGTTGAACAGTGCTCTGGAAATTACTGTTTTTTTCTTTCTTTGCTTTGTATATATGTTATATTATACAATTTAAGAAGTTTTTTAAAAATCCCACAACCAGCTCCATACTGTTCTCTCCAATGATCAGTTACAGAGTATTAGTTGCCTACTTTTTCTGTGTCCTATCCAGTGTTGGAGATGGGGGTTTTAAGTCAGTGAGGAAAGAAAAATTTCATTAAGGAATTTTTGCCAATTGAAATCGCTCTTTGGAAGAGACTCTCGAGCCTCTCTAGAAAAATAGTGAAGATATAGCCTTTGGCATCTGGGAGCCTCAGTCTGACGGAAGAAATAAGCTGTTATCCTGGCGGAAGTCCCCATGTGGTTGGCATTGACAAGATGCAGCCATAGGGAACTTCCTTCAGGCATGAAGCCGACCCCGTCCTGGCCTGCAGGCTGGCACACACCCTCCAGCCCTTGTGCCAGCCCTCTCAGGCCCACATGTTCAGCAGACTACCACCTGCTTCTGCTTTCCTCCTCTCTTCCTCCCCACACCTGGAACCCTGGATCTGAAAGGGAAAATTGAAGTATTCCCCATTCCTTCCTTGGGCATATTGTTGAGGAACTTACACTCATTGACTCTAAACTGGGGGACCAAAGGTTGGAGCAGAGGCTCCAGCAGCTGTGGTATTTTGGACTAGGAATCAAGTGTCCCGAGGGGATGGAAAGAGAAAAGCTTAGGGAGATGAGAGGTTGAAAATCCCTGTGCTCTGCTCAGTGTCACAGCTCACAAGAGTATGCATCAGAGGCTCATTCTCCCCCCACCCCCACCTCTTATCTAATTAGCAAAGAAGTGTAAAAAGTCAGAAAATCTTCTCTCTTTCTCTTCTGGCATTCCCAGCCACTCCCACCCCTCTCTGCATCTCACCATCAGCACCACCCCCCACTTTCCCCACAGTCTAAGCAACCTCTGTAGTCTCAGAGCCCTAGAAGCTGCCTGGAAAAGAAATGTGGGGGCACCAGGGCTCTGGCAAGTTTAGTGAGGGCACACCTCTGGAAAGACAAATTGGCCTAGAATGCAAGGTATCAGATGGTCATCAACATCCCGCTTTGCCCAGGACCGTCCTGGTTTTAGCACAGAAAGTCCTGCATCCCAGCAAGACCCTCAGTGCCTGGGAAACCAGGACTATGAGATTCATACTCTCTTGGCCCCAACTCATTGTGTGACCCTGAGTAAGTCCCCTATTTCTGAGCCTCAGTTGCCTTCTTCTAAAATGGGATAGTCTCGCTCAAACACTCTATGGTTCTATAATCAGTCTCTCAATTTCCTGAAGCTGGGCACAGTATTGGTGGCTCTGACTTATTTGCTCATTGATTACAGCCTCCAGTGCTTCCCTGGGACTCCTGAAATCTCACCATCCAGGAACACTGAGAGATGGAAGGGCCATGGGGGTTACCCGGCCCTCCCTCCATTTCTAACTCTGTAAATATCTTTCCAGACATGTGTTCACGTATTCCTTTTACTACACTTACCACTTTCTGCCCTACGTTATAGTTAGACATCTTATCTCTCCTGTTCACTGGACTGCCGAGCTTTTTGAGGGTAAATAGAAAGACCTATGTCTCAGCAAGTGTTAAAGCCTTGCACATAACCAGAACAAAGAAACATTTGCTGTTAACTTCCACAGAGAAATTTTTGCACTTTCTCCTCAGTGACCTAGAATTCATACCAGCTCCTGAGAGCTGAATTTTAGGAATTTTGCAAGCTGATTGTTAAACACAGCCACTATTAAAATTTAAAAATATAAACTTACAATTAAATTATATTTAAAATGAATATTATACATATTCAAAAATCCATCACTTCTAATTATTTTGCTACATTTTACTATTATCTATACTTTCAAGGTTATTTACATTGTATCTGTATGGTAGAAATGCTACTGTACATCTCTTCCCCAGTCTGCACTGGTAGTTTGAAGTCAGCCAGGGTGGGACTATTTACACCATGGAAATCAGTAAGTGCTACCAACCATGGCTCTGGCCGCCCCAAAGGCAGTGGTTAGACATTTACTAGACACCATTGCTTCAGAGACACAACTACTCTATCTTGTCGTGGCCTACTCTGTCTCCACTGTCATCTTCTGCTCTGGCCTTGATTTCCATTTCTGTTTTTGTTTTGTTTTGTTTTCACATGGGCAGGCACCGGGAATTGAACCCGGGTCCTCTGGCATGGCAGGCGAGCATTCTTGGCTGCTGAGCCACCGTGGCCCGCCCTGATTTCCATTTCTGGAAGACAGAAACCAAGGGTTGGATCATCACTTAAAAACGAATGGGATAATAGAGCTAGGGTTAAGAAAATCAGTGCAAACTATGGTTGCATGATTTATAGACTCCAGTATGAAGTGCCTCTTGCTGCCTCCTCTCTTTCCACAGGACCCTCTGTCTGCAATCATATACGTGGATCGGTCCAGCACAGGGCCGTTATGTAGACAGAGACTCAGAGACTCTAAAGAAGGCTTTGATTGTCCCCCAGGTCCATCTTGATGGCCACCTGAAGAACATAAAAATGTGTAAGATGATTCCTATGCTCACAGCTGGGAAAGACAAGATTTCCCCATTTTCTGCCTGCAATCACCTATGGGATTAATAAATTCTGTAAACCTTGAAATTAGGGTTACAGCAAATAAGAGAGCTAAGAAGATCTTTAGGGATAATTCAATGGTCAACCTTTTCCCCCTTCCTCATTTTACAGGTGAAGCAGCTGCGTCCACATGGCGGTAAATAGCCTGCCCAAGGTCACACAAAACATCAGTGGCCAGAACCCAGGGCGTCTAATCCCTGGATTAAGGGACTTTCTTTAACATCCAAAATTCTTTTTAGAGAACCTACATGATCTTTAAAGAATCTGAACAGGAACAAGCACAAAGTTTGCACACAAAACCTCACTATAACATCCCCTCTGCTTCCTACTAAGTAGAAGAACCTATTTTGTAGACTGTCTTGGAGGAATGAGACCCAATCACTCACACATAGGAAGTGAAACTCCTGACACTCACTCAAGGGCCGCAGTGAGGGGCCCCCAGGGGGCTCACGGGTTCTGACCCCACAGTGAGTGGCATGGACACCAACCCTGCTGTCTTCAGAGCTCAAAGTTACAACATTAGAATCCTTGATTGGGACAAACGGAAGACATCAGCGAAAAGGCCACTGACGCAAACTCAATGGGCTTTTCCCAAGTGACTCAAATGACTCAGGTCTGAGGCGCTCCTTTGCCCTGCACTGCATAAGCATTTAAATGGCTGGGTCTGCCTGGCTGCCGGTGGCCCTGGCCTTGAGCAGGTAGAGAGGAGAGGCTGCTTTCATCCATTAAAGGCATTTTGCATTTGTGACATGCATACCCATCCTCTTAGAAAAATAGCACAGAAGAAAAAAGCAATCAAAATAGGAGCCCAAATTTCTTATTAGATTCAACAGACCTAAAAATTACTCCATCAAGTTGGTATAAACATTTCTAAATGCTTTCAATTTCCGTACTTATCTTGTTCGGGAAGGCTAATGCCCGCTGCCCGGCATCACTCCCAGCTCCTCCTGCGAACGCACTGCCTGACTGAGGCCTGCAGGCTCCTCGGCTTCTGGAACCCTGTTGGCGGGGGCACGTCTGGGCTCCCCTTCCCAACCAAACCAGGCCCAAGGTGCTGGGAAGTGATCTAGATACTGCCAGGGTCACAGGATAATGAGTCAGGACTGCGACTTCCCTTTTGACCTTTCCCCTGAACCTTTCTAGACTTCCTTCCCCAGCCCTAGGAAAGAGCTTTACCAACTAAGGAGAGCCAGTGCTCCTTATCATGGCCCACAGACATACCTAACTGAGCTTCACCTGAAGTCAATACTAGGGGGCTGCAAGTTCTTTCACTCATTTGTTTATTCATCCAGGCACCTCTGTAAGCACTAAGAAAACAAGGTGATTCTAAAAGATTCCTGCCTAAAGTAGCTGACATCCTAGCATCAAAATGGTGTCAGAAAGAAAGGCATCAGTCTTTTCAAATGCAGCCCGGGTGGCTCAAAGATCGATTTTCAGATATACAATCAGTTAAACCGGAGATCTAACCCTCAGATAGAAAAGGCTAGACCCACTAGGAAGGAAGGAAATTTACCAGAACTTACTTTAATAGAATGTGTAGAAGGAACTGTTGCAGAGTTAGCCCCCGAGGTTTTTCTGATCTGTGGTCCCCTTTGCCCATGAGTTTACAGTCACAGAGAGCGGGCAGGGGTGGTGCATCACTTGTCTAGATAAAGTGAGTACTAGGGGATCCCGAAGATAGTTCCTCTGTAATAATTTCTTGCGGGACCAAGGCAGCAAGGAGTACGGTCTCACTGATAGATGAGGACACTGCGGCTCAGAGGGATGGGTGGCCTGCATACAGATTTAGGGACCCAGCCTGCTCTGGATTGCCCAGAGCAGAAACGGGCCCTCAAGCAGGAAGAGACAAAGTCTGACTTACAGAGGAAATAAACCCTGGGGTAGGAGAAAGGCTTTCGGCCCCTCAGTTTCTGGGTCAAGAAGGTCTGGCTGGGCTGGGCTGGCTAGGGTGGGTGGGGCTTCCCTGGCAGGCTTTGGGCTGAGTCCCTCCTACCTGGGCCCCCATTGGGTCAGTGGCTTCTGCCACCCTGCCAGTGAGGGACAAATCGGAAGAGCTGTTGATTTTTCTCCCTTGGCCATTCAGAATCCCTTGGCCACATAAATACTGAGAAAGCCCCTGCTGTCCCCTCACTTCTTCTCTGGACTTGGCCCTGGGCTGTCCTAGGGGTGCTCAGGGCCATGGGGGACCTGTTTATATTCGGGCTGGCCATGTGCATAGGCTATGGCACCTTCAGTGCCTCTGCCTGGTAAGTCCTTGCCCCCACCCCTCACCACCCCCACCCCAAGGGAGCCCTCATTGTCTCAACCCTGCCCACCGTCACATTTTTTTCTCTTTTTGCTAGGTCAGTGAACAATTTCCTGATGACAGGTCCCAAGGTAGGATGGTCTCTGGCTCCTGTGTTAACCCATATAGGTTCCTAAGGGACATTTTAGGGAAAGGAAAAGAGGGCAGTGCCAAGCCCCCTCCCCAGAGGCAGTGCCAGGCCCCCTCCCCAGAGGAACCCATGCTTATTCCTTATTGGAGAGCTAGACCACTTGGCCCCGGCCTGCTCCCCCACCCCAGACGACCTGAGCTGAGCTGGGGGAGTGGGTGCTCACAGTCTTTTTCTCTTTTTCAGGCCTATCTGACCTACACTACCAGTGTAGCCCTGGGCGCCCAGAGTGGCATCGAGGAGTGTAAGTTCCAGTTTGCTTGGGAACGCTGGAACTGCCCTGAAAATGCTCTCCAGCTCTCTACCCACAACAGACTGAGAGGTGGTAAGTGTCTGTCTAAGAGGGTATGTGTGCTCAGAGGTGGGCTTGTAATACATGTGTATGCATATAAGTGTGTATGTATATATGTGTGTGTGTCTGCCTATGCCTCTAAGTGCAGTATAGGTATGTACACAGTATATGTGCTTAGTAAATGAAAAAATTACCAGTGATCCGCTGACCTGCCACTTCCTTGCTATGTGACCTGAGTGAGTTATTTCCCCTCTCTCAATTCCAGTTTTGTCATTTGATCATGAAGTCTAGCTCTGGTATCATAAAGATTGGATCAAGTAGATACAAAGGTATCTCTATACAAATGTAAGATATTACCATATTTTATGAATGCATGCCTATATTTATATACACTTACCTTGCACTGATTTTCATGAAATAAAAATGGAGAAAGGGCCGTGTTAGCAGTACCTGAGAGAGTCTCCCATCTGCCCAGCTGTCAGAATCCCCCAAAAAGAAAAGCTGAGTGATCACACTGAGCTGTCCCTGTGGGATGTGTGTGTGTGTGTGTGTGTGTGTACATGTGTACTCATGCAGCTGTTTGTACCTCTAAGCAGTAGTTTTCATAAAAATTGTTTATGTAGAAACAATAGAGAGTTTCTAGAGAAGAGTTGGAAGCAGGGAGTAGAGGGGCTGGAGCAGAAAAAGTATCATGCTGTGGGACATACAGACACAGTATAGAATAGGGAGCATGTAGAAATGAAATGTGACAATGTTCCTAAAGAGTTGAGTAAAGTTCAAGAGCTCAGTAGGTGGTAGCCCTGATCATTATTATCGCGTGGCTCCAGCTTCATGGCCAGAGTGACAAAAAGAACGAAAATCATCATCAGTGGCCAGTGGACAGAGAGGGCTCTTGGCTGGACTGCTGGGGAGCAGAAGCCCAGTCCCAGCACCACAACCAGTGAGGAAGTGATCTCGGCTGCATCACTCTATATCTCTGGGTCGTACTTTCCCCCTTTGTAGCCTGGGGATACTCATTCCTGCCTGGATAAATAAGGACCCAGGGGAGACAGACATTATTTTCTTCATAGAAGAGCGTTCTCTTAAACCTAAAGGGGGCAGGAGGTAGAGGAGCGAAACAGCATTGTTTTTCCAAAGCCTATGCATTCGGTCATCAAGGTCCAAGTTTCCAGTCCCCTTTTTCTCTCCGAAGCCACCAGGGAGACTTCCTTCATTCATGCTATCAGCTCTGCTGGAGTCATGTACACCATCACCAAGAATTGTAGCATGGGAGATTTTGAAAACTGTGGTTGTGATGAATCAAAAAATGGAAAAACAGGTGTGTTGGGATCTCTGATGGGGCTGGGAGGAGGTGAGGGGCTGCAGAGCTCAGCGCAGACCAGAGTCATTCAGGGAAGGCTGAGAAATACAGTTCTTCAAACCCCTAGACTCCAGAAGCTCCTTGTTTTGTGGAAGCTCAAGGACCTGGACTCCTCTGAGAGTTGAGCCTAGGTCCATGAGTCCAGGGTCTAGCAAGTGAGCCCTGAGCTCCAAAACTAATGAGGACTCTAGGATTGAGGAGGCTAAAGAGAGTAGGAAGCCAATCCTGGTGTTTCAAGCTTGGAATGGTTGTCTGTAATCCATAGCTAGTTGTGGGCCAGCTAAGAGACTTAGACAGATTTATCACTAAATGTGGAAGAAGGTGACTCTATAACAAAATTATTGTAGACTAACAGAACAGAATCCCAGAATGTCTGAGCTGCTCTGAACCTCTGAGATCATCTAGTCCAGACCCAGCATTCCTACCTTTACTATAGGGGAGAAACTAAAGGCTAGAGCTGGGAAATGCCTGAAAGGTGGGCAGTTGACTATGGGATCAGGACTTATCCCACCCACCCCCATCACCTCCATATCTCTGTCTCACTTTCAGCTATGGCTTTACAAACTCCTAGGGTTCCTGGGGTTGGTTTGGCTCAGTCGGCCATAATGACCATGACTCTTTCTCTGGGACTGAGCAGGTTGCATATACAGAGCTTATTCTTTCCTTATTGTGTAGGAGGCCACGGCTGGATCTGGGGAGGCTGCAGCGACAATGTGGAATTTGGGGAAAGGATCTCTAAACTCTTTGTGGACAGTCTGGAGAAGGGGAAAGATGCCAGAGCCCTGATGAATCTTCACAACAACAGGGCAGGCAGGCTGGTGGGTATCAGAGCTGGCCAGTGAGCCATCAGGCTCAGCATGGGTATCAGTCTCACATCTACACAGGCCTTCTCCACTTACCAGGAGCTCTCTCATACCACATGTTTCACCCTCACACTACCCAGCAGGACCAGGGTTACCTCCATTCTCTGGATAATGAAGCCAGTTAAGTCTGAGCCAAGTGGCTTTTCCAAACAACACAACTGCAAAGCATCAGAACCAAGCAATGAATGCAAACCTTGGAGCTCCCTCGTCACTAAACCCTTTGCTCAGGCCCCTCCACAGGCTGGCTTGGGAGAACACAGACCAATGCAGTATCAAGGCCTTCATTCCTTCCATGACTTAAAGTTTTAATTACTTCAACTGCATCTCTGAGAAATTAACTGGACTCTATTGTACAGTCTTATGTCGTAAGGTCTGTCTAGACTATCAGGGGTTGGAACTGATCTGGGCTCCTTTGAAGGGTCTATTCTTTCCCCAGGGTTACAAACCATCTCCAGGCTTTTGTTGGGTAGCAGTTTCCAGGGCATTCTGAACTCAAATTGGGAAAAATGCTACACTCAGAGCCAAAATCATAGAAATTTTCCTGTGACCTGGATGTCCTGGTTGGAAGGGTAGGGGGGAGAGGTATTCAAGGCAGTTACAACCACTGGTTACCTTGGGATTGGGGGTTCAGATCTGAGGAGTTTCCTTCCCTCTGGGAGAGGGCTTAGAGGACAAACCCAAACCACCACAAATACCCCAGCCCCCAGCTTCAAGACAAAAACAGCAACAATGATCTTATTTTCCTTTATACTTTACAAAGCACTTTCTTGATCATTATTTTATATGACTATTATTTTCATTGGCCATATAGAGAAAAAACCCATGTGTGATGGAGTGGGGCCTAGAACTTAGGTCTCCCAACCCCAGCCACCTCTCAGCCTTGCCTGGCTTCATCAGAATCACCCAGGAGAGCTCTAAAGTTACCCGTACCAAGGCCCTTAACCTCCTGCACATCTAGTTGGGGATATCAGAGGCAGGGCCTGGGAATGAATATTTTCATGAGCTTGCCTGATGGTTCTTATGCTCCTCTGAAGCTAATAAGCACAACTCTAAAATATTCCGTTTAATTGCCAGCCCATTCTCTCTCTCTCCCCGAAGGCAGTGAGAGCCACCATGAAGAGGACCTGCAAATGTCACGGCATCTCGGGGAGCTGCAGCATTCAGACGTGCTGGCTGCAGCTGGCTGACTTCCGGGAAATGGGCGACTACCTAAAGACCAAGTATGACCAGGCGCTGAAAATTGAGATGGATAAGCGGCAGCCAAGGTCTGGTAACAGCGCTGAGGGCCACTGGGCGCCCACCAATGCCTTCCTTCCCAGCGCAGAAGCTGAGCTGATCTTCCTGGAGGAGTCACCAGACTACTGTACCCGCAATTCCAGCCTGGGCGTCCATGGCACAGAGGGTCGTGAGTGCCTGCAGAGCAGTCACACCCCTTCCAGGTGGGAACAACACAGCTGCGGTCGCCTGTGCACCGAGTGTGGCCTGCAGGTAGAAGAGAGGAGGACGGAGGCCGTCAGTAGCTGTAACTGCAAATTCCAGTGGTGCTGCACAGTCAAGTGTGACAAGTGTCGGCACGTGGTGAACAAGTACTACTGCACGCGCCTCCGGGGCAAGGGCAGCGCCCGGTATCACCCACGAAAACTCACTTGCTCAGTTGCATGAGGACGGAGAAAGTAGATCAGAAAACAATGAGAAAATCACAGGGTTGGCCTACAGTCTTCATGATCTCTGATGTAAATGGGGAAATGGAGGCCCAAGATTATGCAGCACGCAAAAAAGAAAAAAGCCAAAATCAGAACAAAGGGGAATGAACTCCAACCCAAACCTACAGCTCCCCACTCTTCTCGTATGCAGCCCTTCCTCTAATCGTTCCTCTTGAGTCCCTGAGGGAAAATTATCTTGTCCAGCCAGGCTCCTTCAAAGAATAAGCCTCCTATGGAACCTGGTTGCCCACTGAAACCGAATTTAAACCTTGGACTCAAACTGAATTAAGACTTTTAATTAAAAAGATTCCCCCCAGATAACACCAAACAGATATTCATAGAAGAATTTAGAATTCTTTTGGATGCATGTGTCCGAGGGCTGCCTGACCCATGTCAGCTTGTACACATGCGGTCAGAACTTTAGATACTGAATCCTGCTTGGTTGGCCTGGAAAGGAACCTACAGGATTCCTCTTCCCACCGCAAATCTGAGAGTCATAAGGCCTGAGAAACAGAGCAAAGTTTCTGTACGATTACACAACAGGGCAAAGAAAATCTTAAAAGTCTCCTCCACAAATTGCAGTGGGAAAGATTTAGCCCTCAAATAAATAACCTCAATGTGTCCCACCTGCCAAGAATAAAAATTCTAATAAAAATCTAAGAGGCAAGCAAGGAAAGAAAGCCAGCTCTTTCATATCAACTAGTGAGTTTTATATTCCTGTGTTTCTATGTTTTTATGTCTGACTCGTGACTGAAAATTTTTTAATTGAAGCTATGAGCTATTTGTGTCTGTCAGTATGTTTGATGTATATTTTCCTACCTCCAAATGGTAATACCAAATTAACATAAAAATCCTTAAAAGAGCTCTATTCACATTACGTAAAAATAAATAAGTGCTTATATGTAAATTAATACTTCTAAAGTCCCAGAAATTAAGAAAACTGAATATTCTAATACTTCCAATGTAAAAAGAGCATTTGTAGAACTAAATCCAAATGTTTTAAAAATCCAAGTGCACAAAATCTAGGTAAACCTTTGGTAAACAGGGCTAAGTTTAAATACTGTTAGTTAAATAAAAACAGCTATGTCTTCTGAGGTGTCAATGTTAAGTACAATGCAAACATACAATTTTAGTCTACTTGAGAATGTTCTTCCTAAATTTATATAGATTTACTAACCAAGTAAACTAGCAACTAGCGTAATAACTACTAGATGTTTAAAATGATGAAAAATGTAAAGCTGTGTTTAAATTATTATCCTGACAAACTTTATTTCAAGGGTTATTGTGTTTTATAGGATGACAGCTTCCAAGAACTTTTTGGGAACTTAAATGTGTAAGGTATATAACAGGAAGTGTTAAGGAAAAAGAGTAGTTTTGTCCTATCATAAATTGACTGGGTATTACAGAATGAGAAACAGGAAAGTGTAGGATAAAACCTAAATGGATATAAAGAATTGTTGAATGTTTGTGGAAATAAATTTTATTTTTCCTGATCAACACTGACTAAGATTTAATAGGCCTATTTATAAGGTTTTTTGAAGCGCTTTCCTACCAAGCAGTATATTAATACAAAACTGGAATTTGTTTTTTTCTCTATTAAAATGATGAAATTTTCATAGAACATTGACCTGCTCTTAGTGAGAGGTTATAAAAGTTTTTTTCATAACCATCTGAGTAATCTGCCTAAAAGGTAAAGATGCTATGTCATATCAGAATAATATCCTCATTGATATTTATAGACCTTATCATTCTTTATTGTTTAAGAGAACAAGTTTTCTCACTTTTAAAATAATTGTTTGATTCCTATTTTTTATAATCATGTTATTTCCTACATTTACTTTTAAAATCTTTCATTGTCCCTTTGGTTAAGGAGGTAAACAACTATCGTTTATCAGTAACCCATGAACCTATATAGCCAAATGTTCAAACCTCCTGACAACTTTTAACATCTTACCCCCTCAAAATCAAACCCTAAAAGATATCTTTTTTTATTTCAAACTGTCTTTAGGATTTTCCAGAGGGCCATTAAAAAGTGCAACAAATTTGTTCTTTTACCTATAAAAAGAGAGGTGCTAAAAATAGTTCAGTTCATTTGATATGTTATGAGTTGCATGGGAAAGTGTTGTTAAATTAAAGGAGATTTTTCTAACCTGCTGTTAAATTTTTATATTGTTACTCATATAAATATTTAGAGATTATATATATTTCTAGAGATTTGACAGTATTCTCACTGTCCATGATGTGTCCTGATACTTATCTGCATAATATTTGGCAACAGTAGAGTGTTATTGATCATAATTTTAGATATTCTTAAAGAAAATATTGCATGCCAAAAAACCGAGCAAATTTCCTTGTCAGTACATTGTTTTACTCTGATGCTTCTCTGAAAATGCTTGCATTTAGCTACAGGTCAAAGCTTCATCTTCAGCAAAAATAAAAAGTGGGGGTGGTTGGGGATTTTAAACAAAACAAGGTAAGTATATAAATCATGTTCCACCTGTCAATTAACATAACCCTGGAAAAAGTACAAAGAAGGGGCAGGGTCAAATACTTCAGCCAACAGGGCCCTTTTGGACATCTTCAAATGGGCTTTTTATACAGCTTCCCCCTTCATATGAATATGTCCTTGTTATCATATGTCTAATTTTCTGGGCAGATAGAGGTTTTTCACAAAACCTCAAAGTAGCTAAAAAAAACTATTAGACTTTTTTTTCTCCATCTGGGGAATTCCTGCTATTCTCTCAAACAAGAGGGGCTCCCAGTTTACTGGAACTGTAATCAAAGAATTTTGCAAGGTCTTAGCTACCAACCAAATGCTTCTCTGTCCCTACCTTCTTCATTTGTCAGGAAAGGTAGAAAGAACAAATGTTCAGAACTCAAGAACAGTAAGATAATGAATCTGTGTTGTTTTAAGCCATGAGGTTTGTGGTAATTTTTTACAGCAGCGATAGAAAACAAATACAACGTAGTAATGCAAATAGTAGCTTAAATTTTACAATTCAATGTAATATGATCAGTGTAAACAATAAACAGAACTACAGTTTTGTTTTGCTTTTTAAAAAAGCACAAATGGTATTTAAAACTTAAATTAGCTAAAATATTTTAATCTCTCTCTCTACCTTGGCCTAGAGTTCTTCCTTTAGATTTGACGGTCATAAGATCTAGCCTGTTACAAAAACACTGGCTAACCTCCTATGAAATTATATTGGGGAGAACTTATTTCCTCTAGTTCACCAGACTCCAACTTAAAACAATATGAAATTGTGAATTATTATAAGGGATTAATTGCATTTACCCAGTTCCACCTGTCACAGCTCTAGGCTGCCTTTTCCAAGATTCCTCTACAGTGAACTCTACATGACCTTCAACCCAGAGACTTGATACTCTGGAAGAGATATCAACAAAAGACTGCTTTAGAATCTAGGTGGAAAGGACCTAATCAAGTCTTACTGACCACCACTACAGCAGAAAAACTACAGGGAACTGACCCCTAACGGCATTTGATGTAGGCAGCTTCTACTCAAGATATTAGAGCAGTTAGATGATGCCTAAGAGCACAGCTCAAGATACACCTGAATTTCCTTATCTTACCCCCGTCTCTGCCTTTTTACCATCTGCCTAAATATTCCCTTATATATACTGTACTCCTTAAAAGGCCCAGTTTCCCAATAATACACCATCTTCACCATAATTTTCTTTTATTTACTTTTTATCCTATTTTTGCCCTGGGTACTCCTATCTTGAACACAATTCCTTTGTCCTTCTAGCACACCATACAGCAAGTGAAACCAATGAGAGTAACTGCTGGGTCTGTGCACATCCGCCACTTAGTCCCAAAGCTGGAATTCCTCTAAGTCATCCTCCTTTCACTTGTAGACTTGGCTGTGACAAAAAACATCCGATATACCCAATCTAATCAGACAGATCTCCTTTTAGGAGTGACTCCACACTGCTAAGACGGGTCAGGATGTGGTCTTTCTAACCTAAGGAATGTGGTAGTTTCACTAGAAGCCAGAGAGATAAAAATCACCACCCTGTAGAACATGGTAAATATTCAGCTTCTATGTAGCAAGACACCTTTTATTTTCATGAGCCAGGAGCACACTGTAGAGGCCCGAGCCATTTAGAGATACCAATTTTCTCCAGCCACCCCTAGATTTTAATAATATAAGAACTCATACCATTCAAAGCACAAATTTCTGGTGGGCTGAAGGGTCTGGTAAAGGAAATTATTGGTTAAATGGTATTAAGATCTCAGATAACAATGAAGACAATGATGGTTATGATTCTCCTTTTGGAGTTTATACCCAATTATATCTCACTCCTTGAAGGCAAGACATACCCTTCTTAAGCCCTTCAAGGACATTATTTTCTATGTGAACACAAGACATACAAAGTACTACCCATAAATTATATCAATTTCTGTTATATATGTGAACACAAGACATACAAAGTACTACCCATAAATTATATCAATTTCTGTTACATAGCTTATGCTGTTTCCCAAATGGCTATTTATGATATGCTTCCAAAGGGAGAATTATAAATATGAAGGCTTGTGGTGGTTTGAAACTGTTTGAGCCCCAGAAAAGCATGTTCTTAAAGTTAATCCATTCCTGTGGGTTTGGATCCATTGTAAGTACAATCTTTTGATGGAGTACTTCAGCTAAAGTGTGACCCACTTCATTTCGAATGGGTCTTAATTTTCTTACTGGAGTCCTTTATAAAAGAATGAATTACACAGAGAGAAAGCCAAGGAAGCAAGCTGAAAGCAAGGAAACCCAAAAGAGATGGGAGAGGCGAACAGAAGCTGCCATGTGCCTTGCCATGGGACAGAGAAGTCCAGGATGACCAGTAGCCAATCTTCAGGAAGAAAGCACTGCTTTGATGATGCCTTGATTTGGACATGTTTCTTAGCCTCAAAGCTATAAACCTGTAAGCTAATAAATTTCCATGTTAAAGCCACACATTTCATGGTATCTGCTTTCAGCAGCATAGCAAATTAAAACAGGACTCTTAGGACCTCTTGTCATACTATAAAGACTTGTGAAGAGACTATTGCCAGACTAAGCACAGCTCTAGATCAATCATGGAAAAACCTATAACCCAGGCTAAACTCAGCGATGTTCTGTTCTTATATTGTTCCCCTTGGAGTTGGGACTATCTCTTACATTGGTATTGGAAAGGGTAGCTTTTGAACTAGAGAAACCTATCCCCTGCCTAGGGCAGGCCATCAGCTCACTGGCTGATGAAGTATTGGAACATTGAAAAATGATCCTACAAAACTGATTAGCATTAGACTATATTCTGTCTTCCCAAGGAAGAGTTGAGCGCTAGTGGGCACCTATACTCTGTATTTGTAAATGACAGTCAAGACGAAGCTTACCCAAAAGCAGTGGTAGCAGAAGCTCTTACTAGAGAAGCAACCGAATCAGCTTACATACCTTTCAAATCAGATTGGTCTGAGTTTCTTTCTGGTGGGCTTCTAATGTCATGGGGACCTTGACTCAGAGATGTCCTAACAGGGTCCCTCGTTATCCTCTTCATCAAATTCCTAGTATCTCTTATCCATCTTATCTCTCTACTCTTAAATGCTACTAGGCATCCATAATTCGACAAATGATTACAACGAAGGATACAAAAGCAGCGTGAATCGGACGGTGAAAATCTTGAACATCAGCTAACCTGTGAAATCAGCAGTGAAACACAGGAGACTTTTAGTGGTGAATGAGTGATTAAACATCTTTGGTCAAACTCTTATAATCAAGGGAATAACCAAAAAGGGGGGTGGGTAATAGAGAGAGAGCCCTAGGAACCCCTCAGAGCCAAAACGCCTTTGCCCTAACTCTTTAAATTCCCTCGTTTCCTCTTGCTTATCTTTTGAAATTTGAAATCCTCACCAAGGCAGCTGACCCAGATAGCCAATCAAGCTCTGAGTTTATTACATTTGAACCAACATAAACCTGCCCTAAACCCAACCCTAAGATAGACAAAACTTCGTCCAATCAATAGGAGTCACGCTAGCTTCCTTTATGTTTATAAAAACCATTTACCTGAAGCTACTTCCATTCTTACAAGTAATCTGGCTTCCTCTGTTGCAGCAAAACTTTGATGTCCCAAATAAAATGCTGTAATCTGTACACTTGACTCTGTAAATTTGATTTGAAAGGCAAGATTTGAAAGAAAAAACTATAAATTGTCTTTCAATACACCTGAGCATGCACTTTTGGAAAGTTTTCCCAGCCAGTGCCAGGGAAACCAGGACCCAACACAACCTAACTTCTCCAGCTCATAAACCACCGCTGGAGCCATGGAGAGGCGATGGTGGCAGTAAGTGAATAGGTGGCTACAACCTACCTAGACAAGTTCCCACAAGAAGATTCTCCTCACTGAGAGTTGTGAAATAATGCTGTTTTGTGGTTTCCCCAGATTGAGAACTTAAACTTCATTTTGCAATGAATGACTCAAGAATTATCCAGCTGGGACATTTTATTTCTGCCTTTGAAAACTTAAGATCAGAAAGAGAAAGGAAAACCCTATATCTGTATCCCAGTTATTTACAGGCTAAGGGGGAAAACTGGAAATATCCCACTTCCTGATTTCAATGCTTGACAGATGACAATACTGAGATCCAAGCATTGGTCAATACAAAAACAATCCAGACTCCTAGATTTCAAAGGTGTTATTTTAATGCAACCTAAGCCACTTGGGGAAGAAGGGAGCCCTTTGAACTTGGTTCACATTCAAAGTATGTTTGCTCTCTTAACTTGGGCCTCCTGGGGTGTCTGTACACCAAGGCCTGGGCTTCAGGGCAAGAGACTAGGGGAGTTGTGGATTCTACCTTCCTCATTTACACTTCTACACCTTTCACAGGTAACCTTGTGGGGAGCGAAGGTTTCCTATAAAGACAGCTCTGGGGGTTCAGGCGCTAGTCTTGAGAGTGTACTTTTCCCTCCCGACCCCTCTACCCTCACTCCTGTCTGCATAGGGCACACACCTGCAGGGAGGAATTAGGTCAGATATGTTGAAATAAAGCAAAATGAGTGATCACCAGGGGGAGTACAGGGTGGGGAACTCATTGTTTTAAATTAGAAAACAATTTAAATGTTCAACAGTAAGGTAAACCAGTTAAACCGTGGCTCTTTGATGGAATATTATTTAACCATTAAAATAATATTCTTGAGAAATATTTAATAACATGGAAAACATTCAAGATATAATTAAGTGAACATGGTAGATCTCAAAGCAGCACATTCAGGATGAACCCAATTTTATTTAAAAAATATAAAAATATTTGCCATCGTCTAATACCAAAATACAGTGGGTTTTGTTTTCTTTTTTGTGTTTTTCTGTATTTTCAAATTGTCTAAATAAATAAACATGCCTGTCACCAGAAAGAATAAATGTTATTTCCAAAATTCCAAAAGGGAATAATCAATCCTTTTTTTTTTCCTTTGAGTGAAAAGAAAAGTGAAATGTTCCTCTGGGAAGTTGGCATCTCAGGAGAGAAACTACAAGGAAATAGCTGGTCTCTATTACTTCCGGTGTGTTTAAAACTACCACAGATGCCAGAGACCAGAGAAATCCAAAAAAATGCAGTCCAAGTCAAGGATAGGGAGATTTCTTCTATCATCATCCCTCTGAGAAGGGTAAAAGGTACACTAAAGTTAATGGCAGAGGAAGAAAGAAGTGATGGGTTGGGGAGGGATGGATGGAGTGGGGTGAAAGGGGAAATGGAAGAGATACTCTAAGCCCAAAAATGTGAGGAAATAAGCAGGCAAAGAAAATATTTCCCTGGAGCACAAAGGAAAAAAAATTGCTTCCTGAGATTAAACATCAATAAGTATAGATGCCAAAGTACCAATCAGGAAACATGAGTGGAGATACTGTGCTGGGTGAATTTCTTCCCTTTCTTCCAAACCAAATCTCCATTCAAAGAACCCAGGCATCAGCTGCTTTGATATTGACCCCCAGGACCTTGCTGACATACCCAAATAAGCTTAGGGGGGATTTTCAGAAACAAAACCATCCCTGCTGCCCTATTCAAATGGCCATTCAAGGATAACAAGACTTGTGTTTGCTACATGGGCTTATTTCTATAGTTTTCACTACAGCAATGAGAATTCCATGAAAATTTTGCTTAATGCCCCAAAAGGCATGTAGACCCCTAGTCTTTATGCCTTCCGAGCCTCTCCCATCCTCATCCATCTTCCCCTATGGCAATCAATCACATCAACCAATCTTCCCACATGGGCCCTGGACCAGAAACTAAAGGAATTTAGATTTCTCTACATCCATCACCTTTCTGTCAGGGCTTCATTCCAAGGCATTACAGCGTCATTCAGATTCATTAGTTACAACTCCACACCCCTTTCCTCTTGGTCCTTCCATAGCAGGCTGGCTATCATTAAGGTGGCAGAACAATAAAACCTCCATGTTTCATAGGTTTAGGGTCCAAGAGAGGCAGAGTGGCCACAGTCTGATAGTGGATATTGAAAATCTGCTGAAAAGGCAATCGGCTCAATATGAAATCTATCCATGAGCCCCGCTCATTCCCATATTTCAGTAAGTCCAGGCATCGCATCATCTCATCTGAAGAATAGAAGCCTGTATTCCCTCAGTTTAGATTTAATAGGAAAATATAGTTACGCTGCCTAGGCCCCTATGAAGCTTTTTGCTTCCCCTCCTCCTCCACTTTTTCCTTCCCACATGACCTTTGATGTGGGCAGAATTAGGGACTCCTATAAAAACTTCTGCGACCTGTTCCCAGAGTTTCCTATGGTCTCCAGCCCATCTCTTCTCGTGCTAGTAGGTGATCATAGTGGTAAGAGGAGTTAAAGTGGAAAGGAAATAATTGAGTACTTAATGTGTCAGGTGCCGAATATACATTATCTCCTTCAATCCTCAGAACAATCTTCTTATTACTAAGATTAAACATGGAGAGATAGACTTAAACTCACACCTATACCTCATGAATACATCCTTTTTTCTTTTACCACTTACTCTGGGAAAGCAATTCCTAGCGACATTCTTTATCACCAGGAAAGCTTTGTAGAATGACTGTCATTCATATGCAGTGAAAGGTGTCCTTTCCCTCCCTCTTCTGTAAGGACAGTCACATTTCTCCGACCTTCTCCCTAGTGAAGAAACCTAACTTTTGACTTGTTAAGGCCCTCCTTAGAATGACAAAGCAGAGAGCCTGTCTCCTGCTGACTTGGAAGGATAGAATCCTGGTTCTCTGGGGAGTACTAGAAAAAAAATGGCTAACCATTATGGTCTACATTTGAGGTCAAAGTTTCAGGAGGAAATGTCAAAGGAGGGGTGTTTATTTGGGGGGAAAGAGGAAGGCAAAACAAAGCCCAGAGAAAGACTGCTTAATTTCTATTCCCAAATTTAAAAATGACTCACAATCCCATTGATGATAAAGATGCTCAGGTTGGGGATAATGAAGTGACAGCAAGGCCCAAAGCAGAGGCTTTAAGGAAAGGTTAAAGACCTTTGGATCAGAATAGAGCTCTAAAGCACCTAATCCTACTGTATTCCTTATCATGGGAGGTAAACTGGGCCTAAAGAAGGAAAGTGACCTGCCCCGAATCACTGAATGAGATAGCAGAGAGGATGAAACTAGGCTCCAGTGCCCTGGACACTCTCCACGGCTGTGCTCTGCTCACTCAGCCAGGATGCCCTTCTGAGGGAAGGAGAGCAAGTCATCAGGAAAGGGATGTGTGAGGGAATTAGGCCTCAGATGGTGTTTGGTAAGCAGGAAGTAGGGAGGATATGGTAAGATAAGGGGGATGTGAAGAGGCACATGGGTGGGAAAGGGGAATACCTGGTATTGTACAAGGTGCCCAAACTCCCATATTCCTCTCAGACTCTCAGGTCCCCATCGGGGTCTATGATGGGACTTAGTGACCTTGAGAAGATCCTCTGTCATTTCTTAGCCAGGAACTTCTTGCAATCTAGTTAATAGATCACTTGATCGAGCCACCTCCTTCTTAACAAAAGAGTTCCTAATCCAAGACCAAAGGAACAGGGGTACATTGTATACCCAGTTTCACAAGGCTGTCAGGGCAACCCCTACCAGGGACAAACTGTTAACCAGGAAGTTTGTTGCATGTCCACCCTGAACCATCACTGCCATAATCTTAAGTGTGTCAAAATTTCTATGAACTCTCATTATGGATCCAAGGTCTTCAAATACTCCTTTTCTCTAAGCTAATTCACTCCAGTATTTCACTAGTTCTTTCTTATATTCCTTTTCCTAGACTGTCTTCAAATGGGCTGACTTTGGATTTCTGTGAGGAGGAGTTAGAGGGATGTGAGCCAGATACCCTTCTCAAGCCCCGACCTTCATCATCTGCCACCTCCTTACTCTTCCATGTCTGAAGAATTATTCTTGGCTTCACAGAGTTCTGAAATGCCCCTGTTTGTATTTCTCCATAGCCCAAGTTCATTTCTAATCCCCTCAGTCTCAACCAAGTAGCCTTGATTCCATGCATTTGAATTAGCTCAGCTGGGACTGAGCCAAGAAAGTGGTCTCAATTGTCAAGGTCAAGGTCTCCCAGTCCAGGGGGCTTGCCATTGGGGGGTGGGGGTTGGGGTAGCAAGAGCACGAAAGTAACAACCAGGACACGTAATCCCATGACTCACAAGTGGGCACCTGAGGTCAGAATATTACTCTTGCTTCTCAACTGCTATTAACTCTGACCCTTATTTAGAGACGTCTGGTCTAGCTCTGCTTTATCTGTCAGGTTCTGCCTTGGCCTGGGGCCTTGTTCCCTCTTTTGGAACCTGGCTATACCCCAACTTCAAGCTCCCTCCAGACTTCTATATTCTCTGTCTTGTCCCAGAAACAGCCTGCTCCAAAACCTCTTTCCTGTCTGGGGTATTCAACTTTATCCTATTCTAGATCTTCCACTGATGGCTCCTTGCTGTGTTCATTAAAAACTGTTGCTACATCCCCACATTGACCCCAACTCTTCAACTGGTCCTTTATCCTCTTTCTAATTTTACTTGCTTGCCTACTCCAGGTTGGACTATAGTCAGTAACTTTACTACTACTGAAGAGTTCTTCACCCTTCCAACCACCCATTAAGGCTAGCTTGATATTTTCTAACCTAAAGTCACCTTAAACATTGTTTTCCCTCTCTTGCCTCCTCTGGAACTTCCCTTCCAAAAGTTCCCCATAATCTATAACTTTCTGTTTTAGTTTGCTAAAGCTGATGAAATGCAATATACCAGAAAAGGTTGGCTTTTACAATGGGGATTTATTAACTTACAGGTTTACAATTCTAAGGTCGTGGAAATGTCCAAATCAAGGCATCATTAGGACAATACCTTCTTCCTGAAGAAAGGCTGCTGGCAATGCAGGACACCTCTGTTCACATGGAAAGGCACATGGTGATGCATGGTGGTCTTTCTTTTCTCTCCTGGGTTTTGTTGCTTCCAGCTTCCAGCTTTCGTAGCCGCCTTTCTGGACTTCTGTGGATTTCTCTCTTTTAGCTTCTGTTTCTCTTAGTTTCTCTGGGGCCTTATAAAGAGGATAAAAAAGATACTCCGGTAAGAGGGTTGAGCCCCACACTGAAGCACACCCCAACTGAAATAATCTATTCAAAAGGTCTTGTCCACAATAGGCCTACACCCACAGGAAAGGATTAAAAGAACATGATCTATTCTGGGATACAAACAGCTTCAAACCATCACACCTTCTCTTCTGGCATGAGCCACTCTGCCTTCAGATGTACAAAGGTCTCACCTACAAAAAGGGGGGAAAAAAACCTCTCCTCCTGTCCTTTCTCTCATGTCCTTTCAAACCCATGCCCTGCTTCTTTTACCACCTAATCTCTTAAGTATAGAACCTATAATCAAGACTCTAATTTCCTTACACACTTTAATTTCTGGTCTTCTGTATCCTCCTCCTTCTAGCTCATAGAAATTGTTCTAATTCATCAATAACCAATGACTACAAAATCTTCCTGCCTTTGTGACAATTCCTTTTGGCTGCTCTTCTTCCTGATCGCTTAAAATGAGCTTCCCTTTAAGGTTCAAGTTAGGGCACACTTTCTTTTTGGCTCTCACCCTTGGAGAACTTATCTATTCTCAAATTATAGTTTTATATTTCTCCCACTGACTCCTAAATAGCCACCTCTGTGCAAGCTCTAGGCACTATAGCATTGATGTTTGGCCATTTCTACTTGGGTGTGAGGACTGATTTCCTCTTAGGACTTCCCTGTTCCCAATAATGGTCTGATGAAACTTTGAGTGACCGAAGCTTAATCTTCTAAATCATCCTTGACTTCTCCCTCTGCTCAACTTTCCATATTTAGACATCTTCCTTTGGTTTGTCTTGCAAATCTATCCCCTCCTTTCTGCTACCTTTGTCTTCATTCTGGGTCAATGTTATTTTACCTTGTATCTGAATTTTGCACCTACCCAATAATTGATCTTCTGCCTTTCCACTCTCTACCTACCACAAATGCTACCATATTTATATTAATAATACAGCACATTCAATTCATCATCCATTTGATTAAAAAATTTTTGTAACGTCATAGAGAGTAAAATCCCAATTCTTCAGCCTGGCATTTCAAGTCCCTAAACATATACTACCCTATAAGAGACCTTTTTCATTTCTGTCACTTTTATGAGTAATATATGAATGCGTTCTCATAAAAATTCAAACAATTCAAAAGTAAATAAGCCCAAACGTGAAATAATAGCCTTCATCCACTTCCTCCCCAGCCCACTGGCCTTCCTACCTCAGCCACAATAGGGCTGAGAAGTCTTCCTATTGGAGATAGGGCCATGTTACCCTTCTTGAAGCCCTCTGCAAACCCGTCACAGACTCTGTGTATGGTGAGTGGTTAGTGCTCGCCTATTAAATTGAATTTGCCTAATGATACCTCTCTGTGAGTGTATAGGTCATAAAATCTCAAAGCTAGAGGAGATCTTAGAAGTCATCTCCTACAATCCCCTCACCTTGCAAAAGAGGGAAAGCAATATGCTCAAGGTCATGTGGCTAGTTAGTGATCATGTTGAGGCTCCTGATTCCAAGTTCAAGTACCTCTAGTTCCTCTGCTTTGGACCAACCAGCTTGTTAGTGACTCAGAAAGGTAACTGATGGGGGATGAGGTGAATGTTCTAGGTGATATTAAAAGAAATAATAAAGAAGAAAAGAAAGCGAAGAATATATGAGGTTCCCAAGCACATCAATATCACTTAACCCCAAGGCAAAGGAAAGGTCCAGCCCACTGAGTGGCTGGCAGTGTCATTTATGGACATAGGCAAAACAAGAGGACCAGGTTGAGGCTAATGGGAAGATGGGAATCAAGAGTTCCATTTTAACATGTTAACTTTGGAATTTGAGACATTCGAGTAGAGATGTCAAGCAGGCTATTAAGTTTGGAAAATCTGGCTCAGTAAGTTAGAGAAGTTTGAGCTGGAGATGCAAATGTGGGAGTCCTCAATATAGAGATAGCGTCTGAAGTCATCGGAGTAAATGAGATCAGAATGAAGAGTAGGAAGTAGAGGGAAGAGAGCACAGATCCACATCCTAAGAGTCACCACATCTCCTCCACTGATGTTCACAAGTGTCCTACAAGGAAGCTAAGCATTGACCCTCTTTCTGATTCTGGAAAGAGATAGGTACAAACTTGCTAGCAACAAAGGGTGCTAGAAGGGGGAACAAATGAGATAACCTTTGTGGGGGGCCTCCATCAATTTATTCATTCACTGAATGCCTTCTAGGGTCAGAGAAGATGGTAGGTTCTAGGGACATAAAAATGAAGGCACATAGTCCCTCCAAAGCAAGAAAGAAAGCACACTCGTGCCCATATCAATGTGGTGTCGTAACCATTCTAACAGAGGTGCGTCCAGGGGCAATAGGGATAGGGATGAAAGTATTGAGGTCTGCCTGGCTCAGAAAGGAGGCACAGCTCGCCCAAGCAGTGAAAAGAGGTGACACTTTCAAGGATGCTCTGAGGACAGAATGGCTTTTCCTACCTTTGTTTGTTTGTCTCTGTTTTTGGTTTTGTTTTCAAATAAATCTTGTGCTTCCTAGAATAAAGGTAAAATCAGGACAGGTTGATGAGGGCAAAAAGGAGGCTTCCTGTTCTCTGATCACTGACGATAGAGAACAATCCTTTCCAATGAGCCTTAATCAATCAGGTGTGGGCTGTTGTGGGGGTGGGAGCTAGAGGAAAAAGTGGAAGAAGAGAGTGGTTTATTGCTGTTCACAAGAAAAGCAATAAAATACTTTGCCCTGAGCTGCATGAGGGTCATAATCTGTATGATAAGCTATCATTTAACATGAGGAGGAAATTGAAGTTTCATTTCCTGGCCTTTGTGGCACCCCTTGAATTGGGTTGATGACACCATTCAGTCAATCAGCATGAGGCCTGCCTTACTAATTTTGTTTTGCAAAACAAAGCCAGTCACGGTCAAACTCGGTTGGTCAATTCCATAGATTAACATGAGGCCCCAGGAAAACCAGGCAGCTGGGGTACCTGGCTGGGAAATGATGGGTTAATCCCAGGCAAGGCAGACAGGGACCGTCATCAGGTCTTTCAGGCCCCCGGCACCCTCCCATTCCCCACCCTTTCAAGAGCTTCCCACACTTGCCAGTGTCCTGGGGTTGACTCTAAATTATCTCCAGAGTTTGAATAACAGAGCCAGGCTCAGTATATGGATGCATTTCCTCACGGGGTCATATCACCCTCAGTCTCAGCCTGATTTCCTTCAACCCAAACTGGGTAACACCATGTAGTAGAAAGTGACCAGCCTGAAATGTTATCTGAACACAGGCTAGCAATGAACGACAATGATACATAATTTCTTTCAAATTCTGGGCTCCGATAGGAACGTAACTCACACAACACAAAGAAAATAGTGAGGATAAAATATTAAAGTTTTACTGGACAGCCAGGGAGGGCATTTCTTGTTGCCTCTATGGCTAAGATTTTAAAGGAGAATTATTGATTCTCTTAGAAGCCAATAGAAGCCCATTTCTGATTCCTCTCCACGTCAAAAGTTGCTGAAAAAAGGAGGCCACTTTAAAATAGATCACAATCTGGAGCTCTTCAAAGTTCCCAGTTAGCTGAGATAAATTCCTTTGTCTCTGTCTTTCTGAATTCAGATGTTTCTGATGAAAAAGAATCAACTTTCTTGTCTTGCTAGGTCCAATAAGACACAAAGACTATCAAAGAGCCAAGGAATTTGCACGTGATGAGGCGGCCTGAATGTTAAAGAGGGTCATGTTCCAAAAGGAGATTAAGGTCAAGTTTAATTTTAATTTTAGTTCCCTGAGGGTTGTCTTGCATTTTTCCAAAAGGCTTCGTTACTGCAATCTAATGTGACTATTGATATAATTTAATTTTTAGGAAATCATAAGAGGCAATTTGGTATTGTGGGAAATTGCTACTTGATTTTGCCATAGATTTGATTAAAATGCCATGAAAATAATTTTCTGAGCTTCAAAATCTTTATTATAAAAAAGGGAGGGCAGGCCACGGGGGCTCAGCAGGCAGAGTTCTTGCCTGCTATGCTGGCAACCTGGGTTGGATTCCTGATTTGCCTGCCCATGTGGAAAAAAAAACTGGGAGGATGAGGGGTGCAAGGGTAGTTCAGTGGTAGAATTCTTACCCACCATGTGGGAGACCAGGGTTCAATTCCCGGCCCATGCACCTCCAAAAAATAATAATAATAATTCAACAAACAGCGCTTCAATACTGGGATACTCAGGTGGAAAAAGAATGAAATGTGACCCCCACCATACAGCATACAAAAAAAAAAAAAAGGGAGAATGGATTAAATTGTGTTAGATATTCACAAAAGTTTTTTCAAACTCTAAAATTCTGTCCTAAAAGCCTCTATATTTCTCTCTCTTGGTCTTCATATGATGCCCCTTGTCAATTCCCATATAGAATAAACGAGATTATTACTGCTATCTAGAACAGTTTCTAGACAGATGTTCTTGATGCACAGATATCTATGGTTAGATTTTACTGTTTTGAATTTTGTACAGAAAGAAGTTTATTTGCATATTGTTTTTTAAAGAGTTTACTATTAAATTAGTAACACAAATAAGATTGCAGGTGAGAACTTTTTACTGCTTTAGGACATTTTTCAAGGGCTGCTTCTCAAGGGGCTATATGGCATAATAAGGGGCACTCTGGATGCAAGCCTAGAGCCTGAATCTAGGGGAGGGTCAGACTTTAGCTTGATGTGCCACCTAGGGTGTGTCTACTAGCACCCCCGAGCCCTGTTTGCTTCAACTGTGAATGGAAGGGTTGGGCTAGATAGTTTAAAATTAATTTGCAGGGCTGATTTTTTTTTTTAAGGCAGATACAAGTAAGTAGCAGTTCAGGTAAATAGAGGCACCAGTGCCTTTAATAAAGAGATGGGTGAAAAGGAGGCACTTTCTGAGTGATGAAGGAAGAGAACTTGTAACTGTTCAACACAAAAAGCAGTAGAATAAACTGAGTAAAACCTCAGGTTCCACTACACTGAATTATGTACAATAAATCCGCTAAACAAAAGAACTTGGTTTGCACAGAACGCTTAGTAGGGTCTGTGGGAGAAACAAGAAGTTTCCCATGTCTGTGAAAAAGCACCACGAAGTAGTAGAAAGGCTTTAGAGCCAAACAAATTGAGTTTACCTTAGGATTTTTGTGAGAATTAAATAAGATAACATAAGTGAAAGTACCTAGCACAGTGCTTGGCACATGCTTTGGTTTGCTGAAGCTGATCAAACCCAATATATCAGAAATTTGTGGCTTTTACAATGGGGATTTAGTAATTGACAATTTACCGTTTTTAGGCTGTGAAAATGTCCAACTAAAGACATCAGCAGGACAATACCTGGACTCAAAGACAGGCTGCTGGCATCTAGGACACTTCTGTTCACATGGCCAGATCTGCTGGTGCTTCTCTTCCAGGTTTTGTGCTTTCAGCTTCTGGCTTCAGTAGCTTTCTCTCTCAGCTCCCGAGGTGCTCCTCTGAATTCACCTCTTAGTTTCTGTATGTGTTTTATCCTCTTATAAAGGACTTCAACAAGAGAGATCAAGAACCACCCTGAATGTGGCAGGTCACATCTCAGTTGAAATAAACCAATCCAAAGGTCCCACCCACAATAGATCTACACCCACAGGATTAAGAGAGCATGGCTTTTTCTGGGGTAAATAGCTTCAAACTACCACAGCATATAATAGGTAACAATAGCTAGTAATCCTTCTATTAGTTATGGAAACATAATTCACATATAAATACATAAAAATACTAGAGGCAAATAGCTAACATTGACTGCTTATGCTGGGTTATCAGGTTCTGTTGGCACTTTTACATATATTATTATACTGAATCCTCACAACCCTGTAAGAGATATATTATCAGTACTGCCATTCTGTAGATGAGGAAATGGACATTCAGCGAGATTAAGCAACTTTTCTCACAGTTACTCTTAGGAAGTCATGGAGTTTTGGTACAAAACTTCTCTGCCACTTCCAAAGGCCAAATGCTAAGCCATTATACCACACTGCCCACTACATTATGTCGAGGGAGTACATTATTAAGTCCAGATAAATCAGCAATTAAACACGAGTCGTTCACAGGCACAAGAGACAAGCATGCATTAAAAAAAATCATAGGTGTGAGGTGGTATTTGGGAACTCTGTACTTTCTGTATAAACCTACAACTGCTTCAAAAAATAAAGCATGTTCAACAGAGAGAGAGAGAGAGGAAAAAAATACATAGAAAATTATCTTCTAGGCGAGGAGTTGTTCACCTAGAGAAGAGTGGCAGGAGGGTCTTTCGGTGTCTGATGACAGGAAGGGGCGAGGAGAAGAATGGCATTAGTGTAGCTAGGAATGAGCCAGGTCAGCAAATAGACCATTCTCCCTATATCAGATTCCATAAAGGCAGGTTCTGAGGAGATAAGGTTGAAAAGATAAGCAACGGCCAGTTAGAGGAAGCCTGAATGCCAGACTAAAAAATCTGAAAATTTTTTCCACCATATCAGGTACACCCTAGATGCTCAATAAGTCTGTTGACTGAGGATCAAAAAGCAGAGAGACTATATTCAAACCAAATTCCTCAACAGAGCTAGAAAACCCTCTCTTTTTGATAGAGACAGTACCCCTTCAACTTGAGTCCTCTGGCCAATTGAAGCAACAACAAATCATTGTAGCAAACGTTTTTAACTTCCCCTTTCTGTCACATGCTTCGTAACTTCACAGTAGCTTATATGGAGTTGAGGGGTATTCCAAACCCACTGATAAAAATGAAGGGGAAAGATAAAGATGGGAGCAGGAAAAAAGATGTAGAGACCAAAGAGAATAGAGCCATGGAGAGGGAGAACAGAAAAGCACTATAAAAAGATACGAGGGCATAGAAACCAGTGAAAAGCCAGCCCCAGGTGGCTTAGGAGAGCCTGGGCCAGGCTTCCGAGCTCAGTCAGTCCTGAACAGCCCAGAGAGGAGGGCATGTAGGGGCGCCCAGAACCCAGAGGATTCTGTATCCACATGAATCCACATGGATCCCCTAATATAATAGCACATATTTACTTGATTTAGGGTAAGTATTGTATTCCTCTCCACAAAGAACACAATGATTTCAGATGTAACATTTTCTCAAACCATCTGTGAGAGACACAAAGGAGCTCATGATGGTTTTCTATTATGTGTTGAAATTGTGGCTCTGAAAGGTGCAAACACACCAAGGTAAAGGCAGACACTAGCCTAGAACTTGGGAGTCTTACTAGATATAGTAATTCATTTTAACTGAGCTTTGAAAGACTGAAGCTGTCTAAAATTCTTCATCCAGGATATTTAGTCTATATCCAGTCATCGGTGGTTGGAAGTTTGGCTTGACTAACTCTTCCCAATCCATTTGCTAAATGATACATTATAAAAGCAAGAAGCACTTATTGCAGACCAACTACCTTGTATTGGTCCTTGTCTAACCATTTCATGGTACAAGGCAGTTTAAACCACTTACAGATGTTAAGGACTCCTAGAAATGCTCTCAGATTGGCAAAACCTAGAAATACAAGACAAAGTCCAGAGAGGTTGTCAATTCTGGCCCCAACGTAAAGGTCACCCAGAAGGATCTTTTACAATCCTAAGTAAGATAAATGTATTAACTCCTGAAATGCTTATTCTTATAAAATAGCCTCATTCTTGCCATCACATAGTTAATTTGTGCAGAAAAGTAACCAGCTCCTAATATATCGCTGAGAATGCTAATGAAGTAAGTTTAGTAAGGCCACTTGAAATTTTTAAAAAACCCTAACTTAAGATATCCAAAATCTGATGATAGTTTAAAGGGACATCTAGAAATTATGGTTTAGATCCACAACGTTGATAGTTTTTCCTTCAAGGGCTTAGCTCCTTTCACTTAAGTTGTCTAATTTATTGCCATAAAGTTGTTCATAATATTCCCTTATTGTCTTTTTAATATCTGTAGGCTCTCCAGAAATTTGATAGATGCTTTGGTAGACCATATGAAGTCATAATTTTTCCAAGGTGCATTCCTCCCTACCTCAGTCAAGAAATGCAAATGAGGCAAGTGGGGGGAAAAAAAAAAGAAAGAAATGTGTGGTTTCTTTTCTATGGTTCTAGTGATGGAGCTGTTGGTCAGATTAGCTGCCCATTTGTCTGCAAGCTGCCTTTTCCTCCCATTCCCAGCTCCCTGCCATCACAGTGCCCCTGCTGGCCAGGAAGCCTGAGGAAGGGGCTCCCTCTGGAGCTGATGTCAGTGGCACTTGGGAAGTGCTGGCAGGGGGTGGGCTATAAAAAACAATTTGGTTTGGGAACAAAAGGTATCAATCACAGCAGTGTCATTGACCCTTGATTTGAATGTGGGGAGAGAACTTTCTTGGTCACTGGAAGCAGGAAAGGAGCAGACATCTTTTTAGTGAGTCATTTCCCCTTTCCAATGGACTGGTCACAGAGTCTAATTAATTTAATAGGAAAGCTAAAGCATCACTGCTCTAGTTTTAGTTATGTCCTTTGGTGAGGTAGGAGAAACCTGTTTCAGAGGCAGCCTCTTTTTGGAATCACCAGAAACCACTGGACTCGACCTTTAAAAGTAAATATCTCTGTGAGAGGTTCTCAAAATCCTGGGAGCTTCTGAGGCTTAATTAACTTTTGGAAAGCAATTATGGATCTTAAATGAAAGACCCAAAGCTATTCTTTCATTTAATAGTGAGAGGACTGAAAAAAAAATTAAGAATCCCCAAAAAAAGCAACTGAAGGCACAGAAATAGCAAAGGAGGAAGTCAAGAATTGGGCCATCTCTGACTCAAAAACCAAAATTTAATCTTATAAAAAGCTAACCACATAGGGTGGGCCACAGTGGCTCAGCAGGCAGAGTTCTCACCTGTCATGCCGGAGACCTGGGTTCAGTTCCTGGTGCCTGCCCATGCAAAAAAAAAAAGCTAACCACATAAAAGAGAAGAGGCAGTATTTCTTAGTCGGGAATTATTTTCCAATATATCTGCAACACTTTCAGATCAAGATGACCCTGATGACCCTTAAGTCAGGCTGTACAATATTCTTTGCCATGGGGTCTCTTCTTAAAGCGTGAGCCCACTCTTTAAAACCCCCCAAACAGAAGTGGAGATGGCAATGGCCAGGTTAGACAGGTACCATATTCACTATTCCTTAAGTACAAAAAGAATGGCAAGAGACCCAAGATGAGGAAAGTTGTAGATGCTGCCCAAATACCTAAAAGATGGAAGAGTATAAACTTCTGTTTAATTACAATTTATAAGATAGCTTTATGCTTTCTTACTTTTTTAGTTGGCTCTCTTCAGTCCTGGAGAAAGGGACTAAATATATTTATAGATCTTGATTAACAAGAATACCACATTATCATTCAGTGAGAGACAGAAATTCATTAAATCGACAGCACTTAATAATGACAAATGTGTGTGTGGTATTTTTGTACCACAGGTTTTATCAGAAGGAAGACTTCTGATTTTTCCTGCTCAGCCTCTGCTACTCTTTTCAGTTCCTGGCTCATGGGAAAAGTGACCTCAACAGTGTCTAAAATTAAATAATCCTATGGCTAACTACATTATTTTTATTTTTATGTGTTTGTCTATTCTAACTCCAAAATAAATCAAATTCATCAACTTTTCTCTATTTTTAATCCCATTAAAAAAAAAAAGGCAGGTCTAGAGACTGGACTTTTTCTGCCATAGATGATCCCGTCTCTTCCATGAGAGAAGGCAATCGTTACCAGACAAAGGCTGTGGACTCTTTTCCCCCAATGCCCTCAGTAACCATTTCTGAGACACCAGGGTTTCAATCACAGCAGCGTCATTGACCCTTGATTTGAATGCGGGGAGAGAACTTTCTTGGTCACTCTGGAAGCAGGAAAGGAGCAGACATCTTCTTAGTCAGTCATTTCCCCTTTCCAATGGACTGGTCACAGAGACTAATTGAAAAGGGTTTCAGAGAGAGAAAGGGTTTATTACTAGGCACGTAGTAGGAGAGCAGATGGCCTAGCGGCCCAAAATCTGTCTCCCCCGAACTGAAGTAATTCTGACCTCTTTATTAGAGAAAAGATGGGCAGGGTTTAGGATAATGAGTACAGTGGCTTCAGAGGATGTAATTAGTAGTGATCTAATTCTTGAGCATGTGCAGATTGATTCCATGCTTGGTCACAGAATGTATGGAAGAAAATGGCAGAATGAGGTATAGGTGACTTGTAGGTTAAAGTCTAAGCTACTGCTTGTGTCAGGCAGGCCCACTTCAGTTAGATTCAGTCTTGGTCATCCAGATAACTTTGGACTCAGAGTGGGTTAGTTCTGGGCTGACCCAAGACCATTCATTAATAAACATTAGGGGCTGTCTTGGGTGATTATAAGACTCTAAAGTTGAACAACTGGATAAATGGGTACAAATGAAGGCTAGTCACAAGGTTTTTACAATCACAGGGCATAAGAGAAAGGCTATTCAATCATTATCAGAAATCAAGACAGCTAGATTTCAGTGCAGAGATTTCAAATATATCCCTCTGTCTATTCCTAATACACTTAGAAAATTAAAAGAAATACCTAGATATGGGTTTAATAATCATAACCATTTGTTAATTTCTAATTTCACTGTTATACTCCGAATCTGGAAGTCACTTCCAGCAGCTGTCACATCAAAATACTACTGTAAAAACTACTTGCTTTTTACTGTTTTCTCTTGACCATTGCTCAAAATTTAGTAATCTATTATTTACACTATTTTTAAGAGTTTGATTTGTTCTCCCAGTGGTGAGGTTAAAAGTGTCTTGTAAAGCAGAGAACACACCAGTCTCAAGAGGAGACAAAAATTCAGATAACATGCAGCACTGAGAACTTACTAAAATGTCTTGGCCAAGGACAGCTTAAAAATAGTTTATTGGACTTCTGGGAAGATAGGGCTGGTTGAGTTCACCCCTGCTCCGTGAAAGAACTAGAGAAGCAACACAAAAACGAACAAAGCAGCAGTTCCAGTGTACAAGTAGCCAAAGAGAGAACTTCTACATTACATAGGGAGGACCTGGGTGCAACAGCAGATAAGTAACAATTGAGAAGAAAGGGTCAGTTTTCCCAGCTGTGACTATACCTGGGGCAGACTGCAACACACAGGCCAGAGAGGGTGCCAAAGGAGTGACCCACTCCCACACTCCCAACTCGGTACTGGCTTGAGAGATCTTCTCTCTCAGCTCCATAGCTGGGACCTTCCATGGGGAAGCCAGGAGCCTGCAGATTTGGTACACCTGTGCACAGAGACCTTGTGACGCACAGTGCCTACCCCGTGAGCCCTGAGGCAGGCTGCTGGGGGCACCTAGTTTCAACTGAGACTGGGGAGCCCTTTCCTTGGGAGGAGGTGGGGGTGGGCACAGAGCTGAACTGACCTGATAACTGGCCAATGAAAGAGACTCCCTGGATCCTGCAGCTTCTATCCCTGCTCCTTGGAGGCCTGGGGTGCTCACAGAGTGCACAGGTGGAGGGGCAGGACAATGGAGTTAGCTGCACCACTCCCCAGGCTCAGAGCACTCAGGGCAGGCGCAGGCAGAGAGGGAATGCAGAAACGAGCCACACCGCCTGGCCAGGCATTCCAGGGCTGGCTGTGAGCGGGGGTAGTTGAAATATTCAGTCCCACAGTCCAAGATCATTTCATAAGCGAGCCTGGGGACCACGAGACCCATCGGGCCCACAAGCAGATTCTCCGCCGAGATGCACACTGTCCAAACCCCAGCCCCAGACTGGTGGCTTTCAGTACACTCGTAGACCTGTGGTCCTGACTGGCTTTTCATTATGTCCCGGCTGAGTCATCTGATTTAGGGCAAGTTGGGCTTAAGGGGAAGAGGTAGCCCAAGAGCGCCATCTGCTGGGAGAACGTGGATAAGCAGTCTGCCTGCCTTTGCCTAACTTTTAACAGGTCTTCAATTAGAGTTGTACCTCAGTGCGAGGTCCAGGCCTTGCTTTGGTGGGGAATTACTGACAAATCAAGTGCAAACGGAGCTCTACAATGCAAAACCAACCATCTACAAAATCTTCCTCAAGCAAGGGAAATCAACTTTCAGAATAACCTTATCAAGATAATCAAATGCCTTGAAGTCAGCAGAAAAATCACAAATCATATGAAGATGCAAGAAAATATGGCCCAACCAAATGACCAAATTAAAACACCAGAGAAGACACAGAATTTGGAACAAGTAATCAAAGATGTTCAAACAAATCTCCTAAACAAGTTCAGTGTGTTGGCTAAAGACATAAAGAATACCAAGAAGACATAGAAGAGCATAAAGAAGAATTTGAAAGAATAAACAGAAAAATAGCAGATTGCATGGAAATGGAAGTTACTGTAGAAATATATTCTAGAGACACAAGACAGCAGATCTTAAGAAGCAGAAGAAAGAACAAGTGAACTAGAGGACAGGACAACTGAATATGAACGTGCAAAAGAACAAATGGTGAAAAAAGATGGAAAAATTCAAATTGGATCTCAGGGAAATGATGGACAACATGAAGCACACAAATATAAGATACACTGGTGTCCCAAAAGAAGAATAGAAGAGTAAAGGGCTAGGAAGATTATTTGAGGAGAAAATTGGGGAAAACTTCCCAACCCTTATAAAAGACATAAAAATGCAAATTGAAGAAGCCCCATGGGCTCCAAATAGAATAAATCCAAATAGATCCACTCCAAGATACAAATTAATCGGACCATCAAATGCTAAAGAGAAGCAGAAAGTCCTGAAAGCAGCAAGAGAAGAGCAACTCACCACATACCAGGGAAGACACATGAGACTAAGTGCGGATTACTCAACAGGCACCATGGAGGCAAGAAGGCAGTGGTATGATATATTTAAGATTCTGAAAGAGAAAAATTTCAAGCCAAGAGTTCTTTATCCAGGTGTTTGTGTGTGTGTGTGTGAGGCAGGCATGCTGGGCCATTGTGGGCACGTGGCTGCTGAGGTTGGCAGTGGAGCCATGCACCCAACAGGCCAGTAGTTGCAGGGCCTCCTGCCTAGCCCCAGGCTGAGGGCAGCCTGGCAGCTGCCAGGAACCACAAGGGGCAGGAAAAAGGAAGGGGCCAGCCACAGCACACAGAGAAACAGTCAAGCATGCCCTGAGACAACATGGCCTCCCTGATCCGACCCTTCGCCCGCCAGGCATGCCTCACCTCCTGGGGCAGCAGGGGCAGTCGCAGCACTTCCAACCATGGCAGGGCACCAGGCTCTGAGGTGCTGATATGGCTGGGCTTCTCGGAGAACCTAAGCAAGCTGATGAGCCTGCTGACCCAGGTCTGCTCTGAGGACCTCAATATTGCCCCGCGTAAGGCCACGCTGCAGCTGCTGCCACCAGTCTGCCGCCTATCACCCACATGCACATCTGCAAGATGAACGGCTTCAGCCTGGCTGTGTTTCTGCTTAAGAGCCGAACAGTCACCCTGTGGCATGACCACCCAGGTACACGCAGTATGCTCAAGCTGTTCTACAGCATCGTGCACATCAGCTGCATGGACAAGCTGGAGCCGGGCTGTGGGCAAGGACTGTAGGTCCTACTGCCCAAGAAGCAGTTTGAGCCACTGCTGCAGGTCCGGGAATGGGATCATGTGTGGCTGGGTGTGTTACACGCATGCACCAGAAACACTGAAGCAGGCGGCTCCTGTATCCTCATGCTGCACAGAGACAACCTGCACCAGATCAATGCTGGGGATGGTCCACTGCCTTCCTGGACATCGTGGTCCCACCCTACAATCCTGACGATGGCCAGGACTGCCACTATTACTGGGTGCTGGAGTCGCTCAAGTCCAGGGAGTCTTCTGGCTTGGCTCGTGGCCTGTCCTGAGAGGTGTCCCTCCTGGAGACCTTGCAGGCAGGTGACTTCTGGTGTGAAGAGGAGCCCCATCCATGTCCCACGGTCTTCCCACCAGGCCACTTGGTGCCCAGGAGCAGTGGGCAGAAGACGTGCCCTTGTGCGATCTGGGCCTCGCTGCCCTCAACCCATCATAAAGGCTCTATTCCTACCCCCTTGGCCTATGACATTAGAACCACTGGAATGGGCAGTAACCGCTTTCCTGGGAGCCATGGAAAGTGTGGGTGACTGGACTGCACCCACCGGGCATGGTTGTAGGGGTGGGGTACCCTGAGAGTCTAGATTGTATTCTAACTCTGCCACGGCCACCATGGCTTTGATTTGGGGGTTGGGGTAGACCCTATCTGAAGTGCTCCCATCCTAAAGCCATAATGAAAATATTCTCCCTCTATTCCTTACCCCATACAAAATACACTACAATTCTTTTTTTTTCCTCTTCACTATATAGGTTTGTTTTTCTCTTATGCCCTTACACCCTTTTATCCCTCATTCTTAGAGTTTTAACTTATTGACTATGCATGACCCAGTAGATTGAAATGTCTTTAGTTCAAGTCATTGGTAAAAACTACATTTAACAAGATGAACTACTGTTTAAAGTGAGTTGTCCTATTTAATCCGCTGTAAAAATAATCCTTTTTCAGAGCTGGGGATCGTCTCCCAAACATAACTACACATGTAGAGGATGAGATGTATTTTATTTCTTCTCCTTGCCCAGTAGCTCTATCTGGTTCACTAAGGCATAACCTACTGAGAAATTCAGCACCTTTTTATCTCAGTGACAAATAGTTTAGAGCTTATCTTCCTCTTGAGCCTTCAGGTCTGTGAGTTAAGCAGATTTCTTGTTGCAGGTTCACCTTTAATGCAAGAACTATATTATCCTCAAATGACTTTTTTTTTTCTTCTGTTTTAATGTATATAAGATTCAGAAAAACTGAATCCATTATGCTTCAAGATTATTGAATATAAAACACCCCTAGCCACTTTTTGAATTTCATACTCCTATTTACATCCAGTGTTTTCCTGCAAAGGTAGAGAAATCTATGTTGATGAATGTTTCGCATTCTCTCAGGGCTAGTGGTTCTAGATTTGTTGTTGCTGGCAGTGTTATCTCAGAAATCCTCCAACAGGAGACAATGGGTGCTTATTTCATCTAATGTGGCTCTCTATAGGAAAAGAGAGAAGGGACAGATGATCAAGGATACAAAGTTGAGAACTAGCTATAGGACTAGCCACTTCTCACTCCCAGCCCCTTGAACTTAACAGTTGTGCTACCTGTGACTAGGTTTATTTTTGCCTTTTTTAAAATAGGCTGAGCAACTTTACCTTCTTTACAAATTTATTGACTCCATTTGCTTCAGGTCATGTTCCCACGGTTTACTATTTATAGGGTTTCTTTTTCATAAAACTTTTAATGAAAACAGGTGAAGAAACAAACACATTAAAATATAAAAAGAGAATTCCTTATCCAGCAAAGTTGCTTTCAAATGTGAGGGAGAAAAAAAAAAAAAGCGAGGGAGAGATTAAAATTTTCGCAGACAAACAAATGCTGAGAGAATTTGTTAAGAACAGACTGGCCCTGCAAGAAATACTAAAGGAAGTTCCGTTGGCCTCTTTGGAGGAGGGCATAGAGTTGAAAGGTGTCAGGATAACTTAAAGGGTAAAAAGAGAAAGGGAAAAATATATAGATCTGACAAATAAAAGCCAAAAGATAAGATGGTAGATTCAAGAACTGCTTTTACAGTAATGACTGAATGTTAATGGACTAATCTCACCAATTAAAAGATACAGATTGGCAAACTGGACCAAAAAATATAATCCATCTAAATGCTGTTTACAAAAGACTCATCTTAGACCTAAGCATACAAATAGATTGAAAGTGAAAGGATGGAAAAATATATTCTATGCAAGCTGTAACCAAAAGAAAGCAAGAGAGGCTGTACTAAAATCAGGCAAAATAGACTTTAAAGGCAAAGAAGTCATAAGAAACAAGGAAAGACACTCGTATCAATAAAAGCAAGAATTCACCAAGAAGAAATAACTATCATAAATGTTTATGCACCCAACCAAGGAGCTCCAAAATACATGAGGCAAACATTGTTAAAACTGAAAGAGCAATAGATGTTTCAACAATATTGGGAGATTTCAATACACCACTCTCCTATACGGATAGAACAACCACACAGAGGATAAGGAAACAGAGAACCAAAATAATGTGATAAATGATTTAGGCCTAACAGACATAAATAGATTGTTATACCTTGTTTTAGTCTGTAAGCTGCCAGAATGCTATACCAGACATGGAATGGCTTTTTAAAAGGGGAATTTATTAAGTTGCAAGTTTACAGTTCTAAAGCCATGAAAATGTCTGATCTAAGGCATCCAGGGAAAGATTCCTTGGCTCAAAAAGGCCAGTGACATTCTGAATTTCTCTCGCAGCTGGAAGGGTACATGGCAATATCTGGTTGCTTTCTCTCTAGGCTTCTTCAATGGCTGCCCCAGGGGTGTTTTCTTTGTGTATCTCCAAAGGTCTCTGGCTGTGTGGGCTCTGTTGATTCTGGTAGTTCTCAGCTCTAAAGTTTTTTCAAAAAAACTCCAGTAAGCAACCCCACTTTGAATGGGTGGAGACACATCTCCATGGAAACCATCTAATCAAAAGTTACCACCCACAAATAAGTAGGTCACATCTCTATGGAAACAATCAGAAAGATCCCACTCAGCAATATTGAATGAGGATTAAAGGACATGGCTTTTCTGGGGTACATAATAGTTTCAAACTGATACAGACCCCAAAACACCAGGATATACATTCTTGTCTAGTACTCATGGAATGTTCTGCAGGACAGATCATATGCTGGGGCATAAAACAGATCTTAATAAATGCTAAAATATTGAAATTATTCAAAGCACTTTCTCTGACCATAATGGAATGAAGCTGGAAATCAATAACCACCAAAAAAAAAAAAAAAACAACACACAGAACTTTCACAAATAAATGGAAATTAAATAGCACACTCTTAAATGGTAGGTCAAAGAAGAAATTGCAAGAAAAATCAGTAAATATCTGGAGCCAAATGAAAATGAGAATACAACATATCAGAGTTTATAGGATGTGGTAGAGGCAGTGGTGAGAGAGAAAATTATCGCCCTAAATACCTATATTAAAAAAGAAGAAAGCAAAATTGAGGACTTAACTGCTCACCTAGAAGAACGAAATAGAATCCAATGACACATTAAAAGAATTATACATCATGACTGTGCTGGTTTGAAAGAATGTATGTCCCCTAGAAAAGCTATGTTTTAATCTAAATCCCATTTCGTAAAGGCAGAATAATCCCTATTCAATACTGTATGTTTGAATCTGTAATTAGATCATCTCCCTGGAGATGTAACCCAATCAAGAGTGGTTGTTAAAATGGATTGGGGGAAATGTGTCTTCACCCATTTGGGTGGGTCTTGATTAGTTTCTGAAGTCCTATAAAAGAGGAAACATTTTGGAGAATGAGAGATTCAGGGAGAGCAGAGAAGAATGACATACCATGATAAGCAGAGAGCCCACAAGACAGTGACCTTTAGAGATGAAGAAGGAAAATGCCTCCCGGGGAGCTTCATGAAACAGAAAGTCAGGAGAGAAAGCTAGCAGATGATGCCTTGCTCACCATGTACCCTTCCAGCCGAGAAACTGGGACTGTGTTCGCCATGTGCCTCTCCAGGATGAGAGAGAAAAACCCTAAACATCACTGGCCTTCTTGAATCAAGGTGTCTTTCCCTGGATACCTCTGATTTGACATTTCTATAGACTTGTTTTAACATGACATTTTCTCAGCCTTAGAACTGTAAACTAGCAACTTATTAAATTCCGCTTTTTAAAAGCCATTTTGTTCCTGGTATATTGCATTCTGGCAGCTAGCAAACTAGAACAATGACCAAGTGTACCAGGAGTGCAAGGTTGGTTCAACACAAGAAAATCAATCAACATAATACAGCACATTAACAAACTGAAAGGGAAAAACTACAATGTCATATCAATTGATACTTGTGGTAGTTAGATTCAGGTGTCAACTTGGCTAGGTGAAGGTGCCTAAGTTTATTGCTGTGGACATGAGCCAATGGCATGTGAACCTCATCTGTTGCTGATTACATCCGCAGTCGGCTAGGAGGCATGCCTGCTGCAATGAATGAAGTTTGATTTAATTGGCTGGTGCTTAAATGAAAGAGCTTAACATAGCACAGCCCAAGCAGCTCAGCATACCTCATCTTAGCACTCGCAGCTCAGCCCAGGCCTTTGGAGATGCAGAAAGGAATCACCCCAAGAAAGGTTGTTGGAATCCAGAGTCCTGGAGAGAAGGCCAGCAGAGATCACCTTGTGCCTTCCCACATAAGAAAGAACCTCAGTTGAAAGTTAGCTGCCTTTCCTCTGAAGAACTAACGAAATAAATCCCCTTTTATTAAAAGCCAATCCATCTCTGGTGTGTTGCATTCCAGCAGCTAGCAAACTAAAACAATACTGAAAAACATTAGACAAAATTCAGCATCCTTTTCTAATAAAAACACTTCAAAAGGCAGGAATCAAAGAAGACTTCCTCAGTATGATGACGGACATATAAGAAAACCCATAACCAGCATTGTACTCAGTGGGGAGACACTGAACAATCAGAAGATCAGAAATGAGACAAGGATGCTCTCTGTCACACTCTCATTCAACATTGTACTAGAAGTCCTAGCTGAAGTGATTAGACATTAGAAAGAATAAAAGGCATCCAAATAGGAAAGGAAGAAGTAAGACTTTCATTATTTGCCGATAACATGATCCTATACTTGGAAAACCCTGAGAATTCTATGACAAAGCTACTTGAGCTACTAAGCAAATTCAGCTAATTGTGGGATACAAGATTAATGTACAAAAATCAGTAATGTTTCTATGCACAAGTAATGACCTAAATGAGAAGACAATTAAGGAAAAAATTCCATTCAAAATAGCAAGTATAAGAATCAGGTATCTAGGATTAAGCCTAACCAACAATGTCAAGGACTTGTACACAGAAAACTACAAAATATTGCTAAAAGAAATAATAAATGATAAATACATGGAAAGACATTCCATGTTCATAGATAGGAAGGTGAATGTCATTAAAATGTCAATTCTACCCAAATTGAATCTACAGATTCAATACAATACCCATCAAAATCCCAACAACCTACATTGCAGACTTGGAAAAGCTAGCTATCAAATTTATTTAGAAGGGAAAGAGACCCCAAATAGCTAAAGATATTGTGTTAGTTGGTTATATGATATACCACAACTAGAATGGCCATTTTTTTTTCTTTCTTTCTTTTTTTTTTTGGCATGGGCAGGCACAGGGAAACGAATCCAGGTCTCTGGCATGGCAGGTGAGAACTCTGCCACTGCGCCACCATTGTCCGCCTAGAATGGCTTTTAAAAAGGGGAATTTAATAAGCTACAAGTTTACAGTTCTAAGGAAGTAAAAATGTCCTAATTAAGGGACCAACAAGAGGTTACCTTCACTCAAGAAAGGCCAATGGGCCAAGAACACCTCTGTCAGCTGGGAAGTCATGCAGCTGGCATCTGCTGGTTCCTTGTTCCTGGGCTCTGTTGCTTTCAATCTCTGTCCATGGGGGGTTCCTCACTTTGCTTCTCTGGAGCTGGCCTTCATCTCTTGGCTTCCCTTGGGTCTTTCCAGGTTCCATGGCTTGCTTAACATCTCATGGTGGCATCTGCTGGGCTCCAAGAATCTCCAAACATCCATGTCACTGTTCTCTGAAGCATCTGTTCTCCAAGCATCTGTACCTGCTCTCTCTGTCAGCTCTAACTGTCCCCAAAATGTTTCTTCTTTTAAAGGATTCCAGTAAACTAATCAAGACCTACCTGGAATAAGTAGAGTCACATCTTCATCTAATCAAAGATTACATCCACAGTTGGGTGTGTCACATCTCCATGGAGATAAACCAATCAAGTTTCCAGGCTATAGAACTGTCAATGGCTTAAAAGACATGGCTGCTCCCAAAAGATTGAATCAGGATTCAAACATGGCTTTTCTTGGGTACATAATACTTTCAAACTGTCACAGATATGCTAGAAAAGCAAAGCAAAGTGGGAAGACTAACACTTTCTGACTTTAAACCTTACTATAAAGCCACAGTGGTCAAAACAGCATTGTACCAGCACAAAGATAGAAGTATCAATCAATGGAGTTGAATTGAAAGTGCAAAGATAAACCACCTAATCAATGGACAGTTGATCTTTGATAATGTCCCAAATCCACTGAACTGGGGTAGAATTGTCTTTTCAATAAATGGGCATGGGAAAACTGGATATCAATAGGCAAAAAAAAGGAAAGAAGACCCCTACCTTACACCCTATACAAAAATTAATTCAAAATGGAAGACCTAAATATAAGAGCCAACCCCATAAAACTTCCTGAATAAATTTTAAGGAAGCTTCTTCAAGATCTAGTAATAGGAGGTAGCTTCTTAAACGTTACACCTAAAGCACAAGCAGCAAAAGAAAAAATAGATAAATGGGAATGCCTTAAGATCAAGGACTTTGTCAAAAAGGTGAAGAGGCAGCCAACTCAATGGGAGGAAATATTTGGGAACCACATGTTGAATAAAGGCTTGATATCCTGCGTACATAAAGAAATTGTACAGCTCAACAACAAAAGAACAAACAACCCAATTATAAAATTAGCAGGGGATATTAATAGACACTTTCTAAAGAACAAATATGAATGGCTAAAAAAGCACATGGAGATGCTAATTTTCATTAGCTATAAGGGAAATGCAAATCAAGACAACAATGAATATCACCTCACACCTATAAGAATGGCTGCTATTAAACAAACAGAAAACTACAAATGTTGGAGAGGATGTGGAGAAATTGGGACACTTATTCACTGTTGGTAGGAATGTATAATGGTGGAGTGCTATGGAAAACAGTTTGACTATTCTCAGAAAACTACATGTTGAGTTGTCCATTACCTGGCAATACCAATACTAGGTATATACCCAGAAGAGCTGAAAGCAGTAACACAAACAGACATTTGCACACTGATGTTCATAGCGACACTAGCCAAAATTGCCAAAAGATGGAAACAATCCAACTGCCCACCAACGGATGAGTAGATAAACAAAATGTGGTATATACATACAATGGAATATTATTCAGCAGTAAGATAAAATGAGGTCCCAAAGCATATGACAATAAGAATGAACTTTAAGGACATAATGCTGAGCGAAATAAGTCAGACAGAAGGACACATTCTGTAGGATTTCGCTATTATGACTCTGGTAAAGGTAATCTCAGATGTTACACTGTGAAATAATGCAGACCTAAAGGTACACAAGCTAGAGAGGGGAAAAGGCTACTCAATGAAGTTGAACTTAAATGCAAGGGAATGGATAGAAGTGATGGTAACTAATTACTGGGGTAATTTTTTAATTTTAGTTTTTTGGTTTTTGTTTTTTTTTTTGCATGTGCAGGTTCTGGGAATCAAACCTGGGTCTCCAGCATGACAGGGGAGATATCTAACACTGAGCTACCCTTCCACCATCTAATTAGTGGGGTTATAAATAACATTACCATATTGAAGGTGAATATGATTGAAAGGGGGTATACAGTGCCATGTATAGCACTGATTAAATCTACAATTATAAATAAGTTCTCATATGAACTATTCCAAAGGTTTGATATTGGACAGAGAGTCAATAGTTGAGTGGTATGGGGGAAAATTAAAATTGCATGCTATAGTTAACCAGAGGACTACTAGTGGCAACAAATGGGGTGGGGAGTGGAGGGACAAGTGATAAGGGGTAGTTTTTTTAAAAAATATTTTTATTGATAAAACAACATACAAACACAAACATTCCATACATGGTGTACAATCAATGGCCCACAGTTTCATCACATAGCTGTATATTCATCACCATGATCATTTTTTAGAACATTTGCATCACTCCAGAAAAATAAATAAAAAGAAAAAACTCATACAATCATACCCCTTACCCCTCCCTCTCATTGACCACTAGTAGTTCCATCTACCCAATATATTTTAACTTTTGTTCCCCCTGTTATTTGTTTATTTTTTATCCATATTTTTTACTCATCTGTCTATACCCCAGATAAAGGGAGAATTAGCAAAAGGTTTTCACAATCACACAATCACATTGTAAACGTTGTCTCTTCATACAATCATCTCCAAGAACCTAAGCTGCTGGAACACAGCTCTACTGTTTCAGATACTTCCCTTTAGCCAGTCAAATACACCAGAAACAGAAAAGGGATATCTATACCTCCAGGATAACCTCTCAACTCTGTTAGAAATCTCTCAGCCACTGACATTTTATATTTTCTCATTTCTCTCTTCCCCGATAAGGGATAGTTTTGATTTGATATTTGGTGAGACTGTGTTTGTCAGTTCTTTGTGTCTATGGACCAATTAAAGTTGAGAGTGCTGCTGATTGTACAACCAAGTGAGGATTACTTTGGACATTATCCATGATGCCCAATAGATGGAGGGAGCGAAAGGGTTCAGTGACTGAGAAGCAGAATAGCAAACTTTGATACATTTGTATGATGGAATATGGTATGGCTACAAATAGGAAGGACGTCTAGAGGCACACAACGAAGTGAATAAACCTTGGGGTCAAGGTTTTGAGCAAAATAAGCCAGAAACAAAAGAACAAATATGCTAAGGTCTCTTTCAGAAAATACTTATAAGAAAATTGTAGCATAGATTGTAAACCCTTATGCCAGCCACACTTAGTCTGAAATTGTAAGTGTATTTCTGGATTCTGAGACATTGAGCTACATGTGTATCAGCTGGTGTTTAACTGGAACTTTGAGTAACTCTGTGACACTTAAGGCTCAGAAATGAAGTCCTGAAAGTTAATATAACTATATACAATAACAGTCAAAGTAACTGAAAAAGAGATCAGGCCTCAATTTAGAAATAAAAATAAGGCCAATCTGGCTGAGAGTAAGGTAAATCAGTTTGCAGGGCAAAAGACGATAGTATATGTACTCTAGACCTTCAATTACAATATGAGACCAAAGGCAGAGAGGTTTATTATGTGTAGAACCTAGATTTTCTGTAATATACAATCTAAATCAACTGATCTGATGGTTTGCCAAACCTTAACCAAAACCATTCCCATCAACCTTAAAGAAAACCTAGGGCTCTATCTGAGATTCTACAAAGGCTTCATGTACTATGATTGCTTTTCAGAAACCCACAACCTCCAGATAGGTTCCTAGGCTAGATAAGTCCTTGTGGTAGTTAGATTCACTAGTCAACTTGGCTAGGTGAAGATGCCTAGTTATATTGCTGTGGACATGAGCCAATGGTATGTGAACTTCATCTGTTGCTCATTACATCTGCAGTCACCTAAGAGGCATGCTTGCTGCAATGAATGTTTGACTTAATTGACTGATGCTTAAATGAGAGAGTTCAATGTAGCCCAGCCCAAGTAGCTCAGCATACGTCATCTCTGCACTCGCAGCTCAGCACAGGCCTTTGGAGATGCAGAAAGGAATCAACCCAGGGAAAGTTGTTGGAACCCAGAGGCCTGGAAAGAAGGCCAGCAGAGATCATCCTCTGCTTTCCCACATAAAAAAGCACCTCAGTTGAAAGTTAGCTGCCTTTCCTCTGAAGAACTATACATTAATTAAACAAATCCCCTTTTATTGAAAGCCAATCCATCTCTGGTGTGTTGCATTCTGGCAGCTAGAAGACTAGAACAGTCCTGAAACCCAGAGGGGCCAACATCTCCAGAACATCAACTAGTTCTATCTATATTATCAACTGTCCTTTCCAACATGAAATTGTTAGAATGGGCATAGCCCAACTACCTTTAAAGATTGGGAGAAATATCAAAGGAGAAGGTAGAATTATAACAGAGAAGATAGGATTTAATAAATTAGTATGATTGCCAAATCATATTGATATTTCCTTCAGTCTCCAGTGTCTTAGAGTAGCTAGAAGGAAAAATCTAAAATTGTGGAACTGTAACCCATTCCAAACTCTGAAATCTGTTCTGTAACTCATTGTTGCACTGTGCTCTAGAATTTATTGCTTTTTTGTATAAATGTTATCTTTCACAATAAAAACAAATAAATCAAATGGTCTGGATAGCTCATTTAAACAACCTAAACTCCTGATATCCGGTAAGGGAATGAGTGCTTGTAATTCTGTATAGCTTAATGTAATACCTGGATATATCTCAGACTATGGTAGACTGATTATTAAAAAGTTTTGGTAGAGCCCCTTGAGGGTCCGAAGGAAAACAAAATGAAACTATTAAACTTTTCCATCTGGGAAAACTTGGATGCCCTCTCAATTATTGGGGACTCCCAAGAAAATAGGCCAAGCCCTTGATTTTTTAAAAACATTTTTTATTGTTAAATGTAACAAACATACAAAGAAAAGAAAGAAAAAGCAATGATTTTCAAAACACACTTCAGCAAGTAGCTACAGAACAGATTTCAGAGTTTGTTATGGGTTATCATTCTACTATTTCAGATTTTTCCTTCTAGCTGCTCCAAAACACTGGGGGCTAGAAAGAATTTTTTTTTATTTTTTGTGAAAAATTATATACAAAAAAGCAATAAGCTTCAAAGCATATCACAACAATTTATTATAGATTTCAGAGTTTCGTATGGGTTACAATTCTACAATTTTAGGTTTTTACTTCTAGCTGCTGTAAGACACTGGAGACTAAAAGAAATATTAATGATTCAGCAATCATATTCATTTACTAAACCCTACTTTCCCTGTGTAACTCCACCATCACCTTTGATTTTTCTCCCACTCTTTAGAGGCATTTGGCTATGTTTGGAAGAGGCTGTTGATAATATGGGATAGAGGGATGGAACTTGTTGATGTTCTGGAGAGGCTAGCCGCCCTTCATTTCAGGACTTATCAGGTCCAGGGACCCAACTGGAGGTTGTGGATTTCTGGGAAGTTTCCCTAGCGCATGGAACTTTGTAGAATCCTATATAATGTCCTAGGTGTTCTTTAGGATTGTCAGGAATGGTTTCAAACCCTGTATTTTTGAGGCTTACCCTTTTGAAAATTATTTCTGTAGTGGAGAAGGTAAAAATGCCTAAAAGGATGTCTAAGAGTTGCTTTCAGGAAGCCTCTTTTGTTGCTCAGATGTGGCCTCTCTCTAAGCCCAACTCTGCAGAGAAAATTATTACCCTCTCCCCTATATTAGATATGGCATTCAGGGGTGAAATTTTCCCTTACAATGTGGGGCATGACTCCTAGGGATGGGTCTAGCCCTGGCACCACAGGATTGAAAATGCCTTCCTGACCAAAAGTGGGGTAAGAAGTGTAATAAAATAAGGTATCAGTGACTAAAAAAGATCAAATAGAGTCAAGAGGTGAGTCTGGAGGCTACTTTTATGCAAGCTTCAGTTAGATATTGCTAATTACCATGATTTGCTAGCCCCCAACCAACATCACTCCTGTTAACTCTAAAAAAACACCTAGGGTGAGGCGGGGCAAGATGGCAGCTTAGCAATGTGTGCATTTTAGCTCATCCTCCAGAACAACTACTAAATAACCAGAAACAGTACAGAACAGATCCTGGGGCCATGTCAGTGACAGAACACACCATGTACCCAAGTCTGGATCAGCTGGACCAGCTGTGAGCCCCCCCAGAACTGTGAGTTCCCCAAGCCATGGTGTCTGGCATCCCTCCCCCAAAGGCTGCTTCCCAGAGGGGAAAGAAAAGAGACTTTACCAGCAGCAGGGGCTGAGTCCAACCAAATGCCAATTGTGGAATTAATTAACAAATTTTGACTACTAAAAATAGGCCCCCAGCTCAGGTGAACCTGGTCAAAGCAGAGGTCACTCATTTTTGCCCCAGCGCCAAGGGGGCAGGGCTGACAGAAAAAGGGAAAAAAAAGAAACAGAGGTTTTTGTGGCTGTGTTTCTACGAGGCTTGATTGCCTTTGGATACAGTGGCAGGACTTCTCAGGCTGCAACTGCCCCAGACATAGGCAGAAACAAGCTCATTTTAGGGCTTGTCTGGAGCCTGTGCCTTCCCCAAGGGAGGGGTGAAGCCCAACTCAGGTGAAATCCCTCCCTTAAGGAATTTGGACACCAGGACTTGATAATTTGAAGCCATTAAAACCAGCCCACAATCTCTCCTCTGTCTCCACCATGCCACCAGAAAGGAGAGTCTGCCAAAGTGAAAGGTACCGCATCACCTTTTACTGGTGATACCTGCAGGCAGAGAAGCACCACATACGGGGCAAAATAAGAAAAACAGAGTCCAGAGACATCACAGGAAAGTCTTTCAATCTGCTGGGTTTCACCCTCAGGGAAAACCAACGCAGGTGACTCTTTCCTCTTGATAGGATGCCAGTTTGGTCTAAGAAAATCTGGCTGGGGTCTATAATACCTATGTAGACCCTCCTAAGGGGGAGGGGGGTGGAAAGGCACCATACAGACAGGGCAAGAAACAAGAAAACAAGAACTGAAAAATTCTCCTCTGTTAAACAAAACCTAAGCTAGTGGTCCAGAAAAAGTTGAACTGAATGTCAAAGAACAGACAGACAACAAATTCATCCAGCAAGGAAACCCTAGGTAAAAGAAGTGAAAGCAATCTCCTGAATAAACTAATTAAGGTAATTAAATGTCTAGACACCAGCAAAAAATATCAAATCACACTAGAAAAATAGAAAGTATGGCCCAATCAAAGGAACAAACCAACAATTCAAATGACATACAGGAGCTGAAACAATTAATTCAGAATATACAAACAGACATGGAAAACCTCATCAAAAACCAAATCAATGAATTGAGGGAGGATATAAAAAAGGCAAGGAATGAACAAAAAGAAGAAATCAAAAGCCTGAAAAAACAAATCACAGAACTTATGGGAATGAAAGTCACAGTAGAAGAGATGAAAAAAACAATGGAAACCTACAATGGCAGATTTCGAGAGGCAGAACATAGGATTAGTGAACTGGAGGGTGGAACATCTGAAATCCGACAAGAAAAAGAAAATATAGGGAAAAGAATGGAAAAATATGAGCAGAGACTCAGGGAATTGAATGACAATATGAAGCGCATGAATATACGTGTTGTGGGTGTCCCAGAAGGAGAAGAGAAGAGAAAAGGAGGAGAAAAACTAATGGAGGAAATTATCACTGAAAATTTCCCAACTCTTATGAAAGACTTAAAATTACAGATCCAAGAACTGCAGGGTACCCCAAAGAGAATATATCCAAACAGACGTACTCCAAGACACTTACTAATCAGAATGTCAGAGGTCAAAGAGAAAGAGAGACTCTTGAAAGCAGCAAGAGAAAAGCAATCCATCACATACAAGGGAAGCCCAATAAGACTATGCATAGATTTCTCAGCAGAAATCATGGAGGCAAGAAGAAAGTGGGATGATATATGTAAATTATTAAAGAGAAAAACTGCCAACCAAGAATTCTATATCCAGCAAAATTGGTCTTCAAAAATGAGGGAGAAATTAAAACATTTACAGACAAAAAATCACTGAGAGGATTTGTGACCAAGAGACCAGCTCTGCAAGAAACACTAAAGGGAGGACTAGAGACAGATACAAAAAGACAGAAGAGAGAGTTGTGGAGAAGAGTGTAGAAAGGAAGACTATGAGTAAAGGTAAAAAGAAGGAAATTAGATATGACATATAAAATCCAAAAGGCAAAATGGTAGAAGAAAGTACTGTCCATGCAGTACTACCTGTACAGTAATAACACTAAATTTTAACGGATTAAACTCCCCAATCAAAAGACATAGACTGGCCTAGTGGATAAAAAATAGGACCCATCTATACGCTGTCTACAGGAAACGCATCTTAGCCTCAGGATAAACAAAGGTTGCAAATGAAAGGGTGGGAAAATATATTTCATGCAAATAATCAGAAAAGAGCAGGAGTAGCTATAAAATATCCAACAAATTAGACTTCAAATGGAAAACAGTTAAAAGAGACAAAGAAGGATACTATGTATTAATGAAAGGAAGAATTCAGCACGAAGTCATAACAATGATAAATATATATGCACCAAAACAGAATGCTCCAAAATACATGCGGAAAATGCTGAAAAGAGAAATAGACACATCTACCATAATAGTCGGAGACTTCAACTCCCTACTTTCATCAATGAACAGAACATCTAGACAGAGGATCAATAAAGAAACAGAGAATTTCAATAATACAATAAATGAGCTAGACTGAACAGACATTTATAGAACATTACACCCTACAACAGCAGGATACACCTTTTTCTCAAGTGCTCATGGATCATTCTCAAAGATAGACCATATGCTGAGTCACGAAGAAGTCTCAATAAATGTAAAAAGATTGAAATCATACAAAACACTTTCTCAGATCATAAAGGAATGAATTTGGAAATCAATAATAGGCAGAGTGCCAGAAAATTCACAAATATGTGGAGGCTCAACAACACACTCTTAAATAACCACTGGGTCAAGGAAGAAATTACAAGAGAAATCAGTAAATATCTCAAGGCAAATGAAAATGAAAACACAACATATCAAAACTTATGGGATGCAGCAAAGGCAGTGCTAAGAGGGAAATTTATTGCCCTAAATACCCATATCAAAAAAGAAGAAAAGGCAAAAATTGAGGAATTAACTGTCCATTGGAAGAACTAGAGAAATAACAGCAAACTAACCCCAAAGCAAGCAAAAGGAAAAAATTACAAAGATTAGAGCAGAAATAAATGAAATTGAGAACATGAAAACAATTGAGAAAATCAATAAAATCAGAAGCTGGTTTTATGAGAAAATCAACAAGATTGATGGACCCTTAGCAAGATTGGCAAAAAGAAGAGAGGATGCAAATAAATAAGATCAGAAATGGAAGAGGAGACATAACCACTGACCCCACAGAAATAGAGGAAGTAATCACAGGATACTAGGAACAACTTTATGCTAATAAATACAACAATGTAGATGAAATGGACAACTTCCTAGAAAGGCATGAACAACCAACTTTGAAGAAGTCTATTTCTAGAAGAAATAGACGACCTCAACAAACCAATCACAGGTAAAGAAATTGAATCAGTCATTAAAAGCTCCCCAAAAAGAAAAGTCCAGGATCAGATGGCTTCACATGTGAATTCTACCAAACATTCCAGAAAGTATTAGTGCCAATCCTGCTCAAACTCTTCAAAAAAAATTGAAGAGGAGGGAAAGCTACCTAACTCATTCTACGAAGCCAAAATCACCCTCATACCAAAGCCAGACAAAGATATTACAGAAAAAGAAAACTACAGACCAATCTCTCTAATGAATGTAGATGCAAAAATCCTCATCAAAATTCTAGCAAATCGAATACAGCAAACCTTGAAAGAATTATACATCATGACAAGTAGGATTCATCCCAGGTATGCAAGGATGGTTCAATATAAGAAAATCAATTAATATAATACACCATATCAACAAATCAAAGCAGAAAAACCACATGATCATCTCGATTGATGCAGAAAAGGCATTTGACAAAATTCAACATCCTTTCCTGTTGAAAGCACTTCAAAGGATCAGAATAGAAGGGAACTTCCTTAAAATGATAAAGGGAATATATGAAAAACCCACAGCTAATATAATCCTCAATGAGGAAAAACTGAAAACTTTCCCCCTAAGATCAGGAACAAGACAAGGATGTCCATTATCACCACTGTTATTCAACATTGTGTTGGAAGTTCTAGCCAGAGCAATTAGACAAGAAAAAGAAATACAAGGCATCAAACTTGGAAAGGAAGAAGTAAAACTCTCACTGTTTGCAGATCTATATGTCGAAAACCCTGAAAAATCCACAGCAAAAGTACTAGAGCTAATAAATGAGTACAGCAAATTGGTAGGTTACAAGATCGACACTCAAAAATCTGTAGTGTTTCTATACACTAGTAATGAACAATCTGAGGGGGAAATCAAGAAATGAATTCCATTTACAATTGCAATCAAAAGAATAAAATATTTAGGAATAAATTTAACCAAACAGACAAAAGACCTATACAAAGAAACTACAAGAAATTGTTAAAAAGAAATCACAGAAGACCTAAATAAATGGAAGGGCATACCATGTTCATGGATTAGAAGACTAAATATAGTTAAGATGTCAATTCTACCTAAATTGATTTATAGATTCAATGCAATACCAATTAAAATCCCAAAAATTACTTCCCAGATATAAAAAACTAGAACCAAATTTATCTGGAAGGGCAGGGTGTCCCGAATAGCTAAAAGTATCCTGAGAAAAAAAAATGAAGTCGGAGGTCTCACGCTACCTGACTTTAAGGCATATTATCAAGTTACAGTGGTCAAAACAGCATGATACTGGTATAAAGATAGATATATTGACCAATGGAATTGAATAAAGTGTTCAGATATAAACCCTCTCATCTATGGACAATTGATCTTTGATAAGGCAGTCAAGCCAATTCACCTGGGACAGAACAGTCTCTTCAATAAATGGTGCCTAGAGAACTGGATATCCATACACAAAAAAATGAAACAGGACCCATATCTCACACCCTATACAAAAAGTCAACTCAAAATGGATCAAAGACCTAAACATTAGGTCTAAGACCATAAAACTGTTAGAAGAAAATATAGGGAAATATCTTATAATTCTTATACCTGGAGGTGGTTTTATAGAACTTACACCCAAAGCAAGAGCACTGAAGAAAGAAAGAAAGAAATGGGAACTACTCAAAATTAAACACTTTTGTGCATCAAAGAACTTCATCAAGAAAGTAAAAAGACAGCTTACACAATGGGAGACAATATTTGGAAATGACATATCAGATAAAGGTCTAGTATCCAGAATTTATAAAGAGATTGTTCAACTCAACAACAAAAACAAAGCCAACCCAATTACAAAATGGGCAAAAGGCTTGAACAGACACTTCTCAGAAGAGGAAATACAAATGGCCAAAAGGCACATGAAGAGATGCTCAACGTCCCTGGCCATTAGAGAAATGCAAATCAAAACCACAATGAGATATCATCTCACACCCACCAGAAAGGCCATTATCAACAAAACAGAAAATGACAAGTGCTGGAGAGGATGTGGAGAAAGAGGCACACTTATTCATTGTTGGTGGGAATGTCAAATGGTGCAACCTCTGTGGAAGGCAGTTTGGCGGTTCCTCGAAAAGCTGAATATAGAATTGCCATACGACCCAACAATACCATTGCTAGGTATCTACTCAGAGGACATAAGGGCAAAGACACAAACTGACACTTTCCCACCGATATTTATAGCAGCATTATTTACAATTGCAAAGAGATGGAAACAGCCAAAATGTCCATCAATGATGAGTGGCTAAACAAACTGTGGTATATACATACGATGGAATATTATGCAGCTTTAAGACAGAATAAACTTTTGAAGTATGTAACAACATGGATGGACCTTGAGAACATTACGCTGAGTGAGACTAACCAAAAACTAAAGGAAAAATACTGTATGGTCTCACTGATATGAACTGACATTAGTGAATAAAGTTGGAATATGTCATTGGTAACAGAGACCCTCAGGAGATAGAAATAGGGTAAGACATTGGGTAATTGGAGCTGAAGGGATACAGACTGTGCAACAGGACTGGACACAAAAACTCAGAAATGGACAGCACAATACTACCTAACTGTAATGTAATTAGGTTAAAACACTGAATGACGCTGCATGTGAGAATGATAGAGGGAGGAGGGCTGTGGACATAAATGAAATCCGAAAGAAAGATAGATGTTAAAGATTGAGATGGTATAATCCAGGAATGCCTAGAGTGTATAATAATTGTGAAATGTACAATGTACAAATTTTAAAAATGTTTTTGCATGAGGAAGAACAAAGGAATGTCATTATTGCAGGGTGCTGAAGATAGATGATAGTTGATGCTTTGGGATATCACCTTGTGTGTGAGACTAGAGCAAAAAATGTTTGTTTGTTACAAGGTTTGTATTTTGACTGGAGCATTTCCTAGTATGGCTCATGTGGATAGTTTGATTGAATGTCATGGGTGCTTGGAATCTCAGGTAGGACATGAGATTTTTTTGGTTTGTCCAGAGTGATGCCCTGATGAATCCCAGAGTGATTTGATCGGTGACTGGAAAGGTATTTGTAGGCCCCCTTCAGGGAATGATGAGAGCGGGGAGAAATTCAACTTCCCCAAGTTGAATTCTTGATATTCTCACAAGCAGTGTGGACAACCAAAGCTATAGGCTGAGCCCCCAGTCTTGGGGTTTCTTCATATGAAACTTAACCCCACAAAGGATAGGTCAAGTCTACTTAAAATTTGGGCCTAAGAGTCACCCTCAGGAGAGCCTCTTTTGTTGCTCAGATGTGGCCTCTCTCTCCAGCCAACATGGCGAGCAGTCTCACCACTCTCCCCCTCTCTGCGTGGGACATGACTCCCAGGGGTGTGGACCTTCCTGGCAACGTGGGACAGAGATCCTGGAATGAGCTGAGACTCAGCATCAAGGGACTGAGAAAAACCCTAGAATGAGCTGAGAATTGACATCAAGGGATTGAGAGAATCTTCTCGACAAAAGGGGGAAGAGTGAAATGAGACTAAGTGTCAATCAATGGCTGAGAGATTCCAAACAGAGTTGAGAGGTTATCCTGGAGGTTATTCTTATGCATTAAGTAGATATCACCTTGTTGTTCAAGATGTAGTGGAGAGGCTGGAGGGAACTGCCTGAAAATGTAGAGCTGTGTTCCAGTAGCCATGTTTCTTGATGATGATTGAACAATGGTATAGCTTTCACAATGAGACTCTGTGAATGTGAAAACCTTGTGTCTGATGCTCCTTTTGGCTGCTGTGTCAACAGAAGAGTAGAACATATGCAATAAGAATAGATAATAGGGGGGAACAAATGTTAAAATAAATTTAGTTTGAAATGCTAGTGGTAAATGAAAGCAAGGGGTAAGGGGTATGGTATATATAATCTTTTTTTTCCCTCTATTATCATTTTATTTCTTTTTCTGTTGTCTTTTTATTTCTTTTTCTAAATTGATGCAAATGTTCTAAGAAATGATGAATATGCAACTATGTGATGATAAAAAAAAAAACCACAATGAGATATCATCTCACACCCACCAGAATGGCCATTATCAATAAAACAGAAAATGACAAGTGCTGGAGAGGATGTGGAGAAAGAGGCACATTTATCCACTGTTGGTGGGAATGTCAAATGGTGCAACCGCTGTGGAAGGCAGTTTGGCAGTTCCTCAAAAAAGCTGAATATAGAATTGCCATATGACCATTGCTAGGTATCTACTCAAAGGACATAAGGGCAAGGACACAAACGGACATTTGCACACCAATGTTTATAGCAGCATTATTTACAATTGCTAAGAGATGGAAACAGCCAACATATCCATCAACAGATGAGTGGCTATACAAACTGTAGTATATATATACGATGGAATATTATGCAGCTGTAAAACAGAAGAAAGTTATGAAGTATGCACCCTCCCCCTCTCTGCGTGGGACATGACTCCCAGGGGTGTGGATCTTCCTGGCAACGTGGGACAAAGATCCTGGAATGAGCTGAGACTCAGCATCAAAGGACTGAGAAAAACCCTAGAATGAGCTGAGAATTAACATCAAGAGACTGAGAGAACCTTCTCGACCAAAAGGGGGAAGAGTAAAATGAGACAAAGTGTCAATGACTGAGAGATTCCAAACAGAGTCAAGAGGTTATCCTGGAGGTTATTCTTATGCATTAAGTAGATATCACCTTGTTGTTCAAGATGTAGTGGAGAGGCTGGAGGGAATTGCCTGAAAATGTAGTGCAGTGTTCCAGTAGCCATGTTTCTTGATGATGATTGAACAATGATATGGCTTTCACGGTGGAACTCTGTGAATGTGAAAACCTTATGTCAGATGCTCCTTTTGGCTACTATATCAACAGAAGAGCAGAACATATGGAATAAAAATAAATAATAGGGGGAACAAATGTTAAAATAAATTCAGTTTGAAATAGTGGTAAATGAAAGCGAGGGGTTAGGGGTATGGTACATATAGTTTTTTTTTTCTCTATTATCATTTTATTTCTTTTTCCGTTGTCTTTTTATTTCTTTTTCTAAATCGATGCAAGTGTACTAAGAAATGATGAATATGCAACTATGTGATGATATTAAGAATTACTGATTATATATGTAGAATGGAATGATTTCTAAATGTTTTGTTAATTTTTTTTAATTAATAAAAAAATAAAAATAAAAAAAATAAAGAAGTTATGAAGTATGTAACAACATGGATGGACCTTGAGGACTTTATGCTGAGTGAGATTAGCCAAAAGCAAAAGGAAAAATACTATATGGTCTCACTGATATGAACTGACATTAATGAATAAACTTGGAATATTTCATTGGTAACAGAGACCATCAGGAAATAGAAATAGGGTAAGATATTGGGTAATTGGAGCTGAAGGGATACAAATTGTGCAACAGGGCTGAATATAAAAACTCATAAATGATAGCACAATACTACCTAGCTGTAATACAATTATGTTAGAACACTGAATGAAGCTGAATGTGAGAATGATAGAGGGACGAGGGCTGGGGGCATAAATGAAATCACAAAGAAAGATAGACAATAAAGATTGAGATGGTATAATCTAGGAATGCCTAGAGTGTATAATGATAGTGACTAAATGTACAAATTTTAAAAATGTTTTTGCATGAGGAAGAACAAAGGGATATCATTACGGCAGGGTGCTGAAAATAGATGGTAGTCAATATTTTAAAATTTCAACTTATGCATGAGACTGAAGCAAAAAGTGTTTATTTGGTACAAAATTTATATTTTGACTAGTGCATGTCCTAATACAACTTATGTAGATAGCTTGATTAAACACCATAAGTACTTGGAACCTTGGGTAGGACATGAGATCTTGTTGATTTGTATAGAGTGTTGCCCCAATGAATCCCAGAGTGATTTGATCAGTGAGTGGAAAAGTATTTGCAAAGTCCCCTTCGGGGAATGGTGAAAAAGGGGAAAAATTCAACTTCCCCAAGTTGAATTCTTGATATTCTCACAAGCAGAGTGGACAACCAAAGCTATAGACTGAGCCCCCAATCTTGGGGTTTGTTCATATGAAACTTAACCTCACAAAGGACAGGTCAAACCTACTTAAAATTAGGCCTAACATTCACCCCCAAGAGAGCCTCTTTAGTTGCTCAGATGTGGCCTCTGTCTCCAGCCAACAAAACAAGCAAACTCACCACCCTCCCCCTGTCTATGTGAGACATGACTCCCAGGGGTGTGGACCTTCCTGGCAACATGGGACAGAAAAGCTAGAATGAGCTGAGACTCAGCATCCAGGGATTGAGAAAACCTTCTCGACGAAAAGGGGGAAGAGGGAAATGAGACAAAGTGTCAATGGCTGAGAGACTCCAAACAGAGTTGAGAGGTTATCCTGGAGGTTATTCTTAAGCATTAAGTAGATATCACCTTGTTTTAGTCAAGATATAATGGAGAGGCTGGAGGGAACTGCCTGAAAACGTAGAGCTGTGTTCCAGTAGCCATGTTTCTTGATGATGATTGTATAAGGATATAGCTTTCACAATGTGACTGTGTGATTGTGAAAACCTTGTGTCTGATGCTCCTTTTATCTACCTTGTCAACAGACAAGTAGAACATATGGAATAAAAATAAATAATAGAGGGAGCAAATGTTAAAATAAATTTAGTTCGAAATGCTAGTGATCAATGAAAGCGAGGGATAAGGGGTATGGTATGTACAAATTTTTTTTTCTGTTTTCGTTTTATGTCTTTTTCTTACTAGATGCAAACGTTCCAAGAAATTATGATGATGATGAATTTGCAACTACATGATGATATTGTGAATTACTGATTATATATGTAGAATGATTTGATCAGTGAGTGGAAAAGTATTTGCAAAGAATGGTGAGAACGGGGGAAAATTCAACCTCCCCAAGTTGAATTCTTGATATTCTCACAAGCAGTGCAGACAACCAAAGCTGTAGGCTGAGCCCCTAGTCTTGGGGTTTGTTCACAGGAAACTTAACTCCACAAAGGATAGGTCAAGCCTACTTAAAATTAGGCCTAAGAGTCACCACCAAGAGAACCTCTTTTGTTGCTCAGATGTGGACTCTGTCTCCAGCCAACACAACAAGCAAACTCACCACTCTCCCCCTGTCTACGTGGGACATGACTCCCAGGGGTGTGGACCTTCCTAGCAATGTGGGACAGAAAACCTAGAATGAGCTGAGACCCATCATCAAGGGATTGAGAAAACCTTCTTGACCAAAAGGGGGAAGAGGGAAATGAGACAAAGTATCAATGGCTGTGTGATTCCAGAGTCAAGAGGTTATCCTGGAGGTTATTCTTACGCATTAAGTAGATATCACCTTGTTATTCAAGATGTAATGGAGAGGCTGGAGGGAACTGCCTGAAAACGTAGAACTGTGTTCCAGTAGCCATGTTTATTGAAGATGATTGTATAATGATATACCTTTCACAATGTGACTGTGTGATTGTGAAAACCTTGTGTCTGATGCTTCTTTTATCTACCTTGTCAACAGATGAGTAGAACATATGGAATAAAAATAAATAATAGGGGGAACAAATGTTAAAATAAATTTAGTTTGAAATGCTAGTGATCAATGAAAGGGAGGGGTAAGGGGTATGGTATGTAAATTTTTTTTTCTTTTTCTGTTTTTGTTCTATTTTTCTGTTGTCATTTTATTTCTTTTTCTGAATTGATGCAAACGTTCTAAGAAATGATCATGATGATGAATACACAACTATGTGATGAAATTGTGAATTACTGATTATATATGTAAAACGAATGAGCATATATTAAGGATGTTTGCATTTCTTTCTTGTAATTTTTTTAAATTAATAAAAAATTATTTTAAAAATTGCAAATAAAATCCAACAGCACTTTAAAAACACAACACATGACAAATTGGGGTTTATTCCAGGCAAGGAAGGGCGGTTAAACACAAGAAAATCAATCACTGTACTATGACATATTAACAAATCGAAAGGGAAAAATCACATGATCATCTCGATTGATGCTGAAAAAGCATTCTACAAAATCCAGCATCCTTTTATGATAAAACACGTCAAAAGGTGCAAGTCAAAGGAAACTTCCTTAATATCATAAAGGGCATATGTATTAGTTAGGGTTCTCTAGAGAAACAGAATCAACAGGGAACACTTGCAAATATAAAATTTATAAAAGTGTCTCACGTGACCATAGGAACGCAGATTCCAAAATCCACAGGGCAGGCTGCGAAGCTGATGACTCCAATGGATGGCCTGGATGAACTCCACAGGAGAGGCTCGCCAGCCAAAGCAGGAATGCAACTTATCTCCTCTGAGTCCTCCTTAAAAGGCTTCCCATGATTGCATTTAGCATCACTAATTGCAGAAGACACTCCCCTTTGGCTGATCACAAATGGAATCAGCTGTGGATGTAGCTAACGTGATCATAACCTAATCCTATGAAATGTCCTCATTGCAACAGACAGGCCAGTGCTTACCCAATCAGACGAACAGGTACCACAACATGGCCAAGTTGACACCTGTCCCTAGCCATGACAGTCCACCCCTTGTCAACTTGGCACCTATACCTTAGATTTCCAAATGAAAACAAAAATAAGCACACATTTTTTCTTTTACCTGACAATACTCAACTGTCCTGCATATAACTGGAAACACATTAAATCTCTCCAGAATAGGGTGCAAATCCTTGGACAACATTCATTCTTAAACTTGATATCTTACAACTTAAATAGTATAACACAAACAAAACAGCATTACAGTCCTCGTTTCTGTAACTGATCACGTGGTCGAAGTTCATATTTATCACTACCTTCTTCCACTACCCATTCCATGTTCCCTTTCCCCTCAGCAAGCACTTCAGCTGGCCGTGGTTCTTTGCCTGGTGGGGTGACCCAAACCTTCATTCCTGAAGTCTCAGAGCCATTAGTGGTCCTGCCTGGATTGTGTTGTTGCAGTTTGCCATTGATTTTAATCACAGGGCATGGTAGTACTAATAGACGCCCCAGGGGATCTCCTATATTCCAAGAAAACTCTTCTTTACCTCCATTATGTAGTTGCAGTCCTACTTCCTTCTGATAGTCAGGGTCAATTACCCCAGACAATAATGTAATTCCCTTCTTGGTGTGTTGATCCAGAGGCATAAGTAGCCCAAAGTGGCCAGGTGGCAATCTTAACTTCCAGTTCAGTGGTATCACTGTTGTTTCTCCTGGAGAAAGCACACCCCGTTTTGGAACTAAAACCTGTAGACCAGCAGAACTCAGGGTAGCAGGGACAGGAAGCAAAAATTTTCCCAGTGGATCACTAGGAGTAATAGTGAGTGGCACCACACCCATTTCCACCCCTTGGTTCCTGGACCCATGGATCCTGGCTATGGGAGAAACAGCACCATACAGTGGACGCTGATTCAGAGCATACACAGCTTCCTGGAGAACATTACCCCAGCCTTTCAAGTTTTTGCCACCTAGTTGGCACCGTAATTGAGTTTTCAAAAGGCCATTCCACCGTTCTATCAATCCAGCTGCTTCTGGATGATGGGGAACATGGTAAGACCAGAGAATTCCATGAGCATGTGCCCATTCCCGCACTTCATTTGCTGTGAAGTGTGTTCCTTGATCCGAAGCAATGCTATGTGGAATACCATGGCGATGGATAAGGCATTCTGTAAGCCCACGGATAGTAGTTTTGGCAGAAGCATTGCGTGCAGGGAAAGCAAACCCATATCCAGAGTATGTGTCTATTCCAGTTAGAACAAATCGCTGCCCCTTCCATGAAGGGAGTGGTCCAATGTAATCAACCTGCCACCATGTAGCTGGCTGGTCACCTCGGGGAATGGTGCCATATCGGGGGCTGAGTGTGGGTCTCTGCTGCTGGCAGATTGGGCACTCAGCAGTGGCTGTAGCCAGGTCAGCCTTGGTGAGTGGAAGTCCATGCTGCTGAGCCCATGCATAACCTCCATCCCTACCACCATGACCACTTTGTTCATGAGCCCATTGGGCAATAACAGGAGTTGCTGGGGAAACAGGCTGACTGGTATCCATAGAACGGGTCATCTTATCCACTTGATTATTAAAATCTTCCTCTGCTGAAGTCACCCTCTGGTGTGCATTCACATGGGACACAAATATCTTCATGTTTTTAGCCCACTCAGAAAGGTCTATCCACATACTTCTTCCCCAGACCTCTTTGTCACCAATTTTCCAATTATGGTCTTTCCAAGTCCCTGACCATCCAGCCAAACCATTAGCAACAGCCCATGAGTCAGTATACAAACGCACCTCTGGCCAGTTTTCCTTCCAAGCAAAATGAACAACCAGGTGCACTGCTCGAAGTTCTGCCCACTGGGAGGATTTCCCCTCACCACTGTCCTTTAAAGACACCCCAGAAAGGGGTTGTAATGCTGCAGCTGTCCACTTTCGGGTGGTACCTGCATATCGTGCTGAACCATCTGTAAACCAGGCCCGAGTTTTCTCTTCCTCAGTCAATTCACTGTAAAGAACTCCCCAAGAGGCCATAGCTCTGGTCTGGGAAAGAGAAGGTAATGTGGCAGCAGGAGTGGAAACCATGGGCATCTGTGCCACTTCTTCATGTAACTTACTTGTGCCTTCAGGACCTGCTCTGGCTCTATCTCGTATATACCATTTCCACTTTACAATAGAGTGCTGCTGTGCACGCCCAACTTTATGGCTTGGTGGGTCAGACAACACCCAACTCATGATAGGCAACTCAGGTCTCATGGTAACTTGGTGGCCCATGGTTAAGCGTTCAGTCTCTACTAAGGCCCAGTAGCAGGCCAAAAGCTGTTTCTCAAAAGGAGAGTAGTTATCTGCAGCAGATGGTAAGGCTTTGCTCCAAAATCCTAAGGGTCTGCGTTGTGATTCTCCTACTGGGGCCTGCCAAAGGCTCCAGACAGCATCTCTATTTGCCACTGACACTTCCAGCACCATTGGATCTGCTGGATCATATGGCCCAAGTGGCAGAGCAGCTTGCACAGCAGCCTGGACCTGTCGCAGAGCCTCCTCTTGTTCAGGTCCCCACTCAAAATTGGCAGCTTTTCTGGTCACTCGATAAATGGGCCGGAGTAGCACACCCAAATGAGGAATATGTTGTCGCCAAAATCCAAAAAGACCAACTAGGCGTTGTGCCTCTTTTTTGGTTGTGGGAGGGGCCAGATGCAGCAATTTATCCTTCACCTTAGAAGGGATATCTCGACAAGCCCCACACCACTGGACACCTAGAAATTTTACTGAGGTGGAAGGCCCCTGTATTTTTGTTGGATTTATCTCCCATCCTCTGACACGCAAATGCCTTACCAGTAAATCTAGAGTAGTTGCTACTTCTTGTTCACTAGGTCCAATCAACATGATATCATCAATATAATGGACCAGTGTGATGTCTTGTGGGAGGCAGAAACGATCAAGGTCTCTGCGAACAAGATTATGACATAGGGCTGGAGAGTTGATATACCCCTGAGGTAGGACAGTGAAAGTATATTGCTGACCTTGCCAGCTGAAAGCAAACTGTTTCTGGTGGTCCTTACTAATAGCTATTGAGAAAAAAGCATTTGCCAGATCAATAGCTGCATACCAGGTACCAGGGGATGTATTGATTTGCTCAAGCAATGATACTACATCTGGAACAGCAGCTGCAATTGGAGTTACCACCTGGTTGAGTTTACGATAATCCACTGTCATTCTCCAAGACCCATCTGTTTTCTGCACAGGCCAAATAGGAGAGTTGAATGGGGATGTGGTGGGAATCACCACCCCTGCATCTTTCAAGTCCTTAAGAGTGGCAGTAATCTCTGCAATCCCTCCAGGAATACGGTATTGCTTTTGATTTACTATTTTGCTTGGTAGGGGCAGTTCTAGTGGCTTCCACTTGGCCTTTCCCACCATAATAGTCCTCACTGCATGAGTTAGAGAACCAACGTGGGGATTCTGCCAGTTGCTCAGTATGTCTATGCCAATTATACATTCCGGAACTGGGGAAATAACTACAGGATGGGTCCGGGGGCCCACTGGACCCACTGTGAGACGGACCTGAGCTAAAACTCCATTGATCACCTGGCCTCCATAAGCCCCCACTCTGACTGGTGGTCCAGAGTGACGTTTTGGGTCCCCTGGAATTAATGTCACTTCTGAACCAGTGTCTAATAATCCCCGAAATATCTGATCATTTCCTTTTCCCCAATGCACAGTTACCCTGGTAAAAGGCCGTCGGTCTCCTTGAGGAAGACTTAGAGGAAGGTCAACAGTATAAATTTGTGGCAGTGTAACAGGTTTCTTCCCCATAGGGACCTGGCCTCCCCTTCATTCAAGGGGCTCAGGGTCTGTAAACTGTTTCAAGTCTGGAAATTGATTAAGGGGCCGTGATTCTGTGTTTTTGTAATTCAGGTTAGACTTCTGTTCCCTTGACCTAGAACTCTTTTGTTTATACAGCTCCAACAAGAATTTAGTAGACTGCCCTTCTATTGTATTTCTAGGCACCCCATGATTTACTAGCCAATGCCACAAATCTCTGCGTGTCATATAATTTTGATGCCTCCTTTGAGTTTGTTGTCTATTATAATACCCACGTCTACCCTGTCTTTGGTGATTAAGTGCTGCCACCTGGCTTCTGCCAACTCGGGATCCTGTCATCCCCATTGTGTTTAAGGATTCCAGCTCAGTGACAGCAGTTCCTACAGTAATATCTGACCTACAGAGAATTGCAACCACAGAGCTCTTGAGGGATGATGGTGCTAGTCTCACAAACTTATTTCTCACTGTTCTGGTAAAAGGTGCATCTTCTGGACATTCCTGGGGTGTAAGAGCAGGCTTTGCATGATAAATCCACTCTAACATCCCAATCTCTCTAAGCCTCTGGATCCCCTCATCTACATTATACCAGGGCAGTTCTGGCATTTCAACCTCAGGTAATGTTGGCCACCTTTTGATCCATGTTTCAACCAACCACCCAAACAAGCTGTTAACACCTTTTCTAACTGCTCTAGCTATAACATTGAATGCAGAATCTCTGCTTAGTGGGCCCATATCAATAAATTCAGCCTGATCCAGCCTTATATTCCTCCCACCATTATCCCACACTCTTAAAATCCATTGCCACACATATTCCCCTGATTTCTGTCTATATAAATTGGAAAACTCACACAGTTCTTTTGGAGTATAACGTACCTCCTCATGTGTGATACTTTGTACCTCACCTTTAGGGGCCTGTTGGGACTTTAGTCTAGTTATAGGTCTAGAAGAAATGAGGGGTGGTGGGGGTGGGTCATGAAAAGAATTAGAAATATCTTCCAAGCCATTTGCTTCAGGGCTTTCATTTGCAGTTTCATCTGGTGAAACAGGATTAATAACTCTAGGGCTAATCCCTTCAGGAGGAGGTTGGGTGGCCAATTCCTCAAGGCAGGCTGAAGGTGGGGCGGCTATGTCCTCAGGGCAGACTATTACAGGGTTATCTAAAGAAGGCTCAGCATGGTCTAGGGTTTCAACCTCACCCCCAACATCATTATCAATCCATATGTCACCATCCCATTTTTCAGGGTCCCACTCCTTTCCAATCAATGCCCTCACTTTAACGGCAGACACCATGCAAGACTGAGATTTCAGTTTACGTTGTAAAGTTGCTACTCTAACAATAAGATTCTGAGTCTGATTTTCAGAGATCTCAAGTCTACGGCTACAGGAAATAAAATTTTCCTTGAGGATACTCATAGAAACCTCTACATCTTTCAGACGGCACTTAAGCTTCTTGTTTGAAGCCTTAAGCCCATCCCTTTCACCCTTTAATGCAGACAGTGTATCTAACAACAACCAACCAACATCTCTATAACTCTTATTTCTACAAAACTCTGTAAAGGTGTCAAGAACATTATCCCCCAGAGTCTGGCTTCGTACAAGTGAAGCATTAGGAGAATCGAATGATGATATTTTGACTATCTCCTTTGCCAACTCAGTCCATGGATTGGGAGTGTCATTCTGATTATGGGAATCAGAGTCCTTAGTGTCTCTGAGCCCAGTCAGAGTAGAAAACCATTCATAAAAACCCATTTTTAAGATTCTGTTCCTTAAGAACCACTCCTGGTACCAAGATGTATTAGTTAGGGTTCTCTAGAGAAACAGAATCAACAGGGAACACTTGCAAATATAAAATTTATAAAAGTGTCTCACGTGACCGTAGGAACGCAGATTCCAAAATCCACAGGGCAGGCTGCGAAGCTGATGACTCCAATGGATGGCCTGGATGAACTCCACAGGAGAGGCTCGCCAGCCAAAGCAGGAATGCAACTTATCTCCTCTGAGTCCTCCTTAAAAGGCTTCCCATGATTGCATTTAGCATCACTAATTGCAGAAGACACTCCCCTTTGGCTGATCACAAATGGAATCAGCTGTGGATGTAGCTAACGTGATCATAACCTAATCCTATGAAATGTCCTCATTGCAACAGACAGGCCAGTGCTTACCCAATCAGATGAACAGGTACCACAACATGGCCAAGTTGACACCTGTCCCTAACCATGACAGCATATATGAAAAATTCACAGCCAACCTTATACTCAATGGTGAGAGACTGAAAGCCTTTCCCCTGTGATTGGGAATGAGACAAGGATGCCCACTGTCACCACTATTATCCAACATTGTACTAGAAGTTCTAGCTAGAGCAATCAGGCAAGAAAAAACAAATAAAAGGCATCCAAAATAGAAAGGAAGTAGTAAAACTTTCATTCTTTATAGATGACATAATCCTATACTTGGAAAATCCTGAGAAATCTATGACAAAGTTACTTGAGTTAATAAACAAATTCACCAAAGTGGTGGGATAAAAGATTAATGTGCCAAAATCAGTAATGATTCTATACATGAGTAATGACCCAACTGAGGAGAGAGTTAAAGGAAAAAATTCCATTCACAATAGCAAACAAAAGAATCAAGTATCCGGGAATAACTTAACCAGGGATGTAAAGGACCTGTACACAGAAAACTGCATAACATTGCTAAAAGAAATCAAAGATCTTAATAGATGAAGACAGTCATGCTCATAGATAGAAAAGCTAAATATCATTAAGATGTTAATTCTACTCAAATTGAATCTACAGATTCAATGCAATACTAATAAAATTCCAACAAACCACTTCGAAGACTCGGAAAAGCTAATTATCAAATTCAATTGGAAGGGAAAAGGGACATGAATAGCCAAAAACAAACTGAAAAAGAATGAAATGGGAGGATTTAAACTTTCTGATTTTAAAGCTTATTATAAAGCCACAGTGGTTAAAACAGCATGGTGCTAGCAAAAAGATAGATACATTAATCAATGGACTCAAATTGAGAGTTCGAAAATAGACACCCAGATCTATGGTCAATTGATCTTCAACAAGATCCTCAAATTCACTGAGCTGGAACAGAATAGTCTTTTCAATAAATGGTGCTCGGAGAACCAGATAACCATAGCAAAAGGACAGAAAAAGGACCCTGTCCTAGTTTGCTAGCTGCCAGAATGCAATATACCAGAAACAGAATGGCTTTTTAAAAGGAGAATTTAATAAGTTACTAGCTTACAGTTCTAAGGCCGAGAAAATGTCCCAATTAAAGCAAGTCTATAGAAATGTCCAATTTAAGGCATCCAGGGAAAGATACCTTGGTTCAAGGAGGCCAATGAAGCTCAGAGTTTCTCTCTCAAGTAGAAGGGCACATGGTGAACACGGTCAGGGTTCCTCTCTCATCTGTAAGGGCACATGGTGAACATGGCATCATCTGCTAGCTTCTTCTCCTGGCTTTCTGTTTCATGAAACTCCCCGGGAGGCATTTTCCTTCTTCATCTCCAAAGGTCGCTGGCTTTGTATATATGTTATATTTCACAATTAAAAAAAACAGTTTATTATAAAAGGCAGTGTTGCCAACCATCTTAAAGTTGACACCCATTAAGGCATTTCTATTTTTTATTCTTTTTTTTAAAAATTACAAAAGCAGTAATATGAACAGTTTGTTTGCCTAAATCAGGCCAATCTAGGAACAGGTATTGATTCTGATTTTATCATTTAAGTCTCTTTTAATCTAAAGCAGAGATTGCCTATCTTCTGGATTTTTCCAGTTGCTTCTTTACATTATCTTTTAGAAGGTCAATATTTCTCCTGTAATACTGAAAGCTGGGAGTTTGACCTAAAGTCTTGATAATTTTGAGGTACACATTTTTGGTTAGAACACCTTATAGATGAATAGTATATTTCATTCTGTTTCAAACCAGGAGATATTCCCTAATATCATCTAATATTTAGTACATATCTAAATTTCCTGAATTGCCCCCTCAAGGTCTTTTATAGATTTTCCTTTTTTGTAACCAGGATCCAATCAAGATTCATTCATTGCATTTGATTAAGATGTCTCTTTATTCCCTCTACATTTAGAATAGTTTCTCCATACCTCTACTTTTTAAAAATGACATTAACTTTTTGAAGAGAAGACACTAGTTGAAATATTTACTCTTAATAAAAGTGCTTTACAACCTAGATTTCTCAAGTAAATAGAAATTTCTTTCAGAATTTTACAACATTTAAAAATAATTAGTATCTCCACACAAAAGGGTAATTGGTAAAACACTGGACTATTTGGTAGGGTGACCAGTAATTCTGGTTGCCTGGGACTGAGGGGATTCCCAAGTTGTAGAACTTTCCGTGATACAACCTGAAAGCCCTAAGCAAACCAGGATGAACTTTCACCCTATTGTTTGGTTACCACTGGAGCGTACTTAATAATGTTTAGGAAATAGTGATGTGTTTGGTTAAAATAATTCCCTATGTTCGAGACTGAATCATGTTCTCCATACAAAATGCATGTTGAGGTCCCAACCCCTGGCCCTGTGGGTGGAAAACATTTGTAAATAGGAACTTTGAAGATATTATTAGTTAAGGTATGCCCAAACTGAATCAGGGTGGACTTTAATCCTATACGGCTTAAGTCCTACAAGCAAAGGAAATTGGACACAGAAGAAGCAACCACAGGGAACAACCAGAAGCTGGAAGTCAACAGAATACAGAATAGAAAAGAGAAGGCATCACCATGTGCAATGACGTGTGACACAAAAGCCAAGGAATCCCAAAGACTACCAGCCAGTTCCTCCTGGAGCCCCAGGAGGAAGTAAGCCTTCTAAGACTCTGAAACCATAAGCCAACATATTTCTGTACTTAAACCAACCCATAGTACAATATTTGTTTTAGCTCTTGGGAAACTAAAACACCCTGGGGTTCTGGCTATTTTCATTGTATCAAACAATTATTTGTATACTTGCACCTTTATAACTAGATTGTCTGTATTATGCATTAATTACCCTCTACATATAGGATATATGCTTGGGAAAATATCATCACTAAAATTCCATATCTTACTTATTAAACTTTAAAAAATAATCTAACAGCAGTTTACATCAGCCTTCTATTGCTTAATTTTACACCATTGCTAAAATCATGCCCTAAACTTACATTTTACTTTAGATAATGTTATCTGCTGCTTAGGATATAGTTATTACTTTAAAACTTTATTTTTTAGAAATATATTTCATATGTAGTTACATAAACCCTTAAGAATTAAGTTTTTTTTTTTTTTTAAAGCAGAGGCATAGCGTTTTACAGTAAGATAGTTTGTATTTGTTCTTCAGAGGACTTTATTTTCAGGTTCTTCTACAATTGTATGGTGACAAAGTTTAGGTTTGTTGGGATTATTTTTTAGTAACCAATCAGCTAGCCAAATCTATGGAAAAAAGAAAAAAATCTTGAGTTAATAAACAATTAAATAATTCATTTCAATATATATTATATCAATTTAAAGCATATACAGTTTTCAGAATCACTTTTAAGAAATAAATCACTTACAAATAATGAGACAATAACCATTAAAAATTGAAACATTAAGTTTTTTAATGCAATTTTATTGAAATATATTCACACAGCATAGAAACCATCCGAAGTATACAATCACTGGTTCATAATATCATCATATAGTTGTGAAACACTAAGTTTCATATTATGCAAGATTGTCAAGTATTTATAGAAGTTCAACTATTCATTGTGGACCTGTTGTTAGAGCATACACATTCATGTACCAGAATACATGTCCAATTACAAAATTTAATAAAGGGAGGATTCATAAATCACTGTACAAGGGACAACTGGTTAGGAAAAAAATCAATTTAGATCTCTGATTTGTTATATACAAAAATAATTTCCAGATGCATAGATACATTAAATATAAAAAAAATCTAGAGGAAAACAGAAGTGAACATTCAGCAGAATTTGGATGGGATAGGACTTTATAATCTCTAATGGGAAAGGAAAAGTCACAATAAGGAAATAAATCATGGTTTGATTTATTGAATATTTTTAAAAGGCAAAATTGAAAGTTTAACAGCAAAAAGGAAAATATTTTTGCAACCAATATTATCAAAGGTTGATGAACCAAATATATAAAGAATTCTTATAAAACCTCAGCAGATAAGTGGACAAAAGGAGGAAATACAGCTAAACATAAGGGAAAACGTTAAACCTCACCAGTAAAAATACATGGATGGATGTTAACATAATCAAATACCATCTCCTTTTGCCTATTATTAAATTAACCAACCCTCAACTTTCCACCACCATTTTTTAAATCTACACCTACTATGGATGGGGTGAAATGAGAATTATCATACATTTATAATAAGGCACAGACCTTTAAGAAAGCAATGTGAGATTATGTATTGCGACCTGAAAATATTCATATTAAAAATGATAATGCCAAAAAAATCAAGAAAATTCTGAAAAACAGGAATAACTGAGAAGGTTTAGAACTACCTGATTTTAAAACATAAAGCCACAGTAATTAAAGCAGTGTGGTACCTGCAAATAAACAGACATATAGATAAATGAAACAGAAAATAAAATAAATAAATAAGCCTAAATGCATGAAGGAACTTAGCGTATGTTAATAGAAAATCTTAAATCTGTAAGGAAAATATGGATTGTTGAATAAAACGTGTTGGCCAATTGGGTAATCAAGTGGAAAGTAAAATAAAATATGGCTCTCTATCTCACTCCCTATACCAAAATAAATTCCAGATGATCAAAGTTATATATATAAAGAAATGAAACCAATAAAAGTATAGAAGGCAACCTGCAAGAATGTATTTTATAATCTAGAGAGCCTTCATAAACTACGAAGAAGCCCAGAAGCCATAGAAGGGCTCAATAAATAAAGCTACATAAAATTAAAAATTTTACATGGCAAAATATATCACAAATATAGCTCATAAAACAAGTGATAAACTGAGAAAAACTACTGGAAAGAATATATACCAAAAGGATTAATTTCCACAAAATAAGACAAAATTTATAACCAAAAAGAAAAGTGGGAAAGGGCATGAACAGGAAGTTCAGTGAAAAGAAAATACAAATGGACTTAAGTAGTTTATTTGGAAAGATGCTCAAACTATCATAATGAAAGAAATACAAATTAAACTAAGAGATATTAGTTTTCACCCCTCAGACTGGCAAAAAGCATAAAGCTTGAAAATATCAGGTACTTTCATCCATTTTTTTATCAGAGAATAAAATCTAATAACCACTACAAAAAGTAATTTGTTAATATTTATCCAAATTAAAAATGTACATAACAAAAACATTTTTAAAAAGCATACACTTTCTGACTCAGCATTTCCATTTTTAGGAATTTATCCTACAAATATATGGTATGTTGGGCCACGGTGGCTCAGCAGGCAAGGACGCTTGCCTGCCATACCAGAGGACCCGGGTTCGATTCCCGGTGCCTGCCCATGTAAAAAAAAAAATCAAATATATGGTATGTTAACATATGAAAGAGGATATTCACTGTAGCACTGTTTGTAATAACAAAAGACTGGGATATATATTACAAATAATAAATACATGCAACTAATTCATACATTTTAGAACATCCATACAACAGAATACTATTGCTTTAAAAAAATGAGGCAATTTTCTTTTGGTATTACATAATAATTTCTAATATATATTAAATAAATAAAGTAAAACATCTCAAACTGTTTTAGGAGCTAGTACATGTGTATGTATATTTTAAATACATATAAACACATACGCTAATATAAGCATAAATTTTTCCCTGAAAGGATGTACCAGGGCTAGTAATAGTTACTGCCTCCAAGGAGTACAACGGGATGGCTGAGGAACAGGAATGGGAAAGAGAGTTATTTTTCACTATATGTCCTTTTATAGCTTTTAAATTTTATACCATATTCAAATATACTTATTCAAAAATGATTAATTAAAAAATGAAGTCAGTTCTTTAAGGACAATTTTTTTTATTTCATATACTTTGAATTATAATTCTACTTCTGGGTCTCTTTCCAAAGGAAATAAGCTCAAATGCATAAAAAGCCTTACACTCAAAGGTGTTCATAGAAAGAGTATTTATAAAAGCAGATGTCTTTAAGACAAACTAGAGCAATGGTAGAGGAAATAAAACAAATAAGTAACTATTAAAACAATTCTGTAAAATATATACTTAAATATAGCAATATATATAAAATATATGTTTATTTATAATCATATATTTTTAAAATTTTTTTTAAAGCCTGAGCAAAGAAAAATAAAAGGAGTTGGAAAATATAATAGCATTTAATATGTGAGTGCTTGTTGTGCACCAGGTACTTTGACTAAGAATTGTACATGCATGTAAACATCTAATCCTAACAATAGCCCTGCTAGGTAGGTAAGTATTACTCTACCTGCATTTTACTGATGTGAATAGAGAGATTCAGAGAGATGTTAGGTGTCTGGAGTTAGACTAGAACCCAGGCAAGATGACTTCAGAGAATGGAACCAGGGTGTGCTGGTTAGAAAATATTATGTACCTCAGAAAAGCCATGTTTTAATCTTTATGCAATCTTGTGCGGGCAGTCCTTTCTTTTACTCCTGTAGGTTGGAAACATATGATTAAATTATCTCCATGGAGATGTGACACACCCATCTGTGGGTATGAACTTCTGATTCGATGGAGATGTGACTCCACCCATTCCAGGTGGGTCTTGATTAGTTTTCTTTATCATTTTAAGGAAGTTCCCTTGTATTCCTATCCTTTGAAGTGTTTTCAACAGGAAAGGATGTTGAATCTTGTTAAATGCCTTCTCTGCATCAATTGAGATGATCATGTGATTTTTCTGCTTTGATTTGTTGATATGGTGTATTACATTAGTTGATTTTCTTATGTTGAACCATCCTTGCATGCCTGGGATGAATCCTACTTGGTCATGATGTATAATTCTTTTAATGTGCTGCTGGATTCGATTTGCTAGAATTTTTGTTGAGAATTTTTGCATCTATATGCATTAGAGAGATTGGTCTGTAGTTTTCTTTTTTTGTAATATCTTTGCCTGGTTTTGGTATGAGGGTGATGTTGGCTTCATAGAATGAATTAGGTAGCTTTCCCTCCACTTCAATTTGTTTGAAGAGTTTGAGCAGGGTTGGTACTAATTCTTTCTGGAATGTTTGGTAGAATTCACATGTAAAGTCGTCTGGTCCTGGACTTTTCTTTTTGGGAAGCTTTTGAATGACTGATTCGATTTCTTTACTTGTGATTGGTTTGTTGAGGTTATCTATTTCTTCTTGAGTCAAAGTTGGTTGTTCATGCCTTTCTAGGGATTTTTCCATTTCATCTACATTGTTGTATTTATTAGCATAAAGTTGTTCATAGTATCCTGTTATTATCTCCTTTATTTCTGTGAGGTCAGTGGTTATGTCTCCTCTTCCATTTCTGATCTTATTTATTTGCGTCCTCTCTCTCCTTCTTTTTGTCAATCTTGCTAAGGGCCCATCAATCTTATTGATTTTCTCATAGAACCAACTTCTGGTCTTATTGATTTTCTCTATTGTTTCATGTTCTCAATTTCATTTATTTCTGCTCTAATCTTTGTGATTTATTTCCTTTTGCTTGCTTTGGGGTTAGTTTGCTGTTCTTTCTCCAGTTCTTCCAAGTGGACAGTTAATTCCCGAATTTTTGCCCTTTCTTATTTTTTGATATAGGCATTTAGGGCAATAAATTACCCTCTTAGCACTGCCTTTGCTGTGTCCCATAAGTTTTGATATGTTGTGTTTTCATTTTCATTTGCCTCGAGATATTTACTGGTTTCTCTTGTAATTTCATCCTTGACCCACTGGTTGTTTAAGAGTGTGTTGTTGAGCCTCCACGTATTTGTGAATTTTCTGGCACTCTGCCTATTATTGATTTCCAACTTCATTCCTTTATGATCTGAGAAAGTGTTGTGTATGATTTCAATCTTTTTAAATTTGTTGAGACTTGCTTTGTGACCCAGCATATGGTCTATCTTTGAGAATGATCCATGAGCACTTGAGAAAAAGGTGTATCCTGCTGTTGTTGGGTGTAATGTTCTATAAATGTCAAGTCTAGCTCATTTATTGTAATATACAAATTCTCTGTTTCTTTATTGATCCTCTGTCTAGATGTTCTGTCCATTGATGAGAGTGGGGGAATTGAAGTCTCCAACTATTATGGTAGATGTGTCTATTTTCTTTTTCAGTATTTGCAGTGTGTTTGCCTCATGTATTTTGGGGCATTCTGGTTCAGTGCATAAATATTTATGATTGTTATGTCTTCTTGTTGAATTGTTCCTTTTATTAGTAGATAGTATCCTTCTTTGTCTCTTTTAACTGTTTTACATTTTAAGTCTAATTTGTTGGATATTAGTATAGCTACTCCTGCTCTTTTCTGGTTGTTATTTGCATGAAATATCTTTTCCCAACCTTTCACTTTCAACCGATGTTTATCTTTGGGTCTAAGATGTGTTTCCTGTAGACAGCATGTAGAAGGATCCTGTTTTTTAATCCATTCTGCCAGTCTATGTCTTTTGATTGGGGAGTTCAGTCCATTAACATTTAGTGTTATTACTGTTTGTGTAGTACTTTCCTCTACCATTTTGCCTTTTGTATTTTATATATCATATCTAATTTTTCTTCTTTATACACTCTTCTCCACACCTCTCTCTTCTGTCTTTTCGTATCTGTCTCTAGTGCTCCCTTTAGTATTTCTTGCAGAGCTGGTCTCTTGGTCACAAATTCTCTCAGTGATTTTTTGTCTGAAAACGTTTTAATTTCTCCCTCATTTTTGAAGGACAATTTTGCTGGATATAGAATTCTTGGTTGGCAGTTTTTCTCTTTTAGTAATTTAAATATATCATCCCACTGTCTTCTCACCTCCACGGTTTCTGCTGAGAAATCTACACATAGTCTTATTGGGTTCCCCTTGTATGTGATGGATTGATTTTCTCTTGCTGCTTTCAAGATCCTTTCTTTCTCTTTGACCTCTGACATTCTGACTAGTAAGTGTCTTGGAGAACGTCTATTTGGATCTATTCTCTTTGGGGTGCGCTGCACTTCTTGGATCTGTAATTTTAGGTCTTTCATAAGAGTTGGGAAATTTTCAGTGATAATTTCTTCCATTAATTTTTCTCCTCCTTTTCCCTTCTCTTCTCCTTCTGGGACACCCACAACACGTATATTTGTGTGCTTCATATTATCATTCAATTCCCTGAGTCCCTGCTCATATTTTTCCATTCTTTTCCCTATAGTTTCTGTTTCTTTTTGGATTTCAGATGTTCCATTCTCCAGTTCACTAACTCTACCCTCTGTCTCTTGAAATCTACCATTGTAGGTTTCCATTGTTTTTTTCATCTCTTCTACTGTATCTTTCATTCCCATAAGTTCTGTGATTTGTTTTTTCAGACTTTCCATTTCTTTTTGTTTATTCCTTGCCTTCTTCATGTCCTCCCTCAATTCATTGATTTGGTTTTCGATGAGGTTTTCCATTTCTGTTCATATATTCTGAATTAGTTGTTTCAGCTCCTGTATCTCATTTGAACTATTGGTTAGTTCCTTTGACTGGGCCATATCTTCAATTTTCCTGGTGTGATTTGTTATTTTTTGCTGGCGTCTAGACATTTAATTACCATAATTAGTTTATTCTGGAGATTTCTTTCACTTCTCTTACCTAGGGTTTTCTTGCTAGATGAATTTGTTGTCTATCTGTTCTTTGACCTTCAGTTCAGCTTTTTCCAGACCTCTAGGTTAGGTTTTGTTTAACAGAGGATAATTTTTCAGTTCTTGTTTTCTTGTTTCTTGCCCTGCTTGTATGGTGCCTTTTCCCTCCCTACCCTTAGGAGGGTCTATGTAGGTATTATAGACTCCAGCTGGGTTTTCTCGGACTAAACTGACCTCCTATCAGGGGGAAGGAGTCACCTGCATCCGTTTTCCCTGAGGGTGAGACCCAGCAGGTTAAAACCTTTCCTGTGAAGTCTCTGGACTCTGTTTTTCTTATCCTGCCCAGTATGTGGTGTGTCTGCCTGCGGGTCACAACAGCAAAAGATGTTGCGGCACTTTTAACTTTGGAAGACTCTCCCTGCTGGGGGCATGGTGGAGACAGAGGAGAGGTTGTAGGCTGGTTTTAATGGCTTCAAATTGCCAAGCCCTGGGGTCTGAATTCCTTGAGAGAGGGATTCCACCTGAGTTGCGTTTCACCCCTCCCCTGGGGAAGGCTCAGGCAGGAGACAACCCTGAAAGCAGTCTGTTTCTGCATATGCCTGGGGCAGTTGCAGCCTGTGTAGTCCCACAGCTGAATCCAGAGGCAGCCAAGCCTCCATAGAAACAGCCACAAAAGCCTCCGTTTCATCCCCTTTCCTCCTTTTCAGGTAGCCCAATAGGCGACCTCCGCCTTGACCAGTTTCGCCTGAGCTGGGGACCTATTTTTAGTAGTCAGAATTTGTTTATTAATGCCACAATTGGTGTTTGGTTGGACTCAGTCCCTGCTACTGTTAGAGTCTCTTTCCTTTCCCTCCGGGAAGCCGCCTGTGGGGGAGGGGTGCCGGGCACCAGCCGCCGCGGCTTGGGAAACTGCCACGGCTTGGGGAACTCACTGTTCCAGAGACTCGCAGCCGGTCCAGCTGGTCCAGACTGGGGTACGCTGTGTGACCAGTCACTATCGTGGCTCTGGGAGCTGTTCTATACTGTTTCTGTTTATTTAGTAGTTGTTCTGGAGGACGAACTAAAACACGCACATTGCTAAGCTGCCATCTTGGCCTTGATTAGTTTTCTAGAGTCTTTATAAAAGGAAATACTTTGGAGAGAGTTCAGAGTCAAAAGAGAGAGAGCCAAAAAGAACTTCAGAGCAGAGCTGACACAGATTCTGACACTTGGAGAACAAAGACATAGACATTTGGAGATTCTTGGAGCCCAGCAGATGCTGCCATGAGATGTTAAGCAAGCCAGAACCTGGGGAAAGCCAAGGGAAGACAAGAGATAAAAGCCAGCCCTGGAGAAACAAAGTGAGGAACCCCCGCAGGAACAAAGGCTGAAAACAACGGAGCCCAGTAGCAAAGGACCAGCTGATGCCAACCATGAGACTACCCAGCTGACAGAGTTGTTCCTGACCCATTGGCCTTCCTTGAATTAAGCTATCTTTTCCTGGATGCCTTAGTTTGGACATTTTTATAGGCTTAGAACTTGCAACTTATTAAATTCCCTTTTCAAAAACCATTCCAGTTCTGGCACATTCCAGCAGCTTGTAAACTAATACACACTGATACCTTTTTCTTTCCTTCTCTACATTTTTCAGTAGTGGCAGGTTTCTTATTAAGTAAATATCTATTACTGTCACAATGAAAAGCACTATTAAAGAAAAAATATTACCTGTCTATTCTTTTCTTGTTTGGTAAAAGTTAGTAGGAAAGGTTAAATCTTTTGTCTTCTAACAGGGATTCCCTTTGAGAATGGTATCATAGGTTATAGGTACTATTTTAGTAAAGTCTTGTATGGAAATAACTTTCCCCTTTTATTTTTGAGAGCCTTCAAATATTTGGGGGTATCTACAAATAATGACTCAGGATGACACCTGGTCCTGGACAACAGCCCAAATTCCTCCTGCTCAAACATTCGTCAATCTGATGGAATAATGTTGAATATCTAAGGATGTGAATAAGTTGTTCTAACAAAAATATAATTCTCCCTCTGTTTCTCCCTATCACTGTGGCCAACCACTGCCTGCCTCCCTGCCCAGCAGTCTCCCTATGTGGTCCTAGAAGATGTGAGTCTCAGAAATTTGGGGCAGAGCCCTGAAGACATTTTTTTCTAAGCCTTGAGGACCCTAGGGCAGGCCTGTTCAGCCTGCAGTGCCCCCAGTCCCTCTGAGTTCAGACTAATCATAGTTTCACATCATTCTCCATCCACCCATGTGGATGTCTGATATTATCATCTGGATGATCCAAGGAGAGAAAAGATTGGCCTATGCCCGAATTCCTGCACATCAGGTTTTATTTTCCACAAGTGGTGAGAATGCATCTGGGAAATACTGTGGGAAAACCCAAACCATCTTTCTGATGGTGCATGTCCTCATTACCTGTATAATCTGAAACCCATATTTTTGAGAAGGGACTGCTTTATAATTTGCTAATTGTTGAACAGTCATTGAATGACTCCTGGCGGTAATTCTCAGAGAGTGGTCTGAGGCTCACTGGCATTTGTAACACTAATATTACCATTGTGTTAAGAATGTTTTGCTTTCTGGCTTACTTTCTTACTTACTTCTAATGTCTCATCCAGAGGAATACCTTTCTTCCCTTCATTCTAGGGAACGTTTGGGAAGTAGAAAAAAAAAGAGAAGATGGTATAATAGTCTAGGGAATTAAAACATATATATATATATTAGATCTGATGAGAAACAAAAATGTTGAACAGAATGCAGGAATATCTCTTATTTTATCACTTAAAAGATAACATGAAAGGAGGATAAGCATACATACACACAAAAACTAATGCTCAGCAATTGAAAGATGTGATTATTAAAAATGTATTTTGTTTTGTCCAGAACCTAAATTTTCTGTGGCACATAATCTAACTCAACTTGTCTGGATAGATCATTTAAAGAATCCAAACACAGGGAGCCAGAGTAAGACTGAGGATCTTTAATCCTCTGTAGCTTAATATAATGTCTGGATATATCCCAGAGTATATTAGGCAGATAATCAAAAAGTAATGGCAAAGTCCCTTGAGGGATGAGAGAAAAAAATACGAAACTATTAAACTTTACCACTGGGGAAATCTCTGATACTGTGTCAAACATTAGGGACACCCAAAGCAATAGGCCAACCCCTTGATCTTGAGACCTGCTCTTGTGAAGCTTGTGTATATAGTGGAGAAGCTTAGCCTACCTATAGCTATGCCTAACAGCTATTTCCAGAGGACCTCTTTTGTTGCTCAGATACGGCCTCTCTCTAAGCCCAACTCTGCAAGTGAAATCATTGTCTTCCCCCATACGTGGGACATGATGCCCAGGGATGAAAGTCTCCTTGGTAGCATGGGAGATGACTCCCAGGGATGAGCCTAGCCCTGGGACCATGGGATTAACAATGCCATCCTGACAAAAAGGGGGAAAAGAAGTATAACAAATAAGGTATCAGTGGCTGACAGAACACCTAGGGCATTATTTAAGATTCTACAAAAGTTCCATGCACTAGGGTAACTTTCCAGAAACCTACAATCTCTACATTGGACCCTGGACCAGATAAATACTGAAATGCAGAGAGGCCAGCCTTTCCAGAACATCAACAAGATCTGTCCCCCTATCCCATATCATCAACTAGCCCTTCCAACATGAAAAAGTTAGAATGGGCATAACCCAAATACTGCTAAAAAGTGGGAGAAAGATCAAAGATGATGGTGGAGTTACACAGAGAAGGTAGGCCATTATAAATGACTATGATTGCTGAATCATTATATTGATATTTCTTTTAGTCCCCGGTACCTTAGAGCAATAAGAAGTAAAAACCTAAAATTGTAGAATTGTAACCCATGCCAAACTTTTTAAAAAATTTATTTATTAATTAAAAAATAAACAAAATAAAACATACATAATCAGTATTTCACAATATCATCACTTAGTTGCATATTCATCATTTCTTAGAACATTTGCATTAATTCAGAAAAAGAAATAAAACGAACACAGGAAAGAAAAAAAAAAAAAAGATTATACCTACCATACCCCTTACCCCTCGCTTTCATTGATCACTAGCATTTCAAACTAAATTTATTTTAGCATTTGTTCCCCCTATTATTTATTTTTATCCCATATGTTCTACTCATTTGTTGACAAGGTAGATAAAAGGAGCATCAGGCACAAGGTTTTCACAATCACACAGTCACATTGTGACAGCTGCCATACCAAACTTTGATATCTGTTCTACAACTAATTGTTGCGATGTGCTTTGAAATTTATTGCTTTTTTGTATATATGTTATTTTTCATAATAAAGAAAAAAATGTCGATTGTGATGATAAATGCACAGCTAGCTATATGATGATATTGTGAACCAATGGTATGTGAATATATAATATATGTCAACAAAAAATAAATAATAAAAAATGCATTTAGGAACAATGTTATTTTAAGAGTTAAAACAGCAAGAAAATAAGCAATCAGAAGCTATATATAAGAAAGTATATAGATGTATATAAGATAGTTTTTTAAAACTCATTTTAAAACGGCTTCAATACTTTTTCTGTTTTGGAGAATGCAATGCTTTAAACACGAAAACTATAGAGAATACAAATAAAAAGATTTCTTACAAAAGGATCTGCTGGTTTTTGCTTACAAAGCTCTGTGAGTCCTTCAAGTAGAGTTGGTGTTACATATAAATTTAAATAGTCCTTCGCAGCTTGTCCAACTGGAATGGGTTCAACAATTACTGTAAAAATAAATGCATTCTCATTAAACATAAATAATGACACATAATCATTTAAAAGGGTGCCTTCAAAGATTTTTAATGGCATGAGAAATGCCAATAATAGAATGTTAAGTTTTTAAAAAAGAAAACAGAACTACATACACAGCATAATAAACACACCAACATACACATACAGAGAAATAATCCCTCTAAATAAGACTGGCAAGAAACACATTTAAATGCTAAATAGTGATCATCTATAAGATTCTGATACTACAACATTACCCTTTCCTGCATTTCCATCTTTTTGTTACAGTAAAGTATTATTTTTTTGCATGGACAATGCTATAAAAAAGAAAAATATGAATGAATATGTAAAAACTAAGAGATTAATTTATCCATTCAACAAATATTATTCAGAGCTCACTATGTGGCAGGCACTTTGCAATGTGGTATAGATAGTGTAGTGAATACATATTTCACGCTCTTATATACTAGGAAATATATATACAATATATAATGTAATATATTAAGTTTAATTCATATAATTTACATATATTTAATTTAAAATATTTAATTTATATTTATTTTAATATATAATACATACAATTTAATATATTAAATGCATACATAAGAGATTTTATATAGACATATAATCTATATCTGTCTGTATAGCACATATTAACATTTCCACTGTACTGTTGCGGTTTGGAACCAGAAAAACATGCTCTTAATACATTCCTGTGGGTGTGAACCAGTTAATGTGTGGCCCAACTCATTCACAATGGGTCTTAATCTGATTACTGGAGTCCTTTGTAAACAGAATGAAATTCAGATGGAAAAAGAGAAAGCCACAGAGAAGTGAAATCAGTGGAACCCAGAAGAAAAGGGAGAGGCTTCCACGTGCATTGCCATGTGACAGAAAAGCTAAGGACCAAAGGATCACCAACAGCCAGCCCCAGAACACCAGTTTTTGAGGAGAAATCATTGCCTGGATGATGTCTTGATTTATACTTTTCCTAGCCTCAAAATCATGAGCCAATAAACTCCCATTGTTTATGCCAACACGTTGCATGGAATTTGAGTAGTCAAGGAAATTAAAACATCCACTATTCTATAAATTATGTAAAATTTTGGGTAATTTTTGACTTTCCAGGCTTCTTTTTTTTTAATGTTTTATTGAGAAATATCCACATACATACAGTCCAACCATATTATACAATCAGTGGCTCACAACATCATCACATAGTTGTGTATTCTTCACTGATATCATTTTTAGAATATTTGCATCACTCCAGAAAAAGAAATAAAAGAAAAAACTCATACCTCCCATACCCCTTACCCCTCCCACTCACTGACACACAGTATTACAATCTACCCAATTTTATCCTTTATCTCCCCCTATTATTTATTTATTTTTATCCTTATTACTATTATTTTTTTACTCATCTGTCCATATCCTGGATAAAAGGAGCATCAGACATAAGGTTTTCACAATCATACAGTCACACTGTAAAAACTATATGGTTATACAGTCTTCTTCAAGAACGCAGTTCAACAGTTTCAAGTACTTCCCTCTAGCCAGTATAATACATCATAAACTACAAAAGTATATCTATATCATCAGTAAGAATAACCTCCAGGATAATCTCTCGACTCTGAAATCTCTCAGCCCCTGAGACTTTATTTTGTCTCATTTCTCTCTTCCCTCTTTTGGTCAAAAGGCTTTCTCATTCTCCTGTTGCCTGGTCCCAGCTCATCCCCTGGAGTCAGGGTCCCACATTGCCGGGGATATTTACACCCCTGAGAGTCATGTCTCATGTAGGATTAGCCTTCTTTTTGAATACCACATAAGTAAAACAGAATCATAATATTAAAAAGAATATATATTTTTAAAAAAGAATGTATTTTATAACTCTTAGTATTTTGAGGATTATCTATATCAATGTGTTACTTTTGATAAAGTTGAGAAAGTGAAGCTACTGGTCTCAAGTCTTCAAATCTTAATCCTCACTGGCCCCGAGGAGAAGGAGGAAGGGAGGAAAGATTTCTGTATGACTAGTTTGTGGGTAAGGTCCCAATCAGACAAGAACTCATAATGGGAGGAGAGATACCAGGAAAAGCTGGGAAAATTTTGGACAGCACTTAGATAAAAGATTCCTTTCCTGTCAGCCTCTTTTAGGGCATCCTTCATAGCACTGGTCACTACAATAATTTTTGAGTATTTAAATATTTCTATCGTATATCTCCTCTATTCTGTAAATTCCATGAAAGGTGGAATCTTGTTTCTCAGGTTCACTATTCCCAGTGCTTAGGCCTTATGTAGTATTTTTAAGATGAAAATCTGATTATGTCACTCCCCTTACTGCAGTTAAAGACAGCACTCCATAGCATGCCAACAATATTCTGTACCATGTGACCTCTACCTACCTCTCCAATCTCAATGTTTCTCCTCACCTTGACCTTCTTTCAGTTTCCAGAATGTGCCAAGTTCTTTCCTGCTCATGGATTGAGCACATGCTGTCCCTTCCGCTAGAATGTTCTTCCCTTTACTTTGGTAAATCGCTATTCATCCCTTGGCTCTCAACTAAAATGTTAGTTCCTCAGACAACACTTTTCTATTATACTCTCCCATGATACCCTCTAACTGCCCTGCATAGGATTGACCATGGTCACTAATTATGCAATTATTGGTAAATGGCCGTTTTTGGAATACTAGACTATAAGCTCTATGGAGGCAAGAACTTCATCTACTTTCATTTTTCTTATTTGTTTTTTTTCCACTGGTGACAATTTATTATAGTCTCTTGGTAGTACACAGGCCGATATTAATTAAACTAGCACTATGTCCATTAGAAGTGGACAATGATTATGTAGCCATGCTGGTAACAGTGTGCATTTAATTATAATGTTTTAGTTTCTTGATCTTCTGCTTGTGCCACTCAGTTTCTTTCTGCAGAGGCTCAAGAATGAACAATCTCATCTTCATGGCGTTTCCTCAAGGCGGCCAGCTGTTGCCTAATCTACTCTCAGAAGTATTGCTGTTTTTCTGTTACGTCTCTTTCCAAAGGCCCCATCAGCCTCCCAAATGACACTTATACCTTTGGACTAGTGCCAGCTGAAGCCTCAACTTTCCAAGACCCTTACAACCCACAAGCCAAGTGGCACCCAAGATCAAAACAGCTATTGCTGCTAGTGCCGTACGTCTCCCATCACTGGCACATCTACTTTCATAAACAGTTTATTGAGGTATGATTTCCATAACATAAAATTCACCCATAGAAGTATATAATTCAATAATTTTTAGGAAATTCACAGTTGTGTAACCAACATTATAATCCAATTTTAGAATACTTTCATCACTCAAAAAAAGTTCCCTTATGCCCATCTGTAATTAATCCCCATTCTCACCCCCAACCTTAGGCAACTCCTGAACTTCTTTCTGTCTATAAATTTGCCTTTTGGGGACATTTCATATAAATGAATGATACAATATGCAGTCTTTTATGCTTGGCTTCTCTAACTTAGCATATTTTGAGGTTCACCCATGTTGTAGCATGTATCAGTAGTTTTGTTCCTTTTTAATGGTGACTAGTATTCCTTTGTACGGCTATACTAAATTTTGTTTATATTTACCAGTTAATGGACATTTGGATTGTTTCCAGCTTTGGGTTATATTGAATAGTGCGGCTATGAACATCTGCATGCAAGTCTTTGTGTAGACATGTTTTCATTTTTCTTGAGTAGGTAGATTTTTAGAAATGGAATTGCTAGTAGGGTTATATGGTAAGTTTTTTGTGATGGTTAGGCTCATGTGTCAACTTTGCCAGGTAATAGGGCCCAAATGTCTGGTCAAGCAAGCACTGGCCTAATTGTTACTGTGAGGGCATTTTGTGGATTTAAATCATCAGTAAGTTGATTACATCTTTGGTTGATTATATCTACAATCAACAGGGGAGATTGCTTTCAGCAATGAGAGACATTTCATCCAATCAGTTGAAAGTTTTAAAAAGAGAAGTGATGATTATAGCAGGCAGAAGAGAGAATTTTCATCTCTACTTCAGCCAGTGAGCTCTCCTGGTGAATTCATCAAAAACCTTCAATAGAGGGTGTGTCATGGTTGCTTAGCAGACAGAGTTCTATCTGCCATGCTGGAGACCTGGGTTCAATTCCTGGTGCCTTTCCATGAAAAACAAGTAAATAAAAAAAAATAAAAACCTTCGTTAGAGTTCCCAGCTTGCAGTCTTCCCTACAGAACTTGGATTCGTACATCCCCATGGTTGCATGAGACGATTTTATTAGGCAGTTCATCCTCTTTTTGCCCTCCCCTGAGCAACCATCAAATCTATGGTTTGTATCTATGGATTTATCTATTCTGGATATTTCATACAAACGGAATCAAACAAGATGGAATCTTTTGTTTCTGGCTTCTTTTACTTAGTATGTTTTAGAGGTTCATAAACATTGTAGCATGCATCAGTATTTTTCTCTTTTATGACTGAATAATGTCCCATTGTACTGATATAGTACAATGTGTTTATCCCCCTTTTGGCTATTGTGAATAGCACTGCTATGAATATGTGTGTATGTGTGCTTGTTTGAGTACCTGCTTTCAATTCTTCTGAGTGCAGACCTACGAGTAGAACTGCAGGGATATACAGTAATTCTCTTTAACTGTTTGAGGAACTGCCAAACTGTTTTCTGTGGTAGTTGAACTATTTTACATTCATATAAAAAATGCATAAAATAATTCCAATTTTTCCACATCATCTCCAACTCTTATTTTCCAGTTTTTATTTTTACTACAGCAAGTGTAAAGTGGTATCTCATTGAGGGTTTGATCTGCATTTCCCTAACAAACTAAGGATCTTCTTTGGAAAAATGTCTATTTAAGTTCTTCAACCATTTTTTAATTTGAGTTGTTTGTCTTATAAGAATTCTTTACATACTCCGGATACTAGAACCTTATCAGATATATGATTTGCACATATTTTCTCCTGTTCCATAGGTTGTACTTTTATCTTTTTAATAATATCTTTTGATGCACTAAAGGTTTTAATTTCATCCAGATTAAGAAATTTTCTTTGTATTGTTAGTTTGTTTATCATAAAAATTTACTAAATGTTTTTATGCCTCTGTTGAAATGACTATACAGTTTTTATCTGTTAATGTAATTATATGTATATGCTAAATTTTTAAAATCTTAAAAATATATATATAACAAAAAAGGTTTTAATTTTGATGAAGTCATCTTTTATATATGGATATCCAGTTTTCCCAGAACCATTGACCATTTGTTGAAGAAACTATTGTTTTTTCATTCAATGAATTTGATACTCTTGTCAAAAAAAATCAAGGGGCCAGTGGTCAAAGTATTACACCCATCAACAGCTTCAAACAAAAAAAATCAATTGGCCATTGTATTAGTTTGCTAAAGCTGCTGGAATGCAATATACAAGAAGTGGAACAGCTTTTATAAAGGGAATTTATTATGTTACAAGCTTACAGTTCTAAGGCCAGAAAAATGTTCAAACTAAGGCATCCAGGAAAAGATAGCTTGACTCAAGAAAGGCTGATGTCTGTCACATGGGAAGGCATGTGGCTGGTATCTGCATCCATTGCTTTCAGCTTCTGATGCCAGTGATTTCCTCTCCAAGCATCTGTGGCCATTCACTTAGCTCCTCTGGGACACAACTCTGGGTTCTGGCTTGCTTAGCATCTCATAGAAAGGCACATGGTGATGTCTGCTGGGCTCTGGCCATATCTAGGCATCTACTCTCTCTGTCAGCACTCCAAGCATCTCCAAACAGTTGTGTCTTTGTCAACTCTGAAGCAACTGTTCTCCAACTTCTGCATCTGAGGTTTCTCCAAAATGTTTTACCTTTTAAATAACTCAGGTAGACTAATCAAGATCCACCTTAAATGAGTGGAGTCATATCTCCATCTAAACAAAATGCCATATCCACAACTGGGTGTGTCACATCTCCATGGACGTTTTCTAACCAAAAGGTCACATCCAAAACAGGGTGTGTCACATCCCCTTGGAAAACAATCCAATTTTTTCCTACCAATGTTTCTACCCTAAACAATAGGTCTGGCCCCACAAGATTGGATCAAGATTAAAACATGGCTTTTCTGGGCCATATAATAGTTTCAAACTGGCACAGCCACAGATGTGAGGATTTGTCAACTCTTAATGCTATTCCATTGGTCTATATGTCTGTCCTTGTGCCAGAACCATGCTGTGTTTTGAGTACTTGCAACTTTATAATAAGTTTTCAAATTGGAAATGTGAGTCCTCCAACCTCATTCATCTTTTTCAAGATTGTTTGGGCTATTGGGTGGTCTTTGCATTTCCTCATGAATTTGAGGAATAGTTTTTCCACTTCTACAACAGGCTGCTGGGATTTTGACTGGGATTACGTTGGATTTGTAGATTGCTTTGGGTAGTTATCAACAACTTAAAAATATTAAGTCTTCCAATGCATTTATTAATGTATTCTTTAATTTCTTTTAGCAATGTTTTGTAGTTTTCTGTATACAAGCCTTTCACCTCTTTGCTTAAATATGTTCCTAAGTAATTAGTTCCCCTGGATGTTAAAAGGAAATGTTTCTTAACTACACTTTCAGATTGTTCACTGCTGTTATGCAGACAACCTGAAACTTTGCTGAATTCACTTATTAACTCTAGCAGTTTTGTGGATTCTTTGGTATTTTCTATATATAGGTGTCTCGGTTTGCTAAAGCTGCCAGAATTAAATATATCAGAAATGTATTGGCTTTTACAGTATAATTCATCAGTTAACACATTTACAGTTCTAAGGCTATTAAAATGACCCATTTAAGGCATCAGCAGGATGATACCTTCTCTGAAGAAAGGCCAATGGCATCTGGGGTCTCTCTGTCACATGGCCAGCATCAGCTGACCCTTCTTTCCCAGGTTCTACTGTCATATGGGCAGGCACATAGCCAGAGTCTGCTGGTCCTTCTTTTCCAGAATCAGCTTCTGGTTTCATTGTCTTTTTCTCTCAGCTCCTCTTAGTCCTTTCTTAGTATCTCTGGGGTATGTCTTTCTCTAAGCTCTCCCTGCCTTTTATCTTGTCTTAAAGGGCTCCTGTAAAGGATTAAGACCCCCGGTGCCAGTCTGAAAGTATTACATACCCCAGAAAAGCTATGTTTTAACCTTGAGTCAATCTTGTCAGGGCAACCACTTCTTTTAATCCTGATTCAATACTGTAGGTTAAAAACTTTCGATTAGATTCTCTCCACAGAGATGCGACACACGCAATTGTGGGTTTGATCTTTGGATTAGATGGAAATATGACTCCATTCATTCCAGGTAGGTTTCGATTATTTTACTGGAATCCTTTAAAAGAGGAAACGTTTTGGAGAGAGTCAGAAATGACAGTGCAGACAGAAACTTCAGAGCAGAGATGACAGGCAGAGAACAGAGACACAGATGTTTGGAGATGCTTGGAACCCAGCAGATGTTGCCATGAGACGTTAAGCAAGCCAGAACCTGGAGAAAACCAAAGGAAGCCAAGACGTGAAAGCCAGCCCCAGAGAAGTAAAGTGAGGAATCCCCACAGACACAGAGGCTGAAAACAGAGCCCAGGAGCAAGGAATCAGAAGATGCCAGCCATGTGACTTCCCAGCTGACAGAGCTGTTCCAAACAGTATCAGCCTTTCTTGAGTGAAGAAAACCTCTCCTAAGTGCCTTAATTTGGATGTTTTCACTTCCTTAGAACTGTAAACTTGTAACTTATCAAATTCTCCTTTTGTAAAAGCTGTTCCAGTTTTGGTATACCAAATTCCAGCAGCTAGCAAACTAATACACCCACCCTGGAATGGGCTGCATTATGTCTCAAATGAAATAACTTAACCAAAAATTCCCACCCACGATAGGTCTGCACCCACAAGAATGGGTTAAAAGGGCATGGTCTTTTCTGGGTACATAACATCCCCAAACCAGCACACTCTACCCTCTGGACCCCCCAAAGACATGTTCTTTACATATGCAAAATACAGTCATCCTACCGCAATATCATAAAAGCTTTAAATCATTTCAATAACAATATTAAGTATAAAGTTTCATCAAAATCAATTACAGGCATGGTCTATCCTAAGGCAGAATTCTCCAGCTGTGGACCTGTAAAACTAAGAATAAGTTACCTGCTTCCAATATAAAATGGATGGATAAAGATCCATCCATTGGATGGATAAGAATAAAAATTCCTATTTCAATAGGGAGAAAATGGAAGGAAAACAGAGGTCACCAGACACAAACAGTTATAAAAATCTGCGGGGCATACTTCATTAGATTTCAAGGTCTGAGAGTCATCTATAGAATGACATTTTATCCTTGGGTTTGAGAAAGGCAATCCCACCCTCTCCAAGGGCTTACACAGTGGTCCTGCTCTCTCCAAACACTGGGGTGAGAGTGCCAACATCTCCAAACATAGGGGCAATCACTGCTGTCCATTCCACCCTCTTCAAGAATCTAGGTGGCAGCTGGACTCTTTGTGATTTCTAGGGAACAGGCTCACTCCTCTCCAAACATGAGATTGTGGTCAGGCTGTCCCCAATCCCTGGGGAATGTATTTCACCCACTCTGAGCCCTGGGGTGGCAGAATTTTTCCCAAACAATGGGTTGGCCAAGCTCCACTCAATTCCCCAGGTATCTCAGAGCCCTGGGATGGTAGCACTGTTCCTGAACAATGGGTAGAAAGGTCTGTCCTCTGCAAACTCACCCTCTCCACATGCATAAGTGGGTCCACTCTCTTCGCCTGAGCTTTCTTGATTGAAGACCTCAGCTTCCATGGTTCTGGATTTTTTTCCTCTAATCTGTCCCTTTTCTGTCCCTTTTAATCCAGGCTGGCAGTGGTTCTGTTTACACAGATTCCACAACAAAACTGTCAGTTTGGAATGTAGTACACAGGGGTCCTGTCAGACAATAGGACTTTCCACAAATCCTTTATGGATAACTCCATCTCCAATCCTGGCATGTCTTGAAATGGCTGACTGGTTCCATGTTTGTCTAAATGTTTGTCATAGCACATGGAGTACTATGTCTGGGGACTCATTTACCCAAAGCTCAGAATTTTCCAAATTATCCATATCTGGCTTCTTTGTACCCAAGAGTTCAGTTCTCAGCCTATCCCTTTCCTCTCACATTTTACTATAAGCTGCAAGGAGAAGCCAGGCTGCATTTTCCACATTTAGCATGAAAATTTCCTCAGCTAGATATTTGTTCTAGTTTGCTAGCTGCTGGAATGCAATATACCAAAAACAGAATGGCTTTCAAAAAGGGGAGTTTAATAAGTTGTTAGTTTACAGTTCTAAGGTCAATAAAATGTCCCAATTAAAGCAAGTTTATAGAAATGTCCAATCAAAGGCATCCAGAGAAAGATACCTTGGTTAAAGAAGGCCGATGAAGTTGAGGATTTCTCTCTCAAGTGAGAAGGCAAATGGCAAACAGTGTCAGAGTTTCTTGCTCATCTGGAAAGGCATGTGGCGAACACAGCGTCATCTGCTAGTTTTCTCTCTTGGCTTTCTGTTCCATGAAGCTCCCTGGGAGGGGTTTTCCTTCTTTATCTCCAAAGGTCACTGGCTGATAGATTCTGCTTCTTGTGGCTGTCGTTCTGCTCTGCTCTCTCTCTGAATCCTCCATTCTCCAAAATGTTTCCTCTCTTATAGAACTTCAGAAACTAACCAAGACCCACCCAAATGGGTGGAGATGCACCTCTACCTAATCCAGTTTGACAACCACCTTGATTAAATCACATCTCCAGGGAGATGATCTAATTACAGTTTCAAACATACAATGTTGAATAGGGATTAGAAGAAATGGCTGCCTTTACAAAATGGGATTAGGATTAAAACATGGCTTTTCTAGGGTACATACATCATTTCAAACCAGCACAATATCCAACCAAGGTCATACCTTTCAAATTCTCCCTTCTGTGTGACATCAGGACTCAATTTTGCCAAATTTTCTGCCACTTTAAAACAAGGGTCATGGGTGGGCCACAGTGGCTTAGCGGCAGAGTTCTCGCCTGCCATGCTGGAGCCCCAACCCGGGTGTGTTACCCAGTGCCTGCCCATGCAAAAAAAAAAAAAAAAAAACAAGGGTCACCTTTCTTTCAGTTGGCAGTGACACATTCATCATTTGTCTAAGGCGCCTGATCAGAAGTATCTTGACATCCATATTTCTACCAACAGTCTCCCCAAAGCAATCTAGGCCTTTTCTATCAAGCTCCTCATGATTCTTCCTGAATCTTTACCTTATTTAATTATGAAGCCATCCCAGCATTCTTGGAAGCTGCGAACTGCAACTCCCCATTTCTCAGCACCAAAATTTGTTTTGGTTTGCTAAAGCTGCCGGAATGCAATATACTGGAACTGTATTGGCTTTTACAATGGGAATTTATTAGCTTACAAATTTACAGTTCTAAGGCCATGAAAATGCATCAATTAAGGCATCAGCAGGATGATACCTTCCCTGAAGAAAGGTCAATGGCATCTGGGGTTCATCTGCCACATGGAAAGGTACATAGCTGGCATCTGATGATCCTTCTCTCCCAGGTTTCTCGGTCACATGGGAAGACACATGGCCAGAGTCTGCTGGCCCTTCTACCCCAGGCTTAGCTTCTGGTTTCAGTGGCTTTATCTCTCAGCTCCTTTCTGAGCATCTCCAGGGTGTTTCTTTCTCTAAGAAGATCTCTCTAAAAGGTCTCTGCCATTATCCTCTCATAAAAGGCTCTGAACAATTTGAAAAGAAATAAAGGAATAAGATCCACCTTGAATGGGCTGGGTCATGTCTCAACTGAAATAACCTAACCAAAAGTTACCACCCAGAAAAGTTTTGCACCCACAAGAATAGACTAAAAGACTGTGGTCTTTTCTGGGGTACATAACAGCTACAAATCAGCACAATAGGATAATTTCATCTATGAATAAAGGTAGTTTTACTTCTTCCTTTCCAATTTGAATGTCTTTCTATTTATTTTTCTTACCTAATTGCTCTGGCTAGCTCTTTTGGAACAGTGGGAATAGTAGTGATAAAAATGGGCATCCTTGCCCTTTTCCTGATTTAAGGCGGAAAGCTTTCAGTTTTTCATCATTGAATATGATGTCAGCTGTGACGGTTTTTTTTCTTTACACTTCTATTGTAGCAACATATATAAAACATAACATTTTCCATTTTAACTACTTTCAAGTATACAATTCAGATGTTATCCTAAAATTACCAAACTTCCATTCCTTTTTATGGCTGAATAATATGCTACTGTATTGATACACCACATTGTGTTTATCCATTCATCCAATGATAAACACATGGGCTGCTTCCGAGTTTTGGCTATTATGAATAATGTCACTAAAAACACTGGTATTCAGGTATCTAGGCCTTTGTTTGCAATTCTTTTTGGGTATATACTTAGAGGTTAGATTGCCAAGTTATATGTAATTCTATATTTACCTTTCTTAGGAACTGTCAAACTTTTTCACTGCAGCATTGTACATTCCCTACCAACAAAATACTAAGGTTCCTATTTCGCTCATCCTCACCAACACTTTTTCAGTTTTTCAAATAGCCGTTCTTAGTGAGTGTGAAGTGGTATCTCACTGAACTTTTGATTTGCATTTCCCTAATGGCTACAATGTTGAACATCTTTTCACATGTTTATTTGCCAACTGTCTACCTTCTTTGAAGAAATGCCCATTTTTAAATTGGGTTGTCTTTTGTAGTTGAGTTGAAGGAGCTTTGTATACATGTGGGATACTAGATCCTTACCAGATATATGATTTGCAGATATTTCCCCCCATTCTGTATGTTGTTTTTCATTTTCTTGATAATGTCCTCTGATGCACAAAGTTTCAATTTTGATGAAATCCAATTTATCTGTTCTTTTGTTGTTCATGCTTTTGGTGTAAGGTCTAAGGATTCATTTCCTAATACAAGATCTTGAAGATATTTCCTATGTTTTCTTCTAGGGGTTTTATAGTTTTGGTTCTTCTATTTGATGCTTTGAGCCATTATAATTTTTGTATCCATGACTTCATTCATTTGCACATGGATATCCAGGTTTTTACCCATTTACCATTTGTTGAAGAGACAATTCTTTCCCCATTGAGTGGACTTGGTATCCTTATTAAAATCAGTTGGGCAGGGGGTGCTAGGGTAGTTCAGTGGTAGAATTTTTGCCTGCCATGCAGGAGACCTGGGTTCAATTCCAAGCCCATGCACATTCCCCCTGCCAAAAAACAAACAAACAAGCAAACCAACAAACAAAAAAAAGTGCAAACAAAAATTCAACAAATGATGCTGCAATAATGGGGTACTCACATGGAAAAAGAATGAAATGTAAACCCTCCCTCCAGCCATATAGCATACAAAAAAAAAGATCAATTGGGCATAGAACTAAGAGTTTATTTTTGAACTGTCAATTCTATTTCATTGGTCTGTATGTCGGAACCATATTGTTTTGATTACTGAAGCTTTGTAGTAAGTCTTGAAATTGGGAAGTGAAAGCTCTTCAACTCTACCCTTCTTCTTCAAGACTGTTTTAGCTATTTGCAAGTCTTTGCATTTCCATATGAATTTGAGGATCAGCATTTCCATTTCTGCAAAAAGGGATGTTAGAATTTTTATTGGGAGTTTTAGGACACTTTGGATAGTACTGGCATCTTAGTAATATTTTAGCCTTCCACTCCATGAATATGGAATACCTTTCCATTTATCTAGGTGTTCTTTAATTTCTTTCAGCAATGACTTGTAGTTTTTTCAATATAAGTCCATTACATCATCAGCTAACTTTACTCTTATTTTATTCCTTTAGTTGCTACTTTAAATGGAATTTAAAAAAAATTTTCTTTTCAAATTGTTCAGGGCTGGTATATACAATCATCACTGATTTTTGTGTGCTGATTTTGTCTTTGCCACTTTGCTGAATTCATTTATTAACTCTAGAAACTTTCTTGTAAATTCTTTGAGATTTTCTCTATATAAGATCATGTCATCCAGAAATAGGGATAGTTTTCCTTCTCCTTTTCCACTTTGGGTGTATTTAATTTTTTTTCCTTGCCTAATTACACTGGCTAGAACTTCCAGTGCAGTGCTGAATAGCAGGAGTGAAAGTAGTTATCTGTGTCCTGCTCCTGATCTTAGGGGGAAGCTTGCAGACTTGTACCACTGAGGATGATGTTAGCTGTGGGTTTCTCATATATGTATGTCCTTTTTATCATGTTGAGGAAATTTCCTTTTATTCCCATTTTTCTAGAGTGTTTTTACCAAGAAAGGATGCTGGATTTCATCAATTGCTCTTCTGCATCAACTGAGATGATCATGAGTTTTTTCCTCCTACTTTCCATTAGTGTGGTGCATTACATTAATTGATTTTCTTTGGTTGGACCACCCTTGCCTTCTTGGGATAAACCCCACTTGGCCATGGAGTATAATATTTTTTAATGTGCTATTTGGGGAAGTTCTCCTCTATCCCTAGTTTTCTATGTATTTTTCTCATAAAAGTGCCCTGGATTTGTCAAATGCTTTTTTTCTCTACCAACTGTTATGATCATGTGGGGTTTTTTTCCTTCATTCTATTAATGTGGCATATTAATTACAATGTTTAATTTCTTATGTTGAACCAACTTTGCATTCCTGGGATAAAACCTTTTTGGTCATTATATTAATTTATAAGCTGCATGAATGCAATATACCAGAAATTGAATGGCTTTTAAGAAGGGAATTTATTAAGTTGCAAGTTCACAATTCTAAGCCTATAAAAATGTCCAAACTAAGGGAACGATACCTTAATTGAAGGAAGGCCAATGTGTCTGAAACACCTCTGTCAGCTGGAAAGTCACATGGCTGGCATCTGCTGGTCTCTTGCTCCTGGGCTCTGTTGCTTTCAGCCTCTGTTCCTGTGGAAGTTCCTCACTTTGCTTCTCTGGGTTTGGATTTCATCTCTTGGCTTCCCTTAGCTTTCCCCAGGTTCTGGCTTGTTTAACATCTCATGGGAAGTCACATGCTGTGCTAGTCTGCAACTGCCTGTATGTAATATACCAGAGGTGGAACGGCTTTTTAAAAGGGGAATTTAAAAGTTAACAAGTTTACAGTTATAAGGAAGAGAAAGTGTCCAAATTAAGGCACCAAAGAAAGGCTACCTTCACTCAAGGAAGGAGATGGGTCAGGAACACCTCTGTCAGCTGGGTAGTCACGTGGCTGGCATCTGCTGGTCCCTTGCTCCTGGAATCGTGGCTTTCAGCCTCTGTTCCTGTGGAAAAGTTTCCTAGCTTTACTTCTCCAGGGATGCCTTTCATCTCTTGGCTTCCCTTGGCTCTCTTCAGGTTCTGGCTTGCTTAACATCTCATGGTGATGTCTGCTGGGTTCCAAGCATCTCCAAACATCTGTGTCTCTGTTTTCTATGTGTCTGCATCTGTGTCAGCTCTGTTTTGAAGTTTCTGATGGCTCTGAGGCTTCTGTCGTTTCTGTCAGCTCTCTACAAAATGTTTCCTCTTTTAAAGGTTTCCAGTAAACTAATCAAGACCCAGCCTGAATGAGTGGAGCCATACCTTCATCTAATCAAAAGGCCACACCCACAATTGGGTGTGTCACATCTCTGCAGAGACAATCCAATCATAAGTTTCCAACCTACAGTGCTGAATCAGGATTAAAAGAAATAGCTGCCTCCACAAGATTGGATGAGAATTAAAATGGCTTTTAGGGGTACATAATACTTTCAAACTGGCACAGTCATGGTATATGATCCTTTTAATATGCTATTGCTACATTTATTTTTGCTGACTTTTGGGGGGGGGAGGGGCAGGGGTGCATGGTCCGGGAATCAAACCTGGGTCTCCCACATGGCAGGTGAGCATTCTACCACTGAACCACCCGTGCACCATCACTGACCATTTTTTATTTGCCTCCATCACCTAGGACTAAATGAATTAATAACTGTTCTCATGTTTCTTACACAGATGAACTTCTATTGTACTATAAAAAGCTTTCTGATGACATTTCTAATTTTATATCTTGCATTCTATGTTTATTTATATAGACCATTTTAAAATACCAGGATTTTAAGACCAGGGACATTGTTTATATCCATCCCTGGATTTCTGACACACAGGAGATAATTCAATGAATTTATTGCATGAAAACTTTAAATTAGCTCTCCCTATTAAAAGGAAATCAGAAGAGAGCTTCCTTTTTCAAGAATTAGAAACATGTCTTTGAATATCTTTGTTATTTGCCTTAATGGCTTATCATATGGGGTTTTTGCACTTAGTTGTTGGTCAACTGCTAAGCAAGAGGAAGCTCAAACCAGAAACTCTGACATCGTGCTCCAGAGAACAAATAGATGGAATAAAACTGACCACAACTGCTGAAGTCAGGTGATGAATTCATTAGGGGTTTATCACACTATTCTGTCTACTTTTATATATGTTTGAAATTTTATGCAACAGAAGTTAAATTTGATCATCAGTGAGACTAAAACATGTAAATGGACAAATGCTTTCATGCCCAAGTATCTATAAAACAGTAGTTTTTGTTTATTTTAGAATCAGGGATTTTTAAATCTCTAATACAGTTTTATAAAATGAATCTTAAAGGAAAATAGCAAGTGAGAAAATAACTTAAGAGAAAAATAATATGTCCCCCCCCAAAAAAATTCAAAACTGCACATTTTTTCTGTATAATAAAACTTGTCAAAAAAAGTGTCAAATTTTCTTTCAACTCTAAAACTATTATTGAATACAAACCAAAAATTCTCAGTTGATGACTGCTGCTCCTCATTATGTCTACACCTAAGATAAGGTTTACAGCTTCTATAATAGGATGGTAACAAACAATGGGCCTAAAAACTATTAATTTCATAATTGCATTAGACTTCATCAGGTAAAGAGCAAATTGTTAGAGAAAATGGTAAATCATCCATACTTTCCACATGTAACAAACTTTACTGAAGCATAAGGGAGAACTTGAAGAAATTATAACACAGAGAACAGAATACTAAACACTACATATGTATGGCACATACGTAAAGAAAGGTAAAAAGTAAACTCTTCTCAGGAGAAAAATTTTGTTATCTTTTTTCCCTACCTACACCCCCAAAATAAAAGAAAAAGCAAACAATAAAGAGATACAATTGACAAATTATTCATATAACTCACCTTCAGGAAACATGAATCGAATTTCTCTTTCTGCTGCAGCAAAGTCATTGCTTCCGTGAAGTGCATTCCTTAGGTCATCTGTGCCATAAATTGCCCTCAGACTAAAAGCAAGTTAGGGATGATGACCATTCAATCTGCTACTGTTTCTTCATTTTTTACATTTGTATTCTACTTAGGAATTTTACAAGAGCATTGTCACCTCTCAAATATGGAGACTTTAATCTACGTTGATTTTAAGCTTAAATCTATTTAGATGAGGGTCAAATATATTTAAATCTGCAGGACACACTGGGAAAGTAGGAATTATCTGGGTGAAAAAGAGGTGTTGTTTTGTGAGAAGTGAAAAAGCAATGCATATCAAAAGTGGAAGGACTCAATGTCCTTGTATTTCCAGGTGCTGATAGCATTGAAAATTTGGATTTCTGGTGCTACGTTAGTAATTATTTTCAAATACCATACCAATTTTTCCATAAAAAATTCTAAGTTTAATTTAATGATGAGAAAAGAATAAGGCAAGTAAATCACAAATCAGAATTCTCTGAGGCTTTTTTTTTTTGTATTTGATATTGTCATAAATTTAAGTGGTTAAAATGAATCCCCTCACCCTCCCAAAAAAAGTGATTTAGGAAAACTCCCAAAGAAAGGAAACTCCCCTTACAATGAAATCAGATTTCATTTTCACAGGCAGATTTCTATTCTTTCCCCCACCCCATCCCAGAAAAATTACCTGTCTGGGTGTGTTTCCTTAGCTATTAAACTATTACTTGGTCCCAAAAGTTCTTTCCAGTAAGAGATGGCATTATATCTAGCTAATATCATGGCAACAAGTGGTCCAGAGCTCATGTAAGCTGTTAAATTGGGGAAAAACATTTTTCCATACTGTTCCACATAAAAGTTACTACAGTGCTCAGGGCTGAGATGTAGTTTTCTTCTCTATAAGAGAAACAAAAAGTGAACAAAATTATTTAAAATTTCAATTCAATAATACCTCAGTAAGTCATTAATAAGTTGAAATTAATACCAATTTGATTACAAATTTTAGGTTTATCTTTGTATTAGCAAGGGTGTGAGAAGAAATTTAAATGAATGGTATACATATGATTTATAAGGGGAATTATTTAACCTACTTAAGAAAAACAATTCTGCCCTTAACGTATGGTTTGCTAATGACAAATTCATTATATCTCCCTCTTAAAGTAAGTTACAGTCCAATTATCAATACTCTGTTAATGTATACTTTGTATGCATTAAAGTAACAAAATTGGTTTTTAGAATTTTTCAAGTTCATCTTCTCTCTATTTGTGAAAATTTCCCACACTATTTTGGGAGCTAGTCTTCTGATGGTACTTAGAAATAATATATAATGTTATGGTTCAGTTAAAAAGTTTTTCACTTCAACATGAAAGCTGTGTGTCCTTTTTTTCTGGTTCTGTCATAAATATGTTGATTCACTGTAACTGTGAGAAAAATGAGTTGGTGTTTTTTTCTTAATTTGAAAAATATGAAACATTTATTTTGGACCAATAAATGTTATTTATTTTCTTTACAAATGAGACAATAAGAATGAATCTCTAAATTTTTAAAATTTTGGAAACTGAGTTGATCGTTCTCTCAGTTTGAAAGCTATGCTCTCCCTAAAAACAGCTGTTCAAATACTTTGAAATAATCATCTATAACTGTTGCTTTCCAATTCCATTAAAGGGGATCAGAGGAGAATGGCTCAAAATATAACAACAGGATTCAAAGATGATATAAAGAAGAGCTTCTAGATAAAGTCAGGATGGTAAGACACTGGAATAAGCTTCTATGCAAAGGTTAAACATGTCCATTTTTCTGAAATGGTTTAGATTTTCCTGAGAGTATAATACTGAATTTTAACAAGTGGCCAAAAGCAAAAAGCCCCTGCCAGAACCTTCATGTTTCCTCAGGTTTCAAAAACTTGTTGAAATTGCTTGCCCTGTAGTGAGGGGTTTAAATTGCCCAGAACAAGAAGCTTGATAGCCTAGGAAGATGCTTACCTAGATGTCTCAGCACTGGTATGAACACATTCTGCTGGGCAGGAATAACATTCTCACCAAAGGACTAGTTATTAAGAAAATGTCCTCATACCAGAATTCATACAGTCAAGAAATAAAAGAAATTTGAAATTACAGTAACATCTGATTTATTTGGATGCTTGATTCTTTAACATATTTATATTTTTTGTATTTATATGGCAGGAGTCACATTTCATTCTTTTTACATGTGAGAAGCCTGTTATTGCAACCATTTGTTGAATTTTTATTTGTTTGGGTTTGTTTGTTTGTTTGTTTTGGGAAGTACATGGGCTGGGAATTGAACCCGGGTCTTCCTCATGGTAGGTGAGAATTCTACCACGGAACTACCCTTGCACCCCTCTTAACATTTATTTTTTAAAAGTATTATGAATAATTATTTAAAATTAACACCAGCCAGCATTTATTATTTTAATGCATATGGGTAGTTTTTTCCCTTGAGAGGTTTAAAAATAAAATCTCACCTGTGGCAATGTAAGGCTTTATCTACATCATGCCCATACTACAAGTAGAAGAAGCTACTTTCTTCAGATATCCTAACTAATACAGCATAATCTTAAAAATCAAGGATTTGACTTTAAAGTTGAAACTGAATCAATGATTCCATTAGTTAATTTAAAATTCATATCAGGGAAAAAGTTTTGGAACTAGGTTGAATATTTTTACAAAGAGAAGTGGTGATAAAATACTTTCAAGAATGGAACCCTCAGTTTGTAACAAAGGAAACACAGGCACCAACTGAAAGGATATATAATTTTTCAGAAGGCTTTCCCAGCATGGGACAAGAAAGCCTCAAGTTCAATAGACTCCCAACTACAGTAAAGCCTATTTTAAAGCATCTGACACACCATGGCTTCGATAGTCTGAAATTTATTGCTGACAAGAGAAAGTATTAAATATGAGTAGTTATACTGATTTATAATTAGCTACTTAATTATTAACAATTTTCATTAATTCTCATTTTAAAATATGGACTTATAAATTTTTTTGAACTGAAAGGTGTATCTTTATCTTATTTATATGCTTATTTTTTTCTATGATTAAAAAATCAATGGGTATTAAAAGTTTCAAAAAATGAAAGCAATATAAAAAAGGTATATCCTGAAAAATCTCAATCCCATCCCTGTCCCAATCCATCCTGTTCTTCCTTGCCCTCAATAGGTAGCCATTTTTTTAAGTTCATTTAGCTCCCACTTTTTAATTTTGATGTCCCGATGAATCCCAGAGTGATTTCATCAGTGAGTGGAAAAGTATTTGCAAAGTCCCCTTTGGGGAATAGTGAGAACGGGGGAAAATTCAACTTCGCCAAGTTGAATTCTTGATATTCTCACAAGCAGTGTGGACAACCAAAGCTATAGGCTGAGCCCCCAGTCTTGGGGTTTGTTCATATGAAATTTAACCCCACAAAGGTTAAGCCTACTTAAAATTTAGGCCTAAGAGCCAACCCCAAGAGAGCCTCTTTTGTTGCTCAGATGTGGCCTAAAAAAAATAATAATAATAATATTAATAATTTTGCAAATATTGGCAAATGTGAATATACATTCCTTTTCCGCCTTTCCTTCACAAAAGGTTGCCACATGCTGTTTTGCAGCTTGCTTTTTTCCATAACAGTACACAGAGAAGTTCCTCATTCTTCTTTTTACAGTTAGTTGCACAGTATTCAATTTAGTGAATTCATCAGGGTTTATTAAACCAATCTCCTACTGCAGAGTTTTGTGCAATATTTTGCTGGTAAATAACCAATGTTGTAAAAAATAATCTGTATATATATATATATATAAATATATACCATTTATGTTACTATAGGAGTTTCTATAGGAGGCATTCCCAGGAGTAAGACTGCTGAGTTAAACGGTAAATGCATCAGTAATACTGGTAGATAACTGCCAGTTTCCCTTCAAAAGGGGTTGTGCCTTTTATTTTTAGATTTTTGCCAAATAGAATCTCAGTGTAATTTTATTAACTAGGCGCATGACCCTGTATAAATATAAGAGAATTAAAAAACTGGAAATTTAAATAAGGATGGTAAAGAAAGGGTAAAAACTTTTTCAACTGTATTTGATAAGCTTTTTTTTTTCGTATGCTGTATGACAGGGTCACATTTTATTATTTTGCTATGTGAGTATCCTGTTATTGCAGCACCATTTGTTGAATTTTTGTTTGTTTGTTTGTTTTGCTTGTTTGTTTGTTTTGGGGGAAGTGCAAAAACCTGGGTCTCTCACATGGCAGGTGAGAATTCTACCACTGAATTACTCTTGCACCCCTCATATTTGATAAGCTTTTAAAATATTCTTTTTATATTCATTCTCAAGCCTCTATAATCACAATATTTACCAAAAGCAGAACAAATATGAGGCTTAAAACATTAAATGTTTACAATACTGAAAACACACCAATGACCTAAAAGTCCATCTGTAGAACATAAATACATAAACTGTGACTTATCCATACAGGGGAATGTTACACAGAAGTTAGGAAGAATGAGATAGATGCAGATGTACACTGTGGAATGCTACCAGAGAGACTTTGTAAAGGAGGTCAAGGGAGGGGAACTATTATATTTTATGGGAAAAAATGTTTGTAAATACATAGAAAACTCCTAGAACAACAGACAGCGTTAACAGTAGTTGCCTATGGATTCGAGGACTTGGAGTGGGAGAAGACAGGTGAAGGAAGAGATCATTTTTCTTCTCATTTTATATCTTTTCGAGGTATATAACATTTTCATAACTATCACATACTACTTTTATCCTCAAAAGAATAAACCTAAATTTAATGCTATATACTAAAAATCTAAATGGAGTAACACATTCACATACACATTTAAATAAAGGAGCAAAAAGAAAAAAAGCATGATCATGGTGCCTAGAAGTTACCTGAACAATGGTGAATCCAGACCCGAGAATGATATCTTCTATTTCCTCTTCTTTGTCAACAACGTCTGGTTTGATAATGGCCAGAGTCTTTTCTACATATATCTGAGGTGGGGGCATTGATATCTCCATTCTGTCCCTTCAGAGTACAATTTAAGTTTCTTGACAGGTATCAACTGCAATGACACGTACCCTCCCAATTTAATGTAATTCTGATTAATAACCGCAATAATAGATGCTTGATATTACTAATTTAAGAAATTAGAAACTGTCACATATTTTTCTATAAGCAGTGTCTCACTGATCACGATTTCTGTCCTGTGTCCAGGTCACGCTTTGGGTTTTCGTAAGCACTTCCACCAAGATAGGAAAGATAGAGGGGCTCACAGGACCAAAGGAAAGGGGAATCCCGTAGGCTTCGGGGACGGGTTGCCTTAGAACAACTACACCTCTTATAGAAGACCACACATATAGGACCAAGCCTGGTTGGAGAGCAGGACCCCCGGGTCCTCTGGGATTCTTCGGGTGCTCCCGCAGATTCCAAGTCCACCCCAATGCCAGCACTCACCGCAGTACCCTCCCCTCCACTGCGACCACAGCTTGTTGCTAGGAGACCTGAAGCCCCAGTTCAGGGATGGTGGCTGCAGAGGGTCAATCTCAGCAGAGCGCTTTGTGCCCTTCTACCGCTTCCTTTTAACCAAGAAAGGGAGCCAACTACAAATGATTTTATTCCCCCTGCGAATCTTAGAGCGCTAGACGCTATTGTTTTTTGTTTGTTTTATATCTCCTCATAATTTATCTTATTTCATCCTCTTCTCTATAGGAGGATGCTTCATTCCCACTTTACGAATGAGAAGAAAAATCAGACACTCCCCCCTCATCCCTTCCAGACAACAAACGCAAAAAAATCCTTGTCAAATCCCATCCTCATTTGATCAAATCATGCTGTCTCCTCTATCCCTAGCTTCTGTAACGATTAAAAAAGCAATTTGTGGTTTGCGAAATAACATTTATTTATAGCTCAGTAATAGGTTTAATCAAGTTACCTCTAAATTAAACCTAAGGAACAAAGATGTAGGGCTACATTTGTGGCATAAACACAATCTCAGCTTCCCTCTTCTTCTCCTTGGTAGTAAACTGGGGCATTACTATTTTAGAAAATGCAACAGAAACGTGGTAAACAAGTACTGAAATCTTCTCAGGATCAGAATCTCAAGGAGAGGTCCAAACTCCAGAAAAGGTCAGGGTAGCAGTTCCAGGGTAACAAAATAGGTTTTTCATCATCCACAAGGTTGGACAATTCTCACTCCAGACTATTTAAGTCTCTTCTTTTGTCTAACCAAATACTCAGCACCTAAAGAGTCAAGACAGATAGCAAAATGTGGATCTTAAAAATTACAGAAATTTAAATGCAATATTATTTCTTCTTCTGCACATAAATTTGATTACACTTTCCTCTTTAAAGTATTATGCCTTCCAGAAAAGGAACCATTAAATGTTTATTTCTGGTTATTATATCTTATCCGCTAAAGATGTGATAGTGTGAAAGTACATTAGTATCAACAGGTGTAGCAAACAAAAGAATGGTTAGTGACTCCGGAATCTGCTTTGCATATTCAGCCCTCTGACCTGAGGCTCTCGAAGTACAGCTCCCATTATTTGTCTATCCCCAGCTTTTTGAGAGCTCTTTACTGCTGCCTGCCTTTCCAGGCTATTTCACTTCACTCTCTACAGAGGCTAAGGGATACAGCCAGTAGGTACAGTGTCAATCCTTTAAGACCTTCAATAACCCCTAAAGATAAACTCTCGGAACACAAGTTTACCTCAATAGCACACTTATTCTCACAGATTTCCTGAAATCAAATTCCAGATGTAAAAAAATTCTTTTTCACAGCTCTCTACAAAAAAGTACCTGAATCTGCTCCAAGACTTCTCGCTGCATCTCCACAGCCATGTGGTACACATGATGGTCAGAGTCATTGTACATCACAGCATTTTGGAACATCAGCATCAGGTCCCGCTGGAACTGGGCCATGGTGCGAATCCGTCCCTTAGATAGATTCCTCTTCAGGCTAGTTAAGTCCATGGGTCTGCAAGTGACCAAAAGAAATCAAGGGAAATCAAACCTTCATGTAGAACATGTGGTGACATTAACATACTCTCTTGGAGAATAACCTCTTCTCAATGAAAATAATAAAAATAACAACTCCCATCACAAAATAAACTAGCAACAGCAGCTAACATTTGATTGCTTACAACAGGCTAATCATTATGCTAGGCACTTTGCATACTGACGCACTTAATTCTCTCAGTAAGCCTATAAAGTATTATTATCCCCCCTTTAGATGGTGAAATTGAGATCTAACAAGATTAAGTCCTTGCGCAAAGCGAGCCAGCCTAGATTCTAATAAAAGAAGTTGACTCCAGAGCCCTAAGGCCCAGCCACTATATTCTACTATTGTAATAGGATAGCGCCGAGGTAAAATATTGCAAAGATCTTCAAAGGTCAGTCAGTTCTCCTTTCATGGAGAACAAAGGTGAGAATCAAGTGAATAATAAGACAAATCAAATTATTATTTAATGAGACCCAGAGAGTGGGGGTATATGAGTAGGAACAGCAGTGTAGAGATTGAACTGGGAGGCAACTGTCTGGTATTTACAAATGGGCATTCTTCTGTTCGGAAAAGATTTTTTTCAATGTTAAAGGAGATTAAAATATGCATTATTGAAAATAAGGGGGTCACTATGAATAAAATATGCCTGAATGGAGGTACATATAAACATTAAGGAGTCTCCCCCCCAAAAAAAATAGAATCTGGGATTTAGTTCTAGCTCTGCTATAACCTATTGGTTGATCATAGGCAAGTCATGACCACCTCTGAATCTCAGTTTCCTCATTTAGAAAATGAAAGAATTTGCCTGCGAAAGTCCCTTCCTGATCTTTGAACATTCTGTTAATACACTGGTTGTGCTGGTTTGAAAGGATGTGTGCCCCCTAGAAAAGCCATGTTTTAATCCTAATCCCATTTTGTAAAGGCAGTCGTTTCTTCTAATCCCTATTCAGCACTGTATGTTTGAAACTGTAATTAGAACATCTCCCTGGAGATGTGATTTAATCAAGAGTGGTTGTTAAATTGGGTTAGGTGATGACATGTCTATATCCATTTGGGTAGGTCTTGATAAGTTTCTGGAGTCCTATAAAAGAGGAAACATTTTGGAGAATGGAGGAGATTCAGGGAGAGCAGTGAATGCTGCAGCACCACGAAGCAGAGAGTCCATGAGCCAGCGACCTTTAGAGATGAAGAAGGAAAACGCCTCCTGGGAGCTTCATGAAATCCGAAGCCAGGAGAGAAAGCTAGCAGATGACACCATGTTTGCCATGTGCCCTTCCAGGTGAGAGAGAAACCCTGACTGCGTTCACCATGTGCCTTCTCACTTGAGAAAGAAACCCTGAACTTCATCGGCCTTCTTCAACCAAGGTATCTTTCCTTGGATGCCTTAGGTTGGACATTTCCACAGACTTGTTTAATCGGGACATTTTCTCGGCCTTAGAACTGTAAACTAGCAACTTATTAAATTCCCCTTTTAAAAGCCGTTTTCTGGTACATTGCATTCTGGCAGCTAGCAAACTAGAACACTGGTTATGACAGTATTTAGATGAACTATGCTGGAAAAATCTAAAATACTATAATCAATGTTTGTAACACTCATTTGGATTACCATCCTTGCATTTAGCATACCGCAAAGCTAAATGCCTGATCGCAACTTTCCTTTCCAAAGTTTTGCTTCAAAAGTACAATGTCAAAAACAAAGACGAACCTTGAAAACATTTGTAAATGAAATAAGCCAGACACAAATGGATGAATATCCAGGCATAAATAGATAACTATTGTAGAATACCATTTATATGAAATATCTAGAACAGGGAAATTCAGAGAGACAAAAAGTATATTAGAGTTTACCAGGGTTAGGGGGAGGGAAGACTGGTGAGTAATTGCTTAATGAGTACAGAGTTTCTGTTTGGGGTGATGAAAAAGTTTTAGTTGTAGCGGTAATGGTTGCACAACATGATGAATGTAACTAACTACTATTAAATTATACACTTAAAAATGGTTTTAAAAAAACCATAGCACATGGAACCTTGAGTAGGGCATAAGATTTTGTAGGTTTGTCCAGAGTGATGCCCCCAATAAACCCCAGAGTGATTTAAACAGTGAATAAAAAAGTATTTGCAAAGTTCCCTTGGGGGAATGGTGAGAAAGGGGGAAAATTCAACCTCCCCAAGTGGAGAATTCTTGATAGTCTCACAAGCAGTGGGGACAACTAAAGCAATAGGCTGAGCTCCCAAATCTTGGGGTTTGTTCATATGAAACTTAACCCCGCAAAGGATAGGCTAAGCCTACTTAAAATTGGGCCAAAGAGTCAACCTCAAAAGAACTTCTTTTATTGCTCTGATGTGGCCTCTCTCTCTCAGCCAAAGTGACAAGCAAACTCACTGCCCTCCCCTTCTCTACATGGACATGACTCCCAGGGGTGTGGACCTTCCTGGCAACGTGGGACAGAATTCCTAGAATGAGCTGGGACTCAGCATCAAGGGATTGAGAAAACCTTCTTGACCGAAAGGGGGAAGAGAGAAATGAGGCAAAATAAAGTGTCAATGGCGGAGAGATTCCAAACAGAGTCAGGAGGTTATCCTGGAGGTTATTCTTACGCATTAAATAGATATTATCTTTTTAGTTAAGGCATAACAGAGAGGCTGGAGGGAACTGCCTGAAAACGTAGAGCTGTGTTCTAGTAGTCATGTTTCTTGAAGATGATTGTATAATGATACACAAAAAACTTGTGTTTGATGCTTCTTTTATCTACCTTATGCACAGATGAGTAAAACATAAGGAATAAAATAAATAATAAGGGGAACAAAAAATGCTAATGTGAGGTTATATAACAATATATGAATCCTATTACTTCAAAGTCAATGTTAAAAAATACATGTTATCCTTTTGTTTCTTGAGTTCCTTCTCACATGAAAATAATGAGTTCACCATAACTTTACAAACTTCTTCAGCTGAAAAATATAATGTTGAGTTTGTAAGTAATGTAAATGAAGCAAATAATAATCTAATAGATGAGAAAGAATAAAAAGACAGATAAAAAAGCAACCAACCTTTCTTGACCCCTTTTCCACTGACCTTTTCACCACATCCTTGTACCCAGGGGCCTGCCTATCTGACACAGGCTTCAGAAATGGACTGCTGAACCTGGTAAAGACAAATCCAGAAAGATAAGGAAACCCTGGGAAGTCACTCTAGATGAAAATAGTGGCTGCAAACTCTAAGACAAAACACTTAAAATAAAGTGTGGTTTACTTCTTAATAGACTTCCTTTACAGAAATGCAGACTATGAGCTCCATTAAGAAAGAAATCTATGAGTTAAGACTTGTTTAACAGAAATAAATTTTTAAAAAATCAAAATATTCAACCACTATTCTAACATACTGATTTAGGGCTCAGAAATTTGTTCAAGGTCCCTGAGGCCCTATTCCTGGGGAAAAAAGACAATCCACGGTACTGGAAGAAGGCATATCTTTTAAATATAAATTTTGCCACGTAATAGGAAACAGTTTAGAGATACAAATCAAAGGAAACAGGAATACTTTTTGTAGACAGCAAAAGGAGCTATGAGTAACTACGGATAAAACAGGTTTATACACAAGATCTGCCTTTTAACTATGGCTCATGTGAGGAGATATTTCTCTCTTTATGTTTAATCCCTAATATATATCACTTCTTCACTTCTGAATTCAACCCGATCACTACTTTGGACACCTACCTGTGACTGGCAATCATCTTCCAGACCGGCAGGAGAGTCTTCTTAAATAATAAATGATCCTGAACAGGGTTACCCTGGCTTAGTTCAGACCTATGAGACAGAAAAGAGAAATCAACTTCACAAAAGGCATCCTGCTTCCCCCAAATGGGTAATGAGGTTTTCCTCAAGCCATGGAATAAGAAATATCCTTGCTCCTATTTAACATCTGAAGGAACAGTATACTAAGGAATAAAAATATTTTTAATGCTTTCATAAGGGACCCCAAACTCTATAAATATTCTCTTACTTATCACTATTATCCAATGAAGTAGTGATCTTATAATGTGTACTACAATCTACAATTGCCTGTTCACTTTTCAAAATTTTATTTTAATAACATGTATACACCTCCAGTTATCACTATTATTCAGCACTGTAGTAGAAGTCCTAACTGGAGTACTCAAACAGAAGAAAGAAATAAAGAGCATCCAAATCAGAAAGAAAGAAGTAAAACTTCCATTATTTGCAGATGACATGATACTATACTTGGAAAATTCTGAGAAATCTATGGCAAAGCTTCTTGAGTTAATAAACAAACTCAGCAAAGTGGCAGGATATAAGATTAATGTGCAAAAATCACATACACAAACTATGACATAACTGAGGAAACAATAAAGGAAAAAATTCCAATCAAAATAGCAACTAAAAGAATCAAGTATCTAGGAATAAATTTAACTAGGATGATAACGACTTACAGAAAATGACATAAAACTGCTAAAATAAATCAAGGAGGATCTAAATAGGTGGAAAGGTATTCCCTGTTCAGGGGATGTTCAGATGTCAACTCTACCCAAATTGATCTACAAATTGAATGCAATATCAATCAAAATTCCCACAATCTAATTTGAAGACTTGGAAAAGCTAGTTATCATATTCATTTGGAAGAGAAAGAGATCTTGAATAGCTAAAAAAGTCCTAAAAAAGAAACTGATTTTTTGGGGGGGCGGTGCATGGACCATGAGTGAAACCCAGGTCTTCCACATCAAAGGCGGCATTCTAGCCACTGAACTACCTGTGCACCTGTAACACTTTCTGATTTTAAAAGTTAGTATAAAGCCACAGTGGTCAACACAGCTTGGTACTGGCACAAAGATAGAAGTAGTAAACAAATCAAGAATGCAGAGATAGTCCACCAAATCTATAGACAGCTGATCTTTGATAAGGCCCCCCAAATCCACAGAACTTGGACAAGATAGTCTTTTAATAAATGGGCATGGAAGAACTGCATATCAATAGTCAAAAGAATGAAAGAGGACCCTTACCTTACATCCTATACAAAAATTAACTCAAAGGGGATCAAAGACCTAAATATAAGAGCCATTTCCTAAGAGAAAATAGAGGGAAACATCTTCAAGACCTAGTATTTCACTTTGTAAAAGCTGCCAGACTGCAATATAATGGAAACAGAATGACTTTTAAAAGGGATATTTATTAAGTTTTAAGTTTACAGTTCTAAGGCCATGAAAATGTCCAAACTAAGGCATCCAGCCTTGAATCAAGAAAGACCAATGGGTCCAGAACACCTCTGTCTGTCAGAAAGGCAATGTCTGCTAGCTTCTCTTCTCATTTCATAAGGCTTCCCTGGGGGCATTCTCCTTCTACATCTCCAAAGATCTCTGGCTGTGTGGGCTCTCTCGGCTCTGAAGTTCCTGCAAAACGTTTCCCCTTTTAAAGACTCTAGTAAACTAATCAAGACCTGCCTGGAATGGGTAGAGTCACATCTTCATCTAATCAAATGTCACATCCACAATTGGGTGTGTCATATCAATGTGGAAATAACCTAATCAAAGTTTCCACCCTACAATATTATTGAGTCAGGATTAAAAGAAATGGCTGCCCCCACATGATTGAATCAGGGTTAAAACATGGCTTTTCTGGGGGACATAATTTCAAACTGGCATATTCCATCCTTTAGACTCCAAATAACATGTTTTTTCTATATGCAAAATATATTCATTCCATCACAATATCACAAAAGCCTTAAACCATACAGGTAACAACACAAATGCAATACAAAATCTCATCAAAGTCTGTTACAGGCATGGTGTGTTCTAAGACAAAAAAATTTTCTCCAGGTCTGGACCTATGTAATTCAGGACAAGTTATCTGCTGACAATATACAAAGGAGGGATAGTCACAGAATAAATGTTCCCACTGCCATAGGGACAAACCGAAGGGTAAATAGGGCTCACTGGACCTAAACAATTCTAAAAACCCGAAGGGTAAACTCCATTGGATTTCAAAGTCTAAGAGTCATTTAAACTCAGGGCTTTAGAAAGTGGCAATCCCACCCTTTCCAAGGGTCTGCACAGGGGCCTTGCTCTCTCTCCGAATGCTGGGGTGTGTTGTAACACTGGGGTTCATTGGTGGGGGAGACCATCTTTTTCTTAGATCCACCCTCTCCTTACTTTGGGGTAGCACCCAGGATCTCTGCAATCTCTGGGGCACACGCTCAACCCCTCCGAAACAACAGGATGGTAGCCAGGCTCCCCCCAATCTCCAGTTTATGCATTCCACCTTCTCTGAGGTCTTGAGGTGGCACAATTCTTCTTGAGCAATGAGGCGGAAGGCTCATCCTCTGCTTCCAGGGCAAACTCACCCATCCACATATATGGATGGGTCTGCTATACTGGCCGGAGATTTCCTGGCTCCAGATCTTAGCTTCCATGGTTCTGCTTCCGAAGACATTTTCCTTCAGTTTGTCCCTTTTAGTTCAGACTGGTAGTGGTTCCATTTATAAAGATCCAACAACACTCTTGCTGGTTTTCCATGCCATATACTGGGATTATACCCATCATATAATAAGACTTTCCATAAATCCTTTTTGGATAACGCCATCTCAAATCCTGGCTTGACCTGTAATGGCTAACTACTTCCATGCTTGGATAAATCCTCATGTGGGATGCTATTCACTGGGGTCTTACTTTTTGGAAGCCCAGAATTTTCCAGACCATCATTTTTTTTTTGTACCCAAGAGTTCAGTTCTCAACTTATCTCTTTCCTCTCACATTTTACTATAGGTTTCAAGGAGCAGAGAGACTGCATTTTCCACATTTAGTTGGGAAATTTCTTCTGCTAAAAATCCAAGTTCATCACTCTCAAATTCTGCCTTCCATCTACAAAGAATACCTTCCTTCCAGTTTGCAAAGACACGTTCATCATTTTTGTCTAAAACCTCATTGGAGGTATCTTTAGAGGCCACATTTCTACCAATAGTCTCTTCAAAGCATTCTATGCCTTCTCTATAAAGCTCCTCATAACTCTTCCAAAATCTTTGCCTTATCCATTTAAAAAGACATTCTAACAAGTTTGGTATTTGCAAACTGCAGCAGCACCCCACTCTCTATACCAGTTTGTAAAAGCTGCCAGAATACAATAAAACAGAAATGGAATGGCTTTGAAAAAGAGACATTTATTAAGTTGCAAGTTTTCAGTTCTAAGGTGGTGAAAATGTGCAAATTAAGTCATCCAGATAAAGATACCTTGATTCATAATGTTAGAACACTGAATGAAGCTGAATGTGAGAATGATAGGGGGAGGAGACCTGGGGGCACAAAAGAAATCAGAAGGAAAGACAGATGATAAAGACTGAGATGGCATAACCTAGGAATGCCTAGAGTGTATAATGATAGTGACTAAATGCACAAATTTAAAAATGTTTTTGTATGAGGAAGAACAAAGGAATGTCAATACTGCAGGGTGTTGAAAATAGATGGTAATTAGTATTTTAAAACTTTAACTTAACGTGTGATACTAAAGCAAAAAATGTTTATTTGGTACAAAATTTATATCTTGACTAGTGCATTTCCTAATATAACTTATGTGTACAGCTTAATTGAATACCATAGGTACATGGAACCTTGAGTAGGGCAAGAAATTTTGTAGGTTTGTACAGAGTGATGCCCCAATAAATCCCAGAGTGATATGAACAGTGAATTAAAAAGTATTTGCAAAGTCCCCTTGGGTGAATGGTGAGAAAGGGGGAAAATTCAACTTCCCCAAGTGGAGAATCTTGATAGTCTCATAAGCAATGGGGACAACCAAAGCAACAGGCTGAGCCCCCAATCTTGGGGTTTGTTCATATGAAACTCAACCACTCAAAGGATACACTAAGCCTATTTAAAATTAGGCCTAAGGCCGACACAGCAAGCAAACTCACTGCCCTCCCCCTCTCTACATGGGACATGACTTGCAGGGGTGTGGACCTTCCTGGCAACGTGGGACAGAAATCCTAGAATGAGCTGGAACTCAGCATCAAGGGATTGAGAAAATCTTCTCGACCAAAAGGGGGAAGAGCGAAATGAGATAAAATAACTTGTCAATGGCTAAGAGATTCCAAACAGGAATTGAAGGGTTATCCTGGAGGTTATTCTTGCACATTAAATAGATATCACCTGTTTAGTTAAGGTGTAATGGAGAGGCTGGAGGGAACTGCCTGAAAATGTGGAGCTCTGCTCCGGTGGCCATGTTTCTTGAAGATAATTATATGATACGGCTGTCACAGTATGACTGTGTGATTGGGACTTTAGGTCACAGAAATGTGAACAACTGCTCTTAAATCACCGCAATGGTGGAAATGGAAACCTATTTATAAAATAAAAATTCTTCTTTATTGAGAACCCATAAAAATAAAAAATAAAAAAAAACATAGTGTGCTGGTTTGAAAGGATGTATGTCCCCAGAAAAGCCATGTTTTAACCAAAATCCCATTTCATAAAGGCAGAACAATCCCTATTCAATACTGTATCTTTGGATCTATAATTAGATCACCTCCCTGGAGATGTAACCCAATCAAGAGTGATTGTTAAGCTGGATTAATTACATTCACAATGTTATACTACCATCACCATAATCCATTACCATACCTTTTTCCATCACCCAAAACAGAAATTCTGTACCAATTAAGCTTTTTAAAAGCAGTTTTATTGACATACCACACAATCCATCCAATGTGTACAATCCAATGGCTCTCAGTGCTTTCATCACCATGATCAATTTTGAATGTTTTCTTTGCTCCAAAAAGAAAAACTTCTACCCCTTATACCTTCCTATTACTGACACATAGCATTGGCCTGGTCTTTGTTACAACTGATGGAAGAATATTATAATATAACAGTTAACTACAGTCCATAGTTTTCATTAGGTGTATTTTTTCCCACATACCACCCTATTATTAATGCCTTGCAATAGTGACATAAATTTGTTCTAGTTCCTGGAAGAACATTCTTATATATATGTACTATTAAACACGTGTCCATAATAGAGTTCACTATATTATAAGGTCCCATGTTTCATCCTCTAGCTTTCACTTAGTGACATACATGACCCTAAACTTCCCCTTTCAACCACAATCACATCCATGATTCAGCACTATTAAAAATACTCACAGTAATGTGCTACAATCACGATTACCCATTTCCAAACATTTGAGATCAACCCTATTAAAAATCCTGTACAAATTAACATCCACTCCCCATTCTCTACCCTTATTCTGTCTTCTAGATATTAACTCCATGAGTTTGTTCATTATATTTAGTTCATATTAGTGAGATCTTACATTTGTCCTCTTGTGTCTGGCTCATTTCACTCAATGTAATGTCCTCAAGGTTCATCCATGTTGTCATATGCATCATGCCTTCATTTCTTCTTACAGCTGAACAATATTCCATCATATGTATATATCACATTTTGCTTATCCATTCATTAGTTAATGGATTCTTGGGCTGTTTCCATCTTTGGCAATTCTGACTAAGGCTGCTAGGAATATCAGTGTGCCACTGTCTGTTTGCATCACTGCTCTCAGTTCTTCTGATAAGTTCTTCTTATGATCAGGACTGCCAGATCATATGACAGTTCTATACTTAGCATCCTGAGGAACCTCCACAGTATCATCCACACCACCTGTCCCATTTTACATCTCTTCTAGTAGTAAATAAGTGCTCCAATTTCTCCACTTCTTCTCCAACACTTATAGTTTTATGTTTATTTAACAGCGGCCATTCCAGCAGGTGTGAAATAATATCTCATTGTGGTTTTGATTTGCATTTCATTAAGAGTTAGTGGTGTTGAGCATCTTTCATATGCCTTTTAGCCATTTGTCTTTGCTTTCTGGAAAAACATCTGTTCAAGTCTTTTCCCCTTTTTTAATTGGGTTGTTTGTCTTTTCACTGTTGAATTGTAGGATTTCTTTATATATTCTGGGTATTAAATCCTTACCAAATATGTGGTTTCTAAATATTTTCTCCCATTGAGTAGGCTCCTTTTTTACCTTTTGACACAGTCCTTTGAAGTACAAAAGTGTTCAGTTTTGAGGAAGTCCCATTTGTCTATTTTTTATTTTGCTGCTTGTATTTTGGGTGTAAGGTCTAACAAACCATTGCATACCACAGATCTTGAAGATGCTTCCCTACGTTTTCTTCTAGGAGTTTTATGGTCCAGGCTATTATGTATAGGTTTTTTATTCATTTTGAGTTAATTTTTGTAAAAGGTGTAGGATAGGGTCCTCTTTCATTCTTTTTGATATGGATATCCAGATGTCCCAGCGCCATCTGTTGAAAAGATTGTTCTGTCCCAGCTGTATGGACTTGGCAGCCTTGTCAAAAATCAATTGACAGGACTTCTGGGCCAATATGGCGGCTTTTAGCAATGTGTGCATTTTAGTTCATCCTCCAGAACAACTACTAAATAACCAGAAACAGTACAGAACAGCCCCTGGGGCCACGTCAGTGACCAGACACACAGCGTACCCCAGTCTGGACCAGCTGGGAGCCCCCCCAGAACCGTGAGTTCCCCAAGCTGCAGGGGCTGGCGCCTCTCCCCCACAGGCTGCTTCCCAGAGCAGAAAGAAGAGAGACTTTACCAGCAGCAGGGGCTGAGCCCAACCAAACACCAATTGTGGAATTAATTAACATACTCTGACTACTAAAAATAGGCCCCCAGCTGAGGCGAACCTGGTCAAAGTGGAAGCTGCTCTTCTTTGCCCCGGCACCAGGGTGGCAGGGCTGATGGAAAAAGAAAAAAAAAAACAAAAAGGAAACAGAGGTTTTTGTGGCTGTGTTTCTACAAAGGCTTGACTGCCTTTGGATACAGAGGCATGGCCTCTCAGGCTGCAACTGCCCCAGGCATAGGCAGAAACAAGCTTCTTTGAGGACTTATCTGGAGCCTGTGCCTTCCCCAGGGGAGGGGTGGAGCCCAACTCTGGTGGAATCCTCCCTGAAGGAATTCAGACACCAGGGCTTGGTAATTTGAAGCCATTAAAACCAGCCTACAACCTCTCCTCTGTCTCCACCACGACCCCAGCAGGGAGAGTCTGCCAAAGCTAAAGGTACCACATCATCTTATGCTGGTGAGACCTGCAGGCAGACAAGCACCACATACTGGGTAGGATAAGAAAAACAGAACCCAGAGACTTCACAGGAAAGTCTTTCAACCTGCTGGGTCTCACCCTCAAGGAAAACTGACACAGGTGACTCCTCCTGATAGGAGGCCAGTTTGGTCTGGGAAAATCTGGCTGGGGTCTATAATACCTAAGTAGACCCTCGTAAGGGTTGGGGGGGAAAGGCACCATATAGGCAGGGCAAGAAACAAGAAAACAAGAACTGAAAAATTCTCCTCTGCTAAGCAAAACCTAAGCTAGAGGTCCAGATAAAGCTGAACTGAATGTCAAAGAACAGACAGACAACAAATTCATCCAGCAAGAAAACCCTAGGTAAAAGAAGTGAAAGCAATCTCCAGAATAAACTAATTAAGGAAATTAAATGCTTAGAGCCCAGTAAAAAATAACAAATCACACTAGGAAAACTGAAGATATGGCCCAGTCAAAGGAACAAATCAACAATTCAAATGAGATACAGGAGCTGAAGCAATTAATTCAGAATATAGGAACAACATGGAAAACTTCATCAAAAACCAAATCAATGGATTGAGGGAGGATATAAAGAAGGCAAGGAATGAACAAAAAGAAGAAATTGCAAGTCTGAAAAAAACAAATCACAGAACTTATGGGAATGAAAGGCACAGTAGAAGAGATGAAAAAAAAAACAATGGAAACCTACAGTGGTAGATTTCGAGAGGCAGAACATAGGATTTCTAAACTAGAGGACGGAACATCTGAAATCCATCAAGAAAAAGAAAATAGAGGGAAAAGAATGGAAAATTTTGAGCAGGGACTCAGGGAACTGAATGACAATATGAAGTGCACAAATATACGTGTTGTGGGTGTCCCAGAAGGAGAAGAGAAGGGAAAAGGAGGAGAAAAACTAATGGAGGAAATTATCACTGAAAATTTCCCAACTCTTATAAAAGACTTAAAATTACAGATCCCAGAAGTGCAGCATACACCAAAGAGAATAGATCCAAATAGACGTACTCCAAGACATTTACTAATCAGAATGTCAGAGGTCAAAGAGAAAGAGAGAATCTTGAAAGCAGCAAGAGAAAAGCAATCCATCACATATAAGGGAAGCCCAATAAGACTATGCATAGATTTCTCAGCAGAAATGATGGAGGCAAAAAGACAGTGAGATGATATATTTAAATTATTAAAAGAGAAAAACTGCCAACTAAGAATTCTATATCCAGCAAAATTGTCCTTCAAAAATGAGGGAGAAATTAAAACATTTGCAGACAAAAAAATCACTGAGAGAATTTGTGACCAAGAGACCAGCTCTGCAAGAAATACTAAAGGGAGCACTAGAGACAGATACAAAAAAAACAGAAGAGAGAGGTGTGGAGAAGAGTGCAGAAAGGAAGACTATGAGTAAAGGTAAAAAGAAGGAAAATTAGATATGACATATAAAATCCAAAAGGCAAAATGGTAGAAGAAAGTACTACCTGTACAGTAATAACACTAAATGTTAATGGATTAAACTCCCCAATCAAAAGACATAGACTGGCAGAATGGATTAAAAACAGGACCCATCTATATGCTGTCTCTACTCAAAGGACATGAGGGCAAGGACACAAACGGACATTTGCACACCAATGTTTACAGAAGCATTATTTACAATTACCAAGAGATGGAAACAGCCAAAATGTCCATCAACAGATGGGTGGCTAAACAAACTGTGGCATATACATATGATGGGATATTATGCAGCTGTAAGACAGAATAAAGTTATGAAGTATGTAACAACATGGATGGACCTTGAGGACGTTATGCTGAGTGAGACTGGCCAGAAACAGAAGGAAAAATACTGTATGGTCTCACTGATGCGAACTGACATTATATGAATAAACTTGGAATATTTTGTTGGTAGTGGGGACCATCAGGAGAAAGAAATAGGGTAAGATATTGGGTAATTGGAGCTGAAGGGATATAGATTGTGCAACAGGACTGAATATAAAAACTCAGAAATGGACAGTACAATACAACCTGTCATACAATTATGTTAAAACACTGAATGAAGCTGAATGTGAGAATGACAGAGGGAGGAGGGCTGGGGACATAAATGAAATCACAAAGAAAGATAGACAATAAAGATTGAGATGGTATAATCTAAAAAAAAAATCAACTGACAAAAAAAATCAATTGATCATAAATGTGTGCATCGATTTCTGAACCCTCAATTAGATTTCATTGATGAATATGTTCATTTTCGTGCCAGTACCATGCTGTTTTGACCACTGTTTCTTTGTAATATGCTCTAAAGTCAGAAAATGTGAGTCCTTCAACTTCATTTTTCTTTTACAAGATGTTTTTCTCTACTTGGAGCCCCTTACCTATCCAAATAAATTTAGTAACTGTCTTGTCCATTTCTGCAAAGTAGGCTGTTGGACTTTTGATTGGGATTGCATTGATTCTGTAAGTCATTTTGGGTAGAATTGGCATCTTAACAATATTTAATCTTCTAACCCATGAACACGGAATGTCCTTCCATTTATTTAGGTCCTCTTTGATTTCTTTTAGCAATGTTTTTCAGTTTTCTGAATACAGTTCTTTTTACATCCTTCGTTAAATTTATTCCCAGGCATTTGATTCTTTTAAATGCTATTGTAAATGGAATTTTTAAAATTTCCTCCTCAGATTGCTCATTAGTGGTATAAAGAAACACTACTGATTTTTAGATGTTGATCTTGTATCCTGCCAAATTTGCTGAACTTCTTTCTTAGCTCTAGTAACTTTCTTGTAGATTTTTCAGGACTTTCTAAATATAGGACCATGTCATCTGCAAATAGTGAAAGTTCTACTTCTTCATTTCCAATTTAGGTGCCTTTTATTATTATTATTTTTTTCTTGCCTAACTGCTCTGGCTAGAACTTGCAGGACAATCTTGAATAACAGTGGTGACAATGGGCATCCTTGTCTTGTTTCTGATCTTACAGGGAAAACTTTCAGTCTTTCCCAGTTGAGGATGATGTTAGCTGTGGGTTTTCTACATATGCCCTTTATCAAGTTGAAAAAGTTTCTTTCTGTTTCCATCTTTCAAAATGTTTTTATCATGAAAAAACATTTATCAAATGTTGTTTCTGTGTCAATCAATGTGATTTTGTGGTTTTTCCCCCTCAATCTGTTAATGTGGTTTATTATATTAATTGATCTTCTTGTGTTAAACCACCCTTGCATACCAGGAATAAAATCCACTAATAGACATACCTCTTCAGGGTGACCTAGACTAAATATTCTATTTCCATGATGTAATTCTTAGGCACTAGGAATTCCTAATTCTTCAGCCTCCCTTCCTACAGAGCACTCTGGGGACTTGACTGCTCAGTGCAGGCTTCAGATGGGACTGCAGGGGGGACCTCAGGCATTGTCTCAGGCAGGGGGCCTCTCTCATCTTGGAGATGGCCCTGACAGTGCCAGCAGAGGTGGGAAAGCTCTCTTTCATGACTCTTTCCAGCTGTACCATGGGTACCAGAGGTCCCCTGAAACCACAGTGAGAGCTGATGGAGTACGACTCACAGCTCTATGAGAGGTGCTGAAGTCAAGGTCCAGAGGTTCAACCTGGGGAGACCATGTAGCACCTGAGGAGACCATGATCCCTGACTTTCTGGATGGCCTGTGTAAGTTTCTGTGCTGCTTTATCCAGACCCCTGTGTTTGGAACATGGAAGATGATAGCTGTGTGGCCCAGACAAACTGTTGCAAGAGAGCTTCACACTCTGAAACTCAACATGCAACTTGTAATCCCAGCAGATGGGGAAGGGATTCCCAGCAACTTTATTCTTATGGAAACACATTTTTAGTTCCCTATAGCAGTACACCACCTTTGTGATTGCGATGGTAGTCAGCCCAGATGGGGAAAAAAGCATAGTGATTTTGGAATTCTGAGTCCAGATATTTCTAGGGATCATCCTTATTCAGGGAAATAGGAGCTGCAGTAAAAAAAAATCTTTGAATATATGTAATGGATTGAAATTTAGGAATGCTTAGAGTGTACAAGGAAAGTGACTAAACGTACAAATTAAAAAATGTTTTTGTATGAGGAATAACAAAGGAATGTCAATACTGCAGGGTGCTAGAAATGAATGGGAATTCATATTTTAAAACTTTAACTTCGGTGTGAGACTGAAGTACAAAATGTTTATTTGGTACAAAATTTACATTTTGAATAGTACATCTCCTAATATAACTTGTATGGACAGTTTAATTGAACACCATAAGTACATGGAACCTTGAGTATGGCATGAGATTTTGTAGGTTTGTCCAGAGTGATGCCCTGATAAATCCGAGAGTGATTTGAACAGTGAATAAAAAAGTATTTGCAAAGCCCCCTTGGGGGAATGGTGAGAAAGAAGGAAAATTCACCTTCCCGATATGGAGAAGGCCTGATATTCTCACAAGCAGTGAAGACAACAAAATCAACAGGCCGAACCTTCAATCTTGGGGTTTGTTCATACAAAACATATCCCCGCAAAGGATAGGCTAAGCCTAATTAAAATTAGACCTAAGAGTCACCTCCAGAGAACCTCTTTTGTTGCTCAGATGTGGCCTCTCAGCCAACACAGCAAGCAAACTCACTGCCCTCCCCCTCTCTATGTAGGACATGACTCCCAGGAGTGTTGTTCTCAATTTCATTTATTTCTGCTGTAATCTTTGTTATTTATTTCCTTATGCTTGCTTTGTGATTAGTTTGATATTCTTTTCCTAGTTCCTCCAGGTGTGCAGTTGGAACTTTCATTTCTTTCCTCCTTCTTAATTTAGGCATTTGGGGCTATAAATTTCCCTGACAGCACTGCCTTTCCTGCATCCCATACATTTTGATATGTTGTATTTTCATTTTCATTCATCTCAAGATATGTACTGATTTCCCTTGCAACTCCTTCTACAACCCACTGATTGATAATGCGTTCCTTATGTCTGAAAATGCAGAGCTGAGTTCCAGTAGCCATGTTTCTTTTTTTAAAATTTTTTATTAATTAAAAACAATTACAAGAAACACAAACATTCCCAACACATACACTCAGCAATTCACATCATCACACAGTTGCATATTCATCATCATGATCATTTCCCAGAACATTAGCATCAATTCAGAAAAAGAAATAAAAAGACAACAGAAAAATATAATAAACAGAAAAAAAAATTTTACATGCCATACCCCTTACCGATCCCTTTCATTGCTCACTAGCATTTCAAACTAAATTCATTTTAACATTTGTTCCCCCTATTATTTATTTTTATTCCATATGTTCTACTCCTTTGTTGACAAGGTAGATAAAAGGAGCATCAGACACGAGGTTTTCACAATCACACAGTCACATTGTGAAAGCTATATCATTATACAATCATCATCAAGAAACATGGCTACTGGAACACAGCTCTACATTTTCAGGCAGTTCCCTCCAGCCTCTCCATTACATCTTGGATAACAAGGTGATATCTACTTAATGCATAAGAATAACCTCCAGGATAACCTCTCAACTCTGTTTAGAATCTCTCAGCCATCGACACTTTGTCTCATTTCACTCTTCCCCCTTTTGGTCAAGAAGGTTTTCTCAATCCCTTGATGCTGGGTCTCAGCTCGTTCTAGAGTTTTTCTCAATCCCTTGATGCTGAATCTCAGCTCATTCTGAGATTTCTGTCCCATGCTGCCAGGAAGATCCACACCCCTGGTAGTCATGTCCCACGTAGACAGGGGGAGGGGGGCAAGTCTGCTTGCTGCGTTGGCTGGAGAGAGAGGCTACATCTGGGCAACAAAAGAGGTTCTCTTGGGGGTGACTCTTAGGCTTAATTTTAAGTAGGCTTGACCTATCCCTGTGGGGTTAAGTTTCATATGAAAAAACCCCAAGACTGGGCACTCAGCCTATAGCTTTGGTTGTCCACACTGCTTGTGAGAATATCAAGAATTCAACTTGGGGAAGTTGAGTTTTCCCCCGTTCTCACCATTCCCTGAAGGGGACTTTGCAAATACTTTTCCACTCACTGATCAAATCACTCTGGGATTCATCAGGGCATCACCTGGACAAACCAACAAAATCTCATGTCCTATACAAAGTTTCATGTACTTAAGGTGTTCAATCAACTATCTACATAAATTATATTAGGAGATGCACTAGTCAAAGTGTAGATTTCTACCAAATAAACATTTTTTGCTTTAGTCTCACACCTTAGTTGAAATTTTTAAATATTAAGTACCATAGTACTTTCTTCTACTATTTTGCCTTCTGGATTTTATATGTCATATCTAATTTTCCTTCATTTTCCCTTTACTCATAGTCTTCCTTTCTACACTCTTCTGCACACCTCTCTCTTCTGTCTTTCCTTATCTGTCTCTAGTGTTCCCTTTAGTATTTCTTGCAGAGCTGGTCTCTTGGTCACAAATTCTCTCAGTGATTTTTTTGTCTGAAAATGTTTTAATTTCTCCTTCATTTTTGAAGGACAATTTTGCTGGATATAGAATTCTTGGTTGGCAGTTTTTCCTCTTTTAATAAATAAATTATATTATCCCACTGTATTTTCACCTCCATGGTTTCTGCTGAGAGATCTGAAGATAGTCTTACTGGGCTTCCCTTGTATGTGATGGATTGCTTTTCTCTTGCTGCTTTCAAGATCCTCTCTTTCTCTTTGACCTCTGACATTCTGATTAGTAAGTGTCTTGGAGTATGTCTGTTTGGATATATTCTCTTTGGGGTACCCTGCACTTCTTGGATCTGCAATTTTAAGTCTTTCATAAGAGTTGGGAAAGTTTCAGTGATAATTTCCTTCATTAGTTTTTCTCCTCCTTTTCCCTTCTCTTCTCCTTCTGGGACACCCACACGTATGTTTGTGCACTTCATATTGTCTTTCAATTCCCTGAGTCCCTGCTCATATTTTTCCATTTTTTTTCCTATAGTTTCTGTTTCTTGTCGGATTTCAGATGTTCCGTCCTCCAGTTCAGAAATCCTATGTTCTGTCTCTTGAAATCTACCATTGTAGGTTTCCATTGTTTTTTTCATCTCTTCTATTGTGTCTTTCATTCCCATAAGTTCTGCGATTTGTTTTTTTCAGACTTTCAGTTTCTTCTTTTTGTTCTTTCCTTGCCTTCTTTATATCCTCCCTCAATTCACTGATTTGGTTTTTGATGAGGTTTTCCATGTTGTTCCTATATTCTGAATTAATTGTTTCAGCTCCTGTATCTCATTTGAATTTTTGGTTTGGTCCTTTGACTGGGCCATATCTTCAATTTTCCTAGTGTGATTTGTCATTTTTTGCTGGGGTCTAAGCATTTAATTGCCTTAATTAATTCATTCTGGAGATTGCTTTCACTTCTTTTACCTAGGGTTTTCTTGCTGGATGAATTTGTTGTCTGTCTGTTCTTTGACATTCCATTCAGTTTTATCTGGACCTTTAGCTTAAGTTTTGTTTAACAGAGGAGAATTTTTCAGTTCTTGTTTTCTTGTTTCTTGCGCTATTGTGTGGTCCCTTTCCCCCCACACACACACTTAGGAGGGTCATCTTAGATATTATAGACCCCAGCCAGATTTTCCCAGACCAAACTGGCCTCCTATCAGGAGGAAAGAGTCACCTGCATCGGTTTTCCCTAAGGGTGAGACCCAGTAGGTTGAAAGACTTTCCTGTGAAGTCTCTGGACTCTGTTTTTCTTATCCTGCCCAGTATGTGGTGCTTGTCTGACTGCAGGTCCCACCAGCATAAGATGATGCGGTACCTTTAACTCTGGCAGACTCTCCCTGCTGGGGTCGTGGTGGAGACAGAGGAGAGGTTGTAGGCTGGTTTTAATGGCTTCAAATTACCAAGCCCTGGTGTCTGAATTCCTTGATGGAGGGATTTCACCTGGGTGGGGCTTCACCCCTTCCCTGGGGAAGGCACAGGCTCCAGATAAGTCCCCAAAAGAGCTCACTTCTGCCTATGCCTGGGACAGTTGCAGCCTGAAAAGGCCTGCTGCTGTATCCAGAGGCAGTCAAGCCTTTGTAGATACACAGCCACAAAAACCTCTGCTCCCTTCTTTGTTTTTTCCCCTTTTTCTGCCAGTCCTGCGCCCTTAGCGCCGGGGCAAAAATGAGCAACCTCCGCTTTGATCAGGTTCACCTAAGCTGAGGGCCTATTTTTAGTAGTCAGAATTTGTTAATTAGTTCCACAATTGGCGTTTGATTGTGCCCAGTCCCTGCTGCTGGTAAAGTCCTTTCCTTTCCCCTCTGGGAAGCGGCCTGTGGGGGAGGGGCGCTGGCCGCCGCAGCTTTGGGAACTCACGGTTCTGGGAGGTGCTCGCAGCTGGTCCAGACTGGGATATGCTGTGTGTCTGGTCACTGATGTGGCCCCAGGAGCTGTTCTGTACTGTTTCTGGTTATTTAGTAGTTGTTCTGGAGGACGAACTAAAATGTGCACGTTGTTAAGCCGCCATCTTGACCCAGAAGTCAGCCATGTTTCTTGAAGATGACTGTATAATGATATAGCTTTCACAATGCGATGGTGTGATTGTGAAAACCTTGTGTCTGATGCTCCTTTTATCTACCTTATCGACAGACAAGTAAAACATATGGATTAAAAATAAATACATAATAGGAGAAACAACTGTTAAAATAAATTAAGTAGATTGAAACGCTAGTGATCAATGAAAGGGAGGGGTATGGGGTATGATATGTATGAATTTTTTTCTCTTTTCTTTCTATTTCTTTTTCTGAATTGATGCAAATGTTTTAAGAAATTATCATGATGATGAATATACAACTATGTGATGATATTGTGAGTTACTGATTATATATGTAGAATGGAATGATCATATGGTAAGAATGTTTGTGTTTGTATGTTGGTATGTTTAATAAATAAAATAAATTTTAAAAATAAAAATAAAAAAGAAAGTGCTGTTAAATCTCCACATATTTGTGAATCTTCCAGTTCTCGACCTGCTATTGATTTCCAGATTCATTTCCATTATGAGCAGTGAAAACACTTTGTATAATTTCAACCTTTCTAAATTTACTGAGACCTGTTTCAAGACCTAGTATGTGGTTCTATCCTTGTGAATGATTCATGAGAACTTGAGAAGAATATATAGCCGAATATTAGTGGTGCTCTGTTCTGTATATGTCTGTTAGGTCTAGTTCCTTTGTCATATTATTCAAATTTTCTGTTTCCTTTCTGATCCTCTGTCTACCTGGTCTACCTATTGATGAGAGTGGTATATTTTTTTGTTGTTACTGCTGTTTCTGTGGTTTACATGGGCAGGCACTGGGAAACAAACCCAGGTCTCTGGCATGGCAGGCAAGAACTCTGCCAGTAAGCCAATGTGGCCTGCCCTCAGAGTGGTATATTGAAGTCTATTGTAGTGATATCTATTACTCCCTCCAGTTCTACCAATGTTTGCTTCATGTATTTTTTTTTTTTGGCCTGGTTATCTTTTTATTGATTTTGAGACTTTCACAAGTATTCTATTTTATTGCAATATTAAAGACACAAGATCATTATTTTTCACATTACATTTATTTTCTGAAGGAGAAAAAAAGCACACAAAAATCTTCAATTTAATTTTCAAAATTTAGTTCAGGGCTCAGATTAGACAAACACAAAAGCAAACAGTGTATTTTAAAACATTCAGAAAGTCTAAGAAGAATAATTGTCACTATACTTAACTTTTTATACTCCTGGGACTTCAATCTAACTGCGCCCCCCAGAAAACTGAATAAATGTTGATGCGAAGAATATTTGAAAACAAATATGAGAAACATATCTATGCTAGAAGTGCACGATTTTATGCTCCAATTAGGGCCAGAAAATAAGCTGAGAGGAGTCTGCAAGAAAGATAATAAAAGTGGAAGTCATATATTTATTATAAGTATAATTCATGAAGTTAATATGAGATAAAATTTCCCCATGTACAACAGAAAGGCGAATACAACAGCAAGACTATTTTACATGTTTAACAAGTTACAAATGAGGTTTTTTGTTTTTTTTTTTTACTATTATTACTACTTTTATTTCTTTTCTCTATACTAACATTTTATATCTTTTTCTGTTGTGTTGCTTCATGTATTTTGAAGTTAGGTGCATAAATTTTGTTAGGTGCATAAATATTATAATTGTTATTTCTTGTTTGTGGATTGTACCCTTGATTAATACATAATGTCCCTCATTGCCTTTTATAACATTTTTGCATTTAAATTAGATTTTGTCCAATGTTAGTATACTACCTGAGCTCTTTTTTGCTACTGTGTGCATGCAATATCTTTCTCCAGCCTTTCACTTTCAATCTATTTGTAACCTTGGGTCTAAGGTGAGTCTCTTGTAGACAGCATATAGATCAATTACAATTTTTTTTTATCCATCCTGCCAATCTGTGTCTTGTGATTTGGGAGTTTAATCCATTAACATCCAATGCTATAACTGTAAAGGCAATTGTTTCTTCAACCACTTTATCCTTTGACTTTTATATGTCATATCTTGCTTTTGTCTCTCTTTACCTTTAGTTACCAGTCCTAATAATCTTCTATACTGCCCTCCAAACCTCTCTCTCCTGTCTTTCCTTTTCAGCCTGCAGTACTCCCTTTAGTATTTCTTGTAGGGTAGATATCTTGTTAATGAACCCTCTCAGCTTCTGTTTATCTGAATATTTTAAATTCTCCCTCATTTTTGAAGCACAGTATTACCAGATATAAATTTCTTGGCTGACAGTTTCTCTTTCAGTATCATAAATATATCATACCACTGCCTTCTTCCCTTCATGGTTTCTGATGAAAATTCATCACTTAAACTTACTGAGCTTCGTTTTTATGTGATGGATCCATTTTCTTTTGCTGCTTTCAGAAATCTCTCTTTATCTTTGACACCTGAAAGTCTGATTAGTATCTTGGAGTAGGACTATTCAGATTTTTCTTTTTTAGAGTATGTACAATTTCTCGAATATGTATACTTATGTCTTTCATAAAAATTGGGAAGTTGCAATGGTCAAGTTCATGTGTTAACTTGGCCATGTGACAGTGTAGAGTTGTCTGGTCAGGCAAGTGCTGGCCTATTTGTTGCTGTGAGAACATTTCATGGGCTTAACATATAAGCACTTTCGTTGCATCTATGGCTGATTACATCTACAGTTGGTTAAGGGGAGCATCTTTTGCAATGAGTGACAATCTAATCAGGATTTTAAAGGAGAATTCAGAAGAGATAATCTCTCTTTACTCTTCAGCCAGCTAGCCTCCCCTGAGGAGTTCGTTAAGGACCTTCTTGGAGCTGCCAGTTCATGGCCTGCTCTACAGATTTTGGATTCTTAAGTCCCCAAGGGTGTGTGAGATCCTTTTATAAATCTCGTACTTACAGATATCTCCTGTTGGTTCTGTTTCTCTAGGAAGCCTTAATCCAGAAGCTTTTGGACATTATTTCAAGTATTTCTTCTTCTTTTCCTTCTTAGATATCCAGGATGTGTATGTCTGTGCACTTTTGCTGTCATTCAATTTCCTGAGACTCTGCTCAATTTTTCCCATTCTATTTTCTAGCTGTTTTTTTTTTGTCTGTTCAGTTTCAGGTGTCCTGTCTTCTAGGTTACTGATGTTTTCTTTTGCCTATTGAAATCTGATGTTGTATGTGTCTAGCATATATTTACTCTCATCTTTTGTGCCTTTAATTCTTAAAAAGTTCCATTATTTTTTGTTGAAGTCTTTCAAATTCATCCTTATGTTCATCCAGTCTTCTTAAAATTCTTCATCTCTTTAGTCATATTTTCCTTCCTATTCTCAAACTGTCTTAGGAGATTTGTTTCAACATCTTTGATTAGTTGTTAAAAATTCTTTATCTCCAAGAGAAACTAGAGAAGGTACTACAAACTACAAACAGAAGCATGTGTAAGAGTGACCTCCAGAGTAGCCTCTCAATTGGGCCAAGAAAATGTCCCAATTTAAACAAGTCTATAGAAATGTCCAATCAAAGGTATCCAGGGAAAGATACCTTTGTTCGAGAAGGCTGATGAAGTTCAGGGTTTCGTTCTCAAGTGAGAAGGAACATGGCGAACACAGTCACAGTTTCTCTCTCATCTGGAAAGGCACATGGTGAACACGGTCAGGGTTCCTCTCTCATCTGGAAGGGCACATGGTGGAAACGGCATCATCTGCTAGCTTCTCCTGGCTTCCTGTTTCATGAAGCTTCTCGGGAGACATTTTCCTTCTTCATCTCCAAAGATCGCTGGCTGGTGGACTCTGCTTCTCATAGCTATGTCATTCTCTGCTCTCTCTGAATCTCTCATTCTCCAAAACGTTTCCTCTTTTATAGGACTCCAGTAAACCAATCAAGACCCACCCAAATGGGTGGAGACACATCTCCCCTAATCCATCTTAACAACCACTCTTGTTACATCTCCAGGGAGACGATCTGGTGACATACAGTATTGAATAGGGATTATTCTGCCTTTACAAGATGGGATTTTGATTAAAATGTGGCTTTTCAAGAGTACATACATCATTTCAAATCAGGACACCAGGGTAAATAATTGTGGTAGGGGGGGAGAGTTAAGGGGAAGTTTGGATTTCCTATTGGTGAGGGTGTGTTTATTGGTTATTTTTCTATTTGCAGCAATGAAAATTGTCTAAAATTGGGAGTGTTGATGATTGTACAACTAAGTGAGGATAATGTGAGGTACGGACTGTTGACTTTGGAATTATACATGATTCCCAAGGGATGGAGGTGGCTGAAGGATACACTGACTGAGAAGTAGAAGGGCAAACTGTGCTGTACAAATATGATAGAATATTGTGAGGCTACAGAAAGGAATGAAATGGTGAGGCATGCAACAAGGTAAATGAACCTGTTGGACATAACCTGATGCAAAATAAGCCAGGAACAAAAGAAAAAATATTATAGGGCCTCTTTTAGAAAACAATTATAAGAAAATTGGGGCCAGACAGTAAGTACTTGCAGCAGTTACATTTAGTCTACAGTCGTAATTGTTATTTCTAGATTTTGAGAGGCTATGCTATATATGTATAATCTGCTATTTCCCTGGGGCTTTGGGTACCTGTGTGACACTTAAACACTCAGAGGAGGAGTTCTGCAAATCTGAAACTCAGCATGGCCACATATAACAACGGTTAAAGAAATTGAAAAAGTGATCAGACTTCAAGTAGAGATAACAATGAAGCTGACTGGGTCAGGACTAAGGTAAATTAGAATACAGGGGTAAGCAGGACATTGTCTGTATTTAGAACTTCACCTTCTCTATGAGACCAAAGGAAGAAAGGTTTATTTTGTCCAGAACCTAAATTTTCTAACACAACCTGTCTGGATAAATCATTTAAACAACCGAAACACAGGGAGCCCAGAATATGAAAGACAGTCTGTAATCCTGCATAGCTTAAGGTAATACCAGGATACATCCCAGAGTATGTTGGGCAAATAACTAAAAAGTATTGGAAGATCATTTTTTGGGGGGACCGGGGCCAAGATCGTGGCTTAGCAAGGTGTGGGATTTAGTTTGTCCTCCAGAGCAGCTAATAAATAGCCAGGAACAGTACAGAACAATTGCTGGGGCCACGTCAGTGACTGGATACACAGTGTACCCCAGTCTGGACCACTGCGAGGGCCCCCAGAACTGTGAGTCCCCCAAACCGTGGCAGCCGGTGCTCCTCCCCCACTGGCTGCTTCCCAGAGGGGAAAGAAAAGAGAGTTTACCAGCAACAGAGGCTGAGAGCAACCAAACTCCAATTGTGGAATTAATTAACAAATTATGACTACTAAAAATAGGCCCCCAGCTCAGATGAACTTTGAGTAAAAGCAGAGGTTGCTGGTTTTTGCCCCAGTGCAGAGGGGGCAGGGCTGACAGAAAAAGAAAAAACAAAACAAAACAGAAGTGCTTTTTGATTTGAAAAGGTCTGTGCCCTGAAGGAAAGGAGAGGGTCACAGAGGACCTGGAGATACACAGAGCAATCTACCAACTTAAGCTCTTGATTGGTAAACCCAAGGAACAGGGATCCTGCTCTGAAAAGGACTTTTCTCTTTCATTTTGGTGGTTGTGCTTCTATGACTTCACTGCTCTTTGGATAGAGCTGCAAGGCTTCCCGGGCTCCACTGCCCCAAGCATAGACAAAATTTAGCTTGTTTGAATGTCTGCCTGGAGCCTATGCCTTCCCCAGGAGAGGGTGGGGCCCAGCTCAGGTGGAATCCCTCCCTCAAGGAGATCAGACCCCAGGGTCTGGAAAAGTGAAGAGATTAAAACTAGACTATATCTGGTTGATGTAATACTGCATCTGAGCTCTAGTTTTTTTTTATATATTTTTTATTTTTTATTTTTATTTTTTTCTCTCTATTATCATTTTATTTCTTTTTCTGTTGTCTTGCTATTTCTTTTTCTAAATCGATGCAAATGTACTAAGAAATGATGATCATACATCTATGTGATGATATTAAGAATTACTGATTGTATATGTAGAATGGAATGATTTCTAAATGTTGTGAGTTAATTTTTTTTTAATTAATTAAAAAAAAAAAGTGAAAAAAAAAAAAAAAACCTGACTAACACCTCTCCTCGGTCTTCACCACACCCCCAGCAGGGAGAGTCTGCTGAAGTTAAAGGTACCACATCACCTTAGGCAGAAAAACACGACATACTGGGCAGGATGGAAAAAAATGGAGCCCAGAGGCTTCATAGGAAAGCCTTTCAATCTGCTGGGTCTCACCCTCTGGGAAAACTGACACAGGTGACTTTTTCCTCCTGACAGGAGGCCAGTTTGGCTGGGAAAATCTGGCTGGGGTCTATAATACCTGAGTAGACCCTCCTAAGGGGGAAAAAAGGCACCATACAGGCAGGGCAAGAAACAAGAAAACAAGAACTGAAAAATTCTGCTCTGTTAAACAAAACTAAATTAGTGGTCCAGAATAAGCTGAATTGAATGTCAAAGAACACATAGACAACAAAGTCATCCAGCAAGAAAACCCTAGGTAAAAAAAGTGAAAGCAATCTCCAAAATAAACTAATTAAGGTAATTAAATGCTTAGACGCTAGCAAAAACATAACGACTCATGCTAGGAAAATTGAAGATAATGGCCCAGTCAAGGGAACAAACCAGGAGGAGGGGCCAAGATGGTGGCTTAGCAATGTGCACATTTTAGTTCGTCCTCCAGAACAACTACTAAATAACCAGAAACAGTACAGAACAGCTCCCGGAGCCACATCAGTGACAGGACACACAACGAACCCAGTCTGGACCAGCTGGACCGGCTGCAAGCCACCCCAAAACCATGAGTTCCCCAAGTCGCGGCGGCCGGCGCCTAGCATCCCTCACCAACAGGTGGCTTCCCAGAGGGAAAGGAAAGAGACTCTAAACCTGTTCAAGGCGGAGTTCGCTCATTGGGCTCACGGAAAAGGAGAAAACGGAGGTTTTAGTGGCTGTGTTTCTACGGAGACTTGGCAGCCTCTGGTTTCAGCAGTGGGACTTCTCGGGCTGCAAGTGCCCCAGGCATAGGCAGAAAGGGGCTGTTTTCAGGGCTGTCTCCCATCTGTGCCTTCCCCAGGGGAGGGGTGAAGCCCAACTCAGGTGGAATCCCTCTCTCAAGGAATTCAGACCCCAGGGCTTGGCAATTTGAAGCCATTAAAACCAGCCTACAACCTCTCCTCTGTCTCCACCATGCCCCCAGCAGGGAGAGTCTTCCAAAGTTAAAAGTGCCGCAACATCCTTTGCTGTTGTGACCCGCAGGCAGACGCACCACATACTGGGCAGGATAAGAAAAACAGAGTCCAGAGACTTCACAGGAAAGGTTTTAACCAGCTGGGTCTCACCCTCAGGGAAAACAGATGCAGGTGACTCCTTACCCCTGATAGGAGGCCAGTTTAGTCCGAGAAAACCCAGCTGGAGTCTATAATACCTACATAGACCCTCCTAAGGGTAGGAAGGGAAAAGGCACCATACAAGCAGGGCAAGAAACAAGAAAACAAGAACCGAAAAAATTATCCTCTGTTAAACAAAACCTAACCTAGAGGTCCGGAAAAAGCTGAACTGAAGGTCAAAGAACAGATAGACAACAAATTCATCTAGCTAGAAAATCCTAGGTAAGAGAAGTGAAAGGAATCTCCAGAATAAACTAATTACGGTAATTAAATGTCTAGAGGACAGCAAAAAATAACAAATCACACCAGGAAAATTGAAAATATGGCCCAGTCAAAGGAACAAACCAATAGTTCAAATGAGATACAAGAGCTGAAAGAACTAATTCAGAATGTACGAACAGACATGGAAAACCGCATCAAAAACCAAATCAATGAATTGAGGGAGGACATGAAGAAGGTAAGGAATGAACAAAAAGAAGAAATGGAAAGTCTGAAAAAATAAATCACGGAACTTATGGGGATGAAATGTACAGTAGAAGAGATGAAAAAAAACAATGGAAACCTACAATGGTAGATTTCAAGAGACAGAGGGTAGGGTTAGTGAACTGGAGGACTGAACATCTGAAATCCAACAAGATACAGAAACTATAGGGAAAAAAAGGAAAAAATATGAGCAGGGACTCAGGGAACTAAATGATAATATGAAGCACACAAATATACGTGTTATGGGTGTTCCGAAGGAGAAGAGAAGGGAAAAGGAGGAGAAAAACTAATGGAAGAAATTATCACTGAAAATTTCCCAACTCTTACGAAAGACCTAAAATTACAGATCCAAGAAGTGCAGCATACCCCAAAGAAAATAGATCCAAAAAGACCTTCTCCAAGACACTTACTATTCAGAATGTCAGAGGCCAAAGAGAAAGAGAGGATCTTGAAAGCAGCCAGAGAAAAGGAATCCATCACATACAAGGGAAGCCCATTAAGACTATGTGCAGATTTCTCAGCAGAAACCGTGGAGGCGAGAAGACAGTGGGATGATATATTTAAACTACTAAAAGAGAAAAACTGCCAACCAAGAATTCTATACCCTGCAAAATCGTCCTTCAAAAATGAGGGAGAAATTAAAACATTTTCAGACAAAAAAATCACTGAGAGAATTTGTGACCAAGAGACCAGCTCTGCAAGAAATACTAAAGGGAGTACTAGAGGCAGATACGAAAAGACAGAAGAGAGAGGTGTGGAGAAGAGTGTAGGAAGAAGGAAAATTAGATATAAAATATAAAATACAAAAGGCAAAATTGTAGAGGAAAGTACTACACAAACAGTAATAACACTAAATGTTAATGGACTGAACTCCCCAATCAAAGACACAGACTGGCAGAATGGATTAAAAAACAGGATCCGTCTATATGCTGTCTGCAGGAAACACATCTTAGACCCAAAGATAAACATAGGTTGAAAGTGAAAGGTTGGGAAAAGATATTTCATGCAAATAACAACCAGAAAAGAGCAGGAGTAGCTATACTACTACTATCCAACAAATTGGATTCAAATGTAAAACAGTTAAAAGAGACAAATAAAGATATGTACTTATAAAAGGAACAATTCAACATGAAGACATAACAATCATAAATATTTATGCACCGAACCAGAATGTCCCAAAATACATGAGGCAAACACTGCAAACACTGAAAAGGGAAATACACACATCTACCATAACAGTTGCAGATTTCAATTCCCCACTCTCATCAATGGGCAGAACATCAAGACAGAGGATCAATAAAGAAACAGAGAATTTGAATATTACAATAAATGAGCTAGACTTAACAGATATTTATAGGACATTACACCCCACAACAGCAGGATACACATTTTTCTCAAGTGCTCATGGACCATTCTCAAAGATAGACCATATGCTAGGTCACAAAGCAAGTCTCAACAAATTTAAAAAGATTGAAATCATACAAAACACTTTCTCAGATCATAAGGGTATGAAGTTGGAAATCAATAATAGGAAGAGCACCAGAAAATTCACAAATATGTGGAGGTTCAACAACACACTCTTAAACAACCAGTGGGTCAAGGAAGAAATTACAAGAGAAATCAGTAAATATCTCAAGGCGAATGAAATAGAAAACACGTCTTATGGGATGCAGCAAAGGCAGTGCTAAGAGGGAAATTTATTGCCCTAAATGCCTATATCAAAAAAGAAGAAAGGGCAAAAATACAGAAATTAACGGTTCACTTGGAAGAACTGGAGAAAGAACAGCAAGCTAACCTCAAAGCAAGCAAAAAGAAAGAAAAAAAAAGATTAGAGCAGAAATAAATGAAATTGAGAACATGAAAACAACTGATAAAATCAATAAAACCAGACGCTGGTTCTATGAGAAAATCAATAAGATTGATGGGCCCTTAGCAAGATTGACAAAAAGAAGAAAAGAGAGGATGCAAATAAATAAGATCAGAAATGGAAGAGGAGACAAAACCACTGACCCCACAGAAATTAAGGAGGTAATAACAGGATACTATGAACAACTTTATGCTAATAAATACAACAATGTAGATGAAATGGACAACTTCCTAGAAAGGCATGAACAACCAACTTTGACTCAAGAAGAAATAGATGACCTCAATAAACCAATGACAAGTAAAGAAATTGAATCAGTCATTAAAAAGCTTCCCAAAAAGAAAAGTCCAGGACCAGACGGCTTCACATGTGAATTCTACCGAACATTCCAGAAAGAATTAGTACCAATCCTGCTCAAAATCTTCAAAAAAATTGAAGTGGAGGGAAAGCTACCTAATTCATTCTATGAAGTAAGCATCACCCTCATACCAAAACCAGGCAAAGATATTACAAAAAAAGAAAACTACAGACCAATCTCTCTAATGCATGTGGATGCAAAATATCCTCAACAAAATTCTAGCAAATCGAATCCAGCAACACATTAAAAGAATTATACATGATGACCAACCAGGATTCATCCCAGGTATGCAAGGATGGTTCAACATAAGAAAATCAATTAATGTAATACACCATATCAACAAATCAAAGCAGAAAAATCACATGATCATCTCAATTGATGCAGAGAAGGCATTTGACAAAATTCAACATCCTTTCCTGTTGAAAACACTTCAAAGGATAGAAATACAAAGGAATTTCCTTAAAATGATAAAGGGAATATATGAAAAACCCACAGCTAATATCGTCCTCAATGGGGAAACACTGAAAACTTTCCCCCTAAGATCAGGAACTAGACAAGGATGTCCACTATCACCACTGTTATTCAACATTGTGTTGGAAGTTCTAGCCAGAGCAATTAGACAAGAAAAAGAAATATAAGGCATCAAAATAGGAAAGGAAGAAGTAAAACTATCACTGTTTGCAGATGATATGATACTATATGTCGAAAACCCTGAAAAATCCACAGCAAAACTACTAGAGCTAATAAACGAGTACAGTAAAGTGGCAGGTTACAAGATCAACATTCAAAAATCTGTAGTGTTTCTATACACTAGTAATGAACAATCTGAGGGGGAAATCAAGGAACGAATTCCATTTACAATTGCAACTAAAAGAATAAAATACTTAGGAATAAATTTAACTAAAGAGACAAAAGACCTATACAAAGAAAACTACAAGAAACTGTTAAAAGAAATCACAGAAGACCTAAATAGATGGAAGGGCATACCGTGTTCATGCATTGGAAGACTAAATATAGTTAAGATGTCAATTCTACCTAAATTGATTTACAGATTCAATGCAATACCAATCAAAATCCCAACAACTTACTTTTCAGAAACAGAAAAACCAATAAGCAAATTTATCTGGAAGGGCAGGGAGCCCCGAATTGCGAAAAGTATCTTGAGGATAAAAAACGAAGCTGGAGGTCTCACGCTGCCTGACTTTAAGGCATATTATGAAGCCACAGTGGTCAAAACAGCATGGTACTGGCATAAAGATAGATATATCGACCAATGGAATCGAATAGAGTGCTCAGATATAGACCCTCTCATCTATGGACATTTGATCTTTGATAAGGCAGTCAAGCCAACTCACCTGGGACAGAACAGTCTCTTCAATAAATGGTGCCTAGAGAACTGGATATCCATATGCAAAAGAATGAAAGAAGACCCGTTTCTCACACCCTATACAAAAGTTAACTCAAAATGGATCAAAGATCTAAACATTAGGTCTAAGACCATAAAACAGTTAGAGGAAAATGTTGGGAGATATCTTATGAATCTTACAACTGGAGGCGGTTTCATGGACCTTAAACCTAAAGCAAGAACACTGAAGAAGGAAATAAATAAATGGGAGCTCCTCAAAATTAAACACTTTTGTGCATCAAAGAACTTCATCAAGAAAGTAGAAAGACAGCCTACACAATGGGAGACAATATTTGGAAATGACATATCAGATAAAGGTCTAGTATCCAGAATTTATAAAGAGATTGTTCAACTCAACAACAAAAAGACAGCCAACCCAATTACAAAATGGGAAAAAGACTTGAACAGACACCTCTCAGAAGAGGAAATACAAATGGCCAAAAGGCACATGAAGAGATGCTCAATGTCCCTGGCCATTAGAGAAATGCAAATCAAAACCACAATGAGATATCATCTCACACCCACCAGAATGGCCATTATCAACAAAACAGAAAATGACAAGTGCTGGAGAGGATGTGGAGAAAGACGCACACTTATCCACTGTTGGTGCGAATGTCAAATGGTGCAACCACTGTGGAAGGCAGTTTGGCGGTTCCTCAAAAAGCTGAATACAGAATTGCCATATGACCCAGCAATACCATTGCTGGGAATCTACTCAAAGGACTTAAGGGCAAAGACACAAACGGACATTTGCACACCAATGTTTATAGCAGCGTTATTTACAATTGCAAAGAGATGGAAACAGCCAAAATCTCCATCAACAGAAGAGTGGCTAAACAAACTGTGGTATATACATACGATGGAATATTATGCAGCTTTAAGACAGGATAAACTTATGAAGCATGTAATAACATGGATGGACCTAGAGAACATTATGCTGAGTGAGTCTAGCCAAAAACTAAAGGACAAATACTGTATGGTCCCAGTGATGTGAACGGACATTCGAGAATAAATGTGGAATATGTCATTGGTAACAGAGTCCAGCAGGAGGTAGAAACAGGGTAAGATAATGGGCAATTGGAGCTGAAGGGATACAGACTGTGCAACAGGACTAGATACAAAAACTCAAAAATAGACAGCACAATAATACCTAATTGTAAAGTAATCATGTTAAAACACTGAATGAAGCTGCATCTGAGCTATAGGTTTTTTTTTTTTTTTACTATTATTATTACTTTTATTTTTTTCTCTATATTAACATTCTATATCTTTTTCTGTTGCGTTGCTAGTTCTTCTAAACCGATGCAAATGTACTAAGAAACGATGATCATGCATCTATGTGATGATGTTAAGAATTACTGATTGCATATGTAGAATGGTATGATTTCTAAATGTTGGGTTAATTTCTTTTTTTCCGTTAATTAAAAAAAAAAAAAAGAGAAGGGGTAATTGGAGCTGAAGGGATACAAACTGTGCAACAGGACTGGATATAAAAACTCAGAAATGGACAGCACAATACTACCTAATTGTAATGCAATTATGTTAAAACATTGAATGAAGCTGCATGTGAGGTATAGGTTTTTTTTTCTCTCTATTATCGTTTTAATTCTTATTCTGTTGTCTTTTTATTTCTTTTTCTAAATCGATGCAACTGTACTAAGAAATGATGAATATGCAACTATGTGATGATATTAAGAATTACTGATTGTACATGTAGAATGGAATGATTTCTAAATGTTTTGTTAATTTTTTTTAATTAATAAAAAAAAATGTAAACACACACAAAAAAATACACTGAATGAAGCTGCATGTGAGAATGATAGAGGGAGGAGGGCTGGGGACATAAATGAAATCTGAAAGAAAGATAGATGTTAAAGATTGAGATTGCATAATCTAGGAATGCCTAGAGTGTATAATAATAGTGAAATGTACAAGGTACAATTTTAAAAATGTTTTTGCATGAGGAAGAACAAAGGAATGTCATTATTGCAGGGTATTGAAAATAGATGGTAATTAATATTTTAAAATGTCACCTTCTGCATGAGATTAAAGCAAAAAAATGTTTATTTGTTACAAAATTTATATTTTGACTAGTGCATTTCCTAACATAACTTATGTAGGTAGTTTGATTGAACGCCATAAGTACTTAAAATCTCAGGTAGGACATGAGATTTTGCTGGTTTGTCCAGAGTGATGCCCCAATGAATCCCAGAGTGATTCGATCAGTGAGTGGAACAGTATCTGCAAAGCCCCCTTCGGGGAGTGGTGAGAATGGGGAGAAGTTCAACTTCCCCAAGTTGAATTCTTGATATTCTCACAAGCAGTGTGGACAACCAAAGCTATAGGCAGAGCCCCCAGTCTTGGGGTTTGTTCATATGAAACTTAACCCTGCAAAGGATAGGTCAAGTCTACTTAAAATTTAGGCCTAAGAATCACTCACCCCCAAGAGAGCCTCTTTTGTTGCTCAGATGTGGCCTCTTCCTCCAGCCAACATGACGAGCAGTCTGACCACCCTCCCCCTTTCTGCGTGGGACATGACTCCCAGCGGAGTGGACCTTCCTGGCAATGTAGGACAGAAATCTTGGAATGAACGGAGACTCAGCATCAAGGGATTGAGAAAAACCCTAGAATGAGCTGAGACTTAGCATCAAGGGATTGAGAAAACCTTCTGGACCAAAAGGGGGAAGAGGGAAATGAGATAAAGTGTCAATGGCTGAGAGATTCCAAACAGAGTCGAGAGGTTATCCTGGAGGTTACTCTTATGTATCAAGTAGATATCATCTTGTTATTCAAGATGTAATGGAGAGGCTGGAGGGAACTGCCTGAAAATGTAGAGCTGTGTTCCAGTAGCCATGTTTCTTGAGGATGATTGAAAAATGATACAGCTATAGCAATGTGACTGTGTGATTGTGAAAACCTTGTGTCCAATGCTCCTTTTATCTACCTTGTCAACAGACGAGTAGAACATATGGAATAAAAATAAATAATAGGGGGAACAAATGCTAAAATAAATTTAGTTTAAATGCTGGTGATCAATGAAAGCGAGGGGTAAGTGGTATAGTATGTATAACTTTTTTTTCTCTGTTATCGTTTTATTTCTTTTTCTGTTGTCTTTTTATTTCTTTTACTAAATTGATGCAAATGTTCTAAGAAATGATGAACATGCAACTAAGTGAGATACTGTGAATTACTGATTATGCATGTTGTTTTATTTTGTTTCTTTATTTTTTTAATTAATAAATAATTTTTTTAAAAAAAGGAACAAACCAACAATTGAAATGAGACACAGGAATTGAAACAATTAACTCAGAATGTTCAAAAAGACATGGAAAACCTCATCAAAAATCAAATCAGTGAATTGAGGGAGGATATAAAGAAGGCAAGGAATGAAGAAAAAGAGGAAATCAAAAGTCTGAAAAAATAAATCACAGAACTTATGGGAATGAAAGGCACAGTAGAAGAGATGAAAAAAAACAATGGAAGCCTACAATGTCAGATTTCAAGAGGCAGAATCTAGGATTAGTGAACTGAAAGATGGGACATCTGAAATCTGACAAGCAAAAGAAAATATAGGGAAAAGAATGGAAAAATATGAGCAGGGACTCAGGGAACTGAATGACAATATGAAGCGCACAAATATACGTGTTGTGGGTCTCCCAGAAGGAGAAGAGAAGGGAAAAGGAGGAGAAAAACTAATGGAGGAAATTATCACTTAAAATTTCCCAACTCTTATGAAAGATTTAAAATTACAGATCCAAGAAGTACAGCGTACCCCAAAGAGAACAGATTCAAATAGACGTGCTTCAAGACACTTATTAATCAGAATGTCAGATGCAAAGAAAAAGAGAGAATTTTGAAAGCAGCAAGAGAAAAGGAGCCCATCATACACAATGGAAGCCCGATAAGACTATGCATAGATTTGTCAGCAGAAACCATGGAGGCAAAAAGACAGTGGGATGATATATTTAAGATACTAAAAGAGAAAAACTGCCAGCAAAACTGCCCTTCAAAAATGAGGGGGAAATTAAAACATTTGCAGACAAAAATTCACTGAGAGAATTTGTGACCAAGAGACCAGCTCTGCAAGAAATACTAAAGGGAGCACTAGAGACAGATACAAAAATACAGGGGAGAGAGGTGTGGAGAAGAGTATAGAAATGAAGACTATCAGTAAAGGTAAAAAGAAGGAAAATTAGACATGACATGTAAAATCCAAAATGCAAAATGGTAGAAGAAAGTACTGCCCATGCAGTAATGACACTAAATGTTAATGGATTAAACTCCCCAATCAAAAGACATAGACTGGCAGAATGGATTAAAAAATAGGACCCATCTATATGCTGTCTAGAGGAAACACATTTTAGCCTCAAGATAAACATAGGTTGAAAGTGAAAGGCTGGGAAAATTTATTTCATGCAAATAACAATCAGAAAAGAGCAGGAGTAGCTATACTCACATCCAACAAATTAGACTTCAAATGTAAAACAGTTAAAAGAGACAAAGAAGGACACTATGTATTAATAAAAGGAACAACCCAACAAGATGACATAACAATCAGAAATATTTATGCACTGAGCCAGAATGCTACAAAATACAAACTAAAAACACTGAAAAGAGAAATAGACACATCTACCATAATAGTTGGAGACTTCAATTCCCCACTTTCATCATTGGAGAGAACATCTAGACAGAGGATCAACAAAGAAACAGAGAATTTGAATAATACAATAAATGAGTTAGACTTAACAGACATTTATAGAACATTACACCCTACAACAGCAGGATACACCTTTTTCTCAAGTGCTCATGGATCATTCTCAAAGATAGACCATATGCTGGGTCACAAAGCAAGTCTCAATAAATTTAAAAAGATTGAAATCATACAAAACACTTTCTCAGATCATGAAGGAATGAAGTTGGAAATCAATAATCGGCAGAGCGCCAGAAAATCCACAAATATATGGAGGCTCAACAACACATTCTTAAACAACCATTGGGCCAAAGAAGAAATTACAAGAGAAATCAGTAAGTATCTCGAGGGAAATGAAAATGAAAACACGACATATCAAAATTTATGGGATACAGCAAAGGCAGTGCTAAGAGGGAAATTTATTGCCCTAGATGTCTATATCAAAAAAGAAGAAAGGGCAAAAATCGAGGAATTAACTGTCCACTTGGAAGAACTAGAGAAAGAACAGCAAACTAACCCCAAAGCAAGCAAAAGGAAAGAAATAATGAAGATTAGAGCAGAAATAAATGAAATTGAGAACATGAAAACAATCGAGAAAATCAACTAAACCAGAAGCTGGTTTTAAGAGAAAATCAACAAGATTGATGGACCCTTAGCAAGGCTGACAAAAAGAAGAAAAGAGAGGATGCAAATAAAAAAGATCAGAAATGGAAGAGAAGACATAACCACTGATCCCACAGAAATAAAGGAAGAAATGAGAGGATATGATGAACAACTTTATGCTAATAAACTTGACAATGTAGATGCAATGGACAATTTCCTAGAAAGGCATGAACAATCAACATTGACTTGAGAAGAAATAGATGACCTCAACAAACCAATCGCAAGCAAAGAAACTGAATCAGTCATTCAATTTCTCCCAAAAAGAAAAGTCCAGGACCAGATGGCTTCACATGTGAATTCCACCAAACATTCAAGAAAACATTAGTACCAATCCTGTTCAAACTCTTCAAAAAAGTTGAAGGGGAGGGAAAGCTACCTAACTCATTCTATGAAGCCAACATCACCCTCATACCAAAGCCAGACAAAGATATTATGAGAAAAGAAAACTACAGACCAATCTCTTTTATGAATATAGATGCAAAAATCCTCAGCAAAATTCTTGCATATAGAATCCAACAGCTAGCTATTAAAAGAATTATACTCCATGACCAAGTAGGATTCATCCCAGGTATGCAAGGCTAGTTCAACATAAGTCGAATTCTTGATATTCTCACAAGCAGCGCAGACAACCAAAGCTATAGACTGAGCCCCCAATCTTGGGGTTTGTTCATATGAAACTTAACCCCACAAAGAACAGGTCAAGCCTACTTAAAATTAGGCCTAACAATCACCCCCAAAAGAACCTCTTTCGTTGCTCAGATGTGGCCTTTCTCTCTCAAGCCAACACAACAAGCAAACTCACTGCCCTCCCTCTGTCTATGTGAGACATGACTCCCAGGAGTATGGCCCTTCCTGGCAACGTGGGACAGAAATCCTAGAATGAGCTGGGACTCAGCATCAAGGGATTGAGAAAACCTTCTCAATCAAAAGGGGGAAGAGAAAATGAGACAAAATAAAGTATCATTGGCTGAGAGATTCCAAACAGAGTCAAAAGGTTATCCTGGAGGTTATTCTTATGCATTAAATAGATATCACCTTGTTAGTCAAGATGTAATGGAGAGGCTGGAAGGAACAGCCTGAAAATGTAGAGCTGTGTTCCATTAGCCATGTTTCTTGAAGATGACTGTATAATGATAAAGCTTTCAGAATGTAACGTGTGATTGTGAAAACCTTGTGTCTGATGCTCCTTTTATCTACCTTATCAACAGACAAGTAAAACATACAGAATAAAAATAAATAATAGGAGGAACAAATGTTAAACTAAATTTAGTAGATTGAAATGCTAGTGATCAATGAAAGGGCAGGGTAAGGGGTATGGTATATATGAATTTTTTTCTGTTGTCTTATTTCTTTTTCTGAATTGATGCAAGTGTGCTAAGAAATGATCATGATGATGAATACACAAACTATGTAATGACATGGTGAATTACTAATTATACATGCAGAACAGAATGATATGTTAAAAATGTTTGTGTTTGTTGTTATATTTTCAAAAATTTTAAAATAAAAAAATAAAAAATATAAAGGACTTGTACATAAAAATCTACAAAACATTGTTAAAAGAAATCAAATAAAAATAAACAAATGTTAAAATAAATTGAATAGATTAAAATATTAGTGATCAAGGAAAGGGAGTGGTAAGGGGTATAGAAAAAAAATAGGGTGAACAAAGGTTAAAATGTATTGGGTAGATGGAAATACTACTGGTCATGAGAGGGAGGGGTAAGGGGTACGGTATGTATGAATTTTTTCTTTTTTTTTTTCATTTCTTTTTCTGAAGTGATGCAAATGTTCTAAGAAATGATCATGGTGATTAATATACAACTATGTGATGATACTGTGATTGTACACCAGGTATGGAATGTTTGTATGTTAAGAATGTTTGTGTTTGTGTACTGTTTTGTTAATAAAAGTATTTTTAAAAAAAAGAAATCAAAGACCTAAATAAATGGAATTATATTCCATGTTCATGGATTAGAACACTATATATTGTTAAAATGTCAATACCACTCAAAGTAATTTATAGATTCAATGCAATCCCAATCATAATTCCAAGAACCTTCTTTGCAGAAATAGAAAAGACAATCATCAAATTTATAAGGAAGGATATGGGACCTTAAACAGCTAAAGCCATCTTGAAAAAGAATGAAGTTTGAGGACTCACACTTCCTGATGTCAAAACTTATTACAAAGCCACAGTACTCAAAACAGCATGATACTGGCATAAGGACAGATAAAGACTAATGGAATAGAAAAGAGAGCTCAGACATTAACCTCCACATTGATGACCAACTAATTTTTGACAAAGTGGCAAAGACTACTACTCATTAGCAAAGAATAGCCTTTTCAACAAATGTTGTAGGGAAAAATTGGATCTCCATTTGCAAAAAAAGAAAAAGAAAAGGAAAGAAAACACTGAGGACCTCCACCTCATACCATATGCAAAAATCAATTCAAAATGGATTAAAGACCTAAATACAAGAGCTAGAACTATCAAACTTCTAGAAGAAAACACAGGGAAGCATCTGAAAGATACTGTATTAAGCAGTAGTTCCTTAATCTTTATATCCAAACCACAAGTAACAAAAGAAAAAAATAGATTAAATGGGACCTCATTAAAATTAAAAGCTTTTGTGCCTCAGTAGACTTTATTATGAAAGTACAAAGACACATTACACAATGGGAGAAAATATTTGGAAGCCACATATACAATAATGGTTTAATATCCAGTAAATATAAAGGAATCTTTCAACTTAACAACAAAAAGACAAACAACCCAATTTAAAAATGGGGACTTGAACAGACATTACTCCAAAGAATATACAAATGGCTAAAAAGAACTTGAGAAAATGTCAACATCACTAGTTATTAGGGAACTGCAAATCAAAAGCACAGTGAGATACCATTTCTCCCCCATTAGAAAGGCTGCTATTAAAAAAAAAACAAACAGAAAATAACAAGTGATGGAGAGGACGCAGAGATATAAGAGCACTCATTCATTGCTGGTGGGAACGGAAAATGATGTTGCCACTGTGGTACACAGTTTGGTGGTTCTTCAGAAAGCTAAGTATAGATCTACTATATGATCTGGCAATCTCACTACTAGGTTTATACCCAAAAGAATGGAAAGCAGGAACTTGAGCAGACATATGGACATTGAAGTTCATAGTGGCATTATTCACAATTGCCAAAAGATGGAAGCAACCCAAGTGTCCATCACTCAATGAGTGAATAAATATGGTGTATGCACACAATGGACTATTAGTAAGCCATAAAAGGAATGAAGTACTGATACGTGTGACAACATGGATGCACCTTGAAAACATCACATTGAGTGAAATAAGCCAGACACCAAAGGACAAATATAGTATGATCTCACTGATTTGAGACAAAATAAACTGATTCTAGAGTCAAAATCTAGAATATAAATTACCAGAGAAAAGGCTGAAGGGAAGAGGATATGGAATGAGAAGTTAAGGTTTAAAATGTACAGGGTTCCTATTTGGAACAATGAAGATGTTTTGGTAATGGGTGGTAGCGATGGGAGCATAATACTGTGAGCACAATTAACAACACTGAAATATATATCTGAATATGATTGAGGGGAGAAATGTTGGGTTGTATATATTATTAACAGAAAAAAAATTTTAATCCATGGAACTACACTAAATAATGAACTCTAAGTTATACCATGGCCTGTATTTAATAGTACCATTATACATATGTGCGATCATCAGTTGTAACAAATGTTCTACACCTATGCAAGACGTTGGTGGTGGGGTGGTGTATGGGAATCTTGCATTTTATATATAGCTGTTCTGTAAAACCACAACTTCTTTAATAATAATTTTAAAAGAACACTTGAATAATTATTGGCTTTGACCATGTGGGTAGTTCCAGGATCTGGAGTGTAGTAAAGAAAATAACAGTTCATTCTGTACTATTTCAATGATTTTGTATCTATCTTTAATACCATAATGAAAATAACCTTATGCTTTTTAATAAAAAGTAATTCACTTTACTTTAAAAAAATTTTAAGATTCTAAAATGTGTCCTTTAGCAACATGGTTATTTATAAAAAGGTGAGATAATTTGCTTCCTGAATAAAGCTAATAATTAGAGAAAAGGGTTATTTATGAGAAAGATTCTCAAGGTTGATGAAACAGATTTGTTTTATAAGAAGAAAGCATATAAACTTCTATTTATATGTTGAAAATGTATTTAATTTTATTTTTAGTGTTTCCAACTCAAATCTCCTTTTTAAAAAAAATTTATAAAAGTAACCTATGTTTATATTAACAAATTCAAAAAGCCATAAAGAAAAGTAAATGTATGAACTAACTCTGGAAAAAAACCAGTACTTACAGATTTGAGGAGGTGGCACGGCTGAAAAGGATATCCACCAGGGGAGTTTCCTGAATGCTGAAGGCACCATCACACTCACCTAAAGGGGGCTGGTCTTCCATCTCAGACACATACCCTTCAACCTGGTCTTCCTCTTTGGATTCTTGTTGAGCCTCCCCCTGGGGATGCCAGGAAATACAAGAAGCTTTACAAAGATTAGTAGCTGCATGGTAATTTTATTTGCACCAAAGTAAATGAAAAGAAAAGGCCAATTATATAAAGTTATAAAAGAAATAAAAACAGACCACAAGAAAAAATGAAAAGCATTATTTACTCAATTGTAGTTGGATGCTGTAATCTTTTAAAACCATGATGATCCCCTATGGCAGTGGAGCTAACTAGGTTGGTTGGTCAGATAATAAAAGGATAACGGCATTCTAAAATTTACTGATTGCTTACAGAGAAAGGCTATATGCCAAGTGCTTTATAAGAATTATGTCATTTAAATCTCACAGCAAACCTATAAGGTACAGCGCCATTACCCCATTTACAGAAAACACTGGGATTCTAAAATGTTCACTAATAGGCCTAAGGTCATGCAGCTAATTCTTGCAAAAGCCAGGATTTGGAATCAGGTAGTTTAATTCTCTGAAGTTAGCCTAAGCTCTAACCACTCCTCAAGAGGAACCAACCGAATAGCTGGTTTACGTTATTCACTTACCTCTTCACTGTCCATGGATAGACCCTGAATTACACAAGCAATTGCTGTATCCACCTCTGGCCTTCCATTTTCTCCCAGTGCCTTCTCAGCTATCAAGGGTTCTACATGAGGTAAAAGCTCTTCAGTCTCTCTACAGGTCTCCCCTTCTCCTTCAGCAGCTTCAATTTCCCATTCCTCTTGTTGCCTAGTGCCAGATGGAAGGCAGCAGTCTTCACTTGTATCTTTGCTGCTAATGCACAATGGCTCCATTAAATAAGCTACCTGCAATGGTAGTTTATTGTTAGATGCATAGAAGCACCAGTGGAAATCATCTACATATCAACAATGCCACATGCTTAAATTGCCACTGTGACTAAATATGAGAGGGCAAATAGGTTTAATTCATTCATTAGTCATTTAAAATTTATCAAATTTCCTTTAAACACTTGGCACTGGACTAGAGACTGGACAGTGAAAAAGATAGATATGGTACTTGCTTTTTCAAAGAGCTATGTTCTAATTTTTTATCTCAAAGGTTAATCTGATCAATTAGAAGTGGCTGTCTGGAGAATCGTTGAAAATATTGTCACAGACAAGGCAGAGAAAACTGGCAACACTTTGAACTGTATATTGCCCAAGCTTGATCTAGGTTCTCCTGAATGTATTCAGTTGCAACATAAATATAAATCTCTAATTGTCTATCTCTGGTTCTCAGCCCTTAACCAGAGTAATAAGGACATTTAAAAATACTGCCATCAATTATTAAAACACAAGGGGAGTTTGAGCAAGCATAACGTACCATGACTCTAAAATAATATTTTCCAAAGATACTTATAAGGCAATCCTCCATACAGAAATTCTAATTCCTATGACTCAGGCCCTTAACAACTGAGGTTTTAGAATGCTCAAACAGTACATATTTGGTGCATATTCTGTGCCAGCACTAAGTGCTGGGGACACAACTATGAGCTTAGTTCCTGCCACTGTGAAGCTTTATTCTAGCAGACTGGATTTAAGAGTGGTAGAAACATGGAAAGGTAAGCTTTCTAAGAAAGTTGAGGCTCTTCCAACTATTGGAAATAATGGCTCACCATTACCTCAGAGAGAAAGTGTAGAAGGTTCTGGTGGCTGACTTGCTCTGACTCTTCCTGAGATTCCTCACTGCCTCCGTCCCCCACAAGCAGCTCACTAGGTTCTTTCCCCAGGCTGCTTTCATCTAGTTCCTCAGTCCCTGGCTCCTCAGTTTCCCTCCAGCTGCCCACATCAAGATCCAGACTAGAGTCCCACGAGCTGAAGAGGGACCTGCAGTCGTTGCTCAATTCAGAGTCATTGGGATAATCTTGTTCAGAGTCCAACCAAACCCACTTACGCCCCATCTGTAAACACAGAAAAAGAATGTATTAAATTCATTCAAATTGCCATTCTTTAGGCATTTGTATCTTCCAAGTTCAGTAGAAAAATAAGGAAGCAGAAATTTCTTTCTACTCATCATTACAAAGAGAAAAAGCCCCACAACACTCAGTATAATAGATACTACCCCAAAATTATTTATTTTTATTGGGATTTCCTCATACTCACTCCAGAAGGAAAAGAACCAGAGCAATACTAGGTTAACAGAACTCTTCTTCCCTAAATCACCCTTACACGCAATACTCAATTGCAAGACAGTAAATTTGAAGGGACAAGAGAGTTTCCTCAGTGTACACACATTTCTTTAACCTATTCAACTGTCATTTCTTAGAAAAAGAGCAGAAACATCAAGTTTTAAAAATATCTTCCCTTACTTTTATTACACTACACTATCCTGGTTCTTATCCCATTGTCTCCTCCCTTTCACAATTAAACTTTTAAAATCCTGTCTTCTATTTAGCTGCTTCCTTACTTATATTTCCTCAAAAAATGTATATACTTCCAGGTTTTGATATTGATGCCTACTGGGATGACTCTCAAATCTATCTTTACCTCTTAATATGCCCTCTGAGTTCATTTCTCCATTTATCCAAAGGTCAGCTACCTTCAACTCTGCCATTTGCTTCAACGTAACATTTCTAAACTAAAATCACCCTTTTTCCTACGAATCTCCAAAGACATTTCCTCTTCCAAATTTCCTCATCTCCACCAACACTAGGTTTTCCTTAAGTCTATAGAACTCACAATCCTGTTTTGACTCATCTGGTATTCAGTAAAGAAGTCCTCTTCCCAAATTTATTTTCACAATTTTTCTCATTACCCACCCGTTGTTTTTTAACAAATGCTACAGCCTCCTGGTTGGTTTCTCCATCTTCAATCCAACTTGCTCTCAACAAATATAGTCTCCCTACTCAAAGTCTTAGAACCGCTATCAGTTCAAATATAAATTTCTCCATCTGCTACTCTAAATCCTCTGTAAGTTGGCCTATTTTGTTCTTTTGACCTGGTACCTGTACCTCATCATTTCCAGTATGATCCCTGAGTTATAAATGTATTTATCTCCTTATTGCCCCCATCATAGATGCCTATGCTTTCAATTCAGGTTGCTAAGCTCCTCATAATCCCAACCAACTCAAAACCTACATCCTTTACTGCCCACTTTCTCTGCAAACTTTTTCAACTTCTAGTGCTTCTATGCTTCCATCACATTCCTTTTTGTGGATTGCTTTGGAAATGCACTCTAGTCATTTCATTTCCTAACACCTAAACAAATTGAACTTTTCATCACCTCACAGACTATCTTCTACTTTCTTAGCATTCTAAGAAGCTTTATAAATAGCTCTATTTAAGGCAAAAGACCTATGACTTCTAATCATATCTTCCTTAATCCCATCTTTCTTAAGACTCAAAGTACTAGACAACACCCTATTACTCTCCATCTTTTTATAATAAAAATTTACTGAGTTCTTTTTTTGTTTTAGTTTTTCACTTACAAAAGTCAGGATAGAACTCAGGTGATAAATTAGATATAACTCAAACTGAGTTTAGCCTTCAAATAGCAATGCTAAGAACTTCAACATATACAAGAGTTCAACTCAGCGGGGCAAAAAATAGTAATATACTGTCCTAGAAATACCATCTTCAGAGATGGAATTAAGTGGGACAAATGCTACTCAGGTAAAGGTCAATGCTAACAATATCCATGCATTAGTCTTCTTTAAACAATGCCATGAATAGAACTTTGAAAATGTTGTTTTCTCAAACACTCAAGAAATGTTGCACAGGGTAGTCTTTATTGTATAATGAAACATTTTAAAATATTCATTACAAATTAATTATTGATTACTTACATTCTACCACCTACAGTAGGACAGGTCCATATTATAAGACTTTCCTTATTACAATCTCATTCTCAAAAGTGATGATAGTTATTGTGCAGAAGAAACCACAAGGTAAATCAAACACACACAACACACACACAAAGAACGCATCAAAGCCTAGTTTTCTTTTCTTGCACAGTTTATTGTACACATACACACTTCACAAGTTTCTTAAAAAGTCTGTACACTTCACAAGACAGTACAAATTAGCCACAATCTGCTAGCTACACATTGGGACATTAATACAGCCCATTATTTTTGCCCTAAAACAGGCAACCGGGCTACTTCAACTCTCTGAGAGAGATTTTCCTAGCTCATGTCACAGGCCCAGGCTCGCCCCCTCTTCGGTAACTTCCACTTCTGGAACTGGGCCCACAAGCCCAAGCTTTATCTTGTTTACTTCTTTTTCAGGTTCAGCTCAAGTACTTTGAAGCTTCACTTTTTCATTTTCATATCAGCTTCAATGGCACAGCGGCGCCCCCTGGTTCCCCCATCCTGGATGACAGGCAGACAAAGAAAGGGAATATGAGTGAGATAGGATGTTAGGAGAGAAAGTGTACATGAAGAATACTGGGGATTTGGTTTCTTGGGGTGAGGGGAGAGAAACAGAAAGTTCAGGAGGATAAAGGGTATATTTCTGTCTTTCCATAGAATGGCTAAAGAGCACCTGGTAGTTTGTGAAAGGAAATGTAAGACAGAGAATCTTGCTCATGCCCACCACAGAGGTCGCTGGAATTCACCTGGGGACCCACAGAATGACTATTAGTCATCCCACCCAGGCCCCAAATCATGTGAAAAGGAAAAGGAAGAGTAAAAGAAAAGTGGGAGAATCAGAAAGAGCAGCAGATAGTGAGATTCTTGGCTAACATACCTGTCCAGCTGTTGGTCCCTATAAGAAAGGCCTTTCCTGCAGACTGACCCTGGCACTAGTTCCCTAGCACCTCCTGACAGTTGTTTTCCTTGAGATCAGGACAATCAGAAGGCTTCTTTCCATCTGCTGTTCTCTCCCTGCAGCCCAGCTCCTTCCTCTTGTGCAATACTTTGCTGTCTTCAATAGATAAAAGTTAGATCCTATTAACCAGCCTGATAACAGCCAGCAAACTGCTTGGGGATCCAGAGTACTGTTGCAGGCCAATAAGAACAGAGATTATAGTGTTCTGTCCATGGTACAGGCGAGAGGCCTGCAGGCAAGATGAACTAGTGAACACTTTGACTGGGCCAGGCCATTTTGACATTTCTAATATGCAAGGACTCAAATTTTTAGAGTTCAAGAACACAAGTTGCCTGTGAGGCAACAGTAAGAATACAATACCATCTTGCATTTGGGTAACATTTTAATTTTTTCCAAGCCATTTTCACACCTATTATCTCATTTTATCCTCACAACATCCCTGTGAGGTAGGCTGGACAGGTTCCTAATTATATTAGCTTCATCAAACCAATAAGGAAAACAAGACCCCAAGAGATTATCTAACGAGCTCGACATTTTCATTTTCTAGCATGATGTTCTTCCATTACATCATGGCTCACTGGCCCATAATGAGCAACACAGAGTCAGAGGGTCATTATTTCATGCAAAGAATAAAAGTCTTCAGGCTAGCTATCTACTAAGCTTATCTCTATAATTCCGCCAGCCGCTACTATATGCAGTGCTCATTGTTACTGAGATCTTATAGCTTAAATATCACTGAGTGTGTTGTCAGACATTAGTCATGCAACTTATTTTTAGGAGAAAAGAGTTCATAAAAACTATGTGCTAAGTATCCGGCAGTATGAGAAACACTTTTAAAAAGCCTGCTAGCAGATGCTGTATTGAGCAATCTTCTATTTGTAAAAGAAGAATTGGCAAAAGGTGGGATCAAGAAATGAGAGGCAGGTGTATCCTAGATCCTTTACCTCAAGAACATGTTATTTTACTTCAGTAACTTCATAAATAACCCTACCCAGCCCACACACACATTCATGCAGAAAGAAAAGAAATGCAGAAGAGATAGTTTCTTATTCAGTGACCTGAATAAACAGAAGTTTAAGACATTGCCACAGTCTGCATGCTGGATTTCCCTCAGCCGCCCACCCCAGCAGGAGCTAAGAATTTTTGTGGCAACACCACCCCTTGGAGCCATTCAATACTTACAAAGAGAGAGAGAAGGAAGGCAGGAGAGCCCATGGGGACACTGTCCTGTTAGAGGACAAACAAACACTGATCAGGTTCCACGGAAACTCTCAGCCACAAGCACCCCAAACCTCAGGACAGAGACACAAGCACCATACACACAAAGACAAAATTTTAAAACTCAAGAACAAGAGGAAAGAGATCCAAAAGCAATCTGCCCATTTGTCTCTGAAACAGGAACTGATGGCCCCCAATTGCTGAAAGCTAAGTCATTTCCCCCACCTTAAGAGCATTCACCCAGAGGAATTAATAATTCACTCACTCAGCTCACAGTATGGCCCCTGTGACTGGGCCTTCCAGTCACGGCAGGTTTCTTCAGTGTTTGGATGAGAGCAAACAACCACCATGCTAAGAAGAGAATGCCAGGGATTTGGGTAGTGGCCTAGATAGTACTCAGATGCCTGAAAGTTCCTAATACATGCAACTTCTAGATTAGGCAGAGATCCCTCTGATTATAAATTATCAAAGCCTGAAAGACCTATGTGTCAGTACACCACTGGATATAGAAGCCTGGCAATATCAAGTAGCAATACAAGGCTCCTTGGATGCTTCAGATTTCTATAATTGGAACACTGGCACACAGATTCTTTCCCAGTCTCCTCACCTTCTCTGAAGCATCCTGTTTGCGGGTAGAATCTCTCCCTCGAAGACTTTTAGCACTAATGCCAGACTCAGATGTTTGCATAATCAATTGTGTGGCCAAGAATTGCTGCAGGGAGAAGAAACAGGGTCGGCCCTAGAGACTTGATCCAATAGGGAAGAACTAAGACACTTTAGGCTATGTTAATAGCACTTTTTATAGTATCTTCCTACAAACTGCACTCAAAATAATTCTTGACTTGATGTAGTGGAGAGGCTGGAGGGAACTGCCTGAAAATGTGGAGCTGTGTTCCAGTAGCCATGTTTCTTGAAGATGACGGTATAATGATTAGCTGTTACAATGTGACTGTGACTGTGAAAACCTTGTGTCTGATGTTCCCTTTATCTACCTTATCAACAGACGAGTAAAACATATGGAATAAAGATGAATAATAGGGGGAACAAATGTTAAAATAAATTTAGAGTGAAATGCTGCTGATCGGTGAGGGGGAGGGGTGGGGGTATGGTATGGATGAATTTTTTGTTTTCTTTTTATTTCTTTTTCTGAATAGATGCAAATGTCCCAAGAAATGATCATGATGATGAATATGCAACTATGTGATGATATTGTGAATTACTGATTATATATGTAGAACAGAATGCTCAAAAGTTAAAAAAAAAATACTTCTTGACTGACTGCAAGTTCAGCCTATTAGGTTTTTTTCTCTTTTTTTTTTTTAAACAACGAACAAACATGTACCTCTCGACAAACATTCTTGACATGGTTACAATCAATGGCTCACGATATCATCACATAGTTTTATATTCATTGCCATGATCACTTTTTTGAACATTTGCATCTCTCCAGCAAAAGAAAGAAAAAACAAAAACTCATACATGCCATTCCCCTTACCACTCCCTTTCATTGACCACTAGTATTTTAATCTACTCAATTTATTTTAACCTTTGTTCCCCTATTATTTATTTCTTATCCATATTTTATACTTATCTGTCCATATCCTGGATAAAAGGAGCATGAGACACAAGGTTTTCACTATCACACAGTCACACTGCAAAAGCTGTATCATTATACAATCATCTTCAAGAAACGTGGCTACTGGAACACAGCTCTACAGTTTCAGGTACTTACCTCTAGCCACTCTAATACACCATAAACTAAAAGGGATATCTATATAATGCATAAAAATAACCCCCAGGATAACCTCTTGACTCTGTCTGAAATCTCTCAGCCACTGACATTTTGTCTCATTTCTCTCTTCTCCCTTGTGGTCAAGAAGGTTTTCTCAATCCCTTGAAGCTGAGCCCCAGATTATTCTAAGATTTCTGTCCCACACTGCCACGGAGGTTTACACTCCTGGGAGTCATGTCCCATGTAGGGAAGCAGAGGGCAGTGAATTCGCTTGTCGTGTTGTCAGCCTATTAGGTTTCTGTGGTTTTTTTTCTATTAAGTTTTAATTCTAGTTGCACTGGCATGCTAAAGAATCTGAAGTTGCCAACTGGCCCTAAGTTAGGAAGCTATAATACATAAACTATAATATATAAAATCTCAATCCTCTAAGGAAAGGGAATAAAATTAGGATAATTTTATTATTTTATTGGTCACCAAGCAATTTAAGTTCTCTGACAGACTCTGCAGAGGTATATAACATTTATTCAAGTTCAGACTCCCAAAGGGTGGCTGGCAGTGCAATTACAGGATAGAAGCAGGTTACCAGTGATGAAAGGGGAAGAGAGAAGAAACTGGTACTTAACATAACTTAAAAACTTACATCTGCATTTTATAAATAAGGAAACTGAAATTATTTGCCCCAAAAAAGTTAGAATATTCTATCACAAATCTTTTACCAAACCAGAGAAAGCCAATATAAATTCAGCGAGAACAAAATCTTATGCTCCTAACTGCATCCCTGATGGCTATTCTAAGTAAAAGCCATAGCACCGTTTCCTATCATCAATGTGAGTCCTTCCCTTCAACATTTTCACTTCATTCTTGCTGAAACAATGAGCATCCTCAAAGTACCTGGATCTGTTCCAAGACATCTCGCTGCATCTCTACTGCCATGTGATACACATCATGGTCTGAGCTATTGTACATTACAGCATTCTGGAACATCAGCATAATGTCACGCTGAAATTCAGCTGTGCTGCGAATCAGTCCATTTTCAATGTTTTTCTTAATAGTTGACAAATCCATAGGCCTAAAAAGGGAACCGGGTTAAAATGGCACTGTAGATGCAAAGAGGACCCACACAGATCTCTAAAAACAATGTTACCACATGTATCTTCTTATACATACCTTCAGTAGCAGCTGCCAGGGCCCTAATGCCAATTCCTCACCCAAAACATGCACTTAGCCCAAAAACAAAATCAGCTTGTATAATAAGGGTTGAGAAAGGCAGAGAAACTTAATTCTTTTAGACCATTAGCAGTGATCTAGGCACTGGAATGAGCAGTTAAGCACTTGGTCACCTTACTAATATCAGAAACATTCGCTTTAAATTATCTGAAGACTGGACAACTTACAATTCAGACAGTTCAGAATGCTGGACGGACCATGACTTACCTCTGTACAATGCTATGGTAGCCAGGTGCTATGTCATCTGTAACAGGCTGCAGGAAGACATTGGCATACCTGTTCAAAATAATCAGATATCTTTACTAACTTACTCTCCAGAAGCATAGGAGAGGGAACTTGCTCTAAGTAGCTAAAGGTTGTAAAAACCAACACCCACAGTTCCTTATAAGTCAACTCAGACTTTTTTCTAGTCACCCATAATGAGGAGGAACAGCAGAAAATATTCCCATTGAGTGGTAAAGTCCACTCACCTATGATTAGCTGCAGCTCTCCACACAAGCATGATGGCTTTCTTCCAGATTTTCTGTGCCTGAATAGCTTCCTGATCCTCACTACAGACAGAGCTGAAATAAAGATACCGGAGTCCCAATAGGCATAATTTCAAGTTGTAATTATTTCTTGTCAATTACTTGTTCCAGGCCAAGAAAAAGAAGATGAAAAAGTATGACTAAAGAAAATATCCTCTCCTACTTCTCGTCTTCACTGTTTTGACTTCAAAGAAAGAATCCCAAATACTCACAACTGTGAAGAAGCAGGGCTGCTGGGGATGGAGTCTGCCAGCGTGTGGGACTGCAGCGTAGCATTGTGGATACTAAAACCATCATCACTCTCACTCACGGGAGGTTCATTATCCATTTCTGACAAATAGCCTTCTCCTTGATCCTCTTCCTTGGGCTCCTCTAGGCTGGCTGCTTCACTGACCCCATCTTCCTCCTCATCCTCACCTGGGGCATCCTTGGACATAGTGTGCTCCAGTCAACAAATGCAAGCAAATCTATCCAGCAAAGCATTATTAAACATGGTCTGTCTTTGGGTTACATCAGTTCTAGAAATGGCCTCACACTGCTTCCTGAGCCCTCTGCCACTTATGCTACGATCTATTTACACACACTGACTGACAAAGAAATTTGAAGACTGGGCAAAGAATAAGTCCCAGGATCTTTTAAAAAAGAAGGAAAAAAAAATCTACTTACTTAAGGCTAAGCTAAGAGGCGTTCCTTCTTTCCCCTTGCTCTTGAGAGGAACTCTGACCCTGGGTACAAAGTTATCAAAAATAGTTTATTTTGTGTCTCATCTGATGGAGCAAGCTCACATCGTACTGCCTTAAGTCTCTATTACTACTGCTTTAGCAATTCTAAAAATAAAACTTTTGCTTTCTCTTTTGATATCTACTTAATAATCTGATTTCCTGTATATTCTCCTTGGTTCTGGAATCGCTATTCACTTCAAATCACTCTGGTTTATCAAAGCTTCTTCATGTACTATATGCAAAGAAAGGGCTGTGTAAATGTCCACAAATTCTTTCAGGTTGGAAGCACATGTTGCTACGGTACTTCTACTATGCCTGACTATCCACTGCTTCTTTTTCCCATCCACCTCCTAACCAGGCTCACCTCAGAAAATAAAGATGCAAATTTACTGAAATTCATTAAAAAGGTAATGCTATTGGGAAATCTAGTCACATGGCAAGATGAATAAAGAAAAGTCTGAAATACCTTTATCTGGCTTCCAAAAATAGTCCCTGATTCTTCTTTCAATGAGTCTGCAGAGGAGAGAAAGACTACCTGAAGGTTTTTTCACCTTAGCCTTCCCCTTCATATGGACAATAATTCCCTGCAGCTCTCCTTTCCATGCTGACCTGTTCTACCTCTTCTACTTGCCCACAACCCACATTCCCTCAGAAGCCAAAGCAAGTGATTTCACGTTAATGAGTTACAGAGTACAGATTTCCTGGCCTTATTACTCACCTGATATTTCAAACTTGTGCTTAGTCTCAGCCTCTAAAGGATCTTCAATGGCATTTGAGCCATGTGATGGAGACAACATGTTTTCAGGGGATGCCTGAAGAGTAAAGAAAACATATACTATAAGTACTGGTATATCACTATAGCTCACATAATCTTTCTTCAATGATAACGAGACTATAGAAAAAAAAATTCTAAGTCCTACCCATGCAATATAATTCTAATAGTCATCTTAAAAGGAATAGAACAAGCATAGCACTGATCACATCTATGGGCTCTGGACACAACAAACATCTAAGTCTTAGGAATGCAGCAGGGAAACCAAAAACCTAAACTGTTACTTCTTTACCTAAGGTAATACCCTCCATCCTCCCAATCTGTTAATACCTCTGTCTTCACAGTTGTAAGTGGGGTCACATCGCCTTTCCCACTGGAAACATCTGCTTCAGGAATTTCTCCAGTTGTAGTATTTCTGGGTTCCTCGTCTAAGTCTTGACTTCTGAGTTCTGCTGGTTCCATACTTGTAGCTGCAACAACCCCAGCTACTATTTCAGCTGCTGAAATGCCTTGCTCTGGTTCTGCAGGCTCCACCTTGATATCAACATTGGGCTCCCTGATGCCCACCAGTTCATGGATTCCCTTGTTTTCTGTGTCCTCAAAGTCTAGCCTCTCTTGCTTGACTGTCATCTCTGGTGCAGGGAGAGGTACTGGCTTGTCCCGCTCTTGCTGGATAGGGTGTTCCCAGGGGCCAGGCAGGGACTGGGGATCATCATTCTCTTCACAGAAAGACAGTGCCGCTTCCACCGCTGCCACATCCAGCACTTCAGGATGATCATCTACCTGTCCCATAATACACAGACTGTTGAAGCCAACAGAAAGAAGCCTCAATTCTGTTAGCACCAAATGAGATGACCTGCACCTTCTCTTTCCGCCTCCTCCCATGTAGTGGAAGCAAATAATAGACTGCACGAGCCAGTAACATAACAATAACTGGGGATATGACTAATGTGAGCTCCAAAGGGCTTTGGAATTACAAAGATGGAAATGGGCAGAAGGAGTAGAGTTTTGTTTAATTCTTACTACCAGAAGCAATGAGAGGAGAGAAGCCTATGTAGGAGCCATGGGGAAATTTGTTTAGACTTTGCTGAATATTACCTTGTCCTCAATGATGGCAATGATATCCCCTACAGTTTCAAAGTCCAGCTCTTCACCTGTGTAAGACACAGCAATATCCATCTTCTCAGCCAGATCTAAATCTTCCTTGCCATCAATGCTTGGAGCCTTTGATCCTCCAGGAGTCTCTGCTACCCCTGATCTGAAACACTCTTCTTTGATAGAATTAATGATCATGGAGATTTCACTGCTGTCCATGGAAACAGTCACAGTATGTGGATCTCCCACAGCCTCCAGGGGAACACAGGTATCAGGCTGACTCACTGAATAAAAGGAAGAGAAAAACCTCTCAGAAGGTTATTAAGTGACCAACTGAAGATTACACCAAGGCTACAGACAGATATTAAGTACCCATATACTGAGGCTCAGAAAAAGTCATCTTACACCTGCCTATGTTTTCTTCTCCCCAGTTTTATCTAGCCCTCTAATAATTGTACACATTTTTTCCCCAAAACATAAATGCCCACCCATCTCTTCCTCATATCCTCGTTTCTCTAAGGGTGAAAATGGCACATGTCTATGGAGAAAAGAAGTATCTGAATTGGAACTGATGCTCTTGGTCATCTTTCTTTTTCGACTGAAGCTCAAGATGAAATTTTGGGCCTAACAGCTGGTCAGTGTATGGGTCAGGGACGCACCTGGAACTATACTCTCAGGAGTGGAGACAGCTGGAGCAGAGGATGGTGCTGGAAGCGCAGGCATCATGACAATAGTAGCCTGGGAAACAGACTCTACAGGGGGTGGCACAAGTTTAACCGGAGGCTCACTGGCAACAGTAGTGAAGGAAGCAAGAGGTGTGGTGAACTGTGTAGGACCAGCTTCTAAAAGCCGGGAAAGAGTAGGAGCACCTACCAGACAAAGAGGAACACAAAATGACGAAAGAAGAAGACACATAAACAAGAAGCAACAACCACTTCATTGCTTCAACAAAGAAATTTTTTACAGTCTCAAAGGGTAAAAGCAATTTCAGGGCTAACTAAGCTCATCATCTATATTCTTTCTTTCTCCAATCTTATTTAAGAACTTCCTCCAAGTCAGGAATAAGCCAAAGCACTAAAGCTCACAACGTACATGAAAACTGAGTCGTAATTTTTCCTCAGAGAAAAATTACACAAAATATTTGTATGAATAAATTTCCCACTTCTGCTGAAGTTAAGCATGCTGTAAGCCACCCCAAGTTCACTACCATTCAAATACAGATAAGGTTTGTACTGTATTTTGTAAAGCTTTTACTTCTCACATTTTATATCTCATTGAACTCATATTAATTCATGTGAAATATATATATCCACAATTAATAAAAGAGGAACTTGAGGCTCAAGAGTTACCTATGCAAGACAACAAAGGCAGTGGGTGGCAAGCCCAGGAATCAAGTCTACTTTCCTGGTTCCAAATCTCTCATTTCCCTACTCTATCACTTCTGTGACTTTGCAAGCCCCAGAGAAGTAGCCATAAATTTCACTATTTCTCTCATCGATATCTGCGTTTTGATCATTCAAGGCTTTCAATACCTTGAGGAGGACATGAATTTACAAACTGGAGCACAATGTGGTGTAACAGGTAAAGCAGCTCCATGGGCAGGCTTTAAAACTAGGATTTAAATCTAGCTTAATAATTAATAGTAGGAAACTGAAGGCAGTCAATGCTAATTTCAACATCTCTGAAGTAAAGCAGATAAAGGAAAAGTGGTCACTTACCCGAGGCAGCAGGGGAGGCTGCAACAGTGTTGGGTGTTTGCTGCATTTCCCCACCATGTATCATGGGAAGGACCCCGCCTACCTCCAGAAGGACACCCGTACTGTTCAGGTGGCCAGAAGCCACAGCCATTTCACTCTCACTGACCTACCAGGAAAGAATAGAGGTGAAGGCTATACTCAAGCTTTCCTTTACTACCACTTCCCAAAAAAAGCTCCAGCAGTTGACCAAACTTCATGAAAACTAAAAGTTAACATCCACAGAGAATAATTTCGGAGGCAAGGAAAATGCTAAACTATAATTTGACAAGCCCTCTGGGGAACAGAACCAAAATAATTGTAGTTCAGATACCTCAGGACCCAAGGATACTATTAACTTATTGTATGTCTTTTTTTTTTTTTTTTTAATTAACATTTAACTAGGAGATCTTTCCTCTTTTGAACTTTTTTTTTTCCATGTCATATTTTAGGTCCCAGGCACTCCCTTCCAAGTACTAAATTACCACAGCTCTCAAACACCCACAGAAGTCTCCATACCAGTCTGGGGCTAGTAGGCAGGAGGCTGCCCTTCTTCAAGAGCTCTGACAGCAGAGGGGAGGGGGGTGGAGTTGCTTTCTGTCCAAGCATCTTTTTCTGGGGTGAATCATCTGTTACTGGGGTCATGGGGGCTTCTAAGGGTGCAGAGCCTGGAGGAAGGGTGTCAGGAATCCCAGGAAACGAGGTGACTGGGGTACTCGGCAAAGTCCCAGGGGTTACCTAAGAGACAACAGAGAACCTTTATCTGACTTCTCAAATTCTGGAAGGTTCCCTACTAATCTGGATATTAGTGTGTCTATTACTTTATTAGTCCTGAGTGGAAATGCCCAGAAACCCTCTACCCCTCCTACTCTCAGCCACACCTTTCTTCCCCATAATTTTTTTTCTTCTACCCCTTCAAACACACAATGACCCAACCACTCCACCCAACCTGCCTTTTGCAGAGTCTTTATCCACTTCAAATATTATTTTTACACGGACATCGGCCTTACATAAGCAGGAATTTCATAAGACTGGTACACTTAGCAAACAATTCTTTAACATACTCTCTTATCTATTTTTGAAAGGTTAAATGCCTCAATATTTTTAGGTTCACCCTTATCTTAGATCACAGAACATATTACCATTCAGACCAAGATAGGAAGTTGCCTCTAGGCTATAAATTGTTTTCTCATTACTTAGCTGTGTTGGCTTACTGCCCCTTTGGCTAGTCAATCCCCAAGGATGTAAATATACTCACCCCAGAGGTGACCTCTTCCATAGTGGTTGGAGTCAAGTCCCCAAGTGGATAATCACCTCCTGGGGAGGCAGAACCTACAGGTGAGCGAACCATCACAGTCGGTAACCTCCGAGGTGGTGTTTTTACTGCTTGACGAGCTGGAACAGAAAAGAGAACAGTGTTCAAATTTTCAAGATTAAGCAACTGAAACTATAAACTACTAGGCTATTATATAATAGTTAATAAAGGAATGTCAAATTATTAAAAGAGCATTATGAGTTTGGATTAGAAATGGCTAATTTTTAGTCTCATTTTTTCTAAGGGCAATTCTCACACCACTTTAATTATGCTTGATATCTTATTATAAAGAGTTTGTGTCCTGGAAGTCAATTTGAGGTATAGTGAGATATGAGCAGAATTCATTTTCTAAGATGTACTTTCTGAACATTAAGGGATGTTTTTATTCTAGTAGAAGAAAAGATGACACAGGAAAGTGAGCAAGTACATTAGAACTAACAAACTCTATGTTGTCTTCAACTGCTTTAACATGCAGTAATATACGGTTATTTGCTAAAAAGACTCACTAGATTCAGCCTACCCTGATATGCAGCATCTGTAGCCTTCCGTTTTACTTCAGCCTCCTCTTCCTCCAATTTCTTTTTCCTAAAGAGTGAATTAATTGTTAGATGCTAGCCAGCTTTGGCTTCCCCATAGTTCAGTGTACTCGCAGAGAAATTTTCTGCATGGCTAGCTCTTTCTATGGGAGAGACCTAAACAACTATCTTTAATTAGTAAAACAGGGAACTTGAGTGTGCTGCCTAACTCCCAGTTCTTCACCCAAGCAAGAGTCACTTGTAAGCTAGAACTAAGTTTTATTCTCACACAGAAATGCTCCATCCCATTTCCTTTCCAGGATTCACTGCCCCCTTGTCAGCTACCAGGCCACTGTGGCTTTCCCTTTCCAGAAACTGTCTCAAGTCTAAAGGGATGGCAGGTTGAGGAAATAAGTCAGATTACTTGGGGTGGGAAGGGGTACAGAGAGAGAAAGGAATGAACACAAAAGAAAAACAATATCATATAACCCACATTGCAATGTCATTGCAAAGCTCATCCAGTCTGTTGTCCATGTGCCCAGCTTGAATTAGTTCTGCATCTCTTTTCAGTCGTCTATAGGAAAAAAGATAGATTTTAATCTGCCACTTAAAAAACTTAACCAGTATCAGAAATCAAGACCTTTTGTCTCTCCCAATCATTTTGTATTCTCTGATAAGTACCTGTATTTTTCCTGCGTTTCCTTTATTACTTTCTTCAATTCCTCAACTCGCTCAGCAGTCAGTTTCCGAACAATGACATCTTCAACAGTTTCCACAACCTCTCCTTTTTCACCGCGTTTCCGTCTATGGAAAATTAAAAAAAAAAAAAAAAAAAATCACATTCCCCTCCTTCCACTTGCTTTCTTTGAGCCATCTCTACCAACTAATTATAGATAACTTCTGCTCTACTTTTATCATCCACTGAGATAAAACAGGCATTCTCAATAAACACCCACCACTGAGGGGATTTGACTTATCTGATGAACGTCTCGCTTTGTACTCACTTTGGGGTCTCAGTAGTCTCTAGAAGTTCTGAATACTGAGAAGCACAATGCTATGGGGAAAAAAAAGTAAAAACGTAATGAGGAAATGTGGAAAAGAATGACTTCAATATATTAGAAGTTCGAATATATTAGAATAAAGCTTAGAGAAAGGAGCTATATGTAGAGATGTGAGTACTTTCTGGGAAGGCAGCATATTTTTTTTTTACATCAGTTCAAAATTATACCAGAACACAAAAAAGAGAGTCTCCTGGCCTGGAATTTATGTATTTTGGGAAGGACAACAGTCAATATTAGTAACTAATACCTACTAAAAAGTTACCATGTGCAAGGCACTGTGCTAAATGCTCAATTAAATCCTTACAACAATCCTGAAACAACTCATTCCTGTTTTACAAATGGGAAAATTGAAGCTCATGGCCAAAATTTTAAAAGGTAGAGTCACATTTGAACTCAGATCTAACTCCCAAGTTCCAGTTCTGAACTATCATGCTACACGAAGAAGAACAGCTTCTAATATGAATACACATAGACAGCTTGGCAAACAGTAGAAAAAGTAAAAGGCATTCTCAACCATTTTCCCTCTTCGTGGCATAAAAGCCTTATAATTAAAGGTCAAGGACTGGTAGGGAACCAGCATCACATCTCAAAGATTGCTCTAAAAGAACACTTGCTTGGGAACTTACTTTTTGAGAGAACCAGTCTGGAGGGCGGCCAGGTTCTGCAAAGGGCTTGATTGCTCTGCTAACTGATACCCTACAAAATAAGAAGTATCAAAAATATATTACTACTATCTTTGATCCACTAAAACAGCTCCTGAGAATGTAATATAAGGAAATAATTCAACAAAAGAAGAAAGCACCAAGATGTTCATATAAGACTTGCAGACTGATGAAAGTTGGGTTTCTCCTAAATGTCCACAATGCTTAACTTCTAGTACTTCAACTCTATGAAAACCAAACAACCCATAAAAATAATTTAAAAATGCATGTGATAACAAAGAATCTATTTATAGTAGTAATTGAAAAATGACAATTTCCTGCTGATTACAGTCATACAACCTTTTCAAAAGTTGTAAGCAGAAAAACAAAACAAAGAAATATGCAAAAATGAAAAACAGTTGGGCTGGAATGGGATCAAGGAAGGATGCAAACAGGCTTTGAACGCATCTATGTTTATCTCTTTAAAATAAAAAAACATGATAAAATATTAAGATTTGCTAATATTAATATTAAGGTACATGGGCACTCATATCATTCTCCACACTTTCTATGTGGCTGAAATAGTTCATAACGTTAAAGAAAAAAAGTTTTACAATTTTATGCTGGCATAATATCATAGAACTTTTCTCCTTTACAAAAAGTTTAATATTGTTATATAGAGAGTCATCAGGAAAATGAAGCTTAAGTCATAATTTACACCTTAATCTAAGATAAATTCCAAAGAATCAAGATTTAAATGTTAAAAAAAGGGCAACCATGAAAGTACTTAGAAGAAATCAGAGGAGAATTATTTAATTTTATAATCTCAAAGTAGGGAAGAACTTTCTAATTATGTCACAAAATCCAGAAGCCATTCAAGAAAAATATTAATAAACTACATTTTAAAAGTCTTAAGGTAAAATGCCACCTTTGAGCAAAGCTAAATGGAACAACGGTTAAAAAAAAAAGTTACATCTCATAGCTCAGTCAAATATATAATATCTAGTAATACTATATACAAACTCCCAAAAATTAGAGAAAAGCTAATCATCAAACCCAAAAATGGGCAAAAGACCGTATACATAAAAGGAAATGTGCATTTTTAACATACAAAGAGATGTCCAACTTCACTCAATATATGATAAGCGAAAATTTTAAATATAAGATACTATTTTTACCTTTCATATGTCAAAGATCGAAAATACCTGATAACACCGGAAATAGAAAAACAGATACTCTTATATATTACCAATGGGAGTATCCACTGAAACAATCTCTAAGGGGGACAACTTGAAATATTTATCAAATTTTCTAAATTCATTTACTCTTTGACCTAGCAAGACACTGTGTATCTTTTTGCATTTTGAACCTTAAGACTTACTTTCTCCTCAAAAAATTAAATAAAATTTAAAATTTCAGGGTTTTACTTAAGTGTTTTTATAGTATTTTTCTAATAAAAATGTGAGGAAATGAAGATTGGGTTATTTCAAAGCAGTTTACTTAATGAATTTGGTTTATATTTGAATCAAGTTATATTTAAGTTCAATCTGAAGTTTAGCAAACGAGTATGATTCATTCTGTTTCGGGGCTTTTCATTTAATTTGGCTCAACAATAGGTGCTACCTAAAACAGACTGGTCCTCCCTTAACACAGACTTTACTGCTCCCAAAAAATTTGCAAGCAAGCTTAAGATACTAACAAATTCTGGGGGCCTGTTACCTATAAGCAGTTTTCCAACTCTGTCACCAAGCCCCCTAAAAAAATACTGAAAGGCTTGCAGTCTACCAAAGGGGAAATTTTTTTCATCAATTTTGAAAATAGTTAAGTTTTACTGAGAGCAATTTTCTGTTCATTTAAGAACAGGCTAGTTAAAAAGAAAAAGGACAAGAAATATTTGAAACAAAATAAAGGAAAACTCAGAACAGAGTCAATAATTCTGACGGTAACAAAGTTCACAAGGTCTTGTTAAACAATGCTTAAACTACTTCATGTACCCTCTTATTTGCTAGGGTGAGGACAGTCAATCAATAAAGGAAGTTACTGAGCTGCTTTCAATACTTCCAAAATCATAAGGAATGGATAGTGATGACAGCATAACACTGACTTTAACTGATACCACTGAATTGTATAAGTAAAGAGTTAAAATGGGAAATTTTATTTTGTATATATGTTACTATTATTAAAAAAAAAGTATAAAGGCAGCTGTATATTTACCTAGAATTAGGATACTCTGCCAGGCTAATAAAATAAGTCAGATTTGCTACCAGCTAGAACACCAACAAAGCATGCTCATACTGGTTTTCTCATCTATTGAAATAACTATCTGACTAGCAGTTATACGTACCTTTCATAAAATGAGAAAACACACAAGGAAATAAATACAATTTATTTTAAACAGAAAAATTTTGAGAAGTCTAGTATCTTACAAGATTCTTAAAATTGAAAATGTGCATATCTCAGATCTAGCGATGTCACTTCTAGGAACTTATCCTATAGAAATACTGATACAAAGAGAAAACTGTACCCCTAAATGCCCGTAGAAGACAAATGTAAAACAAATTATGGTATATCCAATGGAATACTACTGAGTTTTTAAAAAGAATAAGATCATATCTAGTGTATTGACAGAAAAATACCCACATACTGTCTTAAATGAAATATCAAGCTAAAAACTATGTATATATGATGTTCCTATTCTTATTCAAAAAAAAATTTAAACATGTCCACAAACCACACATAGAAAAATTTATGAAAGGACATATCAAACTTAATGGAGACTACTCTAGAGTAAGAAGGGGAGGATATGGTGAAATCAGAATATTCATTCATTGCTGGTACATTTGCAAATCATCTATGTGATAAGAGATTTGTATCTGAAATATATAAAGAACTCTTACAACTCAAAAATAAAAAGATAAATAACTAAGAAATGGGCAAAGCAGAGTACACAAGTGCTTAAGTAGTAAAATGCTTGCCTTCCATTCAGGGGACCCAGGTTCGATTCCCAGACCTTGCACACCCCCACACCCCCCAAAAAAGGGCAGAGGATCGGAATAGGTATTTCTCCAAAGAAGATGTACAAATGGCCACTAAGCAAATGAAAAAATGCTCAATACCATTAATCATCAGGGAAATGCAAATCGAAACCAAATGAGATACCATTTCACACCCACTAGGATAGTTAAAAACAAAAGGACAAAAATAAGTCTTGGTGAAGATGTGGTAAAAGTGGAATACTCATTCATGCTAGTGGGAATGTAAAACTGTGGTTGCTTTGGAAAACAGTTTGGCAGTTCTTTCAAACTTAAATACAGAGTTACCATATGACCCAGGAATTTCACTCCTAATATACCCAAAAGAATTTAAAGCACAAGTTCACACAAAAACAAGAAAGATTGATGGCAACATCATTCATAATAGCTAAAAGGTGGGAACAATCCAAATTTCTACCAACTTATGAGCATACAAAATGTGGCTATCTATACATGGAATATACTTTTCAGCCACATAAAGGAATGAAGTACTGATACATGCTATATTATAAATGAAATTTGAAAACATTATCCTATGTGAAATAAGCCAGTCACAGAAAACCAACATGTCCAGAACAGGCAGATCAAGAGAGACGGAAAGTAGACTAGCTGTTGCCTAGGGATGGGAGTGGGGTGGAGGAAGTTATGTAGCTTGACTGTTAAGTGCTTCTCTCTGGGGTAATGAAAATATTCCAAGATTAGATTATGGTGATGGTTGCACAACTCTATGAATATACTTAAAACCAATGAGTTGTATTATTTATGGTGATTTACATCTCAATAACTCTGTTTAAAAAAAAAGATGCTTAAAGATTAATATATAGATTAATTAAATATAATTCATTAACTATATCCAACAGCAGGAAAAAATACCCAGCAGTTCTAAGACCCAAGACAGACATCATGGATAACGTACCAATTCTGATCTCCACTTCTCATTACAGAAGATGCCAAACACAGCTTTTCCCGGATGGACCATGGCTCTGTGGGGCCAGAACTCAACAGTTTGTGTTCTGAAAGTAGAGAAAGAGTATACAGATAACCAGAGACACGAGTTTTAAGCACCAGAGAACTAAAAGCCTAATACAAAACACCCAACTTGTTAGCACAAAGTAGGCTCTTATAGCACCAAATCTGGATTTTCGCCGTTAAAGCGAAATAGCTGTGTATCACGGTGCGGGGTGCGGGTGGGGGGTACTTATTCTTTGCATGAGAATTGCACGGTGTGTGGTATATGGGAGAACATTTGATTTCCTCAAAACCCAAGGCTTCAAGCTCCGCTTTAATAAAAGATAGGAAATGACGTATTAAGCCGAAAAAGTTTTCTCGAAAGCCCCAATTTTAAGAATACTTTCTCTAATTTAAAAATACAGGTTTATTTCCCAGGATTCCGAGCGGCTAGCTCCGCCTGCTGCCCCGCCTCCTTCTTAGCATAAAACTGTTTACTAGTCTCATTACCCCGCCCCCAACTGTCGGGCCTAAAAGGCCTTCTCTACCTATTAAACATAAGGAAAATAATTGAGATGTACGAAACTCAATTTTCCCGGTGGCAGAAAAAGCTCACGATTAAAAGACCCCATTTCCACTGCCTCACAAACACATTCGCTAGAAACTGAACTGATGTTTGAGACACCAGCCCCTCCGTATGATGGCCGAATCTGCGTCTGCACGCCCAAGTTTCTAGAGCGCCTTTATGCCTTCCTCCGCGGAGCTCCCTACATACAGGGATTCGCTAAATACTTCCCTTACGCCTCCGCTCCCTCCCTGAGACACAGGACCCTATACTTCGGGCCCCCAACCGTTGGCCTTTACTACGCCGTCAAGCGCAGGTCTCTGGACACCCTGGGCTCTCAGCCAAACCACCCCAACCACTCCCTAAATGTTAGACTGAAATCTGGTGCCTAGCCTCGGCTCTACAATGGCCTTCCGCTCAAAAGTAGCGCAGACACTCACTGCCCGTTCCTGCCGCCATCTTGGCCCCGAAGTCTACTATCCCGGAAGAGTGTGAGTCAGGTAGGACCGGATCCCGGAGAACTCTGGGAAATCGAGTACGGGAGTTTGTTCGCGATGACTCCTGGGAAATGTAGGTTTGTTTGTTTGTTTGTTTTTCCGACCCCCCCCCACCTCCCCCAACGGAGTACGCAAGTTAAAGTAGCGTTGCTAAGGAAGGACAGGGGATGGCAACTGAAGCCTCAGGCTTCTTAGGAAATGAAATGTCTAGGGGTTACGCTAAAGGGTTAAGCCGGACGAATCCGAAGTGACTCGATTCCAAATTTCCGACAGTTGGTAACCCGGACCCACGTGAGAGTGGAGAGGTCAAATAGAAGCAGAAGTCCCCTATTTCGCCCGCCTCCCTTCTTTGCGCTGATTGGTAGCTGCAGGCTCTTTTGTCTGATTGGCCGAGTGAACGGAGCGCGTAATTTAAAACAATGTATCAGTAACAAAGCTGCGCCTCGTGGGCGGAGTTGTGCTGCGGACCGCTAAGGTCCAGGATCCGCAGCTGAATGAGTGAGTCGGTTCCGGAGCGGGAACGAGTGTCGCGGCTTCAGGTAAGTGTGCAGCTCGACTGGAGCCCGGGTTATCAGCTCTTGATTTCGCAGAACGGGCTTTCAGAAGGGGGCACCGCCACCATCTCTTTTTTTCTTAATACCTTTGCCCTCGTGGTGGACTTGGGAAGAGGTTGGAAAAGGAGCCTGGGGATCCTGACCTTTGACTCTGCCCGTGCCCCATAGTACGGAAAGGCGAGGTACCCTACTGGCCTTCTAGTTTTGGAGGTGTATCTCTTTTCTTTCCTATTCAAGGTCGGAAATGCCTCTCCAGAAAGGTTTCAAAGATTAACTCCTCCTCTCAACCCCTTCCCCGTATTTGGAGGGAAAAGGGAATAGGAATTCAGGCAGGCAAACCAGGTTTCCAAGGGTAAGGGGATTGCTTCTTACCTAGAATTTGCAACCCCTTCTGTCCTTAAAGTTTTCCTCCCTACCCACTCTTGTCTCTTTTCAGACCAAAGCTGTCCCTGCCGACATGTCACAAGGGATCCTTTCTCCACCAGCCGGCTTATTGTCGGATGAGGAACTCGCAGTTTCCCCTATGTTTGAGTCTACAGCTGCAGATTTAGGGTCTGTGATACGCAAAGACCTACTGTCAGACTGCTCTGTCATCTCCACTTCCCTGGAGAACAAGCAACAGGTAACAGAGTTGGGGCGTGGCTTGGGGTAAGAAAGTGATATCTCCACCCTACTAGTTGTCTATACAGGGTGTTAGGTCAAAGGCAAGCAAAACTGAGATTCTGAGAGATCGGTTCAAAGTGAAGGGTAATGACCAGTCAAAAATGTAGAGTTGGGTTTCAATAAGAAGAATTAGTATTAGCATTGCATTAATAAAATACCATCATGTCCCTCCCAGTCCTGTTAAATAATTTGCAAAAGGTCATACTGCCATTAAGTAGGTGAAATGTACACTCAGGTTTTAATAATATCAACCATCATTACGATTATTGAGACTTTCTTTTTGTTAGGCCATGATTTCTCAGCTGCAGCATTATTGACATCGGGGGCTGGATAATTCTTTATTGTGGGGGACTGTCTCGGAAATTATAAGATGTTTAGCAGCTTTCCAGGCCTCAACCCCCTGGATGCCAGTAGTACTAACCAACTGGTGACCCAAAAAAGTCAGACATTGCTAAATGTCCCTGGGAGCTTGGGGAGGGGTAGGGGGAACGTTTGCCCTGCTAGAGAACCACTGTACTAGACAGGCCCTATGTTAAACACTGAATCTACATTGTCACATCTTGTCTTCAAAAGTCTTCTTTCTCATAAAGGGCAGGAGCTTTGATGATAACCCTCACTATGAACTACTAGAGCCTCTTAAATTCCTGAGCCATGATAGGCACTAAATATCTGTAGAATGAATGAGGTGGGTGCTATTATTAACCTCATTCTACAGATGAAAAAAACTGAGGCAGAGAGAATTTAAAGAATCTGTTTAAGGTCTCATAGTTATTAAATGATGGGATTAGGACTCAAATTCAGGTGTGTCTGCCTTTATAGTGCTTAACTACTGTGCTTTGCCCTAATATCACATTCTGACTTTCATACCAGTCAACTAATTCTGAGATAATCAGTATGGCAATGAACAGTGGCAGGATACTGATGAGATAGGGAAGAGTGACAGAGTAGTGAAAAAGTCCATATGAGTTGGGATGATTGTGAAAGCAAAGAGTACCTGCAGAGACATTTGGGGTAGAAGGGGGTAGAATCACTAGCATGATTCCTAAGAACGGTGCTATGTTTGCCTATCTGCTCAGATGATTAATCTGTTTTTTTGGGTTGAAATTCTGCCACAGGTTCCATCTGAGGATAGTACCGAGAAAGTGAAAGTATACCTGAGGATCAGGCCCTTGTTACCTTCAGAATTGGAACGACAGGAAGATCAGGTGAGTATCTGAGGAGGAAGGACTCAAGATGGAATGATGTAATATAGAAGTAGTTCCCAGGAATGCTTCCTTTTGTGACAACTGTTTTCCCCACCCACAGAGCTGTGTCCGCATTGAGAATGGAGAGACTCTTGTTCTACAAGCACCTAAGGACTCTTTTGCCTTGAAAAGCAATGAGCGAGGAATTGGCCAAGCCACCCACAGGTTCACCTTTTCCCAGGTATGAAGGTTCTGGGCTGTGAACAAAGAACCAGCATCTAGGGACAATTTCATTTCCTCTCTAGAAAGAACACTTCTTTACTTGACTGTGAGATCTTAAGTTGTGTGTGTGACTCTCTGTATGTTCATGTGTATATAGCCATGCATGAGTTTGTATATGTACCTATATATATACACGCATATAAATACACACATGTACACATCTACAGTTTGGGGAGGGGTACTGTTATGTGCTAGTACTGTCTGAAGTACTTTATGTGCATTAATTCACGACTCTATTGTTGTGATTATTATTGTTGTTAATCCTATTTTCCCCGCAAGGATACTGTGGCTCAATGAAGTAACATATATGGTACAGTAGGACTTGGATCCAGAGCCATCCATCCCTAAAGTTCATTGTGAACCATTATTCTGCCTCATTGAGTGTGTAGCATTCCAGAAGAATTTGTTGATTTGGATGAAGGATGGACTAGCAGAGAAGTGGTTGGATCGTTAGTATTTAGGGGCAAGCTTGTAGCACTGTAGGAAGAGGCTGTTTGAAGTTGTCTCCAGAGCCAATCACCCAAGAATGGAGGAATAAATCTGCACAGGGGGAGAATGGGTGATGAAGGGTGGACATACCACTGACAAATTGGCTTTGTCTCTAGATCTTTGGACCAGAAGTGGGACAGGCATCCTTCTTCAACCTAACTGTGAAGGAGATGGTAAAGGATGTACTCAAAGGGCAGAACTGGCTCATCTACACATATGGAGTCACCAACTCAGGGAAAACCCACACAATTCAAGGTAAGTAGAAAAGCCTAAAAGGGTTGCTAGCTGGCCTATGAGGATGTTATCTTTGCCTTTTAATGTTCTGAGTTGGGGGGAGAAAGGTAGCTGCCTCAGTTGTCCATCTCTCATATACTTCCAGGTACCATCAAGGATGGTGGGATCCTGCCCCGGTCCCTGGCTCTGATCTTCAATAGCCTCCAAGGACAATTTCATCCAATACCTGATCTGAAACCCTTGCTTTCCAATGAAGTAATATGGCTAGATAGCAAGCAGATCAGGCAGGAAGAAATGAAGAAGCTGGCCCTGCTAAATGGAGGCTTACAAGAGGTGAGGTGTTAGTGTTCATGGAGGCAAGGGTGAGGGTACATATCTTTGGAAAATTTTGGACTTATCTCTTCTCTGGGCCCCTCCAGGAGGAGCTGTCCACTTCCCTGAAGCGAAGCGTTTATATTGAAAGTCTGCAGATGGGTACCAGCACCAGCTTTGACAGTGGCATTGCTGGGCTCTCCTCTACCAGTCAGTTTACCAGCAGTAGCCAGCTAGATGGTATGTACCATAATTGGTCTCTTTGCCAAGTAACAGTAGAAACTTAGTCTCTGCCCCAACAGTTGCCAGGGTTCAGACCATAGGTTACAACCTGAGTTCTGCCTTCCAAGGCCCCTGCAGGCCAAAAGGGAGATGGACTGCTCTAGAATTAATGCCCTGTACATTGCTCCTTCCCCAGAAACAAGTGACCGATGGGCACAACCAGACACAGCCCCAGTAAGTGTCCCAGCACACATTCGCTTCTCCATCTGGATCTCCTTCTTTGAAATCTACAATGAGATGATCTATGACCTGTTAGAACCACCTAGCCAGCAGCGCAAGAGGCAGACTCTGCGGCTGTGCGAAGATCAGAATGGCAATCCCTATGTGAAAGGTATGGGAAGACGTAGGAAATGTCATGAACACTGGAGGGGGTTTGGGGGAGAAACTAGGAAAAGAGTTGATTGAGTGTACCCATCTTATGCCCTTCTCTCCTTTGGCCTAAAGACCTCAATTGGATTCATGTTCAGGATGCTGAGGAGGCGTGGAAACTCCTGAAAGTGGGTCGTAAGAACCAGAGCTTTGCCAGCACCCACCTGAACCAGAACTCCAGTCGCAGGTAAAAGTCAACCTTTACTGTATTCCAGTAAACACAAGTCCTCTGCCCAGTCATGGAAGGTATACAATGACATTTTTTTCCCTTAACTTTTAGTCACAGCATCTTCTCAATCCGGATCCTACACCTTCAGGGGGAAGGGGATATAGTCCCCAAGATCAGCGAGTAAGTTTGTCTAGAAATTTGGGTTTCTAGATCCTAAATGGTAATATGTGGGAGGTCCTCAGAGGAATTACTTGTGTTAGATCCTATGTTCTCCTCCCTTGGGCACAGACATTCTTGGTAGGCTCTCCCCTCTTTAGAACTATAGAGGACTAGAAGACTCATAACATGTGGAGTCCTTAAATCAGATCCTGTCCATCATTCTAGGCTATCACTCTGTGATTTGGCTGGCTCAGAGCGCTGCAAAGATCAGAAGAGTGGTGAACGGCTGAAGGAAGCAGGAAACATTAACACTTCTCTGCACACCTTGGGCCGCTGTATTGCTGTGCTGCGACAAAACCAGCAGAACCGGTAAGCTCTTGACTGCAAGCTGTGGGCTGGGATGGCCTAGAATTCTACAATTTGCTAAAAGACTTCCTAATCACCACCGGGGACAGTGCTGGGATATCCCAACGGTTAGGGTTCTACTTACAGCTCAGTTCTTTCCGATTTCCTGCCAGGTCAAAGCAGAACCTCGTTCCCTTCCGTGACAGCAAGTTGACACGAGTATTCCAAGCCTTCTTCACAGGCCGAGGCCGCTCCTGTATGATTGTCAATGTGAATCCCTGTGCCTCTACCTACGATGAAACCCTTCATGTGGCTAAGTTCTCAGCCATTGCCAGCCAGGTGAGAAGCTGGAGATATCTTGGTCATGTTCATTTTGAGCTGTTACTTTTGTTTCAAGGAACTACTAGGGACTAATTATGGATACAGTTAAGATTTTTTTTCCTTCTCTAGCTTGTACACGTCCCACATGTGCAACTGGGATTCCCATCCTTGCATTCATTCTTCAAGGAACAAAGTCTGCAAGCATCCCCCAGCTTAGAAACGGGGGCTAAGCCAGTAGCAGGCCTTGATGAAGACATTGAAAATGAAGCTGATGTCTCCATGTATAGCAAGGAGGTGAGAATGCAAGGAAGCTTTGATGCAGCAGCTTGAGGGCTACTTATTTTCCAAGCAGCCTTCCAAGTGAGCCTGTGTCTTTTTTGGGACATGGACATCTGATGAACTCTGACCTGTGTGTTTGTCCCCCACCACCCCAGGAGCTCCTACAGGTGGTGGAAGCCATGAAAGCACTGCTTTTGAAAGAACGACAGGAAAAGTTGCAGCTGGAAATGCAGCTCCGTGATGAAATTTGCAATGAGATGGTGGAGCAGATGCAACAACGGGAACAGTGGTGCAGGTGATAGCTGAGTGACCCCTTTTGTCACCTGAGCAAGAGCATGGGGGTCGAGACGGAGATGGAGTTGTATCTCAAGATCTGTTCTCAGAGAGCATCTTTACTTACTTCTTTTTTCCTCTTTCTGACAGTGAACATTTGGACACTCAGAAGGAACTGTTAGAGGAAATGTACGAAGAGAAACTAAACATCCTCAGGGAGTCACTGGTAACTTTTTACCAAGAAGAACTTCAGGTGAGTTGTCCTGAATCAGCCCCAACTAGCTTGTCAGATTCCTATCACCAGTTTGCCTAAGCTGAGCTGGATTTTATAAACTCTGGTAAGGGCAAGAATATATAACTTACTTTGCTCTCTATTCCACCTAGTGCTTTGTATTACTCAATCTGTGTCTTATGGATTAAGAGTTTAGTTGGCTGGAAATGGGAAAAGTGCTAACAAACAGGCTTTCAAGGCTTGGTACCAGGGAAGATTTTATTTGTTCAGTCATCTGTTCCTGCAGTGTTTATCTGACTCTGGATGCAACTGTGCTTTCTGGTTTCCTCTTAGGAGCGGGATGAAAAGATTGAAGAGCTAGAAGCCCTCTTGCAGGAAGCCAGACAGCAGACAGTGACCCACCCACAACCAGGGTCTGAACTGTCCTTACGGCGGTCACAACGGTTGGCAGCTTCTAACTCTACCCAGCAGCTCCAGGAGGTTAAAGTTAAACTGGAACAGTGCAAAGCAGAGCTGAACTTCACCTCTGAAGGTGAGGAAGGAGAGAAATCAGGAAGCTTGACAGTGTTTCAGGGTAGAAACTTTGGATTAGTATCTGTAGGTTTTCATTTATAGGGAGCCTTAACATGTTTTCTTAAAATTCATCTTCACAGTTCTGGTAGATTTAGCTCCCCCTCTTTAATAATTGAGGCATAAAATACATATAGTAAAATGCACAAATCTTAAACAGCTCAGTGGATTTTGACATATGTATGTACTCCTCTCATGCCACCTAGATCAAGATATAGAACATTTTCATAACCCCAGAAGCTTCCCTTGTTTTCAGCCCATTTTAAAAAGGTACTACTTGAAGGGGTGCACAGGTAGCGCAGTGGTAGAATTCTCGCCTGCCATGCAGGAGACCCAGGTTCAATTCCGTGCACATGCGTGCACATGCACACACACATACACCAAAAAAAAAGGTACTACTCGAAATTCAGATGTTAAATCATTTGCCCAATCACAAAGCGTACAAAAGATAAAGCTGTTCTTCAAATGTGGGTTTTCTGATTCCAAATCCAACATTATTTCTTCAACTTCTAGCTACATCTCTTTGACTTCTCACTCTAGGATAACGTGGTCTTACTCTTCTATTTGCGCAGACTACTATTAACCTTGGTTAAAGGATAAGTCAGTCCAAGGCTAGAAAGCCTACATATTTAAGTCTCCTCTTTGTTTCCTTCAGAGCTGCAGAAGTATCAGAAAATGTTAGAACCACCACCCTCAGCCAAGCCCTTCACCACTGATGTGGACAAGAAGTTAGAGGAGGGCCAGAAGGTGATTACCTTTCTCTGTTACTAAAACTGTTAACTTGGGACAATTTCCAATGCTATTAATCCTTCATTTGCATGAGAATGGGACTTCTTCCTCACGATCCTGAAGAATGGCTATTTCTTCAGCTGACCAGCCTTTCTAATTTTACTTCTCCTCAAATGGCTACCTGACTTCTCCAGATCATTACATTATTCTGGTTAATCTTGGGCACAATCTGAATACTCTTCCTCCTTTTTCAGAATATAAGGCTGCTGCGAACAGAACTTCAGAAACTTGGTGAGTCTCTCCAAACAGCAGAAAGAGCATGTTGCCACAGCACTGGGGCAGGAAAACTTCGCCAAGCCTTGACCACTTGTGATGACATCTTAATCAAACAGGTTAGGTCAACCTATATACTTCCTCCTTCCCTGTCCAGCCCACTCCAGTGTATTTGAGGAGAATGAGGAAGAAAAGAGAAAGGTAAAGAATTTTAGGCAATCTTATGGTATATCTGTTGTGGGGTGGGGGATGATATTCCTCTTCCTTGCAAAATGAAAATAACCATCCTTCATTAAGCTAAATTTACTAAGTACCAGGCACTCTGCTAAATGACTTATAGGCACTTCTTCTGTCTTAAGAATCTTAGGGAGGTAGATGACAATCATATTTCATCTCAGTTGCCACTGATTGTAAGAAACCATTATTTTATATACCACTAAGGAAAAACACTAACAATTACGCTATGACATTTGTCACTGATTATGAAGTGCATCCTGACTCCAGAGATGTTAAAATGTGAAAAAATGTACATCTTAGACAAGATTAAACACAGCACTTAATCTGATACCCTATACTTGAGGCTCTTGAAGGTTAAGAAATTTATTCAAGTTCATACCACCTTATCTGTTAGAAAATATCCTTCTCTTCAGCGCTCTTTATGACTGAGTCTCAAAGAAAGTATCTGCTATTCAATTATAAGCTTTGACCTTATAAGGATAATCTTTATCCCTTGCATGGCATGTATTATCTTGCCCTCTTGTCTCTCTGATATACCAGATAGAAATGTATTTTCTGTAAATGTATTGATCTTCCTTAGGACCAAACCCTGGCTGAACTACAGAATAACATGATGCTAGTAAAACTGGACCTTCGGAAGAAAGCAGCATGCATTGCTGAACAGTATCATACTGTGCTGAAACTGCAAGGCCAGGCATCTTCTGTCAAAAAGCGCCTTGGTGCCAACCAGGAAAACCAGCAACCAAATCAGCAACCTCCAGGGAAAAAACCATTCCTTCGAAACTTACTCCCTAGAACACCCATCTGCCAAAGCTCAACAGACTGCAGCCCTTATGCCCGGATCCTGCGCTCACGACGCACCCCTTTACTCAAATCTGGGCCTTTTGGCAAAAAATACTAAAGCTGTGGAGAAGGAGAAAGCCATCACTGCCCTGAGGTGGGTAAGCTGCTCAACATAAGAAATAGGTCTCTTTTAAGCTTTTACCTTACACCTGGAATTCTATCCAGAATGCAATGCTTAGATACTAGTTGCATTTCCCCTTTTGTAATATAACCACTTATATAACCTCACATTTTTTACTTATATGGTTTCTATGCACACAAGTTATATTAAATAAAGATATTATTATTCAGTTTTTAAATATGAATTCTAAATTTAACAAAATCATTAAATTATAAAAGGGCCACAAAGATTGAGAATAAAACACCATTTGGAACCCTCAAGACTCTTGTACAGGAATGGCAGGGGAAATTGGTAACTTTAGTAAAAAAGCTAGCCTAAGAAGGCTTAGTAAATAATGAATTCAGGGGGCTTTAGATTTTTCTAAACCTTCTTTAATATAAAATGAAATCTCATACATTAGGCAGTGAATGGGTAATAAACATGTTCTGAGAATAAGAATAAAGGAAGGCTGGGCCCTGATTGAAAATCATCCATGGCATCTGCTGTGCAAATTCACGACAGCAGATATTGTAGTCATAGCATATTTCTCCTACTGAACACACAGGTACAGGCCTGAAGCCCTTCAAGAGCACTGATTTCCTCTCCCTGTCTAGTCAGGTGAAGGCTGAGAAAACATATTCTGTTGAATGTAGGAAAACAAAAGCCCAGACAATTATATCAAAAAATTTTTACTAAAACAGATCATGGTAAGTGCTCATTCTCAGTCTGTACAGTCATAAAGTGTCCATGAAATTATTTGTATTCCTGTCTTCTTGTTTTGCCTTGATAGAGGAATAGTTACACTATAGAAAACATGTTTTGTCCTCAGTGCCATCAGCAGTTCCACACTTAAGATTCTATTTGCCCTTCTTTCATTCAATTCCAGTAAGCTACTTTCAATTTGAAAGCTTCTAGAAGGGTCCTCCTCAAAACTGTATGTTGGAAGAATGTCTCCCTGGGATAAATGTATAGCTTCACTCCACTTTAAACATCAGAGTAAGGGTCATGCTCAGCAAATCCAAGGTCACAGCTATCCAGTGCCCTGACCTCCTAAGGTATCCAGTATCCCTTACCAGCAGAGGGTACTGGGGCAGAACTTTCTCCGTTTCTTGCTTCTCTAAAGAAATCCCCTCCTACTTACAGTATTACTAAAACTTTCTTCCTGTGGCACTGCCTGTGCTAAAGTGCTCTGAAAGGGATTGTTTTTTGAGAGGGGGGTGGGGGAATGGGTCTGGGAAGAAGGCCAACATCTATATCCACTCTGAACAGAAGGGAGATAGAAGTGCTTATAACTGGCAAAGACTGTTTGTTCCTGCCAGAATTCATCTGTGAGACTGCCTCTAGAGGTGATTCTATAAATTGTCCCCAAGGAGTGTTTTCCATCTGTAAGAAACAAAAAGAGCCAAGGTCCTTGAAGAAGAGACATGGCCTTTCTGTATAAGGAGGTAAGGCTTTATATGGGTTTAGCAATGTGTTGTCTTGAAAATAGCCAACTAAGGTGTGACTGAAGATAGGTTGAGTGGAGAGACTCTCCGTGTGGGAGTATTGTTAGCAGACAGTGAAGCAGGAAGGAAAAATGGAGCAGGCATCTCAGTGGTGGGAGTCTCGCCCTGGTTCCGAAGCTGAAGGATTTGCCGGAGCAAGGCCTTACCTTCTTCTCGGGTCTGAAACAAAGTAAGGTGATAGTTTTAAAATATATTCAAGACTATTCTCGAAATGTTTTTTTTTAAAACAATGATTTATAAGTCCCACAGATCAAGGCAGCCTTCCTATCCACCTCCCATCCCCAGATCATGGTAAAGATCGTATTTTCTAGCCTAAAATCTAAACAAACCATTTAATAAAGAACTGATACTCACATCATTGAATGCACAACACTTCTGGGCACAAGCTGAAGCTTCATCCCACAGCTTACACTTAAAATAATACTGGGCTAGATAGCGGAAAGCAGTGCTCTCCTCCAAGTGTTCCACTATTTCCTAGATATAGATAGGGAAAGCAGGAATGACTGAACTGATAAGAATAAGAACAGTAACCCAGTTCCCATGCTCATGACAACATACCCCACAGGAATATATATCTTGGATATATTTGATGTAACACTGGGCAGCCTGTTCTGATTCAGTCAACTGCTCATGAAGCCTACAAAAGAAATTGGTCTTTAAGTACAAATCAGATCTCAAAGCAAGCTAGCAGTGAAAAATAAAACCAATTAAAATAAGACCAAAAAAGATGGCAATACACAGCAAGTACAAATTTTGAAATAATGGCATACCGGACCCCACAATAGTACTGGGGCCCCAAAGATAAGATGGCTATTGTTTAAGAAGTTTAGAATCATTACTCTGTTACTGGTGATGGAGGGAGGCTTAGTAAATACTTCAGCTGGAAAATATACCTTTGCAAAAATTCTCAGACAACACCCAGAATGAGATTTTAAAAGATACCAAGTAAAGGTATATGGGTGGTTCAGTGATAGAATCCTCATCTTCCATGCAGGAGACCAGAGTTTGGATTCTCAGAACATGCACCCCCCTCCCCCCACCCAGGCACAAAAAAATACCATGTAACTCAGATTTTTTTCTAAGAATCCAGAAAAGAACTGGCAGGAATAAAGCCACATTTAGGAACTCCTTCTTTTCCTACTATTTATGAGTTATTCCTAATCTCCCTTGCCCTTATCAGAAGCAGATCAGTACTTTGTTTTCCTAGCTGATCTGACATGAAAATTTCATTTCTTTCCTCAGTTCATTTTTTTAACTCTTGCCTAATAATCCCCTTCAAAGAAAAGTGTCATGCTCTAGAGTCTAGATGACTAAATTTCCAACCCAGCAATCAAAAGTCCAAGAAGGCTCTAGAGCATGCAGGGACCACCATGCTAGAGAAGCTAAAAGAACCATCAATAGCATTTCACTCCTTTCACTCACTTTGCCAGTTTCACCAGAGCCATTTTCTCCACATCTCCCACAGCGTACGCTCTCCAATAACACTGTCAAAAAAAAATTGGTCACTGTGACCATTACCTCATGTGCCATGACTCATCACATAAAGTATCAGAGCATGCAAGTTTCCCCAAAGTCCAGCCTTTCAAAATGCAAGAACATCTACCCAGTTCTCACTAGTGCTAAGAGGCCCAAACTACATGATGAAAATTCCTACTGACGATTTCAGCCCAGCTTTGCTTTCCCTATGTACCTACAAACACTCAGATTTTCCTATGCCAACACATTGGAATGAAGGAAAAATTAAAGCACAGATAGCCCAACCTTTATCCAAACAGCAGATTTCCATACAAGTGATCCAGAACCAAATTTCAGGTACCTTTTTGGCTTCCACTAGTTGATTGAGTTTCTCATAACATTCTCCTAAAGCAACCAGCATACGAGAATCATTGGGCCTGAGAGAGGAGAGTAACAGGCAGTCTGAACAAAGACTTTCACAACAACTAAAGTCCTCCCTCGAGGAACCACCACTACCACTATTTCAAATCTATGCAAGGACTAGGTTTTAATTCAATGTGTCATACAATTATACAATCATACTACTAACCAACTGGTGGAATACTCTAAATAAAAATGACCACATGGTATATAAAGTTTAAACTCTTGTCTCAAAGAGTCAAAATCATTCACTATAATTCTTTAGTGGCTACCAAATGAGAAGAAAATTATCAGCCCTTCCCACACCAACTACCCTAGTTGCCAAGAGGCCAGACTTACCGAAGCTGGTGGGCCCGCCTATAATAATAAAGGCAATAAAATGGCATTTTGAGGATTTCATAGGTCTGCCCAAGGCCATACCAGGCTCTGTAGTCCCGCTTGTTGACCTCAATGGCATGTCTAAGAAATGGAAAAGAGACTGGTAAGAGGGCAGAATCAAGGTTAGCAACTTATACACTCAACACAGGCTCCTGACATCACAGTAATGGCTCCATCTCATTCTCCTCCAACCCCCCTCCCCCACCCCAGTCTAGAACTCACCTATAAGCCTGGATAGCAGCAGACGTGTTCTTCATTTCCATGTACTCATGTCCCATCAGTGTCCAGGCCCCAAGATACCGAGGATTCAATTTTAGGGCTCTCTGGAAATATAAGGCTGCTTTCTCATGCTGAGAACGCAAACTATAATAATTGCCTGAGTGAAAAGCAAAAACAAAAAAGAAGAACTAGAAAGGTAAAAATAGAAGTCCACTAAAATGGACAGCATGAAATCATAACCCCAATATATGCCCTCTATAGTCCTACCCAAAAAGCCAAATTTTATACAAGGGGAAAAATACTTTTTTAAAAAAAGAAGTGTTATCAAACACTGCAAGTTTTACTTCATTTTTATTTCACCTCAATATAGCAATTATATACACAATTTCCTAATAAAGGGTAGGAAATTTCTAGACCATGATTTAACTTGATTTTCAAACTACACTCCTTGGAGCCTATGTTCAAAAAGATAGATCTCTGAGCTCCCCACTTCTCCAAGAATCAGAGCGATTCTATTATTATTAATCTTGACAGGAGCAAATGAAAGATTTTAGGATCCTGTGAAAGATTTTATTTGACAAAAGAGTATAAAAGTCATCTGTGATACCTCAACTGGTGAATGGATACACAGAATCTCGCATATATCCAAACAACAGAATACTACTCAACAACAGTAAAGTAAGAACTACTGGTACATGCTAAAACATGGATGAATTTTAAAACATTACACTAACTGAAAGAAGCCAGATAGACTAAATACTTCAAGATTCCATTTATTTCTAAATGTTTTGTTTGTTAATTTTTTTAATTAATAAAAAAAAAGATTCCATTTATATGAAATTTTTAGAAAAGGTAAAACTTAAGAGAACATACATCAGTAGTTGCCTGGGGCTGCAGGATGGGAACAGGACTGACTACAAATAGATACAAGGAAACTTTTTGGGGTGATGGACTAGTCTAACCTAAATTATGGTAATGGTTGTGCAAATGTATAAATTTATAAAAACACATCAAACTGTAAACTTATAATGGGCAATTTTATGATATATAAATTATACCTCAATAAATCTGTATTTAAAAAGGATGAATTAAAACTATACCAGGGACCAGGTCGCAGTGGCTCAGCAGGCAGAGTTCTCGCCTGCCATGCTGGAGATACGGGTTTGATTCCCAGTGCCTGCCTTCACAAAATAAAAACAAAACTATACCAGGACATGGAGGGATTTTCACCAGGTATTACTCAGTGAGAAAAGTAAAATGCAGAGGAAAATATATAATATGATCCTGTTTTTATAAAGCAAACAGCCCTTTATACCCCAGGTATGTGTGTGTGTGTATTTATAGAAGGTATAAAAGCATAGTTAACACAAGTAACTTAAGGGGAAGGGGAGACAGCAAGCAAAAAGAAAAACAAAACAAAACTCTGCACTTTAAGAAACCATTTTTACATATAAATTGTATATACATAAACTAGATGAAAAGATAATTTAGATCAAATATATCTGAATGTGGCTAAAAGGGGAAATTTGGGGTTGTATATATGGTACTAGAATAAAAATTTAAAAATACAAGTTCTTGGAATTGTACAACACAAATAGTGAACCTTAAGTTAAACCATGGACTATAGTTAATAGTATTATTAACTATACAAATTATGCAAATGTGCTTTCATCAACTGCAAAACTGTTCCACACTAATTCAAGTTACTAGTAATAGAGTGGTATGTGGGAATCATATTTTATGCATGATAGTTCTATAACCCACAACTTTTCTAATAAAACAAAAAATTTTTTTAAAAAGATGACTTATGGAGTGGGAGTGAGGTGAGGGCCTTTAATCCTGTGTGGCTTGGCATGGTGCCTGGATACACCCCAGCATGTGTTAGATGGATGATCGAAAAGTGTTCGCAGGGTCCCCTGAGGGATGGGAGAGAAAATGTGGAACTATTGAACTTTGCCACCAGCAAGACCCTGGATGCTGTGTCAGGCACTGGGAACACCCAGGTCAACGGGCCAGGCCCTTGGTCTTGAGGCTTGCTCTTGTGAAGCTTATGTATGCAGCAGAGAAGCTTAGCCTGCCTATAGGTGCACCTAAGAGTCACCTCCAGAGGACCTCTTTTCTTCTTCGGATATGGCCTCTCTCTAAGCCCAACTCTGCAAGTGAAACCATTGCCCTCCCCTCTGCGTGGGACATGACATCCAGGGTTGAAAGTCTCCCTGGCAGCATGGGCGATGGCTCCCAGGGATGAGCCTGATCCTGACATTGTGGGATCGGCGGTGCCATACTGACCGAAGAGAGGAAGAGAAGTGTGGCAAATAAGGTGTCACTGGCTGAGAGAGTTCAGGTAGATTCGGGAGGTTACTCTGAAGGCCTCTCTTATGCAAGCTTCAGTTGGACATTCCTACCTATCATAACTTGCCAAACTCCAAACCAAAATCATTCCTACCAATCGTAAAGAACTCCTAGGGCAATATATAAGATTCTACAAAGGTTCCATGCACTAGGGTAACTGTCCAGAAACCTACAACCTCCAGGTGAGTCCCTGAACCAGATAAGTCCTGAAACCTAAAGGGGTCAGCCTCTCCAGAACATCAAGTAGTTCTATCCCCCATCCCATATTATTAACCGCCCCTTCCAACATGAAAAAGTTAGAATGGGCATGGCCCAAACACTGCTAAAAAGTGGGAGAAAGATCAAAGGTGATGGTGGAGTTATACAGAAGGTAGGGTTTAACACATGAGTGCTGAATCATATTGAGATGTAGTAGTAAAAACCTAAAATTGTAGAATTGTAACCCATACCAAACTCTGAAATCTGTTCTACAACTAATTGTTTCAATGTACTTTGACATTTATTGCTTTTTTGTATATATGTTATTCTTCACAAAAAAAAAAAAGAGCATAACAGAGAAGACAGGCTTTAACAAATGAGTATGAGTACTAATCATTATATTGATATTTCTTTTGATCTCCAGTATCTTGGAGCAGCTAGAAGAAAAATGAAAAATCATGGAACTGTAACCCACACCAAACTTTAAAATCTGTTCTGTAACTACTTGTTAAAATGTACGTGAAAATTTATTGCTTTTTTGTATATTTATTGTTCTTATGTAATTCACAATTTTAAAAAGTTAAAAAAAAAAGATTTAAATCATTTATATTCTAACTTGTAGAGATCATAACATACTATCCACTGAAAAAAATAAATTATAGGGCAATTATATAAACAACCAAGTAAAAAAACTTGCATTTTTTTAAATCTGTCTGGATCCTTTCAGCTTGCTGTAGGAGAAATCATCTCTATCTATCGTCTGCATCTGGTGCCTGATCATTTAAACTCAAATTCAATTTCTTGTTCATTTGGAAAAAAGCAAGATGTAGGGCTTTATGTCCTACACAAGAATATCTTTGCTTCTGCCACTGACTCAGAGATAGAAGAGTAAGCAATATCTAGGCAGAGTGCCCAAAAGTTAACTTTTGTAATAGAATAGAAAAGGAAGTAGGGCAATGGTAGCAGTTAAGGATGACAAAGGAGATGTTAGCAAAGCCAAAAGAAGCATGTTCTAGGCTAAGATTAAATAGATGATTAGATAACTTTTTTTTTTATCAAATGCATTAACTAAAATGTACTGAATAACTACAATGTGATAGGCAACTTTCATTAAGTGATTTATTATGTATTAATTTACTTAACACACAACAAAGGAATGAGGGAAGGGTTTACTATCATTCTCATTTTATGGATAAGGAAGATATAGCACAGAGAGGTTAGGTAACTTGTCCAAGGTCACAGAGCTAGTTAGTAACAGAACCAGGATTCAAACTTGGGCAGTCTGTCTCAAATATCCAAGCTAACGACTAAGCTATACTGTAGTATATGCCGTATAATACATACATATATATAATATAATGCTGCAACTGGTACCCCTGAAAGAAGAAAGCAGTTCACATCAAGACATAAAAGCAGAAGCAAGGGCTAAACAAGTAGGATAATCTTGTAATCACTCTATTCTTAAGTTGTTTCATTCTCTCTCAGGTACTCGGTTTCTTTTTCTTCTCTCTATCCTTCCCCTTTTCACTTCCTTGGAACTAGCTATAATGTGAAAGACGAAGTATATTTTTTGTCCTATCTAACATTCCCTGTTCTTAATATTTAAGATAGGCAGGCTGAATTCAACATTTATTGACAATATTTACACCCCCTACCAGGAACTATGCTGAGTATTAAGATACACTGAGAAAAACACAGTCTATTAAGGAGTTCACTTTAAATGTTTATTAAAAAAAGAAAGAAATCTCTACATTAAGCTGCAAATGACTCTTCATATGTGTGCCTCCTTTGATTTTAATTAGCTGTAAGTCAGTAGGTTAGAAAAATGAACTATTTGTTATCTCCTATACCTATATTTCCCTTCTTCCAAAGGGCACTGTTATCAATTTGGTTAACCAACCATCAACTCCTATTGGTTCTACTTCCTATCTTCTAAATCCAATAGCTTTTTTCCATTCTTCCTGCCTATACTTCAGTTTAGGCACTCATCATTCTTAGACTAGATTATTACAACAGCCTCCTAGCTGGTCTGACTGCCTCTAGTCTTGCGCTTTTCCTAATCCTCCCAGGACACTGTTCAGTCACCAACATAAAATGAAAAATCTGATCACCTTCCTCATTCCTTGGTTTAAAATTCTTCAGAGGACTCCTATTGCCTTAAGGAATAAAATCCAAATTAGGAAGGTATAAAAGGCTCTTCAAGATGTGGTCCCTTTTTGTAATGCTTAGCCATCAGCAGCCTGATCACCAAACTACAGGTCAAAACGACAGACATCCATCATATCCTCCAAAGGAGTCTCATGGCACAGAGGATAGCAAGAGCATAACAAAGACTGCCCCAGCCAGGTGCAGGTATCAGGGTCACTAGCAAAAGCAGGACTCACACAGGCTCTGATGAAAAACCATTTTCTCACATAGAGAAGAGACACAGCAAGGCAAGCTTCACTAGTGAATGTTGGTGCCCCAGGCTAGCAGGTCCTGATCTGTACAAAGCACGGAGATGTTCTGCACATGCAGTTTATGCCATAGTAAAGAGACCCAACTCTACCCTCACTGGGAACAGATACAACAGTGGGGATGAGGCAGGTGACATAAAATGGACATACTTCAGCTAGACTCTCTCCAGTGAAATTTATACATGATTAGGACAAGGGGGAAGGAAAGTGTCAGCCATCCAATATTTGCTACAGGATATATTTTATCTCTAGGCACTACAGAAACAGGAGTCAACTCACATTTATTATCCTATCCTAGGAGTCAGACTAACACAGTTCCGAGCACAGGGTTTATCTGTGGATCTCAAGGAAAGGCAAGATCCTTTCTTGAAGGGCACTTGCCCTTCAAGTGTCCCCTATCACAGCTCATTCCTATCTCCCACATCATGCTTCAGACACACAGAACTAACTCTAGTTCAAGCACAAAGTCTGTTTCACACTTGAGTGCCTCTGCACTGCAATGCCCTTCCCCTGGATCAAATCCTTCCCCTCTCTTCTTTAATTATTTTGCTCCTGCTCATTCCTCAAGTATCATCTTCTTCAAAAAGCCTTCTCTAATCTCAGACTGCTCTGAGCCTCTTTTCTATGTACTCCGTTAGCATCCTATGTTTATCTCAGTTGTAATACTCAACCCACTGAATTACCTGTCTTCTTATTGGTCTTCCTCAGTAGGTAATTAGGGGAGATACTGCAATACAAAGCACAATGTCTGGCATACAGATGTTCAACAGACGTTTTCTGAACAAATTGGGATTCCATCCTCACCTTAATGGACTTTCTGATTTATTCATAATGCCCTGCTATTGAAAAGATCACTTATTTCTTCCCTTAACACTGTTCCCATAGGATTTATTACATTTCTTATGCTAACTTCCCATATTAAACCATGGTTTCCTCAAAACCTGGAAATGTTTACTGAATGAACCATGAACCGCAATTCCATCAATTTACTAGCAAGATCCTAACCTAAAAAGGTACAAATGTTTGATCCTAAGTAGTGTCACCAAACACCCAAGAACAGAGAATTCCCTTTCACCTCCAGGGAACCTAGGTTTTTGATCACAAGTAAATAAGCTTATTTTTATCCAGGGATGACAATTCATCTGTCTATGTCAATCCATAATTAGGCCACACAGTGCAGTCAAGGATATACAGCAGAGATTCTCAATTAGGAAGTGGCCAGTTTTGTCCCCTAGAGGACATCTGGCAACTCTTGGAACGTGGTTACTGGCATCAAGTAGGCAGAAGCAGGGATACTGCTAAACATCCTAAAATGCACAAGTCAGTACCCCACTCAAAAAAAAGTGTTCAGACCAAAATTTCAGTCATGCCAAGGTTGGGAAACTTCCTGATATATGGAAATAAGCACTCTCACCTCTTTCCATAGGATTGGAAAGTCTTACAAATATTTTAATTACATTAAATTTTAAAACATATGTACCTTTGATAGCCTTTCCCTGCTAGGAACTCAATATGCAAAAATAGTTGCAGAAGCATGCAAAAGTAAATGAATAAAGATATTTCCTGCAGCAATGTTTCTATTAATAAACACTAGTCATAACTTATATAATAGGAAACAATTAAATTAGAATAATGGTACATCTGTAATTACATGTTAGATAGTCATCAAAAATAATACAAACCTGGGCCAGCCATGGTGGCTCGGCAGGCAGAGTTCTCACCTGCCATGCCGGAGACCCGGGTTCGATTCCCGGTGCCTGCCCATACCAAAAAAAAAATACTAACCTAATAGGGAATCTTGTGGTGGATGAGGACTGTGATTAACTGTACAAATATTAAAAAGTTCCTCCATGAACTAGAACAAATATACAACACTATTACAAGGAGTTAATAATAGAGGGGCATCTGGGAAAAAATGTACCTATTCCAAAGTATGGACTATGTTAACAGTAATACCTTAATATTCTTTCATCCACGATAACAAATGTACTATACCAATACTAGAAGTCAAAGATAGAGGGGGAAAAGTTTGGGACGTTTTGAACTTTCTTTTTTATTTCTTTTTCTGGAGTAATAAAAATATCTCTAAAATTGATCATGGTTATGAATGCACAACTATGTGATGACACTGTGAGCCATGCTTCAGATGGACTGTATAGAGTGTGACTATATCCCAAAAATTGCACTAAAAAAATACAAATCTAAATATACCAACATGGAAAAATGGCTAAGATATATTAAATATTTTTAAAAAGAAAGCTACAAAGCAATATGTATAATAATTTAATTTTTGCAAGCAAACTACACATGCATGCATGCACACTTTTAGTGCTCACACAATATTCTAGAGTCATGTTTACCAAACAATTTTGGCAGTGGAATTATAGTGAGCTTTCATGTTCAATGGTATATGGCATATAATATTGTTACTTTTGACACTTTTATATTGTTATTATTGTATTGTATCATATTGTTATTTACAAAAGATAAATTTTCAAAGAAAAAAATGTAGTAACTCTTACCAATTACACAGCACGTTTCTACACGGTATTTATCAATCTCACAAAGGTTGTGAGCCAAGTAACTCAATTCAGATTTCATGCTCTGGAAGAAAAGAAAATGATGATCTAAGCATGAGAAAGAAATCCCTTAAATAATTTTTCCTGTAGTGCATTCAACTGGGTAACAATCCAACCCAGGAGATTAAAGTACAAAAAGGCTTAATCAAGTCCAAGCAAGAGAAGCAGCTCACCCTGACATAAAGAAGGTTGGAAAACGTGTCCATATTTTCAATCCTGTAAGGGTCTTGTTTCCTTAGTTCATTAAAAATAGAGAGGGCTTTGTCGATATCTGCAAAAAGGAGATAGTTCAGAACACATCGCAGGGCACCTTTCATGGTTTGATGGTACTTCACTGTCCTTATTTACTCACCTCTGATATTGTGATAGGCAACTGCAATTTGGGAAACAATATATGAGCTCTTAGAGAAGCCCACATCAATGAGATTCTGATACTTTTGCAGGGCCTCCTCTATCAACTGCAACTCTGTGTATATATGAGCCAGAAAAAACTCTTTCATCCACGTGTCTGGCAAAGACAGGAACTTCAGCTGGCAGCAGGAGAGAGAGGGACACACTTAATATATTTTGGCCTCTCTCCAAATGAACATCAGGGGACTATCTTTACTGTCTCAAGGAGTTTATCATCCAAATTGTATTAGAACACCTAATAATGTACACAAGGCAGTTTTCATTTAAGTGCTAAAATTGAGCAATATGATTTACAAGCACAATAGGGAAGAATGACCTAGATGTAGAAGTTTTCCAAGAAAAGATAGAATTTGAGGTGAGTCTTAGAGGATGGGTAGGATTTGAATAGAAAATAGGAAGGAGAAGAGAAAGAAGACATTCCACACAAGGGCAACAATATAAGCAGAGGCAAAATAGACATGATAACTATGGGTGGATAGTCTAATTTGAGGGAAGGCCATATGCTGGGAAGCAGTGACAAATAAGAATGAACAGGTAAGGAGGGTCCTATGGACCATGAGGAAATGGGCTGAAGTAGGAAAACCCTGCAAATTTTTGAAAAAGAGAATGACATGCTATAAGGGTGTTTTAAGAATAAATTTGGACCCCAACTAAAACCATTCCTGCCAACCCTGAAGAACAAGTAGAGCATTATATGAGATTCTACAAAGGTTCCATGCACTAGGATTACTTTCCAGAAACCTATAACCTCCAGATGGGTCCCTAGACCTGAAGTCCTGAAATACAGAGGACTTCTCCAGAATATCAACTAGTTCCATCCCCCATCCCAGATTATCACAGCCCCTTCTAACATGAAAAAATTAGAATGGGCATAGCGCAAATACCCACTAAAAAGTGGGAGTAACATCAAAGGAGAAGGAGTTATAATAGAGAAGACAGGAGTTAATAAATTAATAAGATTGCTTAAACATTATATTGATACTTCTTTTAGTCTCTAGTCTTGGAGAAGCTAGTAGTAAAAACCTAAAATTGTGGAACTGTAACTCATACCAAACTGAAATCTGTTCTACAACTAATTGTTGCGATATGCTTTGAAATTTATTGTTTTTGTATATATGTTATTTTTCACACATACACAAAAAAAGTCAATTCAATGCTAAATGTACAGTATATGATGATACTGAACCACAGATTGTACACTTTGGATGATTACAGGGTATGTGAATATATACCAATAAAATTGCATTAAAATTTCAAAAAATAAGTTTGGAAACACTATGCAGGCTGGTTAAAAATGGGAGCATAAAAATGGGATAGCTTCAGAGAAAGCTCTTACAAGCAATCTAAATTTGAGATGATAACCAAAATAGCAAAGGAAACCAAGAGAAAGAGATGCGCACAAGAAAAGTATTTGCAAAATCCCCTTAAGGGTCTGGGAAAAAAGGAAAACATATTAAACTTCCCCAGCTGGGAGATTCCTGATATTCTCACAAACAGTGGGGACAACCAATTCATAGGCTGAGCCCTCAATCTTGGGGCTCACCCCTATGAAACTTAATCCCACAAGGAGAAGCTAAGTCTACTGATAATTATGCCTAAGAGTCATCCTCAGAGAACCTCTTTTGTTGCCCAGATGTGGCCTCTTTCTTGAAGCCAACTCAGCAGGTGAACTTACTGCACTCCCCCCTACTTGGGACATGACGCCCAGGGGTATAAATCTCCCAGGCAACATGGGACATGACTCCCAGGAATAAACTAGGACCTGGCATCATGGGATTAAGAAAGGCTTCTTGCCAAAAGGGGGAAGAGAAATAAATTCTCAGTGGTTGAGAGATTTCAAACAGTCAAGAGGTTATTCTAGAAGTTAAATTTATGCACTATATAGATACCCTTTTTGGTTTATGGTGCACTGTAGTGTTTAGAGGGAAGTACCTGGAACTGTTGAACTGTATTCCAGTAGACTTGATTCTTGAATAAGAGCGTATTAACTATACGGCTTTTACAAGGTGACCACGTGGTTGTGAAAATATTGTGTCTGATGCTCCCTTTTTCCCGGGTATGGACAGATGGGTAAAAAAGTAAGGGTGGTTCAGTGGTAGAATACTCGCCTTTCATGCGGAAGACCCTGGTTCGATTCCCAGACCATGCACCCCCCCCAAAAAAAAGGGCAAAACTCTCTCAGCCAACACGACAAGCAAACTCACCACCCTTCCCCCTCCCCCTCTCTATGTGGGACATGACTCCCAGGGGTGTAAACCTTCCTGGCAACATGGGACATAAATCCTAGAATGAGCTGGGACTCAGCATCAAGGAATTGAGAAAACCTTCTCGACCAAAAGGGGGAAGAGAGAAATGAGACAAAATAAAGTGTCAATGGCTGAGAGATTTCACACGGAGTCAAGAGGTTATCCTGGAGGTTATTCTTACATATTATATAGACATCACCTTTTTAGTTAAGGTATATTGGAGAGGCTGGAGGGAAGTGCCTGAAAATGTAGAGCTGTGTTCCAGTAGCAATGTTTCTTGAAGATGACTGTATAATGATATAGCTTTCACAATGTGACTGAGTGATTGTGAAAATCTTGTGTCTGATGCTCCTTTTTAAAACATAGGGATTAAAAATAAATAATAGGGGGAACAAGTGTTAAAATAAATTTAGTAGATTGAAATGCTAGTAATCAATGAAAGGGAGTGATACAGATATAGAAAATAAATAGGGGAAACAAAGGCTAAAATATATTGGGTAGATGGAAATACTAGCAATCAATGAGAGGGAGGGTTAAAGGGTATCGTATGTATTAGTTTTTTTCTTTTTTCTTTCTATTTCTTTTTCTGAATTGATGTAAATGTTCTAAGAAATGATCATGATGATGAATATACAACTATGTGATGATACTGTGAGTTACTGATTATATACCAAGAATGGAATGATCATATGGTAAGAATGTTCATTTTTGTATGTTGTTTTGTTTACAAAATTTTTGTTTAATTAAAAAAAAAGTAAGGGCAAAAAACAATAAGGGAGTGGGGATAAGGGGCTAAAAAATCTGGGTAGGTTACAATACAATACAATACAAAGAGAGGGAGGGGTAAGGTGTATGGGTTTTTTCTTTTGTCTTTTTATTTCTTTTTCTAGAATGATGCAAATGTTGTAAAGATGATCATGATGATGAATACACAACTATGCGATGAAAAAACACAATAAAGGAAGACAAAAATAATGACTATAATAAAATTATTGCAGTTTAGAAAGCAATTTCATATACATTATTTCAAAAATAAACAAATCTCCAAATTTTTGTAGAATCTTTGTAGAATCCCATGAACACTCAGAAGAGATCTGAAAACTGTTTTAAATATAACTCTTGATAGAGAAACCTCTCCTATAGCAACTCTGGAATTAAGAGAGAAACTATAATATCATTTAGTCTACAAACAAGTTACAATAAACATAAATGAGGAAACACCACTATGAGAAAATATTCTAATACTATGATGCAAATGCAACAGCAACTCCTGAAAAAAAGTTAGATGTTACACTTTCAAATGAAGAACTAAATTCCACAATGACGTAGACTGGAAAAGCAACAAAAAGCGAGCTATAGCCAAAAGTTTAGCCAACAGCCCCACTCCCCCACTTTCTTACAGTACTTTTAAGATTTGGGCCACAGGGTTGTTTCACATAGCTATCTGAATTTACCATCTCTTTGTCTGTAATCAGATTACAAAGTTCCAGCCAAGCTCCCCAGTGCAAAGGCAAAACATGAGTAGCCTCCACAAACACATCAATGGCCTCTTTCACCAAGTCCAATTTTCTAAGGACCACACCATACCTAGGAAAGAAGGAAAAAATTCACAGGTGAAATTAATACTTCATAACATCTTCCTTTTACTCAGGAGAATACATTATAGAAAGCTCCAAATGACTGTTAATACTTACAGATAGAGCCCAAATCCATCAAGTTCCCGGGCCTGGTGTTTTTTGCTGAGCTCCACTCTCAGTTCTCTAAGAGCCTCATTTTTTACTTGTCCTTTCTCCAGGGGGCCTATAAAGGAAACAAAGTCTCTGATCTAAGGGAGGACTGCCAATCTTCATTTTTCATACACCCAGATCTTCCCTTTAGCATCAACTAAAGTTAACAACTGGAACCTCAAACAAACACTCACAAAGAGGTGAGTGATACACACAATCCATTTACTTCATTCCAGAAATCACAAACTAATAATGGTTGTAGTCATATTTTGTTAGGACCATACAATTTGAAAATTTCTGAATAACTTTTTAATATTCTCAGAACCCTCCACTAAAAACTATGAATTTCTAGCTTCAGGTTGCAGGGGACAGGGGAAGGACAGAGGGAAGACAGACCGAACAATATCAGACCCACATTCCCACATGGCAGCGAGAGCTGACTGACACCAGCAAATCAAGAGCATTGTGCTCTCTGGTGTGCAACAAGTTTCCTCAGTCCCCATCACACATCTATGTTAGCTGATTAACTCCTCTAGTGTTTGAATTTGCAACTCAAAAGTAAGTTTGAATTTTGTACCAAAAGTAAGAGAAAGAACTTCATACCTAGGCTATCAACTGTTTCATCATCCTTCTTCTTTTCTCCAGACTGTAAGATAAAAACAACAAATATGTTTGTTCTGAAATATATTCTAAAACTAGAAGACAGATCCTACCAAAACGGACCAAGTCCAATGAAAACAGCATCTGCTATTTTAAATAACTAATCAGGGACCCCAACTAGCCAAATCCAGGTTTTGCTGAGAACCAAAATAATTAAGTAGTAATGAACTATAAAATAATTTTAAAAACAGGAATCCATGAGTCTATAGTGATACTAAATAGATAAGTGAGTGGAGGGGGAGGTTATTGCTTAGATTAAAATGCCATGTGTTGACTAGTAAATTTGGAGGGAACACTGCAGTTAGAAAAATCATCATATTAATAAAACATCACAGTGGGCGGTATGATGGTGGCTCAGTGGCAGAATTCTCACCTGCCATGCCGGAGACCTGGGTTCAAGTTCCGGTGCCTGCCCATGTAAAAAAAAAAATCATAGTACAGAGTGCTAAGAATTACATTAGAATGGACATTAAATCTAGACAGAGATTTTTATGAGGAGTAGGATATTTCCAAGATCTTAAAATATATCCCTACAGAGAAAAAATATGGAACTATTAAACTTTACCACTGGCAAAACCCCTGATACTGTGTCAAACATTAGGGACATCCAAATCAATAAGCCACGCCCTTGATCTTGAGGGTTGTTCTTGTGAAGTAAGTAGGGGAGAAGCCTAAGCTACTTATCGGTATGCCTAAGAGTCACCTCCGGAGAAACTCTTCTGCTGTTCAGATGTGGCCTCACTCTCTCTAAGCCCACCTCTGCAAGTGAAATCATTGCCTTCCCCCCTATGTGGGGCAGGACATCCAGGGGTGAAAGTCTCCCTGGTGGCATAGGAGATGACTCTCAGGGATGAGTCGGGCCCTGGCACCATGGGATCGACAATGCCATCCTCACCAAAAGGGGGGAAAGAAGTACAACAAATAAGGTCTCAGTGGCTGAGAGAGTTCAAATAGAGTCGAGAGGCTACTATGGAGGTCGTTCGTATGCAACCTTCAGTTAGATATTGCTACCTATCATAACTTGCCAAACCCCAACCAAAACCATTCCAGACAATCCTAAAGAACACCTAGGGCATTATGTAAGATTCTACAAAGGTTTCATGCACTAGGGTAACTTTCCAGAAACCTACAACCTCCAGGTGGATCCCTGGACCAGATAAGTCCTGAAACCTAGAGCGCCCAGCCTCTCCAGAATATCAACTAGTTTAATCTCCCTACCCCATATTACTGACAGTGGCTTCCAACACGAAAAAGTTAGAATAGGCACAGCCCAAACACCCCTAAAGAGTGGGAGAAAGACCAAAGGTGATAGTGGAGTTACACAGAGAAGGTAAGGTTTAACAAATGAGTATGATTACTGAATTATTATATTGATATTTCTTTTAGTCTCTAGTATCTTAGAGCAGCCAGAAGTAAAAACCTAAATTGTGGAATTGCAAACCATACCAAACTCTGAAATCTGTTCTACAACTAATTGTTGTGCTGTGCTTTGAAATTTATTGCTTTTTTGTATAGAAAAGAAAAAAGAAAAAAAAAGTCGATTGTAATGATAAAAAATATTTATTCATTTAGCCTCCTATATTCTGCAGCTGCTAGAAGGAAAAATCTGAGAGAATAGTATGGTAGCCCATGATAAACTCTAGGATCTTTCGTGTAACTACTTCTTCAAGAGTGCTTTGAAAACTATTGCTTTTTCCTTTCTTTGCTTTGTATATATGTTATATTATACAATTTAAAAAGTTAAAAAAAAAAAAAGACAATGAATGAGCACAAAGAATTTGAAGCTATGAAAAAAAAACATAACAACCACCCCCCTACGTGGGACTTATCATTCAGGGGTAAAAATCTCCCTGACAATGTGAGGTGTGGATCCCAGGGATTAGTCTGACCCTGACACTGTGGCATCAACAACACCTCTGGACCAAAAAGAGAAAAAGAAATTTAATAAAATAAGTCATCACTGGTCAACAGAGATCAAATGGAGTCAAGAGGCTATTCTGGAGGCTACTCTTATGCAAGCTTCAGTTAGATAGTGCTAATTGCCATGGTCTGCTAAACCCCAACCAATGACACTCCTGTTGACTCTTAAGAACACCTAGGGCTCAAAATGATACCCTATAAAGGTTTCATAAACTACGTTTGCTCTCCTGAAATCTATAATTCCTAGAGGGTTCTTAGATCAGATAAATCTTGAAACTGACAGGGACCCACCTCTCCAAGATTATCAATAAATTTCATCCCCCTATCGTTTAGTGTTGATACTCCTTCCCAACATGAAAAAGTCAGAAGAGGCACTGCCCAAAGATCCCTATAGATTGGGAGAAGGATCAAAACAGAAGGAGGACGGATAACAGAGCAAATAAGATTTAACAAATAAATATGACTGTGTATTAATAATCCTTCTAGCTGCCACATGTTTTGGAACAGTTAGAAGGAAAAAACCTGAGATTAGTGGAATAGTAGCTCATGACAAACTGGTATATGTACTGTACCTACTTGAATTGTGCTATAAAATTATTGCTTTTTTCTTTCTTTGCTCTGTACATATATTTTACAATTAAAAAAAGAAAAGAAATATAACAGAAATTGTGGTGATAAAAGTCAAAAAAGATGAGAGGCATACAACAGCAAATCTGAAGGGGCAGAAGAAAGAATCAGTGAACTAGAAGATAGGAAAACTGAAATCACACAGTCTGAAGAACAGCTAAAGAAAAGAATATTAAAAAACTAAGCAGTGTCTCAGGGATTTGAGTGACACTACAAAGCATACAAATATATACCTTATGAGTGTCACAGAAAGAGAAGAGAAGGGAAAAGGCACAAAAATAATATCTGAGGAAATAATGGCTGAAAATTTCCCAACTCTTATGAGAGACATATATATGCATGGTCAAGAAGTGCAACATACTACAAACAGAATAAACTCTAATAGATCTACTCAGAGGAACATACTAATAAGAACAACAAATGCCAAATATAAAATAAAAAGAGTATTCTGAAAGCAGCAAGAGAAAAGAAACTCATCACATATAAGGAATCCACAATAAGTCTACATATCAATTTCTCATCAGAAACAACAGAGGCAAGAAGGCAGTGGCTTGATAAACTGAAAGAGAAAAACTCCCAACCAAAAATTCTTTATTCAGCAAAACTGTCTTTCAAAAATGAGGAACATAAATGGTCAAGACAAAGAGAAACTAAGAGAGCTCGTCAACAAGAGAACTGTGCCACAAGAAATACTAAAGTCAGTTCTGCAAGCTAAAGGGAAATGAGAGGAGAGAGAGGCTTGGAAGGGAGCCTAGAAATGAAGATTATCAATAAAAGCAACTAAAAGGGAAAAAGAGAGACAAAAAAAAAAGGGTATGGTGCATAAAAAGCAGAGGATAAAATGTCTGAAGCAAATAATGCCTTTAAAGTAATAACACAATGTTAACAGATTAAGTTCTTCATTCAAAAGACACAAACTGGATAAAAAGCATGATCCAACTATATACTCTCTACAAGAAACTCACCTTAGACTCAAAATCACTAATAGGTTGAAAGTAAAAGGTTAGAAAAAGATATTACATGCAAATAGTAAAAAGATCTGAGGTAGCTCTACTGATATTGAACAAAATAGACTTTAAATGCAAAACTTTAAAAAGTGACAAAGGGCATTATATGTTAATAAAAGGGACAATCTTAAGAGTTACTCTCAGAGAATCTCTTGTGTTGCTCAGATGTGGCTTCTCTCTCTAAGCCGACACAGCAAGGGAACTCACTGCCCTCCCTTCCTACATGGGATGCGACTCCTAGGGTTGTGAATCTCCCTGGCAACACGGGACAGAAATCCCAGGATAAGCTGGGACCTGGCATCAAGGGATTGAGAAAGCCTTCTTGACCAAAAGGGAGAAGAGAAAAAATAAAGTATCAGTAGCTGAGAGATGTCAAACAGAGTCAAGGGTTATCCTGAAGGTTATTCTTATGCATTATATAGATACCCCTTTTCAGTTTATGGTGCATTTGAATAGCTAAAAGGAAGTACTTGGGATTGTAGAGCTGTGCTCCAGTACCCTTGTTTCTTGAAGATGATTGTATGAAGATATAACGCTTACAATGTGACTGTATGATTGTGAAAACCTTGTTGTCTGATGTTCCCTTTATCTAGGGTATGGACAAATGAGTAAAAAATATGGATAAAAAAATAAAGAAATAATAGGGGAAACAAAGGTTAAAATATATTGGGCAGATGGAAATATTGGTCAATGAGAGGGATGGGTAAGGGGTATGGTATGTTTGAGTTTTTTCTTTTTTCTTTTTATTTCTTTTTCCAGAGTGATGCAAATGTTCTAAAAAATGATCATGGTGATGAATATACTTGTGATGATATTGTGAGCCACTGATTGTACACCATGTATTGAATGTTTGTATGTTAAGAATGTGTTTATAAGTTTGTCAATAAAAATATTTTTAAAAGAAACTAATATCATATCTATAGATTTTTTTCTTTCCTTGCTTTAATTTTAAATTGGTTTATGAAACTATAGTGCAAACAGACTTTACGATGATTATTTAGATTTATTTTTTAACATGCCTATGGACAAGCTAAGATATCAGTTTTAGGTGGTTAAGATTTCCATATGTTAATTGTAAAACTATTTGTATCTTCACATTTTCCTGAAATTAGGAAAATATTTAGTAACATAGGTCACTACTGTAGCAGTGCAGATATTTTTAAGAGCTTTCTACTTGATATTCTGAGAACATTCACAGTTTTAACAGCTGATCAAATGGTATCTAAGTTAAGTGTTTAATACTTTGAATTAAGAACTCTGCTGTCTGAATTTGTAGATTTTTTCCTGGTTGACTTAATTTTAAACTTACTGCATGAACACAGGCTTTACAATGATCATATGGATATTTTATTTAAGTATGCCTATGGTTAAGCTAAGATATCCACTGTTGGTGGATAAAAGAAAACTAAAAAATAAACCACAAGGTACAACAAGAACAGGGTAGGTACCTGTGCTACAGGGTAGTGGTAGAGGGAGCTGTGGTGGCCCAGAGCGGTATGTCAGAGTCCAGGTAGTATGGAGGGAAGTCAATGTTAGAAGTGGAGGTCAACCTGGTACAGGGTGTTAACAGCCCAAGCAGGTTGACAAGGACATCCTAGAAAGTGGCATAAGAAGGGCATCTACGTGGGAGAGGGACAGAGGACCAGGAGAGATGGAGATTGGTTTTACACAGGGGGACTGATCAAATAAATATATCAAGAATAATGGGAGCCATGTCTCTTACTGTTGGAGAAATGAGATAACATGGAAAAGGAAAAAAATACTAAAATAAATCCTGCAATGTGGGACTGGAAATGGCAATACCAGTGTACCTATCAATATACAGAAGTACAGAAATAAAGATGTAAATGTATATGCATGCAAGTATAAAGCGTATGTACATACATATACGCCCTAGCTCTGTGCACCGAGAAAGCCTGGAAGCAGTAACACCCCAACAGCAATGACCACACCTAGCATCCACCCAATGCCTAAAAAGGAAACGAAAGATCAAACCTTTAGAGTTGATGAACTCCACAAAAGCTGATAAGACACTCTGTTACATATACAAAGATAAATTAAGCACAGTTCATAACCTCAAGAAGCTACTGTATGCACTCAACAAAACAGAACTATGCTAATACCTAGAAATGAGCATGTGAGATGTTAAAAAAAAAGCAGTTTATATAGACAAATAAGTAATAAATAGTAGGAAAGTACATACATGTTTCCAAGTAAAATAATAAATCATATTAAAATTATTTGAGTAATATTTTACTTGCGCTGTCCCTTACAGTCATAATTTTTAATAGTTATGAAACAAACCAATTATATAAATACAATAGTTTATAAATTTAAAACTTAATTCTTAATATTATCAGCTCTCAAGCATGAAGAACTTTATATAACCTGAAAACAATGATCAGTTTGTTCCTAACTACCCTAATAGTCATTGCTGAGACTGCTTCACATTTCCTACATGTTAAGCATTTTTAAATTTATTACCTTTTAAAATTACTTTTAAAAAATACTCAAGATATATATACATATATTTTTTTAAGCATTCTTAATTGTGAAATATGGACATGACTCCCAGGAATGAGCCTTGCCCTGGCACTGTGGTATCCCACAATGCCTTCTGGATTACAAAGGGGAAAAGAAATGTAGCAAGGTGGGGTGTCAGTGGCTAAGGGAGTTCAAATGGAGTTGGGAGGCTAATCTGGAAGCTAATCTTAGGTAGACCTCAGCTGGGTATTTCTAACTGGCATGATTTGCCACACCCCAACTAACATCATTCCAGTTGACCCTGGAGAGCACTTGGAGTTCTAACTGAGACTCTCTGAAGAAGTTTCTTGTACTAAGCTTGATTTCCTGAAGCCTATAACTCCAGAGGGTTCCTAGGCTGGATAAATTCTGAAACTCAAAAGGGCCAGCCTCTCCAAGAATGTCAACTGGCTCTATCCCCTTATCCTAAATCGTTGATAAGCCTTTTCAAGAAGAATACATTCTTTTATAAAGCTAAATTATATGGAAGATTTTAGAACAGTCAAAGTCCTTGATCCCTTCTCCCACCATCTCTTTTCCCTTCTCCAATGGCAAACACTGACAAGTTTGGCATATAAATTTCTACACATTTTATAATTTGTTTACATATGTACATATAAATATACATATGTACACATATGCTTCTTGTGCTGGTTTGAAAGGATGTATGTCCCCTAGAAAAGCCATGTTTTAATCAAAATTCCATTTCATAAAGGCAGAAGAATCCCTGTTCGATACTATATGTTTGAAACTGTAATCAGATCATCTCCCTGGAGATGTGATTTAATCAAGAGTGGTTGTTAAGCTGGATTAGGTGACTATGTGTCTCCACCCATTTGGGTGGGTCTTGATAAATTTCTGGAGTCCTATAAAAGAGGAAACATTTTGGAGAATGAGAGATTCAGAGAGAGCAGAGCAGAATGGCATAGCCACAAGAAGCAGAGTCCACCAGCCAGCAACCTTTGGAGATGAAGAAGGAAAACACACTTCCCGGGGAGCTTCATGAAACCAGAAGCCAGGAGAGAAAGCTAGCAGATGATGCCATGTTCACCATGTGTCCTTCCAGCTGAGAGAGAAGCCCTAACTGTGTTCGCCATGTGCCCTTCCAGCCGACAGAGAAGCCCTGACTGTGCTTGCCATGTGCCATTCCACTTGAGAGAGAAACCCTAAACTTCATCAGCCTTCTTGAACCAAGGTATCTTTCCCTGGATGCCTTTGATTGGACATTTCTGTAGATTTGTTTTAACTGGGACATTTTCTCGGCCTTAGAACTGTAAACTAGCAACTTTTTAAATTCCTCTTTTTAAAAGCCGTCTGTCTCTGGTATATTGCATTCCAGCAGCTAGCAAACTAAAATAGTTCTACACTGCTGTTTTTATATAAGTTCATATTTATCATTTATCAAGCTATTGGAGTTTCCATCTCAATATATATAGATTTTTGCCATTTTTTCTCATTTTTATAATTTAACTTTTTGAATAGCTATGATTCAAAAGTAAAAAGTATAAAATGCATAATATATATAGTGAAAGTCTCCCATCCTTGCCCCCATTTTTCTAGTTCCCATCCTCATCACCCATCCTCATCATGCTAACCACTGATCTAGCATTTTGTGGATCCTTCCAAAGTTTCTTTATGCATACACAATATACTTGTTCATTTCACAACAGCAGAGAATTTTCTATCATAATTTAACCATTTCTTGACTAATGTATATTCAGTTTGCTTACATTTTTTGGCGATTACAAAAAACACTTCAATGGACACTCCTGTACATACAACCTTGTACACATATACAAGTATTTAATTGGACAGGTTGTTAAAATAGATTTGGCCATGACATTTCAAACACCAAAATCTGTCAAAATTGATTTCCAAGAAGATGGTAAGAACTTTCACTCCTAAAACAGATGGTCTGGGGAGGGTGCCAAGAAGGCGGTTTAGCAAGGTGCGTGATTTAGTTCGTCCTCCAGAATAGCAATTAAATAACCAGGAACAGTACAGTACAGAATAGCTCCTGGGGCCACGTCAGTGACCAGACACACAGCATACCCCAGTCTGGACCACCTGGGGCAGCTGCAAGCCCTCCCAGAAACTGTGAGTTCTCCAAGCCGCCGCAGCCGGCGCCCCTCCCCCATAGGCCACTTCTCAGAGGGGAAAGGAAAGAGACTTTACCAGCAGCAGGGGCTGAGCACAACCAAACGCCAATTGTGGAATTAATTAACAAATTCTGACAACTAAAAATAGGCCCCCAGCTCAGGTGAACCTGGTCAAAGTGGAGGTCACTCATTTTTGCACTAGCACCAAGGGGGCAGGGCTGACGGAAAAACGAAAAAAAAAAAAGAAACAGAGGTTTATGTGGCTGTGTTTCTACAAAGGCTTGACTACCTTTGGATACAGCGGCAGGACTTCTCAGGCTGCACTTACCCCAGGCATAGGCAGAAATAAGCTTGTTTGAGAGCTTGTCTGGAGCCTATGCCTTCCCCAGGGGAGGGGTGAAGCCCAACTCAGGTGGAATCCCTCCCTTAAGGAATTCAGACACCAGAGCTTGGTAATGGGAAGCCATTAAAACCAGCCTACAACCTCTCCTCTGTCTCCACCACGCCACCAGCAGGGAGAGTATGCCAAAGTTAAATGTACCACATCATCGTATGCTGGTGGGACCCGCTGGCAGCAAGCACCACATACTGAGCAGGATAAGAAAAACAGAGCCCAGAGACTTCACAGGAAAGTCTTTCAACCCGCTGGGTCTCACCCTCAGGAAAATTGACGCAGGTGACTCTTTCCCCCTGATAGGAGGCCAATTTGGTCTGGGAAAATCTGGCTGGGGTCTATAATACCTACGTAGACCCTCCTAAGGGTGGGGTGGGGGGAGGTATCATACAGGTAGGGCAAGAAACAAGAAAACAAGAAGTGAAAAATTCTCCTCTGTTAAACAAAACCTAAGCTAGAGGTCCAGAAAAACCTGAACTGAATATCACAGAACAGACAGACAACAACTTCATCCAGCAAGAAAACCCTAGGTAAAAGAAGTGAAAATAATCTCCAGAATGAATTAATTAAGATAATTCAATGCCTAGACACCAGCAAAAAATAACATATCACACTAGGAAAATTGAAGATATGGCCTAGTCAAAGGAACAAACCAACAATTCAAATGAGCTACAGGAGTTGAAACAACTAATTCAGAATATACGAACAGACATGGAAAACCTCATCAAAAATCAAATCAATGAATTGAGGGAAGATATAAAGAAGGCAAGGAATGACGAAAAAGAAGAAATCGAAAGTCTGAAAACACAAATTACAGAACTTATGGGAATGAAAGCCACAGTAGAAGAGATGAAAAAAAAACAATGGAAACCTACAATGTTGGATTTCGAGAGGTAGAAGATAGAATTAGTGAATTGGAGGATGGAACATCTGAAATCTGACAAGCAAAAGAAAATACAGGGAAAAAAAAGGAAAAATATGAGCAGGGACTCAGAATATTGAATACAATACGAAGCGCACAAACATACATGTTGTGGGTGTCCCAGAAGAAGAAAAGAATGGAAAAGGAGGAGAAAAACTAATGAAGGAAATTATCACTGAAAATTTCCCCACTCTTATAAAAGATTTAAAATTTCAGATCCAAGAAGTGCAGCGCACACCAAAGAGAACAGATCCAAACAGATGTACTCCAAGACATTTACCAATCAGAATGTCAGAGGTCAAAGAAAGAGAATCTTGAAAGCAGCAAGAGAAAAACAACCCATCACATACAAGAGAAGCCCGATAAGACTATGTGTAGATTTCACAGCAGAAACCACAGAGGCAAGAAGACAGTGGGATGATATATTTAAATTATTAAAAGAGAAAAACTGCCAACCAAGAATTCTATATCCAGCAAAACTGTCCTTCAAAAATGAGGGAGAAATTAAAACATTTTCAGACAAAATATCACTGAGAGAATGTGTGACCAAGAGACCAGCTCTGCAAGAAATACTAAAGGGAGCACTAGACATAGATACAAAAAGACAGGGGAGAGAAGTGTGGAGAAGAGTGTAGAAAGGAAGACTACGAGTAAAGGTAAAAAGAAGGAAAATTAGACATGACATGTAAAATCCAGAAGGCAAAATGGCAGAAGAAAGTACTGCCCATACATTAATAACACTAAATGCTAATGGATTAAACTCCCCAATCAAAGACAGAGACAGGCAGAATGGATTAAAAAACAGGACCCATCTATATGCTGTCTACAGGAAACACATCTTAGACCCAAGGATAAATATACGTTGAAACTGAAAAGTTGGGAAAAGATATGTCATGCAAATAACAACCAGAAAAGAGCAGGAGTAGCTATACTAATATCCAGCAAATTAGACTTCAAATGTAAAACAGTTAAAAGTGACAAAGAAGGATACTATGTATTAATAAAAGGAACAATTCAGCAAGAAGACATAACAATCATAAATATTTATGTAGCAAGCCAGAATGCCCCAAAATACGTACAGCAAACACTGAAAAGAGAAATAGACGCATCTACCATAATAGTTGGAGACTTCAATTCACCACTCTCATCAATAGACAGAACTTCTAGACAGAGGATCAATAAAGAAACAGAGAATTTGAATATTACAATAAATGAGCTAGACTTAACAGACATTTATAGAACATTACACCCCACAACAGCAGGATACACCTTTTTCTCAAGTGCTCATGGATCATTCTCAAAAATAGACCATATGCTCGGACCCAAAGCAAGTCTCAATAAATTTTAAAAGATTGAAATCATACAAAACACTTTCTCAAATCACAAAGGAATGAAGTTGGAAATCAATAATAAGCAGAGTGCCAGAAAATTCACAAATATGTGGAGGCTCAACAACACACTCTTAAACAACCAGTGGGTCAAGGAAGAAATTACAGGAGAAATCAGTCAATATCTCAAGGCAAATGAAAATGAAAACACAACATACCAAAACTTATAGGATGCAGCAAAGGCAGTGCTAAGAGGGAAATTTATTGCCCTAAAAGCTTATATCAAAAAAGAAGAAAGGGCAAAATTCGAGGAATTAACTGTTCACTTGGAAGAACTAGAGAAAGAACAGCAAACTAACCCCAAAGCAAGCAAAAGGAAGAAATAATGAAGATTAGAGCAGAAATAAATGAAATCAAGAACATGAAAACAATTGAGAAAATCAAGAAAACCAAAAGCTGGTTGATGTACCCTTAGCAAGATTGACAAAAAGAAGAAGAGAGAGGATGCAAATAAATAACATCAGTAATGGAAGAGGAGACATAACCACTGACTCCACAGAAATAAAGGAAGTAATGACCGGATACTATGAACAACTTTATGCTAATAAATACTACAATGTAGATGAAATGGACAACTTCCTAGAAAGGCATGAACAACCACTTTGATTCAAGAAGAAATAGATGACCTCAACAAACCAATCACAAGTAAAGAAACTGGATCACTCATTAAGAAGCTTCCCAAAAAGAAAAGTCCAGGACCAAATGGCTTCACATGTGAATTCTACCAAACATTCTAGAAAAAATTAGTACCTATCCTGCTCAAACTCTTCAAAAAATTGAAGAGGGGGGAAACTACTGAACTCATTCTATGAAGCCAACATCACCCTCATACCAAAGCCAGACAAAGATATTACAAAAAAAGAAAACTACAGATCAATCTCTCTAATGAATATAGATGCAAAAATCCTCAAAAAACTCTAGCAAATCGAATCAAGAAACACTCCAAAAGAATTATACATCATGACAAGTAGGATTCATCCCAGGTATGTAAGGATGGTTCAACATAAGAAAATCAATTAATGTAATACACCATATCAAAAAATCAAAGCAGAAAAACCACATGATCATATCAATTGATGCAGAAAAGGCACTTGACAAAATTCAATATTCTTTCCTGTTGAAAATACTTCAAAGGATAGGAATAGAAGGGAACTTCCTTAAAATGACAAAGGGAATATATGAAAATCTCACAGCTAATATCATCCTCAATTGGGAAAAACTGAAAACTTTCCCTCTAAGATCAGGAACAAGACAAGGATGTCCATTCTCATCACTGTTATTCAACACTGTGTTGGAAGTTCTGGCCAGAGCAATTAGACAAGAAAAAGAAATACAAGGCATCAAAATTGGAAAGGAAGAAGTAAAACTGTCACTGTCTGCAGATGATATGAAACTATATGTTGAAAACCCTGAAAAATCCACACCAAACTACAAATCAATGAGTACAGCAAAGTAGCAGGTTACAAGATCAACACTCAAAAATCTGTAGTGTTTCTATACACTAGTAATGAACAATCTGAGGGGGAAATCAAGAAAAAAATTTCATTTACAATCGCAACCAAAAGAATAAAATATTTAGGAATAAATTTAACTAAAGACACAAAAGACCTATACAAAGAAAACTACAAGAAATTGTTAAAAGAAATCACAGAAGACCTAAATAGATGGAAGGACATACCGTGTCCATGGATTAGAAGACTAAATATAGTTAAGATGTCAACTCTACCTAAATTGATTTATAGATTCAATGCAATACCAATTAAAATCCCGAAAACTTACTTTTCAGATATAGAAAAACCAATACTCAAATTTATCTGGAAGGGCAGGGTGTCCCGAATACCTAAAAGTACCCTGAGAAAAAAAAATGAAGTCACAGGTCTCACGCTACCTGACTTTAAGGCGTATTATGAAGCCACAGTGATCAAAACAGCATGGTACTGGCCGGCGGCGCTCCCACGGCCATCTTGCTCTCCTCTTTCCCCTTCTGCTCAGGCGGCGCTCCATCCACCATCTTATCTTTCCCTTTCTCCTCCTGCTCCAGCGGCTCTCCAACCACCACTGTGCCCTCTTCCGCCTTCACCGGCTCCTCCGCCACCGTCCTCGACAGCCTTGCCATCCTCACCTTTCCTCCTCCAGAACAGCTACTAGGGGAGTAGAAACGATACAGAACAGTTCCCAGAGCCACGACAGAGATAAAAAAGACAGTGTACCCCATCCTGGAACGGCTGACTGGCTGGGAGAACCCGCTCCGGTGAGATCGCCGAGGGGCGCGGGCTTCCCCGGGCAGGGCGGCAACCGGCCGGAGTCCCTCCCCTCCTCCTTCCCGGGCCAGCTGGCAGAATTGGGCAGGTGGTCCCCTCAAGCCGCAGTGGCTGGCGCCCCCACCACGCGAGGCCCCCCGGAACAACTGAGAGAATTGGATCGGAAATCCCCAGGCCGCAGGGAACGGTGACCGGGGGGGTCCCTTCCAAACACGTGACTCCCCGGTCCGGCTGGGAACGGTGCACTCTCCCAGGCCGCGGCGGCTGGCGCCCTCTCACCACGCTTGGCGCCCCGGGTCGACTAGGAAATTTGGACGGGCGCTCCCACGGGCTGCGGCGGCCGGCGACACTCCCCGGGCCAGCTGGCACTCTTTCAAGACGCTTCGGCTGGCGAACCTCCCCCACGGCGAGAGTTTTCCAAAGTTAAAGGACCCACAGCACCTTTTACTGGTGGGAACAGCAGACAAACGTGTGCCACGAGCGCCACCTACTGGGCAGGATAAGAAAAACAGAACCCATAGATTTCACAGAAAAATCTTTCAACCTGTTGGGTCCAACACCTAGGGAAATCTGACTAAACGCCCAGACGCCAGCAGAAGATAACGGATCATGCTCAGAAAATTGAAAATATGGCCCAGTCAAAGGAACAAACCAATAATTCAAATGAGATACAGGAGCTGAGACAACTAATGCTCAGAAATGGAAAACCTCTTCAAAAACGAAATCGATAAATTGAGGGCGGACATGAAGAAGACATGGGCTGAACAAAAAGAAGAAATAGAAAAACTGAAAAAACAAATCACAGAACTTCTGGAAGTGAAGGATAAAGTACAAAAGATGGAAAAAACAATGGATACCTACAATGATACATAGATTTAAAGAGACAGAAGATAGAATTAGTGATTTGGAGGATGGAACATCTGAATTCCAAAAAGAAACAGAAACTATCGGGAAAAGAATGGGAAAATTTGAACAGGGTATCAGGGAACTCAAGGACAATATGAACCGCACAAATATATGTGTTGTGGGTGTCCCAGAAGGAGAAGAGAAGGGAAAAGGAGGAGAAAAACTAATGGAAGAAATTATCACTGAAAATTTCCCAACTCTTATGAAAGACCTAAAATTACAGATCCAAGAAGTGCAGCGCACCCCAAAGAGATTAGACCCAAATAGGCGTTCTCCAAGACACTTACTAGTTAGAATGTCAGAGGTCAAAGAGAAAGAGAGGATCTTGAAAGCAGCGAGAGAGAAGCAATCCATCACATACAAGGGAAACCCAATAAGACTATGTGTAGATTTCTCAGCAGAAACCATGGAAGCTAGAAGACAGTGGGATGATATATTTAAGTTACTAAAAGAGAAAAACTGCCAACCAAGACTCCTATATCCAGCAAAATTGTCCTTCAAAAATGAGGGAGAAATTAAAACATTCTCAGACAAAAAGTCACTGAGAGAATTTCTGACCAAGAGACCAGCTCTGCAAGAAATAGTAAAGGGAGCACTAGAGTCAGATACAAAAAGACAGAACAGAGAGACATGGAGAAGAGTGTAGAAAGAAGGAAAGTCAGATATGATACATATAATACAAAAGGCAAAATGGTAGAGGAAAATATTATCCAAACAGTAATAACTCTAAATGTTAATGGACTGAATTCCCCAATCAAAAGACATAGACTGGCAGAATGGATTAAAAAACAGGATCCTTCATATGCTGTCTACAGGAAACGCATCTTAGACCCAAAGATAAATATAGGTTGAAAGTGAAAGGTTGGGAAAAGATATTTCATGCAAATAACACCCAGAAAAGAGCAGGAGTAGCTATACTAATATCCAACAAATTAGACTTCAAATGTAAAACAGTTAAAAGAGACAAAGAAGGACACTATATACTAATAAAAGGAACAATTAAACAAGAAGACATAACAATCATAAATATTTACGCATCGAACCAGAATGCCCCAAAATATGTGAGGAATACACTGCAAACACTGAAAAGGGAAATAGACACATATACCATAATAGTTGGAGACTTCAATTCCCCACTCTCATCAATGGACAGAACATCTAGACAGAGGATCAATAAAGAAATAGAGAATCTGAATATTACTATAAATGAGCTAGACTTAACATTTATAGGACATTACATCCCACAACAGCAGGATACACCTTTTTCTCAAGTGCTCATGGATCATTCTCAAAGATAGACCATATGCTGGGTCACAAAGCAAGTCTTAACAAATTTAAAAAGATTGAAATCATACACAACACTTTCTCGGATCATAAAGGAATGAAGTTGGAAATCAATAATAGGCGGAGTGCCAGAAAATTCACAAATACATGGAGGCTCAACAACACACTCTTAAACAACAAGTGGGTCAAAGAAGAATTGCAAGAGAAATTAGTAAATACCTCGAGGCGAATGAAAATGAAAACACAACATATCAAAACTTATGGGACGCAGCAAAGGCAGTGCTAAGAGGGAAATTTATTGCCCTAAATGCCTATATCAGAAAAGAAGAAAAGGCAAAAATGCAGGAATTAACTGTCCACTTGGAAGAACTGGAGAAAGAACAGCAAACTAACCTCAAAGCAAGCAAAAGGAAAGAAATAACAAAGATTAGAGCAGAAATAATTGAAATTGAAAACAATAGAGAAAATCAATAAGACCAGAAGTTGGTTCTATGAGAAAATCAATAAGATTGATGGGCCCTTAGCAAGACTGACAAAAAGAAGAAGAGAGAGGATGCAAATAAATAAGATCAGAAATGCAAGAAGAGACATAACTACTGATCTCACAGAAATAAAGGAGGTAATAACAGGATACTATGAACAACTTTACGCTAATAAATACAACAATTTAGATGAAATGGACGGGTTCCTGGAAAGACATGAACAACCAACTTTGACTCAAGAAGACATAGATGACCTTAACAAACCAATCACAAGTAAAGAAATTGAATCAGTCATTCAAAAGCTTCCTAAAAAGAAAAGTCCAGGACCAGATGGCTTCACATGTGAATTCTATCAAACATTCCAGAAAGATTTAGTACCAACTCTCCTCAAACTCTTCAAAAAAATCGAAGTGGAGGGAACACTACCTAATTCATTCTATGAAGCCAACATCACCCTCATACCAAAACCAGGCAAAGATATTACAAAAAAACAAAACTACAGGCCAATCTCTCTAATGAATATAGATGCAAAAATCCTCAATAAAATTCTAGCAAATCATATCCAACAACACATTAAAAGAATTATACATCATGACCAAGTAGGATTCATCCCAGGTATGCAAGGATGGTTCAACATAAGAAAATCAATTAATGTAATACACCATATCAACAAATCAAAGCAGAAAAATCACATGATCATCTCAATTGTTGCAGAGAAGTCATTTGACAAGATTCAACATCCTTTCCTGTTGAAAACACTTCAAAAGATAGGAATACAAGGGAACTTCCTTAAAATGATAGAGGGAATATATGAAAAACCCACAGCTAATATCATCCTCAATGGGGAAAAATTGAAAACTTTCCCCCTAAGATCAGGAACAAGACAAGGATGTCCACTATCACCACTATTATTCAACATTGTGTTGGAGGTTCTAGCCAGAGCAATTAGACAAGAAAAAGAAATACAAGGCATCAAAATTGGAAAGGAAGAAGTAAAACTACCACTGTTTGCAGACGATATGATACTATACGTCGAAAACCCAGAAAAATCCACAACAAAACTACTAGAGCTAATAAATGAGAACAGCAAAGTAGCAGGTTACAAGATCAACATTCAAAAATCTGTAGCATTTCTATACAAGCTGAGCGGGAAATCAAGAAACGAATTCCATTCACAATTGCAACTAAAAGAATAAAATACTTAGGAATAAATTTAATTAAAGAGACAAAAAACCTATATAAAGAAAACTACAAAAAACTGTTAAAAGAAATCACAGAAGACCTAAATAGATGGAAGGGCATACCGTGTTCAAGGATTGGAAGACTAAATATAGTTAAGATGTCAATCCTACCTAAATTGATTTACAGATTCAATGCAATACCAATCAAAATCCCAACAACTTATTTTTCAGAAATAGAAAAACCAATAAGCAAATTTATCTGGTAGGGCAGGGTGCCCCGAATTGCTAAAAACATCTTGAGGAAAAAAAAATGAAGCTGGAGGTCTCGCGCTGCCTGACTTTAAGGCATATTATGAAGCCACAGTGGTCAAAACAGCATGGTATTGGCATAAAGATAGATATATTGACCAATGGAATTGAATAGAGTGCTCAGATATAGACCCTCTCATCTATGGACATTTGATCTTTTATAAGGCAGTCAAGCCAACTCACCTGGGACAGAACAGTCTCTTCAATAAATGGTGCCTAGAGAACTGGATATCCATATGCAAAAGAATGAAAGAAGACCCATATCTCACACCCTATACAAAAGTTAACTCAAAATGGATCAAAGATCTAAACTTTAGGTCTAAGACCATAAAACAGTTAGAGGAAAATGTAGGGAGATATCTTATGAAACTTACAATTGGAGGCGGTTTTATGGACCTTAAACCTAAAGCAAGAGCACTGAAGAAATAAATAAATAAATGGGAGCTCCTCAAAATTAAACACTTTTGTGCATCAAAGAACTTCATCAAGAAAGTAAAAAGAGGGCGGGCCGCGGTGGCTCAGCGGGCAAAGTGCTTGCCTGCTATGCCGGAGGACCTCGGTTCGATTCCCGGCCCCAGCCCATGTAACGAAAACGGAGAAACAAAATACAATAAAACAAGAAAATGTTTAAAAGATGTTTCCCTTTCTTCCTCTCTTCCTTCCTTCTATCCTTCCTTCCTTCTCTCTGTCTTTCCTTTAAAAAAAAAAAAAAAAAAAAAAAAAAAAGAAAGTAAAAAGACAGCCTACCCAATGGGAGACAATACTTGGAAACGACATATAAGATAAAGGTCTAGTATCCAGAATTTATAAAGAGATTGTTCAACTCAACAACAAAAAGACAGCCAACCCAATTACAAAATGGGTAAAAGACTTGAACAGACACTTCTCAGAAGAGGAAATACAAAAGGCCAAAAGACACATGAAGAGATGCTCAACCTCCCAGGCTATTAAAGCAATGCAAATCAAAACCACAATGAGGTATCATCTCACACCGACCAGAATGGCCTATATCAATAAAACAGAAAATGACGAGTGCTGGAGAGGATGTGGAGAAAAAGACACACTTATCCACTGTTGGTATGAATGTCAAATGGTACAACTGCTGTGGATGGCAGTTTGGCGGTTGCTCAAAAAGCTAAATATAGAATTCCAATATGATGCGGCAATACCATTGCTAGGTCTCGACTCAGAGGACATGAGGGCAAGGACACAAATGGACATTTGCACACCCATGTTGACAGCAGCATTATTTACAATTGCGAAGAGATGGAAACAGCCAACATGTCCACCAACAGATGAGTGGCTAAGCAGACTGTGGTATATACATATGATGGAATATTATGCAGCTGTAAGACAGAATAAGGTTATGAAGTACGTAATGATATGGATGGACCTTGAGGACACTGTGCTGGGTGGGAATAGCCAGAGACGGAGGGACAAATACTGTATGGTCTCACTGACATGAACTGACATTAGTGAATCAACTTGGAAAATTTTGTTGGTAACAGAGACCATCAGGAGATAGAAACAGGGATGGCACTGAACGTTCCCTAGCCTAAGAGGTACATGCACAATGGAAGTAATTCCAGTAATAACAGAATTGCAATGAAAATAGTTGCTGCCAGAGAAGAGATAAATATGAGGCTTAGAGAAGTGAAATGACTTGCCCAAGTCACACAGCATTGGATTTTAGGAAAGATGTGATTTTTGTATATCAAGGACCATGGAAGTCTTGTGATGGTTCTTCCTTTACTACCTGGCAAACTCCTACCAAACCTTCAAAACTCAGCATCTCTTCTTCAAGAAAGACTTTACAGATCTTCCCAGCCAAGTCAAGGGCTGCCTCCTTGCTTCTTCCATATTTTAGATTTATCAAATGGAGGGATCTTATACACTAGTTTTAATTTTCCAAAAATTTTATTCATAATAAATCTTCATTAATATATATTTAAATGCACAGCTCAGTCAACATTCATAAGATGAATACAGCTATGTAACCAATACTCAGATTAAAAAACAGAACATGATCAGCACCTGAAAATCCCCTCATGTTCTCTTCCAGGCACTTGTCCCCAATACCTCTAGTAACCACTATCCTGACTTTCAACAGATTAGCTTTTGCTTTTAGGTATAATTTACATACCGTAAAATTCACTTTCTTACATGTAAAATTCATTGGTTTTTAGTATATTCACAAAGTTCTGCACCCATTACCACTAACTAATTTGAGAACATTTTCATCATTCCCAAGAAACTCCACACCCATAAAACAGTCATTCCCTACCCCAACCCCCATTTCACATCCCCCAGCCCCTGGTAATCACTATTCTACTTTCCGTCTCTATGAATATGCTTATTCTAGATATTTCATGTAAGTGGAATCATGCAGTGTTTGTCCTTTTGTGTCTGTCTCATTTCATTCAGCATGGTGTTTTCAGGGCTCATCCACATTGCTGTAAGTATCAGAATTTACTTCCTTTTTTAGAGCTGATTATTCCATTATATGTATATACCACATTTTGTTTATCCATACGTCAGTTGATGAGCAAAAAATAAAATAAAATAAATAAAACAGATGATCTACTGCCCCACACATTTGCTGATAACAGACAGTATCAATCTTTTAAATATTTTCTCCCATATTGTCATTTAAGACTTTATGACTTTTTTTTATTATTAAGTATTCACAAAATACACTCACCAAGTGGCCCAATGATGAGTTATTTAAAATCTTAAACTTTTCCACTTAGTTCTAAATACAGATGTTTCACTGAAGGCAGAGAAACACTTAAAATAGACCTTACCAGGTATCTGGAATACATGTACAGAAAATAGGCTTTCTTGCTATTGCAGCCATGCAGGAAATGTGCTGCCCGATCATATTCTTTAACATCAAAGTAGGCCTTGGCCAGGGTATAAGCATCCATATCCTGGGCATCCTCCTGAAAAGAGACAAGTTTATGTAAGTGGTTGGAAACTGGACAGCAAAAATTCAAATACAATTCATTAATTTCAAGATAAAAGAAAGAATAATTATTTTCCTCCCCAAAACCTAACCTAACTCTATATACCTTTTCCTACCAAGACCATAAAATCACTTATTGTTTCTTTTATTCATATCACTCTTTATTTTTTTCACATGAAGGCAGTTAAAAACTTCTAAAATTTTTTCTAATAAACATATATACTTTTTTATAATATATTTTAAAAGGTGGGAGAACAATAGATTAAAGAATACTAAAGAGATATGACAGCTAACTGCCCTGCATGATTCTTGATCAAATCATGGAGCCAACAAAAATATGAATAAAAACAGCCATAAAGGACATTATTATGACAGTTTGGGAGAAATGTAATTTGGTCTATTAGATAATATATTATATCAATGCTTAACTTTTTTTAATGTGATAACGGTAATTGTATTAAGTAATAGACTGTTCTTGTTCTTAAAGAAATACACCCGCTAAAGAATAATGAGCAATCTTATCCACAACTTTCTTTCAAATAGTTCAGCAATGCATTCAAATATATTTAGAGAGAGGCAAAAACAAAGCAAATGTAGCAAAATTTTAACACTTGGTGAATCTAAGTTTAGAGAACGGGGGGGTTAACTGAACTGTTCTTTCAACTTTCTTGTAGGTTTGAAATTTTTCAAAATAAGCTGGGGAAAAAGATAACACTTAAAACTAAACCAACCCACTCAAAAACTTGTAGTAGAAAATAGCAGTAGATTTTGGTGTTATGGACTTGGATTCAAATTCTAACTCCATGATTTCCAGATTTCACGCTAGTAGGAAGATTACTTATCTTCTCTGGGCATCCATTTCTTCATCTATAAAATGGAGCCAATCATACTGATCTTGTAGATTTGACAGGAGGAAAGGTTAAGTTATGTAAATGGCTGGAATTAATGTATGGTACTTTTATTAATATTCTTTTAAATGCATGTATTTCTACATAAACACAATATACTGTATAATGACTTATACTTTCTTACTTCAGTAAAGTTTTAAATTTTTCCTTCAGTTTACTTTGGTTTAGTATTAGCATAGTATATCCTTCACCATTCTTATTCTTTTTTATTCCCATGAATGTTTTTATTTTATTACTAATCTAATATTTTATTACTCATCTAACCATACACTGGATAAATGGGATATCAGTAACAAGGTTTTTATAATCACACTATCACAAGATAAAATCTATATAGTTATATAATCATTATCAAAGATCAAGGCTACTGGGTTACAGTTCAACAATTTCAGGTATTTCCTTCTGGCTATTCTAATACACTGGAAATTAAAAAGAAATAGCTATATAATGATTCAGTAGTCATAATCATTTATTAAATTCTAACTTCTCTGTTACAACTCCTCCCTCTCATTTGATTATTCTCTCAATCTTCAGGATTATCTGGGCAACGACCATTTTAATTTCTTCATGCTAGAAAGGTATGTCAATCTTATGGGGTAGTGGAATGGAAGTGATTGATGTTTTAAAGAGACTAATAACTCTGTTTCAGGGTTTCACTGGCAAAGGAACACTCTGGAGGCCTAAGTTGCAGAAAAATAAACTAAGTAAAACCTTAACAGAGTCTTGGAGTCCAGGGTAATCTTGGTATTCTTTAAGGTTTTAGGGATATTATAGTTTGGGGCTTGGCATACTATGGTAATTCGCATTATCTGGCTGAAGCTTGCATAAGAGTGACCTCTCAACTCTATTTGAAATCTCTTAGCCTCAGAAACCTTATTTTATTTCTTTTCCCCCTTTTGGTCAAGAAGGCACTCAATCCCATGATGTCAGGGTCAGCTTCATCCTTGGGAGTCATGTCCCACATTGCCAGGGAGACATACACCCCTGGAACTCGTGTCCTACATAGTTGGGAGGGCAATAAGTTTATTTGCAGAGTTGGACTTAGAGAGAGAGAGGCCACATCTGAGTATAGAAGAGGTTCTCTGGGGGTGATCTTAGGCATAATGATAAGCAGGCTTATCTTTGCCATTACAGAAATAAGTTTCATAAGGACAAGACTCAAGATCAAGAGCTTGGCTTATTAAACTGGGAATCCCTAACGCTTGAGAGAATATAACATTCCTATTCTTTTAATCCATCTATGTCTTTATATTCAAAGTGGGTTTCTGGTAGACAATAGTGACGTCCTGTATTTTTAATGCACTCTGATAATTTCTGGCATATATTTAGACTATTTACATTAAAAGTGATTATTGATGTACTTGGGTTATACCATCCCTACTAGTAACTGTTTCCTATTGCTTGTCCTTGTTCTTTGTTTCTTTCTGTTTTTATATTTTTTGTCTTCTACTTTTTTTCTGCTTTCTGTAGTTTCAATTGAGCACTTAATATGATTCTATTTTTCTCTCCTCTCTTAGCCTATCAATTATACTTAGGTTTGTACGTTGTTGTTATTCTTTTTGTGTTTTTCCCATAGCTTGTAATAGACATTTATAGCTAATCTAAATCTACTTTCAAATGATACTATATCTCTTCACAAGTAATGTGGGTAGTTTATGTCTCCCTCCCATCTCTTGTAATAATACTGTCATTCCTTTCACTTGTCCACAAGCTACAATTACCCAATATATTGTTACTATAACTATTTTTTTTTACTTTTTTTATTAGAGAAGTTGTAGGTTTATAGAAAGTCATGTAAAAAAAATACATAAAATCCAGTTTTTCAACAAAGTTCTCACATAGTATTGCTGAAAGCACAAGACACAACTATAATTCTTTATGCAAAAAAATGAAATGATAGCACATTTACACTTAAAACATATAATCCCCCCAAATTACAGGGATAAATTGATTAAATTTTGATCAACCTCACTCTCCTCATCCTTGTTGTTTCCAAACATCACTAGCACAAAACTGGAATCCAAAACATATTCAGTATTTTCTTCATTGTATTAACATGTACTGAATGTAGTTATTTAGCTTGGGATTCTGGTGGTCTTCTTCACCATTTGCTTATTTCTCTCCCCGTGTGCCTCACCTGCACTATACCTTTTTGCACTACACCTTTCATTGTGTTTGAGTGGGAAGGAAAAAAATCAAAAAATGCCATCTTCAGGAAAAACAAAAGGGCTGCGATGAAAATCGTTTCATCTACATAGACCATGTAACACATATCCTATATATCAGACATAAAATACTTCAATTCTTCACACAATTTAAAATCCTTTATAATAAGGTCACACTGCAACATTTAAAATTTTAGTTGACCTTGTCAACAGATGAGAGGAACATATGGAATAAAAATAAATAATAAGGGGAACAAATGTTAAAACAGATTTAGTTTGAAATGCTAGTGAGCAAAGAAAGGGATCAGTAAGGGGTATGGCCTGTAAAATTTTTTTCTTTCTGTTTGTTATATTCTTCTGTTGTCTTTTCATCACTTTTTCTGAATTGATGCTAATGTTCTGGGAAATGATGATGGTGATAAATATGCAACTATGTGATGATACTGTGAATTGCTGAGTGTATGTGTTGGGAATGTTTGTTTCTTGTAATTTTTTTTAATTAATAAAAAGTTAAAAAAAAATTTAGTTGCATTCTCATTTATAGGAAACACCCGGAATGTTCTACTGAAGTTATATAATTTGATTTAAAGGCATTTGGCATTACAGTTGAGTAGTTTGTCTATTTGTGATTATTCTTTTTGAGGGGTTGCATTTTTAAATCAATGCAAATCCACTTGAAAGTCATAGAATCCATCATACTATGCCATCTCCTCCTTATTAATAATGGAATTAATGATGAGAATACTAATTTTATTGAGTCCTATATACCTAGCACACTGCTAAACTGTCTGTAAGTATTATTTTATCTAATTCTTAAAAAAAAAACCATAAAGTGCATACTACTTTTATCTCCATTTCACATGTGAGGAAACTAAGGCTCAGGAGGTTAAGCTGCCAAATGTCATTAGTGTGGCTTCTACAGAGCTTTCTGAATCCAGAGCCCAAAACCCAATTTGCTTTTTCGATTTAGACAACAGTGTAGTAGCAATTTCACACAGCTGTAAAAAGGGTTAGCTTATGTGCACTATCTAGGATAAGCTACAAAACCTAAAATCTTAAACAAGGAATGTTTATTAATTCTCTCCAGCTTAAGTAAAAGCACCACCAATTTTTCAAAGCTCAAAAGCATATATATAAAACCCCTTAAAACTGTCAACTCTTTAAATGCTTGCATTCCCTTTACAGACATTCCTACTATGCAGCGTGGTCCCCTGCAGTCACAGGCTCTCAGTACCTTTTGAGTACACCCTTCCATTGATGGGTAGCATTCTTTGTGAAGATGTCCTTACCTCTGTAATAGGCGGCGGCGACTGCAGCTCGGCTAGAGGCAACGCGGGAAGGGAGAAGGCCAACTCCGCGGACCTGGAACACCCACAAAAACTGGATCAACTGCACAGGTCCCCAAGGCCAAAGATTCAAGCCCGGCCCCTTCCGACGCCAACACCTTACCATTTGCTACTGTGCAGTAGGCCCCGCTCCCGGGTAAGGCCAGCGATAAGTAGCAGCTGCTTTTTAATTTCCCGCAAATCTGAGAAATCGCCGCTCGCTGCCAGCACTGGCACCACAGCAGTGGTCACAGGGATTGGGACTACAGAGGAAATCGCGGCCATTTTCCGGGCTCGGTCCCCTTCAGCCAATCACCGGCGATGATAGTAGCAGGCCGACTGCACACAAAAAGTCTGCCTGTTATTGGACAGCTCGTGCAGCGAGACAACCAATCAGAGGTCGGGCTTCCCGTAAAGCTGCCTGCGAGGCCGGCAAAAAAAAAAAAAGATAAAATTACATCTCCGATTGGTCAAAAGCTACTGAGGCGGGAAAGTTAGAACTAGAAAGCGGAAGGGAAAAAAAAAGCCACAAACTCTGGGCAAGGCAGAAAGGGATGTGAGAGTAGGAAAGAAGGTCTGGGAGCTGGAATAGGGCAGAAAGGATAGAAAAGGGAGAATGCCCTGAATTTTAGGGGTGAGGGGTGAAAATAGGTATGGTTTGTGAGCAGACTCTGTGCCAGGGATGACAAAGGGATGTATGTAGTATAGGAAGGATTTACGGTGTCCGCGGTTTTTCCTTGAAGTAGGGGTATGTAGCCGTACACCTCTTTAACCACCCTCTTCGCGCGCTAGGGGGTGGAGGTAGGTAACTAACAGTTATTGAGGGTTTGACATGTGACAGGTTCTGCGCTTCTGCGAGTCCAATCTCGTTTACCTCTTCAAGCAGCGCTACGGCAGTCACTCTTCGTACCGTCCCGATTTTACAGATAAGCAAACGTAAGCTTAGAGAGGTTCTATCACCCTTCCCAAAACAGTCTGAATTAGAACCCAGTTCAGACTCCAAAGCCCAGTGTTCTTAAACATTACATGAGCATATTCAATCTTTGTTGTCTAACGCGAGAGCCATTTCATAGTAATATATAATCTTACCAACTCCTTTGGGAATTAAAAAATTAATCCCTCTGGGTGTTTTATGATATGGAAGTGATTTTAGATGAGGCATTTGTTTTAGATTAATACATTATTAAAGATTATAATATAGGGCTGGGCCACAGTGGCTTAATGGCAGAGTTCTCACCTGCCATGCCAGAGACCCGGGTTCAATTCCTGGTGCCTGCCCATGAAAAGAAAAAAAAAGATTATATTATAAAGTCAATTTTATTACAATAGAATATAAATAATATAGAACCTATGAAGGCAAAATTCTACTTTGTTCTTGTTTCACAAGTAATGCACACTTTATGTTTGTTCTAAATGTATTATTTAAGAACAAAGTGTAATTTCTTAGCAAATGTCAAAATGACCCATGTATATGTATATATATAAACTGAATAAATACTGACAAACAGAATAAAATATAATTGTTTATGACATCATGGATACTCAAGTAATGCTGTTATAACTTGTTTCTTGCATTTTGCCCTTTTAAAACACCAATTTGTTTATTTCTATTCTATATAATACTAAAATTTTAATGTATTTTTTAAATAATAAGAAAAGATGATTTCAAGATGCTTTTGGCAAGCACTTCTCTACAAACAACACATTTTAACTCCAAACCAAAGGAAATCACTGGTGTCTTTTTTCTACACATTTGAGTACATAACTTCCATACTGTCTTGTGCTTGCTTTTCTCACCTGGCAATTCATTATCAGTTAATAAATGTTCCCCTGTTAATAAATATTCTACATCCTGATGTTTAATGGTCATGATAATCCATTGTATGGGTGTGCCACAAGTTTACATAACCAGTCCCTTGTTTTGGACTAGTAATTTATAACCATAATTATTTTATAACCAGAATTTTTTAATTGTATAATACTCAGTTGACTAGAAATATCATCTTTTATATTGTTATATATTTATATAACTTCTAATTTCTTACTGTTTTATATTGTGATATAATGAGCAACTTTGCAGGAAAGGTTTTTTTTCCCTTTAATATTTAAGATTATTGCCTCAGGTTGGTTTTCTCAAAATAAATTTTTTTTTTAATTCTGAAGTGTCAATTTCAGTGAAAGATTTGGAGTAAAAAGTAGTTATATATGAAGCTAAACATACTGTACAGTAGAATACAAAATTCAAATGATTTTAAAAAACAACATTTTTACTTAGATATAACATTCACCCTTTTAAAGTGTACAATTCAAAAGTTTTTTAGTATATTCACACAGTTGTGCAGCCCTTACCACCATCTAATTCCAGAACATTTTCATCATGCCAAAAAGAAACACCATACTCATTGCCAGTCACTGCCCATTCTCCCCTCCCCTCAGCCCCTGCCAAAATTTCCTTTTTATAACATTGCCTTTTGAAGCTCAGAGATATTTTAATGTGCTAAATAAGATTTTTTTATTAGATAAATGCAACTTGCAGATATGGTGACGAGCACCTGTATTAGTTACAGTTCTCTAGAGAAACAGAATCAACAGGAAACACTCACAAATATAAAATTTATAAAAGTGTCTCACGTTCTCTCTGGTTAAGATGGCGCGAGGTGAGGCCAGTGTTACTTTGGGGCAGCCGCACCTTTCTCGCCAGGATCTCGCCACTTTGGATGTTAACAAGTTGACTCCACTTTCTCACAAGGTTATCAGCAGACAAGCCACAATTAATATAAGTACAATTGGTCATGTAGCTCATGGGAAATCCACAGTTGTGAAAGCCATTTCTGGAGTTCACACTGTCAGGTTCAAAAATGAATTAGAAAGAAATATTACGATTAAGCTTAGGTATGCTAATGCTAAGATTTATAAACTTGATGATCAAGTTGTCCTCGGCCAGAATGTTTTAAATCCTGTGGAAGTAGTACACCTGATGAGTTTCCTACAGATATTCCAGGGACTAAAGGGAACTCCAAATTAGTCAGACATGTTTCCTTTGTTGACTGTCCTGGCCACGATATTTTGATGGCTACTATGCTGAATGGCGCAGCAGTGATGGATGCAGCTCTTCTGTTGATAGCTGGTAATGAATCTTGTCCTCAACCTCAAACTTCTGAACACCTGGCTGCTATAGAAATCATGAAACTGAAGCATATTTTGATTTTACAAAATAAAATTGATCTGGTAAAAGAAAGTCAGGCTAAAGAACAATACGAACAGATCCTTGCATTTGTACAAGGTACAGTAGCAGAAGGAGCTCCTATTATTCCTATTTCTGCTCAGCTGAAATACAATATTGAAGTTGTCTGTGAGTACATAGTAAAGAAAATTCCAGTACCCCCAAGAGATTTTAGTTCAGAACCCCGACTTATTGTTATTAGGTCCTTTGATGTCAACAAACCTGGCTGTGAGGTTGATGACCTTAAGGGGGGTGTAGCTGGTGGTAGTATTCTGAAAGGAGTATTAAAGGTGGGCCAGGAGATAGAAGTCAGACCTGGTATTGTTTCCAAAGATAGTGAAGGAAAACTCATGTGTAAACCAATCTTTTCCAAAATTGTATCACTTTTTGCAGAACATAATGATCTTCAGTATGCTGCTCCAGGGGGTCTTATTGGAGTTGGAACAAAAATTGACCCCACTTTGTGTCGGGCTGACAGAAGGGTGGGACAGGTGCTTGGTGCAGTTGGAGCTCTACCTGAGATCTTCACAGAACTGGAAATTTCCTATTTCCTCCTTAGACGGCTTCTGGGTGTCCGCACTGAAGGTGATAAGAAAGCAGCAAAGGTGCAAAAGCTGTCTATGAAGTGCTCATGGTGAACATAGGATCCCTGTCGACAGGTGGAAGAGTTAGTGCAGTCAAGGCTGATCTGGGCAAGATTGTTTTGACTAATCCTGTGTGCACAGAAGTAGGAGAAAAAGTAGCCCTTAGCCGAAGAGTTGAGAAACACTGGCGTTTAATTGGTTAGGGCTAGATAAGAAGAGGTGTGATAATCAAGCCAACAGTAGATGATGACTGAAGAATTCCAGTTAAATACATTTGGATCAAGTTGGAATTTCTCTTAACAACATAGGAGTATATTTTCAAAACAATACTGGGGATTTCACAGCTCATTATCTCAGTAGTAGCTGTAAGGTTATTCTCGTTATTAGGTTATGAAAATTTAACCACTAATACTCAAATGGTATCTACAATAAATGTAAAAATTGGTATGATATTGGATTTAATCTACATTTTAATAGAAGTGAATCATTCCCAAATAATGTCTAATTTATACATCAGTGCAGGTTTGAAATGAAACTGTTTGCTATAATCAGCTTTTGCTGTAGCATGCCTACTGCTGAACCTGTTTAAAATAAAGTTTTTCTTCCTAAAAAAAAAAAAAGTGTCTCACGTGACCGCAGGAACAGAGTCCAAAATCCGCAGGGCAGGCTGTGAAGCCAACGATGAAGGGTCTGGACGAACTCCACAGGAGAGGCTCACCAGCCAAAGCAGGAAGAGAGCCTGTCTCTTCTGAATCCTCCTTAAAGGGTTTTCAGTGATTAGATTAGGCATCACTCATTGCAGAAGACACTCCCCTTTGGCTGATTACAAATGGAATCAGCTGTGGATGCAGCCAACATGATCATGATTTAATTCTATGAAATATCCTCATAGCAACAGACAGGCCAGCACTTGCCCAACCAGACAAACAGGTACCACTGCTTGGCCAAGTAGACACATGAACCTGACCATGACAGCACCTTAAAGTAAATCTGCAGGATTATCATTTGTATACTCCTCATGAAATAGTATTTCAACATCAGGTTTCCTTATACTTTTTGCTTGCAGTTTTTAGCCAACATCACACCATGAATAAATTCTTATATAGATAGATATGAGTGTATATATATATGTGTGTGTGTGTGTATGGATATGTATACATATATATTATAATCAGAATAAAAGTGATTAAAAACTCTATACCAGTCAAAACTACCATGGAGGCTTCCAGTGCTCAGTTGACTGATAAATTGACTCATGCCTGTTTGAATCAGGAACTACCTCACCAGTTCATTCTTTCATTCACCCAAGACTCAAACGCTTACATTGTTCGGGAGGAAAATATTATTTAAATATTTTTAATTAAATTAAATAAGATAATTATTTAAATAAATTATCTTAGCTATTAAAAGTTTTTAAAATTGAGGTCGTCCTCACTATCTTCAATGGTGTAAATCCCCCAACTCCATTGCCCTCCCCTCCCAAAATCACCGGTCCCAGCCCAATTCAAAGGTGTTTCATTTCTAAGTTGAGATCAGGTATCTTTTTATCTTTCTTCTCTTCTCTGCAGAGGTAGTGTGCTGGTTTGAAAGGAAGTATGCCCCCTAGAAAAGCCATGTTTTAATCAAAACATCATTTCATAAAGGTAGAATAATATCTATTCAATACTGTATGTTTGAAACTGTAATCAGATCATTCCCCTGGATGATGTGATTTAGTCAAGAATGGTTGTTAAACTGGATTAGAGGACAACATGTCTCCACCCATTTGGGTGGGTCTTGATTGGTTTACTAGAGTCCTATAAAAAAAAGGAAATATTTTGGAGAATGAGAGATTCAGAGAGAGCAACACTACGAAGCAGAGTCCACCAACCAGCGACCTTTGGAGATGAAGAAAGAAAATGCCTCCCGGGGAGCTTTATGAAACCGGAAGCCAGGAGAGAAAGCTAGCAGATGATGCCGTATTCGCCATGTGCCCTTCCAGCCAAGAGAGAAGCCCTGACTGTGTTCGCCATGTGCCTTCTCACTTGAGAGAGAAACCCTGAACTTCATCGGCCTTCTTGAACCAAGATAATCTTTCCCTGGATGCCTTTGATTGGATATTTCTATAGACTTGTTTTAATTGGACATTTTCTCGGCCTTAGAACTGTAAACTAGCAACTTATTAAATTCCCCTTGTTAAAAGCCATCCCGTTTCTGGTATATTGCATTCCGGCAGCTAGCAAACTAGAACAGGTAGAATGATAGTATTAAAAACAGCATACCACCCAGGAGGGTACTTCTAGCCACCTAGAGGGTACTTGACAAATACTTACTGGACTGAATCCACAGTTCAGGAGAAACTGCCACATGCACATAGCTGCCTTTAATGCCCCTGTTAAAAAGAATATCTGTTCTATCAAGAAGAAAGAGGAAGAAAAGGAGTAAGAGAGGGGAAGGAATTAATGTTTATTATGCATCCACTGTTTACCAGGAACTTTATATGTATCATTTCTTATTTTCACAACAGTCCTCCATGGTCAATTACTGACCATTCATATCATCACCCCCATTTTTTATAGATGAAAAAATTAAGTGATTTGCATAAAGCCATCTTGCCGGTATATGGTAGAACTATCATTTGAACCCACGCCCCTTTGATTCCAAAGTTCATGCCTATTTCCATTTTATCACAGAGTCCTTCTGTAGGAGAAGAAATAATTTTTTTAAATAATACTGTATAAATATGCCTGGGTCTGTGATAAGGTTTTACATAGGTTGTCTCATTTAACTCTTACACGAACATCATCTCATTTAATCTCATGACAAGCTAGGGAGGTAGGTATTATTCCTGTTTTACAAACAAGGTAACTGAAACCTAAAAGGATTAATAATATTGCCCCAGGATTCATAGCTACAAAATGGCAGGGTACAGAGAGAAAAAAATAAAAAAGGAAAGAATTCTTCAAATGGAAAAAAGAAAGCACAAAGGGATGAAAGGAAGGCAAAAAGCAAAAAAAAAAAAAGGTCAGAGGAAAGAAATAGAGCTGACACAATATAGCTGTAGCGGAAGACTTCTAAAGAACTAGAAATGTTCTACTTCTTGATCAGAAAAGTGGGTTATGGGTATTTCTTTTAATATTACTCTTTATACTGTGTTTGTAACCTGTATATTGTGTATAATACAAATACAACATATAGTTCACAATTGAAAAAAAACACACACAACAAGTAGAAAGAAAGAAGCTAAATATCACTCCAGGTCCCAACCTCAAGGCTGTCATGCATAACCGCTTCAATAACAACTTTATCCAGCCACGCACTCCTCCAACCAATATTCTCCAGCCGCCCTTGGAGTGTGGGGCGGGGTCAAGGCTGACACACCTGAGGTCTTTCCTGAAAAAGACTCCATTGTCTTTTGCGGCTGTGATCCCAGCTCTAGCCCACAGATGGAGATATTCCCTCCCTCCCCACTCCTCAAACTGGTTAAGCAGACAAGCTGTTGCTCAAAAGCTGTGTAGGACTGGACAACAGAGGCCAAAGTAGGCCAGGGACTGACTACCACCAGGATAAACTTATCACTTCTAAACCCAATGAGACTGAAGGAACAGTCAGTTCCCCATCAGTGTTTCTCATTTCTCAGTCTCAGCTCAAATGACATTTGGGAACTGATAATTCTTTGTTGTGGGGACCTCTACCCACTAGATGTCAGTAGCACCCCCTACCCCCACAGCTGTGATAATCAAAAATCTCTGCAGACATTGCCAAATGTCCCCAGATGCCTTCAATTGAGAACCTCTTTTTCCTAGCACTAACAGTGCTTGAGGCAGTGGCTTGTATAGAGTAGACTCCTTGTGATCTTGGGGAGATGTACCCTGAAAGCCACCTTCCCTGAAAACCCAGTTTTCAATGCTTGGTGATAGAGGCTAAGCCCTTAAAACAAAGACACTAGCAGCCCTCACCTAGAGGACAAGAAGGAAAAGCCAAGAAGATCACAAAGGAAAGGAGAGGGAGTGAATATGGTATTGGAACTCTTGTATTTAGGACTGAACTGTGAGTTAGGGTTTCTTTTTATCCCCACTTTCAAAATTAAGAAACTGAGACTCAGAGAGGTTGGGCAACTTGCCTAAGGTCAAACAGCTAAGAAGTGATGCGGTCATAATTTAAACCCAGCACTATCGCCAAAGCCTTATGCCATGACTTTGGGTCTCCCGGAATTTATCTTTCATTTATGTATTTATTTATCCATCTAGCCATCCATCCATTCATTGAAGAAATAGTTTGTCCCTACTATGCATCAAACCCTGGAAATGCAGTGATGAACAAGACCGTCAATTCCTATATTCATGAATTTGTTGTCTAGAGGAGAAGGAAGACAATCAATCACATAAGGAATTATTTAATAGCAGTTATGATAAATGGAGTAAAGGAAAAGCTTTAAGAGCGACAGGGGGTCTAGGCTAGGCTATGGCCACACAAATCGTCCCATCCCCAAATTTGTGTGTCCCTTTGCATTGTGACTTTCCCACTCCTCCCATCAAGGGGTGAACCTATTCCTCTGCCCTTGAATCTGCACTAGCCCTGTGACTTGCTTTAACCAATAAAATGCAGAGAGAGAGAGAGAGTGACATTATGTAACTTCCCAGCCTTGACCTCACAAGGGCTTGCAGTTTCCACCCCTGTCCTCTTGAAGCCCTGAAGCCACCATGTGAGGAAGCCAGGGTTAGCCTCCTTGAGGATGAGAGACCATGTGGAGTCAGAGGCCTAGCTGTCCCAGACCCTCCAGCTGTCCCAGTTCTTCCTGCTCTCCTGGTTGAGGCTGCAGACATGTGAGGCTATTGAGGACCAGCTATGCTCCAGCCAACCCCACAACTCACAGAGGAGATCCCAGGCAAGTCTGAGCCCAGCCAAAATTGGAGAATCATGAGTAAATATACGGTTGAAGGTGGTTTGTTAAATAGAGGTAGATAACCAATGCAAAGCCCTAATCTAGACCAGGTAGGGGAGGTATTTTATTTTGTCAGGCTGCAAAGATAAATACCACACAGTGAGTTGGCTAAACAACAGGAGTTTACTGTTTCACAGTTTTGGAGGCTAGAAGGCTTGCTTCCTCTCAGCATTGGTAGCATTCAGGTGCTGGCTTGCTGTAATCCTTGGGGTTCCTTGACTTGAAGTCCTGCCTCACCTCACATGGCAATGTTCCCTCCTTTCTCTTTCGGGTTTCACTGAGCTTTCTCTCACTATGTCTGAATTTCTTCTGCTTATAAAGGACTCCAGAAATCCAGATTAAGACCCAAATTCATTCAGTTGGACCATACTTTAACTTAAAGGAGTATCTTCAGCGGACCCTATTTACAATGGGTTTACACCTCCAGGAATGTGGATTAAGATTAAAACCATGTGGATTCTCTAGTGAGTCTAGAAGTAATATTACCATATTGAAGATGAACAAGATTGAAAGGGGTGGTATAGACCTATGTGTCCCACTGATTCACACTAGAAATATGAATTAGTTCTAGTAAGAATTACTTTAAAGATATGATTCTTGTATAAAGAGTGTTTAAGTCCAGGGTACAGGGGGAAAACTGCTATTGCATGCTATGAGCCATGTACAAAAGGAAACCATCAGCACTACCACAGCAACAGCAGAGGTAAATAATGGGGTGAGGGACAAGAGTTAAGAGGCTGTTTAGATTTCCTATTTGGCAAGGGTGTGTTTATTGGTTTTCTTTCTCTTGGGAACCATGATATTATCCAAAATTGAGAGTGTTGATGGACTGTGGACTTTGGACCCTCTGCATGATGCCCGATGAATGCAGATGGCTGAAGGATGCACTGACGGAGAAGCAGATTGGCAAATGATAGTGTGTACTTATGAACGAAGGTTGTGCTGCTGCGAAAAGGAACAAAGTCGTGAGGCATGAATCGATGTGAATGAACATGTGGGACATTTGGTGAGAAAAAATAAGCCAGAAACAAAAGAACAAGAATGGTATGGTCACCTTTAGAAAGCAGGGCCCTAGATTGTAAGCTTTTAGAGCAGACACAGTAAGTCTGGAGTGCTGATTATTGTTTCTGGGTTTTGAGAGGCTGTTTTATATATTTAACCTATATTTAGAGATAAGAAGAAAGCCGAACAGGTTGGGGTTAAACTAATTCAGAACATAGGGGTAAGGAAGACAGAGTCTACATTCTAGAATCACACATACTCTTTGAGACCAATGGAAGAAAGTTTTATTTGGTCTGGAACTGAAATTTTCTGTAGCGCATAATCTAATTCAATGTATCTGTATAGCTCATTTGAACAACGAAATACAGGGAGCACAGAATAAGAAAGAGGTCCTTTAATCCTGTATAGATTATTGTAATGCCTGGAAACATCCTAGATATTAAGCAGGTAATAAGGTACTGGCAAAGTCCCCTGAGGGAGGGGAGAAAGAATATGGAACTATTAAACCTTACCATCAGGGAATCCCCTGATACTGTGTCAAGCTTAGGGACACCCAAATCAATAGGCCAAGCCCTTGATCTTGAGACTTACTCTTGTGAAGCTTATGTAGGTAGCAGAGAAGCTTAGATTACCTATAGGCATGCCTAAGAGTTACTTCTGGAGGACCTCTGTTGTTGCTCAGATGTGGCCTCAGTTTCTCTAAGCTCAACTCTGCAAGTGAAATTATCCCACTCCTTCCCCATTACCACCACGTGGAACATGACATCCAGGGGTGAAAGTCTCCCTGGCGACATGGGAGATGACTCCCAGGGATGAAAGTCTCCCTAGCGACATGGGAGATGACCCCCAGGGATGAATCCAGACCTGGCACCATGGGATCAACAATTCTATCCTGACAAAAAGGGAAGAAAGAAGTGTAATTAATAAAGTATCAGTGGCAGAGAGAGTTCAAATAGAGTCAAGAGGCTACTCTGGAGGTTGTTCTTATGCAAGCTTCAGGTAGACTTTGTTACCTGTCATAATCTACCAACCCCCAACCAGGACCATTCCAGCCAATCCTAAAGAACATCTAGGGCAATAAAAGATTCCACAAGAGTTCCATGCACTAAAGTAACTTTCCAGAAACCTACAACCTCCAGATGGGTCCCTTCCAGATAAGTCCTGAAACCTAGCCCAGCCTCTCCAGAACATCAGATAGTTCCATCTTCCTACCCCATATTAGTAACAGACCCTTCCAACATAAAAAGGTTAGAATGGCCACAGCTCAAACACCCCTAAAGAGAAGGATGAAAAGATCAAAGGTGATGGTGGAGTTATATAGAGAAGAAAGGATTTAACAAATGAATATGAATGCTGAATCATTAAATTGATATCTCTTTTAGTCTCCAGTATTTTAGAGCAGGTAGAAATAAAAAACCTAAAATTGTGAAGTTGTAACCCATGTCAAAGTCTGAAATATGTTCTACAACTAATTGTGGTGCTGTGCCTTGAAATGTATAGCTTTTTTGTATATATGTTATTGTTCACAAAAAAAGAAGGAAAAAAAAGTCAATTGTGATGATAAAAAAATATTTATCCCTCTAGCCTCCTATATTCTGGAGCAGCTAGAAGGAAAAATATGAGAGGATCATATGGTAGCCCATGACAAACTCAGATCTGCCCAATAACCACTTGTTGAAGAGTGCTTTGAAAACTATTGCTTTTTTTATTTCTTTGTTTTGTATATGTGTTATACTATACAATAAAAAAAGTTAGAAAAAAAAACAGCTAATAACACGGCCCATGCACTTCCCAAAAACAAACAAACAAATAAAAATTCAACAAATGGTGCCACAATAAGGGGATACTCATATGGAAAAAGAATGAAATGTGACCCCCGTGTGCTGGTTTGAAATGATGTATGTACCCTAGAAAAGCCATGTTTTAATCCTAATTCTATTTTGTAAAGGCAGCCGTTTTTTCTCATCCTTATTCAGTCCTGTATGTTTGAAACTGTAATTAGATCATCTCCATGGAGATGTGACTCAGTCAAGAATGGTTGTTAAACTGGATTAGGTAGAGACGTGTCTCCACCCATTTGGGTGGGTCTTGATTAGTTTATTGGAATCCTATAAAAGCGGAAACATTTTGGAGAAAGCGAGAGATTCAGAGAGAGCAGAGAACGCTGAAGCACCATGATGCAGAGTCCACTAGCCAGCAGCCTTTGGAGATGAAGAAGGAAAATGCCTCCCAGGGAGCTTCATGAAGCAGGAAGCCAGGAGAGGAAGCTAGCAGATGACACCGTGTTTGCCATGTTCCCTTTCAGCTGAGAGAGAAGCCCTGACCGTTTTCACCATGTGCCTTCTCACTTGAGAAAGAAACCCTGAACTTCATCCGCCTTCTTGAACCAAGGTATCTTTCCCTGGATGCCTTTGATTGGACATTTCTATAGACTTGTTTTTATTGGAACATTTTCTCAGCCTGAGAACTGTAAGCTAGCAACTTCTTAAATTTCCCTTTTAAAAGCCGTTTCCTTTCTGGTATATTGCATTCTGGCAGCTAGCAAACTAGAACATCCTGCTATACAGCATACAAAAAAAAAAAAAAGCTAATAACAGCAGTTACTTGTAAGGGTAGTAGTGAGATTTTCAGTGTATAACATTTCAAATTGTTTTTATTTTTGAACTGTGTGACTGTATTACCTTTAAAAATAAAATTCCTTTAAGTTAAAAAAAAAAGATTAAAACCATGTCTCAATTAGGGTACATAATTCAGTCTAGGCCTCCTTGATGAAATCAGGTTCAAGTTGAGACCTGGAGGAAAGTGGGAGTCAGGACGTACAGGCAGCAGAGACAGCGGTTGGAGGACCCTGAGGTAGAAAAGCGCCGTGTATTTCTGAAAACCTGAGCAGAGAGTGGGCCACAGCAAGCAGCCCCACAGGGTCTGGAGACACAGGTGGGTCCAACACTGCAGGCAATGGAGTGCCTTACTGCCATCTTTAGGTTTTATTCCATTCTGGAAATACCCATGGACCATGTCATGTTTGTCAACTTCATCTGCTATGTATGTTGAAAGATGAAAAGTTGAAAATCCTGAATCAATTTTAGCCCGCCCCCAGAAGCATGGGAAAGTTTGAGTCACACTCTTTCGGGTTGAATGATATGAAGACAAGGCAGCCTGAGCACAGAGAGAAAATGTATTTTTAATAGCTGTGATGATCATCAACGCTCTTATAGCCCCATCTTCACTGATCAAAGCTCATACTTAAATGGAGATTTACTTGAAAAGTCCTTTCTTTGCATAATGGAAAGACAGGCTTGTCCAACTCCATCTCCCCAAGGTACTAGCCCCAGGATATAATGGGAGACCTCACTGACAGCCCTGCTTGTGGGGCTTCCAGCCTGTGTGGTCCAGTCTAAGTACCACTTCCCCCTCCCCAGTGTCCTTCATCCCTATTACTCAATAAAATTCCCCTGAGGCTGCCCCACTGGCAAGGTCACTGCTGAGACCCCTTAGAAAGAGGGAGAATTGATCAGGCTGACATCAGTGTTTTGCTCACCGCCTTCATCTTGGAAAGATATACCCTGGGCTGGGGCGAAAAGCTGAGGCTGATTGCAGCAAGCTTCCCATCAGGCAGGCCAGGACAGCCACCTTCCAGGACTCGAGATTGAGCCTATATTGGAACAACCTGGTTGCTGACCATTTAGGCCTCCCCAGACGTCTCATAACTCATACCTGCCTACTCCAAAGCCTGCCTAGATGATAGAGGCTACTGAAATACCCTTTTCTCCCTCTGTCCTCCCGGCTTATTCTCCAAGTTGTGGCTGATCCTGGCTGACCCAAGTCTCACAAATGCATTTCCACAGCAGTGACATGCTGGAGGTGGCTTTGTGACCCTCCCTGAGGAGCAAGTCAAAGGCATCTGCCTTAGTCCAGGCTCTTTCCGCTAGGGGACCCACAGATATATGCAGACACCCCACCCTTCCACGCTGCAAACACATACACAAGTATAAACACAGGGCCTCAACAAGGGATAAGGGTATCTACTCCCCTGCCTCTAATCTGGGGAAGCAGAAAAGAATGCTAAACCCACACCCATTCATACTACCCTAAAAAGAAGAACAATCATAAGAGTTCCTATTAACCAAGTACTTTTTGGGGTGTGTGTGTGTGTGTGTGTGCACAAGCGTGTGGGAGGGGAGAATTATTTCCTCCTTTCTTACATGAGGAAACCGAGGCTCTGAGAAATTAACCACAACGGCAAAAAAGCCAGTGGGTAGCCAAGTTAGGACCTAAACCCAGATTTATCTCTAAAATCCATTTCCATTTAAATTAAATATGCGTAGTAAATAGTAATGTTCCCAGCTGACAGAGGAAGAAACAGAGGCTCCGAGAAACTTAATAACTCACCCACAATCACTCATACAGTAATTCCTGTTTGCTGATTCCCAAACCACCGCCCGCTGCCCTCACAGAGTCTAGCACTCACTGCCTCTGATCAGAGATGCCACAGGATGTCCTGACCTCTCTAATTGCCCCGGCATGCCTCCCGCATGCCTAATTGCTCACCATGCGCCTGGCAGTGGCCTCCATGCTTTGTCAGCGCTCCTAATTGCAATTGCAACTAATCCCGAGTGGCTGCCAGAGCCTCTCCTCAGGTCCCGCCTCTGAGGTCTCTTGGGCCCAAAATAAAGTGTGATGTCCTCAGATTGGGCCAAAGGCAATAACCGGGCGCTGCTGGCATCCAGCCTGGGGTAGCAGCTAGAAAGGCTCAGAGCAAGTCTGATTTAATCCCATAATAGAATGTGATACAGATAAGCTCTATCAGTCCTTCCTGGGCTGTGGAACAAAACGTCCACCCAAAAGTCATGGAAGGCCACTTTCCAACCATCATGGAGCTGCCCAGAGGTCCCAGAAAGCCAGGCCCAGAGGTAGGGGACTGTCAAGGGGCACTGGAAAGTACTGACACAAGTTTTTAGAACAGAGAGAACAGGAGGGAGGGGAGGATGCTGAGGAATCCACAGGTTCAAACCCTAATAACATTTAAATAATAATAACAACAGCTATTATTTATTAGGCACTGTGCTAAGCATTAATATCTTATCTCACTAAATCCTCACAAAATGCCTGTACAGTAGATATCAGTTCCATCCCTATTACAAAAGAGGAAATCATACTCAGGCAGAGAAGTTACCTGCCCAAATTCATACCATTGCTAAATGGGAGAGCTCAGATTTACACCCAACTCTGCCTGACTCCAACACCCTCCGGCCTCGCCATGTTGCCAATGCCAGTACACAACCAACCCTCGCTCGCTCACACACCGTGTCACCCCCTGGACCTTTGTTTGCCAGGCCCCCACACGCTTCCCCTCTTCCTGGATGAATTCCAGGAAGCTTTCTGTAACCACAAGCTGCAGCCTCTGCATCACCCCAAAAGGGAGGAAATCAAGGAGAAAGCGAGGTGACCTGACCAATCAGGAGTGGGGTACCACCACCACCACCACCACCACCACCCCCCGCCCCACCCCCCAGGGGGAGCCACACCAAAGGCAAAGTGCAGCCTGGCCTCCTGCCAACTGCTTTCTCTGTCCCCGCACTCCCTCTCCAAGCCCCAACCTCCCCACCCTCACTTCTTTTTTTTTTTTCCTAGATCAACTTTACTTTCCAGGCCCCTATCCCACTGGTCTTGTTCATTCAAGAACAGAGTTAGCAATAGACTGGAAATTCAGTTCTCTTGCCAGAGAGGAGCATGTACAATGAAATATTAATAGCAATCATAGCTAACATTTTTTGAGCACTTGCTATGCGCCAGCCACCGTCCTTTCAGCTTGAGCTTTAAATTGCAGGCAGAACAAGCAGTTTTTATGTTAATTACCAAAGCCTGTCAAAACATGAGGATGGATCTAATAATCCACAAGCTTTCTCTGTGTGCAGGTCTCAGGACCCTCTCAGGAGGTGGAAGAGTGTATTAACAAAGGGGCTTTCAGCTCAGACTCAGGTAGGAGTTCAGTGCCAACACTGATGAGCTGCTGGTGTGTGGACAAACGAGCTTTCTGAGTCTCAGTTTTTTCATCTGTAAAATTGAAATAATACTGAGATTCAGCATCAAGGAATTGAGAAAAACTCTAGAATGAGCTGAGACCCAACATCAAGGGATTGAGAAAATCTTCTCGACCAAAAGGGGGAAGAGTGAAATGAGACAAAATAAAATGTCAGTGGCTGAGAGATTCCAAACAGAGTCAAGAGGTTATCCTGGAGGTTATTCTTACGCATTAAGTAGATATCACCTTGTTAACCAAGATGTAATGGAGAGGCTGGAGGGAACTGCCTGAAAATGTAGAGCTGTGCTCCAGTAGCCATGTTTCTTGAAGATGATTGTATAATGATATAGCTTTCACAATGTGACTGTGTGATTGTGAAAACCTTGTGTCTGATGCTCCTTTTATCTACCTTGTCAACAGATGAGTAGAACATATGGAATAAAAATAAATAATAGGGGGAATAAATGTTAAAATAAATTTAGTTTGAAATGCTAGTAATCAATGAAAGGGAGGGGTAAGGGGTATGGTATGTATAATTTTTTTTTCTGTTTTCGTTTTATTTTTCCGTTGTCTTTTTATTTGTTTTTCTGAATTGATGCAAATGTTCTAAGAAATGATCATGATGATGAATATGCAACTGTGATGATATTGTGAATTACTGATTATGTATATAGAACTGAATGAGCATATGTTGAGAATGCTTCTGTTTCTTTCTTGTATTTTTAAAAAATTTTTAAAATTAATAAAAAAATACTGAAGCAATGGGAAAAAAAATTGGAATAATAGCAGATCTTAGCTCCTAGGATTGTTGAGGGGATTAAAGAAATGAAAAGTGCTTAGTACAGTCCCTGATTCAGAGTAACCACTTAATGTACAGTAATTATTATTACTCATTAAATAAAGCTAAGGCAAAGTAGCTAATTGCTCCAAACTTAATTTTTTTCTTAAGCTCTTCAGACCTAAGCAGGACTTTAAGAAACAAAAAATATACAGTTGTAGTTGATTCGATTTAAAACTATTGTGATCATGGGGCTAATCCATCAAGGGCTTTCCACGCCATGCTATCTGTTGCTTGGAAGCACACTTAGTAGTAGGAGTAGGAATCACATTTATAATAGGAAGCACACTTATAACAGATAGCTCAAGGAGGTTTTATATATATATATATAATCTGGGCTTGGGCTTGAACTATTACTGAGAGAGCCAGAGGGGCAGCATTTTAGAGTATGTTTGTTTCAGGACATCGTGACTAGGCTCATGACTTCAAACTCATGAGAATTTAAGAATTTGTGGGTTTCTTCCTGGGGCCAGGGGGAGCATCTAGTTCCATGGGCCTCTCCTCACCACCCATCTCATCTCATCCCGTTTTCAATACTTCTACCCCAGGATTAGAGTCTTCTTAAGACATGAGCATCACCGTTTCACTTTCCAAATCTTTCAAAGTGCTTCTCAGTCCTGTGATGACATTACTGAGGGCTCAATGTTTATTGAAACAATTATTTATCGGGCATTTCCAAGTAAAACCATAGTGGCCAAGATGCAGTCCTAACTCTCACAAAGCTACTAAGGGTACCAGAGGGTTTACTTTAATTATAATTTATTTTTACAGCATTTTCCTGTCTTTGGCAATTGTAGTAAAGAACAGTTTTCTACTGCTGAACAAGCTTAATATCATAACCTCAAATACATTTGCAAGATCTACAAACTTCCTCAAATGGCAATTACATCAGTGATTCACAAAAGCCCACAGCAGCATGTGCGGTAGTAAGCGCAGGCTCAGGTGAAGTGCCTCCCCCTAGGTTGCATGCTGAGTCCCAAGCTCTAGGCTATAGTGGCTGAAGACCTGACCAGTTATCTGTAGTTTCCAGCCCTTCCACACACTCTCTAATAACATGGTTCTCCCAGGTCAGTGGGGACTATTGTGGATTAAGAAACTTTTCCCCCAATCGCCCACCCCATCCCACCCCAGCAGTCTACTCCAGCAAATTTTGGCCTCTGTCGACCCTTTTCAGGTAATAGGAAATGGTACCCCCTTCCAACAAGTTTTTTTTTTTATTATTAATTAAAAAGAAATTAACTAACACAACATTTAGAAATCATTTCATTCTACATATGCAATCAGTAATTCTTAATATCATCACATAGATGTATGATCATCATTTCTTAGTACATTTGCATCGATTTAGAAAAAGAAATAGCAAGACAACAGAAAAAGAAATAAAATGACAATATAGAGAAAAAAATACAAAAAATATATATAAAAAAACAAACAAAAAACTATAGTTGAGCATAAAAGCATAGCAAGGATTTCTGGTTCAGGGAGAAAGCTACTCCCTTCATACTTGGCTTCTTTTCCATTAAGATCGAAAGTTGCAAATCAATCAGGAGAAAATTGCCCTTGAGACCACTCAGCAGACATCTTCACTCAAATCAAGCCCTGAATGCATGCATCAAACGCACCTCACACTCTTGTTCATTGCCAGTTAAGTCTTCGGGGTGGGCCAATTGATTTGGGAGCATTCGCTCAGATCTGACATTTGTTTGCACACATCTTCTGTGTATTGTAGCTGCCAGGCCAGCCAACTGATTACTACTTCTCACTCTCTGGTCTGATGGGCAAGATGAATCTACACTGTGAAAAGGAGAATGCTAGGGAAAGAAAGACAGAGCTGCTGACAGCTATAATCTAGGATTAACAAGCAGAAAAGACACCAAAGCACTAAAGATTTTCAGGTTTTAAGGCACTGAGGGAAGAAACTATTGTTGACCATGGTGTTTGGCATACAATAGTTCATTTAACCTTAAAAATGACTCTATTGGGTAGTTACTGTTATTACCTTTATTTACAAGTGTGAACAATATTTTAGCTATGCCATGTAGCATTTCTTAAGCACTATGATTATTAACAGGCTTTTTAAGTGGGACACTATCTTTAGCACTAATTTGGGTCCTGGAAATACAATGAGAAGCTTCAGGGCTCTGCCCCCACCCCCCCAAAGCTTTGAACAACCAGCAAGACCTGGAAGAAAAACTTTTCTAAAAGTTCCAGAAAACAGTTAAAACATTGCAGTAACAGAGTAAATGCCCAATCAAGAAAAAAGTCTCTTAAAGTGGTAAGATCTCCTGGCACCCTGGATGGGGTTCCAGAAGGGAGAGAGTAACCATTGTGCATGTGCTACCAGCATGGGTGTCTGGCCCAGTCTGTTCGGTGGTGACCCGAAGTCCCAGAACTGGACCTGAGTGTAGTAGACAACTCACTGAGCTCTCCTACATAATGCTGTGCAAGTAAGTCACGCTGTCTAGGACAAGAGAATGCTGGCTGCAGGATATACAGTGCAATGCCCAGGACCATAAGGAAACTGTTTCTTAGGGAAAAGGGGATATACACGGAATTCCTCGGGCCATATGTGCATGCCTAAGACAAGAGAGTCATGTGCAGAAGAAGCAAGAGGGGCCCTACACTCTGGCCTGAAGATATTCTCCAAAGTTATTCTATTGAGAAGCCTGAAGGAGAGCACTGCACAGGTCTCTGCAAAGTCTGGGAAAGGTGTTTTCTCCACTTCCTCTTCCTTCTTTTTTTTTGGTACCTCCTGGCATTCAAGGGAAGCTCTGTCATAACACTAGCTGGATACAAGCTGAAGGAACAGACACCTCAGAGTCTAAATTCCAGTGATAACACATTAAAATATCAAAATGTCCAACTTTCAACAAAAGATTACAAAAACTACAAAGAAACAGGAAATGATGGCCCAGCCAAAGCAGAAGATTACAGCATTCGAGCCCATTAAGGAAGAGGCTCAGATCTGGGACATTTTAAATAAAGACTTTTAAAAAATGGTCTACAAATGACTAAAAAAATAAGCAACAAAATAAATAAATAATGGGGGGGGTGATAGGGGTAAAAAAAATTGGGTAGATGGCAATACTAGGGGTCAATGAGAGAAAGAGACAAAAGGTATAGGATGTATGGGTTTCCTTTTTCCTTTTATTTCTTTTTCTGGAGTGGTGTAAATGTTCTGAAAATGATCATGGTGATGAATACCCAACTATGTGATGATATTGTGAGCCACTGCTTATATATGGCTCTATGGTGTGTGAAGATATCTCAATAAAAACATTAAAAAAAAAAGTTCCTAAAAATGTTCAAAGAGCTAAATGAAAACATGAACAAAAAGCCTAAAGAAAATCAGGAAAATGAACACACAGAGAATATCTTTAGGGAGATGGAAATTATAAAAAAAGAAAGCAAACAGAGCTGAAGACCACAGTAACAGAAATTTAAAATTCCCTAGAGGGGTTCAACAGCAGATTGGAGCTGGCAGAAGAATCAGTGAACATGAAGATAAGACAATTGAAATTATTCAGTCTGAGGAGTAGAAAGAATGAAGAAAAGTGAACAAATCCTGAGGAACCTGTGGGACACTATCTAATGTAGCAACATGTGCATTGTGGAATCTCAGAAAGAAAGAAAGAAAGAAAGGGGCAGAGAGAATATTCAGAGAAATAATGGTTTAACAAAAGACATGAAATACACATACAAAATGTTCAAAGGACTCCACACAGGGTAAATTCAAATAGACCCACACTGAACCATGTTATAATCAAGCTGTCAAATGCCAGAAATAAAAAGAGAATTCTGAAAGCCACAAGAGAGGAGCAATGTGTCATGTACAAGGGAACCTCCACAGATTAAGTGCTAATTTCTTACTGGAAACCATGGAAGCAAGAAGGCAGTGGAAACACATATGTTAAGTGCTAAAAGCAAAAAAAAAAAAGCCAACCAAGAATTCTGTATCCAGCTAAACTGTATTTAAAAATGAGGGAGGAATGAAGACATTCCCAGATAAACAAAAGCTGAGGGACTTTGTCACCATTAGACTGGCCCTACAAGAAATGCTAACAGAAGTGCTTAAGATTGAAAAGAAAGGACACTGAACAATTGACTAAAGCCACATGAAGAAATAAAAATTTCCAATAAAGATCATGACATGCATAAATATAGATACTAATACTGTTGCATTTTTTATTGGTAACTCCATTTTTTCCTACAGGATCTAAAGCAAACACATAAAATGTAACAATAAACCAATGATTTTGGACTCATATGGACAAATATGTAATTTGTGACAAGAACTACATAAAAGTGGGGGGATTGCTGGGTATAGTTATATAGTTTATGTATGCAGTTGAAGTTGTTAAGATGGTATCAAGGCAAACAAGAGTGTTATAGATTTAGTATGTTAAATTTAAGCCCCATAGAAACCACAAAGAAAATATAAGAGAGTATGCAAACTCATAGAGACAGAAAGTAGAGTACAGTTACCAGAGGTGGGGTAGGGATCACAGGGAGTTAATGCAAATTGAGCGTAGAATTTCTGTTCGGGGTAAAGGGAAAATTATAGTAATGTGTGGTACAGCAACATTGTGAAGGTAACTAATCCCCTTGGATGGTACTCTTGGAGTGTTGGGATGGTAAGATTTATGTTGTATATATGTTTCCACAATTTAAAAATGAAATTTTTTAGATAGGAGATAATGACAATCAAATGCAATTTATGATACTGGATGACACCTAAGGATGGAGAAGAGGCTCAAAATGACATTACGGGGACATAAGAAAAAAAATGGAGTATAGAATGTAAACTTTATACTAATGTTCAATTTCTTGAACACATTTGCACTTGTGGTGATTATATAAATTAATATCCTTGTTTGTAGGAAATCTACATGGAAGTACTGTGTGTTCAAGGAGTATGATGTGTGCAATCTGTTCTCAAATATTCAGAAAATAGAGATAGATGGAGAGATAGATATAGATGATACATAGATAGTAGAATGATACGCGAAGGTGGCAAAACATTAAAATTGTGTATTGCTGTCTCTGGGGGCATGGAGGTTTGTTGGAATTCTCTGTATGGGTTTGCACTATTTTTGCAATTTTCCTGGAAGTTTGAAATTATTTCAAATAAAAAGTTAAAAAAGAAAAGAAACGGCAGGGACCTGGGACGAGCTCTCTGGGCAGGGTGATTATCTGGTTATCACTTTTCTTTTGCTTTGTCCCACTGTCTACTTCCATAAGGAAATGTAGGAAAGCAGACCTTGTGGTCAGACAGGTCTGGACTCATACCTTGGCTTTTATAGAAAATAACCCACTCTGAATATTTCAAATAGAAGGAATTTAATAGAGAATGGGCTTACACAGGTGATGGAAGAACCAAGCCACCCAAACAAGAGGAAAGTGCAGCAACCCATAAATTAGCAAGAGCAGGGAGCCTCTCCCATCCCAAATCTGGAGGCCAAAGAGAAGAAATACAGCCTAGAAAATGCCAAGGGTGGGGTCATCCTGCCTTCTTCTGCCCTCCAATCTTGTCAACAGCTCCCATTAGCCAACTTGGCCAAAAGTCAGCTGACAAGGGCATCTGGGAAAGACAGCCTGCAGGGAGCTGGCCCCCTGGTGACACAAAGCAGCAGAAGGGAACAATGGATCTGAGAACAAACAGCCGAATGATGGGCCTGGATCTTACTAGACAAAAGGCTCCGGGGAAATTCATCTCTTTAAATTTCAGGTTCCTCCTTTAGAAAATGATGTCTAACTCACAGATTTGTTGTAAGAATTAAATGAGCAAGTATAAATAAAGCCTTAGCACATTCCCTAGTAACTAAAGTCTCAGCACAGTCCCTGGTACTATAGTATTAATTTTCCCGTGATGGGAAAACCCAGACTGACATACATTAAGCAGATTTGCCCAAGTAGAGCTGGAGGTTGAGGGACCAGTGTGATCCTGGGCAAGTCACTTCGTTTCTTTGAGCTTCTGTTTTCTCACCCTACCAACTCGCTGGGTTGCTGAGGGGATTTGTCCTTCTGGCAAATATTTACCAAGCATTGGCCATATCCCAGGCCCTGTGGGTGCAGGTAGACCCCAGGAAGTCCTCGCTCTCCTCAGAGTTTACAATCTGGTCGGGACAGAGACAGTGCACGGAAAGTTAAGCGAATCACCATGTTATGACACAGCGAATACTGAAGGCGGATTTACGGGGTGACTTGGTTTTGTCCGGGGAGAAGACGGTGGCTTCTCTGTGACTTTAGCTGGACTGAAAGATGAGTGGGAATCGGTCTGGTGAGGAGCCGAGGCAGCGTGCGCTGGGGAACGGCACGAGAAATGTTCAGACGTTGACCCCCAAATTGAAAAAACGTTCACCCAGCCTTCGTGCCGTCCCCTCCCCAGGGTCAGGCCTGGAATGTTTTTCCCTCCCGCAGGCAGGCTGGGGCCACACTACGCTTCCGCAAAGGCTCCGAACGGCTCTGGAGAGGCCGCCGCTCCAGGCCGGGACCACGCACCCGGGTCGGCTCCTGCGCCCGCCCACCCCGCGCGCGCCTCGGAGCGCCGCCGAGCCTCGGCTAATGCGTATCGAATTTTTGCTGAATTCTTCCCGCTGCCCGCGGAGAGAGCGCAGCGGCCGCATTGCCAGAGCCTCTTAATTCCCTTTGCATCGATCTCGCCGTTAATGACCTAACCTTCTCCCCCTAATTAACTGACAGCTGCATTAGGCGGCGCGCCTCTCCGCATGCCGCCAGCGGCTTCTCCGCCGCGGTTCCGCCTGCGCCACTGCCGACGGGGGGCGCTGCCATCGCGGCCCCCGCCGAAGCCACGGCCCTTACTGGGTGAGAGGAACGGGGGATAGTGTTTCAGGATTTGGTTCCGCCGGCCAGCCATTTCAGTTCAATAAACATTCGCTGTTATTTATGCCGTTGTTTTACAATGTGCCAACAACAGGCAAAGCACTTCACATGCATTAGTTTACCGATTCATTATAACAACCCAAGAGGCAGATAGTAGAAATTGGGGCTCGCTCAGAGAGATGGAGGAACAATCTCAATATTCAAGGATTTGCAGCGAACTACTTACTGAGGGAAGCCGACTCCCACCCAACCCTTTGGACTCCAAGTTCCTGCTGTTAACCTCTAAACCCCACCCCCACCCCCACCCCCAATCAGCACTAAGATGTAATTTACACGGTACTAAAGGAATTATATGTAAAGTGTTTAGGAGGTAACCTGGCAAACAATGAACATTCAATAAATTTAAGTGTGGTAGAATAATTTATTGAAATACTAATTTGTGTTTATTCTTATTTGCCTTCCCTCTCCTGGATGCCCATTTCGATCAAGTGGTCAGGTCTGGAATTCCTTGGGCAGCAAAAAAAAGCAGAGGTAGCTGCCTGTGTTCTTTTGCAAAATACAAGCACAGGATACCAAACCTGCGCTCGCTCGTTTGCACTCTCTCTCTCACACACACACACGCACACACACACACATCACACACGGTGTATCACGAGCAGGATGTAGCCTCAGTTTCATTTATAAAATACAAATAATACCTTTAGGTATTCAAGAAACAGTTTTGAACCCCCACTCTCTGCAAGCACGATGTCCTAAGAGTTTTCTGATGATGACAGGACCTTTGCACCTGCCTTACTGAACTTATCCAGCAGCTACACACTGTTTCACCCTGGATTCCATACCTTTGTTTTCATTTTGTTATAGTGTGTGCCTTTTTCTAAGCCACCTCAAATCTCTTCTGGGATGAGGCAGAATATGAAACAATACATTTTTAAAATAAAACAAATGAAGTAACTCAAGTGTCAGGCCAACATTTAATTAATTGAGTTGAGCTGGCATTTGAAAGTGAAGAAACTGAGGTTCTGGGATTTTCATGGAATTGTTCCAGCATGGCTTATCCACCACCTTTTCTCTTTCCCTCCACTTGCTGAGAGTCACCTTCCACCCAAGTTCCTGAAATTTCATACTGTCCACTTCCTGCCAAAGAAACCTGGAATTGACCAGTCACTAACACCCAACATTCTAATAAATATTAATATTAGATCAATATGTCCCCAGTCAGTCATTCCCTCTTGTCTCTGACTAGCCTATCAGGCACCACTTTTTAAGCAATAGTGCCCATCATTTTCTAGATCAACAGACTGGCACTCAGCAAGTTTAAGCACTTTGCCTGAATTCACCCAGTTGAGAAGTAGTTTTGCCAAGATTCAAACCTAACTCAAGCTGGATCTATTTTCCACTGCGTTCTTTTCATTACAACATGCTTTCTTGGAACAATTAGAGGGCTTCATTCCCTAAGACAGTCTTGACATGTAATTCCTGAGGAATTAAGTGTGTTTGATTTGGCCCAGGAGGGAGTTCATTTCTGGGCTCCTTCATCACAAATCTCCCTCTTTCCCCATTTGGCGGGGGAAAGGGGCACCAGCCTGAGTCAGATGGTCTCTTTCAGTTGACACAACGAAGCTTTGTGAAGGAGGCTGTTAAAGGGCACAGAAAGAGTCTGTTTGAGCAAAGTTGGGGATTGAGGCAAGTCTCACAAGTGCCAGGTCCACCCTGATTGAGGAGGGTGGTCTGCTCCCTTCTGACGTCCACTGTCTGATATGTTCTCCCTCGGGCTTCTCTCCTTTCCGAGGAAACACACTGCCCATCTCTATCTGTTGAGCCTCTCTTCACACTTTGAGACCCTACTTAAATGTTGCCTCCTCCATGAAGCCTACGTGATCCCACCATACTGAGTTAACCACCCTCTTCTCAGGAATCTCAGCCCCTGGATCATATGTACTTTCACAGTAAGCACAGAGCCCGCCTCAAATCCCCTTGCCAGTGGTTAGTGTGTGACCTTGGGCAAGATTTAATCTCTCTAGACATCTGCTTCTCCACCTGTAAATGGGAATAATATCACTTACTCTCAGAGGGCTCTGAGGAGGTTTAAACTGGATCATGCTTCTGAGACAGTGAAAAAATATTAAATAAATACATACATATCTCCTAAATCCTCTGGGGTACCTGGGATGAGAGAAGAGAGTCTGGGGGGTGGCCGCTTTGCTTATACAATATCCAGGTAGATGGGAAAAGAGCATTTTAAGAAGTTTTGCTGTGCATTTCCCCAAAGCCAAGCAGAGCTGGGAAGGCCAGGCCTTGGAATAATGGTCTGACACTTCAATTGACCACAGCAACCAGTAGCAGGGCCAGCACCAGGAAGGGATTATTTGCTGGTATCGCTGTGTGAGACACAGGGTCACCCTTTATGCTCGTCGCCGTTCCCAGCCCTGACGCGACCTTGCTTCATCCTCTCACCCACACACACACTTCCTTCTGCCTTACGATGTCACTGAAGGGTCAAGGGGCCTTGGAGATCCCGAGTGCCGGGGATGCCAGGCCTGCCAGCTTGGAATTCTGCACACTGTCTCCCCAGGACTCCTGCCTGTCCCAAGGTGCATGTGTCTCACGATGACAGCGCTGGAGCTGGCTGTGTCCTCAGAAAAGACCCCTCCCCTGGGGTCTGGGTGCCTGGGGTGGGGAGATAAGTGACAGGAAGACCTGAGAGCACTTACATCTCACAGAACTCCAGTTTCAGCAGATTACCTGTACCCCCAATGTGCTCTGCCCTTCCCAGTCACTGGGTTTGCTCACTCTGATCCCAATGCTTGGGATGCCCTTCCCCTATTTCTGCCTGATAAATCCTACTCCAACTTCAAGGCCCAGCCCCAATTCCTCCTCCTCCTGAAAGAGATCCCTCTGACCCTATACCTCAAATCCTAGCCTCTGTTGTAATTTACAGTATGTGGGTCTCCACTCAACCCTGGACAGATGCAATGTGGATCAGAGATTGGGCCTGGGAGTCAGGGAGATTGAGATTCCTGGAGCAGCCACTTGTTAGCCCTGGAACCTTGAACAAGTCGCTTGACCTCACTGAGCCCCCTTGTAAAACAGGGAAGATAAGATAGGGTAGTTATGAAAATTAAATGAGATTATGATCACTAAACCATTAGCATGGTGCCTTCCACATATTAAGCTTTCAATATATAAATAGCAGCTATTTTTATTGTCTTTGTCTCTCCTCCACTCCACTCCCCAACCACACAGTATCTCAAATAAGGTCTTGACCAGCTCAATATTTGAAGGTGGAATTTTATTGAACCAAGTCTCTCAGAAGCCTTCCCAGGAGAAGCAGAGATTCCAAGAACAGACAGGAATTTCTGAGAATCAGAGATTCCAAGAGAGAATGAAGGAGACAGCCTGTGACTGATGGTCAGAATGGGATGCGGAAGGAAGATGGAGGGATTTCCTTATTAGCCAAGGAAATGATGATGCTTTGCCTTGCTCTTCAACTGCCAGGACCAGAAATCCAGCAAGCCCTCTAGTAGCAAAGCCTCTTCTTGCAGCCATAAACAACCTCCACCCAGGACTAGCTCCCAGGTGGTTCTCTGAACTGGCCTATGTTTCTACCTTCACCACTTCAGGGCACCCAAGAAGGGAGCACAGAGAGGACACTTCCAGGGCAGGGAGAAAGGCACAGGAGAGTCAAAACCAAACCTTGGGTTATTACTAAGGTCCACTCCAATTTCCTAACAAGAGTCTATGCCTTTTTGAATTGATGCAGATGTTTCAAGAAATGATCATGATGATGAATATATGAGTTATTGATTATATAACAAGAACAGAATGATCATATGATAAGAATGTTTGTGTTTGTATGTGGTTATATATCATAAATAAAAACTAAATAAATTTAAAAAAAAGAAAGGGAGGGGTAAGAGGTATGGTATGTATGAATTTTTTCCTGTTGTCTTTTATTTCTTTTTCTGAATTGATGCTAATGTTCTAAGAAATGCTCATGATGATGAATATGCAACTATGTGATGATATTGTGAATTACTGATTATTTATGTAGAATGGAATGATCATATGTTAAGAATGCTTGTGTTTCTTTGTTGTCATATTTTTAAAAATATTTTAAAATTAATAAATTTTTTTAAAAAGGGGAAAAAAAAATCTACACCTTTGGGTCCTTTTGGGCCATAGTACCTTCTCTGAGAACCATCCTCCACCCATAGAACCAGGAGCCTATAATTACTTTAGTAGTATGCTATCCTATGTTTCCTTTATCCAGCTGAGAGCCCTTGGATGGACCCTCGACCCAAAAAAAAGCCAATCTAGAACCTGAGTCCAGATAATCAGATCTTCCCTGTGAATCTGGAACTGAGATTGGGATGTGAGATAAGTTAACTGAACTCAATGACCATGGAATACCATGCAATAGAAGTAGGCCATCATAAATAATGAAGTAGATGGTCCAAATGTTTAGGCCTTCAAGAGATGAGATTCAAGACTTTGGTTCCTAAGTCTCCAGTCCCCAATTCCTCCTGGAATTGGGTTGGGTGACATTTCCTTTTAGTGGGTAATTTCAATGTTTCTGTTTCTTGCAGCCAAAAGAGCCTTGAGTAAGACAATGACTTTCTCTGACTCCATGACTTGTCCACAGTTTCTTGGTGCAAGAGCTACAGATCCACACCTCTGACTTTCTTTTCATCCTGGAGTTCAGACCTTGAGTTGTGAGTCTCCCAGGGCCACCCTTCCAAGAATTCAGCCCATAACTGGAGGGGAAGTCAGCACCATCACCTCACCTCTGTTCCAGGCAAAGAGTAGCCACAGACAGCTATCATTTAGTGAATGTTTATCCCATGTCAGGCACCTCATTAAGTGTTATAATTATTTCCCTCAAAACAAGCCTATGTGTTGATTTAAAATATGTTTACTATCATCTGCCTTAAATATATATGAAGATAAAAACAAGCATCAAGTCCTTAGTCTTATAAGCTTTTATAGAACTAGAAAGCCAAAAAATTGCTAACCCAAACTATTAAAACTGTTATAAACATTATTTGATATTGTCAATTATTTTTTGGCTGAAATTAAATTGATGTCCTATTTATTTTATAAAATAAAACAAAAAACACAAACCTGGTAAATTAGGAATTCCTATTGGCACGCCACTATACAGATGAGAAAACAGTGGGTAAAGAATGTTTTCCATGGTTACAGAGATGGGTATCATAATCAACTAGGATAATTGAAAAGTCCCAACTGTCAAACTTGGGGTCTGGTTGCCTGAGTCCTGGGCTGCTTTTCACCAAAATGGCAGTTCATAAATAGGCAAGGACAACTCTTGACCCTTTTTAAAATACTCATTGCTCACATATAGCAAGTTCTTGTTAATGGTTTGTTGAATGAATGAATGCGAAGACAGTTGTTTAAAGGACTGTCTCTTCCACTCCACCCATGTAGAGGGCTGTAATTCAACACTCTCCACTTACCATTGCTGCCAGCAGCCCTCCCACTTCATTACCCAGAAGCTAGTCTAATGGCATTAACCATCCCAGCCACCCAGGACGCCATTAAAAGCTTTAGCCCAGCCACCGAACCCCCTCCCTAGGTCTTGGCTCTGGGCCCTGGACTGAGAGTGGTCTGGTTGTTTACCAGGAATTTGGACCTTCTTCAGAGAAAAGCACCAATGACCTATTAGTCTAATTCAAGCACTTAGCAAGAAATGACTGCACCATTCACACCCCCAGCCCCAGGCTAATGGAGCCAAGGCAAATGGAGAAGATGGCTCAGAGACCTTTCTGGGAGGGGAAGAAGGGGGAAGGTCGACCCAGTGGTCCATGGAGTTTGCAGGAAGGCAGCATGGCTGAATATTTCCTAGGGCAGTGCGGGTTATAAGGATACCAGAATGTACAGGAAGAAGGAGGCTTGCCCATTCCACCCAGCACTCTGGCAGTTCCTGTCATCTTACCTCCTTAAAAGTTGGCTTGAAGAAGAATGAGAAGGCAACTAAAAATACATCAATGTAGAACTGGTTAAATAAAATATGCTACATGATGGATGACAGTAACACAACATTATGAATATAAGACCACTGAATTATATAATTGAAAGTGGATTAAGTGGGAAATTTTAGGATTTATATATATTATTGGACTAAAAATTTTAAAAAGAACTTAAGTGACAACACAAAGAGTGAACTCTAAGGTAAACAAAGGACAAGAATTAATACTTAATTATAACAATATTGCCTCATCAATTGTAACCAGATGTAAAACGTTCATAATAGGGAAAACTGAGTGTATGAGGGCAGTATATATATCAGAATGCTGTGTTATCTGCATGATTTGTCTGTAAACCTACAACTGCTTTAATTTTTTTAAGAAATGAAGAAAAGAACTATCATATATTCAAGCAACTTCATGTTATGCAGCTGACAATAAAGGATAATGTAGCTCATGATGTACTCGTGTATGCTGAAGAATGTCTATGATTTATTCTTTGATAGCACTATAGGACCTCATTTATGTAAAATTATATATACTCAAAGATCCTCATGTGCTCAGATGTACAACTATCAATCTGGAAAGTTGAGTTGTTGCCTCTGGGAGGTGGGATTTCAAAGATTTTTGTTTTCTTGCTTAGCATCATCTGTATTGTCTAAATTCTCTACAAAAGACCATACATCATAATTGCTAACTGATTTTGAGACCTTACAACGTGTCTGGCACAGTGTTTGTCTGTTTTTTTTTCATGGGCAGGCACCAGGAATCGAACCCAGGTCTCCAGCATGGCAGGCAGGAACTCTACTTGCTGACCTACCATGGCCCACCCTGGCACAGTGTGCTTTTACTTGGATTATCTCATTCCTTATGAGGTGGTTTCTACATCCTTTTATGACACAGATACGGAAAATGTGGCACAGAGAGGTTAAGGAATGTGCCCAAAGTCACATAGCTAGTGACTGACAGAGTCAAGAGTGACTAGAAAATATAATCAGTTATGCATTTAAAGTACTTACCACACAGTAGATCAATAAATGATGATGATTATTATAATTGTGTTGGGTTGTATAACACATATCACACTCGCATTGTACCTACTGACTGTCTTGTCTGTTTCCCTGATGTGGAGTGTGAAAGGTTTGAAAACAGGATCTGGGGCTTGCCTTGGAATCCCCTGCAACCAGGAGAGTACCTTGAACAGTCAGCACTCATCATTTATTGAAAGAGTGAGTGAATACATTAATTAATAGGCAAGTGAACACAGCTCTATAAAAACACTCTTCCAAATATACTCTTTGCATGGGTAGGTATTTCCTTATCCTGGCAGGATTACAAATTCCCTGGGATCAAGGACCAGTCCTCCCTTTCCTCTTGGCCCAACATCATCTGTAGATCAACAGCAAAAAGCAGGTGCCCAATAAATGGCCCCCTCTTAGTTACAATGGTACCCCAGAAATGGCTGGAGCTGGGCCAGATACCAGATCCATGCTTCACATAGCCATTTCTTCTTCCAGCTCCATGTCTAGCATACAGAGAGGCTGAGAGACTTGTTCAAATTCCACAGCCCAAGAATAGCAGGGTTGCCGTGTCTCCTAACCACTAAGCCTTTTGTCTGAAACGTCCTTAGTCCTACATGAATTCACAAAATCAGAAAATTGGAAAAGTGCAAAGTTTTAAGTCAAAATGTTTAATCATGATCTGAGGGGCTGGGGGTAATTTGGGGCAGTAACAGGAATAAAGCAAGGCCCAGAAGCTTTTACCCTTGATGCTCAAATGCTCTGTTGGGACCCCAGGCCAGGGTGGTACAAGCAGCAGGAACCCACCCCACCTCCCATTTGGAAGTGGTGACAAGAGGGCAAGATGGGGAATGTCTTTCTAGGCTGACCCAGAACCCCCAGCCCTGCCTGCCTGGAAAATGAATAGAGAAAGGCTGATTTGTTTGATTGTGGGACATCTTCTCCCTGGGTGAATCTGGTGGGCAGGAGGAAGGGATCAAAAGAGAGCTTCTGGAATCTACCAGAAGATATGGCTAAACCATGATGCCACCAAGCCCTAAGGAGGGGCAGCCTGAATTAGGTGTGCAGGTAGGGGTGGAGGAAACAAGAACGCAGCAGATCAGGATCTGGAGGTCAACAGCCTCTAGCTTCTACTGTGGCCTCATCAGGAGATGACGAGACAAGTGAGGCCAAGGTGGAATCCTTCCTGACCTTTCCCTTCTCCACCCCTTGCAGGCTGCAGGTCAGGCTGGGCATTGTGGCGAGGAAGAGGGCCCCAGGGAAAGTCCAGATATCAGAGACTCAATTGCAGAATGAAGGTAAGTGTACAGGAGAAAAGAGAGGACACCCAGGGATGTGGCCTCAGAGCAAGGCTTTTTTCCTGTGGAAGAAATGGAATGGAGACAGCCTAGGTGACCCGGTATCTCCACCCTTATCATCACCTCCACCCCAGTCAAGATCTGTTCCCCTTCCCCTCCCTGAGGTGTGCATTAGCAGGAGTGTGACAACAAGGAGGTCACACCCCTCCATCCCTTGTCTGCCTAGTTAGGTTTGGTAAAGGTATGAGGGGTGGAACAGAGCAAACCCTACCTGGCGTTCAATCACAGAAAAAGTAGAATCTGCCCAGTCCTGGGAGAAGAGTTGGTTATGAAAACGCATCTTTGCTGCAATGGCCTCCACTGAGGAGTAGAGAGAAGGTAGATTAGATTAGAAGGGGGTGGGGGTTGGACATTTCTCATGCCCTCAAGAAAGGAAAGGGAATGACACAAGAACTCTGGGGTACAGGAGATGGGGTGGGTGGAAGGTGGGAATAGGATAATGTCTCATTTTGTGTGCTTTTTCCTTTGGTTGGAGAGTGTTCTTGGGGTTGAACAGGCAGCCTGGGGGTCACTCAGGGAGAGAGAAAAGGAAGAAAGAACCAGGCTGGGGTGATGGAAACCTATGCTGAGGCAAGGGCTGCTGTATCTACAGGATATGAATGGAACCAGGGCACACAGTTGACCGCTGCACACCTCCCACCCTCACCCCTCTGGTCCAGCTGACCGGGCCACAGAACTGGGAACAGGCAGAGCACACTCACTGAGGCAGGGATTACGGGAGAAGGAACCTTCCAGGCGCTCACACTCCTCCTGCAGATTGCCACTGCCTCGGCAGGTGCAGCTTAAGGCAACACTAGCGTTGAGGTTGCTAACAAAGTTTGGGGTCATGGCAGTACCTGTGGGATGAGAAGGGAAAGGGGTTTTCAAGGCCCAAGCCAAAGTAAACATCAGTTTTGGAACTCCCCCACCCATCTCAGGACCACTCCTCTGGGTTCAGTCTCCAGAGCATTCTCACCTCCCAGGGCTGGCCAACCTGTGAGCTCCCCACACATGCCCTCGAGCCTCACCAATCAGCCCCATGTATGCTCGCAGACATCTGGACTGCTCTGTTGCACAGGTCCCTAGGAGGTCCATGGGATGACAATGAGTCTGAAAATCTACTAGGCGTGATCTGGAAGAACAGAAATCTCAAGAAGTCACCATAAAGGGTCTGGTCTGCAGTCTTCACCTTGCTGCAACTTTTTCACCTTCTACCTCAGTAGCCTGGCATGTCTACCTTCACGCCAAATCCTCTTCTGTCTTCAGAGGCTGGCTCAGCGGAGCCTGCCCCTGTCAACATTAAACGCACCATCACCCCAGCTCCCTCAGCATTTCACTATGAATTTAGGCACCACAATTCCTAGGTATGAGACCTTAGGCAACTTCCTTAACCTCAGTTTCCTCAACTGTAAAAAAGAAATAGCAACCTGACTACCTCATGAGATTTTTTTGTGAGGCTGAAATAAGATAGCGCATGTACAACATTTAGCATAATACATGGTACATACTAAGAATTTAATAAATGTGAGATACAGTATTATTAACACTCATCCTAAAGCTGATTGTGTTCAGGTGATGGAATTAGAAGTATGCTTTTCTGACTTCTTATTACATTTTGCTTTGAGTTAGAGGTGCTGGTTTATTTTTCTGTCACTCCCACTCAACTATGAACTCCTTGAAGGTGGGGCTATCTCTTGGTCATCTAGCCCAGTACCTGTTATGTAGTAAAGGAGCTATCAGTACAATAGTAAGCAGGATAGCAGAGTGGTTAAGAGCACAGGCTCTGGGCTAGATTCCCTGCATCCCAAAGTTAACTTAATAAACCTTAACAAACAGTCTGCTAGCTGGGTGAACTTGAACAAGTTAGTTATGGCTTCTCTGCTGTGGTTCTTAATTTGTAAAATGAGGATGATAAAATAATATTAGCGTCTATCTCATAGGGTTCTTGTAAGATTTAGATGAGTCAATATGTTTTAAGTATTTAAAACTGTATCTGGCCCATAGTATGTACTCAGCACGTGTTAGGATTATGATTATTGTAAGACCTAACTATGGACCAGGTATATAGGGATGCTTTACAGATTGAGGAAAGTGATACTAAGAGAGGTAAGTAACTTGCCCAAGGTTATAGAGAGGTACATGGTAGACAAAGTTGTAAACCAAGGTTGACATGACTCGTAAAAAACTGTCACTTAAATGTATGATAACTTCAGTTTCGTGAGTGTTTTGCCCTGAGAAGAAGGCAAGGGAAAGCCAGATCTGAATTTCAAAATTGCTGGAGAAAAATAAATAATAGGGGGCACAAATGTTAAAATAAATTTAGTAGATTGAAATGCTAGTGATCAACAAAAGGGAGGGGTAAGGGGTATGGAATGCATGAATTTTTTTCTGTTTTCTTTTATTTCTTTTTCTAAATTGATGTAAATGTTCTAAGAAATGATCATGATGATGAATCTAATGAAAAAAAACAATGTTCATATTGCATGTTGATTGGTTTTATTAATAAAATTTTTAAAAATTGCTGGAGAATATGTATAAAACATCTGAAAAGTCTTCATATCCTTTGATCTGGTAATGGCACCTGTAGCAACACATCCTAAGTAATAATTAGATTTATGCATAAAGATTAATGAACAAGAGTGATATTTATTCTAGCATTATTCATAGCAGTAAAGAACTGAAAGCAACCTAAACATTCAACAATATAAGAATGGTTAAATAAAGCCTGGGGGTATCCATACAATGAAACAGAATGCATTTAAAAATCAAGTTCTTAAAGTACAGCAAAAGACAAAATAAGCACTACCATTTGTTGAGTACTTCGCACCAGTAAGCTAGGCACTTTACATAAATTATCTAATTAACTCTCACCAGAATCCCATAGGTTTGCATTTTTATGTCTGTTTTACAAAGAACTCAGGTTAAGTGATGTGCTCAAGGTCTTCAGACCCAGGGTTTAAACTCACGTCTATCCTACTTCATTCAGAGCTTGAGTCTTCACCATGACTTCATACTGCCTCCGTGGGAAAATGATAAGGAGATTTGCCCATATATGAAAAAAGCGAGATACAAATCTATTCCCACAATGTCTAATTTTGTTTACCTGTACAGAAAAAAAAAAGAAGGAAATGCCCTCTTCAGGTGATGGAATTTCCAGTGATAGCTTTTTAAAAAATGTCTCCTTACATACACACACACACACACACACACACACACACACATACAGGCACAGATATGTGATATGTATATCAGGGATTTTGCTCACAACGTTTTGTTGTTGTGTTTTTTGGTAGGGGGGAGGGGCGAGGAGTGCACGGGGCGGGAATCGAACCCATGTCTCCGCATGGCCGCCAATGATTGTTTTCAATGCTTTTTAAGTTTTCTGAACTTCTGCACTCACGCAAAAATACGTTTTTGTTTTTTTAGAAAATGGCCTCCGAAAATACCCAAGGTGGTTGGTTGGTGACCCGGCGAAGCAGCGAGTCAATCCACGGTTGTGTGTGTGTGTGTGTGTGTGTGTGTGTGTGTGTGTGTGTTTACTGGGATGAGACTTGGCGGGGCTCACCACGCCGGTGCCCACCCGTCCGGCCGGCACCCCGCACCTCGCACCTGCAGAGCGGGTCGGAGACGCAGACACGGCGCAGCTGCAGGCAGTTGGGGGCAGCAGCGGGCAGAGCGCAGCCGGGGGCGATGGTGTTGCGCCGGCGGTCCCCGCAGCTCCGGTCGGCGGGCGCGCACGGGCACAGCAGCAGGCCCTGCGCGTGGTGCTCTGCCGCCTTCTCGAAGAACGTCCGGAGCTGCCCGAGGCAGACTTGGCGCTGGCAGCGGGGCCCCGAGCACGCCTCCCCGTAGGCCTTGCGCAGCCGGTCACACTTGTCATTCAGTGTGCACAGCATAGCGAACTTGAGGCAGAGGTCCGAGTCTGCGGGGAGAAGGGCACTGAGTCACCAAGCCCTACCCTCCCTCTCTGCATGCCTGCAGCTGCGCCTCCCTAAGACCCCTGCACCCCGCCTGATTTAACAAGAAAGATGGTGGGGGTGCAGAGAGGGGGAGTTGACTTGACTGAAGCCACTGCTCATCCAGGGCTTTCCCCCTACTCCCAAGTCGAACAAAAACTTTATCCGGTATCCCTAGACTTTCCCCAACTTGCATTTTTTCTTGACCAAGTTTTTGTTGCTGTTGTTGTTGTTTTAAATCCACATAGGTGGAACACTCATTTATTTGGAATTCAGGCAGCCAGAAAACTCAAATTACCAAAACCTTTTCCTCAGTCCCAGGCAGTGACATCTGACAGTGGAAATCGTAACTCAGAGGCCCTGTAACATTCTCATGCAGCTTCTGAAATGTCCAAAATAGATGCAACCAAGTTATAGTTAGTCTTTTAAAAAAATCTTTGTTTTGTTTTGGTTTGGTTTGCACCCATTTATTCTATTCAGTTTTAATGTCACCTCTCCGTCTTTCATTGATCAACTCATGCATATTCATATTCTGTGTCTCAGGAAATTAAGGTGATAATTCTGTTAACAGAATATTCCAGCAATCAGAATAATCCAGGAACTGAAACAGGCTATATTCACTGGTCCCTTGCCACAAAGAGTGTGTTATGTATAAATTTCTATGCTTCTTTCTTACACTTCTCATTCTAATTCAGTATATGGAACTGACTGCACAACAAAGCTTACATCTTTCTCAAAAAAGAGAGTGTATGTGTGTATGTTCCTTTCTAATTAATCCAACAGCCTTGCTTTCTTGAAAATCATGTATCATAGTCCCTGCGAGACTGCTGGCTCCCACCCTGAGTCACCTCTGTGCTCTCTCCCCATCCGCCTGCCCAACACCTCGCCCATCCCATTAGAATGGTTGAAAACAAACAATTTCCTAGCCTTTAGGGACAAAGAGCTACTTTCCAGGCTGTCTTGAATAAGGGTAAATATTCTATCTCAATTTGTTTTCCTGGGACTGCTGCCACTCCCACCACACCCTTTGTAGGGACCCGCCTTTCGGAACCAGGGAGCCCTAATGGTCTCTCTTCAAATGCCTCCCTAATAACTGCTGCTCTTTGACGACTCTTGGGGGATCCAACCATGCCTCAGGGCTGACTCCGACCCTGCCACAATGCCTCATTAGTCACCTGGCAGGCTAGGAACTCTTCCCCCACAAGCACCCCAGCTTGGGTTTCCCAGCAGCCATTCTTTCCTTAGGACCCAGGCCCAGCCCCTCCTGCCCACCACACCTGGTTTGAGCATGTTCAGTTTGCCGAGATTCATTTTCCAGGGTTTGCTGGTCACTGCGTCTTCATAGGGGGAGATGTCCAGCTCATAGTCACCTAGAAACAAGGTGGAAGGAGCACGAGGATCCTGAGGGCTGGGGCGGGGGCGGGAGCAGCAGCAGGAGGGGCTGAGGCTGCTGGGCCAGACCTCAAAGCCCTGTGGAGAAGAGGAAAAGGCACAGGCCCCCAGGAGCTGCATGTAAGCTGTGCAGAGATGAAAGGCAGGACCTTAAAGGTCTAGGCTGGGCTCAATAAATAAACTGGATTTAATGATAAGAATAATAAAAACTACTGTTGTTGAGCCCATGGTGTGCTGGGCACTATCGTGTGAGTCTACGTATATGTATGTAAATCTCATTGAATCCTCCTAAGAAGAAAATGATGAGAGAGGTTAAATTACTTATGTTCTGGCTCACGTAAGCTAATGAGAAGTGAAGTTGGGATTTGAAATCTGGACTATCTGATTCCAGAGTCACTGCTTCCAACCATTAGACATATTGCCTGTGGGTACATAACAGGAAAGGGGACTCTATCTCGTTTTCTCTTACTAGGGAAGGGCAGTGGTGGATCTCTGTTCTAGATCTGAGCACATAGATATGAAGATGAATCGCATGCCAAAAAGATAGAGTCAGGCCAGTACTGAATTGAACCTGACTGAATGGGAAAGAGAAGGAAAAAAGGTGATGATCTCAAAGTAAGCACATCTCTCTCAGTCACACCCATGGAACTGTGAGCTCTTTGAGGGGAATTAGTAGGTCTTGTAAAATCTCTGCAGAGCTTATATGCGTGATAGGTACTCAAGAAATGTTGGTGAATAAACCTTGCTAGGAAAAGAGAGGTGAGGGCGATGAGCCTGCAGAGATGTCACCCTCCAAGCCTTTGTGATGCATCTTCAGGAGGAGAAATACAGAGAATGCCAGGCAAATAGGAGAGAATGAGCAGGATACTTGGGAAGCTCTGGGAGCTCCCAAGGGGAAAGGGGATGGCAAGACACTCTGGGGAGAAGACTGGGGAAATTTTGAAAGAGAAGTGATTAGGATGATAGGACTGCAGGGAGGAGTAGAAGCACAGAACAAGGAGTGTGGCAATTTGTAGCACTATTTTCAATTATTTGCTACATACCCTGTGGGCGATTATACATTGCCACCTGTTGCCATGTGACTTTCATGCCCCCTGTTAGAGGAGTATACATCCCCGCCCCAGTGTAGTCAGGCTTGGCCATGTGACTTAGCCATGGATTGTGAACTGAAGTGGCATAGTCTCATCTAAGCAGAAGCTTTAAGAGCCATCACATGGTTTTTATTGCTTCTTTTTCTCTACCAGCCTGGATGCTAGAATAAAGAAGACAGGTAGAGCAGAGAGGAAGACAACTCATGGAAGCCTGCAGCAGATGTGTAACATGGGCAAGAAATACATTTTTGTTGTTTAAAGCCAGAGATTTGGGGGTTGTTTGTTACTGCAGCATAACTTAGAAAATTCTTGTTAATAAAGCAACTGGTACATAGAAATGGAGTGCTGCAGTGACAAAAAAAAATTCTGAAATGTGTGGCACTGGCTTTGGAACTGGGTAGTGGGTGGTAAAGAAACTGTTATTGGGGGCTGGGAAGATGGCAGTCTACGTTATACAGTGGCAAAGTATTTGGTAAAATAATTATTGCTTGTGATAACTTGCACGGAAGATAATGTATTGAATGAGCTTGTGCTAAGGAGAAGCAGTTGAGAATGAGAAGGTAACTAGTATGTCTTGATTACTGTCGGCTGCATTAGGCAAGGTACTACAAGAAAGATATAAGCTCAGAAAAGAATTGGTCAGTTTGCAAGTAGGAATAAAAGGGAAAATAGAGAATCCAAAAATTCCAGGATTTGCAGAATTAAGAGATACAACTGCTTCTAATAACGACATAGTAAAATTAAAACTTTTTATCACTCAAAGAAATGTTTTGAGTGATAAGATTGATTACTTTAGCCTTGGGACAAAGATCAAATCAAGTGAACGGCTCTCATGCCCTTTGTGGAGATCTCTCAATAATGATGTTACCCCCTAATTTCTGCCAGTTGAACAAAAGTGCTCAGGGAAAAATGACTTCAGATAGTGGCTCTCCCACAGAAGACTGATGAGGGTAAATTACTTCAACTTGGGTCCGGAAAGAGACACAGGTCTTGAAAAAGAATTGAGGGAAAGGCTACTAGCTCAAAAGGTGACGGAAATGAAAGAGATAAAAAGCAACTATGTTTTGAGACAGTCGTACAGCTAAAAGAGGAACCAGTCTGGATTAAAAGAGACTGAGATTATTTGAGATTTAAAATGCTCCACTGTTCCTCAGGCGGGAAGCACACCTGAGAATGCTGCTTCATCCCCAAGGAGTGGGATTTCAGAACTGCTATGAAACAGTGTCTACTGTATGTCTCCTGTTCTTCCTCATTTTTTTTTTTAAGTGTTCTTCCCCATTCTGACTGGGGTTGTTTGTTATGGTTATCCTGTCCCCATTCCGTTACTGTTTACTGAGTATGTATGGGAGGCAGGTAACTTGTCTTTCAGTTCATAGGTTTCTAGATCAAGAGGAGCCACATCCAGATCTGAGATAGAGACAAACAAAGGATCCTAGACTTTGAGCCTGGCGCCATGTTTGGTGAGAACTTTTAGGGCATCTGCCTTGGGAAGGAGGTGGTGTTATTTTGCTTATAGAAAGGAAAGAAATTGATATGCTAACCAAGTAGTGGACTATGGTAGATTGTTTTATTGTTTCCAATTATCCTTTGCCCTCCCTGTAAGTGTATAGTCTCACTTACGGGTATGTGATTTGAATGTCTTCCTGTGAGAAGGGTATATTTCCCCACCCCAGCGGTGTCAGGCTTGGCCATGTGACTTGCTTTGCCAATGGAATGTGAGCAGAAGTAGTGCGTGTAACATCTGTGTAGAAGCTTTAAAAGCCATCACATGATTCTGCCATTGCTCGTTTTTTTCCCTGCCATGAGAAGGGCACATCTCAGGGACAGGCTGCACCTTTAGGCTTGTTTCCAGAATGAAAAAGATACACGGAACATCTGACATGGAACATGAGCAAGAAATAAACCTTTGTTTTGCAAGTCACTGTCACTGCAGCATAGATCATTAAAAGCTAACTAACACAGAGAAAGGTCTTGGGAAAGAGTCAGAGGGCTTCTCTCCCTTAACATCTCCCATCTGGTTAATGAATATCCTTTCCAAAGACTAGACCAGGATTCTACCTCCCACTCTCTTTGAACTTGTGAATTCCACCATATTCGGAGACTGTCTATAGGATGAGACCCTTTTTCCCCACCTCTTTTCCATCCCCTTCTACTCCAAGAGTTCTCCAGGCTCGGCCTTAGCTTGGCTCAAAGCTCTGCCAAGATGGAGCCACATGTTGCCAGGTAAGAAAGGGGGAAGTAAGGAGAAAAGAGGGCAGTGTTGTGGGGGCCCAGAAGGATACTGCCAATTCCTCACTCCACCTCCTACTGAGGCCAAATGCTGAGTTTCATTATCATCTCTGTCAGAATCTACCACGTGGCCCAGGTCCTACAGAATTAAAATACAGCCCCTAAGAGCCATCTCCCTGTTTCCCCAGTTTAGTCCATTCTAGGATAAAGGCCTCACCAAGGCTGCGGGCAGGGTGCACAGCCCAATAGATGTTCAGGCAGGTAGCTTGGTTCTTCATGCGTCGGTGGCATGTGCAGCCCATCAGAGAGCTGTTCTTGAGTTGCTGTGCCGCCTGCAGGCAAGCTGCAGGGATGGATTGCTCCTCTGACAGTGATGAGGTGTTTGCACTATAGATGCAGGAATCCAGATGCTGGTAGGCAGCACTACAAGTGGCGCTGGCCTGACACTTCCTCCTGGCTTGTATACAGTTGTTCGTGAGCCGACCCTCAGTGAGGAGGGGGTCACCTGCAGAGGGAGAAATCGCCAGGTGAGGATCTCATAAAGTCAGAGGGGAGACCCAAGTGGTGAGGTAGGGTAGGGAATTCCTGATTGAAAACTTGGACAGGAAAGTCTTAGGGTGGCACAAAAAGACAGTAGGGATTGAGGATGGAGAGAAAGAAGCCCAGCCGGACTGGGCAGTCTGCAGCTGTCACAATCTTCACAGAACAGATGAGACCCAAGAGCAGACGGGATTGGAAGATGGGCTGTTCCGCCTTCAGGGAGGAGGGGAGCAGTTGTTGGAATCTGAGCCTAAGAACACTGTCAGGCACAGGGGAAGAGGGCCCTGGGCAGAGGTGTGCCATGGCAAGGCCATTCAAGAAGAGACCTAAGAAAGTGCAAGGGAAAGCTAACTGAGAATTAACCACAACTCTGAGCAAGTCTTTTGAAATATCCTAAGGTGGGAACTGGTTGGATTTTGAAGGATGCAGACGGGACTATTGTCAGAAGGGAAGAAAGGGTAATCTCATCCTCTCAGATAATCCCAAGGTTAGTTATAGCTCAGCCCTGGAGGAAGCCTCTCCAGGCCTTCTAGGGACCCCACCATGGTGTAGGAGAACACCACCATTCCCCCAGTTGTTTAAAGCAAACAATCTAGGAGACTTTCTTAATTCTTTTCTTTTCTTCACACCTGCCTTGTTTTGATAGGGCTGCCATAACAAAGTACCTTCCAAATAAGGCCACATTCATAGGACCAGGGGTGAGAACTTGCACATGTCTTTTGGGGGGACATAATTCACCCATAACAACATCCTATATTCAATTCACCAACAAGTTCTGTCAACTCCATAACATATCCAGAATCTGCTCAATTCCTCCATATGCTTGGCCCATCATCAGCTCTTGTCTGAACTATTGTCAAGCCTCCTTAGTGATCTTCCTGATTCCATCCTCCAAATCCATTCTCCCACACCATCTAGTCATTAAAAAAAAACTAAGTTGGGAAGCTTTTGTTTTAGTAGATTATATATCTATTTTTAAATTTATTTTTATTGTGGTGACCTATGTGTATCTGCCATCTTAAGCATTTATGAGCACACAATGCAGTGGCATTAATTACATTTACAACTGTTGTGCTACTACCATCACCACTATCCATTACTAAAACTTTTTCATTAGGGTGCACAGGTGGTTCAGTGGTAGAATGCTCACCTGCCATGTGGGAGACCCAGTTGATTCCCAGCGCATGCACCTCACCCCCTCAAAAAAAGCTTTTTCATCATCCAAAACAGAAACTGTACCCATTAAGCATTAACTTCCCAACACTATCTTCCCCTAGTCTCTGGTAATTCTAATCTACTTTGGTCTCTATAAATTTGCTTATTCTACTTCCTTCATATAAGTGGAATCACATATTTGTCCTTTTGAGTCTGGCTTATTTCACTAAGCATAATATTTTCAAGTTTCATCTATGTTGTAGCATATATTAGAACTTCATTCCTTCTTATACCTGGACAATATTCCATTGTATGTATATATCACATTTTGTTTATCCATTCATCTGTTGAGTTGTTTCCATCTTTTGATTATTGTGAATAGAGTTATTATAACTATTTGTGTACAAATATTGTTTGACAATTTGTTTTCAATTCTTTTGGGTCTATACCTAAAGGTAGGATTGCTGGGTCAGGTAGCAGCACTTTCCACACAATATTTTGAGGGACTGCCAAACTGCTTTCCACAGTGACTGCACCATTTTACATTCCCACCTGAAGTGGAGGAGTATTCCAATTTCTCCACATCCTCACTTCATTTTTATTATACCTGTCTTCATGAGTGTAAAGTGATATCTTGTGGTTTTGATTTGCATTTCCCAGATAATTAATGATGTTGAGTGTCCTTTCATGTGCTTTCTGGCCATTTGTATCTCTTCTTTGGTAATAAACTGTTTATTGAAGTATAACATTTATAGAGAAAAATGCACAAACAAAAAATTTACAGCTCAATGAATTTCACAAATTGATTCCACCTGTATAACCAGCACCTAAGCAATCAGAACAGCACTGGCAGCCAGATGCTCTCTTCTAGTCGCCATCTCCAAGGAAATCAGTATCTTGATTTTTTACATCAGACTTTAGTTTTGCCTGTTTTTTTTTTTGATGTTTTTTTATTGTAAAATATAACATACATACAAAGAAAAGAAAGAAAAAAAAACCCAATAATTTTCAAAGTACGCTTCAACAAGTATTTACAGAACAGATCCCAGAGTTTGTCATGGGTTACCTTTTCACTATCTCAGATTTTTCCTTCTAGCTGCTAGCAGTTATACTCATTTGTTAAATCCTATTTTCTCTATTATAACTCCTCCTTCTCCTTTGATCCTTCTCCCAATCTATACGGATCTTTAGGCAATGCCTGTTCAGAATTTTTCACATTGAGAAGGGGTGTCCACACTATAGGATAGAGGGATGTAATTCATTAATAATATTGGAGAGGCTGGTCTCTCTGGGTTTCAGGACTTATCTGGCCTAAGAACCCTCTGGAAATTCTAGGTTCCAGGAAAACAAACTTAGTGCATAAAATTTTATAAAGTCTCAGTTCAAGCTCTAGGTGTTCTTAAGAGTTAACAGGAGTGATGTTAGTCGGGGTTTAGCAAACCATAGCAATTAGCACTATCTAACTGAAGCCTGCATAAGAGTAGCCTCCAGAATAGCTTCTTATCTCTATTTGATCTCTCTTAGCCACTGATGCCTCATTTTATTACATTTCTTTTCCCCTTTTGGTCAGGAATGCATTGTTGATCCCATGGTGCCAGGACCAGACTCATTCCCGGGAGTCACGTCCCACATAGTCAGGGAGACTCATACCTGGACATCATGTCCCATGTAGAGAGGAGGATAATGATTTTCCTTGTGGAGCTGGGTTTAAAGAGAGAGAGAGGCCACATCTGAACAGCAAAAGAGGTTTCCTGGAAGCAATTCTTAGGCTTTGTTATAGATAGTGTTTGCTTCTCCACTACAGAAATAAGTTTCATAAGGGAAAGCCTCAAAATCAAGGCCTATTTTCTTGGGAGTCCCAGGTAATTGAGAGAGTACCCGGGGTTTCCCAGATAGAAAAGTTTTATCTAGTTTTGAATCACACAGTATGTATTTCTTGTGCCTTGGCTTCTTTCGCTCAATATTATATTTGTGAAATTCATCCAAACTGTTATGTATACTTATAAAATGCTTATTTTCATTGTTGCACAGCAGTCCATTGTGTAATATAATATAATTCTACTGTTGACTAGCATTATGTAGGGTCATCTTTTTAAATGGCAAATCAGATGATCTCATTTCTCTGCTTAAATATCTCCAACAGCTTCTACTGTACTTAGATTTAAATATGGTTTATGGGCAGTGCTATAGTGGTGCAGCAGAAGAGTTCTTGCCTGCTGTGCTGGAGACCCAGGTTCGATTCCCAGTGCCTGCCCATGCACCAAAAAAAAAAAATAAAGTAAATATAGTTTATATGAAAACAAGGACACGGTATATGTAGAATGGAATGATTTCTAAATGTTTTGTTAGTTAATTTTTTTAATTAATAAAAAAAAAGAAAGAAAACAAGGACACGAATAGAAAATTGTACACTGATATCCATAGCAGCAGTATTGACAATATCAAAAAATGAATGGAGAAACAAAATATGAGTGTATATATATACACGTTATATATATAATGTATATATTATATATATATACACAATGTATATATTTTATAGATATATATAAAACAATGGAATATTATTCAGCCATAAAAGGGAATGAAGTTCTGATTCATGTCACAACATGGATGAACCTTGAAACATTATGCTGAGTGAAATAAGCCAAATACAAAAGGAAAAATATCACATGATCTCACTTACTTGAAATAACTATACTCAAATTCATAGAGGCAAAAAGAAGATTACAGGATACCCGAGACGGCCATGGGGACAGGGAAATGGGGAGTTAATGCTTAATAGGGAGACAGTATCTGTTCGAGGTGATGGAAAAGTTTTGGTAAGGGATGGTGAATGAACCACATTTTGAATGTAATTAACAATACTGAATTGTGCATTTCAGAAAGCTTAAAATGGAAACTTTTGTGTCATATCATTGTTACCATAAAAATTAAAATCTAGTTTACATTTCCTGGTTTACGAAGACTTGTAAGACCTGGTCCCTGCCCACCTCTGCCGGATTCCTACCAATCTCTTTCTCTCCCAATTCCCTCCAGCCATACTGGCTTTTTCTTTTTTTTTTACTTAACAAGACAAGCTTGTCTCCATGTTAGGTTTTTGCCCAAGCCTTTCTTTCTGCTTGGAATGCTCTTTCCCTGGTCTTTTCATGGCCTGCCCCTTCCTGCCACTGAGATCGCAACTTAAATGTCATCTCAGAAACGCCTTTCCCAACCAATCATGTAAAACAGCCCCTTCATTGCTCTGCCACATTACTCCAATTCTCTGCATACCGTTTATCACCATTTTATATCTTTCTTACTTGATTTTTGAATTGAATGATTGTATTCCCTCTAGACTACTATATCTATCTTCTTACTTACTCTGTCTCCAGTGCCTACAACAGAACTTGTTCATTGTGAGCTCCAACTCCTTAAAGAATAAGCAAATGACAGGGTCATTCTATGAACCGCTTCTGTAGCTTCTCTGGACCACTTCCCTCCACCTACAATGACAGAGTCCCTAAACCGAGAGCACCCTCAGACTTCAGTTAGTTCAACCTCCTCTTCCAGTGAGTCTCAGATTTTATAACCTCATCATCAGCTAGAGTACTTATAAATATGCAAATTTATGAGCCTCACCCCAGATCTACTAAATCAGAATCTCTGATGATAAAGCTTAGGAATCTACAGATTAGCAAATTCACTGGAAATTCTGATCCTTACTAAAGTTTGATAATTGATGCCATATCTGATGCATAAATAAAGACAGGATCAGTATTATTTTTAAATAAAGACATGATCTATATAACTGACTTTTCCTTTTGTTTCAGGTTCCAATATAGCTCAGCACAGCAGTGTTGCTGTTTTTATTTAAAATTCTGACATGTCCTGGCTACTGAGTTTCTTGGCACTCCTTTCACTCACCTTGCCCTAATCCCAGGCCTGCCTAGGACAATTTACTTCTTTTTTCTAGACCTTGATTGACTCAGTTGTAAAGTGAGGGGATTGGATTAAATCAGAGTTTCTCAATGGAGGGGGTTGGGGTTGGAGAGAATGGATAGACCCATTTTGGATGTATATCAGAATTTCCAGAGAGAATGTGTAGTTCAAAAAGAGTATTTTTGGTAATTTTATATGTAGAAGATGAAAAAAAGGCTTTAGAAATTTCAAAAGCTATTTAAGGAGGGCATAGGATTTTTATCTTTAAAAGGGGCCCATGTATTTTAATAGGTTGAAAAATACTAAAATTTTAAAATGTCGTAACTTCAGGTAGAAACCCAATTAATGCTTGCTGAAAGAAATGCAGTAGACCCAGGTCTCATTGCCGTAACTGGACTAATACTGAATTATAACAATTTCAAAAGAAAAATGTCTCTAATTTCTTTTAGAGTGGTGGGTTTAAGCACATTCGAACTCAACAAAAGGACTTGGCAGTCACCTCAAATTTCATCATTACGAGGTGGAACTTTTGTTTCCTGGACCATGAACACAGGGTTTGAACCAGGGCAAAGGTCACAGACTGATCCAGTATAAAACATGTTTTCTTCAGTCTACAAAATATTTATTTGATCTTTACTTTTTGTTGCATTTTTGCACAGTTTTTTTTTCATGGGCAGGCTCCAGTGCACAGTGTTTTTTTAAAACTCGTAATAAGTCACCAACATTTAAAAATCAGAAAAATCAAGAGACTTCACATAAAGTTCTAGGCTTCTCTTGAAAAAATGACAACACTAGGCCCATATCCCCTCAGTGCAACAGCAGGTGTTGAATATTACTTGCCCCCTTTTGACAAGCCACCTGCTTTCCAGTTTGTCGCAGTCCCCATCATTCTTTTCTGTACCTGTCGCCCCTCTGCTACTGCCATGTCTTAATTTTATACTGGTTAATCAGCAGTCTGGCTTTCTGACTTGGTTTTCTATTTCTTTGTTCATCAGAGAATAAGCAGCTGCAAATTGTGTGGAATTCAGGGCACAAGACTCTCATTTGTTTCTCCTCAATAAGGACCAAAGCATAGGTACCCATGTTATAGATGGATGAGTAAAGAAACGTCACACGGTGCAGTAAATCAAGATGGGAGTCAAGAATAGAAAACCCAGGACTCCTGCCTCCTATCTAGTCCAAAATGATTTTCAATATATGATGCCACTTCCCTGATAATTAGAGGCCTCCTTTTATGCTTCGCTTTGGTGGTCCCTGGGCAGTGGTATTTTCTACTTAATAGACAACAGGGTGTCAGCACCCTTCTTGATTTGTGCTCTTGGGAGCACTTTGCCCTACCTAGCGAAGTGCTGATGACCATTTTAGGGATTTTTCAATGAAGCCTCTTAAACAGAAACCATTGCTGTAAAGTATTATTGGGGAGAATAGAGTTACAGACTTGTCAACCACTCTGTTTCACTGAATTGGTTAATGAAGAATAGGTTTAATACTTACCCCTGATCCTGGCATGACCAGCCATACCATTAGAGTCAGGGGCATTTCCTGGACTAAGCAATCAGATTGGTCATGTGTGCTGCCCTGACTCACTGATGGAGTCATTTTGGACAGATCAGTCCTTTCACTCCCTCCTTCCACATCGGTCTAGAAGTCAAGATTGCATTTCCACCTTGTGGACCAAACTCTTGGGACAATGTACATGGTCCCTGCCTCGGAGTCCCTCTACTCAGACTTTGGGCAGAAGCATCACAATGAGATTCCTTGGGAGCCACCCACTCCATTCCCAAAGAGGATGGGCATGTACCCTGGATCACAGATCCCAAGCTGCCCTTTCTTGGGGGAATGGCATGGTTCTGATCCCAGGCCTTGAGCTCATAATTCCATAAAACACCTATTGTGTTGGACAGCTTGCAGAGAAAGGCCAACCTGCCTAACAAGAAGTCATCTGCTCCAATTTTAAAAATCATAATAAAGTATATTCTGTAGGAGGGGTAACGGCAGGTTGGTGGTGAACAATGTTCTCAGAAATACAACCAAACAATGATGTTAGCAAGGTCTGAGCAGCAGTTTACAACTCTAACATGTGATAAGTCAATTCTAACATAAACCAATCTTTCCCCTTCCCTAGTCCTTGAAGAGGTGGAACAGTTGAACCCCAGTTCAAGCAAACGGCAGTCCTGCTTCTGACCAGAGTTTGCTCCCTCCTGGAGATGCCGCCTTGGTAACCGCCTGGCTGCGGATTATTCTGTGACTGTGTAGACGCACCTCAGAAGAGGGAAGAGAGAAACCGGGAGCGTAGAGATTCCCGGCTTACTTGCACTCAATCTACAACAGTACTAGGCATGGAACCCAGCTCTTCCTGACACCCTGAGTTTCCTTCTCCAGTTCCAGAGGCTGTGATGGACCGACGAGCAGGACCGCTCGGCGTCTACGGGTAGCTCAGACAGACCCGAACCGCCTGCTTAGCCCTCTCTGGGCAGCCAAGACTCGGGTCCCGCCCACACGCTCACCTCCGCCTTCCCGGACTAACCTGGCCCGGACCGGCTCCGCGTACGCACAGACGACACTCACCGGCTCCGAGCAGCAGCGGCAGCGGCAGCAGTAGGAGCAGGACAATCCGCAGCTGCGGCCGCAGGCTCACGGGGCGAGCCATGGCCAGAGTGCCAGCGCCGGGAGGCCGCCCCCGCGGGGCACTCGGCTCGCGCAGGACAGCGCGCTCCCCTCCCTGCTAGCACTGGCGCTCTGAGACCCGGCTCGGCTGGCACCGCCCACCCCCGCCTCGCGCCCCTCCTCACGCGGCGCGGACACTCTTGCACTAGGGTCCTGGGCGCCGCCCTCCAACTCCAAAGGAAACGGATGGACCACGCAGTCTCTTCCACTGGACGGAGAAAGGGGGCGGGGGTGGGGGACGAAGGGGGGCGTGCGCCCTGGGGGCGGCTGGCTTCAGTGAAGATGGTGTTCAACCCGTCTGCCCGCCTGCTGTCTGCTGTGAACTTCGCTTAGAGAAGGAATTCTCCCCAAGGCTTTCTGGAGGCTGCCACTGGAGACTTACCATCTCGGGGACTCCAAATATTTCTCAAAATAAAGTACCCTTTCTCATTTTCCGGACTTAGACATCACCCCCCCCCCCAAACCCCAAAGGAATAGCAACCATCACAAATGAAATCTTGTAATAAAACTTGAGCCGGCACAAAACTGCATGTGTAGTGTTTTCCCCTTTTTTGATTTGCACATCTATCGCTTCATCTTCCTCTCTCAAGACTCTTCAAGAGTAAGAGTCAAGAATAACCCCAAGATTCTGCAAAGATGAGTGCCAGACAGGGGAAGTGAGTGGCTGGTTGCAGACCTGGGGCCAGATCCAGGAGCTTTACCAGACGAGGCTCCTTCAAAATTCAGCCTCTTTGGTGTCCTGAAGAAGGATGAAAGGAATAAATCCCCTTAGACTAAATAGTGGAGATCTCCCTGGACAAAAGACAAGATCATTGAGGAAAGTACCTGGAGAGATCAGTTAGGATCTCTGTCGTTTTCAAGTGATGAAAGTTTCAGACAGCAAACTACTGTACCAGAATTAAATAGCTAGATAGAAACACAGCTATGCTAAGAACCCAAGATTTCTACCCATAAGGGTTAAGGCTATTTACTGGGCCTGGGGCTGAATCCCATCCACTCTGAGAGTAAAGATAGAAGCAGAGTGACTTGGGAACATGAGAACTAAGCTGTGCCAAAGAAAGGAGAGGGTGATGAAAGGAAGCAGAGGGTTTCATCCCTTAACTCTCCTACTAGAGGGGCCCCCTCCTTACTTCCACAGCCAGCCTGGCAGAGGGCCAGTAAGAGAGAGGGTATCGAGAAGTACAATACAGGCCTCTGAGATTTATTGGCTGCTGCTTCTGAATATGGCCATCCTGCTGTGGCCTCTGGGGGGCATTTGCCGATGTAATCAGCCCAGAAAGAGAGTCATTTCAGTCAGGGGTGTAAATCATTCTTCACAAAGCTAGGGGAGAGACATGTGGACCCAGATAAGGAAGGAGACTGATTTGGCCTTTGTGCCCTTCCCTCCCTTCTCCTGCCCAGGGGGAGCTGGTTCCTGAGCTGTAATGCACTTTAAATGGAGTTTGGCTTTGTTTTAATCTATATCTGCCTTGCCAGCTTTATAGGAGAGCTTTGAAAGTGAACATCTGGCTACTTGGCCTTTGTACACGGCCTGTTTTTCCCCAGCTCCACCCACCTGCTATGTACTTTTCCCAAGCCCTCTCCTCCAGTGAGGCTGGGGTGCTGAGAGACCCTTTTCATTCTTGGCAATAGTTTCAAGAAAGGATTTACAAAGCAAAAGGTAATAATTTCAGGTAGTTGGGATCCTGGAAAAAGGCTGAGATCCATAAACCAACAAAGATGTGGGGTGATCAAGGGAGTGTCACATCTGTACTTTCTCCCAGCAACCAAGTCAATTCACGTTTAAGGTAGAGAAGTGGACGAAAAAAAGACATTTGTTCAGTCAGCCCTCACAGAGTCTACTCAAGACTAGTTCCATAGAATGGATCTGGAAGGCAGGAAGAGGGTCAAGGTGATGGACTGGGAGTGATGCCTAATCTCACATGTAAGAGGCTGCATTTTTTTGTGAGAGGAAACAAAGTGCCTGGAACATATTTCTGCCTAGGAACTGGGGTGGAGGGCCTGACAATAATGAGCCTTTAGTGAGGGTTGGTAACCAAGACTAGTGGAGAGGAAAGGAGGCTTATGCAAATAAATATGATTCCAAGACTAATATTGACAGCCCCTCCTGCACACCCTCTCCCTACAACCTTGTCCTTTGTGACTGCCAACACCTGCCAGATAAGCAGTCATTGCCATCGGGAACCTTCTGGATAACGACAAATGAGCAATCCTTTCTTCAAAGATGATGGATGCTACACAGCCATCACCCAATTCAATAATGACTTTTGAGACTGATTATGGGTCCAGCTTTGTGCCAGGTGCAAAGATGATGAAGACACAAACTCTGTACTGGGAGAGCCTTACATTCACTATTTGGAGTTCAAAGTTCCAAAAACCCTGAACCTTATTCCTTTCTCATTTGTAATATTGGTTTTCTCCTTTTATTTTCAGACTGTATAGATTCTGCCTACTAACAAGCCCTCTCCCACTTCCACTGTTTAGCTTTCATTCATTCCTACTGCCATTCTAACTTGGACTGTTAGCAGTATAGTGAGTGGATAAGAGCACAAGCTTTACAGACTGCCTGCGATCAACTGCCATTTCCAAAACGTCCTGGGTGACTATGGCAAGTCAGTTAATTTTTTTGTGCTTCAGTTTCTTCCTTTATAAAATTAATAGATGATCATATCTATCTCATAAAACAGTTGAATATTAAACAAGTATATATTAGGTAAAGGGTTTAAGCACATAGCAAGCACTAAATAAATGCTTTTATTCCAGGTTGTATTAGTTAGGTTCTCTAGAGAAACAGAATCAACAGGAACACTCGCAAATATAATATTTATAAAAGTGTCTCACGTGACCAGGGGAATGCAGAGTCCAAAATTTGCAGGGCAGGCTGTGAAGCTGACGACTCCAGTGGAGGGTCTGGATGAACTCCACAGGAGAGGCTCACCAGCCAAAGCAGAAACACAGCCTGTCTCTTCTGAATCCTCCTTAAAAGGCTTCCAGTGATTAGATTAAGCATCGCTCATTGCAGAAGACACTCCCCTTTGGCTGATTACAAATGGAATCAGCTGTGGATGCAGCTGACGTGATCATGATCTAATTCTATGAAATGTCCTCATTGCAACAGACAGGCCAGCACTTGTCCAATCAGACAAACAGGTACCACAATTTGGCCAAGTTGACACATGAACCTGACCATGACAGTCCACCCCTTGTCAACTTGGCAGCTATATATATCACCTCAAACCATACCTAATTTCCAAATAAAACAATAAAACACACATTTTTTCTTTTACCTAACAATACTCAACTGTCCTGCATATAACTGGAAACACATTAAATCTCTCCAGAATAGGGTGCAAATCCTTGGGCAACATTCATTCTTAAACTTGATATCTTAACAACTTAAATAGTATAACATGAGCAAAACAGCATTACAGTCCTCATTTCTTAACTGATCACATGGTCAAAGTTCATATTTATCACTATCTTCTTCCACTATCCATTCCATGTTCCCTTTACCCTCAGCAAGCACTTCAGTTGGCCGTGGTTCTTTGCCTGGTGGGGTGACCCAAACCACCACTCCTGAAGGTTCAGAGCCATTGGTAGTCCTGCCTGGATTGAGTTGTTGCAGTTTTCCATTGATTTTAATCACAGGGCATGGTAGTACTAAAAGACGCCCCAGGGGATCTCCTATATTCCAAGAAAACTCTTCTTTCCCTCCATTGTGTAGTTGCAGTCCTACTTCCCCCTGATAGTCATGGTCAATCACCCCAGACAATAATGTAATCCCCTTCTTGGCTTGTTGATCCAGGGGCATGAGTAACCCAAAGTAATCAGGTGGCAGTCTTAACTTCCAGTTCAGTGGAAACATTATTGTTTCTCCTGGAGGAAGCACTCCCCATTTTGGAACTAAAACCTGTAGACCAGCAGAGCTCAGGGTTGCAGGGACAGGAAGCAAAAATTTTCCTAGTGGATCACTAGGGGTAATAGTGAGTGGTACTACTCCCATTTACACCCTTGGTTCCTGGACCCATGGATCCTGGCTATGGGAGAAACAGCACCATTCAGTGAACGCTGATTCAGAGCATATACAGCTTCCTGGAGAACATTACCCCAGTCTTTCAAGGTGTTGCCACCTAGTTGGCACCGTAATTGAGTTTTCAAAAGGCCATTCCACCGTTCTATTAATCCAGCTGCTTCTGGGCAATGGGGAACATAGTAAGACCAGAGAATTCCATGAGCATGTGCCCATTCCCGTACTTCATTTGCTGTGAAGTGTGTTCCTTGATCCGAAGCAATGCTATGTGGAATACCAGGTCAATGGATAAGGCATTCTGTAAACCCACAGATGGTAGTTTTGGCAGAAGCATTGCGTGCAGAGAAAGCAAACCCATATCCTGAGTATGTGTCTATTCCAGTTAGAACAAATCACTGCCCCTTCCATGAAGGGAATGGTCCAATGTAATCAACCTGCCACCATGTAGCTGGTTGATCACCTTGGGGAATGGTGCCATATCAGGGGCTGAGTGTGGGTCTCTGCTACTGACAGATTGGGCAGTCAGCAGTGGCTGTAGCCAGGTCAGCCTTGGTGAGTGGACGTCCATGTTACTGAGCCCATGCATAACCTCCATCCCTACCACCATGACCATTTTGTTCATGAGCCCATCAGGCAATGACAGGAGTTGCTGGGGAAAGAAGTTGACTGGTATGCACAGAATGGGTCATCTTATCCACTTGATTATTAAAACCTTCCTCTGCTGAAGTCACCCTTTGGTGCGCATTCACATGGGACACAAAAATCTTCATGTTTTTAGCCCACTCAGAAATGTCTATCCACATACTTCTTTCCCAGACCTCTTTGTCACCAATTTTCCAATTATGGTCTTTCCAAGTCCCTGACCATCCAGCTAAACCATTAGGAACAGCCCATAGGTCAGTATACAAACGCACCTCTGGCTAGTTTTCCTTCCAAGCAAACTGAACAACCAGGTGCACTGCTCGAAGTTCTGCCCACTGGGAGGACTTCCCCTCACCACTGTCCTTCAAGGACACCCCAGAAAGGGGTTGTAGTGTTGCAGGTGTCCACTTTCAAGTGGTACCTGCATATCGTGCTGAACCATCTATAGACCAGGCTGGAGTTTTCTCTTCCTCAGTCAATTCACTGTAAGGAACTCCCCAAGAGGCCATAGCTCTGGTCTGGGAAAGAGAAGATAATGTGGCAGGAGTGGAGACCATGGGCATTTGGGCCACTTCTTCATGTAACTTACTTGTGCCTTCAGGACCTGCTCTGACCCTATCTCATATATACCATTTCCATTTTACAATAAAGTGCTGCCGCACATGTCCAACTTTATGGCTTGGTGGGTCAGACAACACTCAACTCATGATAGGCAACTCGGGTCTCATGGTAACTTGGTGGCCCATGTTTCTCAAAAGGAGAGTAGTTATCTGCAGCAGATGGTAAGGCTTTGCTCCAAAATCCTAAGGGTCTGCGTTGTGATTCTCCTGTAGGGGCCTGCCAAAGGCTCCAGACAGCATCTCTATTTGCCACTGACACTTCCAGCACCATTGGATCTGCTGGATCATATGGCCCAAGTGGCAGAGCAGCTTGTACAGCAGCCTAGACCTGTAGCAGAGCCTCCTCTTGTTCAGGTCCCCGCTCAAAATTAGCAGCTTTTCTGGTCACTCGATAAATGGGCCAGAGTAGCACACCCAAATGAGAAGTACGTTGTTATCAAAATCCAAACAGACCAACTAGGCATTGTGCCTCTTTTTTGGTCTTAGGAGGGGCCAGATGCAGCGACTTATCCTTCACCTTAGAAGGGATATCTCGACATGTCCCACACCACTGGTCACCTACAAATTTCACTGAGGTGGAAGGCCCCTGTATTTTTGTTGGATTTATCTCCCATCCTCTGACATGCAAATGCCTTACCAGTAAGTCTAGGGTAGTTGTTACTTCTTGTTCACTAGGTCCAATCAACATGATATCATCAATATAATGGACCAGTGTGATGTCTTGTTTGAGGCAGAAACAATCAAGTTCCCTGCGGACAAGATTATGACATAGGGCTGGAGAGTTGATATCCCCTTGAGGTAGGACAGTGAAAGTATACTGCTGACCTTGCCAGCTGAAAGCAAACTGTTTCTGGTGGTCCTTACTAATAGCTACTGAGAAAAAGGCATTTGCCAGATCAATAGCTGCATACCAGGTACCAGGGGATGTATTGATTTTCTCAAGCAATGATACCACATCTGGAACAGCAGCTGCAATTGGAGTTACCACCTGGTTGAGTTTACAATAATCCACCATCATCCTCCAAGACCCATCTGTTTTCTGCACAGGCCAAATAGGAGAGTTGAATGGGGATGTGGTGGGAATCACCACCCCTGCATCCTTCAAGACCTTAAGAGTGGCAGTAATCTCTGCAATCCCTCCAGGAATCTGGTATTGCTTCTGATTTACTATTTTGCTCAGTAGGGGAAGTTCTAGTGGCTTCCACTTAACCTTTCCCACCATAATAGCCCTCATTACATGAGTTAGAGAGCCAATGTGGGGATTCTGCCAGTTGCTCAGTATGTCTACACCAATTACACATTCTAGAACTGGGGAAATAACTACAGAATGGGTCTGGGGGCCCACTGGACCCACTGTGAGACGGACCTGAGCTAAAACTCCATTGATCACCTGGCCTCCATAAGCCCCCACTGTGATTGGTAGACCAGAGTGACGTTTTGGGTCCCCTGGTATTAATGTCACTTTTGAACCAGTGTCTAATAATCCCCAAAACATCTGATCATTTCCTTTTCCCCAATGCACAGTTACCCCAAAAACATCTGATCATTTCCTTTTCCCAAATGCACAGTTACCCTGGTAAAAGGCCGTTGGTCTCCTTGGGGAAGGCTTGGAGGAAGATTAACAGTATAAATTTGTGGCAGTGTAACAGAGTTCTCGCCCCAAAGGGACCTGGCCTTCCCTTCATTCAAGGGACTCTGGGTCTGTAAACTGTTTCAAGTCTGGAAATTGATTAAGGGGCTGTGACTCTGTGTTTTCTGTAATTCAGGTTAGACTTCTGTTCACTTGACCTAGAACTCTTTTGTTTATACAGCTCAAACAATAATTTAGTAGACTGCCCTTCTATTGTATTTCTAGGTACCCCATGATTTATTAGCCAATGCCACAAATCTCTGAGAGTCATATAATTTTGACTCCTGCTTTGAGTTTGCTGTCTATTATAATAGTCATGTCTACCCTGTCTTTGGTGATTAAGTGCTGCCACCTGGTTTCTGCCAACTCTGGATCCCCTCATCCCCATTGTGTTTAAGGATTCCAGCTCTGTGACAGCAGTTCCTACAGTAATATCTGTCCTACAGAGAAGTGCAACCACAGAGCTCTTCAGGGATGATGGTGCCAGTCTCACAAATTTATTTCTCATTGTTCTGGTAAAAGCTGCATCTACCGGACATTCCTGGGGTGTAACAGTAGGCTTTGCATGATAAATCCACTCTAACATTCCAATCTCTCTAAGCCTCTGGATCCCCTCATCTACATTATACCAGGGCAGTTCTGGCATTTCAACCTCAGGTAATGTTGGCCACCTTTTAATCCATATTTCAACCAACCATCCAAACAAACTGTTAATACCTTTTCTAACCGCTTGAGCTATAACAATGAATGCAGAATCTCTGCTTAGTAGGCCCATAACAATAAATTCAGCCTGATCCAGCCTTATATTCCTCCCACCATTACCCCACACCCTTAAAATCCATTGCCAATGGCTGAGAGATTCCAAATAGATTCGAGAGGTTATCCTGGAGGTTATTCTTATGCATCAAGTAGATATTATCTTGTTATTCAAGATGTAATGGAGAAGCTGGAGGGTACTGCCTGAAAATGTAGAGCTGTGTTCCAGTAGCCATGTTTCTTGAGGATGATTGAATAATGATATAGCTGTCACAATGTTACTGTGTGATTGTAAAAACCTTGTGTCTGATGCTCCTTTATCTACCTTGTCAACAAAGGAGTAGAACATATGGAATAAAAATAAATAATAGGGGGAAAAATATATATATTTTAAAATACAAAAATTATACCATGTCACATTTTCCTTTTTGCTTAATTAGCACAGATAAAATTACTGATTTATTGGTAGTGGTTGATTTTGAAACAGAAAACTATAAATGAGAATTTATAATTTCTATTATAAAATTTCTCATTCTATAATTTGTTATAAAAATCTTAATTTTCAAATAATAAATGGATTACATAAAAAAATCCATTGCCACACATATTCCCCTGATTTCTGTCTATATAAATTGGAAAACTCACCCAGTTCTTTTGGAGTATAACGTATCTCCTCATGTGTGATACTTTGTACCTCACCTTTAGGGGCCTGTTGGGACTTTAGTCTAGTTATAGGTCTCAGAAGAAATGAGGGGTGGTGGGGGTGGGTCAGAAAAAGAATCAGAAATATCTTCCAAGTCATTTGCTTCAGGGCCTTCGTTTACCGTTTCATCTGGTGAAAAAGGATTAATCACTCTAGGGCTAATCCCTTGAGGAGGTTGGGTAGCCAACTCCTCAAGGCAGGCTGGAGGTAGGGTAGTTATGTCCTCAGGGCAAACTATTACAGGGTTATCTAGAGAAGACTCAGCATGATTTGGGGTTTCAACCTCACGCCCAACATCATTATCAATCCATATGTCACCATCCCATTTTTCAGGGTCCCACTCCTTTCCAACCAATGACCTCGCTCTAATGGCAGACACCATGCAAGATTGAGATTTCAGTTTACGTAGTAAAGTTGCTACTCTAACAATAAGATTCTGAGTCTGATTTTCAGAGATCTCAAGTCTACGGCTATACAGAAAATAAGATTTTCCTTCAGGATACTCCTAAAAACGTCTACATCTGTCAGACGGTGCTTAAGCTTCTAGTTTGAAGCCTTAAGCCCATCCCTTTCACTCCTTAATGTAGCCAGTGTATCTAACAACAACCAACCAACAGCTCTATACCTCTTATTCTCACAAAACTCTGTAAACGTGTCAAAAACATCACCCCTAGAGCCTGGCTTCGTACAAGTGAAGCATTAGGAGAATCGAATGGTGATATTTTGACTCTCTTTTTCCAACTCACTCCATGGATTGGGAGTGTCATTCTGATTATGGGAATTAGAGTCCTTAGTGTCTTTGAGTCCAGTCAGAGAAGAAAACCATTCATAAAAACCCATTTTTAAGATTCTGTTTCTTAAGAAGCACTCCTGGTACCAAGATGTATTAGTTAGGTTTCTCTAGAGAAACAAAATCAACAGGGAACACTCACAAATATAAAATTTATAAAAGTGTCTCACGTGACCGTGAGAATGCAGAGTCCAAAATCCGCAGGGCAGGCTGTGAAGCTGACGACTCCAGTGGAGGGTCTGGATGACCTCCACAGGAGAGGCTTACCAGCCGAAGCAGAAATAGAGCCTGTCTCTTCTGAATCCTCCTTAAAAAGCTTCCAGTGATTAGATTAAGCATCGCTCATTGCAGAAGACATTCCCTTTGGCTGATTACAAATGGAATCAGCTGTGGATGCAGCTGACGTGATCATGATCTAATTCTATGAAATGTCCTCATTGCAACAGACAGGCCAGCACTTGCCCAACCAGATAAGCAGGTACCACAACTTGGCCAAGTTGACACATGAGCCTGACCACGACACAGGTTAATTATTCTGTGACCTTAGTCAGCCCCCACCCTCCGATCTGCTGCTTTAGAGCTAAAGGCTACAGTACTTCTTCCTTTTACTAGTAGACCAGAGTGTAGGGATAGGAACAAAGAGAAGTGTTTTCTACCTTGTCAGTTTCTTGAGGGCAGGAACTCATACTCTGATACTTTTAGTATTTAGAATTGACAACTTCAAATATAAATTTTCAAATAAATTGATATTTTTTCAACGTTTGCCTAAAGTGAATCCTCCATATCTCCCACTTTATACTCCTGTTAACGAAAGGAAAATGCCCTATCCCTCTCTATGACAGTGGCCAGCGAGGTCCTGGGCTAAGATTGACAACTTTTGGAAGCAGTTTACAGACCAAATGTTTCCATTCTTTATTACTTGACTTCATGATGAACAAACACCAGTCAGTATAAGGGATTAGAGCAGAGTTAACCCACTATATAGCCTTGTACTGAGATCTTCCCATCTCTGGCATCTCCCAAGTCCAAGCAACTTTCATGTGATTTCTCAAGAACCTACAAGTGAGACTCTTACAAATTTAACATCTAGTACAGAACCAACTCTAGAAAGACACACTGTTCTTTGATGATGATTTGGTAACAGCAAAACCACTAAAGGTACAGACTCTGAAGTCAGCCTAACTGGGCTCATATCCCAACTCAGCCATTTATTAGCTGTGTGACTTTAAATAAGTTATTTAATTTCTCTGTTCCTCAATTTCTTTATCTGTAATATGTGCATCTTAATTTGTACCTGCCTTAAAGGATGGTTGTAAAAATTAAATTCGTTTATGCAGTTTAGGAAAAAGTCCTAGCAGACAGTAAGTGTTAGAAAAGTGTTAGCTGCTATTATTAGTCTTCTTGAAAGTAATATGAATCAAATCACAGTGTATCTATATATTGTGGGAAGATAGAACAAGAAATTACATGGGAAAACATTGCCTTTTAGGGCAAATACAATTCTTCACAAAGTAGATAACTAATTAAGCCCTAGTTTTTTGTTTTGCAACTCTGAATTTTCTCCTAAGATAACTGAAGTATGAATACATGTGCCACAAACTCCACTTCCCAGGTTGGGGGCTTGGTTCAACCTTTCTGGAGAAAATTATTAGGAAATGACACGCTAGGGTAGGCAGAGTTAGGAACCCCTGCACACATTGGAATAAGAGGTGTTTGAAGCAGTTTCCTCCTCAGGCTACTAGTAGTTCCAACTTGGTGTGTGTGTGTGTGTGTGTGTGTGTGTGTGTGTGTGTGTGTGTGTGTGAGATGGAGTAGCACAAGGCTACTAGTAGTTCCAACTTGGTGTGTGTGTGTGTGTGTGTGTGTGTGTGTGTGTGTGTGTGTGTGTGTGTGAGATGGAGTAGCACAAGGCTACTAGTAGTTCCAACTTGGTGTATGTGTGTGTGAGATGGAGGAGCACCAGGAAGGCCAGCACCTTTCCTTCAGCCATCTCCACATAAGGCAGCAGCAGTTTCTCACTCTATTTTACTCTTAGCCCTTCAGAGGCTTAAGGAGAAGGCTAGAATTAGCCTCCCTATGGTCCGACAGGCACTGGCTAGGGGGTGGCAGGCTTCATTCCACCGGTTTACAGAGTACAGCAGTGCCCTCTGCTGTGAGGCATGCAGGCAGCAGTCCAGGGAAAGAGCAAGTATGAACCTTGCAAAAATCAGTCCAGTGGCTCAGGCATGCTTGTGGGCTGCTCTATGGCTACAGCCCTGTTTGCTTCCACTTGCTTCCCTGCTTCAGAACCTGGGAAAATACCATTGCTGTCTCTATTCTTTTTCATTCTAGGCTTCAGAGCACTTGGTCCTTTTTTTAGTCCTGGGCTATCAGAACTAGGTTAACACCAGAAAATGACAATATTTAGTTAATTCCACCATCTCCACCTGGCCAAATACTAGGCTATAACAGACTATGCAGACAAAAGCATGCTCACTTTAAATAGCTCTAGCAAAGGAAAGCCTGGGATATTGCTAAGGTAGGGAGCTAATAAAAGGTCTTCCTGTGTCTATCTACTATCTGTACTTTTATTTTCTTTCATCCTTATCTTCACATATCACAGTTCTCTATTTCCAGTCACCCTTAACATGTATTTGTAAAATGTGAAATGGAGTAGAGGAAAGGGTTTGGACAATTAAAAAAAAAAAAAAAAAGGCAGGGGTGCACGGTGGTTCAGTCGTATAATGCTCGCTTTCCATGCTGGAGACCCGGGTTCAATTCAAGCAAACTACTCCCCGCATCACCCCCCCCCCCAAAAAAAGTCAAAACCCCAATGAAGCTACAGACCAAGAACTTTTTGAGCTCAAATCTGAGCTATCAATTGCCTTAGAGAAAGCTAATTATCTTGGCTTTCTCATCCTAGATATCACATGATGCTGAGCCTGGGGCAAACTTTTAGGTAACTCATACCATGGAGTGGTCTTGTCTCAGTGGTCTGGGACATTGCTGAAGAATACAGTTTAAAAGGTTATATTTAATTCTGGGGCAAATGTTCTCAAGCTTTAGACTGATTAGGAATCAAATGAAAGGGAACTTTTAAAAACCCAGATTTCTAAGCCCTAACTTAAAAATTTCTGATTCAGTAGATATGGAGTGGGGCCTGAAAATTTGCATTTCAAACAAATTCAGGTGTTGCTGATGGTCCAGGGTCCACATTCTGAGAAAAGCACCTTGGCCTCAGCCATGAACAAAGATGGTTGTACCTTTATATTTGACAAAGTAATATGGTGATTACTGTTCCTTGTATGGAACTTCTAGGAACAGGCTCAGCTCACAATCATACCTCTCAATCTGAAATGTTTATTCTCCCATTTAAGAAAAAGAAGAGACAGAGAGAGAGAGGGAAAAGAAAAAGGAAAATATGGAGAAAGAAGATGGGCAATTCTCTTGAGGGAGGGAAAGATCTGGCTGGCTTGTGAGAGTCTAGTTGGGAGGAGGAAAGCAAGGGCTCCCTGAAGCAACAGAAATCTCTCTGAACCCAAGGCTACAGCCTTACAGAGCCAGCTCCAGTTCACAACCACAAGCCAGGAGCTCTACTGAAGCCTAATCAATCCCCAGGCCTGGGATTTCATTAGTTTGGCATCCTGTCGGTTTGCAGACATCTTTTCACAATCTTAGGTCTAGCCACAGAGAAAATGATCTCTTTCTTCTCAGGGTTTCTACAGTTTCTTTCGGTAACTCCTTAGCAGCCACTGGCTGATCAATCATCATGGGCTCACATTCTTCACCAGGAGAGCAATCTGCTCCTGCAGCTGCCGCTCCACTTCCCATCCTTTGCTCTGGCTTCGACACCTCAGCAGCTCAGCCTTATGGTCCTGGTGATGCATAGGACAGTAGCTTTGGGGTTCACACAGCTCCTGGAAGGTAAGGAACAGAATAAGAGATTTGTAACACTCCTAAAGTCTGCCCATAAAAGAGAAGCTGTAGGCAGTGGCTAAGAAGCAGCAGTTTCTTTTCAAAGGGCTGTGCAGGTCGCAGAAGATGCACACTAATGATAGCTCCCCCAGGTCACTTGCCCAACATTCTTAACCCTTTACCATATATTCTGGAAAGAAGTCTCTGTAGCCTCCTTTGAGGATGTATATTTCTGGGTAGTACAATGCAGGATACTGGTTCAGAGCCCTGTCCTCTTCCCTCAGAGAGCGGCACCTTTAGAGAAAATCCAGAGACAGGCAGAGTGGAAAGAATCAAGGTCAGGACTCCATGGGAAGAAGAGACTATTGCTAACCCGCAGAAGGACTTCCAGATCTGCTTTTGCAAAACAAGATCCAAGCAGCACCATTTTCCCTCCTTTCCTCCATTGCAGTCTCATTTCCAATCTTTCTTCCTTTGCTGTTCCCAATTTTTGAAATGTAGGAATTCCTTCCTTCCACCTCCCCCATGTTCTCCAGACTACATTGGAGAGGATGACCTCTTTCATTCAGTCAGTTGCTGAACCTGTCTTGGAAGGTTCCCTGGTTTTAAGCCCCAAATCGAGACCTATTTCCATTACCATCCTACCCTGTGTTGATACTCACATGTGGGGGCCCCTCTCTGAGGAGAATTCACAGTGGAACACGATGATTATTCTTTTCTGGGTGTCCAAAGGGACAATGGGCTTCTTCAAAAAGAAGTTATACAATTCTTCCTGAATATACAAATTTAAGGCTCCCTGTAGAAGAAGAATTTTAATAAGCGTTTTCTCAAAGGACTGCAGATAGTAACAACACTCAGAAATGATTGGACTACCATGCTGGGGTATTTTGGCCAGGAGGGCTAGACTATACCTGATTTCAGGAGAAGGACCTAATTGTATCCCTGTATCTACTCACAAGCTGGGCATAGAGCTCGATATGTAGTAGGTACTCAATAAAAGTTTGTAAAACTGAATGGCTTGAAGTGTAGGCCTCATTGTGAGGAATGTCCATGAGCAATCAGTATTTGCAAAGTGCTTTTCAGTCCTTAGATTTCCATGTTTTAAATTCTAGGTAGGAGCTCTTGTCACTACCTTTATAAGAAAGAGAGAGTTTGGTAAGAGGGGAAGGGAAAGTAAGTTGACAATGGTATGCAGAATTAAAACAGGAATGAGGATTTATAGTCGTGATGTGTTACAGATATATAGTGTCTGCCTATAGTTTTCAAGACTTCATAAAATCCTTCGTGAGCTTACAGACTCTTCTCAGTTCATAGGACCCCATGTTCACAGACTCTTTTTAATAGTTATCTCCGGCTCCTCCCCTACCAATGTCCACAATGTAATCATACCTGGATATGTCCTCCGAGGTACTCATATGGATAGCGGCAATCGATGATATAAAATTTCTCAATCAGACCCTGGTACTTCCCCCACAGTAAGGCAGCCACCTGCACAGAAACTATGATTGAATACCCTGCTCACTGTCACACTAAGGGAGAGAAGAGCCAGTCACACAGTTCCTTGTTTGCACATTCCCTTTAGTTACTCAAGAGTCTACTGTATGCCCAGCCTCCAAAGTTCCCTATTTGTGAAATGCGGCAATGGTTCAGTCCCAGCTTACACAAGATAATGAAATTGGAAATGGCCTTTTGGGAGAATCAAAATAGTGGATATTGCCAGGATACCAAGAAAGACCAAATTTAGGCTACATATTTGGAGGCAGGCATAGCTGGAATCAGTCTCTCTGGAGAAATCCAAGGACTTCCACAGAGACAGAGGTAGCAGCAAGAGATCTCAATTTGAAAGAAGAGATGGAAAATGGTTCCCCACTCAGCATTGTAAAGGAAGAAAGCAAGTCTTTTAGAAAAGGATCTGGAAGGAACAGGTTGAGACTCAGGAGGAAACTTAAGCTACTTGTAGAAATGTAAATTGGTTCAAACTTTCTGGAGAGAATCTGGAAATACATACAAAAAATGCAACTACACTTTGAGAAACGTGTTTTCTAACATCTTAAGTAAACAGAAAAGTACAGAAGATGTAGATACAATGCTATTTATCTCAGCATTGTTTAGTGTTATCAAAATAACTTAAATATTTAATAATAGGAGTTTGGTTAGATAAATTACACATCATTATAATAGAATATTACTATTGAAAATACAAATGTTGATATTTTATTGATATGGAAAAGTGTTTACAACGTCTCACTCAGCTATCTGCAACACTACATGTTCATCATGATCCCACTTTTATAAAACATATATTAGAATAAGATCTGGAAGATCATAAATAAAATATTACTAGTGGTTATCTATAGTGGCGAGATTGTGGGTAGGATGACCATATAACTATTGCGCAAACAGAAACACTTTTGAGAGTGAAAGAGAGCACTGTGAATAATACCCTGAGGTAACAGGCGTAAATGAGACTGTAACATGCCAATCAGGACATATGGTCATACTAACTAAGTGACTTTTGTTTTCTTTTTTGTGGTCTTGAATTTTCTTCTCTCTCTTTATTTATAAACAACAATTATATATCATTTGTTTAACTAAAAACAAAGGGAGACTGAAAAACAGAATAGAAAGGAGTCCTTAAATTCCCTTCACTTGAATAAGAAGACTATGTGAGTGAGCACAGTGAAAGAAATAAAAATGGAAATGGGGATTTTAGGGACAGAACAGACCAGATGGTAGCTTATGTAACCAGTTACCATCTCCAAAAATCTGCTTACCGTTTCTGGGTTGACGTACTTCAAATCTTGGTGTCTCCCTGACACAGTTGGCAGGACACATACCTAGAAATATCCCAAAGCTGAAATAACAGCAAGTTTTCTATGCCCAAATATGAGATCAAAAACTCAAATTATCCTTCTTTCCAAATGACCCTTAAATCCCCCAGAGACCTTCAAAAATCAATAATCTCCCTAATGTGCATATGCAAGTAATTCCATTCCTAAGAACTAATTCTAAGGAACTAATTAAGGATGTGCACAAAGTTTTAGATTTAGCTACAAATATGTCCATTTCACTATAGCTCATAAGGAAAAATTGTGAAACTAAATCTCCTCTGAGAAGGACTTTATAAATAAATTATGGGCTTCCAAATAAATGAAATATAACATTTATTAAAACTGAGGAAGCAGAACCATTAATTGACATGAAAAGATCTTTGTGATATAATATTAAATGAGAGTAAAAAAAACAGATCACATAACAGTATGAACCATTTTTGTGGAAAAATAAAACATATGCATGTGTGAAAATACATAGAAAAAAGAATATACACCAAGAATACATACTAAGATGCTAAAACCAATAATTATACTGATTATTAAAATTGGGGTAAATTCATTCTCTATGTTTCTGTAATGAACAAAAAATATATAATTTAAAAAATTTCAGAATCAAAATGTCCTACTTAATAAATAAACTCACCTTGGAGAAATCACCAGTCAAATGCCTCTGGTTAGAATCTTCCTCCAGCATCCGAGTGATATTTACATCAGAGAGAGAGACTGTCTTCTTTAGACCTAAGACCTGAAGATGAAAAGATCCCCCCTCCATCCCAAACCTAATGTTAAAAGGTTTTTAAACCAGAGGATTGGGGGAGTAGAGGCTTGTTAAAAGTATGCAACCCTTTGATCAAACAATTCCATTTTTTCCCCCTAAGACAATAAAGACATGCATAAAGACTTGGCTATAAGAATGGAAATTCAGCATGTTTTTAATGGAGAAAAATTACCAATAAATTAAATGTTCAATAACAGGGTCTTGGTTAAATAAATCAAATTTTACATACGACAGATTACTCTTAAGTGATAAAATATATGTCATAGATAAATTTTATTGACACGGAAATAAGTTCATAATATCATTAAGTAAATTAGAAAACAGTATGAATTTTGTAATACCATAATACCATATAATGTATTACCATAATAAAATTTAAATATATATATATGTACAGCGAAATAGCTAGAGGAATATATATCAAGTGTTAACAGTAATTATATTTGGCCTGCAGGATTATGGATATTTTACATTTACCTTTTTTTTGCATTTTCTGTAAGATCACATATTAATTTTATAATAAGAAACAAAGATATTTAGACTTTTTTTAAAGGAGGGGATGGAGACATGAGCTAAGTTTTTCAGAAGTTTCTTTCAGCCAAACCAGTGTGTTGTATGAAGTTATTTCTGTTGGCTTGCATGTAAAACCCACAGTAAATATCGTTACCACACAAAGTTCCCTTATTTTCTCTTAGATTTAAAAAAAGGGTTGGGAAATCTGTATCATGACATCATTTCCAAGAGTATAATATAGCAATAGATATTTATTGTTAAACATTCTATATATGGAGGCTGATGTAGAAGTGAAAGATGGAAAGAACAAAGAGACAAAAGTAAAAGTAATGAGGAAGAAGATGAAAAAGCAATCCCTACACCAGAAAGGCAGAGAAGACAGTGAGAGAGAATATTAACAGATTTTTATCTTAAAAAGTTCTTACTTTCCTAAACATTTCATGGCTGGAACAATACATTTTTATTTGAGCTAGTATTGGGTTATCTTGGAATTTCACCATCTGCTTCAGGCTTGGTCTGTTCAAATTCTCTGGCATCGAGGGAGAGCGATACAGGCGGCTTCTATTCAGAAATGCCTGTTTGGGAATATCAATCCCTTTGGTTCTTACCCTCAAAGTATGTCTGCAGACCAGCAGCGTCAAATCACCTGAAAGCTTTCTAGAAATGTGGAATCCCAGATGTAAGTCTGTACCCCAGACCTACTAAATTAAAAAAATAATTCTATCAAGATTCCTATGATTCCTAGGAACACTCAAGTAAGTTTGAGAAAATGCCTTTAGGTAAGCATCCTGTTTTCCCCTCCTCATTAACATCTTTCTCCTCAGATGATATGATGTCTCATCTCCCCCAAATAAATATTGTTTTAATTTTAAAAAGTTCTTTATTTTTTTCTCAGAGAAGTTGTAGGTTCACAGAACAATCATGCATAAAATACAGGATTCCCAAATGCCGTCCTACCACCAACACCTTGCACTGGAGTGAAATATTTGTTACTATTGATGATAGCATTTTTGTAACAGTAGTAGTCAGCATTTATTGAGAAAGTCTATGTTGCAGGTACTGTATGAAGCAGTTTACATGGATTATCTCATTAAAAACACCAATTACACAGGCTTGTGAAATATTTTCTATTATTTAAAAAAAAAATTTTTTTAATTAGAGAAGTTGTAGATTTACAGAAAAATCATGTTAAAAAACACAGCACTCCCATATACGTGAATTGTTGGCATTTTGAATTAGTGTGGTACCTTTGTTACAATTGATAAAAGAGTATTAAAATAGTACTATTAACCATCACCCATAGTTTATATTAGGTATATTTTATTCATTATATACTACCCTATTAACACCTTATATAGTATTGTGCATTTGTTATAATTCATGGAAGAACATTCCTATAATAGCACTAATAATTATAGTACATCAGCTACAATAGGGCTCACTGTGCTGTTACACAGTCCAATGTTTTATCTTTTAAATGCTATTCTAGTAACATATGTGGCCTAAATTTTCCCCTTTTAACTTCATTCATAATAATTTGATACTGTTAATTACACTCAATAACATTCTACCCTTACCACCATCCATTTTCAAATCTTTACAATCAAACTAAATAGAAATTCTGTACAAAGTAAGCATCAACTCCCCCTTCAAAACCCCCAATCTATCCCTTGATAACCTATATTCTAGATTCTAATTTATGAGTTTGCTTATTACAATTGGTTTATTATCATATCAGTGAGATCCCACAATGATTGTCCTTTTCTATCTGGCTTATTTCACTCAGCATAATGTCCTCAAGTTTAATCCATGTTGTTCCATGCATCAAGACTTCATTCCTTTTAATGGCTGAATAATATTCCATCATATGTATATACAACATTTTGTTTATCCATTTTTCTGCTGATGGGCACTAGGGTTGCACCAATCTTTTGGCAATTTTGAATAATGCCATTATGAATACCAGTGTGCAAATATCTGCTTAAGTCCCTATTTTCCTCTGGGTACATACCTAGTTCCTCTGGGTATATACCAAGTAACAGGATTGTTCCTCCTATATCTAATTCCTCTGGGTATATACCTAGAAACAGGATTGCCAGGTCATATGGTAATTCTATAGTTAACTTCCTAGAGATGTGCCAAATTGCCTTCCACAGTGGCTATCCCATTTTACATTCCCACCAGCAATGAATGAGTGTTCCTATTTCTTCACATCCTCTCCAACACTTGTGGTTTCCTCTTTTTTTAATAGTAGCCATTCTGCTGGTTGTGAAATGATATCTCATTATGGTTTGATTTGCATTTCCCTAATAGCTAGTGATGTTGAGCATCTTTTCATGTGCTTTTTAGCCATTTGTATATCCTCTTTGGAGAAATGTCTATTCAGGTCTATGGCTCATTTTAAAATTGAATTGTCTTTTATCATTGAGTTCTAGGATTTCTTTATATATTCCAGATATTAAACCATTGTGGGACATGTGGTTTCCAAATATTTTCTCCCATTGAGTAAGTTGTCTTTTCAATTTCCTGACAAAGTCCTTTGAAGCATATAATTTTTTGTTTGTTTGTTTTTGTTTTTTTGGCATGGGCAGGCTCTGGGAATTGAACCTGGGTCTCCAGCATAGCAGATGAGAATTCTGCCACTGAGCTACCATTGCCCGCCCAGCATACAAGTTTTTAATTTTTCAAAGAAGTCTCATTTAACTACTTTTTTCTTTTGTTTTTTTGGGCTTTGGGTATAAAGTCTAAAAAACCATTACCTAATACAAGATCCTGAAGATGCCTCCCTATATCTTCTTCTAGGGGCTTTATCATCCTGATCTGTATATTGAGGTTCTTTGATCTATTTTGAGATAATTTTTGTATACAGTATAAGACAGGGGTCCTCTTTCATTATTTTGTTTATGGATGTTCAATTTTTCCAGCACCATTTGTTAAAGGGACTCTTTTTTTCCAATTGAGTAAAGTTGGTAGCCATGTCAAAAATCAACTGGCCAGATTGAGCCCTCAATCTTGGGACTCACCCTTATGAAAATTATTCCTGCGAAGGAGAAGCTAAGCCTACTTATAATTATGCCTAAGCGTCACCTCCAGAGAACCTCTTTTGTTGCTCAGATGTGGCCTCACTCTAAGCCAACTCAGCAAATTATTGCCCTCCCACCTATGTTGGACATGATTCCCAGGGGTGTAAATTTCCCTGGCAACATGGGACATAAATCTCAGGGATAAATCAGGACCTGGCATCCTGGGATTGAGAAAGCCTCCTTGACCAAAAGGGGGAATAGAAATGAGACAAAATATAGTTTCAGTGGCTGAGAGATTTCAAACAGAGTGGAGAGGTTATCCTGGAGGTTATTCTTATGCATTATACACATATCCCTTTTTAGCTTATGGTATATTGGAGTGGTAGGAGAAAAGTACCTGAAACTGTTGAGCTGTGTTCTAGTAGTCTTGATTCTTAAAGACGATTGTATAACAATATAACTTTTGCAATGTGTCTGGGTGATTGTGACAGGGTGTATCCAGGGTGTAGACAGATGAGTAAAAAAAATAAGGACAAAATAAATAAATAACGAGTTCATTTCCCGGTGCCTGTTCATGCAAAAAAATATATATATTAAAAATAAGAAAACAAATAAATAGGGGGTTAGGATAAGGGGTATAAAAATGGGGCAGATTGCAATACTAGTGGTCAATGAGAGAGAGGGGTAAGGGGTCAGGGATGCATGTTTCTTTTTCCTTTGTTCTTTTGATTTCTTTTTCTGTAGTGATACAAATGTTCTAAAAATGATTGTGGTGATGAATACACAGCTATGTGATGATATTGAGTGAATGACTTATATACTTTGGATGGACTGTATGGTGTGTGACGATATCTCAATTAATAAAAAAAAAACTGGCCAGAAATGTGAGGGTCTATCTCTGAACTCTAGTGCAATTCCCATAGTCTGCTTATCTCTCCATGCACCAGTACCATGCTATTTTTATCACTGTAGCTTTGTAATATGTTTTACCTTTTTTTTTTTGCATGGGCAGGCACCGGAAATGGAACCCAGGTCTCCGGCATGGCAGGCAAGAACTCTGCCTGCTGAGCCAGCGTGGCCTGCCCTGTAAGAGGTTTTAAAGTCAGGAAGTGCAAGTCCTCCAAATTCGTTCTTCTTTTCAAGATGTTTTGGCTATTTGGGGCCCCTTTGCCTTCCAAATAAATGTGATAGTTGGCTTTTCCATTTCTGGAAGTAGGACTTTGTTAGGAAAGCAAAAAGACAGTTTACTCATAATGGAGAAAATATTTGGAAATTACATATATGATAATAGTATAATATTCAGAATATATAAATAAATTCTACAACTCAACAATAAAGACAAACAACCCAATTTAAAATTGGACAAAAGATCTGAATAGACATTTCTCCAAAAAGGATATACAAATGGCTAAAAAGCACATGAAAAGATGCTCAACATCACTAGCTATTAAGGAAACGCAAATCAAACCATAATGAGATATGATTTCACAACCAGCAGAATGGCTACTATTAAAAAAACAGAAAACCACAAGTGTTGGAGAGGATGTGAACAAGTAAGAACACTCACTCATTGCTGGTGGGAATGTAAAATGGGATAGCCACTGTAGAAGGCAATTTGGCACATCTCCAGGAAGTTAACTATAGAATTACCATATGACCTGGCAATCCTGTTACTAGGTATATATCCAGAGAAACTGAAAGCAGGGATTCAAACAGAGATTTGCACACTGATAGTTCATAGTGGCATTATTCACAATTGTTAAAAGATGTACACAACTCAAGTGTCCATCGGCAGATAAATGGACAAACAAAATGCGGTATATACCTATGATGGAATATTATTCAAACATAAAAAGGAATGAATTCCTGATGCATAAGACAACATGGACGAACCCTGAGGACATCACTGTGAGTGAAAAAAGCCAGACACAAAAGGACAAATATTGTATGAGCTCACTGATATGAATTAATTATAATAAGCAAACTCAGAGTCAGAATCTAGAACACAGTTACCAGGAGCCTGGGTCTGTGTGTGGAAGGAGGAAAGGTAGGGAATAGGGAGTTAATGATTACATTTTACAGAATTTCTACTTGGGTTGATTTGAAAGTTTTTGTAATGGATGGTGATGATGGTAGCCTAACATTGTGAACATAATTAAGAGCAGGGAACTGTATATCTGAATGTGGTTAAAAGAGGCAATTTTAGGTTGTATATATGTTACTAGAAGAAAAACGTTTTTAAAAATAAACGGTACAGGGCAGGCTAAGTGGCTCAGTGGCAGAGTCCTTGTCTGCCATGCCAGAGACCTGGGTTTAATTCCCTGTGCCTGCCCATGTAAAAGCAAAATAAAAATAAATGGTACAACACAATGAGCCCTATTAAAAAACAAACAAATACATAAATGGCATGAATTAAAAAAAGAATCAGTGAAAGAATGTAAAAAATGCAAAGATATCATCAGTGACCACTTTACCTTGGCCTCTTCTTGATTATCCAGGGAAAATTCCATCAATTCATCTGAAATCTCCTCTGCCTGTTCTTCTCCTTGTTCTGGATTTTTATCCAATTTTGGAACTGCAGTAATGGGACTTCCCAGATCTTTCATTTCACTTTCTGCCAAGTTTCCATTCTCCTATCAAATATATTGGTAACATTAAAAATCTTCAGTAATTTACCATGCTTCCAGCTTTCTTTCCTCCCCAGAAACCCAAAATTTAAAATAGGATCAACTTTATCCACTTAGGATGGGATATGCTAAAAAGGCTTTTCCAATGGGGTTGAGATTAGCACCCTTTAAAATCTCTGGGGTATCTTGAACCCCTCTGGTCTATGAAACATGAGTAAGGAATTGGGTAACTTAAGATGTTAGTAGCTAAATCAGCAAACGATACAATAACTCACAAGAAATCAAAAGTAATTATTTTTTATGTAAAATAAAATATTTTATCTATCTGATTAGCAATTTTAAAAAGTGCTAACAAACCCCATAAACTATGAATTGCTCAAGAGAATGTAAATTTTTATAACATTTTTTGGAAAGCAATTTGGCAATATGTATCAAGAATCTTTTTTTCCTTTAGTACAAGTCTTGGTACCAATCTTAAATGAAAATATCTGAAATATAAGCAAAGATTAATGCTTGAGAATATACATCTTAGCATTATTTGTAAAAAGCAAAATTTGGATGCCACTATGCCCAATAATAGGGAAGTGCATATGTAAATTATGTTCCACTTATTAGAATAAAAAATCCATTAAAGATTATATTTCCAAGAGTTTTTAATATTAACTTAAAAAAACAGGATACAAAATTGTATATATGAAGGAAAAATCTGAGAGGATGGTATGGTAGCTGATGACAAACTCTGGAATCTGTCCTGTAACTACTTGTTGAAGAGTGTTTTGAAAACCATCGCTTTTTTCTTTCTTTCCTTTGTATATATATAAAATAAATATATTTATAATACAACTAAAAAGTTAAAAAAACAGTATATATGATATGACCTCAACTTGTAAAAATGTATACATAGCTAAAAGACTTAAAAGAAATAAGGTACACTGTTAACAGTGGTTTTTCTTTAGGTAGTAGCTATTTTCTATGTTTTTCTGTATTATTTTCTTTTAACATTTTCCCAACGTGCATGCAGTAATTTTAAAATCAGGGAAAAAAAACACAAAAAGAATAAAGTAGAGAAAGGATCCAAGACGGCTGATAGGGGAAAGGCTGGGCTCACTTCTCTCACTTTTCTGGGAAAAGGGCCATTTGCTGGGCAAGCCAGAAAAGTACAACTTGGGGAATGGAATTAAAGGCTTTGGGGAGTTTTTATCTGACCCTCTTCCCAGGACCCTGTGGAACTGCTATGTGCTCCCTTCATGGGTCCCTGGCCCAGCCCTGGTTGGATAACAAAGTGTCAAAGAAGAGCATTAACACAAACTCAAACAACAACAAGTTTTGTCAAGAGAGAATTCAACCTGCAGAATAAACTCCAGTAGATAATCTGATGCCCAGACAGCAGCAAAAAAATAACAAGCCATATTAAAAAACAGGAAGACATGGCCCCCAGTCAAAGGGGCAAATCAAAAAGTCAGAGGACAAACAGAAACTGAAACAAGTGATCAAAGATGCCCAAAGAATCCTAAACCAATTCAAGGAAATGGCTAAAGAGATAAAGGGTATTACAAAGACTCTGCATAAGCATAAATAAGTTTTTATTATTTTTTTATTATGAAAAATAACATATATACAAAAAAAGCAATAAATTTCAAAACACACTGCAACAATTGGTGGTAGAACAGATTTCAGAGTTAAGTTTGGGTTACAGTCCCACAATTTTAGGTTTTTCCTTCTAGCTGCTTCAAGACATTGGAGACTAAAAGAAATATCGATATAATGATTCAGCAGTCATACTAATTTGTTAAATCCTACCTTCCCTGTTATAACTCCACCTTCTCCTTTCATCTTTTCCCCAATCTTTAGGGAGCTGTGCTAGTTTGAAGCTATCATGTGCCCCAGAAAAGTCATGTCCTTTAATCCTCATTCAATCTTCCTAGGTGGGACCTTTGATTAGATGGTGTCTATGGAGATGTGTCTACACCCATTCAAGGTGGGGTTGCTTACTGGAGCCTTTTAAGAGGGAACCATTTTGAGAAAAAGGCTTTAAGCCACCAGAACCATCAGAGTCCACACAGGCAGAGACTTTTGGAGATAAAGAAAGAAAACGCCCTTGGGGGAGCTTCATGAAACAAGAAGCCAGGAGAGAAAGCTAGCAGATGTTGCCATGTGACCTCCCAGCTGAGAGAGAAACCCCAAACTTCATCAGCCTTTCCTGAGTGAAGGTAACCTCTTGTTGGTGCCTTAATATGGATATGTTCATAGTCTTAGAACTGTAAACTTGTAACTTGTAACTTAATACCCCTTTTTAAAAGCCATTCCATTTCTGGTATATAGTATTCCGGCAGCTTTTAAAGACTGAAACAGGGATTTGGGGGCTACGCCCGTTCTAGCTTTTTCATTTTGGACAGGGCCGTCAATGATAGAGCATAAGGGTACGGAATTAGTTGATGTCCTAGAGAGGCTGGCCCCTCTGGATTTCAGGACTTATCTGCCTAGGAAGTCATCTGGAGGTTTTAGGTTTCTGGAAAGTAATCATAGGGCATGGAACCTTTGTAGAATCTCAGATAAAGCCCTAGGTGTTCTTTAGGGTTGGTGGGAATGGTTTTGGTTGGGGTTTGGCAAACCATGATAAATAGTAATAACTAGCTGAAGCTTACATAAAATTCACTTCCAGAGTAGCCTCTTAACTCTATATGAACTCTCTCAGCCACTGATACCTTATTTGTAACAATTATCTTCCCCCTTTTGGTCAGGAAGGCATTGTCAATCCCACAGTTCCAGGGCCAGGCTCATCCCTGGAAGTCATATCCCACATTGCCAGGGAGACTTTCACCCCTGGATGTGATGTCCCACATAGTGAGGAGGGTAATGATTTCACTTGCAGAGTTGGACTTAGAGAGAGAGCAGCCACATCTTGGGCAACAAAAGAGGTTTTCTGGAAGTAACTTTTAGGTATAACTACAGGTAAACTTAGCTTCTCCACTACATAAACAAGCTTCACAAGGGCAAGCCTCAAGATCAAGGGTATGGCTATTGACTTGGGAGTGCCTAATGTTTAGACAGTGTCAGGGGTTTCTCTCGTGGTAAAATTTTTTTTAACAGTTCCATATTTTTTCTCCCATAACTCAAGGGACTTTGCCAATTCTTTATAATTATCTGCTCAACATACTCAGATGTATCTAGGCATTACATTAAGCTATGTAGAATGACAAGCCCTCATTTCCATTATGAGCTCCATGTATTTGGGTTGTTTAAATGATCTATTCAGAAAGGTTGAATTAGATTACGTGCTACAGAAAATTTAAGTTTTAGACAAACTAAACCTCTCTTCCTTTGGTCTCATAGAGTAGGTAAAGTTCTAAAATACAGACAATGTATTTTAGATTGGCTTCATTCTATCTCTAATTGAAGCCTAATCACTTTTCAATTTCTTTAACACTTGTTGTTTGGGGCAATACTGACTTTCAGACCTTCAGAACTCCTACTGAGTCTTAGATGTCATAGAGATAATCAAAGTTCTAGGGAAATACAAGGTTATACATGTATAGCACAGCCATAAAGAAGAATTTGAAAGCATGAAAAGAAAAATAACAGATATTATGGGAATGAGGGGCACAACAGATTAAATTTAAAAATATACTAGAGGCATGCAACAGCAGATTTGTAGAGGCAGAAAAAAGGATCAGTAAGCTAGAAGACAGAGCATCTCTATCAGACAAAAAAACAGATAGAGAAATAATGGGAAAAATTGAGCAAAACCTCAGGGAACTGATCAAGAACACGAAGTGCACATGAATTTGTCCCAAATTCATTTGGGACAATGTCCCAAAAGGAGAAGAAAAGGGAAAAGGGGCAGAATGAATATTTGAAGAAACAATGGCTGGAAATTTCCCAACTCTCATGAAAAGCATTGATATCCATGTCTAAGAAGTGCAATGTACCACAAACTGTATAAATTCAAATAGACCCACTCCAAGACACATGCTTTAATAGGATGTCAAATGCCAAAGATGAAGAGAGAATTCTGAAAGCAGCAAGAGAAAAGCAATTCATTACATACAAGGGATGCCCAATAAGAATAACCCTGGTCTCTCATCAGAAACCATGGAGTGTTATCTTATCTTTCTTTGAAACCATGGAAGTGATAAGGGAGTACACCTTGATACACTCAAGATACTGAAAGGGAAAAACTTCCAGCCAAGAATTCTTTATCTAGCAAAACTATCCTTCAAAAATGAGGGAACAGGGCAGTGTGATGGTGGCTGTGGCAGAATTCTCACCTGCCATGCTGGAGACCCGGGTTCAATTCCCAGTGCCTGTCCATGCCACCGCCCCCAAATTTTTGTTTTTAAATAAGGGAAGAGTTTAAGATATTAAAAAATAAACAGAAGCTGAGAGTGTTCATTACAAGAGACCTGCCCTACACGAAATATTAAAGGGAGTCCTACAGGTTAAAATGAAAAGATAGGGTAAAGAGGCTTGAAGGAGAGTATAGAAATGAAGAATATCAGTAACGGTAACTAAAAGGATATAAAGAGAGACAAAAGCAATATATGACATATAAAAAACAAAGGGTAAAATAGTTAAAGTACAGCCATTACAGTAATAACATTGAATGTAAACAAAGTCCTCAATCAAAACACACAGACTGGCAGAATACATTAAAAAATATGAGCCAACTATGTACTGTCTACAAGAGAATCACTCTAAACCCAAGGAGACAAATAGATCAAAAGTGAAAGACTGGAAAAAGATAGTCCACACAAACAGTATTTAGGAAGGAAAAAAGCTGACATAGCTATACTAATATTGGACAAAACAGACTTTAAACACAAAGCTGTTATAAGAGACAAAGAAGGATAAGATATATTCATAAAAGGGGCAATACACAAAGAAGAAATTATAATCACAAATATATATGTTCCTACTGAGGGTGTCTCAAAATACATGATGTAAACACTAGCAAAACTAAAGGGAGAAATAGATGTATCTACAATCATAAATGGAAATTATCAATGGATAGACCATCTAGACAGAGAATCAATAAAGAAACAGAGAACTTGAATAATGTGATAAATGAACTAGATCTAACAGACATATATAGAACAAAATACCCGAAAACAACAGGATATACATTCTTTTCAAGTGCTCATAAATCATTCTACAGGATAGGCTACATGTTGGTTCATAAACAGATCTTAATAAATTTAAAAAGATTGAAATTATACAAAGTACTATCTTTGATCATCATGGAATGAAGCTGGAAATTAACAACAGGAAAAGAACTGAAAAATGCACAATTTATGGCAGTTAAACGACACTCTTAAACAATCAATGGGTCAAAGAAGAAATTGCAAGAGTAGTCAGTAAAGACGTTTAGATGAATGAAAACAAGAACACAATATAAATATATCAGAACTTATGGGATACAGCAAAGGTAATGATGAAAGGGAAATTTATAGTCCTAACCATCTACCTTAAAAAGGTAGGAAGAGCTAAAATCAAAATCTAATTACGTACCTGGAGGAATGAGAAAAACAACAACAAACTAATCCCAACGCGAGATAGAAATAACAAAGATTAGAGCAGAAATAAATGAAATTAAGAACCAAAACAAAACAAAAACAAAAGAGAGAAACAACAAAACCAAAAGTTGGTTCTTTGAAAGGATCAACAAAATTGACAAACCCTTATCTAGACTGACAAAGAAAAAAAGAGAGACAACGCAGATAAATAAAAACAGAAATGGGAGGGGGGACATTACTCCTGACACCGAAAAACTAAAAAAGATCATAAGGAGATACTATAAACAACGGTAAGCAAAAAACTAGGCAACTTACATGAAATGGACAATTTTCTAGAAACACAGGAACTGACTCCAGAAGAAATAGATGATCTCACCAAACTGATCAAGTAAAGAGATTGAGACAGTCATCAGAAACCTCCCAGGACCAGATGGCTTCACAGGTAAATTCTACCAATCATTCCAAGAAGAATTTCTACTAATCCTGCTCAAACACTTCCAAAAAAATTGAAAAGAAGGGAAAGCTACCTCTTTCTGGAATCCTTTATAAGATGCTAAAAGACAGAGAGAAGACACAGAAAAAAGCCACAGAGAAGGTGAGAGAGGAAAGCCAGAGAAACTGAGAGAGAAGGACACACAGAAAACAGAGAGAAGCCACTGAAACCAGAAGCAGGAAGCAATGAAACCTGGGAGAAAGGGGAGGGACCAGCAGATCTGCTGAGCCTTCCCATGTGACAGAGGACCTAAGGATGCCATCAGCCTGTCTTCATGTGGACATTTTCACAGCCTCAGAACTGTAGACTTGTAAGTTAATAAATTCCCGTTGTTAAAAGACAACCCATTATACAGCTGCAGGGCTTCTCAGGCTCCAACTGTCCCAAGCATGGGCAGAATTAAGCTTGTTTGAGAGTTTGTCTGGAGGCTGTGCCTTCCCCAGGAGAGGGGTGGGGCCCAACTCAGATGGAATCCCTCCCTCAAGGAATTCAGACAGCAGGATCTGGAAAACTGAAGCAACTAAAGCCAGCTTACAACCTCTACTTTGTCCCAACCACTCCCCCAGCAGGGAAAGTCTGCTGAAGTTAAAGGTTCCACATCACCTTATGCTGGTGGGACCCACGGGCAGGAAAGCACCACACACTGGGCAGGATAGGAAAAACACAGAGTCCAGAGGCTTCATAGGAAAGCCCTTTAACCTGCTAGGTCCCACCCTCAGGGGAAACCTGCTCAGGTGACTCTTTCCTCCTGAGAGGCCAGTTTGGTCTGGGAAAATCTGACTGGAGTCTATAAAACCTAAATAGACGCTCCTAAGGTGGGGGGTGGGTGGCGGGAAAAGCACTATACAGGCAGGACAAGAAACAAGAAAACAAGAACTGGAAAATTCCAATCTGTTAAACAAAGCCTAAGCTAGAGGGCTAGAATAAGATGAACTGAATGTAAAAGAATGGATAGACAACAAAGTCATTCAGCAAGAAAATCCTAGGGAAAAAAGTGAAAGCAAGTTCTAGAATAAACTAATTAAGGAAATTAAATGCCTAGATGCCAGCAAAAAATAACGAATCACACTAAGAAAAGTGAACATATGGACCAGCCAAAGGAACAAACCAACAATTCAAATGAGATACAGGAACTGCAACAATTAACTCAGAATGTTTGAACAGACATGGAAAACCTCATTAAAAATCAAATCAATGAACTGAGGGAGGATATAAGGAAGGCAAGGAATGAACAAAAAGAAATGGAAAGTCTGAAAAAACAAATCACAGAACTTATGGGAATAGAAGGCACAGTAGAAGAGATGAAAAAAACAATGGAAACCTACAATGTTAGATTTCAAGAGGCAGAAGATAGGATGAGTGAACCGGAGGATGGGACATCTGAAATCCAACAAGCAAATGAAAGTACAGGGAAAAGAATGGAAAAATATGAGCAGGGACTCAGGGAACTTAATGACAACATGAAGCTCATGAATATATGTGTTGTGGGTGTCCCAGAAGAAGAGAAGGGAAAAGGAGGAGAAAAACTAATGGAGGAAAGTATCACTGAAAATCTCCCAACTCTTATGAAAGACTTAAAATTACAGATCCAAGAAATGCAGTGTACCCCAAACAGAATTGATCCAAATAGTCATACTCCAAGACACTTCCTAATCATAATGTCAGATGTTAAAGAGAAAGAGAGAATCTTGAAAGCAGCAAGAGAAAATCAATCTGTCACATACAAGGGAAGCCCAATAAGACTATGCATAGATTTCTCAGCAGAAATCACGGAGGCAAGAAAACAGTGGGATGATATATTTAAGACACTGAAAGAGGAAAAACTACCAATCAAAAATTCTATATCCAGCAAAATTGCCCTTCAGAAATGAGGGGGAAATTAAAACATTTCCAGACAAAAAATCACTGGGGGAATTTGTGACCAAGAGACCGGCTCTTCAAGAAATGCTAAATGGAGCACTATAGACAGATAGGAAAAAACAGCAGAGAGAGGTGTGGAGAAGAGTATAGAAATGAAGACTATCAATAAAGGTAAAAAGAAGAAAAAATAGATATGACATATAAAATCCAAAAGGCAAAATGGCAGAAGAAAGTACTGCTCTTACAATAATAATACTAAATGGATTAAACTCCCCAATCAAAAGACGGGGACTGGCAGAATGGATTAGAAACAGGACCCATCTATATGCTGTCTACAGGAGACGCATCTTAGACCCAAGGATAAATATAGGTTGAAAGTGAAAGGTCAGGAAAAGATATTTCATGCAAACAACAATCAGAAAAGAACAGGAGTAGCTATACTAATATCCAACAAATTAGACTTCAAATGTAAAACAACTAAAAGAGAAAAGAAGGATACTACATATTAATAAAAGGAACAATTCAACAAGAAGACATAACAATCATGAATATTTATGCACCAAGCCAGACTGCTCCAAAATACATCAGGCAAATACTGAAAAGAGAAATAGACACATCTACCATAATAGTTGGAGACTTCAATTCTCCACTCTCATCAATGGACAGAACATCCAGATGGAGGATCAATAAAGAAACAGAGGATTTGAATAATACAATAAACTAGATTTAACAAACATTTATAGAATATTACACCTCACAATAGCAGTATACACCCTTTTCTCAAGTGCTCATGGATCATTCTCAAGGATAGACCATATGCTGGGTCACAAAGCAAGTCTCAATAAATTTAAAAAGACTGAAATCATACAAAACACTTTCTTAGATCATAAAGGAATGAAGTTGGAAATCAATAATAGCCAGAGGGCAAGAAAATTAACAAATATATGGAGGCTCAACAACACACTCTTAAAACAATCAATGGGTCAACGAAGAAATTACAAGAGAAATCAGTCAATATCTCAAGGCAAATGAAAAAAAAATACAACATATCAAAATTTATGGGATGCAGCAAAGGCAGTGCTAAGAGGGAAATTTATTGCCCTAAAAGCCTATATTAAAAAAGAAGAAAGAGCAAAAATCAAGGAATTAACTGTCCACTTGTAAGAACTAGAGAAAGAACAGCAAACTAACCCAAAAGCAAGCAAGAAATAACAAAGATTAGAGCAGAAATAAATGAAATTGAGAACATGAAAACAATCGAGAAAATCAAGAAAACCAGAAGTTGGTTCTAGGAGAAAATCAATAAGATTGATGGACTCTTAGCGAGGTTGACAAAAAGAAGAAGAGAGAGGATGCAAATAAATAAAATCAGAAATGGAAGACGATACATAACCACTAACCCCGCGGAAATAAAGGAGGTGATGAGAGGATACTATAAAGAACTTTATGCTAATACACTAGACAATGTAGATGAAATTGACAACTTCCTAGAAAGGCATGAACAACCAACATTGACTTGAGAAGAAATAGACAACCTCAACAAACCAATCACAAGTAAAGAAATTGAATCAGTCATTAAGAAGCTCCCCAAAAAGAAAAGTGAAGGACCAGATGGCTTCACATGTGAATTCTACCAAACATTCCAGAAAGAATTAGCACCAACCCTGCTCAAACTCTTCAAAAAAATTGAAGAGGAGGGAAAGGTACCTACCTCATTCTACAAAGCCAACATCACCCTCATACCAAAGCCAGACAAAGATATCACAAGAAAAGAAAACTATGGACCAATCTCTCTAATGAATATAGATGCAAAAATCCTCAACAAAATTCTTGGAAAACGAATCCAGCACCACATTAAAAGAATGATACATAATGACCAAGTAGGATTCATTCCAGGTATGCAAAGATGGTTCAACATAAGAAAATCAATTAATGTAATACACCATATCAACAAATCAAAGCAGAAAAACCACATGATCATATTGATTGGCGCAGAAAAGGCATCTGACAAAATTCAACATCCTTTCCTGTTGAAAATACTTCAAAGGATAGGAATAGAAGGGAACTTCCTTAAAATGACAAAGGGAATATATGAAAAACTCACAGCTAATATCATCCTCAATTGGGAAAAACTGAAAACTTTCCCCCTAAGATCAGGAACAAAACAAGGATGCCCATTATCATATTGTTAGTCAACATTGCATTGGAAATACTAGCCAGAGCAATTAGACAAGAAAAAGGAATACAAGGCATCAAAATTGGGAAGGAAGAAGTAAAACTCTCACTGTTCTCAGATGATATGATACTATATGTCAAAAACCCTAAAAAAATCCACAGCAAAACTACTAGAGATAATAAATGAGTACAGCAGAGTGGCAGGTTACAAGATCAACACTCAAAAATCTGTAGTGTTTCTATACACTAGTAAAGAACAATCTGAGGGGGAAATCAAGAAAAAAATTCCATTTACAATCGCAACCAAAAGAATAAAATATTTAGGAATAAATTTAACTAAGGATACAAAAGACCTCTACAAAGGAAACTATAAGAAATTGTCAAAAAAAAAAAATCACAGAAGACCTAAATAAATGGAAGGGCATACCGTGTTCATGGATTGGAAGACTAAATATAGATAGTCAATTCTACCTAAATTGATTTATAGATTCAATGCAATACCAATTAAAATCCCCAAAATTTCTTTTCAGAAACAGAAAAATCAATAACCAAACTTATTTGGAGGGGCAGGGTACCCAGAATGGCTAAAAATATCCTGAGAAAGAAAAATGAAGTTGGAGGCCTCACGCTACCTGACTTTAAGGCGTACTATGAAGCTATAGTGGTCAAAACAGCATGGTATGGTGTAAAGATAGATATACTGACCAGTGGAATCAAACAGAGTGTTCAGATATAGACCCTCTCTCATCTATGGACAATTGATCTTTGATAAGGCAGTCAAGATAACTCACTTGGGACAGAACAGTCTCTTCAATAAATGGTACCTAGAGAACTGGATACCCACATGCAAAAGAAGAAAGAGGATCCATATCTCACACCCTATACAAAAATTAAGTCAAAATGGATCAAAGACCTAAACATTAGATCTAAGACCACAAAAGTTTTAGAGGAAAATGCAGGGAAATATCTTATCAATCTTATAATAGGAGGTGGTTTCCTAGACCTTACACCAAAAGCATGAGCACTGAAGAAAGAAAGAAATGGGAACTCCTCAAAATTAAACACTTTTGTGCATCAAAGATCTTCATCAAGAAAGTAAAAATACAGCCTACACAATGGGAGACAATATTTGGGAACAATATATGAGATAAGGGTCTAGTATCCAGAATACATAAAGAGATTGTTCAACTCAACAACAAAAAGACAAACAACCCAATTACAAAATGGGCAAAAGACATGAATAGACACTTCTCAGAAAATGAAATACAAATGGCTAAAAGGCACATAAAAAGATGCTCAACTTCCCTGGCTATTAGGGAAATGCAAATCAAAACCACAATGAGATATCATCTCACACCCACCAGAATGGCCATTATCAATAAAACAGAAGATGACAGGTGCTGGAGAGGACGTATAGAAAGAGGCACACTTATCCACTGTTGGTGGGAATGTAAAATGGTACAACCTCTGCAGAAGGCAGTTTGGCAGTTCCTTAGGAAATCTAGTATAGAATTGCCATATGATCCAGCAATACCATTGCTGAGTAGATACTCAGAGGACACGAGGGCAAGGACACAAACGGACATTTGCACACCAATGTTTATAGCAGCTTTATTTACAATTGCCAAGAGATGGAAACAGCCAAAATGTCCATCAACAGATCAGTGGCTAAGCAAGCTGTGCTATATACATATGATGGAACATTATGCAGCTGTAAGACAGAATAAAGTTATGAAGTATGTAACAACATGGATGGACCTTGAGGACATCATGCTGAGTGAGATTAGTCAGAAACAAAAGGACAAATACTGTATGGTCTCACTGAAGTGAACTAACATTAATGAATGAACTTGCAGAATTTCAGTTAAGAACAGAGACCATCAGGAGACAGAAATAGAGTATATATTGGGTAATTGGACCTGAAGTGATACAGATTATGCAACAGAACTGATTGTAAAAAATCAGAAATGGATAGCACAATACTAGCTAACTGTAATACCATAATGTCAGAACACTGAATGAAGCTGAATGTGAGAATGATAGAGGGAGGAGGGCTGGGGCACAAATGAAATCAGAAGGAAAGATAGACAATAAAGACTGAGATGGTATAATCTAGGAATGCCTAGAATGTACAATGATAGTGACTAAATGTACAAATTTAAAAATGTTTTTGCATGAGGAAAAACAAAGGAATGTCAGTATTGTAGGGTGTTGAAAATAGATCATAATTCATATTTTAAAACTTTAACTTATGTGTAAGACTAAAGCAAAAAATTTTATTTGATATAAAATTTATAGTTTGACTAGTACATTTCCTAATAGAACTTATACGGATGGTTTAATTGAACTCTATAAGCACATGGAACCTTGAATAGAGCATGAGATTTGTAGGTTTGTCCAAAGTGATGCCTCAATAAATCCCAGAGTGATTTGAACAGTGAATAAAAAAAGTATTTGCAAAGTCCACTTGGGGGAATGGTAAGAAAGGGGGAAAATTCAACTTCCCCAAATGGAGAATTCTTGATATTCTCACAAGCAGTGGGGACAACCAAAGCAATAGGCTGAGTCCCCAATCTTGGGGTTTGTTCATATGAAACTTAACCCAACAAAGGATAGGCTAAGCCTACTTAAAATTAGGCCTAAGATCACCTCCAGAGAATCTCTTCTGTTGCTCAGATGTGGCCTCTCTCTCTCTCTCTCAGTCAACAGGACAAGCAAACTCACTGCCCTCTCCCTCTCTACATGGGACATGACTCCCAGGAGTGTAAACCTTCCTGGCAACATGGGACAGAATTCCTAGAATGAGCTGGGACTCAGCATCAAGGAAATGAGAAAACCTTCTTGACCAAAAGGGGGAAGAGAGAAATGAGACAAAATAAAGTATCAATGGCCGAGAGATTTCAAACAGAGTCGAGAGGTTATCCTGGAGGTTGTTCTTATGCATTATATAGCTATCACCTTTTCACTTAAGGTATATTGGAGAGGCTGGAGGGAAGTGCCTGAAAATGTAGAGCTGTGTTCCAATAGCCATGTTTCTTGAAGATAATTGTATATTGATACAGCTTTCACAATGTGACTGTGTGATTGTGAAAACCTTGTGTCTGATGCTCCTTTTATCTATGGTATAGATAGATAAGTAAAACATATGGATTAAAAATGAAAAAATAATAGGAGGAGCAAATGTCAAAATGAATTTAGTAGATTGAAATACTGTTGATCAATGACAGGGAGTGATAAGGAGTATAGGAAAAAAATAGAGGAAGCAAAGGCTAAAATATACTGGGTAGATGGAAATACTAGCAATCAATGAGAGGGAAGGGTAAAGGGTATGGTATGTATGAGTTTTTTTCTTCTTATTTCTTTTTCTGAATTGATGCAAATGTTCTAAGAAATGATCATGGTGATGAATATACAACTATGTGATGATATTGGGAATTATTGATTATATACCAAGAATGGAATGATCATATGGTAAGAATGTTCATGTTTGTATGTTGTTATATCTTAAAAAATTAAAAAAAAAAAAAAAAGCCAACCCATTTCTCGTATATTCCATTTTGGCAACATTAGATAACGAAAAGAGATTTTCATGAAGCCAATATCACTCTAATACCAAAACCAAATAATGATATGATGAGAAAGCAAAATTACAGACCCATCTCTCTAATGAATATAGATGCAAAAAATCTTTAAAAAAAATACTTGCAAATTAAATCCAACTACAAGTTAAAAGAATTATACACATTAAAAGAATTCAACACAAGAAAATCATTTAATGTAATATACCACATTAACAAATGGAAAGGGAAAAAGCACATATCAATTGACACAGAAAAGGCACTTGACAAAATCCAGCATCACTTCCTGAAAAAAAAAACACTTAAAAAGATAGGAATAGAAGGAAATGTGATAACTGGCATATATGAAAATCTCACAGCTAATATTATATGCAATGTTAAAGAATGAAAGTTTTCCTCTTGAGATTGGAAACAGGACAAGGATGCCCACTGTCACCACTGTTTTTCAAACATGTGCTAGAAGTTCTAGCCTAAGCAATTAGGCAAGAAAAAAATATACAAGACATCAAAATAAAAAAGGAAGAAGTAAAACTTTCACTATTTGCAGATGATACGATCCTACACCTTCAAAGTCCTGAAAAATGTACCACAAAGCTACTAGACCTATAAATGATTTCAGCAAAGTAGCAGGGTACAAGAGCAACATGTAAAAATCAGTAGTGTTTCCATCCACTAGTAATGACCAATATGAAGAGGAAATCAAGAAAAATATTCCATTTAGAATAGCGAATAAAAGAATAAACTATCAAGGAATAAATTTAACCAAGGATGCAAAAGAGCTGTAATCAGAAAACTACAAAGCATTGCTGTGCCAGTAGGATTTATGTATTCTAGAAAAGCCATGTTTTAATCCTAAACAGTCTTGTGGGAGCAATGGTTTTTTCTAATCCCTATTCAGCACTATAGGTTGGAAACTTGATTAGGTTATCTCCACAGAGATGTGACTGAATCAATTGTGGGTATTAAACTTGATTAGATGGAGACGTGTCTCCACCCATTCTACGTGGATCTTGATTAGTTTACTGGAATCCTATAAAAGAGGAGATATTTTGGAGAGAGTTCCTTTTGAGAACAATGAGATAGCCACAAAGCAGAGAGCCCATGCCGCCAGAGACCTTTGGAAGAAGGAATACGTCCCCGGGGAGCTTCAGGAAGCAAGAGGCCTAGAGAGGAAGCTAGTAGACGTCATGTTTGCTACATGCCTTCCCAGTTGAGAGAGATATGCTGAATGTCATCGGCCTTCTGGAACTGACGTATCTTTCCCTGGATGCCTTAGCTTGGACATTTTTATAAACTTGCTGTAATTGGGACATTTTCTCAGCCTTAGAACTGAAAACTAGCAACTTATTAAATTCCCCCTTTTAAAAGCCATTCCATTTCTGGTATATTGCATTCCGGCAGCTAGCAAACTAGAACAATTGCTAAAACAAAGCAAAGAAGACCTAAATAAATTGAAGGACATTCCATGTCCATGGGTGGGAAGACTAAAATATTGTTAAGATGTCATTTCTACCCAAAGCAATTTATAGAATCCGTGAAAACCCAATCAAGATTCCAAGAGCTTTCTTTACAGAAATGGAAAAGCTAATTACCAAATTTATTTGGAAGGGTAAGGGGCCCTAAATAGGCAAAAACTCTTGTAAAAGAAAAAGAAAAATGAAGTTGGAGGACTTACACGTCCTGACTTTAAAGTATATTATAAAGCTACAATAATAAAAACAGCATGATACTGGCATAAAGATAGATATATTGACCAATGGAATCAAATTTTGACAAGGCTGCTAAGTCCACCCAAATGAGACAGAGAAGTTTCTTCAACAAATGGTGCTGGATGGGACAACTGGCTATTCATAGGTAAAAGAATGAAAGAGGACCCCTGTCTCACACCTTATACAAAAGTGAACTCAAAATGAATTAAAGACCTAACTGTAAAAGGTAAAACCATAAAACTCCTAGAAAAAACTGTAGGAAAGCATATTCAAGATTTTATGGTAAGCCATTCCATTTCTGGTATATTGCATTCCGGCAGCTAGCAAACTAGAACAATTGCTAGATCTTACACTCAAAGCACAAGGAACAAAAGGAAAAATAAGATAATGGGACCTCCATAAAATCAAATACTTTTTGGCTTCAAAGGATTTTGTCAAGAGGGTAAAAAGTCAGTCTACCCAAAGGAAGAAAATATTTGGAAATCACATATCTGATAAAGGTTTAATATCCAGGATATACAAAGAACTCCTATAATTCAAAGCTAAGACAAACAACCCAATTAAAAATAGGCAAAAGTCATGAATAAACATTTTTCAAAGAGGATAGACAAATTGCTAAAAAGCACAGGAAAAGATGTCCAACATCACTAGCTATTAGGGAAATGCAAATCAAAACTGCAAAGAGATATCATTTCATACTTACTAGAATTGCCACTATTAAAAAAACAGAAAATCACAAGTGTTGGAGAGGATGTGGAGAAACAGGAATACTTATTCACTGTTGGGATTGTAGAATGGTACAGCTACTATGGAAGACAGTTTGGCAGGAAGCTAAGTGTAGAATTGTCATATGAGCTCGTAATCCCACTAGTTCGTATATACTCAGAAGAAATAAAAGCAAGGACATGAACAGGCATTTGCACACCAGTGTTCATAATGGCATTAATCACAATTGCCAAACGATGGAAACAACCCAGGTGTCTATCACTCGATGAATGGATAAATAAATTGTAGTATATACAAACAATGGAATATTATGCAGCTATAAGAATGAAATGAAATCATGAAGCATGTGACTACATTATGTTGAGTAAAACAAGTCACACACAAAAGGACAAGTATTTTAGGACCTCACTAATATGAGCTAAATATAACTAGCAACTCATGGTGTTAATATCTAGAAGATAGATCACCATAAGATAGAATGAGGGCAGAGAATGGAGAGCTGATGCTTAATTTGTGCAGAATATGTATATAAGGGTGATTGTGAATGTTTGAAAATGGATGGAGGTGATAATAGCGCATTTTAGTGACTGTAATTAACAGTGATGATGTAGGGGTGCAGTTGTGGTTGAAAGAGAAAGTTTAGGGTGGTGTTTGTCATTAGACGGAAAGCCAGAGGATGAAACATGGGACTGTATAATATAGTGAACCCTCCTGAGGGTGAAAATGTTCTAGAATTGATTGTGGTGATGAATGCACAACTCCCTGAATTTACTAGAAGTCAGTGTATACTTTAGATGGATTGTATGGTATGTGAATTTATTTCAATAAAACTGCTTTTTATTAAAACAGAATAAAGTAGAAGGGGGAAAAAGGCCAAAGAATTTCTTCTCTTCTTTAGTTTAAACCACTAAAATGATCAGAGGACATACACCTCCCCCCTTTCCCCGCTCAAACTCACTTCTACAGTCCCTTTTCTCACCCAATTCAGCATAGAAAAACTCAAAAGTTCATAAATGCAGATCTGACATTCTGTCCTCTACAATATCTACTGCTGACCCTTAAAGACAATGATCAGGGACTCACCAGCAGAGAAAGGGGAGAGACATAAGGTCCCCCTGCTCTCTTCTGAAACTTTAGTTTCCTGGGTGCCTGCCACTCCAAAGGCTTCAAAGTGTTGTTTTTCTGCATTAAAAAAAAAAAAAAACTGCATTGGCTAGAGGAAGAAAGGCATTATCAGCCCAGCCAAAAATATTTTTTTAGATTAGGACAGGAATAAACCTCATGAAGCACATTATGTGTAATAAAGATTGACCCTATATCCTGAAGATACAAATTATGATTTAGATTTGCTTTAGAGCATGCTAATTTTATGATCATAAGCAAAAGGATCAGGAAAGAACCAAGCCTGATAGGGGAGGGGTTGATGAGATTTAAAAACCTGACAATAAAAGGAGATTAAAAAGACAGTATTAAATCAGGAAAAAGCTGATTAGAACAGCCCAAATCATGGGTGTATCTTAGTGAAGGTGAGAAAAGAAAAATAGTTATCTTTTGTGGATACTGACCTGGAATAAGAGAAGGGACAGAGAAAAGTAAAAGAAGGTTAGAAAAGGGAATTAATTGAAGGGATTAGAGGATTATTTTAGTAATTGGGTGGCTCTGGAGGGACAAGTTTCAATTTATAACTGAAGGATGGTCTGAGGCTTAGACAAAAAGGACCACGGCTTTCTCAGAATATTAGCTAAGAAGCTAGGCTAAGGAGGAAATAAGAAGAAACTAAGAATCTAGCCTTGAATGGGAAATTTTGCAATGAATTTGTGAACAAATTATGTTCATATAATTATTTCCCTCTGCTAAAAATAAATAAATAAATAAATCCTCAATTCCTTACACTACTATAATATGGATTTTTGTCCTCAAAATGATCAAGTATGAGTAGTAACAACGGCCTGCTGTGGAGGACTTGGAGCTAGGTTTCTATCCTAGGGTCAACGTTTAAAAAAAGAAAAAACAAAGCAAATGAACAATCCAAAAAGAATTGTTTTCCCTATAGTTTAGCATAGTAAGGTATGAATAGCTCTAGGTCTCACAATGCTACCATTGAGTTGCACCATTCAAAGGAAGAAATCTGCTAATTTATCTAAGGTTAAATGTAAAAACACTTACGTTTTCTTTATTTGCAAGTGAGCTACACATTGCATCTGTCTTTCTGTGGTTATGGTCCAAAGTATTCGGAGTGCTACACAGCAGCTGTGCCTGTAAAAGAATTTTTGAGAACATCCAGAATCCTCAAGCCACAGGTAAGTAAAACCTTCTGCTGCCCACCTGAGAAATAAACCCAAATCCAAGAGAAAGGGATTACTCACTGGGCTGTATTTCATAAGGTGCTGATGATGATCCCTGCAGACCAAAACAAACTGTCAGTGAGTGAAGCCCCAAATACTGTCTGGTCATTCTTCAGTGGCCTGGCCCATCCCACCTTTTCCTTTCTTCCGTTCCAGGGGCCCTGCATCTGGTTGATGTGTATCTTACCATAATAATATATAGGATATTCTCAGAGCTAAATATCAAGATGGCAAGTGACATCCCCTCACTTCACTTGCATTATCCTATTTATGGATATGTAACAAAGATGAATGTGGTTTTTTTCTCATCTCATGTAGACATAATCATTTTTAGTTACTAATTTTTCAGTGTTGACTGTTGGTGTAAATATGTATTTCTAACACTAAGGTAGAGTTGGAGAATGGAGAGATAATGTTTAATTGAATGAGATTAAATTCTGTTTGGGGTGATGGAAAAGTTTTGGTAACAGATGGTAGTACAACATTGTGAATGTAATTAACATCACTGAACACTTTGAAAGTGGTTAAAATGGGAAATTTTATATTGTGTTAAGTGTTACCACAATTTAAAAAAATCTTAGAAAAAACTATACAACTGAAAGAGTGAACCCTAAGATAAACTATGGACTGTAATTAATAATTTAATAATATCAGTTCATCAGTTGTAACATATGTACTACACTAATGTAAAATGTTAATAATAGGGCAAACTGTGTGTTCAGGGCCATATAGGGAATACTGTACTTTCTGAAGGATTTTTCGGTAAACCTAAAGCTGTTCTAAGAGATAAAGAAAAATAATTATGAATTTCCATCCTCTCTCTCAGGATTTCATCATGGGTTAGGACATTTTAAGCAATTCAAAGAAAATGCAAGCTATACAAAGTGAAATTTTCACACATATTGATAAAAACAGTCATCTTTCACCTAAACACTGAAAGATAAAGCTCCAAAAGGATTAAAACAGCCAAGTGCAAAACTTTTTATAAGTTTAAGAAGAGCTGAATCAAAATTTGTTGCATTTGTTGAGTATTCCTTGTCTGAAAATTTTAAGATTGTTAAGAATCTATAACAGTAATAATAAACATTATGCCTACATGCAAGTACAGTATGTCATTTTCCTTCATTTTTGAAGATAACACTGATTGAATTCATTTTAACTATCAGGCACATTTTCACAACACTATTCAGATCCGGGAAACTTAGCCTTTCGAGGGAATGACTTGGATCTCAAAGCCCACTTATCTCCAAAGTGAAATATTCTGTACTTTGCAGAGTCTACACAGGATAAAATCCCCATGATCAGTGCTAAAAATGTTGTAGCGTGCGGTTCATTTAGAAAGAAAAACTTACACCACAGCTAACTGTATTTCCTGAGGTCCTGAAGAATACAAGTGTCCTGAAATCAGACATGAAGAATCAGTTATCCTTGTTCATGCACCCTGTCTTTCCTTCTGATTTTCATCATCAGTAAGCCATAGTATTTCCAAAAACTGAGTCTCCTGACAAACAGAAATTCAAGAAATACAAGAATTTACATGCATCACCTAAAGAAAAAATTCTGGTTCTGGGAACCAGAACTATACTATATTACACTAACTATACTATACTATATTAACCCATGGAGATTTTTTCATGAGCCAAAAAGAAAGCTTATCACTCAGGAAATCTGAAATTAGAACAAGTACTAGACTTTTGTCTTATGAAACACATCCATTTCAGACTTAGACCCTATAAAAAAACAGTCTTAGTTGACAAAGTATTTCCTTATGTTGGTTTCTTTGCCTCTGCTGAAATTAGACTAAGGCACAAAACTTCTCATATTTTATTACACTTTGATTCCTACCATCAATCAGCTAACAAAATATTCCTTCCTATCTAACTTTCTCAAATGCAAAGTGACTCCTTTTAATGCTAACTTTTTCTTCCCATTGGCTTAATCATTCTCCTCAAAAATCCTCTACTTACATACAAAATTCAAACTTCAAGCCTCTCTTACTTATTCTCACCACCTTCCCTCTCTGCCCTACAACTCTGTCCTATCCCTAAGTTATTTTTCCCATTGATGGCTATACCTCTCTCCTCCCTACCAGTTTCATCAAGGTCTGCAGAAGTGGTAAGTTGAGTGCCAGACATCTCCCCACTGCTAAGATTCGAAAGATCAAGACAACATTTTGGAGTTCCTCTGTTGAGACATAATAGAACATCAAGATTCCCATTAGGTCATGAAACCTTAAAGACAAAGATCATGTTGCTTTCTTCATTTGAAACACCCTTTGATGACAATCTCAAAATCTGACTGATGTCCAAATAAATCTAAATATTTTTGGAAGTATTCCAGGCTGATAATAGAACAACTAGGCTGAGAAAAAATCTCACTTTCTTTCTACTCCAATAACTTATATCTTATTTTCTCCTCACCAGGATAATTTTTTTTTTAACTGAGGACTAAAATTTATTGAACTATAGGTTTTAACCCCACATCCACTGCCCCGTGCGCCGTAAGCACACAGATTGGATTTCTCATTGGAGTTTCTAGTACATCTCATTTCTATAACTCTCCAACTTTGTTTGCTAGCTGAGACAACAGGACATGCATGTTCATGATTTAAAGTAAAAGAACAATACCATTACTACTAGTAGTAAAAATTAACCAAGTCACAACGCTATAGAATTTGCGAAGACTTTCCTTAAACATCATGTTATATGATCTTCACATGATCCTAGTAAAACAGGATGAGGGGAGAGATTATTACTTCCGTATCACAGAAAATCATCCTGAGACTCAAAAGAGTCTCACAATTAGTTAAGGGCAGAGTTGAGTTTTAAATTCAGGTCTTTGAGCTAGGACAATTTTTTTTTTAAAGCTGTTTAGAAAGGTAAAGGCGATAGAGTGCGATGATAAAAGTGCATTTACCCAGACAAAATGCTTAGGTTTGCAGAATCACAAAGGATTTTATCCACTGGAGTTCTACGGAGATCTGGGCAGATCGTAAAGGAAGTGTCTCTCTCCAGGAGCGAGTTTAACCTCTTCCTCTGACTGCACCTAAATGTGGGCCTTGAGCCTGGGCTTCCCTCTTCTCTTGTGGATGAGGAAAGATCTGCAGACATGGTGTCCGAATTCTCACCAAAGGAAAAATAAAGCCTGGGTGGAAAGAGAACACCATCTTAGGTCATCCAGCCTTCAAGGTTACCTCCCCCACCCTTTCCAGCATGATAAAACATTTCAGGATCGGAGCGGCATCCCCAAACAGTGAATCGCATCCTATTATGAAGGTTAAATCTGACTTGCCCAAAGAGGCTTGGCCTTTTCGGTGGAACCTGAAGTAGCCGAGAGGCAATCTCAGGACTTCAAAGTTGGAATGAAGAGAGGGTTTTTATTTGTTCGGGGCAAACAGCTCACGAGTCCTGACCGGAAATCGGGACTCTTAACTCACGACAATGCCCATTCGGTCCTCTGGACTTCCGTTTGCGGGACCCGGCCTGACCACTGAGGAGAAAATGCGATCTCCGTCATTCCGTGACAGACACTCAGAACTCCAGGCTTACCTCAAATTTGGGGTCTCCTTGCCTTCAGGAGAAAGGGAAGCTGGGAAAGATCGGACACGAGCGAAGACGAGCAGAATTAAAGGAAGAACCAATCCTGGAAACGGTGACAATTAACCAGGGTACACTTCTGCTTGTCGACTGAATAGGCCAGAGTTTGGTTTCGCGGGTTGTCTCCTCAGAGGGTCGAAATTACGCGGTTTGGGTAGAAGAATACCAAAAGCAACGGGCCTTGACCATTCAAATCTTCCGCCGTCCCAATAACCTATCACCGCTCGCCTCTACCTGCGTCAGCCAATCCCTGCGCACCCGCCTAGTTCCCTTCAGCCAATCATTTGGCCAGTACAGGGGGTACGAGGTTGCCTTGCCAGGAGCAAGATTTGCCCCGCCCGGGAGTCAGAGCAGGATAGCGATTGGCCCACCAGCCTCTGGTAAGCTCCGCCCCCCCAGGAAGCCTAATGCACCATTGGCTCTTCCTCTGACCAATCGCCACACCCTTCCTGTGCTCTCCCTTACTACATCCCCACCAACCCGGGAGATTTAAATTGTTCCCCACAGGCGGCCACCACTCGCTAAGATATTATTTGGAGAGTTTAATTTAGATGAGAGTGTTGGAAACGGTTATTTTTTCCTTGCTCCTTTTTTCGTACCGTTATGTGGACCTTTCTCTTCTAACTTCCTGGTTTTGCTAGCCGATCTCTGGAGATGGAGCATTTATTGCCAGCGTGGCAGGTGTTGGGGCGAGACAGGTGTGTGTGTTTAGGCAACGCGGCACTGACCCCTTCCAAGCGCTTTCCTTGTTCGGTGTCCCTTTTTAGTGCGCGGCATCTCTGAGATGCTAGGTTGTGGTAAAAGGAAATTCCTTTTCACGGAAAATAGAGGAGTTGGATCATTTCTTGGCATAATCCTTATCAATCGAAAGGATCTCCAACTTTAGTTGTTTATGGATATTTAACACTGACTAGGTGATATTAAGAAATTATTCTTAATGTTGGAGATTTTATTTTAAATAATCGGGGGCGGGAGCAGCGGTGGATGTAAATGAAACAAGACTGGCTTTGAGTGTTGGATAATAGAAGCATGGGGGTGTGTGATGTCAGTGCTTCTCAAAGTTTAATGCGGTTACTACCCACCTGGGGATACTGTTAAAATGCAGACTCTGATTCAGTAAGTCTGGGTGAGGGCACAAGATTCTACACTTCTTGTAAACCTCCAGGTGATGCCGCAGTGGCTGGCCCTGGAACCACACTTTATGTACCAAGGCATTATGTTATTTTACTTCGGTACGTATTTGAAATTTTCCGTAATAATAAAAAAATGTTTAAAATGCAGGCCCCCAATTGTTGATTCAATAGGTTTAGAGAGGGTTCAGGAACTATTAAGGTCCCTAGGTGGTGCCAATGTAGGTGGTTTGCCAACCCACACTTCTGAAACCCGTCAAAAATACAACCTTTATCTGGTGTCTGAATCTTGTGGTTGTGATGGTGGTGGTTGAGAGGTGCATTGTAGCAGCTGGCTTTTATCCTAATACTCACTTCATCTGTAGAATCTGCTCCCCCAGAAAGGAAGTTTGTGAGGAGTCTCTATCCTCTAGGCTAGAGATGGTGAGCGTGGGAGTCAGTACAGAGCTCTGTCATACCAGGTGAGTTTGAGACTCAGGCTGGGATTTAAGGGAGTGTGGGATGAGTTAGTTTCAACTTTGATGCCTCTAATCACAATTCACATGGACTTCCTGCAGGTGGCAAGTAGAGACTGATGAAGTTGTCCTGCAGCGGCGGCAAAAACAAATAGATTATGGCAAGTGCACACCTGGCTATCAGTGCTTTCTGCAAAAGGTCCCCAAGTGAGTGCACCTGTGGGATGGTGACAACAATGGTGTCAACCAAGTTGTTGTATTTCAATGTCAGGTGATGGAAAGATACTAAAATCTGAGTGCTCTCACAAAGTTACAGCATTGTTAAAACCAAGTCTCCTGCAATCTAGCCCTAAAGATAAGTTTCTAAGATTTTTTTTTTTAATGGAACAAGTAATACTTGGCCCATAAGACTTTAAAGCTTTACCTGTGTTTCCTAATGAGGTAGTTTTCCTTCCAACCACTTTTACTATCCCCTCATGCTTCCAGCTGAGTTGGATAATTGCAACATACTTGCTTAATTACATGCAAATTTACATGTATATATACAAACTAAATGTATGAAAAGGTAGAATTCATTTTAAAGGGAAGATAAACACTGTCTTTTATGTCTATTTTGGCTTCCAAGGAAGCTGGGACTATCTAACTTACCCTTTCCCGAAGGTCAGAAGTTTGGTGTTTAATGTGATTGGAAGATTTACTTTTCTTGTTGGATTGAGGACCCTCTTAGTTTGCCATGCTGCTATAACAAATACCACACAATGGGATGGCTTAAACAATAGAAATTTATTGGTTTACAGTTTTGAGGCTAGAAGAAGTCTAAAATCATGATGTTAGCAAGGCTTGCTTTCTCCTGAGGGTCTGTAGCATCTTGTGCTGCCTGTCAGCAATCCTTGGATTTCCTTGGCTTGTCTATCTGCCTCTAGTCACATTACAAAAGCTTCTCCTTTCTGGCTTCTCTGACCTCCAAGTCCTCTTTATAAGGCCTCTAGTAATCCAGATTAAGATCTACCTTCATTCAGTTGCACCCAACCTTAACTAACATCTTCAAGAAGTCTTATTTATAATGGGCTCACACCCACAGGAGTGCTGATGATTAAGAACATGTTTTTTTCTGGGGCACATAACTCAGCCTTCCACAAGAACATGGATCTTACACCATTCTCAGGAATCACTAACAAATTTCCTCATTCACTATGATAAGCAGTGAGTTGTGCCCCCTATTATATGGGGCTCCCTTTCACCTTGACCTCAGTCTGACCCACATTTCTCATTACTAGGGCACAGCGACAGCCAGGGATTCACCCTCAAACTCCAAACAAGAACAAGAAGTACAGCCGTCGCTCCTGGGATGCCCAGATCAGACAGTGGAGAAAAGCCCTGCATTCCTGGGACCCCCCCAGCCAGACTCTGCAGGGCAGTGGGGATGAGGGGTGTGTTTGCTATTTCTGGTTCCTTCTGTGAGTGGTGGGCTGAGTCCTACGTCTCCCCACCCAACAGAGGTTTAGCTTTCACTGGCTGAAAAGGGAATGACTGTATGAGATGCATATTCCTCTGACTGTGCTGCCTTCCTAGGCAGGGAATGGAGAAACTCTTACAGCCAGTGGATTCTACCCCTTTGGATGACCTACTGGATGACAAGCTCCAGGCCCTGGAACCCTCATAGGATCTGGATGGAGACCAGAAGGTAGTATCTTCTGCTGAAATCCACTGGAGCACAGTCAAAGATAGGGACTGGCCCATGAAGTCACAATTAAGATGGGGTTCAAGGTAGTAGCACAAGAACAAAAGAAAGAAAAGGAGGCAACAGAAAAAATAGCAGAACATGAGTAAAACACTTGAGAACTAGGAATGGTATAAGGAGATTTAATTATAGTTAGGGTGGGGGTGGGCCTTTGGGTGGCACTGGGGAAGGGCAGGTATTGTTTTCACTTGATGAAAGCTGATGTAAGTTTTCTTTGTATGAAACTTGACTTTTTTTTTTTAAGTTTGTCAATTCTTTTTTAAGTGTTTTTCAAGTGAGCCAATGCTAACTTAACTTCTTTTACTCAATCATTTAACATTTTGAAGGATGGATGACAATAAAAAGGAGGATAGCCTAGTGGTGAAGAGCAAGGGCTTTAAGGTTTCAGGGTTTTTAGTTTTGTTTTATGGCTTAATGTACCTTGAAGCTCAGATTCGTGTCACATCTACAGGGTCATCCTCTGGATGTACTGGGGGCAGAATTAATTTTTTTTTTTAACTACAAATTTTATTGAGATAAATTCACACACCATATAATCCATTCAAAGTATAAAATGTCTCACAGTATCATCACCTAGTTGGGCAATTATCATCACAATCAATTTTAGAACATTTTCATTTCTCCAAAAAGAAAAAGAGTAGACAATAAAAAGAAAACCCAGAATACCCCATGCCCCTTATCACCCCTTATTGTTGTCCCCTGGTTTTGGTGTAGTATGTTAGTTACTGCTAATGAAAGAATATTAAGATATTACTGTTAACTACAGTCCATGGTTTGTAACAGGTACTTTTCCCCCCATATACCACTCTATTATTAGTTCTTTGTACAAGTTTAATACATTTACAGAATTGATTTTTTAAACTTTTTTTATTGTAAAGTATAACATATATACAAAGCAAAGAAATAAAAAAGCAACAGTTTTCAAGGCACTCTTCAACAAGTGGTTACTGGACAGATCCCAGAGTTTGTCATGGGCTACCATACGATCCTCTCATATTTTTCCTTCTAGCTGCTCCAGAATATAGGAGGCTAGAGGACTTAAATACTTTTTTATTACCACAGTTGACTTTTCTTCTTTTTTTGTGAATAATAACACATATACAAAAAAGCTATAACTTTCAAAGCACAGCACCACAGTTAGTTGTAGAACCTATTTCAGACTTTGACATGGGTTACAGTTTCGCAATTTTAGGTTTTTACTTCTAGCTCCTCTAAAATACTGGAAACTAAAAGAGATCAATTTAATGATCCAGCGTTCATATTTATTTGTTAAGTCCTATCTTCTATGTATAATTTCACCATCACCTTTGATCTTTCCATACCTCTCTTTGGGGTCATTTGAGCTATGCAGAATTGATTTTTAATACTACCTTTACTCATCACTTGGGCAGTCACTTATCCTTTGGGCTTTTTCATTTGCCAAATTAGGGTTGTTTTTTGTCTTGTTTTGTGTTTTTGTCTCTTGGTAATTGTAAGCAAAAGTGAGAATACTTATTTCAAGAATATAGCACAGTGCCTGGTATGTAAGCGCTCCACAACATTGGAAACCATGTCTTCTATATGTCAAGGTTTCTTCTCTGTTCTTTTTTTTCCCCCCAAGGAGAAATATGTAGTGCAAGGTAAATCTTCCCCCCACCCCTATCTTCTTGATAAGTACCTCACCTTTCCTCTACTCTTTTCTTTTTCAGTCTGTGGACTCGGTGGCTCCTGCCTCCTTCCTTCCCTGGTTCTGTGAAGAAGATCCCTACCACTGACTCTACTTCTAGCTGATCACAGCCATTTACCCTGTCCCAGATCTGAGTGGGGCACAAAATAGTTAGAGAAAACAGATGTCTTTCAGGGGCTTGTTGTAAGTGTAATAGTGAAAATTACTTGCATTACTATTACTTTCCAATCAATTAAAAAAATCTAAAATTCTGCCCTACAAAGAGATATCACAACAGGAAAGCAATTGTTCAAAACCTCTCCTTTTTCATTCTTTTTGCCTGTCTCTCTGAACCATGTTTGTTGCTAGCTAAGAAATTTACACCAGAACCAGAAATTATCCAGCTGTTCCCCAACTTCTTCATTTACTAACATCTACATTCAGTCTCTTTAAAAAGGATTTAAACTTTGGCTGCCGTGGGAGGTGGTCGTGGCGGTGATTTAAATAAAAGGAGGTTTCCCTCTTCCTGAGGAGGAAATAAAACCTAGACAACATCTTTTCCCCTTTTCCCTGCTTCCTCTCTGTCTTAAGGAAAGTGGTCCAGACGTAACCATCGTTTCCCTCCCACCTTCCCTCCCCCCCCGCCCCCGCAAGTAACTGAACCGCCTATGATGTCATAATCACAATCCCATTACCTCATCCTCTTGGTGGTGGGGTGGGGGGGTTGCGAAGAGGAAAGAGGTGTGAACAACCGTGGGCCCTCCTCAGCTTTACAAAGTATTTTGGGTGAGATCTAATTACAGATCAAGTGGGAACCGCCCCGCGACCGTTATTAAGTCCTGGGTTTATAAGGTTCGAGCCGATCCCGCAGCTGTAAGGGGGGATCCACGGAACCAGAGCAGGCCCTAATCGGCCCTTGGACTACACTTCCCGGTAGCCTTCACGCCGCGGACGAGTCCTCTGCTGGGGGAAGGGGGATTCCTTCAGAGAGGAGGCGGCGGAGAGCGGGGCAGGAGAACAGGTGAGAGGAACCTTGGTTAATACTATTACACAATCCAAACAGAGTGGGAGTCTGCACTTGGGCCGATGGAGGAATAGGGGGCGAGGGCGATGGCTTTAATTACCTGCGTCGGACACTGCCTCCCCCGCGGGTTTCAAGATATGCCTGCAACTGGATCCATCCACCTTCTGCAATATTTTGGGGGGTTGACTCGATGGGGAGTCAACCACCCCCATTGCTAAATCAAAGCGCCAGGCTGGTTCCCGACAAAGCTATTCGAGGAAGACTGTAACAGAGAAACAACGAGGGGTTCGGGCCCCCGCGGACAGATCAGAGGGATTCTGCGAACCACCTCGAATCCTCCACTCTCCTCAGGGGCCCGATGGTTAGCGCCGGTGCCTTTTAAGGGCACCGTGGGGCGAACCGAGCGCTCAGAGCTGCTCCGGCCGCGGCCCTGGGAGCTGGAGGAGCCGCGGTAGGTGGCGGAGGGCAGGTGGCGCTGGGGCCTCGGGGCGGGCACCTCGGCCGTCCCTCCCTCCTCTCTCTCCCCTCCCCCAGCCCGCCTGCTAGCGCGGCCGGGCCTCGCCGGCCGCCTCCGCCGGGAGAGCACGGGACCTGGTGGGGGAGGGGGAGGCGGAGTGCTAAGTCCTAGACCCTTTCCATACCCTGCGTCCCGAGTTTGTTTCCCGCGGCCAAATGATGGAAGCTGAGTGGGAAAAGGCCAGCGATAGCCCCCCCTCAGCGAGCCCTCGCGCCCCTCACGCCGAGGGCCAGCGGATGCCCCATGCCCCACCCCGAGAAGACAGACTGGCAGCGGAGGGAGAGGTTGAAGATTGGAGGGGGCCTGGCCTTTTGCTTCTTCATCGGAGTGGGGGGGAGGGGTGTTCCCCACTTGTCACCCCATATCCCCACCAGAACCATATGGAGGAAGACCATTCGGATCCCCACTTACCTGTTCCTGCACCTTCCTGACTCCCTCATGTTTTCCTTCAGTCTCCCAGAAGGTGTGGGGCTGGGACCTGGGGGGCAATATTCCTAGGGGATTTGTGGCTCTCCCTCGCGCTGCCCCCCCACCTCGCTTGACTTGATCCTCGGTTCTCCAGGTTCAGCACTACGTCAGCATCCCTGAGACCCTGGTGTCGGGTTATTGCCATTGAATGGGAAACGGGATGGGGGTTCGATCTTTTTATTGGGGGGCTGGTGGAGGAGGTAAAGCCTGGGCTGAGAGTTGGGCCTGGTGGGGTTGTGGGGAGGGCCTAGCGGCCTGCTGCTCTGTAAAGGCTTGAGCCCCGTGCCAGTTGTTAAGCTGAGAAGTTTTCACTTGTTTGGTGCACATTCAGGGCTGACTCTACCCCTCAAATATACAAAATGGAAGGGGAAGGAACGCGGCAAGAGAGGGCTTCTCATACTTTTTTCAATGCCTGCTTGAGAAAGAAGAGGCCCCTCGTGGAGCTGGTTTGCCTTCTTTTGTGTCCTGGTTTGATTCCTTATGGCTTCCGTTCTGTTCCCCCTCTCAGCCTGGCCTGTTTTAGGAAACTCAGGCTAACAGTATCAGTTGCGTAGTGGTAGTTGCATTGTTCCAATTACCGCCGTGTGTGGCCACATCCCAACAATTAAAATTCAGAAAAACACAATATCACTCTCTTCACTTGATCCCAGAGAGGGCTGGGAGTTTGCTGTTTGGCCAAATGCTTCATGAAAAGCTTGAAAGAGTTTGCCTCACTCCCTGCTCCTCATGGCTGGTCAGCCTGAGGCCTGAGGTCTCTGGGTTAAAAGCCTGCAGTTAGGTTCCCTCTCTGGTTGATTTTAGAGGGCAGGGTTAAGAAACCAAGAGCAGAAATGATAAAAACCTTAGCTTTTACCACAAGAACATAGGGGAAGCAGCTGAAGGGAGCCCTCAGGAAGCTGGGACTTTGTTCAGGGTGGTAATAATTATTCATGAAAATGGTAGTTAATTATAATGATTGATTTCTCCCACACCTTTCTTCCAAGTAATTCCAAGTACTCCGTGGATGCACCGTAGATTAGTACATCTGAGTGTATTTCTTTGCTCTTTGTGGCCTCCCTCTGAGGTGGAAATGGGATAGTGATGATTCCCTCTTTTTTTCCTAAGAATATAGTGATCTGCCCCCAAGGTCACAGAAGGAAGAGCCCTCTTGGGCTTCTGTGGTACCAGGTGAGCAAGGCTGGCATCCAGCCAGAGACATAGAGCCTGTTGCTTTTTTTATTTTAATGCCATAATTTCTGGCATCCCGTGGCTTTGTAAAGCAACGAACAGGAGGAGTGAGAAAGGGTAGCCTTGATGGACTCCTGAGTTGTACAGGCTAGATTGCATGCTTTTATACATTTTGCATATTTCATGTTACGTCATCCCTGTGACAGATTAAGATTATTCTGCCCATTTTAAATATGGGTAAACTGAAGCCAAGGAAAGTTGAAAGATTTGCCGAAAGTCGAATTGAGATTTAGATTTCTTTGTCCTTTGTTCTCTCTGCTAGCAAATGCCACATATACCCTCTGATGAGCTGTTTGCCTACTGGTCATTTCTGAGAATGGGCAGAACAAAATCATTGAGATATTAAGTTAACCTCCCACTTCCCTTGAGCAAGGCCCCTCAGGCAATTGTGTGGCCTTGAAGTCTGTTCTCTAATAGTTTGCTTTTACCAGAAATTGACCATGAGAAAGGGAGTCTTGATTAATTGTATCCATGATCTTTGAGTCAGACTAGGGTGAAAACTTAATTCAAAGTTGTGAGTTGTTTTTGTTGTTGTTTTTAACATCTGTAGAGTTGAAATGTAATGGAATTACCTTGATACCATTTCCTTATCCTCTTCCCAGTTTTTACAAGAGAATATACACAATATCTGTTGAGAAACAATAATATAACAGCTGCTCAGGCTAGGAGAGGACATAAAATCCTGTTTACTCTGATTGGTCTGAAGCAGAAAGTCATTCCTAAACCACCACTTCTCCCTCTTCCCCCTTACTACTTCTCTAGTTTAGGAAAAAGTTACCTTTCTTCTCTTCTGACTCTGGATGATGAAGACAGTATTGGGCTGATCAGGATGTGAATAGCCATCTGGGCATCTCCCTCTCTCCCTTGAGCTGTTTCTGAGTGGTGCTGGGATTCTGAGAATTCTCAGCAGAGAGTGAACCAGGTTAAGAATGGCATATAGTTTCATCTTGCTTGCCAGTGCAAGTTTGTTTTGGTGAATATCTAGAATGCCAAGTTCTGAGGCTATGTTTTGGCTTAGCCAGAAAGAGCTGTGATCAATTAATGATGCCTGTGAGAGGCATGGCATAGAAGTGATGTGGTATGTATGCCATGCATTTTCCATCTCTGGACCAACTATTCTCTAATATCACTTGGGGATGGTCACTCTGTAATTGGCAGACTCAGCAGGCATGCCTGGAGAGGGAAGTCCCAGTGGTGCTAGAATGGTGCTGCAGTGGCAGAAGATGGCTCACGAGTGAGGTGTGAAGAACGACAGGGAAGATATCCATCATTTGCTCCAAAGTGTGCAAGTCAAATCCTGGGGAGAATCATGATAACCCTGATCACTGAGCAGCTACAGAAGCAGACTCTGGATGAGCTGAAATGCACACGCTTCAGCATCAGTCTGGTAAAAAAGACCAGTCTTCCTCCTTTTCCACGACCCCCCTCCTCCCTTTTTCATGAGGCTGTTGCTACTACTTCACCTTTGTCCTGTGCTGTTTGAATCAACTCATTTTACTCTTACTGGTAGAGTCCACAAAAGGTTCAAAAGGAAAGGGGCAAGGATTATTGCACTGATAGAGAAGGAATGCCAAAACTTGGGTGGAGAAGGGTTTGTGAATTACTTTATTGACTAACTTTGGGAAGACAAGAGGAAGAGTCCCTAACATCTCTATAGCCCATGAATTTCAGGGGTGAGGTGAAGAGGTATTTCTGAAAATCTATCAGTGTGTTCTAAACTTAAGTGACTATGGATTCTCTCTCTCTCTTTTAGCCTTTGCCTGATCATGCAGACATCTCCAACTGTGGGAACCCTTTCCAGCTTGTGTCTGGTAAGGCATCATTTGTGTGTGTGTATGTGCGTGCACGCACACTCATGCCCAGGCCTGCATCCACACTTTCTTTCATCGGCTTCCAGTAACCAGGGCTACCTAGCATACCACCTACTTCTAGAACTTTCTTGCAGGGGTCACCTTCCTCTGTGATTGGCACTTGTCTCCATTTTCCTGTCACAGCATGGAAGTTATCTGTTTAGTTTGTTCTTACTCTAGCCTTGTGGAACTTTCATAATCTAAATATTTTGAATAGGTAGTACATTTATATGGCTCAAAAACTTTTAAATAACACCAAAAAGGTTATATAGAGAAAAGTCTCCCTTCCACTCCTGTTCTCTATCTACCCAGCTTCCACCACCTCCCTAAAAGTAACTCCTATTACTAATTTCTTATATATCCAACCGAGTTTCTTTATACAAACAGAAGCAATATAAATGTATATTATTTTTCCCACTTTTTAACACAAAAAGTAACATACTATATATGTTATTCTAATGTTATTATTATTTTTTACTTAATAATTATATAACTAGGAGATAGCTTTCCGTATCATTGTGTTGAGTGTTTCCTTGTTATGGTTGTTTTTAATGCAATTTTTTAAAAAATATTTTTTATTGAGAAATATACACACACACAGTCTAATCATATTATTTAATCAAAGGCTTACAATATCATTGTATAACTGTGTATTCTCCACCATGATCATTTGTAGGATATTTATATCACTCCAGAAAAAGAAATTTTAAAAAAAAGAACTCATATATCTCATACCCCTAACCCCTCCCTCTCACTGACCCCACAGTATTTAAATCTACCCAATATTAACCCTTCATCTCCCTCTATTATTTAATTTTTATCCTTATTTTTTTTCACTCATCTGTCCATACCAATGCAATTTTATTGAGTTATATTCACACACAATACAATCTCCTTGTTTTTTACAGTTGCATAGTACTGCACTTTGTGGATGTACCTAACTTAACCAATCTCCTATTGATGTACATTTAAATTATTGTCAGTCTTTTCTAATGACATATAAAACTGTAGTCCATAACCTTATAACATTTTGCATAGTGAAAATATATGTGAGGTATAAAGTCCCAGATTATGAATTACTTGATGAGAAGTCTATCATGATGGGGACCTTTCAGTGGAGGCATCACAGGTAGACAACGAGAACTCTCCAACCCATGCTGCTAGACTTTTCTGCATCTCATTTTATTTTCTGGGACACCCGGTAAGAAACATGAGGTGGCAAAAGCATCTTCATTCAGTTCTGCCTCCTATGAAATACTTGGCTGAGAGCAGGTACTGTGCTGTAAACACAGAACAGGACACATGGTCCCTGTCTTCATGGAGTTTAGTAGTGAGAGAACTGTTGACCAAATAAAAGTCAAGTGGGAGTTTCTCCATCATCAAGGCTGACTTCATATATTTGTCAGTTGCTCCAAATAACCAGCCCTTACAGGATTCCAGCGGCCTAGCCAAAGGAGCTTAGAGTAGGCCCTTTGTCTATTAATGAGCTGTCTCCCCAAAGTCACAATTTTGGATGGAATGCAGAGAGTACAGAAGATTCTCTTTGGTTCATTTCCTCTCTTACTCCTTGGTTCCCCCATTGTTTGAATTTAAGAGCACGCCTAGGGGAAGGGAATCGGTATGTGAGTAGCCAGACACAAAGGACCATGGGCAGCAAAAGTCTTGGGGGAAGGCAGTTCCCAAGAACAGATTTCACCATCAAAGGCCTCTTCTACCCTGTTTGCCCTCCCTAGGAGTAAAAGTAATCTCTTACCTGCGTGATTACCTTTTACTTCTTGGCAGCCCTAACACCCTTCTTCATATTGTTGACACATGGGAAGGAAAAGGCCAATGAAAGAGAGCATAGGGCTGCTTTTTGGAATCCAGAGTGGGGGTTGGGGAGCAAAGTAGGGCTGGGTGGAGTGGAGTGAGGGATAAGCAGGGCAACCACATACCATGTTTGTTTCTCTTGCCTAGGTTTTTTTTTTTTTCCCCTCACTGGGTAACAGGTGTATGGGTACTGTTCTTTTTTTTCCCTCTTAATTGGTTTTACTTTTGATAGATAGTGAGTTTTAGGCAGTATGTGAAATATTTTAGATTTTGGGTAATTTCTCAATATGAAGGTAATATAGCATAGTGGTTAAGAGATCCAGCCTTGGTGTCTGTCAGACCTGGGTTTTAATCCTACTTTGGTCACTTGATTGCTACACGCCCTTGGGAAAGCTTTATCTGTGAAGTGGGGATAATAATAGTGCTTACCTCAGAAGAGGGAATGAGACAGCCCACATGAAGTGCTCAATACAGTGTGTGACACATGGTAAGCTCTTGTAAAATGTTAGCTATCAAATTTACTTAAGTCTGAAATTATACAGATATATTGACAGATAAATGTACAATTAGATATGGACAATTGTATTTTTTTAAATAAATATTTTTAACAAAGTGAAAGAAAAATGTTAACTATCATTAATATTATTTTTATTATGAATATCTTCCAGAAGGTGCTTCCTGGAGGGGCCTATCCCACTGTTCCTGTGCCGAGTTCCAGGACAGCCTCAACCTCAGCTACCACCCCTCAGGCTTGAGCCTGCATCTCCGACCACCCAGCCGGGGAAGCTCCCCACAAGAGCAGCCCCTCTCCCAAGTTCTAAGCCCTGAGCCCCCTGACCCAGAGAAGCTCCCTGTGCCCCCTGCCCCTCCTTCCAAGAGGCACTGTCGCTCACTCTCAGTGCCCGTGGACCTGTCTCGCTGGCAGCCGGTGTGGCGGCCCGCCCCCTCCAAGCTGTGGACTCCCATCAAGCACCGGGGCAGTGGTGGAGGGGGTGGGCCGCAGGTGCCTCACCAGAGCCCCCCCAAGCGGGTCTCCAGCCTCAGGTTCCTCCAAGCTCCCAGTGCCTCTTCTCAATGTGCCCCAGCCCACAGACCGTACAGCCCCCCTTTCTTCAGCTTGGCTCTGGCCCGAGATTCTTCTCGACCCTGTGCTGCCTCTCCCCAAAGCGGCTCCTGGGAGAGTGATGCTGAGTCCCTGTCACCTTGCCCACCCCAGCGCCGCTTCTCCCTGTCACCCAGCCTGGGGCCTCAGGCAAGCCGTTTCCTGCCCTCTGCTCGGAGCTCCCCAGCATCCTCTCCAGAGCTGCCCTGGCGACCTCGGGTCCCCCGCAACCTTCCCCGAAGCCGTTCACAGCCTTGTGATCTGGATGCCCGCAAAGCTGGGGTCAAGCGGCGCCATGAGGAAGACTCCCGACGGCTGCGGCCTTCCCTGGATTTCGACAAGATGAATCAGGTGGGACCGGTGGGACTAGGGGAGCTGGGATGGGAACTCTGTTCTGTTCCCACTCTGGAGCTATCCTCTTATAGGACCCCCTGGCAGCACCTCCCCTGGAACCCTTTTCTGTCTGAGCTTTGCAAGGGCAATCTACCATCCTGGTTCACCAGGACTGTCCCGATGATAGCATTCAAAGTTCTGTGTCTTGTGAAACCCCTTGGCCCTAAAGGTTCCAGAGAAACTAAGTGATCATGTTACACCTAACAGAAAGCCCAGATTGTCCTACTAGAGGCACTTTCCCTCCTGTCTTGGGATGCACGAACCAAAAAGTCCCATCATTAGTACCCCTGCCCCCTCTTGTGCTCAAAGCTGGTTTTGCCACTTTTCCTTCATTGCCTCTAGTGGGTCTGTTGAGGCTTAAGGAAGACAGGCTGCTACATCATTCATCTGTTTAACAAATGTTTTTTGACTTCCTATTATGAGTACAGTTGTATGCACTTATCTACTTTTTTCATATTCTATTTATTCATTTATCATACAGCCATCCAAGCATTCATTACACTTTTACTGAACATCACCACTATGTCCAAGGCTGCGACTAGGTGCTTGAGAATATGTAGTAAATCAAGCAGATGATATTCCTGCCCTAACGGAGCTTATAAACAAGCTTCTAACTTTGAATCTGATGAAAACTATGGGGTTTTTCCTCAGAAAAATGTGCATTTATACTAAATGTTTAAAATTTTATTCAAAACATCACCCTAAACCCTAGGACTCCTGCCTTCACAGGTGACTGAGAGGGAGGAATACCTTGAAATGTAGCTTAAGCTAGGGTACTCTGGTATTTTTCTTTGCCTTCTTACTTATGTTGTTTGTTTGACAGAAACCATACTCAGGAGGTCTCTGTCTCCAAGATACAGCCCAGGAAGGCAGCAGCGTCTCTCCACCATGGTTCATGGCCTGTAGTCCCCCACCCCTCTCTGCTTCCTGCAGCCCCATTGGGGGTTCCTCCCAGGTGCTGAGTGAAAGTGAAGAGGAGGAGGAGGGAGCCGTGCGGTGGGGGCGGCAGGCACTGAGCAAGCGGACACTATGCCAGCAGGACTTTGGGGACCTGGACTTGAATCTGATTGAGGAGAACTAAAACTGAGAGGCTACTTCTTGGGGCCACACAGACTGTCTCTCTTATGGCTACTAACAAGTGTCAAGGCCCAAGGCTGGGGGCCCAGCCTGGGAATGGGGGTGAGTGGAGGGCTCCGACTCAGGGCAGCCGGAAATCTTCTCACTCCAGGAAGCTCGACCATGCCGAGACTGGCCGGGACAAGATAAATGGAGCTGGTGGCGGGAGGGACAGCCCCAGAGCAGACCCTTCCTATGGCGGCCCTGAGTGTGAGTATCCCTGCCACCAAGAGAACAATGGGCAGGGAAGGAAGGGGTCTGCTGACCCCAGCTCGGGGAATTTCACTAGCCCCTTTGCTTCAAAGGGCACTTGTGTCTTAGAATTTGGCCAGGGTGGGGGGGTCAATCAGCCTCCTTGGATAAATTGTGTGAGAGTGTGCGCGTGCATGGGAGTGTCCTTGAGTAAAGTGCGTAGCCTTAGGGAAGTAACGCAGGTTGCTCCTTAACAGCAGAGTCCTGAAACCCCAGGTTCCTGGGTTTTTACAGAACAGTATGGGCTTTTTCAAGGAGTCAAGAGGAGGGTACCAAATTACCTTTTTTCTAAATAGCTCTGGAGCCAGGCTTGTAATCTGTAAGCATTTGGCTCTGCAAAGGATTCTGTTTAGGGGTACAGCAGGGTCGTTTTAGTGCTGTGACCTCATCTAATGTTTTTTGTCCACATACCTGCCCCCTCCCCACTATGCAGATCTAGTATTGGAAGCTGGAGTGGAGAGGGGATGCAGTTTCCACATTTATTCTGAGCTGGCCTTTTTTCTAATCAGATTGCCTAGGCTTTATACATCCTGCCTCTCTCGCTCTCTTAAGTAGATGCAAGCACATGTGGGCAACTGAGGCAGGGTTGAAGGGCTCCATCTCTTTCCCTCTCTACTGAGGGGAACTTTTTCCCCTTGCCGTCTAATCTTGGAGGTCAGAGAACAGGAAGGAAGACCCTGCAGTGGTCCCCAGCATCTACCAAGCAGACCTGTAACAGGACTTGGGAAGCAGACTGTAGGGAAGTCTATTACAGGATCTGGCCCAGCCACTTTTCTGACTTGCTTGAAAAAGAAGGGGTAGGTGTGTCAGCATTACTGTTGCTTGTCTTCTACTTCTGCCAGGAAATGTTTATTTGCCTCTAATTGGCCCTGAGAGACCACAGGGAGTTTGGGGCTCACTGAGGGATTGGCTGAGGATGTGTGAAGCAAGGCTGTGAGAAGCAGTTGGGAGTTTTTTGTTGTTGGTTTGAATTTCCTTTTTAAGTTGCTCACCCACAACTCAAGCCACAGCAGCAGGTCCTAATAGCTGCAGTGATGAGCTTAAAGACTACAGATACTTGGTAAGGTTGGCACCAGTGGAAATGTATACTGCAATTGCCACCACAATAGCGTGTGAGGCTTTGTCCAGCTTTGGATAGAGCAGCAAGACCAAATTGGACTGCCCATATTGGAAGAAGGTCATTTCCTCTTCAACCTCCGGGATGTCTTAGGACCCAAGTTCCTCATGTTAGGGAAGAAGACCAGGAGCTATGTGTTTTCTTCCTCCCAGAGTTGAAGATTACATTTTCTGGGTCTCCTACATGTTGGATAGGAGTATCGATGAGAGTCCTGTCACCTTTTTTCCACATCAGAGGAGATGGCTATGTCTTCTTAAGTATGGGGCCCTCAGAGGTTTCTTCTCATCTCCTGTTAGTAACCATATATTATCCAGTGGGCCACCAGGTCTACGGAGAGGCATTCTAGAGAATTCAGGGAAATTGTAAGCCCAGGAGTTTCCCATTCTTGGTTTCATCCCTTCTCTAGCTCTTCTCCCTTTTCAGGCCATAATTTCCCTGGTGCCAACTTCTTTTCCTCCTGGGGCATCCCTCCCTGGGTTTTCTGCTGCAGTTGTCTGTGCCAGCTTCCAGTAGGCCATTGGTAATGCCAAGTGGGGTTTTTGAGGGCTCTAAGCTAAATAAATGAGGGCAATCATTCTGCCTTTATCCTGGCTTCCCCAGAGCCCTAGGACACCATCATTAGGGAGAAAGTCTATAGATACCATATTTGAATTTCATTATTTTAAGACTGGAAAGTTAAATTCGTCAGAACCATCATCTTGCTTCCCAATCTAAGTACCTGTGGGCCTGGGACAAGCCTTTTCAAGAAGTGATTCATTTTGCTTTACACAATAGATCTGTTCCAACAGTTCTATGTAAATCAAGTGCTATTTTTCAATGCATTTGGGCTGCTGACCACTTAAAAGCAGCCTATGATTGCTTCTTTTGTAAAGCAAGCAACCTCCCTCTACTTTAGCTGTTTTGACTATTTGAATTTTCATATGTTGGGCTTACCCAGAGTGGAGCACACCTCTACAGGGCTCGTGGTTGGTGCTGGGTAGACAAACATCTATATCTGTGCTGCGTGTGTGGTGTGGCTGACCAGTAGGTGAGTATTCCTGCTTGTATGAGTGAAGCCACTCCCAGGTTGGTGCTCTCCTCCTGTGCCCGGTGACTGCCCAGTGGCAGCTCCAGCTGCCCTTCACTCCCACCTGCTGCCAAAGTCCCTGTGCTAATGGGATTACAAATACAAAAATGAAAAAAAAAATTTCGTAAACTTTGTTTTATATTAAAAAGAAAAAATCCATAAGTCTGTGTGTGTTAAACATGAGGTCCTGCCTCTGTGGCTGTGTTTGAAAAAATAAAGTTTTATTAGAATAATCCATTTTCCCAAGCACCCTTGTGTACTATGGTGTCTTCTTCCCTTCCCCACAGAGAAAGGCAAAGAGGAAGCAGGGAGAAGGCCACTTAACTCCTCCACCTACTTCCTCTATAAATGGCTGGGCCTTGACTCTTTGAGGACAGCATCTGGTCCCTAGGCCCTTGGCAGGCCACAGCAGATTACATCCTAATGCCCAAGGTTTTGTTAAGTCCTTGTTTATTTCTGGCAGTCTGGTTTGGCCTGTTTCCCTGGTACTTATACCTGTCTCCTCTTTCCTCCTGCCACTCTCACTTTTAGCACGCTGAAATCAGGTGTCAATACAGTCTAGCCCCCCTGAGAAACGCTTGATGTCAGGAATTTGTCTAGATTGGTTTGTAGGCTTTCTGAGGTGGGGAGAAAGCACTGGAGGATACTTGACCAGGCATTTCTTCCTTTCGTAAGGGTTTTCACATGTTATGTCCTGGAGAGATGGTTTTAGACATCAGAATTCAGATTCCAAATAACCTCAGCAATTTCTCCATCCTAAAAATACTGCTTCTGGAAAATTATCCTAACAGAGCTTCTCTTTTGTCCTAGAAGAGGGTATTTTCCCTAATGTTTCCATTTGGAATGTTTGTTGAAAGAAGCTGTGTGGCTCACTGGCTCTCTCTTCAGACCTTTCTTTTCTGCCCTTTCTTCTCTCTGTGTTAACATTCTTCCAATGTGAGTGGTTGCTTAGAGATCTAGGCAGGACCCTCTGTCCCTAAGGCTCAGACTTTCTTTACCAGTTGTGGTGCCATCTTACCAGGCGGCAAAAAGAGTCAAGTCACATAGTCTATATCCGAGTTTCCTGTTTCAAACTGCTGGCATTCATCATTGAATACCAATGAAGTGTGCAGGAGGAGAGAATTGGTTTGACTACCTGGGGTAGGAACCTTTGAGGGGGGGTGAAAATATGCCCTAGAAAGTGTATAAGTTATCACCTACCCTGGAAACAATGAGGGACTTGCGAGGGAGGGGCAGTGGTATGTGGTTGTAAGCTTGGTATTATAGCTTTGTCTTTCTTTAAAACTGCTATTTCATTTCATCTACTGCTTGAGCAGGGATAAAATTTGAGTATCTAAAATGACTTCTATTTTCCCTTTCTGCTGAGTTTTTTTGTTGGGTTTTCTACTTTATCTCCTGTAAGACCAAGTGTGATTTCATTTTCCATCCCTCTAATATAGGCAAGAATGTGGACTCCATGAGGGCAGGCATTTTGTTTTATTCACTGTTTTCCCAACACTGTAAAGTTCCTGTCCCATGAAAAGTGCCTGGCATATTTGTTGAAGCCAAACAAATTTTCTACCTCTTCCCATCTCATCCCTGAGCTTAGATATATTTCTGTCTCTGGTGCTATGAGAAGCCAGCCTTGGACAGACACTGGAACAGTAATTAGAGTACTGAGAAAATTCCATCAGTGAATGTTGATAGATGAGATTGGGAGCATTCAGGGTGGTGTGGCTGTAGACGAATGTTGATACAAAAGCTGCAAGGCAGTTAGATCCCTTATGGATTCACCCTTATTCCCCTCCAACTACAACTTATGAGCTGTGTGCTTTTTTTCCTTTTTTTTTAGCCATGTGCTTTTAAGAGGGTTCTCTTGGTTCAGACAAGCATTCTGAGTCAGGTCTCAAGATAACTGTGATAGATTGAAGTTGCAAGGAATAGAGGGGACGGAAAATCCAAGGAATATTTCCTTTGTGCCCCATTGGATTTGTTCTAGAATGTCTTTTACTTTTACTAAAATCAGTAGGCACCAACTATTGCTACAAGAAAGTATGTCAAGGATATAGACAAGGTTATGGACGGCAAAAAACTGGCCAAGCTCAGAGGTCTTGAAGAGACAGCTACTACTCTTTGTGTATGTAGAGCAGATCAGTGAAAAAAAAAATGGCCACTTTTAGAGTAATAGTCATGAGTTATAACGAGACCCTTTATCTTTCTCGTTTGTATCTGCTTCGATGTATACTCAGTCTCAGCATTCTTAAAACCATGGAAACTGCCAGTCTCTCTGACACTACCAAAGTTAAATGATTGAAGTTGCCCACTGCCTGGTTTGAGGGTTACCATAACAATCTAGCCAAAAATCTCAGTATGTCCCCTATTCCACAGCTCCCTTTTCTAATAACTTAGCAGGAACTAACAATCTCTCATACATGTATTAAATGAATTCAAATAGGATTGAAGAGGTTTTCTTTGCCCCCATTCTCACAACTTCATGGTAAGATGAACACTACTGGGCCTGAGGGGAGAATCCCTGTACTGCTAGCCTCTTTCCAGTTCCCCTAAAAGCTGAGTTGAGAAATGCCTGAACTTAATAACACTGACATTTGGAATGGGAAAAAGCTCTATGAGTTTAAATTAAAATAAGATGTTGGGAGCACATATAATGGCCTTCAGCCAATGGAAAGAGGAGCATCACATCCAATGGATGTAACACATTGGCCAATGGCAAGGGAACCTATGCAGTACTGGCAGTATAGGATGGAATGGTACCATGTTAGTTATGGGCCAGTGAGAAGTGACATATTGTATTCCATGGGCCAATAAAAGATGACTGGATTTTTCAGGATAGAAAGGGGGTATTGGGCGCTGACTTCTTAGCTCAAAACATCCACCTTCCAGGTTCCATGCCCCTCAGCCACCCCCCCCACCTCAGTAAAAGTTTTTGGCCTCTGAAGAGGGTGGAGCTAAAGCCTTAGATATAGGACCCCTAAGGAAGATTGGGACCTGGGTGATGCCATGGGGGACCAAAGGACCGCCCACCTCCCCACCCCGGGCCGAACCTGCAATTCCCCTCCCGGCCGCAGGGGGCACTGCAGGCCCCGGGGAGGTTGGGGCGGAGCGCTGCGAGGGGCCCGGAGCTGCCACCCTGCTCCAGAGCGCGGGGGGCGCTGTGCGGGGCCCGGGTTGCGGCTCCGCTCCCGGCCACGGGGGGCGCTGCGCGGAGCCGGTGGTTGGTGGTGGCTGTTGGGGGGGGGGGTGGGGGGGGAGCCGCGGCCGCGGGTGGTGCGGAGGGAGGCCTTGCGGGCGGTTCGGGCGCTCGGCGGCGGTGGTGGTGGGAGGCGGTGGGCGGGAGCGCGGGTCGGGCCGGCCCTGGCGATGGCGGACGCGGCGGCCTCACCGGTGGGCAAGCGGCTACTGCTTCTGTTCGCGGACTCCTCAGCCTCGGCCTCAGCCTCGGCCTCGGCCCCTGCGGCGTCGGCGGGCGTAGAGCCGGGGCCTGCGCTGCGCACTCGGGCCTGGCGGGCCGGCACGGTGCGGGCCATGAGCGGGGCGGTGCCCCAGGACCTAGCGGTGAGTGGCGGCCGAGGCGTGCACTCGAGACCGTGGCTGCGGGGCCTGCGGGCGGCCTCCCCGGGGGCCTTTGTGAGGGGGTGGAGGGGTGAGGGTGCCCCGGTTTCGCGCCCCCCTATCTCCCCAGCGCCCCCCGTTGGCTCCGCGGCACCCCGAGCTCTGGCTGGCATGGCTACCACGTCTGGGTGCGCGCCCCAGTTCGCTGCGGGGGGCGGCCGGGGCGCCAGGAGGTGCTGCTTGCAGCCGGCAGGCCCCGCCTCCTGAGCGACCCCTTTCTCGGCGTCCCCCTAAACACGCCTTCCAAGCAGGCCCCCGAACCCAGGGTTCCCGGGCCCCTCAGAGTTCGTTCGGTGCTGCTGCTCCTCCTTGGAAGAAGAGGTTCTGTAGTCCCCAGCCTCTTCTGGGGGACTTGCGCCCTTTTCCCTTCCTCCTGGAGCCCCGAGTGGGGCGGGAATGTGGGCAGTTGTGGGAGGCACAGAGACTGCAGTTGGGCTGCTCGGAGTCTTTTTATCTGGCAATTACTTCCTCCTTGTCTGAACCGGGCTCGGCTGGCGGTCTTCAGAAAGGCCACCTCACGGCACTCTCTCGAGCTCCCCTCTCTCTGCGCTGCTGAATGACAGGAGCTGCAGTTGTGGCCGTTTTTGATAAGTTTGAGATCTGTCTTAGCAGCCGAATGGGGCTGCTGCTGGGTGGTTCTTTTTTTGCTCTCTGCTCGGCTACACCCCCAACCTTGGGAGAGGTTTTGTTTTGAAACTTTGCGTTGCGGCTTGGCAGCTATTGAGTACATGACTTGGTGTATTTTGTGTTTGAAGTTGTTCAGTAATAATAATAGTTAACTAGCATTCGGGGCCATAGTGTGTTGTTTTGGTTAATGTGGCGGCGCAAAGTACTGACTTTCAGCTTCGGCAAGCCTCTTTAGTTCCTCATTCTGATAGCGGCCCTAGCTTCTCTGGTGAGGTAAAGCTATGAAAAATAGGCGAGTTCTTTTGGAATGTAATAGATCAGCAGGTAAAAGGTAAATTTTCTTGAACTTGCTTCTGCAGATATTTTATGCACTATAAACTTGACGGCATTTTATGAGACGTAGAAGTAATGTAGGTTATCTGATACTCATTTTTTTTCTACCTAGTGATCAACGGTATTAGGCTGTCTTTTTTACCCTGATATGCAAGCTATTAGGCTGTCTTTTTTACCCTGATATGCAAGCTTTCTGGGTGGTTTGGCATGTGGCTGGCGTAGGCCTCAGCTTTGCTTCTGTTACTTGAGTTCTCTTGCCTTGATCTTTGTCCATTCTCTATAAGAAAGGCCTCTAGGGCTTTATGTAGCTTCAGTGGGGCAAATTTGTAAAAGGATTCCGGGAATATAAGGGGTTAATGGTTAAGGTATTTGGAGATTAATCTAAATTCCTCTGTGCTTTCATTGTAAGATGGCTTTCTAGGCTGGGATAAGGGAGAGTGTCCGTCTCAGATCCAGTAATTCACTCTACTTTATTGAATGTAAAACATATTTAAGATCCACCATTATATGCATACTTTGACCAAAGGCTTAATCTGTTCTAGTTTCTTTTTTTTTTTTGGTCTGAATTTTATTTCCTGGTTCTTCGAATGGTTGTTTTCTCCATCAGCTGAATTGTTAATGAGCTCTGCACCTGAAATGGCTACCCTTTCAGTTAGTTAGTTGCTGGGCTCCCTAAGGACAGAGGTTTCTGAAGCTCACTGAGATAGATGCTGGACAAATTTTACTAAACTAAATACTGAATAACTTTACCATTGGGCCCATGGAATTTGCTTCTCAACCGGAGTAAAGGGTTGCAGTGATTCTTGAAAATTAAAGCAAGGAGTACAATTACAACTGTGTTGAGGTCTTGCATGGAGCTCTGTGAGTACAGAAGCAAAGGCAGACCTGGGTTTTGAAAATACGTTTATGCTTGTCTTGTATGTTTATCAGGAGACATAGGTGAGAAAACAGCAACAACAAAATTCAGAGCCCTTAGAATTTTTCACCAGCATGCAAAATTGCTCAAGAATTGCAGTTGCTATCATGAGGTTCTATAAATGGTAATAACTAGTATAGAATCTGAGTTGGCCGTTTTGTTTTCATTTTCCATTAAGGAGATTTTGTTTGGACTTTGGACATGTGGACCTTTCCAATTTGCACCACACACCCGTAGTAAACACAACTGTCTTCCAATCAAAAGTGTTCTTCCTGTACTCAAGGGTGGAGTTTGCAAGCAGCTGGCCTGTGATTGGGTAGATTTTCATTCAGTTATGTGTAAGATGTTTTCAGGCATGCTTGGTTTTGAGTAATGCATAGCAGGGCGCCCCCTTGTTAAGGATGAGTAATTGAGGGTTGGATGAATGAGTTTCTGAAGTTACTGAAAACTTCAATTTTTGTCTCCGTTAATATCCTCTTTTGATCCACAAATCCTTTAAAATATAGCACTGATCCATTTAATGAGCCCTCTTTTGGAAAACAATACCAAAGTCATGTGCTACTTTAAATTGAAATGTGAAAAAGAAGTCTGGGGCCTATTGATTGGGAGTTTTGTTCAGAAACGTGTGATAGGTGGGCATCTTCACAGTTAAGCAACACTGGCAAGAAACTACTGAAATTTTTAGCTGAAGTAGAAAAATGGCTAAAATAGTTAACGATATTGGTGTTTCAAAATAAGCATGTTATATTTTTTAAATTCCTGTTTCAAAATTAGTTTAATGGATTTTTATACATACCTATCTCTTCCTTCCTGACTGGGTGGCCTTCTTGTATTTCTATCTTATGATTGGCCAATATAAGTTGCAGAAACCTTGGAATCTTCACATGTTTAGGTATGGCAGATAAACACACAGACCCAGAAAATTTGGATTTTCCTTTTTTGTTGTTATAAAATAAAAACCTGCATTTTACAAAATATCAGATAACCAGTTATACATATAAACAGGCAACAATTTCCATCCCTCACCAACTCCCCCAAGGAAGGATAAGCTATCTTTGTTCATCTTTCTTAATCCTGGTACAAAAAATATCAAAGCTTTCATCCATATATAAAAAATTGAATGTTTTTAGCAAATGGTATCATACTGAACTTTATTTAGCAGCCTGCTTTTTTTCATATAGCATTATATCATGGGCATCAGTACCCATAGATTTTACTCATTCCTTTTGTGTGTGTGTGAAAAATAATATATACAAAAAGGCAAAAAATTTCAAAGCAAAAAAATAAAAAATTTCAAAAAGCATACTGCAACAGGTGGTTGTAAAACAGATTTCAGAGTTTGGTTTGGGTTACAGTATCACAATTTTAGGTTCTTCCTTCTAGCTGCTCTAAGATACTGGAGACTAAAGGAAATATCAATATAATGATTCAGCAGTCATACTCATTTGTTAAATCCTGTCTTCTGTTACAACTCCATCTTTTCCTTAGATGTTTCTCCTACTCTTTAAGGGTATTTGAGTCATGCCCATTCTAACCTTTTCATGTTGGAAAGGGCTGTCCATAATATGGGATAGGGGGATGGAATTAGTTGATGTTCTAGAGAGGATGGCCCCCTGAATTTCCAGACTTATCTGGCCTAGGAACGCAAAGGAAGTTGTAGGTTTCTGGAAATTTACCCTAGTGCATGGAAGCTTTGTAGAATCTCTGATAAAGCCCTAAGTGTTCTTTAGGGTTGGAGGAATGGTTTTGATTCAGGTTTGGCAAGCCATGATAAATTGAAATATCTAGCTGAAGCTTGCATAAACGTCGCCTCCAAAATAGCCTCTCGATTCTGTTTGACCCCTCTCAGCCACTGATTCCTTATTTGTTACTCATTCCTTTTTGCTAGTTTTATTTCATAGAATGAATGTACCACAATTAATTCAAGTATTCCCCCTCCTGATGGATATTCAAGTTAATTTAGAGTTCTTTTGGCGTTACAAACAATTCCGCACTAAATATATTGTGTATGTGTGTGTGTGCATATAATCATGGTTTTATTTCTGTAGGTTAGCCATCCAGGAGTAGGGTTGGGGTTGTTAGGTTAAAGAGTATATGTATTTTCTATTTTATTAGATAAAGCCAGGTTATTTTCAAGTAAGATTAAAACATTTTATACTCCTACCAACAGTGCATATAGTGCTTATTTCCCTTCACCCTTACCATCACTGGTGTCATCATTCTGTTTTTTGCCAATCTAATAGCATTTTCTCAACTACGATGGTTTTATATTTATTGATCTATTTCTTTTATGAATTATCTGTGCATATCTTATTTTTTTAAAACTAGGAGTTGTCTTTCACTCTGTACAAATTGCATGCATATTAGAGATATTAACTCCTTTACCTGTTACCAGTTTTTTTCTCATTTGTCTTTAGACTTTGCTTATGGCTTGTTTTTCCATACTGAAAAATACAACTTTTGTGACTATCAGATCTCTCAGACACTTGGATTTACTTGATTAGAAAGATCTCCCTTAGCTTGAGCCTTTATAAATATTCTTCAGATTTCTAATTTTCAGTTACTTATTTTTCTCTTTAAATCTTTGGTCGTCTGAAATTTTTGTGTACATATCATCTGAGATGGGTGGATCTACCTTTTTTTCTACTGAATAGTCAGTTTTGTCAGCACCAGTTTCATTAAATAAAGCATCCGTTTCTTAACTGTATAGAGTAATTAAATGATGCTTTTAGTAGAAGCAATTTGTTTTGAATGTGTATCTTAGCTATCTCTGCTACCCAGAAAACTTGCAACAGGAGTGAAAGCATAGCTGCCTTGATTTTTCCCCCTTTATCTTTCATCTCTATCTCTGGTAAAGGTAAACTTTAAAATACTCCTTTCTTTTGATTCCAGATAATGTAATAATTGTGGCAGTGTCCAGGCTAGTACTGTGTTTCTTCTATCTGGGAGTCTTCTAAGAGGAGTGAAAGCATATCTGCCTTATTTTTTTACCCTTACCTCTTCCCAACCTTTCCTCTCAGGATAGTTGGACCTTAAAATACCTCTCTAGTTTATTTCTAGCTAATGACCAGGATGATACCATATTCTAGTGTACAATCCATTATTATTTATTCTCGACCTATATTCAAACATAGTACTTCAGCTCTAACACAAGAAGGGGAGTTTGTGGCTTTTCATGTTTATCCTTAAGTATCCTTTTCTTACTGACAATTCCAAAGTTAAATGTACATATATTTAATTGAGTGATAGGATGATGGCTTATGCTCCTTTATTAAATAGAGTATTTTTGTGGATTAGTGTATGATTTAGGGACTTTAAAATAAAAATTAGATTTACTTATTTGACAGTAGGGATATACACTATTTAATTGTGAGTCCCTCTAAGTATGCTTTTCATCTTAACTCTCCCTTACAGTTCTAGGTCTGTTTTTTTAAAATATTTTTATAGACAGATCTTCACACACATACAGTCCATACATGGTGTACAGTCAATGGCTAGCAGGTCTGTTTTTGAAACACTGAGCCACAAGTAAGTTTTTCAGGCATTCGAATGCTTTGTATAGTTCTTTTTTTTTTTTTTTTAAGTTTGCTGATTTTGTTTATGTATGTGGTAATTTTTAATAGCTCTATCTTAATTTGCCTTTTATTCAGTTTATTTCAGGGCTATGCAGTATGTCTACCAGTGATCACATTATACACTGGCCATTTTGTTTAGCACCCTTTCCGTTTGTAAGACAATCAGATCTTTTCTCTTAATTACCCCTTTCTTAAGGGATTTGCTTCACTAACTCCCCTCCTACCAAGGGGTCATTCTCTCCTTTAGTACTCACTTGCCTGGGTCTCATCCCCACTTGTTCTGGTTGACTTAGTTTCCCTTCCACTTCCAGACTACCCTTCTAACACTCTATATGGTATTGGTGAGTAACATGGTATTTTCTCTTGTGGTATTAACTCTCAGCAACAGCTGGAGTGGGTTCCTGTAGGCTTTGCTTCCAGAAGGCCTGGGGGACATAACACCTGTTGTTGCTTCTCAGTTTTCCACTGCGTTTGACAGGTTAGTGGTTTTTAAGCTCTCCCCACTGTCAGAGTGTCTTTTACCCTTGTTCTGTAGATGGATAAAGCCTGCTTGGTTGTTTAATAGTGACTCAAATAGTGTAACCCCTCTCGGTTTTGCAGGGGCAGAAACTCCATTTTTTAAGTGATTCAGGGATAATCAGGCTCTAGGGGACTGATTCTCACTAACCAAACTCTGTAGGGACTGATTTGTAAATCCACATGCACAGTTATTAATTTACAGTGGGGGATGTACCTATCCATAGATCCACACAGAGCCCCCTCCTGGTCTACTCAGGAGATCAAATTACAGGTAAAAAGGATCAGAATCAGACAAGGGAAATTGGGTGTTGCCAAAAGGATATTTATAGCCAGCAAGCTCTGATTTGGTAATTCTCTGCTTTTCTAGTAGTTTCTAGCCTCCATTGCTTTCTTTTGCCTTTCCCCATTGCTTTTATATATATATATTTTGACATGAGCAGGCTCTGGGAATCAAACCCGGGTCTCCGGCATGGCAGATGAGAATTCTGCCTGAACCACTCTTGCACTACCCTCTCCATTGATTTTAATATTACCTTCCATCACAGTTCTATTAAGAGAAAAAGAAGCCTACCCATCCTTCAAGCCCATCCTGGGTACCACCTCTGTGAAGCCTTTTTTAATCAGGATAATTTAGTTTTTCTCTTTGCTTTTTTAGCACTCTGTGGATACGTTTTTTTGGGATATTTATTGCAGATTTTCTTGCTGAAGATATAAACAAGATATATAGCTTATCTTTTCTATTAGATTATAAGTTCTTTGAGGACAGGGAATACATGCATTTTTCCATTATTGTTTTAAAAGGATTTCACTTACCACCCTATCTAAAAATAATGCATGCCCAATATACATAATGAAGAAATTATTTTAATAATACTAAGAAGAGGACAAAAATACCTGTAAACTCACAACCCATTTGGAAAGTGCTATTTATATTTTGATATATATTGTTCTAATTTTTTTGGATTTTAAGAAGTATAATTGAATTCGTACTATATTTTCAAATTTGAGTTTTGCCTTTTTATTTAATGTAGCAATTATTTTCCCTGTATTATCAAAAACTGTTTGCTTTATGGGTGATTATAATTTTCTTGATGTTTTTCTGTATTTTACAGAGGTAACATCTATTGCTTTCATAATTCAAAGAAAAACAGTTCGTGCTCCTTAGGAAAACCTTATGAATGTAATTTTTATTCATGGGATAATTTTTTTTAAACTTTTTTCGTTGTATAGTATAACATATATACAAAGCAAAGAAATAGAAAAACATTAGTTTTCAAAACACTCTTCAACAAGTGGTTACAGGACAGATCCCAGAGATTGTCATGGGTACCGTACGATCCTCTCATATTTTTCCTTCTAGCTGCTCCGGAATATAGGAGGCTAAAGGGCTTAAATACTTTTTTATCATCACAATCGACTTTTTTTCCCTTTTTTGTGAAAAATAACATACATACAAAAAAGCTATAAATTTCAAAGCACAGCACCACAATTAGTTGTAGAACATATTTCAGACTTTGGCAGGGGTACAATTTTAGGTTTTTACCTTTAGCTGCTCTAAAATACTGAAGACTAAAAGAAATACCAATTTAATGATTCAGCATTCATATTCATTTATTAAATCCTATCTTCTATGTATAATTCCACCATCGCCTTTAATCTTTCCATATCTCTCTTTAGGGTTGTTTGGGCTAGGGCAATTCAAAATTTTTGACATTGAAAGTGTCTGTCACTAATATGGAGTAGGAAGATGGAACTATCTGATATTCTGGAGAGGCTGAGCTAGGTTTCAGGACTTATCTGGACCAAGGACCCATCTGGAGTTTGTGGTTTTCTGCAGTTGCTCTAGTGCCTGGAGCCCTTGTGGAATCTTATATATTGCCCTAGGTGTTCTTTAGGATTGGCTGAAATCGTTCTGTTTGGGGGTTGGCAAGTTATGATTACTGGCAGGATAATTTGACTGTTCCCCTTTCATTGGATGTTGAGGTTTCAGTTTCTGGCATTTGTCAGTAGTACCATGATGAGATTTTTATGATTTAAATCTTTTCTGTGTTTAAGATTATTTCTCCATCCTGGAAGTGGTATTGTGGAGACCCAGTATGCACGTAGTTAAGGTTCTTGATATATCAAACTTCCTTTTTTTTGTCATGCTAATTTATGCCTTGACTAATAGCTTGTGTATGCTTAAGGAATAAGTATTTATCAGGAGCCCTCATCTATGTTTCTATTTCATTTAATCCTAGGGTCAATCCTTTGAGGTACTTATTGTCCCTATTTATAGACAAAAGAAGCGAGGCTCAAAGAGGCTAAAGTAACTTGAGCGCCCCTACACAGCTAAGAAATAGGGGAATTGGGATGCAAATCCAGATCTTTGTGATTCCACAGTTCCTAAAAGTGCTGCATATGCTTTCATAGTTTTTGGTGAGTTTTTCTTCTGGTTCTTCTGGCTTTCCCTGTGGACACAAATATTTTAGGTTTGATTTATTCAGGGAAATTGTTGGAAAGCCATCTCTTGAAAATCAAAGAAACTACAGAAAGGAAATTGTTTCTTGTTTGGAAACAGCAGAATTCTAAATATGCATCATTCCCCACCTAGGTTGACAAAGTGTTTCACAATGTTGTAAAATAATTTGAAACAGAATTCACATTTTGTTTAGAAAGTAAGTAGGGAAATTGGAAAAGTTAGGAAGCTTTGAGTAAGTTGCATTTCTGCTGCCCCCTCACAGTCATTACCATATCTTGTTCTTTTTATCTGATTTCTCAAATATACTTTCCATTGGAAGTCTTACTAGTTGAGACCTTTTTCATCTCATTCCTCTCATTCCTAGGTTATTGCTATGCAATTTGTCCCCCTGCCTCCAATTTCTTTCCTCTATAATTTATCTTCCAAGCTGATCCCAAAGTTATTTCTTTCCTGTTTTAGAAAATGTTAATTATGTAAGTATTATATAAATACATTCTTTTTTCCCCCAAAATTTGCAGTGATTTATATACATATTATATGTGTTTAACCACACATTTTGATATACATACAAGCACAAAAACGGGTACACACAGAGTAACTGAATAGGGACTTACAGAGTTGATAGTAAATAAAAATAAAGTAGTCAAGTCTATACCTTCTCATTTTGGTGTCTATTATAGGTTAATTTTCAGAAATTTGAGCCCTTATACAGTTATGTATAGCAACGCATATGTTGTAATTGCTAATGAACTTTTGGAAGAAGTTCTGTACATTTTTTTTCAAGTATTATCCAAAATCATTTGGAAATGTAAATTCCAGTTATTCAAGGAAATTGCAAAATCTCAATTTTGCTGACCTTAAGTGCAATTATTATTAATAAATATTTTTATTGTACACAACAAATATACAAACATTCTATACATAGTTTTGTACAATCAGTGGTTCACAATATCATCACATAGTTGTGTATTCGTCTCTGTGTTGATTTTCTTTCTTTTCTTTCATTAGCTTTTTTTTTTAACTTTTTTTATTGTATAGTGTAACATATATACAAAGCAAAGAAATAGAAAAACATTAGTTTTCAAAACACTCTTCAACAAGTGGTTACAGGACAGATCCTAGAGATTGTCATGGGCTACTGTGCGATCCTCTCATATTTTTCCTTCTAGGTGCTCCAGAATATAGGAGGTTAAAGGGCTTAAATACTTTTTTATCATCACAATCGACTTTTTTTCCTTCTTTTTTTGTGAAAAATAATATACATACAAAAAAGCTATAAATTTCAAAGCATAACACCACAATTAGTTGTAGAACATATTTCAGACTTTGACAGGGGTTACAATTTTAGGTTTTTACTTTTAGCTGCTCTAAAATACTGAAGACTGAAAGAAATACCAATTTAATGATTCAGCATTCATATTCATTTGTTAAGCCCTGCTTCTATGTATAATTCCATCATCACCTTTGATCTTTCCATATCTCTCTTTAGGGTTGTTTGGGCTATGACAAGTCTAAATTTTTGATATTGAAAGGATCTGTCACTAATACAGGGTAGGGAGATGGAACTATCTGATGTTCAGGAGAGGCTGGGCTAGGTTTCAGGACTTATCTGGATCAGGGACCCATCTGGAGATTGTAGGTTTTTGCAGAGTTACTCTAGTGCCTGGAGTTCTTGTGGAATCTTATATATATATTGCCCTAGGTGTTCTTTAGGATTGACTGGAATGGTCCTGGTTGGAGGTTGGCAGGTTATGATAGGTAGCAAGGTCTACCTGAAGCTTGTATAAGAGCAACCTCCACAGTAGCCTCTCGGCTCTATCTGAACTCTCTCTGCCACTGATACTTTTTATTAATTACAGTTCTTTTCCTCCTTTGGTTAGGATATAATTGTTGATCCCATGGTGCCAGGTCTGGATTCCTCCCTGGGAGTCATATCCCACGTCTCCAGGGAGACTTTCATCCCTGGATGTCATGTCCCACATAGGGGGCTAGGGCAATGATTTCACTTGCAGAGTTGGGCTTTAAAGAGACTAAGGCCACATCTGAGCAACAACAGAGACCTTCCAGAAGTAACTCTTAGGCATGCCTGTAGGTAGTCTGAGCTTCTGTGCTACCTACATAAGCTTCACAAGAGTAAGCCTCGTGATCTAGGGCATGGCCTATTGATTTGTTTCCCTAAAGATTGACACGGTATCAGGGGATTCCCTATCAAGCTAAGATTTGATAGTTCTGTGGTCTTTCTCCCCTCCCTCAGGGGACTTTTCCAATGCTTTTTGATTATCTGCTTCATATACTCTAGGATGTTTCCAGGCATTACAATAATCTATACAGGATTAAAGGACCTCTTTCTTATGCTGTTCTGTGTTTCACTTGTTCGAATGAGCTATACAGATAGGTTGAATTAGTTTATGCACTACAGAAAATTTCAGTTCCAAATCAAATAAACCTTTCTTCCATTGGTCTCAAAGAATATGTGTGGTTCTAAAATACAGACACTGTCTTCCTTACCCCTGTGTTCTGAATTACTTTAACCCCAACTGGTTCATCTTCGTTCTTATCTCTCAGTATCAGGTTATCTATCTAAACAGCCTCTCAAAATCCGGAAATAATAATCACCAGTCTGGACTTAATGTTGTCTGCTCTAAAACCTTACAATCTAGGCCCCTGTTTTCTTATAAGCATTTTCTAAAGGTGACCAAACCATTGTTGTTTTTTTGTTTCTGGTTTATTTTGTCTTACCAAATGTCCCACATGTTTATTCACATCGTTGCATGCCTCACGACATTGTTCCTTTTTGTGGCAGCACAACCTTATTTCTTTTTTTTTTTTCACATGGGCAGGCACCGGGAATCAAACCCGGGTCCTAGGGGATGGCAGGCAAGCACTCTTACCTGCTGAGCCACCGTGGCCCACCACCTTATTTCATAAATAAGCACCATCGTTCGCCAATCTGCTTCTGCGTCAGTGCTATATAAATACATTCTTTTAAAAAAATGAACACTTACTGATCATGTTAAAATATGATTAGCCCTCCCATCACAATCTTCCTCCAAATTCTCTTGTCCCCCAAATCAATCTGCAGCTTGCTTTTTTCCACATAATATATCTTGGATATCTTTCCAGTTTAGTCCTTTAGATAAAGCTCATGCTCTTAAACTGTTTTATATTATTTCTTAGTATTAATAAATCATGTTTCTTTAACCTATCAACTAATTTTAAGATATGTTGTCATTTTCATTTTGATTTCCTATTTAAATTGAGGTTAAGAAGCTTTTTCCCACCCCTCTCTGCCCCCTCCCCCGCCATGGCAGTATCTAAAACATATCTTTCTAAAATATTTTACTCTTCCGCTCCTTTAAAACTATCAGTGGCTCCCTCAAGGCCTGTAACAGGCAACATATACTCAGATGCCTCCAGGGACCAGGCTTATGAGAAATAACTGAGTGACAGACCTAACGGTGTAGTGGGGATTGACAGCTGGAGAGTGCAGGCACTGCCTAATTGTGTTCAAATGCACGTTTCAAAACAAAACAAACACAAAAAACTCTGCTAGTCAAACATGACACTTTCCCCAACAGGTTTCAGTTTATCCATTAAAATGCCATGTAGAGCCCTTTATGACTTGCCTACTAGCCTGCTTCTTCTCTTGTCATAATAATTTGCCTTTGTTTCTCTGTCTTTGCACCTGCTGGAAAATCTTTCCCTCCCTACTCTGCCAGAAGAATCCACTTGTCCTTTAAGACCTAGTTTGTATGCTGCTACCCTTTTTGATGAAGCTGTTCTGGTAGGCAAGTTTTACTATAATGGTGGAAATTTACTGAGACCTTTAAATGTTCTCAAACTGTTTTAGTACATTGCTGTTCATTTAGTCATCTCTGACTCAATCCAGCCACAGTGGTACCACTACCATTGGGTTTTGTTAGCTTATATCCCTTCTTTCTGTTCTGTGGTTTGACCACTACCATTTTAAGAGTACACATTATGTGTACCTTTATCTGAAATGGTTCTTTACCCCGTCCATTCTAATTCCATTTCTCTAGCGAGGAGGTATAGCATAGTGCTAGGGCCAGAATTCAGCCTTACTGGTGGGAGAATATCTTTACATTAATCTACTTTCCATTTTCCTCTCAAAACAAATTCATATCATTTGTTTGAAGTTGTTGCTTGATCCCAGAAAGTATAGTAATGTGATTGTTGTCAAGTTAAACACTTTATTCCACATACTTTGCCCAGGCAGGTAAAAGATAATTGCTCTTAAATTATGTGAAATCTAGCCCTCAAATACTTCAGCTTTGCTTTGATATCTCCAGATACGTGAGAATACTATTCTTGATCATTAACTTTTTTTAAACAATTCGTTCCGGTTCTTATGCACAAAGAATAAAAATTGTTGCAACTTGACCACAATGACTTATTTCTGTCTTGAGTTCTTGAATTTTAGCTAATATTCTGTATTTGTATGTTAGCATGACTTAGAACTTTATGACTCCTATATTGTTTTTTTAAGTGGGTGGTAAATTAGAACTGCAATGTGGTACCTAGCCTTCAGTCACCAGAGAGCCTTAGCCTTTGGTTTTCTGAGTGACATGCAGTAGAGTACTGTGTCCCTCTAATAAGACTAGAGCTTTTTCTTCAGGAAATGCTTGGTACATCTAGTATTTATAGGTCCTTCTGGTACCTCCACAGTTTTTAGTTAGAAATAGCTGCTGTGGGAACTGTGATATTGTCCTATATCAGTTAGTATTGCTTCTGGGAAGCTTCATGTGACAAATTGCTTATAGAGCCAAGTGGTTGGAGCAGATTTGCTTCCCCAAGTAATTGCTGTATGGTTTCCTTTTGGTCAGTGAGAATTGTGCACCTGACCTTGCTTCCATTTTCAGATTTGCCTTTGGAAAGCTCAGAGCTAAATATGTGTCACTCAGGCATAGCAGCTGTATAGATCCTTATTTCCTTTTTTCACTTTGATAGTAGCTTCCTGTTGTAGATTACTTTTCTTGAGACTGATTTTTTAATTTATAGTTTCCCATTTTATTGCATCTGTTTCCCAAAAGTCAAATAAAATTCTTTGAAGATAAAGTACGATAGTAGTAATAAATACTCATGGCCTTTTTTTGTGTGTGACCGGTTATATGTCAGGCACCAGATCGACAAATCTGTTCTGAGTTGTAATGCCTATATACACAAGCCTTGCTCATCATGCTGTGTTGAATCATGTCAGAAGTCAAAGTTTATGGAAACAGCCAAATCTAAGCATAATATTTATTAGAAAAGCGTAGCTTCATTTAGCATGAATCACTTTTTAAAAAATTCTTTGTAATGTCTACTTAAGTATATCTCAAAAAGTGGACTGTCTCTTCAGGGAAGGAATCAAGGCATTGTTGTGACTACAACATGCCTCGGCTGGCAGATATGAATGAGATCACTGCTGGCAGTGGCACTTAAAAAAATCCACAAGGAAGAGTGGGAGGGCAACTTATTTTTTCAGTGTTTATCCTTTTGAATTTTGTATCGTGTGCATACATCACCAGTTCAAAATAATTAATAAAAGTCCACAGTTATTTTCAGTAGAAGTGTAAAAAAAATTCTCTTCCTATTAGACTGTGAGTTTCTTGAGACCAGGAAGCGTGCCAGATTCATAACACTACATGGTAGGCTCCCAGCTAGTGTGTGTAGATGAATTGGAAACTAAGTTACAAATTTTAGTAGGGACACAGCTAAAATGGCTACAGATAACTCTTGTCCCTTTTACCTCTGTTCCCCCTTTTCACAGCAGGCCTAAGAACCAGCTTCCTGGCTCTTTGAAGTAGGATCAGTTTATATTAAAATCCGTTAAAAGACCTTAAAAACAAGTTAGTAGACTTTTTCCTGGTCAGTTCAAAACAATATTATGTTTGTTTATAAATTATAATCTTGGATTTTTCTAAATGTGACTTTTAAAATCCCTTTTTTCTCTCTGTGCAGATCTTTGTAGAATTTGATGGCTGTAACTGGAAGCAGCACTCCTGGGTTAAAGTTCATGCTGAAGAAGTTATTGTGCTTCTGCTTGAAGGGTCGCTCGTATGGGCGCCCCGGAAGGACCCAGTCCTTCTCCAGGGCACTCGAGTCTCAATTGCACAGTGGCCAGCTCTGGTGAGTGGCTTTTTTTTTTTTTGGTAGGACCAGATTTGAATTTTACACCTATACTATACCTATAATATTTATCCAATAACTGAACTGTTTAGAATTCCCAAAAATGACATGCCTTGTTCCCTAACATGCTTTATTTATTTGTTTGTTTATTTTTTGAATGGGCAGGTACTAGGAATCGAACCCAGGTCTCTGGCATGGCAGGCAAGAACTCTGCCTGCTGAGCCACCATGGCCTACCCCCTTACACACTTTTATTCTGAAGTTATCAAAGCCAAAATTGGGAGAGATTTTCTTTCCAATGCCCTCTGAAACTTTTTTTTGCATGGGCAGACATCGGGAATCAAACCCGGTCTCAGGCATGGCAAGGGAGAATTTTGCCACAGAACTACTGTCATACCACCTTCTTCTGGAACTTTTAATATTACATAATATTTGATATTTTTTGTCTCTAAAGAATTGTTTCACCTTTAGTCTTTTCTCATAGTAAGGTTTTGAAATAATGTTTGCAATACTTAAGGTTTTTACTTTAATGATCAAGTTTTTTATGAAGCGAGACAAAATAGTGTTATCAAATTTAATTCTCAGAATAGTCATTTGTTTCTATCTATCCTGTTAGCAAAGTCTAGGGATAAATGGAAACATTTTTAAAAATTGACTTCTCCTAACCAAATTAAATAAATAATATTTTAAACATATTTTTAACCTATTGATTGTACATATTACCACTGTCTTCTTTTGTTGTTTTTAAGGCAACTTTTAGAAGAAACTCTTTTATAAACAAATTTGGGGCCCCTGGGTGACTTTTATGAAATAGTGTTCTAGTTTGCTAGCTGCTGGAATGCAACACACCAGAGATGGATTGGCTTTCAATAAAAGGGGATTTATTTAGTTAATGTATCTTCAGAGGAAAGGCAGCTAACTTTCAACTGAGGTTCTTTCTTACGTGGGAAGGCACAGGGTGATCTCTGCTGGCCTTCTCTCCAGGCCTCTGGGTTCCAACAACTTTCCCCGGGGTGATTCCTTTCTGCATCTACAAAGGCCTGGGGCTGAGCTGCAAGTGCTGAGGTGAGGTATGCTGAGCTGCTTGGGCTGTGCTGCGTTGAGCTCTCTCATTTAAACACCAACAAATTAAATCAAGCATCATTCATTGCAGTAGGCACACCTCCTAGCTGACTGCAGATGTAATCAGCAACAGATGAGGTTCACATGTCATTGGCTCATGTCCACAGAAGTAGAACTAGGCACCTTCACTTAGCCAAGTTGATACCTAAATCTAGCTACCACAAATAGTAACATGAATATATATATGCCATATATATGCCAGTGATTATTTCAGAAATCTCAAAGATTTCAGGAGCTCTAGGTATGATAAAGTTTCACTTAAATTATCATGGTAACATATATAAGGCAGAATTTCCCTTGTTAACCATTTTTAAGTGTATAATTCTGTGGCATTAATTACACTCAAAATATTGTGCTACCATCACCACTGTCCATTACCAAAACTTTTTCATTATCCCAAACAAAAACTTTGTACCCATTAAGGAACAACTCCCATTTCACCTCTACCCCCTAGCCACTGGTAACCTGTAATCTCCTTTCTGTGTCTGTGAATTTTCTTAATCTAGATATTTCATGTAGGTGGGATCATACAATATTTGCCTTTTTGTGTCTGGCTTATGTTAGTGAATTTAATATTTTCAAGGTTCATCCAAGCTGTAGCATGTATTAGAACCTCATTCCTTTTTATGGTTGAGTAATATTTCATTGTATGTATATACCACATTTGTTTTGCATTTATTTGTTGAGGGACACTTGTTGTTTCTACTTTTGGCTACTGTTGAATATTGCTCCTGTGAATATTGGTGTACAGTGAGCTCTTTGAGCCCCTGGTTTCAATTTTTGGGGGGTGTATACCTAGAAGTGAAATTATCAGGGAAGGTTAACTCTTTATTCTGAGAATTTACTATAATTTAGCCCCCCGAAAAGGCAAGATTTGACAGATCCCTAGGGAGAATTGAGGGATTTCTCATTCCTCTTGTCCATAAATAAGAGTTTTGAGTTGACTTTCTGCTCTATTTTGCTTCCTCTGATTATTTGAGGAGCAGATGCTTGGTTGGGAATGCTTCCAAGGACTTATGCTTTAGCTCATCTGTATTTATTGGAGTGAGAGAGATATTAATAATGGATATTTTCTTTGAAGTTAGAGATTCGGTTGAATTGGAATTTATTTTCTTTTCCAAGTTCTAATCAATTTCTTGTCATTGTACTTCACAGACTTTCACTCCCCTAGTAGATAAACTGGGTTTGGGTTCTGTGGTTCCAGTTGAATACCTTCTGGATCGAGAACTTCGTTTCCTGTCAGATGCTAATGGATTGCATCTGTTCCAGGTACTTAAATTTTGCTGTTGCCCAGAGCCTATTATTTCTTTTCTTGTTAATTTCTTTATTGATATAAATATGGGTATTTCCCCCCTTTCTTTTAACATTGAAGCAGGCACTTCTTCCATTAATTCCCACATACCTTTTAAGTTTGGGTGATCCCTTGAAAAATAACATTTGGTGTCTGAGACTTCTTTCCTCTTCTACACACCCTCACCCCACATCAAAACCACCCAGTACTTAAGTCCACAATTCTAAGATCCCCTCAGAAGAGGTGGCTTCCCTGAGGTGGCTGTATCTGTAACTTGAGTCTGAGGCAAGGTAGACTGGGAGTTTGGACTGGTTCCAAGCAGCATGAAAGATTTAAGAGCTTAGATACATCTTTAGTTAGATGGAAAAGGAATAAGTTAGTAGTTTAAACAAAATAGCATCTGGATTGGAGTTTCAGAATTTAAGGAAGCTAGAAGGTTGAAATTATTTTATTTAATGAGATATTTCTCATTTGTAGGATTGCTATCTGAAAGCTAAAAGTGGAAGACTTTAAAGAGTTTTTTTTGCTATTTTGCTGAGACAGTCAAGAGCAGTATTTCCTAACCTGTGTTTTTATGGAATATTAATGATGATTTCTTTGTTGATATGTCTTCCTCCCTCATGAAGCCTCACTCCCTCTCAAACCTTGCTTTATTCATCTTTATAGTCCTAATGCTTGTGTTAGAGTAGGTATTCTGGATAAATACCAAATAAAACAAGAAAATTTACACAGGATAAAATGTTTTGTGTCAGTTAAATAGGGAAATACTGCCCTAAACAGGTTTCTTTCCTACATGACTTCATAGAGCCTTTAATATTCTATCATGTATAAAAAGATATAGCATATATTTTCTAACCTAGTTAATCTTAGTGTCCTTAGTTTTTGCAGAGCCCTTCATAACACCAAAGTTCACAGAACATTCTTTTGCAAATACTGATATAGAGCTCCTCAGGGGTATGGTTTTTCTCATCAGGTTAGATGCTTTTGCTAGTCATCTTAATATTCAGTTGTTTTCTTCTTTTATCTCTACCAGATGGGAACAGATAGCCAAAACCAGATTCTTTTGGAACACGCTGCACTGAGAGAAACAGTTAATGCTTTGATCAGTGACCAAAAGCTACAAGAGATATTCAGTCGAGGTAAGAACAGGTAGTCTTCTGTCCTTTAACTCTGAATCAAATATCTGGGCAATAATGAGAGTGATAGAATGGGACACCATGCAACTCTATACATTTGAACTAATCTTCCTTTTGTGGGTAGAGTCAAGAATTTATTTCCAGTTAGCTGTATCTCTAGAATGGACTGGGAAAATAGGATCTCATTCAGACCAGTATTTCCTCTTCATCCTATATTTTATAATAAACAGTTTTGTTATTAAGGATTACATGTACTATATGCAATGCTAAGGCATTGGGGATATAGCCATGAGCTAGAAAATCTCTTCCTTTCTTAAATTTACTATCTATAAGGTTCTCAAGGACCAAAGGCTGTGAACACCAACCAATAACAACTTAGAGTTCAAAGTGTATTTTGATAAAGCAATTTGTCTGTAGGCTCATTCATATTAACAGCCTGTTCAGCGTGTTATTTTTTTTTTGACTTTTTAAATTGTATAATAATATATATACACAGCAAAGAAAGAAAAAAGCGATAGTTTTCAAAGCACTTTTCAACAAGTAGTTACAGGACAGATCCCAGAGCTTAATCATGGGCTGTCATACAGTATGTTATTTTTATTATTATTTTTTGTATGCTGTATGGCAGGGTCACATTTCATTTTTTTTCCATGTGACTATCCTATTATTGCAGCATTTGTTGAATTTTTTTGTTTTGTTTTTTCTTTCTTTCTTTGCTTTCTTGTTTGTTTTGGGAAAGTACATGGGCCAGGAACTGAACCTGGGTCTCTCACATGGCAGACAAGAATTCTACCACTGAACTACCATTGCATCCCCACAGCATGTTATTTTTGAGAAAACCAAAAAATTAATAGCTTTTTCCAGTTCAGATGCAAGTTTCTTCCAAGATTCTCCATAAAGGGGAGACTGTTACTTCCTTATCCTTCCCTTCATGTTGCATGTGTACTCCCTTCCTTTCTGGACCTTAATGATCATCATGATTTTTGGTGGAATATATTCTTTGTTTCTGTTTTGTCAGAATAAATTTAAACAGGTAAAGGTAGAAAAACTAACTTGGAAAAGGAGGATCTCAGGATAAAATCATATTTAATAATCAAGGGAAGGCATGGAGGAAGAGAGAATATGAGGAAAAATTGGTAAGGGGAGCAAAGAAAGTTGAGTGGGCCGAATGAGAAGTGGAATAGATGTGAGTGCATTTAGAAAAATTAAGGAAACATAATTATAGCTCTGGGAGAGAATAAAGTAATGATTTAGCTATATAATCTCAGGTATATTAAGATATACTGGAGAGAAAAATTGTCCCTCATAGAGGTCCCGCTGAAATTGCAGGGTGACATTACCTGTTGATAAAGTAATAACTTTGAAGCTCTGTTTTCTTAGGAACACAGATGCTTTATTTGTTCAGACGATTACTACACAAAGGCTAGAAACCTCATAAATGGAATTCTCAACCCTCTGTTACTGAAAGTCAAATAGCAGAGTATAAATGGTTATCCATCATTCCTGTGATCACTTAACAATACATTGGGTTTAGTGGCCTCTCCCTTTATTCATGCATACATCAGGTATCTGTTTCCATGCTACCTTTAGTTTTAGACTTTCTGTTCCCTTCCGTTATTACTTTCAGAATTAGAAGATGGAGACAAGGTGGAATCAGGGGAGATCCTAAGGAATCTCCAAATGAATGAAGAGTTTACAAAGGTCACTGGACAAAACTATGTGTTGTTTTAGATTACTGAGTATGGTAAATGTAGAACTGCTCATTTATTCAACTCTGTATAATGGGAATGAAGGTGCCAGATCTTTACAGCAAATGTTTTTCCTTTTGCTTTTAGACTTAATCATGAGATACAGCTCCCTCGGCCAAAAATACTCATTACTGACTATTTTTTTTCTTTAGGTCCCTACAGTGTTCAAGGCCACAGGGTCAAAGTATACCAACCAGAGGGGGAAGAAGGTTGGCTCTGTGGTATTGTAAGCCATCAAGATTCCATCACCCGTCTTATGGAGGTGTCTGTAACTGAGGTGGGGGTCTGCGTAACTTTGTTTAAGGTCCACCCATACCCTTACAGAGGAAAGTATAGAGAAAGGGACCACTTATCCACCTGTAAGAAAACTGCTTTTATCACTTGATGGCTGTTATGACCTTGAGAAAGGCAGTTCAACTTCTTAATCTCGGTTTTTTAGTCTGTAAATTAGAGGTAATTGTGTAAACTCCCACTGACCTCACAGCACTTTTTCAGGGACTTAGAGATAATGTATTTGAAAGTACTTTGAAATCTGTAAAACAAATATAAATGTAAGGTGGTATTATTATTTTATCTCATATTCATAAAGATTAGTAGTTAAAAATTAGTCAGCATTTACTTCTATAATACTTCTGCTACTCTCCTTTAGATACTGAGAAATGAATTGTTTCTAATAGAACAGAAAAAACATGGTATCTAAGCATACCTTGAGAAGTGATTAGGAGTAACTAGATGAGTATTTTGAGGGAAACAAATAGGTATTTATGACATCTTTGAATTGATCTCTGATTTTCTCTTAGCAGTCATATGTAATATAAGTGCTTTTATTTTTTTTTTTAGTTTTTAAAAATTAAAGTAATAAATCTTCATGAAAAGAATTTCAAACAATAAATATGTATATAAAGGAGCTGTTGAAAGCCACTCCTTCCCCTAGGCAGTTAACCTAGGGTAACCACTACTAGCAATTTGGTATGAATCTCATATTCTTCCAGATATCTTCTGTGTGTATGTATATATGTGTGTGTGTGTAGGCATATATAACAATATTTATATATATTAATATATAATACCTATTTACATGATATATAATTATATAAATCACGCTTTAGTAATAAGTGGTATTTATTTATAGATACAAATAGTACTGTAATTTACCTTTTTACTTAACTGACATTATAAACATCTTTCTGTCTAAGTGTATGTAGAAATCTGCCTTATCCTTTTTTAAATGGTTGTATAATATTCCTGTGAAAGAATGCACTATAACTAATGTAATGTAAACTTGATAGACATGTAAATCATTGACAATATTTTCACTAATTAATATAATGCTACTATGGACATTCTTTTTTTTTTTTACACGGGCAGGCACTGGGAATCGAACCCGGGTCCTCAGGCATGGCAGGCAAGCACTCTTACCTGCTGAGCTACCGTGGCCTGCCCAACTATGGACATTCTTGAATAAAGATCATTGTATATACCATTTCTCATATTACAATAAATGCCTAGATAATTAATTACTAGGTCAAAAAAAAGGATATATACTTTAAATTTTATACTTTCTGTCAAATTCGCCCCCTTCCCCCCAAAAAAGTCTTTATGCTTTAAAAATAGTAGAGTGATGTTTTTAGTGACTGTTAGTTCTGAAGGTTTTTGGTTTCTAGAATGCACAGATTTAGGAAGGTTTTAGCACTAAAAAATTTTAAATTGTCATCCCTAAATGGAGGTACTTGGGCATTGAACTCATTTCTTTGATTCACTCATTACCAAAATAATTTGAGTGCTTATTATATTCCAGATCTCGTTTTGGGTGTTGTTATTATTATAGCAATGAAAGAAACAAAGCTCATGGAGCTTTCATACTAGTAGGGGAGTAGAGACAAATAAAGAGACAGTTATATAGATTAGAAAAATACGTAATTGTGTCTTTGTTGGACAAGGTTTTTTCTCCCCTTTTTCATATTCTCTGCTATCCTTTTGCCTCCTTAGAGTGGTGAGATCAAGTCGGTTGATCCCAGACTGATCCATGTGATGCTGATGGACAACTCAACACCTCAGAGCGAGGTACAGTAAGGGGCTGAGTCTCTTGAGTAGATTCACGAGCTTGCATTTTCTTGTTATGTAGATTCCTTATGTGTGTGTTACCCATTGTGTTTTTGCTCTTGCCGCTAGCCACTGTACATTTCTTGTTCTCTCCACAATCTGTCTGGTTAAGGGATGATAGTCTCAAGAAAAAAGAGACATGATCTGAGCAAACCCTATTAATTGTGACTATGTACCCTAGTAGTTTTGAAATCCAAGACCTAACTCTTCTTGTTTCCCTGAGAACAGGTATGTTTGAAAGATTCAGTAGACAGTTAAAGCTGTAATAAGCAGTGGTAGTACTCATGACTTACCCGGTAAAAATAAATGGAGGAGAAGCTACATCTGCTTTTTCTTTCCATTAGGTGATAGTGAGCTCCAAGGGAGTCTGAAATTCTGTATTCCCAAGAAGAATCAAATTTTCTGGCAGGTACTAGTTCAGTGCTCAGCACACAGTGGATTACTCCATAATTATTGTGAACCAGGTCAACTCTTGGTTCATACGGAATTATCATAGCAAAAAACAAAAAAAAATAAAGTACATTATCAACCAGTATCCGAACCAATCAAGGAATCCTGGTGAATTAAAGCCACCTATCCACATATTCTTCATAGTATCTTAACATTTCTGTGACACTGCTGTTCTTCTCCTATATACAGTCTTTCCTCATCTTCTTTATCCAGTCATCCTTGACTTAATAAAACAAGGTCAGAGTAGGAATAGAAGAATCAGGTTAAATTTAATGACTCTTTCCTACTCTATTACATTACCACCTATACAATAAGTCACTTAAGTTGTGTTTACATGGCTGAAAACGTCTGTTACTATGATGATATATTGGACCTCTTTTTTATTCCCTTCCTTATTTCATTCATTTATTCAGTACCTGTTATGTGCTAGGTACTCCTCAGCTGGCCAGATATAGCTGAAGAATACTGGTCTTGGTGTTCTACACTGCTAATATAAGAATAGCTCATCATAATAGGGACATACATATAAGTTGTTTAGGGAATGGTAAGAGGTTGCCATGAACCAAGTTCTGCAAGTTGACTGGATAAGTTAGAGGTGAGTTTTCAGCAGCAGATGTTTGTTCAGATGTTTGTTCAGCTTTGCTGTGATGTGACTATCTTCTTGGCTAGCAAAGTACAATTCTTTTGACAGTTCCACCAAGTTTTAGAGTAACCCTTCTTAGAGGTCCATAATCACCTCATTTCCTTTAAGCGTGAGTGTGGGTGAGTGAGCAAGAAAGAAAGGAGAGATTTTACTGATCATATTTCCATAGTTCACAACTCTGAAAACTGGGTGGTAGTAGAAGTTGGAAAAGGATAAAAACAGTTTTAGAAGGACCAAATGAAAACAATGCTTAGCAAAACAGAAATAGTGGGCAGGCCATGGTGGCTAAGCAGGCAAGAGTTCCAGGTACAATCCCGGTGCCTGCCCATATGGAAAAAAAAAATAGTTCTTGTGTGAAATATCTAGAAACTTAGGTACTGTTTCCCCCAATTTACAGGGGAAACAGAAGTAAATCTTGACCTTTGGTTAAGAGTTACAGAAGGAATTTAAAGAAACAATGGAAACGGAGGTAGCAGAAAATAGAAAAATATGGCAACTAGAACTGGCAAGAAGAAATATAAAACATGAAAAAATTTCAGTTACAGCAACTATAATAATTACAATAAAGTCATAGATCTATATGAAGGATCTATATATATTCAAGGGCAATAAATAATTAATTAAGTTGATAAATATTAATGGCTAAATAACTGTATGTTATTAGTTTATTATCATCCCAACACATGATATCTGAATAAAGTCAGATAGAATACTTGCTTCTATCCAAGATTCTCAAAAAAATCTCAGCTGCATTCCCTCCTGCCTGCCCTTCATCATCCTCCAGGAGGGAGTTTATTCAGAGATGGGAATTGTCCCTTCTAATCCTCAATCATCTTACGTTGTCTTGCCTCTCAAATAAGGCACAAGTACGATTTCATGAGATCTCCTGCAGTTACTGGAAGAGATAATAGATTTCACTGCTTGGCCTCAGGTAGCCTGCTTTATTTCCTTCCCTCGGACTAATGCTTTGGAATAAGGTCTGGAGAGTGTTTGAATCTTTATAGTGTCTATGAGAGCAATTCAAACCTGACTCTGCTAGGCTCTCTTTTCCTAGACTTCACAGACTCACAATGTTGGTTTCCTATTGTTAAGTTGTCACCAGTCCTTAGTGACTTGTGAATAGAGGCGATAATTGTATTTCAATACTTGAAATGCAAGCTTCTGTCAAACAAGGAGATGAATATGTAAAAAAAGGGAGTATGTGAAAAAAAGGGATCAGGAGGCAAATGATCTTCCAGCCTAGAAACTTTAGATTTTTCTGCTTTGGCAGTCTGTTCTGTACAAGAAATTGCACAGATTTTTAAAACCCTTTAAAGTCCATTTGAGGAAGTATACATTTTATTTAGAGGAAGATTTGTTATGTGAGTTAATCTTTAGTAACCATTATCTTAAATGTGTGTGTAAACTGAGTCACAGAAAGATTGGAGCTTTTTGGCAAAGGGAATGTCTTAGAGCTGGCATTGGAACTTGGCAATATGTGCCTGCTTTGATTGTCTGCTTCTAGAGATGGGAAAGAGCTAATGGTTTATGGTTTTCACAGGATGGAAGGTCCCTTGTAATAAATCTTTTTTGAATTTTGTTTTGTAGGGGGGTACGTTAAAAGCAGTAAAATCTTCCAAAGGAAAGAAGAAGAGAGAGAGCATAGAGGGGAAAGATGGCCGGAGGAGGAAAAGTGCTTCGGACTCTGGGTGTGACCCTGCATCAAAGAAATTAAAAGGAGACAGGGGTGAAGTAGACAGTAATGGGAGCGATGGAGGTGAGGCCAGCCGAGGGCCCTGGAAAGGAGGGAATGCCAGTGGAGAGCCAGGGCTGGATCAGAGGTCCAAACAGCCACCGTCTCCATTTGTCCCCCAGATTAATCGCAACATTCGCTTTGCCACTTACACCAAAGAAAATGGCAGGACTCTGGTGGTACAGGATGAGCCTGTAGGTGGGGACACACCTGTACCTTTCACTCAATATTCTACAGCCACAGGTCAGACACCTTTGGCCCCAGAGATGGGTGGAGCCGAAAACAAAGAGGCAGGAAAAACACTGGAACAAGTTGGTCAGGGTATGGTGGCTTCAGCAGCTGTGGTCACTGCCGCCAGCTCCACCCCAACCACGGTGAGGATCTCAGACACTGGCCTTGCAGCAGGGACTGGGCCGGAAAAACAGAAAGGCAGCCGGTCGCAGGCCTCGGGAGAGGTGAGTTGCTACAGGGACAGATATGCAAGATTTGGGTTCATTCTTTCATCCTCCTTTGTGGTTAACACATTAGAGAGCATCTCAAATGCATCCGGGAAGGAGTGTTTTTAAGATGCATTTAAATTCTACGCTGTGGATAGATAGACCTTTACTGCTTGATGAGGTGACACTTTTCTCATTGGACACGTGTATATTTTAATAACTTTAACACCTCTTAAAAGTTACTTGAACAGTTGGACTAATCAAAAACTGATTATATAACCCAATTTAATGAGATGTTAAAATAGATCTGGTGAGGAATCTTTTTAATTCAGTTATTTAGTTCACATAGTGGTTAAAGCTCTACCAGGCCTGTGAGAGGCAAGGTTAATGAATTTTAGAGTATTGGTAATAGTGAACACTATAATTAAAGCTATATACAAGCTACCATCACCAGCCCCTGTTCTCGGTTCATCATTTCTATATTTTCCCTTGAGGCTGGGCATCTTTCCATGATTTGATATGAGCATAAAAGTTTTTCCCCCCACTTCATTTTTTAGACCTTTCATGGAGAAGTTGATGGAATTAATCACAGTAGTTGATGGGGTTTATCTAATATGCTTATACTGTTGCTAAATGGAACTTTTGTTAAATTCAAGTTCAGTTGACTTCCAATCCAAATTTAAAGAGTATCAAAGTCAGGCGGAGTGCAAGGGTAGTTCAGTGGTAGAATTCTTGCCTGCCGTGTGGGAAACCTGGGTTTAATTCCAGGCCCATGCACTTCTATAACAAATAGACCAACAAATGAAAAGTCAAACAAACGAGAATCCAGCAAATGGTGCTGCAATAAGGGGATACTCAAATGGAAAAAGAATTAAATATGACCTGCACCATACAGCAGCATACCAAAAAAAAAAAAAAGTTATCAAAGTCAGTTATATAGTCCTTTTGACTCTTACTTTGATCACCAAATAATGATTTATGATGCTAGTCCTTTTTTTTTCCACACTGGCTGTTAACTAGAGCTGGAATATGAAATACTAAGAAGAAATGCTTAATGATTTTTTAAATTATGAATAGGAAACTACTGTGTGCTAAGTACTGTATATTATAAAGAAACGAAACCCCTCTTTGACGGAGCTCACATCCTAAAGTACTTTTTAGGTATAATAGTGCCAGATAAAACATGGCATATACATTTCATCGGACTTCTTCCCCTCCCCAATAAATGCAATACCTGTTAATCCCTAGTGTACAGGGATAGGGAAGGGGGTGAAATATCAAAGCAGAAAGAAAGTCTGTAAAGACAAATTTCATACCGTTCATGGTTTGTCCTCTGTTAATCAACCAACATTCCCAAGAGAACTGGGTAAGGCTCTTATAGGGATTGCCAATGTTTGTAAGTGATCATAAATTATTTAAAATTGACTCCGTGTCAAGGCAGTGTTGATACAAATGGAAGTTACAAAATAGACAAAATTTTGCATGCTATAAGAAGAGAGCCACTGAATGCTGCTATTTTCTGAGTAGCAAAAGCTGAATAGATGAGCTGTGGACTCAAAGGACATTTTCCAAATAGGTTGGAGAAATTTCTGTGACTGTATTGGTCATTGTGCTGTTTCAGCCTAGTGTTCTCTAGGGGTGTGACTTAAAAGTACAAAAGTGGATGTTTTCATTATGATGCCAAATTAAAATGGGGACATAGCCGCCAGAAAACTTCTTGCCCTAAAAACTGAGTTGAAATCAAATTGCTACCACTTTTTATAAGAACAGGATTCAGAATTTAATCATTTGAAGGGAAATGAAAGACCCTCTGGATTATTTTTCATTCCGGTGTGTATTTATTTTAAAAGAGTAACTTTAGTAGTGAAACATGAACTGCCCATGCTGGTTCCTTGCAGTCATGCAGGTGTCAAAGCTTATGGCCAAATCCTGCTACTGAAACAACAGCAGAACCTCAGAGCTCTGTTTTCTTTTTCTCTTTTGTGAGGAGGGGGTTCAAATCAGTGGTTATTGGTTAGTGGGAAGGAAAAGAAAAAAGGAAAATGATCTTTAATTTTTTAACTCTAAAGTGGCCTGAAGCAGTTTTGTTGGCAAATCTCAAGTTGAGGCTATTCATAGGTGGGCTGCCTGGTTCCTATGCTGCCCTCAAGGAAAGTCCTTGAGAAAACTGCTCTTGCCTGTTTAAAGAATAACATAAATGATGAAACGCCCCCTTTTTTATCTAAAATAGTTTTTTTATTGTGGCAAATAGATATAACAAAATTTTTACGATTTTGACCAACATAGAATGTACAATTCAGTGACTTTAATTATATTCACAGTGTTTTGCAACTGTCACCACTGTTAGTTCCAGAACTTTTCATCACCCGAGAAGTTAACCCCATCTGTACCCATTAAACAGTCATGGAATAATTTTTATTTCCAATGTCTGTTTTTAAGTGAATGTTTAGGTATATCATCCTTTACTGCCTGGAAGTTGAATTGGAAAAAACAAACAAACAAAGTGTGACAAGCAAACTTGTTTGTGAATCAAGTCCTGGAGCTGGGTTTTATTAATTAACCTGTATTAAGTAAGGGCTCACACCTATGTATGGGTATTTCTCTATGTGTATTTGAATGGGTGTACAATGTATGAAAGTGCCCACATCTTTCTTTATGTGCACAGGCAAAGGGTAACATTTTCAAGGTAAAAGAAGGAAAGGAAAGTATTTTCTCATATTCCAGTTTATTATGCTGAATGCTTTTGTTTGGTGGGTATGTCAGTACAAACACTTTTTCTGTTTGGAACCTTGATAGAGCCTAATGTTAACAAAGGGGTTGGTAAACAGTTTGCTTTCTTTAATTTAGCATCTTTAAGTCTAATATAATTAAACAAACATTAAACTTTTTGATGGACTTGAAACCATAAATAAGTGGCCAAATTCCAAAAGGGTTCAACCTGGAGAATTCCAGACTATAATAAAGAGAATATCTTTCTTTAATGTATGATGGGCTTGTCATGGGACTTTTGTAAGATGGAAAATTTGCAATAGCTTAAATAAATCCAAACTTCAGCAATAATTCCTAAAGTCATTGAGATAGAGTAATGTTACAGGGATCACTAGGTGTATTTCAGAGTTAAAAAGCTTATGTCTGTTCAGGAACCCTTGGTGTATTTCAGAGTAAAAAAGCTTATGTCTGTTCAGGAACCCTTTGCCCTAATTCCCTGGTGGAGCCTTTCTCCTTCCAGATAGATACTAAGAAGACTGCATGGCCTCCCAGCCCTGTGTCAACCAAGGAATTGATAGGGTGATTGACACCCTGCCATCTCTGGTTCACCTTGCTGAAAGTTCCCTTTGTGTTCTCTGTGGCAAATTTCTTCCCTGATGTTGGGGAAATCCAGTTATAAAAGCAGTTCCATGGGGGTACAAGGTTGGTTCAGTAGTAGAATGCTCACTTTACATGTAGGTGACCTGGGTTTGATTCTCAGACCATGCACCTATCACCACCCCCCACCCCCCAAAATAAAACAGTTCCGTGGAACTGTAGGAGAGAGAAGTTGCTTGGCCATAAGAAATGTTGATCTAGTGATGGCCTAGGTCCAAGAAAGATCATAAGATTGTTGTGAGAAGCCAGCATCACTAACTCAAACTGTCTTCTTTGCAGAATTCAAGAAATTCTGTTCTGGCCTCTTCTGGATTTGGAGCATCTCTCCCAAGTTCTACACAACCTTTGACTTTTGGAAGTGGAAGAAGCCAGTCCAATGGGGTTCTAGCCACAGAGAACAAACCTTTGGGCTTCTCTTTTGGCTGTAGCACTGCACCAGAGTCTCAGAAAGACTCTGATCTCTCAAAAAACTTGTTTTTTCAATGCATGTCCCAAACTTTACCCACCAGTAACTACTTCACTACCGTTTCAGAGAGTTTGGCTGATGATTCCTCCAGTCGGGATTCATTCAAGCAAAGCCTTGAGAGCCTGAACTCGGGCTTGTGTAAAGGCAGATCCACTCTTGGAGCAGACACTAAGCCAGGCTCTAAGGCTGGCAGCTCTGTGGACAGGAAAGTGCCTGCAGAGTCTATGCCCACCCTTACGCCAGCCTTCCCACGGAGCCTCTTAAATACCCGCACCCCAGAGAGTCATGAAAATCTATTTTTACAGCCCCCTAAATTGTCCCGAGAAGAGCCCTCTAACCCTTTCTTAGCATTTGTGGAGAAAGTCGAACATAGCCCTTTCAGCAGCTTTGCATCTCAGGCATCAGGTAGCTCTTCTTCGGCTACCACTGTCACCTCCAAGGCAGCATCCAGTTGGCCCGAGTCTCACTCCTCTACAGATTCGGCATCTTTAGCAAAGAAGAAAACCCTCTTCATTACAACTGACTCCTCCAAGCTGGTATCTGGTGTTCTGGGCTCAGCTCTTACCACCGGGAGCCCGAGCCTCTCTGCCATGGGGAATGGCCGCTCCAGCTCACCCACCAGCAGCCTCACCCAGCCCATTGAGATGCCTACTCTCTCCTCCAGCCCCACAGAGGAGAGACCAACTGTGGGGCCTGGGCAGCAGGACAATCCCCTCCTCAAAACCTTTAGTAACGTCTTTGGCAGGCACTCAGGCGGCTTTCTGTCCTCCCCGGCAGATTTTTCACAGGAGAACAAAGCTCCTTTTGAAGCTGTGAAAAGGTTCTCACTGGATGAGCGAAGCTTGGCTTGCAGACAGGACTCGGACTCCAGCACCAATAGTGACCTGTCAGATTTGAGCGACTCCGAGGAGCAGCTGCAGGCCAAGACTGGTCTAAAGGGGATTCCAGAGCACCTGATGGGGAAACTGGGCCCCAATGGGGAGCGCGGTGCTGAGCTGTTGCTGGGCAAAGGCAAAGGGAAGCAGGCCCCCAAGGGCCGGCCTCGGACCGCCCCTCTGAAAGGTGATCCTGCTGGGGCTACACCTTGGCTTTGCCCTGGCACTGGCCTCAGATTCCTGGTGTGTTGTTGGGCAGCAGAGGCCCTCACTGTGATGGAAAATTCTATAATATCATAGAATTACATAGCCAAAAGGGCCCAGCAAAGGCTCCTCATCAGACCTTCTGGTTCAGGGCAGCATTGCAACTAAAACAGCACTGTAAGAAGAATATCTGCCCCATATAATGATAATCCCTCAAAAGAGGGTCCTTGATATTGTTTGGCAGCCATATTTTTGGTCAGGAATTCTGTGCCTTTGTGCTTATCTCATCTTTCTACTTTGGTTCATCCTCTTTAATTTATTTCAGGGGAGTTACTGGGTATTGGTCTCCATTCTCACATAGCAGCCCTTCATAGACTTAATGAAGCAAAAAGAATCATCCCTCAGTTTGTTCCTCTCTGACATGAGAGGATTTTAAGGATTTTAACACCTCTACCAAAAGCCATTAGCTCCTGTGGTGTGAGGTTGTGGTGTAACGTGTTAAGGGCAAGGGTGAATGTCTGGAGGTAACAGTAACTATTATCATTAGGAATTGATGTCCTCTGAGAGCCCAAGAGGCCTTAATTGGAAGAACAGCCATGTTCTGAGGGGCTGGAGGCAGGTGACAGTTACTTCCTGTGTTTTTGGGTTTCCTGTACTCATGACCAGAGTTGTTTCACTATAATGGGGCATTTCCTAACAATTCTGTGGTGCTTAGCTTCCAGTTGCAGCTGCTTTCCTCCCTGCTTACCCTTTCTGTTAAGGGTGAGAGTTGATGGGCACTTACACAAGCAGTGAGAGGAGGAGTGGCCCAGGACAGAGCCAGTGTCTGTCCCAAAAAAGGATAATGTTGGGCCCTATTTATACTTCTCATGACCAGCCTTTTCTCTCTCCCTTGGCACAGTTGGCCAGTCGGTGCTGAAAGATGTCAGCAAAGTGAAGAAGCTGAAGCAGTCTGGAGAACCCTTCCTTCAGGATGGGTCCTGCATCAACGTGGCCCCTCACCTGCACAAGTGTCGTGAGTGCCGCCTGGAGCGGTATCGGAAGTTTAAGGAACAGGAACAAGATGATTCCACTGTGGCCTGCCGTTTCTTTCACTTCCGGAGGTACCCAAATTCTTTGTGTCCTTTTCCAGTTTTCATTACTGACACATAACTCACGTTCTTTGTTTCAAGCAGTAAACATGTCTTAACCATCTTTTGCCTCACCTTCCTTAACTTCTTTGCTGTCAGAGACTGTACTAAGGTACTGCCATATTAGCCACTAAATTGTTTGAATTTTGAAATTAAGTGTGACTTTCCTTTGAAAACTGAAGTTGAGCAGTCTCAGCTGCCAACCCCTGTGCTGTTTGTGTTGAGTTCTTTCTAATTTGGACTCCATTTGAAACCAGTGGTATAAACAGAAGGACTCCATTTTGTTATATGGCTCTACCACTTACTCCTTAACTTGAGTCACGTTAAAGAGAGGGGGAAGTAAAATTAGGAGATACTGTGAAGAGTCTGTAATATAGAGAGAACTAATGACAGTCTTGGGAATATGCCCATCTTTATCAAACAACAGCTCTGTCACTGTCTTGTGCTCAGTGAACTTAGAAAATCTTCTAAAAATCTTTCAAGAATTTTTCATTTTTAAAATATGTCCAAGTGGTTTATCTATTTGTTTTGGATTCATTTATTCAGTAAATATTTATCAAAACACGAAATGTGTGATAGCCATCATCGTTTATGATTCACAGTAAACAAAACCATCAAATTCCAGCCCTCAAGAGATTTGCATTCTAGCTGGGGAGGCAGACAGTAAATAAGGAAAAAAAAGAGTTATGTATGTTATGTTAGCTGTTACGCACTATGAGAAAATTAAAGAAGGGAAAGAGGATGGGAGTGTATGCGGGCTAAAGAGGTTATGATTTTTAAATAGGGTAGTCTGAGAAGGTGATATTTGAGTAAAGACCTAAACGAGGTAAGAGAATGATCCATGCCTTTATCTGGGAGAAAAGTATTCCAAGTTGAGGGAACAAGGACAACTGTCCTCAGGCTGGAATATTCCTAGCATGTTCATAGAACTGGAGGAGACTAGAATAGCTAGGATAGAGTGAGCAAGGTAGGGGGAAAGGATTTGAGATCACAGAGTTAAAGATGGGGCCAGATTTTAAAGGGCATCTCTAAGGACCTTGACTTTTATGATGAATAAGAAGTCATTGGAGGTTTTGAGCTGATGAGTGATACTGATTAATGTTTAAAGGATAACTCTACCTTCTTGAGAATAGATTATATGGAGGCAAAGTCAGAAGCAGAGAGGTTAGGAGGCTGTTGGAATTATCCTGGTGAGAAATGATGATGGCTTAGACCAAGGAGGTGATAGAGGTTATGAGCAGTGATCAAATTCTGGATATGTTTTGATGGTAGAGCCCTTATGGGTTTCTTTCTGGTGGATTTAATGTGAAGTATGGGAAAAAGAAAGGAATCAAGGATGATTCTAAGGCTTCTCCACTTACTGATTAGGAGAATTCTGAGAGAAAAACAAGTTTGAGAAGGGAAATGGGAAGTTTTAATTTGGATATGTCTAATTTGAGAAGCCTATTAGATTTCCAAATGCAGATTTTGAAAGGCTAGCTGGATTGACAATTCTAGAGTTGAGGAAAGAGGTCCATGGTGGGTATATAAATTTGGGTATCGTCATTAGATATTTAAAGCTGTAGGTCTGGCTGAAATCACCTAAGTTAGAGTATACATAAAGAAGAGAAGCAGTCCAAGGACTGAGTTCTAGAGTTCTTCAACATTTAAAGATGGGAAAGATGAGGAGGAACTAGTTAAGGAAATAGAATAGTAGAAGAAAAGAATATCCAGTGAGGTAGTAAGAAAATGGGAGAGTGAAGTAACTTGGAGGCCAACTGAAGAAAGTATATTCAGGAAGAAATAATGAACTGTGTCAAATGCTATTGAGGGTCTGTAAGGACTGTAAGTGACCACTGGATTTAGCAAAGTAAAATGACCTTGCTTGTCAAAAAACAGTTTTGTTAGATTGGTTGGGGAAAGCCTCAGTGAATTAAGAGAAAATAAAAAGGAGAGGAAGTGGCAGCAATGGGTATAGGAGCTTTGCTATAATGAGCAAATAAAGCAAGTGGGATTGAGAGGATTTTTGCGTTAAAAATTGTGGGTGGTAGAAATACTGACAAGAATGATTCAGTAAAGTAAAAAGTTGATGCAGAAAAGAGGAGGGAGAATTAATGGAGGGATGCCTTGAGTTGGGGAAAGGGGATAGGATGTAAGCATAGGTGAAACAATAAGCCTTCACTAGGACCATTTCATTCATAGTAGCAGGAGATGAAATAGATTGTACATGGGCCTGACTGCAGGAATGTGTGGTAGTATGGTGGTGGGAGCTTGTGGAAGTTCTCTTCTAGCTCCTTAGAAAGCAAAGTCCTCAGGGAGAAGTAATGTGGGAAGTTTGAAAAGAAAGAAAGTATGAAATAGGGCGGGCCGCGGTGGCTCAGCGGGCAAGAGTGCTTGCCTGCCATGCCGGAGGACCCCGGTTCGATTCCCGGCCCCAGCCCATGTAAAAAACAAACAAACAAACAAAATATAATAAAATAAGAAAATGTTTAAAGATGTTTCCCTTTCTTCCTCCCTTCCTTCCTTCTATCCTTCCTTCCTTCTCTGTCTTTCTTTAAAAAAAAAAAAAAAGAAAGTATGAAATAGGTATCTGGGAGAAGCAGTGCATCAGGAAACTATAGTGTAATAGTAAGGGCTCACCTAACGTAGGTGGATATGAATTTGAAGTGTGGTAGTGAACATGGCTGTGTGTTTTTCCCTAGTCACAGTCATTGGCGTGGGAGCAGGTAGAGGAAGAAACTGATAGACAACTCTGGAGACAGATTTTTTTTCTTTCTTTCTTTTTTTCCCCATGCCCATTTATTGAAGATATACTGTCTCAGTTCAGTGGATTTGGGACCTTACCAAAGATGAAATGTCCATAAATTTGATGGTCTGTTTATTTGATAACCAGCTTTTCCAAATCTTCAGAATAGGTTGTTGGGATTTTCATTGGTATTGCATTGAATCTGTAGATCAGTTTGATAGAATTGACATTTGTATCTGATATTATTTCACCCAGCATTATGTTGGGGACAGCTTTTTAAAATTTATTTATCACCATGCATTTTATTTATTTGTTTGTTTGTTTTTTAAATACCAAACAAACACAAACATTCTTAACTTTTGATCATTCCGTTCTACATGTATGATCAGTAATTCACAATATCATCACATAGTTGCATATTCATCATCATGATCATTGCTTGGAACATTTGCATCTATTCGGAAAAAGAAATAAAAAGAAAACAAAAAAATGTAAACATACCACACCCCTTACCCCTCCCTTTCATTGATCGCTAGTATTTCAAACTAAATTTATTTTAACATTTGTTCCCCTTATTATTTATTTTTATTCCATATGTTCTACTCGTCTGTTGACAAGGTAGATAAAAGGAGCATCAGACACAAGGTTTTCACAATCACACAGTCACTTTGTGAAAGCTTTATCATTAAACAGTCATCTTCAAGAAACATGGCTACTGGAACACAGCTCTACATTTTCAGGCAGTTCCCTCCAGCCTCTCCATTACATCTTGACTAACAAGGTGTTATCTAGTTAATACTTAAGAATAACCTGCAGGATATCCTCTCAACTCTGTTTGGAATCTCAGCCATTGACACTTTAAGGGGACAGCTTTTTAAAGAACCCAGACCTAGTGAGTGTTAACACATCTTCCCATTAGTGCAGAAAATACATACTGTCTTGGTCAAATATGGTGAAAATTCTCAACTCAATCTGATTCGTGTTGTGTCATTTGATTTATTTTAGGTCCTGGGGTATTAGATGTGTGCTGGTTTGCATGGCTGCCACTGAATACCATATGTTTAACTGTCTACCCTTGTGTCTCAGGTTGATCTTCACTCGAAAGGGGGTACTCCGTGTGGAGGGCTTTTTGAGCCCCCAGCAAAGTGACCCTGAGGCCATGAACCTGTGGATTCCCTCCTCCTCCTTGGCAGAAGGAATAGACCTAGAGACCTCAAAATACATCCTGGCCAACGTTGGGGACCAGTTCTGCCAGCTTGTGATGTCTGAGAAGGAAGCCATGATGATGGTAGAGCCACACCGTAAGGCTCCCTCTTGCTCAACTTCCAGGCACTCCTAAATGGAAACTTTTAATTTTCTTTCATTTAAAGGGAGGAATAGGAGAAATGGTAGAAGGGCATTTTCTATGGAGAATTAAGACTGATAAGATTTCTCTTTCTGGCCAAAGTACCTGAGGCCCTTAATGTATCCAGCAGACCTCGTTCTTTCAGCCTTTGGCAATTAACAGACCCTAAAATTCCTTCCTTGCTTGCCTTTAATTTTTGTAGCATAACTACCATAAAATGTTCTTTGATCCCCATTTGGGTTTGATTCACCCTGAATATTTTCAGTTTGCTTTGTATTAATAAGTAATCTCTGGTTTGTGAACAAGTACTAATGGGTGCTATATTTTCATACCTAGACCCACGTTATTCAAATATCTATAATACTTGCATGTCTGAGAGATACTGTATCCTGTTTTCAGGCTAAGGAAAATTATACTGTGAAATTATGCCTTAAATTTCAAGAAAAGAATCATATTGGTTTAAGCTTCCCAAAGTTGAAAATTTTACACTATCTTTTTTTAATTTTTTATATTTTTTATTATCAAACCAAAACAGCATACACACATGAACATTCTTAGCATACACACATTCCTTGCATGGTGTTCAATCAGTGGCTCACAGTATCATCACACTCACAGTAGTACATTCATCATGATGATCATTTTTTAGACATTTGCATCACTCCAGAAAAAGAAATAAAAAAAAACTCATACATACCATACCCCTTACACCTCCCTGTCATTGACCACTAGTATTTCCGTCTATTCAATATATTTAACCTTTGTTCCCCCTATTTTTTCTCTGTACCCTTTACCACTCCCTTTCATTGTTCACTAGTATTTCAATCTACTCAATTTATTGTCTATTTATTTTTAATCCATATTTTTTACTCATCTGTCAATATCATAGATAAAAGGAGCATCAGACACAAGGTTTTCACATTGCAAAAGCTATATCATTCATTATACATTCATTTTCAAGAAAGATGGCTACTGGAATACAGCTCTACAGTTTCAGGCACTTCCCTCTAGCCTCTCTAATACACCTTAAACCAAAAAGAGGATATCTATAAACTGCATAAGAATAACCTCCAGGATAAGCTCTCAACTCTGAAATCTCTCAGCCACCGACACTTTATTTTGTCTCATTTCTCTATTTCCCTTTTTGGTCAAGAAGGTTTTCTCAATCCCTTGATGCTGAGTCCCAGCTCATTCTAGGATTTCTGTCCCATGTTGCCAGGAAGGTTTATACTCCTGGGAGTTGTGTCCCACATAGAGAAGCGGGACGGCGGTGAGTGTGCTTACCTTGTTGACTGAGAGATAGGCCACATCTGAAATTTAAAAAATACTTTTTTATTCACTTTTCACATCAATCGTCTGTCTTTCTTTCTGGTTTCATTTGTGCCCCCCCAGCCCTCCTCCCTTTATTCTCACATTCAGCTTCATTAAGTATACTAACATTATTGTGCTATGGTTAGGTAGTATTGTGCTATCCATTTCTGAATTGTTACAATCAGTCCTCTTGTACAATCTGTATCCCTTCAGCTCCAATTACCCAATATCTAACCTACTTGTATCTCCTGATGGCCTCTGTTCTTAACTGAAATTCTCCAAGTTTATTCACTGATGTTAGTTCAGTGAGACCATACAGTATTTGTCCTTTTGTTTCTGGCTAATCTCACTCAGCATAATGTCCTCAAGGTCCATCCATGTTATTACATGCTTCATGACTTTATTCTGTCTTACAGCTGTGTAATATTCCATGGTATGTATATACCACAGCTTGGTTTGGCCACGCGTCTGTTGATGGACATTTGGCCTGTTTCCACCTCTAGGCAATTGTAGATAATGCTGCTGTATAAGCATTGGTGTGAAAATATCTGTTTGTGTCCTTGCCCTCATGTCCTCTGAGTAGATACCTAGCAGTGGTATTGCTGGATCATATGGCAGTTCTGTACTTAGCTTCCTAAGGAACCGCCAAACTGCCTTCCACAGCCGTTGTACCATATGACATAACCGCCAACAGTGGATAAGTGTGCTTCATTCTCCCCATCCTTTCCAGCACTTGTCATTTTCTGTTTTATTGATAATGGCCATTCCGGTGGGTGTGAGATGATATCTCATTATGGTTTTGATTTGCATTTCCCTAATGCAAATCTAGCTCAGGGAAGTTGAGCATCTTTTCGTGTGCTTTTTAGCCATTTTTATTTCCTTTTCTGAGAAGTGTCTATTCATGTCTTTTGCCCATTTTGTAATTGGGTTGTTTGTCTTATTGTTGTTGAGTTGAACAATCTCTTTATATGTTCTGGATACTAGACCCTTATATGATATATCATTTCCAAATATTGTCTCCCATTTACACTGTCTGTCTTAAGTGGCAGCATTTAGCATTCATTCCTGCTCGCAGTAATTTAGATCCTAGATTACCATAAGCCCTTGAAATATTATTATATTACAAATAATTTCATGCAGTTTGTTCAGAAATACGAGAAATTTCATGTATTTTGTTTCTCTTGCAAGTATAGAAGTATATTTGAGTTCATTGCTGGAAAAAACAACTTGAATAGGAATCAGTAGACTTGGATCTTTTGCTATTGGTCAGGATGGTCAATGCCAACGATATTTTTTCTCTTCCCACCAGAGAAAGTGGCATGGAAGCGAGCAGTGCGTGGCGTACGAGAGATGTGTGATGTATGTGAAACAACTCTCTTCAACATCCATTGGGTCTGTCGCAAATGTGGATTTGGAGTCTGTCTTGACTGTTACCGGCTCAGGAAAAGCCGTCCACGCAGTGGTAAGCAAATATTTTCCTACATAGTTCTTAAGGAAAGATGTGTGTCTGTGGCGATCTGGGACTTGGGGATTGAAGAGGGAGTGTGTTTGTGTCCCCTCTTTACTTGGCTTCATTCATCTCTGTTGTATTCTGAGACCTTTCAGTTGCCAATACTAAGCCTAACTGGGAAGACTAGAACAAGCTAAGAAGAGTTATTCCTCATCTAAAGTAGCTGTACCATTTTACTATCCACTCAGCAATGCATGAGGATTCCAGTTTCTCCAAATCCTCACCAATGCTTGTAATTGTCTTTTTTTTATTATAATCATCATAATGGGTCTGAAGTAGTATCTCATTGTGGGTTTTTTGGTTTTTTGTTTTGTTTTAATCTTGCAATCAATTCCAGATCTCCGCATGGCAGGCGAGAATTCTACCACTGAGCCACTGTTGCACCACCCTCTCATTGTGGTTTTCATTTCCGTTTCCCTAACAACTGATATTGACCATCCTTCATGTGCTTATTGGCTATTGGCTCTTTGTATGTCTTCTTTGGAGAAATTTATATTCACATCCTTTACTTCCCCTGACTCTTGCTTTATTTTATTACAAACCAAGAATCCTCCTTGCCCCTTGACATTCTCATTCTTTCCTCATCAGAGAGACAGTGTAACCAAGTAACAGAGAGGTTGAGAGCAGTTCACTACTGGAATTTGCAACATTGTTCCACATCTTATACTAACTATGGTATCTTAAGCTAGTTACTTTTAACCTCTCAGAGCCTTAATTTCCTTGTCTATAAATCAAAGATAATACAGTATTTCCCTCACAATTGTTGTGAGGATGAAATAAGATGATGTATTAAAGTGGTTACCACAGAGCTGGACATCTATTAGGTGATCTATAAATGTTTGCTGTTAGTTTTCTATTCCCACTCATGAAAGATTAACCTGCTATAGGAATTGCCGTACTGCCATAAACAACCAGAAGACTAGATAAAATATATGAAATAACAGTTTTCACACATTTGACAATAAATAACACTGAACTGTGATTCCTAGATCAAACAAGGTAAACTCTATAAATTACTCGACTTACTGCCTGGAAGCAGTTCCCAGGCCTATAGCACAAGGAAAGAGAACTAAAACAGCTTGTCAGCCTCACTCAGTTGCAATAGAGATCAGAGTCCAGGAAGAGTGAAGAAGAGTCCAAAAGAAGTACGAACTGTACAGAAGCAGAATACTGAGATCTACATAAAGAGTCTCAGTTTTTTTGGCTATGTAGTGATCTGCGTATGAATGAGAAAAAACTCCAAGGTCTGGTAAAGAACCTTCAGAAAGCATAGACTGGATAATTCACAAAACTCACAAAGGGCTAGGAATAATTTGTATTGCCAATGACCAGAATGGAGACACACTAAATTAAATCCAGAAGAGTCACGACTTAATAGTAGAACTAATTTAGTCCCGGAATTAAGGCTGCTCTGGAGCTGCCATAACAAACTATAAAGCAAGAAGTAGAAGGATCAGACTGATCTGCTGGTTACTTAATTGTGCTCCAAACACTGCTCAAATGCTCATTAAAGGATTGCAGTGATTTCCTGGATTTTCCAATATCCAGGAAAATGCATGTCACAAAGTTCTGCATTCAGTCAAGAATTATCAAGTGTGCAAAAAAGCAGGATGATATGATCAATAAGGTGGGAATATATCAATGAATAGATACAAACATATAAATAGCAGTGATGATAGAAACAGTAGAAGACCTTAAAGCAGCTATTATAAACCTTATAAATATCGTTAAGGGTATCTAATTTGTGGGAGAAAGTGACGATATATAAAAGACCCAAATGTGACTTCCCAAATGAAGTAAGAAATAAAAAGTGTCTCAGAAAGATGCATAATAAAATGGATGGGATTAACAGAGGTTAGACGATGCAAAAGAAAAGCATGAACTCAAAGACATGGCAATAGAAACCCCAGAACAAAAGCACAGAGAGAAAAAATACTTAAATTTTAAAAATGAAGACTGCCTCATTGAGCTGCAGAAAATATCAGGTAGTCTACCACACATAATTGGAGACCCAGAAAAGAAAAAGAACAAGGGTGTGGGAGTGGCAAGGAGAGGTACAGAAAAAATGTCTGCACAAATAAGGCCAAAATATTTTAAAATATGATGAAAACTATAAAACCGCAAATCTATCAAACAAAAAACCCAAGCAGAGGAAACATTTAGAACACTATACCAAAGCATATCATAACAAATTGCTGATAAACAGTGTTAAAGAGAACATCTGAAAAGCACCCAGAGGGAAAAATATATTATGTGCAAAGTAACATAAAAATAAGAATGACAGTAGACTTGTCAGAACCCCTATAGACCAGAGTAAAATCTTAAACTGCTGAAAAAAAAAAACCCTAATAACCTGGGATTCGTACCAAATGAAAATATCTTTCTAAAGTGAGAGTGGATTAAAGATATTCAGATCAACGAAAATGATAGAATTCATCACCAGCAGTTCTGCACTGTAAGAAGAATTAAAGGAAATTATTCAGGAAGTAGAAGATGATATGAAAATTTTTATTTGCACAGAAGAATGAAGAACATCCTAAATGGGTGAATATAAAAAAACTTTTCTCATTTTTAGTCTTTTTTTTTTAATTTTTTTTATTTTTTATTTTTATTTTTTTTATTAACAGAAAGAAAAAAAAAAGAAATTAACACAACATTTAGAAATCATACCATTCTACATATGCACTCAGTAATTCTTAACATCATCACATAGATGCATGATCATTGTTTCTTAGTACATTTGCATCGGTTTAGAGGAACTAGCAACACAACAGAAAAAGATATAAAATGTTAATATAAAGAAAAGAAATAAAAGTAGTAGTAATGTAAAAAACAACAACAACAAACAAACCAACAAGCAAACAAAAACAAAAAAAACCCTATAGCTCAGATGCAGCTTCATTCAGTATTTTAACATGATTACTTTACAATTAGGTATTATTGTGCTGTCCATTTTTGAGTTTTTGTATCTAGTCCTGTTGCACAGTCTGTATCCCTTCAGCTTCAATTACCCATTGTCTTACCCTGTTTCTAACTCCTGCTGAACTCTGTTACCAATGACATATTTCAAGTTTATTCTCGAATGTCCGTTCACATCAGTGGGACCATACAGTATTTGTCCTTTATTTGGCTGGATTCACTCAGCATAATATTCTCTAGGTCCATCCATGTTATTACATGGTTCATAAGTTTATCTTGTCTTAAAGCTGCATAATATTCCATCGTATGTATATACCACAGTTTGTTTAGCCACTCTTCTGTTGATGGACATCTTGGCTGTTTCCATCTCTTTGCAATTGTAAATAACGCTGCTATAAACATTGGTGTGCAAATGTCCGTTTGTGTCTTTGCCCTTAAGTCCTTTGAGTAGATACCTAGCAATGGTATTGCTGGGTCGTATGGCAATTCTATATTCAGCTTTTTGAGGAACCGCCAAACTGCCTTCCACAGTGGTTGCACCCTTTGACATTCCCACCAACAGTGGATAAGTGTGCCTCTTTCTCCGCATCCTCTCCAGCACTTGTCATTTTCTGTTTTGTTGATAATGGCCATTCTGGTGGGTGTGAGATGATATCTCATTGTGGTTTTGATTTGCATTTCTCTAATGGCCAGGGACATTGAGCATCTCTTCATGTGCCTCTTGGCCATCCGTATTTCTTCTTCTGGTAGGTGTCTGTTTAAGTCTTTTTCCCATTTTGTAATTGGGTTGGCTGTCTTTTTGTTGTTGAGTTGAATAATCTCTTTATAAATTCTGGATACTAGACCTTTATCTGATATGTCGTTTCCAAATATTGTCTCCCATTGTGTAGGCTGTCTTTCTACTTTCTTGATGAAGTTCTCTGATGCACAAAAGTGTTTAATTTTGAGGAGCTCCCATTTATTTATTTCCTTCTTCAGTGTTCTTGCTTTAGGTTTAAGGTCCATAAAACCACCTCCAGTTGTAAGATCCATAAGATATCTCCCAACATTTTCCTCTAACTGTTTTATGGTCTTAGACCTAATGTTTAGATCTTTGATCCATTTTGAGTTAACTTTTGTATAGGGTGTGAGAGATGGGTCTTCTTTCATTCTTTTGCATATGGATATCCAGTTCTCTAGGCACCATTTATTGAAGAGACTGCTCTGTCCCAGGTGAGTTGGCTTGACTGCCTTATCAAAGATCAAATGTCCATAGATGAGAGGGTCTATATCTGAGCACTCTATTCGATTCCATTGGTCGATATATCTATCTTTATGCCAATACCATGCTGTTTTGACCACTGTGGCTTCATAATATGCCTTAAAGTCAGGCAGCGCGAGACCTCCAGCTTCGTTTTTTTTCCTCAAGATGTTTTTAGCAATTCGGGGCACCCTGCCCTTCCAGATAAATTCGCTTATTGGTTTTTCTATTTCTGAAAAATAAGTTGTTGGGATTTTGATTGGTATTGCATTGAATCTGTAAATCAATTTAGGTAGGATTGACATCTTAACTATATTTAGTCTTCCAATCCATGAACACGGTATGCCCTTCCATCTATTTAGGTCTTCTGTGATTTCTTTTAGCAGTTTTTTGTAGTTTTCTTTATATAGGTTTTTTGTCTCTTTAGTTAAATTTATTCCTAGGTATTTTATTCTTTTAGTTGCAATTGTAAATGGGATTCGTTTCTTGATTTCCCCCTCAGCTTGTTCATTACTAGTGTATAGAAATGCTACAGATTTTTGAATGTTGATCTTGTAACCTGCTACTTTGCTGTACTCATTTATTAGCTCTAGTAGTTTTGTTGTGGATTTTTCCGGGTTTTCGACGTATAGTATCATATCGTCTGCAAACAGTGATAGTTTTACTTCTTCCTTTCCAATTTTGATGCCTTGTATTTCTTTTTCTTGTCTAATTGCTCTGGCTAGAACCTCCAACACAATGTTGAATAATAGTGGTGATAGTGGACATCCTTGTCTTGTTCCTGATCTTAGGGGGAAAGTTTTCAATTTTCCCCATTGAGGATGATATTAGCTGTGGGTTTTTCATATATTCCCTCTATCATTTTAAGGAAGTTCCCTTGTATTCCTATCTTTTGAAGTGTTTTCAGCAGGAAAGGATGTTGAATCTTGTCAAATGCCTTCTCTGCATCAATTGAGATGATCATGTGATTTTTCTGCTTTGATTTGTTGATATGGTGTATTACATTAATTGATTTTCTTATGTTGAACCATCCTTGCATACCTGGGATGAATCGTACTTGGTCATGATGTATAATTCTTTTAATGTGTTGTTGGATACGATTTGCTAGAATTTTATTGAGGATTTTTGCATCTGTATTCATTAGAGAGATTGGTCTGTAGTTTTCTTTTTTTGTAATATCTTTGCCTGGTTTTGGTATGAGGGTGATGTTGGCTTCATGGAATGAATTAGGTAGTTTTCCCTCCACTTCGATTATGTTGAAGAGTTTGAGGAGAGTAGGTACTAATTCTTTCTGGAATGTTTGATAGAATTCACATGTGAAGCCGTCTGGTCCTGGACTTTTCTTTTTAGGGAGCTTTTGAATAACTAATTCAATCTCTTTACTTGTGATTGGTTTGTTGAGGTCGTCTATTTCTTCTTGAGTCAAAGTTGGTTGTTCATGTCTTTCCAGAAACCTGTCCATTTCTTCTAAATTGTTGTATTTATTAGCGTAAAGTTGTTCATAGTATCCTGTTATTACCTCCTTTATTTCTGTGAGGTCAGTAGTTATGTCTCCTCTTTCATTTCTAATCTTATTTATTTGCATCCTCTCTCTTCTTCTTTTTGTCAATCTTGCTAAGGGCCCATCAATCTTGTTGATTTTCTCATAGAACCAACTTCTGGTCTTATTGATTTTCTCTATTGTTTTCATGTTTTCAATTTCATTTATTTCTGCTCTAATCTTTGTTATTTCTTTCCTTTTGCTTGCTTTGGGATTAGTTTGCTGTTCTTTCTCCAGTTCTTCCAAGTGGACAGTTAATTCCTGCATTTTTGCCTTTTCTTCTTTTCTGATAAAGGCATTTAGGGCAATAAATTTCCCTCTTAGCACTGCCTTTGCTGCGTCCCATAAGTTTTGATATGTTGTGTCTTCATTTTCATTTGCCTCTAGGTATTTACTAATTTCTCTTGCAATTTCTTCTTTGACCCACTTGTTGTTTAAGAGTGTGTTGTTGAGCCTCCATGTATTTATGAATTTTCTGGCCCTCCGCCTATTATTGATTTCCAACTTCATTCCTTTATGATCCGAGAAAGTGTTGTGTATGATTTCAATATTTTTAAATTTGTTAAGACTTGCTTTGTGACCCAGCATATGGTCTATCTTTGAGAATGATCCATGAGCACTTGAAAAAAAGGTGTATCCTGCTGTTGTGGGATGTAATGTCCTATAAATGTCTGTTAAGTCAAGTTCATTTATAGTAATATTCAGGTTCTCTATTTCTTTATTGATCCTCTGTGTAGATGTTCTGTCCATTGATGAGAGTGGTGAATTGAAGTCTCCAACTATTATGGTATATGTGTCTATTTCCCTCTTCAGTGTTTGCAGTGTATTCCTCACGTATTTTGGGGCATTCTGGTTCGGTGCATAAATATTTATGATTGTTATGTCTTCTTGCTTAATTGTTCATTTTAATAGTATATAGTGTCCTTCTTTGTCTCTTTTAACTGTTTTACATTTGAAGTCTAATTTGTTGGATATTAGTATAGCCACTCCTGCTCTTTTCTGGTTGTTGTTTGCATGAAATATCTTTTCCCAACCTTTCACTTTCAACCTATATTTATCTTTGGGTCTAAGATGTGTTTCCTGTAGACAGCATATAGAAGGATCCTGTTTTTTAATCCATTCTGCCAGTCTATGTCTTTTAATTGGGGAATTCAGTCCATTGACATTTAGAGTTATTACTGTTTGGATAATATTTTCCTCTACCATTTTGCCTTTTGTATTATATATATCATATCTGACTTTCCTTCTTCTACACTTTTCTCCATGTCTCTCTCTTCTGTCTTTTTGTATCTGACTCTAGTGCTTCCTTTAGTATTTCTTGCAGAGCTGGTCTCTTGGTCACAAATTCTCTTAGTGACTTTTTGTCTGAGAATGTTTTAATTTCTCCCTCATTTTTGAAGGACAATTTTGCTGGATATAGGAGTCTTGGCTGGCAGTTTTTCTCTTTTAGTAACTTAAATATATCATCCCACTGTCTTCTAGCTTCCATGGTTTCTGCTGAGAAATCTACACATAGTCTTATTGGGTTTCCCTTGTATGTGACGGATTGTTTTTCTCTCGCTGCCTTCAAGATCCTCTCTTTCTCTTTGACCTCTGACATTCTAACTAGTAAGTGTCTTGGGGAACGCCTATTTGTGTCTAATCTCTTTGGGGTGCGCTGCACTTCTTGGATCTGTAATTTTAGGTCTTTCATAAGAGTTGGGAAATTTTCAGTGATAATTTCTTCCATTAGTTTTTCTCCTCCTTTTCCCTTCTCTTCTCCTTCTGGGATACCCACTACACGTATATTTGTACGGTTCACATTGTCCTTGAGTTCCCTGATACCTTGTTCAAATTTTTCCATTCTTTTCCGAATAGTTTCTGTTTCTTTTTGGAATTCAGATGTTTCATCCTCCAAATCACTATTTCTATCTTCTGTTTCTTTAAATCTGTCATTGTAGGTATCCATTGTTTTTTCCATCTTTTCTACTTTATCTTTCACTTCCATAAGTTCTGTGATTTGTTTTTTCAGTTTTTCTATTTCTTCTTTATGTTCAGCCCATGTCTTCTTCATGTCCTCCCTCAATTTATCGATTTCGTTTTTGAAGAGGTTTTCCATTTCTGTTCGTATATTCAGCATTAGTTGTTTCAGCTCCTGTATCTCATTTGAACTATTGTTTTCTTCGTTTGACTGGGCCATATGTTCAATTTTCTGAGCGTGATCCGTTATCTTCTGCTGGCGTCTGGGCATTTAGTCAGATTTCCCCGGGTGTTCGACCCCACAGCTTGAAAGATTTTTCTGCGCAATCTCTGGGTTCTGTTCTTCCTATCCTGCCCAGTAGGTGGCGCTCGTGGCACACGCCTGTCTGTGGGTTCCACCAGCGAAAGTTGCTGTGGGTCCCTCAACTCTGGAAAACTCTCGCCGTAGGGGAGGTTCGGCAACCGAAGCGTCTTGGAAGAATGCCAGCCGGCCCGGGGTTCCAAACGCGGGGAGGGTCGCCGGCCGTCGCAGCACAGGAGAGCGTCCGGCCAAATTAGCCAGTCGGCCCGGGGCACCAAGCGTGGCGGGAGGGCGCCAGCTGTCGCAGCCCGGGAGAGTACACTGTTCCCAGCCGACGGGGGAGTCACGTGTTTGGAAGGGATCCCCCGGTCACTGTTCTCCGCAGTCTGGGGATTTCCGACCCAACTATCCCAGTTGTTCCGGGGGGCCTCGTGTGGTGGGGGCACCAGCCGCCGCGGCCTAAGGGGACCGCCTGTCCAATTCTACCAGCTGGTCCAGGAAGGTGGAAGGGAGGGACTCCGGTCGCTTGCCGTCCCACCCAGGAGAGCCCGTGCCCCTTGGTGATCTCACCGGAGCTGGTTCTCCCAGATAGTCAGCCGTTCCAGGATGGGGTACGCTGTCCCTTTGATCTCCCTCGTGGTTCCGGGAGCTGCTCTGTATTATCTCCACTCCCCCAGTAGCTGTTCTGGAGGAGGAAAGGTGAGGGCGGCAAGGCTGTCGAGGCTGGTGGCGGAGGAGCACGGTGAAGGCGTGGTGGTTGGAGAGCAGCCGGAGCAGGAGGGGGAGGAGAGGGGAGAAGGAGGGCGGGCGGCTCGGCTGCTGCGGGGCTTGGGTGCCGCGCGGCGGGCCGGCGGAGAAAGAGAGGGGAGAAGGAGGGCGGGCGGCTCGGCTGCTGCGGGGCTTGGGCGCCGCGCGGTGGGCCGGCGGAGAAAGAGAGGGGAGAAGGAGGGCGGGTGGCTCGGCTGCTCATTTTTAGTCTTTTTAAAGATAGTTGTTTAAAGGAAAAAAAGTAGTAGGAGTATGTTCTGTATTGTGGGGTTTATAATATATCGAAAATGAAAATGTGTAACAACATAGCAAAAATTGGGAATTTATAAAACTTTAGTTTTGCAAGGTTTTCGTACTTGTATAAAAATGCTATAGTAGTTAAAGATTAAGACTAAAAGCCCAACAGCAACCTTAAACAATAATTAGGTATAGTGAATAAGCCACGAGTAAAAATAAAATAAAAGTATAAAGAATTCTCAGTTAATTCAAAAGCCAGGAAAGCTGAAACCACAAAAAAAAAATGGGTCAAATAAAAACAAATAGCAAGGTAGTAAATTTAAACCCAGCAATATCAATAATTGCATTAAATATGAATAGTCTAAACATGCCAATTAAGAGGCAGCTATTGTCAGGTGGGTTAATAAAAAGACCCACTTATAATATTGTCTACAGGAAACCTACTTTAAATAAGAAGACACAGATAGGTAATCTCATAATGGAGGGAAAAATACTCAAAAGGATATTAAGGCATTAAAAAGTTGGAATATAGGCTTTATGTCAGTGTTAAATCTCTTGAACTTAAGGTGGTTACATAAGTGAAGACCTTAGATTTGGAAAATGTACATGGCAGTGTTAAGTACTCAAGGAGAAGTGTGATGTATGCGCTACTCTCAAATGTTTAGAAAATTGATAAATACACAGACAGGTAGATGGATGGATAGAATTCTACAGCAAATGTAGCAAAATCTTAAAATTGGTAGATCTGGGTATTTGGTAGGGGAGCATTACAGTGGAGTTATCTGGATGGGTTTGTTTTTTTAAATTATTTTTATTGTTGCTGGATAGGTTTTGTATTATTTTTGCAACTACCCTAGAAATGTAAAGTTATTTCAAAATGAAAATCTTAAGAAAAATTTGAAGATAGAAAATGTTACACCGTGACTAACATTATCAAAAGAAAGCTAGAATGCTAGCCTCTCATATGGGAGACCTGGGTTCAATTCCCAGCCTGTATTATCGTCCCCCCCACTGAAAAGAAAGCTGGAGTAACAGGACTGTATTGATCAGACAAGGTAGATTTTAAGAGCAAAGAATATTAGTAAGTATGAGAAGAGTAATAAAGGGGTCAGTTCATCAACAAGGCACAATCCTAAATATTTATGCACCTAATTACAGAGCTTTACAGTATATGAAGCAAACACCAATAGAACTGAGAGGAGAAATAGACAAATCCATATCTATAATTGGAGATTATAAAACCCTTTTTCAGTAATTGATAGAAAAGTAAACAGAAACTAAAAAAGGATATAGAAGACTTAATCATCAATCAACTTGACCTAATTGACACTCCATCCATCAACACTAGAGTGCGCATTCTTTTGAATACACATGGAACATTTATCAAAATACACTATATGTGGGCCATAAAACAAGCTTCAACAAATTTAAAATAAATCATATAGAGTATGGCCTCTGACTGTGATGGCATCAAACTAGAAAACAACAGACAGAAAAGAAAATTGTGTAAACACTTGTAAATTAAGCACCACCACACTTCAACATAATCCATGTGTCAAAGAGGAGGGTGAAAAGAAAGGAAAACTAAAGGAAATGCTGTAGTAATCAAAACAGCCTGATACTAGCACCAAGGACAGACATTTTAGACCAGTGGAATTGAAGTGAGAGTTCTGAAATCAACCCTAGCACTTATGACCACCTGATTTTTTTTTAACTTTTTTTATTAATTAAAAAAAAAAATTAACAAACAAAACATTAAGATATCACTGATGTTAGTTCAGTGAGACCATACAGTATTTGTCCTTTTGTTTCTGGCTAATCTCACTCAGCATAAAGTCCTCCAGGTCCATCCATGTTGTTACATACTTCATAACTTCTTTATTTTTTTTATTTTTATTTTTTTATTAATTAAAAAAAATTAACAAAACATTTAGAAATCATTCCATTCTACATATATAATCAGTAATTCTTAATATCATCACATAGTTGCATATTCATCATTTCTTAGAACATTTGCATCGATTTAGAAAAAGAAAAAGACAACAGAAAAAGAAATAAAACAATAACAGAGAAAAAAAAAGATTATACATACCATACCCCTTACCCCTCGCTTTCATTTACCACTAGCATTTCAAACTAAATTTATTTTAACATTTGTTCCCCCTATTATTTATTTTTATTCCATATGTTCTACTCTTCTGTTGATATAGTAGCTAAAAGGAGCATCAGACACAAGGTTTTCACATTCACAGAGTCTCATTGTGAAAGCTATATCATTGTTCAATCATCATCAAGAAATATGACTATTGGAACACAGCTCTACATTTTCAGGCAGTTCCCTCCAGCCTCTCCGCTACATCTTGAACAACAAGGTGATATCTACTTAATGCATAAGAATAACCTCCAGGATAACCTCTCAACTCTGTTTGGAATCTCTCAGCCATTGACACTTAGTCTCATTTCACTTTATGACCACCTAATTTTTGACAAGGGTATCAAGCCTACACAATTGGGAAATAATAGTATCTTTAAAAAATGACATTGGGAAAACTGAATCTCCATTTAGAAAAGAATGAAAGTAAACCCTTACCTTACAGTTGATGCAAAAATCAATTCAAAATGCATCAAAGACCTAACTATAAGAACTAGAACTATAAAACTCCTAGAGGAAAACTTAAGGAAGTACCTTGTATTGGGAAATAGTTTCTTAGATTTTATAGCAAAAGCATGAGTGAAAAAAGACAAAATAGATAATAGTAGGGACTCATCAAAATTAAAAGCTTCTCTGCATCAAAGGACTTCATTGTGAAAGTAAAATCACAACCTACATGATGGGAGTAAATATTTGAAAACCATTTATCCAATAAAGGTTTTATATCTGGAATATGTAAAGAAATCTACAATTCAACAACAACAAAAAAACAATTTAAATATGAACAAAATACTTGATCTCCAAAAAAAGATAGCACAAATAACCAATAAGCACATGAAAAGATGTCCAGTATCACTGCTATTAGGGTAATACAAATCAAAACCACAATGAGATTCCATTTCCCATCCACTAGAATGGCTACTGTTTTTAAAATGGAAAATTAGAAGTGCTAAAGAGGATGTGGAGAAATAGGAACACTCATTCATTTTGGTGGGGATGTGAAATGGTGCAGCCGCTATGGGAGAAAGTTTGATGGTTCCTTGAAGTCAACTGTAAAATTATTGTATGATCTAGCTATCCTACACCTGAAAGAATTGAAAGCAGGGGCTTTAACAAATATTTGCACGCCAGTGTTCATAGTGCCATTATGCACAATTGCTAAAAGATGGAAGCAACCCAAGTGTCCATCAACCGATGAATGGATAAACAAAATGCAGTATATACATACGGTAGAACATTATTCAGACATAAAAAAGAATGAAGTCCTGATACATGTGACAATATGGATGAACCGTAAAGACATGTTGAATGAAATAAGCCAGACACAGAAGGACAAATAAGCAGACTCAGACTCTAAAACAGCTTATCAGGGGCCAGGGTAGGGGTATGGAATAGGGAGTTACTGCTTAAATGGTACAGAGTTTGTATTTGGGATGATGATAAAATTTGATTATGGATGGTGGCACAACATTTGGTGATGGTAACATAGCATTGTGAACATAATTTATGGCACTGAGTTATATACTTGAATGTGCTTTAAAGGGAAAAATTTATATATGTTATTAGACTAAATTTTTAAAAGACCCATAGGATTATAGTACAATTATGAAAATGTTCTTTCATCAATTGTAACAAATATGCCACACTAATTCATGATGTTAATAATAGGGTATTATATGGGAACACTAGGTAATAAAGTAAGTCTCAGTAAATTTAAGGAGATCAAATCATAGACTATGCTTTCTATATATTAAGGATTAAATTAGAAGCAGAACGATATCTGGAAAAATATAAATATTTGGAAATTAACAACACAATTGTAAACAACTCATGGATCAAAGAAGAAAACACAAGATAAATTAGAAATTATTTTGAAATGAATGAAAATAAAAATATATCAACATTTGTGGTATGCAAATAATGCCATGCCTGGAATGGGAAGTTATAGCACTAAACACCTGCATTAGGAAAGAAGAAATGTCTTAAACGTATAAGGTTCTGCTTTAAGAAATCAGGAAAAGAAAAAAAAGCACAATTTACCAATATCAGGAATGTGAGGACCTCAATGTAGATCATTTAAACATTAGAAAATTAAAAAACAATGAACAATCTTATGCCAATATATTTGTAAAATTAGACATAATGAACAAATTCCTTAAAAGACACACCATCAGAGTTCCTTGAAGAAGAAATAGGTAGCCAAGTTGAATTTATTGGTTAAAAATCCTTCCAACAAAGAGAGCTTGAAGCCTAGATGGCACCCTGAGTTGCACCAGTCATTTGAGGAAGAAATTATACCATTCCACAAAAACTCTTTCAAAAATTCATTTTTTTTCAAAATGTTGATGTTTTTCCCTGAGAGATAGCTAATTAAAGGGCAGATTCAACTTTCTTGGAGCTCTGGAGGATGATTGAAACAGGAGAGTGACTCTCCAAATGCTGAGTTGAGTTTTTGTTTGTTTGTTTGTTTTTCAAAAGCCTATAGAAGGTACAAGGGCAGCAGCAAAGCTTGCCAGTCCACCTCTTTCCCTACGCTCAGATCTACAGGGATCAAGAGACAGCAGCAGCTTTCCAGATTGGACACCTGCTGTGGTCATTCACCACAGAGCTAGCCACAGCAACAGCTTAGAGTCCCGTGCACATTCAGGGATAGCAACCCAAGACCACATAGACCCAAAGTGGGGCCCTAACAGTCAATGCATGAGCACATGCAAAAAGTACTTCCCTGGAAACTAGAGCTACCTATGCTGAAATTACTGATAAACTGTGCAGACTCCCATCCCAGACTCTTTTTTTTTTTTAATTATTTATTTGTATTGCTATATATTATATATTCACATACCATGTAATCAAAAGTATATAATCAGTGGTTCATAATATCATCATATACCTGTGCATTTATCATCACAATCTACCTTTTTTTTCTTTTTTGTGAAAAATAACGTATCTATAAAAAAGCAATAAATTTCAAGGAACAGTGTGGAACCTGACCCCGGGCCAGTACCTGACATCATGGAAATGAGAAATCATTCTTGACCAAAAGGGAAAAGAGAGAAATGAAACAAAATAAAGTCTCAGTGGCTGAGAGATTTTAAACAGTCAAGAGGTTATCCTGGATGTTATTCGTAGTTTCTGGTGTATTAGAGTAGCTAGAGGGAAGTACCTGAAACTGTTGAGCTATGTTTTGCACATAGTGTGACTGTGTGGTTGTGAAAACCTTGTGTCTGATGCTTCTTTTATCCAGGGTATAGACAGATGAGTGGGAAAAAAATGAAGATTAAAAATTAGATAAGGGCAGGGCGATGCAACGATGGCTCAGTGGCAGAATTCTTGCCTGCCATGCCGGAGAACCAGGTTCAATTCCTGGTGCCTGCCCATGCAAAATATATATACATAAATAAGGGCAGTGCAACAGTGGGTCAGTGGCAGAATTCTTGTCTGCCATGCTGGATACCTGGGTTTGATTCCCAGAGCCTGCCCATGCCAAAATATAAATAAATAAACAAATAAATAAATAATTAGGGGAGATAAATGGTAAAAATTGTATAGATTTAAATACTGTGGGTCAATGAGAGGGAGGGGTAAGGCTTATGGAATGTATGAGTTATTTTTTTCTTTTTCTGGAGTGATGCTAATGTTCTAAAAATGATCATAGTAATGAATATACAGCTATGCAATAATATTTTGAGGCATTCCTTGTATGATATGGGTAGACTTTATGTGTCTAAGTATTTCTCAGCAAAAATATTTAGGAAAATATATAGAAGCAAATGAGGTGCTCACTTGAGCAGCACATATACTAAAATTTGAACAATACAGAGAAGATTAGCTTGGCCCCTGCATAAGGATGACATGCAAATTCATGACACGTTCCATATTTTTTTTAAAGTTGAAAAACTGATCAGAGTTTGAGTAGAAATATGAATGAAACTGATCTGAAATAGGATTAAGATAAATCAGAATACAGGGTAAAAGATGATATGGTCCAAAGTTTAAAATTTCAACTTCTGTATGAGACCAAAGGGAGACGTTTATTTAGTGCAAAATTCGTATTTTGTATGCAGAAAGCACCCTTATGCCTCCTTCTAGTCAGTGCAAACCCCTCCAAAGGCAACTATTATTTTGATGTCTCTCACCATAGATTAGGTTTGCCTGTTCTAAATATATATATATACTTATATATATATATATGTCATGAGACATGCTGCTGTGTATAGTTGCAGTTCATTCTTTCTTATCACTGCATAGTATTCCGTGGTGTAAATTTAGCACTGTGTATTTGGGTTAATGGACATTTGAGTTGTTTCTAGTTTTTTGACTGTTACAAATAAAACTGCTATGAATGTTCTTTAAAAAATTTCATATTTTGGGGAGTGCATTACCTAATTTAACTTGTATGGTCAGTTTAGTTGAACACCATAAGTACATGGAATTTTGAATAGGGCCTGAGATGTAGTTGGTTTGTCCAGGTTAGTGTAATGCCCCAATATATCCCAGAGTAATTTGGGCAGTGAAGAAAGAAGTATTTGCAAAGTCCCCTTGGAGGAATGAGGAGAAAGGAGGAAATATTCAACTTCCCCATTTGGAGAATTTCTGATTTTCTCACAAACAATGGGGTCAACCAGATCAATAGACCCAAGCCCTCAATCTTGGGGTTCACCCCTATGAAACTTACTCCTGCAAAGGATACGCTAAGCCTACTTAAAATTAGGCCTAAGACAAAATAAAGTGTCAACGGCTGAGAGATTCTAAACAGAGTCAAGTGGTTATCCTGGAGGTATTCTTATGCATTAAATAGATATCACATTTTTAATCAAGACGTAATGGAGAGACTGGAGGGAACTGCCTGAAAATGTGGAGCTGTGTTCCAGTAGCCATGTTTTCTTGAAGATGATTGTATAATGATATAGCTTTCATAATGTGACTGATTGTGAAAGCCTTGTGTCTGATGCTCCTTTTATCTACCTTCTCAACAAACAAGTAAAACATATGGAATAAAAATGAATAATAGGGAGAACAAATGTTAAAATAAATTTAGATTGAAATGCTAGTGATCAATGAAAGGGAGGGCTAAGGGGTATGGTATGTATGAATTTTTTTCTGCTTTCTTTTTATTTCTTTTTCTGAATATATGCAAATGTGCCAAGAAATGATCATGATGATGAATATGCAACTATGTGATGATATTGTGAATTACTGGTTATATATGTAGAACGGAATGATCAAAAGTTAAGAATGTTTGCATTTGTTTGGTGTTTTTTGGTATTTAAAAAAAAAATTTTAATTATTAAAAAAAAAATTAGGCCTAAGAGTCAACCCCCAGAGAACCTCTTTTGTTGCTCAGATGTGGCCTTTCTCTCTAAGCCACCTTGGCAGGTGAAATCCCTGCTCTACCCGCACCCCCGGTGTGGGATATGACTCCCAGGGGTATAATCTCCATGGCAACGTGGGAAAGAACTCTTATGATGAGCTAGGGCCTGGCATCTTGGGATTGAGAAAGCATTCTGGACCAAAAGGGGGAAGAGAGAAATGAGACAAAATGCGTTTCAGTGGCTGAGAGATTTCAAACAGAGTTGAGAGGTTATCCTGGAGGTTATCCTTACACATTATATAGATATCCCTTTTTAGTTTATGATGTATTGTAGTGGCTGGAAGGAGGTACCTGAAACTGTTGAGCTGTGTTCCAGTAGCCTTGATTATTGAAGATGATCATATAAAGATATAACTTCTGTAGTTTGACCTTGTAATTGAAAACCTTGTATCTGATGCTCCATTTATCCAGGTGAACAGATGAATAAAAAAAATATTGATAAAAAATAAATAGGGTGGATAAGGGGTAAAAGAAATTGGGTAGATGGAAATACTAGTGGTCAATGAGAGGGATGGGTAATAGGTATGGGATATATGAGTTTTTTCTTTTTTTATTACTTTTTCTGGAGTGATGCAAATATTCTAAAAAATGATCATGGTGATGAATATACAACTATGTGATGATACTGTGAGCCATTGATTGTACACCATGTATGGAATGTACGTGTGTGGAGATTTGCCAATAAGATTATTAAAAAAAAAAAAAAGAAACAAGTGAGAAAGTGATGATCACCAAAGATCAGCTATAAACAATAGGAAGCTGCAATATAAAGAAAAGAGGAACAGCTATAAACAATAGGAAGCTGCAATATAAAGAAAAGAGGAACAGCTATAAACAATAGGAAGCTGCAATATAAAGAAAAGACTAATAACAAGTATAGAAACTGAATCATTGATCAAAAATCTCCCAAGATAAAAACCAGCAATTGGGATGTTTACCAAGCATTCCAAGAAGAATTCATGTCATTATTGCTTTATCCAGAAAATTGAAGGTGTATAAAAAACAATGGGAAAATGGATACAAAATCATGATTCAACTATATGTTGTTTACTCATCTAAGTAAGCTAAAGACTTACCTTAGAACCAAAGACAACTAGGTTGAAAGTAATAGGATTAAAAAAAAGTACTACATGCAAGTAGTAACCAAAACAGAGCAAGGGTAGCTAGCTTTACATATCACATAAAAATAAAAAACTTACACGAGAAGGACAGTCTATATTGATGAGGGTCAATCTACCAAGGAAAAATAACAGTCATAAATATTGTTGTGCCTAACCACAATGTCACACAAAATATGAGGCAACATTGACAGCTGAAGGCAGATATAAACAATTCTACAATATACGACTTCAGTACACGTTTTTCATTAATGTATCGCACACCTAGACAGAAAATCAATAGTGAAGTAGAGGAATTGCCAATATTATGAATGAACTCAACCCAACAGACATGTATAGAACACTACACCCAAAGCAGCAGAATAACACATTCTTCCTAGTCCACATGGATCATTCTCCAGGAAAGAACATGTTAGGTCATAAAACAAGTGTCAGTAAATTTGAAAAATTTGAAATTACATAAAACATCTTCTCTGACCACAGTGGAATGAAATTAGAAATCACTAACAGGGAAAAATGGAAAATCCACCAATATATGAAAGTTTAACACCAGACTCTTAAATCATAAATCAGTAGGTCAAATAAGAAATCATAAGGGAAAGCAGGAATTATTTTGGGATGAATTGAAACAAAAACAAAATTAAAACACAAAATTAAAACAAAAACATACCAAAACTTATGGGATGCAGCAAAGGCAGTGCTTAGAAGAAAATTTACAGTTCTAAATGCTTACATTTACGAAGAAGAAAGATCCCAAATCAGAGATCTAAACTCACATCTGGAGGAACAAAAAAGTAGAGCAGACTAATCCCAAATTCAGCAGAAGGAAGGAAATCACAAAGATTAGAGCAGAGATAAATGAAGTAGAGAATTTTTAAAAAAATAGAATCCATGAAATGAAAAGTTGTTTCTCTGAAAAGATCAATAAAATCGAAAGACCTTTAGGTTGGCTAATAAAGAGAAAAAGAGAGAAGACCCAAATAACTAAAGTCAGAAACAAAAGGGAGGATGTTACTACCAACCTCACAGAAAAATAAAGAGGATTATAAGCAGATACTCTGAACAATTACATGCCAATAAATTAGATAACTTGGATGAAATAGAGAAATTCTTAGAAGCATGCAAACCACCTATGCTGACACAAGAAATAGAAAGTCTCAGTAGACTAATAACAAGTATAGAAGCTGAATCATTGATCAAAAATCTCCCAAGATAAAAACCAGCAATTGGGATGTTTACCAAGCATTCCAAGAAGAATTCATGTCATTATTGCTTTATCCAGAAAATTGAAGAGGAAGGAACATTTACCAATTCATTCTGTGATACCAGCATCACCTTAAAACCAAAGCCAGATAGATACCTCAGGGAAAGAAAATTACAGATCACTAGTCCTCATGAATGTTATGCAGATATCCTTGATAAAATACTAGCAGACTAAACTAGCATACACACCATGATTAAGTGAAATTTCACCCAAGAATGCAAGAGTGGTTCAGCATAAGAAGATCAATTAATGCAGTACACCACATTTTGAACAGTGGACAAAAGGCGCATGATCTTTTCATTTGAGGAGAAAGAGCATATGACAAAAACCAGCACCCTTATTGATAAAAGTACTCAAAAATTAGGAATAGAAGGAAACTTTCCTTAATATGATAGAAGGAATAAATGAAAAAACTCACAGCTAATATTATGTTGGTGAAAGCTAAAAGCTTTTCTTCCCCTTAAGATCTGGAATAAGACAAGGATTTCCATTGTCCCCACTGTTAACTCAACATTGTACTGTAAGTTCTAGCTAGAGCAGTTAGGCATGAAAGAAAAATAAATACGTCCAAATTGGAAAGGACAAAGTAAAACCTTTCCTGTTTCCAGATGACATAATCCAATCTGGAAAAATCCTCAGCAAGGCTACTAAAGCCAATGAATTCAGCAAAGTGGCAGGGTACAAAATCAGTGGTGTTTCTCTGCACTAATAATAAACAGTCTGAAGAGGAAATAAAGAATTCCATTTACAATAGCAACTAAAAGAATGAAATATTTAGGGATAAATTTAACCGAGGAAATGGAACTCATACATGGAAAACTAAGAAATTGCTGAAAAAGATTTTTAAAAAACTAAATAAATGAAAGGACATTCCACCCTGATAGAGTGGAAGACTAAATATTATTAAAATGTCAATTCTACCCAGAGTTATCTTCAGATTTAATGCAATCCCAATCCATATTCCAACAGCCTTCTTTGCAGAATTGGAAAATCCAATTAACATATTCATATAGAAGGGAAAGGGGCCCATAGCCAAAACCATCCTGAAAAAGAATAGCAAGTAGTAGATCATTTTCCACTTGACATATCCATTGGCATTTATTATGGTCTCCAGTGATAGAACTGGAGAACATAACATGGTGGTAAATACAGGATGGAGCACATACTACAAAAATATGAAAAAGTCCCTGGAAATTCACACGCTGCTTTCAAAGAGGACTTCTATGGGGAAATCTTAAATGTGGTATCATTAGCTACCTCAGACCAGAAAAGAACTTTGACTCCTTAGAGTCATTTATTTCAGCAACTCAAGGTAGTATTGAAGAAGCTACAAAACAACTAGAATTGCCAGAACATTAGAAACTCAAAGAAGACAATTTCTTACAGTTTTGTAAAAGCAAAATAATGAATGCTGCTGAAAAATTATCTTATTTTCTTCATTTGATGTTTTCTAGTGTTTCACTGCTCACAACTACGCAGTCTCATGTTGACTATATTTTAAAAGTCAATCATTTTCCTATTGGCTCTGAATTAGTTTTAACAGTACAATAAAATTACTATATTATGCTCCAACTTTTAAATTAACACGATACTAGAAAGATTCATTTAAAAATCAAGATTCTTTTTTATATAATATGTTGATTAAAAACTCAAAGCTTTCTAAAATGTACCACTTGGAATATCTTATTTTTTTTAACATTTTTAAAATTTGTACATTTAATCACTATCATTATACACTCTAGGCATTCCTAGATTACACCATCTCAACCTTTATCATCTCTCTTTCTTTGTGATTTCATTTATGCCCCAGCCCTCCTCCCTCTATCATTCTCATATGCAGCTTCATTCAGTGTTTTAACATAATTGTATTACAGTTAGGTAATATTGTGCTGTCCATTTCTGAGTTTTTATATTCAGTCCTGTTGCACAATCTGTATCCCTTCAGCTCCAATTACCCAATATCTTACCCTATTTCTATCTCCTGATGGTCTCTGTTACGAAGGAAATATTCCAAGATTATTCACTAATGTCAGTTCATATCAGTGAGACCATACAGTATTTGTCCTTTTGTTTCTGGCTAATCACACTCAGCATAATGTCCTTAAGGTCCATTCATGTTGTTTCATACTTCATAACTTTATTCTGTCTTACAGCTGCAAAATATTCCATCTTATATAAATGTCACAGTTTGTTTAGCCAACTGTTGATGGACATTTTGGCGGTTTCCATCTCTTGGTAATTGTTAATAATGCTGCTATAAACATTGGTGTATAAATATCCATTTGTGTCCTTGGCCTCGTGTCCTTTGAGTAGAGATAGCATATAGGTGGGTCCTGTTTTTTAATCCATTCTGCCAGAGTATGTCTTTTGATTGGAGAGTTTAATCCATTACCATTCAGTGTTATTACTGTATGGGTAGTACTTTCTTCTACTATTTTGCCTTCTGGATTTTATATGTCATATCTAATTTTCCTTCTTTTTACCTTTACTCATAGTCTTCCTTTTTACACTCTTCTCCACACCTCTGTCTTCTGTCTTCGTATCTGTCTCTGTTGTTCCCTTTAGTATCTCTTGCAGAGCTGATCTCTTGGTCACCACTTGGAATATCTTAAGTTTTTTGTGTTGGAAATAAAATGTGTTTGAGTGTGGGTGAAAGGCACATCACTAAGTTTGAGATGTGATGTATGATTCTTGTGGTAAAATACCAGTATGTATGTACTTGTATAACCTGTGCTGCTGAACAGACAAGGCTTGTAGAAGTAAATTCATGATATAGAGGTTTGGGAGTTTATTATAAACCTAAGAGGAGAAATCCAGACTTTATATCATATACATGAAGATTTAGGAAATTTCATTTTGGTCATTTCCTTCTTGAGTTGAAATCACTGTACTCTGTTCTTTTTCTTTTAACTTATTTTTTATTGTGAAATATATATACAAAAAAGCAATAAATTTCCAAGTATATTTAAACAAGTAGTTATAGAGCAAATTTTATTTGGTATGGATTACAGTTCCATGATTTTTCATTTTTTCTTCTAGCTCCTACAAGACACTGGAAACCAACAGAAATAATATAATGATTCAGCAATCATACTCATTTGTTAAATCCTATCTTCTCTGTTATACTCCTCCTCTTTAAATAACACATATATATATATAAAGGCAATAAATTTTAAAGTACAATGCAACAATTAGTTGTAGAACAGATTTCAGAGTTTGGTGTGGGTTACAATTCTACAATTTTAGGTTTTATTTCTAGCTGCTCTTAAGGTACTGGAGGCTTAAAAGAAATTTCAGTATGATGATTCAGCACTCATGCTTATTTGTTAAACCCTACCTTCTCTGTATAGCTCCACCATCACCTTTGACCCTTCTTCCACTCTTTAGGGGTATTTGGGCCATGCCCATTACAACTTGTTCATGTTGGAAGGGGCTTTCGATAATATGGGATGGAGGAAGGGCTGGCCCCTCTGCATTTCAGGACTTTGTCTGTTCCAGGGACCCATCTGGAGGTTGTAGATGTTGGAAAGTTACTAGTGCATGGAACTTTTGTAGAATCTTCTATAATGCCTAGGTATTCTTTAGGATTGGCAGGAATGGTTTTAGTTACGGTTTGGCAAGTTGTGATAGGTAGCAATGTCTAACTGAAGCTTGCATAAAAGTGACCTCCAGTGTAGCTTCTTGACTATATTTGAACTCACTCAGCCAGTGATACCTTGTTTGTTACCATTATTTTTCCCGTTTTGGTCAAGATGGCATTGTTGATACCACGGTGCCAGGGCCAGGCTCATAACTGGGAGTCATCTCCTGTGCCGCCAGGACAACTTTCATGCCTGGATGCCATTTCCCACATAGTGGGGAGGGCAATAGTTTCACTTACAGAGTTGGGCCTAGGGAGAGAAATGCTACGTGCTTATGAGCCACAAAAGAGGTCCTCCAGAGGTGACTCTTAGACATACCTATAGGTAGGCTAAGCTTCTCCACTACCTACATAAGCTTCACAAGAGCAAGCTCTGTTCCGTTTTTTTATAGGCCTGCCTCAATTCTAAAAGATCTTGACTCCTTCCACCAATTTTTTTTCGTGTTTTAAGACAATGAAAAAATGCGTGTTTTTCAAATTTGTAGTTCTCATCTTCTGTTGTGTAAAACTTTTCTCCTTTTTAAGAAGAAATATTCTTGTTCTTTAACACTTTTCTTGGTTGATTCTTTTTTTTTTACATGGGCAGGCACCAGAAATCGAACCCAGGTCCTCTGGCATGGCAGGCAAGCATTCTTTTTTTTTTTTTTTTTAAATACATAATCTTTATTAGAGAAGTAAATTTTATTTCATAAGGATGGCTGTGCTTCTGCAGATCAGCAGTTAAGGTCGTGATAATTTGCTTGTTTTTATTTTTTTAAAGGTAAGCAGGCACTAAATATATGGCTCAAGAAACTAATCGTAGGTATTCAAATTATAATTATTTGAAACTTGTGATTGCAGAAAAGTAAGCAAAAATACATCAATAGAGGTGCAGAAGTAAATCACTGTTTTTTTTAGGGCAATCACAGTATGATATATTTTCTCTATCCAGTGGTACTTACAGAGCAATCTGAAGACCCCTGCGGGTTCCTGAGGCCCTGTCATGGCCATATGTCTGTAAGGTCAACTATAATACTGAGATACTTTTGCCTTTTGCACTTTCATTTCTTCACAAGTGCATGGTGGAGTTTTCTTGAGGCCGCATGGTGTGTGCTGATGTCATCAATCTGATGACTAATGAATGCACTCTGGTATATTCCCGTGTTTAAAATTTTTGTTTTAATTTCTAATGTGGTAAATACCTATTGCTATAAATCGCATAAACAACAGGCAAGCGTTCTTGCCTGCTGAGCCACCGTGGCCCGGTTGATTCTTTTTTTCCTTTAAATGATTGACTTTCAAATTTTGTTTTGTTTTTCTATTAGGATAGCTTACAACTGTACATTTACAGGAGGTTTAATTTATCTTTACCATTCCATCCTTTTACTATATGAACAGTGATTGTCATACATTGCACTTTAAAAAAAAAAAGTTGTTTAGGTTTCTTCAAGATTTAACTGAACACATAGCAGTTCATTAATAAATAGTTGTTTCTTAAAGAACACAAAATGCTTGGGATTCCCCTCCCCTGAAAATATTTAAGAGCCAATTAAAGAGTGAAAGAGCCAAGAAGTTACTTAGTTTTCATATAATTCTGTTCCTGAGAAAATCTAAACTCTGTGGTTATATAAAAAATTCCTGTAGCTTGAAGAAAAACATAAGTAATAAAGTTCTAGTTAAATAATCTTCATTTCATGCATTTTCCTTACTGCCAACTATATGATTTTTGGCCTGTCAAGTCTTTTTGTTTATATTGGCAGAAATTTGAACTTAATATTTGGGAAATTAGGGTTACAGATTGCTTTGGCCTCCTGAAATAGTACATCATGTTCATTTTAGCACCTGATTTACTGATATAGGAGGGGCAATATATAGAAGATAATGTTTAAAATGAAAATAACTCATTATAAATCACTTTTCCCTAATCTACATAAATGAATTAGAATAAAATATATAGAAAAGGTCTAAAATTCACACTGGGTTAGGGGAAAACATGGAGAAATTCAATTGTATGTATTTTACTTTATGGTGCATGATTCTGTGGCAAACAGTGCAGTTTGTGACATTTTTTATTTCTTCATAAATATATTTAGAAAATGTAATTTAATGTTAGAAATGAAATACTTGAACAAAAAAAAAGATACCTGAGAAAAAAAAAATCAGACCACAGACTGAAAAAAATATTTACTAATCACTTATTTGCTAAAGGACTTGTATCTATAACATATAAAGACCTCTTATAACTCACAAGGCCAACAACCTCAATTTATAATGAGCAGAATAGATACTTCACCAAAGAAGATATATGAATGGTAGAGAAACATGAGAAAATCTTTGTTAGTCATTAGAAAAATATGAATTGAAACTATAATGAAATATACAACATACCCACTAGTAACACAAGAAATTTTAAAGCTGACAGTACCAAGTGCTGGCAAAGATGTGGAGGAAATAGAACGCTTAAATATTGTTGATGGGAATGCAAATTGGTACTATCAGTTTGGAGAACATTCTAGGCATATCTTTTAAAGTTAAGCATACACTTACCATGTGATTCAGCATTTCACTCCTAGGGATTTCACCCAAAAAAAGTGAAAAAAGTATCCACACAAAGACTTACACATGAATGTTTACAGCAGATTTATAGTGGCCAAAAAAAGGAAACAATCCAAATACCTAATGGCTGATGAAGAGGTAAACAAATTGTCATATATATACATATCATGGAATACTAGTCAGTCATAAAAAGGAAAGAGTTCTTCATACCCAGAGCAATATTGATGAATCTCAAAGGCTTTATGCTAAATGAAAAGAGCCTAACACAATGATTGCCTATTTTATGGTGCCATTTATATAAATGGCACCATAAAATTCTAGAAAAAGCAAAACTTTGTTAGTTGATTATTGATGACCCAAGGCTGAGGGAAGTGTATTAACTGCAGAGTGCTTAATGAAACTTTTTTGGGGGGTGGGGGCTGGCATGGATAAAAATGTTCCTTCTCATGATCACTGGAGGTATATATGCAGCTGTATATACATTTCTTGAAATTCATTTAAGTGCACACTTCAGATTATTGCATTTATTTCATACAGATTATATCTCAGTATGGCTGATTTTTAAAACTTTAACTGTTTCCTTCTTTGGCTGGAGGGAAAATTGTGTTCCTTAGTTAACTGAAACTCCCACTCACTAGAGGGATACATCTTATGACCCTCATAAAATAAATGAGGCCATTTCATTTCTGTTTCAGAGACAGAGGAGATGGGTGATGAAGAGGTTTTCTCCTGGTTGAAGTGTGCAAAGGGACAGTCACACGAACCAGAGAATCTCATGCCCACACAGATCATCCCTGGTACAGGTAAGAAAACTCCTTTTTTTAGATATATTAGAAAAAAAATTTTTTTAATTGTGATAATACTTAATATATCACAAAATTTGATGTAATGGTTTATCTCAGCCTGATTATTTTTAAAGCCTCCCCAGATTTCTCTGAGAATCTGGACCTTTAGATGTGTGTTAACTTGCATGCTGCCACTTATCCACCTTGCTTCCCTTTTCAGTCAGAGGGATTGATCATTGTTCCAGATTTCATTTCATATTTCTATGGTTTGTGGGATCAGAATGGAAAAAGGCAGTACCAAGGCTTCCAGAAAGACTTCTTGTTTAAGGATTATGAAAATCCAGGTGGAACTATTTTGCCCTCTAGAATCTGTGAGAAAGGCAGCTTAAAGGAATGGGAGGTTATGTTTTTGTTGCAGTAAGTCTTTGTGCCCAGGCTTCCATGTTAACATATGTATATTGAAGATAGTGAATTTGTATTCTACTACCTATTCTCCTCCATGTAAGAAGGCTTTGGAGGACACCCCCTGATTGCTTTATTCTTCAGTGTTCTAAGCAGAAGGGTTCCTAAGAGCAGTGGTACAATGCTGGCTGCCTTCTGTCCCAAACATTGGTTAAATGTGTAAAGTTTGCATTGGTGTATTTTATTTTTTAAGTATAACTTAAAGTATACAAATCTGAAGTGTACAATTAAAAATTTTTACATACTCTTGAACATTAAAAAATCTACCCCTAGAGTTCCTCCTGGATGACACCTTATTAATGTTTACTAGAGGAGGAAGAATGTAGTTTAGAGTTAGAGTACACAGAACCTTTAGTGCTAAACGTGGGTTAAAGTATTAGTACTTCCATTCACCAATTATATGTACGTGAGCAAATGACCTAACTTTATTGTACCTCAGTTTCATTACCAAAAATTGAGAGTAAAAGCAATACCTCATTGAAATATGGTAAGAATTAAGGGAGTTAATGTATATAAAAAGGTCCTTAGCACAATATCTGACACATACAAACATTCCAATGTTAATTGTCATATCTTATCTTTTTTTCCCAGCTCTTTACAATATTGGAGACATGGTACATGCTGCCCGGGGCAAGTGGGGAATTAAAGCAAATTGCCCTTGTATTAGTCGGCAGAACAAATCTGTGTTGAGACCTGCTGTCACCAATGGGATGTCACAGGTAAAGTGGTGCGTGGGGTTAAAGCTATACATGAGGTTTAAGTTCTTAGTGCCAGGAAATGCCCCATTATCACTTCTGTTGTTCTAGGCCAATATAGGAATTCCTGGGGAATTAGGGAAAGGGTAAGCCTTTCTAGAGAGAATCTCAAAAGAGTTACTCAAGGGAATTTAATTCTTCCTAACTAAAATGGGTTTCTCTTCATTTATCTTTAATATAATTCAGGCTTGGTTGTTAAATAGCAGCAAGAGATCCTTTGCATCTTGTCAAGATTTATATACTTCAGGGTCCTTGAGTGGGTGAAGAGTATACAAAAGGTTACTGGGAGCACTGTTGGTCTTCTTTGTCCTCTCTGTTTGTGTGGTCCCTGTCACTTGGGGTCATCTTAGCAGCAGAGGACAAAAATATGGAGATTGACCCACCAAACTGGTTTCATTCTACCCAGAAGCAGTCCCAAACTTCCAGAGAGAGGGTCATTCTGGTTTGGTGATTACTGTTTTGAACGAGAGGTTCTAAAAACAACTGTGAACATTTGGAAGCCATTTTCTAGAAACATCACTAATGTGGTCAATGATAAGAAGCACTTGGGTTAATGCTGAATGATCTGGAGATATATTTGCAATAGAGTTGACATACTAGAACAAATCATTTAGAAAACTCAGTAATAGAATAAATATTTATTGAGCAAACACTGTGCTGAGCCCTTTGCATATGCCGTGTAGTTTAATCCTCAATACAGCTCTATGAGTTAAATTTGTAATCACCAATTTTAAGATAGGGCAAGATGGCACCATAAGAAGGTTAGAATTTAGTTAATCCTCTAGTGTAGCTAGTCAATATCCAGAAACTGTTTGTGACACATCCATGACCAGATATACATCATACACCAGTATGGGGCAGGTAGAAGGGCCAGAGATCACACCATAGAACTGTGAGTAAAGCCCTGAACCATGGAAGCTGGTTCCCCTCCCCCAAGGCAGGCTGCTGGAGACACTTCATGTAGGGGAAAAGCAGCAGATTCTACTAGGAGGAAGAGTAGGTAGATCAATCAAGCTCCATTTGTGGTTTAATTGGCAAATTTGAACTGCTCACTTAAGCTGTGAGCACAGAATAAACCCAGAGAAGGCAGGAAAGTAATACTGAGGTCTCTCTCTCAGCAGAGAGGAAAAGAGGCTGACAAAGAAGGGGGGGGGGAAGGAACCTTCTGGAGTCAGCCAAGCGCTCAGAATACTGGAAAAGGGCTGTGCCCCTTCATAGAGCCAGGTACCTACTCTGGCTCCTAAGTGGTGACCCTTGGGGCCTGGGGACTGGCTCTGAAAAGGGATTTTATTTTATCCCCTCCCCCTCCCCTTCTTTTTAAGTGTTCTGAGTGACTCATTAGAGAAAGCCTCAGGCATTTTCCATTAGCCCTGACCCAGGCAAGGGAGGAGTTAAGATAGGTTTGAGAGTCAAAGTAGCAAGTCACGGGAAGGATGTAATTCCCTAAAGGGTATATCTTTCCCAAGAAGGGGAATGGGGCCCAGCTCAAGTGGAGGCCTGCTTTCAAAGAAGTCAGACCCTTGGGTTGGGGTATCAGAGACAGCTTAAGCCCATCTTCCACCTCAGCCTCTGTCTCAACGACACCCTTGGCAGGCTGAGAATTGAAGATACCACACCACTCTAGGCTGCTGAGGAGCTGCAGGCTGACAGTCGCCACCTGCTGGGCAGGATAAGAAAAGCACAGAGTCAAGTGGCTCCATAGGAAAGACAAACCTGCTGGGTCTCCTCTGGGAAACTTGATACTGATTATACCCTCCTTCTGAGACCCGGGCCTGCCTTCCTTGGGAAAATCTGATTGGGGTCAGTCATATCTGAGGAAACCCTCAAAAAAATGATCCATATAGGCAAGGCAAGATCCAGAAAAACAAGAGCTGAAAAATTCTCAACAGTTGAATAGAAGGTATGCTGGAGGTCTAGAATAAGTTGAACTGAACACCAGAAAACAGAGAACAAATCCAACCAACAAGAAAACCTTAGGTAAAAGAATGAAAACAACCTCCAAAATAAGTTAATTAAGGAAATCAGATGCTGAGACACCAACAAAAAATTATAAGCCGTACTAGGAAAATCGAATATGGCCCAAAGGAACAAACTAACACTTCAAATGAGATACAGGAGTTAAAACAACTAATTAATGTTCAATCAAAAGTGTTAAATTGAGTCAAAAATCGTATCAAAAAGTTGAGAGAAGATTTGGCAAAAGTAATGAAGGATATAAAGAAGACATTGGGCAACCATATAGAAGAACTCGAAAGCTTGAATAATCACCATTTTACCATTGCGGAAATTGAGTCTCAGGATGCGGAAATTGAGTCTCAGGATACTAAACAAAGCCCTATTTTATTTTAGACTATAAATATAAAATCTCATTCACTGTTCTTTCACAGAACCTAGCATAATTTCTTACATGTGTTAGGACCCAATAATATATATTGAATTAATGAATGGATGAAATAGCAGTATATATGGGATTGTTCTCCTAAAATTGTTCTTTGTAGACCACTTTACTGTCAGCAGCCATTACTATTTCAATTTTATTTTTTCTATCAAAGGATAGCACCCTAACCATATTCACCTTCTGTTCTTTAGCTTCCTATCATGAACCCTAGTGCCTCTTCTGGAAATGAAACCACCTTCTCAGGTGGAGGAGGAACTGCTGTGGGAACAAGTTCAGAGCCTGACCACATTCCCAAAGCCGACAGTACTGACATCAGAGCTGAAGAGACTCTGAAAGCAGACAGTTCGGCATCAAGTAGCAATAGTGAGCCCAAAGCCATCAGGCCCCCCTGCCCTGACACAGCCCCACCCTCCTCTGCCCTGCATTGGTTGGCAGATTTAGCAACTCAGAAGGCTAAAGAAGAAACAAAAGGTAAGATAAACATAGACCTTTTCCCCACCTGTGAGTGGAACACGTGGATTTTTCTGGGATTCTTCAGATTCACACATAACCATCCACATTTATGAAACATGCCACTTGCTTTCTCTGGCTGATCACACAAGATGAGGAAATCTCTTTCAACTTCTTTCCAGAAGTGGAGCTTTTTTTTTTTTTTGGCACATCCCTAGGCCCCACCCCCAACTTCCTTAGTCAGAATTGATACAAACTTCCCAGATGGTTCTCTTAAGCAGCCAAGGTTTAGAGCTAGACTTAGAGCAGTAGTTTTTGGTATACATAAGAATTTCCTGGGAAATCTGTTAAAAATACGGATTCCTGTGCCCCACCCAGGACTGTTAAATCGCAATCTCTTTGAGCAAGACCAAGGATCTCCGTTTTTAACAAGCACTCTGGACAATTCCAATATATGTGTTCTGGAGACCTGTTTGAAAACACATTGACTTAGAAAGTTAGGGAGACAAAAAGACGGATGGGAATAAAAGAATGTTTGAAATCCAGATCTGGAACAGACAGGAAGAAGTAAAAAAGCCTCTCTTGGGCCATGAGACTTCCCATATTCATAGCTGGTCAGGCTTGGCCCAGACAAACCATATGCAGTTTGGGGGGCAGAGAAGGGGAAAGAGTCTTCCTTCCTGCTTGGCTGTTTTCTAGGAGTCATTTGCCTGCTGGGTATTATTCCTTGTTGTGTCTAATGCTATTCCCGGTTATATTCTTACAGAAGCAGGGTCCCTGAGGTCGGTGCTCAGTAAAGAGTCTCATTCACCCTTTGGGCTGGATTCGTTCAACTCCACTGCAAAGGTCTCTCCGTTGACTCCAAAGCTTTTTAACAGTCTGTTACTGGGTCCCACTGCCTCCAACAACAAAACTGAAGGCTCTAGCCTTCGAGACCTCCTCCACTCCGGGCCCGGAAAGCTTCCTCAAACCCCTTTGGACACAGGCATACCCTTCCCCCCGGTCTTCTCTACATCCTCAGCAGTAAGTGTCCTCTCTACAACTTCAGCCTTTGCTGCTTTTCCGTGAAAGAGCCAGCAGGGCTCTGATAACAGGTTTAAAGGGTAATTTGGTCATTTGTGTTCTCTCCGTTGTCTGTCCTGCTAACACATCTCTTTTACATTAAGTTTCGGGAATGTTTGAGGTCCTTTTTAAGTAGTGAACCCTTTGTTCCATGTTAGGAAGTCAGTAGAAATTGAGACATTGAAATTTTTCAGTCATCAGCAGAAAAGTTTATTACATTGATCACTTTATTTTCTTGACAATATTAGACCTATCTAATTTTTTTTGCTCAGATAGTTTTATTCTCTTGGATATCTACTAGATGTCTTAAATTCACACATCTAAGACTTAATTCCTGATCTTCTGCCCATAGGCATATTTTTCCTTTAATTTTCCTCTCTTGGGCAGGGGTATCCCCATCCTTCCAATTGCTCGTGACAGAAATCTTGGAGTCATTTGGGACTACCCTTCGTAACATTTCACATCTAATCTGTCAACACAGCCTTTCATGTGGGTCTTCAAAATGTATTGAGAATACACCCATTTCTCATCAACTCCACTACTTCTTCTCTGTCCTAAGCCAACATCCTTTCTTGCCTGAATACTTGCAGTAACCTCCTTAAAGATCTCTTAGTTTCTGCTCTTTTCACTCCACAGTTAGATTTCAGCACAGCAGCTGGAGTGATCCTTTTAAAATGTTAAAACCAATCATGTCACCTTTGCCTAAAATCCACCAAGGGCTTCCTAAGTTCTCTCATAATATAATCAGAGTCCTTACAATGGGTTACAAGGCCCTAACCCTGCCTATTCCTGTCCCACTTCCCTCTCTGACCTCAACTGCCACTGTCTCTTGTTCATGTGGCTTCACCCATATAGGCCTCTTTGCTCTTCCTTAAATATATGTCGTTATGCTTCCTCTTTAGGTCCTTTGCACTTCTTTTCTCTACCTAGAACTCACTTTCTTATATAACCACATGGCTTGCTTCGTCATCAACTTCCTTTCCTCCCTCCTCAGTAAACCTTCTTAGATTACCTTTTTTGAAAGTCCATCACACTCCCATCCTCATACCTATCTGTTTTCTCTGCTTTAATTTTTTCCATAGCACTTATTACCATCTGACCTGTATGTTTTATTTATTGTCTGTCTCTCCTCTCCTTAAAGGCAGTGACTTTTTTACTGTTTTATTCGCTTTCTTATCTCTAGAGATATAGTACTTGAATATATTATAGACAAATATAGCTGTTTGGTAAACATTTGTTGAAAGAAAGAATTCATTCACAAGTACAAAGTGTAAGAGATATTAAAAGGCTTATAGTAAAAAGTCTCCTTCCCTCCCCTGTCTCTCAGCCACTCATTTCCCTTTGTGAAGGTTATCATTGTTTTCTTAAGTATCCTTTCAGAGATACTGTGATCTGTATATATGGTTCTTTTTACACAAATGTTTTATACCTTACTTTTCTGTTTTTCATTTTATATATCTCAGATCATTTCATATAAATACATATACATCTTATCATTCTATTTTATGATTAATGGCCAAAATTTGTTGACCTGTGGGTGGTTAAGCTCTGTACAATTTGGGTTATTTCCCCTTTGGATAAGTGATTTAAAAAAAATTACTTTGGACTCATTTTGTTTCTACTTGTTCCTACCCCCAGTTCTTTTTCTTTTTTAATTTTCCCAGAACATTAAATGATTACATGCACTTTATAGAGATAGTGATTAATGATACTCCAGGCATAGGATTACCATATTTACAGAAGCCCCCTTCCCTCCTTTGGTTTTGTGACCTGAGGTATGTCAGTTGCATCTCTGGGCCTGAGAGATTTTTGAGGGCAAATGGGGGGTGGGGGATGGAGTGCACAGTAATCAAACCCGGTCTCCCACGTGATGGGCAAGAATTCTACCACTGAACTACCCTTGCACCCCTGGGCCTGAGAGATTCTTAATGGATGATAGTAGGGGAAGAACTGGGGAGTTAGGAAACTACTTTAAAATATAGTTCCTCTTGACATTCTGGTATTCCCCTTTACTAGGGTATACTTCCTAGGAGAAAAGCACTGCCTTGATAGGTTGTTTTAATTATTTGATTGAAGTATTGTATCCCTTAGGCGTGCTGGCCAGAAAATATGTAGAACCCCCAACTTAAATGATCTCTTTCACTTAGCTACGGCATTTTTTTATCCCTGCAATCTACATGTATATGCTTATACAGGGCTGAATGACAAATATATTTTTAAGGTCTCAGTTCTCTGGAGGCAGAGGGCATCTTTCTGTAATTCTCTTTCATAAATGGAAGGCAAAGATAAAGAATAAGGGAATTTAAGATACTGGCTTAATAGCCATCCTTCTTAAAGAATGTTTCAATGTTGATGGAATTTAATCAGATAGGCCAGAAGTCCTTCTTGTGAATGCAACTGTGAGACAGGTTTTTAATCCTCCTCTTGTGGTGCTCAGTCAGGTTTATCTGGTGGATTTTTATCTGGCAGGGAGTGAAGAGCAAGGCCAGTCTGCCCAACTTCCTTGACCACATCATTGCCTCAGTGGTAGAAAATAAGAAAACCTCAGATTCTGCAAAGCGGGCCTGCAACTTGACTGATACCCAAAAGGAGGTGAAGGAGATGGTGATGGGGCTGAATGTGCTCGACCCCCATACCTCGCACTCCTGGCTTTGTGATGGGAGGCTTCTGTGTCTCCATGACCCCAGCAACAAAAACAATTGGAAGATCTTCCGGGAGTGTTGGAAGCAAGGCCAGGTAAGTGAGAACAGGCTGTTCCCAGCTGTGTGCCTGCCTGTCTGCCTGCCTGCCACAGCTACCATGATAGTTCCAGGTGTCTGGGAGATCTTTTGCCCATAAGATTTAGACATAGTAACTTGCTCCTTACAAACGGCCTTGCTACTTGGAATTGTCTTGGATTTTTAAAACCCAAGAAGATTCCTAAAAATACATTGTGGATAAGATGATGGTATGGTAGCCCAGACAAACTCTGGATCTGTCTTATAACTGTTTGTTGAAAAGTGCTTTGAAAACTATTGTTTTTTTCTTTCTTTGCTCTGTATATACGTTATATTATACGATAAAAAAGTTTAATAAAAAAAGAGAAAATATATATTGTGGAACTTTTAATTCTAAGTTGTATAGCTCTATGTTCTTTAAATGGCAGTTGAATCCCTAAGTGTGATTGATGTGGACAAAGGTGGGATGAAGTTGGAGGTATTTTTCTAGCTAATTGTTTCAAGGCCACACTAGATTGTGTGACAACATTCCCTGATGTTTATGCATTAGCAAGTGCTTGAGGAAGGGGAAGGTTTTAGAATTGTCTGAATAGTTTTCCATTCTCACTGTGAGAAAGTGTTCTCAAAGTTGGATTTGTTCATTTTTTTTGTTGTTGTTCTCTCAAATCAAAATAGTGGTATATAACAAGGCAACAGAAATGATTTATATGGCAACCTCCTTAGGGTGAGAGTCCAGTTTAATTATGGGGTAGAGATATTTTTCATTCACTTTAGCTGGTATGTGGAAATCCATAGATATAAAACTGGGGAGGAATGTTAGATCAGTGTGGAGAAGATACCTTCCTCTTCTTTCCCTTAGCCCTGGAGCTAAGGCTGTTTCCTAAATGAATCTGGTTGGGATATTTTTGTTTCCACAGCCAGTGCTGGTTTCAGGGGTACATAAAAAGCTCAAGTCTGAACTCTGGAAGCCAGAAGCCTTTAGCCAGGAATTTGGAGACCAGGATGTGGATTTGGTGAACTGCAGGAACTGTGCTATAATTTCCGATGTGAAAGTTCGGGATTTCTGGGATGGCTTTGAAATCATATGCAGTAAGTAGTTCTGATACCTAGTTCAGTAAGGACAGACTCGGAAGAAAGCATCCATATGCCCAGCCTCCACTTTAATGGAAGGAACATATGTCCTGATCCAACCATGTTGCCTGCGTAGCAGTCACTCAACTTCCACAGCATGGCTGGTCCTAAATTTGTGATCCCTCAGGGTCTGTGGACCTTTTTCACTCTGAGGAAGGGTAAAATTTCCTGTGAAATAAGAAAGTATGGCATGTACTGTTAACCAGTGGGTGAGGAGTACAAAGCCAACCTCATCCATTATAGGGGTTTACAAGTATGGAAATAAGAAATTAGTAGTCTCTTAAAACATTTTATCACTGGAAAAAAAATCTAGCAGCAGTCCACCCAGTGCCTTCTTTCTTTCAGAACGACTAAGGTCAGAAGATGGGCAGCCAATGGTGCTCAAACTCAAAGACTGGCCTCCTGGGGAAGATTTTCGGGATATGATGCCAACAAGGTTAGTGAACTAAAGTGGTGTCATCTTCAGAGACTTTTGCCTTGCTGAAACCATCTCGAAGTATCACAGAAAAGTGAACTTTGCCTCTTCACTTTCTTCCCCTGTAACAAGCTCAATCATCTTTCCAACCTTTTGTAGGTTTGAAGATCTGATGGAGAACCTTCCTCTTCCAGAATATACCAAACGAGATGGCAGGCTCAATCTGGCCTCTAGGCTGCCCAGCTACTTTGTAAGGCCCGATCTGGGCCCCAAGATGTACAATGCCTATGGTATGAGGGAGAGGCCAAAAGTGTCCTTTTGTTGCACTATTCTCATTTCACCTATAGAGTGAGGTCTGATCACAGTTATATATGAAGATGACTAAGGACAGGTGACAGGTCCTGGGAAAGTTAATAGTATTCAGAATGGTTTTGAATATGCTTGCTTGTGTAACACTGATTTGGGCCCAGTCCATAAGCTTGTGTATCTCCAGTAATCAGAAAGTTCCCTAATAAAAATTTAAAAATTCTGTCCAAGGAGATGTGTATCTGTTTTAAGAAACTTGATTTAAAAAAATACTGAAGTCTGCATACCCTTTTACCCAGCCAGCCAACTCTTTCTGAAGTCTCAGTAAAGTCCTAAATTTCTGTGAAAGCTGAGCTTCATTTGAATGTCACTAATACCCATATCTATTTTGCTTTTGAAGGAAAGTAAACTTTGGAGGGGTGGAATTAGTTCTTAGCCAGAGCTAATAATGGTGTCAACTTGACTAGAAATCAGTCTTAGAATGTTAGAAAAGCAATGAGAAGAGTGATTTTTTGATTCACAGATATACTTCCCTCTTCTGTTGTTACTCATTTAAGACCATTCTTGGCCATGTTCTCAGTTACAGAATCTATATGGAGTCTTCGGAGTATTGCCCCTTCACCTTACATATATCCCTGTTACCTTTAGGATTGATAACTGCAGAAGATAGAAGAGTTGGCACAACTAATCTTCACTTAGATGTGTCTGATGCTGTTAACGTGATGGTGTATGTTGGGATCCCCATCGGGGAGGGTGCTCATGATGAAGGTAAGATTTCTAGGACTCATTACTTCAGGAGGGTGAGGCTCGGCCTCAGGCATGGAATTGGTATCTTTCTCCTCAGGCAGTATCAGTGGCTTTTTCTTAAGTCTCTCCTAGACCTGATGCATAATTGTACTCATCTGTCCTTGACCAGAGTCATTCTCTTACTGGGCAGATTGCTCTTTTTCACTAAATGAATAGCATCACAAAGAGGAGGAAAGAGGTGAGAAAAAAAAAAGGCAAACTGGTCTACTTGGCCCATCAGCCAGTTCAGCTGTAGCTATCAGTGGGGTGACAAATGTTAAAGCACGTTCACCCCCATCAAAATAAAGCATAAAAAGGATGCTTTGCTGCATTTATACTCCCTGCCCATGTCAGTTAAAATTAATGTGTTCATTGTGGAAATTTTAGAAAATGTAGACATTTTTAAAGATAAAATTAAATAACTCAATCCAGGGTCCAGGAATAACCAGTATCATCTTGGTGTATTTCCTGACATAGATTTGGTTTTGCACTTGTACATCCTTCCATTATGTTGTCTTTTAGGGAATCTTTATAGACAAGCGCTGGAAGCCTACACTTATGCCAGAGAAGGTTTATGTTTTGTGGGCTTGAATCACAGACTTTTGGAGTTTTAAGAGGTCTCGAGAAAGCATATAGAGTCCATCTTCTTGCAACAGGAAATAACCTGCAGGTTAAGGATAAGATACTATGGTTTGAGCAAGAAATGTATTTAAAGGAAAACTGTACCTCAAAAAAAAAAAAAAGCAGAGGCTCTATTGAGTAACAAAGATTTAGTGTTGCTGCTCCTGTGTGTAGGGGCCACAGACCAACCCTCATGTTGGTCCTTTGAGTCTACCTTTTATTTCTCCAGAGAAATGGAGAAGTAGAGACCAAACTTGCTTGGTTTGGCCATTTTGCTTCACTCAGAGGTATTTAAAAGGCAAGTAACATCGAAAAGTGTCTTTTTGCTCTCTTCAGAGGTACTCAAGACTATTGATGAGGGGGACGCTGATGAGGTGACAAAGCAGAGGATTCATGATGGAAAGGAAAAGCCAGGTGCTTTGTGGCACATCTATGCAGCGAAGGATGCAGAGAAAATCCGGGAACTACTCCGAAAGGTATGACCCTGGGGGACTCTGCTTCCATCTCACAGAAGTAAGGGTCTGGGGACTGAGATGGCCTGTCTAAATTAGTTTCTCAAATGGAGTCCCATCGCACTAAAAATCTATCAGCCATGGTTACCTCTTGTTGAAATGCCCCAAAGACCTCTATCTACACTACAGAGATCTACATACATCTGCTCAAGCTCTGGCCCACCCAGGGACATTGCTGTGGCAAGTTCGGTATACGCTGTTAATATTTTTATGCATTTATTTATTTTGCCCTCTTTGGATTTTGGTCATGGTTTCAGGTTGGAGAAGAGCAAGGCCAAGAAAATCCCCCTGATCATGACCCAATTCATGACCAAAGTTGGTATCTGGACCAGACCCTCCGGAAGCGACTCTATGAAGAGTATGGTGTGCAAGGCTGGGCCATCGTGCAGTTTCTGGGTGATGCTGTCTTCATACCTGCTGGAGCCCCACACCAGGTGCGTGCCACCTTGCAGGTCGGGTTGCACAGCTCCCTGGGCTTCCTTATTTCTGCTTTTTTACTAATCTGGCAAGAAGTATAGATGATTGAATTAGGCTCATTGCTCTTACACCATAACTATTTTTTACTTTTTAATTTTACTTCTTGTAATTTTAAATGTTCATTGTAGAACTTTTAAACACTACAGAGTATTGCAGAAAAAGTGAAAGCCCCAGCTCAGCTGCCTGTGTCACACCCCCTTTCAGTTCCCTTTTCCTGCCCTCCCAATCTAGTTTCCTTCCCCAGAGGCAGTCTCCTATTAACACGTTGGTGTGAATTTTTCCATACCCTTTTCTGTACATAAACGAACATTTTTTATGTATTTACACTTAGAGTTTTTCTGCATTTGCTGTTTTTCTAAAAATGGAGAAATACAAGTATTTCTATAGTTGTGGGGGGTTTTTTAACTGTCTTCTGGACATTTTCCTCCTGTTATTGGCTTTCTCATGCCTGATGTTTTTCCCTCTGTACTTTTCACCCACTCAGGTTCACAATTTATACAGTTGCATAAAAGTAGCAGAAGATTTTGTGTCTCCAGAACATGTTAAGCACTGTTTCCGCCTGACCCAGGAATTCAGGCATCTCTCTAACACTCATACGAACCATGAGGATAAACTGCAGGTAAATAACTCTTTCTTCACCCCACCCTGTCTCCTAATCTCATGCATGCATACACCAAAGGCACATTCTCCTTTCTGAGGGTGTTCTCTGAGACGTATACTGTGAAGGAGAAATGACTTAAAGGAAACCAGGCCTGGGGATAAGGAGTGCTCCTTTCATGAGTATTTAATCAGTTTTGTTTTTAGAACTTATTTATCTTTTAACCTCATCATTTCTAGTGTGACAGTCCTCTTTTTCTGTGCCCTTGGGAATTACAGTGTTTTAGTGTTAGAAACTGATTTACACTGACCTACTGAGTCAAATGAGAGAAGCACTGTGAACACTGTGTGTTCTAAGAATGTTCCAAGAAGGGTATTGCCTCAAAGCTGCTTCTCACAGTAAAATTCTGTGCAAACTCAGTTCCTGAGAGCCCTATAGGGACTGCAGTCCATGTCCCTAAACAATCATATTCAGAAAGTCAAGGATTGGAGAGTTGAACTAGACGGTCAGATTAGGTTTCTTCTTCTCCTGAAATGGACTGGAACTTTAAGGGCAGAATTTCATTATTAATACTTAAGTTGGATCCTACCGTGGCATAAAAAGAATAAAGAAAAAGAAAGCAAAACTCCCCAGGCAGGAATTCAGCAATCTGAATAAGCACTCTTCCAGTCTTTCACTTTGGCCTCTTTTCCACCGTCATGCCTGTGGCTCAGGTGTATGTTTTTGGTCAGTGACTGATCATGTTGAGGGCAGATTTTTTGGTTGCTGGTAAATCAACCCTGAGTCTAGTCTATTTTGCTGTTCTTTTTTTCAAAATTACAGAACAGTTTAACCATAGATCTTATAGATATAATACAAATAAGTGGACATACCTCCTTCAGGTCTCTACCTATAATGTCAGCTTATCCATAAGGCCTTTCCTGACCACCCTATTTAGAATAGCAACGTCAGCTCCTGCTCCAGTACTCTCAGTGCCCTTTCACTGCCTTCTTTTTTTCTGTAGCATTTTTCACCATTTGACATACTACACTTTTACCTGTTTGTTTCTACTCCCACTAGAATGTAGGGTGTTTAAGCCCCATGAATACAGTAATCTACTGTTCCAAATATTGTTTTTCCCTAGCACGGTGTTTGACATATAGTAGATATTCGTAAGTATTTGTTGAATTAATACAAAAATCTTAATAGAAAATAGCATAAGGGGGGCTTGTATGCCCATCACCTTAAGAAATAAAACCTGGTAAAGATAGTTGAATCCCCCAAATACCCTTCACCATTCCTTTTCCCCACTTTCCTTCCCTAGAAATAACCACGGTGTTGATGCCTGTCTTTTTAAAAATCTTTTAGCCTATTTACTTTTTTTTTTTTAGAAAATACATTTGATCACGAAGGAAAAAAAATACCTCCTAAGCCTACCTACCACCATTATTTTAGTGCATTCTTGTTCACGGTGGGACCTGGGCTTTAGGCAAAGTTTCTAATCTTAGAACCTTAGTTTCCTCAGTATCTCATTTGTAAAATGGAACAATAATAGACTCTACCCCCATAGGATTATGGTAAGGATCAAATGAGAAACCATATAAAGAGTTTAGCAACAGTGCCCAGCACATAGTAAGTGCAGAGATGGTAGTATTAATATAGCCTTTCAAATTTCATCATTTTTTTTTATTATAGATCTTGTATCCTAGGTGATCTGTAAATCGACTTAAGGATTGGTTTGAGAAGCAAGTGGTCCTCTGGAGGGCTTCCTTGCTTACACTTCTAGTCAGTGTAGAACACACACGTGCATTTGTGGAACACAGTATGGGGCTGCTGTGAACTGACTGCTGATTGCTTTCTCCAGGTGAAGAACATCATTTACCACGCAGTGAAAGATGCTGTTGGCACCCTCAAGGCACATGAATCCAAACTGGCAAGGTCTTAGGTGTGACGAAATTCCAGACTCCCCTGTGAAGCAGGTCTTTAACTCACAACATATACAGGGAACGGCAGGGTTTTCTGCTGGAGCAGAGGCCCTTCACTCGGAGCCAGTGTGGTCAGTATTACAAACTCCAGCCACTCTTTTCTACGCTGCCTCAACACTGAAGGTCAACACAGGAAAGTCGCACTGTTCACACACAGTTTCAGACTCCAAGCCGAGGGTGCCACATCCCCATCCTGTGGCCTTTTGGGAATCCAAATTGCCCAAACACTGCTGGGCTTTTCCTGCATATTCTCGTGATTTGAGATCCATGAAAACCAGGAATATGGGCACATCTTTCTTTTCTTTTTCTCTCGTGCCTCGTTAGGTGGGAATGTGTTTGGAGGTAGGGAAAATCACATAACTGGTACAGGTAGTGGGTAATTGTGCAAACATGCCTGGAAGACGCCTGACAGTGTCTCTGCACGTGACCTCTAACACGGCCCATCCCAGGACCCGGGATGAAGCCATTCCCCACGCTCTCCCACAAGCACTGAAGTCTGCAGGACCCAGAGAGAACCCACTGCTTTTCCCAGGAGGCTCCAGGATTAGGAAACGTGTGTATTTAGTGAAAAATAGGTTTGTAGTGAAATAGTTACTATTTCATGAAAGTAGATATTTTTAGAATTTTTGAAATACCACAGTTGTTTTCCTGGATTATGAGGAAAGGCACATTACATTTAGTCTTCCTTTCAATAAAACTATTTGAAGAAATATGATTTTTAGAGATCAGCTGCCCATTATAGCACAAAATCAGCCAAAGCAGAATTGAAAAGAATTGGCTTTTTAAGATTCTTTTAGTTTCTCCCCCTCCCATTTCAGTCCTATCTTGAGGGAACAGTCATCTGAGAAAGAACTTTGTCGTGTCTGAGCTGTGGTGTGTTCCACACAGAGACACGACACACTGGTAACTCCAGGAACCATTTTCACCAATTACCAGTGTTCCCTTGGGAAATTTTTAAGTTTCCAAATGGAAGGAAAGTTTGATTTCCACTGTATGTTTTTGTTGTTGTTGTTGTTATTTTTTCTTTTTCTTTTTTTTTTTTTTTGTCCAGAAATCTTTTCATCAAAACTTTCCAACTTGGTGGAGTTTTATTAAGAATTTCTTTGAAAGTGATGGAATTCATTAGCCCATAGGTACATTGGGAAATGTATCAGTCTTCTTTCCAGCTGTACTGTAGTGCCCTGCAGGCTTGTTTATATGTTCACAGTTACTTTTTTCTTTTCTTTTTTTTTTTAATAAAAGTCATTTACTGTAGAATACTTTTAATTTCATTTTCTGTATTTTAATTTTGTTGAAGGGCTGATTGGGATTTCCATGTTCTTATTAAAAATCTAACAAATCTATTTGGAGTGGACTAAATTCTTCCTGCACCAACACTTCTAAAATCAAAGCCTGGTTGGAGGTGGGGGATGGTTCATTCCCAGATTTTCAGTACCTTGGTATACCATTTATTATTTGATTGCAGAACTTGGACTTATCTGGGAGAAAAGTGTCAGGGTAAGGTCAGTGTAGTTTGGCAGTTTGGTCATCAGGGACAGGGGCCACATGAGTTAGAGGTTGGGAAGAGAGAGGGGTTTTCCCATAGTTTGTATTCTGTGACAGGAGTAGGAAAGGTGGGGTCCTACCTTCTTGAGGCAGAGTTTGGGGTAAAGGGCCATGATAATGTGGCCCAAACAAGGTTTTGGGCAGTCATTGGTAGGGCTTCACAGAGCAGGAGGCCTGGCTGTCCACATGTGAAGCACATGGTGGAAGAAGCCCCAAATGGGTTTTCTTTTGTTTTGTTTTCCAAATGGGTTTTTTGTTTGTTTTAAAATATATTTTTCAAGCAGCAGTTAATGTGGCTTAAGGCATGAGAACAGACTGCATTCCAATTAGAAAAGGCCTTTTGGAGAGGGTGGTAAAGAATAGAAAGAGGGTTTTTCAGAGGCTGCTTCTCTGCAGCCTGTTGGAAGTGTCTTCCAAAGTGTTTGAGCCTGGAAATATAATTTTATTACAGTGAACATAGACCATTGTGTGGTTCAAAGATAACCGTGTTTGAATATAACTTTTAAATAGAGTTCTGAGCATGTCCTTTCAGCCTTGATGGTCTCGGGGTGATGCTGTGGTTACCAGGTTTGACCTCAACATAAAGGGTAGAGGAATGCTGAGGCATTGAAATGGGACAGGAAAGTAGAGCAGTAGAGTGGCAGGTAGGGGGAAGGTTGGAATATGGTTGCTTTGGTGTAAATGAGGCCAGCAGCCTACATTCTGGATATAAATGTCTTCATAATTAGGGCATCTGCTGCAGCCAGTGTTTGCTGATGGTTTCGAGCTGGAGCACCTGGTCCCATATCCAGCCAGGGGCCAAGCCCTCTCCCAGCCCTGGAAGAAGTCTAGCGCCTCCCCTGCCCCAGGGTGGGTTGTCCGCCTTAGGAGCACTGGAGCCTGTTCCCCTGCAAAGGTTAGGAACTGCCAACCTAAAGAAGCCCATGGTGGGAGGAGGAAGGCCCTCTTCCAGCTGTGGTGATTAGTGATTATTAAGAAGGGGTAGATGGGTGTCCATACGGCCTGTGGTGGGGGAGGGGTTGCTAGTCAGGAATTGGGGGTGGGGGGAATTAGCCTGTTAAAAGTAGGGTTTCCTGGGTTCTATCTTAGCAGCATGACTTAGTGGTTTTGTAACCCTGGGCAAATTAATGAACCAACCCTAGCTTCCCATTTCCTTATCTTAAAAATGAGGATAATTTTAACCTCTGTCTTATAGGAGGATCCTAAGCATTCACTAAAATAATGCATGTAAAACCTCTAGCAAGGGGCCTGACACACAGTAAGCACTCAGTAAATTACAGCTTTTATGCCTCGGGTGTTTAAACCTTTCAGCTTCTTGTGGCCAGGGCAGGAGGTGTGCTGGGGCTGATAACTGGAGGGACTCATGAAGGCTTCGGAAGACCTCAGTCCAGGGTTTGGGACCCAAGATGGGTGGAAGACGGGGCACTGAGGGTCAAAGGCGCGTTGCTGGCGACTGCAGGTGCAGGGGGCGCGCAGCACCGCCGCGGCCTCCCCTTTAAGAGCCGCCGCCGCCCACGGCTCACCGCTGCGGCAGGGACCTCCCCTTTAACAGCGGCGGCTCCGCGCTCCGCTGCCCCCACGGCCGCTGCTGCTGCTACTGCGGCTTCTGCTGCCGCTGCCGCCGCCGCCGCCCGACCTCGGGCAGCTGCATCCTCGGCCCGGGTCGGGTCCCCGCCCCGCGCCCAGCCAGGCCCCGCCATGGTGTCCTGGATCATCTCCCGCCTGGTAGTGTGAGTGCGGTGTCGGCGGGGCGCGGCCGGGTGAGGGAGGTTTGGGGGGGTTCGGGTGATGGCTAGGGATGGGGAGGGGGGAAGATTAAAGACCGAGATGGAATCCTCTCGGGCTCCAGAGCTGTCACCTAAAGGCACATCGTCCCCTCTCTGGGGTCTCCAGAGAGAGAGGTTGGCAGGACCGGAGGTGACAGTATTGGAGTTGGGGGGTGGGGCATGGCAGGCCTGGCTTCCCGGGCATCTCATCCAACCTCTTTTATTTTTATTTTCCCCAAAACCACCCTGCACCTGCACCCTCCCCCATCCTAGCAGCTGAGCAGCGTGGCTTGATTTATAATGGGAGGCAGGCGTGTCCCTTCCCCCACCTGGCAGGTCTGAGCTGGAGGACCTCCTCAGACTCCAGACCCCCCCCCCTCCCCCTGCCCTCAGTGCCCTGGGGGAAGATGGGCAATAGCAAAGAGTGGGGAGCAAGGCCCAGCCTCATCAGTTCCATTGGCCCTTCCATAGCTGCCAGCCATAGCTAGCCCCCTTGTCTACCCCAAAGGGCCTATATCCCCCCTTCTCCCCACTGTCAAGGGAATAGAGATGAAGAGGGCAGATGCCCCAAGGCCAGTCAGCCCCCTGGGAGGATGTCTAAGATATAGGGAAGCTGAGATGATTGGAGGACAAAGTGTGGGAGGTGCCTGGGAGAGGCTGTGTGCTCAGCCTGACTGTGAAAGTCACTGGAGGGAGGATGCCAGGCGGCCTTCATTCCCGGCTGCCAGCCACAGCACAGAGGTGTGCCCCTGCCAGCCCCCCACCAGCCTCCTGGAAGCAGCCCCCACACACAAACCTCTGATGTCTGCACAGTTTGAAAGTATCATGCCTCAATCAGGCAGTTCCATGTGGCAGCAGGCTGCATCCCTGCTTACCAACTGGCTGAGCTGACAGGAGTCTCCCCTGGGCCTCAGAGCCACTCCTAGCCCAGGACTCCATCCCTCAGCCTCCACCATGGGGACCGACACCCCAGCAGACCCCTGCTGCCTGCTCCCCACTCAGTGCTGCTGCATGCCTATGTCCTGCCATTGTTGTTCCTCTCCCCCATCTCACCCCAGAGGGAAGTCAGGCACCTCCTACCCCCGTGCTGCCCTCAGGGTAGTTGCTTCTGTCCCCAGGGAGATCCCCGAGGGGCCTCGGTCTTCCCACTCCTTCTTTCTGTCTGTGTCTTGTCTGCGTCTGTAACGGGATCACTGGGGCCGTGAGCTCAGGGTCCTCCTCTGAGCCTGGTTCCAGGGGCATTTCCTCAGGAGTATGAGCCTCCTTGCCCCTCTCAGGGCCTCCTGCCCCTGGGCCCTCTGCTCCCCAGTCCCCAGAGCCACAGTGGTGCCTCTGACTGCCAGGCAGCGTGCCCTGTTGGACAGTGTCGGGTTCCCTAGCAGAGCTGGCCCTGCCCAGCCTGGCCCTGAGACAGGGCGGTGCAGGGTAAGGGCAGATGGGTAGAAATGAGTACTGGGCCTGAAGAAGGCAGACGCCCCTGTGGCAGTGACCAGACCCCCTTGCATAACCAAAGAGCTCGGCTGAAGGGATCACATCAGACCCTCTGTCCTCCTGGGATTTACTGTGCTTCAGGGACTGGAATAAAACCGAATAATGGAGGTGGAGAGAGCACCAGTCAGCTGGCTTGGGCTTCCATACCAAGTTATATCGCCTGCGTCTTGACGCTTTGCCCTTAACCCCTGACCTGAGCTCGTCAATCCAGCTGATGTGACACTCTGGAGTTCTGTCTCCTCTCCCCTTACCTACCCAGGGACTGATGCAGAGCTGGGAGGGAGAGGCCACTGCCTCTGGCCAAGGGACCCAGTAACCATTCCTGCCTCCCTAGGCTCATCTTTGGCACCCTGTACCCAGCCTACTCTTCCTACAAGGCCGTGAAGACAAAAAACGTGAAGGAATATGTGAGTGGAGAACCTTTCTACCACCCACCCAATCCACATGGCAGAGGGAGGGAAAGATGGTGGGTCATGTTACAGATGGGGTGACTTTGACCCAATGTTACCAGCCACTATGATCCTGGATCAAGTAGGGTTCCGGAGATCCCTTCCCTACAGGCCCACCAACTTTATTGGCGGCAGGCGGGGAGTCCTCGGTGTTCCTCCTCCCCAACCCTGGCACGACAGCCAGGCAGGGGTGGTGTCCTGGTGTGCTTCCCCCCAGCCCTCGTGTGATCAGCCGGCAGAGTCACGGTCCTGGATGCCCCTGGCCCTAGCATGTGCTGCCCTCTGCACCCGCAGGTGAAATGGATGATGTACTGGATCGTCTTTGCCTTCTTTACCACGGCCGAGACCCTCACGGATATCGTGCTCTCCTGGTGAGGTCCAGCAGCCCCTCTTTGGGTCTCGGGGTCCTGGGCCTCTGACTTTCTCCCCCCAGCCCACCAACTGGAAGATGGAGACCCAGGGCAGAGTTCCCTCCTGTCCCCATGGAGTCCTGGGTGACCCCCCTAGGACTGGCTTGATCAGCAGAATAAGAACAGACACACACACACACATTTCTTTCTGGTGGTGGCCCAAGCACAATGGAATTGAGAAGACCTGCTTCTGTCTCACTCGCTGAGGGCTTGGCCTCAGTTTCCCTCCTTGCAAACTAGGGATATAATTCAATCCCATGAACCTCAGGTGCTTATATTTCAAAGCCATTTTTCCAAGCACTACTAGACTACATACAAGCACTTTGGACAGGGATTATGTCTTCATCATCTGTGTATTCACTCAAGGAGCTCAAACATGTTTATTGAATGAGCACATGCTTCTTGAACTTGGCCAGCACAGGACATTGGAAGCCAAGAGAAAAGAGTTTTTCAGAGGGGTAGAGGTCCAAGGATAATTGCATTTATAGATGTCAAGGGCCTTGCAGCCTTTGAGAAAAATAGTTTTGGCAGAAGGAGCATGAAGTCAGGCTAGAAAGAGTAATAGGTTCAACGAGGGTGGTGAGTGCAGACACCTCTTGACACAAGTGAAGGCGGGAGCCCTGATGATGGCTTTCTGAGGAGGTAGGAGACCTGAAGACATTGTGGCCCGAGAGGAGAGCTGTGGGGAACAGAGAGCAAGCCTTAATAAAGGCAGGGGTGTGTCATGGCAGCGAGGGGTGAGCTCCAGAGCACTGCAGGAGGAACCCAGGTCTGCTCATGGGGATGGGGCAGAGAGAGAAGGAAGGGGCCCCAGCCGTGGGCCCAGGAAGTCAGGAGCTCACCTTGGACAATGTTGGTCCCGGGGCAGAGTTGGAGGCTTGGGAAGGGGGTGGGTGGCATTCTATAAAGGTGACAGAGCAGGGGCAAGGAAAGCGCTGCCAAGGGAAATTCCTTCTGGGGTCATCTCTCACCTTCCTGCTTGTAGTCAGCTGGGCCTCCCAGACCGCTAGGGTCCCCTGAGCCAGGCAGGGACCCCAGTGCACTGGCTTCTCACCCCAGGCTCCGTCACTTGCCTCTGTCCCCCAACAGGTTCCCCTTCTACTTTGAGCTCAAGATCGCCTTTGTGATATGGCTGCTGTCCCCTTACACCAAGGGCTCAAGCGTGCTCTACCGCAAATTCGTGCACCCAACACTGTCCAACAAGGAGAAGGTTTGACCCTGCTCCCACCTCACTTCCCAGCCGGCCTCGGGCCAAAGCGGCCCCAGCACTCATAGCCGCAAACATGTCCTGCCTCGCCCTGGGGGTGCCCAGAGCCTGAACTGACCTGGCAGGGCCCTGGCCTCCTGCAACAGCCAGTGCCGTGGTCCAGGTGTGAACGAGGGCAGGGCAGGGCCTCCCCGGCAGGGCCCTCCCATCATCTGCATCCATCCCGCCCCCTAGGAGATCGACGAGTACATCACCCAGGCCCGGGACAAGAGCTATGAGACCATGATGAGGGTGGGCAAGAGGGGCCTGAACCTGGCCGCCAATGCTGCAGTCACCGCAGCTGCCAAGGTGAGATGGGGACAGACCCAGGGCCCCACCATGTTCACCTGGGCCCCCTGCGCACACTCACACACACGCACTCATACGTCCTCAGGGCTGGCAAAGCTTTGGGTGTGCCCAGCTTGGGCTTCAAGTCCTACCTCTACTACTCTCCAGTGGTGGGACCTCGAGCGAGTCATTTCCACTCTCACTCAGCATGTGTCCTCGCCCAGAAAGCAAGGAAAGCAGGGCGCCGTCCGCTTGGCGCTGATGTGGGGCTGGGCGGCACCCTGAGCCCTGTGGCTGCTCCCCGCACTGCAGTGACCTCTCTCTCCACCCGCCCCTTCCCCCGGTGCCCCCGGTGCGTGGGGGTGACCCTAGGGCCAGGGGGTGCTGTCAGAGAAGCTCCGAAGCTTCAGCATGCAGGACCTGACCCTCATCCGGGACGAGGACGCCCTGCCCCTGCAAGGGCCCGACAGCCGCCTCCGGCCCGGCCCCGGCAGCCTCCTGGACACCATCGAGGACACGGGTAGGAGCAGGGCCCGGGGGCGGGGGCGGGGCGGGGCCACGTGGGCGAGATCCCCCCGGACCGCTCTTCTCCCTCCTCCCCCTGCCAAGCAGGAGACGACCCTGCCCTGAGTTTAAGGTCCAGCGCAAACCAAGCAGACGCCCGGACAGAGGCCTCGGAGGATGACGCGGGGGACAAGGCCCCCAAGAGGGTCAAACCTATCAAAAAAGTGTCCAAGGCTGAGGTGAGAACACCGGCCGCAGCCGGGGCAGCTGGGGTGGGAAGGCAGCTGCAGGCTGAGCCGCCTTCTCTCCTTCCTCCCTACCGCAGCCCCCGCCTTCCAAGACATTGAAGGTTCGGCCCAAGAAGAAGGTGTCTGGCGGCGACTCGGCTTGAGGCTCCCCACCCCCCACAGGCTCGAGGCGAAAGGGAGAAGCCTCGGTCCCAGCCCAGCCCCCGCCCCACACCTGTGCCCCACTTTTGGTGCCTGCCTCTGGAAGGGGCTTGGAGAAGAGGAGGGAGCCCCTGAGGAGGGGGTAAGGCTGGACTGGGGGCTGAGGACTGAGCCAGCTGTGAGGCCTTCACTGTCCTCTCCCTGCACCAGCCCTACCCCTGCCCACCCAGTGCCTTGCTGAAGACCATGGCCATCCCCTTCTCTGAGATCCTATCGTGTCCCCCACTGCTCTCCCCAGGGGCCTGTTGGACCAAGGGTGGGCCATAAGGCACTTGGGAGAAAGGGCGTGAGTGGGGAAGGTACTGGGCACAGGGGACTCCAGGCTATAGCTGTGAATGGAGGACAGGGGTTTGTTGTGTACTGAAATGCCAGAGCTGCAGCTGGGACTCTTTTCCTGGGCATTGGGTAGGACTGTTTACTCCATGTCCCCACTAGGGAAAAGAGGTGGGTGTTCCATGGGGGTGGGGAGGTGAGTTTGTGCGCCTATCTTTTTGTGTCTGGGACCAGGGGGAGTTTGCATAAAGGACTTTCCCTCCAGCAGCCACTTTCCCCCACCCTTAGCCTCCGGTCCTTTCCTCCCTTCCCAGCCCTCCTTCCTAGTTTCTGAGCCTCACTGGACCCCAGCCCATGAGAGAAAAGGGCTCTGAAGGCCTCTCACCTCCTCAGCACTGGGTCACCTCCCCTCCAGGCCCATCCCTGCCCTGCCCAGTATAGGGGCCCCTGCTGAGCTGGCTCCTGCCCCACCCCACTCCACCCCCCACCCCTTGCTGGTCCATCCTGCCCTCCCTCTGGTCCCCCTTCCTGTGCCAAGCAGACTTTGTCAGAGCCCAGCCTTCACCCCACATCCTGCCCAGCTTCTGCCATGGCTTCAGTTAGGGCCAAGATAAACACATGAAGAAGAAAAAGAAATGGAGGAGCCAAGGGGTTCCCAAATTTCATGGAAAGGGTGCCCACTGTACCTTTAGGAGTGGATGAGCCAATAAACCAAACTCTGTCACCTCATTTCTTATGGCCTCTATACTTTGTTTCCCACCTACCCGATCTACAGCTGGAAAGAAACTCACATGAGAAGCAGGGCGCAGCTGTTGGTAAAGGGGGCATGAGGACAGAAGTCAGACTAAATGAACTCCAGAAGCTCTGATCCCCAAGGTAACAGATGAGCTTGGGTTGGTTCAGTCTGGAAAAATGGTTTTGGGGTTCAAGAGAGAGCCAGGGGCCAATGAGGCGACTTGAGTCAACAAGAGCCAAGGGCCCCAATCCCCAAACATTATCTTGTCCCTTAGAATCCCACCCTGAAGTCTGCTCCCCAGTGAACCTTCTGATACCCCCACTGAAAATACCAAGTATAAGTTCTGGGTACAAAATCCCTGAGGAGGCTCCGGGGGAATAGGGTGGGATGCGGAGCTGCTGGGCAGCTCTGGGGAATTGGGTAGCCACAGTTCCTAGAAAGGCCAAGAAATGATTGCGGGTGAGAGGAGATGTGCCAGAGAGAACCTGAGTGGAAGAGACAGGGAGAGGCAGAGATGGGAACCAGTCTGTGGCTCGAGGGGACAGACAAGGGATATGGGGAAACAAGAGCTGGGGCCAAAGATTGGGAACTTATTGGGAATGAGACTCTGGGTGACCTGAACTGAAGAGAAGGGGAAGGATGGCAGAGGAGCAGAGACAGCAGCTGGAAAGAGACAAACAAAAAAGGAAGAGTAGAGAAGGAGGGAAAAGGGAATAAGGAAACAGCAGCTCAGCCTCCTGGAAGGACATTGGAGGAGGTAAGGCATGGAGTGGGTTGGAATGAGGGGTGACTCGGACCCAGGCTGTGGACCCCATGGTTGGAAAAATGCCCCTGCACCAGACTTTCTCTCCCTGTCCTGGCTTCACAAAAGCATGTTCCCCTGCTGCACTCAAGCCAAGCTAGCCAAGAATTTCCTGTAGGAGGTCGTGGTGCAGGCAGGATATGAGTTGGCCATTTCATCTTCTCTGGAGTCCTCCTGCCTAAGCCCTCTGAAGGTTATTCCTTTCACCATTAGCCTTTAAGAAGTTTGGCCCACTTCGCTATTGGAAAGAAGAGGAAGGGGCCGGGATAAAATACAGGGGAGAGACTTCCTTGTTCTAGAAACATCCCCAGAGAGTGAGATGCTGCAGTCCCCTGCCAACAGCTACCATATGGCCAGAAAACCTGCTTAGCCCCTCTCTAACCCGAATCCCATTTGCTATGTATCACTTACATTCACAAGTGCACACACATTGTTTCAGTTTGCTGATGCTGCTGGAGTGGAATACACTAGAAATGGATTGGCTTTTACACAGGGGATTTATTAAGCTACAAATTTACAGTTCTCAGACCATGAAAATGTCTAAAATAAGGCACCAACAAGAGGATATCTCCACTCAAGAAAGGCTGAGGGCATCCGGGGTTTTTCTGTCATCTGGGAAGGCACATGGCAACGTCTGCTCGTCCTTCTCTCCTGGGTTGGCTTCAAATTGGCTCTCTCGATTCCTGTGGATCCTCCTGGCTTCTCCTGGGGCATTTTCTTTCTCTGAGTGTCTGTGGGCCCTCTTTTAGCTTCTCTGGGGCAAACTCTGGATTTCATCTTAGCATCTCCCGGGACATTTTCTGTCTCCAAGCAGCTCTCATTTGGTTTCATCTCTCTGCTGTCTTTGTGGGCTCTGAGCTCTTTCTGTATTCAGCCTTTTATTCTCTTCACAGACGACTCCAGGAAAAGGATCAAGACCCACCTTGAATTGGGTGGGTCACATCTCCGTGGAAACAACCTGATCGAAAAGTCCCACCCACAATAGGTCTGCACCCACAAGATTGGATTAGAAGAACATGGCTTTTCTGGGGCATATAACAGTTTCAAACTGGCGTACACTTACACATGCGCACACATACAGACTCGCGTGTACTCACACTCGTACACATGTTTGCACCCACGGTGACTGATGGCTAAGGAAGTCACTACCAGATCCTCCAGGGTGAACCTTCACTTCTGGTTTCTCTGTGTCACAGGAACATGCTCCGATTTCCAGGCCATTGGTCCATTGCCATGGAAACGTTTAAGGCTTCTAGAAGTCTGGGCACAGGGTTTGGTCCTTGTGGTACAAGGGAAGAGAGGAGAGATAGAGGGTGCCAAAAATAATGGGTGGAAATGCTCCTTGAAGGAGGCTGGTGGGATACCTCTGTGTCTCCTCACTTGCTGGGACCACCTGCTCTCTCCCCTCTGCCTCAGAAGGTCTCTCCAGGCCAGGGGAATGGGGAAGGATGTCAGAACAGAGGTGTGAGGTCAGAGCTATGTACATGATGCAGTTGAGGTGGGTTTGATCACTGGCTGCATCCCCAGGAGGCATCAAGGGGTGCTGGCTTTAGGATGGGGGCTGAGGCTGGTCTAACCCTATGTCCCATGGCCAGGCCTCCTTGAGGACTCTGGATAGCCCTCCTGGCATGAGATCTCTGACTATGATAACTTCAGGCCACAAGTTGCTCCCTCACCCTTTCTTGTGGGGGCCACAGGCAGAGAACCTGTTTTAAATGGGATTTCCAGGCTGTGACATCAGAGGAGAGCCGGCAGCTCTAGCCTGCGCTGGCCCATGATCTGACCAGCATTGCTGAGCCCAGCCTTGCACAGCCTGGCGAGCAGCAGGGGGAGCAAAGGAGGAAGGGGTCTGGCCGCCCTCGGCCCTGGTCCATATGTCTGTGGCATCCAAGATAATAGGAAGAGGATGTTTCCACGTCAGAAGCCCCTAGAAGCTTCCAGGGACTAGATAAACATCTCTAGAGAACAAAATGTCTCAAGCTCCCTCCCTAACCTCTATCCCTCCTGTTGCAATCTTCTCGGGTTTGGTCCCACTCCTTTACATTGCAATCCGTACATGATCACCTCTCTTCCAGTTCTCCCAGTCTTTCCCTCTGTAAGCTGGGACAGACCTGACCGGAGGAGGGGGATACTCTGAGCCCTTTGAGCTGGTCAGCAGCTGCCTCCATTGGGTCCTTGCTGAGACCATCTCCCCGATCTAGCCTGGAGGCAGCTTCACGTGGGAGGGATGCCTGCAGTGAGAAGAAAAGCCCACCAGGTGGCGCAGCTCCCTTCTCACGCCAAAGTCCCCACGCCTGCACCCATTCTGCCCAACAGGCAGTTGGATTTGCAGAGCACCTCATGTTCCACTCTCTGGAGCAGAAACGAAGGAAACATCCTTGAGTGTGGATGGGACGGCTGTGCATTCTCAAGCCACCATTCCCAGCTTTCTAAGGCCAGCCTGCATGATCGCCCTGCCCACACCCTGCAGGAGAAGGTTGGCTCCAAACGGCAGACACCCCTTGGGGTAAGGCTCCAACGGCCTGGCCTCAGCAGCAGGGGTGGTGTCTGGCACTGCAGCCCAAGGACACCCCGGGGGATTCTGAAGTAGCATCCAGAGAGGCTACTGGAGTTGATTCCAGAGGCAGGTAGGGAGAGGTAGACTTCAGGCCCAGGGGTAGGGAACATGGAGGCCGAGCTTGGCCCAAACGGAGGGAAACTCACACAACTACGGGTGTCCCTGGATACGGCTTCCCTGACAGCCACAGGCCTGTCCCAGGTTCCCTGCCCCCCACCCCCACCCCCACCCCTTTCTCTATTTCTAGCCTGTGCTGGGTTACTACGGGGTGGAAAGAAAAGACAGCAACCCTAAGACCCCATACCCTGGAGTCCCAAGGTAGATTTGCAGGGGCTGGGGTTCAGGCTTCTCAGTGACTCACCCTTCCTTGACCTCTTCCCCAAACTGACCCCATCAGCCCTGCATCTCCTATAAATTACTCCCTCCTTTTGTCCCAGCCAGATGAGTGATCAATAAGTAATGCTGCCTGAAATATTGATGGCGTGTTTCACACCAGCTTCCCTTAGCGATGCCTGCCCTTTGGGGAACTCAAGGGCTGTCGTGAAAATGCATGATCCCCAAACAGCTCTTTCCTGTCTCCGCCAACAGTGAGTCAGTCTTTGCCAAGATTTCGACCCATTCCCATGTCGGCCAGAATCACAATTCAGTCCCATCAACTAAAAATGGGAAGAGTTGCCCAGAGATCCTCTCAGCCAGCCCCCTTGGCTGGGGGGATGGGGCAGCTCCCCGGGGGAGGATGGGATAATCTAAACCAAGCACAGACCCTTCCAGATACTTTTGTTTCCCATGATGCACATCCTGTTTCCTCTCTTCTATGCCCGTCTTGGACCTGCCACGTCCAGCTTTCTAAGATGCTCGTGCAGAAGGAGGCAGAGACCTGCCCTGCACCCACCTCCTGCACCCACCTTGTCTATCTGAGGCCTGGGCATAAGGGACTCGCATGCTTCCAGGCTTCTCTGGTTCAGGTGACTTTCATCTGGTTTGTTCTCCTTGAAAGAAAGAAGAGGGAGCTGGAGAGTAGAAGGAGGCAGTGGAGGATCTTGAGCCCACTCACCCTGTACCCTCCTTTGCAGAAGCCATGCCCACCCCAATCTCCAGAGCCTGCACGGCTTCCCTTCGCCAAGCACTCCTGCTCGGCTACTTCTCCTGGTCAGCTCCTGCCGGCGCGTCAAGGGCAGGTGCTGCTGCTACCTGACCCCCAAGCCATCAGCAGTCCCTTCAGGCCCCTCTCGCCCCTTGTCCATGCCCCCCTGAGAGTACTCTTCTCCCTCTGGGCACTGACTCTTTCCTCCTCTAAGGGAGGAGGCAATGTCCGGTCTCACCACTCTTTCCCCAGCCTCTATCTAGCACAGGGCCTGGCACACAATAAGCATCAGCACATTTTTTTGAATTGTTCGAATGATGCCCCTGCAGCATTTTTCCTGTCCTGGAAAAACATCAAACTTCAAACCTCAGCATCTCTTTGCTGAGCTGTTTGCCCACACCTGAGGCTGGGTGTCTACACTGAACAGGAGCTGCCCGGAGCAGCTGCCCTCGCTCCGATGCCCCCAGCAGGTGCCCAGGCTAGCTCACTCTCTCCCTTTCTCTCTCTCTCTCTCTTGCACACAGATGGGAGTCGGCTTTCCAACCACATTCAGTTCTCACTTGAATTCAAAAGCTAAATTGAGAGGAAGAGCAGCTTCACACTCCCAATTTAGCTGAGGAGAGAAAAAGTGAGACAGCTTGGATGCTGCCAGAGAAAGAAAAAAGTTAGGTCTGGGTTTGGGGGTGGCGGAGGGGCCGCATCCAGGACCCGAGAGAAGACAGCACCCCCACCACCACCACCCAGCTCCTAAAAATAAACCACCCAGGAGCTGTCACCCCAGGGTGACCCCTAAAGCCGCTTTCCTAGACCTGTTCCGTAATTCTAGGCGCTGCTCCAGTCTTGTGAGGGAGGGGGAGTTTGGGGCGGAGTAGAAAAGTCTCTTGGTTCTTAAAAATATCCAGTGAGGGAGATGCTGCCACTTGGCTCACGGAGATAGAGGAATGCAGGAAGTTCTTCTTAAATCTGACTTTAATCCCTACTGCCATAGCTGGAGGTCAGTGTCTCTGAATGATGAATACAAACATAGTCCACTGTCAGCTTGAAGATACCATTGTCCTGCCAGGAGGACCCTCGTGAAGCTGGATGGGCGGGGATGGGAGGGAAACTGGGTCCTGGAAGTTCCCAAGAGCCCATTCCTTTACCTGCCGATAGGAACCAAAGTGCTGCCTCGGCCCAGAGAAGAGTGAGGACCGGGCTGCACATGGCCCTGGGGACAGGAGCCGGTTCTCTCTCCCTCTTATCACTGCTCTTCAATGCGGTGGCCAGGCTGGAAGCGCTTCCTCCCAGTTCGGGGCCGGCTGCCTCTTCAGTGACTCGGTTGGACTCTCCCCTAAGCAGGGCTCCCCCTCTGGCTCTAGTGAGTGGGTGGAGGAGGCAGCAGAAGAGGATTCCCTCCAGTCTCCCCAGCCTCCCTGTGACGCCGTACTCAGGGAAATGGGGTTGTCCTTTGGGCCAAGCCCCCTGCCATTAGATTTGGGGATCAGTTTTCTTGCTGTCTTTCTGCCTGTGAGAGACCCCCGAAGGGAGGCCCTGTGACCCTGTAATAGTGGGGGCTGGATGCCCGCAAACCGTACCCTCTCTCCTGGGCTGTCGCCTGGCTGCCTGGCTGCTCTCACCAGCCCTCCCCATGCAGCCTCCCACGAGTGCTTTTAAATGGCAGGCGGGCCCCCTGGCCGGCTGGGGGCTGGATGGGCTTCCCACAGGCTCCCAGCTCCCAGCGGGTAGTGCTATCACACAGCGTCCTAGCTGCTTATTTACTTGTCTGTTTCCCTGACTAGGCTGTGAGCTCCAAAAGGGGAGGGACCCTCTTTACTTCTCTTTGTATCTTTCTTTAAATTTATTTTTTGTCTCTTTGTATCTTTGATGCCTAGAGCAGAGTAGCTGTTTGATAAATAACTGGTGAATGAATGAATTGAAATGATCTGTTGACACGTCGGACTTCCCTAGTCCACCTAAGACCCCCTGCAGAGCTGGGTCACAGAGGCAGCACTCGTTGTGTGAAAACCCATCGTGATGGACACGGATGACATGTGCACTTTCCTGGATGTATATTGGTCATAATAAAAAGTTAAAGATATTTTTTTAAAGAAAAAAAAAAGAACCCCTGCAGAGTGAGATCTTCTTTGGAGTGACCAGAGGACAGCTCTAGGTATGAACTGAGGGTTCAGCTAGAGGGGTCTGAAGCCAGAGTGTGGTTTGGAATCATTGACTGGCTCTGTGACCTTGAGCAAGTTGCCTGCCCTCTCTGAGCCTGTTTCGTCACCAGTGAACCCGGGGTGAGAATGGTACCTTCCCTCCTAAGGCATTAGGAGGGTTAAATGAGCTGATACCTGTCAGGCATTCAGCTCACAGCCTGACACACAGTATTGTGTCTCTGGGGCATAGAGAATGTACTCATAGATTTAGGAAATCAGAAGAAATGAACACCGGTGATATTATTATTGTTATTTTTGCTGCATCCTGCTGTTTGGCGGTGGGGGGGGGGGGAGACTACACTAGAAGTCGGGGAACCCCAGGAGCTGCCTGCCCCCTCCCACTCCCCTCCCTCCCCAGGTCTGCAGAGCCCAAGCTCACCCACAGAGAAGCGGCGCAGCCCCAGCACTGGGTGGTGGTAAGGGGCCAGAAATAACTGCCGTTGCTATTCCTGCCTTTCTGGGCTGGATGGAAATGCTGCCTTTCTCATCTAAAGGCTGCACTCGCTGCACATCAGTGGGCTCTTATGTAACGCTCCCCTCCCTCTGCCTACCCAAAGAGCTTCCAGAGATTTCTGCAGCCGGCTTTACCACACACTGAGCTGGGGGTGGGGGGAGCAAAGAAGCCGCAGACTAGATTGTCCTCCGAGCCTGGCCCCAGAAGGGGAGCTGCCTGGCACCCAGCGGAGGGCCTGACGTTCACGGCAGCCCCTTTTTACCTTTCCAGATCACTCTGGGGACCCAGGGAGCCCTAAGTGTTCACCGGGCCCCACCCACTCTTTCCTTAACAGACCCTCTTGAGCACAGCCTTTGTCCCCTCCCCAAAATATTGTGCCCCACTGTCTCCCCACTTTTGGCCTGACCTCCCTCTGTCTGGCACAGGCTCCTCAGGCAGACTCAGAGGACAGTAGCCCAGGTGCCCCCTCTTTCAGGAAGAACCCCCATCTGTGCCAAATCTGCCATGGTCTCCTCCCTGGAGCCCCTGGACCGACTGCCCAGAGGATGCAGGCACCGTCTTCAGAACCCAGGGGATCCCCTCTGCATGGGCCCTTCGCCACCTACCCGAGGACTCAGGCTCTCCTCTGGCCCCCAGTTGTCCTACCTGTAATTGGACTAGATGCAGTGGCTCTATCAACACTTCAACAGGCTGGAACGTTCTCTCCCACATCTCTTCTGTCCAAGTCCAGGTTCTTCTGTCTATTTCTCCCCGCCCTCTCGGTGCACATTCGGTCCTACCCATGCCTGGCTCATAAGTTTCTTCCGGCCCCTCAAGATCCCCCTAGGGTGGGAGCAGAGCTGCCCCCAGCCCCTCTCCAGGCCCTCTGTGTTTCCGGTGGAGCCCATCAGCTATTGGAAAGTGTGACAGGCACCCCAGACAGAGCCCCAGAGTCACTTCCTGAGCCCCAGGCCGGCCACAGCCATGGCAAACCACGGTCTGAGCAGCACATGTGGGTGCTGACGTGGCCTGGGCTTGGGGAGGAGGAAGCAGCAGTGGAAAAAAGGGCTTGTCTTCCTCCGAGAGCTGCAGCCTGCTCAACCTTGGGTTGGGTGTCTGAGACAAGATGGGTCCCTCTGGCTGTCTCTTAGGGCCTCAGCTGCCAAGGCCAAATCCTGATCTTATCTCACCTCTGCCTCCCTCTCCGCCTCTCTTCTTTGCAAGGAAAGTCTGAGTGCAGACAGCAGCGCGGACCTGCAGACAGACCCTCCAGAGGCTCTGGCCTCTCCCACGATTCCTGACACCAGTCACCAGGCCAGCAAGTTCTGAGGGTCCCAGCCTCATCCCTACACACCCCTGGAGGCCTGGCAGGCACCCCAGCCAGGGGGCAGGAGTAGCCCAGAGCCTTCCTTACCCCCAGCCTGGTTTTCTTTAGGCCCCAGGCCTGTTGTTCCATCCGGGTTTCCAGCGCTCACAGCGCTCACAGCCCTTGGAAGGGGCCAATCCTTTTCACTATGTCTCCTCCTCTCCCTGTCCCCCCAGTCAGCACAAACAGAAGTGTGCACTGGTCAGAAGATGGGCCAGAGGAGAGAGGGGAAGACTCGGTTGCCCCAGACCCTGCTGCCGAGAAGTGAGACCAGCAGCACAAATACATCCGGGGAAGTTATGGGTTGAATTGTGTCCCCCAAAAAGACACATCCCTATACGAACTCCCGGTTCCATGAATGCGACCTCCATTTAGAAATAGGGTCTTTGCAGATGTGACTAGTTTGAATGAGGCCAAACTGGATGAGAGCTCACTCTAATCCAACACGCCTGGTATCCTAACAAGAAGGGGAGAATGGGACACACTGACAGGGGAAGGCCATGCAAAGATGGAGACAAGAAAGGCCTTGGAGACGGGAAGGCAGATGTTGGAGGGATTCATCCACAAGCCAAACAATGCCAAGGACTGCCGGCAACCACCGGAAGCTAGAAGAGGCGAGGAAGGGTCTCCCTTACAGGCTTCAGGCACAGCGTGGCTCTGCTGGCACCTTAATTTCAGAGCTCTAGCATGCCGAACTGAGGCAATACATTGCTGTTGTTTTAAGACCCATTGGTGGTACTTTGATATGGTAGCCCCAGCAAACTACGACAAAGGGCGGGGCTCCGAGGCCTTCCTGTTTCTTCCCTGCGCGCCCGTGGCCCCGTCACAGCACACGCTCAAGCCTGGACAGCAGGTAGGGGTTTGGACCCAGTTCCTCTCACTGTTCCTAGGCAGAAGCTGCCTCCCAAAAAGGCCATTTTGTATGAGCTGGAGAGGGCAGAGTAAGGGAGAGCGAAGGTGGAAGTGTACAGCTGGCACCCTAAATATTCTCACTGCCTGCGCCTTAGTCTGAGGTCTAGACTGAGTGTGGCTGGAGCTCCGTCTGAGGCCTCTCCACAGCTATCCCCCTGTCTGGAAAGCTCTCCCCACCCACCACACTCCTCCACTCAGAACTGGCTTCCTCTCTGCCTTTCTATCTCCGCATAAATGTCATCTCTGTTGAAATGCCTTCTTCACCTCCCCAGATGTCCTTTTCCCTGCCATCATCCCTGCCTCTGTAATTCACCCCTTGCTTCCCTTGTTTCCTTTATTTTACGTCTACTATAAATTAAAATGACCCTTTTTATCTGCATAACTGTTTGTTTCTATATATCCCACTAAGTGGCATTTTCCATGAGGGCAAAGCCCCCTCTGCCTTCTCACTGCACTTTCTCCAGTACTTACTGTGGTGCCTCACAAAAGCAGGTGGCTAATATACCTTTTTCCAAGATAAATTCTAATGCATTATTCAACTCTACCCCTTACTACTTCCTCATAGGAACCCTTTCCACTCCAGCCCATTTCCCAGCCTCATTTTGCCCAAATGAACCATACATGGGGCCTCCCGATCATCCCCTTGAGTCCCGCCATGCCGCTGGCCCACCAGCCTCTCACTTCCTTCCTCTAAGTGCAGTCCTTTTCATGCTCTTTCTACTACAGGGCCTCTCCATCAACCCAGCCCCCTGGAGTCTCTCCCTCCTCTTATGCCCTTTGTCCCTTAGAGTCACAGGTTTTTGGTGGCTAGCGCTGCTTCCTGCGCTTCATTCCCTTGTAACATAGACTCCAGTAAATTCTCAGAGAAGTGTTTTTATTGTGTTGATAATGGATGTATTAATCAGATCCTGTTGGCTTGTAACAGAAACTGAACTCAAGCTGGATTAAGTTAAAAGGGAATTAATTGGCTTATGCAATTAAAAAACCCAGGCTGAATCCAGAGACGTACTCCCTGTGTGTGAATCTCTTCTCTCTGATTTCCTCTGCATTGGCTTCATCCTCAGGCAGGTCCTCCAGTCCGATGGCAAGATGGCCTCCAGATTTATATTCCATTGGCTTAGTACCATCAGGGGAAACAGAATTCCTCCTTCCTAGGAGCTCCAGCAAAAGACCCAGAAGTGATTTTCACTGCCCTGGTTTGGGTCTTACGCCCATCCCTGAATCAATCTCCACGGCTGGGGAGAGGCAACGCTCCTATAGGCCAAGCCTAGGTTACATTCCCTCTCCCAGATCCACGGTGGAGTCAGCCCACCCAACCACCTGGATGGGGGGGGGGGGAGGGGGCTCTCCAAAGGACATTGCCAGGTGGGGGTAGTTATGAAAAGAAAGGGGAATTGATGATGGGTAGGCATAAAAAAGATAGAGCCCAAAAGGATTTCTGGTGCCCAGCTTCAGCAGACAGATACTTTAGGTCAGCCTGCACATTTGAACCACAGAACTGCCTTGCTCTGGCTGGGGAGGTGTGCCACCTTGCAGTCTGGGTGGCTCCCCAGGGACAGCACAGGGTGCCCAGCCTGTGGTGCCTGCTCAGTTCTCATGCTCATGAGCTTGGTCCCACTCTCCCAAAGATTGTGATTCAGTTGGTCTAGAGTAAAACCTTTCTTTTTCAGAGCTCCAAGGTGATTCTGTTGCACAGGCAAAGTTGAAAAATTGCCCTCAGAAATGATGCTCTACTGCAGTAAGAAAAACTCTAATCAGCTCTTAGGGACAGCGTCTCCTGGGTTAGAATAGGGATGTTTCACCTTCTCTGGACAACTTTTCAGAAAAGGGACACCAGGATTCTCGTGGAGGCTAAGGATGGGTAGGTGACCTTTGAATGACCCTGTGGGTCCACAGCTCCTGAAAATAACAATAAATGCTGTTTATTGAACGCCAACCCAAAGCAGGGTACTGTGCTCTGCCATTGCACAGATGGCACCCTGGGTAAGTTTCAGTCTTTGTCCACAATCCTTCCATGTGGTATGGTTCACAACCCCATTTTACAGTTGAGGAAAGCAAGATGCAAAAGGTTTGGTCAAGATACCCCACCAGGGAGTGGTCAAATGGGCATTTTGACCCAGGACCATCCCATCCTGTCTGGCCTGCCCTCCCTGCCCTGCAGGAGGCTTCAGAGAGGCGCAGCTTCAGCCCTGCTGGGAAGAGCGACATGGGGACAGTGGCAGTGGGTTCCCCACCCCATTCATGGCTTAGGATGGGGAGCCCAGATCTTTCTTGCACGCAGAGAGACGAGGGAGCCCTGGTTCACCACTGGATTCCTTAAGTCATTTTTATTTTTAAATGGGAGGGGAAAGTAGCGGGGTGAGGGATAAAGAGGGTTGAGAGTTAGGCCCCCCCTTCAATCCCCCGACCCTGACCTCCTGAGGCTGACCCTTTCCCTCCGGGTGTTGTCATGAGCGCCCCCCTTCCATACCCGCGCTTTCGGCTTTCTTTTTAAATTTAGAAAAGCAGCACCTCCCATGAATTCAGAGCAAGAACGGAGCCTTCCCTTCTCGGAATCCCTGTTCCCTTCGGGATGCGCATTTAACTGCTGGGGGGTGGGGGGCGGGTGGAGAGGGCTTCCCTGTTCGCATCCCCGCTCCCAGGAGACCTGGAGGAAGCGTCCTCTCCCCACCCCCCCGCGACGCGCGGCCCAGGCTCGGCGAGGGAAGCTGTGCTATCCCGGAGTCTGCGCGCCTCGGCGGTGGCGGCTCCCCGGGGACTGCAGGGAGAGCCCGGGCTGCGGCGCCTGCTCAGTCCGCGCTCACTGCGTCTAAGGCTCCCCCGCCGGGCCCGGTGCCAGGCACCGCCGCCGGGAAAAGGAGCGAGGCGCGGCGGCGGAAGAACCCGCTCGGCCCGGCCGGGGAGTGGAGGTGGAGAGGGGCCCTCCAGGGGGCAGCACCGAGCCGCTGAGCTGGTCCCTATCTTCGCGCCAAGCCTGGGGGCCCCAGATAGGCCATAGGGAAGCCCCCTTTTTAGATTCCCGCAGAGTCCGCCGCGCCCCTGCCTGGACCGCAGAAGGATGGAGAAGCCCCCCCCCCCCCACACACACACACAAGGACCACGAGGCAGTGACCGGAAGAGAACTCAGCCCTCTAGAGAACTCAGCTAGGTCCCCTAGCCTGCTCCCCAATGGCAGTCTCTACCCCGGCCGGGACCTGGGAACAGCTTTTCGGTCCTTGCCCCGTCCCACTGGCAGGTGGCCCAGAAGCACGAGGCCCACCGCTAAGCACAGGGGCCCAGGAACTATGGAGCCAGGATTTCCCAGCCTCAGTTTCCCCGATGAAGACGCCTGGAAAAGCACCCTACTATTAGCCGAGACCTGAGGTCAAGGTCCCGCCTCTCCTGGGCGGCCTCTAGCCTAGACGGCCCAGCTGCCTCTCCCCTCCCCTCCGGTTCGCTCCCACGGTCCCAGAGGTGGGCGGGCAGGCCCTGGATGACGCTGGCAAAGCCCCGGCCCGGCTCGCCTTCGCCCTTGTCGCGGGCACGGGCTTCCCCAGCTCAGTCCCCGCCGGGGAGCCGCCCGAGCGGCCGTGCGCCCCGCGCCTTGCCCGCTGACCGCCCCGCTCCCGGTTCGCGCTCGGGCTCGGACTCTCGGCTGGGAACCAGGGAGGGGGGAGGGAGCGAGGGCGCCTCGAGCAGCGACCCGGAAACGCCATATAAGGAGCAGGAAGGATCCCCCGCCGGAACAAACCTTATTTGGGCAGCGCCTTATTTGGAGTGGCCCGGTATGGCCCGGCCGCTTCCGGCTCCGGGAGGAGGGAGAAAGGCGGAGGGAAGGGGCGGGGGCAACGCGGGGAACTTCGGAGCAGCGTGGGTGGCGGACACCCCAGCTGCAGCCCCAGCACTAGGCTTTCCTGGGACCTGGAGCCCCGGGTGCGGGAACAGGCGCGCGGCCCGGGGTGTGGGGTAGGGGTGCCCTCCGCGCTGCGATAAGGGGCTTCACGTCACTCCGGGTCCTCCTGGCCCGTCCTGCCATATTAGGGCTTCCTGCTTCCCATATATGGCCATGTACGTCACGGCGGAGGCGGGCTCGTGCGGGTCCAGACCCTTCAAATAGAGGCGAATCCGGGGAGTCGCGAGAGATCCCAGCGCGCAGAACTTGGGGAGCCGCCACCGCCGCCGCCGCCGCCGCCGCCGCAGAACCGGCCCGTGCCCAAGCCTCCGCAGCAGCGCCGAGTCCACACCGGCCCGCGGCGAGGGCGAGCCTGGGGGCCCCACCTACGCTTTCCCCAGTGTGCCCCGCAATCCGCATGTGACCCGGACAAGCCCCCGCGAGCGTGTCCCCCGCAGCTCCGACCCCGGGCTGCGCCCACCCGCCCTAACCCCAGCTCCAGCGCTCGCCGGTACGGGATGGCCGCGGCCAAGGCCGAGATGCAGCTAATGTCCCCGCTGCAGATCTCCGACCCGTTCGGCTCTTTTCCTCACTCGCCCACCATGGACAACTACCCCAAGCTGGAGGAAATGATGCTGCTGAGCAACGGGGCGCCCCAGTTCCTCGGTGCCGCCGGGGCCCCCGAGGGCAGCGGCGGCAACAGCAGCAGCAACAGCAGCGGGGGCGGTGGAGGTGGAGGGGGCGGTAGCACCAGCAGCAGCGGCGGCGCCTTCAACCCTCAGGGGGAGGCGGGCGAGCAGCCCTACGAGCACCTGACCGCAGGTAAGCGGTGACCCGCGCCGAGGATTCGCCCCTTCACCCCAAGCCTGACGTCCAGTCCTTCCCCCACGGCCTTCACCGCAGGAGCCCTCCTGGTCCTCAGGGATGCCTCTGGGGTTTCCCTTCCCTTCCTCGCATGCCCAGGGTCATGTGTTAGAAGGATGCCTGGGGACATCCCCCCCCACACACACACCGGGTCCCTAGCGGTGCGAAGATGGAGCTTTTGTTTTGGATGGAGAGCTCCGGGGCTGCGTGGGTGGGTGGAGAGGGGGAGGGCTTGTTTTGATGAGCGGGGCTGCGCACCCCCTCTCCAAAGAAGGCTTGCCTTTGCCTCTCTGCCTTCCCCCCCGGAAGGGCCAGGATCCGTGGCCAGGGAGTCCCGGCGGGCCGGGGTAGGGGGCGCACACTAGCCGCGGCCATGGGGTGCTGGCGGGAATCCCTCGTCAGTGCAGCCGCCGCTGCGGAGCGCTGGGAGCTGCAGTGGAGGGGGATTCTCCGTCTTTGCGTCAGCTGTTGTTGAATTGAGCTCTGCCGCTGGAGCGCGTCCAGGAACATTGCAATCTGCTGCTATCAATTATTAACCCGCTCGGGAGTCAATGGTGGCCCGCCCGACCTCTTGACTGTCAGCTCGGGTCCTCCCTGGTCTCCAGTGATTGCTCTCCAGTAACCAGGCCTTCTCTCTCTCTCTCTCTGTCTTCTCTCCTGGCAGAGTCCTTTCCCGACATCTCTCTGAATAACGAGAAGGTGCTGGTGGAGACCACCTACCCTAGCCAAACCACTCGGCTGCCCCCCATCACCTACACTGGCCGCTTCTCTCTGGAACCTGCGCCCAACAGTGGCAACACCCTGTGGCCTGAGCCCCTTTTCAGCCTGGTCAGTGGCCTTGTGAGCATGACCAACCCGACGGCCACCTCGTCCTCCGCGCCATCTCCAGTGGCCTCCTCCTCGCCTGCCTCTCAGAGCCCACCCCTGAGCTGCGCAGTGCAGCCCAGCGACAGCAGTCCCATTTACTCGGCGGCACCCACTTTCCCCACACCCAACGCTGACATTTTCCCCGAACCGCAGAGCCAGGCCTTTCCCGGCTCCGCAGGCGCTGCACTCCAGTACCCGCCTCCGGCCTACCCTGCCACCAAGGGCGGCTTCCAGGTTCCCATGATCCCTGACTACTTGTTTCCCCAGCAGCAGGGGGACCTGGGCCTGGGCCCCCCAGACCAGAAGCCCTTCCAGGGCTTGGAGAGCCGTCCCCAGCAGCCTTCACTCACGCCGCTGTCCACCATCAAGGCCTTTGCCACGCAGTCGGGCTCCCAGGAACTCAAGGCCCTCAACACCACCTACCAGTCCCAGCTCATCAAACCCAGCCGCATGCGCAAGTACCCCAACCGGCCCAGCAAGACGCCCCCCCACGAACGCCCCTATGCCTGCCCGGTGGAGTCCTGCGACCGCCGCTTCTCCCGCTCGGACGAGCTCACCCGCCACATCCGCATCCACACGGGCCAGAAGCCCTTCCAGTGCCGCATCTGCATGCGCAACTTCAGCCGCAGCGACCACCTTACCACCCACATCCGCACCCACACGGGCGAGAAGCCCTTCGCCTGCGACATCTGTGGGAGAAAGTTTGCCAGGAGCGATGAGCGCAAGAGGCATACCAAGATCCACTTGCGGCAGAAGGACAAGAAGGCAGACAAGGGTGGCGTGGCCTCTGCAGCCGGCCCTTCCCTCGCCTCCTACCCGTCCCCGGTCGCTACCTCTTATCCGTCCCCGGTCACTACCTCGTACCCGTCCCCGGCCACCACCTCATACCCATCGCCGGTGCCCACGTCCTACTCCTCCCCCGGCTCCTCCACCTACCCATCTCCTGTCCACAGCGGCTTCCCGTCGCCTTCCGTGGCCACCACGTACTCCTCGGCGCCCCCCGCCTTCCCCGCCCAGGTCAGCAGCTTCCCCTCCTCAGCCGTCACCAACTCCTTCAGCGCCTCCACGGGGCTTTCGGACATGACGGCCACCTTTTCCCCCAGGACAATTGAAATTTGCTAAAAGGAAAAGAGGGGAAGAAGGAAAAGGGGAGAAAAAGAAACACGAGAGACTTAAAGGACAGGAGGAGGAGACGGCCGAAGGAGAGGGGGAGGGGGTTCCTCTTAGTTCAGATGGAGGTTCAGAGCCAAGCCTTCCCCCTCTACTCCACCGCCCTGGTCAGCATGGAAGGTCTGTTGGCCAACAACCTTTTCTGCCCACTTCCCCTTCCCCTCCCCGGTTCCCTCTCCCTTTGACTTCAGCTGCCTGAAACCGCCATGTCCAAGTTCTTCACCTCTATCCAAAGAACTTGACTTGCATGGATTTTGGATATTTCATTTCAGTATCATTTCCATCGTCTGCCTGACCCCTTGCTCCCTTCAATGGTAGAATATTGAGTTGGGGAAATGGGGTTTGGGCCCTGGGAGCCCAGCCCTGCACCCTTGTACAGCGTCTGTGCCATGGATTTCGTTTTCCTTGGGGTACTCTTGATGTGAAGATAATTTGCATATTCAATTGTATTATTTGGAGTTAAGTTCTCACTTTGGGGAAAAAAAAAAAAAAAAAAGAAAAGCCAAGCAAACCAATGGTGATCCTCTATCTTGTGATGATGCTGTGACAATGACTTTGAAGCTTTATTTTTTTTGAAACAGCAGTCCTAGGTATTAATCAAAGCATGTGTCAGAGTGATGTTCCGTTAACCTTTTTGTAAATATTGCCCGACTGTACTCTCACATGTGGCAAAATATGGTTTGGTTTTTCTTCTTTTTTTTTTTTTTTTAAGTGTTTTTTTTTTTTCCGTCCTTTTGATTTAAAAAAAGTTTCACGTCTTGGTGCCTTTTGTGTGATGCGCCTTGCTGATGGCTTGACATGTGCAATTGTGAGGGATGTGCTCACCTCTAGCCTTAAGGCGGGCAGGGAGTGATGATTGGGGGAGGCTTTGGGAGAAAACTAAGGAAGAGGCTGAGCTGAGCCTCAGTTCTCCAGAATGTAAGGGAAAAAAAATATATCTAAAACAAAATCTGAACTCTCAAAAGTCTATTTTTTTAACTGAAAATGTAAATTTATAAATATATTCAGGAGTTGGAACGTTGCAGTTACCTACTGAGTAGGCGGCGATTTTTGTATGTTATGAACATGCAGTTCATTATTTTGTGGTTTTATTTTACTTTGTACTTGTGTTTGCTTAAACAAAGTGACTGTTTGGCTTATCAACACATTGAATGCGCTTTATTGCTCATGGGATATGTGGTGTATATCCTTCAGAAAAATTAAAAAGAAATTAAAATAGCTTTGTTGGGTGTGTTTCCTGGGCTAGGGGGACGGGCCCTGCAAGCAGCTGTCGCTGTCGAGGGGGTTGAGGTTTCCTGAAGTCTCCAAGGCTTTTAGAGGCAGGGACACACCATCCAGTGTCATGTCTGCAGTGTGTTCTGGGAGTGAATTCTATAGGAATATTGGATGTGGGCCTCCTCTTGATGCTCTCCTGTTTCTCATTCTGGCTGCCTGCAGCTTTACCTTGGTTGGTTAAAGCTAAAGTAGGCCCAGGGTAAAGGGGGGGCCATGTGTAGCCAAAGGCAGTTTCACTCTCTGCCACCCCAGCCAGGGCTGGGAGAATCTGTGTTCTCGGGACTCTGCCATGTGGACCAGGGGAGATAAGGGGTGGGCCCAAGGACTTGGGGAAGTAGTAACAAAGCTGGGGCTGGCTCAGCCTCTCCCTCCCATCTTCCAGGTCCCTAGCAATCTGAGGGTATCGAAGAAGGACAGAAGAGGCAGGGGCCAGTTCTTAAGCCAAGAAGCTTTCCAGGAAGAAAATGTCACTTGCCAGCTGGATCTGTGATCCTTGGCAGCCTCCTGGGGTGCAGGGTGTTTTGGGCTGGAGGATGGCCTGTGTCTTGGGTTCCTGTCCAGGTCCAGTGCGTTTGAGTTTGAGGTAGGGAGGATATTGGCCAAGTCTTTACCCACAAGTATGGAAGGGATTGGTTACCAAGTGGAAGTGCTTCGGCCAACTTCTGACTCCTCAGATCAGGGACAGTGAAGTGTCCGTCTACCTAGTCTGCCCAGCAGGCCCCAAGTGAAGTCAAGGTCTCACCTACCTCCCCCATCTCCCTCTGGTGACCTCCCAGGGTCTTGACCGGCAAGTTCTCCTGGGGTCTGGGGACTTCCAGGACCCTCTCGGTAGGGCCTCCCTCTTTCTCTTCCATTCTAGCTCCTCTTTCCCTCTTCCCCAACACTGCTGACCTTTGCTCTTTCCCATTCCAAACTCCTCAGCCTGAAACCAGGCCCCCTTCTTCAGCACATGGCACGTCCCTATGAGTCTCTTGGCAAAATCGCCAGGTCCTAATGGGACAATATTTGAGTTGGCACATCTCTTCCTAGCCCCACCTACCCCTCCCCATTTCACTCCAGGCCAAGGAACACAAGTTTATACCTGTTACACATTCTTAAGAGTACCTTGCCCCAGTCCAGACTCCCAATAAACAAAGCATGGCAAGAGCAAAATTGAGAGAGAAGGAGCAATTGAGTGAGAGAAGGAGCAAGGAGACTCTGCTCCTTAAAAGCAGAGACTCAAGCATTACAGTGCATCAGACTCACTAGAGGTGGCTTGTGGTAAACTCAGATTCCCAAGCCCGTTTCTAGAGTGTCATTTTCCTTAGGTCCAGAATGGGGTCCTAGAACTGACCTTGGGAACAAGCACTGCAGGTGATCTTAATACCGATGACTTGTTAAAAAAGCTCTGCCAAGCCCGCTGGCTAATTTTTCTCAGTCCTGTCACCAGGAGTTCTTTAGGCTCTGACAGTCCAAACTCACGTTGATTTGCATAGCTGAAGTAGGGAAAGACTTTTAAAAATCACCCCATTTTACGTCCTGTAAGAAGTTAAATGTGTTACCTAATATAAAGGAAAATAATAGTGTTGATTTTAACTCCTGCTCCTGTGAGAGAAAGCTGAAACCAAGGACACAAGGCAGTGCTGATAAAAGCTCTCATTGTCATAAAGGTTGAGGTTTGGGCTCCAGATAATGGTGAGCAATTGAATGCTCCCTGGGGACAATGTCTAGGGTTTCAGGGATTGTATTAGTTTGTTAATCTGCTGAAATGAGATATCCAGAAATGAAACAGTTTTTAAAAGAGGAATTTAATAAGTTACAAGTTTACAGTTCTAAGGCTATAAAAATGCTCAAATTAAGGCATCCAGGGAAAGATACCTTAAATCAAGGAAGGCCAATGGGGTCAGGAACTCCTCTGTCAGCAGGGAAGGCATGTGGCTGGCATCTGCTGGTGCCTGGCTCATGGGCTCTGTTGCTTTCAGCCTCTGTTTCCTGTGGGGGCTCCTCACTTAGTGTCTGTGGGCCCTCACTTAGCTCCTCTAGGACACAACTCTGGGTTCTGGCTTGCTGAGCATCTCATGGGAAGGTACCCACTGGGCCCTGGGTGGCTCTGATGCAACTTTTCTCCAAGTGTCTGAGTCTGTCTGAAGTTTCTCCAAAATGGTTCCCCTTTTAAGGGACTCCAGTAAACGAATGAAGACCCACCTGGAATGGCTGGAGTCACATCTCCATCTAACCAAAAGGTCACACCCACAATTGGGGTGCCACATCTCTGTAGTGATAATCTAATCAAAAGTTTCTGCCTTACAGTACTGAAACCGCTGCCCCCAAAAGATTGAATCAGGTTTAAAACATGGCTTTTCTGGGGTACATAGCATTTTCAAGCTGGCATAGGGATGTAAAAAAGGACAGAGAGGAGTAGGGTGGAAGAGGAGAGGGAGGAGGGGGGACTCAGGTTTAAGTTCTGAAGTAAAAGAAACAACCATAGATCCCTGATTCTTCCTCTTCGTACCTGAAGATACTGTTTTCTCTTGGATTTCAGGTATGCTTAGTCTCATCCATAGGGAAAGATTCTAAGCACTCAGGAAGGCAGCGCTTCACCTGCTTGCCACTCTGAGTCTGCAGCGTGCTTCCCTCTGCCTCCCCCCAGGTGGGCCCTCCAATCCCCACAGGAAGAGAAGGAGTCAGGTGTGGAGACTACAGAGTCGGACTTAATCCCTGTCCTTCCCCTCTCCTCCTGCCCTGCTGTTTCGGCTGGTTCATGCCCCACTTAGTACAGTTGGAGAGCGGAAGGCACTGGGCAGAGAGAGAAGCCAATGTCCTGAGGGAAACAAGGCCGACTCTAAAAGAATCAGGTGTCAAGCAAATAAGATTTCTACATTTTACCCATAAGCCTTTGGGTGCTAATAAGATTTCTGCACCCAAATAGCAAATCTAGCCTTCCCCTTCAGTCATGTTTCTTCTCCAGTCTCCCTTTACCAAACACTAGGACCTAGGAGAACATTTTGTGACGGCTCAACTTATTTGAGAAGATCTTGTAAGTCACGTTCCTCAGATCCAGCCAAGGGAGATACAGATTTAGATCATCTCCCTTTTTTGGGAGCTCTGTCCAACAAACCCATGCTCTTCAGGACTTCGGTTTTCTTACATTTTTATTACAACTTTATTGAGGTACAGTTGATGTATAATAAACTGTACGTGCGATGTGTACAATTTCATGGGTTTTACATATGTGCACACAGCTGGAACCATCACCACAATTACATAGGGAGTAAATCCGTCAGCCCCCAAAGTGTCCCTGTGCTCCTTGGTAACCCCTCCCTTCTCCCACCTCTGTCCCCAGGCAACCACTGATCTACTTTCTGTCATTCTACGATCATTTTGCATTTTCTGGCATCTTATATGAATTGAATCTTTCTGTTTATTTTCCTTTGGTATGGCTTCTTTCACTTAGCACCATTATTTTGAGATTCATTCCTGCTGTTATGTGCATAAATAATGCATTCCTTTTCATGGCCGAGTAGTATTCCACTGTCTAGCTATGCCACAATTTGTTCATCTTTTTGCCTGCACATGGACATTTAGGTGGTTTCACTTTGGGGCAGTTACAAATAAGGCTGCTGTGAACATATATGCACAAGTCTTTGTGTGGATGTGGACTGTATTTTTATCTCCTACCTCTTCCTCTCCTATAAAGTTCCCTGACTCTGGCTCCCACCATGTCCCCATTTACTCACCTCTCACTTCTTGGGAGCAATAAGCACCCAGCTCCCTCCACGTTCACAGAGGCCCGTTGTCTTAAAAGATCTGCCTCTTTTCATCTTTCTTCACATAAAGAGAGCCAGCCCCTTCATCATTTTTATTGCTCTACTTCAAACTCCCTCCTGTTTGTTTATAACCTCCTGGTAATGAGGTGTCTGGGGCTGAGCAAAGTATATTATCAGTATTTATTCTGCTTGGAAAATGCACACTGTCCTTGGTGATACTTCAGCCTTCCAAGGAGGAAAGGTACCTGCAGAGAGTGAGCCACAGATTGATGAGTTGCACCCATTTCAAAAAGAAGGAAGAGGCTACAGATCACATGATGGGGGTGGGGGGCTACCCCAGGAGAGACTAGTCCCCAAAGTTTATCTATACACCGTCCTTTTTTTATTTTTTCTTTTTGGGGTGCATGGTCCAGGAATCAAACCTGGGTCTCCCGCATGGAAGGCAAGCATTCTACTACCGAACCACCCCTGCACCCTGTATAATTTGTCTTTTATTATTACCTTCTGTGGATGCTTTGCTAGGTGGATTTTCTGGAACACTGATTCCACTCATCCACTGCTTGTCACAAGCCCTTTCCTACCACAGCCCCACCTCTCAGTTCTGAGGTAGTACTAAAGCTTCTTTCTCTTCTCTTTGGACATGGGGAGTCTGGGGGTGTAGAGCAGCCTGAGAGTGAAAATGGCAACTGAAAAAAGAGGGGGGTCTTGGTCTGTGTTCCAAACCCAGGTAAATGGGCACTTACTGACCATCTGGGCATGTGTTGGATTTGAGGTGGGGAGAGCGTCGCTTCACTTATCTTTAAAAGACTATCCTTAACCTCCAACTTCTCTAATAAAAAAAATTATACATATATATATTAAAAGTTATTCTTAAAAATTATCCTTTGCAGACAGACAATAACAAGTGTTGATAAGGATATGGAGACACTGGAACCCTCACACATTGTTAGTGAGGATGTAAAAGTGTGCAGCCATTTTGGAAAACCGTTTGACCATTTCTAATAAAGTTGAACATGTATTTATCATATGACCCAGCAATTCACTCCTGGGTATCTACCTAAGAGAAATGAAAACGTATATTCACACAAAGACTTGTAAACCAATGTTCATAGCAGCATTAGTCACAATAGGCAAAAAGTGGAAACAATCCAAATGTCTATGCAACTGCCGAATGGATAAACAAAATCAATCCTTACAATGGAATACTGTTCAGCAATAAAAAGAAACAAAATATGGACATATGCTGCAATATGTATGAACCTCAAAAACGTAAGTTTAAAAAGTTAGGTGCAAAAGACTATAAATGGTATGATGGCATTTATGTGAAATGTTCAGAAAAGGTAATTCTATAGAGACAGAGTAGGTCAGTAGTTGCCTAGGGGAGGAGGTAGGAACAGGCATTGACTTCAAGTGAATATGTTGTTTTAGGAGTGATGGGCAGGCTCTAAAACTTAACTGTATTGTTGTTTGTTCAACTCTGTACATTTACTAAACTAGCTGAATCACGCAGTTACCATGAGTAAATTTTATTGTATGTAGATTATACCTTGATAAATCCACTTTTTAAGAAATGGTTGCAAAGTAGTTAACCACAAGATGAAGCAAATGAATAACTGCTATTTTTCTGCTGGAAAGAAAATGAATATAATAGTTTATTTTTGTTACATCTTTCATCATAGTCCAAATTATTGACATTTTAAGAAATAGTATAATTAGAAGTTGCATTTCTAAGGAGATAATAGCTGAAAATAAAATTAATCTTTTTCTCTCCAAAGTTAGAAAAAAAAAACACCAGTGGGAATCCAGATGCCTCATTGCAGGCCAGATATATACCAGGCTCATTTCAATGCCAAGTGTATTCAGAAGTGACTCTGAAACTGGCAGAAGCTGAGCTTACAAAATTATGAACTCACCACCTGCATTAGAGAAGGGACCAGGGAAGGAGGAGCTGCGATTATTGCTTATGGCATTTATTGATGTATTTTTCCGTGTCGTTTTCTAGTTTTTTAAAAAATGAATTTGAATAAATATTGTCTTAATATTTAAATCACCTTCAATGCTTTAAATAAAGTTCTGCTTGATAAAAATGTTAAAAAAAAAAAAGTTATCAGGTGGGCCACAGTGGCTCAGTGGCAGAGCTCTTGCCTGCCATGCCAGAGACCTGGGTTCAATTCCTGGTGCCTGCCCATGTATTAAAAAAAAAAAAAAGAAAAGAAATGAAAAGTTATATATCCCCAGCACCTTTGACTAAATAAAAAAGTCAGTGTTATTTAAAAAAAAAAAAAAGTTATCCTTTCCTTCCCTGTCTTACAGTGCCCCTCCTCCAGGTGGGCTTCCCAGCGTTCATTCCCTCCTACCAACCCCTCCTCCGTGCCTGGAGGTGTCCTGGAGTCCTGTCTCCTGGGCTGCCTGGTCTGTGCCTGACCAGCCCTCTGAGTGAAAGGGGCTGATTTGCAAACTGAAGGCCAGCATCGTGGGGACTGAGGAGCTCCTGAGACTCTCAGTGACTGGGAGTTCATTTCAAAGGGGAGGATTTAAGGAATCTGGGAGAGGCAAATGGGTAGAAATGAATCTGTTCTGAGGTGTCCCTGTGACCCAGCCAGACCTCCCACCAGGGACAGAGCGCCTCTCAACTCCCACACAAGCCCAGGAGTCGCCGCCATTCACATAGAACCAGCAATGGGTGCCCTCCTCAGAGAAAATGATCTTGGCCTCGTTGGAAGCGATGGTGTTCATTTTCCCTCAGAAGTTCCAATTTATTGACATTTCTAAAGCCTAGAAACTTTTCATAGCCATTAATTAGACTCCTGAGAACCAAACTCGGCCTTATCGACTGAACAAAATAACAGAGCACCTGCAGTTGGAGAGTTGGTCTTAGGAATTTGGAGGGGTTCTGGAGGAAGACTTTTGTTCCAGCCTACACTTTCGAATCTCTTTAGAACCAATCTTCAAACCCCTCAAACTGGCTTCTCAGAGATAGTGAACCTGCTCCAGGTGCCGTATCAGGGCCAGTTTGTCAGTCTCCTCAACATCAGTTGCCCAACTCAAACTGTCTTCTCAAAACCACCCATTTCATTTCTTCAGATCCATTTGACTTGGTCCACCTGTGAGCTTTCTCAGATGAGTGATGGGGCCCAGCAGTTCTTGGAGGGACATTCTCAACCTTCTTTAATGATGCAAATACGACTAATGTTTCCCCAAGTCTCAATAAAACAGAAACTCTGAGTGGTGACTGCCTTCCATCCCACTACAGACACCTCAGAACTGATTTTGTCCCTTTAATTTTGGAATGACTACCCAAAATTGTCTCCTCAGAGCCATCTGTTTTTTTCTCTTCAAAATCAGAGGTTATTTTGGCTAAGGAAACAGTCATCGTCCTTGGAATTTTCTTCTCTGAAGTTATCTTCTACCCAGAAACACTTTTCCTGTCTCCTCCAGGTCAGCTGTAAGGCTTCCTAAGGCATATCTTTAATTTATTCATCCATGGGCCCCAGGTTGCCATCTGCTTAATGGGGGAAAATAATATTTTCCCCTTCTTTAAAAAGATAACACGATTTTTTTCCCTAATTACAAAATATATGTTTACTGTGAAAAGCAGAGCACCATCTTACCTTTTTTGCACCCGTTGAAACATGAAACTCATATGCTGTCGGAGGGAGAATAAAATGATACATGTTTTCCTGAGGGCAATTCAACAGCATGTACCAAGAGCCTTGCAACATTTTCAGGTCCTCTGATCTAGCAATTCTTCCAGGACTACTCTTAATCACAGCATTGTTTGTAATGGAGGAAAATAGGCAACAACATAAATTTCTGATGAGTGATGACAGTAATAAACTGTTACATCAAAGGATAGACTATTAGGCAGTCATTGTAAATCATAATCTGGGTTCTGAAAGAATTATTGACATGAAAAAATTCTCCCCATATAATACCAAGTAATAAAAATGACAAGAAATTTTATATGGCATGATTCTGACTTTATAAAATATACTTACATGTATTTGCACCAAATGCTAATAGTTGTCATTTCTAGGTGGTAGGATTATGGGTATTTTTAATTTTATACTTTTCAGTATTTTCCAAATGAGCAAATATTTTATCATCAAAAGAAAATCATTCTATTTGAGAAATTTTAAAAAGTAAGGCTAGAGAAGCAAGTGAGTATTCTTTTTTAGAATCTGGTGGGCTGGAGGGGTCTCTCGTGAAGTTTGTCTGATGGAGTATTTTCTCCCCTTGCAGAATCTGCCCCCTCAGTACCATGTTGTTAAACATGCTGAAAAATAAAGAAGGTTACACTTTTCCTGGAGATTCAGAACTCGAGGTTCTTTACTGAGTTGATGAGAATTGTGTTGTTTAACGTTCCCCGTAGGTCGATTGCCTGTTAGGGGTTAGCAGGAGAGAAGCACCAGGCAGCTGCTACTGGTTTCTAAATCTGGGGTCTGTAGGCTTTTGAAAAATCAGAAAAGTGTTATTTTATTAGCTCACAAAGCTCCCTCCACTATTTCTTGGAGAACTTGAGATCTTGCCTCCCTGACTGAATTTTCTCTCCATCCTCATTTCCAACATTCAACTCACATATATGAGAAAGGCTCCAAGCCTTTCTCTTAAATTTCTTTCTTCTTCTAGTTGCTGAGTCGGTGCTAGCCCAATGGTCTTGTTGGTTATTCTTGGGATAGCTTTCTCAGATGAGTGATGGGGCCAGCAGCTCCTTGAGGGGCATTCTCAACCTTCTGCTCTGCTGATTATTATCCAATAATCATTTATCAAATGCCTTCTTCATGGTAGGCCGGCCCCGAGCACGGGAAGTCCCCACTTTGGAGCAGCGCAGAATTGGGTGGGTAGGCGGATTTAGAAATAATCACCACACAGCGTGACAGTAACTTGATCTATTAGAGGTGTGTACAGAGCAGAGAGTGACTCATTTTTGTTAAGGTGGAGGAGACGCAGGAGCAGGGTGTACAAGGAAGATGGGAGTTGACGGGAGAAGGACTTGTAGGCAGAAGGAGCAGCCAGTGCAGAGACAGCAAGTGGAACCCAGTGAGTTGATGATGGAATGGCCAGCAAACAAGGGGAGGAGGGGCAAGGAATGTGCTGGAAAGGCAGGTTGGGGCCAGTTTGGAAGGGCCTCGGTGCCAGTCCAAGGGACTGTGCTTTCCTATAGGTGACAGGGACCAATGTGGGGTTAGAAAGAAGGCCGGCAACTCAACTGGGCTGTTTCTGGGGCTTCCTGCCTCCTCAGGAGAGTCCTGGCAGCCGGAGGCCACTTCGGGTTATTGCAGTGATAACAGTAATAGTAACACTGATTCACATTTTCATACTTGTTTTTTTAATTTCAGCTTTCAATAAAGTATGTCACCTAAGCTTGATTATTCTTTTGTTTGTTTTTTTTTTTTTTTTGGTATGGCTCCAGGAATCAATTATTCTATTTTAACCCATTCATTTCCAAATAAATAAGCTATAACTTCCAAATATGCTATTTCATGAGTAGACCAAACCTCATACTTTTTAATCATGGAAAATTTCAAACATTAACAAAAGCAAGGGAAAGCAGTGTAATGAATTTCTCTGTACCTATCAACCAGTTTAACAATTACCAATTCATGGACAGTCTTGTTTCATCTATCCCTCCCCACACACTGAATAACATCCTGAAGCAAATCCCAGACATTATGTAATTTCATCTGTAAATACTTCAGTGTAAATGATTACTCATAAGCATTTTTAAAGTTCCTTTGTTTGAATCAGGACACAAAAAAGAGTAGATATTTTCCTTTGGTTGATATGGCTTTTAAGTCTCTTTCCATCCATAACAGTTCCCCTTGCTATTTATTTATTAAAGAAACCAGGTTATTTGTCCTGAAAATGTTCCCACTTTTTGGAATTTGACGCATCGTGTTGTTGTTGCAGTTGTTTTCCTCCCTGAAGTGTTGTTTAATGAATTTTCTATAAAATGATTGTTATAACTAGAGGCCTGATCAGATTCAGCTTTACTTTTTAGGTGATGCTATGTCTTGCTCACAGTGGCTGGTTACCTTTCTCTTTTTTACTTCTTAGATACTATTTTTTTGAGATATAATTCATATAACACATTTCATCATTTTAATGTGTACAGTTTAGTGGAGTAATTTTAATATATTCACATTGTGTTTTAATTTTTATTGGACAAATTGTGAGTTTACAGAAAATTTATGCATAAAATACAGGATACCTTATTATTAACACCTTGCATTGCTGTGGTACATTTGTTATAATTGGTGAAAGCCCATTTTTTTCCATTAATTTTTTTTTAAATACCAAAAAACACCAAACAAACACAAACATTTGTAACTTTTGATCATTCCGTTCTACATATATAATCAGTAATTCACAATGTCATCACATAGTTGCATATTCATCATCATGATCATTTCTTGGCACATTTGCATCTATTCAGAAAAAGAAATAAAAATTCATACATATCATTATCTCCACCCCTTCCCCTAACCTATCACCAGCAATTCACTCTAAATTTATTTTAACATTTGTTCCCCCTATTATTCATCTTTATTCCGTATGTTTTACTCGTCTGTTGGTAAGGTAGATAAAAGGAGCATCAGACACAAGGTTTTCACAATCACACAGTCACATTGTGAAAGCTCTATCATTATACAATCATCTTTAAGAAACATGGCTACTGGAACACAGCTCCACATTTTCAGGCAGTTCTCCCCAGCTTCTCCACTACATCTCGACTAACAAGGTGATATCTATTTAATGCGTAAGAATAACCTCCAGGATAACCTCTCGACTCTGTTTGGAATCTCTCAGCCATTGACAATTTGTCTCATTTCACTCTTCCCCCTTTTGATCGAGAAGGTTTTCTCAATCCCCTGATGCTGAGTCCCAGCTCATTCTGGGTTTTTCTCAATCCCTTGATGCTGAATCTCAGCTCATTCCAGGATCTTTGTCCCACGTTGCCAGGAAGGTCCACATCCCTGGGAGTCATGTTCCATGTAGACAGGGGGAGGGTGGTGAGTTTGCTTGTTGTGTTGGTTGGAGAGAGAGGCCACATCTGAGCAACAAAAGAGGTTCTCTTGGGGGTATCTCTTAGGCCTAATTTTAAGTAGGCTTGACCTATTCTTTGTGGGGTTAAGTGAAAGCCCATTTTATAACTACACTATTAACTATAGTCCATGGTTTAACTTAGGGGTCACTGTTTGTATAGTATAGTTTTATGGATTTTAACATTTGTATCCTGTTACCATATATACAATATAACATTTCCCCTTTTAACCACATTCGGTGCTGTTAATTATGTTCACAGTTTTGTGCAATCATCACCACTATCTAATTCTAGAACGTTTCTGTCGCCCCCAAAGAAACCCCATGACTGTTAGTAGACACTCCTCGTTCTCTGTTGGTAGCATTTCTCCATCCCCCGGCAGCCACTAATCCATCCTATACATTAGCCTATCCTGGACATTTCATAAAAATGGACTCACACAATATATACCTTCTCTTCCCTGGCTACTTTCACTTAGGATAATGTTTTCAAGGTTTACCCATGTTGAAACACGTATCAGGACTTCATTCTTTTTTATGGCTGAAAAATTTTCCATTGTATGGAAACCTTTAGTTTATCCATTCATCAGTTGTAGGACATTTGGGTTGTTTCTATTTTATTTTGGCCATTATGGATAATGCTGCTATGAACGTTTGCGTACAAGATTTTGCTTGAACATATACTTTCACTCTGTTGGGTGGTTGTCTCTTTTTGGGTGTTAAAATTGACTACACAGTGTGGACAGGCCTCGGTGGCTCAGCAGGCAAGAATGCTCGCCTGCCATGCCAGAGGACCTGGGTTCGATTCCTGGTGCCTGCCCATGTTAAAAAAAAAAAAAAAAATTGACTAGTGGTCGAGTGGGCAATGGTGGCTTGGTGGCAGAGTTCTCGCCTGCCGAGCTGGAGACTTGGGTTCAATTCCCGGTGCCTGCCAATGCAAAATAATAATAATGATAAATAAATAAAAACTGACTAGTGGTATCACTGGTGTTCAGAAGTTCCCCATCAACCTTTCACTGGATGGTTTTAGGAAGCCCTGGTGATTGATGTCCCTTGTCTAGATGTGCATCGCATTAGGGGTTGCGAAATGGTGATTTTATAATTCTTTTATTCCACTAGTATTTATTCACTGGAATTTTTCTATACAGAAGAACTAGGCCTGAATCAAAGTTGTAAAGGAAAGGCAGGATAAATGCTTAATTCTTTCCTTTTGTTTATCAAATAAAGGTATCTTGAACTTTCCTAAATGGAACCCTAGTAGGTTCTGGGTCTCCCATGGTCAAGGCTGTACAGAAAGTAGCAAATAAGGAATTATGATCCTGGAGCCAGAAAAGAGAAATAGAAGTGATTCCAATCTCTACTTGAGGAATTACATGGTATCCACGTTCTGCCCCAGCATACTTCATCAAATTCCTCCTACCTCTCCTTTCTAATCCCCATTCTTTCCCTTCTTTCCTCCTCATTGCTCTTTATTATGTAGATCATTTAGTCTTTCTGCTGAGTCCTTCTTTCTCCCAGGCTCTCTGGCTCTAGGTTACTTTCCGACTCTCCAACCAGTAACCTCCACCTCAGTTCTGATTCTGCATCACAAAGACCCGGGACCTGGGCTGCCAAAAACCAGACAGCTTAGCTGGGGAGTGGGCTTGGATTCTGAGCTGGAAACCTTTTGGTGGATAGGTAAGAGGAGAGAAGGATTATTAAATACACTAAAAAATCTTATTTCCATCACACGTATTATGTGCAATGAACATACAACACACGTGCAAGAAAAAAAATAACTGAAGAAAATGTTTTCAAGAGATGGCAGGGAAGAGGGGAGCCCTGTTCTCACTTTCCAGGTCCTCTTCCCCTCCAGACAGACTGCTGCATCCTCGACTTTCCCTTCAGGGAAAGTGAAGTGGAACCTTCCCTCTGACTCAGGATTTCAAGTGTCTCCCACCCCCTCAGCCCTTCCAGGGCAGGGAAGCTCCGTGGGACACCCCCGAGCTCGGCCCGGGAGCCAGCGGGCCACACGCTTCCAGCGACAGGGGCTCCACCCGTACGCGGTGGCCCGTGGGTCCCCGGGACCGAAAGCGCTGGGCTCTCCTGGGTGCTCCATCCTCGCCTCGGAGAGGCGCCTCCCTGGGTCTTACAGAGAACTTTCTGAGGACTGCTCAGTTTGGGCCATCTTTCTTCTGTTAGGGGAATCTCAAGGGTGAGAAGGCTTCTTGAGACCCCCGCCCACTTTAGGAGCCTGTGGCCAGTTCTAGGACACCCTGCAGCAGGCTCCCCGCGGTCCCTGCCCATCTGCCCAGGCCTGAGACACACTCTGAATTAAACAAAGCGAACGCTGCGGGTCAGGTGGTGAGCGTGAGGGGAACGGAGGTGGGGACAGGTTTTGGGGTCTCAGCCTACCTGCGCAGGGGCCCCAGAAGGATGGAGAAGCAGGACAGAGACCAGGCACGCCAGCTGCAGCGTCTCGTGCAGATCCAAATTCTAACCCTTCGCTCAGCTATTTAAATACTTAGTGATCACAAGGATGTGCCCCATACAGCCGCTACCTCTCCTTTCTAATCCCCTCTCTTTCCCTTCCGGACCTCAGTATCCCCTGTAGTAAATGGGCATCATGGTTCTATCTCATTGGCTTGAGTTGAGGATTAAATGAGACAATGTCAGGGGGGCCACGATGGCTCAGCAGGCAAGGACGCTTACCTGCCATGCCAGAGGACCCGGGTTCGATTCCCGGTGCCTACCCATGTTTTTTAAAAAAAAAAAAAAAAAAAGAGAGAGACAATGTCTGCAGAGAGTCCTGCCCACTTCCGCTAACTGGGAGCCCCCCCACCTCTAAAGCAGGGATAGCAGGAGGACCTGGTGAGGGACTAAATGAGATGATAAATGAAGAGTGGCTGATACGCTGAAAATAAATGCTTACCGATCAACACGAACAGCACCTTTTCTGGTTTAGCTTGAGACAGCAATCTGAGGGTCCCCTCCTCCTCCTCCTGCTTTCTTCCTCACTTCTGCTCCAGCTGCTTGGCTTCTGGTCTTCTTGGACAGAAGAGTCACAGAAAGAAGAGTCACACTCAAAAAAGGGGACAAGGGGAGAAGAGGAGAATTCCAGGGATCTGCTACCTCCTGCGACCTGCCTCTCCTTCCCTCCCAGTGCCGGCCTACTACTGTCCGACCCTCCTGGGCAAAGCTCTGCCCCAGAGTTTATTTTAGAAACGTCCATTATCCCAGAGGATCAGTATTAATCTTTCCCAGCTACAAGCTGAGTGGCAGCTCCAGGTCAAGTGTTTCCTAGCCAAGGAAAGAAAGAAATGGAAGGTTCCTTTTTCCTCCATGTAGCTCTCCCCTTCCTTTTGCAGCAGAGCTGAAAGTGCTCGCTCTGGAGGGACTGAGGGAAGCCAGAACTGGCTCTAATGCGATTTTGCCTAGACGAAGCTGGCAGCTGGGAACCACTTTCCCTCGGATTGCCCTCTGCCGGGGAAACTCCATGACGGAGGCAGGGCAGCTGGCAAAGGGAAGCCTCAGGTTTGAGGCTGCTGCTGTACCACACAGGGCCGCCCAGGGCTGTGGAGACAGAGGCTGATGTCACTGTTTCATTTCTGAGGAGCCCCCAAGAAAAGCAGTGACCTGGGGTCTGAGGAGAAGGATTTCTGTATCAGGAGCACAGAAGCAAATATGAAGGAATGCAGGACGTGGCAGAAAGAGTGCAGAATTTAGAATCTGAAGACCTGGGTCCCAGGCCTGGTGATCTTTGGTCCAGTTGTTTAATATCTTTGCCCAAATTCTATTTTTCTCACTTGCAAGATGAGTGTTCTGATACCTCCTTCCCTGGACTGTGGATAGAGTCAGCGGAAATAATGTACGCAGAACTGGGACATGGAAGATGGTTAACACATATTAGGGGGACTGAGGAGAAAGGAAATCCCTGGATTTTGGAGGCTTGCTTTATGACTGATCAGCTTATTCTGCAGAATTAAGCACCTGGACTCATGCCATTCACTGGGTGCACGGTTTCAGTGAAGATGTGTGCTTATTCCCCATCAGATCTTGAGAGGCTCCCTAAATATTCTGGACCTCAGAACTGGTTTCTCTGGGTAGCTGAGCCTCGACACGCAAGGCTGAAGGATCCTGTCCCTCAGAGATCCGATTGGCATCTTCCTTAAGCCCTCTGCTGCCCTCCATGAACTAGTCCTTCTTTTGTGCTGCCAGCTCCACTTCTACCTTCTGGGGGAGGCCTGAATGACACAGCTACATGTCACTCTGTGATCTGCAGTGGGGAGAAAGAAGCGGAGTTCTTGCTGGAATTGAAAAACATCCTTGAGGGCTGCAACTTTTACAGGGTAGGTTACCATGCCAACGGCAGCCTCCTTGCCCAACAGGGATGAAAGGAAACAAGGCTGTGGGGAAAACGCATCTATTGTGTGTCCACTAACTTGCCTGGAACTCATCAGGGGCTTCTAACTGCAGCTCAGCAGGATGGGGCCGTGACTCAGTGGCAGGACGATTCAGGTTAGACTTAAGTGGGGCTCCAGGAAGGCAAGACTGACGAGCGCAGGGCAAGGCCAACAAGGGAGGGTTGGGAAATGTTTTCGGAGACTGATACCCATCTCTTGTTGAAACGTGTGGGTGTGGTACTGACAGCAGGCGTGGGAGGGGATGGTGTCCTAGATACTAGGTTCAGGCTGTATTGGGAACTTCTGCTTCCTCCAGGTTCTCTATCCTTTTGCCAGACGGTTCAGGAGGTCAGCACTGCTCTGGGGAAGGCAGAGAAAAGAAAACCCCTGTTGGCCTTGCCAAGCCATACCACAGCAAGGACTGCAGATCATTGGGGCCGCAGTTGAACTGAGAAAGGAGAGTACCAGGACCACAGACAGGTAGCAAATCTTGGCAAACAGGGTCAGTGTCCCCCAAGGGGACAGGCCTTCCAGGAAGAATGGCCAAGTACTTAAGCCTTTCATAGCTCCCTTTTCCCCCACTGCCCAATCCCAAAAGTACAGGCAGAGCTGAGGAACTGATGTCTATTAAGTACCTACCACGTGTCAGTCACTCCACACACGCAAGCCATTTCACTGATTTATCATAACAACCTGTGATGCAGGAATTATTATCCCCGTTTTTTCAGATGAGGAAATAGAGGCTCAGAGAGGGTAAGTACCTTTCCCAGAGTCATCCAGCAGCCAAGGGGAGAAGGTGGCATTGGAACTCTCTCTCTCTGAACCCCATGGCCTGGAAGTGAAAATCTTAGACCGTAAGATTACCCTGTTTTTTTCTGGAAAGATCTCTTCCGAAGCCGTTAGCTCCGGTTTAGTCCTTCATCCAGACTTCCCAGGGGCTGGGAGTCGGCTGGGAAGGGCTAAAGGGGCACAGGCAGCCAGCGTCCGGGCAAGCCGCCCCCGCCTGCTACCGCGACGGGGCGGCCACTGCGGGCACGTCCACTGCGGGGCGGCCACTGCGGGCACGTCCACCCCCCGAGGCTCACCGGGCCTCTCTCACGTCGTCCGCACACGCCTCGGACGGGGAAACCGAGGCTCAGAGACCAAAGCGCTTCACCCAAGGTCAGGGGGCGAGCGCGCGGCCGGGCCGTGGCCCCAACTCGGCTCCGCGGGGCGTCGGAGCCCGCCCGGATCGACGTCGCGCCGCGCCCCGGGGTCCCGGCCGCACAGCTGACGGGGAGGGGCGGGGCGGGGAGGCGCGAGCAGGGAGGGGCCCGCGCGGCGGAAGCGGCCTCCGTCCCGGGCGAGCTGCCCGCCCCCCGCCCGCCCCCGCCCGCCCATCGCCATGTACGGCGCTTCCTCCCGAGGCCCCCGAGGCGCCCCCTCCCGGCCCGAGGCCCATACAAGGCGCTTCCTTCCCGGCGCGGCTGGCAGGCGGCCCGGGAGCGGCTGCGGGCGTGGAGCCCGGCCCTCTGGGGTCCGCCCGCGCCCAGGCGCCCGCGGCCAGGGAACCCGCTGCCAAGGAGGGGGCGGCCGGCGGGAGGGGCCCGGGCGGGTGCCCCGGGCTGCAAGCGCGCGGTCTGGCCCCATCGCGGCCCGGCCCGCTGTAGGCACCCTGCCTTCCTCCACCCCGGAGGAAGGTCTCAGCTTCCCGCTGCCCCCCACCGCTTTCGCATTTTGCCCCCCTTTTCTCTCCACCTCCGGACACCGCAGACCCTTGCTGGAAAGCCCTCAGCGGCCCCCAGCCCAGGAGGTCAAGGCCCGACTTCCAAGCTTGGAGCTTCGTCTTCCCGCACCTCCCCTTGCATTTTGCAAATCGGTCCTCAGTGACTTCTAACAACTGCTTCTTACTCTTTTTCTCATCCTCCCTCCTTGCTGTCTCTTGCTCCTCCTCGCCTTTACTCAAGCCTTTACCTCTACCTAGAATGCCTTCTGCACACCGGAACGAACTGTTACTCGTCCTTTAAGACTTGGCTTGGGCGTCTGGCCTTCTGAAAATTACACCTCTCCCCACCCCCACCCAAAGATCAGTTACTCACTCAGCACAGTACTGAACGTCCATTTGTTCTTGGGACTGTGCTTTGATCTTTCTCATTCCGGAAAGGGAAAGAGGGAAAGGACCTTGTTCTCAGGCCTGCTGCCATCCTTTCTCACCTTTGACGAGATCCCTGACTTTAGGTCCAGGCTCCATCATCTCCACTGGCTATAGCTCTCTGTGGTCTGGAGGTTCTTGGGCCCTAGAACCCTTCATTGGGTACTTTAACTCTGTGGGAGAAGTTGGAGGAGCACGAGGGAGCCACAGCTGAGGTAGGTGCCTCTGGGCATGGGAGGCAGAGCTGTGCCCACTGGGTGCCCCCACATCCCAGAACGGAGCCCTTGCTCGGCCTGGCAGCTCTGGTTTATCCACTATTGCGAGAGCCAGCGTGCCCTGACAGGCCCTCCCTACAGGGACTCCGTGCAGTTAAACCTGGCCCAGCCTCATGGTTATTCTGATCTGCCACAGTATGAGCAAAGGTCAGGGAGAGGGACCTGAGCTCAGCAGAGACCAAATGAAAAGGAGTTCCATAACCCCCACCCCCTGGCTCTCTCAGAAACATAACATGTCATCAGAGTCTAGGCTTTATGCTGGAGAGGAGATGAGCAAGCCCCTACGTGGCTGGCTAGCCCAGCCTGTGAGCCCTTGATTGTTCTGCCTTATGTGTGTCAGGGGGAAAAAGGCTTAGAGTTTGGGGCTGAGTGGGGGAATATACCAGGGAAGGGGCTTCCAGTGTTAAGCAGCCTCTGGGTTTGATCCAGAATAAAATCACTTACAGGCTTCTGTCTGCACACGTGCAAACACACACACACCCACACTGTGGATAAGGCCAAAAGATGTGGAGCTTTGTCCGTCACTCTGGGCCTGTGAATTGGGTACATGATGAGGAGATGATCTCCAAGGTCCAGGACTGAAGATTTAGGGGTTAGGTTTTGGAGAAAAGTGGGTTTCAGGGGCTGGGCTATCCACCCAGGCTGTGGGATGCCTCTGGCCTTGTTTTCCCACCCAAAGCTGCAGGCCCCCAGCAGCCTCCTCTTCTGAACTAGAATTGTGGGTAATGTAGTTCACCCGGGCCGAGCTCTCAGTAGTGCTGGTTTCTACTCTCTCTTTCCTGTCCTCTGCAAATCACCACCCGGTCATGCTCCTGGCCACCCGAGGGCAGCTCTGGGTGAGGAGGCGGTGCTTGCTCCTCTCAGGGCTGGGAGATCCCAGGCTGGAAACAGAAAAGCTATTTATAGCAGAGAAGAGGGGAAAGGCCTCTCAGGAGCTGGGCAGCAGAGGCAGCCTCCTCTTCTGCTACAGAATTAGCAGGAGCTCCAAACCTCTGCTGAGTGGGCCCCATATTCTCTTTTGGGTGAGTGTGCTTTGAGCCCCTGAAAGCCCTATGACGTGGTAGGGTTCCCGGGCTGTTCCCTGCCTTGAGTGAGCCTACAAGACTGATACTCCAGAGATCCTGGGGCTGGATTTTGGGCCTCTAGACTGTGAGGCAATTGGAATCTTGGGGATTGTTAAACTAAAGCTTTTTTGCAAAAGGGGCCTATACCCAGTAATATGGCAGTCACCTCGTATTTCCATGTGACTTATAGTTTTCTTGTGCTTAAGGACAGGTACCAACCTTCTCTTGCCCATGGCACCAGCCCAGTCTTCATGCCATAACAAGTGATCTTGATAAAATGAAAACCAACCCCTCCCTACCAAAACTGGGTTGGGTGTCACTTTTGACACCCCAACACCCCACCCCACCCCTGTACCTTGTGCTTTTGCATCTCTGCTTGATTGGATCCCTCACTAGATTGGGGACTTCTTGTTGACATGGATTTTGTCTACTTGTTGGCTACTACATCCCCACTGCCTGGCAAAATAAACAATTGTTGAATTAATGAATATGAATCTGTAATATCTAACACTGTTTTTGGAGTGCTTGACACACTCCATTGTCACATTTCATCAGTGTTTTACAGGTTGGAAAAAAGCTTCAGCCATTAAATACCTTGCAGCAAGGTTTTTCTTAATTGTTAGACCTGGGGTAGGAACCCGTATCGACCTCAGAGCAGCATTTAGACACAGCACGAGGCTGCCTTCGTCCTAATACCCAGTGGGCATGACTGGTCATGTGTTGAAGTGGGGGAGGTGAGGCAGCAGATACACAGGAAGTCCTGTGGCAGCAGCGCTGAGAGCTGGGCAGCAGTGTTTGGGAGCTCCTCGGATGTCACCAAGGACTCCCCTGTCTCTAAATTGTTGCTCAGTCCTCATCTTCTTTGACTAATTCCAGCAGCATTTGACATGCATGTGATCATCTCTTTTCAAAATCCTTTCATTGCCTCCATAGCTTGATGGACAATGCCCTGGTTTTCCTCCCACCTCTCTAGCTGCTTCCTTAGAGCTTCCTATGCTTTTCGCTTCCTCTACTTGGACATTAAGTGCCTCAATGCTTCAAGACTCAGCCCCAGGCTTTCTTCTCAAAGAGAAGGATCTCTTTGAAAAACAAATGGAACATGTCATTTCCCTGCTTAAAACACATCAGTGGCTTCTTAAATTCATCAGAATAAATTCTCGAGTTCTCGGTAAGGTCTCTGAGGCTCAGCCTGGTCTGCTCCTACTGGCCTCTCTTACTTCATCTTCTACCACACTTACCTTCATTCTCAGTGTTGCAGCCACACTGGTCTTCATCACCTACTTCCTCATCTGTGCTGGCCATCCCCCAGCAGAACACATTCTCACTGCCTGGGTTAATCTTCCTTGTTTGCCTAATATCTTCGGCTGTCAGCCCATGTACCAGTGTCTCAGATATTGAGCTCGCTGGGCTCACTGGCCAAGTCAAATTCCCCTGCCACAGACCCTCACGTGTGGCTTTCCCACTTACTTACTTCAATTGGAATTTCACATTTATTGATGTGATTCACTAGCTTTGAAGTCCGTCAGGACAGGGGCTGTCTCTTGCTCATGTGTGTCTTCTAGGGTCTAGCACAGTGCTTGCCTGTTTATTTTATGTAACAAAATAAAACCTTAGCTTATTTAACAAAACACCCTATTTTTAACATGAAGAAACTGAAACAGGAAAGATAAGTCACATGCCCAAGGGCACACAGCCAAGTGGCAAAGTGGGTCTCATTCCCTGGACATCTGACTCTAGTGTCTCTGCCGTTAAGCCCCTGCGCTGTGCTGCCCCTTCTCCTGTTAAGTACTCTTTGAAAGTGAAGAGGAAGTGGAGAAGAGAGAGGAAAGGTGTCTGAGAGACAAAGGGGCTCCTGGTCTCCATCCATAGAAATGCAAAGTTGGAGATTGTGACGGTTAAATTTATGTGGCACGTTGGCAGGATTATGGTGCCCAGTCAAGCAAGCACTGGCCTGTTACTGTGATATTTCATGGATTTAAATCATCAGTATGTTGATGGCATCTATGGCTGATTATGTATACAATCAACCGAGGAGACTGCCTTCACCAATGAGAGAAGAGTCATCCAATCAGTTGAAGGCCTTAAAAGGAGAACTGATGATTTCACCTGTCACAAGGAAGAATTTCAATCTCTACTTCAGCCAGGCAGCTTCTCTGGGGTAATTCATGAAAAACCTTCATGGGAGTTTCCAGCTTTGTGGCTTGCCCTATGCAATTTGGACTTGCCCATCCCCACAGTTACCTGAGCCAAATCCTATTAAAAATTTTTGACATAATATGTTGGTTCTGTTTTCCTGGAGAACCCTAATACAGAAAATAAGAATGAAGAATCACACTTTACCAAAAAAAGATATATGAATGGCCAAGAAGCACATGAAAAGGTGCTCAATATCATTAGTTATCAGGGAAATGAAAATCAAAACCAGAATAATAAAAGAAAGGCTGACAATAACATAATGTTGGCAATGATGTGGAGAAACCAGAACCCGCATACACTGCTGATGGGAATGTAAAATATAAAATGGTACAGCTACTTTGGAAAACAGTTTGGCAGCTTCTTAAAATAGTAAATGTGACTTAGCACATAACCCAGCAATTCTTTTCCCAGGTATCAACCCCTGAGAAACAAAAGCTTATGTTCATGGAAAGACTTGTGAATGGACATAACAGCATTATTCATAATAGCTAAACTATAGAAACTATCCCAAAGTCAATCAAATTGAATGAAAAAACAAAATGTGGTGTGTAAATACAAAGGAATACTACTCAATAATAAAAGGGAATGAACATGCAACATCATGGATCAATCTCGAAAATTCACCTAAATGATGTAAGGTAAGTGAAAGAAATTTGATAGAGAAGCCTACATATTGTTTAATGCCATTAATATGAAATTTCTAGAAAAGCAAAACTATAGAGACAGAGATCAGTGGTTGCCTGGGGCTGAGAGTGGAACAGGAATTGATTGTGAAGGGGCACATACAACCTTTTTGGGTTGATGGACATGATCATGGAGATGTTTGCACAATTGAACAAATTTATTTTTAAAAAATCACCAAACCAACATAAAAGGAAAAGAATTTTAAAAAGAAGAAAAAAATCACCAAACTGTATTTACAATGGTAGAATTTTATAGTTAGTAAATTATACCTCAATAAAGCTGTTAGTAAATAAACCAGAAAAACTGTTACAAGGTAAAAAGAAAAACAAAACAAAAAACAGTGTTCTGAAATCTGAGTGGCTTTCTGGCCTTCAGACCAGGTCTAAACACCACAGTGTGGCCTAGAAGGTCTGTAAGATGGACCTAGCTGCCTCTTCAAGTTCACTTCTCTCCAGCCATTCCCTGCTCACCAGGTAGGGCGGGCACTCCCAGATGAGGTGGGGTCCAGCCTGTACGACCCTTATCCTCGAACACTCTTTACCCTTTATTGTCATTTCTTGCGGTCTCCACTGTTGGACTGTAAGTGCTGGAGGGCAAGGATTGAGCTCTCCTTGTCCACCATTGGGACCTAGCATCTTACACACGTGCCCAGAACACAGGAAATGTCAGTAAATTCTCACTGAATGAAAGAATGAGATTGGGGTTAACTTGAGTCCAATGTAAAGAATTGAGCTGACTGTGGGGCGTGTCTGTAGAAACAGAAGGCTGGAAGAGACTGGGTTTCTGAGGGTCTTTGCTCAGTTCTAGGGAGGGGAGAGCCCTTTGGAATTCCTATCTTTAGAATCTGAGTTTGACAGGGGTGCAAGGGTAGACCTCTAGCCTTGAGCGCAGGAATACAGCTTTATCTGGAGGAACTTCAATTCCTCTTCCTCAGGCAACATTCTTCCTAGCTTTTAACAGAGCTCCCTACTGTTTTTACCCCCTGCCCTTCTGCAGGACCTCCAGTGGTGTCAGTGTCCTGAAATAACTGGTTGCCCATTTAGCTGGTTCATCCTGCCCTCCTAGAGAGCCTAGGCTGGGAATGTAACACAGGGCAGATGTCCCCAGCCATCGTGCCCTGATTTCTCCCTATTCCCAAACCCAGTCCTCTTCCCCCTAGATAGCAGAATCTCTCCATTTTGCCTCTACAAAAAATGGTAAGATCCTTGCCGATTCTACTTGGAGTCTTTCTCTGAAATTTCCACCCTCCTTTCCTGGAAATGGGTTTGCCTCTAGATTTTGGGCGGGAATGGAACACTGAGCAGTAGGAGCAGAGCCCAGGTGATGTATCTCAGCACAGTGGAGAGGGAGGTGAAAGTCTGTGGCAGTGTGAGAAAGCTAGATAGAACTAATTTGAACCCTTAGGGGTAGAGAATCCAGTTCATTTACAAACTAGAGCCAATCCTCATTCACAGGGAAGTGACTTCAAAACAACTTTGGTAACCTCACCTGGATATTGGCCACCTTTCCCCTCCCAGCTATCTTTGGCTTCAGTTCACTCACTTGCTTTCTCTGATCCTTCCTGTTTTCGTCCATAATACAGGGAAGACTAGGTATTCAACAAAGAATAACAAGAGTACCCACGTGAAGAGGATTAAAATTTGGAGTCATAACTTCAGGTGCTCATGTTGGCTCTGCTAAGTTGTTGCAAGTCAGAGGTCACTTGCTCTCTGGAGTTCAGCCTCCTCCTTATCCTTTCAATGAGGGTATTGAAATCAGTAAGGTCTAAGGGCCCTTCAAGTGCTAAAATTATGATTCTCTAAGAAGTGAAAGTATTGGGGGCAACAGAACAGCTGCAGAAGGATATGGTCGTGAACAAGGGACAAGAGTATAATGACACGTCCTTTTTGAGAATGGACTCTAAATTCCCAGGCAGACCTTGATTTTCCCTCACCCTCAGAGTTGCTCTAGCTAAGGCTTGAGAGCCCCTCCCCCCCAAGAAGCCCTTGTTCTTCATACTGCCTCAAACTCACCCAGCCACAGACCAGCCCCAACGCTCATTTAAGCCCTGAAGTGTTTGACAGCAACCTTTCTCCTAGCCCTACTTTGTTCTGTTCCTGCCAGCCTAGTCCCTACAGACTCCCAGGCCTCAGTTCCCAGCCCTCAGCCCCACTGGCTAACCCAGAGTAGGAATTTCTCCTAAACTGCAAATCCTGCATAACTAACTCTTCTATATTCTGATTAAAAATCAAATTTGAATGAAGAATGAAACTACTTTTGTTTACACACTTCTGAACCAGTTGGAACCTAAACACCACCTCTGCATCAGACCATTCTATAATGGGTATTCATGATTAACTTTGAGCTGTTAAAAATAGTTAAATGATGCTTTCAAGTATGCATGTATGCAGAAAACATTTTAAGCATTTATTTATTCATTTATTTTTTTTGGTGCATGATCTGGGAATCAAACCCAGGTCTCCTGCATGGAAGGTGAGTATTCTACCACTGAACAACCTGGGCACCCTCAAGCATTTATGTTTTACAAATTATGAAACATGGCAAATAAGTTTATAGAAACAAGCGTCTAAGAGGTATATAAATGTAATTTTTTTTAGAAAAGCAAAACAAGTAAAACAAATATTCGTTTGCTCTCTCCAATTCTATATGTTAAAGGCAAAGAAAGCTGTCCTAGGCACCTCTTAATGCTTGTTAGAAGTTCTTCCCCCCCGCACCCTGCAAATGTTTTCTACAGCTACTACCCTTAACTCTAGCGCCACCTCGTGGCCACCCCTTGAAGACCAAGGTTGGTAGTGGAGGGATCACCATCTGAGACTCACCTGAGACCTTGCTAAGTACAGGGCACTACTATGCACTTCACGTGCTTTATTGCTTTTAACCCTTACCACAATTCTTATGAACTAAGCATTACAGGGAAGGAAATTTCAGCTCAGAAAAGTTAAGAAATTTGCCATGTCTCACTGGTTTTATATACGCAGGATTTAATTCCAGACTTCAGATTTGGTCACCATCATGCCATCCTGACAGCTTTACAGCTGGAAAAGCTCTTCAGATTCGTGGCTTTCCTTATGCTGCTAGGGAAACTGAAGGATAGGAAGGGATTTACCTGAAGTCACAGCCCCAGCTGATGGCAGAACCAGAACCAGCTATTCTTAAACCCCCTTGTCCTGGGTTCCTCAAGCAATTTCAGGGAAGGATTCCTGGAGATTACCGTAACTGAGAGTCCACCTAGACAGAGTTTAGAGTCGATTTTCAGAGAACAGTGAAGTACAACACCTTATTTCACATGTACTCCTTGGCTGGATAGTTCCTATGTCCCTTGGGGGCGCAGTTCCCATCAGGATGGGAATTGGCAGATGGGAGTCCCAGCTGACACTCACTTGATTTGGCAGCAAGGGAGAAGCTGGCATGACACTTAAATTCCACCTTGGCGCTCAGCCCCAAATCCCTTGTGCCTGTCTGGGAGTGTTCATGGCATGGGAACCAGGGCCAGAGAACAAAAGATGGCAAGTGCTGCAAGCCCAGACAGGCAAGTACTGGAGCCCATGCATTCGGCACCACTGTCCTACTTTCCAACTTCTGACTTAAAGAACAGCACCTAGGATGCATGAGAAGAAAAATTATAACTTCTCCATACGCAGGCACATCTACCCTCCCGAGGAGGTAAATTAGGTTTCAATGGGGCCATCATCTAGAGCAGGTGAGAAAATGTATAGGAACATGTTCAAAAAGCAGCAAAGTGACTCAAGTACCATTACTGGCCAATTTGCCAAAATTGAGTTTTCTCAAATCTGGAGAAATGTGCACTTAATAGGTTTCCTAACCTATCAAATAGAAGCATCTCTAAATGCCCTAATATTTGGGGAAAGTAAATCATTGACCTAAGGGTGGGGCTATTATTCCCCTCCCCAGTACAAGGTATATAGGATCAGGGAGGGTGGGAGGTCAGGGGTCTAGGCAGAAATTAAACCTATGCCCCTGATCTGGACCAGCCTATTACAGGATTTGAAGGCAACCAGATGTAGAGGTAATAAATTTTGGTTTGGCCATTATTAAGCTACTATTTCACTTTCTTTTAATCTTAAATTTCAGAACACGTAAAATTGGGGTACACCATCTACTTCCAGGGGTTGCTGGGTTGTTGAGAATGACACGGGATGACATACTTGAAATGCCTTTAGAAAAAAGTGAATTTCCCTTTGGAATGCATGTGAAATGTGGAAGATACAATTTAGACTGGCCCCTGCAGCTCGAAAACTCCCTCGCGTAACTTCATGTTCTTTGCTTCCTTTCATAGGTAAATGTAGTGAAAGCAAATCTAAGGCTGAAGCATTATGAAACATACTATGATATATATGCCTCAAAGAGCTCACTCACATTGTCTCCACAGCTGAGACCTTTCCAGAAACAGTCCTAAAGAATCTCAAGCACACAAAGTATATTCTTAAATATGGTTTAATACTCTTCTCCATTTCTGTACATCACAACACCAAGATTTCGCTGTGTAGGATCTCTCTGCAGAGGCTATAGAGAATGCAAAGGCTACGTTTTCCACCCCTTCTTATTTATGTGTTTGTATGTGTAAGTGTAATACATATCAGTATATATTGATACACACATCAATATATAATGCAATATATATCACCGAAGAGAACACATTGATTTAAAGAAATACAAAAATTTGGCATCATTTCCAAACTTAAATAGTAAAAATAAAAACTACAAAAGGAGCTGCATACCCTAAATGTATCATGTGAAACAACAAGCATATTCAAAAATGTAAATTTACATCCAATTTCTCTGGTCTTGTCATATCACATTAGACCCATTTACAATGGCAAAACCCTAAGGTACTGCTGTGAAGAGAGCATGTTTGCTTGCTCTTGGGTTTTCTGCAAACAAACAGCAGAGCCCAAAGCAAAAGCCTTTTCCGGTGAAGCCTCCCACGTCGGTAAACACCAAAGAATTGACTCTTCTCACTGGGGTTGAGACATCAGGTTACACATCAACAGTCATTTGGACCTCAGAATACAGTGTGAGAACCAGAAGCTTTACATTTTAAGACATACTCCCTTCATTCAAGTGAAACAGGATTATTGGAACGATAGGCAGGTCTGTAACCTGGGAACAAGGAGCTGGTTCAGACCAATAAAGCTACAAGTGACTGAGTCAAAAGTCAGTGAAGAACAGCAGTCAGGCACTAAAGTGTTAAAAGTACCCAATTTGAAAACCAAATACACCCCACTACCCTACTCTGTGTGGGGGTGATACCAATTGACTTTTTAAACCCTTGGTCCTTCAAAGTCCATTTGGTATACTTTTCCATTGCTACCACTGGGCAAATCCTATACACTTTGAAAACTATCACCATCTCAGGCATGCCATGACCTTGCATATCATCTGAGTTCAAATTCAACTTACAGCCCAGCTGTGAAGCATAAGCTTCAGGTGTTCAGGCCCACTTTTAGATCCAACATGGTTAAGTCCTTGGTGCCAGAAGCCGTGTCCCATCCCTTCCCACCCCTGTCCTTCCCACCCCTACTCCCATAATTTCTCACCAGAGGTGTTGTAAGTCCCATATTTGAAACAGATGCTCCAACCCCACCAGGAGGTTAGCGGCTTATAATTACATGCACAGTAATACATGTCTTGTCTGTCTTTCCTGTGAAAAACCTTGCAGTTCATTTTTTAAGATCAAAACATTCACATAATCTCATGCCATCCAACACAAGGAAAACACGACCACCTCCCTTTTACCATGGATAGACCCAAGCAAAATAAATTTTTCTTCAAAAAAATTTTTTTCACTTCCGCTTAAATTGTATGTTTTATTTCTCACAATTCCAGCAAAAGCACAGAACCCTATCATACCCATCCCAAACTGGTTTCTAGTGGCTACGATTATGGGAACCCTTGTCAAAGCAACTGATGCTGATGGCTCCCAACTGATGGGCACAAATGCGTGTGCAGAACAGATGGAAGAAACAGTGCATTGGCCCAAATCTTCAAGAAGTCAGATGACTTGCAAATGCAATTCATATCCTTGAAACTCACAGTCTGGAGGGAGAGGTGGTGTGAGGGAGTTGACATTGCCTCCTATTAGCTCACCCTTTCAACATTAAACAGAGACCAAGAGAGAATTGGTTCCAATATTTCACCACATATATTTCTTCTTATGCAGTCTAAACTGAGAATGCCATGTAAATGGGTCACTGCGAAATGCAGCAATTTAATTTTTCTCCAATCAAAATAAGAAACAAACCAGTATGATCTCACGTCTATTAATTTTTGAAGGTTTACAGCAGTTAAAGTATTTTTGCTTCTATGTATGAAGGTTAAAAAAATCATTTTTTTCCCCATAAAATACAAGAGCAACCAATTTTACCATCAAGTAAAAGTAAAAACTGGGAATCTTTTTTAAATTAGTCCCAAGTGGCATTTAGGAATTTAGTTGTAGGCTGCTGCGCTGACATCATGACAAACCAAAGTGTAGGGTTGGGTCTAGTTTTGTTTCGGTTTTCTTTTCACTATCCAATGCTCATGGATTAAGTTCTGGAAATGTTCCAATTGTAAGGCAGGGATCTTTTTGGATTCCACCACGGGTATGCTCCTTGGGTTGGATGCTGGAGGGTGAGGCACAGTTTGCCGGACCCAGGTCGACTACCTAGTAGTCATCAAGGTCAAAAAATTCATCGTCTCCTCCTTGGTATTCCATTCCCTGGAAATCTACTCGGTACCGCAAGATACCTGGGGAAACAAACCAAGCTGTAAGTCACCTGTGTGGAGTGGAGAGGATTCACTCTAAGGAAAAACCCAATTTCCTTGCAGAATAATGAGTGCAATGAGAGGATGATAAAAAATAGTCCAAATCAAGGAATCTGCAGTCACGTGCTACCACAGCCTATTGCCTCAGTGGATGGTGAGTTATTTCAGGATACCCTTGGCCAAGGACCCTGGTTTTAAGTTCAGCTTTCTGATTTGCTACTTACCTCCAATTCCACCAAATCCTTTCACAAACTGGGATCCTTCTTGTGACTTATCTGTGACAATTTCCAATGTAGCTCCGAATTTTTTATAGTTGTTAGCAAACCATTCCAGTAGGGGCATGCTCTCAATCAGCTCATGTTCCTGTCCTGTCTATAGGTAACCACGAGATACAAAAACATTAGGATTAAGAGACAGCAAAACTTAACCCCCCTTTAAACGGCCTCTGCAGTCACTATTCTCATTTTCCTTTTCCCACTACATGTGTATGTCTGAGGGTATAGATATGAAACTATGTGTCAATTTTGATTTCTGAAAAGCGATGTAACTATAACACAAACATTTTGACTATTTCAAACAACACTGCTTTCCAGGCTCTGGCCTGAGTGGTGAGATGTCAACACACACTTGGTGGTTTTTCAACTTATCATTTCTGCTGTTCACTCTAGAAGCAGCATTCATTCAACAGTTCATAACAGAAATGCCAGAATTGCTTTTGGAGTAGCCTCATGAAGAACAAAGTCCTCCAGCATGGAATCTGAGGAAGCTATCACTTAAAGGGATCTTAACTGGGAAATCATGCTACAAGGACGCATTCAGAACAAATCTGAAAAAGGTGTTTCACAGGAATAGCTGAAGAAAGCAGTACAGGTTTCACAGCATAGGAGAGACACTATTCAACTAAATGTTTTTCTCTACTATTTCAAAGATGAGAGTATTTACCTGATTGATTAATTACTTAAAAAAAAAATAAAGGCTTGAAGTAACCATGAGTTGGCCCTTCTCTGGGTCGGACCAGTATTTGGAAAATAGGAGCTGGCCACTTCCCATAGTTCCCCCACACAAGTATGAGGTTTGGTTTCCCACAGCTGCCAGTTCTCTAACACATGGATTTATACTTTGTTGAATATATCACTGAACCAAGAAAACAATCACATACCTCTTTGTCTGTGAAATGAGATTTATCCTTCTCTTGTTCCGGAGTTAGATAGAGAATTTTCTCCTCTGTAGTATTAGAGGGAAAAAAATGTGTTAATCTGGCTCTCACACACTAACAGGTTATATAGCCCATAAAATGAAATTGGGGAAAGGGCTCCTGAACTCATTCTATAGACCTTCTTTCATAAAGATGTTAGTCTACCGAGTATGTGCCATATATGCTGTTCCTATCATAAGGAAATATCAAAGACATTCAAGATATAGTACTGGTCCTCGGAAAATTTGACAATCTTATTACAAGATCAAGCAAGCAACTAGAAGGAAAAGTATGAAAGGATCGTATGGTAGTCCGTGAGAGACCCTGGGTCTGTCCTGTAACCACCTGTTGAAGAATGCTTTGAAAACTATTGCTTTTTTATTTCTTTGCTTTGTATATATGTTATACTATACAATAAAAAAATTAAAAACAAAAAATAAACAAAACAAAAAAGTTCAAGCAGAAAAATCTATAGGAGTGGGGGACTTCGGATTGCTCCTGCAATCAGTCTCTCTCCCAAATCCCATCCCAGGCTTTCTGAAAACACAGGTCAACAAATAGCAACCCTACTTTCTAATTCTCATACCTTCTGTGCCTTGGCAATGAAGAACATATCTCATTATATCCAGATTTTCATAGACTATTAGGATCTCTACAGCTCCCATTTCCAAAGCCTTTAGTGTATCTTCAACTCCAAAACAGTACTTGCCCGTGTCCTGGCTGATTTCATCAAAATATCGTCCTGTAGGAAGAGGCCGATATGGACATATATTAGAGTTTCCTTTGTAGATAGAGACTGTCTCACTCAAAATCAGAAAGAGGAAAAAACCTTAAAATTGGCTATGTGCCAAAAGTCAGTGAAAACCATACCACTAGTTGAGGCACACAAACTGACTCTCAAGAGGTAAGAATTGGCCCCAAATGTACTACCATTTGGAGTGGATATACTTAGTTAAATCAGAAACTAGAGTATACAATGGTCATATGAATCTTTAATTCAGGCCTATTTATCACTCTATTATAAAGGATAATTAGTATGGGAAATAAGATTGAGGTTTGGCTTCTATTGCTAGAGGGTAAAAATGGTAGAAATACAAACATTTATTAAAAGAAGAGCTAAATTAAAAATAATAATTACACAGGGGAAGATTTTAATAAATATATTAAATCTTCCTCTTTTACCTTTTCAGTGTTTTGTTTCATATACTCAATCATGAATATGTACATATATACACACAAAACCTCTCATAGAATAAATAAGTTAGCTGCATTTCACTGATACCTATTAATTTCTTCTCTTGAATAAATTTCACGTTGGAGAGAACTTCAGTAGATAACTCAATAGCTTGGTTGAATCCATTTTCACCACCATAGGAGATATCAACTAATTTTAAAACTTTTGATTGCAACCTCTGAGACAAATTAAAAAAAAAAGTATCAGTATCTTCAAAACACTTTTACCAAGACCCACTATCTCTTAATGGCATGCAAAAAGCGCAGCATCACAATGTGGGACCTCATGATCATTGAAGCCGGAGACTGGGATGGAGCCCAATTTACCCAAGAACTTTCCATGAACACCGCCAGTATAAACTTCCCCAAATGACTGTTTATAAAACATTTTATTAGACCTAGTATTTAATACATTAGATACAAACATAAAAAAGTTCCTGGTGAGAGAAAGTAGCAATTACTGGCTCCCGCCAAATAAGGTACAAAAGAGGTTCTTTGGTGAGCTTTCTACTATAAGATTACCTCTTCCATATGAACCTCTGGAAATGAATCATAGGTAAGCCCATGTCTTAAACCACATGATTTTTCTATTAAATGTTTTAGGCTTAACTAATTCTGTCATATTGCTGAGAGGTTTACTGCTTATCTCCAGAAAGTGACAAGACTTAGGAAAAAGAAAGGAAAAACTAGTTTCTAAGATCAGGCTCCACTTTAAAGACAATTATGGTAACCCACTGAACCAAGGATCCTCACAGGGCACAGAAGGATCCCATCTAAAAATGGCTGATTTCAAAAGAGATGCGGCCCAGAAATGCATGGGGATTATCCCTAATAAAAATCTGGAAATCTGTCACCATTTAACCCATTTAACCCAGTTTTAACAGAGAATATATTCTAAGTAAAAAAGATGTTATGTGTTTCAGAAACCTACAACCTCCAGATGGGTTCCTGGACCAGGTAAGTCCTGAAATCTAGAGGGGCTAGCCTTTCCAATACATCAGCTAGTGCCATCTCCCTACCCCATATTACTTACAGCCCTTCCAACATGAGAAAGTTAGAATGGCCATAGTCCAAATACCCCTAAAGAGTGGGAGAAAGATCAAATGATAATGGAGTCATACAGAGAATACAGGGTTTAACAAACAAGTAAGACTGCTGAATCATTATACTGATATTTCTTTTAGTCTTCGGTATTCTTACAGCAGCTAGAAGTAAAAACCTAAAATTGTGGAACTGTAACCCATACTAAACTCTGAAATCTGTTCTACAACTCATTGTTGCAATGCACTTTGAAATTTATTGCTTTTTTGTATATATGTTACTTTTCACAAAAAAGAAAAAAAAAGTCAACTGTGATGATAAAAAATATTTAAATTTCTTCTAGCCTCCAAAGTTCTGGAGCAGCTAGAAAAACATAAGATGATGGTATGGTAGGCCATGACAAACTCTGGGATCTGTCCTGTAACTACTTGATGAAGAGTGCTTTGAAAACTATTGCTTTTTTCTTTCTTTGCTTTGTGTATATGCTATATTATACAATAAGAAGAAGTTAAAATAAAAACAAAGAAAAGAAAAGAAAAGATGTGTGTGTCTCAGTGCCTATATAGGAATGGCCTATCCCACCTACAGACTCACATAATGGAACACATGCTTCTCACTTACCTGATCAAACATATCAGACTGACTTAGTTCAGTTTTAAAGTCAGCTGATCCAGCTAAAACAAGACCAGCCACATTCACTTTGTCCCCAGTAATAAACAGCTGCACAGCAGTCTCAGCTACTTTCCGAACGTAGTTATGTCGTTTTTCCATTCTTAAACGGGCAAAACGCAAGGCAGACTGACCTCCTCTACCTTTGACACAAAAATGCAGTAAGAGAGAAAAGGGAATTATTAAGAAGTACAAGATGCCAATTAAGAAAGATAATCAATCATGTTCTTTCAAGAAAAGTCATTAATCCCTAAATAAGTGCTTAGCATAAAGTGTTACTCATCCTCAGAGATAGCAATTCTGATGTCAAAAGAAAAGTCTATGAGTTATGAGTCATTCCATGATGCTTTTCTCCACATATTCTGGGTTTACTTTCCCCCCATCATACTATTTGTTTCAAACAAGTGAACTCATGTTATCCTCCTATATTACCGTGTTTCTTTGGGAGATCCACAGTGAATTTGTGCAGGACTTCTCTTGTGTTTCCTTGGAGTGTGCCAAAAAGGGCACCACTACCATCTATTACAATGAAGCCAAACTTGCTATCATCTGAAAGTAGTGCTGTAAGAGCCTGAAAAATGAACACATGTACCACATAATTAGCCCCAAAGCACTGCTAAGAGCAAGCAAAATCCAAAAAGACATATACAAGCCCTTTCACCTGCTCATCACAATATAAGTACTACAGCAAAACTATTTTATGGAATAATTTCTGGACTTCAGTTATAAATATGTAACTCTTATTGACAAATATGAATCTGACGTGGAAATAATCATCAAGCCTATGATTCAGTTCCTATGTGAGACCTCACAACATACCTGACCAGGGCATATGAACACAGAAACCAATACAGAGTTGTAGGGTTCAACTTCTTAGTCTTTGATTTGACTTAGACTGATTATAGACTATAGAGCATAAACTTCAAATTAAGAATCTAACTTCCAAAAGGTAATTGATTCTCTGTTACCACTAACAACCCCAGTGTTAATAGGTAGCATCTACCAGGGCAAATGAGATGCTTTGTACATCAACTCTGGAGTGTATGTGTACAAAACCCAGAAATAGTCTATTACAAGGCCTTCTAGTTTTTAAATGTGTCTCTTAACTCCTGGGTCATGAGCATTATGAACTGATGCTTGATATAAAATTCAACTTCAATTTTATTTTAAAGATATTATATTCTAGCTAATGTATCTGAGTTTTTTTAATGGGGAAAAATCTCCCCCATGATATAATAAAACAGTTCTGGGACTCACATAGACTAAGGGTTTCCATGATGGAATGTGAACACTATAGGTCTAACAGATCACTAATTGCTAGGTGATGGCCCCTTTAGAACTAAGAAATCATTATCTATTCCATTTTAACTAAGGAAGAAATGAGCAGTAAGCTAAGAATCAACTTTTACTCAAACTACACTTGATAATTAGCATGAAGACATGAATATTTGTAAGAGTTGAAAATATAGCATTATCATAATGATTTCTATTAGGTAGCATGCTTATCAGGGAATAGATTTGTCCCTCATAAAGACATGTAATTGTCAGATTAAGTAGGGCATAAACTCCATTGTATAACATGCTATAATCATTTCTAGATATGGTCATATCTGTTAAAGCTAAAATAAAGAAAACTAACAAGATTAAATAGTATCTTGGCAGAGTACTTAAGGTTCAGAATTACCAATGAAGGCTAACTTATTAAGTGAGCTGAAGCTAGACAAGATAAGTACCAGGTAATGTTTAAGTCAACAAGATTCAAAATCTATTTTCATCAATCAAATGTAGGTAGGAGCAAAAGAGTGGCCAACATGCTCCTCAATGAAGCATCTGACAAAAGGAGGCTGTGGTAGCTAAGAGAAAATTACTCTCGACCTTCTATGCAGTCAACCAAGATACAACTAAAGCTGGACTTCCTGACAGTAAAGCAAAAATCATTCATTATAAACCATGCTGACAAATGTCAGTTCTAATTCCACTGTAGAGGTTTTTCCCTAGGATGATGAAAGGCAAGAGACTGAACTTGGGGCTAGCTGTGAATTCTAATTGTTCTACCACTGACTGATTTAGGTCATTATAATGAGGTTTCTCTTCCACCATTAAAGTTCATCTTATGGCTGCCCTGTAGCTCAAAAGCTTGATTAAAAACAAACAAAAACAAAAAATACAAAAATATATAATAATAAAAAAAACCTCATAATAAACTCATTATAGTCCTGCTACTAAAGATTAATAGATACAAGTTCTTTCCCTTTTTGAAAATAACCATAATGTGCTGGGTAGTACACTGAAAGTAAAGAAGGTACTAGAAACCTGGCTCTCTCAAAACTGGTTAGGGTGAATGTCTCAGCACACAACATTCAGATTACATTCTTTCACTGAACTTTTTGTCTCAAAGTGAGTGGGGGGAGGGGGATACAACAGGTACCTTATAAAGCCAATATATTACAAGTTTTTCTCAAGCACTTAACTATTAAGAGTGTCTGGGGATTAGTGGTTGAAACTATGCATAAGAATTATTTAGTGTGCATTTGTAGTTCAGTAAAATTCTTGCCTACCATGGGGGAGACCATGGATTCGATTCCTGGCCCATGCATCCAAAACAAAACAAAGAAAAAAATGCTGTGAACAAAATTCCCTATGCTACACATATCACATATCTGCCTCTGTAAGTGTATGTACAGATAAAGAAATACATATATGTAGGGAGACACACAAAAATTTAACTAGGAGTCCAGAAATAAATCCTCAGTTACCATCAATTGATTTTTTACAAGGGTGGCAAGACAATTTAAGGGGGAAACAGTCTTTCCAACAAATGGTGCTGAGACAACTGGATACCCATGTGGAAAAAAAATGAAGTTGGACTCCTTCACACCACATACAAAATTCAATTAAAAAACGGAGCATAGGGTGCATGGATGCTTCAGTGGTAGAATGTTCACCTGCCATGCGGGAGATGTGGGTTTGATTCCCAGTCCATGCACCCATCCAAACAAAAACAAAAATAGCCTGAAAATGGATTATAAACCTAATGTTAAGAGCTAAAACAATAAAATTCTTAGAAGAAATTATAGTTGTGATCTTGGATTAGGCAAAACCTTCTTACATCTGATACCAAAAGCACAGATGACAAAAGAAGAAATAAGTCGGATTTTATCAAAATTAAAAATTTTTGTGCCTCAAAGAACCCTGCCAAGAAAGTGAAACAAACAGAAAAACCCAATTCACAGAATGGGAGAAAATATTTGCAAATCACAAGCCTAATAAGGGACATGTTGTATTGAGAATATATGAAGAACTCTTACAACTTAATTAAAAAAAAAAAAGGCCCAATTTAATAATGAACAAAGGATCTGAATAGACATTTCCCCAAAGAAAGACAAACGGACAATAAGCGTATAAAAAAATGCTCAACAACAACAAATGCTCAACAGTCATCAAGAAAATGCAAATCAAAACCAAAATAAGATACTATTTTATAATCAACAGAGTGGATATAATAAAAAAGAGATAAAAACAAGCGCTGGCAAAGATGTAAACAAACAAGAACCCTCAGTCATCATCGGTGGGAATGAATGTAAAATCATACAACTGCTTTGGAAATAGTCTAGGAGTTTCTCAAAAGGTGAAAACATATGTACACACAAAACATGAATGCTTACAGATGTCTTATTCTTACCAGCCCCAAAGTGGAAACAACTCAAATGTCCACCAACTGATGAATGGATAAATAAAATGTGGCAAATTCATGCAATGGAATATTATTTGGTAATTAAACGGAATGAAGCACAGATACATGCTGCAAAATAGATGAACCTTGAAAAACATTATGCTAAGTAAAAGAAATCAGTCACAAAAGGTCACATACTGTATGGCTCAATTTACATGAAATGTCCAGAATAGGCAAATCTATGAAGACAGAAAATAGATTAATGGTTGTCAGAGGCTGGGAGCAGGGGGAAATGGGGAGTGAATGTTAATGGATGCAAGACTTCTTTTTGGGGTGCTGAAAATGTTCTGCCCTTAAACTTCTTACCTCCGTATGGAATTTGTTGTCACACAAATACAATGACGTATTAATTGGTTTGAAAGGCTCAAAGTCAATGTTGACTTTCTTCTCCTTTCCTTCTTCCGTTACAATTGTTCCACAGTAAACAACCAGACCATTTGGAGGTACTGCAAAGAACATAAACATTTCTCTACTTAAATCCACAGCTAATTTTCTCCAGATAATAGAAAAGTTTCCTCAGCCAACAGCCCATCCCTTTAGATCGTAATTTTAATAAAGCAGAAGTATCCTCAAATCTTCCAGACAGGATTCTCTTCCTAATTTTAAAACTTCCTTAGTTGTCTGAAGTAGAATTTATCTCCTTAAGTACTTCTAACACTTCCAAAAAATAAACTAAAACAAAGCAAAAACACCAAGGACAAAGGGACATTGGTGATGACTTGCTGCAAGTAACCAAAGCACCATGGAAAGATCAAAGTGGAAAATATAACCAAGACAAAATAGAGCAAGAAAATGAATAAGCTCCAGACTACCTTTGTTATAAAGTTTGAGTCTTTGTTGTACAGATGTAATGGCTCCCAGGACTGAAAGGCGGTTTACTCGTGACTTAATGTTAGATGCAGTTCCAAACTCATCTGCTAACATTTTTGCCACTCGTGAGATCTGGTCTTTGGGAGGAATGATCAACGAAATCATGCTTGTGCCATTGCTGTGGAAGGAAAAAAAAAAACAACTCATTAAATAGTCAAGTACCATATGAAGAGAAATTAAACTCATACTTGTCATTAGTAAAAGGAACTACTAATGAGCTAGATGTCCCTCAGAGAACAGAAATAAGATCACTCTCAAAGTGACCAGGAAGGCAGGGACTATACCAGTTTTGTTCTCCAAAATAGACCCAGAGCTAGGCAGTGTTTAGACTACAGTAAGTGCTCAATTATTTGAATGACTAGTAAGAGGGATTAGCCATTAAAGAAGAAAGGACATGAAGGAAGGTGTGGTAAACACCTCATGCCCCCCAAGGATGAAGAGAGAAGCTGTGGTAAGAGGGTGCCAAAAGGTTGGAATTTGGCAGTGAATCCTGTTTCATGGTAGAGGATTGGAATCTGGCAGGCTATAAACACTTCAGTGGAGGATGTCTTGGCAGTATAAAGCAAAAGTCTTTTGAAAGTTCAGATGAAACAGCACTTAATTATCTTGTTTTCGCCTTTGCTTTAAATTCTAAGCTCAAAAACTTTACTAATTTAGCCTCTTAAGTACCTTGATAATGGGAAAGGAGAGCTTTGGAATGCACAAAATCATCCAGTTATGAAACCACATGCACATATCCATTCCAAGTAAGTGCCAATACATTTTATGTTATCAATTGCTTCCGAGTTTGATTAAAAAGGGTACGGCACTGAGCCTGATGAATTCTGGATGCCCAGATTCAAGTTTCTAGAACTGGGACTGAAAACTATGTGACCAAACTCTGAACTCTGGGGCATACCACCATGGCCCGGGCAAATGGAGGTGGGGTGGGGAGGCTTTTGAACAGTTACCAGTCTCTTTCTCTCCAACCTCAATACTGATGAAAGCAACTTATCCTTTTACTGCCACATTCCCAAGATATTTATTAGCACCAAAAGTTAAGAACCACCTCATTTCAATATTTCTAGTTCTACTGGAAGTAAACCTTGGTGACACACTGTAATCCCCTGGGAAGGTCATTCTAGGGTCTCTAAGTTGCATTCCTTAAGTGCTTTCCTCTTGGGAGGAAAACCTCTGGGTTTAGACACTGCAAATATAAAGAACTCTTATTAATACTTAAACGACGTGGAAAAAATTACTATTTGAAATACTAAGTTATGCAGATAAATTGCACTTCAAAATTAAAAACAGTAACAGAGTCCAGCAGGAGTTAGAAACAGGGTAAGATAATGGGTAATTGGAGCTGAAGGGATACAGACTGTGCAACAGGACTAGATACAAAAACTCAAAAATGGACAGCATAATAATACCTAATTGTAAAGTAATCATGCTAAAACACTGAATGAAGCTGCATCTGAGCTATAGGTTTTTTTTTTTGTCTATTTTTTTGTACTATTATTATTATTTTTATTTATTTTTCTCTATATTAACATTCTATATCTTTTTCTGTTGTTTTGCTAGTTCTTCTAAATCGATGCAAATGTACTAAGAAATGATGATCATGCATCTATGTGATGATGTTAAGAATTACTGATTGCATATGTAGAATGGAATGATTTCTAAATGTTGGGTTAATTTCTTTTTTTCTTTAATTAATAATTTTAAAAAAGTAAAAAATAAAGTAATAAAATAATAACATATCACAATAAAAAAAATTAAAAACTTTTGTGCATCAAAAGACACCATCAAAAGGCGAAAAGACCCTTAGAATAGGAGAAAACACTTGCAAATCATATATCTGATAAGGGACATAGCTAGAATATATAAAGAACTCTCATGACTCAATAATCAACAGACAAACAGAAAAAAGTCCACAGCAGAAATACAAATGGCCAATAAGGACATAAAAGATGCTCAACATCATTGGCCTTAGGGAAATGGAAATCAAACCCACAATGGAACACCACCTCACACCCATGAGAATGGCTTTTATTAAAGCAACAACAACAAAACAGAAAATAAGTGCTGGCGAAGATGCAGAGAAATAGAAACTCTTGTAGCTTGCTGGTGGGAATGTAAAATGGCGCAACCCCCGTGGAAAAGTTTTGTGGTTCCTCAGAAAGTATGGAATTACCAAATTACCCAGAAATTCCACTTCTAGGTATACATCCTAAATAACCTAAAGCAGGCACCTGCACAGATATTTGTATACCAATGTCCATAGCAGCATCATTCACAACATCCAAAAGCTGGAGGCAATCCAAATGCCCATTAGCAGATGAATGGGTAAGGAGATTGTGAGAGATACCCACATAATTTATTCAATATTATTCAGCTGTAAAAATTTGGAATAAGCCAGGCACAAAAGGACAAATAATGTATGATTTCACTTATATAATTAGAATATGCAAATTTAGAGACAGAAATGGGAAATTTCAGAGATAGAAATAGAAAATATGCAAATTCAGAGACAGAAATTGTTACCATCATTTAAAAAATGTTTAAAAGTTAATGTTATTGTTAAAAAACTAGGTAATTTTAAAGGAGAAATGTGACAATATGAACAGAATTAAACCCACAATATAAATACATTGGAAAGTAAAAGCCCCAAATCTGCCCTGACCAGATCTGTAGGCTGCCTTTATATTAATAGCTACTAGGATAAATTGATCTGACTTACACACTGAAGGCAAGGGCTGATCTAGTATGAGCCAAGGAACATCTAATACTATTTTACAAATGGTTTCTACCTGATACAATTTGTTAAGAAAGCTGCTTCCTAAGGTCCCTTATAAGATCAGGTCCTTAAGGAACTCAACAAGTTTAAATGTCTAAAGTTTCCCCTAATTATTGAGCATGCATAATTTCACAGGAGCCCAATATGCTAATTTAATAGTATAATTTTCCATATCTAGAGTCCAATGGTAGCTGGTAAGAAAAAGAGAGATTGGAAAGATGAGAACAACATCAAGTCAAATGGGCTCATATGCCAAATGACTAGTAAGAAAGAAGGGAAGAGGCACAGTGAGGGAATAACAAAACACAGAAAATCGTTGTGTTAACTCTTGTAACTCTAAATGCTTGAAATCTGAATGTGTCTGAATCAGGTCCTCGGAAACATATTTTCATATAGTAAAACGAATTTAACAAATGTGCACCACGGTGTTTGTACCTCTATGAAAGCAAACTCATCTAGATGACCCTGCTCTCAGGAAGTTTTCTTCTAAGAGTTTTCTTTACAAGTCCTTTACAAGCTTTACCACTCAAAATAGTAACTCTCAGTTTTCATCTGTTATTACACCTCCAAAACCAGCATTGCTTTTATTAGGGTAACCTGTTATTACACCTCCAAAACCAGCATTGCTTTTATTAGGGTAACTCAAAACCTAGAAGGCTAGTTCATAACCATGGCAATACTTTCCCCCACAAACTACAAATTCATCAGACAGGACATTAGAGAGTATGGTGTGTGTTCTGCTGCCACCCCTTGGAGAGGGGAGCAAGTATTGTAATCAAACCAGAGAATCAAGAAAATTATGATGAACAGCTTTAGTGGTTACCACAAACACAACTAGAATGACCATAAAACAAAATGCTCCTTCCAATAAACTCTTCACATAAAATAAAGCTCCAAAACACCACCTGACCTATTGTTATTTCTTCATCTACATAAATGTTATATATTTCCATTTATTCAAATCAGCTAAAATTTCAGAGACAGTACTGACAAAATGAGAGTGATTCCCAGAAAGAACTCTTGTGCTTCCTTTGCTCTTGGACTTTTAGTTTTAATTTTCACAGAACTACATAAAAGGAATTTTTCTAAACCTGGAAAAACTGCCTAGAAATCAAAAGTTTAGACATGCATACATTTCTGCCTGTGGACAGTTTCTGAGCTGGATGGAAAAAGAATTCTCAAATAAAACAAACTGATTTTAGGGACACCCAAATCAATACACCATGCCCTCGATCAGGAGGCTTACTCCTGTGAAGTGTATGTAGCAGCAGAGAAGCTTAGACTACCTATAGGCATGCCTAAGAGTTAGTTCTGGAGGACCTCTTTTATTGCTCAGATGTGGCCTCTGTCTCTCTAAGTCCAACTCTGCAAGTGAAACTATTGCCCTCCCCCCTATGTGGGACATGACATCCAGGGGTGAAAGTCTCCCTGGTGGGTTGGGAGACGACTGCCATGTATGAATCTGGCCCTGGCACCATGGGATCAATAGTTTCATCCTGACCAAAAGAGGGAAAAGAAGTGCAACAAATAAAGTATCAATGGCTGAGAGTTTAAATAGAGTTGAAAGGCTACTCTGGAGGTTGCTATTATGCAAACTTCAGTTAGACCTCGCTACCTATCATAACCCGCCAAACCCCAACCAGGACCATTCCAGCCAATCCTCAAGAACAACTAAGGCAATATATAAAATTTCACAAGGGTTTCAGGCACTAGAGTAATTTTCCAGAAACCTAAAACCTCCAGATGGGCCCCTGGTCCAGATAAGTCCTGAAACCCTAGCCCAGCCTCTCCAGAACATCAGACAGTTCCATCTCCCTACCCCATATTGGTGACATACCCTCCCAATATGAAAAATTTAGAATCGCCATAGTCCAAATACCCCTGAAGAGAGGGATGGAAAGATCAATGGCAATGGTGGAGTTATACAGAGAAGACAGGATTTAACAAGTGAGTATGAATGCTGAATCACTGAATTGATAACTCCTTTAGTCTCCAGTATTTCAGAACAGCTGTAAGTAAACACCTAAAATTGTGAAACTGTAATCCACGTCAAACTCTGAAATATGTTCTACAACTAATTGTGGTGCTGTGCTTTGAAATTTATAGCTTTTTTGTATATGTTATTTTTCACAAAAAAGGGAAAAAAAGTTTATTGTAATGATAAAAAAATATTTAAGCCCTCTAGCCTCCTATATTCTGGAGCAGCTAGAAGGAAAAATATGAGAGGATCTTATGGTAGCCCATGACAAATTCTGGAATCTGTCCTGTAACTACTTATTAAAGAGTGCATTGAAAACTATGGCTTTTTTGTTTCTTTGCTTTGTATGTATGTTATATTATACAATAAAAAAAGTTCAAAACAAAACAAAACAAACTGATAACTGCCTACAGTAAAAACAAAACAAAATTCCTAAAATGCTCTTTATTTACTCTAGGTTTTTGGAGTCTATTTTGAAGCAATCATATTTTAAAAACCTGCTTTACTTTGAATAATTTATCTTGCTAAGCTTCTAGAGTGAATTTCTAAAAAGGTTTTTTGAGGGTTCTGTCTGGAGTTATGTCAAATCCTCTAGGCCAAGGAAAAGAAAATGGAATTTGAGCTGTGAGTGGCTGGAGGTATTAGGCACATAAGTTTCAGCTTCAGTCATGGTCTAGATTCTAGTTGCCCACTTACCTATATACACACAGGGGTTGTCAACTCATACATGTGCAGAATCTGAAAATATTGGAGGGGGAAAATGAGGGCAGATACATTCAAATATTGACTTTACTGGCTTTATGCTTGTTTTCAGACGAACAATTCTCAAGGGAGTATATTTTCCCCACCCTACTGGCTTTTGGACCCTCCAGGAACCAAGGGTGCTGATATGGTATGAGAGCCCTTGGTTTTCAAAAGGGCTAAGTTTTTAAAAGTCGTTGTGCTATGATTTACAGAGTAGTTTTCTGGAGATGAAACTAAAAAAGAGGCAATAGAGAACGGGATAGGTGGGGCTCCAAGAACAGAGGGGCAAAGACTGAGATGAGGAGACACTAGGCACCAAACCCCAGATGATGGAAGGTTTGAGGATAAAGAGGATGTTTGGACAAATTAACCAAGGGAATCCAAAATCCCTGAAGGAAATCCTCAAGCAAGACAATGTAGAGGGCAAAGATTAGCAGCTATTTAATATGGAGGGAAAAAAGGTTATGACAAACATTCATTAAGCTATCTTACTGTGTAGTAGCAAGATGGACAACCTTATACTCACATTCATCTAACAATCCAGTGAGGACAAAGCAGTAAAGATACTTAAGAACATGATCCTCATACAGGATTTCATTTTTAAAATGGCTCAGAAGTGTAACTTTACAAAAAGGGTTTTTTTGTTTTTTTTTTTTGTTTGGTAAAACTAGGTTGATAAGTCTTGGCCTCATACTACTTTTGAATTAAATTTTCGTTCATTAGTTTTCCTACATGCCTCACCCTACCCACTGTGGGGGAACATTACATTTCTGATTTTACCTTTATCATCAAAGTGACTGCGGGAAGGGGAAACATGGAATTATTAAGTGTCTGGCTTCTTCCTTAGATATTTTTTTCTTTATAATTTTAAAGGCTACTTTATAACCCCAATGTTTTATATGGTTTAATTTCAGGAGATTTTCCCAGGAAAGTTTCCGAGCAAGAAAAATACTCTCTCTCTCTCTCTCTCTCTCTCACACACACACACACACACACACTCCCCAATCTAATCAAAGTTGTTAGACAAGTTTGCATAAACACTGAAATAAAATTAAGGAAGCTGAAATTTTTCACGTTAAAGTGGAGAATACACTTCTCAGGTGAAAATGAGAAATAAAGCTCTCACTAAATAGCTGCTGGCTCCACAGGCAAACTCTTAAATTTTAATAGTTTTTATCTTTCTTCTGCTTTGTCGCTATAACTCTTCCAAAATCAAAAAGATTCTCATTCAAGAGAGTGAATCATGAGGTATAGCAATGATTCACATGCAGATTATTAAAACTGGACAAAACAAGACATAACATATAACTACATGCCCTGGAAAGCCTATTTTTGTTCTCTGATTCCTTCTTGTTCTCATTGGTTTTAGGGGCTTTTTCCCTTATTATGGAACCACCCATCAATGTTTCTGAGAAGACTAACTTCTGAGAAATAAAGCAACTGGGTAATAGGAGGAAGCTGTAAACAGACTAAATACAGACAGCAAATAAAACTTGAAGAAAAAACTCAGAAAAGAAGAGAAATTAAAGAAATAGCTGACAGTTTTCCCCTCACTGTCAAGGAGGCTGCAATAGGAAAAATTTCTCTGTCAAGGGCAGGAGGTTAGTGTAGTGCCACCAGTTACTCATCCAATCCAGGGTGTCATGGCCCCTGAGCACTGCGGACAGGGAAACATTTACATGGTTACTTGAATGCCAGGACTGAAAGGTCACTAAGGAAGAAAAACTAAAGGTAATCAGAGTAAAGCCTGGGGGTAGGGTGTGTGTATGTGCCTGTGTTCATCATTAACAATGCCCAAGAACATTTTAGAAAGGTAGATAAAAAGCTTGAAAGAAAATGAGATTCCCACAAGTCTGTCCATTGACCAGTCTGTAAGAAAACCCCAGAATTCTTGGGAGTGCTTCCTAAAACACCAAAGCAAAAATAAATGATCAAACACAAACAAAAAATAATTCCCCCTTCATTCTGATTCAACATTAAGTTGAATTGTTACTCTCCCTCTTGAACAGGGAGAGAAACAGTGGTGTGGTGGTGGTTGTGGGTGAGATGGAGTCTGAATTTTCAAATACTGTTGATTGTAATGCACAGGCAGGGTTGAGACTCACTGTACCTGTCTTGCTTTCTGTGTTTTGAAGTAGAATAAAATCTCTTGGTCAACCGAAGGAAAAGGGTTTTCATGAACTCACTCCTACCTAAAAAAGAGGACCCCACAGAGCCCACTTGCTACAAGTAAGCTCCTGTCATTTACCCTAGCAATAACACAAGTAGGCTGAATTGTGACAGCTCAGAGATGTCCAACTTTTACCCACAATATCCCTTTCTCCATCATATGCTCTGCCACCCACCTCACCAACCCAAGAAACGGAATTACTTTCAGGTTAAGTCCAGGAACATTTTAGAGGCTTCCCACTATATTCTATAGTTGCCTACCACCTTATCCCACAAAGCTTTCACTCCAATGTTTGATGACTGTGTTATGGCTGTGGCTTATATACATAAGCCCCCCTTCAAGCTTATATCCATTACTTCCTTGATGTAAGCTAGCTATTGATAATGAGCTGAAAATCAGTTTCTCCCCATTTTCTGCTTCCTTTTCAAAAATCCTTTTTTAATTCAACTGAGGGTTTTCAATCTGCCTACCGCTATCAAGTGCACAAAACTAAGGAGATATTTTTGGGGTCATGTACTTGTCCCATTATTTATGGCTGTGTTACTACAGACAAGTTACATAGATTCCTCTGGACCTCAGTTTCTACTTCCATCACAAGGCTGTGAGGATTCTATAAGATAATATACTGGTAAATGCCTAGCATGGATAGCTGATACTAACTGTTCACTAAATGGCAACTAGATGGAATTTTAGTTCTTTGCCTCTCCCCCACTTGTCCTATAACAGTGTAAGTTGGGAAGAACCAATACCCCACCAGGTGGAAAAAAAGAAAAGAAAAAACAAAACAAAACAAAATGTACTGCTACATAGTGTTGAAATCTTATCTGAATCTGGGTAAGAGAAAGAGATAAGACAGAAGTGATTTTGTGGTAGGTGATGATCACCTTTATTGGATTACAAGATCAACCAAACTTCCAACAAAAAATTCAAACCAAAAATATCCAAAACAATATGGCCATTAACACTGGAAACTGTTCTTTTTAATTTATCATGCAGCAAAGGTAGAGATTCAATCCCGTCTACAACTTCAAATAGCTATATGATATAAAGCTTAATTGGTTTTACCCTATATTTATGGCTTGGGTTCAATAGTTTTATATAAGCCAGGGCCACTTATTTCTATCTGGTTCTCAGTCATGCCAAAAGGGCCTGAGATCTGACTTTGGTTTTCTCTTTCAACAAATATCAAACAAACAATATATTACTTATATTAGGTTCATAAGCTTCTTGAGGGCAGAGATCATTTTAGCACAAGGTGGGCACACAAACATTTGAGGAACAAATAAATGATTAATTCTTAATATTGGAAACAGGGTCGTCTTTATATTCTCTAAGTAGACACCAGAGATTTATTCTGTACTACGAAATGAAGTATCAATTAAAAATTTTTTCAGTCCTTGGAGAGAAACTAGTAAGTAGCTGGAAACAATTCATAGTTCCCTGCTCAAACCACTCTACCGTTAGTTTCTTACCAAAACAAAACACTTCTTTTGTCACCCTTATCTTAACACACCAGGTTAGTCATCACCTTGATGTCCTCCCTGCCCCCACCCAGCAGCCCTTCAGTGATAGCAGGTTAGGAGGTAAATAGTACTGTCTTTTGTAAAAAGCATGGTTAGAATACCATACCAGAAGGGAGATTCTGTTGCTGCCCAAAGGGACTAGACAATTGGTTTGCGCAACTGACCTTAGGGTTAGATGACATTAGCAAGATATGAACATTAAAGCAGCCTTTACTCTAGCGGAAAGAAGAACTCAGATATCCCAATATTTTTCAGCAGAAATTTTGCCAAGATTCATTTTAATGTTTTACCCTCAAAAGCACTAGGATTATTCAGCCATCTAAACAAAGATGTACACATCCGGTAGAGTATTACTTTTCTTACAAGTACAGACATTTGCTGATTTCAAAGCCGTGATCTTAACTATTACACTAAATTTTTTTCTATTCAGAGAAATTTCAAAAGGCTAACCCAGTGGAATATTCCACCAGGGAGCAGCAGAACTGGAAAATTTCTCTAGTGTTCTTACTGCTGTGCAAAGCCAAGAGACATCAGTCACAACTTTGTTTAGGGACTCAATGCCACTGGCTACAAGGTTCTACAGGGGACTCTATAAATATTAGAGGCCACTGCTGGCCAACAGAGCCAAAGCATTTGGAAGCCCACCTCACATCTTTCTCGGCCACTAAGGAAGTACTTTTCAAATAAAACAAAGCCGCAGCCTTCCTGTTAATACTCTTTCTAATATATAAATGAGTTTCTGGGGAGGGATTTTAGCAGCAAATTATTTCCCTTATGACCTATGCTCATTAAGAATAAACATGTTCAGTATCCAAGTTCTTCCTTGGGTAGGGTTTGCAAATACCATGATTATTTTTCCTTTATCTTTGCACCTGGGTCTCAGTACAACTACTCCCTCCAGGAAATTGCAAATCTCTTTGGACCAGAGTCCTCCTTTCAAAAGGGAATGGGAGATGTCCCTACTCAGTAAAAGAAATGCTAATCAAAGAGTATAGTATAATTGCTAAGATCATGGCTTAGAAACCAGAAAAGTGGGAACAGAATTTGGCACTGCCCCTACTAGGCTGTGAAATTAGACAAGCTACTTAATCTCTTTATACTTTATTACTTGTTTAAAATAACTTTCCAACATGAATCTCTAACTCGGTGTCTTTCCTGGGATCCACCTTGTTCAAGTAGAGTCATAAACGAAAATGTCGGAAAGCAGAACTACTTTTTGCAGTAAAATACTAAAAATATCAGAGACATTAGGAATTAATGTTTGGGGAATTATACAAGTACATTTTCATTACTTGCAAACTGAAGTTTATTTAGGCTAAAATGAAAACTTGTATTGGGTTTGTCTTAAGTTCTGTCCTGTTGACTTTACCAATAGGGCACATGTGCAAAAGCTCTGCTCTACACTACTTCAATACTTTGACAACTCACAGCCATCAACCAATACAAAGCTTTTGGATCTAATTTTAGGCTAACTGGCTTCTAACCAAGAATGAATTTCAATTGCAATTTCAAAGCTGCAAATCACTTACAACTCCACTTTTCCATTGTATTAAAGATACTGTATCAGCCAAATAACACTAACACACAAAGTAACATTCTTTGACAACCTTTGCCTTGCCTAGGACATGTGCTAACTCACTTAATGCCTCATTAAAGACTCTGCTCATAATTTCCCTCCTGTAATAGTCTTGGTCCTAATCGCCTGCTTACACACACCATCTTCAAAATGTATTGTTATTCTCTATTTATTATTAATCTGGGACTGGAAATGGTTCATAATGCTCCAGGGTGGTGATTTAGACCATGTACTCATTTTATTACATATTTCTTTCAAAATATTTATGGCCCAACTCACAGAAGTTTGATAAAACTTGTTAGCTGGTTAGTTAGTAGTAAAAATCCATTTGTGGACTTCATCTATCATATACCTAGACACATGTATATGCTAAAATCTAGTTTAGAAGGCCACAGACATGGCAGGAAAAATTTAGAGCCTTTCTTTTGACTAAGCTCCTTCTTCAAAGGAAACCTTAGAAGATCAAATGAAAGCAGAAGAATACAGGTCTAGTAGCCCTGAGTTATCTAATGACAAGGAGCAGATGTCAAACACCTATAAGTGTCAAGTCCTCTAAACCTAGTAGGGAGGATTGCCCCAAGAGTAAAGATAGTAAAAGTATAACCACATTAAACTTACACATCTGAAAACTGGTGTTAAAGTGAAGTTATAAAGTAACTTGGTTAAAAAAGGACAAAGTAAACATAAAATGTTTGTAAAGGGACCTACTGTATACAAATTAAGAAGATTAGAAAGAAAGAGTTATATTAAAGCAGAGAAAGCTTGATCAGTCTACCAATGTAAAAGAATCAAGTCTGTTTTCATCTTTATACCAACGGGAGAATAATAATGAAACCATGGCTTTTAATCAAACTCATTATGCTTTTGGGGAGGTGAGAAAAAAGCAGCTTTTTAAAAAATTTTCTTTAGCTTACATTCAAATAAAGATAACTCGTCAGTGATAGGAAGCAAGTTTTCATTCCTGAATACACAGGCGCAAGGATTCAAAGTATGTCAAACACTATAAGGCAAAGCTATTCATCAGAGGGGAGCTTCAGCATGCTAAGGACAGTGCCCCAATGAGAAACCTCATACTCCCATAATCTTTTCAACCTGCTGGAAAAGAGTTTTGGACTTCCCTAATCTCTTCTTCCCATCACTAAGCTAGCAGTCCACTGAAGAATTAGGGCCTAAAGAATGTACGCTAGAAAAAGGTTCTATTCTGAGATCCTTAGAGAAGAGGCCAAATTCAGAAGAAATTTCTGCTATCCAAGTCCTTGGTTAGATAAATCCAGCAGTAGACCCAGGTAAAGGAAGCAAGTTTCTCCTTCTATCTTCGAAAAGGATCTAACACCATTAGCTCTGTTGCAAAGCCCGGACACAACCTCACGTTTTTTCACACACAAACACTTTCCTACACAAGGGGGCCCCGAGCTGAGTTTACCCTCAACTCTAAGATCAGAAAAAAAAGGGCCCTCTGCAATAAGTGTCCAACTAAGGTGTGTGGGGGAGTGTCCCAGTAACTAACATTGCACTCTGCCATAAGTGGTATTCTAATTACGTACTCTTGCTTACCTAAGAATGTGTCCAGACTAAGTCTTTCTCGCCTGGAAGGATAAGTATATCTGCTATTACAATGAGAAGTCTGTCAACACTTGAAATTTAAAGACAGAGTAATTGTTCACTAGGTTCACAGTGCACAGAACACCATGCCAGAATACAACGGCTATTAGGACTAGTTCTGTGTTAAGGCAGGTGACCTATGACACTTGGAGAGGATTGAGGAACACCATCACACTGTCACATATACGCTCATCTACCCTCTTCCCTTTACCACTTCTTCTTATGGCTCAGACCTGCTGGAGTCATACTATCTTTTCTCCTTAATTATAGAATTCTCCAACATTTGTGTACACCAAAGGAAAGAAAGAGTGAACACTGACAGAGCACTCTCTATTGTGGTAAATGCGGTGCTAGGCATTTTCACTCACATTATCTGACATCAATATCACCCAAAGATCACTGCCCACAGTTACAGGTGTGGAAACCAAAGCTTAGAAAGAATAAGTACCTCTAGGTTAAGTGGATATGCAGCATAGTCACCAAACCTCTGTAGCTGTGTGTTCTCCATTTACCTCTTCTTGACTTCTTATTGGGCCAACCATCAGAGATGGGGAGACTCAAAAAAAGCCAGAACAGAGGATGATGATAGCCCTCTTAAAAGCCTCAACATTGAATGGGTCAAGTGTCAGTATGAAGCACGACAGAGTATCACTTTAGTTACAATGAGCACTTCAAGGATACTGAGAGATAAAAATAAAACTACCTGAAATGCAGTGCTTTGACACTATTCCCTTTATCATCATTTAGGTGAATGTTCTATTAACCAACGATTTTCACTTGCAAGGTACTCAAACACATGTAACTTGCTTTAATTTATTCAAATCATACAGATTAAGCAATCTGTCCACATCATTAATCTATAAGATAAAAAAAATTAACCTATTCAACAACTTCACAAAATTATTAACTTTTAGTACAACATTAAGTGAGGAATTTGTAGATTTGAAAAATATATGATTATATTTGGGAATATGTACAATCACATATAGTCAGGTAATTTCTAGTTCCTTCAAAGTCAAGGTATCTATAAATTATTTTATTTTAAACACTTTAATAATAGCCAAAGACTACAGATGACCCATAAGAAGTTCACAAGCTGCATTAATTTTCAAACATGAATTGAAGACTAAGTGTTATCTGACTGTGTCCTCATTATACCTGAAATACAAATTATTCTGCATAACATAAGTGAAAAAATATTCTAATATCCACAGACACAACTTGGCCCAAATCAACTATGTCTGTTCTATCACATTCACCACTGCCTTCGGCTAGAAATGACTCTGGTTATGAGTTTACAACCTGAAAGCTATAAAGCCTGTAATACTATTTCTAGGGCTAGGTCACACACAAACTCTCAAGTGGGGATGACACACAAAAAAACCACAGCACCATATCTGAAAAGAATCTAGGCAAAAGCCATTAAAATTTTTTTCCAACCTACTTTTTAGAAACTCATGTATGCCTGCTATAGTTGATAACCTCAACCAGTATCCAATCACATGGCCCCAGTTCCAATTTTGGCTTATGTACATGTTGTTAGTCCTCATTAAACCAATTATGGAGACTGTACCAGAAGCACTCATAAATAGGGACAAACTGTCACTAACTTTAAGCAGAGCTTATTATGTAGAGCAAAATAACGAGTTAGTTATTTTATGAGCATACACAGAAACTAAGATACAATGAGGCTTTTATGAAACCAAATAGGTACGTTCCACACAACTTGAAGACATATGCCTAACACTTCTTTCAACTCAAAAGATTAAGTATAATGCTGGCTACAGAACAGAAACCTAGCAAATACCTCATTTTAGCGCCATACTTAAGTCTTCCATAGTTATGAAAACATAAGAGAGTGTTACAACTCAGATGACATTCTGAGTGTATCCAGCCTTGCATTTTTGGAAAATAAAAAAATAAATCCACTGTGCGGTATAGCACAATGGTTTAAGTCCTGGGCTCTGCTACATTCTACTTTGCAACATTTTGGACAAGAAGATATTTAACCTCTCAGCCTCAGTTCTCTTGTATATCAAATGGTGGAATAATTATTTTGTTGTGAGGATTAAATGAAATAATGTGTTACTTAGCACAGCATCTACAACATACAGTAATCTCAATAATTATTGTGCTTAGATACTTTACTGTTCAGATGTATTTAACTAGCCAGTCCATTTTGCAGGTGGTTTCTTTTCAAGCTCCATTATATTTGGGTCAGATTTCAAAAGGTAATTCCATACTATCTCAATTTCAAAATTACTCTTATTCCATCATTTCCAAAACAATTCAGTTTATCCACCACTAAATTTCATGCTTGAACATAACCTCAATTTACTTCTCAAACCTACAGGTTGCTCCCAAACACTGACACACATGGATTCATTTTACCACCCAATTTGCCTTTAAAAGCCCACTGCAATTCTCCTAAAAATATTTTAGCGTTTGGCAAAGAAGGAAAAACATTTCTCACTGCTAAGCACTTACCAGTGCACTAGCTATAAAAATCTAAAGTGCCTGACTTGAACACAATTCAGCCATGAAAATAAAATCTTGTTATGTGCTGGGGAACTTTTGCACCAAATGGAATAAATTTCAGACTCCCTTACTAAATAACCAAGAGGGACAAGACTTCAAATTTTCATGGGATCAAGATACAATGAAGTCCTACCTAAAAGCATGGGGTGACAAGGGGAAGGAGAAACAAAGCAGGACATGAATTTAAATCACATTGTTTAAAGGAAAATTCCAACTATTTTAGATAGCTTAATTCTGTCTAAATGTTTAACTAATATCTAATTCCATCACTCCAAGAAAAGTTGTGCCTAAGAAATTCACTTTTAGGACACTTTAAACTCACTGAACTTTGTTAAGCTAAGGAAGAAAGCCTTTAAAAACTTAAGTAGAGGTTTAAAAGTTTCAAGTGGCTCTGGAATATGGCTACAAAGAATGAGTTTACTTCAAGTAGTTGAAAAGCATGCTATTACTTATTAAGCAATGTTATCTTTAATGTTACTTCACTCAGTAGACAACTTATAGTCATGAATTAATATTTTAGACTGCTTCAGAGAACACAATGTATGTAAATTCTGAAGTGTAAACCTGAATAAAAACTGTTGCTTAAACTGCCTCTAAATGAAAGTGATAAGAGAACAAATCTACAGATCATACCCCACTTTAAACAACCAAAATCTATAAAAGACAATAATTACTGAAGTCTTCAAGTAAGAGAAAATCCCAGTGAATCAAAAGAACCTGACTAATTTCTAGTAGAGCATCAGACTGCGTCATGACCTATATTATTCTTCCTGTACCATATCCTCACACTTGGGGAATTATACTTATTAATTTCACCATGTGGCACAGAAACATCTGTGTTCAAGTTCCTATAAGAATATTAATTAGGCCTGCATATTTTATTAAATTTAAATAAAACAAAGCTAATGAATTAAAAAAAAAAAGATGTCAGAAACAGCGAACAAAAGTTCAAGTCACTGAATAGGTCAACTTTCAGAAGTCTTGTCCCATACAGAATTGTTGCTAATTTATTAAGAAAATACCACAACAAAACCAATCCATTAACCCTGGATCCTCACTGGAAGTATACACACCTCATTTTTTTCAGGAGGTCAAGAGGGGGTCATTCTAACACTGCAAACCCACTGTTCCAAGACAAACCTGGAGTGGAAACAAGAATGTCTAATTCTTGTGCTGAAATCAACTTTCCAAAAATCCTGGGGCAAGCCACTCTGCTATTCTAACGCTCAGACATACAAATAAGTAATGTTCCAAGAACTTTTTTTTTTTGCCACTTCCTGTAAGTAAAGAGTTTCTATGACTAGGAAAGGAACAAAATAAAGTAAAAAAACGGAATACCTTTGGCACAAATTCCGGAAAGGATCAACACTTTTCTCTAAAAAACATACGTGGCTAGTTTTCATCTAGTCTACTCTTCACACAATGGATTTATCCACAATTTCTCATCAAAATTTACAAGACTAAGACCCCAATTAGTTCAATTCTGAATTCCAACAAGCATTATGTACATCGGATAAGTGTTTGACACCACCGAAGTCCCAGTAAAAGGCCAAATGAGCCCTGTTGCTATAGTTCATGACAAAAAGCTCCATAATCCGGATTTCCCTCGGAGACGAGACATATATCTATCAACCAAATTTTCCTCTAGCCCTCCCCCGGCACACGCCGGCATCTGCAGTTTCTAGGTGGATCTTGGAACAGCTACCAGCAAAAAGCTCCGGGATTTAAGGGGACTTGAGGAAGTCATCTTGGGAGAGATAGAAGACAGAGAAAAATCAGGGGGAGTCAGAAAGAGGTTGTCTCTGGCCATCTCTCTTTCCCGCCCCATCCAAACTTCACCCACCCACACCTCTGATGCCCGGGTGGGGGAGGCCATTTTAATGACGCCTGGTTGAGGAACGTAAAGAGAGGGTAGGAGAGGAAATCAGGGCAGGGCGTTCGGAAAGGAAGGCCGGTTCCCTTCCCACAACTCGCGAATCGGGTGGCAGCACCTGGAGCCCGAAGAGTGAAAAGCTGAATTCAAGGGCCTGGTACAAAAGTAGCGGTGGCCTACCACGAGAAGAGCGAGTGGTCTTAGCCCCAGGAGGGCGGCCCCCTACTTCCCAGAGGGGGAAGGACCCCTTCTCGGGCTAACCGTGAGGACCCTCGCCCCTGAGTCGGGAGCTACTACCCAGAGGTCCAGAAGGCGGGAGTTGGCTACTGCCTGGTTCTCCTCATCCGGCCATGCGGCGCGGGGGCGGCCATCCCGAGGGGTCCGGGAACCAGGAGGACACCGGGGGGGCCGGACGCGGCGCTCACCCGCGGGCCGCCTCCAAGCTCTTGATGAGCTTCTTGATCTTCCAGATCTCCACGTTCCTGTCGGCAGCACTGGGGTCGTCCGCCATCTTCTCGCCTCCTCCTCCCTAGAGCGGCCCGGCGGGGCCCGTAGACACCAAGACCACAGAGTTAGCGCCGCCGCTGGGGCAGAGCGGCCCCCTTCCTTGCCACCCCCGAGCAGCCCTCCTCTCCCCACTTCATGAGGCCCGCCGCACTGGTAGTCGGTCTTTACCTCTCCTTGACTTACCTAAGGGCCCAGTCCTGGGCGGCAGCGGCTGCTCCTCCCCAGCGGCTGCTCCGCGGCGGCGGCGGCGGCTCTGACGTAGGACACCGGCTCCCTCTCTCCAGGCAGCTGCATGTGTTGCAATCCGCTCACATGGGGCCTGTGACATCACTTCCTCCGCTAGGGGCGGAGTGGAAGGCAGCGAGCGGAAGGGAGGGGGCTGACGGGTGCGGGTGAGGGGAAATTCTGCGTGCGCCGCGACTCTCCATTGGCTCTCTGCGCCGCAGCCTACAATAGGCCCGCCGATTGGCTGCGGCCTGGGCCGCGCAGCCTTCTGAGGTAGGGGTGTGGGGCGGGAGATACCGCCTTCCCTTCCGGCCCGGCAAACTGAGAAGAGGAAGCGAGCGAAAGCCGGTGGCTCTCGCGAGGATTTACTTAGAGCCCCGTCAGGCTTGAAGTGGGGCGGTTCTGAAAGGGTGAGGCGTTGGGGTCTGTTTTGGTCTGGCCCTCCTTGGTGCATGGAGTAGGTATCTGAAGCTACGCGACCCGCAGCTAGGCTTCCAGGCCCCGACGAGAACTTTCAGTGACTTTCAAGAAGCCTCAAAGAAGCGCCTTGGGGCTTCATCGGTACAAAGGACCCGGTTCTGCTTGCATCATGACTGCGGAAATTAGTGTTCAGACTTCCAGCCAATGTGTCATAGGATTCTCTCCCCCGCCTCTTTCCCGGGTGCTTCGGGCTCCTCCCCTCAGCGAGCGAGGAGGTACATTCCCTGTCGTCCTGTTGCTGGGATGATTTCACTTTGGATCTAGAACTTTGTGGGCTGGAAGAAGGCAGGCCTGCCAGAAGTTGGAGACCTGAGGTATCTGACCCTATAAGTTGTTTGGTCTGAACTGTTGAGCGTGGACGTGGAAGAGAGTGTTGAAGCAAGATGGGCAGTATTACAAATTAGAACTTTATCATTTTGAGTTAAGTTTTTAAATTGGCTGCTTTGTAGTCAATTTTTCGCCTCAGTTGATTCACTCAAATATTTGAGCCCAAATTGTGTGCTAGACCCTGTTGTCCTGGGGATCATCTTTTGTGATTTTATACTTTTGAATAATAAAATAAATGCACAAATACATGACTATGGTGGGTACTCTGGGAGACTATGACGGGGGCCCATCTCTGGAATGAGACCTAAAAGGATGCAGGAGTTTGTCAGAGGAATGTGGCGATTAGTGAACAGCATATGGCAGGAGAAAGCATAAAACATATGATGAAATACAAAAACCCAGTGCACAGGAGGGAGGTCAGGAACGGGGAGAGTGGTGATAAGGTCATGTGTAGGACCCTGAAAGCCAGGTTTAGGAGTTGGGCATCTTTCTCTTAAGAACAGTATGCAGCTTAAAGAGTTTAAAGCTTGGGAGGTGACAAGAAGATATGGTTACTTTTTTAAGGAGACATTTCCCCTTGAATTGGAGAGAGAAAAAGTGGAAGCCTAGAGACCATGTAGGCTGCCTTGAATTACTTGGTAATTCAAGTGAGAAATAATGGTAGCTTTGACTAGGATGATTACAGTGTAGGTAGATGGAAGTCAACTGGATTGGATAGTAGGGGAGCATAAGGAAGAACAAGAATATCTCCCAGGAAAATGAATGGTGACATTCACTGTGATGGGAAAGATAAGTCGGTCTTGGGGAATGATAGAGAATTATATCTTGGGCCTATTACATTCGAAATTGCTTCTGAGACACATGCACGTTGTCATTTCAGGTAGTCACATTGTGTGGGCTGTGAATCCGTTTTGTAGGTTATCTCAGCTTTGTTCATGTATTAGTATTACTCCCATTTCATAGTTGGAGAAGCTGAGGTAAAGAAAGGTGAAAAGAACTTGCTCAGAGTCACGCAGCTAGTTTAGCTTCCATGTTCCGTATACTTGCATTATTATGCAGCTATCTGGTTACCTATATTTTTCTAGGATGGGACCCAGTCAGATTTCCTATTATAGAGCAAGTCTTCTTTCCACTAGGAAATGAATTTTTCCAGGATGAAGTCTCTTTTTAACGTTCCATTTTGTAATTTTTAGGCATATGTTCATTCATTCATTACATAATATTTGTTGTACTCCTACTGTGTGACATTCACTGTTCTTAGATCATCTGTTGAGAAACAAAATAGAGCAGAGTTAAAGTATGATTTCTAGGGATTTGGTTTTTCTTTGTGAAAACGGAGCCAATAAAATAGGTCTGTGGGATTTTTTCATTGGCTGGTTAGTTCATAGTTGTTAGAAATTTGGATCTTTTCAGAAACTGAGTTTAAAATGAGTTATTTATACCCTAATTATATTAGTAAAATGAATTACCTTTTCATCTGGGCCTGGGTATCTGAATAATTTGTTTTCCCTGTCCCTGATCCTTCAATCCAAGATGCATAGAAGATTTGTTTTTTTTAAAGAAAGGAAAGGGGTTTCTACATTTAGGAAAATAATAATTTGAAAAATCTCTGGACTAGGCGCCTTGTCTATAAAGTGCTTACAATTCATGAAGTAGGTGGAGATCAATGAATAGTGTCTAGTCTGCCTCAAGTTTCTGGCTGTAATTAAGTGTAATGAATTTAAGGAATGCAGTTCTGTAGATTCCATTCTTACATAAAGAAATCTTACTGTAAGTAAAAGCCAATGAAGAGGACCTAAGCGGTGGTAATTTAAAACTCCAAGCTTTAAAATTTATGTAAAATCCTTGAATCTATAACAAAACCCAAGGAACCTCATTGTTCTCACCTTTAATTAATGTTACTGAATCACCTCATCCTGAAAACTAGTAAATAAAGGAAATGAATTGACCATTTAACTTTCCTTTCCTACATGAACTAAATGTCAGGGTAACTAGATATTTATTATGAGAAGCTTCTCAATATAGAAGCATTCCATCTAAAGAAAAATGTATAATAGAAGTAGAATACTATAGCTCAAATGAAATTAGAGATCTAAGTAATAATCATCAGTATTTGCTAACATCATGAAAGAGAGCCAACCAAAATTATGTACCTTCTAATGGAAGTACACACCACCTATTATTTTTGCCAAGAATTGAATTTGAATCACATTAAGCAAGGACAGTTGGTGAAGCTGACAGTATACCAGACATGGACTGGCTTTTAACAATAGGGATTTATTAGCTTACAAATGTACAGTTCTAAGTCCATGAAAATGTCCCAGTTAAGGCATCAACAGGATGATACCTTCTCTGAAGACTGGTTATGTTCCTCTGTCAGATAACAAGGCACATGGTGACATCTGCTGGTCCTTCTCTCCTGGGTTTCATTGCTTCAGCTTCTGGCTCTTATAAAGGACTCTAGTAGGAGGATTAAGACCCACCTTGAATGGGTGTCTTAATCGAAATAACCTAATCAAAAGATTCAACCTACAATGTTCTAGGAAATGATCATGATAATGAATATACGTTATGTGATGATAGTGAGTTATTGATTATATAACAAGAACGGAATGATATGTTAAGAATGTGTTTGCATGTGGTTATGTATCATAAATAAAAAATAATTAAAAAGAAAGGGTAAGGGGAAGGGGTATGGTATGTATGAATTTTTTTGGTTGTCTTTTTCTTTTTCCTGAATTGATGCAAGTGTTCTAAGAAATGATCATGATGATGAATATGCAACTGTGATGATATTGTAAATTACTGATTATATATGTAGAAGGGAATGATTATATGTTAAGAATATTTGTGTTTCTTTGTGGTCATATTTTAAAAAAAAAATTTTAAGTTAAGAAAAAAAAAGGTTCCACCTACAATAGGTCTGTACCCAGGAATGGATTAAAAGAACATGGGCTTTTCTGTATTACATAAGAGCTTCAGACTATCACAGACAGGAAGACATATGACACCACAGAGATGCAATTAGCGAAATCTAGAATGTAGACTACATGACCAGTGATCAGTTTCTTCAATAAATTGCAAAGGGAAAAAAATGGGTCAGGGAATGCTGTAAGACTGAACTTTTAAGGGACATGTCAACCAATGTAGACGTGGCCTTTATTGGGTTCCTGATTCAAACTAATTGTTTTAAAAACAAGAAACTACAGACATTTTTAATACTGATTGCTATTAAGGAGTTGTGAAATTTTTCTTTAGGTCAAATAACAACATTGTTCTATTTTGTAGAATAATGGAATAGAATGAAATCTACCTATTAGAGGTAGATACTGAAATGTTAACAAGTAACTATGAGTTTATGATTTGCTGCAAAATAATCCAAGGGAATTTGAGAAAATATAATAAAAGATAGTAAGGTGATGAATTATACATTAAAATCTTGAAAAGTAAGGAAGAATTTGAAAGGCCAGTATTGGGTGAGTGAGGAAGGCTTCATGGAGGAGGTGTTAAAGGGATTGAGGGAATGGCAAATGGCAAGGGGTAATGGGGACATGAACTCAAACAAGTTAGGTCCTAAAGGCAGATTGGTTTTCCACTTAGGAAATCTGTGGTTCTTAGCCCTTTCTAGGTCACAGACTCCTTTGAAAACTTTAAAGGAGTTTTATTTCCTGATTTTGATAGTTGTGGGGAAGAAAGATGTCCTGGTCTTAGAAGAGACATGATGAAGCATTTAGGAGTGAAGTGTCACCATATTCAGAAGGAAATCTTTTTTAAGAGTATCATTATATATACAGAGAAGGCAAAAAAAAAAAAAAAAGATAGCAACGGACCGTTTTTCCAGGGAATTCCTCGATCTTGCATTTTACACCAGTGGTTTGTAGATTCCCCATCCTCACAGCCAATCACCATCATTCCCAATCCCCACTCTCAGAGTCATGGGAACTGAGTCTCAGATCTCAGTTTAAGAGCCTGTGACCTAGGTTGAACATTTTATTTCTGCCTCCTGATGTCACTCAAAGTTGAAAGCTGTTATTAAATCTGACTTGCTATTTAGCTGCAGCCTCCTTAGTGTGAAAAATTTCCTTGCTATGCAGAAATGGATTTGATGACGGCTCATTGTATTAGATTTAAAAATATAAAATTGCTGAAATACAACTTTGACCTGCTGAAATAGCTGTTTCATATGGTTTTCTTTCTGTAATTGCTAAAATAAGACATCCTTCATGCTATTCACAGATTAAGTGATGTACATCACTCTGCAGCTCCTATATCTGTCCTATGGCTTGCTTTCACTCATTTCCGCCTTTGGATACTAACTAGAGGGCAGAAAGAAAGAAAACACAAAGCAGCCTTAGGATTGGAGAAGGGAATGGAATTGCAATGGTATTCGAAATAGCAAAGTCTTTACTTAAGGTTTATTATTTTCCAGATTGGGACTCTCTTTTCACTCCCAATCTTCTCATGCATCATCTTTGGAAAACTTGGTTTTATCTTTACTGTCCCTTTTTGCTACAGGACCTCTATTATGCTAAAAATCAAGTCATCCTTATACATAAAAAAGGTGCTTTTATAATGAAGAAATGTGGATCAGAGCAATAGTGGAATGGACATCCTACTCCCTGGTAATTGGTAACAGTAATAAGGATACAACACCTATGTGTAGTATTTCTACCACTAATATACACTTGTTTGAGCACTAGGAAAAGGACATCCTACTTCCTGGTAATTGGTAACAGTAATAAGGATACAACACCTATGTGTAGTATTTCTACCACTAATATACACTTGTTTGAGCACTAGGAAAATCGGGTCAATCTAAACACAGGGCCATTCCGCAGAACAAATGAATGGCCTATACCCTTCAAGTATGTCATGAAAAATCATGAAAAATCAAAGGCAAAGGAATTATTCTTAGATAAAAGCAAACATTCTAAGTGTAATGTATGCCTCTTGATTTGCTCCTGGATAGAAAATTAAAATATAAAATAAAATTAAAATAGATGTTATTTAGACAATTAGGGAAATTTAAATGCAGTGTATTATATTAATACCATTGCATCAATGTTGTATTTCCTGATTTTGATAGTTGTGGGGAAGAAAGTTGTCCTGTTCTTCTAAGTTACATGATGAAGCATTTAGGAGTGAAGTGTCACCATATTCAGAAGGAAATCTTTTTTAAAAGTATCATTATATAGAGAGAAGGCAAAAGTGATAACAGGTGATTCTAGGTGAAAGGTGTATGTATACTCTCTGTACTAGTCTCTCATTATAAAAACAGGTTTGAAAATATCAAAATAAGCTGAGGAAAAAAATTAATCCACTTAATTTTTAATCCACGTTAAAGAATTGTCTGAAGGTCACACAGAATGAGTAAACAATGGAATTGGACTCTACCTAAAAGATTAGTAAGGGTTGCAAATTAATTTATTCTGGTCACTCATTCCTTTTACCCAGGAAACTCAGACCATATATTAGTCTTCTAACATTAGTATCAACTTTTCCTTGAATTTTTTTTTTAAATTAAGAACTCTTATCTTTTACCAGAAACTTCCACTTATGACAAGTTCTGACAGAAAATACATTTTAAAAGCAAGGTATTTTGGACAGTGGGAAGATTCATTAAACTGACAAAAGATTTGAGGGTTTATGTGTCAGGCCTAGGTGCTCAGAGATGGTCAGCAAAACCATCTTTGGTCTCAAAGTTCCATTCTAGAAGACAAATCAAGTGGTAATAAATGCTATGGAGAAAAACAGGCAGATTAAGAGGGATAGGAAATCACAGGGACTCAGGTGTGTTATTTCACAACCTTATGAAAAACACGAGCCAACAACTGGCTACCTGGGGAAAGACAGTGAGATAAAACTGTAGCTGGAAGCTAGGGAGAAAGGGGAAGAGGATAGAGGAACCAGATCACGTGAAGCTTGTAGACTTCTAGAAGAGTTCTCATCAGGAACTGTGTGACCTGATTTGAAAATGATCACTGAGTGCTGTGAGAAAAGTCCAAGGTAGCAAGGATTACTTGTAGAACACATGGGGAGACTATTTTAAACTTGCAATAATGTAGGTGAATAGTTTATTTTGCAGTGCTAGTTGAGATGGTGAATCTGGGGGGATTTTCAAAGTTGGCAAAATTTGTTGACCCTGGGGTTTTTTGTTTTTTTTTTTTGGTCTGAACAACTACAAGCACAAACCTGAATAGCCACTTAAGGAGGCGGGAGTAAGAATGAAATCAGTTCTTAGGATCCAATAAACACTTAATACCATGAAAGGGAAACTATACCTAATATTTCCATTCTGCCTTTTAAAGCTGTTTGTCCTAATATCAGCATTGGTAGGTAACTGAAATACACGTGCTCACCCCTACCCAGAGTGGAGCTGGATTAGTGGGCATCTAATGCAGCAGCTTTTCTCTTTTCTAATAAAACTTAAATTTCATTCAGGGAATGCTGGACAACTCCTGATTCCAACTATTAAATCTTGACTAATGTGAATGAGTTAATGGTGGTGCTTTGGAAACCTGTGAAGGGCTTTTTAATTATCAAATGATTGGGAGATGCAAGGTTTTTAGTAGGTCAGAAACAACCAGAGATGCCATCTTCCACCATACCACAGAACAAACCTTCACAATGAAATTATTGTGCATCCCACAGGGTGTTAGTATGGTTGAAAATTTAAGCTTAGAACTTATTTTTCACATGAGTCTCAGGTCACTTCTACATAGGTAATAATGAATACAGAATTAATGTTCCAGAAATGTAATTAAAAGGAAGCATTTGGTCAAAACCCATGTTTTTGATGACAGACTCCTTTAGGCATAGGTATATGATAGTAGCCCATGAAACACCAAGTCTGCTGAGATATTTGGGAAATAACCTGTTAACACTCAATGAGATTAGATTTTTAAAATGTAGCCACCTTTCTGCTTCTAAAACACTCAGCATGTGGTAGTTAGAATTATAGCAGAGATTTTAGAGGAAACTAACACCAATATGGAAGAGCAGAAATATGGAAAGAACCTGGGCTTCTGATACTGCACCAATGAAATATTTTAGAACTTACCAGTTATCGATTACTTAACTGTAAGCCAATTCTTTTTTTTTTTTTCCTATTTGCAGCTGAAAGCAACCTGAAATCCTAACTCTGCTTTTCATGCCAGATATCTAGAACTGTTTCAAGGTTCCAAAATTAAGTTAGGGCTATAACCCCCACTGAACCAGACCTGCCCTTAGTGATACTGCTCACGATTTCATTAAACCTTGAATTTGTATTTTAAGCCAGTGTTTGCATTTTTTTACTATAAGTCAGGGCAGAAAGTATGAGTCATGCCATAGTACTGATATTAAATGCCAAGGCCGCTCACCTCACAAACAAAGAGATCAAGATGCTTTTCATATTTATTTTTTTAAAAAAATCCAGAATGGATCAAAAAGAATAATTACCAAAGATGTAGGTGCCAGACACACAGGCTATTAGACAACTATTAGACAACTAGTATGCCTTAGTAAAGTTAGGGAGCCTCATCATTACCTTGTTTTAAAAGCTGTACCTAACATATAGCTTAGCTGTCTATAGATCTAGCCTCCCTGGTCCTGCTTCCCAAAAAGGCAAGGCCTCAGTAGAAGGACCCCATGTACACTGGGACAGTACTGCAGTACTCAGCTAACTAGAAGGACCTCACTCTCAAATGGTCTCATTCCAGTTGATGGTTGTGTATGACATGTTTCAAACCTTAAAAATACAGCCAATTCAAGCACAAAACAACGTTGTCTTGATAATGATAAATAAATTGTTCTCTCCACTTTTACATGCAGCTGGAAGATAATAGGCTAGGGCAGAACATTGTGAAGTTTGTACTGCTGGAATTATTCATTAAATGATCATTAGCTAATGGTCACTAAATTTACACATTAAGGAAATTATATATAGAATACTGCAAAAACACAGTAAGACTGAAGTTTGCCCATTTCTGCTCAGGAAGTCCCTTCATTCCCAAGCATCATAGTATGTTCTCCTTTCCGCTCCACAGTTTACTGTGACTACTGTTTCTCTTCCTTTTGATCTTCCTTTTGTTCCGCAGAGCCAGAACTTCCAGAGCCTTCTCGCTCAGATGCCATCTGTTAAGAAAACATTTGAGAGGCATTTAGTTTGCTCTCTGTTGGAACTCCCAAGTGAATGAGCCACAGATTCCTGATCTTGTCTCTACCCCACTTCTTCTTCCCCATGTTTACTATTGCTGATTTCTGCAATTCCTTCCTTTGATCCCACCCCCATTCCCAAAGCAGAAGGTGGGATTCTTTCAACTTCAACACTCACTCCCAGTTCCATAAATAGCCATGCTGAGAGCCACCAGTGACAGTAACAGAGCACTCTTTACATTAACAACAAATTAGAAACAAACTAAGCTCTTTAATGAGCAAACCTCAACCCTTGTACCTTTTTGTATGCCATTTCGAAGAGCTTCAACGATGCCTGCTGAAGGGAAGATGCTGCCTGTCTTATGTTTTCTCCTGTTTCACTATCTTTTCGAGCCAGAAGCTCTCTCATCTTGGAAATCTCTTCTCTTAGCTTATTGCACTTAAAAAACAAGCAAACAAAAATCCTCACTTTTTTCAGGTCTCCTCTCTCATTACATGTAGTATTGCCAAAAACATTATTGTGGGTTTTTTTTGCATGGGTAGGCACCGGGAAACAAACCCAGGTCTCCAGTATGGCAGGTGAGAACTCTGCCTGCTGAGCCACCACGGCCCACCCTACAAGCATTGTTTTTAAACAACCCCTATTCAAAGAAGTTCACAGTAAAATGAACTTCACTGAACTATTTTATAACATGACTCACCTCATCTGCAGGCAGTTGATTCTTGAATTCTTCCATCTTTGTTTCTGTGTCATGAATAATTCCTTCAGCCATATTAACGGCTTCGACTCGTTCCTGAGACAAAAGTATGGCATTAATGAAGACTTTCCAATAAAACTTTGCTGAGTGTCCATGCTGGGCAAGTCAACATACTAACTGCTGTGTACAGGTAGAGTAAACACAGTAAGATGGAGATGGAGAAGTCAGCGTGGTCAGTGTGGTCAGGGGTAGTATGGGACAGCATCAAGGATGTGAACTGGATTTTGGAACATGAGAACTTTTACAAGGGAAGACTGAGAAGAAATAAGAAAGTCATTAGACACACAAGTTATTGGGAGTAAAAGAAGACATCAGCAACACATGTCTGAATACCTCCCAGCTTCACAAAGATTCAAGAAGCTCAGGTGTGAAAAAGCTGAAAGTAATCACCTTCTTTCTCCGGTCTTCCTCAGCATACTTCTCTGCATTTTTAACCATGTTTTCAATATCATCTTTGCTTAATCCACCAGAAGACTGGATCACGACTGTAGTAAAAAAGAAGATATCTCATTAGTTCCCAGGTATAGTACTGCCTCTTTTCTCCCTTCCTCTATCACATTAAGAAAGAGTAGCCAATCTTGATGCAAACTACTAAAGGTAATAAATACCCTGTGGTCCTACAATAAGCAGCCCAGAGGCTCAGTGCTTGCCTAGTTGTGGGGAGTAAACACCAATTAATGTGAATGGATAACTGAGGAGAAAAGTGGCAAAGATGAATTATCATCCTCGCCTGAGGTGTGTGGAATAAGATATGCACAACCTAGTTTGCAAGAGAAAGGTACTCTAAGATCCCTCACCTCACTCTTATACTGTGGTAAGAGGACTTACTCTGCTGCTCACGTCCTGTGCCCTTATCTTTGGCAGAAACATGAACGATCCCATTGGCATCAATGTCAAATGTTACTTCAATCTGAGGGACTCCACGAGGGGCTGGAGGAATTCCAATCTAAAATACGAAAATACCCAGGGTAAGTTCCCCTCACAGAGGGTTCCAATGCTGTACTTTCAAACCTCTTCAGACTTCCAGGAAACTGTTTATGTGGTTCCTGGCAAGACAAGTGAGCCCTTCACTTAATTTAATGCACAAAAATACCTGTAAGTAAGGATAATAGTTTCACTGCTGCCTGAAATAAACAAGGCTCACGCTGGTGAAGGTTGGCTTTAACAAGTAACCATCATAAATGGCTGTGTATTCTTGAGGACCCAAGTAAGAGCAAACCTTCCCACCACTGTTCATCTAAGAACCAATAAGCAATGCTGATTAGAAGCCAGTAAAGAAACCAGATGTATTTTAAAATAATCAGGAGAAACCAGGAATTTCTTCCAGTTAGCACTGTTTCTGAATTATTTCTCTGGGTCTTCCATTTTCATAAACTTCTTGATGAAATTCCCAAGTCACAAGGAACAAGCAAGGCTTTTAGATAAAACTTGAAGCATGGGTAGCTAGTAGCAGAATTACTTTGCGCAATTTCTTAAGATGACATCACTTAACGTCTATGTATGCCAGTGGTTTATGTTTGGGGTTTTTTTTTTTTTTTTGCAAGGGCAGGCACTGGCAATCAAACCCAGGTCTCCGGCATGGCAGGCGAGAACTCTGCCACTGAACCAACGTGGCCCACCCATGTCAGTGGCTTACAGTAAAATTTTTAGACAGACTATAATAGTCTAATGTAATGGTGAAAAGATATTGAAGAATACATTATTTGAAATTCACAATACGTACCAAAGTAAACTGTCCAAGAAGTTTGTTGTCTCCAGCCATCTCTCTCTCACCCTGACATACTTTAATCTCCACTTGGGTCTGTCCATCAGCAGCTGTAGAGAATACCTAATAAGGGAAAAAATCTTTTGCATTGGCAGTCCCAAAATGCAACCAGATAAAGAAATTCACATCCCAAACTGAAAGGAACCTAAAGCTCACTACTTTCAGGACAATGGTTTATGTTTTTGCAAGGAACAGGAGAAGGATTAGGAGAGCAAACAGCACACAATAGTTATTGTTTCAGCTAAGCAAATGCAAAGTACAAAGAGGCAGAGTTCAAAAAAAAGGATGAAACGGTGCTCATCTAGAAAAATAGGTAAAAGATAGGAAATGTATCTTGTGCTCAGTCACAGAAGTTACATCACACTTTTCTTCAGAATGATGTGTTGGCAAATACATCACCGCAAAAGTAGAGTAACAGCCAAAGATTTTCAGGGAAAAAAATCAAAACTGGGAAACAGTCTTAAGAGGCTAGGGTCATTCTTTTTACTGCCTTTGAGAACAGAAGAGGACAGGGAATTCAGTCCCAAACATTGACAGTCCTTTCGTCAGGTTATTCTAATTCTGCAAAGGAGACATTATTGATGCCCTCTCTTCAATCATCACAGGGCTGGCTGACAAGGGAACTTCTTCAGAAAAAGAGAGAAAACATCAATAAACAAGATTCTCACCAACCACAGTTAACTACTATGTACTACTGAAGAGAAAACAAAATTATCTGGAAAAGCTCACAAAACTAAGTGGCTGCAGACACACTGCTCACAGAATCTTAATTTATCTCTGCAAAAGGTAGGGCAAAGTGATTCTTACCTGGCTCTTCTTGGTTGGAATAGTGGTGTTCCTGTTAATAAGTTTAGTAAAGACGCCTCCCAGAGTCTCAATACCCAAAGACAGGGGAGTGACATCCAGGAGCAACACATCTGTGACATCACCAGCCAACACACCTCCCTGGATGGCAGCTCCAATGGCCACAGCCTCATCAGGATTGACGGCTTTACTTGGGGCTCGGCCAAAAAGATCCTGCACTGTCTGCTGAACCTGTGCAAGGAAGAGAAAAAAAATCTGCCAACAACTACTCAGAGCCACTGTCTGAGAAGCAGGTGGTGAGACAGCACAGGTATTCCCCAAGCCTCCAGCAAAAGACATAATGTTCCAGATTCAAGAATATTCTCTCCAATTACTATTTTGTAGTTGAGTTGTTAATAAGCTGATATAAACATATGTAGGTAATATTCATATACTTTACTCAAGTGTCTCTTTATAGCCCTTTTAATTTGGGAAGAATTTGCCTAAGATTTATATGTCTTATATAACACACATTAAAACATCAGAAATAGGATATAGGCAAAGGTCCTAAGAAATGGTATAGTCCAAGTCTTCATTTGATACTCTCTTACAACCAGCCTCAATGAAGGACATGTTCCTTCCTCCCCTGTGCTTGTTTTACTAATATTCAAGTGCTATTCCATATTATCTGCAATAATTAATAGCATAAAGGCATTCGTTCTCCTGGCCCTAAACCTCTACTGTTTCCAAGCTTATCCTGAACATATTTTCCCAAGCCCACAAAATTACAAAGCTAACATTAGGAAAGTACTAAGGTCACCAATTCTGTTCAGTCAACAAAGCAAGAATTGCGTCTTCAAAAGGTTCTGTGCTCAGTCATTAGTTTTCCACACACTTTTCTTTTCAGAATGATGTGTTGAATCAAATTCATCACTGCACAAATCTTTAAGAGACACAATTAGAAACCCCACAGTGTTGTTCAAACACATATCACAGAGATCTAGAGAATAGCTAGTAGCAACAGTTTAAGCTCTCTTTGATCTTAAAACAGTTTCATTCCTAAAAATCTTGAAAAAGTGTATTTCAGGACCCTCCCTGTACCATTAGGAAAACATTCTGTCCTTCCTAATCCTTCCTTTATATTCTTAAAGTCTGGAGGAAAACTACTTAGCAGTGGCACACACTGACCTTGTAGGTAATCCTAGCAGAATGTTCCTACACAACATAAACTGTCTTATTTAGGAAATGAAAACATTATGTGCTGGCCCTCCCTTCTCTCCATTACCAATAAATTCCACGTTCGTACCTTGGGCATCCTAGTCATGCCACCAACAAGAATCACTTCTCCTATGTCGCTCTTACTGACTTCTGCATCTTGCATGGCTTTTTGGCATGGAGCAATAGTTCTCCTGATTAGATCAGTGACAATTCCCTCAAACTGAGCTCGGGTCAGCTTCATGTTCAAATGCTTGGGTCCAGAAGCATCCATCGTAAGATATGGCAAGTTGATGTCAGTCTGCAAAGGAAGAGTGGGCAAGAGATACTGGTGGTTACATTTCTTTATTATATCAATTAAAATAGGACCATATCCTAGGAAGGAAGACTTGGAAAGCTACAGAGTGAGTTCAAAGACTGTGACACTTTAAGATGCAACCTCTTAAAACAACAACAACAAAAAAGATGCAACCTATGATCTCCCCCAAAAATAAGCACCACACTATTTGCTTTAAAGAGGTCTTTCATCACGTTTTAAAAATATTCCATGTACATAAAGAATAAAATGTTAAAATGAACACCATGAATCAAATAACCTGCCACCAATTCTAGTTTGAGAAAGATAGTAAGTTACAGAAATGTTCTTATTAGTGAGAAGTACAAGGACTACCTTGAACTGCCACAACAAATTCAGCTAATAGCTAACATCGCTACAGTCAAACCATGTAGCATCTGGTATTTAATGAAACCCAAATCCTAATAAGGCATGGGGTTTTCATAATGTTTAGACTAACAAAATTCATCGTTGAATATGTTGAAAATTGCCGTCCCAAGGGTGATCATCAGGTCCAGAATCATTTCATGCCATCGCCCCTGCAACCTGACATCAAAGCAAGGCCAGCACAGAATAAAGATTAACTGAAGGGGGCAGATCCTTAATCGCCTTTCTTCAGAATAAAACTACCTGGACGTTTAAATGCTTAATACTATCAACACACTTTCTGTAGGATAAAGGGATGCTGGTATCTCAATTTCCTTCTCTGTAAAATGTTAATAAACCTAATCAGTAAATAGTATCTATCAAAACTATGCTAATGTAATATGTTTCTGTGTACTCTGTTCACTTCAGTAGCCACCAGCTTACTGCCTTGCTTACTTACCTCCTCTATTTAAAATCCAGCCACTTCTCTCATTACCACACTTAGTCCATACTCTTCCCATTAAGTAGATGTGCTACAAAAGCCTCCCAACATCTCCCCAGCATCCACTCATGCTGCCCTCAAGCCACCGAATCCCCCACTGAACATTTCTGCGCTTTATCTAAGCCTGAGCATTTTCCACTTCAGTGGTTTGTACTCCTCCCTCAAGTCAGAACAGACATCAAATCTGAATTCTGTAATAATGCCCCCTCCCTCTCTGCACTTCAGCCACATGTCTTCTTTCAGTCCCTCTACACCTTACCCCAAAGATTCCAACGTGCTGTTTCATCTTTTCCTGGTCAATGCATCTTCCAGAAGCTATTCTTAATATGCCAAACATCTAAGTCAGGTTCTTCATTATAAATGTAACATTTCTTTTGTTACATGTACATTTAGAGTATTTACTCGTTTTTTGTTTTTTTTTCCCCCACAAATTGTTGTTCTAAACATGTTGTATGTATTGACTTGGCAATCTTCACAGCAACTTTACCCCTCATTTTGTAGATATAATACGAAAACAAGCAAAAATGTTAAGTAATTCATCCCAAATCACTCAGCTAATAAGTAATGAATTAGGGACCTGAACCCTAACACTCTGGCTGCAGAGTTTGCATTCCTAAACTCTCCACTACACTGCTTCTTGTTTTACATTTATTTATACACTTTGCTGATTAATGCTCTTCTCCCCACACCACACTGTAAATTCCATGAGGGTTAATAAATGCTTTTAGGAATTTATCCTACAGATTTTACAGTTGCACACATGCATGAATGTATAAGGATGCTCAATGCACCTTCCTATAGTAACAAAACTGAAAAAACAATCCAAATGCCTATCAATAGGATACAGCCACACTAATGAAACCAGCCCCTCCTTCCCACTTTAGATGTCTCAATTCCCTGGGAAGAATTATAAACCATCCTCTCACAGAGTCATGTATTTCAAACTACCATCTTGCAAAGTATTCATTATTATAGCAGGGATAAAGGAACACAATAAGATTGTGCAATTCTGTAATTTCTCAGAGATGCTTAAAAAAAGAAATCCAAGTTTTATTGGTGGTTAATTAGCAGTAACCATTTTTCCAACACAATGACAGGTGGTATTAATGCCTCTTCCATTTTCCTCCTGTCACCCAAGAACCCAGAAACTGATCTCCTGCCTTGCATTTTGGAGGGTCTCCAATTCAGCCCTAACATACTTTGTACAATTCTGTTCTTAAGTGGTTAAGGTGAAGTGAAGCTTCACTTCTCAGAACTGGAGCAAAACAAGCTGACACCTTAAATAAAAGCTGAACAAATCTGAACCTCACAGAGGGAAACTTACACAGGCAGATAAACTTCAGCCTTCAGCCAGGTTTCAGACCTTATTTTGTAAACTGATGATACAATTAAAATAAGGGACAATTAGACTCCCACAATTTAGGAGGAGATGTTCTGAGTGAAGACAGCAGCTATTCTGAGTAGTCTCCTAGTATTTTCTAACCTAGTAATTCTAATTTTATACAGTTAGAGTAGATTTTAAAATCAGTTGAAGGAGCAACAGCAATGCATTTAATTTAAAGGCAAACTACACACAGCTCTTCAACTCTCAATAAAGTAATAATTATTTGGTTCCAACAAAAACTTCTGATTTAAGTAGTTAAAAAAAAAACTGCAGCTCATTCACGAAGTACAAATTTAAGACCATACTGCTTCTCTGCTCAAAATGGCTTTTTCCACCAACCAGAAAACAAGAAAAAAATCCCTGACCAGACCAAAAGTGGGCCATTTAGGATATGCTATTCAAATATACTGAAGCTAAAAATGTCCAAAAAGACTGCTGGGATTTATCCATGTCTTACTTGTACAGATGAAGAGAGTTCACACTTGGCCTTCTCAGCAGCTTCCCGCACCCTCTGAAGCGCCATATTGTCTTTGGTCAAATCAACCCCTGTCTACAAGTGAAGACACACAATGTAAGCGAGGTGATGCATAACAAGTCAAATTGCAGTAAGAAGCTTGACCAACAAACTGGAGTCACACCTTTATAAGCAAGCATTAGAAAATTACTTTTTTATTTCCTTTAAAAATCCTAATGGAAAAGATAATCTATATTAAGGAGGGTGGGTATCTGTGACTGGAGCCAGCAAGTAATGCTTGGTTCTTCTCAGCCCTGGATTCTACATCAGAAGAGGAGTTTAATTTCCAATACTGTACACTGAGTGCTATATCTGTTTAACCCAGTTGTCTGTCCCAATCTGAAGCTATAGTAACCAGAATAGTTCAGTCAACCCACTGAATCAGAAATGCAACAGAAGACATTCTCTATTAAGGGCAAACAACTGTAAACTAAGCAAGCAGCAATCTGAACACAGAAACTCTGAATATCCTAACGTCTACACACTAATCACACTGTTAACTAACCTCCCTCTTGAATTCCTTCACAATGTGTTGTAGCAGGGCCTGGTCAAAGTCTTCACCACCTAAAAAAGTATCTCCATTGGTGGATTTTACCTCGAACACTCCTTTCTGAATTTCCAGAATGGAAATATCGAAAGTTCCACCACCTAAATCGTATACAGCAATGCTAGAAATAAAGAATAAGGCATTAAGGAAAAGAATCTGTCACACAGGTGTAAATTTCAAAAACCAATGAACAAAACCTTATTTTCCTGAAGTGTAAACAATTATGAAATTTTTTGATAACTGCCTAAGTGACATGTCTGTTAACATGCGGTCTTAGCAGCTAACAAATAAAACACCCTTAGGTGAAATGAAAGAAGTTCATATTTCAGAGTCAATAAAACTGACAGTATTCAACCACACACTGGGATGAATATCTGCCAACATGCACATCCAGGCAAAAATTACTACAGTTCAGTACCTAAATAAAGCAATGGTCTTGAAATGAAAACACAAACCATACAGCCTTGAAGGTCAAGGCTAAATCTACAAGAAATCAAGATGATTAGGATTAGCCTCATGGATCCACAAATAATAGTTTCACATATCAAAGAGAAATTCACAGCACAAGCTTACATTTTATCTTCTGATTTGTCTAGACCATAGGCCAGAGCAGCAGCTGTGGGTTCATTAATCACTCGAAGAACATTTAATCCAGATATCTGACCTGCATCCTTAGTGGCCTAGAGAAAATAAAGAAAAAAGCATTTTCCCACTCTTGTCTTCCTAGCACTATTAATTTTTATGAATAAAAATGTGAATTGACCTCACCTGTCTCTGAGAATCATTGAAATAAGCTGGAACTGTTATCACAGCATTTTTTGCTGTATGCCCCAAATAATTTTCTGGAAAAGAATCAAAGAATGTGGTTCAATCATGCAATTTTGTAACAGAAAGTAGGCAAAACGATTACTAATGTAACCTAACAATCTAAGTCATCATCTTTTGGAGCCAAAGACAACACTCACTAGTTTTTCAGCACATGACCTGACACGCACAAATCTTGTAGGAAAACGTTTCAATTAAAGATAACTGGCTAAAATTCCAGTGTCTCACCTTTAACATTTTAATAAAATGATTACAGTTATTTTATTAAATTAGTAAATAAAATGTTTAATAAAATAACATATTAAGTGATGAGAATACAGCCTCGTTTCAGACTTAAAATGGCCTTTTTTAAAATTTTTCAAAAACAGAAATGTCTAAGTTTTAAGCTAAGAGGAGAAAAAGCTTAATGTGTAGTCTCCTGCTTTTAAAACAGAACACTATACCCTTAGCGAAATAAAAAAGAAAACAAACAAGACACCATTAGGACAACTGGAAGATACGATATAGACAATCTGGGGGGAAAGTATGAAGAATATCAGTTTTTCTATTCCTAGCTTTTCTGTGTAAAAAGCACAGAAAACCTAACCCATTTTCTCTGAACTTCTCCAGATGTTAAAACTCCACTCACCTGCAGTCTCCTTCATCTTCATTAACACAAATGCTCCAATCTGACTTGGCGAATAGAGTTTTCCATGAGCTTCAACCCAGGCATCACCATTGGAGGCACGGACAATTTTAAAGGGAACATTTTTACTGAAAGACACAAAACTTGTATCTGAAAAAAATTAACAGTTTAACCTACTAGGTTACCATACATTATGAACACCCACTCCGTACCCCAAGAGACCTAAGGCCAAGAAATGAGAACTTAGAAATTCATGTAATGTAAACCTTTAAGAAAGCAATAGCTAAAGTTTAAAAACATGTTAATGAAATAAAAATATTAGTTATTTCCCACAAAACAAAAGATTTCCACAACAGGAAACTAACCATACCTACAGTATTTTTAACCTGAAAAAACCAAAGCAAAACAAAAACACAAAAAAGCCAAGTTTTGGGCTTTTTTTTTCTCTGCATAGATCGATCAACATGTAATGGACACCACACCACACAGTTCAGGAGTGCCTGAAACCTAGGCAAATCTTCGTATGTCAATATATGACAAAGACCTAATCTGTGAACTAAATTTTTCAAAGGCAATACTCCTGGAAAGGGCAGAAGCTTACCCCCAGACACAATCTATAAAGTAACCAAGGCAAGGTACTCCAGGAATCATGATAAACTTGCCGAAAGATTCTTCAGTACGACTCTTGAAAAAACGATGTTTTTGTGCTTACTCACATGTCTTTCTGTACTTCAGGGTCATCATATCGCCGGCCAATAAGACGCTTGGTGGCATAGAATGTGTTATTTGGGTTGGTAACAGCCTGTCGCTTGGCTGGCATTCCAACCAGACGCTCACCATCTGCTGTAAAGGCCACAACTGAAGGGGTAGTTCTGGCACCTTCGGCATTCTCCAGCACCTAGAACTCCCAAGGTTATACAGAATGAGGTTCCAATGTGTCTTTCTTATCAATTGTTCAAGACACAAAACAAATGCTTAAATACAGTATTAATAGGCATGCCTTACTGCTCTGCGAATACTGATATAAGTACCTACTATTGGAGGCAGTAAATATTTTAAATACCTTTACTCTTTACTTTAAAACAATTTATTATAATTAAAAACTAAAAACAAATCACACCAAAAAAAAGAAAAAAGAAGTGGACAAAAATATAGACCACATCTTCTACATTCAATGATCAGGTCAATTATTCTTCTATCTAGAAACAGACACTTAAATTTTATCTTAGGAAGTCAAATCCATTCAATGGTGACAATGATTCACCTCATAAGAATCTTCAAGAACCTAAAAGCACCTTCTAAAATACAAACCAGGGACCCAACAGTGTCAGTCCTTTATTCAAGCCAAAGGACCCAGAATTCCAGACTGGGTACTAGTTACCAAGAGCTTGACCAAGAGCTTTCAATCATGCTCACCTTTGCTTGTTTACCTTCCATCACTGCCACACAGGAGTTGGTAGTACCCAAATCAATACCAACAACTGCTCCCTTGATTGCTTCTGATCTGTAAGACATTTAAAATAATGCCACGATTATTACGATAATCTCAAAAATAAATTTAGAAAGAAATAGGTAAGAATGTAACATTTTAAAGAAAACTCTAGGGGCACAATACATACCCTTTAAATAAATATGGATAAGTAATATTTTTTCTCTCTGAGACTAGCTAATAACACACTAGAGGCCACTACTCTGGGGTTTAATATGCTTCATCTCCCAAATGAAATGAAATTATACTTACGCATAGTCCCTCCTTGAAATAATTCTAAAAGCCTCATGGCTAAGGCCATTCCAGCCATCCTAAAAACAGGGGGAAAAAAAAGCATCAGCCATCAACTAAACAAGGTAACTTGACATGTTTTAATTTCATTCTTCCAGGGTACACTGGAAAGTTTTAAGACTTTCATTTTATTAACTGAGTAACTACCACATCTAAATCACAATGGAATAAGATGGTGTTCTTTGCATGAGGCACTATGGTATTAAAACACCAAATTTTAATACATTAAACACGAAATTCCCCAAATGTTAGAATATAAACGGACCACGTTTTTTTTTTCTCCCAACCAAAGAGCTAGACATACAGAGCCAACTCTGTGGTGGAGGATGTTCTAGCACATTGTAGGATGTTTAGGACTACATCCAGCCTCTACCAACTAGAAACCAGTCCCAATTGCCTCTTGGAGTTGTGACAATCCAGAAGGCCTTCAGGCATTATCACCTTCGGGCACGAATAAGGTAAAAACTTTCCCCTGTTGAGGGAAGTTTTTTGATTATCACTACTCAAGATAATCCTCAGTTTTACGGTCAGAAGCCCTCCACAGATAATGTCTTTATTGCAGGTACAGATTTAAGTTACCCAGAAACACTTTATGCGACCTTGGTTTAAAGAAGGCAGGACTACTAATATTGTGCATTTCAAAAATAATAGATTTCAGGAGTGGCCTCCAACCAGGATGAAAGACTGTTGTTACAACCTAACCTCCAAACTTTAAATCCCACGTGAAAGAAAAAAAAAAAAAAAATATATATATATATATATATATATATATATACACGTATATATATAAATACACACACAATTCCCGTTCTCCAAAGAAAAGTTTTTGGTTTCAGATTATAATGAGCAATCATACGATGACCTGTCCCTGGATCTGCTTATTTTTCGGAAACAGCAAACACTCACTTATACCAAGTATTTCATGATACTAACTCAGCAAAAGCTACTAAGCAAAAGAACCAGACACCTGATTTCCGACTTCACATTTAGTCTTTCTCTTTTTGTATTTCACCCCTACACACCGTGTTTTACACATGCGGAAACGGCAGCCTTCCTTCGACTCTCAAATGAAAATTAAATCTACAGTAGTAGCCCCCTCCCCAGAGTAGCCTTCGCCACAAACCTGTTAAACAGGCTACAGAACGTACTGTTAAGTCAACTACCCACTAGCCCCTAAGAGGAGATCGTGAAAAGTGTGACTCAGCAGGCCCTGAAGAACGGAGGCAGAAACATTAAGAAGGCCTTGAACCAGAAGCGTTAATTACGCATGGTTCGTCGTCTTCCTTCCCTCCTGATCCACCTGCAGGATTCTGACCCCTAAGGGCGAGACGCGCTGCACCGAGGCCCAAGGCCGTGAGCCACTCGGGAAAGGCCCTACAGCTCCTCACCTGGTGGCGGACGGCCGTGGAACTCCGGGAGGCTGCGGCGCCGACCAGACGGGCAGCTGCGGTTCGGCCGGCACTTATCATAGCGGCTTGACGGGAGGTATACAAACGAGGCAGCAAAAAAGCCGTCAGGGCAGCCGCGAAGTGCGCGGCGCGGCAGTGGCAACCCTTCTGGAAACCTCCAACCACGTGGTGCGGGGGCGGGGTTTAAGCGGGGCATCCAGCGGACCCGAGTTTTCACGGAGGCGTCGCTGGCGCCGCCTAACTAGAAATTACTTGACCCTAGTTTCTACAACCAGGGCTTACCAATAATATTCTCGGCAACATGTTGGTTGGAAAAAGCGTGTTCTCCCTTGCACGTCGCGGCCGGTCTAGGGTCAATGAGAGCGGATAGGGCTAGAAAGAGTATGAAGGCAGCAGCTTAGATAGCCCCGGTCCTCGGCAGCAAAAAAAAAGACTCAAGGTCACACGGGATAAATTGCGAACCAATTTCAGTTGCTTTGCGTCAGGTGCGTGGGAGGAGGTGCCTGTTGCGCCTGCGCAGCTGCATCTGGTTTAGGGCCTGGAGCGCATGTGCACAGGGAGTGGCGGAAAATAGGGGTGGAGACTATCTGCAGCGCTCATTGGATGCTCCGGCGCACGCGACTTTGGCCTGAGCGTAGAGCGGGACGAGACTTTCTCGAGCCCGGGCGCGTGGACGTTCCGAGCGCCTGGGCCTTCTTCCTCGCGCCCGCTCCCTGCGGAGGGCGCCATCTTGCTCTAGGATTTTGTTCAGTGTAAGCCTCAGGCTTAGAGTCTTTGTTGCTTGGCCCAGCCCTTTGTTCGTATTTTGCCTGCAGTAACTTAAAATACACCTGAATTGCAGCCTTTGCATAAATTCATGCTGTGCTCTGCCATAGCGATGTCGGGTTGCGAACTACTAGGGCAGCTTTCGTTCACACAGAGCATTGGGTGGCGTTAGGCTATCGAGAAAAAATACCGGCTCTTCCCCTGCTGTGCTGGGCCTGACTGAGGCTTTTCTGGCTCTTCTCAAACCTTGGGCTGGTTGCTAGGAACCGAGGCTGTGGATTATGTACTAAGGAGATGTGAGCAGCAACTGTACCTGTGACCAGTTTCAGATTTTTAAGAAAAGAATTAATTGATTGAACAAACAGGTGTCAGGCATTGTTCTAGATGGTGGGAATTAAACGAAAACAGAAGAACTCATTGATGAGATGACAGTTGAGATGGAGCTTGATTTTGGAAATGAAGCAATTTGTTCTTAAAGTCAAAGTTCTCTTTCAGAGGAGAAAGACCCTCAAGGACCCTACCTCTTCCTTCACAAAAGCAATATTGTTAAGTGATATCGCTTTGTGAGGAATTGTGAAGGAAATGGTGGAGGGAAGTTTGGGAGGTAAAGAAAACTTAAAGTTCTCCGGGAGATGTGAGAAACAGAAAAGTCGAACATAACCTCGGTTATAGATTATGCAGATTCTAAAGGTAAAAAAAAGTCCCTCCCATACACTCTTCCTTAAATGTTAGCTATTATATTATCCTCACTAGTCTACTAACCCTTTTTTTTTCAATTCTGTGATATAATTGTCTCAGAGATAGACTTCTGTCCCCTATTTGTAGAGATTTAAGTTAAGACAATACACTGATGCAAAAGAACATGGGGAGGAGTGAGCCACAAAGTGTTCAAAATAGTCCTGGAATCCAGTGGTATTATGTAAAGGATGTCTGAGGCCACGATTCTGTGTGTACATGTATGATTGACGTTAATGGTAGTTTCCAGCCGGGAGCCTCGCACATCCTCGTCCTGACCACAAGAGGGATGTGGTAGATATTCGAAGCACGAGCCTGAAAATGGGGGCTAATATTTGGCAGTGTTAAGGACAGGCTTCTGGATTGCTTTGCAAGTTAGCATGGCTTCTAACCTGATGGCTTGAAGAAGTGAGCCAGAGTCTAAAGAAAAATAAGGTTGCAAATGAAGAAAAATGGACAGTTAGATCCACAGCAAAGTGATACAGTTTTTCACCATACAGCACTGTAGTGTATTTCAGTTCTCTGTTGTCATTTCTTTGTCAAACTGGGGAGTAGAAATTGCTGGTGCATTCATTATCTGCATGTGAATAAGTAATTTATGTGGATGAATCTTAGAACTGTGCATACTGTATTTTTAATATTTTAATTGGCATGGTTGTTATTTTAGGATATTTGAAGACTAGTTTCAACCTTTTAAGTATTTAACTCCCAGCCATTCAAAGGTATTGTCATTTGAATACTACTCCTGAACAACTTTGTTTACTTAAGTGCCACACATTGTCCTAAATATTTTAGATACATTATCTAGTGAAATGCTCACAACAGTAGTCTCAAGTAAATAACGTTGGTATTCCCATTTTGCAGATGTGAAAACTGAGGATTAGGGTGGTTACATATGTTGTATGGGGTCATATAGTAATTGAATGGCTAAGCCAGAATTTGAAGCCAAACTGACTCCAGAACATACGTTGCTCACCTCTAGGCTCCGCTGCCTCATAACTGGGTTCTGATCTTTTACCTCTACTTCCACATATACAAAAGATGAGTTTTATAACACTGGCCTAGTCCATTTTAACAGCAGTTATTTTAGGCAATGAAAGAAAATGGTTAGAAAATGCTTTTTCAAATTTTTATATAATTTCATTCCAGAACAACTATAAAGGAAGTTCAATCTATAAAATAACTCATAAGGTCAAGTTTGTATTTTTAAAGCAGAGTCTCTTTAAATTAGTGACTCAGAAGAGATTTTATTCAGTCTCCCCGGAGATGAATATCATGCTGTGGCTCCTTCCATCTTCAGGAAATAAAAATGTCGCATGTTGCAGGGATTTGTCACTTTTGTTCTCCCTGGAATTTTTCATGTATCTGCAACAGATCTCAGAATGCAATCCCTACTTTTCCTTTTCGGCATTAGCTGCTCTATGTTGGAGTACATTACACAGTGTTGCTCCACTCAGCCTGGTCCAGCAGAGCTTGCCCCAGTGAAGCAGAGGAAATATTTATGTCAAGTGTTGTCCCTGTCCCCAGGGGGAGTGACAATTAGCAGGCTTCATTTTATTGAATGCCTGGTAACCTGTACTCTTTCTGATGGAAGAGAAATAGAGGATGACCCTGAAAGAAAATTAAGGTAGCAATGAAATTAAAATAAGATGCCACTTTGATTAGATAGGATGTTTATATCCCAGTGGTAATGTGGTCTCATTGTACAGCTTAGAAGGCATCTAGTTAACTTTGCTCTGGATTTTCATTCAGGGTTGGGAAACAATTAGGTATTGGATAGGTCAAGGACCCTATGCAGGAAGCACCTATTTGGGGAGGCAGTAGGGCTGATAAAAGTAGAGATTTGCTCTTCATGAGGATCCATATAGTATTTAATTCTTAAGGATGTAGGAGCCTTATATGAATTTTTCTAATTTAAATGGCCAGAATTTTAACTTATTCTTGACCAGTGTGGTATAGTGAAAAGGACACTAAACCGGGAGTTGAACCTCAATTTAGTTCTAGAAACACAGAAAGGACTGTGGATATTATTTCAAGTCTAACTTTTCAATTAACAGGTGAGGAACAAGGAGAATCATTAAAGTCCTAAGGTTATACAGCAAGTAAATTTTTTTTTAACTTTATATGTATGATGGTTTGGAGCTATGTGCCTCAGAAAAACATGTTCTTAAACTTAATCCATTCTTGTGAGTGTAAACCCATTGTAAATAGGACGTTTTGATAAGGTTGCTTCAGTTAAGGTGTGGCCCAACTCAGGATGAATCTTAATCCTAATACTGGAGTCCTTTATAAGCAAAATGAGATTCAGAGAGAGAGAGAGAGAGAGAGAGGGAGGGAGGGAGGGAGGGAGGGAGGGAGGGAGGGAGGGAGGGAGAGAGAGAGAGAGAGAGAGAGAGAGAGAGAGAGAGAGAGAGAGAGAGAGAGAGAGAGAGAGAGAGAGAGAGAGAGACATTGAAAGTCAGAAACTGAAATTCAACAGAACAGGCGACAGAAGGGAGAGGTTGCCAATGTGCATTGCCATGTGACAGAAGAACCAAGGTTCAAAAATGACCAGCAGCCAGCTCCAGAACGCCAGTCTTCAGGAATAAAGCATCACCTTGATGATACTTTGATTTCGACTTCTCTTAGCCTCAAATCCGTGAGCCAATAAATTCCCGTTGTTTACGCCAAGCCATTTATGGTATTTGGTTTAGTGATGAGGAAACTAAAATAGTATGCTTTTGAGAAATCACCCACATAATTTCAGATTAAATGTTCAGTCAGCACAGGATCTGTTTCAAATTCTTGCAGACAACTCTGGCATATATACTCTTCCTCTGATTTCATCCTCATTCCTTAAGATACATGATTACTGAAATCATGTCAACTGTCTTTTCAGTTCTTTTGAATTATATGCACTCTCTAGGTGAGGGCTCTTGGTTTCCGAGTTTCCTCATCCTGGTCCCCCACCTATTAGAAGAGGAAATGCCCAAATTTCTTTAGGCTGTGATTTAATGGAAGGATAATTAGAGAAGTATAGGCATTGTCTCAATAACCACTGAGGCAGATTTCCGGGAGGGTGGTTCCTTCGCTTTGGTCAGGCCACAGTGGAAGCTATAATGGCCAGTTAATCTGCCTTCCTCTCAAAAACAGTGTCTTAGTTTCCCAGCTGCTGTAACATACATCATACAAGGAGCTAGCCTAACAACAGCAATTTTTTGACTTGCTGTTTCAGAGGCTAGAAGGCATGCTTCCTCCCAGGATTAGTGTCTGCTGGCTGGCCAGCAATCTTCGGAGTTCCTTGGCTTTTCAGTCACATGTCAATGTACATAGCAGCATCTTCTTTCTCTTTCAGGTTTCACTGGTTTTCAGCTTCTGCCTACTCCCCATGGCTTCTTTCTCTGTGGCCTTCTAAGGTCCTGAGATTAAGGATCACACCTTATTTAGAAACACCCCAAGTACCATGGTGTCTTCTTGTCTCCAAAATTTTCATTACACATCCTTATTAGGAAAAATTTGTGCATACACCCCCCTTATGTGTACATTTATATATTTATAAACTATATATGTACGTTTATAAATATATGTATGTATATAAACGTACATATATATATATAAACTATATATGTGTACATTTATCTATTTAAAAACTGTAAATACTTATGTATTTATCAACTATATATAAATGTATATGGTCCTAATACGTGATAAATGTTATTAAACATATTCAAAAATAGGAAATAAAACTGAAAAAGATAGCAGACATTTTAATGTTTCTTTCCGGTATTCAATATATCCCCTGGGCTGCTTGTACTATCTTTGCTACTTTTCACTGTATGGTTTGAATTATGCCATCAGGTATGAATGCCTCAGCTGAGCTGAGTTCTTATGTCAAGTTTAGCTCATAGACCTAGACCTTGGTTTAGGTACCAAATCCTTGTTCCATTGTGGTGGTGGTGGTGGCAGGGGAGCTGTGTAGGTGTGACATGACTTGATGCAAGCTGATTTACATGGAAAGAACCCTGGGACCACTTCTTCCAGGGAGAGGAGGGTTTGGGAGATGATAGCTATTGAGGGTCTCACGAACATCTCTTTGTTTTCCACCATAACGTAATGATTGTTTCAAAACTTGGCGAATTACAGAGACTGTGGGTGAGGCCACCCTGCCTGTACTCTGCAGCTTTGAGTGGCTTCCCAGAAGGAAGGTGACTCTGGCCCAGGTCCTATGTGTATGTGGGGTGGGGTGGGTGCTTCTCTCTTGTTCCCTTTATATCATGCCTGCCTGGCCTAAGCTAGGGAAGTCATTCTCTGGGTTAAAGGCAGTCAAGAGTACACCTGTTGTCTTGGAGAACAGCATCTATGTTTGAGTGTCTTAGTGCCAACAGGCAGTTTATTGAGAACCAGTAGCCATATCCCTGAACCCAAAAGCAATTCTTCTTTGGAGTGTGTGCATCTTTTGTGCTCTAGATATACTCCCAGTTCCCAAAGAGGCTTCGCTTTTCATGTTGCCTATTTTGCGGTTCTTTGAAATTGCTCTCTTGCCATACGGCACCATTTTGTGAGTAGAATATCAGTTCCATGGGTTAGACCAACCACACTGGGACAGGCAGATATAAGGTGTGATTGGGCACAAAGTTAAAACTAGGCAAATCCCAAACATGTTCAGAAATCAAGTGAATAAGTAAAATAGTACAGAACAATAACCCTAAAAGGTATATTTAGAAATCTGTTAAAGTTGTAAGTGGTTCCCCACATTCCCTTTTTTCAAGTAATATCCCTACTCCTATTTGAGGACTGACAATAATTTTACTTTCTTCTGTGGAAAAGAAAGCTTATGTTGTATACTTTCAAATACCATGGAAGGTGGAACACTGTTAGAGAGCTCTGTAGCAAACAGGGAGAGAACAGGGGTGCTTCTCGGATTCAGGACAATCAACAAGTATTTCAATATGTCTATTTCCTGATTGATAGGGAAATTTGAAAATAAGTTACTTAGAGCTTCACTGTTTTTCACTTTATATGAATGAAAACTGTAAGAATCAAACACCATTTTTTTCTGTCAGTTTATGTTTTTCCAGCCCATAAATGTGCTTACCATTTCCATGTTCTGCTTTTTTTGCTTAGCAGTATCTTATTTAAAGATTTCTACATGTCCGTGTGGTCTTGTATACCTGTCATTTTTAATGGTTGACTGTGTAGTCTTACTCTTTTTTGAGATATATGTGAGTTTATTCCATTGACTCTTCTGTACTCTCATATTTTTGCAGGATATTAGGAAAGATTTGCTGCATCTCTATAATATCTCTGAAAACAAGCTGCATTTCAGAATTCAATTCAACATTTTCTTTCCTTCACTTTGTGAGTGCACACGGGAAGCCACTGGACCCAACAGGTATTGAATTGTCTCCTCTGAAGTCCACTTCTACAGGTCTGGCTGGGCCACTTGATGAGAAATCTCAGCAAGAGGATTCAGACACCAAACTGGAGAAAAAGTTGAGTGGATAGAGTGTTTGATATTTCCAAAGTGTCACTTAGGTTCCTTCTATTACTGTAGCATTCAAAATATGGACATAGTTCAGTGCTGTGATTAAAGTGACTTTTGCCGTTAGCCTCTTTGTTCATGTAAGATGTAATGATGGGCTATAGCTATTTCATCATTTGTGAGTGTAATGGTTAGCTAAAGCTGTTTTTCTTCAAAGGGCTAGTTATTTTTTTAGTTTTTCTCCAAAACTTAAGCTTTAGCAAGAAGGAGCCATAAATTCTGTGACATAGCTGCCTTCTCATCTGTCTTAGGAGTTATAGACTGCACGTATAAGACAATTCATGTACCGCTGCATAATGAGGTAAGTTTTATAAAGCATAAATCTTCATTTAACATGCAGGTAGTGTTAGGTACCAGGTTTAGGAAACTGATGCAGTTGCCAAGTTCATGAAGGTCATAAATCGTTCATACCCAGAATTGTGCTGTCCTTTGAGGCAGACCAATTTCAAGGTGGTTGTTAAACACAGAAATGTGAGTCTTGATGATTGTTTTTCAAAATCAAATGCACTTTCTATTTGAAGATTAAATCCAAATTACTTTTTTTTTTCTTAGTTGATGTCAGTTTTCTTTACACTCAAGCATCTATCAATAATATATATTTCTTCCCTGATCTCTGAATTCTATCAGAAATATATCACAAAACATATAACCTGTAGATTTGCAATTCAGGTCTTTAATGTGCTGAAAATGGGATTCAGACATTCAGTAAATCTTGAGGCACGTTATTAGAAAAAACCCTGTTGAGTTTTGGGGGGTATTTTCTTATTGTGCCATATTTTACATGAAGTTGCTATGAATTAAAGGTATACTGATCCTGCTAGGCAAGTGTAGCCCTCTTCCACACTGCCTTATTCTTCAGAGGGCAAAGGCAGGAAAGGAATAGGACCTATAGTGAAGTGATCCCTGGAACAGGAATGCTCGAAGCTGTGCAGTGTGGACATGGCCCTCCAGGCTTTATCCAGACTTCTAAAATATGGATATTAAATTTAGGTGTTTGCTCAGTTGGTAGGTGAAGAAGGCTATGAAATTAGAAGTTATTGAGGAAAGAAAAGGTGCTAGTGCTTTTTTTTCTGCATGGGCAGGCTCTGGGAATCGAACCCAGGTTTCCAGTATGGCAGGTGAGAATTCTGCTGTTGAGCCACTGTTGCCCGCCCAGTGCTAATGCGTTTGATGAGAAATTCTCAAGGAGGAAACAGAGGAAAAGTTTTTCCAGAGGCTGTTAGTATTCTGAGGGTAGATAAGTATCCTTATAACTCTTTGTGGTCTCCAGCACAGGGCCACACTGCAGGTGACAAGAGACTTCCTCTCTTTGGTATGTCTCAAAAGTCCTTTTGAGGTGAATATATGAGTGGCTATCCCTCCTGTGTTTATTGTGTGGGTGGCCTACCCTTGATTAAAGATTGTAGGGGCCATATTTTAGTTTGTTAAAGTTGCCAGAATGCAATATACCGGAAATAGAATGTCCTTTAAAAAGGAAATTTCTTGGGCATGGGAGAACTGGATATCCACAGACAAAAGAATGAAAGAGAACCCCTGCCTTATACCCTGTACAAAAATTAATATAAAATGGATTAAAGACCTAAATATAAGAGCCAGTTCCATGAAACTCCTAGAAGAAAATATAGAAAACATCTTCAAGACCTAGTAATAGAAGATAGCTTCTTAAACTTTATACCCAAAGCACAAGCAACAAAAGAAAAAAATGATCAAAGGGAACTTCTTAAAATCAAAAGCTTCTGTGCCTCAAAGACATTTGTCAAAAAAGTGAAGAGGCAGCCAACTCAATGGGAGAAAATATTTAGAAACCACATATTGGATAAAGGCTTGTAATCCTGCGTACATAAAGAAATTGTACAATTCAATTACAAAAGAACAAAACCCCAATTATAAAGTGGGCAAAGACATTTTTCCAAAGAGCAAATATAAATGGCTAAAAACCACATGAAGGATATATTCTTTTTGTTTTTTAAAAATTTTAAATGTAAAAGTATATTTTTTCACAATCTTTGAGAAGTTACCATTCCTTAAAAATTCTTTATGAGCAAAATGCCAAAAAAATTTCAGTAGTAGCTTATGCTAAACCAAAAATATACATTTGATGTATATAAACTTTAAAAAGCATAACACGGGCAATGTGAATGTAAATAACCTTTAAAATATTTCCAATGTCAGTTACAACTTAAATTATGTATAAAAAGACATAAATATTAGCATAATCTAATGTATTATATTTATATATTTAGTCAGTGTTATTTATTTCTATGACATTAAAAACATAAACGATGAAACTACAAAAAAAAGGGAATTTCTTGAGTTGCAAGTTTACAACTTTAAGGCTATAAAAATGCCCAAACTAAGGCTTCCAGAGAGAGATACTTTGGTTCAAGAAAGGCCTATGGGTCTGGAACACCTGTCAGCTAGGAAGGCACATGACTGGCATCTGCTGGATCTCTGGCTTCTATTTTCAAACACATTCCCCAGGGGCATTCTCTTTCTTCATCTCCAAAGGTCTCTGGCTGTGTGAGCTCTAAATCTTCCAAATGATTCCCTCTGAAGGACTCTGGTAAGCAACCTTACCTTGAATGGGTGGAGACACTTCTCCTTGGAACCTAATCAAAAGGTACCACCCACATTTGGGTGGGTCCCATCTGCCTGGAAACAACCAAAAGAATTCCTTCCAGCAGTATTAAATGAGGATTACAGAACATGGCTTTTCTTGGGTACATAGCAGTTTCAAACCCACACAGGCCAATTCCAGGCAAAACATCTTTTTCACTGAATGTAATCATGTTTTCATTTTTGTTGTGATAATCCCCTTAATCCTGTGAATACCACCTCTCAGCTCCTTACCTATTTGTGAATTTGCAAAAATCACTTGTATACGTTTTGTAATTTAATTAGTCTTGTGAAAATCTTGAGAGGCTCATTTCTTGCAAACTCCTTTTTTATTTTTTTCTAACGTAATTTTTAAAAATTTATTTATTAATTAAAAAAATAAAGAAACAACATAAAATAAATACATAATCAGTAATTCACAATATCATCACTTAGTTGCATATTTGTCATTTCTTAGAACATTTGCATTAATTCAGAAAAAGAAATAAAAAGACAATAGAAAAAGAAATAAAACGAACACAGGAAAGAAAAAAAAAAAAGATTATACCTACCTTACCCCTTACCCCTCGCTTTCATTGATCACTAGCATTTAAACTAAATTTATTTTAGCATTTGTTCCCCCTATTATTCATTTTTATTCCATATGTTCTACTCCTTTGTTGACAACGTAGATAAAAGGACTATCAGACACAAGGTTTTCACAATCACACAGTCACATTGTGACAGCTGTACCATTATTCAGTCATCCTCAAGAAGCTTGGCTACTGGAACACAGCTCTACATTTTCAGGCAGTTCTCTCCAGCCTCTCCATTACATCTTGAATAACAAGATGATGTCTACTTGATGCATAAGAATAACCTCCAGGATAACCTCTCCAGTCTGTTTGGAATTTCTCAGCCATTGACACTTTGTCTCATTTCCCTCTTCTCCCTTTTGGTCGAGAAGGTTTTCTCAATCCCTTGATGCTAACTCTCAGCTCCTTCTAGGGTTTTTCTCAGTCCCTTGATGCTGAGTCTCCGTTCATTCCAAGATCTCTGTCCCACATTGCCAGGAAGGTCCACACCCCTGGGAGTCATGTCCCACGTAGAGAGGGGTAGGGTGGTGAGACTGCTCGTTGTGTTGGCTGGAGAGAGGGGCCACATCTGAGCAACAAAAGAGGCTCTCTTGGGGATGACTCTTAGGCCTAAATTTTAAGTAGACTTGACCTATCCTTTGCGGGGTTAAGTTTCATATGAGCAAACCCCAAGACTGGGGGCTCAGCCTATAGCTTTGGTTGTCCACACTGCTTGTGAGAATATCAAGAATTCAACTTGGGGAAGCTGAATTTCTCCCCGTTCTCACCACTCCCCGAAGGGGGCTTTGCAGATACTTTTCCACTCACTGATCGAATCACTCTGGGATTCATCAGGGCATTACTCTGGACAAACCAGCAAAATCTCATATCCTACCTGAGATTCCATGTACTTACGGTGTTCAATCAAACTATCTACATAAGTTATATTAGGAAATGCACTAGTCAAAATATAAATTTTGTAACAAACATTTTTTGCTTTAGTCTTAACAGAAGGTGACATTTTAAAATATTAATTACCATCTATTTTCAGTACCCTGCAATAATGATATTCCTTTGTTCTTCCTCATACAAAAACATTTTTAAAATTGTACCTTGTATATTTCACTATTATTATACACTCTAGACATTCCTAGATTATACCATCTCAGTCTTTAACATCTATCTTTCTTTTGGATTTCATTTATGTCCCCAGCCCTCCTCCTTCTATCATTCTCACATGCAGCTTCATTCAGTGTTTTAACATAATTATATTACAGTTAGGTAGTATTGTGCTGTCCATTTCTGAGTTTTTATATCCAGTCCTGTTGCACAGTCTGTATCCCTTCAGCTCCAATTACCCAATATCTTACCCTATTTCTATCTCCTAATGGTCTCTGTTATGAACAAAATATTCCAAGTTTATTCACTAATGTCCGTTCACATCAGTGGGACCATACAGTATTTGTCCTTTAGTTTTTGGCTAGTCTCACTCAGCATAATGTTCTCAAGGTCCATCCATGTTGTTACATACTTCATAAGTTTATTCTGTCTTAAAGCTGCATAATATTCCATCATATGTATATACCACAGTTTGTTTAGTCACTCGTCTGTTGATGGATATTTTGGCTGTTTCCATCTCTTTGCAATTGTAAATAATGCTGCTGTAAGCATTGGTGTGCAAATGTCCGTTTGTGTCTTTGCCCTTGTATCCTCTGAGTAGATACCTAGCAATGGTATTGCTGGGTCATATGGCAATTCTATATTCAGCTTTTCGAGGAACCGCCAAACTGCCTTCCACAGTGGTTGCACCATTTGACATTCCCACCAACAGCGAATAAGTGTGCCTCTTTCTCCACATCCTCTCCAGCACTTGTCATTTTCTGTTTTGTTGATAATGGCCATTCTGGTTGGTGTGAGGTGATATCTCATTGTGGTTTTGATTTGCATTTCTCTAATGGCCAGGGACGTTGAACATCTCTTCATGTGCCTTTTGGCCATTTGTATTTCTTATTCTGAGAAGTGTCTGTTCAAGTCTTTTTCCCATTTTGTAATTGGATTGGCTGTCTTTTTGTTGTTGAGTTGAACAATCTCTTTATAAATTCTGGATACTAGACCTTTATCTGATATGTCATTTCCAAATATTGTCTCCCATTGTGTAGGCTGTCTTTTCACTTTCTTGATGAAGTTCTTTGCTGCACAAAAGTGTTTAATTTTGAGGAGCTCCCATTTATTTATTTATTTCTTCAGTGCTCTTGCTTTAGGTGTAAGGTCTGTAAAACTGCCTCCAATTATAAGATTCATAAGATATTTCCCTACATTTTCCTCTAACTATTTTATGGTCTTAGACCTGATGTTTAGATCTTTGATCCATTTTGAGTTAACTTTTGTGTAGGGTGTGAGATATGGGTCCTCTTTCATTCTTTTGCACATGGACATCCAGTTCTCTAGGCACCATTTATTGAAGAGACTGTTCTGTCCCAGGTGAGTTGGCTTGACTGCCTTATCAAAGATCAAATGTTCATAGATGAGAGGGTCTATATCTGAATACTCTATTTGATTCCATTGGTCAATATATCTATCTTTATGCCAGTACCCTGCTGTTTTGACCACTGTGGCTTCATAATATGCCTTAAAGTCAGGCAGCATGAGACCTCCTGCTTTGTTTTTTTTCCTCAAGATACTTTTAGCAATTCGGGGCACCCTGCCCTTCCAGATAAATTTGCTTATTGGTTTTTCTATTTCTGAAAAGCAAGTTGTTGGGATTTTGATCGGTATTGCGTTGAATCTGTAAATCAATTTAGGTAGAATTGACATCTTAACTATATTTAGTCTTCCAATCCATGAACACAGTATGCCCTTCCATCTATTTAGGTCTTCTGTGATTTCTTTGAACAGTTTCTTATAGTTTTCTTTGTATAGGTCTTTTGTCTCTTTAGTTAAATTTATTCCTAAGTATTTTATTCTTTTAGTTGCAGTTGTAAATGGAATTCGTTTCTTGATTTCCCCCTCATATTGTTCATTACTAGTGTATAGAAACAGCACAGATTTTTGAATGTTGATCTTGTAACCTGCCACTTTGCTGTGCTCGTTTATTAGCTCTAGTAGTTTTGCTGTGGATTTTTCAGGGTTTTCGACATATAGTATCATATCATCTGCAAACAGTGATAGTTTTACTTCTTCCTTTCCAATTTTGATGTCTTGTATTTCTTTTTCTTGTCTAATTGCTCTGGCTAGAACTTCCAACACAATGTTGAATAACAGTGGTGATAGTGGACATCCTTGTCTTGTTCCTGATCTTAGGGGGAAAGTTTTCAGTGTTTCCCCATTAAGGATGATATTAGCTGCGGGTTTTTCATATATTCCCTTTATCATTTTAAGGAAATTCCCTTGTATTCCTATCCTTTGAAGTGTTTTCAACAGGAAAGGATGTTGAATTTTGTCAAATGCCTTCTCTGCATCAATTGAGATGATCATGCGATTTTTCTGCTTTGATTTGTTGATATGGTGTATTACATTAATTGATTCTTATGTTGAACCCTCCTTGCATACCTGGGATGAATCCTACTTGGTCATGATGTATAATTCCTTTAATGTGTTGCTGGATTCGATTTGCTAGAATTTTGTGGAGGATTTTTACATCTATATTCATTAGAGAGATTGGCCTGTAGTTTTCTTTTTTTGTAATATCTTTGCCTGGTTTTGGTATGAGGGTGATGTTGGCTTCATAGAATGAATTAGGTAGTTTTCCCTCCACTTCGATTATTTTGAAGAGTTTGAGGAGAGTTGGTACTAATTCCTTCTGGAATGTTTGATAGAATTCACATGTGAAGCTGTCTGGTCCTGGACTTTTCTTTTTAGGGAGCTTTTGAATGACTAATTCAATCTCTTTACTTGTGATTGGTTTGTTGAGGTCATCTATTTCTTCTCTAGTCAAAGTTGGTTGTTCATGCCTTTCTAGGAACTTGTCCATTTCATCTACATTGTTGTATTTTGGGGCATAAAGTTGTTCAAAGTATCCTGTTATTACCTCCTTTATTTCTTGGGGTCAGTAGTTATGTCTCCTCTTCCATTTCTGATCTTATTTATTTGCATCCTCTGTCTTCTTCTTTTTCTCAGTCTTGCTAAGGGCCCATCAATCTTATTGATTTTCTCATAGAACCAACTTCTGGTTTTACTGATTTTCTCAATTGTTTTCATGTTCTCAGTTTCATTTATTTCTGCTCTAATCTTTGTTATTTCTTTCCTTTTGCTTGCTTTGGGGTTAGTTTGCTGTTGTTTCTCCAGTTCTTCCAAGTGAACAGTTAATTCCTGCATTTTTGCCCTTTCTTCTTTTTTGATATAGGCATTTAGGGCAATAAATTTCCCTCTTAGCACTGCCTTTGCTGCGTCCCATGAGTTTTGATATGTTGTGTTTTCGTTTTCACTTGCCTCGAGATATTTACTCATTTCTCTTGTAATTTCTTCTTTGACCCACTGGTTGTTTAAGAGTGTGTTGTTGAGCCTCCACATATTTGTGAATTTTCTGGCACTTTGCCTGTTATTGATTCCCAACTTTATTCCCTTATGATCTGAGAAAGTGTTTTGTATGATTTCAATCTTTTTAAATTTGTTGAGACTTGCTTTGTGACTCAGCATATGGTCTATCTTTGAGAATGATCCATGAACGCTTGAGAAAAATGTGTATCCTCCTGTTGTGGGGTGTAATGTCCTATAAATGTCTGTTAAGTCTAGCTCATTTATTGTAATATTCAAATTCTCTGTTTCTTTATTGATCCTCTGTCTAGATGTTCTGTCCATTGATGAGAGTGGGGAATTGAAGTCTCCAGCTATTATGGTAGATATGTCTATTTCCCCTTTCAGTGTTTGCAGTGTTTGCCTCATGTATTTTGGGGCATTCTGGTTTGGTGCATAAATATTTATTATTGTTATGTCTTCATGTTGGATTGTTCCTTTTATTAGTACATAGTATCCTTCTTTGTCTCTTTTAACTGTTTTACATTTGTAGTCTGATTTGTTGGATATTAGTATAGCTACTCCTGCTCTTTTCTGGTTGTTATTTGCATGAAATATCTTTTCCCAACCTTTCGTTTTCAACCTATGTTTATCTTTGGGTCTATGATGTGTTTCCTGTAGATAGCATATAGAAGGATCCTGTTTTTTAATCCATTCTGCCAGTCTATGTCTTTTGATTGGGGAGTTCAATCCATTAACATTTAGTGTTACTACTGTTTGGGTAGTACTTTCCTCTACCATTTTGCCTTTTGTATTTTATATGTCATATCTAATTTTCCTTCTTTCTACACTCTCTCTTCTGTCTTTTCATTTCTGTCTCTAGTGCTCCCTTTAGTATTTCTTGCAGAGCTGGTCTCTTGGTCACAAATTCTCTCAGTGATTTTTTGTCTGGAAATGTTTTAATTTCTCCCTCGTTATTGAAGGGCAGTTTTGCTGGGTATAGAATTCTTGGTTGGCAGTTTTTCTCTTTTAGTAATTTAAATATATCATCCCACGATCTTCTTGCCTCCATGGTTTCTGCTAAGGAATCTACACATAGTCTTGTTGTGTTTCCCTTGTATGTGATGCATTGCTTGTCTCGTGCTGGTTTCAAGATCCTCTCTTTCTCTTTGACCTCTGACATTCTGACTAGTAAGTGTCTTGGAGAACGTCTATTTGGATCTATTTTCTTTGGGGTATGCTGCACTTCTTGGATCTGCAATTTTAGGTCTTTCATAAGAGTTGGGAAATTTTCAGTGATAATTTCTTCCATTAGTTTTTCTCCTCCTTTTCCCTTCTCTTCTCCTTCTGGGACACCCACAACACATATATTTGTGCGCTTCATATTATCATTTAGTTCCCTGAGTCCCTGCTCATATTTTTCCATTTTTTTCCCTATAGTTTCTGTATCTTGTCGGATTTCAGATGTTTCGTCCTCCAGTTCACTAATCCTAACCTCTGTCTCTTGAAATCTACCATCGTAGGTTTCCATTGTTTTTTTTCATCTCTTCTACTGTACCTTTCATCCCCATGAGTTCCATTTCTTCTTTTTGTTCATTCCTTGCCTTCTTCATATCCTCCCTCAATTCATTGATTTGGTTTTTGATGAGGTTTTCCATGTCTGTTCGTATATTCTGAATTAGTTGTTTCAGCTCTTGTATCTCATTTGAGCTATTGGTTTGTTCCTTTGACTGGGCCATATCTTCAATTTTCCTAGTGTGATTTGTTATTTTTTGCTGGCGTCTAGGCATTTAATTACCTTAATTAGTTTATTCTGGAGATTGCTTTCACTTCTCTTACCTAGGGTTTTCTTGCTATATCAATTTGTTGTCTATCTGTTCTTTGACCTTCAGTTCAGCTTTTTCCGGACCGCTAGCTTAGGTTTTGTTTAACAGAGGATAATTTTTCAGTTCTAGTTTTCTTGTTTCTTGCCCTGCTTGTATGGTGCCTTTTCCCTCCTCACCCTTAGGAGGGTCTACATAGGTATTATAGACTCCAGCCGGGTTTTCTCGGACTAAACTGGCCTCCTATCAGGGGGAAGGAGTCACCTGCGTCAGTTTTCTCTGAGGGTGAGACCCAGCAGGCTGAAAGACTTTCCTGTGAAGTCTCTTGGCTCTGTTTTTCTTAACCTGCCCAGTATGTGGTGCGTCTGCCTGTGGGTCACACCAGCAAAAGATGATGCAGTACCTTTAACTTTGGCAGACTCTCCCTGCTGGGGGCTTGTTGGAGACAGAGGAGAGGTTGTAGGCTGGTTTTAATGGCTTCAAACTGCCAAGCCCTGGGGTCTGAATTCCTTGAGAGAGGGATTCCACCTGAGTTGGGTTTCACCCCTCCCCTGGGGAAGGCACAGGTGGGAGACAGCCCTGAAGGCAGCCCATTGCTGCCTATGCCTGGGGCAGTTGCAGCCTGAGTAGTCCCGCTGCTGAATCCAGGGGCTGCCAAGTCTCCGTAGAAACACAGCCACTAAAACCTCCGTTTCCTCCCCTTTCCTCTTTTTCCATGAGCCCAATGAGCGACCTCCCCCTTGACCAGGTTTAGTGTCTCTTTCCTTTCCCTCTGGGAAGCTGCTTGTGGGGGAGGGGTGCCGGGTGCCGGCCACCACCACTTGGGGAACTCACGGTTTGGGGGAGGCTTGCAGCCAGTCCAGCTGGTCCAGACTGGGGTACGCTGTGTGTCCGGTCACTGATGTGGCTCCGGGAGCTGTTCTCTACCGTTTCTGGTTATTTAATAGTAGTTCTGGAGGATGAACTAAAATGTGCACATTGCTAAGTGCCATCTTGGCCCCTCCCCCTGCTTTTTTATTTTTTAATTAACATTTTTTCTTTTAATAGCATACAAAATTTCCCATTTTAGCCACCTATCATGTATACAATTGAGTGCTATTAATTACATTCACAATATTGTGCTAACAATACCATCATGCATTACCATAACTTTTTTAACACCCCGAACAGAAACTCTGAACTCATTAAACGATAACTCCCTATTCCATCCCTACCCCCAGTCCCTGGTAACCTGTCATTCTCTGTCTCTATGTATTTGCTTATTCTAAGTATGATTTCACATAAGGGAACTCATCCAATAATTGTCTCTTTGCATTTGGCTTATTTCACTCAACATGATGTCTTCAAGGTTCATCCTTGTGGTAGCAGGTATCGGAACTTTATCCCTTTTAACGGCTAAATAATATTCCACTTTGTGTATATGCCACAATTTGTTTATCCATTCATCTGTTGATGGCACTTGGGTTGTTTCTTTTGGCTATTGTGAATAATGCTGCTATGAACAACATTGGTGTACTAATATCTATTTGACTCCCTGTTTTCAATTCTTTTGGGAATATATGTAGAAGTGGAGTTGCAAAAGGTAATTCTATGTTTGATCTTTTGTGGAACTGCGAAACAGTTTTCCACAGCAACTGCACCATTTACATTCCTACCATCAATGCGTGAGGGTTCCTGTTTCTCTGCATCCTCACTGGCATTTATGTTCTGTTTTTTTAACAAAAGTTGATTTGCATTTGCCTAATAGCTACTGATATTCAGCTTCTTTTCATGTACTTATTAGCCATTTGTATAACCTTTTTGGAGAAATATCTGTTCGAGTCCTTTGCCCATCTACCAACTCTTTTTACATCCCTCCATCCTTCTCCCACCCCAAACTCACCTTTTTTTTTTTTTTTTTTTTAATGCCTCCATGACTTGGGCATACTGTTCCCACTATGTGGAATATTCATGTTATTGTTATGTAAATGTCTAGCTCCTGAACTCATCTTGTAAAACCCACTTTAATGTCAACTTTTCTGTGAACCCTTCTCTAGTTTTCTGGGCCAGAGTTTGTCATTGGTCCTCTGCGCTTCTAGAGCATTTATCCCCATCTCCATTATAACCCATCACAGGGGAGTTTAATGTCATTTCTCCCACTAGACTGTGAGCATCTCAAGGATAGTAACAGAGTTTATTAATCCTGTATTGTTAATACCCACTATATCTGACACAAAGTGAAGAAACTATGATAAATTGCATCCTCTTTTAAAATTTTGTTTACCCTGTCCACTTGAACACTAACATACAGCTTTGGGAGAGAACAAAGCTTTTTAAAGTTGCATTTCATCATAATTTATGGATGCTAAAACTAACTCATAAAGTATTTACTTGAGTGCCTTGTAGATGTACCTATGGTTAGATAGTGACAGAGGCAAGGAGAAACTTCTCAATGGGTCCTGAATTTTTCTGTAGACCGTGGAAAGATCAAGTCTTATTCTTTAGTCCTTAAATGATCTCTAGGACTTTTGTGTCTTTGTCTTCTCATTGCTATCATTCTAGTCTAGTTCTCATCCTTTCACATTTGAACTGAGCAATTATAGCAGGTATAACCCTCAGTTTATAAGCTCATATGTGTAGGAAGTATCATATTGATTTCTGTTCTTAGATTAAGGTAACCTCCGATTATGTGCTTCTATCCCATCTGACTGGTGGGAAATTTAATTTCATTTATTTCTCATCTGTGGGCTTGAATTGTGGTTCCAGGATCTTATTCTTTACCATGGCATTGCAGGGGACTTTGAGTTGTATATCCCTGAGATTCCTGCTGTCTCCATAATTTGCACCATTCCTTCAGGTCCAGAGAATGACTACCTGCTCTTCATCCTTAACTCACGGGAGTTTTTTGTGAGGCTGTGAATCCTGGTGCCTGGGGTCCTGTCTCCTAGATGCACCATGCAGCCTGTCCTCTCTAGGGTCTTGCTTCCTCTTTAGGTGCTACTGGGGAGCAAAACCTGGCTCCCCTGGTTCCAGGTCCTACAAACCTGTTTCTCCTCCTCATCCCCAGCCTAGGGGATTCTCTTTCTAGTCTGCATGAAGCTCCTCCCTGAATCATGACTGAGGCCAATGTCCTCAAGCAGTAGCTTCTCTCTTGTTGTACTGTAGTCTTTGATGGCCTTTTAAATACCAAACTTCTGTTAGCACAAGCAAAACTTTTGTTTCCTTTTCCTTAAACTTCCATGGGAAGTAAAGGGAAATACCTGTATTCTAGCCTTCCAGTGCAGCAAAGAAAAAAGAGAAGAAAAATTTTTATCAAATCCTGTCACATGCTGATCTCCTAACTGGCTTCCTTGCTTTTTTCCTCTTCCTTCAAATTATTCTGCACATTCCAATCAGATTAATTATCCTAAAACTCCTGCCAGAAACCTTCAGTGTTTTCTCACTATCTCCAAGATAAAATCAAAGCTCCTTAACCTGCATTAGGGCCTTTCATGACTTTCTTTGCCTTTTGAACCTGATTGCATATCATCCTTTTGTTAGAAGCCCCTGGTCTAACTCTGGTCCTCTAATCCCCCCATGCTTTCCCACCTTCTCACTATACCTACTCCAGTGTGGCACCTAGATCAAGGGCCAGCTCATCAGAAAGCTGGGGTTAGCCCATTCCACATGATCCAGACCTCTCTGGAACCATAGCTTTACTCTCTCTGTACATCCATTTGGCACCTGAAGTTATTGTCTACCTTCTGGCACATGTTTCTACTGTCCTCATCTAGATTTGTGAGTTTCTCAAGGGTAGACATCTCTACTTTCTTATATCCTGAGCCACCACAGGGCTTTCTGTTCTGTGGGGTGCATACTAAATGCTGATTAATGAAGATGATTGACATGGGTATGGGACATTTCCTGAGTATACCCAGCCCTTCCGATAGTGAATAGCAGGAAAATGAAGTGAGGAAGGGCCCAAGTTTCATCATTGCCATGAGAATGTGGGTGTTTCACTGGTTTGTATCACCAAGGAGTAGCAGCCCTCTTGTCCTGCCTCCAACTCAGGAAGAAGCATTTGTCCTAATAATGATGAACAAATTCCACCTATCTGAGTGAATGGGCCAGAGCTCCCCGGGGTGGTGGTTACAGGTTTTGCTGTCCTTTGGCTTGCTTGCAAACTGCCTTGCTTGGCCCTCCACAATAGTTTCTTTGTTGTGAACACACATTAGCCAGGTCCTCTTGAACAAATCAACCTCCCTGACACCTGCTCAAAGTAATTATCCTTCCACTGAGTGCTGGCTAGTGAACACAAATTGTGGTTATCTGCTTCTCCTCTGAGCTGACCATGTGAGAGAGTCTTCACAAAAATAGGACAATCAGAGGGGCAGCTCCAACCATAATCTGGGGTCAGAGAAATGGGACCAAGTATCCTCATGTCTTGGCCTTTGGGGCTCCATGGATACTTTAATTGCTCCTTTATACCATCCTCCTGTGACCCTATGCCAACCACTTTCCAGCCTCTATTCATTGTGTTCCAGTGACAGGAAATGGGCAAAGAGGATTCCATCATCATCCAAGTGGTTGGACTAAATGACCTTTTAAATTCCTTCCAGTGCTGCAAACTTGATAATGTCTTCAGCCTACTCACTTTGACCCCTTTCTCTTTTTTGATTGATGGTTGCACTTCAGCCACACAGGCCACCTTTCAGTTCCTTGAATGTGTTGCTTCTGCCTTCCCTCTCCTTAGAATACTCTTCTTCACATCAGCCTTTTGTCTAACCTGTCTTATCTTTCCAATGCCACTTGTGTAGGCAAGCTTCTCTAACCCTCAGACCAGATTAGATTCCTAATGACCAGTCTATATTATCTTTCACAGCACTTTGTACACTTATATTTATTAAACTATATTTTAGTAAAAATTTGTTTATTATCTCCTTCTCTGGTATTTTGAAAGCTTCACATATTCAGGAACAGTGTTTTGTTCACCATTTTATTGCCAGAACCTATCCCAATGCCTGGCATCTAGTAGATGTTCAATAAGCATGCACCGACTGACCGACTCTGCTTGCCATCTCAATCATGCATTTACCCTGCTGTTCATTCATGTTTAATTAATTAATTAACAGTTTAATGCTGCTTTGCTGCTACTTATACATTTATGTTTGTTGTTTAATGTTAGCTGTCTTAAGTATTGCATTCCTAGAGGGCAGAGAATCCATGTATATAATTTTCTCTATACAATATTTTGTTTGTGGGTGAACTGAATATTTAATTCCTCTGATTATAGGGAAAAAATAAGAAGGTAAAAATGAAAAGATGGCAGTAAGTGCCACCATAGAGAAGACCCTGAAACACTGTTGAAATGATCTCTGACTGCCTGTGTTATCGCTAAAGATGGACAGAATGCAAGGGGACGAGATGTAAAGCAGGACAAGGAGCTTTAGGAAATTATTAACAGTATCTTTACTAAGAAATGTTGTATATACTACAGGGTAACAAAAGGAGGAAGTAGAGGATCCTCCAGAAAATTAAGAAGGAAGGGAAGAACTGGGTACATCTTGAAGCCATAGGCCTTATTTTCCATGAGGACATCAAAGTGCTGTTAAGCCAAGGAGAACTATTAGCTCTGACAGCAGCTCCTCCTGTTATGACGCCTTTGTTGGTTTTTGTTGTTTTTTTTATGCGTTTAGATCAAGTTAGAGGAACAACTTTTGTAATTGCAACCAGTTCAATGACAAGCAGGAGTCATAGGGTGTAAGCATGAAAGAAACTTTGTTTTTGGTTTTCACTGTCTCTTTAAGCCTTCTTGGTAGTGATGGCTCTAATTCTGTTCTGGTACCAGTACTGTTCTGTATCTCTTGTAGGATTTAGGAAGCCCTGTAGTCACCTTACATGGTAAAACACCATCTCAGGTACTTGAAGTGTTCAGCCCATGTGTAGTCAATATTTCCAATTTCTTTTCGAGATTGAGCTCTTTGTCCTCCCCCACCTGGTGCCTGCTGCAAGGGCAAAAATGAAGTGAGGGCCTTCTTTCTTTCCTGAGGTTTCTAACCCTTCCAGTATTAGAGCACAGAGAAGTAAGAGGTGATAAGTGTAATTGTTCTCATCTGTGTTAAAGCTGGCTTTGCACTCTCTGGGAGTGGCCAGTGTTTAAAACTTCCTTTCTCCTGGGGCATTTTTGTGGGTTCTTCAGAGATCTGCACTCCTTTTTCCCCACCCCACCTTCTCCACTTATTGTGGTTCCCTGACCTTGGCATTTCCACTCTCTTCTGCTAGTTGCTTTCTACCTACACAGCCTCTAAGAATTCAGCAGTCCATTTCTCTTAACCAAAGTTTCTCTTCTGTTAAGACCAGTTTGTTCTCTTGACAACCCTATTTGACAGGATCTAAGATGATTTCTAAGGCATTCTCCAACTCACATGTACCTGAGGTCTGAGAGAAACAGATTCCATGCCCACACAAGCTCTTGAGTCTATGAGCAGATCCTGGCATTTCAGAGCAGCTGCCAGTCCATATTATGGCCCCTACATTTCTTGGGATGTAATTAATCTGCTCTATCCCCTTAACTTCAGGAGGCATATCTCATGCTCTCTGAGGGGTTTCCTCAAAACCATTTTTAGGCTTGTGGTGAAACACAAGCATTTCTTTTGGGTTGTATCCACAGCATACCAACACATCTTACCAAATAAATACTTGTAAAAAAAAAACAACCAAACATCTTTTACTATCGAACAACTTCTTTTTGACCCTAGATATGGGTGAGGGTTTTAGAGTTCCTTAACTGATTTATAACTATTTTCTATGAAAATTTGCATCTTTATTGGCACCTCACTTTGGTATGATATGAATACTGTATATTAGAGCCTCAGTTGAGACTTACAGATAACACAGTGTAGTTATTATAGTCAAATAAGGGATTTCAGGAACTAAGAAATTAATTTCTGAGTAAGGGTAGACAATATCATTGCTCCCCTTCTCTCTTCTATCAAGGAAGTTTAATTGCCCCTATATATAAAATATGGGGATATGTCCCTTTGGTGGTCTGGAGCTGTATATCCCAGAAAAACATGCTCTTAAACTTAATCCATTCTTGTGGGTATGAACCCATTGTAAGTAGGACTTTTTGGTGAAGTTACTTCAGCTAAGGTGTGGCCCAACTCGGTCAGGAGGGGTCTAATCCTATTAGTGGAGTCCTTTATAAGAGAAAGAAATTCAGGCAGAGAGAAAGTCATAGGAAGCAAGAAGCTGAAATTCAGAAAGAACCAGAAGAGAGGAAAGAGGCCAGGAGATGCCACCATGCACACTGCTGTGTGACAGGACCCATGGACCAAGGATAGTTGACAGCCAGTCCCGGAATGCCTGTCTGGGAAGAAAGTATTGCCTTGATGATACCTTGATTTGAACTTCTCTTAGCTTCAAAACCATGAGTCAATAAATTCCCGTTGTTTAAGCCAACCCATTGCATGATATTCGCTTTAGCAGTGGAGTAACTAAAATATACCCCCTTCTTTTCTTTGCCTTGTATGGACAGATAAATGAGAAATTGTGAGTAGAAACATAACTTTGGATAGATCACAGCCCTGGGATATAATTAAGTAATGTGCAGAAGGAGACATTTTCATAAAGATGGCAAGTAGATGAAGGGCCTGATGGAAAGAAGAAAAGAAAATGCCTAATTTGTCAGTGTTTTTCTAAAATACTCTCTCACCGTCTTGGATTTGGAGCTGCCTTCTTGTTATGTGCAGGTCCCTATTACAGCCACAAAGCAATTCTTCCTCAGATCAGAGCCATTAGACAGTGGGGCTTCCTTTCCCAGATCCTATTAGGGAAATCAGTAATCTTTGGCTCCATGTTTTCCATCTGGGCCTATGGGTTTAAGGTGAGAGGAAGAAATGTCATCACTTCTGACAACATGGCTAAATATCTTTACTCTGTGATAATGAAAAGATACATTAGACTACCAGTTCAGAGCCAGAGTCTGCCTGACTCAGAATTGAAGGCTGTGTGCTAACGCTGCTGTCAAGCCAGCAGATGGAGTAGCAACCCTTCTCTGTGTGCCTTTGGGCTCACCTGGGCTGGTGTGCTGAGGGAGGCTGGGTCTAGCACCTCTGCGGCCTGAGGGGACAGGAAAATGAATACAAATGATTGTGCCCCACTGCCATGACTGTTGCCTGTCTGCAAAGGAGTGTGGTAAAATATGATCTTCTGCAGAGGTTGTTTCATATGCCTCTCTGGAATTACTGCAGAAGCATTTGTAAGGAGTGAGTGCTATTTGTTGAGATAACTGTAGAATATAAAAGAAGGGAAGATGTGGAGAGGACAGACCCTAGTGCTTGGCAGTGGGGGACTATGGAACAATCCCTTCACTCCTGGAAGACTTTGAGGAGGATACAGGAATATACCCAGAGGTTCTTGGTGAAAAACGACAGCCTTAAGAAGGTTTGGATAGTGAAGCTGAACAACCATCTGCCTAACTTATTTTTCTGTGTCTGAATTGCAGGCTCTGGAATCTCTCTCACTAAAATCTGAAAACTGCTTAAAAAATTTACTTTGGAGCTAGTAGAACTTAAGTTTTCCTGAAATTATTTCTTCCTAGTTTCTGGATATATAGCAGCTCTTAATGAATAATGGAGGCATGAATGGCGCTGTCATTGGGAAATTCCTCTGTCCCTCTCTGATCCACAAAATCCTTCTGTGAAATGGACAGTCCTTCCCATCTCTCTCAGTTCCAGGATGGAGAAGGGGCAATAAGTATATTCCTACTCTAAAGGGATGGCTTTTGACTCCCTGCTGGCTTCCTTTATCTAAATAGCCCAAATACAGACAGGATAAGCAGCAGAGGTGGGTTGGGGGCACTTAGCAGTATAGCATCCTCCATAACCACACCCATAACTTCTGCAGACTGCACAGGAAGCCAAGGGAAGCCTCTGATCTGTCCTTTGCTTAATCCTGAGATCGTCTCTGGTGGGGTTGGGGTGCTTGAGTTTTTAATTACAGAGTAAGCATAGTCTCCTCTTCATTGGGAATCTAGAGATGTCTGGCAAGTCTCTTGGTCATAGGTTTCCCTGGAGCCTAGAGCTCTTTGAAGAGAAGAAAATATTCTAGGAACAAGGAAGATGCTGCTCTTGATGAAAAAGTCAGTCAAGAGAAAAGAAGATGAGACTAACAAGGGCTGAAGTAAACTGTCTGAGGTCTGAAGAGAATGTTAATGGTTCTGCTTCAGAGCTTCAAAGCCTGAGCTGGATAGGAGCCTACATATGCTCCTTCTGTCGCCTGCAGAATACTTACCAAGGACTGAAGCTTGCAAATAATCACAGACTTATTTTCTTAAGGCAAGAAGTAGTACCTGCTGAGATAGAGGAAAGATAAACTGTGGGGAGATGCTAGGTCTGGCTTGGTTAGTTGAGATTTACCTTGTCACTTCTGCATCCACCAGCAAATGGGATTCCCAGAAGAATCTAGGTATAGGAAATGACTGGCAGGGAAATGGCTCTCATTGAACAAATATGCCTCATGGTTATCTGTTTTCTCTGTCTAGGAAATGGTAGCTATAGTGGATGCTGTTGGTCCCCTGCCTAGATCGCTTCTACCAGATTAGTGTACCCATCCCCCAGTTACTGAATTGGGTTCTAATGGCTCACAGATGCTCCATTCTGTGGAAATTTGCTCTTGGTTGATGGCAGACCCCTCTCATACTCCTTTGCAGCTTTCAGCAGAGGGGATATAAAGGCCAGCCCTTTTATCTCAAGGAAGGATCAACTCCTTTGGTGCTATTCAAGCTCCTGATCCCCATGGGAGCAGGCTGAGGCCAGTCACAAAGCTGAGACCACATCCTTTCCTGCCCTTTTCTGCTTCCTTATTTTCTTTTTTCAGAGAGCATTCTTCAATAAATCATGTGACGTGAATCTTGTCTCAGGCTCTACTTCTAGGAAATCCATATTCCCTAGAATTGTACTGAGGAAAACAAATGACTATACAGTTCTTTGTGAATACAGAGATGATGATTAATGTCCAGTGATAATGAGCATCGGAAACAATAACATCCCCTATTCCTATGTCCAAAAAGCATAGAAGAATAAAAGTCCACTGAGAAAAAAGATGAGGCAGTATGCTCTTCATCAATAGACAGCTCCTTCAACAGCTGCGTTTTCTTTGCCTACAAGGGTGTAAATAGCCTTGTTAGCATAGAGCCAGAGCCTAAACTTTCCACCAACAAGGAAGCATCTTGACTATGAGAACCATTGAACCATGACATGACAGCAGAATCTGTTGGGTAGATCTTTTCTCTGACTGGAGACCAGCTGTGTCCCAAGCTCCACCCTTCCCTGGGCAGGGTCCAGAGTTCTCTGAGTGAAGCCCAGCACCTGTCCAGAGACCTGTCTGCTCTGATGGGGACCTTCAGGTATTCAGGTCCTCTTATCTCTGTGCAGTATTTTGCTCAGCCTATTGATTTCTTCATGCTGTTTTGTTCCTGAGTTTTGTTGTCACCAGTTATATGGGGATTTTTTCCCACTCTTTTCATAGTAGTTCTAAGTCAGTCTTTGTACATAGGCCACTTGTTTCCAGAGCTTTTCACTAGTGGCTTTTTGACCTCTGTGTTTCCATTAGTTTTTTTTTTTTTTTTTTTTTTTACATGGGCAGGCACTGGGAATCGAACCCAGGTCCTCGGGCATGGCAGGCAAGCACTCTTACCTGCTGAGCCACCGTGGCCCTTGACCTCTGTGTTTCAATCCAACTATAAAGAACCTGTTTTTTTCCCCACTCTTCTATTATATTTTAATTAAATGTATGTGATTCTTCTACCCTGTCTGCACCTCTGCCACCTCCATTGCCAACTTACAGAGGATATGAAAAATAATTTTGAGAAAAGTTGAAGGGTTAGGAGACCTGGGATTGTATTCTAGTTTCAATGCCCTAACTCACTATTTCTGAATCATGAATTCTGTCTCTATTAACTATGGCTAATCCTACTAATTCTCTTTCTACCTTCTCTAGGATTGTGTAATAAAAAGTAGAAAATTAGCAAGTGCTTGGGGAAACCCATTTATAAACCTTCCTGATAGCCTTCTTTTCAACTAAAATAGGTGATCTTGAATCTGATTGCTCTTGGCCCTCAGGAATGGTTCCACTTGGGTGTCCCTTATGTCTTTTCCTCTGAAACTGGGCCTTCCTACTTGACTTTTTACAAGAGAGCCACAGGCTAGGCTGGGATGAAGGAGAATCCTACTCTGTACACCTGGAAAATACTGTTAATGAGTTAATGGGTGATCAAGTACAGAGAACATCAGCATTGTTTATATAGGGATGAGTTAACAGGTCTCTTAATGACTTGTTGCAGTTGCAGACTTAGAATGTAAGATTTGTCGGGGTTTCTTTGGTAGATATGGAAAGTAAACAGATAAATGCAGTTGTTAACATATTTCTTACTACTATGTGATCTGAGGCACTATAGTTTAGAGGGTAGAACCTGATTCTGCATCTGGGCTACTTGGGTTTATCCTACAAAGACAACCAAAAAGCAGATGTCTGCTTTTTTTTCCAAGCATCTCCAGCAAATAAGTTGCTTCAGAATATGATACATCAGGGTGTAGACTGTCTCCATTACTTGGTTTTGTTTGCTGTTGCCTTGCTTCATTCCCAGATTGGCTCTCCACATGTGGTAACCATTGGCCACCAGCAGCCCTAAACCCGTACCAGCGCCACTCTTAGAGCTTACCATTCCAGAAGAAGAGAGTATTTATCTTTTCCCATAGTTCATTCAAAAGTCCTGGAGAGCACTGTGATCTGCTTGGTTTGAATTATATGTCTTTCCCTGAACCAGTTGTTGTACCCAAAGGTGGTGAGTAATTGAATTGACTAGGACTGGGTCTTGTGCCCATCCTTGAAGTTGGGGGGAGGGTCTTACCCCTTCAGAGCCATGTGGCCTTGAAAAAAGTAAGTAATGGAAGAAAGACTGATACGCTAAGGAAGCAATGCTTAGAGAAAAACACATGTCCATTTCAGCATGCATTGTCTAGACTCCTCTTTAACTGTAGAATACATCTAACTCCTCCAAATAAAAATGCGTAAGAAATGTGAACTGTGGGTTTAGCAATTAGTTGTGAATGATACTCTCTAGAGTCATGTGAGAAAAAAAGTAACCTTTTTTCTAGTGCAAGAAAGGATCAAACCAAACTGATTTGAGGAGCCTTCTCATCTTAATGTCCAGGGAACCACCTGGGGGTGTTGAGAAGCCACAAAGAGGACAGAGTCTTACCATGATGCCAAGGGCTGTGCCAGGAAGGGCAGCCCTGGCATATAGTAACCATTAACATTAACTTAGTGTTATGGAATGGCTCCTCCAAGAATCACAGATCAAGAGAGAAAGCTATGAGAAGAACTGAAGGCAGACTCCCATGCTAAGCCAGGGTTCCATTCTTTGCCCAAGCTGTATTCCCATAATTTGCCAGATTGTACATAGCTAACAATCTAGGATTTTCCTGAATGCTGCAATTAAATTTTTTGTTTGATTATTTTTTTCTAAACAGCTGGTAAAGTATATGACTTTCTAATAACCAACAGTTGAAGACAGGGCAGGTACCAGATAGGAATGACAGGCAGGCAGATACTGGTCTCAAAGCCAGTCTTCAGAAACAGGCAGTCTTCCTCTTGAAACTGGCTTTTCAACTTAATAACACTGTAGTAAATTGTTACAGTTATAGACAGTTGCCATAGAGAAAGATTCTATAGTCTGGGACTTTTTAAGCAACATTTTCTTGGGCATGGGTGGACTTCAGGAGATGGTGCTGATTTACCCTTTCCACTTTCCTCCCTCCCATCACACTCTACTAGCTCTGGCTGGTAGACAGGTAGGCATCAGTGTGTGTTCTAGGGAAGCATGTGAGCTTTCAGACCAGGAGCTGTCATTCAGCAACCTGACCAAAGTAAAATGTGGAAATGAAAAGACAAAAACCTGAGCTCCCTGATGGGGTCTGTAGTTTGGAATAAATGGGTTCAGAACCTCCACCCAGTCAGCTTACTGCTCTGCCAGTTGCTGCAGTTAATGGACAACTCCATTAACCTCTCCTTGAAGTTGCAGTGTCTGTGTTGAGAGAAACTATAAAAGCTTGGAACTTCCTTCCATGTCCTCTTGGAGTCTCAATTTGCAGCCATAAATCTAGTGTTTTGGCCTTTGTAGTTCCCTTAGTTTGTGTGCCATTGCAGGCTTTGCCAGCTGAGGTGGAGCTGGGAAAGGAGCTTATTATACAGGAGAATAGGGGCTCAGGTTACTTGCCTTCTAATCCCCACAGGCTAGGGAGACTGCTGGACAAAAAATTGAGGAGTACATCCTTTCCCCTTCGAAATGAAAAATTGTAGGTCCTGAAATACAGAGGATAAAAACATGGGGGACTTGGAGGTCCCCTCTAGGAGATTTTAGGATAATTCTGTTCAAAGAGAAGGGAGGACGGGGGTGAAGAGAGATGAGTCCCAGGATTTGGAAATTGGGTGGTGAGCAAGAGGAAACTGGTTTCTCTTGCAGAAAGAGAAGGAACCGGTCTAAAGAGGGAAACAAAGGAAGCAAATGAACCTACATCTGCCTGAGTATGGTTAGGTTCAGATCCCCTCCAGAGGTAAGAGGATGAAATGCCTTTACCATGGCTAATAAATGAGACTCAAAATTTATCAGATAAATTTGGTGCCTGAGATTTTCTGAGCCCCTAGTACACAGAGAACACAAAGGGTTTTAATAAGGAAGCACACTCATGGATTTTCAGTCTTAGTATCCTCCCACTCCAGCCTTTTAGCTGCTGTCAGACTGTATCAGGGCAGACTACTGAACCCAGCCATATCACAGCTGCTGGGGATTTCCCCAGAGGAAGGTGTATGACAAGAGTGGGCAGAGTGGTTCTGATCCAAGACTTTGCTGCTGGCATCCCTCAGCCTAGTTTGCCCTCGCCAACCCATCTCCTCTCAAAAGTCACTTCCAGGGGCAAAGCTGCATGTTTGGGATATTACTGCCTAACCAAAATCCACATACATGCTGAGTGTGACCTGCCCTGAAGCTGGTTCTTGGTCAAATTAAGGCTGTGCTTCTCAAGGGAATGGTGGGAGCCTGAGTCCTGGTTAGGGGGAGGCCAGGGTAGAGTGAACAGTGGATAGGCCCTTGGCTTAGAGGTCAGAGATGCTAGGTTCAGGTCCTGATTCTACCCCCTGTGGTTATGTGAACTTGTGCTATTCACTGAATTTCTTTAAGCTTTAGTTTTTCATCTCAAAGATGGGGACATAAGACTTCTGTCCAAGTGCTATTATCAAAATCAGTTGCGGTAAATAGACATGAAAGTGTTTTGTAAATGCTGTATAGGTGGAAGGAATTATATTTTCCCCATCTCTTCCTTCTGTCTCCCAACCCAAAAGCCTCTCTTTGGAATTTGTGAAATGCAAATCATAATCACGAGATACCACCTTCCACCCACTAGAATGACTATTATTTAAAATACGGAAAATAATAAGTGTGGGTGAGGATGCAGAAAAATAGGAACCCTTGTACACTGTTAGTGGGAATGTAAAGTGGTGAAGCCACTGTGCTCACATTTCCTCAAAAAGTGAAGTATAGAAATACAATATGAATTGGCAATCCTACTTATGGGTATATACCACACAAAAGAGTTGAAAGCAGGGACTTGAACAGATATTTGTCACTAACGTTCATAACATTATTATTCAACATAGGCAAAAGATGGAAGCAAGCCAAGTGTTCATCAACCAATGACTGGAAACTTAGTCTTGCAAAGGAGAAGCTAACCTTACTTATAACTGTACCTAAGAATCACAAAGAACCTTTTGTGTTCCTCAGAGGTGGCCTCTCTCTCTAAGCCAGCCTGGCAGGTGAACTCACTGTCCACCCTCTAACGTGGGACATGACTCCCAGGGGTGTAAATCTCCCTGGCAATGTACTTATTGGCCGTATGTAGATTTTCTATAGAAAAATGTCTATTCAAAATCTTTGCTCATTTTAAAATTGGGTTGTATTTTTTGTTGAGTTGTAGGAGTTCTTCCTGTATTTTGGATATTAAACCTTTATCAGATATATGGTTTCCAATATTTTCTTCCACTCTTTAGGTTGTGTTTCACTTTCTTGATAATGTCCTTTGACATACAAAAGGCTTTAATTTTTAAAAATATTTTTATTGAAAAATCTTCACACACATACAGTCCATACATGGTATACAATCAGTGGCTCACAGTATCATTACATAGTTGTGTATTCATCACCAAGATCATTTTTAGAACATTTGCATCATTCCAGAAAGAGAAATAAAAAGAAAAAAACTCATACATGCCATACCCCTTACTTCTTCCTCTCATTGATCACTAGTATTTCAGTGTACCCAGTTTTTTACCTTTACCCCAACCCCATTATTTATTTATATTTATTCTTCTTTTTTTTTTTTACTCATCTGTCCATACCCTGGATAAAAGGAGCATCAGACACAAGGTTTTCACAATCACAGTCACATTGTAAAAGCTATACAGTTATACAGTTGTCTTCAGGAATCAAGGTTACTGGAACATAGTTCAACAGTTTCAGTTACTACTTCCCTCCAGCCACTCTAAAACACCATAAACTAAAAAAGGATATCTGTATAATGCATAAGAATAACCTCCAGGATAACCTCTCAACTCCATTTGAAATCTCTCAGCCCTTGAAACTCTCTTTTGTTTCATTTCTCTCCCCCCTTTTGGTCAAGAAGATTTTCTCAATCCCATGATTCTGGATCCCGGCTCATCCTGGGAGTCCTGTCCCACATTGCCAGGGAGATTTACACCCCTGGGAGTCATGTCCCACGTTAGAGGGTGGGCAGTGAGTTCACCTGCCAGGCTGGCTTAGAGAGAGAGGCCACCTCTGAGGAACACAAAAGGTTCTTTGTGATTCTTAGGTACAGTTCTCCCTAGTACCCCAAGGGGACTTTGCAAATACTTTTTTATTCTCTGCCCAAATTACTCTGGAATACATCATGGCATCAAACTAACCTGTACAGACCAACAGGATCTCACACCCTGTTCAAGATTTCATGTAATTATGGTGTTTGAATAAACTGCTCACATAAGTTAAATTAGGTAATGCCCTATCCAGAATATAAATTTTGCACCCAATAAACATCCTTTCTTTTGATCTCACAAAGAAGTTAACGTTTTAGGTATGGACCGTATCATCCTTCCTTAATTCTATCCAAATAAGCTTCATTCATATCCCTAGTTGAAGTCTGATCACTTTTTTAACTTTTGTTACAGTTGCTATATGGGGTAATGCTGACTTCAGGTGTCACATAAATACCCAAAATGTTCAATCAGTTTATATCTAGATAGCTCAGTATTTCAGAATTTAGAAGTACCAGCTATAATTCCTGAATATATGTGACTGCTATAAGATCTTACAATCTAGGACCCTTTACAATAAGCCCCAACCTGATAACCCACGCTCTCGACTTTAATTCTCTGAGTTTGTACATTATAGTTAGTCCATATCAGCGAGTCATGATAATATTTAACTTTTTGTTTCTGCCATTTCATTCAACATAACTCTCCTTAAGATTCATTCACCTAGTTACATGCCTCACAACTTCATTCCTTCTTTCAGCCCCTCAGTATTCCCTTGAATGTATATACCATAGGGCCCCCTTCCTTCCCTCAGTCATCGCACTCTTAGGCCACTTCCATCCATTGAGATTCATGAGCACTGTCTCCATACACACCAATATGCAAATGTCCATTCGTGTCCCCATGCTCAGTTCCTCCAGGTATATACTTACCAACGGGGTTGCAGGATCATATGGCAACTGCCCCCCTCCCCCAGCCACCTGTGGAACAACCACGCTGCCGTCTGGAGGGCTGTACCTTTCAGCTTCACTATCAACAGTGATAGGTACATCTCTTTTTCCACATTTTCTCTAGCACCTGTTTCTCTCTATTCATTTTTTTTTTTTTTTTGGCATGGGCAGGCACTGGGAATTGAACTCAGGTCTCTGGCATGGCAGGAGAGAATTCTGCCACTGAGCCACTGTTGCACTGCCCTCTCTGTTCATTTTTAAACAGTTTTATTCACACATCATACAATCCAACCTAAGTAAATAAACAAACCTTCACCACCATAATCTATATGAAGACATTTCCTTTTCTTCAGCAAAGAATCTATACCTCCCTCACACACCCCTCCCCCTGCTTGTTGACAGTTAGTTTTTGTGTAATGCCTTTGTTATTACAGTCAGTGGAAACATATTACTGTGTTTCTGTTGTCAATACACTGTAGCTTGCATTGATTGTAGTTTTTCCTGTATACCATCTATTTTCAACATCTTGCAATGTTGACATTCATTTGTTCTTCCTCATGCAAAAACGTTTTTATATTTGTGCATTTAATCACCACCATTGTCCACTCTAGACATTCCTAAGTTATACCGTCTCAGTCTTTATCTTCTAGCTCTCCTTCTGGTTTCATACATGCCCCAACCCTGCTCCCTCAACCATACTCACATTCAGCTTAATTCAGTGGATTTAAATTATTGTGCTATCATTAGGTAGTATTGTGCTATCCACTTATGAATTTTTACAACCATTCCTATTTCACAGTCTGTATTCGTTAAGCACCAAATGCCCAATTTCTACCCAATTTTTATCTCATGATAACCTGTGTTCTTAACTTGAACTCTCAACGTTCACTCAATGTTAGCTCATTTTAGGGAGACTATACAGTATTTGTCCTTTTATTTCTGACTAATTTCACTCAGCATAATGTTCTCAAGGCTCATCTACATTATTACATGCTTCATGACTTTGTCTTACAGTTACATAATATTCCATTGTATGTATGTACCACAGCTTGTTTAGTTACTTTAGTCTGTTGATGGACATTTGGCAATTTCCATGGTCTTGATAGTAAATAATTTTGCTATAAACACTAGTGTGCAAATGTCCATTTGTGTCCTTGCCTTCAGTTCCTTCTGAATATATTCCCAGTAATAGGATTGCTGGATCATATGGCAATTCTATATTTAGCTTCCTGAGGAATTGTCAAACTGCCTTCCAGAGTGTTTATACCATTTTACATTCCCACCAACAGTGGGTAAGTGTGCCTCTTTCTCCACATCCTCTCCAGCACTTTTCTGTGTCTTTTTTTTATAATGGCTATTCTAGTGGGTGTGAAATATATCTCATTTTGGTTTTGGTTTGCATTTCCCTAATAACCAGTGAAGTTGAACATCTTTTCATGTGCCTTTTAGCCATTTGTATTTCCATGTTTGAAAAGTGACTGTTCATGTCCTTTGACCATTTTTTGATTGGGTTGTTTATCTTTTTGTTGTTGAGTTGAAAAATCTCTTTATATATTCTAGATACTAGACCCTTATCTGATATGTAATTTCTAAATATTGTCTTCCATTGCATAGACTGCCTTTTTGCTTTCCTAACAAAGATGCATAAAAGTATTTAATTTTGAGGAGTTCCTATTTATCTATTTCTTTTTTCAGTGCTAGTGCTTTGGTGTAAGGTCTAGGAAACCCCCTCCTATTACAAGATTTATGAGATATTTCTGTACATTTTCTTCGAACAGTTTTATAGTCTTAATTCTAATGTTTAGGCTTTGATCCATTTTGAGTTAATTTTTGTATAGGGTGTGAGATATGGATCTTTTTTCATTCTTTTGCATAGGGATATCCAGTTCTACAAACATCATTTATTGAAGAGGTTGCTCTGTTCCAGATGGATTGGCTTGACTACCTATGGAAGATTGATTGTCCATGGATGAGAGGGTCTATTTTTGAACACTCAATTCAATTCCATTGGTCAGTATATCTATCTTTATGCCAGTACTATGCTGTATTGACCACTGTAGCTTTGTAATATGCTTTAAAGTCAGGTAGTTTGAGACCTCCCACTTCATTTTTCTTTCTCAAGATATTTTTAGCTTTTCCAGGTACACTGCCCTTCCAAATAAATTTGGTTATTGGTTTTTCTGTTTCTGCAAAGTAAGTTGTTGGGATTTTAATTGATATTGCATTGAATCTATAAATCAATTTGGGTAAAATTGACGTCTTAACTATATTAGTCTTCCAACCAATGAACACAATATGCCTTTCCATTTATTTAGGTCTCCATAATTTCTTTTAGCAAGTTCTTACAGTTTTCTGTGTATAGAGGTCTTTTGTATCCTTAGTTAAATTTATTCCTAAATATTTTATTCTTTGCTTGCTATTGTAAATGGAATTTTTTCTTGATTTCCTCCTCAGATTGCTCACCACTATTGCCTAGAAACACTGCTGATTTTTTGGTTATTGATCTTATCCCCTGCCACTTTGCTGTACTCATTTATTAGCTCTAGTAGCTTTGCTGTAGATTTTTGGGATTTCCAACATATAGTATGTCATTTACAAAAAGTGAGAATTTTACTTCTTTCTTTCCAGTATGGATGCCCTTTCTTTCTTTTTCTTGTGTAATTGCTCTGGCTAGAACTTCCAGTACAATGTTGAATAACAGTGATGTCAGTGGGCATCCTTGTCTTGTTCCTGATCTTAGAAGGAAAGCTTTCAGTCTTTCCCCACTGAACGATGATGTTAGCTGTGGGTTTTTCATATATTCCCTTTATCATGTTGAGAAAGTTCCCTTCTATTCCTATCCTTTGAAGTTTTTTCATCAAGAATGTTGAATTTCATCAAATGCCTTCTCCACATCATTTAAGATGGTCATATGGTTTTTCAGCTTTGATTTATTGATATGGTGTATTACATTAATTGATTTTCTCGTGTTGAATCAGCCTTGCATACCTGAAACAAATCACACTTGATCATGGTGTGTAATTCTTTTAATGCAAATCTTTTTGATTTGCAAGTATTTTGTTGAGGATTTTTGTGTCTATATTTATTAAAGAGATTGGCCTATAATTTTCTTTTCTAGTAGTATCTTTGTCTGGCTTTGATAGTAGGGTGATGTTGGCTTCATAGAATGAGTTAGGCATCTTTCCCTCCTCTTCAGTTTTTTTGAAGTGTTTGAGCAGGATTGGTGGTCATTCTTTCTTGACAGAATTCACATTTGAAGCCATTTGGTCCTGGACTTTTCTTTTTTAGGAGTTTCTTGAAGACTGATTCAATCTCTTTACTTGTGATTGCTTTGTTGAGGTCATCTATTTCTTCTCTATTAAATGTTGGTAGTTCATGCCTTGCCTTTCCAGAAAGTCATCCACTTCATCTACATTGCCTAGTTTATTAGCATATAGTTGCTCCTAGTATCCTCTCATTACCTCCTTTATTTCTGCGGATTGGTGGTTATGTACCCTCTTCCATTTCTGATTTTATTTATTTGCATCCCCTCTCTCTCTCTTACTCTCTTTTTTGCCCACCTAGCTAGGGGTCCATCAATTTGATTGATTATCTCTAAGAAACCAGGTTCTGATTTTGTTGATTTTCATGACTGTTTTCATATTCTCGATTTCATGTGTTTCTGCTCTAATCTTCGTTATTTCTTTCCTTTTGTTTGCTTTTGGGTTAGTTTACTGTTCTTTCTCTAGTTCTTCCAAGTGAACAGTTAATTCCTTGATTTTTTTTCTCTCTTCTTTTGGGCATTTAAGGCAACAAATTTCCCTCTTCACAGCATCCCATAAGTTTTGATATGTTACATTTTCATTTTTATTTGCCTCGAGATATTTACTTATATCTCTTATAATTTCTTCCTAGACACACTGGTTATTTAAGAGCGTATTGTTTAGCTTCCATATGTTTGTGAATTTTTTTGGCTGTCAGCTTGTTATTGATTTCCTGTTTCATTCCATTATGATCTGAGAAAGTGTTTTGTAAAATTTAAATCTTTTTAAATTTATTGGGATTTGCTTTGTGACCCAGCATACGGTCTGTCCTTGAGAATGGTCCATGAGCACTTGAGAAAAAATGTGTATCCTGCTGTTGTAGGGTATAATATTCTGTAAATGTCTGTTAAATCTAGTTCATTTATCATATTATTCAAATTCTCTGTTTCCTTGCTAATCTTCTATCTAGATGTTCTATCCATTGATGAGAGCAGAGAATTGAAGTCTCCATCTGTTTTTGGTAGAGGTATCTACTTATCCCTTCAGTGTTATTAGTGTTTGCCTCATGTATTTTGTAGCAGTCTGGCTTGGTGCATAAATATTTATGATTGTTATGTCTTCTTGTTGAACTGTTCATTTTATTAATACATAGTGCCCTTCTTTGTCCCTTTTAATTGTTTTACATTTGAAGCCTAATTTGTTGGATATTAGTATAGCTCCCCCTGTGTAGAGAGCCGCTTTCCGGGTTTGGCCTAGTGGACACGCTGCAGCCTGCTCTAGAGTTCCCCCCGCCCATCGAGTGAGCCAAGATGGCGCTCACATCCTGCTTCCGCAAATGACGCACACGCCCACCAACCCTATCTTCCAATCACCTCTGTATACGTGGCACTAACCTATTGGGTTTGGGCACAGTATATAAGAGGTTACCCGGACGGGGTGGGCGGAGACAACCCACAGGGAGCCGTGCCTGACGGCCGCATAGAGGTTGTTCCCCCGCGGGGCATCTTGTCCCGCGCGGAACCTGTAACAGAGAATGCAAGCTTAACTCCAGTAAAGGTCTGTGCTTACAACTGCTGCGTGTCTTGGACCTGTGTTTCTCACCAGCGCGGATTTGTCTGCGTCTGTCTCTCTCTCCCTCCTGTTCCCTCCGCCGGCCGGGGACCAGAAGCTGAGCGAGAAGTCGCGGACAAGTGGTGGCCCGTACGGGGAACCCTTCTGCTGCCTTTCCCCGAGCTGGTGAGGACGCGCATCCTGAGTTCGCAGCGGACTTCCCGCGCTTGATCACCGCGAGAAGGTGAGTGCTTCTTATTACGTGAGAGTTAAGGCCCGCGGGCTTTCAGGTAGCCCCGGGGACTCGGAAGAGCTCTCCGAGTGATTAAAGTACAGTGCCGACTGCAAGCATGGGGCAGTCAGGAAGTTCACCTTTGTTAGCTCCTTTAAAGACCCTTTTGAAGCAGTGGGGTATCTCGGTTAGGAAGAGTTCCCTCCTGCGGTTCTTAGACGATGTTGCTGCTTTTGCACCTTGGTTCGCCCACTCCGGGAGCCTTAGTCTGCCTTCTTGGTTAAAACTTGGTAATGACATAGAACGGGCGCGCCGGACGGGCCTTTGTATGGACCCGATCCTGGTCCCTATCTGGGAAACCGTCCGTGCTTGCCCTGAGGCAGAGTCTACTTCAGGCCTCAGTCCGTCTCCCGCCCTGCTACAGGCACGGCGCGCGCTCCAAGAAACTCAGTCAGCTTCGTCTGCGGACGGCTCCTGTAAGGGCAAGCCGCCGGAGTCAAACGCCAGTTCAGACAGCTCTGACTCAGAGTCAGATGGCGATGAGACCAATGGGGCAGACGCGCCTCCGCTGATCGATTGGGAGAGGCCCCCTGTCTCACCCACGCAGCCTTCCGCCCCGCCAGCGCCTGCTGCAGGGGCGCGGCGGCTTCCGGTGAATGGTTTTGGTGATCTCGCCAAAAACCCTCACCACGGGCTCCCTCTGGTGGCCGAATCAGGTAATTACAGTGGCTGCTCTCCAACTTCTAAGCGCTTGTTAAAAAGAATGGGATATGTCCCCGGCAAAGGCTTAGGAGCCTCATTGCACGGGCGCGCAAGGGCTATACAAGCTGTCTCCAATTCTGACAGACGAGGCCTGGGTTTTTCCTAGGGGCCACTGAGGGGAGATTCCCACCCACACCTATAAAACTAAAGTGGAAGACCAGTACCCCGGTGTGGGTGCCTCAGTGGCCATTATCACAGGAAAAACTGTCAGCATTGCATACTCTAGTGTCTATACAGCTAAAAGAGAGCCACATCATTCCCTCTACATCACCTTGGAACACCCCTATTTTTGTCATAAAGAAAAAATCAGGCAGATGGAGATTGTTACATGATTTAAGAGCCGTTAATAATTGCATGGAGTCCTTAGGACCTGTTCAGATGGGGTTGCCCCTTCTCTCAGCTCTGCCAGAGCATTGGTCTATTTTCATCTTAGACATCAAAGACTTACTAAAGAAACAGAAAGGGGGAATAGGTCACGGCCTGTCCCCAAAGGCTCAACTGTCTATAGCCTTGTTTACGTACAATTTTTTAAATGAAAATTCACAGGGAATGACACCTGCCCTTCAGCATACTACTCCGAGTCCTCCACATAGAGGTCTAGTCCGTTGGAAGGATGTCCTGTCAGGACAATGGCAAGGCCCTGACCCAGTGCTCAGTTGGGCCAGAGGCTCTGTTTGTGTTTTTCCCCAGGAGCCAGGACGTCAACCAGTGTGGGTTCCGGAAAGACTGGTGAGAACCGTGACATCGCCCGAGGAGGCCACGGAGCTGTTGCCTAAAAAACCAACAAGCCTCCAACCAGAGCCACCAGATCAGGCCTCCAACTCTGCTGATGACGGCGGCGACTGACGAGATAGCAACGAAAACGCCGGTCACCCTTCGATTGTTTAGAAGGGGGACCAGTTTTAATAACCCCCGTTGCCTTCGACCTTTCCAAACTGGGCGAGACTGTACAAAGTCTGTGGAACCGAGTCACCTCATGGTTCTCTTGGCCCAATTTGACTACTTGGATTCTCGTGGCAGTGGGACTATTAGTGGGCTTAGTCACTGTTAAATGTTTGTTAGAACGCTTGTTCCAGACACAGCAGCAACTACGTGTTTCTACCATGTTAGCTATGTCTTCCCAGTCAAATGTGGGTGTGCGTCCCTCCTCGATAGATAGCCCGTCTGAATCACCTGGGGCAAAGCTCTTGTCAGCAAGGTTTGTTGCAGGCTCCCTGGCCACTACCCGTGTTTAGCTAGGCACCAGAGGCTGTTAATTTTGCGCGCCTAGCCGCCTCGACGGTGGAGCTGCGGCCGCAGTCCTGGCCAGACTGGGCTTGGCTCTAGCCATTGCACCGAGGCCTCCGCAGCGTTTCCTATGCCCTGGCTGTCGCTCTCATAATCCCCGCTTGACCCAGTTGCGAGGCGAAGCACTGCAGGGAGAAGTCACGTGGTATCCAGTTCACGGACTCTCCGGTCTCTATATGAGGTGAGCATTCTGGTCGGTGCCAGAGGCTCCGTCGTGTGATGACGCGAGCCTAGTCCAGACTCCCCAAAGCACCAAACTATGTTGTGAGCCACTCAGGCCCACGGGAGCACCATCATCAATAGAGACACTGGGTACAAGAATACGGTCTACGGACCATGCCTCTTATAAAAACAAAAAGGGGGAGATGTAGAGAGCCGCTTTCCGGGTTTGGCCTAGTGGACACGCTGCAGCCTGCTCTAGAGTTCCCCCCGCCCATCGAGTGAGCCAAGATGGCGCTCACATCCTGCTTCCGCAAATGACGCACACGCCCACCAACCCTATCTTCCAATCACCTCTGTATACGTGGCACTAACCTATTGGGTTTGGGCACAGTATATAAGAGGTTACCCGGACGGGGTGGGCGGAGACAACCCACAGGGAGCCGTGCCTGACGGCCGCATAGAGGTTGTTCCCCCGCGGGGCATCTTGTCCCGCGCGGAACCTGTAACAGAGAATGCAAGCTTAACTCCAGTAAAGGTCTGTGCTTACAACTGCTGCGTGTCTTGGACCTGTGTTTCTCACCAGCGCGGATTTGTCTGCGTCTGTCTCTCTCTCCCTCCTGTTCCCTCCGCCGGCCGGGGACCAGAAGCTGAGCGAGAAGTCGCGGACACCCCTGCTCTTTTCTCATTGTTGTTTGCATGAAATATCTTTTCCCAGCCTTTCACTTTCAACCTATTTTTGTCCTTGGGTCTGAAATGAGTCTCTTTTAGAAGAGCATATAGATAAGTCCTGTTTTTAATCCATTCTGCCAGTCTCTGTCTTTTGATTGGGGAGTTTGATCCATTAACATTTAATGTTATTAGGGTAAAGGCAGTAATTTCTTCTGCCATTTTGTCTTTTGTCTTTTATATGCCATATCTAATTTTTTTTCTTTTTACCTTTACTGATAATTTTCATTTCTAAACTGTTCAGACCTCTCCCTTCTATCTTTCTCTTGTCTGCTCGTAGTGTTCCCTTTAGCATTTCTTGTAGAACCAATCTTTTTTCTATTTTTTTTTAACATTTTTTATTGTATAGTATAGCATATATACAAAGCAAAGAAATAAAGCAATAGTTTTCAAAGCACTCTTCAAAAAGAGGTTACAGGATAGACCCCAGAATTTGTCATGGGCTACCATATGATCCTCTCATATTTTTCCTTCTACCTGCTCCAGAATATCGGAGACTAGAGGGCTTAAATACTTTTTTTTATCATCACAATCGACTTTTTTTTCTCCTTCTTTTTTTGTGAACAATAACATATATACAAAAAAGCTATAAATTTCCAAGCACAGCACCACAAGTAGTTGTAGAACATATTTCAGACTTTGACATGGGTTACAATTTCACAATTTTAGGTTTTTACTTCTAGCTGCTCTAAAATACTGGAGACTAAAAGAGATACCAATTTAATGATTCAGCATTCATATTCATTTGTTAAGTCCTATCTTCTATGTATAATTCCACTGTCACCTTTGATCTTTCCATACCTCTCTTTAGGGTTGTTTTGGCTGTGGCAATTCTGAACTTTTGATATTGGAAGGGTCTGTCACTAATATGGGGTAGGGAGATGGAACTATCTGATGTACTGAAGAGGCTGTGCTAGCTTTCAGGACTTATCTGGACCAGGGACCCATCTGGAGGTTGTTGTAGGTTTCTGGCAAGTTACTCTAGTGCCTGGAACCCTTGTGGAATCTTATAAATTGCCCTAGATGTTCTTTAGGATTGGCTGGAATGGTCCTGGTTGGGGATTGGCAGGTTATGATAGGTAGCAAGGTCTACCTGAAGCTTGCATAAGAGCAACCTCCAGAGTACCCTCTTGACTCTATTTGACCTCTCTCTCTCTACCACTGATATTTTATTAAGTATACTTCTTTTCCTCCACTTGATCAGGGTGGAATTGTTGATCCCATGGTGCCAGTTCTGGATTCATCCCTAGGAGTCCTTCCCACATTGCCAGGGAGGCTTTCACCCCTGGATGTCATGTCCACATAGCGGGGAGGGCAATGATTTCACTTGCAGAGTTGGGCTTAGAGAGACAGAGGCCACATCTGAGCAACAAAAGAGGTCCTCCAGAAGTAACTCTTAGGCATCTTATAGGTATGCTATAGCATATAGCATATAGCTAAGCTTCTATACTACCTACATAAGCTTCACAAGAGTAAGCCTCATGATCGAGGGCATGGCCTATTGATTTTGGTGTCCCTAAAGATTGACACAGTATCAGGGGATTCCCTATCAAACTAAGGTTTAATAGTTCTATGGTCTTTCTCCCCTCCCTCAGGGGACTTCACCAACACTTTTTTGATTATCTGCTTAATATACTCTAGGATGTTTCCAGGCATTACAGTAATCTATACAGGATTAAAGGACTTCTTTCTCATTCTGTGCTCTCTGTGTTTCAGTTGTTCAAATGAGCTGTACAGATGGGTTGAATTAGATTATGCACTACAGAAAATTTCAGTTCCAGATCAAATAAATCTTTCTTCTATTGGTCTCAAAGAGTATGTGAGGTTCTAAAATATAGACACTGTCTTCCTTACCCCTATGTTCTAAATTACTTTAACCCCAGCCTGTTCAGCTTGGTTCTTATCTCTAAATATCAGGTTATGTATATAAAACAGGCTCTCAAAATCCAGAAATAAAAGTTACCACTCCAGACTTAATGGGTCTGCTCTAAAAACTTAGAATCTAGGCCCCTGTTTTGTTATAAGCATTTTCTAAAGGTGTCCATAACATTGTTTTTTTGTTTCTGGCTTATTTTGTCTCACCAAATGTCCCACGTTGCATGCCTCACAACAACGTTCCTTTTTGTAGCAGCACAGCCTTTGTTCATAAATATACACCATCGTTCACCATTCTACTTCTCTGTCAGTACATCCTTCAGCCACCTGCATTCACTGGGCATCATGTAGAGGGCTCAAAGTCCATAGTCCATCAACGTTCTCAATTTTAGATAGTTTCACTGTTCCCAAGAGACAGAAAACCAATAAAAACACCCTCACAAAATAGGAGATCTAAACCTCCTCTTAACTCTTGTCCCTCATCCCATTATTTACCTCTGTTGTTGCTGTGGTAGTGCTGGTGGTTTCCTTTTGATTATAGCTCATAGTGTGCAATAACTGTTTTCCCCCTATACCCTTTATTTAAACACTTTTTATACAAGAATCATGTCTTTGAAGTAATTCTTACAAGAACTCATTCATATTTCTAGTGTGAATCAGTGGGTCACATAGGTCTATACAACACCTTTCAATCTTGTCCATCTTCGATATGGTAATATTACTTCTAGACCCACAAGAGAATCACCTTCACACCTATCTATTCCCTTACATTGGAGTTCAACCTCATTATTTAACAGTTCATCCATCTCTAGCTTCTATGTATCCCTAAGTCCCCTGTATTCTATATTATGTCTCTGATTATACCTTTATGCTGGTCATAAAAGTGGAATCATACAATATCTGTCCTTTTGTGTCTGGCTAATTTCCTCAGCATTATGTCCTCAAGGCTCATCCATCTTGTCATGTGCTTCAGGACATCATCTTGTCTTACTGCTGCACAATATTCTATCAGATGTGTATACCACATTTTCACATTTTGTTGATCCACTTGTCTGTTGCTGGGCATTTGGTTTGTGTCCATCTTTTGGCAACTGTGAATAATGCTGCTATGAACATCGGTGTTCAAATGTCTGTGTCATTGCTTTCAGCTCTTGTGGGTATATACCAAGTAGTGCTATTGCTGGGTCATTAATATTTAGTTTCCTAAGGAACTGCTAAACAGATTTCCATAGTGACTGCACCATTGTATTTCCCACCAGCACTGTATAACTATCCCAGTTCCTCCATTCTTTCCAACGTTTATAGTTTCCTGGTTGTTTAATAGCAGCCGTTCTTGCAGATGTGAGGTGGTGTCTCATTGTAGTCTTGATCTGCATTTCCCTTATAGCTAGGGAGAATGAGCATTTCTTCATGTGCTTTTGAGCCATCTGTATTTGCTCTTCAGAAAAATGCCTATTCATAGCTTTAGCCCATTTTATAATTGGATTGCTTGTTCTTTTGTTGTTGAGTTGTATGATATCTTTGTATATACAGGAAATCAAACCATTGTCTGATATGTGATTTCCAAATATTTTCTACCCTTGAGTTGGCTGCCTCTTCACCTTTTTGACAAAGTCTTTTGAGGTGCAGAAGCATTTGCTTTTGAGTTCCCATTTGTTTATTTTTTCTTTTGTTGCTTGTGCTTTGGGTGAAAAGTTTAGGAAGCTACCTCATATTACTAAGTGTTGAAGATGTGTCCCTACATTTTCTTCTAGAAACTTTAAGGTGCTAGTTCTTATATTTAAGTATTTGATCCACCTTGAGTTAATTTTTGTGTAGGGCATAAGATAGGGGTCCTCTTTCATTCTCTTGGCTATTGATATCCAGCTTTTCCATGACCAATTATTGAAAATACTATTTTGTTCCAGTTCAGAGGATTTTGGGGCCTTGTCAAAAATCAGTTGACCATAGATTTGGTGTTCTATTTCTGCACTCTCAATTCAGTTCCATTGGTCAGTGCTTCTGTCTTTGTGCCAGTACCATGTGTTTTGACCACTGTGGCTTTATAATAGGTTTTAAAGTCAGGAGTGTTTATCCTCCCACTTCTTTCTTCTTTTTTAGGATGCTTTTAGGTGTTTGGGGTCTCTTTCCCTTTCAGATGAATTTGGTAGTTAGCTTTTCCAAATCTTCAAAGTAGGTTGTTGGAATTCTGATTGGTATTGTGTTGAATCTGTAGATCAATTTGGGAATATCTTTCCACCTATTTGGATCTCCTTTGATTTCTTTTAGCAATGTTATGTAGGTTTCTGTGTACAAGTCCTTTATATCCCTAGTTAAGTTCATTCCTAAGTTTTTTATTCTTTTAGTTGCTATTTGGAATGGAATTTTTTGGAATGGAATTTTTTCCTTAAGTGACTCCTCAGGTAGCTCATTGCTTGTGTATAGAAATGTTACTGATTTTTGCACATTAATTTTATATCCTGCCACCTTGCTGAAATTGTTTATTAGCTCAAGTAACGTTGCTGTAGATTTCTCAGAATCTTCAAAGTATAGTGTTGTATCATCTGCAAATAATGAGTTTTACTTCTTATTTTCCAATTTGAATGCTTTTTATTTCTTTGTCCTGCCTGATTGCTCTAGCTGGAACTTCTAGCACAATAGTGGTGACAGTGGGCATCCTTGTCTTGTACCTGATCTTAGGTGGAAGGCTTTCAGTCTCTCTCCATTGAGTATGATGCTGGCTATCAGTTTTTCATATATTGAGGTAGTTACCTTTGATTTCTACCTTTTGGAGTGGTTTCATCAGAAAAGGATGCTGAATCTTGTCGAATGCTTTTTCAGCATCGATCTAGATGATCATGTGATTTTTCCCTTTTGATTTGTTAATGTGCTGTATTACGTCAATTGATTTTTTTGTGTTGAACCATCCTTGCATTCCTGGTATACACCCCACTTGGTCATGGTGTATAATTCTTTCAAAGTGTTGTTGAATTTGATTTGCTGATATTTTATTAAGAATTTTTGCATCTATGTTCATTAGGGAGATTGGCCTGTAGTTTTCCTTTCTTATAGCGTCATTATCCGGTTTTGGTATTAAAATGATATTACCTTCATAAAATGAGTTAGGTAGAGTTCCTTTTTCCTCAGTTTTTTGGAAAATTTTGAGCAGAATTGGTGTTAGTTCCTTCTGGAATGTTTGATAAAATTCTCCTGTGAAGCCATCTGGCCCTGGGCTTTTCTTTGTAGGAAGATTTTTGATGACCGATTGAATTTCTTTACTTGTCTTGGTTTGTTGAGATCTTCTATTTCTTCCTGAGTCAGTGGTATCTTGTTTGTGTGTCTCCAGGAATTTTTCATTTTCATCTAAGTTGTCTAGTTTGTTGGCATATAGTTGTTGATAGTATACTCTTATGATTTCTTTTATTTATTCAGGGTCTGCAGTAATGCACCCCTTCTCATTTCTGATTTTATTTATTTTCATCCTCTCCCTTTTTTTCTTTGTCAGTCTTGCTAGTGGCCCATCAATTTTATTGATTTTTTCAAAGAGTCAACTTTTGGTTTTATTGATCATTTCTATTGTTCTTTTGTTCTCCTATTCATTTATTTCTGCTTTAATCTTTGTTATTTCTCTTCTCCTATTTGTTTTGGGGTTAGTTTGTTGCTCTTTCTCAGGTTCCTCCAGGTTTGTGGTTAAGTCCTCGATTTTTGCTGTTTCTTGTTTTTTAATATAGGCATTTAAGGCAATAAATTTCCCTCTCAGCATAGCCTTTGCTGCATCCCATAAGTTCTGATAAGTTGTATTCTCATTTTCATTCATCTCCAGATAGATGCTGATTTCTCTAGCAATTTCTTCTTTGACCCACTGGTTGTTTGAGAGTGTGTTATTTAATCTCCATATATTTGTGAATGTTTTCATTCTTTGGTGTTTTTTGAGATCCAGCTTCATCCCATTGTGATCAGAGAAAGTGCTTTGAATAATTTCAATATTTTTAAATTTATAAAGACTTGTTTTGTGCCCCAACCTATGATGTATCCTGGAGAATGTTCCATGAGCACTAGAGAAGAATGTATAATCTTGTGCTTTGGGTCCAATGACCTATATATGTCTGTTAGGTCTAATTCATTTATCAAGTTATTTAACTTCTCTGTTTCCTTGTTGATCTTCTGTCTGGTTGTTCTAGCTATAGAGGAGAGTGGTGTATTAAAGTCTCCTACTATTATTGTTGAAACTACTATCACCCCCTTCAGTTTTGCCAATGTCTGTCTCATGTACTTTGAAGCTCCTTGATTGGGAACAGAAACATTTATGATTATTATATCTTCTTGGTGAATTGACCCTCTAATTAGTATATAGTGTCCTTCTTTGTCTCCTATGATGTCTTTACATTTAAAGTCTATTTTGTCCAATATTAGTATAGCTACTCCTGCTTTCTTTTGGTTACAACTTGCGAGGAAGATCTTTTTCTGTCCTTTCACTTTCAGTCTGTTTGTATCCTTGTGTCTAAGATGAGTCTCTTGTAAGCAGCGTATATCTGGATTATGTTTCTTAATCCATGTGCTGGTTTGAAGGGAAGTATGTCCCCTAGAAAAGTCATGTTTTAATCAAAATATCATTATGTAAAGGTAGAATAATCTCTATTCAATACTATATGGATGAAACTGTAATCAGATCATCTCCCTGGATGATGTGATTTAATCAAGAGTGGTTGTAAACTGGATTAGGGGATGACATGTCTCCACCCATTTGGGTGGACTTGATTGGTTTATTGGAGTCCTATAAAAGAGGAAATATTTTGAAGAGTGAGAGATTCAGAGAGAGCAGAGAATGCTGCAGCACCACAAAGGAGAGAGTCCACGAGCCAGCAACCTTTGGAGATGAAGAAGGAAAATGCCTCCCGGGGAGCTTCATGAAACAGGAAGCCAGGAGAGAAAGTAGCAGATGATGCCTTGCTTGCCATGTGCCCTTCTAGCCGAGAGAGAAACTGTGACTGTGTTCGCCATGTGCCTTTCCAGATGAGAGAGAAACCCTGAAATTCATTGGTCTTCTTGAACCAAGGTGTCTTTCCCCAGATGCCTTTGATTGGACATTTCTATAGACTTGTTTTAATTGGGACATTTTCTCAGCCTTAGAACTGTAAACTAGCAACTTATTAAATTCCCCTTTTTAAAGTCATTCCATTTCTGGTATATTGCATTCCAGCAGTTAGCAAACTAGAACAATCCATTTTACCAATCTGTATCTTTTAATTGGTAAATTTAGTCTGTTAACATTCAAAGTTGTCATGGTCAGGTTCATGTGTCAACTTGACCAAGTGGTGGTACCTGTTTATCTGGTTGGACAAGTGCTAGCCTGTCTGTTGTGATGAGGGCATTTCATAGAATTAAATCATGATCATGTCAGATGCATTCACAGCTGATTCCATTTGTGATCAGCCAAAGGGGAGTGTCTTCTGCAATGAGTAATGCTTAATCTGATCACTGGAAACCTTTTAAGGAGGATTCAGAAAAGACAGGCTCTTCCTGCTTCGGCTGGCGAGCCTCTCCTGTGGAGTTCATCCAGACCCTCCATCGGAATCGTCGGCTTTACAGCCTACCCTGCAGATTTCGGACTCTGCGTTCCCATGGTCACATGAGATACTTTTATAAATTTTATATTTGTAAGTGTTCCCTGTTGATTCTGTTTCTCTAGAGAACCCTAACTAATACAAAAGTTATTACCGAAAAGACGTTTCTTTTTTTTTCTTTTTTTTTTTTTTTTTACATGGGCAGGCACCAGGAAATGAACCCGGGTCCTCAGGCATGGCAGGCAAGCTGAGCCACCATGGCCCGCCCGAAAAGGCGTTTCTTGATTCCACCATCTTATCTTTTTAATTTTATTTGTCAGATCTTCATATTCTTTTCCCTCTTTTCCTTGTATTCTTTAAATTACCCTTAGTGGTACTCTTCAATTCAGTGCCCTCCTCCTGACCTCTCTCTCTTGTCTTTTTTTTTTTTAGCCAACAGAACTCCTTTTAGTATTTCTTGTAGGGCCAGTCTTTTATTGACAAATCCTTGAGGACTTCTTTGTCTGTGAAAACTTTAATGTCTCCCTCAATTTTGAAGGACAGTTTTGCTGGGTACGGAATTCTTGACTAGAAGTCTTTCTCTTTCTGGGTCTTGAATATATCATGTCATTGCTTTCTTGCTTTCGGGCTGCTAGTTGAGTAGTCTGAACTCAGTCTTATTTGATTTCCCTCTATGTAGATTTTCTCTTGGCACTTTCAGGATTTTCTGCTTCTGACAACATTTGACAGACTGATTATTATGTGCCTTGGGGATGGTCTATTTGGATTTATTCTGTTTGGAGTTCTTTGAGCTTCTTAGACTTGTATATTATGTCCTTTATGAAGGATGGGAAGTCTTCCCCCATTATATCCTCAACTGTTCTTCCCAGCCCTTTACTCCTCTCTTCTCCTTCTGGGACACCAGTGATTCTTATATTTGTGCACTTTGTTTTGTCTGTCATTTCCCTGAGTTTCCATTCAATTTTTTCCATCTTTTTTGCCATTTGCTGTTTTGAGTCTTCAAAATCAATTTTCCTGTCCTCTGTATCACTTATTCTTTCTTCTATCTCTTCAAATATGGTATTGTGTGTTGGTGACCTTTATTTGGTCAACAGTCTTTAATCCCTGTGATTTCCACTATTTTTCTATTTATTCTTTCAAATTCCTCTTTGTGCTCTTCTACTGGCTTCTTGATATCCTTTATGCCATTTGCTATCCCACTTATTTTATTAAGTAGAGTCATATGAACATCTTTGATTAGTTGTTCCAACATCTGTGTCTCTTCAGGTGTTTTAATTTGGTCATTAAGCAGGACTGTGTCTGTCTGCATTGTGATATGCTTAGTGATCTTATGCTGTCTTCATGGCATGTAGATATCTTGATTGATTTATTTTGGGAGTTGATTTCTTTCAGTAGTCTAAGGCTTTGTGTCTGCAGGATGGTTGTACAGGAGGGAGCAGGGCAAGGGGGTGGAGCACTCAGTATGGTGATTTGTTTCAGGGCAGTATGGGCACAGGTTGGGGATGTTACACTAGTGCTTGTGAATGTGGGTGCCCAGCAGCCAGAGAGGATGTAGCTGTGCAGGTGCTCTGGTCTGGGGAACATAATCCTGGCGTGTGCTGGTCTAAGGCATGGTGCCATTTGTGTGCATGCATAGAGCTGTGGCAGCAGGTCAGCATTACGCCTTCTGAACTGGGGGCAGATGTGACCTGGCTGTGTAGGTTGGCACTTTCTCAGAGCTGGGAAGTGAGGGTGAGGGCTGTGCACATGCACGGTTCTAGGACTGCTGTAAGGTGCAGTTCCCGGAGCTGAATGATGTGATTGGGGGCCCATGTGCATGCGTGGGTCTGGGAGTGCCATAAACGCATATGCTGAGCTCAATGAGGGTGGGGTGAGGCTATGCAACCCTATGGGCGGGGGTGGGGGCAGGAATAGCCTAGGTATGGAGGTTAGTGCTGGCAACCTTGATGCACTGGTAACAGCCTGCAGGGAACAGGGAGGGGGAGGTAGTGCTTGGGAGGGGTGTAGGAGAGGTGGGTTGGGCTGCACTTGAGGTGGGGGTGTGGGCCAGTACATGCAGTGGTGGCTGATGGGGTGGGGGTGCCTGGAGCATGGGGAATGGGAGCTTGTGAGGGGGTTCTGGTGTGTGGGGTGTGGGGTGAGTTACCAGTCATTGGGCTGCGCCGGTGAGGGTAGTGTGCCCAAGGTATGTGGCCTGGCTTACTTCCTAGTCCCATGTACCCATCCATGCACTTCCATGGCTTCTGCTGCTCCGTGCCTCCATGCCAGGCTCTAGCCCTCTGACTCTCAGTTCCTCGGCCTCTGCAACCAGGGCTGTCACATATGGTACAGAAGGCTCTCCCAGGTCAGCTGCACTCCTGATTTGCTGCTTCAGTCACCCTTCTGTCCCTTCTCTAACTTTTGCATGGAACAGGGCTAATCTCAAGCTGATCTAGTCAACCATCTTCACAGAAGTCTTAGAACCAGTCTGTTAAGCACAATTCTCTCAGTGACTGTCTGAAAATATTTAGTCTCTCTCTTTTATTTGCTTGTTGGATTTCAGATGTCCCCCCCCCAGTGTGCTAATCCTATCTTCTGCCTCTTGAAATCTGACATTTTAGGTTTCCATTGTTTTTTTCTTCTCTTCTACTGTGCCTTTCATTCCAATAAGTTCTATGATTTTTTTCAGACTTTTGATTTATTCTTTTTGTTCATTCCTTGCCTTCTTTATATTCTCTCTATTTTCATTGATTTGATTTTTGATGAGGTTTTCCATGTCTGTTCGAACATTCTGAATGAATTGTTTCAACTCTTGTATTTCATTTGAATTGTTGGTTTGTTCCTCTGATTGGGTCATATCTTTAATTTTCCTAGTATAATTTGTTTTTTTGCTGGCATCGAGGCATTTAATTAACTTAATTAGTTTATTCTGGGGATTGTTTTCCCTAGGATTTTCTTTCTGGATGACTTTGTTGTCTATCTGTTCTTTGACATTCAGTTCAGCTTATTCTAGTCCTCTAGCTTAGGTTTTGCTTAACATATCAGAATTTTACAGTTCTTGTTTTTTTTGTTTCTTGCCCTGCCTGTATGGTGCCTCCCCTTCCCCCCATTTAGGAGGGTCTACTTAGGTTTTATAGACCCTAGCCAGATTTTTCTAGACCAAACTGGCCTCCTGTCAGGAGGAAAGAGTCACCTGCATCAGTTTTCCCTGAGGGTGAGAACCAGAAGATTGAAAGGCTTTCCTATGAAGCCTCTGGGCTTCCCATTTTTCCTATTCTGCCCAGTATGTGGCGCTTGTCTGCCTGCAGGTCCCACCAGCATAAGTTGATGTGGTACCTTTAACTTCAGTAGACTCTCCTTGCTGAGGGCATGGTTGAGATAGAGGAGATGCTGTAGGCTGGCTTTAATTGCTTCACTTTTCCAGACCCTGAGGTTTGAATTCCTTGAGGGAGGGATTACCCCTGAGTTGGGCCCCACCCCTCTCCTGGGGAAGATACAGTCTCCAGACGAACACTCAAGCAAACTCAATTCTGCTTATGCCTGGGGCAGTTGGAGCCTGAGATGCCTTGCAGCTCTATCTAAAGAGTAGTCAAGCTGTAAAAACACAGACACAAAAAAAGAAAAAGAAAAATCCTTTCTAGAGCAGGACCCACATTCTTTAGGTTTGCCAATCAAGAGCTTAAATTCGTACGTTGCTCTGTATATCTCCAGGACCTATGTGCTCCCTCCTTTCCTTCAGGGCCCAGACCTCTTCAGATCCAAAAAGACCTGTGTTTTGTTTTGTTTCTTTTTCCGTCAGCCCTGCCCTCTGCACTGGGGCAAAAACCAGCAACCTCTGTTTTTACTTGAGGTTCAGCTGAGCTGGGGGCCTATTTTTAATAGTCAGAATTTGTGAATTAATTCCACAATTGGTTGCACTTAGCCCCTGCTGCTGGTAAAGTCCTTTTCCTTTTCCCTCTGGGAAGCAGCCTGTGGGAGAGGGGTGCCGACGCCATGGCTTGGGGAACTCATGGTTCTGGGTGGGCTCACAGCCAGTTCAGCTGGTCTAGACTGCAGAACGCTGTGTATTTGGTCACTGACGTGGCCCCAGCAGTTGTTCTTTCCTGTTCCTGGCTATTTATTAGCTGCTCTGGAGGACGAACTAAATCCCACACCTTGCTAAGCCGCCATCTGGGTATAGAATTTTTTCTGGGTATAGAATTCGTGTTTGGCAGTTTTTCTCTTTCAGAATCTTAAATATATCCTACTACTGCCTTCTTACCTCCATGGTTTCTGCTGAGAAATCCATACAGTTTCATCAAGCTTCCCTTGTATGTCATGGATTGCTATTCTCTTGCTGCTTTCAAAATTTTTTCTTTGTTTTTGACATTTGATGATCTGATTACTAAGTGTCTTGGAGTATGTCTATTTAGATCTATTCTGTTTGGGGTATGCTGCACTTCTTAGATTTGTAATTTTGTGTCTTTCATAAGAGATGGGAAATTTTCAGTGATGAATTTCTCCATTAGTCTTTCTGCTCTTTTCCCCCTTTCTCCTCCTGGGACACTGTTCTAGTTTGCTAGCTGCCGGAATGCAACACACCAGAGACGGATTGGCTTTTAATAAAAGGGGATTTATTTTGTTGGTTCTTCAGAGGAAAGGCAGCTAACTTTCCACTGAGGTTCTTTCTTATGTGGAAGGCAAAGGATGGTCTCTGCTGGTCTTCTCTCCAGGCCCCTGGGTTCCAACAACTTTCCCTGGGGTGACTTCTTTCTGCATCTCCAAAGGCCTGGGCTGAGCTGCAAGTGCTGAAATGAGGAATGCCGAGCTGCTTAGCTGTGCTACGTTGCGATCTCTCATTTAAACACCAGCCAATTAAGTCAAACGTCACTCATTGCAGTAGACATGCCTCTTAGCCGACTGCAGATGTAATTAACAACAGATGAGGTTCACGTACTATTGGCTTATGTCTGCAGCAACAAGACTAGGTACGCTCACCTGGCCAAGTCGACAACTGAATCTAACTAACACAGACACTCACAGCATATATTTGTGTACTTCACGTTGTTATTCGATTCCCTGAGACCCTGTTCATATTTTTCCATTCTTTTCCCTACATTTTCTTTTGTGTGTCAGATTTCAGATGTCCAGTCCTCTAGCTTGCTAATCCTCTCTTCTGCCTCTTCAGATCTATTGTTGTAGTTTCCATTGTTTTTCTCATCTCTTCTATTGTGCCTTTCATTCCCATAGGTTCTGAGATTTGTTTTTGTTAACTTTAGAGTTCTTCTTTGTGTTCATCCAATGTCTCCTTTATATCCACCCTCAATTCGTTGATTTGACTTTTGATGAGATTTTATGTCTGTTCAAACATCCTGAATTAGTTTTCAACTCCTGTATCTCATTTGAAGTGTTGGTTTTTTCCTTTCATTGGGGCATATCTTTGATTTTCCTTGTATGACTTGTTATTTTTTGCTAGGTTCTGTTTAACTGATCAGAACTTTTCAGTTCTTGTTTTTCTGTTTCTTGTCTTGCCTATATGGAGCCTTTTTTTTTTTTTTTTTTTGTGAAGAGGGTCTCCTCAGATATTACAGACCCTGGTCAGATTTTCTCAGACCAGACAGGCCCACATCTCAGTAGGAGAGAGTAGCCAGCATCAGTTTTCCCTGAGGGTGAGACCCAGCAGGTTTTCAGACTTTTCTGTGAAGCCTCTAGAACTCTATACTTTTCTTATCCTGCCCAGCATATGGCGCTTGTCTGCCCGCAACTTCCCACCCCCTTAAAGTCATGCAGTTCCTTTAATTTCAGCAGACTCTCCCTGCCAGAGATGGAGTTGAAACAGAGGTGAAGTGGGCTTTGATCTGTTTTCCAGCAGCTGGGGCCTAAATTTCCTGAAGGAGGGATTCCACCTGAGCTGCCCCCTACCATATTCCCCCCTTTTCTTGGGGGAAGATATTCCCTTTAGAGAATTTTCCTTTTTACCTATATATTTTGTCTCTTAGACATACCTTAGTTCCTCCCTTGCCTGGGCCAGTGCTGGAGCCTGAGAGTGCTTCTAGTTCTATCTAATGAGCTATTAAGAAGTTAAAAAAAAAAGGGGTGGGCCATGATGGCTCAGCAGACAGAATTCCCACCTGCCATGCTAGAGATGTGGGTTCAGTTCCCTGTGCCTGTCCATGCAAAAGAAAAAAGAAAAAAAAGAAAGAATTTAAAAAAAAGCAAAAAGTCTTTTCAGAGCCAAAGTCCCACTCCTCAGGGTTGCCAATCAGGAGCTTAAGTTGGTATGTGGCTCTGTGTATCCCTGGGCTCTATGACCCCCCTATTCTTGGGGTCCAACCCTTTCTGGTATTTTTCTCTGTCCAACTCAAGAAGTCTCTGCTTTTTTTTTTTTTTCTGTCTGCCCCACCCCCTCTTTGCCGGGGCAAAACTCTTAGTTCCTTTGGTGTTTATTCCAGATTTATCTGTGTTCGGGGCCATTTTCAGTAGTCAGAATTTGTTAATTAATTCTGCAGTTGGAACTTGGTTGAGCTAAGCCCTTGCTACTAGTAAAGTCTGTTTGCTTTCCCCTTGGGGAACCAGCCTGCTGTGCCCATGGCTTGGGAGACTTATAATTCTGTGGGGGATCTCAGCTGTTACAACCATTCCAAACTGGTATATGCTGTGTGTCTAGTCACCGATGTCCCCCCAGCAGTTGTTCTGTACCATTCCTGGCTATTTACTAGCTGCTCTGGAGGACAAACTAGATTCCATACCTCACTATGCCGCTATTTTGCCCACTTCCAAAAGGTTTAAATTTTGATGAAGTTCAATTTATCTATTTTTTCTCTCGTGGTTTTGGTGTACAGTCTAAGAATCTGTCACCTAAAACAAGGTCCTGAAGAAATTTCCCTGTTTTTTGCAAGAGTTTTATAGTTTTAGTTCTTGTAATTAGGTCATTGATCCATTTTGAGTTAATTTTTTAATGTGGTGTGAGGTAGTAGTCCACTTTCATTCTTTTGCGTATGGATATCCAGTTTTCCAGCACCATATTGTTGAAGAAACTGTTCTTTCCCCATTAAGAGGATGTGGCACCCTTGTCAAAAATAAATTGGCCATTTAAATTTCTTGAATGTGATAACTGTATTTAAGATGGTTATATAAGTGAATACCCTTGTTCTTTGGAAATATATATAGAAGTATTAAGTGTTCAAATAGCATGAAGTATATAATCCATACTTCTGTGTTTAGAAAATAGATAGTTGGACAGATGATATATCTATATATTGATATAAAATATAGATAGATAAACAGATTGATCAAACATGACAGTATGTAATAAATTGCTAGATATATGTATTAGTTAGGGTTCTCTTGAGAAACAGAATCAGCAAGAAACACTTGCAAATATAAAATTTATAAAAGTATCTCATGTGACTATGGGAACTCAGAGTCCAAAATCCGCAGGGCAGGCCATGAAGCCAAAGATTCCCATGGAAGGTCTGGATGAACTCCACAAGAGAGGTTCACCAGCCAAAACAGGAAGAAGGTATGTCTCTTCTGAATCCTCCTTGAAAGGCTTCCCATGATTAGATTAAGCATCACTCATTGCAAAAGATACTCCCCTTTGGCTGATTACAAATGGAATCAACTGTGGATGCAGCTGATGTGATCATGATCTAATTCTATGAAATGTCCTCATTGCAACAGACAGGCCAGAACTTGCCCAACCAGACAAATAGGTAACTTGTTTAGCCAAGTTGACACATGAACCTGACCATGACAGTCCACCCCTTGTCAACTTGGCAGCTATATATGTATCACCTTAAACCATTCCCAATTTCCAAATAAAAAATGATACAACGCATTTTTTCTTTTACCTAACAATACTCAACTGTCCTGCATATAACTGGAAGCACATTAAATCTCTCCAGAATAGAGTGCAAATCCTTGGGCAACATTCATTCTTTTTTTTTTTTAATAATTTTTTTATTAATTAAAAAAGAATTACAAGAAAGAAACACAAACATCCTTAATATGTGCTCATTCTGTTCTACAGATATAACATTCATTCTTTTTTTAAAATTTTTTATTAATTAAAAAAATTACAAGAAACACAAACATTCCCAACACATACACTCAGCAGTTCACAATATCATCACATAGTTGCATATTCATCATCATGTTCATTTCCCAGAACATGAGCATCAATTCAGAAAAAGAAATAAAAAGACAACAGAAAAATATAACAAACAGAAAAAAAAATTTTACATGCCATACCCCTTACTAATCCTTTCATTGATCACTAGCATTTCAAACTAAATCTATTTTAACATTTGTTCCCCCTATTATTTATTTTTATTCCATATGTTCCTCTCATCTGTTGACAAGATAGATAAAAGGAGCATCAGACATAAGGTTTACACAATCACACAGTCACATTGTGAAAGCTATATCATTATACAATCATCATCAAGAAACATGGCTACTGGAACACAGCTCTACATTTTCAGGCAGTTCCCTCCAGCCTCTCCATTACATCTTGGTTAACAAGGTGATATCTACTTAATGCGTAAGAATAACCTCCAGGATAACCTCTCGACTCTGGAATCTCTCAGCCATTGACACTTTGTCTCATTTCACTCTTCCCCCTTTTGGTCGAGAAGTTTTTCTCAATCCCTTGATGCTTAATCTCAGCTCATTCTGGGATTTCTGTCCCATGCTGCCAGGAAGATCCATGCTGCCAGGAAGACTACCCCTGGTAGTCATGTCCCACGTAGACAGGGGGAGGGTGGTTTGTCTGCTTGCTGTGTTGGCTGGAGAGAGAGGCCACATCTGAGCAACAAAAGAGGTTCTCTTGGGGTTGACTCTTAGGCCTAATTTTAAGTAGGCTTGACCTATCCCCTGTGGGGTTAAGTTTCATATGAACAAACCCCAAGACTGGGGGCTCAGCCTATAGCTTTGGTTGTCCACACTGCTTGTGAGAATATCAAGAATTCAACTTGGAAAAGTTGAGTTTTCCCCTATTCTCACCATTCCCCGAAAGGGGCTTTGCAAATACTTTTCCACTCACTGATCAAATCACTCTGGGATTCATCAGGGCATCACCTGGACAAACCAACAAAATCTCCTGTCCTATACAAAGTTCCATGTACTTAAGGTGTTCAATCAACTATCTATAAGTTATATTAGGAGATGTGCAAGTCAAAGTGTAGATTTGTACCAAATAAACATTTTTTGCTTTAGTCTCACACATTAGTTGAAATTTTAAAATATTAAGTACCATCTATTTTCAGCACACTGCAGTAATGACATTCTTTTGTTCTTCCTCATGCAAAAACATTTTTAAAATTTGTACATTTAGTCACTATCACTATACACTCCAGGCATTCCTAGATTACACCATCTCAATCTTTATCGTCTATCTTTCTTTGTGATTTCATTTATGCCCCAGCCCTCCTCCCTCTATCATTCTCATATGCAACTTCATTCAGTGTTTTAATATAATTGTATTACAGTTAGGTAATATTGTGCTGTCCATTTCTGAGTTTTTATATTCAGTCCTGTTGCACAATCTGTATCCCTTCAGCTCCAATTACCCAATATCTTACCCTATTTCTATCTCCTGATGGTCTCTGTTACCAAGGAAATATTCCAAGTTTATTCACTAATGTCAGTTCATATCAGTGAGACCATACAGTGTTTGTCCTTTTGTTTCTGGCTAATCACACTCAGCATAATGTCCTTAAGGTCCATTCATGTTATTACATACTTCATAACTTTATTCTGTCTTACAGCTGCATAATATTCCATCTTATGTAAATGTCACAGTTTGTTTAGCCAGCTGTCTGTTGATGGACATTTTGGCTGTTTCCATCTCTTGGTAATTGTTAATAATGCTGCTATAAACATTGGTGTGTAAATGTCCATTTGTGTCCTTGGCCTCATGTCCTTTGAGTAGAGACAGCATATAGATGGGTCCTGTTTTTTTAATCCATTCTGCCAGGCTATGTCTTTTTATTGGAGAGTTTAATCCATTAACATTCAGTGTTATTACTGCATGGGTAGTACTTTCTTCTACTATTTTGCCTTCTGGATTTTATATGTCAAATCTAATTTTCCTTCTTTTTACCTTTACTCATAGTCTTCCTTTCTTCACTCTTCTCCACACCTCTGTCTTCTGTCTTCGTATCTGTCTCTAGTGTTCCCTTTAGTATTTCTTGCAGAGCTGGTCTTGTGGTCACAAATTCTCTCAGTGATTTTTTGTCTGAAAATGTTTTAATTTCTCCCTCATCTTTGAAGGACAGTTTTGCTGGATATAGAATTCTTGGTTGGCAGTTTTTCTCTTTTAATAATTTAAATATATTATCCCACTGTCTTCTTGCCTCCATGGTTTCTGCTGAGAGATCTGCGCATAGTCTTACTGGGCTTCCTTTGTATGTGATGGATTGCTTTTCTCTTGCTGCTTTCAAGATCCTCTCTTTCTCTTTGACCTCTGACATTCTGATTATTAAATGTCTTGGAGTATGTCTATTTGGATCTATTCTCTTTGGGGTACACTGCACTTCTTGGATCTGTAATTTTAAGTCTTTCAGAAGAGTTGGGAAATTTTCAATGATAATTTCCTCCATTAGTTTTTCTCCTCCTTTTCCCTTCTCTTCTCCTTCTGGGACACCCACAACACGTATATTTGTGCGCTTCATATTATCATTTAGTTCCCTGAGTCCCTGCTCATATTTTTCCATTTTTTTCCCTATAGTTTCTGTATCTTGTCGGATTTCAGATGTTCCGTCCTCCAGTTCAGAAATCCTATGTTCTGTCTCTCGAAATCTACCGTTGTAGGTTTCCATTGTTTTTTCCATCTCTTCTACTGTGTCTTTCATTCCCATAAATTCTGTGATTTGTATTTTCAGACTTTCAGTTTCTTCTTTTTGTTCTTTCCTTGCCTTCTTTATATCCTCCCTCAATTCATTGATTTGATTTTTGATGAGGTTTTCCATGTCTGTTCATATATTCTGAATTAATTGTTTCAGCTCCTGTATGTCATTTGAATTGTTGGTTTGTTCCTTTGACTGGGCCATATCTCCAATTTTCCTAGTGTGATTTATTATTTTTTGCTGGTGTCTAGGCATTTAATTACTTTAATTAGTTTATTCTGGAGAATGCTTTCACTTCTTTTATCTAGGGTTTTCTTGCTGGATGAATTTGTTTTCTATCTGTTCTTTGACATTCCGTTCAGCTTTATCTGGACCTTTAGCTTAAGTTTTGTTTAACAGAGGAGAATTTTTCAGTTCTTGTTTTCTTGTTTCTTGCCCTACTTGTGTGGTGCCTTTCCCCCCCACACACTTACGAGGGTCTACTTAGATATTATAGACCCCAGCCAGATTTTCCCAGACCAAACTGGCCTCCTATCAGGAGGAAAGAGTCACCTGTGTCGGTTTTCCCTGAGGGTGAGACCCAGCAGGTTGAAAGGCTTTCCTGTGAAGTCTCTGGACTCTGTTTTTCTTATCCTGCCCACTATGTGGCGCTTGTCTGACTGCAGACAGCATAAGATGATGCAGTACCTTTAACTTTGGCAGACTCTCCCTGCTGGGGGCGTGGTGGAGACAGAGGAGAGGTTGTAGGCTGGTTTTAATGGCTTCAAATTACCAAGCCCTGGTGTCTGAATTCCTTGATGGAGGGATTCCACCTGGATGGGGCTTCACCCCTCCCCTGGGGAAGGCACAGGCTCCAGATAAGCCCCCAAAAGAGCTCACTTCTGCCTATGTCTGGGGCAGTTGCAGCCTGAAAAGTCCTGCCGCTGTATCCAGAGGCAGTCAAGCCTTTGTAGATACACAGTCACAAAAACCTCTGTTTCCTTCTTTTTTTCCCCTTTTTTCTGTTAGTCTTGCCCCCTAGGTGCTGGGGCAAAAATGAGCAACCTCCGCTTTGATCAGGTTCACCTAAGCTGGGGGCCTATTTTTAGTATTCAGAATTTGTTAATTAGTTCCACAATTGGCATTTGATTGTGCCCAGTCTCTGCTGCTGGTAAAGTCCCTTCCTTTCCCCACTGGGAAGTAGCTTGTGAGGGAAGGGCACCGGCCGCCACAGCTTTGGGAACTTATGGTTCTGGGGGGTGCTCGCAGTGGGTCCAACTGGTCCAGGCTGGGATATGCTGTGTGTCTGGTCACTGACGTGGCCCCAGGAGCTGTTCCGTACTGTTTCTGGTTATTTAGTAGTTGTTCTGGAGGACGAACTGAAATGCACACGTTGTTAAGCTGCCATCTTGACCTGGAAGTCACATTCATTCTTAAACTTGATATCTTCCTACTTAAATAGTATAACATGAACAAAACAGCATTGCATTCCTCATTTCTGTACTGATCATGTGGTCGAAGTTCATATTTATCACTACCTTCTTCTACTACCCATTCCATGTTCCCTTTACCCTCAGCAAGCACTTCAGCTGGCCATGGTTCTTTGCCTGGTGGGGTGACCCAAACCTTCATTCCTGAAGTTTCAGAACCATTGATAGACCTGCCTGGATTGGGTTGTTGCAGTTTTCCATTGATTTTAATCACAGGGCATGGTAGTACTAAAAGATGCCCTAGGGGGTTTCCTGTGTTCCAAGAAAACTCTTCTTTACCTCCATTATGTAGTTGCAGTCCTACTTCCTCCTGATAGTCAGGGTCAGTCACCCCAGACAATAATGTAATCCCCTTCTTGGCTTGTTGATCCAGTGGCATAAGTAGACCAAAGTGACCAGGTGGCAGTCTTAATTTCCAGTTCAGTGGAATCATTGTTGTTTCTCCTGGAGAAAGCACTCCCCATTTTGGAACTAAAACCTGTAGACCAGCAGAGCTCAGGGTCACAGGGACAGGAAGCAGAAATTTTCCTATTGGATCACTAGGGATAATAGTGAGTGGTACCACTCCCATTTCCACCCCTTGGTTCCTGGACCCATGGATTCTGGCTATGGGAGAAACAGCACCATACAGTGGACGCTAATTGAGAGTATATACAGCTTCCTGGAGAACATTACCCCAGTCTTTCAAGGTATTGCCACCTAGTTGGCACCATAATTGAGTTTTCAAAAGGCCGTTCCACCATTCTATTAATCCAGCTGCTTCTGGGCAATGGGGAACATGGTAAGACCAGAGAATTCCATGAGCATGTGCCCATTCCCGTACTTCATTTGCTGTGAAGTGTGTTCCTTGATCAGAAGCAATGCTATATGGAATGCCATGATGATGGATAAGGCATTCTGTAAGCCCACGGATGGTAGTTTTGGCAGAAGCATTGCGTGCAGGGAAAGCAAACCCATATCCAGAGTATGTGTCTACTCCAGTTAGAAGAAATTGCTGCCCCTTCCATCAAGGGAGTGGTCCAGTGTAATCAACCTGCTACCATGTAGCTGGCTGGTCACCTCGGGGAATGGTGCCATATCGGATGCTTAGTGTGGGTCTCTGCTGCTGGCAGATTGGGCAATCAGCAGTGGCTATAGCCAGGTCAGCCTTTGTGAGTGGAAGTCCATGTTGCTGAGCCCATACATAACCTCCATCCCTACCACCATGACCACTTTGTTCATGAGCGCATTGGGCAATGACAGGAGTTGCTGGGAAACGAGGCTGACTGGTATCCACAGAATGGATCATCTTATCCACTTAATTATTAAAAGCTTCCTCTCCTGAGGTCACCCTCTGGTGTGCATTCACATGGGACACAAATATCTTCATGTTTTTAGTCCACTCAGAAAGGTCTATCCACATACTTCTTCCCCAGACCTCTTTGTCACCAATTTTCCAATTATGGCCTTTCCAAGTCCCTGACCATCCAGCCAAATCATTAACAACAGCCCATGAGTCAGTATACAAATGCATCTCTGGCCAGTCTTCCTTCCAAGTAAAATGAGCAACCAGGTGCACTGCTCGAAGTTCTGCCCACTGGGAGGATTTCCCCTCACCACTGTCCTTCAAGGATACCCCAGAAAGGGGTTGTAATGCTGCAGCTGTCCACTTGCGGGTGGTACCTGCATATTGTGCTGAGCCATCTGTAAACCAGGCCTGAGTTTTCTCTTCCTCAGTCAATTTACTATAAGGAACTCCCCAAGAGGCCATAGCTCTGGTCTGGGAAAGAGAAGGTAATGTGGCAGGAGTGGAGAGCATGGGCATTTGGGCCACTTCTTCATGTAACTTACTTGTGCCTTCAGGACCTGCTCTGGCACTATCTCGCATATTCCATTTCCATTTTACAATAAAGTGCTGCCGCACATGTCCAACTTTATGGCTTGGTGGGTCAGACAACACTCAACTCATGATAGGCAACTCGGGTCTCATGGTAACTTGGTGGCCCATGGTTAAGCGTTCAGTCTCTACTAAGGCCCAGTAGCAGGCCAAAAGCTGTTTCTCAAAAGGAGAGTAGTTATCTGCAGCAGATGGTAAGGCTTTACCATCATCATAAGGGTCAAAATCATACCCAAAATCATAAGGGTCTGCATTGTGATTCTCCTATAGTGGCCTGCCAAAGGCTCCAGACAGCATCTCTATTTGCCACTGACACTTCCAGCACCATTGGATCTGCTGGATCATACGGCCCAAGTGGCAGAGCAGCTTGTACAGCAGCCTGGACCTGTCACAGAGCATCCTTTTGTTCAGGTCCCCACTCAAAATTAGCAGCTTTTCTGGTCACTCGATAAATGGGCCTGAGTAGCACACCCAAATGAGGACTATGTTGTCGCCAAAATCCAAAAAGACCAACTAGGCGTTGTGCCTCTTTTTTGGTCTTAGGAGGGGCCAGATGCAGCGACTTATCCTTCACCTTAGAAGGGATATCTTGACATGTCCCACACCACTGGACACCTAGAAATTTCACTGAGGTGGAAGGCCCCTGTATTTTTGTTGGATTTATCTCCCATCCTCTGACATGCAAATGCCCTACCAGTAAATCTAGAGTAGTTACTACTTCTTGCTTACTGGGTCCCATCAACATGATATCATCAATATAATGGACCAGTGTGATGTCTTGTGGGAGGGAGAAACGATCAAGGTCCCTGCGGACAAGATTATGACATAGGGCTGGAGAGTTGATATACCCCTGAGGTAGGACAGTGAAAGTATATTGCTGACCTTGCCAGCTGAAAGCAAACTGTTTCTGGTGGTCCTTACTAATAACTATTGAGAAAAAAACATTTGCCAGATCAATAGCTGCATACTGGGTACCAGGGTATTTATTGATTTGCTCAAGCAATGATACCACATCTGGAACAGCAGCTGCAAGTGGAGTTACCACCTGGTTTAGCTTGTGATAATCCACTGTCATCCTCCAAGACCCATCTGTTTTCTGCACAGGCCAAATAGGAGAGTTGAATGGGGATGTAGTGGGAATCACCACCCCTGCATCCTTCAAGTCCTTTAGAGTGGCAGTAATATCTATAATCCCTCCAGGAATCTGGCATTGCTTCTGATTTACTATTTTGCTCAGTAGAGGCAGTTCTAGTGGCTTCCACTTGGCCTTTCCCACTATAATAGCCCTCACTGCATAGGTTAAAGAGCCAATGTGGGGATTCTGCCAGTTGCTCAATATGTCTATTCCAATTATACATTCTGGACCTGGGGAAATAACTACAGGATGGGTCCAGGGGCCCACTGGACCCACTGTGAGATAGACCTGAGCTAAAACTCCATTGATCACCTGGCCTCAATAAATCTCCACTCTGACTGGTGGTCCAGAGTGAAATTTTGGGTCCCCTAGAATCAATGTCACTTCTGAACCAGTGTCTAATAATCCCTGAAATATCTGATCATTTCCTTTTCCCCATGCACAGTTACCCTGGTAAAAGGCTGTCGGTCTCCTTGGGGAAGGCTTGGAGGAAGATTAACAGTATAAATTTGTGGCAGTGTAACAGGGTTCTCCCCCAAAGGGACCTGGCTTCCCTTCATTCAAGGGGCTCTGGGTCTGTAAACTGTTTCAAGTCTGGAAATTGATTAAGGGGCCGTGACTCTGTGTTTTTCTAATTCAGGTTAGACTTCTGTTCACTTGACCTAGAATTCTTTTGTTTATACAGCTTGAACAAGAATTTAGTAGACTGCCCTTCTGTTGTATTTTCTAGGTACCCCATGATTTACTAGCCAGTGCCACAAATCTCTGCGTGTCATATAATTTTGACACCTGCTTTGAGTTTGCTGTCTATTATAATAGCCACGTCTACCCTGTCTTTGGCGATTAAGTGCTGCCACCTGGCTTCTGCCAACTCAGGATCCCATCATCCCCATTGTGTTTAAGGATTCCAGCTCTGTGACAGCAGTTCCTACAGTAATATCTGACCTACAGAGAAGTGCAACCACAGAGCTCTTCAGGGATGATGGTGCTAGTCTCACAAATTTATTTCTCACTGTTCTGGTAAAAGGTGCATCTTCTGGACATTCCTGAGGTATAAGAGCAGGCTTTGCATGATAAATCCACTCTAACATTCCAATCTCTCTAAGCCTATGGATCCCCTCATCTACATTATACCAGAGCAGTTCCGGCATTTCAACCTCAGGTAATGTTGGCCACCTTTTGATCCATGTTTTAACCAACCATCCAAACAAACTGTTAATACCTTTCCTAACTGCTTGAGCTATAACATTGAATGCAGAATCTCTGCTTAGTGGGCCCATAACAATCAATTCAACCTGATCCAGCCTTATATTCCTCTCACCATTATCCTGCACCCTTAAAATCTATTGCCACACATATTCCCCAGATTTCTGTCATATAAATTGGAAAACTCACACCGTTCTTTTGGAGTATAACATACCTTCTCATGTGTGATACTTTGTACCTCACATTTAGGGGCCTGTTGAGACTTTAGTCTAGTTACAGGTCTGGAAGAAATGAGGGGTGGTGGGGGTGGGTCATGAAAAGAATTAGAAATATCTTCCAAGCCATTTGCTTCAGGGCCTTCATTTGCGGTTTTATCTGGTGAAACAGGATTAATCACTCTAGGGCTAATCCCTTCAGGAGGAGGTTGGGTGGCCAATTCTTCAAGGCCAGCTGGAGGTGGAGCAGTTACATCCTCAGGGCAAACTATTACAGGGTTATTTAGAGAAGACTCATCATGATCTAGGGTTTCAACCTCACCCCCAACATCATTATCAATCCATATGTCACCATCCCATTTTTGAGGGTCCCACTCCTTTCTAATCAATGCCTTCACTTTAACAGCAGACAGCATGCAAGATTGAGATTTCAGTTTACATTTTAAAGTTGCTACTCTAACAATAAGATTCTGAGTCTGATTTTCAGAGATCTCAAGTCTGCGGCTACAGGAAATAAGATTTTCCTTCAGGATACTCATAGAAATGTCTACATCTGTCAGATGGCGCTTAAGCTTCTTGTTTGAAGCTGTAAGCTCATCCCTTTCACTCCTTAATGTAGCCAGTGTATCTAACAACAACCAACCAACATCTCTATACCTTTTATTTCTACAAAACTCTGTAAAGGTGTCAAAAACATTATCCCCCAGAGCCTGGCTTCATACAAGTGAAGCATTAGGAGAATCGAATAGTGATATTTTGACTATCGTTTTTGCCAACTCACTCCATGGATTGGGAATGTCATTCTCATTGTAGGAATCAAAGTCCTTAGTGTCTTTGAGTACAGTCAGAGTAGAAAACCATTCATAATAACCCATTTTAAGATTGTTTCTTAAGAACCACTCCTGGTACCAAGATGTATTAGGGTTCTCTTGAGAAACAGAATCAACAGGGAACACTCACAAATATAAAATTTATAAAAGTGTCTCATGTGACCATGGAATGCAGAGTCCAAAATCCACAGGGCAGGCTGTGAAGCTGAAGATTCCAATGGAAGGTGTGGACGAACTCCACAGGAGAGGCTCACCAGCCGAAGCAGGAAGAAGGCCTCTCTTCTGGATCCTCCTTAAAAGCCTTCCAGTGATTAGATTAAGCATCACTCATTGCAGAAGATACTCCCCTTTGGCTGATTACAAATGGAATCAGCTGTGGATGCAGCTGACATGATCATGGTCTAATTCTATGAAATATTCTCATTGCAACAGACAGGCCAGCACTTGCCCAACCAGGCAAACAGGTAATTGTTTGGCCAAGTTGACACATGAACCTGGCCATGTCAATATGGGTATCTGGGTAGGGAGATATGTTCTAGTTCTCTATTTGAGTTTTGTGTTATTTTTGTAACTGTCCTGTAAGTTTGAAATTATTTCAGAATAGAAAGTTTAACTTATTTCTGAGCTCTCAATTCTATTCCGCTGGTCTATCTATATGTCCATCACTATATGCCAGTACCATACTGTTTTGATTATTGCACTTTTGTAATAAGTTTTGGAGTTGAAAAGTATGAGTCTTCCAACTTTGTTCTTTTTTCAAGATGGTTTTGGCTATATAAGGCCCTTTACCCTTCCATATGAATTTGATGATTAGCTTTTCCATTTCTGCAAAAACACACTACTGGGTTATCCTGGAGGTTTTTCTTACGCATTATATGGCTATCCCTTTTTAGTTTATGGTGTATTGCAGTGGCTAGAGGGAAGTACCTGAACTGTTGAACTGTATTCCAGAAGCTTTGATTCTTGAGTATGATTGTATAACTGTATAGCTTTTATACTGTGACTGTGTGATTGTGAAAACTTTGTGGCTGATGCTGTCTTTATCTTGGATATTGACAGATGAGTGAAAAAATAAGGACAAAAAATAAATGATAGGGGGGCATAAGGGGTAAAAAATATTGGGTAGATTGTAATACTAATGTTCAATGAGGTGGAGGAGTAAATGGGTTGGGATGTATGCTTTTTTCATTTTTCCTTTTTATTTCTTTTTCTGGAGTGATGTATATGTTTGAAAAATGATCATGGTGATGAATACACAACTATGTGGTGATATTGTGAGCCATTGATTGTATGCTTTGGACTTTATGGTGTGTGAAGATATCTCAATAAAAATATATATTTTAAAAATGGTATTGGCACATTTTCACTGCTCCCTTTGCCTTTTTTTTTTTTTTTTTAAAGGAAAGACAGAGAGAAGGAAGGAAGGATAGAAGGAAGGAAGGAAGGAAGAAAGGGAAACATCTTTTAAACATTTTCTTGTTTTATTGTATTCTGTTTCTCCGTTTTTGTTACATGGGCTGGGGCCGGGAATCGAACCGAGGTCCTCCGGCATAGCAGGCAAGCACTTTGCCCGCTGAGCCACCGCGGCCCGCCCCTCCCTTTGCCTTTTAAGTTTGTAACGCTTTCAACTCTGATTCTGTGCTTGGCCATGAAAAGAACAGTATGCCAGTCACTGTCAAAGGCTTCTGTGTTTCCACTTGTCTTTTAAGCTTCTCAAGCTAGTGCCTTTTTCATGACTTCTGCAAGATATCTGAAGGACAAGAGACACCTGAAGCCATGTTCCGGCCAAAGCCAGCCCAGATTTGCCAACTGTTTTAGTTAGGGTTCTCTAGAGAAACAGAATCAACTGTAAATATCCGTAAATATGAAATTTATAAGTGTCTCATGTAACCTTGGGAACATAGAGTTCAAAATCCATAGGGCAGTCTGTGAAGCTGATAATTCTGATGGAGGGTCTGGACAGACTCCACAGGAGAAGCTCGCTGGCCGAAGCAGGAAGAGAAACCCTTTCTTCTGAATCTTCCTTAAAAGGCTTCCAGTGATTAGATTAAGCATTACTCATTAAAGAAGACACTCCCCTTGGCTGATTACAAATAGAATCAGCTGTGGATATTGCTGATGTGATCATTATTTAATTTTATGAAATGTCCTTATAGCAACAGACAGGCCAGCACTTGCCCAACCAGACAAACAGGTTCCACCACCTGGCCAAGTTGACACATGAACCTGACCATGACAGTCCACCCCTTGTCAACTTGGCAGCTATACTCATCACCTTAAACCATACCTAATTTCTAAATAGAAAACAATAAAAGACACATTTGTTTCTCCTAACAATACTCAACCATCCTGCATATAACCAGAAACACATTTAATCTCTCCAGAATATGGTGCCAAGTCCTTGGGTAATATTCATTCTTAAACTTGATATCTTACAACTTAAATAGTATAACATGAACAAAACAGCATTACATTCTGCATTTCTGTACTGATCACGTGGTTGTAGTTCATATTTATCACTACCTTCTTCCACTACCCATTCCATGTTCCCTTTACCCTCAGCAAGCACTTCAGCTGGCCATGGTTCTTTGCCTGGTGAGGTGACCCAGACCTTCATTCCTGAAGTTTCAGAGCCATTGGTAGTCCCACCGAGATTGGGTTGTTGCAGTTTTCCATTGATTTTAATCACAGGGCATGGAATTACTAAAAGACTCCCTAGGGGATCACCTATATTCCAGGAAAACTCTTCTTTACCTCCATTATGTAGTTGCAGTCCTATTCCCCCTGATAGTCATGGTCAATCACCCCAGCCAGTAATGTAATCCCCTCATCTACATTATACCAGGGCAGTTCTAGCATTCAACCTCAGGTAATGTGGGCCACCTTTTGATCCATGTTTCGGCCAACCATCCAAACCGTTAATGCCTTCCTGACCTTTCAACCTATAACATTGAACGCAGAATCTCTACTTAGTGGGCCCATATCAATCAATTCAGCCTGATCTAGCCTTGTATTTCTCCCACCATTATCCCACACCCTTAAAATCCATTGCCATACATATTACCCTGATTTCTGTTTATGTAAATTGTAAAACTCACACAGTTATTTTGGAGTATACTGTACTTCCTCATGTGTGATACTTTGTACCTCACCTTTAGGGGCCTATTAGGACTTCAGTCTAGTTATAGGTCTGGAAGAAATGGGGGTGGGTCATTAAAAGAATTAGAAGTATCTTCCAAGCCATTTGCTTCAGGGCATTCATTTGCAGTTTCATTTGGTAGAACGGGATTAATCACTCTAGAGCTAATTCCTTCAGGTAGGTGTTAGATGTCGAACTCCTCAAAGCAGGGTGGAGATGGAGTGGCTCTGTCCTCAGGGAAGACTATTACAGGGTTATCTAGAGAAGGCTCATCATGACCTAGGGTTTCAGCCTCACCACTGACATCATTATCAATCCATATGTTGCCATGCCATTTTTCAGGGTCCCATTCGTTTCCAATCAATACCCTGACTTTAAAGGCAGACACCATGCAAGATTGAGATTTCAGTTTACATTGTAAGGTTGCTACTCTAACAATAAGATTCTGAGTCTGATTTTCGGAGATCTCAAATCTCCAGCTACAGGAAGTAAGATTTTCCTTCAGGGCACTCAGAAGTGTTTACATCTGTCAGGCAGCGCATAAGCTTTTCATTTGAAGCCTTAAGCCCATCCCTTTCAGTCATTAATGTATACAGTGTGTCTAACAACAACCAGCCAACATCTCTATACCTCTTAGTTCCACAAAACTCTGTAAAGGTGTCAAAAACATTATCCCCCAGAGTGTGGCTTCATACAAGTGAAGCATTAGAAGAATCGAATGGTGTTATTTTGACTATCAACTCACTCCATGGATTTGCAGTGTCATTCTGATTATGGGAATCAGAGTCCTTAGTGCCTTTGAGTCCAGTCAGGGTAGAAAACCATTCATAAAAACCCTTTTTAAGATTCTGTTTCTTAAGAACCATGCCTAGTACCAAGTTGTACTAGTTAGGGTTCTCTAGAGAAACAGAATCAACAGGAAATATTCATAAATATAAAATTTATAAAAGTGTCTCACATGACTGTGGGAACGTAGAGTCCCAAATCCATAGGGCAGGCTGTGAAGCTGAGAATTCCAATGGAGGGTCTGGATGAACTCCACAGGAGAGGCTTGCCAGCCGAAGCAGGAAAAGAAGTGAGACTGTCTCTTCTGAATCCTCCTTAAAAGCGTTCCAGTGATTAGATTAAGCATCACTCATTAAAGAAGACACTCCCCTTGGCTGTTTACAAATGGAATCAGCTGTGGATGTAGCTGATGTGATCATGATTTAATTTTATGAAATGTCCTCATAGCAACAGACAGGCCTCACTTGCCCAAGCAGAAACAGGTTCCACCACCTGGCCAAGTTGACACATGAACCTGACCATAACACCGACAGACAAGACATATGAATGAGCCCAGCCTTGATCAGCAGTCACTTTGCTGACCCCTGTCTGACTGTAGATGAGTGAGTAAGTAGCACTAACTGTTGTGGGCTGTAGAGGTGGTAGTGGTCATGGTGGTGGTAATTGTTGTTGTTATCATTTAAAAGCTTATATGGTTAACCAAAGGAAAAAAAAAACACCACACACTATAGGAATTTGATCAGGATTGCATTGATTCTGTAAATTACTTTGGACAGTACTGACAACTTAATGATATTACATTTTCCAATCCTTAAGTACAGAGATAGAATCCTACTTGGTCGTGGTAAATAATCCTTTAAATGTGCTATTGGATTTGTTTGCTAGATTTTGTTGAGGATTTTTACAACTATATAGATAAGAGTGATTGATCTGCAATTTTATTTTCTTGTGAAATCTTTATCTATTGGTAGAACTAGAATTTGAACTCAGGAACAGATTAGCTTCAGAACCAGAATTTATAACCAGCTTCTTTACTTCATCTGAGTGGGGCTGTGGGTGAAGCTCCTCTTCTAAGTAGGGGTGATGGGTGTGCAGGCAGTGTACTTGACATATCTAGTCCAAATATGTCCTGCAGAATGCAAGGCAAACAAGCTTGATTCCAGAGCCTCCCAGCTATTTTGTAACTGCTCTTTAAGATTTGTGAATGGGTACAATATGAAAAAAGCTCCATTACCATTTAAGGTTAAAACCCTCTTGAGTTACTCTAGTAAAGAAATTCATTTTCCATTTGTTTAACCTGAAGTTTATAAAAATTATCTGAGCAGAAAACTCTCTCCTTTTTTTTTAGTATGCAAAAGCTTACTAATATACTGTGGACACTGTTCCAGGACTGCTGGTTTGGGAAA